>NW_028258357.1:18597500-20997500 GCF_053883595.1 Heterocephalus glaber
AAGTCTAGAAATGTCTCAGGTTTATCCTTCTTTATGGCAGAGTAGTACTCCATTGTATAAAAAAACAAATCTTCTTTATTCATTCTAAATTGGATACACATGTTTAAATACCACACTGTTTCTCTGGTGTGAGATGCCAAAAGGGTAAATAAGGTCCAAAATGTATAATAGATATTGTGAAACAGGAAGAAAATTTTTAAATGGGAAGGAGGACTATGGAGGGAGGAAGGAAGGGAAAAGGAAAAAAAGAGAATAGAAGGGGAAAATGGAAACAAAGCTTTTATAAACAAGGAGAGGAAGAGGGGTTGAAGGGAGGGGAGGGGAATGGGAAAAAGAAGAATTACGATATATTGTGTACAGGTACAGATTCCCTAGGATGAATGTGATCATTACGTATATCTAAAATGTACTGATGGAATTAATTTTTAAAAGCATTTTTCACAGTTTTTTGGTTTTTGGGTTTTTTTGGCACCAGGGATCAAACTCGGCACCTTGTGCTTGCGAGACAGGCGACAGAACCAGTGAGCTAAATCCCCGGCCCATTAAAAACATTTTAAAAGAGACAGCCCTGGTCTTGCGTTGGCGCTGGCTGTTCATCATCCAGGGAGCTGCCCATTCATGGTGACCTGGGCGGCTGGCTCCCTCCGTGACTCCATTGATGGGCACCGCTGCTGTCCAATCCCCGTTGCTGTCCTGGGCCGGGGTAACCGCTTGAATCTCTCCATAGTCATGGATCACAGTGTGCCGGGTGTAGAATGAGGGAGTCCTTGTCCTCGGGACTGGACTCAGCACACTGCTTTCCCAAGCTAGAAATTGTAGCTTCATTTCAGCCTGAATTGCTAGGAATTTTGAGTTTTTTCAGAAGATCAGAGAGCACCGGCTCTCTTGTGGAGATACACACAGATCCTCCTACCCGAGTCCCCGAGAATGCTGTAGTTGACACCAGTTTGACTTTTGTAATATTTTGATGAGCTCGTATAAATCTAAATACAATATTTATAAACCCTACCAGAAGTCCGTGGATTGAAGTAGGAGATATGAATTACAGTTGTATATCATGTATAATTTATTAAAATATTCCCTGGAGGGCTGATTCACCCCGGTGAGAATATAAAGTTGAACTTCTAGTTAACTGTTAAAAATAAAGCCAACGATCTTGAATTACAACGATGTGGATGGCTCGCAGTCCGTGTGAGGGAAGGGGTCAGCAAATAAGCGGCCGCTTTCCTCCTGTGATCTGGGTGGGCGCGCCACTGTCTCCACCTCCTTCCATAACCATGTGCCCCTGGCAGGCAGAGTGCAAAGGGGAATTTCCTGACTGGCTCGCCGTCCCCCGCCCACCAGAAAGAAACCAAAACCTGTTAGGTGTTATCAGGACGAAGTCCTCGTTTTCTTCCCTGTCCAAGTTCTGTGTGGACAGAAATCCTCAGTGCAGGCAAAGGCTTTGGGCCAACGAACATTGCTCCGTGCACACTTCGCTGGACACCAGCAGAGATTAAAATCTCGAGTCTCCTTGGTGCCTCCGCCTCCAGCCCTGCCAACTTTTGGTTTTGCTTTGATGGTTCAGAGCATTTCTCCTTCTCTCTGCCTTCAGCACAAGCCTCTCTTATAATTTATTCTCCACAAAGAAGCCACAGCGTTGCCCACCTAGTAAGTCAAGCTGGCTTCCTTGTGTTAGGAGGATGAAGTCCAGAGCCCTGCTGTCTGCTGACACCGTGGGATGTTTGTTGAATGAATAAGAGCCTGGTTCATATCTGAAGAATGCCCCAAATCATAAAATTTATTCAAGTTCTCTGTTCTAAATTCCGACTCAGTTGAAACTGTGGGATGTTTGGACATACTTTTCAATTTAGCTTCTTTTTTTCTGTTTCAGTCCTCTCTAATAAATAGTGACATTATCTTTGTGAAGCTGCATGCCCCATGGGAAGTCCTCGGAAGATACGCAGAACAAATGAATGTAAGGATGCCTTTCAGGTAGGTGTCCGTGTATTCCTCTCCTCCGCTGCATCACTGTAGACTTGAAGTTCTTTCTCAGGCCTGACAATACTGAAGTGCAGACCCGAAAGCTATTGGAGGGGAAAATCTTTCAAACATTTAGGAAATGCAAATAAGTCATCATCGCCATACCAATAATGATTTCATAGCTTTCTGTGACAGTTTCTTGCCAAGTCAGGCCTTATCAGGCAGATATTTCAAATGCCTGTGATAAAGAAGCATTTTGCAAATGGCATTTTCATTTTGAAAGTAACACTTCCAGAGGCCCTCAGCATCATGTTCCTTACTGACCAATCCCTTGTGGAAAAAAGAAAATTTAAATCTGCTTCCAAAGAAAGAAATTCTAGAAGTTTCATGAAAATATGCTCTTTTTAAATCTGAAAAGTCATAAACACTTCATAAACACAAACATTGATATCTGCTTGAAAGGGTATAGAAAATACTTTGTGTTGATTGTGGCATTATTTAAGAGGATTAATGTACGTTCATCTCACAGTGACTATTCCTGCTTTCCTTATGGGTTAAGGAAAGGTGACCTTCATTTGCTAGATAGAAATAAAGTATTAAACCCAACCTTATAAATGCCAGGATATGTTGGGGGGCTTATAATAGAATCTCCCTAAGGAAGGAGAGGAATTCAGCACTACAGGGCCTTGAGTTGCCTGCTTTGAGCTCACAACAGCCAGGAAAACAGTCAAATGTCAGGGACGAGCCAAACTGGTACCAGTTTTAAAAATACCTCTCAATGGGCTGCATGTGGAGACAAAGAATCAACTACATTCCGAGACCGAGAGACGAGAGACACATTTAGAGAAAGGCAATTTACAGTCGCAAGCTTGTACTATATCCCCCGGTACATCTTGCTTTTCCCTATTTAATTGATCTTTATGTCCCAATACCAATTCAGAATAGAGGCTGGAATTTGTATCATCTGTTTTCCTGGAGGCAAAATTCTCAAAATAGATGAAAATAGTTTTTACCTTATAATTGTTTTTTATAGTTAAAAATGTTAAAGAAATCTGAGAACTCAAGAGTTTCCAAAAAAATCATATATCCACCAAGAGAGAAAGAAAATAAATTTAGTTTCCATTGAAAACTGCTATGCTGTAATAACGAAATTCCAGTTATTTATCTATGATAGAGTAATTATCTAAAATGGATCAATGCCGTATCATACCTCAGAGCGAACAGTGAAAGAAACCGGTACAAAATATGCTTAGGTAGAAACTGATGCCCCTTCCCCAGAGGAAACATCACAAAGCCTCCTCCAGAACACTCACCCATGACAGAGACCCAAGGAGACCGAGGAGATGGAAAAGTTGAGGATGCTGCTGCAGGCCCAGCTTCCTTGATACCTGCAAAGATTTCTGGTCCGGAAAGCCGGGCTGCACCGTGGCCGCATGTCTCCATGCCCACTGCCTAGCAGAAAAGTGCTCCTCCCTTCCTTCGAGCATGTTTCTTATGCAGTATTAAGAGACTCCAAGTAAGCTATAAAATTAAAATGAATGTGAATAGTAATTTTCTCTTAGATGTAGGAATTCCTGCAGGACAACAGTCTTATGAGAGAATACTGTGAATGTGTGGCACTAAATGTCCTCGTGCATGTCCGTGTGGCCTTTACCTAAGCAGAGCTTCCCTGGATGCAACCTGGTGCCTCTAGGGTGTGCACTGTTATCCTGTCCGCAGTTTCCAGCCTAAGGAAGTGCACGCATCTCCGAAGGAGGAATTCTCCCACCATACCTTTTCCACAAAATGTACAAACATCAACTTGGCCGAATTTAAATGTCCCAAAGAATCTTATTAGTGTTTTTATTTTCTGTGAACTGTGCTTTTTAAATTGTAGCTTTCATTTCCTTCACTATTTAACCCTACAAGGTGTAAAAGGAAATTGAAGAATAGATTTCTTACAGGAATTTGCCAATAAAACCTACTTCTTAAATACCTATGTGTGTGTGTGTATATATATATATTACAAAATGAATAGACTTTATTTTAAAGCATTTTTAGGTTTACAGAAAATTAAGCAGCAGCACAGAGTTCCCATACAGCCACTTTCCTTATTAACACCTCGCATTAGTGATGCATTTGTTGCCATGAATGGCCAATATGACGGCATCATTGTTAACCAAAACCTGCAGTTGAAGGCTCACTGATGTTGAGCAGACCTGTGCAATTTGACAGATGCATATCACCACTTATCTCCCATTTTAGCATGATACACAATCCGAGGCCCTAAAAATCCCCCGAGCTTCCCCTGGTCACCCCCTGTCTGCCAGCCCAGACACCTGGCACCGCTGACCTGTTTATCACATTTGTTGTCACACATCTGCCAGCTACTTTGTGACATAAATCTCCTGTTTCCCAAAAGCGAGATGGCTCAGCAGCAGCTTAGAACACATATAAACTGCGTCTGTTTCCTTACCATGGCATTGATTGAAGCCTAAAATATGGAAATAAGATTGCATTTTAATAAAGCACCTAACCCACCTACTCTTCACTCAGCACCCAGAACTTCCATGTTTAATATTTTTGAAAGTGTAAATATGTAGTCATATAATATACACTTAGCATCTCCAATTTTAAAAAAACTGGTTTAGGATCCCTTGGTTTTACCTGTTTAATTCACCTTTGTCTGGAGCCAGTGTTTGGGCCATGTATGTCCTGTTGTGGTTAATTTATAGCTGTCCATTAATATGTTAGCCTTCCGAGGCAGGTTGCAAAAATATATATTTTTATATTACTCCTGTCTAAATCATGAGCAAAATGTTCTGAAAACTTAAATTGCTATATAAATACTACTTTAATATAATAGCGCACCTGTTAAATTATATATGTTGCCCCTCATCCATCTCTGCATTTTCCTGGAGAAAAGCCGACCTCAGCTGAATCCAGGCAAATACCAGTTGCTCCAATCATTGTTCCACACACACCTGATAGGCAGGGAGCAGCCATAAAAAAATGACAGCGGTGGGAGAAGGCAGGGCAGAGGAAACTGTCTCCTAAGATTTCGGGACTCGAAATGCATGCCCTGTCTTCCTACTACATTTCTCACTGTTAATCTCTTTTTAGTTTTTCCTTCTTCACCTCTTACAGGCTTCTGTCTTCAATCTCCTTTCCTTCCTTGCTAGTTCAAACTGTAACTGACGATGGGTTTTCTTCTCGACTGGCTTCATTTTTGCTGTTCTTCCAGGAGAAAAATCTATTACCTGCCCCGCCGGTACAAGTTCATGAGCAGGTCAGTAGCATGCTCTGGCACGGCGGTGTGTTTGTCTGCTGTCTGTGTACCCCAATGATGGCAAGAGCCACAAGGCCAGGAAGATGTCACAGAGGAAAACCTCTGCCATCCCCAAAGTAGCTGCTTTGGGTTAGCCTGGGAGGAAATAGGCAAAGATGAAATCGTTCCCGTCTTGCCTGTGGCTCCTCCAAACTTGGGAGGACATAGTTCATCTGCAGGTGTATTTGAGGTTGTTGTTTTCAGCCCATTCTACTGGATAAATTCCCCAAATCCTGGCTGTTCAGAATGTCTGTGGCCTGGAAATGATTGTTTTCCACACAGATTCCTTCCACTATGCGTAATTTGAAAGCTCAAAGTGCAGAGCTGACATTTGCCCCCTCCTGGATCAGTAATGTGTTTTTCATAAACTATACAGATAAACCAGGCATGATACTGCACTCCTGTAATCTCAGCGCTCTGGGAGGCTGAGGCAGGAGGATTACAAGTTGGAACCCAGCCTGGCAATTGAGCAACTTAGAGAGACCCCATCTCAAAATTTTAAAAAAATTTTAAAGGTGCTGGGCATGTAGCTCAGTGCAAAAGCCTGAGTTCAATCCCCAGTACCACAAAAAAAAAAAAAAAATTTTAAATAAACAAAAATATGTAGATATATGTCCTTATTAAAGAGTTCTCCCAGTTCTCTTTATTTAAAAACAATAAAAAGCCTCACTTGATGAAGATTGTATTTACTGTACCTTATGTCTTTCCGAAGCTTGTCTTTCCTTGTTTTATGAGATGGCAAGGAGCAAAGAGCAAGGGAACGCATTGATGATGCCCTCTAATTAGATTCTGTTGTGATCACTGGTGAATCTAATTTCAAAATCTTAATGGGTCTTAGAGTCCATTCATCTTGAGCTGAGTTGATGGTTAATTTCGGAATCCACAGAGTTGCTCTGAAAATCCTACAAGTAGTTCAGCTCTGTGAGGTTTATGATTCAGGTTCAGTTTCTCTACTGTGCAGAGTTGTAGGTAAGAGAGTAATTGATAGATTTCGGTAAATTTCCTAAGGGTGCATGGTAAGAGAATGGTAAAAACAAAGAGTACATGACAGAATAGACATCCAGAAAAAGTAAGGTGCTGGGATGTCTCAACACTTACCTGGGCAGCGGTCCGATTGGCATTTCCTTCGGTGATAGACGTGACCAGTATTCACGATGCAGGTCAGTCCTGTGTCCACTGCAGACTTCTGGGGAAGCTGAAACACATTAGCCCTGTCAGTTCTCCAACATCAGCCAGCATCAGCGTCACATGGAGGAGGGACCCCGAGTTCCTGAGTCAGAAACTGCAGCAGGGTAGGAAAATCCTCATTTCTAACAGGTTCCAGCCTAAGGCTGAGGCCTCTCATCCTGGGACCAGACTTGGAGGCCAACCTCTACCTTCCCATTAAATTAAGGATTTGGCTGAGTGTAGATAGAGAAAGTGGAAACTGAAGTCAAATGAAACCAGAAGGAAACACAAGGTGAAGTTCCTTCCAGCCCTGGTGGCACCGTGGAAGTGCTGAGTCTGTACATGGTACTATTTCAGTCTCTTGGATGAAATGTGTTCCGGATTCTAAAAGGATGGGAGTGTGGGTCTCACCCTTGTCCACGTTAGCAAGCGGCTGTTATTTCTGTACGGCTCTCATGTGTGGAACAAATCTCCTCATCCTTTGGGATCGTGAGACTATTTGGTACTAGATGGCTTTGGGCAAGATACCTCACATCTCTGAGTCTCAGTTTCCATGTTTATAAGATGAAGGCAGTAATTTCTGCACTGTGAGATCGGTGTGAGGTTCAGTGCCTAGCAGGGAGTAGATGTCCATGCTCGGTATCTTGGTGATTAGCATATGGAGCAGCCCTAAGAGCATTGTGTCTCGGGCCTGCTGCCTGTTTCCAGCTGCTCTCATCCATCTCCTCTGTCTCTCCTTCCCTCTCTCCTCTAGTGACGGGCCTGCCAAGTCTTTGGCAAGTTCCAATTTTCCTTACCGAATAGTCATTTCGATTCCCTTAAATTCCAACAGCCTCCATTTATATCCCCACTGCAGGCACCCTCTCTGCACAGTCATGTAATTGAAACCCCCACTCTAATCAGCCTCCTGAGCTCGTAGGCGCTGTCCCCTGAGAACTTCCAGACCGCTCAGTCCTCTGTCCCACCACCATTGCCTTTGCTGAGCTCTCATCACCTTAGCCTGCTTTGTCTCAGTTTACCCTCCGAACGCTCTTCTCCTCATCTTCCCAAGGGGCAAAGGGGATCAAGTCACCGCACAGTGATCAGAATAAAGCTAGCGCCTCAGAATAAACATACCGCTCCCTAAACTCACTTCACCCATCTCTCCCAGCCACTGCTTGCTCCTCTGTGCTGAGCAGTTCATGGCTGCCAGACAGTATGCTCAGGTAGCTTCCCATGTCTCTCTCTGTACACGTGGTGTTTCCAGATAGTGCTTTCCTGGCTTCTGAAGCTGATGTCCACCAAGTCCTTAAAACCCAGCCCACAGGGTTGGGCCTTGTGACCAGGGAAGGTGACGTCTCTTTTCTCCTCTCCCAGTGGCTCCCAGTGGCCCCACTACCCAGTGCGGTTACGTATGACATTGAAGTGATCTATGTCATCTCTGATGTGGCTGTCCCCTGTCCTACCTGGATGACATTTGAAGTTAAGGATGACACGTTCATTTCTTTTATTTTCAGCACCTAGCCAATGGTAGGTGGTGTGAATGAACTAAAGAATATCCAAACATATGCCTGGGGAGTGGACTGGGAGCAAGGAGTCACAGAGAAAAGAAACATGGAAAAGCCATGTCTGCCCAAAGTGTCAGACACAGACTTGGAGCAGAAACATTAACTTAAACAATGAAGGATGAATGGATAGTGAGGGCTTGAAAGAAAACAGCGTGATAAAAGGAAACATAGAATCTCAAGGTCGGATGGGAATCAATACATAAAGCCAACTAACTCATTAAAGGCTTTGGTCTCTGTTTTACGGCCAGCTTAGATACCTCTGGAGACACAGACTGCCACAGCCCATCTGAGGGCACTTCTGATGGTTGGAATGCTCTTCTTCCCATTTCTACTCTTTGATTGTAGTTCTGCTTCCTAGATAGACAAAAACAATCAGCAGAGCAAAAAAATCAAAGCGTGTGGCAGAGATTGAGCTGTTACAGGAAAAGTGCACAGCACTTAGCAAGAATTTGGAAATTTCATTGTGGGGAAGAAAAGTTTTCACATCCATGGGATTAGGAAAATATTGTTGAAGGAAAACAAAGAGTAGAAATCTAGCAGAGATACAGGTGTGGTGAGGAAGATGGTGATATTTCTTTTAATAATTCTGCATTATAACTCACGGTGGGTTTGAGGGAGCTGGTGTTCTGGAGGCCTTTAGAATTGATGGCACAGCAATCGAAGTGAGAAGTAAAGCTAGGGAATCCAATTTGAAAGTCAGAGGCAGACAAGTCAGGACTTTAGCCAAGGTTGAGCATGGAATTTCCCAGAAAAGGGTGTAATTAGTGAAGAGGGCCACTGGCAATTCCTTGGAAAATTTCCAGTAAGGCGAACAGAGGAGACAGGAGAAAGACAAAAAGGATCAACTGGAAACCAGAAGAATGAAAAGAGGGCAGTGTCAAAAAGGCACCAGGAATGAGTTTCTGTGAGGAGGGTTGTTCTTCAGCTTTTGGTAAACAGTGGAAGCCAAGAATCTATTTGAGATATTTAGAAGTCACCCATAACCTCATGACAGCAGTCTCCATGGAGTAGTGGTTCTCAGATGTGCATCACGATTGTGTGGAGGAATT
Organism: Heterocephalus glaber; assembly: GCF_053883595.1. Classification (NCBI taxonomy): domain Eukaryota; kingdom Metazoa; phylum Chordata; class Mammalia; order Rodentia; family Bathyergidae; genus Heterocephalus; species Heterocephalus glaber. The sequence goes on from NW_028258357.1 coordinate 18,606,533, forward strand.
ATTTATTCATTCATTTATGTATTTAGTGGTGCTGGGGATCCAACCTAGTGGCTCACACACCAAACACTCTACCACTGAGCTACATCCCAGCCCCGGAGAAATTTTTGATGTGCAGCTCACAGAGCCCATTTTTAGGATGTTTTTTACTCAGTAGGTCTTAAGTGTAGTTGACCAGTTGCATTTGGACTGAGATTCTAAAATTCCAGGTGATGCTGATGAAGAGGCCCAGAGACATATTTCGAGAAGCATAACCATGCAGTGGAGGGGACTAGCAGCCTCATTACAGCTGGTGGAGGAAGCATGGGTCTTGAGAACCGCAGACAGTGAGGGCTCACTGCAACCTTGTCATGCTTGGTGGTAGAGGAAGAAGAGGGGCAGAATTCCTATCACCAGCCCAAAGGAGGGTAGCACAGGATGCTGAACTCGTGGGCACTCACGTGATCTCCATGTGGGCAGAGATGTTCTGAGGAACTAAGAGCCAGGCAGATCCTTGTATCTACAGCATGAAGAACAGCCTGCTAAACACCAATATTTGCCTTGAAAAACAAAGAGGCTCATTCCAGGGCCTCACAGTTATGGAAGCATTTAGACAGGAAGACGCTGGGACACTCTGGGCTGAAAGAGGGGAAAAGGACAACTCGATGGTGGCTCCATGACACATTAATTCAGAACGTCCTCTTCATACAGGCTTCATTGCTTACTGCGTAGCGTTGTTTTGCCTCAAATGGAGCGATATGACTTTCTGAAGCCCAGTGTGTGGTGTAAGTTTTAAATGCAGTTAATCTGCAGATTTTGTCCCCATTCCAACTGTTTCAGCCCAAAATAGACTGGCTGAGCTGATGAAGGGTATTCGTCTCTTTGCAGGCATCTCTGATAACCCAAGGTGAAGGGCTCACCTACAACTTGTGGTCCTGACATTTCCCCAGTAAGGAAACACTGGATTTCCAGACCCTGAAATTCTCCTTTCATACTGAACATGGACATTTAGTTTAGTTTTTAGTCTCATATATATAAATGATATATAATTTCATTGATCCATGAAAGCATCCCCCAAACAAACCTGTCTCCTTCAAAGAGAAGTTAAAAATTCTAAAGTTTTCGAGCAGGCAGTGAAATAAAGTATCTTTGGAACATATTTTTATTTCAAAAAGTCACCCAAGGGGCCGGGGATTTAGATCAGTGGTTCTGGCTCCTGCCTTGCAAGCGCAAGGCCCTGAGTTTGATCCCCAGTACCAAAAAAAAAAGTCACCAGACTCTCATAAGGCATACTCACGTATATTTGTTTTGTTTTGTGGGGGGTTTTTTTGGTACTGGCGATCGAGCTCGGGTCCTTGCGCTTGTGCAGCAGGCAGCAAAACCACTGAGCTAAATCCCTGGCCCTCACATATATTTTTTTTAAAGTAAATTCTCTTTTTAATCCATGTGCTTGGTCTTTTAAACACTGCCCTGACTCTTATCTTTAGCAGGATTATAGGCATTATAAATTATCTAAAAAGGAGGGAAAATTTATCTTCCGCTTTTTTGTTTTTGTCTTCACAAAATAGTACAAATATACAGCGGATCCTCAAGTTACAACCACCCTGAAATGTGAACAGCTTGAATTACAACTGGAATTTTAGTTTTAACTTATGAACAAAGTCTTGAGTTATGACCCAAATGCCGGCAGCTTGTGCTCTCAGATGGTCTCAGATGCAGGTTTAACCCTTACAGAGCTCCAGAGGGAACAGGACAGCATCCTTTCCTGTGTGGGGTTCACTGGGAAATCCTGGGCCGGTGTCTCTCTAAGGACACTGAGATCTTCCTGCGTACAGGAGAGAGACTTTGAAGGCTGCGTAGAGGAGCCTGAGCCTTCAATTGACTGACTCGAGTTACAGCCAGCCCTTGGGAACGAATTGAATTTGTAAGTCAAGGGACCACTGTAGTTTGTAGAAAATGTGATTCCAAAGCAACACAGGGGATCAGTGAGCGGGGATGGTAGCTGAAGGCTCATCACCAGCCACCTATCCCCTCACTGCTATACATATCCTGCCTGACTTAATGCTTTGCAATGTAGCAGAGCGAATGCCAGGCCCTACAGCATCATACATTTGGTGTTGCACAATCCTATCAGATGAGCATACAGGAAAAATGACAAAAATTGCTTGTTATTTTCCACTGCATTTTAAAAAATTAATATGGATAAATGTTCCAAAGCCTTTAGAGTCTTCCATAAGGTATTTAGGCTGTGCCTCAAATAGCCCTGTGACCTCAAAGAATCATATTATCTTCCAAAGCTCCCTAACCCCTATCCAGGAAACTTGGCTCTAAGAAAGTTGTATAACTGTCATCATTCCAGGACAGCTTCATTTGCTGCAGTGTAAGGCTGTGTGCTAACTCTGATTAAAACAAAAAAGAACAAAAACATGCTCATCTGCAAGTTCCCTCTAGGCATATCATCTCTGAAAATGGAATCGGTTAGAAACACAATGCTATATTATTCTAGTTTGGGGAAAAGCAGGTGTCTGTGAAGTAGGCCTGTTTATTTAATTCAGTCTGATCAAGTTGTCCTTGGCATAGACTCCTGGGGTTTACACTTTTCCTAGATTCTCACCTGCTAGGAACCAGCATTTTGAGATGAACCAAACTTACCCTCAGAGCAACTTCTGTACACGTAACTCAGCCTTGTAGATCAGATTATCAACTTGACAGCCCAGGCCAGAAATGCCCAAGTGGCTGATCCCGTCTTCTCTTTATTGATTGGCCAACAGTCTGTAAGAGGGCTTTGGCTTGATAAATAGCAAGGATAGAACAGCGTGACAGTTTATCCAACCAAAATTTATGCTGAATCATTCACCCTGTGTTTTTTCTTTTCTTTTTCCTGTCAATAGAGACTTTATGAAGTAAGTTGCATCCTATACTGAAGAGACAAAGGGCATGTGTTCTGGTTAGTTTGTTTCCTGACTTTAACATATCAGAGTGAATTTCAGGATTGGCAGTTTAGAGTTGTTTATTAAGTGCAATATGGGATCAGTGGCCTCAATATAAAAGGAGTAATCGCGGTTTTTGAATTTCTGTTGAGAAGAGAACTTGCTGCATAAAGTTCCTCATCATTGTTACCATCATTGTCTTCACCCTTGAAACCACTGCTTGAGTCCTTTGTATTCCCAAGACATGGGGCAGGCACTTGATACTTATTATTGTGTTTTGTGCTCACACTGCCTTGTGTAACCAGCGCTCTCAGCTCAGAGAGGTTCAGTTACTTGCCCAGAATTTCACTCACAGTTAGCAAGCTATGCAACCAGGCTGTGAATAGGCTTTCAGCTGATTTAAAACCTAACACTGTATATGGAAAGTTTTCCATTTGGTGCTGCAAAAAACAGAGCTCTTTATCAACTTCAGTGTGTTTGCAGTTATGGAACCCAAATGCTATTGCTCAAATCACTGAGAGCAAGTGACAGCAGTTGATCATCAGTTTAGGGCTGAAGACAAGGCTCAGTCAGGACAAAAGGCATGGCCAGGTCACACTGATACTAGACAATTGACCTTCTGACCTGGACACAGGCGAAGCAAGACTGGCCCAGATTCTGCAAGCACATGCACTCCTACACAGGAGAGCTTTACTGGGAGAGATTTCAGCCAAATTGGAGTCGAGAGAGCAAACAAGCTGCTTGCAGAGCAGAGATCAGCAGGTTTTGGGGGAGATGTTTTTTCATTTGTTTTTGAGGCACTGGAGATTGAATCCAGAGCCTTCACACTGAATTACATTCTCTCCCCACCCCTCCTTTTTAAAAAATTTTAAGATAGCATCTCACTCAATTCCCCAGGCTGGCCTCAAACTTCTGATCCTCCTGCCTCAGCTTCCCAGAGTGCTGAGATTATAAGTGTGCATTACCATGGCCAGGTGAGAGCAGCAGGATTTCACTGTTTTGCTGGGGTGAGCTAAAGACTGGTAATTTCCATTGGCCAGGGACATGGTTCCAATATATAGGGTTTAGTTTGTTTGTTTTTGTGATTCATCTGGACCACCTGGTGGTAAGCATCAATTTGACCTAGAAGTTATTGAATTTTCATATATTTGCTGCCTTCATCCTACACAAAACACAGCCTGTGGGCCTGGGACCCATGATAAAGCGGAAGGACTTCTGATGCACAAGAAAAGAGAGGAGAAAGAGAAAAAAAAAAAGAAAGAAAACACACACCAGCTACAATGGGCCAAGTTAACCCTGCATTATAGTTTTGGACTAAACATTTTTAAATGATCAACAAGTCTACATACAGAGACAACATCTAAGACAGCAAAGGGGACAGACACAAGATGAGGACAGAGATGCCATGCCATTTATTCCACTTGAGTCACCCTTCGGATCTCTGTAGGCTTAAGTGAAGGCTCAGCGTTTTCAGCAAAAGTGGCCTTCAGGTCCCCAGGAAGTGACCCAGGCAACTATTACCATGACCACATGGCAGAGGTGATATCTACAGCAAAGCTTGTGAGACACTAATCGTGTCTCGCCCAGCTCTGTGACCACCAAAATTAGTGATTTTTAAGTTGACTAAGAGCAAATGAAGCTAGAGGACTTCAGTAGGCTTCCTTTTTGGTGACACTTTCTTATTTTATGCCAATGTTCTGCTTCCGTGCTTTTACCAGGCTCTTGTGAAGGGTCTGGTGCAACATGCCAGGGTGATCACTTTTTGCATCAGGGGCTCGTTTTGTTGGCCCAGCCTTTTGTCCCATCATGGGGGTCCCTAGGTGCCTCAACCCAGGGGTATGAGACAGAATTGAGAATCCAGCTTGAGGCTCAGCCTTCCCAGCCAGTCAGTAGCTTTTGTCCTGTGTGTCTATCCTCTGCGTGGTTGGAGAGGATCCTCGAGGGGATCCTTGGTGACCAGACCCAGACTGGTTTCAAGAGGTTTTTCAGTGCCCTGTGGCTATCATGACAGGTCCACAAATTTATGCAAAGTGACATGAAGGTATTATCACAATTCTGTAAGTTGGAAGCCTTGGTGGAGTGAGGGTGTCTTTGTTCAGGTTCCGCCAAGGCTGAAATCAAGGTATCAGTCAGCCTAGGCTCTCACCTGGGAACTGGGAGAGACTCAGCTTCTTGGTTCCTTCAGGGGGCTGACATCACTACAATTCATTCCATTACCACCCTGAAGTCTCCATTTGTTTACCGGCTGCTAGTTGAAGGCCATACTCAGCTTCTGGAGACTTCCTGCATTCCCGGCTCCTGACCCTTTTCATCAAGGCCAGCCATGGTAGATCGAGTCCTTCTCTTCCCTGACTCTCAGATCCCCTTCTGCACATGTCCTCATGTGGTTGACTGGGGCCCATCTGAGTCAGCCAGGACGCTCTTCCTGTTTTAAGATTGATCTGTAACCTTGATTACTTCTTCATAGGCCCTTGTGCTGTGTAACCTAACATACTCACCAGTTCCGGGGAGTAGGGGACATTGCAGGAAGCAATCCTACCAGCCAGAAGAAACCACAAGCTTCTGACCTTGTTTGGGGGTCTCTGTCTCTGAAAAGCACAGAGCCGAGCAGGCAGATGAGAGGGGACCTGGAAGGTCCGTGCTTTGTCCTCCTGCTTAGGTTCTCTGCTGAAGCTCAGTCCGCTCCACAGCCCAAGCCCAGCCAGTGTCTCAGAGTTCTATTTTTAAGACTTTTTTTTAATGTGTTTCTTCTACTAGTGTTTTAAAAATCCCGTTCTTCTGATTCCCATCACTTTCGTATTAGTGCTGTGTGGCCCACAAGAACTTGTTAGTGTGTGCTCTCTGCCGGTGCGCTCTGCGAGTGTTTTGTACCCACCATCTCTCACGCGCCTCCTAGCCACCCTGTGTGATATTAAGATGATGGTGATAATGACGACTGTTATCCTATTTTATAACCCTGGAAAACCACAGTCAGTAAGGTGAGTGACACAACTGATTAGGCAACAGAACCAGGTTTCAGGGCCCCCAGTGACAAACCCCAGCTTTCTTCTGCCAGGCCAAACAGTCTCCCCTTGTTTCCTTCTCCCTTCCTTTTACTCCTCATTTTTCAATTAATGAATCATTTTCATTGCCCTTTTCTCCGCTCTCTTCACCATCTCCACGTTTCTTTTAAATTGTGGTGCCACAGCTGGCATCTGAAAGCTGCCATTTCATTCCATGGAGTATTTGTGTCTGATTTTTTTACAGCTTTATTTGCTTTTATCCACACTGAGCAGTGTACCCAGCTGGACTGAATTCATAGTCTTTCCACACAGTGCCCAGATTCTGCAAAATATAATCCGATTAGCGCTGCAGACTGCAGATGTGTGGGAGGTAAAAGCTCTATTACGGAAACTGTCGGGCCAATGTCCTCTTTCTTGAGTTTGAAGGCAATCAGATGAAATAAAGCCGAGAGCCACAGGGACGCTACTGGCTTAGTGTAGGAGGTCTAATTTATGAGTCCATTTAAGGACTAAATCACTGCACTTAGACAAGTCATAGAGGTTGTGCAGCACAACTTTGAATTGAAAAACAAAAAGAAATCCTAAGAAGCAAGTTCTTTGCTTAAATTCTTACTTTTTGGAAGAAAAAAAAAAGAAAAAACAGTAATAGTATCAAACACTCACTGTGCACCAGACACTGTTCTGAAGACATTATGAACGTATTAATCAGTTCATCACCGCCCTATGAACTTGGTATCATTTTCATGCCCATTTTACAGATAGGGGAACTTGAGGCACAACAAAGGTGACTTGCCCAAAGTTGCACTGCTGATATCTGGAGAGCCAAGATTTGAACCTAGGCCCTTCTAGCCCTACAGTTCATGTTCTCAGTCTTTGCTATGCCACTTCTCTGAACGTCGTCTTCCTCCTGTACTTGAAGTGTATTTAAAGAGACGCTGAGGACTGGGGTAGGGGAGGAGACCAGGAAGAGAGTCTGGAAGAGACAGGAACATCTCCCTTCGAGGGCTTTGGACCCCGTTCAGAGTACTGTTTTTCCCTGGCAGCATGACCTGATACAATGTGTACTTCTCTGAAAAGGAGGCGCGCGAAGGTCCTCTGGGAGAAGAGGCGAGGGCAGCTACGAAATCCTCCCTGGAGTTCTAGAGAGGACAGCCAGGCCGGCAGAGTTGGGGTCATGGGGAGGTAGAACAGGGCTGGAAATAAAGCAAAGAGGAATCTAGTGGTGTTTTCACCGTGTCCGCTCGACTGGGCTCAGGGATGTCCGGGGAGTAAGCTAAACGGAGTTCAGGGATGTATCTGTGAGGGATTTTCCGAAGACACAGCATTCAAATCTGCAGACTGAGTCAAGAAGTAGCCATCACCAAAAAGGCAGAGGGAAGACAAAGGTTCCTGCATCATCTTCCTCTGCCCTCAGAAAGCTGAGTCCCCTGCTTTCTGGCCTGAAGACTCAGGTGGAGATTTAAACCCTAGGTTCACACCACTGTAGGAGCTGAGAAGCCCCAGGAAGTGCCAGCAAATCCACAAGCAGCAGGCCTAGGAAATGAAATGGTGTAAGGCCCAGTCCGAGTCTGCAGGCCTAGAGCCAGGACCACCGCTGCGGGAGAGCCGGAGAAGAGTCCCAGCTTGGGCGGGGAGCGCATTCGCCCTTCCTGCACCGTTTGGTTTCATCCAGGCCTTCAAGGTGTTGGGTGACACGCACCGCATTGGTGACCCCCAGCGTCCTTACCCAGCTAGAGATTCCGGAAGGGCTCATCTCTTCCAGAAGTGATCGTCTTTTCTGGAGGGCCTCTCAGAGGCTCACCTAGAAAAATGCTCTACCAGCTATTCAGGCATCCTCAGGCAAGTTGCCACCACATTCATGAAAAATAACAAACTACTGTGTGAATATTTTTTAATTGGAAAAAATAAAACATGATTGAACTACAGGTATTTTCAGTTAATAAACTTAGAAAACATTTAGGTATTCGCTAGGGAAATTGGTTTCTTCTGTATCTCCTAAATGTAATCCCTGTCATCAACTGTGCAGTGATCCCTAAAATCAGAAGTCCAAAATCATTTAAAAAAAGAAAAGGAGTCGAAAATCTGCATTTTGGCCCTGACTTTCCTTCATGTACTGACTGGGTCGGGGGGCTGCGGAGTCCCCCTCAAGACTCCCTTTGTGAAATTCTGTGCCAAGTCAGAACAGTACCTGGTCAGCTCCTCTCCCAGATGCTGTTAGATACCTACTCTGAGGAAAAATGATTCGATAGTGTAGGCTCCTGCAGTAACATAGCCATTTCACAGTCTGCTATTATGTGAGGGATTCATTCCTTCTACTGGTTGCTATGGACAGCGATCAACAGCTGGCCACTCAGAGGCCAGATGTCTTCATCGGTAGAAGTCAGTAGGACAGAGAGAATAGAGATGTAGCCATGGAGGAAAACACGCTTACCAACCCTGCTTAGGACACTGTTGTTTGTTTCCTTGACTTTGTACCTCGTGTGTGTAATGGTGCTGCAGGACCACGAGACCCATGGAATTAGCTTGAAAAGAAGGCAGTGACCACTAAAGACCCTGCAGTCTGCTCAGGGCACGTGCAAGAGGCAGGAGGCAGATCATCCACCGGGCTGTCTGTGTGCACTCAGTCCACTAGGTTGTGCTGCCACTGCCTGCCCCCAGTGCTAACTACAGCTAGAGCTCTACTCTGACAGCAGAGGTTTCCCATACACAAAATGACATTGCAGCACCTGCACAGAATGAGAAGTGGAAGTCCCTGCTGCTTTGTTCTAGGAACGGTCAGTTTCCTTTCCAGAGCCTCCCAGCCTTGTTGTGGCTACATGGTCATTTATAGGCACATGGATGGCCATAGAGCCCTTGGCTGCCATTTCAAAGGTGATGATACTGAGACCACTTGGTGAAATCGAAACAACCCTGGGGTTCTGGCTCCCTTCCTCCCGTCTGTAAACTGGGGCTGCCCTGAATGCCGTGCTGTCACAGTGCTGTTACACTGTGACAGGGACTTCCCTCGTGTGTTCAAGGTGATGCTGACCTGCTGTACCCTTTGGTCTTGCCTCCCATGTACCACAGGATCGATAAACAAATAAGCAGGTTTCGGAGATGGTTACCTAAGAAGCCAATGAGGCTGGACAAGGAGACACTGCCAGACCTGGAGGAGAATGACTGCTACACTGCCCCTTTCAGCCAGCAAAGGATCCACCAGTGAGTGTTTCTGGTAAAGCCCCATCTTACTAACGATGTACAGCTGCAGTCCAAACTTCCCCTGTAGACCTGACACCACAATGTCCTTCTTCCCCTAAAGTCTTGCGTTTGTGTCACTCAGGGGAAGCCAGCTGCTGTAACAACCATCCCCAAATCCAAGTGGCTTAAAATGATGCCCCTTCCCAGGTGTATTGACACATGTAAAATGACCTCCATGGTGACTCAGAGACCCAGGCTCATGTCCTGATGCTCTGCTAACTCTAGTGCTCAGCGCCCCCTGCAGGCCAACAGGCAGGGAGCCTGGTCCACACCTTTCCTTTCTGAAATCGGGTTGTTTTTATCTGTTTGCTTCTCAGTTCCCCTTCTTTCAGCATTTCACCAAGTTGTCCCAGGAAAAGCCACCTCACTGGGAGGCCCACGTGTGGACTCATCTATCAGACTGTTTCAGAGCAGTAGTTTGTCACTTTTGACATGTGGGCAGGAAAAAAAATGTTGGCTAAATAACAGCCTATGAGATGAAAAGAAATGATTGCTGGGAGGCAGAGTAGGTGGGGAGAGAAGAGCATGCCAAGGACTGTAAACAGCTGGGAAAAACAGCCTCAAAAAGGAGCATAAATCAGGCCAGCCCAGCCTCACATTCACCCGGACTAAGAATACCTTGTCTTTCCTGTTCTGGCCATTGTGACAACCTCAATAAATACGACTTACTGAGGTTGCCAATTCTAAGAAAAAATAAACCAAATGGCAGTAGTCAAAAACTTGCAGGAAGAGCAGGGTGGGCTTGTTTCAGCAACAGAAAACTAAGGGAGTCTATGGACCTCTAGGGGGCAAAGGAGAGAAGAAAAGTAAAAGGACAGATGTTCTGCATCAAATTATATAATGCTCAGGAAGATCAGTCTAGTGCAAAGAAAGCAACCCAGAAGCCTCTAAAACAGCCAAATTTTGGATCCTAATGGGTCAGATTGGATGCCAACCATGCTACATTATGTGAGCATTTAAAATATGAATCTCACATCCCTAATTAAAACCTCCTTGAAAAATAGGAGCCACTGTTAATTCTGAATGTTAATTCAGAGACCAAGACCTACAGGTATCTTCTTAAGCGAAAAAGACAGCTGAAAGCTGGCATGTTCCCATGCCCATTCAAATCTTTGCCGTGTTATTCATCTTGGGAGTTCTTAAAACAAGTAATCATTTGTTTTTTAAATCTCCCTGGATCTGGTTTACATGCAGATTTTCTTTGCTTCTCAAGAGTGCCTAGCATAGTGAGGAGGGGGTCTCACAATTTGGGGATGATGGATAGATGGATACATGCACAGATGCGTGAACAGATGGTTGGATGATGAATGGATGGGTGGGTGGATGGATGAACAGATGGTGGATAGATGTATGGAAGAATCATTGAAGTATATAGTATTCTGGAGTTTTGTTTTATTTTTAATGCATATAGCAAATTGGAAGAGGATGGTCTCCTATCCCTCCTCTTCATGCTGGTTATATTCCTAATGTTCTGGCTTTAGAACATTTCTGAGCATGGTTCTCAAAGTTAAAAGCATGTGGGCACCCATGGAGACTTCTAGAGACTAAAACTGAGAATGATATCTACAAGTATTTTTAAATATATGACAAATGGGAGATGATACTATGTGGGATAGAGATATTAATCACATATGTGAGAAGCCCTTTATGACATATTTGTGTGTTAAATGAATAACTGATTAATTCAGCAGTCATTTATTTAACCTCCACCTCTTGCCAAGCATGGTCTGGGTAGAGAGGCCATAACGATGAATAATACAATACACAGTCTTGGCCCCAAACTCATTACATAGATTATTTTAAACATTTGTAAACAATGTGATAGGTCTGACTTCAGAGAGGGACTGTTCAGTGCTCCAGGTTTGGAAGGAGGTTGTTAAGTGAGAAAAGCTAACTTCTAAAGAGAGAATGTTTGATGTTGATCTACTAAGACTTGTCCTAGTAGGTAAGGAGGGGGAAAGTATCTTCAGAAAAGAGTGCAATGCATTAAAGAACAAAGGCATGAAACAGGAAGGGGTGTTTGCGGAGCTGTCGTATTTTTCTGTGAATAAGATGATAGGGTGAGAGGAGGACATAGCAGTTCTGTTTGGAAAAGAAGCCGATTAGCAGAAGATGAGATTTCAAGACAGAAGAATCAAGAAAGAAAAACTATAGGGACTGCTGGAATGAAGGATACTCAAAATCAGACCTCAGTGGGACTAAGAGGATAGAAGCAGTTCTAGCACATAAAAGGAAAATGAAAAATTAATGTGTCTAAAATGCTGTGGGTGCCTGGAATTTCTTTCTGTTTGATAAGTTCATGCCACATGGGCTACCATCCTGCGGACTGGTGTGTAAAAGTAAGTCTTGAAGAATGCTGGCTGTCAAGTTGGAAACAATTATTGGGACAATCAGAGAAAAAGCAATCCCTAAGGATGCTTTGGGCACGATATTAATAGGTTTAATTAATCAGAAGGAGCTGTTGATGAGCTCTGGGAGTTGCATCGTGGCTTTCCAAATGGAGTCCAAAGTCCATGCGACTTCTTGATTTTGCAGAGCCTTTGATGATTTGTTTGTCTTGGAGGAAAAGAGAATGACAGAAATGTAACTGTTGGGGGAGGCGTAAATGTAGTAGAGAAAATCCAGATTAAGATTCTGAATAATGATCATGTTGGGAAAGTACCTACAAACGCTTCGCTCTCAGCATGAAAGCCAGACTTCCAATTCGGGCCCCTTGCTCTACCAACCTCCCTGCTCACCCTAAGCTCTTTCATTTCTCCCTCCTGCACTTGTCCTTCCTCCTCCCTAGAATACCTTTTCCCATAGGCTTCTTCTTTTAGAAGTCAGCAGAGACACCTCCATGCAATCTTCCGTGGTTTGCAACCTCCACCCCCAGTTAGGATGAGGTGCACTTTTTTGCTATGCATGTGGTACTAGGCATTGAACTCCGGGCCTTTGCACTGAGTTATATCCCCATCCCTTGCCTTGTAATTTATTTATTTTAGTATTGAGATAGGGTCTCATTAAATTACTACATTTCCCAGGCTGATCTCATACTTGCAGTCCTCCTGCCTCAGCCTCCCAGAGTGCTGGGATTATAGGCTTGTGTACTCTTTTATGTCTTGGTAATAGTTTTCTTTTCTTTAACTAATAGCACTGTCCATTTTAATTGTTCTCTCTTAGACAATAAGCTCCTTCAAAAACTATGTCTGTACTCCCATTTTCAAATCCCGTAGTAGGCACTTAACAATGATGTGTTAAGTTAAAAGAAATGAATCCATGGAAACAAAAATGGAAGAATCATGTCAATTAAGAATATAAATACTGTAAACTTAGCTGACAGCATACTTATCTCAAACTGAACTCAACGTGTTTTCTCAGTGTCGCCCACTTCAGTTTTTGCCTGGGTCAGCATCCAGCATTAATATTTGTTCAGTTGCTGGGAACAGATGTGAAAGCTATTCTGCTTCTGCCTTACCCTCTAATGCCCTCATCTTCTGCATCTCAAGGACTGATTTGACCTCCTAAGTGTGTCTACTCCAACCTTTCCCCATCTTCGCTACCCTTGTCTCACTTCTGAAACTCAAAAGCAATGGGACCTCTTTCCCTGGTCCTACTCCTGCCCACCTCCAGGCCATTCCCTCCATGCACACACAGTCATGTGTTCAAAATGTGTATCTAATCTTTCCATTGCACCCGGTTTTAAAAACTTAGAATAAACACCGAAATGACCCTGACTCACTTAGCAGGCCTTGCAGGGCCCGGTCACCCTGCTCGCTCCTCCCCAGCCTTTCTCCCTCCACGATTGTGACCCAGACACACACAGCCTCTCTCAGCCCTGCCATTTCCTCTCCCGGAATACTCTTCCCACTCCTTCCCCTTTCATCTACTTAACTGTCTATTTTTTCATAAACATTTTTGATTGACATAACAATCATATGTACTTGGGAAGTAAAATGTGATGCTTTGATTCATGTGTGTGTTGGGTAATAAAAGCAGTGTGATTAGCATATTAATCACTAAACGTACATCATCTCTTTATGGTAAATGCATTCAAAATCCTCTCTTGCATCCCTTTTGAGATATGCTGTAGATTATCATTAACTATATCCACCCTGCTGTGCCAAAGGCCACTAGCACTTACCCTTCTTATCCCCCGATAGCACTGGACCTGTTGACCAGCCGCTCCTCATCGCTCCTCCGTCCTCTCCCAGTTCTGCTGACCACTGCTCTCCTCCCAGTTCCCACAAGACCGCTTTTAGAGCCCACATATGAGTGTGGCCGTGAGGGTCTGATCCTCCAGAACTTAGCTCCAGTGACTTCCCAACGAAGCATCCTGACGCCCTCCTTTCCCACCAAGCCTTCCAGACATCACTCTGCTCTCTGCTTTTTGAAGAGCACTTTTCCTATGTAACATCTTTCACACTTGGAATTTTATACGTATTTAACAATTATTTGATTAATACCCAACTCTCCAGAAAAGCTGTGTGCTTTGTTGAGGATAGCCATGCTTAGTTTGGCTCGCAATCCTATCTCCAACACTTAACACAATGCCTAGCATATAGACATTGGTCTAGTATAAATTAACAGATTAAGGATAAAGGAGTAAACACATATCAGAGTGATCAGACTGCAGATTTTTCTACTTTGAACTAGAGTATACAAAAAAAGTGAAGTTGACAGTCAATTTAAAAATAGTCTAGTGTTCCATTTTAACATATAATCTGTGTTTGAGAAGCAATAAATGCAGGCCTGTTGTAGACCTGTTTCTAAGTCAATGATGTCATGAGGTTATTTTTTATATGGTATCACCAGAGATGGGCCAAGAGGTAGGGAAATTCTTGCTATATACTAGATACTATTCTAAGAACTTGTATTTTGTTCTTATAACAATAAGGCTATAAGTGTTATCACCATTTTACGGATGAGAAAAATGAGGTCCAGAGAAGTTAAAAAACCTGCTATGGTCACACGCCTAGGATAGATGACCTGCCTGATCACACATACCAGGGCTTAGCTGACCTGTAGCTCAGGTCATTGTCCATATGGGTCCCAGGGAAGGATGCATACTGTCGTAGTAGTGTCCTCTGCAGTCATTTGGGTACCTAGACTCCTTCCACCTAATAATTCTTCCATCCTTCAGATTCCTTATAGACAAGAGAAAAGAGAGATGAGTGAATTCTTAGGATGTTTTGATTTTCATGGTCCAGGCTTAGAAGGCTTGTACAGCACTTGCACCCTGTAGTGTGGGCCAGAGCTCAGTCATGCACTTACTGCTAACTGAAGTGATGCTCGGATTGCTGGTCTACCTGCATGTCCAGCAGGAAAAGGGAAATGGGCTTGCTCAAAACTAGGTAGTGATGGGACAGGAACTCAAGATCAGACAGGGAGGCTCCAGAGCTCACACTCTTAAGCATTCTGTTCACTGCATGATTTCTCAGCCTCAGCATGATGGATATTTGGGGCCAAATAACTCTTTGCTGTGGGAGCTGTCTTGTGCACTATGGGATAATTAGTAACATCCTTCATCTGTGCCCACTAAATGCTAATAACATCCTTATCCCCCTTCATTGTGACATCAGAACTGTCTCCAGACACTTCCAGATTTTCTTGGTAATGACAGTAGGGTGGGCACAAAAACTGTACCCCTTACTACTGCCTTGAGAACACGCTCCCTACTGTCTCATCATGTGACACCCCTCAGACAACCCAGTCTCTGTGATAAACTGAACTCCAGCTAAATCTGATGTCCATGCCCAACAAGTCTAATCAGTCATTAATTTATTCTTCTTCACCCCCTTGCCTGTAGATGGTGCCCTGCCTAAGCACTGCTGCCCTTCAGTCTTATAATAGCACTAGCAGTAACACCCTTGGCAATCACTTTCTAAGGTCAGAACCTGTAACAAAGATTTTCTGCTGCTGGTAGATAGAAAAAAAGCAACTATGGAAGAGAGTTGTGTCACTTCTTATCATAGATATGCAGTACATTCTTTCAAGAGATAGATTGCCAAATGGAATTGCCTTTCAGAAAAATATGTAAAACATAGAAAAATGTTTCTTCCTGCATTTTCTTTATTTCTCCTATTACCATTTATTTTATTTTTATGAAACCCATAAAAATTAAAGTGAAATTAAATATTGACCACCTCATAGCAAAAAAATCTGGAATATTTGATGTGTTGTTTGTGCATATGTGAAGTAATATGTATACTTCCACATCCTCCATGCCAGTTTTTCTAGATGCTTGGGGATCAAGAGCAAATAACTAGTCAAAGATCCCTAGAACTTAGATTTTAGCTGGGGATGACTAGCAATAAATTATAAACCAGTGGCTGTCAACCAGGCAATGTCTGGAAATACATTTGGTTGTCACAATCAGGACAGGGGATTGCTTCTGGCCTCTCATGGGCAGAGGCTATGGCTGCTGCTAAGCATCTTGTCATGCCCAGGACAGTCCACACCCTGAAGAAGTCTCCTGATGCGCAAGTCAATAGTAACAAGGTAAACATTTATTAAGAAGTCAATTTCAAAGCATTTGAAAAGGTGATAAATGCTATGGATCTAGGGAAAAGGAGGAGTAGGGTGAAAGGAATGGAGAGTTCTGGCTGGGGTACAAGGTGCAGGGTATAGTTTTTAAGTACAATGTTTGTATTCTTCAGGTTAGGTGACATGGAAAGTGTGGTTGGGGGAAGGCTTGCGGGGGGCACAGGGGGAAGGAAACAGCTTCAGGTAGGGGAACGGCCAGTCTGGATGGTTTGAGAAAGAGAAAGAAGGCCCTTGGGGCTGGAGCACAAATGACAAGGAGATGAGCCGCAGAGATAAGAGGGAACCAATCACATATGGCCCTTAGGGCCATTGCAAGGATTTTTACATTTATAGAAGAATGATATAGTCCAACTTAACATCTGACTGATCTGTTAAGAACGAATCTTGGGAACAAGCAGCGACCAGTTAGGAGGCAACTGCAGTCATCCAAGAGTGAGGTGATGTGTTACACATGTTTTTACAAGTGTCTATTTTTCAAAACACGTAATGAAAATATATGCAACGCAGAACTCAATATTGACCTTTTTTTTTAATTTGCAAAGCTGGATTGTGCACAGAATATTTCAGCTCATGTGTCCAGGAAGAGAGTGAGGCAGAGTTGGCGTGTTGTCACTGCTGGGGGACAGAGCTGGGCCTGCAGAGTCAGGTCCTGTCGTGGGGAATCATCTCTCCTACCCAGAGGACACAAATGAATGGTGAAAAATGTTGTCAATCTTTGCCTTCTTACCCAACATGAATTTTCACATGACCTCCTGATTTATTTTTGGCTTCAGTTCTGCCTACTCATAAGCCATTTTCTCTATCAAAGATCTTAATGATTATTGAATTCTGTTATCAAGATTAATGCCTGGTCCCAAGAGATTTAATTCATGCGTCACACTTTTTAATTCATATATCAAATGAAATATGTAAAACAAGTATTAGAAAAGACTGCACAATATCCAGTTTGCTTACATGCCCTTTTCCTCCTCCTGTGATGAGTCAAGAATAACGGAACGGCCTAGGGAATAACAAAGCAACACAGCTCTTGGGGGCAGGAATGCACTCACCAGCGAACTGTTGGTGCTGAGGTCATCAGGAGGAGGACAGTGGCTGAGGGAGTCTCTGTGATTTCCCTTTGATGCCTTCTTCGCCTCTGATTCTGTTCTCAGCTGAGCAGCCGGTGGACCATGAGGTGGGTCATAGACGACAGTAATCAGTCACTCTCCCCAACAGCCGGAGCAACAGTTGCAGTAATAAAAGCGGTAACAAGCACCAGTTACTGACCAACCCCTGGATCCCAGAGTTACCCCGCGCACACAGTGGAGCTCTGTGAAGGTGTGAGGAGGACAGTGAAGGTTGGAGAGGCTGGATGGCTCCACGTTGCTCTGGTCCCTGTGAGATCAGTGAGCAGAAGGGCAGAGCATTTTCTCCACGATGCTTCTACCTCGTATAAATGCTGCACGAGCGGAGGCTGAGTGCAATGTTCAGCCACACTGAGGGTGAGCCTGTGGGTATGAGGCATCTCTTTGCCTTAGTAATTTATTGTGAGAGCATTTGAGATGCATTCCAGAGATGTAAAATAAGGTAGCAAACTAGCAATGAATATTTTATATACATTAGGGTAGGCATTCAAGTTCAGGGAAAAATTAGCTCAGAAATGCCTTCCAGGACCTCTGAGTCTATAATTGTTCACTAATGAGCCGATGAATTGGGCTTTCAGCCTAGTGGGCAGAGCAATACGAAAACACATCGTAAGTGAGATGGCTCTGATTGTCAGAAGAGGAAAACCAGTCCCTTAAATAAAGAGATACTTCTCCAGTTTATGACTCGGAAATAAAATTCATGCACGGTGGCCCCGAGGACTCAGAATAAAACAATGGACAATATCCTCAGGAATCTCCTTGTATAACATGGCTTGGGGGGCTTTCCTGGAGGTTATTTCTGGAAGACCCTTCAGGATGCTTCTGGAAAATTAATTACTCAGAGTCCTAGTATTCCAGAGGAGTTTAAGCAAGGTACCCAGAAAAATTCTGTAGCATGCCATAAGTTTATCTAATTGTCTGTGTTGTTTGAACTTCATTCCACAAAAATTAAAGTCGAGAACTGATTAAAAAGCAAATACTGGGCCAGGGATTTAGCTCAGTGGTGCCGCCGCCTGCCTCGCAAGCGCAAGGTCCCGAGTTCAATCCCCGGTACCAAAAAAAAGAGAAAAAAACAAATACTTTCAGTTCTATTTGAGTGTGTGTGTATGTGTGTGTGTGTGTGTGTGTGTATTTGCATACACATCTCCCTCTATAAGTCAGCAGATGGTGCCGTTTGGTCATTGCATGGTGTCATTGGTGCTGGGCCTACTGGCTACTTACCAGTGACAACTATATGGCCACCTAAACATCTGACCTCATAGAGTACCTCTCCTAGCCAGCAGTGGAAACCAAAGTTGTCAGCACTGTAGTCATTTTGTCAGATCTTGTACTCAAATAAACCCCCTCTCAGTTTCAGAAAAGATAATTCAATAGAACAACATGGAATTTACTGCAGCAATATGATAGATACCATTTATTCAGTGCTGACTGGGTTCTAAGTACTCCCCAGTTATAAATTGATTTCACCCTTTGAATAAAGTACGGCTATTATCCCCTACTTTTATAGAGTCGGAAACTGAGGCCCAGGAAGCCTATATAACTTTATCTAAGATCACACAATTGGTTGGTGTGCAAAGCTTGGATTCCAAAGCCAGGAGTTCTGGCCCCATTCTTATGTAACTTCACATTACATTTTCATTTTCTTTGGCTGTTTTAACAAATTACCACGAACTTAGCTGCTTGAAACAACACAATTTATCATGTTGCAGTGCTGGAGGTTGGCATCCAACATGGGTCTCACTGGGCTACAGATCAAGTGTGTCAGGGCTGCCTTCCTTTCTGGAGCCCTGGGGAGAAGCCATTTCTTTGCTTTTCTGGCTCCTCGAGGAAGCTGCATTCCCTGGCCCATGGCCAAGGGACATCCTTAAAGTCAGTACTGCCTCCCTCTGACTTTGCTTCTGTCCTCACAGCTTCTTCTCTGACTCTCATTCACCTTTTCCATTTTAGAGATCCATGTGATGACTTTGGGTCCAACTGGAAAATCCAGGAAAATCTCTCTTGGTCTGTTTCATGTTGCTAAATCGTAGTTCCTGAAACTGGATCCTTCAGAAAGAAAAGAGGTTTATTTAGCTCAGGGTTCTGGAGGCCCAAGGGCATAGCCTTGCCATTGGCTTAGGGTCTCATCACTAAGAGCATCGCATGGTGAGAGAGTGGTCACCTGGAAAGAGAGAAGGCAAGAGGGTGAGGGAGGAGCCGGGCTTGCTCTTGGATAACAGCCAGCTCTTGTGCTACCTAATCCAGTCCTCAAGACCTGACCTGGTCTACCAGACCACCTCTTCAGGGTCCCGGCACTTTTCAGTACCATCGCGTGAGCGACCAACCATCAGCATGAGCTTTGGTGGGGTCGAATCGTGGCACTTGTTATGTTGAGGTCAGCTGATTAGCAACCTTAATTCCACCTGCAGCGTAATTCTTCTTTGCCATCTAGCTTGACATAGTCACGAGCTAGGGTACAGACACCTTTGGAAGGCCGTTATGCTGTCCAGCACAGCTATAAACATTTGCCAGTTCACGGAGTCCCAAGGGTTGGGACAGAGTACAGTTTTGATGGGTGAAAAGAAAAGAAAGAAAGGAGGGAGGGAGGTGGCTGTAAGATTTAGGGGCAGTCGATGATATTACATATGTAAAGGATACAGTCAAACACCCAGCATATTTAAAAAAATGAGTAAATGAATATTATTTTTACTATTATTATCATTATTATTATTGAGAATCCTTGAGACTCGCCGATTAAACTGGACTAGCATTCCTTTTAAATGAACGTTATTTGATGTTCCAGATACCTTGCTATTTCGCATTTATTCATTAGTAACACATATCTGTACTTGCTTCTTAAGCCTTCTGAGCATAAATATCTGAAAACACTCATTCCTCTAGCATATACCTTTGTGTTTTCTTTTCAGAGCATTTGGAGTTTTTCTGTTGTTTTCATTGATCTGAAACCTTTAGAGACTCCTTTAGGCAGAGACACCAAGATTGATTTAGGTAGGATTAATGTTCTTTCAGTACCTCCTTGATGGGGGCTGTCTCGGGCTGCTTGTTCTGCTCAGTTGCTTATGGCGTTAGGATCCTCAGTATGTGGTTGTCTGCCTTGATCGGTGGAATCAGGGAAAACCCATCCGTCTTCTGGAAAGTTTCAAGCTGGAATGAAAATGAAACAAGCCATAAAGCCCAGGAGTTGTGCATCTGAAGATCGTGTGGCTCTTTGTATGTAGGACATAAAAGAGTTCAGCATAAGGGACAAAAAGGTCACCTAATCCCTTGGGAAAAGCAAACTTTTCCAGTGTGGGCCTCAGTAGCCAGGCATAGTCTCTTACTATTGAGGAGGCCATCTGAGATAAGTCATTTGGAAATATCGTATTGCATTTTTCCATTTTTAAATAATTTTTCCCATCTTTAAATAATTTTTCCCATTTCTCATCTCATTCAACAAATATTTTTAGTGTCTATCATATGCCAAGTATTGTGCTAGAGAAATGTGCTACTATGTGTTCACAGGTATATTTCTGTGTGTGCATATTTTTACTTAAATTTTAACTTAAGCATGTTAAATTTTATGGTCCACAGGCCATCTTCTTCATCAAAATAGTAAAAGGCAATTGAAAACCCCCATAAGAAAAGAGCCAAATTTAGGTACAATAAAATAAGGGAGGGTTAATGTAAAGGGGAGGGACAGGGACTAGGACAGCACCTGCTGTGTGGCTTGGACCGTGTCATCACGTTGAGCATTGTGGCATCAGAAGCAGCAGTGACCCCGGGGAGCCAGGGGAGCCGAGCAAAGGGACAGTGGGGAGGTCCCCTGTGCACCCTCTGAGAGGCACATCCTTGATCATTACCTCTTCAGGTCCTTGCACAACCCTGCACCCTAAATCCATGATCCTCATTTTATAGAAGATGGAACAGAGGCTCCGACACAGCAAATACTTCCTCCAAGGCCGCATGGTCACAGGAGATGGGGCTTAAAACTCCCCTCTGACTGCGAACTCATCCTCCTTCTGTGACAGGACGCTTAATACTTATTCAGCACTCGAGCTGAGCCACGCGTGCGAGCCATGGTGTCCTTATCGCTGTTGAGAGACAGAGGGAAGACGGTGAGGCCGGGCACATATGTGAGTCTCACAGTTGCCAGAAGGGGAAAGGGTCTGGACAGGTGAGAGAGGGTCATTCCGAGTCTCCTAAGGTTAGGGCCTGGGCACGCCAGGGCGTCCTTCTGCAGAGGAAGGTGCTCCACTGCAAACCTGACCCGCAGCGGTGTGTTCAAATGGCCCTGACCCACGACCACATGCTAACAGTGACCCCGCTTCTTCCCACTTCCCTCGCCCTGGCGCCACACTTCCAGCGTGCATTTCATGTTTCCCACACCAGACAAAACCACCACCTTGCATTCCCAGCGACCCGACACCACCAGTGTCCTCAGTGGCCCCATCACCACCAAACCCTCGTGGTCCCCTGCCTCTTTTCTGGCCTCATTGCCATCCGCGTAGCGGAAGTGACCGCTGCCTCTTGCATGAACAGTTATAACAGCCCCCTGGCCTCCTGTCTTTCCTCACCGCCCAGTCTACCTGCCACACGCCCCTCGCTGTCAATAGTAAGTAAGGCTCCTACACAGCCCCGTCAAGCCCTTAGAAGGAAGGCACCCTTTTCACAGTGTTCACAGCCCGCAGGTTGGCACGCTGGGCACCGGCCACCTCCAGGAGTGAGTAAGAAGCAGTAGTGGCAGTGCTTTCTTGCCTAACAGATGTCCCTAGAGCCTCAGGGAGAAAGCTCAAACTCCTTAGCACGGCACACAGCTGTCTTCAGCTTCTTCTCCTCTCCTCTCAGCCTCCTGGGCTGGATGCTCCTCTCCCCAGCTGAGGAGTTGCCTAAATATCCCCTAACTATTGCTTTTCTTCCCAAGGGACTCTTTCCTCTGGCTCTCTGGTGAAATCTTTCCTTCAGGAGCAAGTTTGGGTGTCATCTTCATTTTGTGCAGACCGTGCTAGACCTCGGTACTCCTCAGCTGCTGTAGATGCCTCGATTGTGCCACTACTGTATTGTACCTCACTTACCTGTCTCTGCTTCCGGTGCTGCTCAAATCCCAGCGCAGCAGCCAGGAGTAATTGGAAGGGAGCTCCAGTCTTCACCTGGGTTTCTGAAAGGGCCCAAAGGGAAGCCACACACTCGGTCCTCAGCAGCCATTCATTACCATCCTTTCCTGTCCTCCCGTCATACCTCTTACTCCTCTCTTTACCCCCACAAAAATATTTCTCTCCCCCAACCCTGTCCAGATTTTCTTCTCCTTCCTTCATTGTTCCTCCTGTCCTCAGCAGTCTCATCCCTCTCTCCCATCACTTTAGCATAAGGACTGGATAGCTTCTCCAACAGGGAAGAAACGTCTGTCCTCCTTTCACCTTACCCGTAGGATTCTTGCCGTTGAGTCAGGGGCTCCTCCAGTCCGACGACGCTGTGCTGTGGTAACACGCCTTCAGCAGCAAGGGCTTACTCAAAGATGCATTTCCTGCTCCTGTAACATCTTAGCCATGAGTCGGCTGAGGTCTGCTTCACGTGTCTTCCTTACTAGGAGATCCAGGCTGAAGAAGCAACCGTGCCCAGGAGATGAATTCTCCTGGGAGAGAAAGAACCAAGTGTCTGTGCAGATATGGCACAGGGCACTTCCACTCATCCTCCATTGGCCAAAGCAAGTCTTGTGGCCAGCGATGGTGTCAGAGGGGTGGGATTATGGTCCTCCTCCTGGAGGGGGATTGCAGGTCACACACTAATGGGTAGAGACACATGGTTCTCAAGCAAAGAGCAAATTGGGAATCACTATCCAAGATACCCATATTAATTATTTTTGACCATATCTGTGTCTATAAAATATGTAACTCATTAGTGTTTTAGGTCTCAGGTGATGTCTTATACTGTTTTACTTTATCTTAAACCCTTAGCATATTTTTAGTAAAGGAAATTTCCATGCAAGTTAGCAAAAACCTGCACACATCAGAGAGATGCTTCTGCAGAGTAGAAATCAGACTTGGGATTGAAATATTTCAGAACTCAAATTCAGAAACCATCTTTGGGACCAGGGATTTAGCTCAGTGGTTCCGCCATCTGCCTCACAAGTGCAGGGTACTGAGTTCAATCCCTGGTACAAAAGAAAAGAAAAGAAAGAAGGAAGGAAGGAACCATCATTGGACTGTGGCGACATTCGGATTTGTGACCCGGATAAGTAGAAGGCTACTTATGTGATGTGTGCCTGACCTCTGAGGAGCCAGAGAAGCCTGCCTCCTCCTCAGGGAATATCTGCCCCCACCACTCGGGTCCCTTGCAGCAAGGTGGGAACCTGGTTACCACAAGGGACTGAGGAAACACCAAAGTCACGCAAATGTAAAATCATCACAGGAAGGGAAGCAGCTACTGCCCCTAGGGGTGGTGGGGCAAAAGGAAGAAGTAGGGAGATCAGAACCAAGCAGCCAGCTGAGGGGGATGGTCCATGGAGCAGAGCCCAAAGCCCCGAAGGAGGCAGTGCCACCTGCTGGTGCTGGCGCTCAGGGGTCGGAGTAACAGTGAATCTAGTTTGGGAAGTGTTTTTTTCCCTTTTCTTTTAAAGATGGAAACTGGAACCAGTCTGTGAAATTGAAGGAGCACTGCTAGGGCAGCATGACAGCAACAGGCAGGCAAGCAAGAAGGAGCAATCCCCTTTAACTTCCTTTTCCCCTTCCGGTCCCCCTCCAGTGCCCTGTCCTGACAGAACAGAGTCAGGTGGCAAAGCAGAAGTATAATTGGCAGAATCTCCATTTAGTATGACAGCGCACTTCTTCATACCTGGGATTTTATCCTTTGAACTTGAATCCTTTGGCTAAAGTCATCCTCTATTAAAATGAAAATGTCTCTTGGAAAGGTGGAAATTTTAACGCTATTCTTTATGAATAGTTAAAATGAAGAGGGGGAGGAAGGGCATGCAGGGGGGCATTCTGGCTGTAGCTGGGATGGACAAAGGATGCCATGAAGATGACAGAGGAGGGGAAAAAGTCAAAAGAAAAACAAAAACAGAGGGGTTGAGAAAAATAAATGTCACCAACTTCCAGATTGTGCAGATGCTCAGCAGGGCTTCCAGGACTTCACTGCTCATAGTAATGTAAAGGAACTAGAGGGAAATGAGCGGAAATTCCTTTCATGAACACGCGGAACAACTCGGCTCCAACAGAGAATGTACAAACCAGGCCACAGCCAAGAGCAGCTGAAGACAGTAGTGGTGAGTCACCAAGTAATAAGTTTGTGCGGTGACAGTTGCCTGAGTCATTCAAGCAAAATGTTACTATGGACTGAATGACAGTAGCACTCCAATTAGTGGAAGGCTCAAGGCCTGGCTCATTCTAACTTGCATTTTTCCGGTCTGAGAATTACAAAAGCTTTTGTTGTTCCCAACTTATTTTATAGATTTTAAAAAAAGATTTTCTTTTTCTTCTGGCTTACTTTTGAACACAAAGAACATGCATCTGTACTAAATCTGAATATTGCCATGTTGTCATTGTGAAAATTCATTTAAGTTTGGCCAACACTGAGCAGGCTGTGGCAGGCACGGGGTAGGACAAGGATAAATGAATGGTGCTTTCCATCCTTAAGGGTTGATGGTTCACATAGACCCTCATGGGAGGACAGGCTCTGGGGTCAAGAGGACAGGGACCCCAAATCTCAGCATGTATGTGACTCTCAGCTTTAATTCTTCATCTGTAAACAACAGAATAATATTATGAAAATAACAGTGTGTCAGTGCCTACGGTAAATGGTCAACAAATGCTGTCTATTTTTGTTAATAATATCAGTGGAGTTCGATACATGAATAATTCGATGATTTTAGTGTATGTGAATTCTGTGTATGTTGAAGGCCCGGTTTTACAGATAAGATTATCTAAAGTGTCATCAATTCCAGGGAATCATTTTTTTCTTTCTTCTTTTCTTTTCTTCTCTACAGTATTCTTTCTCCTTTCTTTTCCTCCACTTTTCCCTCTTCTTGTCTCCTCCTCTTCCTCCCAAATTACCCAGTGACCGTCCATCCTCCAGGTCTCTTGCTTCTGTGTCCACCTGATCAATGTCAGAGGAGCTACTTGGCCAGCTGTCTTTACCAGCAGGGTTTCAACCTCTGCCCCAATTAATGCATATTCTCTTGTTGAGCAACTGACTTGTTAAAATACTTATTTATTCAAACCAATGGTTTGCCATCCTCTTTCTACGGTGACACATGGTTATATTACTTACGCATCATTCCCCTTGGTGCTTTGCTATTCAGAGTAAAATGGTGTTATTTTAAAGGTACTTCAAATCCAATCTAATTTATTTTTAAATTATTCCCTAATTTAGAAACGCTTAACCATTATGATGCCAGATTAATCACAGCAGTGCTCACCACCAGTCATGTCACACGGGTGCTGTGACACGTGGGTGGATTAGACACCCGTGTGTGGCCACATCTTTGTAAGACTGGTACAAATAGCATATTTCCCGAAAATGAAACCAAGTCTTCTATTAATTTTTGCTCCAAAAGATGCAATAGGGCTTATGTTCAGAGGATGTCTTGCTTTTTCAGGTACAATAATCTACATTTATTTGTGTACAACAAACATTTACTCATTTATTCATGTACAAAAATCTACGTTTATGCAAAAACAATCATGTCATCTTCTGGAACATCATCATAACTCTCCAAACCCTGAATTCCAACCTGAATTTCTTGCAACTCCATTTCCTGTAGATCCATTGGCCCCCATCTCCCATGCCCAGCAATGGAGCTGTCCTTAAATGAGCACTTCCTATCCATGTAACCTCCTCATAGTGCATCGGCAATGCAGCTGTCAGCGATCTTATCCCATGAATTCTGCACCCAAGTCATGACCTCTTGCAGGCGGGGGGCTTCCCAGAGTTCCCATTAAATCAGTGTTAACTGCAAACTTACTTGAGAGTGACGGGCCACACAAAAGTGACAAAAAGTTGCAGGCACCAAAATTGAGAAAGCGTTTCTTTCTTTATTTCAGGTGAGTGTATTAATCATACCTGTTACAACACACGGGGCACTGAATGATGAGACTCGTGTTAGACACAGTCACATCCACTGGTTATCAAGTGTGCACGTTATTCCTGGGCTGTGCCTGTGTCCGATTGGTCACTCAGTGTTAAGTCTCAAGTTCATCTGCACACATAGGCATTCACCTCTCGTCCAAAGGCACCTGCTTGGGTATTTACAAATACTTAGTGATAATTTATATTATCATTTATTTTAAGTATTAATGCCAATAATATTAATTGATCATCTTTAATTATATATTATTTTTATAATTCAGTGCATCTGTTCTGTGTTGCAGTGGACACACTAAATGCATCTGTCTGGCTGATAATCCTCACTGGGGCTCATTTTGGGGGTAAGGCTTACTTATGAGCATCTTGAAAAATCACAGTAGGGCTCATTTTCTGGTGAGGTCTTATTTTCTGGGAAATGTGGTAAACAAATACCCTCAGACCCACCTGTAAGTACAATGTGCACTTCCTCAAGACACTTTCATGTTAGCATTTTACAGAAGGCTTAGCACAGCACTGTTGGCAAAGACAGAGCTTTGGAAATATGCTAAATAGCCAAGACAATAAGCCAATTAGCTGTAGTGTCTCATACGGTGGTCTTCTAAGCAATGAGGAATATGATTAGACTCTTTGAGTCGATATGGATGAACCCTAGCAAGTTGCAGAAGAATAAGGAAAGCAAGAGACCATGTCCACAAAGTTTTAAAGCATACTGTACTGGATTTTCAGGGATACATACATATTGGAGATTATGAAAAATTCCTGATTGTTATTTCCTCTGGGGGAAGGGATTGCAGAGGGATTCAGCACACGGGAGCTTCTAATTGTGCCTGCAAACTTTTACTTTTTAAGGTACTTAAAGGATATTTAGGTGTTTCTATTACTTGCAGTGCATTTTTTGTGTGTCTGAAAAATATCTCATTAAAAGAGCAAGATCTTTCCAAGATCTGATTTCAAAATAGGTGTGCTGGGACCTATTTGAACCATGAAGGTCGGTAACCCTGATAAAAACAGACAGAAATCTTGAAAGTCACAAAATTACCATTTATATGTTTGACGTGTACAGCGTGCCCTGCGTGAAGTTATCTCCTGGTCCTCGAAGGCCCTTCAGACATAGGCATCTTTGTCCTCATTAACTATTTCTACTTCCCCTTCCTTCCCTCTGCCTCCCTCCAGCTCTTCATATCTCCTCCACATTTGCAAAAGATCTATCTCCCTGTTTCCTATTGTCTTTTATTTCACTCTTTAATTTATTTACATTTGGGTTTCTCATATAAGAGTAACCATGTGATATTTAAGCTTGTTTATCTGATTTATTTCACTTAACATTATGGTCTCAAGGTGCATTCATTTCCCTACAAATAACTCAAGTTTGTCCTCCTTTATGGCAAAGTAATACTCTGTCATGTATAAATATATTCTTTATCCATTCATCTATTGATAGCCGTATAAGCTGCTTCCAAAAATATAGGCTGTTGTGACTTGTGCTACTGTAAACATGGGTGTGTGTGGACCACTGTAATATGATGTCTTTAACTCTTTAGAGAAGACACCTAGAAGGGAAATAGCTGGATCAAATGGAATTTCTAGTTTTAGTGTTTTGAGGAATCTCCATACTGATTTCCATGGTGGTTGTACTAGTCTACATTCCCACCAGCAATGTAGAGGGGTTAGTTTTTGTCTGTAACCAGTAAAGTAGATATTATTATATTCCTTCATGATGTTGTCATCCCAATGATATATAACCTACTTGTGTTATTTGGTACAAAAAAAAAATCACCAGAGGCTCAGAAATTCTAAAAATACTTCAAGCTGACAAACAAGTTCATAAGTTCTTGGGCTCAAAAAAAGTAAATTCTATCTACTATAGTTAGACAACTTCCTTTTCCCTCAAAATTGTAAGGGTCTTGTTTCTTTAATTTCATGGGGCAGATTCTCTCAATAAAGTCCACCTCAGGGTTGGCTATCAACTTTAGTTTATCTAATGTAGTGTTTGAAACACTGAGTCCTAAAACAATGAGAATCCTTATGAAGATCCTGACTTTGTTTCAAAGTGGATGTCTTATTATTTTTTCCATTAAGTTTATTGGTACATTTTAGGTATAAAATACAGTTACATTCATCATTGGGATCTTGTACCATTACATGAGTATCTTGGTTCTTATTTTTTTCCCCATTCCCCTGCCCTCCCTTCACCCCCTCCAGCCTTCCCTATTTGCAAAGACTTTGTTTCCATTTTTTCCTTTTCTCATATTTTTTCGTTTCCCTTTTCTCCTTTCCCCTACTCCTCCCACTTCCCCTGCTCCTATAGACTTTTTCTTCCTATTACACAATATCAATTATACATTTTTTAAATTACAATATCAAGATTCAGGAGACATTACCACGGATTTTACAGAATTTAAAAGGATATAGAAAGCATATTATAAAAATCTTTTTTGAAATAAATTTGACAACTTCTAAGAAGTACCTTGGAAGACAAATTAATGAAACTAACTCTGGAGGAAATATAAAATTTGAATAGCACCTATTAAAGAAAGTATATTCCTAGCTTGAAAACCTACCTATATGACAACAACAGGCTCATATACATTTTAACTGATAAATTATATCAAACAATTAAAGCAGAAAAAAGAAGGAACACTTCTCCCCTCATTTTAGGAGCTCAACATTGTGCTAATCCTAAAACTGGATAAAGATAATAGAAAAAAAAAAGTATGAACATAGATAGAAATTTGTTTAACAAAACAAACTCTTAGAAGTCAGATCTGGCAGGATGTAGAAAGTGGTTTTATTATAGGGATGGCAGTGTTGGTTCAGCATTGGAAGATCCACCCCCAAAAGTCATCATTTTAACAGAGGAAAGGAGAAAGCCATATGATCCTGTCACTAGTTGGAGAAAAAGTATTGGACTACATTCTACAGCTGTTCATGGTAAAAGCTATCAGGAGACTAGAAGTAGAACAGAACCTTCTCAACAGATTAAAGACATGTACTCCATACTTCCAGTGAGAATGGCTTATATGAATGGGGAAGATACAATGCTTTCTTCTTAAGGTGGGGAACAAGGGCAGATACGCTTACTCTTTATCTGTCCGTTAAACTTTGAAACCTAGGCCCCACCAAAATAGTCTGGCAATAAAATGACACAATTAGGATAGGATTGGCAAGGTAGAAGTAAAATCTTTGTATGTAGATGAAATGATCATCTACAGAGAAAATACTAAGAAATCTCTAGGAGCCCCTAGAACTTGTACTTGAATTTAGCAGGATTAGAAAACAAAGGTATATATAAAAATTCAGGTCTGTGTATATGTGCTATAAATGAAGAATTGGATATTGAAATTTAAAAGTTATGTAGGAGTACAAAGGACCTAGAAAAGTTAAAAAAAGAAAAAAATGACAAAAAACAGTGTTGGAAGACATTTAGTACCTAATTTTAAGACTTCCTCTAAAGCTACAGTAATCAAGACAGTGTTGGTATAAGGAAAGACATATAGATCACTGGAAAAAAACAGAGAATCTAGAAATAGAACCACACACATATGGTCCACTGAGTTTTGAAAGATTATTTAACATTAGCATTTTATAGAATATAAACTCAATTCAGGAGCCGAGGAAGAGATAGTGTTTTCAGCAAACAGCACAAGAACACCTGGTATCCGTATATAAAAAATTATATATTATTTATTTATACCCTTTATTTCCATACATGAAAAAAATTTGAAGGGGTCTATGAACCTAAATATGAAAGCCTAAAAGTATACAGCTTTAAGAAGAAATTATAAGGGAAAATGTTTATAAATTTAGGGTAGGCAAGAACTACCTAGGATACAAAGAACATGATGTATAAAAGAAAAAAATTGATAAATGAGATTCCATCAAAATTTAGAACTTTAAATGACATCATTAAAATGAAAAATAGTCCTTAAACAGACCATATTTACAATGCATATAACCTATGACCAGAATATATAAAGAACTCTTACAGCTCATTAATAGAAAACCCAATTAAAAAGTAGACATAAGAAGATGATAAATAGCCAGTATAGCGCAAAGAAAGGTGTTCAACTCTAGAATCAGAAAAATAGTAACCAGTACAATAACAAGATTGAATTATACCCTCATTAGGGAGATGAAGTTAAAAGTTTTAAAAGCCTTGTCATGACTTTTTCTTTTTGTTGGATTCTCCCCCTTTGCATTTAATTTGTCACACCCAATGGATTCATTCTGCTGGGTTTCCTGGGGTTGTGATCCTCATTGTCTTTTCCTAGAGTATTGTCTAAAATGTTTTGGAGTGCCAGTTTGGTATTCATGAAGTTCCTGAGGTGCTCTTTATCATGAAAATATCTTATTTCTCTATCAATTTTGAAAGATACTTTTGCAGGGTACATCAGTCTGGGTCGGAGGCTGTTTTCCTTTAGGGCTTGAAATACGTCATCCCAAGCTCTTCTTGCCTTGAGGGTTTGCATTGAGAAGTCTGCTGTGATTCTGATGGGCTTTCCTTTGTATGTGATTTGTTTCTTATCTCTCACTGCTTGTAGAATTTTGTTCTTCTGTTGGATTTCTGGAATCCTGACTATTATATGCCTATGTGTAGATTTTTTTTGATTAAGGCTAGCTGGAGTCCTATATGCCTCACTTATCTGTATGTCAAGTTCTTTCCCCCTGCTTCGGAAGTTTTCTGCCATCACTTCTGTGAAGAGTTTTTTTATGTCATCTGCACTCTCTCCTCTTTCTTCATTGACTCCAGTCAGTCTTACGTTATTCTTCTTTGCATCGTCTAGCAGCTGCTGGATTGATTTCTCATGTTCCCTTACAATTTTAAAGCAATTTTTCTTTTCCTCCTCACTAATTGCAATCTTATCTTCTATATCTGAAATTGTATCCTCACATTGGTTCATTCGGCTGCGCAGATTTTCGATGGAGTTTTTAATCTCCTAGAAATCTGTTTGTATCTGTTTTGTGGATTCCATTTGTTTCCTATGTTGGGATTCCATCATGTTCCTCAGATCCTCTATTTTTTTTATCTGGGTCCTCTCTAGACTTCTTAATCATGTCTTGTACTATGGAAACAATCTCTGCTGTTATCTGAGAAATTATTTCTGATTTCATTTTTCCCAGATCCTCTTTTGTTGCCAGTTCAGAGAGTCCAGGTGGTTGAGTATCAGAGTGTTCCAATCTTGTTTCCCTTTGGGGTTGCTGTAGGTGATCCGGAAGTCTGTTTTTGAGGCTTGTTTACGTGTCTTCTCATTTCCACGGGGCGGGGGGTGCTTCTGGCACCCACACGGCTCACCTTCTCTGCCCTAGGAGCGTGGGATGGTGGTGGGGGAGCTTCCTTCCAGGTGCTGGGACCAGCTCAGCTTCTCTGCCCATTGCATGGCTTCAGAGTCTCCCAGAGTCCTTCTCATGCACCGTGCAGCCAGTTGAGGTCATAGAAGGTGGTCCCACAAGCTGGGGGGCTCTCAGCAATGTGCTCAGGACACTCACTTCAGCACCATGACTGTGGAAGGTCTTATTTTTTTAATAATTCTGATTTTAAAATCATTATCTATCTTTGGCAAATATATTATCCAAAAGAACCCTCTCCATCCTTCCTGTGTTTCTGCCCTATAACTTTTCAATAAAATTAAAATTATTTATGTCCCATTTAAAGAGTCAAATAGCCCTGTAAGTTTGGTTTGAAGAACAGCAAGGACACTCATCCCTTGCAACTCTCTCTTTCCTTGTCCCTGAGAACAACTGCTTTCAATTCTTTAAGCTGATTCTTTTGGTAATTGTGTTCATATATCTAGATACATTATTTTACCTTGACTTTGGGGGTTTCCAGTTGTACAAGGATCTGTTGACTTCCTGCTACAAAGAAGTAGGATTTACCTGGTTTTCCTTTCTGCCAGTTCTCCCCAGAGCAGGTATTCACCCCTTATCCTTCAATGTACTTATAATGAGACACATTATGATGATGATGTATATCCATGTCAATCATTATTACTGTACAGATGCTACTCAGAGCTAAGTCATGTAGTACACTATGATTTCTCTTCCTATCCAGCTCTGTTTTTGATTGAATGAGAGTCACTCATTCCCCTCATTTTTAATTTTCAAAGTTTTCTTTGTCCTTACCACTAATTGCAACTTAAACTTGGCC
Organism: Heterocephalus glaber; assembly: GCF_053883595.1. NCBI lineage: Eukaryota > Metazoa > Chordata > Mammalia > Rodentia > Bathyergidae > Heterocephalus > Heterocephalus glaber. Next base: position 18,638,526 of record NW_028258357.1, read on the forward strand.
AACTGTCTAAATTTCAAGATATCAAATGCATCAGACATGCAGTCAGTTTCATTTTCTTGAGGAGATTGGTCTGTAGCTTTCTGATGTGTTCCAATCTGAACTTCTTGCCTTGTACTGCTGGGACAAATTATCCTGAGATCTTTCCTCCCCAATATCATACTGTTCTCTTAGTCTCTGACCTGTGTTCATCCTCTATTTTCTGGATCTCATTTATTCCACTCCTTTTACCCATATTTTGTATCCTCCAGTGACATACTGAAAGCAGATTTTTGAGATCTTACATAGTGCTATGGATTGAATTGTGTCCCCCACATTTACATGTAGACATCCTAACCCCAGTATGTCAGACTGTTATCTTATTTGGAGATAGGGTTTATAGGGAGGTGGTTAAATTAAAATGAAGTCATTAGCATGGGCCTAATTTAATATGACTGGAACTATTATATGAAGAGAAAATTAGAGCACAGACATGCATTGAGGGACATGAGAAAACAGAGAACACAAAGCAAAGAGAAAGGTCTCAAAAGAAACTAACCTGCCAGTACCTTCATCTCAGACTGCTACTCTCCAGAATTATAAGACAATAAATTTCCATTATTTAAGTCACCAAGTCTGTGGCACTTTGTTATAGCATCTTAAGAAAACTAGTACACATGTTTATTATACTTCCTTCCTTTTGATAGTTTGGCAAGGTATAAAATTCTATATCTAGACAAAATCCTTTTCCCTCAGACCTTTAAGGATCATATTTCTTTGATTTCTAAAGTTCAATATTGTTGACTGGGCATGTTGGCACACGCCTGTATTCCCAACACTCTAAAGGCTGAGGCATGCAGATTGCTGTGAGTTCGAGGCCAGCCTGGGCTACATAGTGAGTTCAAAGCTAGCCTGAAGTACATAGTGAGACTCTGTCTCAAAAAGCCAAACTAAATAAATAGGTAGATAGATAATAAAATTCAGTATTGCTGCTGATAACTTCAAGAACATTCCAATACTTAACTCTATATAACTATTCTCCTCTATGGTAGGTTGTATGATGATGGTGTCATTGTCCCCAACATTCCAAGATTTATACTAATGTATCTTGTTGTAGCTTTATAGTCATATATTTTACTTGCTATTCAGTGCATGCTTTCAGCCTAGATACTCTTATCTTTCAGGTCAGAGAACTTTTCTTGAATAATTCTTGAATTATTTTAGATTATTCATTCCTTTTTCTTTTTTTCAATTTTTGGAATGCCTGGGTTTTATTTTAAGATATTAGACTTCTTGAAGGATTCTTCTAATGCTCTTATCTCTCCTCTCTTTCTTATTAATCTATATGCTTTTGCCCTCAGAGTTTTCCTCAATTTATTTTCCAGTGCTTCTCTTGGGGTTTTAATTTTCTGCTGTAATATTTTTAAATTTCTAAGGACTGTTTATTCTATTAAAGTTCTGATTTAAAAAATTATTTTGAGCTTTTTTTCCCCAGTTGCAGTATCTTCTCAACTCTCTGAGAAAAATGATTTTTATAAATATTTTATCACTTCACTGAGCCTAATTTCCCTGAAAATGTTTATTCTGTTCTTGTTTGTCTCTTTGTATTACTCTCAGTCTTCTGTATTAATAATGGAGTCCCTTTAGGGATGAGGATTTAGCTCAGAGGTGCTGCTGCCTGCCTGACAGGCACAAGGTCCTGAGTTCAATCCCCAGTACCAAAATAATAATAATAATAATAATAATAATAATAATAATAATAATGGAGTCCCTTTAAATATGAAGTAAATTTTGTCTGACTGTCAATATTTAAGAATAGAAAGGGCAAAAGCTGCAGGTCTCATTGTAGGGAAGTGGCTGGCTCTTTGCACCTGGGAGCTACCAAGGTTAGAGTCCTCAGATCTTTCATCTTGGCCTGGCCAGATTCTCCTGAGAAGCCTCTGTCAGACTCTTACCTGGAATATTAAGGCCTATGGAGCCTAAAGGATGCATCCACCATGGAGTCTCAGCTTCCAGGCTGCAAATATTCCCTCGGTCCTCCACTTGTCACTGTGGTACTCCTAATGCTACCTGCTATCTCAGAATGTATTACCTAAATAAAATAGCCTCTAGTCCTCTGCTGGAGTACAGACAAGGGTCTGGGGGGATACCTTCTTCTTAAGCAGCTTCCAAGCTGTATTTATGTCAGCATCCCCTTTATCCCACTGGTGGTAATGCTCAGGTTTTAAGTCTTAATGGGATTTCATAGCGTAAATATGATCAATTATGGGTTTGAGCTGCTTGAAGATTCAGGTTTTCATGATCTCTTAAGTCTGGTACCACTTGTCTGTCTGCTTGGCAGACATGTCATTGTCCTTTGTTTCTGCTGTATTTTCCCTTAGTGTTTATATCTTTATTTGCATACACACACACACACACACACACACACACACACACACTATTATTATCATGGGATTTTGAGGAACAGAGAAATAGAATACAAGTGTTTAATTTTCCATTCGTACCTGAGAGGCACAAGAGCAAGTAGTTTTTGAATCCATGTTTAACTCTCAGGTGGCAAAGATGATATCACGAAGTACAATTAGAAATGGCTGGTTGAAGTCTTACAGATGTCTTACCGTGCTTTATATTCCAGTAGCTTATCACCTTACTCCTAAAGAGAGTCTTGCAAATCTCTACTAGTCAGAACTTTGAATATTCTATATTTGCTCTGATAATCTTCTCATCCTTTTACTCTTAACAGGTGAACTAAGATAATAAATTAGTTTTTGCACTGGCTTTGCCTAAAACCCAGAAAACTCAAAATAGGCCTTGTCATGTAAAAAATTAATTGGTTTTTTTTGTTCCTACTTAGATTTCCATTGAGGACAATTTAATTTGAAGTGACAGTTAACTATATCACCCTTGCTTCTCCTTGTTAAAAAAGAAATCTCTATTTAAATTCTAATTAAGAAAGTTTCCCGAAATATTTGTTTTTAAGGCACTAATCTTCACTTTTCCTTTGTATTGTGAGGTAATACAATTTCAACCATCAGAAAAAAATAGGTACATGTGGTAAAAATGAAAAATATAGCAGCATTCACTGTATTTTTTTATCACATCTTGTACAGACATGAGTTACCTATCACTGTGTAACAATCTACCACAAAACTTACTGACTTAAAATAACAATCACCTTGTTTGCTCATTATTCTTTTTTCCATAAATTGTGCTGGATTCACCTGGGCAGGTCTTCTGCTGGTTTCTCCTGGCATTAACAGGTGGCTATGATTGTTTCTGCCCAGCTGGTGGCTGGGGCCAACCACTGCACATATCTGACCTGAGAGAGCTGGCTCGGTCTTCACTACTGCAGCCGTCTCAGGGTAGCATGCCAAGCTGGCCAGAGTGGAAGCTTCAGCGCCTAGGCCTAAAATCATTCGCCCCATGTTCTGTCGATCAAAGCCAGTCACAAGCCCCACTCAGATGCAAGAGGTGGAGACATAGATTTTACCTCTTCTTACAAAAACCCACACACAAAGGAGCAGCAAGGGATCACAAGGATAGGAGGAATTGTGATCGTTCTTTGCCATCCATCACAGTGTCCTCTGGCTATAACTTATCCACATTTTCCCCACAAAGAACCTATACCAATTCCCATCCCAATATCCCTACAGGACTTGTCCCGGTATTGCATCAGGCTCCAAGTCCAGGACCTCCTATTCTGCATCAGGTGATATGGGGACAAGAATCCTTGGATACACCTCTGCAGGTGAGGCTAGAGACTTGTGAATAAAAGCAAACACATTATCTTCCCCTTAGATTTCCCCTTACAAGGAGCATTGATGGGACAGGGAAGAATGATTACAGTGGACCCCACTGTTCAAAAAGGGGAGCAACCAGCAGCCAATGGCAGTCACTCCTCCAGATTAATTCTGAGATCCTGTGACACAGACTTCAAGCTCCTTCCCTCCAGGAACCAGAAACAGGCCTTGATTCCTGATCTGACTCTGTTTCCTATTTTGCCACATGATTTAGTTTTTTGAATACATAAAGGCCAATAATGTGGCTATAATTCTAAAGTAACTATACAAAGCCATCAACAAATAAGTTAAAAGCTTCTTGACAAAGTTACTACTTCCTCTTAAAGTTTTAGAGCATGGAGGTTCCATCCCTTTAAGAATACTTGTTTGTTTTATCAGCCTCAAAAATTCCATAATATATGTAAAAGTTCAACTTTAAAAACTTTCTTTACTGCCTTTGTTTCCCCAAAATAGTGTCACCTATGAAGCATATTTATAAAATGAAACTTGTTTTAAGAATCTTCAATTTCAAAATAAAGGTAAAATGTGTCCATTTTACTATCTGATAGTTTCTAGAGCACCCAGTGGATCTTTGAGTCATGAGGACATGGTTTATTTATTTAACTGGGTCCTAGAATATGTCATAAAACAGACTGATCTCTGCCCTCATATAGTTTGCATTCTACATGGGAAGGGAGACAGACAATGAACCTGCAAACACATGCCCCAATGAAACATTGAGACCATGAAGGACAATTACAAAATATAATAAGATGATGGGGTAGAGAGAGGGATTTGTGGGCCAGAGAGTGAGTCTGGGCTAGATAGGTGACATTTGGAACCCAAGTGTTAGAAAGAAGCAAGTTGTACAAAAGTCTGAGCAAAGCGTGAGGAAGAGCCCTGGGGAAGAGAAGAGCAAATCAGTAATACAACCACCTGTGTAACACAGTGAGCAAAGAGAAGAGCGGAGTGGTGTGTGATTTGAGCAGGAAACCGACCATGTAGAACTGTGTAGACCATGGAAAGGAGTTGGGGTTTTATCCCAAAACCTGGGAAAGGTAAGGTAGAGTTCAAGCACAGGCATAAGTTGTTATTCATTTTTAAAAGACGATTCTGTTTGCTGTGTAGAGGATGAACTCCTGGGAAAGGGAAGTTAGAAAAGCTGTTGTAGTACAGTAGTCTTGAAAAAAGGACTAGATTTAGGGTTACAGTGGAGAAGAGGGACCTGAAGAACTTGATGGATTGGATGTTGGACATAAGAAAAAGAGAGAGGCAGGGTGCATTTCAAGTTTGTGACACTGGGTGCACAGCAGTGCCATGTTTTTAAGATAGAGGAGAATAGTAGAGAGATTTTTCTTTTACAGAGGTGGAGAACAAAATTTCTGTTTTGGACACTATCTAGACTCATCTTTGGGCAATGAAGGCATTATAATCCTCATTTTCCTAACAAGTTACTATATCCCAAAGACATTCACTGACTTTCCCAAGGCCACACAGCTTAAGTGGGAGAACAGGACTCAAACCCAGGTCTTCTGGCAACCTGCATATAGCCCTGCAGGGCACTCCTCCCTACTCGCCTACTCTCTTGCTCCAGCTACTGCAGTCAAAGGGAGATACAAGGTCAAGGTTCCAACACTGAGCCAGTGGCCAAGCGTCACCCAGGACCTGGGCAATTGTCAATACCGCACCCACTATCGAAATGCAGCTATTGAAGTTTTGCTTTTAGTCAACTAACATTAAGTAAAATTAAAATTCACTCTCTTGGTTGCACAAGCCACAGTACAAGTGCTCAGTAACCATGTGTAACTAGTGGGCGCCATATTGGATGGCCAAGATGGAGAACATTTTCATTATCTCAGAAATTCCTATTCAAGAGTATCACACTAGAGATAATGTAAGCTAAAGTCATCTACAATTGCCCACAGTTATATGAATTTCTAATGAAAGTGGAATCTTATCCTGACAGCTGTGGCCTTCTAGAAAAGTTGAGAAAGAGAAATGAGTCAACTTCTGCTCTGAAAGGGCCACATGTCCTAGTGAGCTGATTCTCAACCCACCACTAGTGAGCACTTGTCCCCAGTTCACACACTTGAGTGTTTGTGTTTCTCATTTTACCTGTTAACAGAGGATTCCCTGAGGAGGGGAGCTGAGTTAGTTTCACCTTTGTATTTTCCTCAGTCAGGTACATACATGTGAATGCGTAAATTTTAAAGATGTATTATGGTAAAAGACATATTGCCGTGAATCCTCCTCAAAATACTCTCCTTGCTTCAGACACATTTATCCCATCATTCTTGCCATTTTCTGAAGCAATTCTGGAAATCCTCTTTCGTGAGTGCCTTTATGAGGAAGGATCAAAACTACGATGAACACCGGTGGTGCACACATCCAGTGAAAAGGCAGGCTTGTCACACGTTGCAGTGTTGGGCCAGCGGTTTAGCTCAGTGGCGCCGCACTTGTCTCACAAGCACAAGGTCCTGAGTTTGGTCCCTGGTACCAGAGACAAAACGAAACCCTGCAGTGTGTTGTCATCCACCTTATTGACTGGATCTGGCCTTGTGTAACTTCTGCCTCTTCCCCAGAGTCAAAATGGCCAGTAAAATAAACATTTGGAATGGACTCAGGACATCCAGGAAGCCGCAGCAGCACAGGAAAGAGGACTCCAGAACTGCTTCAGAAAGTGGCCAGAACAATGGGATAAGTGTGTTCAGAGCAAGGGAATATTTTGAAGTGGATTAATGACAGTGTGTCTTTTACTATAATAATTACTTGTTTTTAAATAGTCATCACATTTGGGGATTGTCCTTCATACAAGCACAGCACATATATAGCCTCAGAGTGCAGTTCTTTGCACAGAAGAAGCAGATTTGCTTGTTCAGCCCAGCTCCTCACAGTATTTCACAGCTGCTGTGAACAGCTGGCCATAGGAATAACTATCAGTAAAAGAAAGTGCTACTCCTGGTGGCCTGGAGCTAAATCTCAGCTGCACGTTATGCTCCTTTCCCACTGCTCCTCTCCTAGCCCAGAGGAGAGGGGACCCCAGGCCCCAGCTCCCCAAGTGAAAACCTCAGCTGCTCAGCACCATAGGAAGCAGAAGTCTGAGACCTTAGAGCAGAGTCAGGGGAGCTTCCGGCTCCAGTCTGCCCATCCCCCAGAGGGCACCAGGGGCCACAGAGCCACCCAAGAAGCCCCCTTCACACTCCCAGGCACGCAGGCTGCCCTGTGCCCCTGGCAGGTCCCTCACCAAGGGCTGGAAGATCAGGAACAAATCAGATGATGTCTGAATCCCTTCCTACCGCTTGCTGGAAATTTGCATAAGCCCTGAGGGGGTACATAAGGAGAGGCGTGTCTTTCCATAGGAATTCCTCACGCACACCAGCAGATGTGTCTGTCCGCGTATTTATGGCTGGTTGCTTCCTTATGGATATATTCTCCTCTGACACAAATAGCCCTGTGACTGTTTTAGACCTCTCCCTGTATATCTTGGAGACTTTTAATGTTTACAAGGAACAGTCAGTCTCTTTATAGCTGCAGAATATTCTGCCACAGACTTGTCACATAATTTGCTTATCTTATCCCCCATGGATGAATTAATTAAATTACGTTCCTATTACAACCCATACCACAGGGAGCATTCTTGTCCATTTGTCACTTTGCACTGGGTAAGTGTATTTGTAGAATAAATTTCTAAAAGAGGAACTGCAAGGTCTGAGGATAAGTCATGAAATGTAGCTTGGATGGACCTGGCCACAGAGTTCCACATGACCACCATCCCCAGCAGAGCTGAGTTTCTAAGCCTGCGTAGAGCTCTGCTCAGAGCCATGGGGCTCCAAGTCTCACATTTGCCAGAATTGTTCACTGTTCACTTATATTTGTGTATGTGTGTGTGTGTGTGTGTGTGTGTGGTGTGATTTCATTTGAAGAAAACTGCTTATGGCTAAGAAAAGCATGAAAACCATGATGTAAGGAATTGTCCCTGCTCCTAATGGTCCTCTAGTTGGAAAGAGTGACAAAGAAACTGAGACTGTTCCACTCCTGGAGGAGGTCGCTAAACATGCAATGTTGAAGAAAAGGCTAGGCCAGGCCAGAAGAAATGCAGTGGGCAGGAAGAGCTCCAGGACACAGAGGAGAGGCCAGGCGCAAGGAGACAGATCAGTCTTGTAGCCCCCAGGGGAACTCGCGTTCTCCAGAGCCCGGCTCCCTGGCTGCAGCTGTAGGGTTGTCGTGTGCTTTGCTCTGTGCCCATGCTGGGGTAGAGAGTGGAGTACAGCAGGGCTCCGCCTCCAGGAAGCTAGCCCAGAGAAGTCAGGGACATAGGCAGACACTGTGGATGTGACCTAACAGACACTGACACCGAACTTCGGGCACTTCTTAAATGTCTTCATAGTCCAAGCTCCGCAAGAGTAATCACAGAGCTATTCCCATTCCACAGAGGAAGAGACCGAGGCCCAGCAAAGTGGAGACCCAATACCACGTCAGTGGCCAGGCTGGGTACAGACCTGATGCTGACCATGGGGAGGCTGAGAGCCTATCTCCCTCCTCCGTGTTCAGGGCTTTCTGCTGCCTTCTCTCCAGCATCACACTACATTTGGGGCTGAGAGTGGGCTGAGCCAAAGCCTCAACCGAAGTACAACCCAGGCTGAGACTCAAAGAATGAAAAGAAAAGAGCATTCTGGGCTGAGTTCCTCTTGGGCTGACCTTAAGGAACACCAGCCTTCAGGGGATGGGAAGTTTCCAGTGTTTGCAGGGAGGCAAGCCAGTGAGGATGCTAAAAGGCAGCCTCCATAGGTGCCTGAGTTCAAATCTTGCCTCTGCCTCCTATTCCCTGAGTGCCTTTGGGCACATTGCCCAACCTCTCTGATTCTCCACCTATACAGTGGGGTTAATAAGCACTCACACCTCGGGTGTTGTAAAGACTGAGTGAGCCAGTACAGGTAGGGTTTAGAATCGTGGCCTCCAGGCTCAAGATACAACCTAGATCAGTGGTGGTGAATCTATGGTACACAGCAGGGTGTTTGTAGCATTGAAAGTTCTAAAAGGTTTGCCATCACTGACCTAGATGTAGGAAGAGGGCAACACAGTTGTGGAGCCTGTGTATGGTGCTTGTTGTTTAGGACATCACAAGTCCCCAGGAGATGGAAAGAGATACAATAAAGAGAAGGAAGCAGAAAACCGTACCACGGGCTTTTAGCCCCAAATTGTCTCCTCAAGCACGGCCATGCTTATCCACTTTCACCGATCATCTGCAATTGTGAGTCCAAATGGGCTTTTTATGTGTTACTTATGTCTTTATGACATCTTTATTTGTTATTAAAATATAACAGCCTGTCTCAAGCAAGGTCAAAAAGCAGAGAAGGATATAACAGAAAGAACTGCCCTGATGTAACTCTTGGTTTTCTCCTCTTCCTCTTTGATGCCATAAAATGTCTTTGGAAGGCCCAAGAGGAAATATGATAAATACTGCATGCCCTCATTTGCTCCCGTAGCATTTATCTCCCATCCAACAAGTGAAATTACTTTTCTCTGAGAGCCATATTCTATAAGAAACTCCAAGAGAAGGGAAAGCGGGAGCAAAGCACTTCCTGGGGGAATGAGCTCCAGTGACGGTCTCCATATTCTGTGGCCTTCCTCACTAGTATCCCAACTCCCCTCCCCGGCTCTGTTCCCAAGCTGAACCCCACTCCTGGCCCAGGCCGCTTTGACCTTCCTCTTGTCATCAGAACAGTGGAGAACCCATCTTCTGGAGGAAGTATGTGTAACAGCAGTTTCCCCGTGCACAGCCCTGTGACCGCAGACACTTGTGTACGAGCCACACACGAGCTGCCGGCGCGAGAGAAGTGAGGGCCCGGCCGCTGACCAGAATGAACGTACAGTCCTGCGTGGAGGAAAGGCAGGCCAGAGGAGCCTGTGTCTACCTTTCGTGATCACGTTCATTTCCTTTGTGTCTTCTCCATCTCCAGGACAGGGACGTTTTGTTGGTTTTGGTTTAGGTTTTGGTTTGGTTTGTGGCAATGGAGATTGAGCCCAGGGCCTCCTCACTGAGCTATACCCCCAGCCCTTGTTATTTTTTATTTTGAGACAGGGTTTCTGTCTCACTGAGTTGCCCAGTCAGGATTCAAACTTGTGATCCTCCTGCCTCACTCTCCCAAGTACTGGGATTATAAGTGTGCAGCACCATGCCCAGTGGAGGACAAGGGTTTTATCCACTTCACTTAGCATTGTGCAATCAGTAGTAAACATCTGATGAAGAAATGAAAACAAATAAATGACAGCACAGAATGGTCAGTAAATCGAGGTGCTTGCAAGACAAGGCACGGCTCAGAGAAGGCAGTGCTGAATTCTGGGGACAGGAGTGTGGTTGGAGGGGCAAGGAGAATTGCTGGAGGAGGAGGTGATCTTAGAGCTGGATTTGGGGGTTGGGGCCGCCAACATTCATACGCCTTACATGGTGTCCGACTTACAGGAGGAATGTAAAGTCTGCAGCGTTGATAAGTTTTACATTTTATAAAGTGACTATAATTATATTCACTATCATCACTAATATTCTACCATTAATCACATTTCTGGGAAGAGGACACATGGCCGATTCATGCCTCAAGCATCCCTTGGAAGCTCTGTTACCTGGAAAACCTAGTAGCAGGCCTGGAATGCCTACTGGAAAGCATAATGTTGTATGTGTTTATGTGTGCATGTGCGTGCATGTGGGTGCATGCGTGCACATTCACGCACGCGTGCACACACACCCTTGATGACCGTTGGAGCCTAGAAAGAAAGCAATCTTAAGTATATGCTTTAGCAGAAGAGTCCTATTCAGAAAAAAAAAAAAACATGGGAAAACAAAGGACAGAGGTGATTTCCAGAAACTGACATCTCACCTCTCTCCTGAGCCAGACCAACCCTAAATACCTAACTTCCATATCCACCACTCAAGCAGTTTCAAATCTTAAAATTCTTGGAGTGCCACGTGACATGGGAGGGGTAGGATAAAAGAAAAGAGGAGATGAAAATAAATATTTGTATATTTTTAATGAGTAGAAAAAACAAGATACAGGACCTAGATTTTCTCTTTTTCTGATGTCTCTTAATTTCATTCAGCTCTAGCTCCTTCCTGGCATAATGATGCTAAGGCTCAGGATTCTGAGAACTAAAACTACTTAGACTTGTGAGCCTAGTGCTCTGGGGTGACCATTGGGCTCTCTCATGTTGTCCCAGACGTACCCCCTAGGATACACTCCCGTCTGAGCAGCACCAAGTTATACAAACATTAGAGCACTTACCTCCAATTAACCCTCAACTTGTGTTTTCAATATGTGTGTACAGCTTCATCATACACAACAAAGACACTTTCTTCAACAATGCCACAAGAAGTAGAATCGTGCATCATATTTTACAAAGAATAAAGTATGAAGAAGGAAAAAACAAAATTGGTAAGTAGCGTATTAATGTTACAAACTGCATTTGCTATTTGGGAATTAAATTTCTTCTCTTAGTTTCATCATGTTTATTGTGTGTTAAACCTCTGACTACTCCCTTGATAGTAATTTATGAGTGTAAAATCTTTATAGCATCCATAAACATCTTCTTTAAACCGCATGTCATCTCATTTGTGTAGGGTCATGGGGCTTCTCTGAATTCAACAAGTATTTTTGGAGGGTGTACTGTGTGCTAGGTGCTGGGGAGAGAAGCACAATTCTCTCCCAGAGCTTATGTTCAAGAAGTTTTAAAAAATGAAGAAATGAACACGATAAGTGACATGAAGAAAGTACAATGGGCGGTGTTACCGAGGCAGACCAGTAAAGCTAGCGGTGCTTTGGTGAGTAATCAGTGAGACCTGAGCCCTAAGGAGCCAGTGTGGGAAGGGAGAGGGGAGGTGTTCTAATAGACCAGGGGAGCTGCAAGTACAGAGGTGAGTTATACACATAGCCTGATTCTCCACACAATTACTTCCCCATTAAACAGCCTGCACAATTCATATTGTAGGCATTTTTATGAGAATCTTTCCATATTATATTACCACATTTCCTGCCTTATTAAACAAATTATTATATATCAGGAAGCTTTGTATGGCTTTATCCTTATCTCTGTCCCAGCAAAAATTTTATTGATAGTTTTAATAATGGCCTCTATCAGCTAGGGTCCAGTGAGGAGACAAAAACACACATAATCTGAACAGAGAAAATTGAACTTAAATGATAAACCATGACAGGGCACTGGAGTCTTGAAGGATGGGCTAGCTGAGGGTTAGGGGAACACTAAAGTATAAATCACAGACATTAAGAGTCTCCTCTTGACAAGGCCGAAAGCCAGACCATCATGGGAGGGGGCAGCTGTGCTGGACATGTCTTGGAGACCTGCTGAGGACACGCTTGCTGGAGTGAGGGGGCAGCTGCCTGATGTATTCTAGGGAAGTTCATTGGCAGATGTGGCCCAGCAGCCCTGGCCTGTGAAACCACCCATGGGGTGGTTTATACCAGGAAATATGATCATAAGGAGTCACCAGTGCTGCTGGCCACCAAACACAGCAGGATCTGGATGCTGTAGAAGTGGATGTGCAGACACCTACTGAGAGAACCGTACTGGTATCCAGAAGAGAAGCCCCTTCCTCCATCAGTGCCTTCAGCTGACAAAGGAGAAATAGCTGTACAGTCCAGCTCCATTATTGCAGGCAATGAAGGTGCATTTGGAGCTGAAGGGCAATCAGTTGGTGACAGACGTGTAGCCTAAATGGACTCTTCATCAAGCCTCCAGGTGGGGAGGGCCTAGCTGAAGGATGCATGAAATGTGTTAGCCAGTGGGTCAAGAGCCTCAAAGATCTCAGCAAGCAGGAATCCTCAGCCAGATGCAGCCAGATGACATTTACTGGTTCGTAGAAGTACAGTCTTATTCAGATTCAGCAAAGCAGCTCCCTGAGTCCAGGGTGGGAAAAATGTTGCTCAGCAGCTCCCTGAGTCCAGTGTGGGCGAAATGTTGCTCAGCAACATCATGAGACAAGCAGATTTGAATGCAAGCTCAGCATGAGTCACTAACATAATGAGGCTTCCAAAAAAAAAAAAAAAAAAAACCTACTTTGATCCCAATCTGGATAAATTAAAATGTAGTAGCTACCTTGAAACAGATAGCTACCTAGTCCACATAAGATAAACCTAGAATATTACATTCAGAGAAAGTCCCTGAAGGTGGGCATAGTGAAACCAAACCTAATGGAGGGGTTATGGTTGAACACATTTCACATTGTCTGCAGCAGACCTCTATCCTAGGGACACATTCTTGCAGTAAAGTTCTCTTCCGGCTGGAAGGAATTCTTGCTTCTTTTAAATTCCTATGACAATTTTTGCAATGTTTAAATGTTAATTAGTCATATACAACTCTTCAACTTTCTTGAATAACTTTCAGTGACATCATGAAAATCTACCACCTGAAGAGAACCACTGTTGACCTTTCATAGGGCTGGGGATGTAGCTTATGGAGAGAGCACTTGCCTAGCATGTGAAGGCCCTAGGTTTAATCCTCAGCCCATACAAACAAATTTGTGTCCTAAATAATTCAAATATTACATTGATTACTTTTTTCTTGCCTATTTTTATTCATTCATATGATTTTTAAACAAACTTCGATTGTGCTAGACATACTCTTCTATCATACCCTTTCAGTTATGAATATATTAGCAAATGAATGAACTGAAATTATGATGGCAGTATCTATTCTGTATTATTTCATAAAATGCATACAACTTAAAAAGTATGCCTTGACTAATCACGGTAATATCATTTATAGTATACCTCACAACCCATTATAACACACTAATGTGTTGAGAATCTGCTGCTGAAGTGACTAGTCTAGATAATAAGCTCCATAATTGTAAATAAACTGCCTTCTTCTCCTTCGTAGCATCCTTGCCCAGGCCAATGTCTATATAGGAGTCCAATAAGTGTGTGTCAACCTGAATTGAAAATCTTTTAAGGCAAATGGGTACCTCACTGTCATTCTCCTTACACAATCAAAAACTGTGTACAGTGAGCCCACACAGCAATTATCAGACCTAAATTTTGCATCTCAAGTGGGGAATGGTTTTTTACAACTACTGAAGAGGAGATAAAAGGAAAATGTTTTGAAAAAACATTGAAGGATGATATCATTGCTAGTATGTCTCAGTACATGGTTCTCTCAGTACATGGTTCTCTTAGTACACGGTTCTCTCAGCTGATGAAAGAAAAAGGATTCTATTCAAGGTCTTCAGTACTTTGGAAATTGGCAAGGGTGAAATAACAACGTCTAACTAGAAAAAAATCAGAATAAATTATCAACCCACAATTACATATTTTGCTGAAAAATATGGACTAAAACTACAAATGGTCTGCTGACCTAATATTCCATTGTCATCTTCAGTCTCATAAATAAAAGAAACATATTAGAAAAAGTTACTCGATAGAATTAACATTTGTCTATGTTATTTTATGCCTGAAATTTTCTGAAAGCGTCATCTTGAATGAGCCAACATTAATTAGGAATAACACAAAATACTGATTTTTAGACATGAGTCCTAAGAGTATTTTAGTGGAATGTAAACTGCTAAGGTATGTTTTTCAACTTTACTCTGAATTTAATACACCTCTGAAAATCAAACTTGGTAAAACTCACTTTCAAAGCAGAGCAATGAATAGCTCAACAAAGATTTACATAACAATATGTGTGTATATAATAAATCTTGACATTGATCTGTATTTTCAAACTTGTATTCAGAGGTGAAGTTAGTGAAGTGATAGATTTTAAGTATTAGCTACGTTCTTACTTTGCAGGACTTTGATAAATTATGATAAACTTACAAAGGTCATCGTCAAAATCTCTTATTACATCCCTGTGCATCCTATTTTTTCTAATGATCAGGATGATTGAAAGTTATTGATGAGATATATGGAATAGTCAATAAAAACCCCAATTAAAGATTTCTACATAATCAGTAATTTATCCAGTCATTCTAAAGGTATTTATTGAGGGTCTCCTGTGTACTAGACAAAATATAAAGCCCTACTGATACTTGTATTTCAAGTGCCTTTTTTATACATTCACTGTGAGTGTCAAGCAGCTTAACCACACTAGTGTTATTGTGATTTAAATTATCTCAGCACTGATTGCCTTCATCAGTTAAAAAAAAAAAAAAAAAAAAAAAAGACCAGTGCATTTCCCATTTTCCAGTTAGGCTAAAACCCTGGATCCTGATCAGGATCTAAAGTATGGAGAGCATTCCATTTATAAGCCATGTGAGAGATACCAATTGAAGCACCCCCTTCCAGGTTTATTGTAGGAAGTAACATAAATCTTGATCTGAAAGTTACTTTAAAGATCAACTATTAAACTTCCAATTCTGGCCAAGGTGAAGGAACAGGCACAAGATTTACCTCCTGGCTGAAACAACAGAGAGAAAGAGAGAGAGAGGAGAGAGAGAGAGAAGAGAGAGAGAGAGTGAGAGAACAGATAAATGTAGGAAACCAAAAATAGATCCTTGAGAGTCAAAAACAATGGGATGAGCCTATAGTTATTGCCCCAGTTATTGCCTTGAGTTACTTTCTCGGCTGTAGCACAGGAGGGAGAACCCAGGCAGAACCCAGAAGATTCCCTGACTTGAGAAGATATGAGAGGGATATGAGAGACATGAGGGAGTGCAGAGATACCGAGGCAGCCCACAGAGCAGAGTTCCAAAAAGTGGAGAGTAGCACAGAGCTCGAACTTTGTAGATCTGCAGAGGGTCCCACACCCAGATATTCAGGGAGTGCTGATCAGTGCACACATGAGACACAGTAACCCAAGGCTAGAGAAAGAACCATCCAGAAGGATTGCCCCTGACCGAAAGAGCACATCAGTCACAGAACAGTGAGGAGCGTGCTCATTTTTGTTTTCTTAATGTTGAGGAACTTGATTTCCTGGCACCAGTAGTAAGGACCACTTCCTATTAGATCAAACAAGTCTCACCTAACACGTGTAAAAAATAACACCCCAAAGCATCACGCTCTTTCCAGCATCTGTCACAGAACAGAGCTCAAGAATATTTACAGAGACAAAATATGTATTGACCAACAAAGGAAAAAATCAGTGTCACAGCAGCTAAGATCAGCAGGCATACAAATAAGAAGAAAAATATCCACGAGGATAAGAAAAACCAACCCATCGGAATCCACCCAGAACAGAAATTACTATCAGAAAAAACACAAAAGCAGTTAATATTTGAGAAAGTAATGATTAAAAATCTTCCAAATTGGATGAAAACCATAAACCTACAGATCTAATGAACTCAATAAAAACTAAGTGTAAGAAACCTGAAGAAAGTATCACCAGGGCACACATAATCAGCTTTTTCAAAATCCGCAATAAAGAAAAAAATCTTCAAAGCAACAAAAGGAGAAAAACATGCAAAAATAACTTTACAGAGATTTCTTACTGGGAAGAATCAAATTGTATGACAATGAAGCAATGTCTTTAAAGTCAAAGAAAAATCTCGCCCTAGAATTTTATTCTCAGGGAACATATCTCCTAAAAATGGAGGTGAAATAAAGAGATTTTTAGATATATTAAAACTGAAAGAATTCATCACCAGATGACTCTCTATTAAAAGATATATTAAAAGGCAGTCCTTGTAAAATATGTAAATATTCTTGTTATTTAAATCTCTGTAATAGGTAATGATGACTTGAACCAAAATAATAACATTATGTAGTCTGAGGTTGTTAATATATGTAAAGGTAAAATATATGTTGACAGTAGCAGAAAAGGCAGGAGGGGAGAGAAAGGGCCTTGTACTCTAAGACTATCTGTGTCTTAGACTTGAAGACAGATTGTGATGAGTGGAAGAGAGGCCATAAACTCTAAGGCAACCATGGAAATAACAAAAAGAAGAGTTATAAATAGTAAGGCAACAGAGATAACATGAAATCCTAAGAAATAATTTGTCCAAAAAAAGCAGAAAACCCAAAAGCAGATGGGATAAATGGAAAATGGTGGTATCATAGACAGTGTAAATCTATTAATAATTACACTGACTATAAATGGCATACAGTTCTCAATCCAAAAGTCAGAGGTTGATACACTGAATAAAAAGCAAAACCCAACTTTTTACTGCTGTTAAGAAATGCGCTTTACATGTAAGGAGACACATAGGTTAAAAATGAAAGGTTGGAAAGAACATACCACATTAACAGTATCAAAAGGAAGCTTGAATGAATGTATGGATATCACACAAAGTAGATTTCAGCACAAAGAATATCACCAGTGATAAAGAAAAGCCCTCTTACAAAGAGGTTAATCTTCCAGGAGGACATAAAATCTTACATTTTTATGCACTAAATAGTAGAACTTCAAACTACATGAAGCCAAAACTGACAGAGATGTAAGGAGAAATACACAAATCCAAAATTATAGACATAAATTTCAACCACTTAATAATTGATAGAACAAGTAGGTAAAATCTCAGTAGGATTTAGAAGGTCTGACCAGCATTGTCAATAAACTTGACCTCACTGACCTCTAGACCACTCTAGATTCTCTTTTCAAGTGCACATGGGACATTCCCGAGATAGACCGCATCCGGGGATAAAAAACATGACAATAAATCTGAAAGGATTCGGGTCATAAAGAGTATATTATTTGACCACAGAAGTATTAAACTCTAAAAATTCTGGAAAGACTCACAAATATTTCAAAGTAAGCTATATACTACTAAACAACTGGTGAAAGAAGAAACCAAAGGGGAATTTAGGAAGTGTGTTGAACTGAATGAAAATAAAAACACAACATATTAAATTAAAGAATGTGGGATACCACTAAAATAGTGGAAATATATCGTGTGATATGTTTATGTTAAAAAGAAATGTCCCAAATTAATGGTCTTATCTCCAGCTTAAGAAACTGGAAATGCAAGTGAAATATAAAGTCAAAAATAATAAAAATTGAACCAGAAATCAATAGAATATAAAATGCAGATGTAATAGAGAAAAATCATTGAAACCAATAGCTGGTTCTTTAGGGGGAAAAACCCATAATATTGGCAAATGCACATACCATCGGGTGACTCTCTAACAAGTTGTACTCTTGAGTCATCTTGTCCCTTTGACTGTAGCTAGGACCTGTGGCTTACTCCTACCCAACAGAAAGAAAACTTCAGTGGTAATTATACCACACCTGAAACCGTAATACACAGAGTTGAAGGGGCTTTGCAAATGCAACTGAGATCCTTACTCAGTTTGACTTTGACTTCATCAGAAGAGATTATGGCAGGTGGGTTTTGCCTAGTCAGTTGAGCCCTTCAAAAGAGGGTCAGCACCCTCTCTGAACACAATCAGTATGACTGACCATGTTAGCACACAGCAAAAGGAAAATGATATGAACATCTCTATAGTCATGGAAAATGGATGTAAAGCCAGGATCCATTCCTGATTAAAAACTCAACAGACTAGGGGCCAGGGATTTAGCTCAGTGGTCCTGCCACCTGTCTCACAAGCTCAGGGTCTTGAGTTTGATCCCTGCTACAAAAAAAAAACCTCAACAGACTAAAATTAGAAATTGTCTTTCTCAGCCTCGTAAAGTGCATCTATGAAATGCCTTATTTATAATAGCCAAGAAATGGAAACAACTTAAGCATCTATCAACAAATAAAAGAATAAAGAAATTAAAATACATATATACAATGGAATATCATTCAGCCATGAAAAGAAGAAATCCTGCTAGGCGACCCCCACCTCTGCCAACCAAACCCTGCCTCCTATAGCACGTTTAGCTATGATGGGGTCAGTGGATTAATCCACTGATGAACACAGCATCCCATGATCCAATCTCTTTCCAAAACCCCTCTCTGAACACTTGAGGTCTATCGAGCACATTCTAGATCTAACCCATAATAGATTAACTTGATTATGGAAATCATGATATAATTATATGTATGTATCATCATACTGTACACCTTGAATAGATTCAGCCTGACAATTACATATTTTACAATTAAAAAAAAAAAAAAGAAAACCTGATATCCTAGCCCTGGATTCCAATGTCCTAGCAGATAGCAAAGGTGCATTTCTAAATGCTTATCATCCCTAAGTGAGTTGAATCACTTTTGAAAGCCTAGGTTGTTTTGCCAGAAAGTACAGCCCTTCCATTTGTCCTGAGCATGGCGAGGATTCGCACTCAGTATTAATTCAGATGGCTTTATTTGTTGCTGTAGGTCTGAATCGCTTGCTCACCAATGGCTCCTATGAAGCTGCTTTTCCCCTGCATGAGGTACTGCACTTTCTTATTACCTTTCTTCTACGTCTTGTTACTAAAGTCAGCTTGTACCCAGAGTCCTCAGTTGAATTTGTTGATTCGGCATTTGTTCAGAATGAATTTAATTTGTTCAATGGGTATTTAGGGAAAATCTGCTTGCACTCTTCCGTCTCTCCCTCTGCACAAATTTATTTCTATATATCTTTTCATATACTTAAAAGAATACTTAAAGCCATTGATGAATTCTGAAGGCATGCAATTAAAAAGGCATTGACGATTGGCATGAAGCACTACATTCAGGAGGAATTGTTCTTGAAATATATACTCTTTACAACAAATAAATGTATTGCTACTCTTGAAAGAGTGGGAGGAAGCTATTTTGCAAAATTTCTGATAACCAAAGGGTGATAAATGGAAATTAATAGTATTGTATTCATCATTGGAAGATTTGTAAATGTTGTTATGTACTTCATTGTCTTTATGATTTATTGTGACTTTCATAAGTGTAACTGCAATTACCCTGTACGTAACTCAATTTTCCTCAATAGAGTTTGCATTATTTAACCCAGAATCATACACATAGGTTTTCAGGAGCATAACCCTCATAATTATTGTCATTTTCGTGGTAATCAGTCCCGACTCTCTACCAGTCATTTCATGACACAAAGAATCCAAAGATAAATGTGTCTTCACACAGCTCATGGTCTCTGGGTGAAACTGTTTGTCAGTAAACTTTGGAGAACCATTCCCATTCTCCATGCATGACAAAATTTCCCAAAGCATAATTTTGGTTTGGCTTACAGAGTTTCTTACCTTGATTTTTAAACACCAAGAAAATGGCCATGGTCCCGCAGAATTTTTCAAAGCAGGTTTATCAAGAATACGAGAAGCTGTGGTCTGATGTACAATTTACAGGCTGCCTGCCAGGAGATGTTTCTGGAATGTTCCTTTTGGTGTGACAGAAGTAAACATTTTGACACAAAGGTTTTCTGGAGCCGCATGCAGATTTCTGAACTCTGTCAGGATAGATTCTCCCAAGAGCATTGTGTAGCTTCTGGCAGTGATTTGTTGTCATTGCCCAGAAAAGGGACTCGGGGAGCGCTGTGTCCTCCTTCTCAGTCCTGGCCCAGGGAAGGGCAGTGCCAAGCAGTGGTCAGTGAGCGGAGCACAGCTACAAACCCCCCAGAGCAGCCCATGGTTTCTTAGGGGTTTCACGTACGATCTATGGGAAGAGAATGCCCACATTAGTGGCAGGAGCAGTTATAACATCTTTACTCTCTTGACTTTTTACTTTCAGTTTTGCTTGATTATATTACTTAGCCGCAAAACAACCTGCAGAGGCAGGAAGGGCATCTATGGCAGCCTTTGCTTTGTGTTGAAATGTTCAACAGCAGTTTAGAGAAAGGTTAGCCTTGCTGAGACCACCGGAGTTTCTTTCTTAGCAGCTTTTCCACTGAGAAAGGACTTCTAGGCTAACGTGAATATTCAGTGTGCCTGCAGAAGGTACCTTTATGTTTGTGAAAGCTGCAGTGCCACCAACTGACCTCTGAACACTGCCCACCTCTCTGACCCTTGATCTCCTCGTTTGTTTAATGAGGAGGTAGAATTAGATTTGAGTTATTAGGATCTCAAGATGGCTCCCAGCTTTTACATTCTAGGACTGCCCTGTCAATGAGACCACGTGACAAGGCTGCAGCTACGGCTGTTGGTACCAGCTACCCTCTCCTGAGAAATGTAGAGGGAGAGCTGATCAGTGTTGGGCATGTCCTATGTGCCAGACACTGTACCCATTAAACCACGGGAGAAAGTTAATGAGGCAAATATTAGTTCCATGATGGATTAGGAAACCCAAGCTCAGAGTATTTAGGGTATTTAGGGGCCTCATCCAAAATCTCCACAGCAGAAGTGAATTTGAGCTCAGTTTAAACCTGATCCTAGCAAGCAGCACATCTTAGCCGATGGCATCGTCAGAAGACAGTGTCCAGAACAGCCCACCCATGGCCTCCCCTTTCACAGAGAGGGTGCGTTTTTCTCCTTTCTCCCAACTCCTGATGTAAGAGACAGCATTTCCTGTGGCTCCGCGGGTGGCTCCTCACCAGCAGTGGTGTTTTGATCGCAGGGGAGTTACAGAAGTAAAAATTCTATCCGAACACACGGAGCGGTAAACCACCGGCACCTTCTCTACGAGTGCTGGGCGTCCTGGGGAGTGTGGTACAAATACCAGCCTCTGGATCTCGTGAGGTGAGTGACCACCCAGCTGCACGTGTGAAGTCTGCAGCGGGCACAGAGCCATCACCGGGGCCACCAGGACCTGCCCTGCTCTGGCTTCTCCCCGAGAGGGTGCTCATCAGAGGACTTCGGTGTCCTTGGTAAACGACCCTCTCTGATGGGGATGGTGTTTCCATCAGTGGCCCCTGGGAGGAGCCAGGTAGGTCATCCAGCCCTCCCAATTCCATAACTTAGAGACAAATGTCCTGGGGAGAGCTCACACTTCACATGTGGTACTGGTGACAAAGTATTACTTACAACCCCTAATCCAAAATGCTCCAAAATCCTCAACTTTTTGAGGGCTGACTTGATGTCACAAGTGAAGAATTCTATACCTAACCCTCATGTGACAGATCACAGTCAGTATGCAGGTGAATGGAAACTACTGTATCAAATTAGCTCTGGGCTATGTGGGTCAGGTGTATATGAAACATAGATGAATTTTGTGTTTAGATGTGGGTCCCTGCCCCAAAATATCTCATTATATGTATGTACACATTGCAAATATTTCTTTTTAATTCTGAAACTCAAAACACTGCTGATCCCACGCATTTTGGATAAGGGAATCTCGTCTTGTATTATGCAAATAGAACGTACATATGAGGTACTGTCATTCCAATACATTTCAGGCTTATTTTAATTTTAATTTAAAACCTTATTACCTTTAGAGATTGTTTTAATTTGCAAGTCAAAGGGTCCCTCTGCTTTTAGCCTATGATAATTGTGCAGTGCAAATGTATGGGGTTTTTTTAACTGTATCGGCCAGACCTTTTGGCATGGCAGTGTTACACTCTGGCATTGTATTACTTATTTAGAGACTGGATATTATGGTTGTGCAATATCAGCCCATACTTCACGGGTTCCTCTTTAAAGAGAAAGTCGTGTCTGATTTCCTAGACTAGCTGGGCATGTTTCACTCATGCCCAGGCCCTAAGAAATGAGCCCAGAGGGAAGAAAAAGACAACTCACCCTTTATTTCATCCCCTGGGGTGGTCCTTTTCCTGCCAGAGACCCGGTACTTTGTAACCCAGTGTCTCCTCCAGATGTTCCAAGGACATTGATACATTATGTTCTGCTCTTTGCATTGGTAATAAATGATCCAGATGATCTGGGTGAGTAGGAAATATTTCCTGAGATGAGATCATTTTCCTTTGACCACGCAAAATACTTGATAAACAGTGAGACCAAAGAAGAGCAAATTGCTTTCTGCATTAGTCCTGAATGACAGGATGACACTGATTAGAAATTCAGAACATTGCTGCAGGCAAACCACCTGCACCACCACAGGGCTCTGAGTAAGATTCTGGAGTTAGTCACTGAGTATTCATTACCTGCCTGTTGTATTTCTAGTACTGTGCTAAGTCCTCTTGGTAAAGACAAATAGAAGCTATGGGCCCTGGTGTTGAGAAAGTCAGTTTCCTACAGAAAAAAGAGCCGTGCACACTTGAGACAACCAGAAAAAAAGTGCCAGGCCACACGTGATTAGGTAAAATGTGTGAGAGAGGCTGGAGGCTTTACAACAATTCAGATAAATGGAAACGATGGGGTGCGGACCAGCACCCCCATGGAAGTTTCTGTACAGCTGAGTCCTAGAGGAGCAGCTGGATTTTTGGTTGGCCAGAAAGAAGGGGAATAACTGTGCTCACCTTCTCACATGTCACTGTCATGTTCAAGGCTGTTGTGTCTCAAACAGGCGGTACTTTGGAGAGAAGATCGGGCTGTATTTTGCCTGGCTGGGCTGGTACACGGGCATGCTCTTTCCCGCTGCCTTCATTGGATTGTTCGTCTTTTTGTATGGCGTCACCACCCTGGACCACTGCCAAGTCAGGTACAGGAGCTCCCGAGGGAGCCGCCTTTGCTTCACATGTAGAGACGGCTGCTTGTGCTCTGGGTGTTCACAGACTGCAGACACGCTTAGATTTTCTCCCCACCTTCCTTGGCCATCTCAGGAAAGTCTAAAGTTCCAACTCATAGGCTCTCTATCCACTGCCCTTCCAGCTGTGGTCTGCAGCTACCATGGGAGCAGAAGTTACACTGACAGGCACGCACCCTGCTCTGCATCCGTGGGACAGGTCACCTTCACTCTAAAAGTTGCTCCTTCTGGGTTTTTTATCTTTCTTAAAACTGGTGCCTTTTGATCCTTTTGCAAAACTAGACAGTGACCTTAAAATAGTGACTGTACCCTTTATAAGTGGCTGAAAAAAAAATTGACTGACCCTCTGCCTACCAAAATAATTTATTTTCTGGTGAAATTGTTAATAAGATGTGGTTTTGGGCCAGGGATTTAGCTCAGTGATTCCAGCGCCTGCCTCACAAGCACAAGGTCCCAAGTTCGATCCCCAGTACCAAAAAAAAAAAAAAAAAATGTGGTTTCCTTCCTGGACTAAAATCTTTAGTTATTTTTATAAATTCCTCTATTCTTAGTTTTAATTTATCAGGTACAAACAGATCAAGGCAGACATTTTTTAGGTATCCTGTTTCCATAATTCGCTACAAAATTATGAAAATAATTTGTGAAATGTTGTGAAGGATTTTGTATGTTTTGAGGTATAATGGCCAATGTTTTGCTTCACGTATTTTCCTGAGTTTAAATTATGAATATGTAAGGTCAAGAAACAGCCTTCTAAGTAAGTGGGTTCATCAAATTATTTAAATGTGCAGGAACTTGTTTACATTAATAACAGAAAAAGCTAAGGAGCTTCCAAGGGCAAAAATTTCATCTATTGGATCTTACTTATCAGTCGACTGTGATAGTGCAGTTGCAGGGAAGGAAAATGTTCCATGTCATGAACAAAGCAGCCTGGTTCTGTTCTCTTTTCCAGTAAAGAAGTCTGCCAAGCTACAGATATCATCATGTGTCCTGTGTGTGACAAATACTGTCCTTTCATGAGGCTCTCCGACAGCTGCGTTTACGCCAAGGTAATTCCACACGGGCAGTGTTTCGGGTGGAATGAACATAGCCCACGCCTTCCTTAGGCATGGGGAGTGACCATGCTCCCTGCGTGAACTCAGGGCTATAGGGAACGTACTGCTGTCACTCAGGACTCTAACCCAGAGCCACGTGCCTGCATTTAAAGATGTGGCTCACATATCATCGTAAGAAGCAGCAGAGTAGCACAGTGCAAAGGGCACAGTGGTCAGGGTTAGGTTCAACATTTTGTTGTTGTTGTTGAAAGCAATTTACTTTTATCGTTGAGGACACACTGAGCAATGTACGGGTCTGGAGTGATGTTGTTAAGTTCTGTGAGAATCTGTGTTTTATGTTCTTTGTGATCTTCTGTACTTTAGCTTGTACATTTAAAAATATTATTCTGAGAAGGGCTGCACAGTGCACCAGACTGTCAGAGGATCCACAGCAGGGAAAATATTCCCTGCTATAGTATTCTAGGATTAATCATGGATATCCATGTGTTATTACACAGTATTCATGCTAGACATAGGCCCGGAGTCCTTAGCACTTGTCTGAGAGCAAGTTATTTAACTACTAAGCTGTGTTTTTGGTTGGTTGGTTGTTTGTTTTGAGACTAGTACTCCCTATGTAGTTTAGGCTGGTCTTGAACTCACTATGTAGCCCAGGCTGACCTCAAACTCATGGTGATCCTCCTGCCTCAGCCTCCTGAGTGCTGGGATCACAGGCGTGCACTACCCCCACATCTTCCCTTTTTCATCTGCAAAATGAAGCATGTGATGTTTACTTCACGTGAGGGTTATAAAGAGTGAGGTAAGATGTAGATGGAGCACAGTGCCTAACAAATAGTAAGATATCAATAAGTGACAGCTGCTGTCATTTCCTGTTCATCATCACCATGGTCCCGAATGTGGCTGCAGGGCTAGCTCCGGTACTCACCTCCTCGACCTTGCTGTGTGCAGGCTTTCTGAGAGGGAGCATCCTCATATCTAAAACCCAGACCTTGCCTCCCCTCTCTGCCCCATGCCAGTGGCGTGAGGACTGAAGAACAAAGAGTATCTGTGAAAGTGCCACCATAATCCCTATCATAAGTGCCTTTGTGCCCCTTCCTTAGGTTATGCCTTACTTTATTAAAATATGGAACACGATCGTCAAATTCCTAGAGTGTTTTTTTTAACTTAGGAGCAGCCCACTAATGCCAAAGAGCTGGAGTCTGGGTGGATGAAATCTTTTTCAAGACCCAGATCTCTGCCTGCCCAGATTCCAGATGTAAATGGAGTTGGCAGAGTCTAGTGAACCTCTTTGATCACGGCAGCCTGGATCCGGGTAATTATACTGTTAGCTTCCAACAGTTTTGTTCCTTTGAAGAGAGAAGACTGGATGGACAGCCCGGGGCCCGCCCACCCAGACCGCTGGGCGCTGCAGGTGGTCTGTCCCTGTGGCAGGGGTACCAGCAGCCAGCTGCGAGCTCAGAAAGGTCTGGGCTCTCGGCATGTGTCACTTGGGACTGAAAAGGCACGAAATAGCTCTCCCTATCTTGGGAGAACACACAGACAGACCAAGTGTGTGAGGGCAGATCTGACAGTGACCTTGGCAAAGAGCGATTTGGTGAGGAGGGAGTAGAGTTTTGTCAGTAATAGAATTTTGTTTAAAGGTCATGAGATAAACCCTTATGACTCAGGTTTTGAAATTCTGCTTTAGGGGAATCTCAGAAACAGAAGCTAAGTTCTTTGGTAGATTCGAGATTCAGACATTTTAATTTTTTTATTTTTTAATATGAAAATATGTGCTTAAGTGAAATGCTTTTTCAGAATTTATAATTCCTTAACAGGATCATATGACTAACATATTCAGATTGTATAGGGGCTTCTACTAGAAATTAATTACCTACAATCCAAAAAATAATAATTTTCGTAATAGTTGGATTATACCTGTAATCATAGCTCGGTAACTACACGTATTTTTCTAATTTGCATCGCATATTCAAGGTAGGCGTTATTATTCCCATGTTGCTCAGAGGCTTGGAGCTACACAGCATGAAGGAGCTGGGCCTCAGTTTATGAATCTGCAAAACTTACCTTCTTTACTACCATGCTATGCTGAGCTAGCTATAAGATATTTAGGCTCTGAATATAACATTTGATCTAGACTAAAAATTTAATAAAATAAAGAATGATATAATCGGAATTATGCCAGGTTTCCTTTACACATGTTTATTAGAAATGTCCGAGGGATTTCACGAGACTTTGGATCCACAGGAACACTGGATCAAACCAATACTTGAATCATCCAACCAGCAGCTGTTCTGCCCATCAAAGAGGATGCCTGATCCTCATTCTTTGCATTTGCAAGAGGCGGAAGCCCATTTCCAACTGGTATAAACAGATGGGGACTTGCTGACTCCTTTCTCGGAGCTGCCCCAGCCCGAGGGTGCCTCTGTCTGCTCTTGTCTACGTGGCCATTCTGCAGGCAGCCTCTCATCACACCATGGGGGCCGTGTCTGCTGCCTGCCAGACTTCTTCCTTTATCTCCGTAAGCACAGTTGTCTGTATTTCCAAGTCTCGGTCGGCCACGGTGGAATGTGTGATAGTCCAGGCAGACCTGCCTCCTTAGGAATCTTCTTGCAGGGGCTGGGAATTGTCTTCCCCAGTGCCATTATTCTGACCTGTGCCTTTTTGTTCCCTCCAAGCCATATGCACTCTGGGGAAGTGAGCGCCCAGGTGCTGGTCTGTGTGTCCTGGTGACAAAAATGGGGGACCACGTTCCTCTGGTACCACTGGGCATTGCCTCTCTAGCAGGGGACCTCTCTGGTCAGTTTCATTTTTAAACCTGATAGAACAAAGCTGCAGTGAAGAAGATGCTTTTCCTTGAGTGATCGCAATCTGTCAAGTGTGATTTTAAGAGAATGGGCTGAGGACTGGAAGTCCCAGGCTGCTGGCCAGGCACCACCTGCTTTATCCAGGCCTCGACCAGGCAAGACTTGGAATGTCCCCTGATGTCACCCAGACCCCAGCATCTGGGGCTTGCCTCATAGCTGATTTCTGGGAGACAGGATCAAAGACCATCTGAGCCGGGAGGCAAGAGTAGAGCTAGGGTTTTTCTGATCTGTGGTCTCACGCTGCTTGGGATTGGCTACCACTAGCACCACCAACACACACACACACACATTAAAAGTAGCCTTCTGTTTGCCCTGGGGCTTCTCAGGGCCTTTGTTTTTCCTGTTAATACCTGGAATCTACCATCTTGCTTTTCCATGGCTGACACTGGTAGAAGGTACCATCAGCATAAATCAGCTTACCATCTGCCAGGGCCCCGAAGTTGCTGTTCCTCACCCACTCTGCACCACAGACTCCCGGTCTGTTAGCTGCGGTAGAAGACTATCTCTCTCCAGATGTCTGCACCACCGTCCCAGGAAATACTCTCATTGTTCTGTTTTGATCCACGTGCTCCCTGGGGCCAGCGTAAGAGTGACCTGTTAGCCTGGAGAAAGGAAGACAGAGGAAAGGTGATGGCCAAAACCAGTGACAGCACAACCCATACCAGAACCAGCACCAATGCTGCAAGTGACCCAGATGGAGAGCACTAGCCGACTACAGCCCGCTGAGCTCTCAGGCTCAGTGTGACCCAGCTCCCTCTGCCATGGAATAAACAGGCTTCAGAGGTTTCTCTCGCATTATGCTTGTCTCTCCTATGTTCAAAGGAGAAGATAAAAACTTTTGAAATAATCAGAAATATTTTACACTCTAACACGGAAAGACCAGTTTGTATTTAGTATCTTCTCCAAGGGACAATAAAATATACTTTATAGGGAACTGTAAAATGCCCAAAAGAAGGATAGTGCTTTATGAACCTGTTATCATTTCAATTTGGCATGGCCATTGGCATGATTTACACTAGAGGCAGAAATGAACTTATCCATTTTGCAGTAAGAATAGATATTTTCACTTTCTGCCAGGGTGTTTGCAACAGAATGCATTATTCTGGAACTAAAGTGTTGCTAACCACCTGGCTTATGTGCAGTAGGTAAATACATTGATTACTTGGGGCTTTAATAAAGATGAAAGTAGCTTTTGTTAATGATTCTGATCTCTTGACTTCATAATGCTGAAATCCAGAAAGCAGCACAGAAAATGTTTGCTCAAAGCCAGGAACAAAATAGCCATGTTTTCGAAGTGGATAAATGAGGTATTAAAAACAGTGCTTCAGAAGTTAGAAACCTTTAAAGTAGGGACAATGATGTCTTCCTGGTCTTAAATATAGCTATATCCATGTACAGAGATATATGTATGCATTTTGTAGCCCACAGAAGGGATTGTTAGTCACACTTTTGGGGCTGCTGATGAATGTTCAACATCACAATACCATCATGAGGGAACACATTCTCTCTTCTACATACATCTAATCTTCACAGCTAGAGGAACCCCCTTCTCATTTGAGCCTAAGGAGAACACTCACCAAAGAACCATCCTGCAAAGCTGATTGTGTCATCATGATGGTTTTTACAGAACTTGAAAAAATACATTGCAGTTATCACACGTGAATCAGCCTGATCTGCTCTCTTATTCCCAGGTGACCCACCTTTTTGACAATGGAGCCACGGTCTTCTTTGCTGTTTTCATGGCTGTCTGGGGTAAGTGTACTACAGCTGTAAAACCTGGGGTCCCCTCGTACGTGCCGTGACCTGTTCCTTTGGAGTCTCTGGATGCAGAAGGAAGATGCTTAGGTAAACTTTCTTGGCTTTTCCACTACTGACAAGCTGGTCAATAACTCATTTGCTCTATTCTTAAAGTTATGCTGCAGAGGAGAAACATGTCCGATTTTCTTCTCTTAAACCTTCAGCAACCTAATCAGTCTCTGTTATTAAAATAAAATCCACTTTCTGTTGGAGGCAAAGCACAAAGAGCTTATACACTACACAGTTTAGGGAGAGCCCACACCCACCTCCGTATTTATAGAGCATTCTATTGGAAGGGGCTCATGCCTGCATGCCCACCCTGGCTCCTTCCAGACCGAGACAAGATGACTCCCGTAAATGAGAGCTATTCCTAGGACTGAGCTGAGTCACTGACAGCAGTTTCCACCCACCGGCCCCATCTCACCAGATGTAATAGAAACACTCAGATCTTTGGCAGAGCTTGGTTGAAATCTCAACTCCTTCATTTCCTAGGCTGCACAATGTGGGGCAAGGTATTTAACTCATTTCTTAGTAAAATGGGATGGACGTTATGTATGCAGTCACATAATCATAAAGCTTTCATTTAACGGTAGGGGAACATGGACAAGTTCATAGTAAACAGGTAAGGGCAGTTACTTTTGCAGAGGGGTAAGTGAAGCCTGGTGAAAGATAAATTTTTATGCTGTATCTTTTCATTTCAGTGTGGATTTTTAAAAATAATTATGCATATATCCCACAACGTAAAATGCCAAAATCTAAAAGTCAGTGTTACAGAATCCTACTAACTTTAGGTTTAGGCTCATCTTGCTGCTTATGTCTAGAGTGAACATTAGCATCTTCCCCACCTTCCGGGCCCAGTGGAAGTGTCATTGTCTCCAGTGGGCTAGGGCGTCTCCCTCCTTTGAATTCCCAGCACATTTGGTTTATGTCCTTCTTACAGCACTTGGCATTATTTGCACACACAACTGATGCCCCCTTATTAGGTTTATGGTCTTTAAGAACTACTGTGGTCTTTGGAAACCTCATGTATTTTTTTGAAGACAGAGGGACAACAATATGTATTTGTTGAATGGATGGGGGTGGATGGATGGATCAATGATCAATGGATCGATGGATGCAAAGAGAATTGCCACACTTTATGACATGACACATGCCTTTAAATGATCTTTTTTTATAAGTAAAGCCTCTCTCGAAGAGGCTTGTTCTATGTATATTGTATCTTTCCTATCCAGAAACCATCAAAAGAAAATTGTTCTCTCCACCACAGTCTGCTGACGATCAAGTTTTGAACTTTATGACTCACGTCCCTTTCAGGAAAGTAGGTTTCTGCCCCAAGACCAGTCAAACCACAGTTTGGTGACTAGCTTAAGCGAAGGCCTGAGGTTCTTCCCAGGCAGGGACTGGTAGGACCACCCACGTTCTTATTCTCCAGAATCTGAACTGGGAAGTATGGAGAGATGTGGGGAATTTGCAGCAGGAGTCGACCCTGAAAGATCCACAGAGGGTAGGAGCCAGGAATCGCATGCAAGACAGTCCTGCTGTTGGTGGAGCATCACACTGCAGATCTGGGTCCCTGTGTGGCTGTGGCCTCTCATGCTGCTGGCTTCCATATCCTATCTCTGAGCAGGCCCAGTCTCTGTCCCTATGGGGTCTCTGCCTCCTTCGGTAGCCTCGTGAAAGCCCTCAGCAACTGTGCTCCCTTTACTACATGTGGTCCCTTGCAGAAGAACCTGACCATAACAGGCTTTGGCTATAGGACTGAGCTCTCATGTCAAGAACATATAGCTTATTTTTCTAGAACATATTAGTATCAGCAACAAGCCATCCACTGGTTAATCTTTACCAGTATTATGATAAGGGGACTTTGGAAAATATATTCAGTGGTTCTCAAACTTTTTCAGATCACAGCACACAAAGAAAATGAAAATATTTGCCAACATACCAATGGGCATGGATGAGCTTTCTCCCAGCCAGGGATGGGGCCTACCTAAATACCCCACTCTAGTGGCCCCAAAGGCTACAGGAATTTTTACTTCTATCACACCCATCCTCTAGCTCTTCCAACTCCTGACCTACTCTTTAAAGAACGAGTGTTTCTGTTCAGAGTGGTATCCTGGTGGTATTCGGGAAGCATTAAAACACAGAACTTCCTTACCCACTTCATAATCTCTCCAACTTCAGATATTACTTTGTAATAATTGTTTGTTCTCCCACAGTTTACCTGCTGAGATTGCTAGAAGTAAAATTTTGGTATAATGACATTTGCCTATAAGGCAGAGTTTACCAATTTCCCCCCAGTTCCACCATTATGAAAGAGATCGTAGCCCTTCTTTGCAAGGTGGAAGGTTTTATGCTGTGAATGACAAATGGGTTCTACCTGGAGCATAAGAACTGAGAAGCCTCGGAGATTGTGAGTGGGTGGGCTGGAGATTTGACAGCGGGCTTGGGAACAGATGCAGTGAGATTCTGATAAACGATCTGCAATAAACTTTGGGCGCAAGGGAACATTTTAGGACCACTCCAGGCAAAGCAAGCCTAGAATAATTCACCCTCTGAATTGCTTTGTGTTGGTCGACAACTCATTGCTTAAATCCTATTCCCAGAAATGTGTTTGTTTTAGGAAAAAGAATGATTTAACCCAGGTGAGTCTTTGCAGAAAGGAATATGCCTTTTTGCAGGAATCTAACACAGCCAACAATGACAACAGGGATGCAGGAAACGTACATTTATTGAGGGCTTACTTTGTGCTGAACATCATGCTAGTATTGTACATACTTCATCTCCGTGTCTCTGCGGCAGTCTTCTAGAAGGTGTGTTATGATTATCCTTGTCCTCCTGTGATGAGGAGACTGAGGCAGAAACTGGAAGCTGGCAAAGACAGAAGTTAAACTGGTCATTTAACTCTTCTGCTGTACTACTAGGGTCAGGTAGGTTTGTAGCCATCTGCTTGAACTTTAGAGATGTGAACTTACAGATAAAGGGCTGTCAGGCTCAGCCTGAGCCCTGTCTATGCTGCTTGGACATGGCAGTGGTCTCTAAAAGCATGTCCATTCTAGCGGAGCTCAGTTTACTGAGCTCAGGATCATCTTTCATGATTGACAAGTTGTGGCATTTAGGAAAACAAAGGCTCCTTTTTCAGGAAATTGCTAGATATGGAGATGATGGAGCAGATGGAAGTGGTTTACACGACCTCCAGAGGGACTGGGCTGATGTGCCATTCTGCGGGACGGGGACAATAATGCCTCATTTGCAGGCAGTTTGCAGCAGCTGGGGACAAGCTGTGTGCCACCTCTGTTCGTGTTCACACATGTGTGGCCAGGGCTCCCTGGGCACCCTGAGTTCTGTCCTGGGTGTAGGCTCTGGGCTTTACCTGCAGCCTTGCTCTGTCGCTCATTTTTGTTCACACTCATTTTTGTTCAGAAAGATTCAAGGGGCAGAATACTTGTGGACTAAATGAGCTTCTCTCCCTAGGAGGCAAAATGAGTCACTAGGAAACTGATTGTCAGGGTCCTGTCAGGAAGCAGTTTATCCCCCTCTGCTCTTCCTGTCTGGGTTTCTTTTATTTTTCTTCCTTCTCTGTTGTTTCCCCTTCCTCTGAAGTGTCGCCAAAAGTTAAATTATTCCCAGGAAACAACCAAACTGAGATCCTCAGAGCTCTCCTATCCAGATGACAGTGTAAATTCAGTGCAAATGACAGTGTTATTTCAGTGAAAATTCAGATTCTGTAGTATTCTGTTAGTAATTGGCAAATGACATATGTCTAAGCTTTTAAAATATAATTTTAATATAATTGGCCCTTTGTTTCTGGACATTTATGCTAATTTAATCTCTTATCATCTTATCACAAAGCCAACAGAAAACAGTGATTTTATATTTAAGAAAAGAAAATATATACATTTGCTAAATGTTTGCCACGTGTGCCCTCATGTATGACACCTCATCAGTCTCTCATAACCATTAGAAAGGGCCTTCTACTTCTGCCTTCATTTTATAGATGAAGATATTGAGGCTCAGAAAGATATTGAGCTAACTCAAGATTACTCGATATCTGCTAAATGGTAGTGTGTGAATTTTAAACAAGATCTGATCTGCCTATGCCGTGCACCTTCTAGAGTGTATGTTAATGAAGATCTCATTATCTTCCTATTATCTATCTCTTATTTTGCTTCTTGTTTATACTTTGAGTTTCTCATAAAAAGAAACCACATGATAATGATTTCTTTCACTCAATATTATGGTCTCAAGGTGTATCCATTTTCCTGCACTGACTCAAGTTTATCCTTCTTTATGGCAGAGTGGTACTCCATTGTGTGTAAATACCACATTTTCTTTATCCATTCATCCATTGATGAACAGATAGGCTGTTTCCAAGATTTAGCTATTATGAATTGCACTGCTATGAACATGAGTATCCATACATCACTGTCATATGATGCCTTTAACTCTTTGGGGAAGATACTTAGAAGGGCACTAGCTGAGTCAAATGGAATTTCTAGTTTTAGTTTTTTGAGGAATCGCCATACCGATCTCCATAGTGGTTACACTAGTTTACATTCCCACCAACAATGTTGAAGGAGTTTGTTTTTATCTGTAAGCAATAAAGCAGAAAACGTTCACTTGAGAAGAGATTCTGAAAATAAGGCTCACTTTTTTCAGGGAGAGGAGTAGGTTGGGGGAAGAATGGAAAATATGCTAAGCTGGCAATAGTGGAGGCAGAGCTCCACAGGGAGAGGCTGGGTGTTAAATGTCATGGGATGGAGTGTGTATTAGTTTCATAGGGCTGCTGTGAAATCGAAATCGCACCAACTGGGTGGCTTAAAACAACAGAAATATTCTATCTCAGAGTGAGGGACACTAGCAGTCCCAAATCAGGGTTTCAGCAGGGATGGCCCCTTCCAAGGGAAGGAAGTCCTCCAGGCCTCTCTCCGGATGCTGGGGATGCCCAGTGATCCTTGACAGTTGTTGGCCTGCAACAGCAGCACTCTGAGCTCTGCTTCTTCCCCTACCTAACATCCCCCGTGTCCATGTGCTGTGTCCTCACATTCTGTCTTACGAGAACACTGGAACACTGGTCACCAGGAGAACACAAGTTATGACCTTTTCTTACTTAATCCACAATGGCCCCATTTCCAAATAAGGTCACATGCTGAGCTACAGAGGCTTGGGATATTGACATCTTTTTGGAGGAGACACAATTCAATCCACAACAGAGTTCATTTTGAGGACTAAGGTGTGCTTATCACAGACCATGTGTGCCACAGGAGAGAGCCAAGGCCTCTCTCAAAAGTGAAGGCTGACAGGTGGCAGGGAGGCACTCCAATGTTCAGCTAAATATTATGCAGAATTGGGCTTCAGGAAAGATCTAAACTACAGAATAAAATCCTTATACATACTCATGATATGTTTTCTTAGCTTTAGTTATTTACAATGTGCAAAACTTGGTAACAACATAAGTATCTGTTATGGCTTATATCTAAATGCCCCTCCAAAGCCTCACGTGGTCATAGAAGGGAGTTTTGAAGGTGGCTGGATTAGGGTGTGTAAATGTGGATTAAGGTTGTGATACTGTAATTAAGGGTATAGATAATGGAAGCTCCACCCTGGGTGTCAGTGGTGCCAATCAATAGGCTTGTAGCCTGGATGGAATACAAAAGGACAGAAAGCAGGCAGGCTTGCTACTCAATGCTTGCTTCTTGGTGCTTTGCTGCTTTCTGTTTGCACTGCCATGGACTGTTTCTCCTCTGCAATGCCCCTCTGCCAGGCCACCCTACCTTAGAACCCAGCCAATTATGGACTGAAACCTCTACAAACTGTGAGCTGAAATAAACCTTTCTTTCTTTAACTTGTGGGTGTTGGATATTTTGTCTCAGCATCAAGAAAAGTAACTAAGACAATATCCAACAATAGAACATCTAAGTAAATTATAAGCAGCCATTAAAAATTAGTATTTCAAAGGGTATAATGATATAACACAAAGCTTGTATTTAAAAAAATTGTTAAAAGTATGATGTAACATATACAAATAAAGTATAATCTCCAGTGTATTAGTTGTGAATTAAAACAGAAAGAAATTATGTCTCAGTATTATAGTGGTTTTCTGTCACTGGTGGGATTATCAGAATTTCTGTAAGCTTCATTTAGGTATCATTTACATACAATAAAATTCAGCAATTTTAGATGTACAGTACAACAAGTTATGTTAAGTGTATGTAGTCAGGTAGTCACCATTCTAATGATGATATGGAATATTTTTATCTTGTAGAAAGTTTCCTTGAGGGTAACTTTTACAGTGGGTCCATTGCATGCCTCAACCCTGCTTTCTGTTACTGTAGTTTCTGCTGTTCTAGAATTTTATGCAAATAGAGCATCCAATATGTATCATTTTGTGTCTGGCTACCTTCACTACAATTAACGCTGCTGAGGTTAATTTATGTTACTGCATATACGAGTAGTTCATTCCTTTTTAGTTTAGAATAAAGTCTTGTTTCCTAGATATGTCACATTTTGTTCATATATTTACTAATGAATAACCTTTGCATTCAACCTAGTTTTTAGCTATTATAAAAAATTGACTTTTTGGACCAGAGATTTAGCTCAGTGGCACTGTGCCTCCCTTGCACATAAGGTCCTGAGTTCGATCCCTGGTACCAAAAAGAAAAATTTGACTTTTCTAGGGATTTTCTGCATATTCTCATAAAAGTCTTTGTATCTATTTTTCTCAGATAAATAACAAGGAATGGCATTGCTAAATAATAGGATGAGTAAATTTCTAACTTATAAGAAGTTGTTTTTCAAAGTTGCTGTACAATTTTGTCATCAACTCAGCATTGCATGAGAATCCCAGGTGTTCTGCATCCTCACAAACACTTGGCTTCATCAGTCTTTATAATTACAGTCATTCTAGTGGATGTACAATGTTCTCTCATTGTGGCTTAATTTGTACTTCCCTAATGAGCAGTGATGTTGAACATCTTTGCATGAGCTTCTTTGTACCCTGCACAGTTTCTGTGATGAAGTGTTTGTTCACATCATTTGCCCATTTTTAGTAGGTTGTCTTTTTATGTTGAAGTAAAAAGGAGTTCTTTACATATCCTGAATAGAATTGCTTCACCACAGATGTGTTTGCAAATATTTTTCCTTTTCGAGGCTTGTATTTTTATTTTCTTAATAGTATCTTTTGAAAATCCAATTCAAAAATTTACTACAATTTTAAGGTTTTTTCCCATGCTTTTTTGTGTTCTATTTAAGAAATTGTTGCCAAAATCACAGTCCCTGAGATTTTCTGTTTTCTTCTGGAAAGCTTATATTTGTAGCTCATATGTTTATGTCCATATTCCTTATGGTCTAAGGTATGGTAAGATTCCATTTCTCTCCATGTAGATATCCAATTGTTCCAGTGCCATTTTTTGAATAAATTATTCCTTTCTTCCTTGAGTCTTCTTGGTTCTTTCTGGTTGAAGTCAATTGCTGTATGAGGAGTGATTGAAATATACAGTGAATGTTTAAACTTTTAAAAATTATTATAGTGAAAGACACATTGCCATTAATTTCCCTCAAGGTCACTCCCCCTCACTTCAAACACACTCATCCCATCATTCTTGCCACTTTCTGAAGCACCTCTGGAATTCCTCTTTTGTGAGGGTCTTTAGTTGTGCTGTCCTGGCTCCACTGATGTCGTGAATTGATTCAAAACATTTGCCTTTTACGGTCATTTTGACTTTGGGGAAGAGCCAGAAGTCACACAGTGCCAAATACAGTGAATAAGGTGAATGAGGACAGGCTGTAATGTTTTTATTTGGTAGAAATTGCTTTAATCACCTGGAATTGATTAAGGACATTGAGGCAGCCACAAAAAGACATTCACAAAAGAGGAATTCCAGAATTGCTTCAGAAAGTGGCAAGAATGATGGAATAAGTGTGTTTGAAGCAAGAGAGAATATTTTATGAGGGATTAATGACATTGTGTCTCTAATGTCATACATTTTTTTAAACAGCATAGCTTTTGGTCACATGTGTGTATGCATATGGGTCTATAGCCATAATTTTTATTCTGTTTGGTCTATAGGTATACATGTTTTGGATAATAACACATTGTGTTCCTCACTAGAGTATAAAAGTAATGCTTGAAGTCTTCTTTTAAATTTTATTTTGGCTATTTCTGGTCCTTTACTTTGGAGGGGTGTGGTACTGGGGATTGAATCCAGGCCTTAGCACTGAGCTACATCCCCAGCCTTTGTTTGATTTTTTTTTTTTTTTAATCTTTAGAAGCAGTTTTTTGCTAAGTTTCCCAGGCAAGGCTCAGGTAATCCTTCTACCTCAGAGTGCTCAGTTTGAGTGTGCACTACCATGCCCAGCAAGTCCTCTGCACTTTTATATACATTTTAGAATCAGTTTTTGAATTTCTACAAATAAGTAGTTGTATTTCAGTCAGGATTGAGTTGCACTAATAAACTAGTTTGGGAAATTTGAAACTTTACTATTAAATATTCCTATCTGTGAATTTTGTTTAGCTTTTATTTAGACATACTTCAATTTCTCTTAAAAATGTATAGTTCTCAATGTCTAGGTCTTGTATATGTTTTGTTAAATTTATCCCTTTATATTTAACATTTTGTCCTTTCTACAAACAGTATTTTTTCTGTCATTTCAATTTCCATGTCTTCATTGCTACTATATAGAAATACAATTGACTTTTGTGTATTGGCCTCATGTTCTGTGACTTTCTAAATTCATTTGTCAGTACTATAAGCTTCCTTTTGAGCCCTTAAAATTTTCAACTTAGACAATTATGACATTTATAGTTAAGTGAAATTTTTTCTTTATAATCTGTATGAGTTTTATTTCTTTGTCTCACCATATTGCACTGTCTGGGACTTTCAGGATTATATTGAGAACTTGTGATACCAGGCATCATTGCCTTATTCTTCTTGGGGGAAAGCATTCAGTCTTTCATCATTAAATATGAGAGAAACTATAGGTGTTCATAGATGCCCTTTATCAGGTTGAAGAATTTTCCTTCTTTTCCTAAAGATTGAAGGGATTTATCATGAATAGGTGTTCAGTTTTGCCAAAGCTTTTTTTTCTGCATGAACTAAGACAAGCCCAGTTTCTAAAGAAAGTCAATATGTTGATTGATTTGGTTCATTTTTAAATAATACAGTGATCTTGTTTTCCAGGGACAAGATCCATTTTATAACAACATATTACTTATTTTATATGTTGTTATATTTCACTTACTAAAATATTTTTAGAATACTTGAATTATCTTCATGGAGATTTGGGTCTGTACTCTTCTTTACCACCAGTGTCTTTCTGTTACTGCAGCAGGGTTGGCCTTATAGTTTTTATTATTGTGGTAAAGCTGTTCTCATACAGTAAGTCAGAAAGTGTTCTTTTCTGATGAGTTTTGTGTAGTAATGGTATTGTTTCTTTCTTAAATATTTAAGAAAGAAAATTCTCC
Source organism: Heterocephalus glaber (assembly GCF_053883595.1). Taxonomy (NCBI): domain Eukaryota; kingdom Metazoa; phylum Chordata; class Mammalia; order Rodentia; family Bathyergidae; genus Heterocephalus; species Heterocephalus glaber. Next base: position 18,676,838 of record NW_028258357.1, read on the forward strand.
AGTATAGCCATCTCGGCCTTTGCAGGAAGATTTCAATACAAATTTAATCTCCTTAATGGACACAGTGTTTTTCAGGATATCTATTCTTCTTGTCTTTGAAGGAGTCTATAACTTCATCTGAACTTGGAATTTATAGGCATTGATTTGTTTATAATATTCTCTTATATTTTTTGTAATTTCTGTAGGATGTATTATTTTAAACTGCTCATCCTTGAAATTAATAATTTATGCCTCCCCTCTTTATATTCATTCTGTCTAGAAATTTATCAATTCTATTGATTTTTGTTGTTTTACATTCTATTTTTTATTGATTTTTTTTTTACATGTTATTTCTCATAGTACTTACCTTGGGTTTAGTTTACTGTTTTTGTGCTGTTTGTTTTGGTTTTGGGGGTTTGTTTTTTGTTTTTTGTTTTTGGTGGTACAGATATCAAACCCTGGGACCCAGGCATGCTAAGCAAACAGTCTCATACTGAGCTACTAAGTATCCTACAATTCCCAAACCAGCCCCAACACAATAAGGCAGTAGCCAGTCCAAGATGTCAGTAAGAAATACTGCTCTGGAGGCTAAATCACAGCCTATATGAGTCTCCTGAGCTCTTCTAATTGAGCCTACAGATCATCTGCAGATGAGGATTAAGTATGGCTCATATGTGAAATATAGTGCATCAGGATAATCAGCTACCTTTATTTCCACAATATTTCACAAATGAAATTGTGTCAGGATTGAAAAACCGAAACTCAGTCGGTCCCAGCACCCAGAAGGAAACTCCCCCGCTACCATCCCAGGCTCCTAGGACCAAGAAGGTGAGACGGTCCCAGCACCTGGAAGGAAGCTCCCCCACCTCCATCCCAGGCTCCTAGGGCAGTGAAGCTCAGCCAGTCCCAGCACCCAGAAGGAAGCTCCTCGCCTCCATCCCAGGCTCCTAGGGCAATGAAGCTCAGCCGGTCCCAGCACCTGGAAGGAAGCTCCCCACCTCTATCCCAGGCTCCTAGGGCAATGAAGCTCAGCCGGTCCCAGCACCTGGAAGGAAGCTCCCCACCTCTATCCCAGGCTCCTAGGGCAGTGAAGCTCAGCCGGTCCCAGCACCTGGAAGGAAGCTCCCCTGCCTCCATCCCAGGCTCCTAGGGCAGTGAAGCTCAGCTGGTCCCAGAACCCGGAAGGAAGCTCCCCTGCTGCCATCCCAAGCTCCGAAGGCACAGAAGTTGAGCCGCGTGGTCGCTAGAAGACCCCCCCCCCCGCCGCGGAAATGAGAAGACACATAAACAAGCCTCAAAAACAGACTTCTGGATCACCTACAGCAACCCCAAAGGGAAACGAGATAGAACACACTCTGATACTCAACCACCTGGACTCTCTGAACTGGCAACAAAAGAGGATCTGGGAAAAATGAAATCAGAAATAATTACTCAGATAACAGCGAAGATTTTGCTCATGGTGCAAGACATGATGAATAAATCTAGAGAGGACACAGATAAAAAAATAGAGGATCTGAGGAACATGATGGAATCCCAACATAGGAAACAAATGGAACCCATAAAACAGATACAAACAGATTTCCAAGAGATTAAAAACTCCAATGAAAGTCTGCACAGCAGAATGAAACAATGTGAGGATACAATTTCACATATAGAAGATAAGATTGCAATTAGTGAGGAGGAAAAGAAAAATTGCTTTAAAATTGTAAGGGAACATGAGAAATCAATCCAGCAGATGCTAGACTATGCAAAGAAGAATAACGTAAGACTGATTGGAGTCAATGAAGAAAGAGGAGAGAGTGCAGATGACATAAAAAAACTCTTCACAGAAGTGATGGCAGAAAACTTCCCAAGCAGGGGAAAAGAACTTGACATACAGATAAGTGAGGCATATAGGACTCCAGCTAACCTTAATCAAAAAAAATCTACACATAGGCATATAATAGTTAGGATTCCAGAAATCCAACAGAAGAACAAAATTCTACAAGCAGTGAGAGAAAAGAAATAAATCACATACAAAGGAAAGCCCATCAGAATCACAGCAGACTTCTCAATGCAAACCCTCAAGGCAAGAAGAGCTTGGAGTGATGTATTTCAAGCCCTAAAGGAAAACAGCCTCCAACCCAGATTAAGGTACCCTGCAAAAGTATCTTTCAAAATTAATGGAGAAATAAGATACTTTCATGATAAAGAGCACCTCGGGAACTTCATGAATACCAAACTGGCACTCCAAAAAATTTTAGACAATACCCTAGGAAAAGACAATGAGGATCACAACCCCAGGAAACCCAGCAGAATGAATCCATTGGGCATGACAAATTAAACCCAAAGGGGGGGGGGAATCCAACAAAAAGAAAAAGTCATGACAAGGCTTTTAAAACTTTTGACTTCATCTCCCTAGTGAGTGTATAATTCAATCTTATTATTGTACTGATTAGTATTTTTCTGATTTTAGAATTGCACACCATTCCCTGTGCTGTACTGGCTATTTATCATCTTCTTATGTCTACATTTTAATTGGGTTGTCTATTAATGAGCTCTAAGAATTCTTTATATATTCTGCTCATAGGTTATATGCATTGTATATATGGTCTGTTTAAGGACTACTTTTCATTTTAATGATGTCATTTAAAGTTCTAAATTTTGATGGAATCTCATCAATTTTTTTTCCTTTATACATCATGGTTTTTGTATCCTAGGTAGTTCTTGCCTACCCTGAATTCATAAATATTTTCCCTTATAATTTCTTCTTAAAGTTTTACACTTTTAGGCTTTCTTATTTAGATTCATAGATCCCTTCAAGTTTTTTTCATGTATGGAAATAAAGGGTTGATGTTACTTTTTTATATACGGATACCAGGTGTTCTAGTGCCGTTTGCTGAAGACACTATCTCTTCCTCAGCTCTTGAATCGAGTTTATATTCTATAAAATGCTAATGTTAAATAATCTTTCAAAACTCAGTGGACCATATATGTGTGTTTCTATTTCTAGATTCTCTGTTTTATTCAAATGATCTATATGTCTTTCCTTACACCAACACTGCCTTGATCACTGTAGCTTTAGAAGAAGTCTTAAAATTGAGTGCTAAATGTCTTCCAACACTGTTTTTGTTTTTGTTTTTGGCTTTTCTGGGTCCTTTGTACTCCTACATAACTTTTAAATTTCAATATCCAGTTCTTCATTTATAGCAAGTATACACAGACTTGAATTTTTATATATACCTTGTGTTTTCTAATCCTGCTAAATTCAAGTACAAGTTCTAGGGGCTCCTAGAGATTTCTTAGTGTTTTCTCTGTAGATGATCATTTCATCTACATATAAAGATTTTGCTTCTGCCCTGCCAATCCTATCCTAGTTGTGTCATTTTATTGCCAGACTATTTTGGTTTAGACCTATGTTTCAAAGTCTAATGGACAGATGAAGAGTAGGCATGTATGCCCTTGTTCCCCACTTTAGGGAGGAAGCATTGTATCTTCTCCATTCATAGAAGGAGTTTTTGTTGAAAGTATGAAGTACATGTCTTTGATCTGTTGAGAAGGTTCTGTTCTCCTTCTAGTCTCCTGATAGCTTTTACCATGAACAGCTGTAGAATGTAGTCCAGTACTCTTTCTCCAACTAGTGACAGGATCATATATGGCTTTCTCCTTTCCTCTGTTAAAATGATGACTTTTGGGAGTGGATCTTCCAATGCTGAACCAACACTGCCATCCCTATAACAAAACCACTTTTTACATACTGCCGGATCTGACTTCTAAGAGTTTGTTTTGTTAAACAAATTTCTATCTATGTTCATACCTTTTTCTTCTATTATCTTTATCCAGTTTTAGGATTAGCACAATGTTGATTTCCTAAAATGGGGGGAGAAGTGTTCCTTCTTTTTTCTGCTTTAATTGTTTGGTATAATTTATCAGTTAAAATGTTTATGAGCCTGCTGTTGTCATATAGGTAGGTTTTCAAGCTAGGAATATACTTTCTTTAATAGGTGCTATTCAAATTTTATATTTCCTCCAGAGTTAGTTTCATTAATTTGTCTTCTAAGTTACTTCTTAGAAGTTGTCAAATTTATTTCAAAAAAGATTTTTGTAATATGCTTTCTATATCCTTTTAAATTGTGTAAAATCTGTGGTAATGTCTCCTAGATCTTAATATTGTAATTTAAAAAATGTATAACTGATATTGTGTAACAGGAAGAAAAGGTCTAAAAGAGCAGGGGAATTGGGAGGGGTAGGGGAAGGGAAAAAAGGGAAAGGAAAAAATATGAGAAGAGGAAAAAAATGGAAACAAGGTCTTTGCAAATAGGGAAGGGTAGAGGGGGTGAAGGGAGGGCAAGGGAAGGGGAAAAAAATAAGAACCAAGAGCCTCATATAATGGTACAAGATCCCGATGATGAATGTAACTGTATTGTATACCTAAAATGTACCAATAAAGTTAATGGGGGAAAAAAAAAAGAAAACCCATTCTTCCAGGTGCTGTTCCACTGTGTTCTGGCTTGGACAAGATATCTTCTGTATTTCTTACTTTTGTTCCTTTCTGTATTAGATGTCTTCTTCCATTCTGCTTTGAAGATTTTTTTTCTTATCTTACCCTAGATCAAACTCTGCCAAACATATTTTCCTTACCTTCATTTTTTTTTCTAAGTTACAAGTTGGCTACTTTCAAGTGTGGACACATTGATGCTCCTGAATAGGTCCCAATACCAATGATTAAGTTTCAGCTTCTTAAAGTGCACTAATATTTCTGGCCCTCTTGGACCCTAATGTTACCTCATTTTGACATTTGGGGGCATTTCACAAACTCTCCGGTCACTCATTTACATTCATTTGCATTATTATTGCCAGTGGCTTATCTTGGATATTGCAAATTAGCTACCAATAAAAAACATTGTTTGACTTTCACCAGTTTTTTAGATAAATGTGAGTAAACTATTATCATTTTTATATTGAGAGATTCACACAAATGTACATTTTTGTGGTTTCTCTTTTTTAAAAATTTGAAGATCTTTCCACAGTACAGTCCATGGGGAGTGAGGGACACCTACCACGTTACATGATGCCACATCTCCCTCCATTTGTCCCAGTTCCCATTGGTTTCTAGCTTGTGGCTTCTTCTTTCAGTATTGATCTATCTGGCCTTTTCAGCTTTGGGTTTGTGACACTTAGCTAAACTTGACCAATTGTTGCAGATTTTGCAAGATAAGTTCTCAGGAGGTGACTTCAGGCTTCTAAGTTTCCGAGAAGCATAAACATTCTAAATAAATAAACATTCTCAGAAAATTATAGAAGACTGGACAAAATGAAATCTGTTAATATTACTAACTTCACTTTTTAAGAAAGGAAATTAGTATTGGTAGAAAAATGATTATATGTGTGAAGTAAGTTATTCTACTTTCCAGGAAAGTAAGAGGTTTCTAAAAATGCTTTGAGATATCAGACTATAGATCAACATTCTAAAATAAAAATCAACCAGGGGCCAGGGATTTAGTTCAGTGGTTCCAGCACCTGTCCTACAAGCAAAGGTCCTGAGTTCAATTCCTGGTACCCCAAAAAATCAACCTTTCTCTTCTGTACATGCTGTTCATTTTGTCACTGGCCAGTCCTTAATTTATTATATAAACAAATTAAGCATAATCTCTTGATAAGTTAAGGGGGAAAGTTAGACTATTGAACCTTTAAGCCTCTTGATTTTTTCAGACATAAAGGAAAAAATACTTTCACAATTATCTTATAGCATTAGACACAGTTCTCCTCTGGACTACCAGAGATTACTCTTTTTTTTTTTTTTGGAACCGGGATTGAACTCAGGACCTTATGCTTGCAAGGCTGGTGCCAGAACCACTGAACTAAATTCCCGGTCTAGAGATTACATTTTTAATATGAAGAATCAAATTAGGCCTTTTGAATCCTATTATGCTACCTGTCGTGTATCCCGAGAAGCTTTGGGAATGAGTGTGGGATTTTCCAACACCTCTCTGTAAAAAGTACAGAACTGAGGGAAGAAGAGAGAGTAAATCCCAAGCTCACACAATGACCACACCCTAGGATGTTACCCTTTGTATTTATAACCAGTTTCAGCAAAAGAAGGACTGCAGTTGAAAGAGTAGGCTTGCTTTGTCTTTTTGGCTCTGCTCATTTCAGCAGAAATTTGAGTTCCCAGATTAGCGTGCAGCCTGGTAGTTAAGACTTAGGCAAACTGGGACTAAATTCCAGTTCTGTCGTTTTCTACCTGTGTGCTGATGACTAAGAAATACAGCATTTCCACCCTGCCATGGAACTGAAGATATGTATTTGAAAAGGAAGTTTTTCTGTATAATACTCTGTAGATAACTTTAGTGAGATAGTGGCAGATAGTTACTCAGTGAGATTTTTTTCTTCCTGTTTTCAGAATGTTAACCATGGCTATGTTTTCCAGAAAGAAACCCAAATTGGTTAGGATGAGTAAAGTTAGCTGCTGTAATACACAGACACCAAACCTAACATTCAATAGAGGGCAATCTTGGTTGGCAGGCAGTTTTCCATGTGGTCATTCCTATGGGTTCATCTTGAGGTTCCATCCCCTTCTGAATCCTCAAAAGGAGAAAAGAAGAAGGGAGCACAGGGAAAATATACCTACTTTTTAATTCTTCCATGCAATTAGATGTATGGATACATCTAATTACAGCGAATGCTGGGAAATGTAACTGTGCTTAGGAGGGTAAGCACTGGTTTTAGTAAATACATAGCAGTCTGTTGCAGACTTACTGGAATTTTACAGTGATTGTTCTGTTTAATAATTGGAGGTGGCCTGCAAAGCATTCTGTGTCATGTTCCTTTTGTGTCTCTTTTCAGCACACCTCCGTGTTGCATGATTCCAAGCCAAGAGTGCCCTGACACAGTAGTCCCCTTTATTCGTGGTCTTGCTTTCCATTGTTTCAGTTACCCATGGTCACCCCAGTCCAAACATATTAAATACAACATTCAAGAAATAAACGAATTGTAGGTTTTAAATCACAGTGTTCCCTTTGCTACCCAACTGCCTGTCAGTCACTGAGTAGTCCTCTCCGTTCTCACACTGTCACAGTGTGAAGTGGCCTTGTTTTACTTAATGACTGTCCTTAATAAGGACCGCAAAGTACAAGAGAAGTGATACTAGCTATTTGGATATGCCAAAGAGATACTGTAAAGTGCTTCCTTTAAGTAAAAAGATGACAATTCTTTTTTTTTTCTTTAAGTTTATTGGTACATTTTAGGTATACAATACAGTTACCTTCATCATTGGGATCTTGTACCTTTACATGATGTACCTTGGTTCTTATTTTTTCCCCATTTCCCTCCCCTCCCTTCACCCCCTCCACCCTTCCCTATTTACAAAGACTTTGTTTCCATTTTTTCCTTTTCTCATATTTTTTATTTTCCCTTCTTTCCTTTCCCTTGCCCTTCCCACTTTCCCTTCCCCTTTGCCCCTTTTCTTCCTATTTTACATTATCAATTTTACATTTTGAACCTTATTTACACTTTTAGTTTTTCACACCAGAGAAACTATTCAGTATTTACACATGTGTGTCCTATTTATTTCACTTTAGAGTATGGCCTCAACGTGCATCCTTTTAGCTATAAATGTCTCTAGTTTCTCATACTAAGTACTCCATTTTATTAAAAAAAAAACAACCACATCTTTATCCAGTCTCCAACTGATGGGCAATTGGGCTGTTTCCAAGATTTAGTGATTACAAATTGCACCGCTATAAACATGGGTGTGCATATATCGCTGTGGTATGATTAATAAAGATGACAATTTTTTATTTAATAAGGAAAAAGAATGTACGCTGAGCTTGTTTAGAGGGGAACAAGTGTCCTATTTATAGGGCTTGGTGCTGTGTAAGTTCTGGCTTCTTCTGGTCTTGGAATGCAAACTGCTTGGATAAGGGGAGAATACTGTGTTTAAACTCCAACCTACCTGAACACTGCCCCATCCTGTGTTGGAAGAGCACAAGGCTCAGATTTTCCTAATACGACAGCTAATGGAAGACAATGTTATCTGGGATTGGCATTAGCACCTCAGGTGAACCTCCTTTGTGGGATGGTTAGGTAATAGTACAGGGTGGAGATGAGAATAGAAAAGGGAGAGGAAAAAGGGATAAAAAACTCTGTCATGAGTAAAATTAATAAAGTTTTAGATTCTGTGGCTTCAGATTGTTCTAAGATCTGTAAAGAAAGTGAAATACAGGTTATTTTCATGCCTTCAGTGCAGTGCTGCAGTGACCAAGTGGAATGTTCCCTTTTCTCTGTCTCATCCATGTGAGATAGGATAAGGTCAGGCCACTCCAGCACAGACCTAACATCCTTCTGCGGCATAAAAACACCCCGAAGCTGCTTCCCTCTTTTGGAAAAGCTGAGGTGAGCCCTCCCCCGGGCTGGCACACGGCTCCTCTCCTCCTGGACCTTCAAGGGCTTCTTCTCTTCCTACAAGCGCCGTCTGTGGTGCTCCAGGTCTTGTCACCCACTGGGTCACTTGGGTTTCACCCGTCCAAAAGAGGAAAGGATGGAAAAAGTACCTGCTGGGGCCTTAAACCATCGGCAGGCGGAAGCACATGCCCCCTCACTTCCGTTCAGAGGCCGGGACTGACCTTCGGCTTCACTTGGCCGCAGGGGTGCCTGGGAAATCCAGCATGGCCGCGCCCTGTGTTTCCAGGAGCTGTTCGTTCTCTTACTGTGGAGGAGCCAAGTGCGGATCTTAGAGGACAGTCCTCTCCGTCTCAGTCCTGCCAACAAATAATCAGAGAGGCATTTCACACAGAATCGTGCCTTATGACAAGAGGCGAGCATAATGAGTCTCAAACTTTAGTATTATCACCATTTATTTAACTGGCACTAATGGTTAAAACGCTCGGGAGATACAGCTGCGTGTTTTTCAAACATTTTAATTTCATCTAAGGATATTTTTTAAATGTATATTAAATATAAAAATATTAATAAATGTAAATGTGTACTTAAAATATATTTATATATAGATACTTACTGTGAGGAAGATTTTGTGCCAGGAAATCAGTGTCAGTCAAATCCATGTAAACTGATGAATTTTGGTTTTGCTTTTCTACCCCTACCTACTCTTTGCTTTTAAAAAATAAATACTTTTGGATGTGGCACACACCTACAGTCCCAGCACTTGGGAGGCTGAGGCAGGAGGATCGCCACAAGTTTGAGGCCAGCCTGGGCTCCATAGTGAGTTCAAGACCAACCTGAACTACATAGTGAGACCCTGTCTCACAAAACAAGGCAAAGAAATAAATGCTGTCAATTAGAACGATTTTGGTAATCCAGTTTTCTATATTTTTACATCACAGAGGCTGTGTTTTCCTAATGTACCTCAAATTTCAAACCTGCTTAACTTAATTCTAAGTGAAATCTCCAGTGTTTGACTCAGGCTTAAAAATTCTCAGAAATTGTTCCGTATTTAATGAAGGCTAGCTAGGAATTCTGATAGTCACAGATGCTTATAAAACAACTGTTGCTCTTTACAATGGCCTGATTATTTAGCAACAAAGCTAATGGCATTGTTTTATTTGAACGTGTCTTTGTCTTTCTCTGCTTCTTCCAGCAACAGTCTTCCTGGAATTTTGGAAAAGACGTCGAGCAGTAATTGCTTATGACTGGGATTTGATAGATTGGGAAGAAGAGGAGGTTTGTTATCATTTACCTCGGGATTTTTGTAAAAGTCAGTCATCAAGTGGGGCGAGGTGGTGTGTGTCTGTAATCCCAGCACTCTGGGAGGCTGAGCCATGACCACTGCAAGTGGGAGTCCAGCCTGGGCACCTTAGCAACCAGGGAGACCCTGTCTCAAAATAAGAGATAAGGATGGCTGGGAATATAGCTTATTGTGAAGGTTGTGGCTTCAACGTCCAGTCCTCCAAAAACTCCAGATCACTAAGAAATGCATTCCATGAATCGTCTTCACCGAGGTTACTCATAAAGCATTTTCAATACCCATCTGTGCTGGAAGTTTTAAAAGACAAGGTTGTTAAAGGCATTTTGGTTCCTCGGTGAATTAAAGGCCCACGAGTACTATAGCCCTTCCCTCGCAGGTACAGGCTGCAGATTCGCTAAGTCCTGCTTCGGTGAGGGGTTCAGGGCCCACACTACTGATCTCATTTTAACCTAACTGTCTCAGCTGAGCCCCTGACAGCAAATGTGATCACAGCCGGGAGTCCTGAGGGTTGGACTTCAATAGATGACTTAGGGGAGGGGAGGGGGGACAAGGTCAGCACACTGCTCCCTCCCGGGAGCACAGGCCTGGCTGTGCAGCCCTGATTCCACGGGAGCAACCCAATGCTCCTGGACACTCAGAGCCGGGGACCCTGGAGGAGTTTCCCAACAAAGCAGAGGACTGATTGTAAATCTGTTTATAAAACACTCAGGAGAAGGCACGGCCTGCCTATAAGCGCGTCTCCCTGAGAAGGGAGGCTTCTCCTAGCCACTCCCCTTCTCCCGGTCCTCTCCACAGCACACTCCTTCACTTTTGATCAGCACCATCATCTGGGCCTTGAGCATTTTTCCCCGGATAAACTCAATCCCTATACCACCTGGTTCTGCTCATTTTCCATCTTCTTCCAAGGCACTCAGGGAGAACGTGTACTTAATTAGAACCACTCCAGTGTACCCTCTGGATGATGATCCTTTCCTAATCCCACAATTGCTTTTTTATCAAAGCTTGTCACATTGGGATGGGGGTCAGCTCACTGAAACAAAAAATCTCAGGTAGGAGTCATAATTTTAGCTGGATTTGAAAGGCTTTCCCTTGTTTTCAAAAACAATTAAGAATACCTTTTAAATCTGTTCATTAGCCCAGTATGGTGATACCCGCCTGTCATCCCAGCACTTGGGAGGCTAAGGCAGAAGGATCGCCACAAGTTCGAGGCCAGCCTGGGCTACATAGTGAGACCCTATCTCAACAAACAAACAAAAACATTTATTGATTAATAGTGAATGATTCCTATAAGAACTTAATACAAAACAGGTTCAGCATGTTTTTTAATCACCTAAATCTAAAAATACCCAAGATACATTTTAGGAAAATAATTATATTGTTACTACACCTAATAAAATGGATTCTGAACAGCCTCCTGTTCTGAAGATTTCTGTGTCCTGATGTCCATGTCGCTGCCTAGAAATAAATAAAAGCTTATTAGTTGCTCCAAATCACTAGGGACAGCAGGGGTCTCTTAAAATATTCTGCTCCTTTCTTCGGTCCTGGTTTAAGAAGATAACAGAAAAATGTAGCTGTTAGGCTAAACCACATTGCTTTTGATGACAGTGAATCTTGACCTCCATCATATCAGGGGTGGCGAACCTATGGCACACGTGCCACAGCCGGCTCTTTGTTATCACTGAAAGCTCTAAAAGGTTCGCCATCCCTGCTGTGAATACTCTTCCAGTGGCCAATTTCTAGTCCCATGTGCCTACATCTCCAACCCCACCTCTCCGTTTACTGATTAGTGTGGCAGCTGCTGACCCAGGTTTTTTCCTTATTATGCGAGCACCTCTTCCCTGTGTAATGGTGTCTGCTTGTTCTTTAGGAAGAAATACGACCTCAGTTTGAAGCCAAGTATTCCAAGAAAGAGCGGATGAACCCGATTTCAGGAAAGCCAGAACCCTATCAAGCATTTGCCGATAAATGCAGCAGACTTATCGTTTCTGCATCTGGAATATTTTTTATGGTGTGAAGCTACTTTTAAAACTTTTCTTTCGTAGGTACAGACCTATAGTAATGCCAGTAATCACATCAGATGTTTGCAGCATTCTACAGAGTGTTTTCGAATGTTAGTGTTTAGTCTTCACTGCTCCAGCTGGTGGGCAAGAATGGTACAGCCCTTTCCAAGTTCTGAACGGGAGCCGGGGCCCACCAGCGGGCCCGCAGACCCTCTGCTCTGGGCTGATGTTCTTGCCGCTTGTCCCACTATGCCTCACTGAAAGGAACTGAAAATGCAAAACAGAATCTACAACAGTGTTTTTCAAACTTTTCCCCATCCCCATACAATAAGAAAAACATTCTCTATCAAAATCCAGTATATTCTAAGCAACTAGATTTATAAAACTGACAGTGTTTACCTTTATAGCATGCAGTAAGTGGTTTTGTTCTGCTTTATCACTGTCCATTTTTTAAATGCCAGAAATAACCTCCTAAAATTGACTTCCAGGTTCACCCATGGTTGTATCAGTTTGAAAAACACGAACTCAGAGCTGAGTCGTTAGCTTTTCCTAAAGGGAAGCCATTCTGTGATCAACTTTGACACTATGAACAAAGCATACCCAAATCTGCAGAAATGACATTTTAGAGCCATAGGGAGGGTTAGAATCCTGTCCTCTTTTCAGATGACAAGTGTATAAACGGATGTCCAAGCCCCCCCGAGTGGGAAGGATAAACTACTACAACTGCCCTCTCTGCCAGTGAAGAGGCTAGGGAGACGGAAGGCCCAGCCGGTCATCTGGAGCATCCTCGGCTCTAGAAACTCAAACCCGAACCTGCAACAGGGTGCGCTTTGCAGGCGACTGCCCCATGCTTTACCACGTTCATATTTACCATCTTGTTTCTTCCATCAATCCAGAGCCATAGAGTAAGCTTTCCTCTCTGCAGATAGGAGTCTGGAGCCAGGGAGAGCAGAAGCCCAGGGTCACACACTGGGCTGTGGCTGAGCCAGGACTGCACGGAGTCCCCTGGCTGCACCCTGCTATATCCCCCCATGTCTGACCCTGTGTAGATTTCCCATCTCCCCATCAACAGTTCTGGGGTGAAGATGTGAGCAGGTTTTGTTTCTTTGTTATGTTACTACTACAAAGCTCCAACTGAGGCTCATACTCAGCTTTTAGAGTATATCCCCCTAGAAGTAAGCAGAAAATAAAACGTGCAAAACAGACCTTGAAGAAAGGAATCTCTTAAATTGGCAGAGGCTGCCCTGAAAGCTGGCTCTAATTAAGTGGCCCTCCATAATTAAGTAGGCTCAGAACCCTGAGACACATTAAGGGAGTCACTCATGGGCTTTTCAGAGTCTCAGATTGCCGTGATTTTCTTGAGATAGGAGCAACGCCGTATGGTTCTCAAATACCATGAAGTCTTCAGGGCAGGGTGTTTACTAAGATACTACTCATCGCTACACAGTTGGTTCCATCAATAGCAAATAACTAGGCACACACAGTATACCTCCATGTAAGCCAGGGTGCCTCCGGGACCGTGGGAAGCACACACACCGTATGTCTGCTCTCCGAAACTTACTTTCCAGTGGGCAGATTAACAATCAAAGTGTGAGAAATTATCAGTGGTATCCTGGAAGAAGACATATGCGTGTGGTGGAGGTACCGTACAATAGCAACAAGGAAAATAATCTAGGGGTCATAAAAGACTTAGTTATAAAGTGGTACTTGAGCTGTGAAGTGAAGAAGGATGAGCAGGTGTTAATGGGTCGCATGCATGTATCTGTGCTCCAGTGAGTATATCTGGCAGGAGATTGGGTGGGTGGGCCTGGGGCAAAGGAAATGATCGTGAAGCCTAAGGGTGCTTAGCCCAAGTGAAGCAATGAGACCAGAACCCCCTGCAAGGGCTTTGCTTTTATCCTGGGGTAAAGGGAAAACAAAAAACAGCTGTGAGCAGAAGCAGGACTCCAGTGCAGTAATAAATATTGGTTGGACTTCCTGGGCAAGTATTCTCCTTTAAAATGTGTTATCCCACAGCTCAGATTTTCAGCCTTCGCGCAGTGTTTTTCCTAAATAACAAGAAAACAAAGTATTAAGTGCAGTGCAGTTTCTTCAGTCGGTACCTCCTTGACTTGCGTCCTTTTTGTATCAGAAGACTTTCAGGGAACGAGGATCCCCTCCTATCCACCAGGCAGTTCACTGGGTCTCCTCATCTCCCTCTAGATCTGCGTGGTGATCGCAGCCGTGTTCGGGATCGTCATCTACCGGGTGGTGACCGTCAGCACGTTCGCAGCCTTTAAGTGGGCGTTAATCAGGAACAACTCTCAGGTGGCCACCACGGGGACTGCCGTGTGCATCAACTTCTGTATCATTATGCTGCTGAATGTGGTAAGCCAGCCGCAAGGTGATAAGCCAAGCAGGGCAAAGGAGGAGGCTGCCGGGACAGTTTGCTCCTGTTGCTACAGAGACCTGGCCTCAGAGGGGTGGGTTGGTCACGTGACACTGAGGGTCCTTCACCAAGTGCCTGGCGTGAAGACACCCTCGGGTCTGGAGCTCTGAAAGACTTGATTGGTGTCTAGATGCCGGGACTTCCTGCAGTGTAAAATTGGAAAAAGGCACGAACCTCTCTGAACATTAGTTGTCTTGTTTTTCCAATCAGCTATCATGGGATTTTTCCTTTGGAGGAATTTAGAGAAGCAATGCCTTTAGAAGACCCAGCTCAGGTCCTGGGAGGCAGCTTTCTTTCTTTTTGGTTTTGAAGGATGTAAGGTAGCCAGTATCTGAAGCATTCCTTCAGATCACCCCCAAGGAGAACAGCAGGGGGACCCGTGGTGCTTACGCAGATTTCAGGCTTTTTAAAATTGTATATTTCAACCCAGGCCTTTTCACCTTTCTGACCCCAAGGTTCACGGCTTTCCTCTCGGAGAGAGGAGAAGTTCACATGTTCAGCCGGGAGTGGTGGACCATCCCCAGGAGCCCAGCCTGGGCCGCTTGGTGACCTAGGGTGTCCAGTAAACATTAAAAAGGGCTTGAGGATGTAGCAGAGGCCTTGGGTACAATCCCCAGTACCACGAAAATGAAATCACATCTTCACGATGGCTTCACAGGCCCTCAGACCTTTTCTCCTCCTGTTCATCCTGACCACTGGTGCCAGCCCCTGCATGTGCAGGGCTGGGCCCACCACTTTTGTCCCTGGGGTTCTCATATCCTCCCTGGACTACCTCGCCTCCTTCAGGCCTTTGTTCAAATGCTACTTTTCAAATAAAGCCTTCCCCCGTCACCCTGCGGAAGATTGCCACACACCCCTGCCAGCTGACGGCTCCCCGCCTCCCCGCCTCCTTACCGGCTCGCCCTGTTTCTCTATCACACTGGTCACCCTCTGCGACACCACATGCTTTCCTTGTTTTATTACCTTAGACTTGGAAGTCAACTGTACATAATACTGCCAACCTTTGAAGTTTTTAGCAAGGGATAAATGAGATAAGGTATGTGCCAAGTAGTGTCAGGCATGGGGTAGATGTTCAATTAATTATAGATCCCTCTCCTTATTTATTTTATGTACTAAATTTAGGCCAAGGTACTGAAATGCTCATGTCACTAGAAAAGAACTAGGACTTTCTAAGGCCAAATAATTTAATGCTCCTCTCAACACAATTTTATCCCCGTAGACTGTTAAGTTTTTAAAGCCTTTAAACAGTCCTGACTTTCATAGCCAATAAACCTGGTGTGATTCCTAAGAGAATTCAACCTACCCAGTAATAAAGAGCTTTAGTTATGATTGCTAGTAACCACTGAGATAATGAAAAACAGGCAGTTCGTTATTAGTAGTGATAACATACACAGGAACTGCTTTCTTGTTTTAGAAAACAAAGTTTCAAAATCCGAAGTTCTGAAAAAGAAAACAGAAATATTAGCTGATCGCTTTGAAGTGATGATGCGTGACTCCTTGGTGGGGGTGACTCAGAGTGGATGTTGGGCCCCACCCGGGCGCCTCACACAACCTCCCCCAAACCTTGTGTACAGACACACAGCTCAGTGGCCTTTGAGTTAATCCTGAAAAACACATTGGGCAGAAGAGCGATTCACTGAAAAACTAACCAAACAGCCAGAGAGTTCAAAAGGTCTTGGTCCAGGAAGGATGCAATGAATTAATGCTTGCTGTATTTTTATCATCTTTCCTCAGTGTCTCATTGAAATTGAATTTTGGGCTGGGGAGGTAGTTCTGTGGTAGAAGTGTACTTAGCATGTAGAAGGCCAAAAATAATAATAATAGCTTATACATCCTCTTAAGAAATAAATTTCTGTGTTCATATACTGTGTCTAAAAATAGGTGTTTGCCTGTGCATACTGAACAGGCAGCAATGTTGTTGGAGTAATACTTTAACTGAAATCACTTATTTAGAATCCTCTACTTCTAGAGACACAGCCAAGAAAAGAGGAAGTTAAACTAAAAATTAAAAAGCAGGCATAGAGAGCAAGTTAAATATATATTTACTGTTATTACAAAGCAACTACTGTGTGCTAGGCGTTAGGCTACTGTACACTTTATATCTTTTATCTAACAAAGAGATTCCAAATAGCAAAAGTGGAAGCTGTTGAAGCTGCACACTGACACTAACACATATTATTCTGTAGAGGGTCTCTCTTCATTGATTTTAGATGAAGTGTGAACTTTGGTGTTCTGATTTCCCAGGCAACATCAAACTAGAGTAACTGAGATTACTTATTCGAGAATACAGAACAGATGAGAACAGAAATGACAAGCCACAGCAAGGGGAAGAAAGAAAAAAAAAAACTTACATAAAAACTCTAAATGCAGCATCGCGCAGACCCTTTCAGGCATGGGCCAGTTGTCTGACCCTTCTGGACCCTCTCTCTTGAAACACCCTCACTTTTGCACACACATATACCCTTCTCTCATATGCCCTGAAGCTTTGTGAGCTCCATTCTGAGGAATAACAAGTGTATAAAATAGTTTGGAACAGTTTTCATCAAAATATCAACAAACAATAACTTACGTCCTTGGAAAGCAAATCTCAGCATAATGGGTGGCAGACTAGTGACTACAACATAGCTTTGAACAGTTCAGAACTAAGTCTGCACCGTCTTCTGAAACTGCTCAAGCTAAGATACTTTCATGACCCAGTATTACACATTTTTACAACTATTTAAATTGTTTTCAGCTACTTAAAATTTTGACCAGTATGGCCTCTCAAAAAAATAAAACCACTCAAACACTAACCATGAATACTTTTTCATTAACTGAACATAGAAACCTTGTGAGTTACATTGATAATATTCATTAAGGACTCTAAGTTTTAAATAATATAATTATTTTGAATCACACATACTGTTTCTGGCTTTTTATTGCATTTTTCCAGTGATAATTGAAGAAGCAAATCTATGTGTGATGCTTATTTTCTGGATCTGATGATGTATATTTACTTTTATGTAGTATTGCTTTAAACATAAAATTCTTACTATATTACAAAAGTTCTGTGGGCTCTAATGAGATCTTATGCTGCTTAATGACTGGTTAAGAGACACTTAATGGCTCGCATCTTATTCCTTACTCCGGTAATATCTCCTTTCACAAACGCTTCTGTTTACAAACAATTCAGATCTCAAACAAAAGTGTCCAACAAAATTTTGCTTCCATTCACAAACTCCATATCAAGTGAAAAACACAACCATGGCTATCTTCTCTGCACAAACACAAACCTGGCCATCTTCCCCAAAATTGTAAAACAAATTAAGTTTGTGAACAGAGGCATCACTGTTTTTCAAAAACAGAGAGAATAGGAGTGAATAGTGTAGCTTTTTTGCTCTTTTTAATACTGCTTCAATTCTGTCAAGCTTCACTAGTGACCAAAGAACAACTTAGTATGCTGATTACAAGCTAGGTAGACCAGCCCTGGACATATCTCAGGAGAAGAATAAAAGTTATTACCATTCTTTTTACTCAGCCATACCAATATGGATCAGATATGTCATTATGCTATGAATGGTGAAAACCAAAAGGAAATCAGAAAATATGGCTTATATCAGAACACACACACACACACACACACACACACACGCATCAACCAGACTGAAAAGGCTAAATTAGAAGTGCTCATAGCTTGTTTTGGACATATCCTTAAAGTCAGAAAGCTTTCTGTCAGTTACAGATATTAACAATTAGAATTTGTGGCATAAACAATAAAATTAGAGAACAACTTACAAAATGGTTGTAGTAAGACTTTACCTGTGGATAATTACCTTAGAATTAAATTCTCCAGTTAAAAGACA
This sequence comes from Heterocephalus glaber, assembly GCF_053883595.1. NCBI lineage: Eukaryota > Metazoa > Chordata > Mammalia > Rodentia > Bathyergidae > Heterocephalus > Heterocephalus glaber. Next base: position 18,694,769 of record NW_028258357.1, read on the forward strand.
AAGAGTGACTGAATGGATAAAAAGAGTAAGATCCAACTATATGTTTCTTAGAAGAAACTCACTTTACCTCTAGGGATACCCATAGACAGAAAGTAAAGGAATGGTATAAGATATTCCGTGGAAATGAAATCTGAAAGAAAGCAGAAGTGGCCATACTTTCATCAGATAAAACAGTCTTCATATTAAAACCAATTAAAAGAGACAAGGAAGGTCATCATTTAATGATAAAAGGTTAAATTTAGAAAGAAGAAAAAGAATTTGTTATATCAAGTTTGGAAACTAACATTTTTCTGCTGCTCTTATCAGAACCAACCACTTTCAGATTTTAGCTCAACTACCTGATGAAAAATCAGTTTTTTTCCATAGACTACTCATCTGAAGCTCTCCCACCCTTCCTCTGTATGTGTTACCTTTCCCTGCTGTATCCTCATTTGCATCTTTGACATATATTGAAGGAATTCACTTGATACTATGGCTTCCTACTGTGTCCCTATTATATTTTACCTTTTTTTTTTCAAAAACTTAGTATCAATCTTTTATTGATCTTTGTGCTGTTCCTTTCTTAAATGGCAATTTTTCCAGTGTTTATACCCTAGTGACAATGACATGTCATCAGCTCCCGAGAACTTTGAGACAAATGTACCAAGTGAAATGTCAGTGTGAAAAATATAAAGGGTGAACCAGGGATCAAAACATATTTCTAAAAATGGTTGTGTCACTAGTCAAATCTAATGGCCCTTGATAATTATATAACCAAGAATTTTACTATGATATTAAAATATGCTTGATTAGAATATCTGTTTTATTCATTGTTTACAGGGTTGAATTTTTATGGTCAAGTGATTATGACTAATCTATACCACAGATTTTGTTACTGAAAAATGTACTGATCTCGTTTAACATTAGGCTGTAAGAATCTGAAGTTTCTATACAGGAAATTTGATGTAATGGAAATATTAACTTTGTCTTAATATAGAAAACCATATACCTTGATAGAGCCAAATAGTCACAGCCAGAAGTTTAGAGTCGAATAATCTAAGTATTTTGCTATTTCTGTAGTTAGAAGAAATTCAGGATGAGAGAATTCTGAAATTAAGGAAGGTCAGTGAGTCCCACACCCATCCCACCTCCGTGAAAGGGCAACAGTGACCTGCAGAAAGAGTGAGGTAATGGGCCCATCCTACACAGCTGGGTGGTGAAGCTATGCTTCCAGCCTGGCCAATGTTAGTCTGATTTTAACTAATCTGAATGCAGTCTTCATTTCTGTTCTGTTCAAGTCCATTAGAGCAACTTCCCTTTTTCCTTTTCATGCATCATTTTTCTTTTTTAGAGAGACAGCACTTACTTTTCTCTCAATTTATACCCTTTCTGAGGAGATTCCCTCAGAAAAAGCAGAGTGCCATGAGCTCTGGGAGTTCCCGTAATGTCTAATCCCTCAGCACTGATAAATGCTCTACACTCCTTAAACAGTGAGGCCAGGGATCTAAGTCATCAGAAACAGTCTTAGCGATTCTTTGCTCAGAAGGCTGAGCCTCAGGGTGCTGCAACTGCCCCGCCTCCCTTAAGAAACTGGAAATGAGTGGCAGCTAATCTTGAAACTACAGAATTATCCACCCCAAGATCAGGAGTGAGATTTTAAAAAATAGTAAAATTGCACCTTGCCTATTTCTGACTTGCCCTGAAAAGGTGCAGTTGTTCACAATATTCTCACTGTTTGAACAATGGGTGGCTAATGAAATTATTTTCACTCCTTCCTGGCTTGATTACCTATTTCCTTTATAATTATTAATATATTTAATTATATATTATATAGCTACAATTATAGAGTTTTAGAATATCTACGGTTCATCTGTTAAATGGATAAAACTTATTTTACAGCTCTATGAAAAAGTTGCGCTGCTTCTGACAAATTTAGGTAAGTGGAACCCTTTTCATTTCAGTACGATGTGATGGTCCAAAAGTAGGTTTTCAAAGACTTTTCTCCAACATGCTGGAAAAAAATATTCCCTTTACTTAGAAATGCCTGCAATAACGTCTTTGCTTTAGGCAGACCATTCTATGTCTACTGATAGGAGGCTCTTTTTTCTATTAAAACCTGTCACAAACTATCTATCTCGAGCTACTATACATTAAAGTTGATTTTTCTCTTCTAGCACACACACACAAAATAGCATCATGAAGGTACATGTGCATAAACTGTCCAGTGTCATTTAGAAAAGTATTTATTTGGTGTTTACCTACAGTTTTTAATTAAACATATATTGAGCTGGCATAGTGGGCCACTTGTACAGTCCCACCCTCTCAGGAGGCAGATTGTGTAACCCTGGGTGTTTGAGACCAACATGGGCATCTAGCAACACCTTGTCTCAGAAACCAAAGTGTCCTGTTTTCCTGGTATATAAAAATCACCACGAAGTTGGTTGCTTTGAAGACTGTGAGCCTTATAATCAGGAATGTAGACAGGCCAACTTTCACTGACATACACGACTGGATACAACATTGATCTAGACTAGTGACCTAGAAGAACATTACCTCAATCGGATAAAACACTAGAACAATCTGCTGACCTGATACAAACTTTACATTTGCCACATTTTCAAGACATGGAAATAGTTGTGATTGATTTTATGAATGAGGTCATTAAGCAGTTTGATAAAATTGCAACTAACTTGCTTCTCTGCTCTCCCATATGTAGCTTATCAGGGGCAGAATGCAAAGTATTTTATTTATCATCCACATTACACTAACAGATGCCATTTGTTGAGCTGTGTGCCATACACAGGGCAGCTGTTTCACTGTCTCCTTTCTGCCATTAACATCTTCCATGGCACCCTGCATTCCCCCAGACAGAGGTTTGTGTCCACAGGAGAGGTGACTGCCCGTTGGCGGGCTGTGCCCAGCTGGCCCCTTGACCCAGGCCACCCAAAATGCCGGTGGAGACGTAGCCTTGTCCTTCCCCATGTCAGACACCTGGGGACCCACCTGGCTGGCAACCCAGAACACCAGTTCAGTTAGCAGAAACAAAATAGAACTAAACCCCTTTAAGAATCCTTTCTCTTTCCATCCTTGACAGCGCTACAGCCTGACATTGAAACCATTTTAAATCAGACTCTCTTGCTTTCTCCCTTTTCCCTCTCAGATGCGCTCCCAGGAAGCATTCTGAGTTAAATTCATGGAAAAGGAATTGATGGGGTGAAGTGTTAGATGAGCAAGTAGAAGCTCAGGCAATGTGGAAAGAGAGAAAATGCTATTGCCGTCAATGCATTTTCTTTAACCTTTCTTGAGGTGAGGATTCGGGTGCTAGGGAAGCCCACAAGAGCCGAGCCTGGTGTGAGCTTTCAAGTTGGAGGCTGACCTTGAGGGCAACTGGATCCATATTTTGGTTCACAACATGGTGTGCAAAGAACGTTTGTTTGATGGAAGCTGAACCACGAGGAGACGAGGGTGAATTCGTAGGACATCAGTGATGACACAGGGGAAAACTCTAAAGAGGCCATCTCATTGGTGCTGGTCCTTGAGCCTGGCTGGCGGTGGCTGAGGACAAAGGAGTAGAATACTTCCCTGCTGTGATGTTCAGTACCTAGCGTAGCTCTAGAACTAGGAGTCCAGACTGAGGAGTCCTCCGGAGCTGGGAGAGGCCCTGACTCCGCCCAGGCCCCACCCTACAGTAGCAGAGAGCCCGAAATGCCTCTCCGGGTGTCCCCTAACTCAGGAGCTGTGTGGGGTTCACTTCCTTCTCCCAGCATAGCCGCGCCCCACCAGACTCCCGCGAGGTCTGGATTTAGGATCTGTCTCCTGGATGACTGGTTTGTCGCCTCTGTGCACAGACAGCTGGAGTCTCCAGGAACCCTTCCGCTCCCACCGTGTGTATGGGGGGACAGAGGGAGCGGAGAGGAGTCGAGCCAGGCTCTCAAACTCTGCTCTTGTCCACAGAACAGCCTCGCACAGAGTCCGAGTGGGAGAACAGCTTCACCCTGAAAATGTTTCTTTTTCAGTTTGTCAATCTGAACAGCTCCACGTTTTACATCGCGTTCTTCCTCGGAAGGTAAGAATCGGACCTCTCCTCACCTCCCCAGACCAGGTCGGACAGCACTCGCCAGGGTGACAGGGACTGTTCTTTAGGGTGATCTATGTAAAGTGGCATTTCCCAGATCTCACAGCCACCTCGCAGGCCATGCCATGGACACCTTCACTGCTAAGTAAGTGGAGGAAACGCTTTGCACCAGAGAAGGGGCTGAAAACTTCCTGAATGGCCCCGGGTCTCTCTCGCACCTGCAAAGAGGGGGCACGGGGGCGTGGCCTGCAGCAGTTTTAGGTCTGTCACCCCACAGAAAGGCACATGATGTCCCAACAGGAGCAGGGTGGAAATGGACGCAGGGGATCCTGGGTGCCCGGAGAGTCCCACCTTGAAGCCTCAGGAGAAGCTGGGAAACTGGGAAGGGCGGGGGCAGGGTTTTGGTGAGACACGCGCAGCAGCTGCTCCTTAGTTTGTAGCTGCTCCAGTAGCAAGGCTTCTGGCCAGTTTGGTGATTTAAAAACAACTGTATTGCTGTCATTCAGGAAGATCAAACGTATCTAAATGCAAGAGGAATGCTGCTGCTTCCGCAGGCCTGAGCCCTTGATGTGCAGTAGGAAATGTCAAAAGTCACAACCAACAGCAGGAATTGGCCCTAACAGTCAACAGCTGGCCAAAAAGGCCAGAGGAGAAATGTCCCCTGGAGAATTCCAGAGGCTGTCATTGTGGCAGCTCTGGAGGGTGTCGTAATTCCTTCCAACCTGACGCTTAGCTGTAGCCATAATTCACTTCGGAGAATGTGCTAAACTGAACGAGATACTCGTGGAAAGTTCAGATTGTGGCCGACGCAATGCTAATCCCTTGTTTCTCTGTGTGTGTTGAAGATTTACAGGACACCCAGGTGCCTACTTGAGGCTGATAAACAGGTGGAGACTAGAAGAGGTCTGTATCCTACCCTCCTCCCCCTTCCTCGTGTCCTGGGCAACCAGACCCCCTGCCTTCCTCGCTACTGATTCTCAGACCTGTGTCTGCTTGCCTTGCAGTGCCACCCTAGTGGATGCCTTATTGATCTGTGTATGCAAATGGGTATCATAATGGTGCTAAAGCAGACCTGGAATAATTTTATGGAACTTGGCTACCCGTAAGTACTTTGGATCTCTTTAACTCACAGGTGGCATTACTCAGGACTGGCATTTCTGGGTGTGGCAAGTAAAATAAGCAATGCAGACTCAGCTGTTAATATTCAAGGGCGGCCAGGAAAATAATACACGTTGGCTCTTTGGGCAGATTTAGCACAATTCACGTGAATGAACCTGGCTGTTCTTTATGAAGTCTCTGAGGTCCCTAAATATTGGAGACTTCCTTACCAGCTGCTTTAAATGATGCCTTTGACCCACAGGGCTTCGCACTGCAAGTCCCTAGCTATTTATTTAGTAACAAGATCTCCATTTCCCTATTCCTGGATAAATCGGAGTGCTCATTGTTTTTAATCCTGAATTCAGACTACAGAAAAATAGAGTCTATGGAAAGGAGAAAATTTCAGAGGTTTAAAAAAGAAACAGGAGTATTTCTAAGTTAGCATGTTTAACTCCTAAAAAAAAAAAAATCACCTGGTGTTAATTTTTGTTGTTGACTTTGGGCAAAAACTTGCATCTCCTTTGTGAAGATGACCTTGAGTTCTGCTGTGAGTGCTCAGTTCTGGTCAGTTCAGTCTCAGGGAACGTGAGTAACTCAGCAGTGCTTCTAAGTCTGCTTCAGTCAGCTCAGGGTCTCAGGAACTTGTGAATCTCAAGGAGAAAGAGTGGGCCACTCAGCTGGGACGACCAGCTGGCTAGTAATTTCCTATTCTCAGATTTATTTTTAGATATCTTACCCCAAGTATTTTCTATAAAACTTTTTTAAAAACATAAAAAATTAGAAACATGATATTCTACCTTAAAGCATAAGCCATAATTAATCAAAATGTCATGAACATCTGAAGAAATATATTTTAACCTCTAGTAATACAGACAGAGAAGAAATTGTGAAGTAAGGAGAGTTTGTCTTTGACCCTCATCCCTTTATGTCACATATTTCTCCTTGGCATTTCCACTTCCGGTAACCCAGATCTTGCTCTTCCTGCTGCCTGTCTTCAAGCCTTTCCCATGTTTGTTATGAAATGCGCTTCAGTGTGCTGAGAAGGACGAGGGTGTGAGCCTTGCCAGTGCAATGTGCATTTCCATAGGAGTCAGAGGCCCTGACCAGCGTAAGCACATTGCAGGAAAGTTCAGTTGTAGAATGGCAGGCATCCATGTGCCAGAAGAGGAACCATTGTGTGGGTTTGCAGATTTTCTAGGTCCCTGACATCAGAATATGCAGGTCACCACCACGTGACAAGACTGCTTATGGTTGCTACATGAAGCCACCCACGCAAGACCTTCCTGTCGTGTCTGGGTGTTGCCTTGGACCCCAGAGTCTGAGTATAGGTCCTCTCAGTCCTCTGTCCAGCCCTTGAGGCTACACCAAACACGAGACTGCTTCACAAATGGGGAAAATAAGCTCATCACTCATTCTGTCTACTCACAAGTAGAAAGGTCTGAAGTATGGGATTCAGGATTATTTTCTTCCTAAGCCAAGGCATTGTTTCCTGCCTGTCCTGAGTTTGTTTCTTTTTAAAATAGGGCTCCCAATCCTAATTCTCCTTTTTTCACATCATTTAAATCTCATGGACATTGTCATTTTGCTGTTGTAAGAAACTGATCTTGTCACACAGGTTAATTCAGAATTGGTGGACTAGAAGAAAAGTACGACAAGAACATGGGCCAGAGAGGAAAATCAACTTCCCACAGTGGGAAAAGGACTACAACCTTCAGCCAATGAATGCCTACGGACTCTTTGATGAGTACTTGGAAATGAGTATGGAAATATTCTGCTTTACCCTCTTGATTATAAATGCAATTTTTAAATGTGTAGCTCCACTCAACAAAACAGACTCATCAGGAGGGCCGTCCTTGGGTGGAAATTTGTGAGCTAAACACAAAGCAGGGTCTTCACTTAAGATGCTTAGTCTACAGGAATGGTGCCCAAGGCCTCCTGTTTACACTCTTCATGACATTGTGTCTTGTCCCTTCCACTGAGTCACCAGAAAACAAAATGAGTTGGAAAATTGGGTGCACCAAAAAAAAAAAAGGAATTACTATTCATGTGTGATTGATTCACTTACTCAGCCAACATCTACTGGGGCTTCTTAAATGCTGGTAGATGAGATGGCATTACCAGCTTTCAAAGACCATGTGGGCTGATGGGGGAGAACCAGAGATATAAAGAATACGTGCAGTAAAGTGCCATATACACTGCATCATGGATGAGTAGGAGGTATAGTGGAGGGAAGTCATTTCTGTTGTGAGAGGGAAGTGTCTGGAAGCTGGGAATGCTTAGTCTGTGTCACCCTTATGTCTTAGTCACTTTCTTTGTTACTAGAACCAAATATCCAACACCTGTAACTTAAAAGAGGAGAGGTTTATCTCAGCTCATGGTTTGAGAGGTTTCAGTCCATAGTCCCCTGGCTCCAGGGCAGAAAGGGATGGCAGAGGTGTCTGGAGGAGGAGAGCTGCTCACGGTATGAGGGATAGGAAGAAGAGAATCAAGGGAGGAGCTGGGGAGGGAGATAAACCCTTCTAGACCATGCCCACAATGACCCCGCCTCTTCCAATAGACTCCACCTCCTAACACAAGTCAGCTAGGAGCTCCAATAATCCATCACTTTCCAAAAGCGCCACCTATGAGTGCATGAGGCTTTAGGGAGACATTTAGATATGAAGCATAAACCCTTATATTTAAGGAATCAGATGTCTCTAGATTCAAACCCAAGTTAATTCTCTTACGTATCTAAGAGCATGGGGTTTGGAAGAAAATTTCCTGGGTTCAAATCCCAGCTTATCATTTATTAATAGTGAAATGTTGGGTCATCACTGAATTTCTCTTTGTCTCAGTTTCCTCATTTCTAAAGTGGGGATGATACCAAGAGCAACTACTTCACTGAGTCTCTGGGGAGATTAAATGAGTTAGTGCCTGGAAGGCTTAGGACAGTGAATGCTTGGCTTATCGTATGCACTTGGTGGTGTTAGATATATTGTTATTAATATTTTTATATTCTTATCTCCTGGGGGGAAAGATCATATGATTGTTTGGCAGATGCCCTATGTATATATTTTATTTTATTTTTTAAAATTATGTTTAGTGGAATATAAGGTCCATTACTTCTGAAGGAAACTGTTCTTTCTGGACAAATCTGAAAATTAAAAAACTAATAGAATTGATGTTTAATGTTTCCTAGATTGCTTATGTCCTAAGTATCTGCTGATGTTTTCAGGGTTTCAATTATAGAATGGTAACATAAGAGAATTTAGAAAAGAAATCGATTTGGGCATTAATAATAAAACTTAATAAAGATAATTCATTAAGAGAAATAACCACTTTGAGGTTTCTTAATAGGCTCTTATCCGGTAAAGGAGAAAGTGAATGATACTGTTGCTATATAGAGTGCTTGAAAAAAAGCATTTCTGTGGCTCGAATCGGCAGTGCTCCAAATACTGCACCATCTTTGCAGCACAAAATAAGTAACGAGAAGCAGCACAAGCAGACAAGTGAATTCTAACTGCTCACTTCTGTTCTTGTTGATTTTATTTTCCATATTACTTCTCTACTTGTTATATTTTAAAAAATATAATTCACTAAACCACATAGCGAGAAGAGTTACATAAATCCCAAGTGTACAGATCCACGAATTTTCACAAATTAACATGCAAAGATAAGTAAATCTGTACAGATGAGGAGTTGGCAAACTACGCCCCACATGGCAAATTTGGTCCAGTGTGTGGTTTTGTAAATGATGTTTTCTTGAAACACAACGGTGACTGCTTACTTACATGTCAGCTGTAGCTGCTTTTGCACTGTAACAGCAAGTGGAGTAGTTGTGACAGAGACTGTGTAGCTTTTAAAGCCTGAAATATTCACTGTTGACACATAAGAGGAAAGGTGTGCCATCCTGTGAGGTAGACCGAGCAGTAGAATACTGTGAGCACCAATAAAGGCTCCACTGACCCTCTCCCATTCGTCACGCTCTTTCTGACCACTTTCCTGACCTCTAACATGAGAGATTGTTGCCTCTTGGGCCTCTGTATGAACCGAATTGTAATGCATGTACTCTTGAAGCTGGCTGCTTTCATTCAGTGTCATGCTTATAACACTCTTCCATGCTGCTACTGGTAGTAGAACTTCATTTTCATTGCTGTATAATGTTCCTAGAATGTAAACCTGAAGCAAATTTATGAGACATGCAGAGCCTGATATCCATCTGTATTTTTCCTTTTAACTGGATGAGTATTTTGCACGTCCATTCCTAGATATGCTCCAGCTCTCCCAGCTGTGCCCACCCTAGCGAGAGATACCCACCACTCCACTCCCTTCACCTTTCCCGTGTCATAAAATGCATTCCTGAATACCAATAAGGATCAATGTGCTAGATAGATGCACTTTAATTAAAGGCAACCCCTCTATTATGCTTGAGTCAGAAAAAGGCAGAATTCGTTGTGTAAATGCAGGCGTCAGTACGTGAGTATGTGAACCATTTTGTGAGTTCGCCTGGCTTCTAGGGTGGCTTCTGATAGCAAGAACACACCGATGTAAATGCATCTTTCTGCAGATGAGATGTTTGATTTCTTTCCAGGTTTGGGCTCTTCAAATAATAGTGCTTTGAACCTTTCTCTTCATATATTTTTTGGTGGTGGTGGTTTTGTTGTTTTGTTTGTGGTACCAGTGATTGAACCCAGGGCCTTTGCATTGAACTACACCTCCATCTTTGTTTTATTTTTTATTTTGAGATGAGATTTTGCCAATAATATATACTTATTTCTATCAGGTGTGTAGGAATGGAGTTACTAGGCCATAAGATGTGTGTTTGTTCATCTGCTATAGAAAATTGCGAACAATTTTTAATTTTATATACTTACTAACAGTTGGTAGGGTGTGTTTAAATTTTAGTCATTCTAGTTGATATATAGTAGTGTTTTATCATGGTTTTAATTTGAAATTTTATGACAACTGGTGATGTCATTTTCACATGCTTATGGTCATTAGGATATCGTCTTTAGTGAATTCTCATCTAATCTTATGCTTTTATTGGGGTACCTGTCTTTTTCTTATGAATTATAGAAATTACATATTCTGGATGTGAGTCCTTTATCAGATATTTGTATTGCAAATAGTCTTTCATGGTTGGTGGCTTAGTTTCTCATTCTCTTAATGATGTCTTGAAATGAACAGAAGTTTCAACTTTGGTCTTCTTCAAATTGGTTCCAGGTAAGATTTAGAAAAAATTTCCAATTTCTACAAACTCTTACTGTGATCTTAGTTGGAATTAAATTGAATTTCTAGAACAATTCAAGGAAAACTGATACATTTTCCACTTCATGAATATGGTATGTCGCTGCACTTATTCAGCTTTCTATATTCCTCTCAGGAATGTTTTGTAGATTTAAGCCAGAGGTTTTGGTAACTTAGGTTAGATTTATTCCTAGGGACTTCATGAATTTTAGTGCAATTGCAAATTCTGCTTTTTTATACTTTTTTGGGAAGGGTGCTTGTTGTTTTGTTTAGTTTTGCTTTTTGGTGCTGGGGATTGAACCTAGGATCTCAAGTGTGCTAAGCATGCCCTGTAACACTGAGCTATGCACCCCATCCAATTTTATTTCCTAATATATTGTTGGTGGTGTATAAAATTATCATTGGTTTTTATGTCACCGTTGTATCACACAAATCTGGCAAAGTGTAATATTAATTACAGGTATTTCTAGATTTTATGTATCGAATTATGTCATCTACAAATAACTTTTTCTTTTCTAATCATTATACTTTTTTTGTTTCCTGTCTAATTGCATTAAGACCGTCCTATAATGCTGAATAAAAGTCGTTACACTGGGGCTCAGGATTTAGCTCAGTGGTGCCGCCGCCTGCTTCACACGCAAAAGGTCCCGAGTTCAATCCCCAGTACAAAAAAAAAAATAGTTACATTGGACATTCTTCTTCCTGATACAAGAGTAAAAGTGTCCACTATGTTACAGAAATTTGGTGCCAGCTGTATTTTTGGTACATGTCTTTTATTGGGTGAAAGAAGTACCCTTGTGTCTCTAGTTGGCTGACAGTTTTCTCCTGAGTAGCTATTAAATTCTATCAAATAATTTTTCTAAATGTATTGAAATGGTTATGTGGCTTGTCGTTGATTGTTTTGGATGTCAAAGTTATTAAACAAACCTAGCCAACTGGAAAAATTACCCACTTAGTAATGACATATAATTCTTTTCTTTAATTGCCATTGAACTTGATATTTTGCTTATGATGTTTATATATAAGTTTATGGATGACATACTACAGCTTTCCTTTCTTGTAACATTTCTTTCAAATTTTGATATCATCATTATGATAGTCTTTTTAAATGATTTGGGTAGTTTGTCCCCCATTTTTAGTTTCTTACTTTGTGTACTACTAATATTCCTTACGTATTTAGAACAATTCACCAGCCAAGTCAGCTGGACTGAATTTTCTTTGTGGGAAGGTTTTTAATTGTATATTTAGTAGATGTTGGACTATTTTGATTTTATTTTTGTTCTAGTGCCTATTTTATAAAGCTGTGTTTTAATTGTGTTTTTCAATAAATTTATCCATTATATCTAAATTTTCAATTTTAGTGGCATGAAATTGTTTCTAATTTACCCTTATTAATGTTAATGGACATAAGGTCTATAGAAATGCCCACTGTTTTACTCATAATTTCATAGTTTGTGCTTGTTTCTCTTTTCTCTTTAACCTTCTGGGTAGAAGTTTATTAATCTTTTCAAAAACCAACCAGATTTTTTTGTTAACTTTTCTGTTATACATTTGCTTTCTAGTTTATTAATTTCTGTTCTCATCCTTATTTCCTTCCTATAATTCCTTCTAACTTAATTTTCTCTTCTCTTTTCCAACATCTTCAGGTGGAAGCTTAAATCACAGATTTTTTACTTTTCCTATTTTGTAGTATAAAAGAATAGAGAAACAATGAGAAAAGGCACTAGTAGATGAGATTGTGTCTGGGAGAGAGTACATGAAAAGGAAGCACTTCCATGTATTTAAATATAAAGCAATTCAAATGATGAACTTAATCTGCAGACTTAAAGATAATGTCTCAAAAACGTGAACTGAAAAGGGCAAAGATTTTTAAGAGTAATATTATTTACATTATAGTCACATCGAGTGTAATTTGTGGAGATGTGCATGGAGATGTACGTGAACAAGTGACCCAGAAGGATGCTTGCCAGATTCACAGCAGTGTTTACCTCCGGGAAGGGTGAGGAGCCCCCTCAAGAAAAGAAATAAAGGGGCTTCAGCTTCATCTCTGAATTTCATTCATTTCTAAAAATTATGCATCAAGTATGACAAAGTGCTCCTGAGACTTATTAGTAATTCTTGCATGGGTACATGGAAGTTTGTTACCCAGTTCTCTGTGCTATTTAATATTTCAAAGATTTTCACATTTCTTTCCATTTTATTTCTTTATTAGTCCATGTTTGCACTGCATAATGTTTACATTCCTTTCGTGGAGCTGGCACGCATAAACAACACATGTTAATTCCTTTTTCATCTCTATTCCCTCCCCTCCCTCCATTGCTTGATCCCCTTCCCCTTTGAGAAAGATCTATCTCCCTCCCTCCTATTATGTGGCTTTATTGCACTCTGTACTTATACTTTGGGTTTCTCATATAAGAGAAGCCATGCACTATTTAAGCTTGTATGTGTGATTTATTTCACTTCACGTTATGGTCTCCGGGAGCATCCATTTTCCTACGGATGCCTCAAGTTTATCCTTCTGTGCACTATGATAAACCTCGTCCCTGGACCACACTGAGAAAGTAGCAGCCAGGGACATCACTTCAAGACCAGGAACTTCCAGGTCACATCTGTGCTATGTGAAAGCAATCATTTTGTTCAGATACACAAAAACTAAAAATTAACTAAACACATTTTCTTTTTCCTTTTCATCTTGCAGATGTTTTCATCATAAACTCAATGTTAGAGTCTTGAATTTTTCTATCCATCACACCCAGTATGCTTACTGATTGTAAGAATGATCTCTGCCAGTTTTGTTTCCATCTGACAGGTTTTCTTTGCTTTCCTGGCCTTTCCTTCTTGTAATTACATATCAGTCACTAAATCGTATTGTGTGATATCTGACAAGTTGTTTCTACACACATAATCACTGTAGCAAGTGTGTAGAAAATAGAAACACAAAGAATTTGCCATTCCTACTTTCAGGAAGCCCGACGCAATGGAGAAAAAAGACAGGGAGCCATAAAATGAAGACAGTTTGTTCTAAGGTGGTCAAGAGAGGTGAAGGAGCTATAGAGGAGGCAGTACTATCAGAAGGCTCCAGAAGAGGGCGCGTTTGAGCTTGCCTTGGAAGGAAGAGGAGAATTTCATCAGTCTATCTACAGAAACATTAGGTGCTGCATACGTAAAACCAGAAGTCTGGTAAACCCAGAGGAAAGGCTTGCTTGGGAGCCCTGGCTGGGCAACGGTGGGTGTTTGGAAATGCGGCTTGGGAGTTTGTGTAGAATCAAATTACTGAGCTCCTTGAATGGTGTGGTGGTTTGCATTTATTCTGGAGGCAGTGAGGACTCCTGAAACATCTTGTGTCTTTATCTCTTAGAGATAAAGAGCAGTGGGTGGGCTGGGCTCAAACCAACATTTTATTTACACTGACAACAAGGGGAGTGTGAAGGTCGGAGGCAGAGAGCCAGTTAGAAAATCAGAGCCTGGACTGAAGTAGGGACAGTGGAGAAGAGAGAGAAACGAGGTGTTTTTGAAGGGTAATTGATGGGACTTGGAAACTTTCGGTTCTGAAGGTGGAGGTCCCCCAGATCTTGTTTTTGTGAGAGAAGAGTGAAGCGAGAAGGGACATGGAATGAAAAGCGCTCTGTTGGGGCTTTGTGTCATCAGAATAGCTTGGTATTGCCCATGTTAACATTGATCGCTTGGGTGAGGGGATTTCTACCAGGTTTTCCAATGTAAAGATACTGTTCTTCTCATTGTAATTAATAAGTCCGTGGGAGAACATACAGTACTGTTCATATACAAACACCTAGTTTTCTTCAATATTCTTCCCCTACTAATTTTAGCATTCATCACTGATTCTTACCTGCAGCAATAGTACTGTGGTATTTAATGGTGATTTTCCATTTTCATCCTTCCTTCTACATTTATGAATTGAAAGTCCACCATGAGGAAGAGCTACCCCTCTCCCCCATTTTCCTAGTATTTAATTGTATCTGTTTGTTTATTTATTTATTTATTTATTTTTTTGGTACCGGGGATTGAACTCGGGTCCTTGCAGCAGGCGGCAAAACCACTGAGCTAAATCCCCGGCCAGTATCTGTTTATTTTTATATCAATATTTATATCAGTGTGGGTTTAGCTTAGTCTTTCGGTTATAATCCAATGCTCTTTTTATTCATTTTGTTGCACAAATTATTCCAGCTATGGCCATTAGGAGTATGCTCCAGTTTGACCTCTCTCCTTTCAGACACATCCCCAGAACTCTGGAGCTCTTCCTTACTTCCTGGCATCACAAAACATTCCAGGTTCACCTGGTATTTCTCTACCACACTTTGTAATGACACTTCCCACCAAGAGGCCCTGGAAGCATTCCTTGTTAGAGAATGGTAATTAGAAAACAATATCCGGTCCTAAGTTGTTGACTGGGGCTCCCTGTTCCCAAAACACCATTGCTGCTGGCCCAGGAAGTCCCTCTTTGACCAGTGTCCCAGCCACCTTTCCGCAAGAGCTGCCTCCTGTGCTTCTGTATCACAAAAAAATATGACTTAAAACAATAGCATGTGTAGATCTTATCCTTTTGAAAATAGCAATGGAGGGCCAGGGATTTAGCTCTGTGGTTCCACTGCCTGCCTCACAAGCACAAGGTCCCGAGTTCAATCCCTGGTACCAAAAGAAAGAAAGAAAGAAAGAAAGAGCAATGGGAAACCAACTTTTTTGTTCTCTTTCCTTTTTAATTCTGTAGTTCTCCAGTTTGGATTCACAACTATCTTTGTGGCAGCTTTTCCCCTAGCACCACTTCTGGCCTTACTGAATAACATAATTGAAATTCGACTTGATGCTTACAAATTTGTCACACAGTGGAGGAGACCTCTGGCTTCAAGGGCCAAAGACATAGGTAAGTTGGATTTGGACCTGTTTTTTACAAGATATTAACCATCTTGTGGGTAAAACTTAAGAAAATACCAACTTTAGGTTTTTCTTATAGTCCCCGTGTAAGATAACTCAATTAATTTTTGCAATAAATAATTATATTATTTTTAAAATTATACTAGGCAAGAAGTAAAGCTGCCTTTTTGGAAATTTATAATTTCCAGTGCTAGAGAAATTTGTGCATCAATAGATTTCAATCTCATTATTTCTAAGGCTTTAGAGTAAAGATGTGATTTATTATCACTTTTTGAAATAGATCTTCCATTTTGCTTCACTTTGTTTTGCGCTTTCCTAAACGTGTTCGATTCACACGAAGTCTGTCTTTCTAATGACAGAGATGAGCTCTGGTCACTGAGTAGAGTTGTTGAGTCAGATGCAGCCTCTTGAGGGCAGAGCATACAGGTACTAGTGTGTGTGTCGAGGAGAACGGAACACAGTGTTCCTTCTCCTAGTGACTTATAGTCCCCTATGAAACGAGCCAAGAAGAATAGGAGGGACCCTGTCCAAACCCTCTAGGAGCTCCCAGTCTGGTGGCAGCTTGGCATTGAAAGTGCTTGTCACCAGATGATGTTTGGCAGCCTTACCGCTGACCAGCGTTCTCTGAGTTACGTGTGACCCTGGCCACTCAGCTGTGTGTACGCTGGCACTGTCACAGCACCTCCTCCAATGCCAACGTGTTTGGAAGCACACAATCTTACTCCTCTGCCAAGGGCCAGTATTTGGAAAGAGAAATGACCAGTGGAAAAGACCATAAAAAATGAGTTACCCTCATTGTTTTCATTCTTCTTACCTCTGATGTCGTATATGGAACTAATTCCATGCTTGTATTTGAACAGGAATTTGGTATGGAATTCTGGAAGGCATCGGAATTCTCTCTGTCATTACAAATGCATTCGTCATAGCGATAACATCTGACTTCATCCCTCGCTTGGTGTATGCTTATAAGTATGGACCTTGTGCAGGCCAAGGGGAAGCTGGGCAAAAGTAAGTTTCCTGTAAAACTGCTGTGAAATCTCCCAGCCACTGTGTGGTGTGGGGCCCTGGGCAAAAAGCCCTTGCGCTGGGGTGGGTAGCTCGTGAGCCAACATGAGAAGGTCTTTGGTGGAGGAGGTGAAATTAGGATGTAATTACACTTTCAGCCCAGAATGTACTGAATGCTTGGGGACCAAACAAGTCAGGCAGGTTTTAAATGGAATTCAATGTGAGAGCAGCAATTAACTTTTTTTTTCTTGCACACTTCTCTTGCGCATTATGAATTCAGAAATACATAGAACCCTGAAGTGGTCCGAGAAGCGGTACATGATTCATTATATAGTTACGGCATTGCTGTGAGTTTGGAAAGGACACTTACAGATGGGCAATGTGTCATTATATGTAAATTCTTCAAATTTTATGTGAGAAAATGCAACCATGCGCCTAATACCAAGTAGGTATTTTGTGAAATAAGCAAGCGAATGATTTTTTTCTAGCTACCAACTTGACCGGGGCCTGTATTTCCTAAGTTGAATTGGGGCACAATCCTGTGTCCTCAAACTGCTCAGGATGAAACCTATGCAACATTATAACCTGTCACCTAGCTTTCATTTCTGTATCTTGGAAAAAGGACACAAAGTCTTAACATACTTTAAAAGTCCCTAAATCAAAATTGTAAGATTTGGATGTATGAGGGTTGAGGGAAGGGGTTCACAGATCTTAACGATGGCCTAGATGTCCTGTCACACCGGATGCTGCCTGAACAGTCTGGCCTCAGGGCTCAGCACTCTAGCCAAAGTAATTCACCTAGAGCCATTATCACTGGACAGGCTCACAGAGCACAGCACCACCAAATCAAGTGGGTTACCTTAAGCAAACCTTGCTGGCATCCAATTTCATTACTAACCCTGTGCAAATGCACTAGGATGGAGATGATGGTGGGATGTGCTGAAGCTCTCACTCCTGCTACTTGAAGGTGCTTCTAGGACGTTCTTCACCACCACAGCAGATGGCTGTTAAACAGATCACCTAGCAACTGAAAGTGAGAATCCAGCACATTGTGAGGGAAATTTAAGCACTTAGCTTATTCCACCCAAGCATTCCTTTCTGTTAGCAACTGTGGTCAGCATTCTCTGCTCATCTAAGACTTTAAAAGCTGCTTTTGTTTGAGCCACTTCCACAGATGTCCTGCACTTGATTTTTAAAACAACCTTGGCAGTGGATGGACAGTATTATCATACTCACTGTGAGTGGGAGCAGGAGGAGATTAAGCAGGGTAAATCCAGTATCCGAAGGCAGTCGGGACAGCTGTTTGAGCCCATCAGGGAACTCAGCACCCTGGGCTTTGAGTCTAAGGGGTTCTTTTGATTCTTGCCCAATTCCAATTATGGTGCAAGCTGTCTTGCTTTTTAGGGAACCACAAAATAAAGCGGGAACATTTCTGCATACTTGATAATGAATCAAAGCTTTGGAATTTTGGCAGCCTGCTAGGTTTAAGACAAGGTTCACAGCGATTAAAATTTATCTAACAGCCTCATTAATTCAGTTTTATGAGGCTCTTCAGGGCGTTTATTTTGTTCATAAATATTTTTCCGACTTAAGGGCCCTCTGCCACTTTCAACTGATAAATCTGCCTTTTGTATTTTCATCCATTTGTCATTTTTCTTGTTTTCAAATAGTAATATTTATGTGTGTGATTTTTCATGAATCTTATTTTCTGCCCCAGTAGCAGCTCCATTACTCTGCAGAGTTCTTTTCTGGTTTTTTCCAGTTCCGAAAGGCTTTAGAAATGATTGAACCTTTAGAGTGGTAGCATTGTCAAATTTTAGAAGGTCATCGGCTTTTGGAGTAGGATATGCAGTTGGAGTCAAACCCCATGTAGGATTGAGTCCAACTGTGGAAATTTCATATTTCAATTTGAATTGAACCGAAAGCCAAAGATTTTCCTCCAAACCCATCACCTACCCCTCCCCAGGATTCCAGGTTGTGCTGGTACCTCCTCCTGACTGTCCCCGAAGCTTCCCCTGGCTTCTCCATGACTGAGAATGCCACAGCCCTAGGCCAGCACGTTGTCTGCCTTGCCCTCGTTCTGGCGGTTACGTGCATGCTGTCCCCGACCAGATTGCGGCCACTTGAGACACAGGCCCACGTCTTTCGCACTCGGGCACTCTGTGCACAACACTGTTACTCTTGCGTATGCCCAGCAGCCAGGTTCGCTCTGGCAGGCGGTGGGCGGCAACCTCTTTTTTCAGCCAGATCTGAAAATAAAAGAAACGGCTGAGGCAGTGTTCCCTACACACTGGTCCACAAGATTTTTCATGTGTTTTTATCTTTCTTGGAGCACATTCCTTCTCTCCAGCTGTAGCTGGCTGGGCGATTCCTGGATCTCAAACTGCTCATTGTTTGCAAAATGAGGCCACCTCTTCTTTGCAGGTGCCTCTAGAAATGAGCTTAGGAAATCGGACAGACACCAACAGACAAAAACGGCGAAATGAGTGTGAAGGTGTGTGCTCTGCAAGTGTTCTCCCAGCTAAATTTCTTTTTTTTTTTTGGTACCGGGGATCAAACTCTGTCTTTGCGCTTGCGAGGCAGGCAGCGGAACCACTGAGCTAAATCCCCGGCCCCTAAATGTCAATTTTAACAGACTAAAGATTTTTCCAATCTGCACTGATAAGTAGTTTGATCCCCCACCCTGGAATATAATAAACTCATTACTTCTTATCAGGAGGACACAGGCTGGAGTTTCTTGGAATGTTCTATAAGGATACAGGCTGGACATAAGGCAACACTGATTTCTGGTGGGAGCAGTGGTATCATAAAGAGTTACTGTCTTGATCAAGAACCTGTGCTTGAATTTTCACAGAACTAGGCGAAGTGTCTTGCTTAGTGAGTAATAAATAATGTTTGTACATACTCTGAATCACTTAAATACGGTGACAAACATCACCACTTGCAAAGTTGCATTTTAAAAAATAAAGTTGACAGCTGGCCGAGCACTCTGAAAGGCTGAGGCAGGCAGATCCCAAATTCAACCCCAGCTTGGCCAACTGAACAAGACCCTGGTCTCAGAATAGAAAATAAGAAGGGTTAGGGATGTAGCTCAGTTCAAAGACCTTGGGTCCAATCCCCAGAACCATAAAAAATAAAATAATAACAAATAAAGCTTACTGAGCAGAGGCCCTCCTCTTCAATTCATAATATTTGACATTTTTTTTTTTTTGGTACCCGGGATTGAACTCAGGACCTTGGGCTTTCAAGGCAGGCAGCGGAACCACTGAGCTAAATCCCTGGCCCTTGATACTTTTATTGGAACAAGTCAGAAATCCACATTTTTCTGTCCTCCTTCAGTAGCCTGGGAAGCCTTATCTATCAAGCTATATTTGACTTTAAGTGCATAAACCCAATCTTATTTCCACTAGTTTTTTTTTTCAGCCTTTGATCCTTTCCCCAGGCTGTTGACAACACAATATCTAAAAACTCAAAGGCAAATTTGGTGACCTAATTTAAAGACATTCCTCAGTGAGTTGGACCTGAAATCCACAATCTCAGAAGTTATTTCCAGTCTGCTCTTTCTCTTAAAACTGGTGATAATGACCACTGCTCTCTCCCTTTCTCTTGTGTGTAAAGAATTGAAAACAATAAGCAATCAAAACACCTAAATGAATGTGATAGTCCCAGAAGTTACTAGAAATAAATACGCTTCCTGATCCAAATAACATTACTCTTACATAAGACATTTTCTAAATCACGTTTCTTGGAGATACCTTCAGGGGCCACCTGCCAGCCCTTTAAAATTGACTTTAAAACTTTATGTTCAGAAGACAGGTGTGGTGGCACACACCTGTAATCCTGGCACTCGGGAGGCTGAGGCAGGAGCTCTGGCAAGCACAAGGTCCTGAGTTCAATCCCCGGTACCAAAAAGAAAACCAAACTTTATGTTCAGAGGAAATCCTTCCTTTGCCTGATACTTTTTCCCCTTCATTTTTCCCTGATCATCAGGGCAGGCATCGTCCCTCTGTGTCCCTGGGAACTGAGTGTGGGTCCATAGAGCTTTGTCACTAAGCCAAGTGATAGATGTGGGACCTGCTGCTGTCTGTCCCCCTGTTGCTACAGTGGGTCAGTGGGTGGACACGTGCACAGCCCTGCATGGTAAAGTATGGGGAATCCCATTCCCTGAATCCGTGGTCTGATGCCACCAAGAGCCACGATTCTACCACGATGAAAGAATGAGTGGAAGCCTAGACGGCCGGGTGCTGCTTCTCCGACTCTGGGGCGATGTAGAAAGACAGCCTCCACAACTACCTGGGCTCTATGTATTGGTCCATACTTAATGTCTGCATCCAGAAGGTGCAGTGCCCATTAAGATATGCTGGCCACGTGAATTTGTGGCTAGAATTACAGGGAAGACTTAAGAATCAGGTTCACAGAGTCCTCCTCAGTTTGGAGGTGGGACGTGGCGGGTGTCGTCCGTGAAGCAGGCATTTTATGTGAATTTAGATTCTATCAGTGGAGTTTAGACAGAGCAGCCAGTGGACAGCTGCTTTAATCTAACAAAAGCTTGGGTCTGCAGTGACACGAATATTGCACTTTGATGTGGCTCTTTGGTGGGTTCCAGCACACCTTTTCCTTCCACTGCCGAGCTCCTGAGAGGATTCGCTGGCTTCTGCACATCACCGACACGGGTGTGACAGGTGACAGCCATCATGGTGCTGTTTTGCATTTCTGGCAAGCTCTAGATAGTCCATAGATGGCAGAGCCGGGTCCCCAATTACCCCTTCCCGGAGAGGGAGAAGTGTCGAAGCTTGCTACATACCCGCTCTCCTTCTGCCCAGCCCAGGAGTGACCTGAGCAATGGGTCTCTGGCTCCATTCATTTTTCGATCTTTTAAGGTCATGGTAAAGCCTAGGGTCTGTCTTGGGCACAACAGAAGCCCTGTGCTCTCCAAACAGTTCGTGCCATCACTTTGGCTTAACGTTCAGGAATCAGTGTGTCAGAGAGGTTAAGGAAGAGAATCTGAGGCTATGATTTACCCATTCACCCAATGATTATTTATTTCCCACCTGCTAGATGCAAGAAATAAATAAAATGAGTAATCCACACTCACATTTACCTCTTGTAGGCTTGGTACTCGATTGCATGCTGTGAATACATCATTAATTGTACAGCGACCTTAGCAAGAGGCATCTTTGTAACAGGAAGAAGTTGTTTGGGGCCGGGGGCGGAGCTTCGCGGTAGAGTATTTGCCCAGCAAGTGCAAAGCCCTGGGTTTGATCCCCAAAACCACCAAAGGAAAGAAGTTATATAACTTGCCAAGATTATGGGTTAGAAAGCGCAAGGTTTAAGATTTAATCCCAAAACACAAGCTTTTAGTATCATAGTATATTTCCTCCCAGGACAGGGTGGAAGCCAGCTCCTCAGGACACCGTGTCCCCAGGAGTCTGAACAATTGTGTTGCTCCTGATCCACTCAGGACAATGTTCTGCATAAAAAACACTGTTTAAATACAAGTCCAGAAGTGCTAATTGCATGTGAAGTCACTTCACTGAATGGGTGTGTTCACACTTGTAAATCACTTTTTAAATCACATTATAAAAGATTTCCAAGAGCAGAGCGTTTCTTGTTATCAGACTTGTAGAAAGTGCTATTGATTGCATGGACATGTTGATAGAATGGATGCTAGGATCATCAATTCTATCTGCCATTCAATTTAAAAGGATCAGTAGGGTCTCTGATACTTCAGTTTTCCTCCATTGAAATCCATGTCACTGGATTTCTACATGGCATGGGACTTTGTAAGGTTGTAGTATCCAAAAATAGCTAAGAAATCTGTTCTGCTCCCAAAAAACTACAGTCCAAAGAAAAATAGGAAGGCAGATACAGCATTTTACGGAAGGGAGGGAAGCCAAGAGATAAAGGATGGGGGGATAAAAAAGGAATAAGATGTGTATGTGTATGCACCAGCTCCTCCCAAGGAATGTAATCATTACGTACTGCAAACATGCACCAAAGAAAAAATAACAAATAAATACATAGAATGAAGTTGGCCACACACAGATGAAGCCAAATTTAGTAGAAGCTGTGTAATAGTCCAACAGCACCTCGGAGAGAGAAGGGAGTGAGTCTTTCTGACTGAGGGGACCAAGAAGTCTTTCCAGAGAGGTGGTGTTTCCTTAACCATTGAAAGCTGGGAACCATTTCCACTTGTAAAGAAAGGAGTGGGGAATTCCACCACAAGGGACGAGCTGGGCAGAGACAAGAAAGCACACGACACAGTCCTAGTGCAGCACAAGTCAGCCTAAGGTGAGTTGAGGAGGGGATCTTATGCACACAATCATATTCAAGCATTGTGTGTGTGTGTGTGTGTGTGTGTGTGTGTGTGTGTGTCTTCAATGAAAGGGACCATGACGTACTTGTAACTTATGCCCACGGTGCAGTGCTGTGTTTCACCAAAGCACTGATGGGGGAAGCGACGTTCTGGGTGAGGATTGTGCATGAAAAGACCTAGGTCTCCTCCCTCAGCATTGCCCAGCTAAGTGCCCGTGACCAAGCAGGGCCAGCTCAAGGCTCTTGCAGCTGCAGGGGCTGCTGGGAAGAGGGGTCCCTAGGGAACTGGTCCAGAGAAGGTGCTCGGGGTCCCGGCTACACACTGTGCTCTCCGGCAGGTGCATGGTTGGCTATGTGAACGCCAGCTTGTCTGTGTTCCGAATTTCTGACTTTGAGAACCGGTCGGAGCCCGAGTCTGACGGCAGCGAGTTCTCCGGGACTCCTCTCAAGTATTGCAGGTAAGAGCGGGCCCCGAGCGGGGCTCTGCATGGCTCCACCCTGGGGAGGCTTTGCTCTGACAGCACCAGCTGGTTGTCTGGGTTTAAAGCAGTGGGTCTCAACCTTGACTGTGACTTACAATCCTCTGGGAGATTTTTAAATTCTCCTGTTTGGGCTGCAACCCAGATGAACTGAAACAGACTCCAGGCCTCCGTGTGGTTCAGGAACCCCAGGTACAGAGTTGACAACCACTGGTTTGAAGGGGAAAACTAAAAATGCCACGACCGTGTGTGGCTCAAGAACTCAGGCAATCTGAATGACAGCTGTCGAGGGCGCCTGTCCTGACCCCACTCCTTTCTCTTACCCATACTGCCCAGCATCACCTTTTCAAGTGCTCAGCAACTCAGACGAGCGGGCTCCCAAATGGTGCAGGTTCTACTCCATCACCCTCTACACCATGTGCCTGATCTCAGTCTGTCTCTCCCTCCAAGAGGAAATGAAACTTGCCCCTGGGTATCCACTATATGTGAAGGAGAGCTTGTGCAACCCCTAGTATCTGCCAGGAACTGCCACTGTATTTAATAATCACATCGCCTTCTAGGGTGGGCAGTTTTCTTCTATTCGGCAGATAAAACCATTCACCAAATGCTCAGTAAAATTGTTTGTGTACAACTATTGTTTTAAATGAATTTTATCAGTACATTTTAGGGAAACAGTATAATGACGTTCATCATTGGAAATTTGCACCTTTACATAATCTCTCTTGGTTCTTGTTTTCCCCCCTTCCCCTGCCCTCCCTTCAACCTCTCCATCCCTCCCTATTTACAAAGACTTTGTTTCCATTTTTTCATTTTCTCCTATTAATTCCATTCCCTTCTTTCCTTTCCCCTACCTCTCCCACTTCCCCTTCCCCTTTACCCCTTTTCTTTCCTCTTTCACATTACCTATTATGCCTTTTAGTCCTTATTTACACTTTCAATTTCTCACACTAGAGAAACTTTTTGGTATTTACACATGTGTGTCCTGTTTATTTCACTTAAGAGTATCACCTCAATGTGCATCCATTTAGCTATAAATGTCTCTAATTTCTCATTTTTTATGGCTGAGTAGTACTCCATTTTATTAACAAACCACATTTTCTTTATCCAGTCTCCAGTTGATGGACAGTTGGGCTGCTTCCAAGTTTTAGCTATTACAAATTGTGTTGCTATGAACATGGGTGCACATATATCAGCTATTCCCAGAAGGGGAATAGCTGGGTCAAATGGGACTTCCAGGCCTAGCTTTTTGAGGTACCTCCATACTGATTTCCACAGTGGTTGAAGCAGTCTACACTCCCACCAACAGTGGAGCAGGGTTCCTCTTTCCCCACAGCCCCACCAGCATTTGTTAATGGTTGATTTCATGATAGCAGCCCTTCTTTTCTGCGGTGAGGTGGAATCTCATTGTGTCTATTTGCATCTCTCGAATGACCAGTGATTTTGAACATTTTTTCGTATTTTTTTTTGCTATTTCTACTTCTTTGTCTGAGAAATGTCTGTTCATTTCAGATGCCGGTTTTGGATTGGGCCTTTGAATTTGGGAGGTCTGATTTTTTTAAATTCTTTATAGGTTCTAGATTGTAGACCTTTGTCTGAGGAACAGCAGGTGAAAATTTTTTCCCACATTGTAGGTTGTCTCTTCACACTGTTGGTGGTTTCTCTTGCTGTGCAGAAGCTTTTTAGTAAGAAGAGATCCCACTTGTTGATTGTTTGTGCTAGTTCACGGGCAACTGAGGTTTTATTCATAAAATCTTTTCCTACACCAATATCTTCAAGAGTTCTACCTAACCTCTGTTCCAGCCGGTTCAGTGTTTCTGTTTTAATATTTAGATCTTTAATCAATTTCAATTTTAGTTTAGTGCATGGTGAGAGATATAGGTCTAGTTTTAATCTTTGGCAAGTTGAATCCCAATTTTTCCAGCACCATTTATCTATCTTTCCTCCAGTGGGGGTGGTTGGCTCCTTTGTCAACAATGAAGGGGCTGAGTGTGTCTGGAGTTGTTTCTGCATCTTCTAATCTGTTCCACTGGTCCTCAGTTCTCTTTCTTTGCCAGTACCATGCTATTTTTTTCACAGTAGCTTTGTAGTATAGTTTCAAGTTGGGGATTCTGATGCCCCCTGCTATGTCTCTGTTGCCTAGAATTGCTTTTGCTATTCTAGGTCTCTTCTTGTTCCAAATGAATTTTTGGATTGTTTTCTCAAGGTCCATGAAGTATGCTGGTGGGATTTCAGTTGGGATTGCATTGAATCTATATAGCAGTTTTGGAAGTATGGCCATTTTCACTATATTAATCCTTCCCACCCAGGAGCAGGGGATGTCTGTCCATTTTCTGATATCATCTTCAATCTCTCTTTTCAGAGTGCCATAGTTTTCAGAGAAGAGGTCTTTGATTTCTTTTGTTAGGATGATTCCTAGATATTTCAGTTTTTTGGATGCTACTGTGAAAGGAATTATTTGCCCTATTTCTCTCTCAGTGAGTCTGTCATTTGTGTAGAGGAGAGCTATTGATTTTTGTGTGTTGACCTTGTAACCAACTACTTTACTGAATTTGGTTATTAAGTCTAGAAGGCTTTTGGTGGAGTTCTTGGGGTCTTCTATACAGAGTATCATGTCATCTGCAAATAATGACCATTTGACTTCTTCATTTCCTATCTTTATTCCTTTTATTTCTTTCTCTTGTCTAATTGCCATGGCTAATGTTTCCAAGACTATATTGAACCAGAGTGGTGATAGTGGACATCCTTGTCTTGTTCCTCATTTTAGTGTGAAGGATTTCAGTTTTTGACCATTTAGTATGATATTGGCTGTTAGTTTTTCATAGATGGCTTTTATCAGATTGAGGTAGAGACCATCTATTCTGACTTTTTGTAGGGTTTTTATCATAAATGCATGTTGGATTTTGTCAAAGGCTTTTTCTGCATCTATTGAGATGATCATATGGTTTTTGTCCCTGGCTCTATTGATACAGTGTATCACATTGATTGATTTGCCTATGTTGAACCATCCCTGCATCCCTGGGATGAATCACACTTGGTCAGGGTGTAAAATCTTCTTGATGATATTTTGCATTCTATTTGCCAGTATCTTATTAAGCATTTTTGCATCTATGTTCATTAGTGAGATTGGCCTACAGTTCTCTTTTTCAGTTGGGTCTTTCTCTGCTTTGGGGATCAAGGTGATGCTTGCTTCTAGGAATGAACTCAGAAATATTGCTTCCCTTTCAATTTCATTGAAGAGTTTAAACAGTAGTGGCAGTAGTTCCTCTCTGAATGTCTTGTAGAATTCAGTAGTGAAGCCATCAGGACCCGGGCTTTTCTTAGTTGCTAAGTTTTTAATCACATTTCCAATTTCATTGGTTCATATTGGGTTGTTTAGAATGGTTAGGTCTTCTTCGTTCAACTTTGGTAATTCATATGTATCTAGGAATCTGTCCATTTCTTTTGTGTTTTCCATCTTATTCGCATATAGGTTCTCGAAGCAGGTATTGATAATCCTCTGGATTTCTGCTGGGTCTGTTGTAATTTCACCCATTTCATTCCTAATTGCATGGATTTGGGCCTTTTCTTTCCTTTTTCTGATAAGGTTGGCTAAGGGTTTGTCAATTTTGTTTGTTCTTTCAAAGAACCAACTCTTGGCTTCATTGATTTTTTGTATCATTCTCTTAGTCTGCATTGCATTGATTTCTGCTCTGATCTTTATAATTTTCTCCCTTGTATGAGCTTTGGGTTTGTCCTGCTCTCCTTTTTCTAGAAGCTTGGGGTTCAGCATCAGGTTGTTTAATTGGGCTCACTCTGTTTTCCTAATATGAGTTTTCACTGCTATGAATTTCCCTCGTAAAACTGCTTTCCTTGTGTCCCATATATTCTGATATGTTGTATTGGCATTGTCATTTAATTGTAGGAACTGTCTGATTTCTTCTTTAATTTCCTCTGTGACCCATTGGTTATTCAGAAGTGTGTTGTTCAATTTCTGTGTGTTTATGAATTTTTTGCAGTTTCTTTTGCTATTAATCTCCAATTTCATCGCACTATGGTCTGATAATATACAGAGGATAACTTCAATTCCTTTGCACTTACTTAGACATGTTCTATGAGTGAGTATGTGGTTGATTTTGTAGAACAACCCATGTGCAGCTGAAAAGAATGTGTATTCTGATTTTGTGGGATGGAACATTCTGTAAACATCTGTTAAGTTCATTTGTTTAAGAGTTTGATTGAGTTCTAGTATTTCATTGCTTATTTTTTGTCTAGTTGATCTATCTATTTGTGACAGTGGAGTATTGAGGTCCCCCACTACTATTGTATTAGTGCTTATTTGATTTTTCATGTCTGTTAGTATTTTTTTTGTGGGGGGGTTCATTAGTATTTGTTTTATATAGTTGGGTGCACTAGTGTTTGGTGCATAGATATTTATGATTGTCATCTCTTCATCTTGGATTGTTCCCTTTACAAGGATATAGTATCCTTCTTTGTCTCTCTTAATCAGTGTTGGTTTGAAATCCACTTGATCTGCAAAGAGGATAGCTACTCCTGCTTTTTTCGGGTTCCTGTCACATGGAGTATTGTTTTCCACCCTTTAACTTTCAGTCTATGAGTTTCTTTTTGAATTAAATGTGCTTCTTGTATGCTTATTGTTGGATCTTGCTTCTTGACCCATTCTGCCAGTCTGTTTCTTTTGATTGGTGAATTAAGACCATTAACATTGATGGTTATAACTGATACGTATTAACTTATCATTGTCATGACTTTTTCTTTTTGTTGGATTCTTCCCCTTTGCATTTAATTTCTTGTCATGCCCAATCAGTTCATTCTGCTGGGCTTCCTGGGGTTGTGGTCCTCATTGTCTTTTCCTAAGATATTGTCTAAAATTTTTTGAAGTGCTGGTTTGGTATTCATGAAGTTCCTAAGGTGCTCTTTGTCATGAAAGTGTCTTATTTCTCCATCAATTTTGAAAGATAGTTTTGCAGGGTACATCAATCTGGGTTGGAGGCTGTTTTCTTTTAGGGCTTGGAATATGTCACTCCAAGCTCTTCTTGCCTTGATGGTTTGTGTTGAGAAGTCTGCTGTGATTCTGATGGGCTTTCCTTTGTATGTGATTTGTTTCTTTTCTCTAAGAGCTTGTAGAACTTTGTTCTTCTATTGGGTTTCTGGAATCTTAACTATTATATGCCTATGTGTAGATTTTTTTTTTATCAAGGCTAGTTGAAATCCTATATACCTCTTGTATCTATATGTCAAGTTCTTTTCCCCTCCTTGGGAAGTTTTCTGCCATCACTTCTGTGAACAGTGTTTTTATGTCATCTGCACGCTCCCCTGTTTCTTCATTGACTCCGATCAGTCTTCTGTTATTCATCTTTGCATCATCTAGCAACTGCTGGATTGATTTCTCATGATCCCTTATAATTTTAAAGCAGTTTTTCTTTTCCTGGTCACTAATTGCAATCTTATCTTCTATATCTGAAATTCTGTCCTCACATTGCCTCATTCTGCTGCATAATCTTTCAGTGGAGTTTTTAATCTCCTGGAAATCTCTTTGTATCAGTTTTATGGATTCCATTTGTTTCCTATGTTGGGATTCCATCATGTTCCTCAGCTCCTCTATTTTTTATCTGTGTCCACTCTAGATTTATTAATCATGTCTTGCTCTATGGGCACAATCTCTGCTGTTATCTGAGAAATTATTTCTGATTTCATTTTTTCCAGATCCTCTTTTGTTGCTAGTTCAGGGAGTCCAGGTGGTTGAGTATCAGAGTGTTCCATCTCATTTCCCTTTGGGGTTGCTTTAGGTGATCTGGAGGTTTGGTTTTGAGATTTGTTTACATGACTTCTCATTTCATTGGGGGGGGGCTGCTGCTGGTGCCCGTGGCTCACCTCCTCTGCACTCGAGGTGGTGGTTCAGCTGCCCAGAAGGTTCCTCCTCAGCACTGGGGGCAGTGGTATGGAAGCCTGGAAGGCTCACCTCCTCCTTGGTGCTGGGGGCGGCTCTGCTCATTGGTGCTGGGGGCCACTTGTTTACAATTACTGAAATCACATTCAAATGCATCTTTTCTCCTAAAACACTATTTGATGATGGAAGTATTTGGAGGCTTTCCCATCAGTGTTGTATGCTTCCCTGTCACAGAAGCATGAGGAAGGTCAGCCATGGGGTCTCAGACCCTTTGACAAGGGACCCTTGTAACGATCCACTGCAGCCCTTCTGTCACAGAAGGGGAAGCAGAGGACAGATGTGGTCATTGATTTGTCTAAAGAAACACAGCAGGACTAGATGCAGAATTGAAGGCTCCAGCTTCCATCAGTGTCCTTGTAAGTGGCTTCATTAGGAAAAGTGCCACAAGAATGCAAGGATAGTTGGATCCCACATGGCACGCTGGCTGGAAGGGTTCTCCAGAGTCCTAGCACAGGGCTTTCTGGCACTGGTAAGCAATGCCTGTGGATAGGAGCTTTCAGCTCTCTGAGAAGAACTCTTTCTTCATGTTAACCTCTTATCAACTCACTGTAAAAGATCAGCATCACCCATTCTTCCTTCTCCTGTAAGTGTTTTTTCAGAGAACTGGGCACAAAATAGAAACTAGATTTCTGGACCTTCAGAGACTCAGATTTATCCACTTAGTCCTAGGCTAAGAAGCAGGGCCTAGTGAGCAGAGGCTGGTGGGGGTTGTGAGGACAAGTGACACACTGCTGACTGCACATAGACAGCAGAGGTGCAAGCACTCAGTGGCCCTGAACACATGCTTCTCCAAGAAGGCAGGAGACCTGCAAGAAGCCAGGGGTCCCAGGTGCAGTGTCCACCCCTGTAGACATTCTTGCCATGTGGGTGGTCAGCCTCATCAGATGGCTTATTTTCTCCTCCACGAGGATGCACAGTCAGATGAGAAAGCAGCCGGGCCATAGTGTCCCACAGCTCCCTGCTGAGGTCTGGTGTGGCATAAGCAACCAATAGGTCACTGCTTTCTCCACTAGGTGCCCACCCGGGCCATTTCCTGCATGCAGGTATTTTAGCCAACACTGTTGAAGGCACACAAGCCCTCAAGTATAAAGTGGTTCAGAATCAAATATTTTTTGCTGCTTAAAACATTTTAGTCATTAAAAATAAAGTACCCGGCCTTTTTCATCTTTTGCTTTCTGACTTACAGTTCTATTTGTCCCATGCAGTAACAAAGGTACAGTCCAAGACTTACTAATATTGATGAAATTGTTGATGCAGTCATCACTGATTTAAATCATTTGACTCAGCAGTTTGTAAAACTTTGCTAAAATATTATTTTAGCAGATTTAGTCAAAGCTTTTAATTGTAATGTGTTTCTTTTCCATCATGACAAATAAAAATATGGGACTTCTGTTTTCAGTCATATGGCAAGCAAGGCACCTGCATCAGCTCTCAGGCAGAAAATATCTGAACAAATGGATAAAATTGTTAAAACATCTTCTCAAATGGATCAATGGCCTGGGAAGGGAAGTTAGTATTCCAAAGCCAAACTAAAGGAAGGCAAAACCCAGAGTAGTATACAGGGTATCACAGCCAACTTTGACCCAAGGAAAATTTGCTGAGCTGTGTGGATGTCAGCTGTGCTTTTTAAGGCTTTCCATGGTTAGGAAAGCTTAAAGACAATATAGGCCATGAGTAAATCTAAACAGGTTCTACATAAAACAACTATAATATATCCACAGCAGAATCTGTTGTACACAGCAAGAATAGATTAGCTATGTGTGACAGTGTGGATGACTTGTAACATGATAGTGAAAACACCGGCCCAGAAGATAGATACAGCATAGGACCCTTCATCAAGTTTAACAGAACTACAGTAGACTTTTCCAACAAATGTTTATATGTATGTGTGGATAAATATGTTAGTGATAAAAATGAAACTCAGGAGGGGGAAGCAGAGGAAGGAGAGGTAGGAGGGGCACAGGTGTAGATATAAATTCCCAGTAGTATTTTAATTCCTGAGCTTCTTGTTAGATTTATGAGAGTTCATTATGTTATGAAGTTATTAAATAAATCAGCATAAAAGTTAATTAAAATGGGACCATGAACAGGCCAATAATATTGGTTATAAAAGTTAAGAATTATGATTAGACCAATGCTTGTACCCAAGAATCAAAATAATGGATAGAAATGCAAAGGGTAAAGAACAGTCAAGATGACTTTGAAGAATAATGATAGGGTGGGAGATGGTGATATCACAGGACCTGATAAATAGAACATGGAATAAAATTGAGAACTCAAAACCATATTGCATAATAATGAAAGATGCAATCATAGAAAAATATATACAATATGACTCCATTTGTATAGCGTTTAGAGCAGAAAAACTAAGCCTTTTTATTTAGGAAAACCTACATGGGTGGTAAAACTCTACGGAAAAGCAAGAGAATGGTCACAGATACTAGACAAACAGCTGTCTCTTGGGCTGCAGGGAATGGCAGCGGGTATTTCTACGGCCTCAGTCATGTTCTGTATCTTAACTTGTGTGAGGTTTGGTGACATTCGCTTAGCATTCCTTCAAATCTACATCTGTTTTTATTCTCACAGCTTAACATGGGAATAGATTAACTGTCCCTGGAGCTAGGAAAATAATGTTTGCAGGCTCATCATCCATTTCTTGAGAAACAGGGGAGCTTTAGGAAATACACTAACTCAAGCCAAAATGAATACTCTACCTTCTTGCATGTAAAACTGAACCCAAGAAATTAAAAGTGTCACTTTCTGAAAACAACTCTGAGACACTTGGAAATTTTTCCTCCAAATATTGATGTCACTGGACTATATGTTGTCTTTGAAGAGGAGAGGAATAAAACTTTGATTTTTATTGGCTTTGAGATGGGGGTTCATGGCTGTTTCTATAGTAGCAGAGGGTCGTGTTTTCTTTGTACAAGTGCCAGAGAACAGGCAGCCAGTCAGCTTGCAAATAAACAGCACCACATCAAAAGCAGAGAAATGGGGCTGGGTGTGGCAGGTCCTGGGCTGGTTCCCTAGCACCCCAAATGGCACATGCACGTGATCCTTTCCACACCTCTGTCTAATGGATGAGACCAGTGGGGTGAGGGGCAGGCTGGAGCAGGAACTGAGATCATGGGCAACAATCATCCAGCACCCCATCAAAAAGACCAAGAGTCCAGCGTCTTAGAGGAAGGTAAGACAGACAGACTGTAGGGAAAACTGATACCCACAAAAGAATTCTCAGCTGCAGTGAACACCTTATTCTGAAAAATTTATGGAGTAAATAAAGATAACTCTGGAACTAGTCTGAGGTCCCTCTTATTATAAATATACCTTGTGTAATAATCATCCATATGTACAGTAACAGCATATTATTACTTTTCTTCTATTTATCTGGACTATATCTGAACTAGATAAAGGTGAGCAAAGGAATTACATTTGTTATCTTTATTGCAGAAAACACAATTCCTGGTGATTGAATAGCTGTCCTCTGAAAAAGTGAACGAAGGTTAGAATAATCCTTGCAAACTTTGAGTGCTGAATAAAATTATTCTTCCTAAATTCTATGCAGTTATCGGACCTATGACAAAAACAGATTTTATGACCATAACAGGACAGTGTCTTAGATGATTGCCTAATCCTCATCACCACAGAGCGAACCAGAGGCTTGAAACCACACATTGATTCATTCTTAAACTCAGGACCAGATATTAATATAAATATTTCAATGGTAATGATGATCCATTATTACTACAATCCATAGACACTAATAACAATGAAGATGATGACTTTGATGGGGTGATGATGTCAGTTCATGTTTTGTAGTCCTGGATACACTTCAGAGGCTCCTTGTAGGTAATTATTCTGTATCCTCATATGCAAATCAGTGCTAACCTTAAGGTTAGATGCTATCCTAGATGAGAACCTGAATTATCATAACTTTTATTTAGATGAGACAATTTGATGTATGTACTCAGCAAAAATATTTGAATCGCCAGTATAGTATTTCCACATTATTCTAAATTTCTGAAGCTAATGAAAAGAACATTGGCTAATGAAAAGAATGTGTGACTCCATTTTATCCTTACCATAACCACCAGCATTGTCACAGGTGGAAAAACTGAAAAGTGACTCCTCAATGTCATAAGTTTCCATGGAATTTGAACCATGGAGTCACATAGATTAAAGTTCCTAGAATAGTGCCTGAGCCCAAGTAAGTGCTCAGCAAACATCTGTAGAACTTGATGCTGACTCAGCAGTTAGCATCAAGGAGGAGGCACTAGGAAGGGCTCTTTAGTGGCAAGTGGCAGAAATCCGTTGTAAACACATATAAGCAAAAGAAATGTATTGGTTCCGGCAACCAGGAGAGCCAGGGAATGATATGAATTCTAGTAAAAAGTGGATCCCAACACTGAACCAGGCTCAGCCCAATGCCACCACCTCTCGGTGGCCCTGCTTGGTCCTCTTCCTTGTTCTCCAGCGCATGCTCTCTCTCTCTCTCCCTCCAATTCATAATGGCCACCAGCAGTGCCAGCCTTTTACCTTCTATGGGCTGATGGCAGTTCATTAGCAATCTGTCAGGAATCCTGGCCAAGAGTCTCATGGATAAGGTGTGGCTTGTCTTTGGAGCTGAGGTCAGGGAGGGAGCCATCGCTGACCCTGTGGAAAAGTCCCCAGAGGAAAAGAGCTGAGCTGTTACCAGAAGAAGAAATGGACAAACAGAACAATGGCTCTCCAGTATAGCCAGACTTACCAAACTCTGCTCCCATGATGCAGACTCCCTGGTGGGAATGGAAGAACTCTGAGGATTAGGAAAATCCTAACTTGGCCTGCAGCATTCTCCTGTGTGTTTGCAGATACCGAGACTACCGCGACTCTCCTCACGCACTGGTGCCCTATGGCTACACGCTGCAGTTCTGGCATGTCCTGGCAGCCCGGCTGGCTTTCATCATTGTGTTTGAGGTATGTTCCCTCAGCTAATTCCCTTATTTCCTTTCACATGATTGAGTCACTAGGAATAGTGAGGATTAATGTTGAGCATTTTGTCTGTGATCATCCCCTTCCAGAAGTACCATGATCATATGATGTAATCTCTTCTGTATCTTCTTTTTCTTTTCCTTAATTGAAAATTTTGAGTTTTGGGGAACCTAGGGATATGGGAAGGTGAGGGGTAGGAGGGGAAAGGGAAGTAAAAAGGGTCAAGATATGATATGTATATGCACCAGTACCACAATGAATGTATTTATTATATATCTCAAGCATATACTCATAAAAAGGGAAGGAAAAAAAGATATATTTGAAAATCTGTTGTTGAGTGTTAACAAACAAGTCAGGAATTATTGGTCCTAAATTTAATATTGTAGGACCATGGTTCTTAAATGTTACAGAAAATGCAGCTTTCTTTCCCAATCCCACTCCCCAAGATACTGGTCCCTCCTGCCTGTGATATGCTTTTCACAGGACCTCCAAGGTGATTCTGATGTGGGTGTTCAAGGACCATAATTTGGAAAACATTGAACTGGGTATTGCAAGAGTTGCTGCTGGTTGTGTATTATTGTGACATTATTTATATTCAAGCACACAATGGGTATTCATTATCTAAGACTCAAAAATTGACTTGCAAAGTAAAATCCACCTAGCAGCTGCCTATATTATGTGCCATTAAAAATAGATCATCTATTTCCTTTCTTTTAGAAAATTGCTGGGAAATAGCTTGTATTTCTATAACTCATCATAAATGTAAATCTCTTACCACTTGGATTGGAGCTGGATTAATGCAAGCAAAGATGCCTCTTGGCTTGGACCAGAAGTCTCTTAAAATTCTCTGAGAGTTTTCAATCACTGCTTTTTTCTTCATGCCAAGGAACTAAGAGAAGATAATATTAAGCTGCTCTTCCCTGGAAATTAGCTTACCAATGGCTCAGTGCCTTTTAAAGAAATATTTTTAATCTAACACTGTATTAAATTTTTTCAGGGAAAAAGGCTGTATTAAGTTATTATTGGGCTTTCCAAATAGAGCTTCCCATTTACTCTCAATATACTCTTTTTAACTACTAGAAAATACAAGAGATGTACAGAAAAGCCTCTTAAGTGGCAGAATCATGTGCCACTTGTGTTACTTTAAATAAAACAAATAATACTTGATGATATCACTGAGCATGAGTTTATCTTTATTAAATAGTTTAGAATTGTAAGAGTCTTCACATTGTCATCTGATACTGTATTGGTCACCAGCACACAGAGGAATGGAAGTCAGCATGATTCTACAGCTCAGGGTATTTGTATTTCAGATAAAGAATGTGTGACTGTTTACCGAGAAGAAAATCTTTCTCCTCAAAATGACTGTTCTCTTAGGCCCACTGATAATTCTTACAATGAAGATTTGTAAAGCACTTGGCAATGTAGAAAGCATTTCTTTTTGCTTAAATTATTTTATTGGTACATTGTAGGTACACAATACATTTACATTCATCATTGGGTGCTTGTACCTGTACATGACGTATCTTGGTTCTTATTTTGTTCCCCATTACCTGTGCGCCCTTCACCCCCTCCACCCTTCCCTATTTACAAAGACTTTGTTTCCATTTTTTTCTTTTCTCATAATTTTTCCTTTCCCTTCTTTTCTTTCCCCTGCCCCTCCCACTTCCCCTACCCCCTTGAACCTTTTCTTCCTATTTCAAATTATCAAGTATTCATTTGGAATGTTTTAATCCTTATTTACACTTTCAGTTTCTCACACTAGAGATAGTATTCGGTATTTACACATGTGGGTCCTATTTATTTCTCTTAAGAGTATGGCCTCAGTATGCATCCATTTACCTATAAATGTCTCTAGTTTCTTGTTCTTTATGGCTGAGTAGTACTCCATTTTATAAAAAACCACATCTTCTTTATCCAGTCTCCAGTTGATGGGCACTTGGGCTGTTTCCAAGTTTTAGCTATTACAAACTGTGCCGCTATAAACATGGGTGCACATATATCGCTGTGGTATGATTCTTTCAAATTCTTTTGGGAAGATCCCCAGCAGGGGAATAGCTGGGTCAAATGGGACCTCTAGCCCTAGTTCTTTGAGGTATCTCCATACTGACTTCCACAGTGGTTGCACCAGTCTGCACTCCCACCAACAATGGAGAAGGGTTCATTTCTCCCCACACCCCTGCCAGCATTTGTTATTGGTTGATTTCTTCATAGCAGCCATTCTTTCTGGGGTGAGGTGGAATCTCAGTGTTGTTTTCATGTGCATCTCCCGAATGACCAGTGATGTTGAACATTTTTTCATGTGCTTATTTGCTGTTTTTACTTCTTTGTCTGAAAAATGTCTGTTCATTTCAGATGCCCATTTTTGAATGGGGTCTTTAAATTTGGGAGGTCTGATTTTTTTTCAGTTCTTTATATGTTCTAGATAGTAGTCCTTTTTGTCTGAGGTACAGCTGCTAAAAAAATTTTCCCACATTGTAGGTTGTCTCTTAGCTCTGGTGGTGGTTTCCCTTGCAGTGCAGAAGCTTTTTAATAAGATGAGATCCCAGTTGTTGATTCTTTGTGCTAGTTCCTGTGCTCCTGAGGTTTTGTTCATAAAGTCTTTTCCTATGCCAGTGTTCTCAAGAGTTCTACCTATCTTCCAACAAGTTTAGTGTTTCTGTCTTAATATTTAGATCTTTAATCCACTTCGATCTTAGTTTAGTGCATGGTGATAGGTATGGGTCTAGTTTTAACCTTTGACAGGTTGAGATCCGGTTTTTTCAACACCATTTATTAGATAGGCTATCTTTCTTCCAATGAGGTGGTTGGCTCCTTTGTCAAAGATGAGGTGGCTGAGTATGTCTGGAGTTGTTTCTGCATCTTCTAATCTATTCCACTGATCCTCGGGTCTGTTTTATTGCCAGTACCATGCTGTTTTTATCACAGTAGCTTTGTAGTATAGTTTAAAGTTGGGGATTGTGATACCCCACTGTTGCCTAGAATTGCTTTTGCTATTCTAGGTCTCTTCTGGTTCCAAATGTATTTTTGGATTGTTTTCTCTAGTTCTGTGAAGTATATTGCTGAAATTTCAATCAGCATTGCATTAACTCTATATAGTAGTTTTGGAAGTATGGCCATTTTCACTATATTGGTTCTTCCTACCCAGGAACAAGGGATATCTTTCCATTTTCTTGTATCCTCCTCGATCTGCTTTTTCAGAAAGCTGTAGTTTTCAGTGTAGAGGTCTTTTGCTTCCTTTGTTAGATTGATTCCTAGCTATTTCATTTTTGGGGATGCTATTGTAAAAGGATTTGTTTCCCTGATTTTTCTCTCAGTGAGTCTGTTATTTGTGTATAAGAAGGCTATTGTTTTTTGAGTGTTGACCTTGTATCCAGCTACTCTACTGAATCTGTCAATTAAGTCTAGAAGTCTTTTGGCAGAGTTTTTTGGTTCTTCTATGTAAAGTATCATATCATCAGCAAATAATGACAGTTTCTTTTCTTCTTTTCCTATCTTTATTGCTTTTATTTCTTTCTCTTGTCTAATTGCTGTGGCTAATGTTTCCAGAAATTTATTGAACAAGAGTGGTGATAGTGGGCATCCTTGTCTTATTCTTGATTTTAGAGTGAAAGTTTTCAGTTTTTGACCATTTAGTATGATGTTGGCTGTTGGTTTTTCATAGATAGCCTTAATCGGGTTCAGATAGAGACCTTCTATTCCAAATTTCTGTAGGGTTTTTATCATGAATGGGTGCTGCATTTTGTTGAATGCCTTTTCTGCATCTATTGAGATGATCATATGGTTTTTGTCCTTGACTCTGTTAGTATAGTGTATTACATTTATTCATTTACATATGTTGAACCATCCTTGCATCCCTGGGATAAATCCAGCTTGGTCAGGGTGTATGGTGTTCTTGATGACCCTCTGTATTCTGTTAGCCAGTATCTTGTTGAGGTTTTCTGCATTGATGTTCATTAGGGAGATTGGCCTGAAGTTCTCTTTTTTGGTTGGGTCTTTCCCTGGTTTGGGAATCAAAGTAACACTTGCTTCCAGGAAAGAATTTGGAAGCCTTGCTTCCCTTTCAATTTCCTTGATGAGTTTTAAGAGTAGTGGCGATAGTTCTTCTCTAAATGTCTTGTAGAATTCAGCAGTGAACCCATCAGGACCTGGGCTTTTCTTTGTTGGTAAATTTTTTACTACATTTTCAGTTTCACTGATTGTAATTGGGGTGTTTAGAATTTCTGTATCTTCTTCATTTAACTTTGGCAATTCGTATGTATCTGGGAATCTGTCCATATCTTCTGTGTTTTCCCTTTTATTAGAGTACAGGTTGTTGAAGTAGGTATTGATGATCCTCTGGATTTCTTTTCTTTTTTTTTTTTTTTGTACCAGGGATTGAACTCGGGACCTTGCGCTTGTGAGGCAGGCGGCGGAACCATTGAGCTAAATCCCTGGCCCCTATCCTCTGGATTTCTGCTGGGTCTGTTGTGACTTCCCCTTTTTCATTCTTAATTGCATGGATTTGAGCGTTTTCTTTCCTTTTTTTGATAAGATTGGCTAAAGGTTTATCGATTTTATTTATTCTTTCAAAAAACCAACTCTTTGATTCATTAATTTTTAGTATCGCTCTCTTAGTCTCCATTGCATTGATTTCTGCTCTGATCTTTAAAATTTCCTCTCTCCTATGAGCTTTGGGTTTGTGTTGCTCTTCTTTTTCTAGGAGCTTGAGGTTCTGCATTAGGTTATTTATTTGAGTTCTCTCTGTTTT
The DNA here is from genome assembly GCF_053883595.1 of Heterocephalus glaber. Classification (NCBI taxonomy): domain Eukaryota; kingdom Metazoa; phylum Chordata; class Mammalia; order Rodentia; family Bathyergidae; genus Heterocephalus; species Heterocephalus glaber. The sequence continues at coordinate 18,733,504 of NW_028258357.1, forward strand.
CCTAATATGGGCATTCACTGCTATGAATTTCCTGTGTAGAACTGCTTTCATTGTGTCCCACAGATTCCTGTATGTTGTACTGGCATTATCATTTACTTGTAGAAACTGTCTAATTTCTTCTTTAATATCCTCTGTGACCCATTTAGAAAGCATTTTAAAAGACTTTCTTATAATTTTCCCAGTAACATCCATTTTCTAGATGAGAGCACTGGGGCTCAGAGGAATTAAGTGACTTATTCTCAGGGAGACACAGGTCCTCAGAAGCAGGAGCTGCTAAGCTGAAGCACACACCTAGGTTTCCTGATCTCACAGCATAGGTTCCCATGGGTCTCCCCTGAATTCTCCATCTACCTCTTGCTCACCTTCACCCATCTTGTCTTCCTCTTCCCCAGGTGGACCATGGACCCTGTTCCGTCCTCACCTCCGCATTGCCTTTTCATCCCTCACCTCCCCACCCAGCTCCCCTCACACCCTAGAGGCTCCACGTCCCCTCGCCAGCCCCCAAAGTTCCTTGGCGAATGTGGTGACAGACCTGACTCTCTGTTTTCCTCTGGTGTCTTTAGCACCTCGTGTTTTGTATAAAGCACCTCATTTCCTATCTGATCCCCGACCTCCCAAAAGACCTAAGGGATCGAATGAGAAGAGAGAAGTACTTGATCCAGGAAATGATGTATGAGGCCGAACTTGAGCGCCTCCAGAAAGAACGGAAGGAGAGGAAGAAGAATGGAAAAGCACATCACAACGAGTGGCCATGATGAGGTAAGGGGAGGTGTGCACCCACCCAGAGCTGCCTCCCACGGGGGGTGCTGCTTTATTCTCCCCGAACAGAGCTCCCCTTTGTCCCAGCAGTAGGGACCAAAATATATTTCTTGGTCTCTGCTTTTAACATTGCAACTTGATCTTCCCTCCCAAAGCCAGTTAGTTTCTTCTTTAATAATTGCAACTCCCTCTTGCACACACCTCCTGCCCCTCCGCCTCCCAGACTCCAGCCTGGCATAGGGTCTCCATGAGGGGCCCAGGTATTCACTGAAATAAACCTTATTCTCCCTTCTTCTCCAGCCAAGCTGCTCTGATATCCCCCATGCAGCGTGCCCTTTCTCTGAAGTCTGCCTTTTATCCACCCAACACGGCTTTCCCTCTGTCACCCTGCTTCCTCCCAGGTGCTCCCCGATGCACTATACCTCCCCCATTCGCTGCCCAGTGAGACTTACCTCTCATGGTTAATTCCATCAGAACCACATGGATTGCAATATACTGATTTATATTATTAACGTATGATCTACAAATCGTTGTTAGGCTTCCTCAACATAGTTGTAAGCATCTTCAGGGAAATCTCCAGATTGTAAATTTTATTCTTCCATCCAGCACAGCATTAAGTACAGGATGCCTAACAGATACACATTCAATTGATAAAGGTTGTGTATTCTTCAGGTTTCTCATCACTGAGACACAGTGCTGGACACCTACAACTTACAGGAGGATTTGGCTCACAGTTTCAGGGGATTCATTCCATGGTCAGCTGGCTCCACAGCAGAAGCATCATGCAGAAGGGCGTGCTGGTGCAAAGAAGCTGAGTTCTTGGTGGCTGGGAAGCAGAGCAGGGGAACAGCACCACAGAACAATGGCCCAAGGTCATAACTCCATGACCCACTCAGACACACTTTACTAAGCCCCTAGGTTGCTCCCAAGCCAATCAAGTTGACACAGTTATGCTTAACTGGGGTGGGTGGGTTAAGACTAAATACACTGTAAGAAAACTCCATAATGTTCTCACATTCTATCAGAAAATCTCACACTTTCTCACTAGCAAGTCAGTTATAGCTGTGTGATCTTGGACAAGCCACTAAACTTCTCTGAGCCTTACTTTCCTCGGTGATGAAGTGTTTAATGAGCTCTCTGATCTGATACTCTGTGAGTCTAATATTATTACAAGATTTAGCCCTCCTTACCCCTCAGTTTTTTCCCCCTTATGTGATTGAAAACTAACTTTGAAAACATTTCCGAAATTTGATATCCAAAGGAAAAATGAGATACATAGGAAAAAATATGGTTTTCGCTTTTCCTATAGGCCACGGTATAGCAGATATGTGCAGAGATGTTTGTTGATAAGTTAGTGAAGCTGTATCGACCCAGCTCTGTGTTAACAGTCCAACAGGCTACTATGAGGTGAATCTGACCATGGAGTTGGAGGAAATAAGCCAGACCCCACGCCCACATGAATAAAAGTGGTAATAGGTGTTGAACACTAGCCTTGACCTCAAGTCCAAAGCAGGCTTTGGATTCACTGAAAGCAAGAAATATTTTGCTACTTAGTAATCTTGCCATTTCCCAGATCTGCTCCTTGGCTGTTACTCTGGGGAAAGTACTTAACTTTCTGAGTCCGTCTATTAGACAGAATTCATATGCAGCTCAAATAAGACAATGCATGGGAAATGTTTACTAAGCTGTAAAGGGCTGTAGAATTCTGTCCGGGGTTTGCATTTCTGTTAAGCATCGCGTAGCAGTTTGGCTAGTTCTGTCCCTGGCTTTTCCATTCACATAAACTGAGCATTCACATAGACTTGGTCTTTACGTTTGCAAAAGTAAAGAAGTTGTACCAAGCAATACTTCAGAGGTGATCTGGCTTTAACCTTCCGGGAGTCTGTGATCTGATGCAACCTGCAGCCCCCTGCTCATTCCGGCAGCCTCCTCTCTGCTGTGTTCCCTCTCTGGAGGAGAAAGCCTGACTATCCAGACAGCTCCGGGTAGAGGGGGAAGCAAATGTCACCGAAGGGATTTGCGCCTGAGAGCCCCAGTGGCCAGGGACTGAGGTGCTGTTGGGTGGCCTTATCCACACTGGGGCTTCCCTTAGCTATAAATAGGCCACCTGATGATTGGGGTTCCTTCTGCCTTCACCCCTGCGGGCTGCTTTCTTCCTAAAGGGGCCATTCCTCATTTTTGCTTGAAAGCATAGCATTTGTCTCTCTCTCTTCCCACCACTGCTGGCTGATTGTCACTTTGCTTCAGGCTCCCTTTCTCACTCAGTCTGTTCACCTGCAGAGCGGGCATAGTAATGCTTACATACCCCCGACCTGACTAACTCTTTGCATACCTTTGATGCATGGTAAGTAACTGTCGCCTACCATGTTGTTAAGCCATCCTGTGTGCCTAGGAGCTTGATGCCTTCCTTCCTCTTTCCAGGTAATAGCTCATTTCCAGGCCGAGGACCTGAATTTTGTTTACTTCTCCTGGCTGTGCAAAAAGCACATTCAAGTGAATGACACAAACAATGCAACCGCAGTGCATGTTGTAGACTCGGGCAGCTGCAGGCGGTCGGCACCAGCCCGGGACTGAGGTGGAGTCACTGCTGTGGAGCCGCATTGCAGCCCCGCCCACCATCGCTGTCCACCCCTAGACCATTCCTGACCAAGCAGCATGCACCGCGCGGGCAGTTCCATCCTCAAGTTTTTAAAACCAAGGGGAACTTGTATACTGGGCCTGTTTTTCAGCCTGTTTGCTACCTTTTTTTGCACTCTATCCCGTGTGAATTTTACAGACACTGGGCTCCAAAGAGTATTTGGACACCTGGACACACATTCCTAGAATGTCACCATATGGTCCTAACTCCATGTCACCAAATGACACAGACAAGATCCTGTTTACAACGACTCTTTTCTTTTCTTTTTTTAATTTCTGATCTTTCTGAGGAGATGATTATCTATGGCATATCTATAGCTATATGTATGGCCATAGATGTATTTCTGTGTGTACATATGTATAGCCGTGTATTCCTACATATGTACATACAAATACAGAGATATATAAAGTACATAGAAACTCCTGACTTGTAAATAGCCAAAAGGTACTGACATGAATATGAATTTTCACACTTAATCATCAACATGAAGCCATGTTTAATGCTTATATAATGTGATGCAATAAAATTTAAAATAAATTTATGCACATGAAATATTTTCAGCTGGCTCTTCTGAAATTCTGTTGTATTTTCATCTCACAGAATAAGAGAAATCATAGCAGCATGGAGTCTTTAATGCCAGGTCTGTCACTCCCACACACGCCTGAAAAATTACTTCCCCCTGCCGAGAGACTGTTTTTCTTCCCCACCTTCTTAGGATACCAAGCAGATTAATGAGAAATCACTATGAAGAGCTTGAGAAGTGTCATTAGCACAGTTTGTAGAGGAAATAGGAAATATAATCGTTGAGATTTACAGTGCTTTTATGACTCTGCCTACTAGTATGCTCTGCTAAGTCTGGGAAGGTGGCTCTGCCTGTCTGGGGAGAGGGAGATGTATGTTGTAATTAATCTTCCTGAGAGGCAGAATATGTCTTTTAAAAAATATGTATCACCTACACAACACAATGTTTTGATATGTATACATACAGTGAAATGACTGTTATAGTTGAACACATTTATGTATCGTGAAATGATTGTTGTAGTCAAACATGTATCTCCATCAGTCCATTTTCTGTGTCTGTAACAAAATACTCGAGGCTGGATACTTTATAATGAAAAGAGGTTTATTTAGCTCACAGCTTTAAAGGCTGAAAGTTCTAGATCTAGCAGCTCCATTGGTTTGGCCCTCTGGTGAGAGAATTCCTGGTTACAATATGACACGGCAGAGAAGCAACAAGGTAAACAGTCACGTGTAGAAGGAGGAGAGTTCACAGTGAGGTGGGAAGCCAGAGATTCAGAGATCAGGAGTGCTCCTTTGATAGCAGCCCACCCACAAGAACTCCCGGGGGTCTTGGGAGAAATACAGTAATCTCTTCCGGTGACCTGACCGCCCCTGCACCTCTTAAAGTATCCACCATCCCTGCACCCACACTCTGGAGAAGGGGCTTATGGCACATGAACCTTCCGAGGGAACAAACAAGGACCAAAGCAGTCACATTCCCCAGTCATCCCTGGGTGTGTGTGTGTGTGTGTGTGTGTGTGTGTGGCCTTAACTATACCAGTTGAGAGAGGTGAAAGTGCCCCATTGCCGTGTCCCTCAGACACTGGCTCACCTTGGTGGTGGATTCACTGGTGCCCATTCCCAAGGACCCCATTGTTCCTCCGAGAGGGGAACAGTCATAGTGGCTTTGGGTGAGCGAGAACTTCAGCCTTACGCCCTGTCCTCTTCCTAGGGCCCCATCTCGTCTCACCTCCCGGAGTAAAATAGCACGCCTAGCAGGGCTCAAGCTAAAGACATGCACTTTATGGATACTGAAAGACAGGAGGTCTGTGAAATAGTTCCCACCAGCCCTGGGGAGCAGAATTTGCAAAGAGCACCTCAAGAGACAAAACGCCAAGTGATGCTGCCGAAAGATGGCTCGTTCTCCTGACTCACCATTGTAACCTGTGTTTCTGTATCCAGAGCTCCACCCCATACCCCAGGGCCGTCAGTCCTGGGATCTGACACATGCACAGCTGCTCCTCTGCCTCCCGGTGGATGATCAGATCAGAGTAATAAACGTTTGTCTCCTCGTCATTCCTTTGTGTTTGGAGTCTTCAAGCTCCTCTCATCTGGCTACACATACAATTTATGATAGTTTATTGTGAACCATCACACTCTGCCTCACAGGTACACACAATTATACATTCTGATCCAGAATTTTTAAAAAATGCTTAAGAAGATGGAAATGTTAACTACCCTGACATGACTGCTCCACACTGTGTATGTGTATTGAGTTGTCACCATACCCTGGACATTTGTACACTTGAAATAATAGATTTTGAAAGCATCTTTATTAAATGAATGCATGCAAAAAACAAACAATATAGCCAGCAAAATATTAGCGTGTGTTTCTGATTAACTTCTTCCCTCAATCTTGATGGTTTGAACATTTAAGAAATAAGACATAAATGAGTATGCCATAATTTGAGAATTTGGTAATCAAATCTTATGAGTCTTCTTAAGAATATTCTTCACACTATAATCTTCATTAAACCCAGAGCTGTTTGGATCCCTCAGGAAAGGACTGATTGTGGACACAGAGATATCCAAATAGTTATCAAGGGGGATTCAGTTTTGGAAGTGGTGAAGTGTTACGTTAGCTGATTTTCTGAAGGGAAACCTTTCCCTATGTCCACTCTGTAATCTCTACTTTTGTAAGCAGAGGAAAGTGAACCATTCATGCCTTGGTGATTCAATGTCAGCCCTGTAAAACTACACTTCCTAGCAGGTCCTGGCCACTGGGCTCTGCCCTCCCTGAAGTCTCAAGCCACAGTCTCTCCTGCCCACGGAGATGCTCTTACCGCACCCAGTGTGCGCGTGCCTAACCTCGCGGCTCCGGATGACTTGGTGACCATGGCCAAGACACCCTCCTTCACTTCCCCCACTGCCCGGCATGGCGTGAGACCTCCACTGCCAGTCTCAGTGCTTCCTGAATGAACCTAAACGAGAGACGCACTTTGCCTCTAGCGTGCCGTCAGTTTACACTCACTTCCCTGTAAATACAGATTTCAACATGAAGAAAGTCTAAGACCTCAACTTCACATCATCCTCTGCTCTAGCAAAGGAGTTCAACCTGCTCCGGCCACATCCAGACATAAGGGCTGGGCACTATATTCCCGGCTGGGACAGTGAGTCATTTCTCCAGGTTGCCCACTGCCAGGATTTAGGTACTCATTTTATAGTATTTTCAACAAACAATTAAGGAAGGCTTACCTAACAATATTTTATTCCATTGGTCATTTTATTACATGAGTAGAACTCAATTTAGATTCCATTAAATTGCAAGTTGGTGGGCAGGATAAATATTAATACGATATCCATGGGATTCTACACACAGCTCTACTCCGTATGCACAAACATTAGCACATTAGCCTTCGAGGAGGTGATTAATTGCCATTAATTCAGACTTCACTGTTTAAAAGAAGCTATGATCATTGGAACGGGCCGATATCCAATATGCAAAAGACACACCGCTAACAAGAGGAAGAAATAAGTGTTTTTAAGGAATCATTTGTATCATGTGTATTTGCTAATTATACACCCAGCTTCTTTTTCCTACCAATAAGCATTGTCCTCTACTCCTGAGGTTCTCAAACACAAGCGTGTATTAGGGTCACCTGGGCCCCACCGCCAATGTTGCCGATGCCACGCACTGAGACTGCGCCCGAGGGTTTCCAATTCAAGCAAGTTCCCAGGTGTGTTGATTCTGTCGGAGGGCCCTGTGTTCTGCAAACCAGTAAGCTACTCCACATCTTATAATCCGAATCTGACTGACACTCAGGGACTCCACAATTCAAGGTAAGCTCGGCCAGTTAGAGACAATCGCTCTGCCAGAAAGGTAGGAGAGCAGCAAATCCTGCGATCTCAGTCACGGTACCAGGTATCAATTATGTCACTCAGCACAAAGCACTGTCAGGCAGCCTTTCTAGCCAGGTTTCTCTGCTTAAAACTCTTCACTGGATTCTTATTGCCATATGGCTAAAAGCTTCAGACCTTTAACATGATGCGCCGCAGTTTGGTCTCTGCCAATGTTACTGGTCATCTCTTAGATCGCTGCCTTTTACCCAGACCTGCCAGCCCAAGCACCAAGATCTCTCGCCCTCTGGCCACCTGAATGTGCTGCTTCCCTTTGTCCAGACCATTCCCTCCTCTCCTTTGCTTAGCTCTGACTCTCCATCTTTCAGAACTCAGCTCCTGCCTCTCTTGGTCAGGAAGGTGTCCTACAAATGGGTTGCATCCCTTGCACATTCCTACCACTCCACCCTGCAACACCTCATGCAGCACCCGAGCTGCGGTGTTCCAGGTGCAATGCTCAGCACACTTCACTATAATTAGGTGGTGTTTTCCTTTCTGACCTTTCTTCTTCTTAAAAAAAATTTTTTATTTTATTGGTACATTTTAGGTGTACAATATAATGACATTCATCATTGGGAATTTGCACCTTTACATACTCTCTCTTGGTTCTTATTTTCTCCCCCTTCCCCTGCCCTTTCTTCTTTATTAGTCTATAACCTCTGTGATGGTAGAGAATGGGGATTTTATTTATTGCAATGTTACTGACATTGATGGTTAAGAATGGTTGGAGGACCCAGCTAACTGCAACAGGCAACAAAGTTTTCCTAATACTGAATCTCCGAATTAGACACATCTAGCAGGGCTGATGTTAAAATTTCACAGAGCGCTACAGAAGCAAGTTCCTTTTATTATCACATAGCCGAAAGCATTCATTCTCACTCACAGGGAGTGCTTTCTCTGGTCCGCACTGTTCCAGCGACTGACAAAACTACTAAACAGAACCAGCAAAACTCCCGCCCTCCTGGAGCTGGGATTTTACTGGAGGACAGTATGACATAAACAATACATGTTTAAAACTGTTGACTTCATCTCCCTAATGAGTGTATAATTCAATCTTATTATTGTACTGGTTAGTATTTTTCTGATTCTAGAGTTGCACACCATTCCTTGTGCTGTACTGGCTATTTATCATCTTCTTGGGTCTACATTTTAATTGGGTTGTCTATTCATGAGTTGTAAGAGTTCTTTATATATTCTGCTCATAGGTTATATGCATTGTAAATATGGTCTGTGTAAGGACTACTTTTCATTTTAATGATGTCATTTAAAGTTCTAAATTTTGATGGAATCTCATCAATTTTTTTTCTTTTATACATCATGGGTTTTGTATCCTAGGTAGTTCTTGCCTACCCTGAATTCATAAATATTTTCCCTTATAATTTCTTCTTAAAGTTTTACACTTTTAGGCTTTCATATTTAGGTTCAGAGATCCCTTCAAGTTATTTTCATGTATGGAAAAAAAGGGTTGAGGTTAATTTTTTATAAACAGATACCAAGTGTTCTAGTGCCGTTTGCTGAAGACACTATCTCTTCCTTGGCTCTTGAATTGAGTTTATATTCTATAAAATGCTAATGTTAAATAATCTTTCAAAACTCAGTGGATCATATATGTGTGGTTCTATTTCTAGATTCTCTGTTTTATTCAAATGATCTATATGTCTTTCCTTACACCAGCACTGCCTTGATTACTGTAGCTTTAGAAGAAGTCTTAGAATTAGGTACTAAATGTCTTCCAGCACTGTTTTTGTTTGTTTTTGTTTTTGGCTTTTCTGGGTCCTTTGTACTCCTACATAACTTTTAAATTTCAATATCCAGTTCTTCATTTATAGCAAGTATACACAGACCTGAATTTTTATATATACCTTGTGTTTTCTAATCCTGCTAAACTCAAGTACAAGTTCTAGGGGCTCCTAGAGATTTCTTAGTATTTTCTCTGTAGATGATCATTTCATCTACATATAAAGATTTTGCTTATAAAGGATTGCCGTGCCAATCCTATCCTAGTTGTGTCATTTTATTGCCAGACTATTTTGGTTTAGACCTATGTTTCAAAGTCTAATGGACAGAAGAAGAGTAGGCATGTATGCCCTTGTTCCCCACTTTAGGGAGAAAGCATTGTATCTTCTCCACTCATAGAAGGAGTTTTTGTTGGAAGTATGGAGTACATGTCTTTGATCTGTTGAGAAGGTTCTGTTCTACTTCTGGTCTCCTGATAGCTTTTACCATGAACAGCTGTAGAATTTAGTCCAATACTCTTTCTCCAACTAGTGACAGGATCATATGGCTTTCTCCTTTCCTCTGTTAAAATGATGACTTTTGGGGGTGGATCTTCCAATGCTGAACCAACACTGCCATCCCTATAACAAAACCACTTTCTACATCCTGCCAGATCTGACTTCTAATAGTTTGTTTTGTTAAACAAATTTCTATCTATGTTCATACTTTTTTCTTCTATTATCTTTGTCCAGTTTTAGGATTAGCACAATGTTGATTTCCTAAAATGAGGGGAGAATTGTTCCTTCTTTTTTCTGCTTTAAATGTTTGGTATAATTTATCAGTTAAAATGTTTATGAGCCCGCTGTTGTCATATAGTTAGGTTTTCAAGCTAGGAATATACTTTCTTTAATAGGTGCTATTCAAATTTTATATTTCCTCCAGAGTTAGTTTCATTAATTTGTCTTCTAAGTTGCTTCTTAGAAGTTGTCAAATGTATTTCAAAAAAGATTTTTGTAATATGCTTTCTATATCCTTTTAAATTGTGTAAAATCTGTGGTAATGTCTCCTAGATCTTAATATTGTAATTTTAAAAATGTATAATTGATATTGTGTAACAGGAAGAAAAGGTCTAAAAGAGCAGGGGAATTGGGAGGGGTAGGGGAAGGGAAAAAAGGGAAAGGAAAAAATATGAGAAGAGGAAAAAACTTGATACAAGGTCTTTGCAAATAGGGAAGGGTGGAAGGGGTGAAGGGAGGGCAAGGGAAGGGGAACAAAAAATAAGAACGAAGAGCCTCATGTAATGGTACAAGATCCCGATGATGAATGTAACTGTATTGTATACCTAAAATGTACCAATAAAGTTAATGGGGGGAAAAAATAATAGCAACTGCTTTTGCTCCGATGTGGAGTCCCCTAAAGGCCCCAGGGCAAAAGGCGTGGTCCTCAGTCTGGCCCTCGTGGAAGGAAGGTCTTGGAACTGTTAAGAGCGGGGAGAGCAGAGTGTGGTGGTGGCTGAAAAGAAGGCTCCAGCGATTGTCCCTCCATGGGAATGCCGAGACGGACTGCTACTCACAAACCAGGTTATCTTCACAAGCTAGGGAAACCGGATGTATGAAACCCTGGAAGACCCACGGTGAAGATGTTTACCATCAGATTTGGAAAGAAGGGGCGAGACCCTGGTGCATTCAGGGGACTGACAAGGTGACCCAACAGAGGTACGCAAAGAAGAAACAAAGCAACGGTGGACCGCGGTGTGTTGAGTGGAGTGGCCATGGGAAAACGGTGCAGTTCAACAGCAGAAAAATGGAAACCTTGTAAATCCAGACTTGACACCATGACAACAAGAGAAACATTTCCCCGCATCTGCCACACGGGGTCCGTAGCCAGGAGATGGAGTCTCCCTTCCACAGCGGCAAAGGCAAGAGAGTCGCTGATAGATGAATATCAGCACAGACACTGGCCGTCTTAACTCTTAGAGAGTTTCGTGCTCTGTGCCGGTTTGCACCCTAAATGGATAAGAGGGCCCAAATCTGCCCAGCAGTCTGGCTTTGGAAAAGGAAGTCACTTCATCTTCCATTGAAGGCCCAGGGCACCATCTTGGGAAGGGACCTATTGTCTGATTTTGGCTAGAAGCCCCGTGTATTCCCGTCTCTGGGAGCCCGCGGACATCCACTGCACCGGCTCAGGAGGCAGCTGCCCCGTGAGCCCGATTTGGCCTGGTGGACTGACTGACACAGATGCCTGAGAAAGAGTGCGTGCCGTGTTCACGCACCCCACTGAACGCCTCGGCTGAGGGAATTACACCTGGCTCCAGACATAACCCACTCGGCTCCACCCCTTTTGGGATCTACAACTAAAAGATGAGGCGGACCCCCAGCCATCACCCTGTTTCTAGATAGGCACAGCTAGAGGGGCCTGGGGTCCCGCTCCTGGGGACACTCACAGTAGAAGCAGAGAAGAATAACTCAACTTTTTCCGCCATAGCACTTGCACTGGCCCTCCACAGCGGTCACCTCCACATCTTGCCCGACCACACACTAATGTCAGAACTGGGTGTGAGTGTCACAGAGGGGCCACTGTGATCCTAGCCCCTCTCCCCAAATACCTGGAGCTGTGCTAATGTCTAATCAGGACACAAGTGCTTCAAGCCCCTCACCACTATGAGAGAGGCCAGTACCAGAGTCCCAGGCAAGGAACAGAGGCGAGAAACTCCCACTGCCCGGTAGGGGCACCACACAAGATGCACCCCACAATCCGCAGTCTATACAACTCCTGCCAGAGTTGCTAGGGAGTCCCCACTCTTGTCCAACCCAATATGACACACAATGTGCCCAAACCCACTAACCACAGCCAAAGAATCTACAAGAAGATTATAGTAAGACATCTAGCTGGAAATAAACATTCCATACCCTGAGACACATCTTCAGAGGAGAGACTGCCGTTTCCCTGGGTGCACCAGTGGGATACCAGAAATGTGAAAGATCGTAACTCCCTAATACAGATTCCAGATGAAAATCTCAACAACAGGCCAGACCAAGTGGAAGAAAGACCATTAGGGTTTGAAGAGTGTTCTTTCACAATATCACATTTAGATAGAAATAAGGAAAAACAGGGAAAAAATGAATAGCACCCACACTATCATAGGGACACTATTGTTCGAATCAATTCAAAGAGTTACTTGCTGCATCTCAACCTCAACCCTGTCCCATGTGGCTGTGCCATGCGACATTCAGTTGTTTTTAAAAAACAAAAACCCTATACTTCCTGTGGTTTTCATGATTAATATGAAATGATGAAATCTTTATATGCATACATTTAATATTTCCTTCATCCTAATATGTGTCACTATTAGCTACCATGTAGAAAGCTAAGCTGTTCAAGGACTGGTTCGCATAATATTCACAATCCTACAGCCCTCAACATGCTATAAAAATACGTGGTCCTTATTCTGCATGCTAACATTCCACGTGATCCTGGTATCTTCACTGTCCCCCTTAGATGACAATGTCCAGGTACCAGTGTCAGGCCGCATTCCTGAAGAAAGACCACCAGGCTGTGTGACTTCAGGAAGTTCACTCTTCACTCCAGGACAAGGTTTCTCAGACTCCCACTACTGGTGTCTGAGTTGGAGAGAGGGCAGCTGACCTGTCTCCTAGGACATTTAGCCGTCTGCAGCTTTCCTAAATTCTGCTCACGGGATGCCAGCAGCACACACACCCCACTAGGACCACCAGGAATGACCTCCTGCCATTCCCAAATGTCCCTTAAAGAACAGAATGGGTAATGTTGAGAACCACTGGTCTGTAGAGAAAAGGATTGTTTAAGCAACTAAATAGATGAATACAAACTGATGCCGTTTCCCAGCTTACCTATAAATTTTTCATTTCTCTGTGAAATGAGTAAGCCTCAATATCTTTCTTTAAAGTTTACATTTATTCAGTTTGAATAATCCTGCTGATTCCTAAATATATTTAATATTTCTATGGCACATAGTTTTTGAGAAGGCTCTAACTCTACATCATTATATTATAACATATGAGCAGCTCATCTTTTAAAAAGTTGGAAAGTGGATTTGGTCTCAGGTTTTGATTCTCAATCTTATGGAAATATTAGTTATGCTTTTTTTTTTTTTTTTTGATATTGGAGATTGAACTCGGGTCCTTGCACTTGTGAGGCGGGTGGCGGAACCACTGAGCTAAATCCCCAGCCCTAGTAATGCTATTTTTAGTTAATACCGTGGTTTTCTGCCAAAGAGCTCAATCTGATCTTTTATGCTCACATTACTTTTGTTGGGTAGGCAAGAGCTTAATGCTGTGTACCATCAGTAGGGGAGGTTAAGTGTCAACTCAAAGGCAGAGAACTCATCAGTGGCAAAAAAAAAATTTGACAATTTTCGTGACTTTTTCTCCCATTGAGTTACTGTGATTCAAAATAATTGAGAAGCAGCTTATGTATTTTGCATTATAATATTTTACCCCAAAATTGAGAAATTAAGATAAATTATTTTTAATTAATAACAATATCACTTTGTGAAGAAATCTACCCGGCACTGTTACATGTTTGTAAATGTAAAACACTGATAGTCTCAATTGTCATAAAGATGTATTTTGTCTTAAGGAAAATGAACACCAATGAAAGTATTATATTTCTTGTTAAAAACACATTGCCTAACTTCTAGGCAGTCAGTGAAGAGAAAAAGTTAAAGAACTTGATTTTGATTTCCAAAATCGAATCACTCTACAATGCACTTAGAATTATTAAATAAATAACTGTAGTTCAAATCACAGTAGCATAAAACAAATAAGATTATATCTCATTAAAACATTGTGGGAGCCAGGGATTTATCTCAGTGGTGGCACTACTGCCTTGCAAGCGCAAGGTCCTGAGTTCGATCCCCAGTACCAAAAAAAATATATTGTGGAAAGATTCACGAAATGTGATGTTTGCTTACAAGTATAATGATCAAAAAGAGCATTTATACACATAAGAAATACATGAATATATAGTGAATTTAAATGCTATATAAATCTCTTGCTCTAGAGAAATGCTACTTCTTATTTTATTTATTTCTTAATGCCTCTATATGTACAGAGCATGGTTTCCCAAATAAAATAGATCAGAAAATATGCACAAAATTACTGAATTACAAAACATTTGTATGTTTTATATTTCTAAATATTTCTTTCATCTTTTTTAAAAATTTAAAAAGCTTTTAAACAGTATCTAGTGTGGTCATTGAAAAAATAAGTTATTGATGAAATCCTGTACTAAACTCTTAGCTAGGAACATAGTAATACAAACAATGAAGCAACTTTGAGACTGCTATATGAAATTTTAAAGCATCAAACAAAGCAGATATTTAGTAAGTCTGGTACATTGAAAATATAGTACTACCTAGTATTTAATTTAGCCTCTTAACTATGTGAATATACTAAAATTTCAAGATTTCTAAACATAGGAACCATCAATCAATTTAACTGATCACAAATTAGTTGACATTCCAGTGTTTAACTCAACAGCATTGAGTAAAAACAGCTAACTCCATAAAACTTAATTTCTGAAGTTCAGTGCTGAGGATGATGGAATCCAGGGCCCTGTACACGGCAGGCAAGTGCTCTACCACTGAGCTCCACCGCCAACCCTGAACTTAATCATTTTTTTTAAAACACAATGTTCGTGGGTCACCAAATCTGTAAGAACCCACATCAGCATCCACTCATCAGTACGGGGCTCATGAGTTTATCATTCACAGGCTGGGACCTGGTGAACCAGGCCTGTGTGGCGGTGTACACTGGGTGTATCAAGGCATAGCGGAGCCCAGGGCAACAGAGGAAACGGGAAACCAGGAAGGCAAGCTGTGGTTCAGAAACTAGGAATGTACATAAGAACTGTAGTCTTAGGTAAGATAAGCAAGTAAGGCCAGGAGCCTCAGAAAACAAGCCAAAGGCACAAGAATCCATACCAAAGGGCCTTATCATTTGTGTCTGTTTCCTGATTTCCGCCTTCCTGCTCCAGAATCCATCCCAAGGTTATTATTACACGCTATGAGCCGATCCAGGATAAGAAGCAAAACCCCCACAACCCAGGGCTGTCATTTCACTGGTCCCTAAGAACAGAGTATGTGGTAGGAGAGAGAAAGCTCTTTTCAACATTGATTTTGATTTTGGCAAATGCTGAAAGTTTTATGCTAACACCAAAGGCATTGAAAACATTGTCAATAATGCCCAAATTTAAGAGTATGCCTTTGACTGCCAAGTATCCTGTGTATATGTGTGTGTTAGCCCTTCAGCATGTATAGAGTCAGAACTGCGGCTCCACTGGAAAAAAAGAGAGAGGAAAATGCTGATGTTCAGACTCAACTCCAGAGTACCACGATAAATCACTGTGGAAAGGGAAGAAAATCAGGACTTGACTTTACCAAAAATGTAGCCCCCAAAACACTCACGTTAGACAGAAAATCAATCTAATTCTGATCCCATTATTCTAGAAAACATGTAAAACCAAGGCACGGTTTAAAATCTTCTAGTATCAGAGCTACTTCACAGGCGAGTCCCGCTGAACTTGTCGCTTGGATCTGTGAAGTTCAATTCCACATGGCTGAAGGCAGGGTTATCAGTTCCACCGCTTTCCACCAGGTGAGATTTGTAGCTTAAAACATGGTCCTTCTAAGAGAAAACGTTAACAGGGTGATTAGAAAAAAGAAGTTTACTTAATGCTAAATAATTGCCACTACTGTTTTAATTTCTTTATGATGGCTTTGTAGTCTACTGAGGGAGAGAGCTGTATAATGGAGTAGAGATCAGCAGGGGATAGAATGATACACACCAGACCCAGGCCATGATCAAAGAAAAGGGTGTATACCTTTCCTCCCCACCCTGTTCAAGAGATAGGTTCAGAACTAACTAGGGCACTATCCAGGCGATAAAGCCTGGCTTCCTCATTTACGGTAAATGAAAGCCAACTTACTTTCTTAAAAATATCAAAATTAGATAAAAAGTCCTCTTTGGTTAGTAAGAATCTGGGGTCTAAGTTCTGTTTTCTTCCTCCTGAAAAAAATGCAATATTTACATTGTTAAAAAGATATTTGTACCACACCGTGACATGTACCAGCACATGGGCAGCTAGTGGACATTATACTCTACACACTCATAAAACACAGAAAGAGAAACTTAAACCGTGCCACCATTCCCCTTTCCTTCCATCAGTCTCAGACCCTGTAGGCCCTCACTGTGATAAATATGAGACTCATGATATATAAATAAATAGGTAAAGATAGATAAAGATATGACAGCTCCTAAGTTCAAGCCAACTGCTGCCTCTGGTGCTCAACTAGAGTCCTTCGCTCCAGTGCTGGTTGGAAAAACCGATTCAAAAGTATCCTCTGATCCACCAACAAAATTTTAAACCATCTGCCCCTGCATCTGGTGCTAAAGCTGCCTTTAGCCAGTTTGGTGACTTTGAATATTTGTAGGTGAAGAAATCCAGGGAGTGATGAACTGTTGACTAAATTGATTGAATGCAAATCAGTGTGCTTACTGCTGTTTGATCCACACCCTCCTCCCTAAGGTTTGCTTTACAAAACTAACCCCTTGGTTTGGCATTTTATTTGTGGCTCAAAGAGAATGCTTTTATGAAGTCCTCAAAGCACCTCTCTCCAAATCATTTAGGAGATGTGCTTAAGAGACAGATTTCTGGGACCGGGGATTTAGCTCAGTGGTTTTGCTGCCTGCTGCGCAAGCACAAGGTCCCGAGTTCGATCCCCAGTACCAAGAAAAAAGAAAAACACAGATTTCTGGACTCCAGCCTAGACTATGCAAATTAGGATCCCTGTAAATGGGGCCACTGAGTCGTACTGTGGGGAAACTTCCAAGATGATTCTGTTGCCCTCTAAAATTCGAGAACCATCATTTTGACACAAATATTAGACTCTCAGCTATGGAAATCTCCGCTGTTCTAGAGATAAGATCTACCTTAAATTCATTCACCATTACACAGTGCCTACTGTGTGCTACGACTGCTAGATGTTGCAGAAACCGAACTGAATAAAACAATCATCGCAATAACAGCTCATGATCTACTTAGGAAAATATTTGCTCCCATTTTACGGATAAAGAAACAGACTCCTGGAGCAAAGGTAACCAGAATTGCATGTCTCTAGAGTTTTATCAAGATGCTCACTGCTGCTTTGGAGTAGGAGTAAGTCATTTATGACATGAATGAAGTTAGAGTGCTTTTTATTACTACATGTCTGTTCATCTGCATAGACCATTACTTTTTAAAATGAAAGGGCAATATACAGATGTTGTGGTTTAGATCTAGAATGTTCTCTGACAGCCTCTTCTGCTCACAGGTGGGGCTTCTGGAAGGCAACTGGATCGTGGGGGCTCCATACTCATCAGTGGATTAATCTATTGATGAGTCCATAGCTAACTGCGTTGTTAGGAGGCGGGGCTTGATTGGGAGAGGTAGGTTACTGGGCTTGCTCCTTGAAAGGGTGGATCTTCCTCCACAGCTTCCTGGCTCCATTCAGTCTCTGATTCCTGGCTCCCATGAGGTGACAGCTTTCCTCTCTCATGCCCTCCACCATGCTGTTTCTACCTTGGAGCCAGACAACCATGGACTCAATCCCCAAAACCATATGCCAAATTAAACCTTAAGTTGTGCATGTCAGACATTTTGTCCCAGTGCTGGGAAGGTGACTGAAACAACAGATATCAGAATCACAGAATTTAAGAAGGAACACTCAAAGGAAAGAATCTAACATCTCACTTTCTTTTAAAAAATGAGGAAGAGGGAGTTAAATAAAAGCCAAAGATCAAATAGTACAGGAGACCAGTTAGATACATTCCAAATCTAAACAACTGGGTAACTGGTGAGAAAAGTTTAGAATCTGTCTTAAATATATCAAAACAGATAAAAGAATAAACCTATTATCCCAGTAATTTTATTTATGAGAAAAAGCAGATCTTTTGAAAAAGAACCAGAATACTTTAAAATAGCTGAAGGGCAACAAATACCTACACAGTTTATAATTACCAATTATAAAGTTTATTTTTTATTGACATGTTTGCAGTACATAATGTTTACATGCCTTGTGTGGAGCCGGCACAGGTACACAACACATCTTCATTCTTTTTTTCATCCACTTTCCCTCTCCTCCCTCCCTCATTTGAGAAGTATCTACCTCCCTATTTCCTATTATCTATTTTTTATTTTGCTCTTTATTTATAATTTGGCTTTCTACATAAGACAAGCCATGTGATATTTAAGCTTGTGTGTCTCATTTATGTCACTTATTATTATGGCCTCAAGGTACATCCATTTTCCTACAGATAATTCAAGTTTATCCTTCTTTATGGCAAAGTAGTATTCCATGGTGTATAAATACCACATTTTCTTTACCCATTCATCTGTTGGTGAACATGTAAGTTGCTTCCAAGATTTAGCTGTTGTGACCTGTGGTCTATAAATATGGATGTGCATGGACCACTGTGATATGCCAATAAGTTTGAAAGACAGTGCTATCTATGTCCCAAAAACAATAATTGATAATAGGATTCTATTAAGCAGCACTGAACAGGTAGCTTTGTAGCATAAAGAAATACTTGAACAACAACAACAAAAAGAAATACTTGAACAAAATGTAAGCATTTCTGAGTGATTAGAAAACACTGATAAGAAGGGCAAGGCAGCCTTCTGGGATTTGGGTGCTGCGGATGTAAATGTGGGAAGGCGGAGAGAATTAGGGAGCCCAGCACTTTCACCAGCCTGCACCACTGTCCCAGCCCAAGCACTATGTTTTCTCACCTGGACTTCGGCATATAGCCCGCTACTTGCCCTTGGCCCCTACAGACTATGCTCAAACTGTATCAAGGGCTCCTTTGAGAAGGTTTGGAAAAGAAAATGAAAAAGATATCCACGTATTAGACCTAAAAGACACAGAAATGGAAAACGGGAGAAGAGACAAGGGATTAGAGGAAAGTGGCAGAAATTACAGAAGAAATAACATAAGGAAATGCTCAGAACTGAAGGACAGGAGTCTTCAGCTGTAAAGGACCCTCCTGAGGGCCAAGGCAAGTCAGACGCAGCAGGTAGCATGCCACTGGCGTTCAACAGCAGCACAGTAGCCAGGAGAAAATTAAACTAAGTGCTTTTCAGCCTAAGATTCCTATTCCACTTATGGACCAACTGTAAGATAGATTAAATAATTTTTCAGACATGCAGTTTCCAAAACCTCTCCTCTTGTCTCCCCTCTCTCAAGAAAATGCTGTAAGATGTACTCATTCAATTAAGCGCATAAACAAACATAAGGACTAAGTGATGTGGGCAGTAGGGAACCTCACACAGGAGAGAGGGTAAGAGAATTCTCACAATGAAGAGGAAATAACGTCCGAGGGTAAAAGCGCTATAGCAATCCCATAGACCAGTTAACACTATGTCTACTATCAGTTTGATTTTTCTATAGATATTTATTTTTAAAGTTTATCAACATTTTTCAAAAACTTTTATACTATGTTTAAACATAAACATCATAATTATTATTCCTTGTGTGTATATACTTACTTACAGTGTACAAAGAGCCAACAGGGGACAACAGGAAGGTCCTGGGATAAGGCTGTTCGGTGAAAGCCTTGTAGTAGCTATAGGGAGTTTTTGCAAACATCTTACTTTTACAGCAGTCTGTGAGCTGGGCAGGTTAATTATTATTATCCTCATCTTACACCGGAGAAAGCTAAGGCTCAGAGCCGCTGTGTGACTGCCTGGATTTACACATCTATTAAATGGCAGAACCAAGGCTCAAATAGAGACGACCTGTTCTCGAGTGCAGGCTCTCAAATTCCCATGCATAAAATGGAAGAAATAATTCAATTAAGTATTAAAAGGATCACAGTAAAAAAATAAAAGATGGCTATAAAACAGACATAATAAAAACCAGCATAAATACAAGAATACTGTGAAGGTACTTACCTGTTGATAAACTGAGAAGCATTCCCACAAACAATGTGGTCAAAGTCCCAATGGTGCTGAAGTACAGATAGGATAAAGAATACCAGTTATTCATCAGTGGAGTCCTAAAAGACAGCAAAAGCATTGCCATAAGATTTAGTGCAATGCTACTAGCAACTACATGTACGGGTTAATGATCCTCACAACAGAGTAAAAATACAGTATTTAATAACGCCTTCAGTATCATAATCTGCTGTTCTGATCTTTACTTCCTGGGCCAGAAATCAAAAGTATGGCTTCACCCTGACCATACACTGGGGAGAAGATTTAAAATGTCACAGGAATGGCGTCACAAAATACTCTCGGTTGGGGGAAACCTGAAGTATAGAGACCCAGGCCACAGTGGTGCAAGGTTCTGCGAACTCCTGGCACCAAGAAAAGAAGAAATCATGCCAGTGAAAGCCATTCGTGCTCATCACAACTCTTTATCAGAGCGTATGATCTCCGTGGCCAAGGAACAGCTGGATGCTGCGCTATTCCTACCAACTGCAACAACCAATTCGCTGTCATCTTGTTTTCAATCTATAAAACCCCAGCTCTCTCAGATGCCATCTTTGTAGCACTTACTCTGGGCAACTAGAACTTGTGTTTTCTCCGCTGGGTGGATCCTCATTTTGACCCAAAGGAACTCAGTTCTCACACTCAATGTGACAGCACCTGCTGTTTCAGATTGCACAGTGCTACAGTTTGGATCAATGTCTCCCAAAGGCCCAATGTGAAGGGCTTGGGCATACACCCATGTTGCTGTCGGGAGGTGGTGGAGCCCTTAGGAGGCAGGTGAGGTGGAGGAAAGTCAGTCATGAAGGGGCAGTGCCCTCAGAGGAGATACTGGGGACCCCTTAGGCCCTTCCTTCCGTCTCTGGCTTTGCTCTCTGGCCACTACCGCTTCTGCCACACTCTCCCACCACAACAGACCCAAAGCAACAGGGCCAACCGACTATGGATTGAAACCTCTGAAACCATGAGCCTAAATTAGCCTTTTACCCTCTGTATTATGTCCAAGGCACTGTTCTTGTCATGGTAATCAGCCACAAGTAAGGCAGATAAAGTTCCCGTCCACTGATGCTTACATCCTAATGGACAGAGAAATACAATAAACAAGTAAGCAAATTAACGAACATGATTTCCATGGGTGGAAAGTCCTGTGAGAAAACTAGAGCAAGATGATGCCACCTTAGCAGGTTAGAGAGGGAGGGGCCACACTACCACGAGTGCTCAGAGAAACCATTTGCCAAGAAATGACATCTGAACTGAAATCTGAGCAACAAACCATCTTCCCAGCTGAGCAAAATACAGCGAGCAGGACACAGAATGGGGCCAGATGAGAAAGCCTTTGGGTGGGCTGAGATTTTCCTCCACAATGATTGGCAATCTCCACAGATTGTAAGCAGTGAAGTTAGAGGTCTGTTCTATTTCTAGAACAATTGCTCCAGGGTTCCACTTTCGGTTTTGCTAGAGTAGCTCGATGGAGACCAACCATCCTGCTATGAATAGTGCATAAAATCTGGAAGATGGGAGACAGGCAAGTGTTTTAAGACATCAGAGAGATCAAAGCAATGAGAACTTGAGGGACAGAGCCCACACGGCAGGGACACACAGTGACGTGGGCCAATGAAAGTGTGGCAGGCAGTCAGGCGCTGGGCCAGAGACGGGCCAAATGGAACAGAACACAGCACCACCAAGAGACTCACGGGGAAACGGCCCTCTCCTTTACATTAGTTCAGCGGCCTGCGTCACAGTGGGCCGGCAGGATTGTCTTTCCGCCAGAGACTGCTTGGCCTACCGAAGGGGAAGTTACGGAGGGGAAATTGGCTCCGTTTGCAGCACTGAGCTCACCCTCCAGCAGATTGCATTCCCCACACGTGACTGGATACCAACAGGCCCTTTACAGGAGAAGCTGCGGGAATATCTTTAGCACCTCGTGGAAGGCAAAGATTTCTTCAACAAGACACAGAAGGGAATAACAATATAGAGCAAGATTCATACTTGAGCTTAATTAAAATGAAGAAAATCTGGCAAACAAAAGATATTAGTAAGAGAATAAAGTTGCAAACTGATATGTTTGTTTCATCTGCCTGGTAGTTGTTGTTTTTAAAATTTGAATTAGTTGCCAAAATGCAAAAATCAGGACATCTTACAAGAACACTGAGAATATACTATGTATTTACATCTGTGATATTAGGAGGGAAAACTCAAAACCAGAACTAAACAATTGTGTTAGTCCTTTATTTCTAAAATGAAGGTATTGTTACTGTTCTGAACATGCTGATTTTTTCATGATTAAACTTCCTCTTGATACTTTAAGGATTATCTGAGAAGTCATGACTTTTTACAAAATATAGAAGTAAAAAAAGAAAAAATACAATCATGGGGTGGGAGAGAAATATTTTCAAACCATATCTTGTATCAAGAATATATCAATAATTCCCAAATAAATAATAAAAATACAGAGTCTATTGAAAAATTAGGCCAATGTCTTCAATAGACAAGTCATAAAAGAAGACATCTAAACGGTCAATAAACGTATAAACTGCATGAATCATAAGGAAGATTAGGTTAAAACTACTAGCACACTTATGCACTCATGTTAAAAAGTTAAAAAACAAAACAAAACTGAATCTGGACAACTACCTGGTATCTTAAGTCTTTGGCTGTGTCACCTACACCCTTGTACAGAAGGAGGTGACTTTTCGTACATTGGTTTCTTCACTCTGCAATGCATACTCTTCTTTCCTTGGTCCCTACCTTTGTCCCAATCTTGTCTGCCTAGTTAAATCTAGTTTGTATAACTCCTACAAGAAGGTGCTGTGGTTTCAACGTGTCCTCAAAAGTTCATGTGTCAGAAACTCCATCCCTGAATTTATATGTGGACAGCATTTGGAAGCAGCATGTGGAAGGTAATTAGGGTGAAATGATGTCAGAAGGGTCTCTTCCCCCATGATGAGATTAGTGCCTGTTATGGCCGTGCCTAGATGTCCCCCAAAGCCTCATGTGGTCATTGGTGGGACTTTTGAGAGGGGGCTGGATCTAGGGTGTATGGTGCTGGGATTAAGGATATGCGATTACTAAATTAGTCCACTGATTGGTTTGGCATAGTTCTGGGTGTGGATAACAGGAAGCCCACCCTGGGGGTGAGTGGCACCACACAAAGGGCGGACAGCCTGGAAGGGATGAAAGGGAGAGGTATGCTGCTGCTGCTTTGCTACTTCAGTGCTTTGCCACCTTCTACCCACCATGAACCTTTTCTCCTCTCTGAGGCCCCTCTGCCATTCCTTGGAGCCAGCCAACTACAAACTGAAACCTCTAGAAACTCTGAGCTGCAATGAGCCTTTCCTCTTTCAACTGTGGGTTTTGTCTCAGCAAAGAGAAAAGTAACTAAGACAGTGTCTTTATAAGAAGAGGAAGAGGGCAGTGCTAGGACACTTCCACTTCCTGGCCATATTAGGAAGCCACCCTCCCCCCCGCCCCCAGATGCTGAGCGGATGCTGAGCAGATGCTGGGCAGATGCTGGAGACATGCCCTTGGACTTCCTTGCCCGATCTATATTATTCTGTTATAGCAACAGCAAACAGAGCAAGACAGATTTCCCAGTCACCACCTCCTGGCTAGCATGATAGCCTATGGATACCACTTATCACAAGGTATTGCTTAATTACTTCTTTTCTCGCCCAACTTCCCTTTTATTTCCTGTGACAAGAATGACATTTAAAACCTTCTCCTGCATCAAGACAACTGCATTCTTCAAGTAGTCATACATCTCTGAAATCTTCATGTTAATCTACACACCAACATTGTCTTTATTTGTTCTTTTAACAAATATTGTATCTGTCAAGTATCAAGTGCAATTTACCATGTGCTAATTATTATAGTTATCATACATATCCTCTCAGGTTAGACTGTAATTTCTTAGAAAATAGGAATGGGTAAGAAGAAGCAGATATTAAACAAACAGCTAGATACATAGTTCATGTTCAAATACTCTTGCTGATTAGCTGAACTATTTATTTGTTTGTTTGTGGTGCTGGAGATTGAACCTAGGGCCCTACACTTAATAAGTAAGCACTCTGCCCCTGAGCTACACCCCCATCCTCTATTACTGGAATTATTTTGTAACTAAGCTAACCTATAAAGGTGATTATTTGGTACCAGGAACATAATAAACCTTGGCTGATCTATTTGTTTCAGGAATCTAAAGAACCATTTTGCCTTATGCTGTTATATTAAAGGAGATATTTACCTAACT
Source organism: Heterocephalus glaber (assembly GCF_053883595.1). Taxonomy (NCBI): domain Eukaryota; kingdom Metazoa; phylum Chordata; class Mammalia; order Rodentia; family Bathyergidae; genus Heterocephalus; species Heterocephalus glaber. The sequence continues at coordinate 18,757,764 of NW_028258357.1, forward strand.
GGAAAAAATGCTAAGCAAAACTATGTAACCAGAAGGACAGTCTGAATGTCCTCTTATCTCACTTAACTTTCAGTTCATCTTTTCTCCCTTTCTGGCCCTCTCCGGTGACTTTCCTGAACCTCTCCCATTCCTGCTTTTATGCTGGTCCACACTCCTCCCCAGATTTCTTTGCCTCTGTCTTCACAGCATGTTACTTAGTCTCCCAAATATTTCTTGGACTCTGGAACTAACTTTTCCCTCCATCCATACACAGCATACAGCCCTGAACTCCCCCAGAAGTCCCACTGGCAAGAATTTGCAAGTGAATTCCTTCTGGGATTGTGCATGGCTTCATTAATAACAGCTCTTTCTGTACACAGGACTGTGTCCATTTTAAGAAGGATGCTCTGTGTCTTGACCCAAAAGCAACAGTTCTCTAAGGCTGCTTCCTTGGAAGCTGGCACTCGGGCAATACTTTGGGGACAGCGTTCTTGTTTTTGTATTCCTTGAGCACAGGCGTGAGATTTTGTACTGTACATCTGCACACTGATGCATCCACTAAGAAAAGTCTGCCCCCACACTCACAGTACAGTACAGCACTCTTCTGCCAACAAGTCTACACTATGGGGTTTTTTTGGTATCAGGGATCAAACTCGAGACCTTGTGCTTTCAAGGCAGGCACTGGAACCACTGAGCTAAATCCCCGGCCCTACGCTATTTCATTAAGTCAGACAAGCTCAGTATTCAGAGGCTCAAAAATATGCTGCCTAAGAGAAAACGCTGGCAGGAAGGTCATAGCTGTGACTCACTGGTAGTGCTCCAAGACCTGGAATCTTTAAACAGAATGATCAGCAACTATTCCACATAATCAGATCATGGTAGATAATAGATCCTCAGTAGAGGATCTATTTCAAATACTAGTTAAGCAATATTTCTTTTATAATTGAGCTTTACATTGAAAACACTTCTCAAAGACAGATAATTTTTCATGCAGTTAGAGTTGGTATTTGGTAGTATATCCATAACAGATTTTTCATTACTATTCAGGTTTCCTTTAGACCTAAAGCTAAAGTGGAAATTTCTATAGAAATTTAAAAAATATATCCTTTTTCTAGTGCTGAATAATATGTTATAACCAAAGACCCACATGGGCTCTGCTAGGTTCAGAATTAGGAAAAATCGCAGTGTTATGGGCAAGATAACAAGCAACTGGAGTTCTCTACTTGTCACATAAATCTTAAAGATAGATTATAAAACTGGATACCTTTCCACATTGTGGATGTCAAAAGTACCCGTAGAAAATGGCATTTCTGTGGCTGTCGTCACATGGGTCCCATTGTATGTGCTGTTGCAGCCGTAAGTAGACAGGTGTAACGGCATAGTTCTCTCCGGAAGTGGGGGGTACAGCTGAGCTCCAATTCCAATCCATAAGGATATGACAAATCCAGCCAACAGACCGACAAACGCTCCCTGGAAAACAAGAGCACTGGTAAAAGGAAGATAATGCCATTTGCTTTAAGATGGAAACCTTTGCAAGTTAAGTTCAACCTGATCCACGCCACAATTACAAGCTCTCTTCCTACATCTCTTCTGCCTTGCAGGATCTCACCCTCTTGTCAAGTGGATCACAGGCTCCCATCCCTAAGCCCCAGTTCCTTCATATCCCTGTCTAACCCTTCACTAACTCCTGCCCACTTTCTCTGCAAATGTTGAATACCTCCAGTTTTTCAACTCTATTTTTGTGGCCAGCACTGGGCTCTGACTTTCCCCACTCTTCACACCCAAAAGAACTGCCACAGTCACAAAGCTGGTTGACTGCAGGCCAGCTGTTCCCTCTGTTTACTTAATCTGTGAACAAATGGCATGCCATATGCACGAGAGTATGCAAATGGAAGCACATCCACGTTATCCTTACACTTAACAACATGCACAATTATAACCGAGCTGCAGGATAATTAGGGGGAAACTATCTAGCCGAGTTACACATGACTGCAGCCCAGCCCTGAGCCAGACCAAATCTCTAGGGAGAAACAGAAGGAGCGGGGAGATCCTGGCCAGGGTCTCCTCTGAAAACACTGGCTTTCTTGTCCTTTGAGAGACTTGGGTTGAGGGGAGTTCTGTCAGGGAGTTCTGTCTGCTCGCGAAGGATTTAAACCCTGGTTCCAAAGGATGGGAGCAAAAGCAGACCTCAAGCTGGGAAGCTGCTCCCCCTGTGGTGGAATTTACCAATAGCAACCTGATCCTGGAGCTGCATGTGGAGAAAAGGGAAGAGCATTTGAGGCAGGGGGTAAATCTAAGTGAAAACACGGGGGAGAAAAAAGAATCACACACTGGTGGGCAAGTGAGAAGTTCGCTGGCCCGAGCAGGGGATTTGTGCTGGGGACGAGGACCGGGAGACCTTTCGTAAGTGTGCAGTCCCTGGGAGCAGACTCCGAGTTCTATGGCAAGAATAACAGTATCTTATTCCTCCCCAAAAGGGCATGTTGGGATTCATCAGGGACAGCCCCACTAAAGGCCATTCATCACGTGTCAGAAAGCACAAGCTGAGTTTTCCCCAGACACTCGACAAACCACTATGCATTTCAAAATGCAGTCAAATTGGGTGTTCAACTAGTCTATTTCACTGTGATTAATTTCTACCCAACTAGCTTCTCCTGATACCTCATTCAGACTTATTAGCACTAATACTAGTCCTCGTTAGAATTGCCTTACCAGTTCCTCATGCCTTATAAGGAGAATGGAAATCTGTAGGCTAAGTTATAGTTCTGCAGTTATTCTAAAAATGTCTGAAAGAAATATATATGCATTATTAGTTTTTCCTGAACTTCATCCTATAGCAGGGCAGAACCAGTGGATTTTCTCCTGGCTTTCAGAGAAATAATTTGTATTTCATTCATTCCAAACAAAACTTAGCGATTCTAATTCTACATACTTAATTCACAGAGAGGTCTGTGTAGAAGAACAGGGCTGCTACCTCTTCCTGGATAAGATTTCCAAGTACAGTCAACTCATCAGAGCATGTTTTGGAGCCCAAAGCCTTCAAATATCAGAACCACAAGCTTTCGGCTCAAGGTGGTGAAGATCTCGTTACTTCTTGTGCATCATGATTATTCATAGGTATCCTCAGCTGTACTGTCCTTAAATCTCTCAGATCTGAGAACATCAGTCCCTTTCTTTAAACTCTAGCTATTAATTTTTAAGAAGGGCATAGGCATTTGCCCCTTTAGTCACATTACGAATATGTACAGTTGTTCTCTAGGGGTCTGGCTGTTTCCATTGATCTTCATGTATGCAGGGTCCCAGTCTGTGTGCTTCCTTACACACTCCATCTAAGTCACAAAGAGTAATTAAAGTCATCGGGGAAGTAACTAACAACATCTCAAAGCAACCATATCTTCACAGTGCAGTAAGAGATGCACAGCTGCTTCAATAGCTGGGAAAATAACGTATACACACATTCATTCTTCACACTTACAACTGAGTTGCCGAAAGGAACCAAAATGCCCAAAGAGAACAAGCCCAGGAGAGGTCCTCCGATCATGCCAAATATGCTGAGTGCCGCCTACGAAAAGAAAAGGAACGCTGGGTCACAATGAGCAATTTCAGACCTGAGCTAGCGCTTCAAGAGGATCCCACCAGGGTGAAGATGAAAAGACCACAGTGCCCTCCTTCGTGTGCAGCCCTGTCACTGGCAAAGAGGTCATTAAAACCTGGAACGCCTGCTTCTCAACACCAAGGGCCCACCTGCTCCTTTGGGTTCCCTCAAAAGTGCGAGGACAGAGGATCCTGAGGGCACGGAGGACCAGGGCAAGTCGGGAGCCACAGCGCCCACAGCCTTGTTCTGATGCATGGCTATCGGTCCTCTCAAGATGCTCTGCCCCACAAGGTTGGAAGGGACCGGAGACAGCGGTGGAACCGCTCCTGACCTGATTCCCTAAGGTAGCACGAAAGGGAAAAATAGGACTTGAAGAAAAGTTGATCAAGTGGTATAGAAAGATATTTGAAACTTGCTTTGATATAGAGACATAAAACCACAAGAGTGAAAGCGATTTGTAACATGAAGCATGAGGAAGTGCAAATAACTGAAGCGTCCAAGAGATGTATCAAGATGTATCAAGCTTCCAAGAGCTGTCAGTAATCTGAGGTGGAGGTTTCCAAGGGCAGAGGGAGGGATGGGGAGGCTGATGGGTGAGAACTAAGTTTTCATTTTATAGCACAAGTAAGTTGATGTTCTGTAGCACAGTAGAATGACAACAGATAATAGACTGTATAACTTTTAAAAGCTAGAAGAAAGGACTGAATGTTTTCATGGCAATGGTAAATATTTGGGGAGATAAATATATTTAGTCTCATTTGAAATTATACAATGTATACGTGTATTGAAACATCACAGGATACACGTAAACATGTACACTTTTATTTGTCAATTAGAAATAAAGAATAGGCAAGACTGTGAGAGAAGAGGAAGGGATACATTGGTTTGTTGATGAGAGAAGAGGGCCCAACAGAACAGAAGGGATGAGTCCAAGAGAAAACACCAGCACCGGGAAACGTCAGAAGGCGTGGCCTGCGCGCTTGATGAGATCGGGCACTTTCGGGCTGGCAGGGCCCTAGCCACTGGCTGCGAACCTTGATTTAAATAAATGTTGTGAAGAGGAGAAAGGACTGGGGCGCTGATGAGCCAGAACTACTGCTTGAGAAGGACGTGATCCGGAGTCGGCTGTCACAGAATCCAGCAAAATGCGAGACAGACTCCGCGCAGGACGTGACAAAGAGCACACGGCCCAGGAAGTCAGCGGTGACAAGCAGGATGGGGAGCCAGTTTGGGGGACAGAAGCAAGACACCAAGTAAAGGCTCCGTTAGAGCAGTGGAGGCGAACCTGTCGCACACGTGCCGCAGCTGGCTGCTCACTGTAATCGAAAGCTGTCAAAGGTTCGAAATCACGGTGTGGAGGAATAAGATCTCGATTAGCAAAGAAACAAGGGAGAAAGAACTGAGGTGGAGTGATTCTGACTCTGCTAGAAGATCCCACGATGTATCATCAGCCAGAGACAGTATATAGAAGACGCAGGAGACTCCGCCACAGTAAGCACTGGGAATCCCTGGGCCAGGGCTGGAAATCCCTGCAAGACCCCTGAATGGGCCCGGGGCTGTCACTGGTCTCAGATCTCGGAGGGACTGCACCCCACCTCCAGGCCCTGTGGGGTCTGGGGTTCAGAGACTGCCGGAGCTTCAGAGTTCACAGTACAGATATTCCTCGCTTAAGGACCTACCTACTTAACAGCTGTTCTGAGTTACCACTTGCCCTTTCTTTTGTACAGCTCTGTACTTCTTGTTTATAGCGCTTCACTGTCTTTTTGTGCAGTATGCCTTGTTTATACCATACTGTAATTTCTGCTGATTGTTCTGTATAGTACAGTACTGCAGTTTTATATTCTGTTGTACATTACTGCAAGTAAGAGTTATGCAAATAATAGCAAAGCCATCAAGCTGTAGTTTCCTTTGACCATTTCATTGTTCTAAATTTTGTAATGTACATACTATATAATTCCTCATTTAGCAACCAATTCATTTAATGACTTAATCACAAGAATGACTTGGTCGTTAAACGAGGACCATCTGTTTTCCACGGTCAGTCAAATCTCAAACAGATCTTCTGTGCCGGGTGAGGAGGGTCAGCAGCATTCTCAGAACAATCTGCTGGGAACTGAGCTGCATCGTTGGCAGCCAGCGAGGGTAGAGTAGGTCTAGGGTCCCTGGTCACTCGGGGGAGAAGCGAGTGGTTTCAGCTGCAGATCTAGGGCAGACTCACCAGCAGTGGAGGGAGAGAAGTTCAAGGCAGTAATCAGAGCCAAGTACAGTGGTGCACACATGTAATTCCTGCATTCTGCTGAGGCAGGAGGACTGCAAGTTCAAGCCCGGCTGGGGCAACTTACTGACTTACAAGACCCTGTCTCAAAATACAAAATAAGAGGGCCAAGGATGTAGCTCAGTGCAAAGGCCCTGGGTTCAATCCCCACTACGAAAAATAAAAAATAGCAATCAGGGCATTACTCTAAAGCCTGGACACGAGTGGAAGGGCCAATGAGGACACGCTCAGCAGGCTCACGGGTTGGCCATGGCTGGGAGGCAGAAGTGAGGGTGGCAGTGACCCTCGCTCCAAGCCATCATGAATCATGAATAAACAGTCTGGGAAGCCACAACTGGACATGGGAAACCAGGCCACCTGGAACAGGGAAAGACAGAGGGGACACTGGGGCTTGGAGACACAGCCCCGGGAGATGTAAAAGTTGTCGAGCACTCGGGGGTGGCAGGCTTGGAGTTGCTTGATTTCAGAGCAATGTCAGTGGGGTGGGACAGGGGGACCAAGTGGCCTCAAAACCCCACAATAAGGTCCAGAGACACTGAGCTGGAGGTGGTATTGAAGATGCAAAAGCCTGGTCTCGAACCAACTTGGGTCTTGTCCATCACAAATGGCTACCAGGCACAACAGGTGTTTCTGGGAGTCCCGGCCACAGTGACAGGAGACAGTGATGGAGATGGCTCCAGAGACTCCTGGCCAAGCACCTCAATAAAGGCCTCGTCAGGGAGGGATGTGTGGCATCCAGGGCAAGGGGCAGGAGCGTTACCAGTGACCATGGAAAGGCTGGGCCCAGCTGTCCAGGAGCGAGTGGAGGCCCACGTCTGCTCCGAGGACAGCCTGGAGGGACTCATGAGGCTGCCCGGAGACCCACCAAAGATCCACTGGCCTCGCTGATTTCTTCATGACAGTCTGCTCCAGGTCACTCTCTCTGGATTCTTTCGAGGAAATGGATGTCAATTCTCGCTGACTTCACCCATCCTCACTGCCATGTGTCACATAAAGGGTTTGGGGTGGTCTCTGTTAACTAATTTCCTCCAGGGCAACTTCTCCCCAGCCCTGTGCAATTCACCCTGAAGATGAATCGCAGATTCCAGCTCCGTTTGTTCCCATCATGCTCTTAGAGGTGGAGTGCAGGTGTGGGCTGGGCCAGGCAGGGCTGGGGCAGATACCAGTAGGGGTCACATGACTGAGGATGCTCCCATTCTCTACCCAGAGACCCTGCTCAGAGTTTAGGGTTCCTTCCTGCCTTCTTACATCTGTATGCAGCCTGGGTCCGTTACCAGGTGTTTCTCCCACAGAGAGCTATTTGTCGAGGGCAAGCTTTGTTCTGAGGTGCAGGACAGTTGCAACTGTACAAAGTGGCCTTGTGTCCTGAAACTCCTTGGGCTAAGCCCGGAAAACCCCAGGGCCAATTTGCATCACACTACTAAGTGACACACAGCAGCAGCCCTGCAGAGCCCTTGAGCAGGTGTACAGTGACACTAATGCACCAATCCTATGGTCATGAGGTCATAAGATGTCTCGTCAGCTACATTCCACATCCACACCCAGTGCAGAAAGAGGCTCCCCTCAGCTGAGGAAGCCGGCCTGCTGCCTCCACGTGGCAGCCATGACTCAGGGCTTGCCCGCCCTACAACAGTGGCCTCAAAGAAAGCCACTAAAATGGAAGGCGTAAGATCAAATAAATTTAAAAAACTCCAAGTTCCATCAAAATTCACTTTTCACAGCAAGACCCAGGAAGACCTCAAAAGGCTGCATGCTACCTGATTTCATTTAGGGAACACTCCTCCTCCCACCGCCACACCGATACTGGGGGCCTTGTGATTTCAAGGCAGGCACAGTGCCACTGAGCTAAATCCCCGGCCCTCTATGCAACACTCAACATGACAAAATTGTAAGAATGGAGGACAGATTTGTGATTGCCAAAGGCCAAGGAGGGAGTGGGTCAGGAGAGAAGTAGGCGTGGTTATGAAGGACACCAGCGGGGACACTTCCAGTGATGAAGCTGCTCCGTACCTTACTGCTTCCATGTCCATATTCTGGTTGTGATATGGTCTTATCAAAATGTAACCACTGCAAGATGTTTTTGTGAGACATTGCCATGGAGTGAAACGGAGTATAGGATATATGCAACCTCGGTATCACTTCTTGCAATTGCATGCATGTAAATCTGTGACTATCCAGAATAGAAAGTTGAATTTTTAAAAAACGTTTAAATATGCAGCCACCTCTGTCCTCCAATGGGTTTATGTGTAGATAGATGTGTGGAGAGAAGTCTGGAGTGACAGTCAGAGGAACATTCGGAGGTTTGGAGTCGCATGGAGCTTTGGGCTCAGCTCTTACCTGTAGCAGAGCTCCCATGAGTGAGGCCAGTGCAGCCATCCCGATGCACAGGACTCCGTACAGCACACCTAGGTGGGTGACACAAAGGCACTGTATAGTCCAGACCCAGAGAACTGGGATTCCCAGGAGAGTGGGCCACTGTCCCTCTGGGTCAGAGAGAAATTACACAACTGAGATGAAGAGTGACCGCACACATCACAGGCAGCCCAACAAGGAAAGACGTGTTTTCCTCCAGAATCGGCAATGAGAACAAACAAGGCCCGCATACTGTGTCCCAGGATTAGGTATAAGAGCAGGTTATGTAAGGAAAGACTCCCTGGAATTAACTATGGGAGTTTTAAAACTAAGAACTACTGTATTGTGTTATTAATTTAATCTGCTGCAAAGGTGTCTATAGAGGAAGGCTCAGCACTTTGTGCTCAGCCTACTACAGGTGAAAAGGCGGGGAGGGATCAACACCAGAAATCAGAGCCTTCTGACTTCTGCTGTTCTCCCCCTCAGGGCCGTGGTGACCCACACCAAGGGCGGTGGTGAAAGTCCAGCGGCCCCACGCCTCTCCCGTTAAAACTGCCAGCAAAGGTGACTTCAAGGTCAGTTTCCCATTCCCTCTTCTGCCAAGTTGTTCCCCAAACTTTTTTATAGAAATTCTTAAGCCACCATTGTTTGTCAGAGTGTGAGATTTTTATTTCCTCTTGTAGCTTTCGCTTTTTACCATTTTTTCCATTTATTTTCAATTTTTTTCATGCATTTGCTTTTTAAAATTAAGTAAATATTAGCTACCCGTCTTTTATTTTTTTAAAAAACTGATTCAGCAAAAATTACTTTAAATAAATCAAGAGGCTTTCCAATGCTCAAAATTCAAAATATAGGGAAAAAGAATGGAAAAATCCTCATCATTAAATTAGTGCATTCCTTAAATTATGTTATTCCTATTTTATTCACACTAGCATTCACCCCTTTGTTAAGTATAGTGGGTAAATAACATTATTGTACTTAAATTTTTTCTAAAAAAAAAAATCTTACATTAATTTTTTTTCTGTCTTTAGCTTGATTCTTCCTCATTGAGTAGGCATGAACAGTCACTGTTACAGTTTAATACTCAAAATTACTGAAAAGAATATTCAAACCATCTGTTGTGTTCTTGTCCACGATGTCCTTATTGCATACACTTCGATGTAATGATTTCATAGAACGCTTCAAATGAATGCAAATCTTATCTATATTAGCAAGTCCTGGAAACTGTCCTTTGTGGTCCACTGACAATGAAATTTTTTCTTTTTATTTTGGAGACAAGGTCTCACTATGCATGTCAGGCTGGCCTTGAACTCGCTATGTAGCCCAGGCTGGCCTCCAACTCAGCGGTGATCCTCCGGCCTCAGCCTCTTGAGTGCTGGGACTACAGGTGTGTGCCACCACACCTGGCCTGAAATATTTAAAGTATCTTCCAAATCTTGGTTGCAAATACGGCCATATCTGCACTAAACTGTGGGCAAGTGGATGTGGATATGCATTCTCACTGGGATGTACTTAGTGCTTTGTAGAGGAAAAGAACCTCTGGTGTCTCAAAAGAAGTCTCCTCTTGGAGCTGGAGGGGAGTTGTGAACAGAGCTTACTCATTCCTTGGGAAATCCAGAAGAGAGACCTCTCTGAGAGCGACCGGAAGTAAGGTCTGATGAGATCTTCCACGGTCACTGCAGCCAGCGCATTAATACTGGAGGACACTGTGCTGGGAGGGCAAAGAAGGAACACTCCGGTTAATAATATTTTAGCTTTAACAATACTTATCATGGGAACAGGGAAGAAGAAAGCAAATGGAAACTTCTAAAATGTAACCGGATTTCTGTTGCTCTTAATGACTAAAGTCCACTTATCATCCAAGAATGATTCAGGGAGGGCCGGGGATTTAGCTCAGTGGTTCCACCACCTGCCCTGCAAGCGGAAGGATCTGAATTCAATTCCCAGTACCAAAAAAAAAAAAAAAAACGATTCAGGGCATAGGCTGGATAGTATTAGAAAAGGATGTGCTAATGTAATTTCTATTTTCCAGTTAGTCTTCTGTGTCCATAAAAATGTACATTATTATACTATTATTATTACATTATTACATGACTTTAAAATATAGTTTTCTTTATGCATTGAAAGGATTGTCATAAACCCTCAGTAACATGTGCCATAAATAGTCCTTTCCTGAATCCTCACTAACATATGCTGTACACATTGATAACGTCAATCTCCTACAACAAACACAGGAAGAAGGTCAATGACAAAATACAAGATGCTTCTGGCAAGAGTATATTATTCAATAGGCATATAGATTGAATTCTAATTTTCCAGTTGATCATGCTTTAGCCACATGTGTCTTAAACTGGCTACTGCTTTAAATTTTAAAGTAAAGGGTTTTTTTTTTTAGATACCGTGCTATGAAAAAATAGCCTGCAGTTTATCAGATTTAATAGGTGAGGCTGGGCCTGGTGACACTGGCCTGTAATCTCAGCACTCGGAGGAGGCTGAGGCAGGAAGAGCCAGGTAAATTTAAGACCAGCCTGGGCTGCATAGTGAGTTCAAGGCCAGCCTGAACTACTTAATGAGACCCTGTCTCAGAAAACAAAAACAACAACAACAAAGACCAAGTAGGCGAGTTGGGCAGACTTGCAAAACCAATGTCAATATAAGGATGCCCATGCTACCCACAATCAACTCATAGAAATGATATCTTATGATGACACTTTTATAGCATAATAAACCAGCAGGCACCTAGAAAATAACCTAACAAAACATGTATAGGAGCTCCATGCCAAAAGTATAAAGAAAACATTGAGAAAAAGCAAATGAAGTCCGAGATAAATAGAAAGACATACCATCATTCCAGATTGGAAGAAGCAGTATTCTGAGAAGGAAAATTCCGCCCAAATCACAGTAGGTGATTCCAGTTTGTTTGGTGGGGGTGATGAGGAGAGAGGTGCTAAACTGAGATTTCGGGGAAAGAGAAGATGCTCCAGGGAGGGCAAGGATGAGGCCATGCACCTCCCAGCATCAGGTCTCCTGGGAAAAGGGGGAATCTGAGGGAGCCCCGGTGTGGGCGTGGAGCTCTGATGCTCAGTGAAAGCCACCACTGAGGGGTCACCATGACCCCTGAGGGTATGTGGTGGCGCGCTGGAGCACAAGACCTGATGTTGGGAGGAAGGCATTCTGCGGTCTGTCAGATTTAACAGCTGAGTTAGGCGGCCTCTCAGAACCAGAGCCCATGCAGAGGCATCCCTGCTGTCACCAGCACTCACTTCCTAGAACGGGACACTGCACCAGGCAGCCTGGGGACAGCAGGAAGCGAGCACCCTCCCCAGAGGAAAGAGTCAGAGCAACTGGGAGGACACCAGCAGTGCTTCGCCTACTTTGACCCAACTGTGCCGAGTCCAGAATCTAGCTCCACCCCCAAAGCCACCAACGAGAAAAGACAGATGCCCGGAGGGAATGACGGGTCATAGACTCCTAGTGCATACCTTAAGGTTCCACTGTAAGCACAGGCCACAAAAAGCCCAGGAACTCCGGGATAATCTTGCAAAATGTCCAGTACCAAATAAGGCATGAGCTGAAAAATTCCAAAATATACACCTAAATGCCATTTGCTGTTGAATAAAGTCAGCTAATTCCTGATTACCTAAGATCTTTGTTCTTCCAGAAGTGAAAGGAGCTACTCCTAAAGGTTAAGTCGTTAATTGCTCACATTTAAACAAAAAGCCCAATAGCTAAGTACACAGGCTTTGGAGTCAGACAGATGTGGCTTTGGTTACTTAATTTCTCAGAGCCTTGGTTCCCTCATCTAATCTATGAAAGACTTTTAGTATAGAATATGCAAGATAGTAAATACTCAACAAAAGCAGCTCTTATTCCATGCAATAATAAGCCATTTTTAAGGGACTTTCGAAAAACCTCTTTGCTTAAACAAGTAGCACCCTCTCTATTTATGACTCCAGACCATTTTTTAAAGTTCAATTACTATCCAAGAGTAAAAGATGTAATTCAGTTATCCACAGTGTAAAACATAGCGATGGATGGAAAAGTACCTCAGGAAATCTTTGAAACTGGCCTCTTCAGAAAGTTCCTGATACTAACTTGGTTTGCCATGTTTACATTTTTTAAAAATAAATACAAAATAATGATGGGTATGTAAGTGACTATAGACTGCGTTGTCTCTCTGCAGTGTTAACTTTCAAGTAGAGGAGGCCTAAGGGGACAAACCTTCCCGGAAACTATCCTCTCTTGCGCACAGAGACAAGACTGACTGCATCTCCCACCAGGAGCGGAGGGAAGCTCTGAATGGCGGCCATGGCCAGCTCCCCAAGTAACTCAATTTTCCCAAAATATTTTAAAAGTTGAACTTGAAACAGTTCTTCAGCAGTATTTGGCGACTGTGACTTCCCACAGTAGCCTACACTGTGTTTCCCAGACGTGGTGTGTACTTTCATTTCTACTTTTATCTTCTTTTTCTCTTTCTCTGCCCAGATTTGCTCTGCAGAGCCAGTTTCTCCCATACTCCTTCACCCTTCACTTTTCAAATAAACTTTTGGCACCATTAAAAAAAAAAGTGAAACAGTATTTCATACATAAGCAAAAATAAAGTTTCCATCATTAGCATTGTAATAAAATCCAAAATCTTCTACATTATTATCAGCTTTCTCAAGAATCTTTACTATGCAATTTTTAAAAGAAATATCACACTGTATTCCATGAGAATGTATACTTGGTATGTCAATTAAAAATTTTAAAATATGTATAAAAAGTGAGTCGTAGACCATGAAAATACATGGAAATAATAGCCTGTTGCTAATCTAAGCAGCTGACATTCTGGAAAAGGTAACATCCTGGAGACAGTAAAGGACCAGTGATTGGTAGAAAATGTAGGTGGGCTGGGGATTTAGCTCAGTGGTTCCAGTGCCTGCCTCAAAAGCGCAAGGATCCAAGTTCTATTCCCAGTACCAAAAAAAAAAAAAACCCTTAAAAAAAAGAGAAAATGTAGGTGGGATACATGGGTGAAACACAGGGGATTTTAGGGCAGTGAAATAATTCTATATGACACTATAACAGTGAGTCCATAACATTATACATTTGGCAAAACTCACAGAAGTCAATCTTAATGTAAAATTTACTTCAGAATAATTTATCGTTATTGGTTTATTGATCGTAAAAAGTGTACCACATCAAAATAAGAAGTACAGATAGAATCAAGGTACGATTATAGGCAAGACAGCAGCAAAACTACACCTAGACCCCAGCCCTGCTTTCTCAGGACGATCCCAGTGGACTGTAGCAGAAAATCACATTTCCTAACCCACAGGGGGGGTGTATATGATGCCCTTGCATAGAAATTAGCCTATCTTTGTTCTATGAGGCCCCTGATTGTTTGATTGACAACCAGATCTTAGAAAATAATTTTGGCAGGAATGCAGGTTTCAGAGCTGGGCAGCCCTGGATTCAAATTTTAACTACACTTCTTGAAAGACAGTGCTTGGCCCACAGGTCCACAGGAGTAGAGGCAGCCTGCCGCTAGTGGGTTTGAGTCCTGGCTTCAGGCTACTAGCTGGTACCTACTTAACCCCTGTGTATGTCACTGTGGAAACTAAAAAGTAAAATGGACGTAAAGCGCCCAGGACAGTGCCTGGCCCATGGTAAGGATCTGATGGGTGCTTGCAATTATTCCACATACTTACACAGTGGCCCTAGGTCAGTCAGAAAACCTCTGAGATTTAGTTCATCGTCTAAATTAGGGCTTCAGGGATGCGAGGATGAAATGAGCACACAGCTCTCAGCACAGAATCTCGCCGTGTGGCTGGCACTCAGCCCACGTTCACCTGTTAGATCCGTCTCTCGGGCATTTATGAACTAAAAGACACATTACTCATCGATGAGTGGGTTAACGACACCCAAAGTGCTCTCCAGTACCACGGCTGGTGTACAGTTTTTTTAAATGGTGTTTACATTTCTACCCCCAGCACTGTGTGATTTCTATTTCACACTTGGCTTGAAATTTTTCCAGGTGTTCCAGTATATTAGTTTTAGACACATCGCTCTTCATTCTTGCTCTTTGTGCTAAAATAAGTTTCTGCCACATGCTTTATAGAGGTGAAGGTGACTCGCTTGTGACCACTGGCTGCGGCCCTACGTGAACATGGGGTCGCCTTGCTCTCCCTAGGGTACTCTTTGAATGTCATTAATGCCATGTAAGAAAGACACGGCACCAAACCTGGTCTTCCGCAGACACCTTCTTGGCTGTCCAAGGGTCACAGTCATGGTACCTGGAGTACAGGGCAAGCCCACAAAACACGGAACAGGTGAGGATGGTCCAGAGTCCCAGAAGATTGACGTAGAGAGACCTGAGGAAAGAGAAGAAGAAACAGCAAATGACAACTGCAAATGTGATCCAAAGATTAAGAAACCTATTACGTGAACAGAAGAGAGCTTCATGATTATAATCAATAAATGCACATTATCTTTTGGTTAGCAAAAATGCTATTTTTCCTTTCCTTTTTTATTTTTATTTTTATTTATATATTAATTGGTACATTGTAGGTACACAATACGTTTACATTCATCATTGGGTGCTTGTACCTGAACACGATGTATCCTGGTTCTTATTTTTTCCCCATTCCCTGCGCGCCCTTCACCCCCTCCACCCTTCCCTATTTACATAGACTTCATTTCCTTTTTTTTTCTTTCTCATAATTTTTCCTTTCCTTTCTTCCCTTTCCCCTTCCCCTCCCGCCACCCCTCCACCTTTGGACCTTTTCCTATTTCAAATTATCAATTATCTGTTTTAATCATTTTCATCCTTATTTACACTTTCAGTTTCTCACACTAGAGAAACTATTCGGTATTTACACATGTGGGTCCTATTTATTTCACTTAAGAGTATGGCCTCAATATGCATCCATTTAGCTATAAATGACTCCAGTTTCTCATTCTTTATGGCTGAGTAGTACTCCATTTTATTTAAAACAACAAATCTTCTTTATCCAGTCTTCAGTTGATGGGTACTTCGACTGTTTCCAAACCTTAGCTATTACAAACTGTGCCGCTATAAACATGGGTGCACATATATCACTGTGGTATGATTCTTTTAATTCTTTGGGGAAGATCCCCAGCAGGGGAATAGCTGGGTCAAATGGGACTTCCAGTCCTAGTTCTTTGAGATATCTCCATACTGATTTCCACAGTGGTTGCACCAGTCTGCACTCCCACCAACAATGTTCCTTTCTCCCAACACCCCCACCAGCATTTGTTATTGATTGATTTTCTGATAGCAGCCATTCTTTCTGGGGTGAGGTGGAATCTCAGTGTTGTTTTCATCTGCATCTCTCGAATGACCAGTAATGTTGAACATTTTTCCATATATTTATTTTCTGTTTTTACTTCTTTGTCTGAGAAATGTCTGTTCATTTTGGATGCCCACTTTTGAATGGGGTCTTTGAATTTGGGTGGTCTGATTTTTTTCAATTCTTTATATATTCTAGATAGTAGACCTTTGTCTGAGGTACAGCTGCTAAAAATTTCTTCCCATATTGTAGGTTGTCTCTTAGCTCTGTTGTTAGTTTCTCTTGCAGTGCAGAAGCTTTTTAATAAGATGATATCCCAGTTGTTGATTCTTTGTGTTAGCTCCCGTGCTACTGAAGTTTTGTTCAGAAAGTCTTTTCCTATGCCAATGTCATTGAGAGTTCTACCTAACTTATCTTCCAGCAAGTTTACTGTCTCTGTCTTGATATTTAGCTCTTTAATCCACTTTGATCTTAGTTTAGTGCACGGTGATAGGTTTGGGTCTAGTTTTAACCTTTGACAGGTTGAAATCCAGTTTTTCCAACACCATTTATTGAACAGGCTATCTTTTCTCCAATGAGGGAAATTGGCTCCTTTGTCAAAGATGAGGTGGCTGAGTACGTCTGGAGTTGTTTCTGCATCTTCTAATCTATTCCACTCATCCTCAGGTCTGTTTCTTTGCCGATACCATGCTGTTTTTATCACAGTAGCTTTGTAGTATAGTTTCAAGTTGGGGATTGTGATACCCCCAGCCATGTCTCTGTTGCTCAGAATTGCTTTTGTTATTCTAGGTTTCTTCTGCTTCCAAAAGAATTTTTGGATTGTTTTCTCTAGTTCTGTGAAGTATATTGTTGGAATTTCAATCGATATTGCATTAAATCTACATAGTAGTTTTGGAAGTATGGCCATTTTCACTATATTATTAGGTTGATTCCTAGATATTCCATTTTTTCAGATGCTATTGTAAAAGGAATTATTTCCCAAATTTCTCTCCCAATGGGTTTGCTATTGTTTTTTGAGTGTTGACCTTATATCCAGCTACTCTACTGAATCTATCAATTAGGTCTAGAAGGCTTTTGACCCAGTTTTTTGGGTCTTCTATGTAAAGTATCCTATCATCAGCAAATAATGAGTTTCACTTCTTCCTTTCCTATTTTTATTCCTTTTATTTCTTTCTCTTGTCTAATTGCTGTGGCTAATGTTTCCAGAACAATATTAAACAGGAGTGGTGATAGTGGGCATCCTTGTCTTGTTCCTGATTTTAGCGTGAAAGTTTTAAGTTTTTGACCATTTAGTATGATGTTGGCTGTTGCTTTTTCATACACAGCCTTAATCAGGTTGAGATAAAGACCTTCTATTCCAATTTTCTGTAGCATTTTTATCATGAATGGGTGCTAGATTTTGTCAAATGCCTTTTCTGCATCTATTGAGATGATCATATGGTTTTTGTTCTTGACTCTGTTAGTATAGTGTATTGCATTTATTGATTTACGTATGTTGGACCATCCTTGCAACCCTGGGATAAATCTTACTTGGTCAGGGTGTATGATGTTCTTGATGACCCTCTGTATTCTGTTTGCCAGTATCTTGTTGAAGATTTTTGCATTTATGTTCATTAGAGAGATTGGCCTGAAGTTCCCTTTTTCGGTTGGGTCTTTCCCTGGTTTTGGAATCAAAGTAACACTTGCTTCCAGGAAAGAATTTGGAAGCCTTGCTTCCCTTTCAATTTCCTTGATGAGTTTAAAGAGTAATGGCAATAGTTCTTCTTTAAACATCTTGTAGAATTTAGCAGTGAACCCATCAGGACCTGGGCTTTTCTTTGTTCGTAAATTTTTGATTACATTTTCAATTTCACTCATTGTTATTGAGGTGTTTAGAATTTCTATATCTTCTTCATTTAACTTTGGCAACTTGTATGTATCTAGGAATCTGTCCATTTCTTCTGTGTTTTCCATTTTATTGGAGTACAGGTTCTCAAAGTAGGTATTGATGATCCTCTGAATTTCTGGTGGATCTGTTGTAGCTTCACCTTTTTCATTCTTAATTGCATGGATTTGTGCCTTTTCTTTCCTTTTTTTGATAAGGTTGGCTAAAGGTTTATCAATTGTATTTATTCTTTCAAAAAACCAGCTCTTCGATTCATTGATTTTTTTGTATCGTTCTCTTAGTCTCCATTGCATTGATTTCTGCTCAGATCTTTATAATTTCCGTTCTTATATGAGCTTTGGGTTTGTTATGCTCTTCTTTTTCTAGGAGCTTGAGGTTCTGTATTAGGTTATTTAACTGAGTTCTCTCTGTTTTCCTAATATAGGCATTCACTGCTATGAATTGCCCATATAGAACTGCTTTTGTTGTGTCCCACAGATTCCTGTATGTTGTACTGGCATTATCATTTACTTGTAGAAACTGTCTAATTTCTTCTTTTATTTCCTCTGTGACCTATTGGTTGTTCAGGAGAGTGTTGTTCAATTTCCATGTGTTTGTGGATGTTTTGCGGTTTCTTATATTATTGATCTCCAATTTTATTGCACTATGGTCTGAAAATATACAGGGGATAACTTGAATTCTTTTACATTTACTTAGATTTGCCCTATGAGCTAGTATGTGATCTATTTTGGAGAATGACCTGTATGCAGCTGAAAAGGATGTGTATTCTGATTTTGTGGGGTGGAATACTCTATAAACATCTATTAAGTCCATTTGTTCAATAGCTTGCTTCAGTTCTAGAATTTCATTGTTAATCTTTTTCCTAGATGATCTGTCTATTTGTGATAGAGGGGTATTGAAGTCCCCCACTACAACTGTGTTATTGTTTATTTGGTTTTTCATGTCTGTTAATATTTGTTTTGTATAGTTGGGGGCATTTGTATTTGGTGCATATATATTTAGGACTGTCATCTCTTACTCTTGGATTTTCCCTTCCCAAGGATGTAGTGACCATCTTTGTCTCTCTTAATTAGTTTTGGTTTGAAATCTACCTTGTCTGCAAATAAGATTGCTACCCCTGCTTTTTTTCTGGGATCCTGTCACATGGAGAACTGTGTTCCATCCTTTTACTTTCAGTCTATGAATTTCCTTTTGAGTTAGGTGAATTTCTTGTACAGAGCATATTGCTAGGTTTTGCTTCTTAATCCATTCTGTCAGTCTGTTTCTTTTGATTGGCAAATTGAGGCCATTAACATTGATAGTTATAACTGAGAGATATTGACTCATTCTTGCCATGATGTTTTATTGTTGTTGGTTCTTTTCTTATTTTTCCTCCTTTCCCTTTAGTGCCTTACCTTGCATGGTGTCTTCTCTCTGTTGGCCTTCATGGAGTTGTGACCTTCATTGTCTTTTTCTAGGATATTGCATAAAATTGTTTGGAGTGATGGTTTGGTGTTCATGAAATTTCTCAGGTGTTCTTTGTCGTGAAAGTATCTAATTTCCCCATCGATTTTGAAAGATAAATTTGCTGGATACAACAGTCTAGGTTGGAAGTTATTTTCTTTTAGAGCTTGAACTACTTCACTCCAGGCTCTCCTTGATTTGAGGGTTTGTGTTGAGAAATCTGCCGTGATTCTGATGGGCTTTCCTTTGTGGGTGATTTGTTTCTTTTCTCTAACTGCCTGTAGAATTTTGTTCTTCTGTTGGGTTTCTGGGATCTTGACTATTATATGTCTAGGTGTAGATTTTTTTTGATCGTGGCTGGGTGGAATTCTATATGCCTCACTTATCTGTGTGTCCAATTCTCTACCTCTGTCTCGGAAGTTTTCTACTATTACTCCTGTGAACAGTTTTTTTATGTCAATTGTACTTTCTTTTGTTTTTTCATAGACTACTATGAGTCTTATGTTATTCTTCTTTGCATCATCTAGCAGCTGTTGAATTGATTTCTCATGGTCCTTTACTATCTTTAAGAAATCTGTTTTCATGGTCCTTAACTGCGATCCTGTCTTCTATATCTGATATTCTGTCTTCAGATTCTCTTAGTCTGCTCTGCATGCTTTCAATGGAGTTTTTAATCTCCTGAATATCTGTTTGAATCTGTTTCATGGATTCCATTTCTTTCTTATGTTGCACGATGATGGTTTCCAAAAAATGCTATTTTTCTTTCTATTCTAATCTCCCTATGATGTCGGTCAATAACGTATTTGATAATATTTGTAACAAATGGCGTTTTCCTACTGAATGTGCGCGTCCTTCTGGCTGGAATGTCATAGCCACCAGTAGTTTTATCATGGCATCTAATGCATTACTTCCGGTCTTCTTGTCAGGAACTTATTTTCATGAGCAACAGAGCAGTGACTATTATTCATTTTCCTTTTACAAGTAATATGATCATAAACTGCTAAACACAATTAGCATCTACATAGCAACTCACCAAACACGTTTCAGTGTAGTTTGTGAGACCACCATGAAGTTAAGACACAAGCCTGCATTCCCCACACAAGTTTCTTGTCAAACCCGGCTCAGCGTGATGACATCTGCAGTGAGCTTTTGTAGAGTATGAATGTTTATGTAACAGCACTGGGCTCAGCTCTGACTGTAAATCCTAGCTCTACCAAACATGACTATGAGCAAGTAATTAGGCTCTCTGATCCTCAGTTTCTTCACTTACTCTTAGGATAAAAATCCCCCTGTCACAGTTACAAGACCAAGGGAAACAGTGCATCATCCAGCGCCATACTTGGCAGGTGATACACACTTGTTAGACGCTGGTGACGGATACTATAAGTGTCTGTGGGTGCGCTGACTCAATCAGAGAGCAGCAAGCTTACCTGTCACTAAGGTGGCTCTGCCTCTTTCCCAGTGGTGCTAGAGTGATCGCATGCTGAGCTACCCCAGCCTGGAGAGAGGTACCATCCAAAGGCCAGGCCTTCTTCCCCAAGGTCAGCCTGTGCTCACAAACTAGTGGGTCAGGGACTTAGAGACCCACTCCCTTCACCCTAACATGGGACCAGACAGAGGTTACTCAGCTCTAGAGCTCCCCCTGCAGCCTCCATTGAGACTGCATTAGACTCCTGCTTCCTGCTCTCCAATGCCACAGCTGATGATTCCCTAGTAAATTCTTGCATGCCCACATCCACCTCAGAGTCTGTTTCCAGGAGAACCACACCCGCCTCCTGTAGCAGATGCCGAAAGACAGACTGCTAGCCTTTTCCCCTGCATTGACTAATATCAGCACGTTTCTTTATTGCCTAAAACCACTGTAGCACTGGTATCCCATTGTGTGCAGGTGCAATCTTGCTCACCACCTCCCTCGCTGATGACTGAGTTTAACACTCTAAAATCACATTGTTTATTAGACTTCAGTGATGTTCAGATAGGTCACTTATGAACATCTGGTACTGTCCCTTGTCAACTGACCGCAGTAAGTTTTGGTATTCAGCAGGGATTCATGGTTTCCGTAGGACTAGCAATAGTGAGCTGGTGAAAACATGTTCCCTGGGTTCCGTAGTCTGTTTTGTTCCATCTTTCACTTTTACACACTTGCATATTTTTTCCTACTTTGATGTTAAGTTCCATTATGACAAGGGCTCTACACATTTATATTTTTTAAGTGTTGAGAGCCTCATGAATACTAGGCAAGTGCTCTGCCATTCAGCTAAACCCCAGGCTCTATTTATATTTTTTTAATCTCCCATAGATCCTTCAACTGCTTATTTATTTGATAAAGTTGTTTTACTTAATAATTCATATATTTTCAAATATCTGATTTAAAACATACAGTATCACTTTGCTCTGCCTGGTCCTTTTTAACCAAGTAGACCATTTATCTCTTGGAACTGCCTGATACAAAAGACTTAAACTTGAGCTAAATCTGACTATGGAGGTCTCATAAGGACCACCATGGTTGTTGATGATCCACACACTGTGGTTTGGCTTACAGTTTTGCCTGGAATCTATTTTTACAGGCAATGTATCTCTGCACTTGCGACTGGTTGACTCCGTAGATGCTGGTCCACGTGAAGGTCCCTCCTATAATAATCGTCCAGAACGTGTGTCTTTGCAAAGGGTTAGGGTTAAAACTAAATGAAAAGAAACAGAAAACAAACCCGAATTATTGACCAAACACTAAAGAAAATCCTTCTAGAACATTTTTCAATGTAAGCAATATATACCTATAGACATATATGTCTGTAAAAAAATTAAGTAATATAAAAGATAAGACTATTTCCAACTCAAGATCATTGAAATAACAATTATTATTTTCAGAGATTTGGAAATTCTAGGTGGGACTGAGGGAAAATTAGTGCTCTAATGATTCTGAGCATTTAGAGAAATTGTTCTCCCATGGTTTTAGGAAACTTGTTAAACAATCTGCCAAGCTGTAATTGGGGGGGATTCCTAAGTGCATCATAGCAACCAACACGGTACTGAAGTGAACACTAAATTAACACACTTTATGTCTACAATTCCTCTCCTAGCACATGTAGAGCTGTAGTTCTAATTCAAATTCAAGGTCAAGAACCCAGTCAATTAGCACAGTTTAAAGACTTTTCACTTGCTAAAATTACCATATGTTATTATAATTGTGTTTTCCTAAAATCCTGCGGGTACAAGCTAAATACTAGTAGTTTAAAACCATTTTGTGACGTGTGCATAAGTCCAAAATATTGTTACAAAGAAAGCTCAACTTCCATGTTCTACATAACCCTTAACCTTTTTAATATACTACCTAGGAAGTAATCTGTTTATCTCTGACATACAATATGAACTTGAAAACTGTGTGAAAAATTAATTTTCCTGAACACTGTGGTGGTTAAGCTTGACTTTGCTAATGTGATTGGCTTGGGGCCTTCCAGAGGATTGGTGGGACACACTTCTGGGTGTGTCTGGACGGGTGACGGAGGTGTGAGCTTGGGTACTGGTCCCTTACCCCTTTCTCTCTGGCACTGTTCCCTTGCTCTGCTTCCCAGATGCCATGAACTAAACTGCTCTGCTCCACCAGGCCCTTCTGCCATGAAGCTCCTGCCTTAGATCCAGCTGACCATGGACTTAATCCCCTTAAAACATGAGCCAAATAAAAACTCTCATTCTTTAATTTGTGGTTATTGGATATTGTGTCTCAGTGATGGGAAAAATGACTAATACACTTTTTAAAAATTAAAAATTCTGGGGCCAGGGATTTAGCTCAATGGTTCTACCGCTTGCCTCCCAAGAGCAAGGACCCAAGTTCGATCCCCGGTACCAAAGAAAAAAAAAATTATAAAATTCTCCAAATCTATTCCAAATCTTATATTTGAGGTCCGTTGAGTAAACCACTGTGACTTCGCATATATTTAAGCACAGTATTTCTACAGAAAAGTGAGAGATTGTATCCCATTGCCTAACATTTAGTATCAAAGTCTAAGAGTTTCAGGAGTGTTGACTCTTTTTCCCATAAAGTAGCTATAATATTAGCTAATGGACGTCAAGAGCCAAAACTATTCAGTGGGCTATCAGAAAGAAATAAGCTAAGAGCTAGAATATTTAATTCAGTACTGTCAGTCCTTCTCTTCTTCAGTTATCTCAACCAAAACAGATATTGTGTCCTCCATATTCTAAAACATTTTAGGAAAAGAAAGGATACTCTTGAAAAGTCTAAAACATGATAAAGCTTTTCATTATTACTCAGTAGTTTGTAACCTTCAAAGTTAAGGTCATAAAAATATCTAATTTTATTTTTTGAAATCTCTTATGATGCATAACCTACAGCTTCATTGGCAGAATATGTGTGTCCTTTGTCTAAAGTGACAGTGATCCTGAAGAGAAATGACTGGTTTCATACCTCCCCATAGCCTTTCCTAGGAAGAGATGTGAACATAATCAAGATCTCCTAAGAAGCTACTGGTTGTTTCTGATTCCTGGCATCCATTCCTCCACTTTCCCAATAAAAGCAACCAGGGGTTGCCTTGGGGAAACTATACCACCATCCCATTAAATAGTTTCAGTGACTCCGCCCTGGGCATGGGATGGAGCCAGAGTCCAGGAGAGGCCAACTCAGGGCTTTCTTCCAGGAAACTTGAATCTTGGGGTCATGGGGAAAAATTATGAAAATGGGTTCATTTGGTTTAATGAAATTCATTTCTATAAACTAACATATTAACTCAATTTCCAAAACAGCTTTTCTCAAGTTTTAGTCGCTATTTTCGAAGACCAGAAAAGAGCCATCAGTAGCTTTGTGGTTTTCTTTCGTCTTGCCGTAATTTCTGATTGGCTCTCTCAGTGAGAGGCTGCTCAAAGAGAAAAAGAGGTGGTGCAGATCAAAATAAGACTCTTCCCACACTCAATGGGATTACAAGCCTGATACTAATGATACAAAGGGGGGGGGGTTGTTTTTAAAAACTTCCTTTAAATTTTATGAAATATTTGGGATGAAATAATCTAGTTTTTCCCTTTTTTTTCTTTTAGGAAAACTGAACAGCTACTTAAGACATATTATATTATACTTTGTGTTTGCTGTCATTCCAAACATCAGTCATAACTGTTGTAGTCAATTTTCTGGAACTATCATACAGGTATACATAAGAGAAAAAATACTATGTAATGATAATATACTATATTAATACTACACATAATATACTACCTATTGCCAGGGTGCTATCAAAAGAGAAACCCTGCAGATTGCTTGAAACAGAATTGTCAAAATTGTCAAAATGTCTCTTGGTGTTTTTCTCTTAAGAGACTTCATTTTCTTTTCTTTCTACAATCTCTTCCCTTATCATCCTACACCACCTTGCAACGGTTCCAGACTAATTTTTGGAGGAAAATGCTTCTTTTCTCCTAGTCCCTTCTCAGGCAGAGGCACCATCCTAAAGCCATGCAGCTAAGAAACGTCTGGCTGCTCCAACCCCTTAGAAAAACTGGCAGGAACCCCTTCCACATTGACCTGCCCAGCTTCTGTCTTTTGTGGCTATTTTCTAACATAAACCCACTATTTCAAAAGGGGTTATTTTTACAGAGAAAATAGAAATTGTGTCCTTTAACCTGGGAGTGAAGAGCAACTTACTTCCAGAAGTTTAATCTGCCACCATTGTAGGCATCACTTAAAATTGTGTCGATGCCCCCTTGAACTACCGAAGCCTGTATAATCACAGATGCAAATCCAGCCACCATGACGCCCACTTGAAAAACATCTGTCCAGACAACTGCTTTGAGACCACCCTTGGAAGAGAGAGGGCATTGGGATTAATGTCCACACGCTTATACACTGTGCTGGAAAAAAATGTTGAAAACCCAGACACTGGCTAAGAAATGCACTCAAGAGAGATGTTCAGATACACAAGCACTGAAGGGGAGTGGAAGGGGGCGGGAGATTGCTAAGAAGAAACCTTCAGAATCCAGTTGCACAAATCAACGTCAGCTTTTATCCTATAGGTGGGGCTGATATTCATCCAATCAGCGTGTGCCCAGTCACAGTGGCTGTTGGGATTCCAACATTGCTTTGTACTAGCCACTGCCACAAACACTGGGGTCCCTGTCTTCTATGAGATCCAGCAACTAGACAGCTAATATCTAGAATATCAAAGATCCCATAAGATACACATCGCTGTTGAAAATGCACATCCATCTCAGGTCCTGCCATACCGTTTTTACATACTTTGCCGCTCCTGGCTATGAGCAACAGGAAGTAGTCGCAGGCTTCTGCACTGAGGAATTACCTGAGCACAGGTCTAATAATCTGGCTACAGCATGGATGGACCAGGAGATGAAACCAATCAATGTAGTGATTCAGATGAAAGAAACAAAATTCATTTGGGACTTGTGTTCTACCAAGGGTCCAATGGGACCACAAACCAAATATTCCTTACAAGTAAAGTCATATGGTGGGAGGTCGGGGCAGAATAGGTGTGAACAACCCATTTTACAGCTCAGAACTCAGCACAGCTAGAAATTTCCATTTTGCAAAGTTACTAGGTAGAGCGAGGTAGAAATGGTGCCATTGACATACGTACCAGCGCGCAGTAGAACGTGCAGACCACGCCCGTAGCCACCACCGCACCCCACCGATCGAATCCTGTGACTGCAGAAGAAAAGGAAAGGCATGTTCAGCTGCGACATATGCAAAAACATGTCAGGAATTATCGGGGAGGAAAGTGATCTCATTTATTGAGCATCTTCCTATGTCTACTTCCCGAAAAGTAGGCTCCAACCTCATGAATGTCACAAAACCATGGGATTTAAAATAGATTTCGACGAGGTAAACAGCCGTGGGTGTGGTCTCTACTCAGCTCCAACACGGCTACTCCAAAGAGGCAGAGCACCGCTGTCGCAACTCAGCTAAGCAGCAGCTTGACGCTGCCAGGAAGCAGCTGTTCAGACTGATGGCTCCGAGTGTGGGTCCCCCTCTGCGGTGAGATGCCATTCAGACAAACTACAATTTGACCGGTCCTTGAAAGACCCAGCACTAGGATGCACGCTATTAAGACAGAGCTCGGATGGAGAAAAGTCTATGTACTGGGCTACCATCTATCTGAAAAGTGGAGGAGTGTGTGATATTTTTTTAAAGGACAAATGAAAAACAAACAAAAGGGCCGGGGATTTAGCTCATTGGTTTCGCCACCTGCTGCGTAAGCACAAGGACCCGAGTTCAATCCCCGGTACCAAAAAAAAAAGAAAGAAAAACAAACAAAAAAAACCCAGTTACCCAAAGAAGAAGAGAACAAAGTATAGGACCCAAGGATGTATGTTAGACTTGTCTAAATATATTTTTAGATTTCACTTTGGAATCATGCACATATTCTACATAATTATAAATACATTTAAAACAACTTCAAAAGTAAAATGAAACAAATTGAACCTAGCTGTGTATCAAGTTTGTGACATCATCATACAGAGAAAAATATGCCACAAGACTTTAAAACAGGGCAATTTAGCTGGGCATGGGGGCACGTGCCTATAATCCCAGCATTTGGGAGGCTGAGGCAGGAAGGTCACCATGAGTTTGAGGCCACCCTGGGCTACATAGTGAGTTCAGGTCCAGCCTGAACTACATAATAGGATGATGTCTTAAAACAAACAAAGAATTAAAAATAAAGCATAGCAATTTAATATACACCCCTCCAGGGATATACCCTAAGGGAAAGAGAACTGCAAAGAAAAAAATCTGTAACTTCTTTCAGCCATCATATTATGAGTTACAGTATCGGAAAATCATTCTAAAACTATTACCTCAGTCATTCTCTAATTTGATTGTACATTAAAATCGCCAGAGGAGATTTTTATTGTTGATGGTGGTTTTTGTTTTGTATGGTTTGGTTTGGTTTGGTTTTTTGAAACAGGGTCTCACTGTGTAGCCCAGGCTGGCCTCGAACTCATGGCAATCCTCCTGCCTCAGCCTCCTGAGTGCTGGGATTACAGGCGTGCGCCACCATGCCCATCTACTAGAGGAGACTTAAATTCTGATGACTTGACCATTCGAAGGGCTCATTTACTCAGAGCTGTGGGGTACACGCTCCAGTATCAGTACTTTTTAAAGATCCTCAAATAAATCAATGTGCAGCCTGGGTGGAGAAATCAGAGCCCCCACTAGGTGGCCCCTGCTGGATAAGACAGGGCAGTCTGACCAGTGATAATGACACCAACCTTATGGTATGAAGCAGCATCACAGGTTTGCATCAGAAATTCATAATGATGCATATCTAAACAAAACATCTAAGTTGATTTAGGAGATAATACAGAACCAATTCATTTTGCTTTTTTTTTTTTTAATGAGGCTTTTTATTCAACTTGAGTTGTCTAGATCCTTTCTTTTTTTTATTTTGGTACTGAGGATCGAACTTGGGTCCTTGTGCTTACGCCGCAGGCAGCGAAACCACTGAACTAATTCCCCAGCCCTTCATTTTGCTTTTTATTTACTTATTTTTGGGGTGGTGGTGACCAAAGCCAGGGCCTTGGGCACCACGCTGGCTGTGTGCTCTGCTGCTGCATTCCCTGCTCGGGCCCCCTCTTACTCTTTTTTAAACTAATAAGTAAATGGGGGAAAGTCAGCTATTTCCCAGGCCTTTCCTATAGAGTAATCAAGTAATCAGCAAGTCTCTCTTTATAGAAATGCTCCATCTCATTAATGAAAAAGTAATAAAAGAATTAGAAGATTCCATTCTATAAACCTTAATTAATTTAAAACTACAAGCTTATAAACATGGCCTAGGAGATAATATTTCTAAAAAGCTGAACTGCAGCCTGAAGACCTAGATGTAACCATGACTTCACAAGAAACGCAGAGGGCTTGGGAAGCATTAAGTGACCCTGTGGGAATGCCATTAGTAAAATCAAGAACAAATAATGCAGTTTCTTCAGCAAAGCCATGCCATTTAAAGGGAGAAAAAAAAGAGAAGGGAGATTATAAATTAAGAGAAACTTTAAAAGAGATTCAAGCTACATCCATTAAAAACTGACAAATGGAAAAACTAGTCGTTACACCTGTAGGTTTCACATCTCTTTCTTAGTGGCTGCTGGAACAAGTTTAAAACTCAGTAGAGATAACAGAACATTAGAACAACACCATTAACCAAATGAACATTTGACATTTACAGAACGTTACACCCAACAACCGCATAACCCATGTTCTTTTTAGGAGCACTCGGGATGTTCACAAAGGTAGACCATATCCTGCACCACTAAACGAATCACAATAAATGTCAAGGATTAAAATCATAATGATAGCAGTTGTCTGACCAAAGCAGTATTCATTTAGAAATCAGTGACAAAATCACATACTAGAAAATCTCCCAATATTTGAAAATTAAGCAACACTCTTCTAAATAACCCACAGAGAAAACAAAACACACGAAAAATTAGAAAATATTTTGAACTGAAAGAAAATAAAAACACAAGCTTGCAAAATTTGTGGGGTGCAGAGAATGTACTGCTTAAAGAAAAATTTATAACTTTAAGAACATATGTTATAAAATAAAAAATAGGTAAAATTAGTGACCTAAACTTCTATCTTTAAACTAGAGAAGTTAAACACAAAATAAATAGAAAAAAATAAATTAATGAAACAGCATAAATTAAGGAAGTAGAAAATCAACAAAACACAAAACTTGTTCTTACAAATGATTAAAAACATCAATTAGCTGGGTATGGTGGCGCACACCTGTAATCCCAGCACTTGGGAGGCTGAGGCAGGAGGATCACCATGAATGTGAAGTCAGCCTGGGCTACACAGCAAGACCTTGTCTCAGAAAACAATAAATAAATATTAGTAAAAAAAGAGATAAAAGGGCATTTTATCACTATTAGGAACAAGTAGAAGGGAGATCACTAAAGATATAAGTTTTAAAGAGGATATTATAAACAACTGTGGCAATGAAGTTTATAAGTTAGAAAAATAAACTCCCTGAAAAAAGATATTATCAAAATTGACACCAAAGAAGTTGAAAATATTAATAACTAAATTCATTAAAGAAATTTGATTAATAAACCAAAATCCACAAAAGCAAAAATATCAGACCCTGGTGCCTTTATTTTTAATTCTATCAAACATTATACACAATTTTATATAAACTCTTTCAAGAAACAGAAGGGAAACACTTTTCTACTCATCTATGAAGCCAGCACAGCTGATAAAAAGTCTGACAGAGACACTCCAGGAAAATGAAACTTCAGAGCAATATTCCTCATGAACTGCAAAAATCCTTAACAAAACATTCCCAAGGCAAGTGGACTAGTGTGTAAGAGGAATGATAAGATATGGTCATAAATGGGGTTGATCCCAAGACTGCAAAATTTATTTAGTGCTTTACTTCCCACATCAACTGTGCAGCAGGACAAGGAGAACTAAAAGGCATAAAGGTCAGGAGAGAGGGAACACTGGCTTATTCATAAACATGAAACTCCTACTAGGTCTCCACAAACCGAACTGAATGAAAAAGCAAATTTAGCCAGCAACCAGGATAGAAGATCAACTTGTAAAAATCAATTATATTTTATATAATTGCAATGAGTAATTGGAAAATATTATGAAATGATAGCATTTGGAATAATGTAAAAGATCAGTTACCTTGAAAAAAATCTAAGAAATATACTCAAGACTTTAGCATCAAGAGCTGCAAAACATGACTGAGAGAAAATGTAAAAGTCCTGAGTGAATGTGTTGATTCACCATATAATGAATGCACTGGAAGAATATTGCTTTTGTAGAGTGTGTGTTCAAGTCCTTTGTCTACTTTTTACTAAATTACTTGTCTTTTAAAATTCATCTTCATTATTTCATGAGCCAATAAGTTCAATATAAATGGTCAACAGGAAATGTAAATCAAAGCCATAATACAAAAATCTATAATAACCACTAAAATGGGGGGGGGGACTAATGTCAAATGTGGCAAGGATGTGTTTACAGTGGAATTCTTATATATCGTGAAATGGACATGTAAATGGTCAAAATAATCAAAAAGTTATGTGGCAATGTCTATTAAATTTCATGAAACAACTATCCTGCTCTGTGTCAGAATACACGAATGTTTAATTTTACACTGTTTTCACATATTATGTTTCAAGATGAAACACAAACAACTGTCAAAAAGAAAAACAAAACACAAAAACTGTAGCAGAATGTTCTTAGCAGCCTTAATTTGGAATGCCCTAAAACTGGGAACAATCCAATGTCTAGAGACAAGAGGACCTAAAGAGATTTTGATAAATGTGTACAATGAAATTCTTCTAGCACAGAAAAGGAAAGAACTACTGATACATGTCACAAAATGAATGCGACTCAAAAACATTTTGTTAACCAAAGAAACCAGGCACAAAAAAGCTCTATTGCTTCCATTTATATAAAAGCTAAGAGCATACTGAAATGCAGGTGGAATAAGGTGACATTTCAAATTTACAGCAAATAGATCTATTGGAGAAAGTCAGCAGTGAACTGAAATCGACCACGAGTGGATAATTATTACTGTAGGGTCGTGGATACGTTAGGCCTCAGTCACTAGTCTCCATTTTAGAGAAGTTTTCTACAACAAAAGAAGAAAGTTGAAAAAGAAATTGAGCCTAGGGTTGGGTTAGACAAGTGCTTGTTTGGCATCTGTTAGGCACCGAGCACTGCAATGGTGCCCGTGCACAAGTGGCATTCCGGGGTCACAGTCACTAGTCACGGGTCCTAGTCTCTCCTGCTTGGTACTTCGAGTCTAAGAAGAGCAGAAGCCTTGATTTCTTCACAGATTGAAGTCATTAAAGCACTCTAAAACTCTAATATCTTCAACTATGCTCAAGACAAATAGGTAGCGAGTGGCGTCTACAGCTAGCTCCGTTCTTGACATAGGAAATGAGCCGCTCCTGGTGCTGCCCGCAGGGCCCGGCCCACATCTGGCACCCGGGTAAGAGCGCTTTCTATCACGAACCCCCCTGTGCAATGATCCTGTCGTGCTTTGTAAACGGCGAGAGTAACTATCGCATCTATTATAAAATCAAGACAACAGGGCGGGGCGGCAGGTTTGCTCCCTACGACATTAACTCCCGGAACCAAACCACATTCTTTTCCGTCAGACTCCACTTGTCCATTTTACAAGGAACTTTTAGAGATAAACTCACTTCCCCGACTGATAAAATTCAAGGAGCCTGAGGTTTCCTGAAATGCTTTGAAGGCAGGACCAGCGTGAACCTTTGCCTCGATAAAATGAGCCCAGCCTCACTGCTGCTGCCCCGGCAGGGAATTTGTGGATCAGCACAACTGAGTTCACCTAGAAGGACGCGGCCGCCAGCACCCTGCTGTCTCTGGAAGCTGCTGGCCTTTTGGGTCAGTCTCCTGGCTCCTCTGCCTCTGGAGCCTCAGAGCTGGGGAGGGAAAGGGCTGCTCTCCCAACCTGACTTCTCAGTGCACCCGAGTCCTCGGGACACAAAGCAGGGCGTCTGTCCCACAGCACTGGGGGACAGCTGGGGCACACAGCCCAGAGAAGCAGATCTGGTGAGTCCTCCTTTCCGAAACCTGCAGACACTTGGAAGCAGTCCACGCAGAAACCCAAAGGTGCCAGTGTAGATACTGAAACCGTCTCAGCACCATAACCCTGATAGGCCTGTCTGGCCATATCCTTCCATCTCTCTCTGCCCACCAAGAGAATAAGGCTTACTGAAATTGAACCCCAAACTGAGTGACATGATTTGCCACTTTGAAAATGTACCTTGATAGCTAAATCATGGAAGTGGCTTGTATGTCCATCAACAGATGAATGGATAAAGAAAA
Organism: Heterocephalus glaber; assembly: GCF_053883595.1. Classification (NCBI taxonomy): domain Eukaryota; kingdom Metazoa; phylum Chordata; class Mammalia; order Rodentia; family Bathyergidae; genus Heterocephalus; species Heterocephalus glaber. The sequence goes on from NW_028258357.1 coordinate 18,789,402, forward strand.
TGTGATATTTACACACAGTGGAGTACTACTCAGCCATAAAGAAGGATAAAGCTGAGTCATTTGTGGGAAAATAGATACACCTTGAGATCATAATGCTAAGTGAAATAAATCAAACACAGAAGGCTAAATATCACATGATCTGTCTTTTATATGAGAAACCCAAAATATAAAGAGCAAAGTAAAAGATAGATAATAGAAAACAACAAGATAGACTATGTAGAGAAAGGAACAAGATTTGGGGGTGGGAGAGAAAGGAGGGGAGGGGAAGAAAATAAAAAAGATCAAGATGTAATATGTATATGTATACCAATTCCCCACAGTAAATGTCTTTACCATGTATCACAAACATATACTAAGAAAAGAGAGAAAAATGAAATAAAATGTACCTTGATTCAAAGCCAGTGCAGGGGCATAGATAACAATTCCAGTATACAGAATCTAAAGGAAAAAAGAAAACAAAAGGAACTCTATGAATTATAAAATTCATGAATGTTATCTATAAATTATAAAATATTGATTTTCCTGTAAAACCAATTATGAATTAAGACAGTAGTTTTAGTATATTTAATAAAATTATAACTTGAAAATGCTAAGGAAAATTAATTCTTATTTATTGTGTGGTCACAAGTTAGAAAAATCTTTTATGACCGCCTTTTTGTACAACTCTGGATTTCTTAATGTGATGATGAGTACAAATGGTCAATGATCCACCCACTCGAGCCTGAAATTAATTTTCCTCGATTTGAAACATATAAAAACAAAGAAATACAAATTTAGAAGAGGATGGTCCCTGACTGATGACTTCAAACTACTGCTGATCACTAATAATTTTTAAAGTAAAATTTTTAAATCTTGTTTTTAAATGTTTGTGTGCCTATTAGGCTAAAGTGTGAATTTTCACTAAAAAAAAATCCTGAAAGTCAACGTAAGCTATACTCCATCTTTTTATATTATTTATTATTTTTTACCCATACAATCAATAAATATGGATGGGTATAATAGTAAGTATAGTCTTTTTCCCAAAGTGTCATTTTCTCTTTTAAAATTTATTTCAAACTATCATTTTCACTGCATTATCTTCAAATACATCACAGAGGCTAATTCTAAAGTTTCAAAAACATATTATGATTAAAAACCGATTATGCGCTACCTGAATGCTTGGTTATACTGCATGGAGAGATATAGGGAAGCAAGTCCTTCAAATGAGAAATGCTACAACCCCTTTCTTTTGGGAAAAAAATGAGATAGCTGCCCAAGATCATTGCTTTGTCCAAGTTGAATATTTAAGAGTGTGACGGGCTGCCTTGCTAAGGACTGTCCCCACTTCTCTTCTTCCTGGGAGCATCTTTAGCATAAATTCATGAGGATCTGAACAATGCGAGCTACCTCACCTTTGAGTCAGAATCTCTACCAGACCCTCAAAGCCACCTTCCTTCTCCATGCTTTGCAAAGATAAAAATGGAATCCAGTTTGAAGTTTTCCAAAGGCACTCTGTCTCGCTGGAGTAAACGCTTAAGTGGCTTTTGATGGGAGAAACAAGATTGTCTTTAGGGATGAGAATGGAAATCCCTCCCCAAAGTCCACAACCAAACTCCAGCCCCTATGTGCTTAATGCTGTGAGGACAAGAGGTACAAACGAGGTGGCAGTGGTCATGGAAATCCTCCATCAGCCCAGGAAGTGAAGAAAGCACTTGTCAGTCACTTGTCACTTCCCAAATCCTTGCTTTACCTCTGTGACAAACACTGCATCTATACTTGCATATTCTTTATTTTTGCAGCACTAGGGCTTGAACCCAGAGCCTTGGCATGGGGCTCTATCCCCAACCCTTTTGTTTATTTAACTTCTATTTTGAAATAAGGTCTCAGAAAAGTGCTAAATTCCCCAGGCTGAACTGGAATTTACTGTCCACCCGCTTGGCCTCCAGAGTGCTGGGATTATATTTGGCTATGTGCGTATTCTTCTGAAATTGCTGAATTGTTTGTCTTTAAGAACTGCTCCAGAGCTTATAATTCTTTCATTTTAATTCAAAATGCCTTCACTCTCACCTTGGTCCAGGCGGGGCTGGGGAAAGCAACGTACCTCTTGCTTGATTGATAAAATATTTAAATTCACTTAAGTCTTTCTATTTTTCCAGGAAGTAAAGTTTTTGTTGCAACATTGTTTAGGCTTAATACCCTAATGGCTAACAACAAGTGTTTTCTATTTCATTTCCTCATATTTTCAACATCTTTTTTATCCTTCATGCGTTTCCCAAGTAAGGTTCACCCAGATGCCACGGATTAAAATATTTTAGTGACAAGAGGAAGAATACACGAATGGAGAGCTACTTACCGTTTGAACAATAAAGAGGACTGTTCCACAGAGGCGGATGTATCTGTTAAACCGAAGTTCTAAATACTGTGGCGAAAGAAAGGAAAAACAGTTGTGATGTGAATCCTCTGAACATTTCTGTTTTTATCAGTAGCTTAAGGAAAAAAGGGTTAGAAATCTAAGGCAATTTCACAACCCATTTGTGCCCTCTGTGTTTTCTGTTGTTTTACCTACATACAGCAGAGTTGGCTCAATTCAGAGCACAAGTCAATGGATTTTAACCCACGTAAAGATTTGTGTGACCCCTGTCTCCACTGAGTCACAAGAGTAGCTCTGTTGCCCCAAACACTGCTGCTGTACCCTTTAGTGAAGCCTCCCTTTCACCCCAAACCCTACTAATCACTCATCTCTTCTTTATCCCCACTTTGACCTGGAAAGATTGGAAAATCGTCACCTAAGGGGAATATTGATTTGTTGTAGAGTAAGTGACCTGTTGCTCTTCCCTTCCTCTTAGTGTCTGCTCTGTACAGTTCCCTCAATTCGCGTGGGTACTCAACCCTTTCCAAATCCCGCCAGTTGTGATAGGATTGTCATCAAGGTGCCTCAGTGCTTCTGAGTAAGAAGAAATCACATGACCCGGCACAGCCAATCAGCTTTCCTACCTAGTGGGAGGCAAGGAGAAGCTAGCTCTTCCACTCAGCCTCAGCTCCATTCTCTGCACTATGCTCACAGCTGTCACACGTACATACACAACTGTTTAAAACGTAAATCCCCCACGTCAGTTCCTGTTCAGAGCCAACCATCCTGCCCTATCTCCCTAAAATCTGCAGTGTCTTCTAACATGGTCTGCTTATTTTTCTACAGTGTACCATAACATAGTACAGAGTTCCAATCAGAATTCCAGAGGAGAAATCCAAGGTGTTTTTAAATTTGCATACAATGTCTGCACAATAGTCTTGTTATAATATTGCAGGAAACAGAAGAATGAAAAGCTGGCCTTAGGTAATAACTGGAGGAAAAGACACCTGATATTTTTCTCCATAGTCGTAGCAAACACATCCAGAATCCTTGCTGGGCACAGTGTCCTCCCAATAACCTGAGGAGGCAGAGGCTATGTAGAAGCCCACATTAGTGATGGGACCCCCCAGAGATCAGAAAAGACTCCAAGCTCGAGATCTCAACACTGGCAGGACCATGACACACATTTAGAAGCTTTGGTACCCAAAGTAAACAATCCAACTATGTGTCCAGGAATCAGTTTTGAGCAGATGACACTGACACAAAATAGAACCGCCAAAAATAGCTCACAGTGACACATACACAACACAGTGCAGGCACTGATTAGTACCAGCCCCTGACCCTGTCCCCCTCCCGACTCCTGAGCTTGAAGCGACCTCTCTCCAAATCTCACATTCACACTTTGTCTTGCAAATGAGGATCATAGTAACAATTCTTCCCCCTCTTCTTTTGCAGCATTTTGTAGATCCTCCAATGATATAAACTGATGGGGGGAGTGTTGTAAATGTTTCATTCGAAAGTAAAATATTCCTCCAAAAAGCTGGTGTAATCTAAATCCATGAGCCTCGTGAATTCCTTGTATCAAAATCACATACGGACATTTTGGAAGGCATTTTAGAAGACTGGAGAAATTGCTGAACCTTGGACACAGGGCAGTGTTATTTCTGCAGAATTCTTTAAGCAAGCCTCTATTACACATGAATGGACATGAAAAGATAGAGAGACTAAAGAAAAGAAGAGCAGAATGTGACAGAGGTAAGAATGTAGATACCTGAACCAAATAAACTGGAAGGCATTTATATGTCATATATATTTTTTTTCCAAGATCAACTGATCTGGAAAAGCAATATGTTTAAGCACACACAGAACCAACTCAACACATAACCAAGAAATCTATCACTCTGTCAGCTCTCCGTGGTCCCTAAAGCTACAGTGGAATCAACTCAGAGGGTGAATTTGAAGTCTAAGTCACTGTGTAATAAGCTTTAAAAAGTAGTTTTAGGATGTCCAGGCAAAACTACAGAGTAACTATAAGCACCTATAGTCAATCAAGATCATTCATAGACCTAAGAATTTTGAATAATTTAGGGACCCTTCAATTTCTGTTGATAAAATAAATAAAAGAATTAAAAAGACCCAAGAAACTCAGCTCAAATGCACAGATTCAGCTGGATCCAGAAAGATTCTGAAGCAGCAATGAATTAAAATGAGTTCTTATATACACTTCTTGCCAGTCTATGGGTCTGGACGCTGCTGAACACCTATCAAGCCTACACAGTGAAGGCAGTGATAAATAGGTATTTAAGATGCTTGTGGATCACCAACTTGAGCTATATGAATATCAATAGGGGGACACTTTATATTTGAGCAAGAACATCAGACTTCACGTTCTATACAAATGGCTCCACCTCGCAGCATAAACTCACAGGTATTTTATAAGAAAGGCTTTGCCATGACCAACAGGAGCTCAGCATATTGCCCACCTTGCCTGTCCCCAACTGCCGGACACCCCTGGTGTAGGGACACTGCTCCCAAGTCCATGCATCCTGTATTTCCTCCTTGTTCTGGACACATGGGTGTTAAGCCCAGCTCAGGACTGTTCAGACTCACCAGAGCCTTCCGGAGCAGCCAGTATGCTGCCACGCATCCACCTTGCTTCCAACTCTCTGGCTAGCTTCACTTATTCTGAGTCCCTTCATCTGCAAGATGAGCCTCTCCGGGAAGCTCCCTTGTAAGGAGTTTTTGAGCACTGAGTGGGGTAATGTATATAAAGCATGTAGCTCAAGGTCCCAGCTTTCCACAAAGGCTAACTTTCTGCCACTGTCACCTGGAACCCTGCTAACATAGCTGCCATCACTAGAAACACATGAGAAAGTTGTCTATGTTTAAGTTAAAGCTGCAGCCCAAGAAGGCGTGGGCCAGCGCCTGGGAGCAGCATTCTCTCTGGGGACTGAGGGCCTCTTGCCAGATTACTCAAACCCTGCCTACGCTTTGGAGCTGGTTAAGTACAGGCCAGACTCACAGGCTCACTGCCTACGGGTCCCACAGCGTGGCACACGTGAGCAACACGGGCTAGGTGTGTGCATAGAGCAAAGAGGGTGTGTGCATAGAGGGCAACAGCCCTCACCCCCGCTAAGAAACAGGTTCTCTCTCGTCTCCTTTGGAACAAGAGCTCCCTTTCAGGGCGGTGCATTTCTCCCTTTTGCATTTTTGATAGCGACACAAACGCAGAGGAGGATTTCTCCACCATAGAAAGGAACCACGCAAACACAGTGAGGTCTCAGCAGAGAAATGAACAGAGTGGGAGCAATTGCTATACGTGGGAGGCACTGTGGTCTCAGAGAATGTGGACCCGATGTCACCAATTTTCTGAGTTTTCAAAAGAAGTCAGAATCTGGAATTTTATTTGCTTTCTCCTCACTGTTAAATGCTAAATTAAGTATTTTTTATAACACTGTAATATTTTTTTAAAAACAGCTGAGTGATGATTTTGGTCTAGGGCAACCAATTTGTCACCTCAAAACATGGCAGAAATGCCCCCTGCTCGCTTCCAGGGTGATGCCTGAGCTCTCCTGGGGAGGGGGGGAGCACAGAGACCAGGGGGAGAGGAACAGTGGTGCCCGGGGTGCCTCGCCCCAGGGGGCATCACTAGGGACCAAGCCAGATCTGTCACCAAGGTTTGTTGTGCTATTGTCCCTGCACCAACTTCACTAGGAAACCACCTACCAGTAGCCCTGGTGTGGAACAGACATCAGATAAACTCCAGGCCAGAGAGCCCGCTGAGAGGAGACACCGGGCCCTCCGGACCACGGCCTGGGAGAGGAGACTGCTACAGCCCTGAACAAGGAGCACTGGCCAGGACCCAGTGAAGGAGCTTCATGCCCTCCCCTCCTACTTACTGCCTCTTTGAAAGAAACCAGTCACCTCCTGTACAGAGCCCTTTCCTGCAAGAAAACTATATCCAGGGGACGCGTGCAGTAGAAGAAACAGGGTTTTCTTCAATTGCCTGTCCACAGAGAAATGGCAGAGCTGCTCGAGGCTCTCACTGCTGGATTTTTCTAGTGATCACGAGATAACCCCTGCCATCACCAAAAGAAGTGAGGGCAGCATTTGTCCAATACTCCGGTCTGCGGCCAACATTGTTCTAAATGCAACACCTCGCACCGCCTCATTTAATCCTCCCGACAACCCAGTGAGGTGGGCGATGTAATCTTCCTGCTGAGATGAGGAAAGAGGTGCTGACGTTTAACTAAATAAGTGGCCGAGTCACCCAGGTGGTAAATGTCAGAATCCAGCCTCCATGCGGTGCTAGGGCAAGAGCCCTGCAGCCCAGGCTTTTGGGTACCTAACTCAGAGAAGGTGGGGTAGTGGCCGTGCTCTGTCGGTTTCCCGGAAAGTGGGTGCTGCTAGGACCCCAGCAAGGCCTTCCTTTCAAACAGGACGCGCTGGTGAGGTGCGCACCCCGACTCCCCCTCGGTCCGGAGAGTTAAAATCCCTTCCCGGGCTGGAAGTCAAAGGAGCCCCAGGAGCAGGAGCCCGGTGCGCCCGGCAGGCTCTTTCTGCTGCTCGCTCCGGCGCCCCTCACCTCGTAAGTGCTGGTGACCCCCAGTCTGTAGAAGACCGGGAGGAAGACCTCGGCGCTCGCCACCACCACCAGCAGGTAGGTGAGCGCGAAGACGCTGAAGACGGCGCCGAAGCGGTAGACCTCGGCGGGCGTGCCCAGCACGGTGACGGCCGACATGAAGCTGGCGGTGAGCGACAGCGCCACGGGCACGGCGCGCATCCTGCGGCCGCCCGTCAGGAAGTCCTTGGAGCTGCGCGCGCCGCCGCCTGCCAGGGCGCAGTAGACGCCGATGGCGGCCGACGCGAGCAGCAGCGCGGCGAACACCAGGTAGTCGGCTGCCGAGAAGCTGCCCATGGCGGCCGGGAGCGCGGGGGCGGCCGGGGGCGGCGCAGGCGCGGCCCGGGGAGCGGGGAGCTGGGAGCGGGGAGCGGGAAGAGCCGGCGGCCTGCGGAGAGGAGAGACGATAGCCCTCCTCTGGGAGGCTGCAGGCGTGCCGGCGCCGCCCCCGACCCGCGCGCGGCTCTCACCGCCCTCCTGCACTCCACGTAGGAACTCTCATACCCCAGCTCTCAAGCGAGGGGTGTGGCGGGCGCTGCGAGGAGGAACTTTAAACGTGTGATTTTCCCCCTAAAGACAGTGGCTTCCGAACTTCCTCAGGGCCAGGACGCACACGGCTCCCCCGCCTCCCCTGGCTCGGAGGAAAGGACCCGGTCTGCAGATGCGGACCCGGGAGACAGCCCAGTTTCATCCCCCGGGCGGGGAAGGGAGACAGCCGGTCCTGGGAGGGCCCCTTCTGTCCAAGAAAGACCCCTGCCCGCCTGTACTCGGTGACTTGAGGCAAACTGACCCCCCCATCCCCTCAGAGCAGCCTTTGAATAAACTCATCCCTTCCTTTTCACCCAAACGCGTGGCTTCCTTTGATTTGGTCGGCAGCGAGCTGATGACCCTGGGCACATGAACCTGAATGGCAGGTGACAGTTTGGGCAACCACAGAGGGGCCGAGGTCCTTGCTCCCGAGAGCCCTGCATCCCGACAGGCGCCTGGGCAGAAGGACTGCCTGCTCCAGGCTGCCCCGACCCACGGACAGGACTCCAGGGACGTTCCAGCAGCTGCCGGGGACACTTGCGCACGGAGAATCCCTCCCTGCGCATGCCATGGGCTGCCTGAAAACGCTTTTGTTGGGTGGGGAGCTGTCGAGCTCGCCCTGGTTTCCTGCTGGAAGGTGTGCGCCAGGGATCTACTGTCCCCACCATCTGGGTCATTTGTCGGTATCCTTTGGGTGAGGATCTTCGCTGATTGGGACCACTGTGGACCTATTGCAGGTCATCCTGAGGCACTGCCTGGTGTGAAAAAGAGATTCGGTCGGAAAAACATGTTCCCTGCATTTGTTTTGGCTTGTAGTCATTTGTTTTGGTCTGCTTTTGTTTGCTTTTGTTTCTTTTATCTTTTCTCCTAATACTTTTATCCTAGGATGTGAGGCAGGGTTTCAGTACCACGTAGATTAAGGTGGCCATTTGGGGCTTCAAGTTGCTCTGGGCTTCTTTGTGAGCCCCAGAGTTCAAGGTTCTGCAGCCACTTGCTGAGTTTAGATTGAGAGAGTTTCCGAGGACAGAGACACTGCTGGTGTGTTTGAGGAGCCCTATTGTGAACTGCTGCGGAAAAAAAGTGCTTATGCTACTTCACAAGTCCTTAGGAAGGTGATAGCTAGCTGTGGCTGGGAAACAGTAGTTTTCTTGTGCCACAACAGGCCCTGTGCATGACAGAGAGTGTGCTCTGATTTCACATCCTGAAGAAGGTTCTATAGAGATGAAAACAACACTGAGATTCCACCTCACCCCAGAAAGAATGGCTGCTGTCAAGAAATCAACCACTAACAAATGCTGGCGGGAGTGTGGAGAGAAAGGAACCCTTCTCCATTGCTGGTGGGAGTGCAGACTGGTACAACCACTGTGGAAATCAGTATGGAGATACCTCAGAGAACTAGGACTAGAGGTCCCATTTGCCCCAGCTATTCCCCTGCTGGGGATCTTCCCCAAAGAATTAAAAGAATCATACCACAGAGATATATGTGCACCCATGTTCATAGCAGTGCAGTTTGTAATAGCTAAAGTTTGGAAACAGCCCAAGTGCCCATCAACTGGAGACTGGATAAAGAAGATGTGGTTTTTTTATAAAATGGAGTACTACTCAGCCATAAAGAACGAGAAACTGGAGTCATTTATAGCTAAATGGATGCATATTGAGGCCATACTCTTAAGTGAAATAAATAGGACCCACATGTGTAAATACTGAATAGTTTCTCTAGTGTGAGAAACTGAAAGTGTAAATAAGGACTAAAAGGATTAATAGGTAATAATTGATACTTTGAAATAGGAAAAGGTCCAGAGGGGTAGGGGTGGTGGAAGGAGATGGGGAAAGGAAAGAATGGAAAGGAAAAATTATGAGGAAAAAAAAAAGGAAACGAAGTCTATGTAAATAGGGAAGGGACCACAGGGAATGGGGAAGAAATAAGAACCAGGATACATCATGTACAGGTACAAGCACCCAATGATAAATGTAAACGTATTGTGTACCTAAAATGTACCAATAAAAGAATTTAAGCAAAAAAAAAACAAAAGAAGAAGGTCCTGCAGAGTGACTTGGGCCAGGATGACACACCTGCTTTCCCTGCCCTTTTCTGCATCACTGAGACGCACAAGCTAGTGCTTCTGACCACGAAGCTACCAGACTAATGTTGCTGAGTTCATCGAGCTTTCAATTTCCCCTCGTTTTGCCCAACCGTCCTTGACTCCTTCTAAACCAGTGATATTTCAAACTATTTTCCAAAACTTCTGTTTGCTGGATATTGATTTTTATCTCCTTCCCTTCATTCCTTTAACTAGAAAAAATGGAGAAATCTGACTCTGGGTTTTCCTCAGTGGGGAGTATTGTTCCTAAACTGGTTTCTTTTTTTCACACTAGAGGCCTTGAGCAACAGAAGCCCCAGGATAAGATGTGTAAACTCCTGAGCAGCTGTGGCTAAATTTTAACACAGTGAAAAATGTCTTAGAAACCTGAGCCAAGAGCTTCTAAATCAATGAAGATCTATAAGAAGGCAGAAAAAAAACTTCAGGAAATTCAAACTCAGATTAACTGGGCAAGTAATCTCCTCTGAGACATGTTTCTCCCCTTGCTGCAACCAGGAATCCTACCTTCAGACATGCAAATTTAGGAGTGAGTATTGCAGAGGATGGTAAAAACAAACATCATGCCAATAGTGTAACTATTTAAAAGCTTGCCAAGGATAAATTTAGGTCTTTGTTTTATGTGTGTTGGTGAGAATGTATGTATTAAATATAATATCTATGTGTGTACATGCATTTGTATATTGTTTAGATAGTACCAGATTAATTTAAAAATGAGAGCTCTCAATAATTAAGAAAGCATCACTGGACATGGTGGCACATGCCTGTACTCAGGAGGCTGAGGCAGAAGGATCACCTCAAGCTCAAAGCCAGTCTGGGGTACATAGTAAGTTCAAGGCCAGGCTGAACTATATAGAAAGATCCTGTCTCAAAAAACAAAACAAAGCAGACAGGGGAAGGGGGAAAAAATAAGAACCAAGAGAGATTATGTAAAGGTGCAAATTTCCAATGATGAGTGTCATTGTATTGTATACCTAAAATGTACCAATAAAATAAAATTTAAAAAAATTAAGAAAGCATAAACCCAAATGCCTTTTTTTTAATATAACTTAAGAAAACATTTTGAAAGCTGTAACAAAGATGTTTTCAAAACTGTTAACATGAATTTTGCCTGTCTTAGCCAATCAGAATTAAATTTTAGGTGTTAGACTTTTAGAAGAGTATTTTCAGTTTTACAAAGATTTATAAAAAGTTCAGCCTGTCCTCAAACTCACGGCAGTTCTCCTGCCTCAGCTTTGGAGTGCTGGGATTACAGGCGTGCCACACCACACCAGGCAAGAATTTGTTAGGACCTTAAAGACTCTTGGAAATCAGAGTTAGTTGAACATTGAGATAATGTGACACATACTAATATAACACTGGCTGGACATTCTTTTATGTAACAGTTTAAATTGTTTAGCTTCTCAGAATGTTATGTATGAAGGCTGCTTCTAGTATTAGTAGAAAGGGTCCTAAGAGGCGATATTTTGCTAGACGTTGGTTTAAAAAGTTATGGTTCATAGCAAAAATGTATTTTAAATTCTTGACTGTCCAAGGAGGGAAAAAAATGAAATGCAAATTCTACTTTTAGGTCCCAGTCTCCCTGTTTCCCATCCCTTATGGTGTCTCTATGTGATGGCTGCATCAGTTTAAGGATTGGTTCATTCCAAAATGTTCTCAGGGCTGCTTTCTTAAACAAGGGTGGTTTCCAGTGATTGATAGCTACTTGGTTATTCTACTCAGCAGAAGTTGGCTTAGGTAACAGACATCCCTGTGGTTTATTATGGTAGAGAAGTGGGAATAATTAAAAGTTTCTGTTTATTAGACATAATCTAATGAAAGTCCATGCACTCATAGGTGGGGTTTTTCAGAAGTGGCTGGATCTAGGGAGTGTGAATGTGAATTAAGGATGTGATTAACTAAATTAGTCCACTGACTGGTTTAGACTCTTCTGGCTATGGATAATGGGAAGACACGCCCTTGGTGTGGGTGGCACCACCCTAAAAGCTTGTAGCCTGGATGGGATAAAAGGGAAAGGGAGGCTTGTTGCTGCAGCTTCACTTTCTGCTGATGCTTCCTGTCAGCCCTGCCATGGACTGTTTCTTTTCTGCAGTGCCCCTCTGCCATGCCACCCTGCATTGGAGCCAGCTGACTATAGAATGAAACCACTACAGACTATAATCAGAAATAAATCTTTCTTCCTTTAACATTGGGTGTTGGGTATTTTATCTCAACAATGAGAAAAGTAACCAAGACAATGCCTATGACTAGTAAAGCTCCTTTTGTGGGCCTTCAAGTGGATGCATTTATGGGCATTCTTATTAGCCAGTATAGTTTGATTTTGGTGATATGAGATTTGGGTTAAAAAATAATTTCTGGGGTCAATGTAAATATTCAAGTTTCATAGCCCCAGAAAACCCTTCAAAGATTTTTAAATAATATTCTGTTGTAGTGTTTATGGTCACAATATCCAAGTATTGACTACAACTTTAAAATTTTTTTCCTGAACTAAAAGTAAAAATTGTTTTGGGAAATGAACTTGTTTTTGTCAGATATTTTACATTTTGTGGACGATATAAAGGTAATTGTTAAAAATTACATAAATATGTAAGTAAACATCCGAGCTATTTGTAATTAAGTGAAAATGCTGAAGACATTTGCTAAGCATATTCTTTACTTCTTACTATGTATAAATGATGTATGTGGGTCTATTTAATATGTTTCATAGATTGTCGTATATGTATAACACTGACTAAGATCAAAAGATATCTAGTCCTTTAGTAAGTATCACAGAAACAATTCTAGAGTGAAAATGGACATCTAAAAATGGAGATTTTTATCAAATTATAGATCAAGGTTAAAAATGAGTTTTAAATAATAATTCTCAAAGTGACTGGAGGTTGTATCTGTTTGTCATTTTATGATAGGCTAAAATTCATAATCTGTATATGCACAACTCATTTAATATTGTAGTAACTATTTGTTTTAAGAAAAAAATCTTGCTGGAAAGGGTAGCTATGACTTACCCCTGGTCTGTAAATGGGTTTGTTTATGTGGCCTAATGCTAATAATTTTAAGAGATGCTAAAATGCTTGCTCACTTCTCTGCAATAGATAAACTGCTATTATTTTACTGTCATCTTTGCTTAAATTAATTACTTAAATTGTGTTCTTTGAACTACTTTGTTTTTACTGAAAAGCCTTCCAAGATTCAGAAAGAGAGTTTAGGCTTTTCTTGCCTCAAATATATTATGTTTTTTCTAGACGTCTAGTGTTTACATCTATATATGACACAGTTTGGGACACAAATATGAGTCAACAATTTGAGTTTTAAAACTACTAATAACCTATGTATGGGATAACATAATTTTGTAGTAATGTAAAGATGGTGTTTTTGTTGTAAATTGCTCATGTATGTTAACAGTATAACTTTTGAATAAAACATTTCTAATTAGAGATAGTTTGTTCTAGGAAAAATATTTCATAAAGAATTAAAAATGTGATGCACTGGGCCGGGGATTTAGCTGAGGGGTTCCACCACCTGCCCCGCAAGCTCAATGACCCAAGTTCGATCCCTGGTACAAAAAAAAAATGTGATGCACAGAGATAATGTTAATATCTTTGTTTAAAACAATAAAGCTTAAGATATTGATCTGTTCTTAGTGAAATTTACAACAAAACTTTAAAAAGGATTTAAAATCTGTCAAAATAATTTCTTGTCTTCTCTACTGTCTTGTTAGGATTAATGTGTAGGACAATTAAGTCTTAGGAAAGTCGTTCACATATATAACTGTTTAAAGTTTTGTTTTACAATTCTGGCTACATAAACTATTATTATGTGATTTTCCTTGTTTTCAAAAATGTGATTGTCTGGGTGTAATGAAGTCTGTTGTGCTTGTCTTAACATGCTATAAAAGTCACTGAATTGTTTTGCTAAATTGTGGCTTTGTATATTGCTTGTAATAATATCACTGGCAAAAGTCATGTTCCTCTTGGCCATAAGAAACAATCTTGCTCAAAAATTTATGTCCCTAGTTAGTAAACTAGACTTTAATATTCGCACACTGTATTCAAAAATGTTTACAGTTCTGTATGTGTACCTAAGAAATTCTAATGGTGTTCCTAAACTATAATTCTTGGTCTGGGCATTAGTAAATTGTGTGCTCTCTCCAAAGTGGTAATTCACACTGGTTTATAAGAAGAGGAGACTCTTAAGTATTTGCTTGATATACATTTTTGGCAGAACAAAGCTTGCTTTGCAGAAATATTGGCTTTAATTAACTTGGTCACTATGTTTCTTAGTTCAAGTCTACTGTACAGATTGTATTTGCTTTGCTCTTTTTCGCTTGTTTTATGTTTGTAAGCTTTGTAACTATTGTCAAAGTTCTAAGGAATTAGGGTACTGACTACACAATAAAACAGGATTAAACTTGACAATGGACTTTAGATAAACTCAGCCTAACAGCCACTCTTTCTAAATCTCTGGCATTGCTCATATTTGCCAAAAGGTGTTTTATGACACTGACTCTAATCATCTGTCACTTCCCCCACACATTCTGATTGACCACAACTAAAGAAAGCTACCTCGGCCCTAGGGACAATGTGGCAGGCGGCTCATTGGCAAAGTCTTCAGAAAAAAAAGAAAATGCATTCGGAGACTAAGGGGAAAGTTGTATGCATCCAAGAGTCACCTATGTGTCAACCCTACCAAAATAAACATAGCTGAAGAGGTTATAAAAGAGGGTTCTTACACATGACTGCCTAAAAGCAAAAAAGGTCCTTCTAGCAGGTGTGATGGCTAGACATCTCCTCTGTCTTTCTTTTATATTTGACCTCACAATTTGTAGTATAACTTTTTCTGGCTCAAGCGTCTAGCTTCGAAGAGGATGGGATTGGATTTCCTGAGCCTTGGAAGCTACTGAACACAGTCATCATAAGCTACCAAGCATCATCTAGACAGTTTTGAGTTTCCCCTAAAGTACTCACATGCATAATTTTCATCAATGTCTTCATTGTTTATCTTTCCTGTTTTGTAGTAAACGTTTAATTATGTATATACTCTCAGTATCATATAGATGATCCATGGGCATTGACATAGGTCCTATGGTAACTACTCACTTGTTGGATAATTGTGTCTATTTTAATATGATTGATGCTGTTTTACCATAAGTGGGTGTTAATTGGGGGGTCCAAAAGGAAAAAAGTGTTTTCCTGCTGAAATTAATGTAAAGTACATTTTCAGCCTATGATAATGTAATCCACCCTAAAAGGGCCTGAATTGAGAACCAAATCATCCTCATTAACAGGAATATATTATATATCGTTTGTGTATCCTGTCTACTCCACTACAATATGAACTCTGTGAGGATAGTGACATTGTGTTATTTAGAACAGATCTTGAAGCTGGTGGTGTAGCTCAGCAGCACAGTGCCTTCCAGGCAAGCACAAGACCCTGAGTTCAATTCCTGGTACCAAAACCAAAATGAAACAAAAAAAAAGAACAGATCTTGGCACAGGAAGACGTGTTTTGGAAAAACAGAAACACATATGCTTAGTGACTATGGTCATATTAAAGGTATGAAAATAAACATTAGGAAGAAAGACACAAAAATGATAATGGTTATCAGGAAGTTGTGATTATGAATTTTTTTGGCTAAAATTTTCAAATATTTTTGAAACGTTTTATAAATATATATATATATATATAAATATATATATAAATATATTTTTTTTTCCTTAAGTAAAATCACAAGTGAAAAAGTATTATGTTGGAAGTCCCAAACCTGGATTCTAGTACTGACTGCCATGTGACCCTGGGTAAGACTGAATTTCTATACCTTGCATAAGTGGGATGTCAGGGGTTCCTCATTCCAGAATTCTGATTCTCCTTTCTGCCAACATCAGTTGTTCCCAATCCTTCCCTCTGTAGCTTTGTTCTTCACCCTGGGGCAGAGGGTAAGAACATCTCAGAACATCAGGAAGCAATCTGAGTGGGACTGTTAGTCTTGGGATAATTACTTTCTTTCCAGGCCCAGACTCTGGAGTACTTGCAGTGACCGCTCTGTTTCCTGCTCATGTGGTGAGACCTGTTCTCTGGATCCCATCGGCCCTGGTTCCTGGGACTTTCGGGAGGCCCTGGGTCTGACTGGTGGGAGGAAGAAACGCAACACATCCCCTGTGTGGCATGAGGCTCCTGCTCTTCTGGTTTGGGTGGAGTGATGGGCTGGTGCGGGCCACGCTGACTTCTCTTTCCCATTCTGTGTCACCTTTGTTTCCTGGAAACACGAGAGTCTCAGGACAGGCTTCTGCTGCCCACCAATGGCGAGTCTGCACAGCTGGAAGGCCACCCACATGCGCTTGTGTGTTACTGGCTATCTCTCATCTTCTACTGAGCCAATTTGAGTTTGCCTGTTGAGCACTCTGTGTTCCTAAGGTGAGTGAGATGGGCAGGGAGGTGCTTGGAGAATTCCTCTCTGGTGAACAGCTTTATTTTAATATCACAGTGGCCTCTCAACTTCAAAATCTGTAATCTTAGGAAGAGCTTCTTTAGTTCATCTGCATCTCAACTCCTGACACATAGCGCTCCCAATTTTGTGATAAAGGCCACATTTCTTTGTTCCAGTAAATCAACTATTTCCTGAAAGTCTTTCAAAAAAATATACAAGTGCACTGACTAGGATTGTAGAGTATGTCCACCTGTTTGCATAAAATCAGTTAAAAGCAACTAACTTTGGAGCACGAGATGAGATTTTTAGGACGGTGTTGAGAATCATGTTCAGCATTGGATGAACACAATTTGGGTGCTTAAAGCACCTCCTGGTATATGGTAAATGCTCAAAAAGTTAGCTTTTGTTGTTTTATTAATTGTTATATATATTTGTGGCCCCTTTTCCCTCTGGGGGGGCCCCAAGAGTGTTTTTCAGAACAGAGACTTTTGCCTAATTCAATAATTATAAAAATACAAATATGGCCTTAATTTAACCCAGGTTTTGTGATAGATATTCCTCAATACTTTGTATAAAGAGAGGAAAGTGTATCTGTCATCATCAATGCATAGTATATATTGAATAAGACCTAAACGATAGGCAGAGATTTTGGGGAGTTTTTTGTTTTTTTTTTTCTTTTTTTTCCCCCCATTAACTTTATTGGTACATTTTAGGTATACAATACAGTTACATTCATCATTGGGATCTTGTACCATTACACGAGTCTCTTGGTTCTTTTTTTCTTCCCCTTCCCTTGCCCTTCCTTCACCCCCTCCACCCTTCCCTATTTGCAAAGACCTTGTTTCCATTTTTTTCCTCTTCTCATATTTTTTCCTTTCCCTTTTTTCCCTTCCCCTACCCCTCCCAATTCCCCTGCTCTTTTAGACCTTTTCTTCCTGTTACACAATATCAGTTATACATTTTTAAAATTACAATATTAAGATCTAGGAAACATTACCACAGATTTTACAGAATTTCAAAGGATATAGAAAACATATTACAAAAATCTTTTTTGAAATAAATTTGACAACTTCTAAGAAGTAACTTAGAAGACAAATTAATGAAACTAACTCTGGAGGAAATATAAAATTTGAATAGCACCTATTAAGGAAAGTATATTCCTAGCTTGAAAACCTACCTATATGACAACAGCAGGCTCATAAACATTTTAACTGATAAATTATATCAAACAATTAAAGCAGAAAAAAGAAGGAACACTTCTCCCCTCATTTTAGGAACTCAACATTGTGCTAATCCTAAAATTGGATAAAGATAATAGAAGAAAAAAATATGAACATAGATAGAAATTTGTTTAACAAAACAAACTCTTAGAAGTTAGATCCAGCAGTATGTAAAAAGTGGTTTTGTTATAGGGATGGCAGTGTTGGTTCAGCATTGGAAGATCCACCCCCAAAAGTCATCATTTTAACAGAGGAAAGGAGAAAGCCATATGATCCTGTCACTAGTTGGAGAAAAAGTATTGGACCAAATTCTACAGCTGTTCATGGTAAAAGCTATCAGGAACCTAGAAGTAGAACTGAAACTTCTCAAGAGATTAAAGACATGTACTCCATACTTCCAGCGAGAACGCCTTGTATGAATGGAGAAGATACAATGCTTTCTCCTTAAGGTGGGGAACAAGGGCAGATATGCTTACTCTTTATCTGTCCATTAAACTTTGAAACCTAGGCCCCACCAAAATAGTCTGGCAATAAAATGACACAACTAGGATAGGATTGGCATGGCAGAAGCAAAATCTTTATATGTAGATGAAATGATCATCTACAGAAAAAATACTAAGAAATCTCTAGGAGCCCGTAGAACTTGTAGTTGAATTTAGCAGGATTAGAAAACACAAGGTATATATAAAAATGCAGGTCTGTGTATATGTGCTATAAATGAAGAACTGGATATTGAAATTTAAAAGTTATGTAGGAGTACAAAGGACCCAGAAAAGCCAAAAACAAAAACAGAAACAAAAACAAAAACAGTGCTGGAAGACGTTTAGTACCTAATTTTAAGACTTCTTCTAAAGCTACAGTAATCAAGGCAGTGTTGGTGTAAGGAAAGACATATAGATCATTGGAATAAAATAGAGAATCAGAAATAGAACCACACATATATGGTCCACTGAGTTTTAAAAGATTATTTAACATTAGCATTTTATAGAATATAAACTCGATTCAAGAGCCGAGGAAGAGATAGTGTCTTCAGCAAATGGCACTAGAACACCTGGTATCCGTATATAAAAAATTAACCCCAACTCTTTTTTCCATACATGAAAATAACTTGAAGGGATCTATGAACCTAAATATGAAAGCCTAAAAGTATAAAACTTTAAGAAGAAATTATAAGGGAAAATATTTATGAATTCAGGGTAGGCAAGAACTACCTAGGATACAAAAAACATGATGTATAAAAGAAAAAAATTGATAAATGAGATTCCATCAAACTTTAGAACTTTAAATGACATCATTAAAATGAAAAATAGTCCTTAAACAGACTATATTTACAATGCATATAACCTATGAGCAGAATATATAAAGAATTCTTAGAGCTCATTAATAGACAACCCAATTAAAATGTAGACATAAGAAGACGATAAATAGCCAGTATAGCACAAGGAATGGTGTGTAACTCTAGAATCAGAAAAATACTAATCAGTACAATAATAAGATTGAATTATACACTCATTAGGGAGATGAAGTCAAAAGTTTTAAAAACCTTGTCATGACTTTTTTCTTTTTGTTGGATTCTCCCCCTTTGCATTTAATTTGTCACGCCCAATGGATTCATTCTGCTGGGTTTCCTGGGGTTGTGATCCTCATTGTCTTTTCCTAAGGTATTGTCTAAAATTTTTTGGAGTGCCAGTTTGGTATTCATGAAGTTCCTGAGGTGCTCTTTATCATGAAAGTATCTTATTTCTCCATCAATTTTGAAAGATACTTTTGCAGGGTACATCAATCTGGGTTGGAGGCTGTTTTCCTTTAGGGCTTGAAATACATCACTCCAAGCTCTTCTTGCCTTGAGGGTTTGCATTGAGAAGTCTGCTGTGATTCTGATGGGCTTTCTTTTGTATGTGATTTGTTTCTTTTCTCTCACTGCTTGTAGAATTTTGTTCTTCTGTTGGATTTCTGGAATCCTAACTATTATATGCCTATGTGTAGATTTTTTTTGATTAAGGCTAGCTGGAGTCCTATATGCCTCACTTATCTGTATGTCAAGTTCTTTTCCCCTCCTTGGGAAGTTTTCTGCCATCACTTCTGTGAACAGTTTTTTTATGTCATCTACACTCTCTCCTCTTTCTTCATTGACTCTAATCAGTCTTATGTTATTCTTCTTTGCATTGTCTAGCAGCTGCTGGATTGATTTCTCATGTTCCCTTACAAATTTAAAGTAATTTTTCTTTTCCTGGTCACTAATTGCAATCTTATCTTCTATATCTGAAATTGTATCCTCACATTGGTTCATTCTGCTGCGCAGACCTTCGATGGAGTTTTTAATCTCTTAGAAATCTGTTTGTATGTGTTCTATGGATTCCATTTGTTTCCTATGTGGGAATTCCATCATATTCCTCAGATCCTCTATTTTTTTATCTGTGTCCTCTCTAGATTTATTAATCATGTCTTGCACCGTGAGCAAAATCTTTGCTATTATCTGAGTAATTATTTCTGATTTCATTTTTCCCAGATCCTCTTTTGTTGCCAGTTCAGAGAGTCTAGGTGGTTGAGTATCAGAGTGTTCCATCTCGTTTCCCTTTGGGGTTGCTGTAGGTGATCCAGAAGTCTGTTTTTGAGGCTTATGTGTCTTCTCATTTCCACGCCGGGGGGGAGGGGGGTGCTTCTGGCGCCCATGCAGCTCAGCTTCTCTGCCCTACGAGCTTGGGATGGCAGTGGGGGAGCTTCCTTCCAGGTGCTGGGACCATCTCACCCTCTGCAGGCAGAGATTTTTTTAAATGTTCCATGCACACAATTCTTGACTTCAGGGATCTTATATTCTAGTTATGGAGACTGGAGTTAATGAGGAAAATTTTTGAAAACTATAACAGCAGAAACTCATTCATAAGAATTGTTGTTTTTTTATTTTGTTTTGTTGTAGTTAGCACATGGACCTAGCTGTGGCATTTTTGTTCTTTATAATACATATCTGGGAAAGATGTATTACAAATGACCTTTGTATTCATCTGATAAAATCTTGTAGTGAATGCTGTTGTATAATGATGCCTAACTCGTAGATGCTATTTGAGTTACTTTGTGTTTCAAGTTTAAGATGATGTGCACCTCAACTGCTCTTTTTTTGGTACCGGGGATCAAACACAGGACCTTGTGCTTGCAAGGCAGGTGGCAGAACCACTGAGCCAAATCCCTGGCTCGACTCCTCTTGAGACTAAGAAATGCCCAGGAGATCCTGGATGGCAAGAGGCTGGTCCAATCCTCTCTGTAAGAGAAGTAGAGGAGAAAGCAAGTTTTGTTACTGGGTTCTGGGGTACCTGAAGTCTCCTTCTAGGAGGGGCTTCTAAGTTCTTTCTGTCGTGAACAAAGAGTTGGTCAAGACAAGTACAAAAGGTGAAGAGGTTTTACATTTTTAAAAGGTGAAAAAGAAATGAGCTCTGCAGAGCATGTTTGGGCCAACCAAAAGTAGAAAAAGAAGTACAGTGGATGACTGTGAAAGAACACAGTAGCAGCCACCTCAACCTTGACTGTCCTTTTTTATCCCCCACTCCTCAGGCTGACATCAGGTCTAGGCTGTCCTATCCAAAACTGCTCTGAGAAGTCCATGAGTAGGGCTTGGGGAACTGTTCTGTGCATGCACCCTAGAACTTTGCAATTAACAGGCCACGCCCAATTCCCAAGCCAGTCTGCCTCACACTAATCTCCTGCCTCCATTCTACTGTAGCAAATGGGCTCGGAGCTGCTGAGACCAGAAGGGCCAAAAGTGCACAATGAACAGTGCAAAGGAGAGTGTCTCCCACAGGGCAGAGTCCTGCCCCTGCCACTGTGGGTGTCTTTCTGACCCTCTGCTCTTTTGAGGGTGGCCACCTGGGCCAAGTGGTGGGTTGGAACTTTCCCTGGCTAGTGGATGTTTGATGCCAAAGGATAACTGATTTCTGGGGAAATGTGGTCTGGCACAGATGGAATGCTGGCACAGATGGAATGCTTCCAGACCTGCCCGGGCTACTTGCCAAATTCTAGCATTTGGAAGGATTTTGTTATCCACATAAAAAGCACAGGCAGACCAACCTATGGTTAGTGGACTAAGAGCTTTCTTTTCCTCCAGAATTCAGAATATTTGCAAAGTCCCACTGTGCTAAGCCTGTTGTCCATATAATTTCTCTTCCTTGGCACCCTGTGTGCTTTCTCTGGCAAATCTCTCCCTGATACATGATATTCCAAGCCACTTCACTTCCTTGAAAGGTGCAGTCCAAAGAAAAGAAGCAGACTTGAGCATCCCAGCCAATCCTCAGTTCAGGAAGGGTGGCTATGAAGCCTTGAAACTTAATTCTCATGTTTATTTCTAGGAAAACCAAGCTAGATAGACTGGAAATGTCAGTTCTGTCAAGGCCACTGCTTCACAATCATCCAAGAGGCAATGGTTAGCTGGGTGTGATGGCACATGCCTAAAGTTCCAGCACTTGGGAGGCCAAAGCAGGAGGATCACTGCAAGTTTGAGGGCAGCCTGGGCTACATAGTGAGTTCAAAGGCCAGCCTGGGCTACAAGCTGGGGTGGAGCTAGAGTCAATCTCATACCTTCATTGAGAGTGAAATGTACAAAGTCCCATCTTTATGACCAAGTTGTGCTCTTAAAGTCTACTTACTTAAAAACTTCCTTGGAACTAAGAATATAACATGTCCTGGTGCCAAATAATCATCTCCTTCTGTTTCCTTATTTTTTTACATTTGATATTGGTCTTCTTAGACTCTTGATTTTTGGGAGTCTATGATATTAAAATATTAAATGTATTCACCTAATACATCTACATGGAAAAAACCCAAGTCATATTACAAGGTTTTTAACCAAAATAATAGTGTCCTCACCTCTGATTCCTACTGTCCAGAAAAACTTGAAACCACTTTATAATCTTTTAGCTATTTTTTTCTAGTATTGACCTCTGTGTTTCTACCCAGCTATATAGTTCAGCTATTTCTTGATGTTTTCAAGCTTGGATATTTTCTTTCTTCCTTGTTTCCTTCCTTTTTTATATTTATTTACTTATTTTTATTTTATTTGTTTGCTTGCTTGCTTTTGCAGTACTAGGAATTGAACCCAGAGACTCACACATGCTAGGTACCACCAAGCTACATCTCCAGAGCTTTTTATTTTGAGACAGGGCTCTCACTATGTTGCCCAAGCAGGCCTTAAATTTGTCTTCCTCCTGCCTTAACTGTAGCTGGGATTACAAGCATGTGCCATTATACTCAGAAAATTATTATTTTAATTGTACAAATGTATCATAAGGGTACTATGTGATAATGCAATATATTTATGCAGTGTATAATGATCAAATCAAATCAAGGTAGTTGATATTTCTCTCTTTAGACATTTTTTAATTTGTGATTAACACATAATAATTGCATATACTTAAAGGAGTGCAATGTGATATTTAATGCATGTATATAATATGTACTGATTAAATCAAGGTAATTAACATTTCTATCACCTTATAATTACTTTGTTTGGAGCCTTTGAGCTCCTGAAAGCTTAGGTATTTTCTATTAACTTGCTAGGAGGGAAACTAAGAATTAAACTCTCCTACATACCCCCTCCTTCCCTACCTTCACACTTTCCCTCCAATTGAGATGTGTCATAATTTCTGCTAGAGAAAAGTTTTCCCTACGTTTTATTTGACTGCCTAAATATTACTCATATCTAGTCACAGAGTGGACAAAGAAGTTGACATTTTAATGTAACTTTAGGCCTTCCCTGGAGTTAATAATTGCTTCTGTTTTCTTTTTCATTTGCTTGTAATTTTCTTTGAACTTCCTAGCAGTTTTTTCAACTTTAATGTTCCTATTATTTTCCATCTTCTGGCCATGACTCAGGATGCAAAAGCAGTAACAATTCTCAACTCTTTAAAGTTTAGAAATCTTGCTTTTTTTTTAATTAAATTCTTTTATTGGTACATTGTAGGTATACAACATAATTACATTTCTCATTGGGAATTGTACCTTTACATAATGCATCTTGGTTCTTATTTTTTCCCCATTCCTAGCCCTCCCTTCACCCCCTCCACCCTCCCCTATTTCCATTTTTTCCATTTCTCATCATTTTTCCATTCCCTTCTTTCCTTTCCCCTGCCCCTCCCACTACCCCTACCCCTTTGGACCTTTTCTTCCTATTTTGCATTATTGATTATTCATTCTAATCATTGGTACATTTTAGGTATATAATATAATGACATTCATTATTGCAAATTTGCACCTTTACATAGTCTCTCTTGGTTCTTATTTTTCACTCTTGCCCAGCCCTCCCTTCAACCCCTCCATTCCTCCCTATTTACAAAGATTTTGTTCCTATTTTTCCATTTTCTCATATTAATCCCATTCCCTTCTATCCTTTCCCCTAGCCCTTCCACTTCCTTCCCCTTTGCCCCTTTTCTTCCTATTTCACATTACCTATTATACGTTTAGTCCTTATTTACACTTTCAGTTTCTCACACCAGAGAAACTATTTGGTATTTATACATGTGTGTCCTGTTTATTTCACTTGAGAGTATTGCCTCAATGGGCATCCACTTAGCTATAAATGTCTCTAATTTCTCATTTTTTATGGCTGAGTAGTACTCCATGTTATTAAAAACCCACATTTTCTTTATCCAGTCTCCAGTTGATGGGCGTTTGGGCTGTTTCCAAGTGTTAGCTATTACAAACTGTGCTGCTATGAACATGGGTGCATATATATCACTGTGCTATGATTCTTTTAATTCTTTGGGGAAGATCCCCAGCAGTGGAATAGCAGGGTCAAATGGGACTTCCAGTCCTAGTTCTTGGAGGTATCTCCATACTGATTTCCACAGTGGTTGCACCAGTCTACACTCCCACCAGCAGTGGAGGAGGGTTCCTCTTTCCCCACAGCCCCACCAGCATTTGTTATTGGTTGATTTCATGATAGCAGCCATACTTTCTGGAGTGAAGTGGAATCTCAGCGTTGTTTTCATTTGCATCTCTTGAATGACCAGTGATGTTGAACATTTTTTCATGTATTTATTTGCTATTTCTACTTCTTTGTCTGAGAAATGTCTGTTCATTTCAGATGCCCATTTTCAGATTGGGTCTTTAAATTTGGGAGGTCTGATCTTTTTAAGTTCTTTATAGATTTGAGATAGTAGACCTTTGTCTGAGGAAGAGCAGGTGAAGATTTTTTCCCACATTGTGGGTTGTCTCTTCACACTGCTGGTGGTTTCTCTTGCTGTGCAGAAGCTTTTTAATAAGAAGAGATCCCACTTGTTGATTGTTTGTGATAGTTCATGGGCAGCTGAGGTTTTGTTCATAAAATCTTTTCCTACACCAATGTCTTCAAGGGTTCTACCTAACCTCTGTTCCAACTGGTTCAGAGTTTCTGTTTTAATATTTAGATCTTTAATCCATTTTAATTTTAGTTTAGTGCATGGTGAGAGATATAGGTCTAGTTTTAATCTTTGGCATGTTGAAGCCCAATTTTTCCAGCACCATTTATTAAAGAGGCTATCTTTCCTCCAGTGAGGGTGTTTAGCTCCTTTATCGAAGATGAGATGGCTGAGTGTGTCTGGTGTTGTTTCTGCATCTTCTAATCTGTTCCACTGGTCCTCAAGTCTGTTTCTTTGCCAGTACCATGCTGTTTTTATCACAGTAGCTTTGTAGTATAGTTGCAGGTTGGGGATTGTGATACCCCCTGCTGTGTCTCTGTTACCTAGAATTGCTTTTGCTATTCTGGGTCTCTTATTGTTCCAAAGGAATTTTTGGATTGTTTTCTCAAGGTCTATGAAGTATGCTGCTGGTATCTCAATTGGAATTGCATTAAATCTATATAGCAGTTTTGGAAGTGTGGCCACTTTCAGTATATTAATCCTTCCTACCCAGGAGCAGGGGATGTCTGTCCACTTTCTGATATCATCTTCAATCTCTCTTTCCAGAGTGCCATAGTTTTCAGAGAAGAGGTCTTTGATTTCTTTTGTTAGGTTGATTCCTAGGTATTTCAGTTTTTTGGATGCTATTGTGAAAGGAATTATTTGCCCTATTTCTCTCTCAGTGAGTCTGTCATTTGTGTAGAGGAAAGCTATTGATTTTTGTGTGTTGACCTTGTAACCAGCTACTTGATGGAATTTGGTTCTTAAGTCTAGAAGACTTTTGGTGGAGTTCTTGGGGTCTTCTATATAGAATATCATGTCATCTGCAAATAATGACAATTTGACTTCTTCATTTCCTATCTTTATTCCTTTTATTTCTTTCTCTTGTCTAATTGCCATGGCTAATGTTTCCAGAACTATATTGAACAGGAGTGGTGATAGTGGACATCCTTGTCTTGTTCCTGAATTTAGTGTGAAGGATTTCAGTTTTTGACCATTTAGTATGATATTGGCTGTTGGTTTTTCATAGATGGCTTCTATCAGATTGAGAGAGAGAGAGACTGTCCATTCCAATTTTTTGTGGGGCTTTTATTATAAATGCATGGTGGATTTTGTCAAATGCTTTTTCTGCATCTATGGAGATAATCATATGGTTTTTGTCCTTGGCTCTATTGATATAGTGTATTACATTGATTGATTTGCGTATGTTGAACCATCCCTGCATCCCTGGGATGAATCCCACTTGATCAGGGTGTATGATCTTCTTGATGATCTTCTGCATTCTGTTTGCCAGTATCTTATTAAGGATTTTTGCATCTATGTTCATTAGTGAGATTGGCCTATAGTTCTCCTTTTCGGTTGGGTCTTTCTCTGCTTTGGGGATCAAGGTGATGCTTGCTTCCAGGAATGAATTTGGAAGTATTGCTTCCTTTTCAATTTCATTGAAGAGTTTAAACAGTAGTGGCAGCAGTTCCTCTCTAAATGTCTTGTAGAATTCAGCAGTGAAGCCATCAGGGCCCAGGCTTTTCTTAGTTGCTAAGTTTTTAATTACATTTTCAATTTCATTGGTTGATATTGGGTTGTTCAGAATTTTTAGGTCTTCTTCATTCAACTTTGGTAATTCACATGTATCTGGGAATCTGTCCATTTCTTCTGTGTTATCCATCTTATTGGTGTATAGGTTCTGGAAGTAGGTATTGATGATTCTCTGGATTTCTGCTGGGTCTGTTGTCATTTCACCCTTTTCATTCCTAATTGCATGGATTTGGGCCTTTTCTTTCCTTTTTCTGACAAGGTTGGCTAAGGGTTTGTCAATTTTGTTGATTCTTTCAAAGAACCAACTCTTGGCTTCATTGACTTTTTTGTATCATTCTCTTAGTCTCCATTGCATTGATTTCTCCACTGATCTTTATAATTTCCTCCCTTGTATGAGCTCTGGGGTTGTCCTGTTCTTCTTTTTCTAGAAGCTTGAGGTGCAGCATCAGGTTGTTTAATTGTGCTCATTCTGTTTTCCTAATATGCGTATTCACTGCTATGAATTTCCCTCGTGAGACAGCTTTCATTGTGTCCCATAGATTCCGATATGTTGTATTGTCATTGCCATTTAATTGAAGGAACTGTCTGATTTCTTCTCTAATTTCCTCTGTGACCCATTGGTTATTCAGAAGTGTGTTGTTCAATTTCCACTTGTTTATGAAATGATTTGTGTTTCTTTTGCTATGGATCTCCAATTTCATCACACTATGGTCTGATAATATACAGGGGATAACTTCAATTCCTTTGCACTTACTTAACCATGTTCTATGTGTGAGTATGTGGTCTATTTTGGAGAATGACCCATGTGCAGCTAAGAAGAATGTGTATTCTGATTTTGGGGGGTGGAAGACTCTGTAAACATCTATTAAGTTCATTTGTTCAAGAGTTCGATTGAGTTCTAGTATTTCATTACTTATTTTTAGTCTAGTTGATCTATCTATTCATGACAGTGGAGTGTTGAGGTCCTCCACTACAATTGTATTAGTGCATATATGACTTTTCATGTCTGTTAGCATTTGTTTTATATAGTTGGGTGCACTAGTGTTTGGTACATAGATATTTGATTGTCATCTCTTCCTCTTGGATTCTTCCCTTTACAAGGATGTAGTGTCCTTCTTCATCTCTCTTAATCGGTGTTAGTTTGAAATCTACTTGATCTGCAAAGAGGATAGCTACTCCTGCTTTTTTTCAGGTTCCTGTTGCATGCAGTATTGTTTTCCACCCTTTAACTTTCGGTCTATGAGTTTCCATTTGAATTAAGTGTGTTTCTAGTATGCAACATATTGTTGGATTTTGCTTCTTGACCCATTCTGCCAGTCTATTTCTTTTGATTGGTGAATTGAGACCATTAACATTGATGGTTATAACTGAAACGTATTGACTTGTCATTGCCATGACTTTTTCTTTTTGGTGGGTTCTCCCCCTTTACATTTAATTTCTTGTCATGCCAGATGGATTCATTCTGCTTTGCTTCCTGGGGTTGTGATCCTCAATGTCTGTTCCTAGGCTATTGTGTAAAATTCTTTGGAGTGCTGGTTTGGTATTCACGAAGTTCCTAAGGTGCTCTTTGTCATGAAAGTATCTTATTTCTCCATCCATTGTGAAAGATAGTTTTTCAGGGTACATCAATCTGGGTTGGAGGCTGTTTTCTTTTAGGGCTTGGAATATGTCACTCCAAGCTCTTCTTGCCTTGAGGGTTTGCATTGAGAAGTCAGCTGTGATTCTGATGGGCTTTCCTTTGTATGTGATTTTTTTCTCTAACTGCTTGTAGAACTTTGTTCTTCTGTTGAGTTTTTGGAATCTTAACTATTATATGTCTATGTGTACATTTTTTTTTTTGATCAAGGCTAGTTGGAGTCCTATATGCCTCACTTATCTCTATGTCAAGCTCTTTTCCCCTCCTTGGGAAGTATTCTGCCATTATTTCTGTGAAGAGATTTTTTATGTCATCTGCACTCTCTCCTGTTT
Organism: Heterocephalus glaber; assembly: GCF_053883595.1. Taxonomy (NCBI): domain Eukaryota; kingdom Metazoa; phylum Chordata; class Mammalia; order Rodentia; family Bathyergidae; genus Heterocephalus; species Heterocephalus glaber. Next base: position 18,817,488 of record NW_028258357.1, read on the forward strand.
CTTCATTGAGCCCAATCAGTCTTATGTTATTCTTCTTTGCATCATCTAGCAGCTGCTGGATTGATTTCTCATGTTCCCTTATAATTTTGAAGCAATTTTTCTCTTCCTGGTCACTAATTGGAATCTTATCTTCTATATCTGAAATTCTGTCCTCACATTGGCTCATTCTGCTGTGTAGACTTTCAATGGAGTTTTTCATGTCCTGGAAATCTATTTGCATCTGTTTTATGGATTCCATTTCTTTCCTATGTTGGGATTCCATCATGTTCCTGAGCTCCTCTCTAGATTTATTAATCATGTCTTGCACTAGGGGCACAATTTCTCTTCTTATCTGAGAAATTATTTCTGATTTCATTTTTTCCAAATCCCCTTTTGTTGCCAGTTCAGTGGGTCCAGGTGGTTGAGTATCAGAGTATTCCATCTCATTTCACTTTGGGGTTGCTGTAGGTGATCTGGAAGTCTGGTTTTGAGACTTATTTATGTTTTTCTCATTTCGATGGCGGGGGGGCTGTTGGCGCCTGCACGGATTACCTCCTCTGAGCTGGGAGAGGTGGGACAGGGGCCGGGAGCAGCTGTAGGGCTGGTGGCTCAAAAGCCCTTTCCTGTGGGCTGGGAGCAGCGGGAGGGATGCTGGCCAGGGGGCCCCTTCCTCTGGACCAGGAGCAGTGGGATGGTGGCTCAGAAGCCCCTTCCTCTGGGCCAGGAGCAGCGGGACAGAAGGTGGCCCAAAAGCCCTTTCCTCTGGTCTGGGAGCAGTGGGAGGGATGGTGACCGGGAAGCCCCTTCCTTTGGACCAGGAGCAGTGGGACGGAGGCTCAGAAGCCCCTACCTCTGGGCCAGGAGCAGCGGGACTCAGTACCATGGTCTAGTGGTCCAGTGTCCTCTGCATCTTTGTAGTGTGGAACCAGGTGGCTGTACAGAGGAGCGGGGGTGGGGATCCAGTGGATTGTTGCAGGGGCGCGGGCTGGATTCTGTGTGTTCCAAGGGACTCAGGACCTCGGCAGGGTGTCTGCAGACCTGCCTGTCTGCAGCAGGCTGATTTGGCATGTTCTGCCTGACTCGGGACCTCCGAAATCTTGCTTTTTAATCCATGAGATACAATTCTTTAAAAACAAAATAAAAATTGACTAATCAAGAAAACCTACTTTTTAAAGACATCTTTATTGATAGAATGAGAAAAAAATCCTTATTGCCTTTCCTGATTTCTAGCAAAATCCTTATATTGATTTTCTTCTATGTGGAAAAGTATCTTTTCCTTTTTAAAAACAGAACTGAAGCTACTGAAACCACAAAGAAAATTGAGTCCGAGGAATACAGAAGGGATATTGTATCAGGAAAACAGACTATGTAGTAAGCATTATTAAGATACTTGAAATAAAAATACCTGTTCTTATACATCATAGGCTCAGCCCTTTCAGCCCATGAGCCGTGTATGTGCTGGTGTGTTTTACTGTGTGGGTTTTGAAATGACAGATTGAAATTACTAGATAATGGTTAAATAACCAGCCTTGAGGAACAGAAGGCTCCTTTAGAAATTCCCACACCTGTCTACATTTCCCACCAATGCCAGGGAAACAAAGGGAAGAATAGGGCCTGAAAAGCCAGACTTCACTAGGGAATCTCCCTTTTCACTTCTTATTGTGGTAGAACAAATTTCTGTTTTTTTAAAATTAGTTGTTCCTTATGGTATTTGAATAAAACCAGTTGACCTAGCTCATATAAAATAGACATAGTTGATTTTGGAAAGGCTACAAGGAACTGTTTATTTGCTAACTTAAAAGACCAGATTCAAGGTACAATAAATAATGAACATTAATGAAATCCATGTATTTTCATGCCTATTAACTCTGAAACTGTGCTTCTGGGGCTCTGTTGTGAAGTCTAACGATAAGATAAGGTGATCCCTTAAGAAAAACCAGAGGCCAGGGATTTAGCTCAGTGGTTCCACCACCTGCCTTGCAAGTGCAAAGACCCGAATTCGATCGCTGGTACCAAAAAAAGAAAAGAAAAGAAAACACAGAATCTCATAATTTCAGCATGAAAAGAGGGCTACCCCCTCCAAGACAGTTACTGTGAGAGACTCCACTGGAAGACAGTTAGGCTGCCATTCTACAAAGTAGTTTCTGAAACAACTTCAAAAGAAGTTTCTAGAATAATCTTTGGAACCTGAGTAGAGTTGCCAGACAAAGTACTGGTGCCCAGTTAAATGGGAATTTAATATAAGCCCGAGAATTACTTATACTAAAAAGGAATTTTGTTGTCTGTCTAAAATTCACACTTAATTGTGTGCCCTGATTTTTTTTTTTTTTTTTTTTTTGCTGCTGCTGCTGCTGTTTTTGCCAACTCTGGCAACCCTCTACCCAGGCACTTTTGTGTAAATAACTTAACTGATGCCAGTCTTCCTGGGAGGGTGGTTGTGACTTTAGATACAATCTAAAATCTTTCAAAGTGCAGTCCGATGCCAAGAGGGATAAAGTCACATTCATAAATAACATTACGAAGTAAGCAGACAGGTTTCCTAACAAGTCTTTTAAAGTGATTGACAGAATTGCTTTCACAGTTCTCTAAAATAATTTTAGTCAAAGGCAGGGTTTGGAAGAGCAGTTGGCTTCCCAAAAGGATCAGTGGGAAAGGTAGTCAGATTCTGGGCAGGAACCAAGAAAGAGCTGTAGGCTGTGGATGGTACCAAATGTTACCCTCACATTGAAGAACGGCATTCGACCTCTGAACCTTTTACATATTTGGCTCTGAGTCCTGGCTTGGTTTTATCCTTTCCATGTAACCTGATAAAACCTTTTGCTGTGCTTTGTAAGAACTCTATGACAAGACAGCTTCATCTGATAATCAAATGCATTTACTCCCTGGTGAATTAATTTTCTCATGATACTTTCATGTCTCCTCTGAGAGACAGTAAGTCTGTTCTTGGCAGTGGACTACTCCATAAACACTGGAACATTACAGGCACTCCATCATCTAAGTGTTATTTATTGTAGTCGCTTGGTTTTCACAACACCATCATTATATTGGCGTGGCAGGAATCAGTCTCCAACTTTTGCAATGCAGTTGTACTGGATCAGAGAGAATGAGTGATTTGCTACTAAATAGCATCAGACAAAAGCCCATTGTAGTAAGAGGCACTTTTTCCCTTTAGGCTAAGCTGTCTCTGGAAAAAAAAAAGTTGAGTAAAGAATATGAGTTTCCTCCAAACGTGGGGGTTAAGAGGCGACTCCAGAAATTAAGTAAGGTGAAAATATTTTACTGAAATGTGGCATCCAGGGCACATTTGTTGGCTGTTGGATTCTGCCCCAAAATTGAAAAGTTACAAGTCTTTCAAAAGTAACTGAAGTATCAACCTGAGAAGTCACCCAGATATCTGATCCCTAAGACAACATTGAGATAGGATAAAACAGCACTGGGATTAGGCATGCACAGTTGGCAGTGGCTTCTCAAACAGCACACACACACACATGCGTGAGCATACACACACACCACTAAACATAAAAGAAACAAATTTATGGATTACGTTAAAATCAAGAACTGTTCATCAAAAGACATCAGAATGAAGAAGCAGCCATAAAGTTGAAGAAGGTATTTTCAATAATTATAGTAGAGAAATCACTCATACCCAGAATATCGAAAGAACTTTCATAAATCGGTAAGACAGACACCCGGGACAGTGTCCTCCTGAACGGGACAGAGGAGGTGGGTAATGCCAGGAAATGAGGACAGAGCTGGAGCTCTCCTGTTGGCCATGTTGCTTGAGCTGAAAGCTGGTCACAGGTGCATTCCATTCATCAAAATTCACCTATCTGTACTACTACCTGAGTATTACGTTAAAACACAACTTTCAAATCACTAAAATTATAAAGGGATCCAGTATTCTATATTGATCAGAATTTCTCTTGGAGAGAAGTTTGCGCACAGTTGGAAGCAAGATTTTAGCGAGATGCTGGGCTAGGAAGTGGGAACATAGCTATTGTTTCGTTGGTGCTGTAAACCTTCTTGCTCTTTTGGAGACAATAAACAACAGTCTGTTGCATCACGGGGTTTTCGAGTATCATATCCTCCTCCTTCCCCCCACAGCAGCAGGCCCGCAACTCAAGCCAACTCTTCCAACCTAGATGCCCTGTTTGGGCCTAATACTAGCATGACTCCAAAACACAGCCCTTTACAGTTCCTTTATGCCTGAGGCTGGGTTCTGGGTGTGCCCTTGGCCTCTCAGGTAGGCAAACCAACACAACCGTTTTAATGTAAGCTGGTTAAAATGGGTTTCTGTCGCTTGGAGCTCGAAGAGTTCTGACCACACAAGCGGTGAGGTCCCTGAAGGCTATGTCCAATTACACAGAAGGCCAAGTCATCTTTTTTTACTTTTTTTACCAACTACAAAAATGCATTTGAAATTTCCCATTTTCTGTTTTTGCATATTCTAAAAACAGAAGTGTCAAAAACACAATGTATGCTTTCATGTCATTGAAAGTTCTTACTAGGGCCGGGGATTTAGCTCAGTGGTTTTGCCACCTGCTGCACAAGTGCAAGGACCTGAGTTCAATCCCTGGTTCCAAAAAAAAAAGAAAAAAAGAAAGTTCTTACTGAGCCACATTTTCTTTTATTCTTTTATTTAATTTTTATTTTTATTAGTACATGTGTGCTGTACCTACAGGTCACATTCCTCGTGGGGAATTGGTACAGGTACATAACACAACTTTTTTTTATTGGTACATTTTAGGCACACAATATAATGACATTCACCATTGGAAATTTGCACCTTTACATAATCTCTCTTGGTTCTTATTTTTCTCCCTTCCCCTGCCTCCCTTCAACCCCTCCATCCCTCCCTATTTACAAAGACTTTGTTTCCATTTTTTCATTTTCTCATATTCCATTCCCTTCTTTCATTTCCCCTACCCCTCCTACTTCCCCTTCCCCTTTGCCCCTTTTCTTCCTATTTCACATTATCTATTATACCTTTTAGTCCTTATTTACCCTATCAGTTTCTCACACCAGAGAAACTATTTGGTATTTACATGTGTCCTATTTACTTCACTTAAGAGTATTGCCTCAATGTGCATCCATTTAGCTATAAATGTCTCTAATTTCTCATTTTTGATGGCTGAGTAGTACTCCATTTTATTTTTTAAAAACCCACATCTTCTTTATTCAGTCTCCAGTTAATGGGCAATTGGGCTGCTTCCAAGTTTTAGCTATTGCAAATTGTGCTGCTATGAACATGGGTGCACATATTAAGCTGTGATATGATTCTTTTAATTCTTTGGGGAAGATCCCCAGCAGGGGAAAAGCTGGGTCAAATGGGACTTCCAGTCCTAGTTCTTTGAGGTATCTCCATACTGATTTCCAAAATGGTTGCACCAGTCTACACTCCCACCAGCAGTGGAGCAGGGTTCCTCTTTCCCTACAGCCTCCCCCAGCATTTGTTATTGGTTGATTTCATGGTAGCAGCCATTCTTTCTGGGGTGAAGTGGAACCTCAGTGTTGTGTTCATTTGCATCTCTTGAATGACCAGTGATGCTGAACATTTTTTCATATGTTTATTTGCTGTTTCTACTTCTTTGTCTGAGAAATGTCTGTTCATTTCAGCTGCCCATTTTTGGACTGGGTCTTTAAATTTGGGAAGTCTGATTTTTTAAACTTCTTTATAGATTCGAGATAGTAGACCTTTGTCTGAGGAACAGCAGGTGAAAATGTTTTCCCACATTGTGGGTTGTCTCTTCACACTGCTGGTGGTTTCTCTTGCTGTGCAGGAGGTTTTTAATAAGAAGAGATCCCACTTGCTGATTGTTTGTGCTAGTGCACGGGCAACTGAGGTATTTTTTGTTCATACAATCTTTTCCTACACCAATGTCTTCAAGAGTTCTACCTGAACTTTGGTCCAGCAAATTCAGCGTTTCTATTTTAATATTTAGATTTTTAATCCATTTCAATTTTAGTTTAGTGCATGGTGAGAGATATAGGTCTAGTTTTAATTTTTGACAAGTTGAAACCCAATGGCTTCATTAATTTTTTTGTATCATTCTCTTAGTCTGCATTGCATTGGTTTCTGCTCTAATCTTTATAATTTCCTCCCTTGTATGAGCTTTGGGTTCATCCTGCTCTCCTTTTTCTAGAAGGTTGATGTTCACCATCAGGTTGTTTAATTAGACTCGCTCTGTTTTCCTAATATGAGTATTCACTGCTATGAATTTCCCTCATATGATTGCTTTCATTGTGTCCCATAGATTCCAATATGTTGTATTGTCATTGTCATTTATTTAAAGGAACTGTCTGATTTATTCTTTAATTTCCTCGGTGACCCATTGGTTGTTCAGAAGTGTGTTGTTCAATTTCCTCGTGTTTATGAAAGTTTTGTCATTTCTTTTGCTATTGATCTCCAATTTCATTGCACTATGGTCTGATAATATACAGGGGATAACTTCAATTCCTTTGTACTTACTTAAACATGTTCTATGAGCGAGTATGTGGTCTATTTTGGAGAACGACCCATGTGCAGCTAAAAAGAATATGTATTCTGATTTTGTGGGGTGGGACACTCTGTAAACATCTGGTAAGTTCATTTGTTCAAGAGTTTGATTGAGTTCTAGTATTTCATTACTTATTTTTTGTGTAGTTGATCTATCTATTTGTAACAGTAGGGTATTGAGGTCCCACTACTATTGTATTAGTGCATATGTGACTTTTCATGTCTGTTAGTATTTGTTTTATATAGTTGGGTGCACTAGCATTTGGTGAATATATGTTTATGATTGTCATCTCTTCCTCTTGGATTGTTCCCTTTACAAGGATGTAGTGTCCTTCTTTGTCTCTCTTAATCAGTGTTGGTTTGAAATCCACCTGATCGTCAAAGAGGATAGCTACTCCTGCTTTTTTTCAGGTTCCTGTCACATGGAGTATTGTTTTCCACCCTTTAACTTTCAGTCTATGAGTTTCCTTTTGAATTAAGTGTGTTTCTTGTATGCAACATATTGTTGGATTTTGCTTCTTGACCCATTCTGCCAGTCTATTTCTTTTGATTGGTGAATTGAGACCATTAACATTGATGGTTATGACTGAAACGTATTGACTTGTCATTGCCATGACTTTTTCTTTTTGGTGGGTTCTCCCCCTTTACACTTAATTTCTTGTCATACCGGATGGGTTCATTCTGCTTTGCTTCCTGGGGTTGTGATCCTCAATGTCTGTTCCTAGGCTATTGTGTAAAATTCTTTGGAGTGCTGGTTTGGTATTCACGAAGTTCCTAAGGTGCTCTTTGTCATGAAAGTATCTTATTTCTCTATCCATTGTGAAAGATAGTTTTGCAGGGTACATCAATCTGGGTTGAAGGCTGTTTTCTTTTAGGGCTTGGAATATGTCACTCCAAGCTCTTCTTGCCTTGAGGGTTTGCATTGAGAAGTCAGCTGTGATTCTGATGGGCTTTCCTTTGTATGTGATTTGTTTCTTTTCTCTAAATGCTTGTAGAACTTTGTTCTTCTGTTGAGTTTTTGGAATCTTAACTATTATATGCCTATGTGTAGATTTTTTTTTTTGATCAAGGCTAGTTGGAGTCCTATATGCCTCACTTATCTCTATGTCAAGTTCTTTTCCCCTGCTTGGGAAGTTTTCTGCCATTACTTCTGTGAACAGTTTTTTTATGTCATCTGCACTCTCTCCTGTTTCTTCGTTGACTCTAATCCATCTTATGTTACTCTTCTTTGCATCATCTAGCAACTGCTGGATTGATTTCTCATGTTCCCTTATAATTTTGAAGCAATTTTTCTTTTCCTGGTCACTAATTGGAATCTTATCTTCTATACCTGAAATTCTGTCCTCACATAGGGTCATTCTGTTGTGTAGACTTTCAGTGGAGTTTCTAATCTCCTGGAAATCTATTTGCATCTGTTTTATGGATTCCATTTGTTTCCTATGTTGGGATTACATCATGTTCCTCAGCTCCTCTTTAGATTTATTAATCATGTCTTGCACTATGAGCACAATCTCTGCTGCTATCTGAGAAATTATGTCTGATTTCATTTTTTCCACATCCTCTTTTGTTGCCAGTTCAGGGAGTCCAGGTGGTTGAGTATCAGAGTGTTCCATCTCATTTCCCTTTGGGGTTGCTGTAGGTGATCTGGAAGTCTGGTTTTAAGACTTGTTTACATGTCTTCTCATTTCAACAGGAGGTGGGGGTAGGCAGGGGTGTGTGTGCTGTTGGTGCCCATGCAGCTCACCTCCTCTGTGGTGAGAGTGGTGGTATGGTGGCTGGCCCTTTCTCTGCACTGGGAGTGGTGCTACAGCAGCCCCCATAACACATCTTAATTCTTTTTACATCCCCTTTCCCTCCTGCTGCCCTCCCTCCATCTCTTAGTCCTTGTCTTAGTTACTTTCTTGTTTCTGGGACACAATACCTGACACCCACAAGGTAAAGTTTAATTTGGCTCAGAGTTTGTAGAGCTTTTAGTCCTTTGTCTGCTGGCTCCAAGGCAAGGTGGCATGACACAGGACCATTGCAGAAGAGAAACAGTTCATGACAGGGCAGGCAGGAAGCAGAGAGGAATCAAGAAGGGAGAAAGGAGATAGACCCTACCAGGTCATGCCCTCAGTAGCAATCTCCTCCAACCAGTCTTCATCTCACAACATCACATTCAGCTACAAACTCATCAGTGGACTCATCCACTGATGAATATCATGCTCCCATGATCCATTCACCTCTCCAAAGCCCCACCTATGAGTGCATGAGGCTCTGGAGGGGGGGCATCTAGATATGAACCATAGCAGTCTCCTTCCCTTTTCCAAAACAAATTATCTTGTAAGGAGTGTGACTGTAGTTATCTTAGTCAATTTTCTGTTACCATAACAAAATACCACAGACTGGGTAATTTATAAAGAATAGAAAAGCTTATTCAGCGGACGATTCTGCAGGTGGGAATCTCCCTGGGCACAACAGCAGCCTCTGGTGAGGACTCATTCCTCATTTCTCATGAGGAAAACAGAAGGTCATGCAGATGTCTGCAGAGAGACAAGGTACACAGAGTTATTTAATAACAACCCACTCCTGCAGTACCTAACCCATTCCCACAATAACAACCTCAATCCACATGGAAGGGCTTCACCTCCTGATCCACTCACTTCTCAGTAGGCCCCACTCCCGACTCATCATATTGGGGATCAGCCTTCCAACACGTGAATGTGGGGGTGCATTCCACTATAGCATTACTGAACAGTGGAGCTTTGGTTGGTGCCATATGCGTTCTTCCCCTCTCAGTATTTATCTTAATCTTTCATTGTAGAGTACATCACTACAGTTTAATGGCTTAAAATCACACGTGTTTATTAACTCCCAGTTTTTTTGAGTCAGAACCCAGGGCATGGTATAGTTCAGACCTCTGTTTCAGAGGCCCTGACAAGGCCCAGACGAGCATCGCCCAAGGTCAGGCTCTTATTCGAAACCTGAATGGGGATCTGATTCCAAGCTCACATGCTCAGTTACCCACTGGTTGTTGGCCAGAAGGCACCCTATTTCCTTGCTGATTTAATCAAAGTTTGCAAGCTGAGAAGGCATGGAGAGGATGTTAGAAAGACAGAAGCAGAAATCTTAGGTAACATAATCTCAGAAGCATCATGCCTTTGCCATATTATAGTGGTCAGAGCAAGCTGTGAGCCAGCCCACACACAGGAGCACATGGGCCATGATTCTTGGGTGACACAGGTCATCCATAGGCCATACTAGTTTCTTCCCACAGTGTCCCAGGGTTTGAATTTAAACAATACCAGTTTGAAGGGGCAGAAAATCATCAGCCTGCCTGGCCCATGTTTTGGCCTGCTCTGCATTCATAGCTGGTATAAGCCTCTATCTGGGATATTTGGGCTGTGGAGTAACAGAAAGTCAAGCCTGGAAATGATGCACAGTAAATCAAATTAAACCTCAGCACATTGTGCTAAAAATTGAAATGAGTTAATAATTACAAGTATTTTAGAACAATGTCTAGCTTATTGTGCTTTCTGCTTGATGTGTAAACAAAGTGCCCTTATTTCTACTATTATGCATCTCTTTCAGCTCAATAATTCTTCTGTTTGACCTATTCTGTCTTTGATGCCTTCTCTTGCATCATTTATTTCATTTAGTGTATTTTTTAGCCTAAAGATTTTCATTTGATTTTTTAAAACTGTTTGAATCTCTCTGTAAAGTTTCTTTGTTTAAAGTATTGAATTGTTTCTCTATTTTATTACACCTCAACTATTGTCCTTCACACAGCTATTTTAAATTCTCATCTGTGCATTGAAGGATTGGGTATTTATTCCACTCTTCATAATCTGGCTTTGTTTTTTTGACTGTCTTTCCTGAAATTCTAAGCAATCCACTTATTCTCCCTGAATCTGTAGTCACTTCTGCTATTTCAGCACTAGATGGTACACAAAGTCCAGGTTTCTTGTAAGTCTACTATTGGTATGTTGTTATTGTTTCAACAATAGAGGGTCCTCCAAGCCAAGGTTTATCTAAATCTGCGACTGGTTGTTATTCAGCATGAGCTAGATGAGTACCTAAAAATGGCTGTCTGTCCCCATAAGCCCCTATGGTAGGTCCAGATACATCATCCACAGTCACCAGCCTGTGATCAGGAATTGTGGAGCCAGATCCACACTCCTATGCCATACCTATGATCACCAATGTCACAACACCATGTCACGCCCTGAGCCCACAACTCACTGAGACGAATGCAGCACTGGGTAGGACCAAAGCTCACTCTGGTATGGGCTATGGGCTGCCTATGGTGTGGTGGACTCATGGCCCAAGACTGTGACAACTAGCCACAGGAAATGGTGGCCAGAATAGAAGACTGATAGACTGGGCCCCTGTGTCTTGGCCTGGCACCAGGGCTGTTCTAGAGGACCCACTCATGAGCATTAGCAGTGGAGCCATTAGACCCTGCCTGGTATTAGGCTTTACCAGCTTGGCCCTGAGTTATAAGGCAAAGTCCTGTGATTACTACCTTTTTCTAGTTTCAGTGAATGAAGTCCACATCCACAAGGACCTACCCAGTCTTGATGGGTGTGTCCAGGCTTACACAACAGCTGGCAACTAAAACATGAGTCCATCTCATCAGGGCACAGGCCTCTCCTGGTGCTGGGGGAGATCTAGAGCTCTGTTTGGTAGCAGTGGCCTGGGGATAGAGGAGCTTCTGGAGACAGGAGGGGTGGTGGAAACAGTCCCTTGGGTGCCAAGGCTGATGCCAGGCTATGTTGTACCTGAGTCTCACAGATCCAGAAACCTAGTCTGTTGGAGGCGGGGGGGTGTATGCCACTGATCCAGTCCTGGGATGGGAATTGTGCGGGCCAAAATGTGAGTCTGTCTGACCAGAGCATACATGTCCACCTGAGGCTGGGACAGGTCCAGAGGCCTCATCTATATGTCCTGGCCTGGGCGTAGAGTCCTTTGTTGTCTGCCTGACTCTGGGCCTGCCACTGACTGTTCTGGCTTTTGTACTGTGCTCCCGGCACATGGAGTTTTGTCCCATCCAGTGCTGTCTGAGGCTGGGTAGGGGAGGTAGAGGCAGTCCCTGGGCATCTGGCCAATGTAGTTGTGAGCTCAGTCTGCAGGTACTCACCTAGGGGCAGGGGCCATGGAGCTGTGTCTGGCACTTGGGCCTGGCTCTGGGTTTTTAATCTAAGACCAGGACTTATTCCTTCTTCTTTCTCCAGGAAAGAGGTCTCATTCTTCACTGCTTCAAGTTGGGAGAGGAGTGATGCAGGTCCTCCTTTCTGCCTTCTTCGATGCATCTTTTCTTATTATACTACAAGCAGGCACAATGGTCTCTTCAGGCTTCCTTAGCCCTGGTGAAGGCGTCTGGATGTGTGAACAGCTGTTCAAGTTGGTTTATCTGTGTGAGGTGATCACTGAAGGATCTTATTTAACCACTGACTTGCTTATACCATCTTTGTAAATCCATAATTTTAAACAGCATGAACTTTAAGATTAGACAACAGGTGAAAGAGAGATGGACACAATTGCCTCATGAATGAAGGTGCAGAAATGATTGCATATGGATTGATTTAGAAAACAGTTACCAGCACAGACCAAATAAGAAAAAATTCAGCTAAAAGGAAGAAATACAACTTAAAGATTTTTCAGTGACAAGAATCCACATCTGTATTTCAAGATAATGTAGGTTTTTTAAAAAAGAAAAAAATTGATATAAATTCCCCCCTTTTCTTCTGACTGAATGAATATCATTTATTCAGTATATGTTCCACATGTTAAGAATAAACATACATGAAATCTTATTTAGCCAGATGTGGTGGTGCACACCTGAAATTCCAGCACTCAGGAGGCTGGGGCAGGAGGATTGCTGCAAGTTCCAGGGCTACATAGTGAGTTCAAGACCAGCCTTAACTACATAGTGAGACCCTAACTCAAAAAAAAATCTTGTTGAGAAAGAGACAGAGAGAGAGATTATGTGAACAGCAACATGCTTATGTTCATGTAATTCCACAACTCAGGGCACCCACTATACACAAAGTAGTGTGCTCTTTGCTGCAATGATGTACAGGTAAATCAAACATGCCCCAACCACTCAGTCCAGTTTAGATCCCCCACAGACAATGTATACAAACTTCCTGGTACAAGTAAGTGCTCAGTAATGCAGTCTTATCCCTAGCACAAAGCTGAAGAGCCCCACGAATTCCTTCTACGTGAACCAAGAAGGAATGCTCCCAGGAGTCCCTTGGCCCTTCTAGCAATGCGAATCATTTACCATGTACAAAAGGCTTAACTCCAAAGAGTCAGAATTCTGAGTAAATGATTTGTAGCCTCATCACCCTGGCTTTAGAGGACAGAACAGCAGGACAAAGTTACCCGTGTGGGGCCGACCGGGCAAATTCTGGGAACTGCACATGTGCACACGGGGCCTGGTCCCCGTGCCCGTGCTGGCAGCTCCGGAGCCACGTGTACAGTATGGCGCAGACAGGTGTTTGGGAAGAGCTGGTGCGGGAGGCCCGACATGCTGCCCCCATGACCCGCTCTTGCTAAGTGGCCGAGCTCTTCACAGGTGACCACAGCAAGCTCATCCTCCCAAGTCCCGCTGTGGACAGAAGGTCCTGAAAGTCCCACTCATGGCGTTTCTGGAGAAGCCATGGACAGCGCTAGTTTGGTTTTGTTTTGCTTCAGTACTGAGGAACAGACCCAAGGGTGCTCTACCACTGAGCTACACATCCAGCCTTCTTTACTTACCCATTCATTTATTCATTCATTCATTCATTCACTCATTCATTCATCGTGCTAGAGACCCACCAAGGGCTTCACACACGCTAGACAAGTGCTCTACCACTGAGCTACATCCCAACCCCATTTTATTTTATTGCAGTTTATTTTATTTATTTTTGAGACAGGACTTATTAAGCTACCCAGGTTGAACTTGAACTTGCCATCCTCCTGCCTCAGCCTCCAGAGTAGCCAGGATTACAGGCATGTGCCATTGGCCCTAGCTCAGTTTTTCCTTTTTAAGGAAAAAGTAAATGCGCAGCAGCTTCTTGTTGCCTAGAGTCTAGCACGGTGGCCAACACATACAAGCATCCAGCACTAAGTGTCCGGTGACTGGCCTATTAAGCCCTTACTGGGGTGTCAGTAGCAAACACATATCCAGTGCTCCTTATGTACATGCTTTAAAGATATGACTTTCTTTTTTTAGACAGGGTTTCTATGTAGCTCAGGCTGGCCTTGAACTCACTATGGAGCCCAGACTAGCCTCAAACTTGAGATCCTCCTGCCTCAGCCTCCCTAGTGCTGAGATTATAGGCATGCAACACCACACTCAGCAAAGTATTACTTTAAAAATAATTTTTTTAACCTTTGCAACAACCAGATGTGGTAAACATGTTAGTCAAAGGAAAATTATTATTCTCGCTATACAGATGAGAAAATAGAGGCTCGGCTAGATTAACTAACTTGACCCAAACTGTGCAGCTAGCAGTTGGTGAAGCTAAATTAAGCCCAGAAAGACTTAGCGTAGTGAGTGCTCCTTACCACTAAGCCATGCTGCCTCACGGAATAGCGGCAGAACATGTTCTGCTTATACCATACTCTTCCTCAAAGAGATGCCTGAATGTGTACATAGCCACATGCACTTGGTAAATATTCCATAACTACATCCTGTGACAGCAGCATGGTTTGAAACCCTGCATTCTTTTCTGTCTAGTTGGGGCCACAGAACTCGAAAAGATGCAGTGCCTTGCCGCTGGATTAGAAGAAAACCTCACAGACGAAACTAAGCAATAGTTTGCAAACACACACTTTACCCACCACTAACTCCTATGTAAATGCTCATGAACCAGAGTCTAAGGGCCGTGCATGGAAACAATTGCAAAGGGAGCTGCAGGAGGACCTGCCTGGCTGCCTGAGCACATCGTCCTGTCCAGAGCCACTCGGAAAGAAGGGCAACCGTTACCGCGGTGACCACCCAGGCTTCCCAATGGGCTAGAAGCCAAGAGGCGCACACACGAGGTGATAAGATGCATGGCCTTCTTAAATATTTACAAATTAACAATTAATGGGCCGGGGATTTAGCTCAGTGGTTCCACCGCCTGCCTTGCAACCACAAGGACTGGAGTTCGATCCCTGGTACCAAAAATAATAATAATAATAATAATGGGCTAATTTTTAAGAAAACAAAGTTAATATGGTGTCTATGTTGTGACATTTAAGGAATATTTAAGTAATTTATTAAAATAATTCAAAATATCCTACAGAAGATATGACTTGGTGATGAAACACAAATTTACAGCTGCTGATAAAAGTAGTCTTACAAATGTGGGTAATATCTCATTTTGAAGGGTAATTTTGAGGTCTTTCTTGAATGTCATGCCCCCGAACCAAATGACCTTCCTAGTACCCTGTGGTAGTAGACCTTCCTTCCTTCCTTCCACTTACTTAACATTACAGATTTTATATATGTATGTGTGTGTGTGTATATATATATATATATGTGTGTGTGTGTGTGTATGTGTGTGTATATATATATATGTGTGTGTATATATATATATATATGTGTGTGTGTGTGTATATATATATATATATTTTTTTTGTTTTGGTACCAGGGATTGAACTCAGGACCTTGTACTTGTGAGGCAGGTGCCAGAACCTCTGAGCTAAATCCCCGGCCCCAGATTACATATTATTATATGTTCACTTGGTTCACAAATGTAGAAATGATTACAGCAAAAAGTTTCTCTTACTAGTTCCTTGTGAAACTGTCAGAGATTCTTTTCTTTATACACAGGTAAAAATCTTTCTTCTTTTACACCCAAATTCATATCATGCTGTAGACGCCCGTCTGCACCTATTTTCCTTCCCATCAGTTTGTCTATGAGAGTCTCCCATCTCCATACATAAGGAGCTCCCGTTGCCCCTGAACAGCCATGGGGTATTCCACTGTATGGTTGGTACAAAATAAGTTTGTCCAATGCCCTATGATGAATATTTAGGTTCCATCCTATTTTTCATTATTTCACACAATGTTACAATCTGCAAACATGTCTATTTGTTATTTTACTTGTTCAAAGAAACTTTACTGAGGGCCAGAGATTTAGCTCAGTGGTTCAGCCGCCTGCCTCGCAAGCACAAGGACCTGAGTTCAATCCCCAGTACCAAAAAAAAAAAAGATACTGTATAAAGAAACCTTACTGAAAAACAGTGAGTAATGGCTAATTATAAAGACTTTCATAAATGTCTTTTATCATGTATAGGAAACATGCCCCTTCTTTAAAAAATTTATAACCCAGTACCTACCTAGAATAGCTTTATCCTTTCCTCCTCTCCTCACTGTTATTTAACTCCTCTAAGACTTACTGTTTTTAAATGTGCTCTGAGGAATAATTATCTCAGAGTCTTATGGATGCCAGGTGTGGTGGTGCACACCTGTAACCCCAGCACTCAGGAGGCTGAGGCAGGAGGATTGCCATGAGTTTGAAGCCAACTTGGGCTACATAGTAAGTTCAAGGCCAGCCTGAACTACAAAGTGAGACCATGTCTCAAAACACAAAAAGCAAACCCAAACAAAAAAGAATCATATGGGTGTGCATATGAGGAAATATGGATTGCTGGATGGGAATATTTAGGAATGGGGCCTGGAAATCTGCATTTGGAGACCTCCTCCCTCACCTGCTCATACTTCCTGTGCATACTCAAGGACCCACTGTGTGCCGAAGCCCCTTAGTCTGTTGGAATACTAACTCCCCCTTTGGAAACCTGAAGGTATTTATCTTGCACATGTTCATTGGAAGCCCTGCCTCCTCTCTCAGCATTTGTCGGGCGTCTAGAGAAGTGAAATAAACACCTGAACTCTGAGCCTTATCCTGTCAGTTTCAGGATGTGGTGTTTACTTAAGGTTTTAATTTCACATAAACTGATTTACAATTCAGCCAGTTTGCAGGTTCCAAGTTAATGTATGAGAAACATCTAACAAATGATCACTGGAAAAATAAATGACCAACTGACCTTCAATGTGTTTCTGGCTCTGGCTTCCTCATTTTGCTGTGAGTTTTAATCTCTTCGCTGTGTTTTATCCAACTCTTGCAGCTTTGAGAGCAGCACTTGTTGCTATGGCTTGGGCCAAATGAAGTTAACAATTATCTCTGGTTCTTTAAAAAACAATCAGTTTTGCTTTTCCCTTTTGTGGCCATCCCTCAAACAGCAGCATCCAAGATGAAGTTCAACCCCTTTGTGACTTGGACTGAAGCCAGAACTGTAAAAGGCATCCCTACAGCTTCCCACGTCTGCAAGGATCCTGTGCCTGCCCCTGACTTTGCGAAGAGCTGAGACCGAAGTACAGCGTTTGGTCTATGCTCATCCGACAGGCCTGTGAAGGTCGGGTTGTATGAGGTCGCTGTCCAGGACAGGAGGTCGGTAATGCAGCCTTCGTTTGCAGGGAGAAACATATCACCCTCGGGCAAAGGCTGTGGCACCACTGAGGACGTGGCCACTCACACCTGCAAGGTGGTTGTCACCAGGCTAAACCAGGATAAAGATGGCAAGGAGATCCAGGAACAGAGAACCAAATCTCACCAAGAAGGAAAAGGAAGGGGCAAATACAAGGAAGAAACGATCAAGAAGCTAAAGAAGAAAGCAATCTTATGGGGCCGGGGATTTAGCTCAGTGGTGCCACCGCCTGCCTCGAAAGTGCAAGGTCCTGAGTTCAATCTGCGGTACAAAAAGGAAGGAAGGAAGGAAGGAAGGAAGGAAGGAAGGAAGGAAGGAAGGAAGGAAGGAAAGGAAGGAAGGAAGAAAGAAAGAATAATCTTATCCAATGTGTATTACGACCGCTGAGATGAACAAGATCAGTTGCAATGGCAATCGCCATTCATAGGATGTAGAGTATTTGCCACCGTATTTGGTATTTGATTAAAACTTATGCTTCCTGTGGCCCTTCCTGAGAGTACCCTTTATGTTCTGAGGGGAAAAGGACCAATTTTTGTGGGTGCCTGATATTGTAAAGTGTTTATTTTCAGAAGTGGCGTAACACAGGTAAGGGCACAGACCTGAGACAGATGACCTGGATTTAAATCCTGGCTCTGCCACTGCCGAGCTCTGTGGACATAAGCAAATTCTCTGTGTTTCTGCTTTCTCGTCTATAAAGTGGGGATAATAAAACCATCTTACAGACTGTGAAGAAGGTGTAGTACTGCATTTATCATTATTAGAACAACATCTGCAGCAGGCTACTTTATAGAGCAAAGAGGTTAATTTAGCTTGAAGCGTTGAAGCTTTGAAGCTTTGAAGCTGGAGGTCCAAACAGCATGGCAAAGGCTTCAGTAAGGGGCCAGCTGTGGCAGTGCAAGCCAGCAACCCCACCCATGGGAGGTCAAGCCATGAGAATCACAAGTTCAAGGCCAGCCTGAGTTGGATTAGGTAGCAAGACCCTGTCAAGAACCAAAAAGGAGGGAGGGGAAGAAAGAAAGAAAGAAGGGAAGGAGGGAAGGAGGGAGAGAGGGAGGGAGAGAGAAAGAAGAAAGAAAGAAAGAAAGAAAGAAAGAAAGAAAGAAAGAAAGAAAGAAAGAAAGAAAGAACAAGACAAGAAAAAAGAAAGAAAGTATGATCTTCATCAACCCCATACTAGGGGTTTGCAAACCAAGACCTTCACAATGAACTACAACCTCAGCCCTTTTTCCATTTTTACTTTGAGACAGTCTTGCTAAATCACATGATCCTCCTACCTCAGCCTCCCAGAGTCTTAGGATTACAGGGACACACAGTCATTCTTGGCTCTCTTCCACGAGGGTTCCATCATGGTGGCTCCAATCTATCGACCTTCTCTTATCTGGTCGCCTCTCAGTCCCTTCCTCTAAAGACCATAGGCAGATTAAGTCTCCATTCTCTTAAGACATTAACATCAGACTTTGGGGATTAGATTCCTACCTGAGTTTTGGGGACACCTATATTTAGACATAGCAGGTGGCTGTAAATTCTTCCCTTCTCTCATCTGGGGCTCTATATTGCACTGTTGTTGATGTTCCCTTCAAGAAGCAAAATCTGTTTCTCCCATCTTTGAGAAACAAACCATGTTGCCGGCATTGGCCAGCGACACTGGCAAATGTGACAAAGTGGATGGCTTTAGAGGACATGCTGGCACTGAAGGCTGGACTGACCTCAGCTCCCTGCAGACGGATGAGCCCAGGCGAGGCAGGATGGTGACCGCCCCAACTCCACTCCTGGTTCTCCTTCTTCCTCAACCAGGGCTCACATTCCTTGAAGAATTCCTTCTGCTCTTCACCTGCAATATTGGTCCTCCAGAGGGTTTATTTTCTTTTCATCTACTACAGTTTCATGCTGCAATCAGCACAGACAAACCGAGAAGCTGGGGGGGCGGGGGGTGACGGGAGCTAAAGAGAAGAGACACACATACATAGAGAGAAAAGCTGGGCCCAGGTGGAACGCAGCTCTCTGGTGGAGAACCTTCTACACAGTGCCCGTTCGGCATGCTTAATTTATACCATCTCCAGGAGGGAGTGCTCGGGCGGGGTTTAAAAAGAGCAAGTTCGTTGTCATCTGTTGAGAAGGTGGAAAGCGGAACATTCTCAAAACTAGCTGTGCTGCAGTTAGTTATGTGGTTATGTGGAACGCTGAGAGCCTCATGCTGTTCCTTGTGTCACCTGAGCTGAAGGTCATAGCTGTTTACAAGAAGAAGCACCTCTGGCACCTCATGTTCCCAGACCAGCTCTGCACAGTACCCTGGGGGCAGCTGGAGACCCTGGACTCAGCCACTGTCCACAATTTCACGTTAGGGAATCCCAGCCACTTCTATATCTCAACTCTTATGTACACAATTATGGGCTTGAACTTATACCTTCCGCTTCTGTGTTTTCTCTGGGCACCACACACAACCATCTAAAGAACATCTCAAACTCAGCCTGTGTAAGAGCAGAGATATCACCTTTGCCCATGGCCCCCTTTTCCCCTCTATTCCTGGCTCTACGAGGGAGCCCAGGTGACAAAATTAAAATTATTCAGAGACACCACATACTTTATTCTGCATTATAACTGCTCTCAAGTCTCCCTCAACTTTCTTCATGCATATTTTTTGCCTTAATATAATCTTTTGTCATCTTTCACCTTCGTTCTACCTTCTAAGTGGTCTCCAGCTCCAGATGAAGCACCACAAATGGAAATGTTTTCGGGACCAGAACCCGAGTAAAATCCGTCAGGTGTAGATATTACAGATGGTGGCAAACTGGAGTGCCCAAGCTTTATCCCAGGTACTACCAGATCTTCAAATGAGATGCAGAACTTGGACTGTCAGGCATGTTAGTCAGCTTTCTGTTGCTATGACAAAATACTTAAGTCAATCAAATTGAAAGAGAAGAAGATTTATTTTGGCTTAGTTTCAGAGATTTCAGTCCATGATTGGTTGGTGCCATTATTTTTGGATCTGTGGTGAGACAGAACATTATGGTGGGGAGCAGTAGAGCAAAGCTACTCTCCTTGTGATAGCCGGGAAGCCAAGAAAGAGGGAGGGAGGGACTGGGGTCCCCTATCCCTTCCATGCTACACCCTCAATGACTAACTTCTTCCCGCTAGGCTCCACCTACTAAATGTTCCACTGCCTCCCACACCTACCACAAGCTGGCAACCAAGCCTTCAGGATATGGGCTCTGAGGGATATTTAAGATCCAAACCATAACCACATTTAGCAAATAAAGCTTAGGACTTTCATGCACTATTCAGAACATATTTATACTATGAAATTATTCACCATTCATCTGAGATTGAAATCTAACTATGTCCGGTATTCTATCTAGCAGACCGATCTGGGCACCTCTTCCAAGTTAAGAGCGAGGAAGCTAAGGACGACGATGATGTGTGACAAAGGCAGTGGAGTCGTAGTCAGGCTGTTGACTCAGAAGGTCTCCATCTCATGTCAAGTCCAAACAAGCAGAGCCCAGGTAAGGGTGTTAGAAGTTTACGCTGGGGATGCTGACTTGGTTGTCTGTCTATCTCTGTGGGTTGAATTGTGTTCCCCAAAAAAGGCAAGTTCAAGTCCTACTTTGTAAATCTGGCCTTATTTGCAAGTAGGGTCTGCTGTGGTTTAAATATTTGTGCCCAAAATTCATGTTGAAACTTAGTCCCCAAAGCAACAGAATAAGAGGTAGGGCCATTGCAAGATATTTAATGGTGAAGGTTTTGCTCTTGTGGATGTGATTAATGCTCTGAAAAGGGCTCGTAAGAACTAGATACAAATGCCCTTCTGCATTTTCTGCCAAGGAAAGCTGTTGCAAGAAAATACCATCTATGGAATCAGACACCAAATTTGCTACTGCCATGATCTTGTGAGAAATACATTTCTGCTGCTTACGAATCATCAAGACTGTGGTATTTTGTTATAGTGCCAGAAATGGATTAAGGCAGGGTTGCTGCTGACATAACCAAGTTAAGGTGAGGTCACAGTGCATTAACACGGGCCTTAATCCAATGGCCAGTGTCCTTGTAAGGAAAGGGAAAATTTAAAAAAAAAGAAAAGGGAAAATTGGACACAAACACAGAGGAGACACGCAGAGGAGAAAACCATGTAAAGATGTACACAGAAACTGAGGTGATGCTGCTACAAATGAAGGACTGCTAAGGGTGGAGGACAGCCACCAGCAGCTAGCAGAGGGAAAGCAGCTTACATTGGACACATGGCCCTGCTGCCATCCTGATTTCGACTTCTACCCTCCAGAACTGTGAGAGAATTGATTGCAGTTGTTTTCAGCCGTCCGGTTTGTGGCCATTTGTTACAGCAGCTGTCCTGGCCTAACCCTTGCCCTCTACCCTGCAGTCCTTAGGGCTGTGCAGTCTACATAATGGTTTGGAAGCAGAGACAACGGCTGAGCCAGTGTCTCTTCCCCAGTCAGGTGCTTGAGAGCTTTGGTCTCTCTGGGTATCTAGACCTCAGCTATGTAAGCTCAGAACCCATCTGTCTGCCCTGCCCGAACATCCAGAGAAGACTCGGGCCAGGCTACTCGAAGAGATGTGACCAGCCCCAACGATAACTGAGTCCCTGTGCCCAGCCTACATCTTTGCACTTGGGTTCTTTTGACATTTGCCTTTGTAATAAATTCCTTCCTTTCATTTTTACTGGCATGAGTTTATTTCACTTAAGATCCCTCTATTACCTGCTCCCAGAGGACCCACACTATACAGTTCATAGTTGCCTCTGTGGGGAATGGGAAAGAGCTTGGCTGGGTAGTATATTAGTCTACGGGGGCTGCTTTAATAAAGTACAGTAAACTGCACAGCTTAAGCAAGAGAAATGCATTGGGTCATAGTTCTGGAGATAAGAAATACAAAAGCAGGGCCAGGGATTTAGCTCAGCAGTTTCGGCACCTGCTGCACAAGTGCAAGGACCCGAGTTCGATCCCCAATACCAAAAAAAAAAGAAAAAAGAAAATACAAAAGCAAAACATTGGCGGAGTTGGTTCCTTCTGAGGGCTGTGAGGAAAAGATCTATGCAGGCCTTTCCCTCAGGCTGGTGGCTGGCCATTTTCCCATCGCTCAGCATCCTCTCTCTCCACAAATTCCCTCTTTTTGTATACACACCATACTGGATTAGACCCCATTGTAACTTGATTACCTCTGGAAAGACCTTCCCTAAATAAAATCACATTCTAAGGTCCTGCGGGTTGGGGCTTATGGATTTGGGAAAGGATGAGATTCGGCCCATAATTGTAAGAGAGACTAGCTGAGACTAAAAGTCCGTGATGTTTGCAAAAACTTAATATTTTATAGCTAATGTTGAACCAAAGGGCAAGTTATTTTTGGCAAGGGTCTTCACCTGTTTGTGAGAATACTGGCTGGGACTTGGGCTCAAAGAAAACTGTCAACTGTAACTTCACCCAAGACTTAAGGATGGGAACTTGGCTTCAGCCAGTTAGGGTTGTCCCCACCCACTGAAATGTCATTGTCCTTAACATCCTCTCAGACCACAGATCGTATTTATGAACTCATGAAGCTTTACTTTGAGACATTATCTAAATTGGGCTGAATTTGGTTCCCCCGACATGCATATGTTGAAGACATGTGACTGTTTTTTCAGACAGTGCTTCCAAAGCTGTGATTAAATTAAATCAAGGCTGATAGGCTGGGTCCTAACCCAACCAGCCAGGCGTGCAGAGATGGGGAATTTCAACATGCAGAAAGCACTAGGGATGCAGGCCACATCAGAAGTCACAAACATCCATCCACCAAGAAAGGCTTCAGAAAAAGGCAACCCTGCGACACCCTGATGTTGGACTTGTAACCTCCAGAACTGTAAAAATAAATCCCTGCTGTTTAAGCCGCCGTGCCTGTGGTGCTTTGTTATGCCATCCCTAGAAAACTAATACACCACCTTTAATCTTTAAACTTCTGGCTTTTTGTTTTGGTTTGGTATGGTTTCAGATTTGTTTGTTTGTTTGTTTGTTCCTTGGTTTGTTTTGTTCCACTTTGTTTTCTTGTTGTTTGCACAGGCTGGTTTTGAGCTTATGATCCTCCTGTCTCAGCCTCCTGAGTTGCTGAGATTACAGGGTTGTATCTCCATGCCTAGCTAAAGCTTTTATATTAAAAAAGAAAAAAAAGATATCAATGAAAGAAAAGCCAGTTTGCTGTTTAGGAAAGACTTTGCAAATTACCTCAGGGTCTACGGTAAAAAGAGGTTCCTAGTTCAGGGTCTAATGTGCAGATGTTAAATAATGCCTGCAACTTCAGGCTGTCTTCGTTTTGTTTTGTTTTGTCTAGTCCTTTTAAATTGCTCTGCACATAACAATATTTCTATAACTCAAGAATGTCATATTTATGAAGAGAGAGCCAAGTGGAGACTTTTCTAAAAGCCTTCAAAGTCTTTCTAAATATCTCCCTAAGACCTTAAATCTTGAATGTCTTCAAATGAAGTCTTGAATGAAGTCTTCAAATGTTGGGTTCCAAAATCCGCCCAGACAAGACTCCTGCTCTGCAGCTGGCCAAAGGCTGTGCAAAGCAGGGTGCTGAGCTCCCTCCTAATGCTGAGGCGCACGGCCTCTTAGGGAAGAGCGCTGCTCTCTGCTGTCCAGGAAAGCCCTTTCTCCGAAGCAGATGTGGTGGAGCAGCACCAGGCCTGGACCATGGTGGACCCGGGGGTGCGCCAGCTGCCTCTCAGGCACCAAGGTCACCCTGCTTCCGCTTCTGAGAGCAGCCCGAGTGAGCAGATTCTAACTCGCTCCCTAGGCCTGGTGGAGAGGCCCCCAGAGGCACTGCCTGACCTAGCTCCGGGAACTGGCAAGAGACCCCAAGGGCCCGAGAAGGACATCCCGAGATGGGCCAGCAGGGGCTCTGTCCAGGAGAAGTGCAGTGCTGTGCAATTTGCCAGAGCATGGTGCCAGCTGGGAAATATTTTACTCCACTAAATTAAGGTGGAGCGACCCCAGTACTCTCGGTGCTCAAGACCTTGAAAGGACTTGGGCCTTTAGAGATCAAGGAGGGAGACAGAGGTGGAGGGAGGCCAGAGGCAGTGCCATCGCCCGAGTGACTTCCTCACTGTGTGGTTAGACACCCAGAGACTCTTCCAGATGACAGCCTCGTGGATAGGACATCGGAGTGCCCACGCTCTGCATCCTCCTCCTCTCTTTTGCCCAAGTTCAATCTTTCTGCCTGCCTGTCACACTCCAAGACATCACGTATCCTTTTTCTTCTATGATGTAGGTGACTGGTGCATCGGTCCACCTGGTTTTGCTAACGGCAGAGCCAGGGCCGCCTCTGGGTTGGGGAGAGCTGGGGCTTCAGGTCCTGTGCATAGGATAAGGGTTGGAGGACACCTGCTTTCCTGGCCAGCCTCTCAGTGAGGCACTCACAGTCAGACCATTAACTTCCCTGTTGTGACCTCTTCCTGCAGCGTGACTTCAGTGCTGTGTTATGCAATGGTCTGAATTTTCCCTCCTCCTGTTACCAAAGACTTCCGGTGTAGTTCATTTTCCATCGCTGTGACAGAATACCCAAGACTGGATAATTTGTAAAGAAAAGAGTTTCGTTTGGCTGAACTTTGGCTGTTCAAGAACATGGCACCCAGCTGAGGCAGATGCCATGTGACTTGGCAGGGGGTGTCATGGCAGGACAGCATGGCGGACAGGACACGTGGTGGGTTGGGGTATGGAAGTCTGACCTATGCAACTGAGGCTTGGAAATGTCCACAAATAGAGGGTTCGCCAGCATTCACACCTCATCTCTGACTCCACGGCCCAAGGATTTTTCACACCAGTGTTGTGAGGAACAAGGGCAGGGCAGGAGAGAGGAAACGCACGGCTCGGGGCCTTTCCTAAGTGCCAGTCCACTGCAGGGGCTTGGCACGGTCGCCTCTTGCCAAGCAACTCTAGCAGGGGTTGCAAACACGGGAGGGAGGATCCCTCTGTGATCGGTGTATCGCTGTGAGCAGAAGCTGCAAATGAGAAGTGTGCGGGTGCACTCCCAATTCAGGCTGAACTTGTATTAGAAACGTAGGCTTTGTCTGCAGAAAATGTTTGTAATTCTCTAAAGCCATCTCCTTCCCCTTTGAATCTGAGTAAACTGACGCTCCAGGAAGACGGTCCCTGTCTGTGTGGTGGGCTCCTGCACCTTGCTTCTGATGCATCGTTAAGCGGAAAGTCTAGTCATCAACAAGAAGGTCACAGACACCTGTTATCACTGGTGGTTTCCTTCAGCAAGTGGGAGGTTGCAAGCTGCATGGGAAGAGGAGCCTTGCCAGTCTTGTTTACCACACGGTATCACTAGTACTTAGGATAGTATCTGGAACACAGTAGATGCTCGATAAATACTTGCTGAATGATAATGGGATGTCATCACCAGAATGGAGGCTTTCTATAAATACTTGGATCACTTTCTTAGCTCCAAGCTCCATCCAAGAAATTGAGGAAAAATCTTTACCTCTGCCTACCACAGACACCACTGCCCCTTGGTTCCCTCCCAAGCAGCTCACCGAGGTGACTCACTGTACTGATGCATGAGCACCACGTGACATGCCTGCTTCCACTTCCCCATCAGGGGTGACAGTCCCCAAACAGTAACCTGTCACCTGCTCGGGTTGCTGAAGGGCCGGGCCAGTCATTTTTTCCAACAAGGTGGATTCTGGAGGGTAGGGATTTTTACCTCCACTTTTCACTTTCTCTAGGGCAAAAGTCATGGGACCACAGCAGTATTCAGTCACAAATCTCCTTTTGCCTTATTTTGAATACAAAGAGATATGTTTCTTCCTAATTTTTTCAATAAAACTGTTTTTTCAAAAACATGATTTCTAAATAAATGTGCTTCAAGAAGAAGACTTGAAGATATTGCTTGGTTTTGTCCCTTATAGCAGCTATGTGGCCTTTCTCTGGGAAAAGGGGACCAGAATGTTGGTGTCACCTACTTAATTAACAATAGGCAGTTGCCACAGTGTGTTGATCTGAAGGGCTTCCCATCACGAGGAACAACTGTCACCTGACTGTCATGAAAGAGATTTTTCAAACCCTTTCCCATAATAATAATGTGCTGTATTTTTAAAAGCAGGTCATAAAGTAATATGTAGGGTATAATTATATTTTAATGATATATGTGTACAAGCTACTGTGATAAAACCAGCATGGTACTGACAAAGAAACAGACCTGAGGACCAGTGGAACAGATTAGAAGATGCAGAAACAACGCCAGACACACTCAGCCACGTCATCTTCAACAAAGGAGCCAAACACCCTCACTGGAGGAAAGATAGCCTCTTTAATAAATGGTGCTGGAAAAATTGGGTTTCAACTTGCCAAAGATTAAAACTAGATCTATATTTCTCACCATGCACTAAGGTAAAATTCAAATGGATTAAAGATCTAAATATTAAAACAGAAATGCTGAACTGGCTGATTTACATAGAGTGGTTGAGTAGAACTCTTGAAGACAGTGGTGTAGGAAAAGATTTTATGAACAAAACCTCAGTTGCCTGTGAACTAGCACAAACAATCAACAAGTGGGATCTCATTAAAAAGCTTTTGGACAGCAAGAGAAACCATCAACAGCGTGAAGAGACAAACTATAATGTAGAAAAAAATTTTACCAGCTGCTCCTCAGACAAAGGTCTACTATCTAGAATATATAAAGAACTTTAAAACATCAGACCTCCCAAATTTAAAGGCCCAATCCAAAAATGGGCATCTGAAATGAACAGACATTTCTTAGACAAAGAAGTAGAAATAGCAAATAAACATATGAAAACATGTTCAACATCATTGGTCATTCGAGAGATGCAAATGAAAAAAATGCTGAGATTCTACCTCACTCCAGAAAGAATGGCTGCTGTCAAGAAATCAACCAATAACAAATGCTGGTGAGGGTGTGGGGAAAGAGGAACCCTGCTCCACTGCTGGTGGGAGTGTAGACTGGTACAGCCACTGTGGAAATCAGTGTAGAGATTCCTCAAAAAACTAGGATTTGAGGGCGGGGGATTTAGCTCAGTGGTTCCGGCGCCTGCCTTGCAAGCACAAGGACCTGAGTTCGATCCCTGGTACCAAAAAATTAAAATAAAATAAAACTAGGATTTGACCCAGCTATTCCCCTGCTGGGTATCTTCCCAAAAGCATTAAAAGAATCATACCACAGTGATATATGTGCACTCATGTTTATAGTGGCACAGTTTGCAATAGCTAAAACTTGGAAGCAGCCCAACTGCCCATCAACTGGAAACTGGATAAAGAAGATGTGGGTTTTTGGTTTTTTTTGAAGATGTGGTTTTTTAATAACATGGAATACTACTCAGCCATAAAGAATGAGAAACTAAAGACATTTATAGCTAAATGGATGCACACTGAGGCCATACTTTTAAGTGAAATAAATAGGACACACATGTAAAAACCGAATAGTTTCTCTGGTGTGAGAAACTGAAAGTGTAAATGAGGATCAAAATGTGTAATAAATAATGTGAAATAGGAAGAAAAGGTCCAAAGGGGAAGAAGTAAAGGAAAGGAAAGAACGGAAAGGAATAAATATGAGAAAAGGAAAAAATGGAAACAAAGTCTTCGTAAATAGGGAGAGGTGGAGGGGTTGAAGGAAGGGCAGGGGAATGGGGAAAAAAATAAGAACCAAGATATATCATGTAAAGATACAAATTCCCAATGATGAATGTCATCATATTGTATACCTAAAATGTACCAATAAAATTAATAAATAAATATATATGTATGTGTAGGTACAAAAATGTACTGAAACAATATACTCAAGGTATTGTATTAAATTATGTGTAATATTTTCTTTCACTTATCTAAATATTCTAATTTTTTTTTTTTGGCACCGGGGATCAAACTCTGGACCTTGCACTTGTGAGGCAGGCACCAGAACCACTGAGCTAAATCCCCAGCCCTCTAATTCTTATACCACAAAAATGTATTGCTTTTGTAATAAGACAAAATATTTGATTTGGTAAAATAATACAAGAGTCAAGCTAGGCATTTTGGTGCATGCCTATAATCCCAGTACTTGGGAGGCAGAGGCAAGAGGATTGCTGTGAGTTCGAGGCCAGCCTGGACTAGACAGTAAGACTCTGTCTCAAAAAACAAAAAATTCAGAGAAGCTACAGGTTTTCCCAAATACCAAAATTGTACTTATATTTGATGTCTCCAGAAGAAAGTAAGAAAACATTTATAACAAATAGCCAATAAACATGTGAAAAAATGTTCAACATCAAGATCATTAGAGAAATGCAAATTAAAACAACATTGAGATGCCATCTCACTCCAGAAAGAATGGCCATCATCCATCAAGAAATTGAATAATAACAAATGCTGGTGAAGTAGGAGGGGCCACCCTTCCACATTGTTGGTGAGTATGTACACTGGTACAACCACTATGGAAATCAGGATGGAGAGTCCTCAGAAAACTGAAAACACTCATTCCATTCAACCTAGATATTCCCTTTCTGGGTATCTTTGTGTAAGAGTTAAAGACATCATATTACAGTGATCCATGCACACCCATGTTTACAGTAGCACAATTCATAATAGCTAAATCTTGGGTGTGGCCTATGTATCCATCAACAGATGAATGGATAAAAAAAATGTGGTATTTACACAACGTGGAGTACTACGCAGCCATAAAGAAGATAAGCTTGAGTTATTTGTAGGAAAATGGGTGCACCTTTGGGAAACAGGAAGATAGGCCTTCTACAGATGGGAAGAGGACCAAGAGATGGGAGCCGGAAAAGGGAAGGGGATAAAAAAGGAATTAAGATGAGTTATGTACAGGTATCAACTCCTCACAAGGAATCTAATCATTGTGTACTGAAAAGAGGTACTAATAAAAATAAAGAATTTTAAAAGAAAACCCTTATTCATTACTTGCTTATGAGAGCCATTTTACCTTTTCCTTTCACCTCATCCTCACTGGGATCCTGCAGAGCAGGTAGGACTACTCCATTTTGCTGATATGAAAAGGTGAGGCTTATGGTGTTTGCACAGCCTGTCACTCATACCTGGTGCAAAGCACAGCCAGAATTGAACCCAATTCATCTGGTTGAAGTGCCCCCTTCTTCCACTTGACTGACGAAGGAAGGGGAAGCAAGCATAGGAATCCTGGGCTTCCTCCTCAACATCTACAGTGCTGTGTCCACCACAGGCATTCACCAATGGTTGTGTCTGCCTGGTTTGTGCTCCTAGTTATGGGTCAGGGAAGGAGCTAAGGCAAGTGGCTCTGAGGGTCATTTATAGCTGCAGTGCAAAGTGCTGGGACTTTGGGACTAAATGGGGGCAAAGGCCCATATTGAGGGGGACTTAATGTCTGCTATGGTTCATACCTAGATGTCCCTCAAAGCCTCCCACACTCATAGGATGGATCCGGGGGAGGTGAAGGGACCATAGGTGTGTGATACTCAGCAGAGGATTCGTCCTCTGATGAGTTACAGCTGAATGTGATGCGGGAGGTGAACCCTGGTGGGAGGAGGTGGTCATGGGGCATGGTCTCCCTCCTCCTTCCTTGACCCCTCTCTGCTTCCTGCCTACCATGCCATGGACTGTTTCTCCTCTGTGATGCCACCCTGCCTTGGAGCCACCTGACTATGGACTGAAACCTCTACAAACTCTGTCAAATAAACCTCTTTCAACTTGTGGGTGCCAAATAAACCTCTATCTTTTAACTTTCGTCCCAGCACTGAGAAAGTAACTAAGACAATGCCCTTTCATAACTCTTGAGACCCGCATGCTCTCAAGGGCAGCACCTCTCCATCCCACTGGTCTGACAATTGGCCTCTTCTCTTAACTGTAAAATCCCACTCAGCCTTGCTTCGGGGGCTCTTTGTTTTCCTGTCCTGTGGGTGTTTTGCTGAGTCCACCTCACACCAAGGGGCTTCAGGAGACCTAGTCACGGTGTCTCCTCGCTGTCCCATCTCTTCAGGAAGAACACAACTGCATGCCATTGCTTTCTCTCCATGAAAAGGGACATCTCGAGGACCCACTCCCTCCACCTCAGAGTAAGTTGGGCACAGTGACAAGTGGTGAGTGAGTGACTGGCACAAAGCCTTCATCTCAGGAAGATGAGAAAGATGAGGGTGTGTGCTGACATTCGGGTGGAGGCAAAATTATGTGGGAGGTGTGGTCGTGAAGGAAAAGCACCTTTGACAGCAGCACAAGGGATATTTATGAAGCCTCTTGGTGGGCTGACCTGGACGAGCACTTTCACTCGCCTTGTGTGATTCATTCTTAGGAGCAGGAGCTGCTCCCAGCTTTATGAGGCTCTGGAGATTATATGCTTTTGAGGTGGCAGTGGGGATCTTTTAGACTACAAATCACAAGCCCGTCACCCCCAGTGCTCACAGGGATGTGTGTGTGAGGCGTCTAGAGGGTTAGCAACCCCCGGCCCTCTGGAGTATGCATGAGCCACTGGCCACCCAGGGAGGACCCAGAAGGCACAGAGCAAAGATTCTGAGCCGGCTCCCAGCATCCCTCAGCGGTCCACATGGCCCCCAGACAGGCAGACTTCTACTTGCCACAACAAGCAGCAGGGCCACCCGAGTGGTTCCCTGAGGTCTGGCCAGGGCCCAGCCTGTCAGACCCGCAGGTCTCAGGGTGTGGAGTCCTCCCGAGGCCACAGCAAGAATCTGCTCTTTCATATTCACAGACACCAGACACTAAAAGGAAAGCCACTATTGAGGGAAAGAAAAAGAAGTCTTAAGGATTCTTTTCGTGTGTGTGTGTGTGTGTGTGTGTGTGTTATTGGGATTGGGGATTAAACCCAGGGCCTTTGCACTGAGCTGTATACATCCACAGCCCTTTTCTTACTTTTTATTTTGAGACAGAATCTCTCTCTTTTTTTTTCACGGTTCTTTTTAAGATACTTTGAAAGTTGTCAGAATCAAAATGGAGTCACTTTTGTCAAACCCCAACAACAACAGCAGCAGTGACAGCAACAAAGTAATAAACAAAGCCAGGAGGTGGTGAGGGAGGGGATCTGCTGCGGAGAACTGTCCTGACAGACCGTCAGAGCAGAGCCTTGTGCGAGGACCACCACAGCTTCCTGGAGATGCTTCCAGAGGGGACATCTGTCCACCATGCCCGTCCAACCCACTGGTGCCGCCCTGTGGCATCCACACTGCAATGCAAACGTCATCATTACTGGAGAGCCTCAATTCTCTCTCTCTCTCTCTCTCTCTCTCAATATTTAGATTGACAAGATCCCAACTCCCTCAACTTGCACATTTGTATATGTGAAACCCGAAGCACATTTCTGCGGTGCAGCCGCAGGGGGGACGTAGACTCTGCTGCTGCTCAGGAGCTGGGCGCTGGCAATGGCCGGAGTAAAGGAAGCAGAGAGGCTGGCGTGTGGCCACATCCGGGACATGGAAGCTGCGTGGTCCCTCAGCTGCAGCTCAGTGCCAAGGGACCTTCTGGGGCCTGGGATATGCGGCCACTCAGGGTGCCTGTAGTTGGCCAGGCTGCCCTCTGGTGAATGTATCCATGAAAGTATGTGATCTCTCTCCTCTTTCCCTTTTTCCCCTTCTTCCTTCCTACTCCCCAGCACCCCCACTTCTTTCTTTCTGCCTTCAACAAATACTGTCTGGCGTATCTGTAATATGCCAGAGACAATGGTAAGATATCAAAACAGCCAAACATAGCCGGGCGCGGCGGTGCATACCTGTAATCCCAGTACTCAGGAGGCTGAGGCAGAAGGAATGCTGTGAATTCAAGGCCAGCCTGGGCTACCTAATAAGTTCAAGTCCACCCTGAACCACCTAGTGAGAACCTGTTTCAAAAAAACAAGAAAAACAATAGCTAAACACAATCCTTGCCCTCAGGAGGAGGGACCGACCAGAAAACAGGGCTAGTACAATAAACTGATAGAAGGGAAGGTGAAAAGAGAGAACAAAGGCTTCACCTAAGGAAGTAACATTAAGCTAAGTGTCTAAGGACTACAGTGTGACAAAAGCAGATAATACGGGATGTTTACGGCATGGCAAACGATACTCTCAGGTCTTTATTATTGAGTCGCACATAGAAACATTCCAGTCAACAGCAGATCGCATCTAGGATGGTGGTCCCAGCAGATGGCGATGGAGCTGGGAAACTCCTCCCTCCTAGTGACATCATGGCTGTTGCAGCATCTTCAGTGTTTACGGTGACTGTGACAATGATGTAAACCAAGCTACTCCCTGTGCAACACTTGGTAAGGGTAAGAAAGGACTCCTTCCACTACTGCTTCACCTGCTTGTTACACTGTACTTCGTGTTGTTTTTGGATGCGCTTCTACATATTAAAGGGTTCACTGTGAAACAGTTCAGGCGTGTTGAGCCCTGGGTGACCTCCCTCCTGGCATCTCCCCCCACCCCACATGCCTTGGTTGATCAGGAACGGCGCCAAGGACAGGCCTTCCCCCGGGTTTGTGTCGATGTGCACTTCTCGAGTGCAGCTTGCTGTTGAGAGGCATGTGGCTGTCCTAGTGCACTTAACCCCGACAGCCTGCATCGGCCAGCTCCTCTGTCTCAGGGATGAGGTACCCGACACCCACAAATTAAGGAGGACATATTTATTGCGGCTCACAGTTTCAGAGGTATCGGCCCAGAGTTGGATGGCTCCCAGGCAGTGACAGCCTCAGGCAAAGGTATGGCAGGAAAAGACTGCTCAGCTCCCAATCCAGGAAGCAGAGAGCGAGCGAGCGAGGAGCCCTGAGGAAAGGGCCGGGACCAGAGTCCCGAAGTCCCGGTCCACTCGGCTTTGAACCCCACCATGGTTCTGTCCACTGCTGATTCTGACCCTCCGGATCCAGCGTCTCTCCAGCAGTCTCCTCATCCTGTCAGGCTGACTAAAGAGATGGATACGCACAGACAGAAGTGCCGTCCTCACTCTCAGTTCCGCAGTGATACAGCTGAACCAGGAAAGACCCTGGGAGTCCACCAAGATGTAAGGCACGATGCCACGCTCCTGGCTACTCACGTCACAAAACCCACCTTCTCCTCTTCCTGAGCGCACAGCTAGGCTACCTTCCAGCTTCCCTTGTAGTGAGCGGAGTCAGGGGACTGAATTCAAGCCAATGGAGTGTGAGCCCCAAAAGCTTCGTGTGTGTATTTTCTGTCCACGTCCCCTCTCCTGCACGTCTGGGGAAGGTGATGTGGGATGCACCCACCGAGAGTGGCTGCCATTAGTCTGGGTCTCTAGAGAGAAGAGGGTTTGTTTCACTGATAATTCACTTTATTTCAGCAAGAAGTAAACTTTCATTATGGGTGAACAGTTATAGATCGTTGGGTCTTTTTAAGTTCTAACAATGATTACCCTACTTTACCAAAATAGTTTCTAAAATAGTCTACTATAATTAACAAAGGCACAGATAAAGATACAAGGCTTGATCAAAAATAAGATGGATAGGGCCAGATTTAGCTCAGTGGTTCTGGCGCCTGCCTGCCCAGCACAAGGTCCTGAGTTCGATCCCCGGTACTGGAAAAAAAAAAAAGATGAATATTTAAATTTAAAATTTTACTACAAGCCAGGCGTGGTGGCACATGCTTCTAGTCCCAGCATTTGGGGACCTGAGCAGGAGGATCGCCATGAGTTTGAGCCCAGCCTGGGCTACATAGTGAGTTTAAGACCAGCCTGAACTACACCAGGAGATCCTGTCTCAAAAAGAAATATTATTACAGTAAATAGTACATTGCTGTTAATCCTCTCAAAATACTCTCCATCCCTTCAAAGCACTTCTCCCATTGTTCTTGCCATTTCTGAAGCAGTTCTGAAGTCATTGTTTGTGAGTGTCTTTACCAGGCATGATCAAAAATGCAGTGAATGCTCCTGTTAAGTGTTATGCAACAGAAAGACGGGCTTGTAAAAACTTTATGGTGTGTCCTCATCCACTTTCTTCACCAGATCTGACACTGCTACTTCTGGCTCTTGCCATAGTTAAAATGACCATGAAAGGTAAATGCTTCGAATCAACTCAGGTCATTAAGGCAGCCAAGATAGTGCAACTAAAGACACTCACAAAAGAGGACTTCCAGAACTGCTGCAGGAAGTGGCAGGAATGATGGGACATATCCAAGGTGAGGGGAGGATTTTGAGGGGGGATTAATGGCTATGTGTCTCTTACTGTAACAAATTTTTATTTAAAACACACCATATTTTTCAGTCATGCCTCATAGGCAGATAATTAGGTTAAAAAACAAATGAAGAGTGTCATGTACCAAGTCAAAAAACTCTTTTTTTTTTTTTGTGGAACTGGGGATCGAACTCAGGACCTTGAACTTGCAAGGCAGGCAGTGGAACCACTCAGCTAAATTCCTGGCCCTACATTCCTTCTCTTGAATCTGAGTGATCTCTGACTGCTTCCACCCAGGAGCATGGCAGAAATGAAGCTAGGTGACTTCTAGTGTTACTTCAGAAAAGTCATGAACTTTGCCTGGCTTACGGTGAGCACTCGTTCCCGGAGCCTTGAGCCATTGTGCCTGACTGCCTTGAGGCCACAATGTTAGTCAGCTTTCCGTTCCTATAACAAATGCCTGAGACAAATAAACTTGTAGAAAGAAAAGTTTTATTTTGGCTCTTAGTGCTGGAGGTTTCACTCCCTGACTGATCACATTGGTGGCGTATCATGGCAATAAAACCATTTGATCCATGGTTGGGTCACAAAAGAGAAAAAGGAAAAGACTGTGTGTCCCATAATCCTCTCTGAGGCCACACCCCCATTGACCTGAAAGTTCTCACTAGGCTCCACCTCTTAAAGGTTCCTGCCATCTCCCAGTAGTTCTGAGCTGGGAACCAAACTTGTAACACATGGTGCTTTGGGGACATTCTAGATCCACACTATAGCAGTCGCCATGTTGGAAGGAAGCACAGGCCAAATGAAGAGGTTTATAAGAGGCTGGAAACAGTGTTAGACAAGGCAGTGTGATGATGGAAGAAGAAGGAGAGGAAATACCATGACAATGGAAACTAGATTGGAGTGATGTGGGATGGTGGCCTCTGCAAGCCAGAAAGCACAAGGAAACAGATTGTCCCCTAGGGCTTCCAGAAGCAGCCAAGCCCAGCCCATCCACTTTAGACTTCTGAGGTCCAGAACATAAACTACTTAAAGCCAGCAAGTATGTAGTGATCTGTTCTATCAATAGCAAATGACTTCAGTGTCTGGCATGAGTAGGCTTTCCATAGATGACTGTTAATAAATAAATAAATAAATAAATAAATAAATTAGACTACAAAATCTTTTCAATGAGAAATTGTGAAGTTATACTCCAGCATAATTTTAAAAGGTTAATTTATTTTTCATCATCCAAACATTAGGCATTATGATATTTTCTCCTAGACTAAATGCAGGCAAGAATAAGCTAAGTAGAAAAATGTCATAAAAGATCATGGAAAGTCTAGTGGCCCTGGGAAAGTCCCCTAACTTTGGGCCTGGTTCTTCTTCTGGAAAATGTGGAAGTTGGGCCAAATGACCTATAATATTCCTTTCAGAACAGGGCTTGCAGATCCATTTCCAACTGTAACAAAATCACACAGGGTAAATGGGTGGGATTCAGATGGGAGCAGCATACTCTGCTTGGTATATTGAAGGACTCTGTGGCTTTGAACTTACACCTGTGTAAGTTCCAGTATCCGTTGGCTCATTTGAGCTCTTAACCTCCATCTTTAATAAAAAGAAGAAGGATGAGTATGGTAGAGTGACTGTAAAAATGGCCCTAGCTCTCCACCCCTCCCCAAGTATCCATGCCCTTTGCATGGGAGTTTCCTGCTCTTGCCATTGAGAGGTGGGGGCCGCTTCCCTGTTTTTTGAATATGAGCTGTCCTCAGGACTTGCTTTGTCCAGCAGAATGCTGTGGAAGTGGTGGGGTGACAGTTTTCAGTCTACACTGCACTCTGCCAGTCTCTCTCAAAACTCTACTTCACTAGGAAAAAGACCCATTTTTATGGCTTATAGCTGGATGTCCCCTAAGAGCCTCAGCACTCATAGACTTTGGGAAGGTGATAGGATTGTGGGAGCTTGTAGCTGACTTGCTGGTAGGAGGTGGGGTCTGATTGGAGGAGGGAGGTCACTGCAGGCATGGCCTTAAGGGGGTTCCTCTCCCTCCCCGGCTCCTCCCTTCTCTCTCTCCTTCCTGGTGACCATGAGGTGAGCAGCTTCCCTTCCGCCAGGCCCCTCTGCCATGCACCCTCGCCTAGAAGCCAGCTGACTATGGTCTGAAACCTCTACAAACTGTCAGACAAAATAAACCTCTTTTTTTTAAAATTGTGGGTGTCAGATATGGTGTCCCAGAAACAAAGAAAGTGACTGAGACACTCGGGCTGCCCTGCTGGATGATGAAAGACCACATGAAGCAGGGCTAGGCAGTGGAGACACCTAAGCCAGCTGTGCCGGATTCTCCAGCCCCCGGCCCACCCACTAGCGGACCATCAACAGATAATAAGCCTAGGAACGGACAGCCAAGACCAACCCATGATAGCAGGCCCTCCTGGCCACCTGAAGACTTGCTACACACCACTGTGGTTATTGATTTAAAGCAGCCTTATGGTGGCAAAGGGATGATTATTACAGTGTCTTTCCACATTTCCAGGCAAGGCAGGAATCCTGGTACATGAATAATGCCTGTATTAATCAGAATAAGTAATTAACCAGAAAACATTAATCTAGGTTGAAAGTGACAGAAATCCATCTGGGATGTGCTTAAATGTGTAAAGGCTTACGTTACTGAAAACTCCAAGTGTAGACACGGCCAAATCTAGATGCCTGAAGTTTGCCATTGGGGCCTGGATTCCCACCTCTTTTTTGTGATGCTTTTTTTTTTTGGTACCGGGGATCGAACTCAGGTACTTGCACTTGTGGGGCAGGCAGCGGAACCACTGAGCTAAATCCCTGGCCCACTTATTTATTTTTTAATCATACATATTTGCAGAACATAATATTTACACTCATCTTAGGGAGTACGTACATGTACTTAATGTATCTTAATTCGTTTTATTCCCCTTCCCATCCCTACCTCCATCTCTCGATCCTCTTCCCAGACATCTATCTACCTGTTCCCTGTTGTGTATCTTTTATTTGTTTTTTAAATTATTCATACTTCAGTCTTCTCATATAAGAGAAGTTATGTAATATTTAAGCTCATGTGTTTGATTTATTTCACTTGACATTATGGTCTCAAAGTGCATCCATTTTCCTACAAATGGTGGAAAAGCATCTTTCTTTATAGCAGAGTAGTACTCCATTGTGGATAAATACTATATTTCCTCTATTCATTTATCTGTTGAGGAACATATAGGCCACTTCCAAGATTTAGCTATTATAAGTTGCATTGCTATAAACATGGGTATGCATAGATCACTATAATATGATGTCTTTAACTCTTTTCAGGAAGATACCTAGAAGGGGAATAGCTGGGTCAAGTGGAATTTCTGGTTGTAGTTTTCTGAGGACTCTCCACACTGATTTCCATAGTGGTTGTACCAGTTGACATTCCAACCAACTGTGTAGAAGGGTTCCTTTTCCCCTCATCCTCACTAGAACCTATTGTGTAATTTTTTGATGATAGTCTTTTTTGGAGTAAGATGGAATCTCAATATTGTTTGAATTTGCATTTCTCTCCCATTGCTTGTTCTAGTTTTACTGTCTTAGCTTCATTTCTCATGCAAATTCTCCCTCAGGCGGACAAGCTGGCCACCAACAGCTTCGCTCTTACGCCCTACTGTCTTAGTCACTGAGTAGAAAGAGGGTTTTTGTTTCCAAATATTTCAATCAAAAGTCCCAGAGCCAATATTAACTGAACTGACTGGATCCCAATCTAGATCCGGAGTCCAGCGCTTTTTATCCCCAAGAGGGTGTGTTCTCATATTCTCCTCCTGGTCATGCATCAAACTCTGGAGACAGGGACTATTTGGGTATTAAAACTACAGGGAGAGCCGGGTGTGGTGGCACACACCTATAATCTCAGCACTCGAGAGGCTGAGGCAGGAGGATCGCTACAAGTTCGAGGCCAGCCTGGGCTACATAGTGAGTTCAGGGCCAGCCTGAACTACAAAGGGAGACTCTGACTCAAAAAACAAAACAAAACAAAAGAACTACAGGAAGTGAGAATGAACAAAGTGGGGATTTCCTGAAGGAAAACTGAGGTCCTGCTAACAAAATCAGAGAGCAGGGGGAGAGGAGAAAGCAGGAGGTGTCTATAGCCCTCCGTATTAGTGATGAATTCAAGCAAAAGAGAGCATGTGGTGACTTAGCTTTGGCACTATGCTTCACCCAGAGAGTGATTTAAAACCCCAATTCTGATTGCATCTCCATCACCCAAGGGGATAATAAAGAGTCCCACACATCAAAGGCAGTCACTGGAGTCACTGGACTTGATCTCAGAGACGCTTGAATTGTGCTCTTGAGCCACGTGAATCATAAAACTCCCTCCAAGTCCTCCTGACTGAAGAGGCAGCACAAGGCAGGGACTTGGAGCCCAGATTCTGAACACAGCCTGGCTGCACAGGGGTCTGTCCCATCTTGGACACATCCATCAGTCTCTCCGTGGCTCAGTGTCCCCGCCAGTTAACACCGAGCAAAGTAGTGTGACCTCGGCCGAGTGGCTTATTGTCTCCAGGACTATTTCATTTCCCTATCTATCATGTGATGGACATTCTGTCCACCCTGCTTACTTCGAGGGGCTGTCCTGAAGATCAGAGGAGATAATAGTGCTGAATTCTTTGGAAAGCTCAAAGCACTTTATAAATAATTATATTATATTAATATTAATTATATTTTATTAATACTAATTGTCTCTATCCATAATGTAAGATCTGTGTATAATCAGGGCAGTTCTCCACCCCACAGTTTTATGCAAAGAGTCATTTGGAAAGAAAATCTTACACAAAATGATGGGTTCCCCAACCAAACCCAGTTCAAAAGTCATGAGAGTTGTTTTGCAACTTGAAACATCCAGCGTAACCTTTGCTATCTCCCATGAATTCAAGCTGATGGTAATGGAGAGGGTGGGCCACTGGGGTCAGAGTGCCAGGACTGCTGTTCCCAGTTCTGTTTTCAGTTTTCTGTGTCATCATGGGTGAGTAGGCTTATTCTGCTGGACTCCCAGGTCTGTAAAGTAGAAATCCAATAAGTGCATATAATTCTATGACTGTGTGTCTTGTGGCACAGATGTTCTAGGCATGAAGGGGTCTGGTCACTTCTTAGTGGGGGGCTACTCATCATTTAGGTCAAACACCCACTGCATCTCTAGAAATTACATCCTCCCAGGCAGCATTTGATTCTAAATGTAGCATTTGATGAAGAGAAAATGTTTAAATGCATGTTGAGCCCCAGTGTTTCTCTCTGTGTTTGGAATTCCCTGTGAATAGAGACCTAGACCAGCTCATAGGTGCTCCAGAGGGGAAAAACAATCTGCCCTTGCTGGTCCCCAAGGTGCTGGCAGCTGTTTCCTAAGAGGCTGTTCCATGAATTTCCTGTGGTGGTGGAGACCTCAACAGCCCCTCTGACTTGCTCTCCTCTTCACTCACTTCTTCCCACCCAACAATCCTAGCCCAGGGCTTTTGCACTCACTGATCCTCTGCCTGTCTGTAACAACAAGGAGCCACATATATGTGGCCACAGAAAGTTGAGGTACGGATCCACACCAACAGACAAGAGCCACGTCATGATTGTATGGAGATGAAAGTCAGTTTATTATAAAAGTACAGCAGATATGAGCATAGTCCAATAATACATTACCACACAACGAGGCAGGAGACAGCACCAAAGATGGAGGGGAATCCTCTGGGAGAGGATCTCGCATAGACGGAGCCTCTGGCAGGCGAGAGAGAAAATGCCAGTTTGTCGGTTTCTTAAATTCTGCGTTAGACAAAAGTGGCTTGGTGCCAACAGGCCTGGCTGTCTTAGAGCAGAGTGTCTTGGGTCTGGCTAAAACCAAGGACACTCTCACAACATGCTCAAGGCTGTCTGTGCAGAACATTTCTTTCCCGGGGGAAAGAGCCAGCTCCTTGCACAAAGGCAGCAGCCAGTGTCTCGTCAGCGAGCACCTGCATTTCCCCAAGTCTCATCACTGTTAACTCTCGCTGACACTGTCTTTGCCTAGATAGTTCCGTGTTCATCTTCTCTCTCTGTTTCAGGATCCTGCTTACATGTCACCTTCTCTATCTTCTCTATCTTCAATAATGTAGCAAACTCCTTCCCACTTTGCCCTGGTGCTCCCTAAATTTGGTACCAGCTGAGCTATAATAACAAAGACACCCAAAACCAGAGTAGCTTATATAGGATAGAAGTTTATTTCCTTCTCGCGTTTACTGTCAAATGAAGAGCCCAAAAATGAGAGCTTCAGTGTCATCTCCACTTGGCTCCCAAGGATGCTCCAGTCAGTGATATTTCTCAGTTGGTGGGGTGCTGGCAGGTGGTGCAGCTATTCCATCTGTCACTGGATGGTAAAAGTGTGATTAACACAAGGTATAAATAGTGGGCGATGTGCTGGGGAGGGGAGGTGGTTGGGCGGGAACTGTGTATTTTCTGTTCAGTTTTTTCAAACACAAAGAAAGCACCTGTGTCCTCCAGCAAATAACTCGACGGCGACACGAAGCACTCCTGCTCCTGTCCCATTGGCCTGGACTCGGTCACAAGGGTAAACCCCCCCACAAGGGTGGGGATGGGAAGACAGAGGTGAGAGAAATGTGGTCCATGATGTGCTGACATA
This sequence comes from Heterocephalus glaber, assembly GCF_053883595.1. Lineage (NCBI taxonomy): Eukaryota > Metazoa > Chordata > Mammalia > Rodentia > Bathyergidae > Heterocephalus > Heterocephalus glaber. The sequence continues at coordinate 18,858,104 of NW_028258357.1, forward strand.
CAGCTGGCTGGCGCTTCAGATGGGGTCCTTTATCAGTGATGAAAAGGAGCAGGAATTCTGTGCAATAATTAACATTTTCTGCCACACTCTGTATCAACTGTATTTACCTCCAGGGCATACATAGGATGAATGACAGGTTGTGATCTCACCTGTTGCCTTTCTGTCTCCCCTCACAAGGACAGGGACTCAGCCTTTCTACCACTGTAACGTCACCCCTCAGGCCAGTCCCTGACACACACTCAGCGATCTGTGAACGTTCACTGAGTCAGTGATGGTTTTCCAGCTGTTCTGAAGGAAGCATATGTGCTTCTTTCTGAGTCACTTTGGATGACAACTCCAGGTTTTCATGATTTCCAGTGCTAATGAGATCCTGGCCCTCCTTCCTCGTGCAGCTCTGGGGATTCAAGAATAGGTTGTTGTCTTTCTGGTCCCATTTCAGGCAGCCAGGATGTTCTCCAAAGGACTTCAGTTTTACAGAAGATTGGTGAGGGGGTACATTTTTTGAAAATATGAATAAACTTCTTAGAGAAGTTTTGAGTTTACAGAAAAATGGAACAGAAAGCACAGAGGGTTCCCATATACCCACATTTCAGCCCCACACCGTCTCCCCCATTACTAATACCGTGTATTGGTCACACATCTGCCATTCCAGTACCCGAAAGAACAGTTTCACCACCCTACAAATGCCCCGTGCCACCTGCTCCTCCCTTCTGTGTTAGTCAGCCCCCTGTTGCTGTGAGAACACCTGAGACAGTCAACTTATAAAGAAGAAAGGTTTATTTTGGTACAGTCTTAGCAGTTTCAGCCCATGGTTTCTTGGTCCTGTTGCTTTAGGCCAGTAGTGGCATAGACCCTCATGGTAGAAGTGCTCACCTCAGGGTGCATAGGAAGCAAAAGAGAGAGGGACAGGAAGGGACAATATGCCCTTCCAGAGTGCACCCCCCAGTGACCTAACTTCCTTCTCCCAGCCCCAGTCTTAAGGGTTCTGCCACCTCTCAGTAGCACTACAGGCTGCCTACCAAGCCTTTAGCACATTGGCTTTGGGAGACATTTAAAATCCAGACCATAACATCTTCTTTTCTCCTCCAATCCCTTCTAGCAACTGTTAATCTTTTTATTGTCTCCATAGTTCTGCCTTTCAACAACTTCACATGGCTGGGGCATTGCAGTCACTTCAGATGGGCTTCTTTCACTGAGCGACAGCCTGATAGCCAGATTATTTCTTTTTATCCCTGAGTAATATATATTCCATTGCAGGGATGTACCACAGATGGTTTATCCATTCACCTGGAGAAGGACATCTTGGTGGCTTCCAAGGTTTTGCAATTAAGAATAAATCTGTTATAAACATTCATGTGCGGGTTTTGGTGTGGACCTAAGTTTTTGATTTTGATAAATTTTGATTTGGATAAACATACAGCAGCACAATAGCACACCTAGTGTTAGCTTTGTAAGGAACTGGAAAGTATCTTCCAAAGTTGTACCATCTTGCATTCCTGCTGCAATGAATTAGTTTATCCTGCTCCATGCCCTCACCAGCATTTAGTGTAGTTCGTATTCTGGAGTTCGGCCATTACAACAGTCTGCCACAGTATCTCATTGCTACTTGAATTTTCAAGTCTCTGATGACATGTAATGCCAATTGTCTTTGCATGTTGTACATGTCACTCAGTGAGGTGTCTGTTTAGCTCTTTTGCTCATATTTCAATTTTTTATTGTTGGAGTTTTAAAAGTTCTTTGCATATTTGGGATACAAATTTTTTATGAGTTGTATATTTTGAAAATATTTTCCCCAATCTGTAGCTTACCTTTTCCCTCTCTTATGATGAATTTTTGTTTGTTTTGTTTTGTTTTCTGGTACCAGAAATCGAACTCAGGACCTTGCACTTGCCAGGCAGGCACGGTGCCACTGAGCTAAATCCCCAGCACGATGAATTTTTAAATGTACCTTTACAGGTACTGTAACACATAGGTCAAGGCATGGCATGAGGGCTGGGGATTTAGCTCAGTGGTTCCGGCGCCTGCCTCGCAAGCACAAGGTCCCAAGTTTGGTACCTGGTACCAAAAAAAAAATGTAAATGTAAGGCGTGGCATGAAAGAGACTAAGGAGCATCACTTCTAATCCTCCCTCCTCGAATGTTGAAAACTTGTCATTGAATATACAGCAATACCTCGGTTCACAGACTCTTCTATTTGCAGACAATTTGGTTCACAAGCAAGAGTGTTGGGTAAAATTTTGTTTCCCTTCACAAACTCTACATTGGGTTTCAAACATGACCACAGCCAGCTTCCCCACAACAAACACAAACGCAGCCATCTTCCCCCAAAATTGTAAAACAAATTAAGTTCATAAACAGAGGTTTCACTGTATGCAAAAAAGTTCTGGAAGCAACTGTAATCATTCTTTGACTTCACGTAATGCAATATTTCAAGCATATGTGCATATGGATACATTACCTCTTTTGATGTAGGGTTAAATTTATACATTTAACAGGGCTAATTTTATAGTCCCACAGCTGGGTGATCCTCTTAGCATCCAACTTCAGGATTTCTGACTCTTGGTCTAATATTCTTTCCAATCCTTTACATTGATCATGGTCATCAAGATTTTGTATTTAACTGCTGGATTCTTATTCTCCATGAAAATATTTGTGTTTACAGGAAGGCTCAAGTTTCTGGTCTTATTTATTAGCAACATGAAAATCTTAAATTTGCTGTAAAAGTATCATCTTGTTTGCAAGTGATAGAGTCATTGAGTTTTGGGGTGCTGGCTTCTTGGTTTCCAGGTACTTTTTTTTTATCATGAACAAAGAATTGAGAGAGACAGGCAAAACAGTGACAAAGTTTACATGAAAAATTAAAAGTGAAGGGTAAAGGAGAAACTGGCTCTGCAGAGTGAACTTGGGCTGAGTAAGAGGAAAAATACACCCTGGAGGATACAGAACAGGCCCTGGTAGCAGGCTCTCCATGGTATCTGTGTCCTTTTATTCCCTCCACATATCGCAGGAATCCATGAGAAGTCCATATTTGGGGTCTTGGGGATTATTTGGCATGTGTGTCCTGGGGTCTTGTAATTAACAGGTCTTGATCCCCCCACCCCGCCAGCATTGCCCCGCCCCGCCCTCTTGCCTCAATAGAACCCAATTCAAATTGGCGTAATCACAAAAATGGAATTAATAACTTGAAATGTCCAAGAACTACATGCATCCAGTGGCTCAAATTGGCCAGTTGGTCCCCTCCCCTCTTCCACTCTCAAGCAGACTCTCCAGAAAGTAACAATTATGGCCACCAAGTTTCCAGTTCCTGTTATCTTGGTGGATCCAAGAAAAAGAAGCATGTCTTTCTCTATGATTCTAGAAGAGGTTCATGTAGGGCTCTTGGCTGTTTGTGGACGTGTTCATCTCGAACCAGTAGCTTGCCCAAGAAACTGCAGCCGAAGACATAGCCCTTCAGTGGAGCCTAATGTGAACCCCAGGTACTGAGAGTTATGCCTCAAAGGAAATCAGGATGCTGTTTCCCGAAGAAGAGAGAACAAATACCATCAGGAATCTGCAAATGTTTGCCAGAAAAGCCAAGCCTTCGTTTCTCTAAATCTGCCCTTCTAGTTCACACTTCAGATGTAGGGGACATGGAAAGGGCACTGAACTTGAAGTTATAAGCCCCAGATTCAAATCTCAATACCATTTAGCAGCTCTTTGAGCCTCACCACCCTCACATTTAGAATGAAGATACTGCTGCTTGCCTGGTAGAAGTGGAGAGGAGAGTTCAATAATGACAATTACAAACACTTGCATAAAGACCAAACAGTAATAACACTCTCAGGCCAGGGATTTAGCTCAGTGGTTCTGCCGCCTGCCTGGCAAGCGCAAGGACCTGAGTTCGATCCCTGGTACCAAAAAAAAGTAGTAATAACACTCTCTGCAGCACAGGATATGCATCAAACAACATTCTAGGTGCTTTAGCATCATTAAATCAGTGATTCCCAAACTGAAGCCTGCAGCACAAACACCTGGGAGGCTTGGAAAGGCTCAAAGGCTGCACCATCTCTAGAGTTTCTGATTCAGTGCATCTGGGGTGGGGCCTGATAATTTGCCTTACTAACAAAACTTCCTTGTGGTGCTGCTGCTGCTGCTCAGGGAATCACACTTTCAGAACCAGTAGATTAGGTCACTGACTCCTCCTAACAGCCCCATGAGGGCACTGTATTCCCTCTATTTTTAGATGAGTAAACTGAGGCTCATACCTGAACTGTAACACTATGATGTAGCATATCACAGAAACAATTACACACTAAAAGTTGAGACAAAAAATCAAGAGAAGGGCATGAAAATGAAGAAGGGGAGTGTATTAGTCAGATTTTCACTGCTGTGACCAAATTCCCAAGAAAGTCAATCTAGTATGTATTCTGGCTCACAGTTCCAGTGGTGTCAGTCCATGGTCAGCTGACTCCAAGGCAGAAACAACATGGTGAAAGGGCATGGCAGATGAAAGTAGCTCACCTCATGGCAAGTGTGGAGCAGAAAAGATTGTAAAGACAGTCTTAGAGAGAGGAAGGGGTTGGGGACAACCCCTTCCAGGTCATGCCCTCTGCAATGTACCTCCTCCAACCAGGCCCCACCGAACAATGCATTCAGCTCTGAACTCAATAGATTAATCTCTGATGAGCGCAGCACCCCATGATCCAAACACCCTCCAAAAGCCCCACCTCTGAATACATGAGACTTTTGGGGAACGCTTTTTATCTAAACCATACAGGGAGACATGGAAAACCTGTGAGGCCCTTTATCATTCCTAAGGAAGGGGCCAACAGTCTAGTTAATGATAGAAATAAAATGTAGAAGTCATGAAATTGGGTAGGAAAAATATGTTAATGTTAAACTTCTAAGAGCAGGTTAATTTATTTATGACATTTTTTTTTTTTTAGGATTTTTGGGAGTACAGGGTCTCACCATGTAGTTCAGGTTGGCCTTGAACTCTCTGTGTGGTCCAGGCTGGCCTCAAACTCATGGCGATCCTCCTGCCTCAGCCTCCCGAGTGCTGGATCACAGGCGTGTGCCACCAGGCCTGGCTTATTCTTTCATTTTAATTAGTCCAAGGATGCTAAGGCTGACACCAATAGTCCATGCTAACTTGATGTGGCGTGGCTTTGGTCTAGAAACTAAAACCCCAAGTATCCCCAGCATTTTGAGCCTTTGCATTCCTGTCCCCTCCTCCCAGGTAGCACCATTTGTGTGCCTGCTCTTTCCTTGCTTGGCTAACTCCTGTTCCCCGTCTAGGCCTCAGCTTGGGTGTCACCTCCACCCAGAAGCTCTCTCAGAATCCCACATCCATGTCCATGAGGCTAAATTCTCACATGCTCTTAAAGCCCTCTGGGATTGGAAGTTCGGTGTGGAAGCAAAGACTTAAGAAGCAAAACTTAGGGGCCCCTGACAAAGCTCAAGGACAAAGGAACCGTGCGCCTATATTTCCTGGCTGGATGGGACGGGCAGAGCCATAGTGGGAAAAGGAGACAGGATAGTCTGGAGCACTTAAGGCTTAGCAAAGAGGGCAAAAAGCAGGAGCCAAGATGTGCAGAAGGAAACAGAAGTTCAAGTGACACAGAGGTGACCCAAGGTTGGAAAAGTACCTGGTGTCAGCCCTTAAGGAAATTGTTGGGTAGCCAGAGAGTAGAGGACAAGTGGCATTCAGTCATCCATTCAGCAAACATTTACTCCATGCCCAATGCACCAACACAATACCTCGAAAGATTGGTTTTATTTTCCCCTCCTCTACAGATGAGGAAGTTGACACTCAGAAAGTTGAATACTTTGTCAAAGGTTGTGCACTTTGGTTCCTGATGCCATTCTATGCCCTTTTCAACCACTACTTGTTTAATCTCCACAGCCACCAGCAAGGCAGGCACTTCTGCTATCTCCTCCCCTAGATAAGAGAGGGTAACTGACTTGCTCAAGGTCACCCACTACTAAATGGGAGAAGCAGGCTTCACACAGAGTCTACTCCCAGCCTCTGAGCCTTTAATCACCAAGCTACGATGCTCTGTTGTCCCCCACCTAAGCCAAGGTCTGAGGGTCTTGTGACAAGTAACAGTGCAAAAGGTAACTTGCAAGTGTCTGTTCTTTTAGCTTCCTTGATTTTTCATTTTTTTCTCAGCTCCTTAGTGCCCTACTAACTCCATTACCAAAAATAAATAGCAAAGGAAGAAAAGGGGCAATTTTTGGAAGTAATTCTGGCAACAGATTGAGAACCCCACTTAGAGTGGGAATTCCTAGCCTCGGGTAACTGCAGGCTGTAACTCTCTGAAATCATCTACACGTTTTTGTGTGAATAAGTTTATTTACATTTTTCTGAGGAGTGGGTCTACCTTCTGCTTTTCTAGACTTCCCGGAGGCAGTGATGGCGAACCTTTTAGAGACGAGTGCCCAAACTGCAACCCAAAACCCACTCATTTATTGCAAAGTCTCAACACTGCAATTAAAGACGAATACTGAGGTTTTAGTTTAGAAATAACAACTTATCCTATGCTTGGCTGCTGGGACAAGTTGGCTCCCGTGCTGACAGAGAGGGCTCTGTGTGCCCGCTTCGGCACGCATGCCATAGGTTCGCCACCACGGCCCTAAGGACTCTGTGCACCATAAAGGCTGAGAGCAACCTAAAGAAAGGACCAGTTGGAAACAAACCAAACTTTGGGCCCTTCAATATTTTAATATAACTTTATTATTAGAAAAGTACAATTCAGATATGCTATGGAGCCGCTGAAATATTTAGAATAACTTTGTTATGACATAGAAGATGTTGATGCTATAATGTTGATGACAGTGTGAAAAGTGTATCTTCTTCACTTTCTCACCTCCAATTCCCTCCTCAGCCCACATGTTTCGCTTCTGCTCTCCACTGGATTGCACTGGTCAAGACCATGTCCAGGACGCCCGTGACTTCCCCTTGTTGGTTCCAGTGGTGACTTCCCCATCCTCAGTGTTCAGGGTGACCGGCCCCTGGCTCTGCTTCCACACCATGCCTCACCCAGGTCTCCCTGGCTGACTGCTTCCTCCTCACCCATACCTGGAGCTTGAGGTGTGTAGGGTGTTGAAGGCCTTTGTGCTGCACCTCCAGGCCTGACCGCCATGCTGAGCACTACACAGCAGTGCATCTGGTTTCTACTTCACACTGCCCCTTTATTTTACAAGATGTCAGCAACCCAGACTCAGTATTTCCAGACTGAGTCATTGGTATTAGTATTAGTATTGTCTTTCTTGCTCAGCTGCCAGGACAACATCTAACCCATACTAGATTCAAGAAATACTTGTAGAGAAGGGCATAGTGGCAAACGAGTGTCAACCCGGCACTGGGGAGGCTGAGGCTGGAGGATCACCGAGAGTTTGAGGCCAATCTGGACTACACAGTGAGTTTGAGGCCAGCCTGAACTCCATAGCGAGATCCTATCTCAAAAAGCAAAAATCAAAATAAAAAAAGAAAAGAAATAAATAAAAGTAAAGAAATAAAAGAAATGTTTTCTGAATGAATAAATATTAAACAGGTGAAAATCAAAGTACTTTATTTAAAATTGTGCGTATGGAAATCACAACAGCCAAGACATGAAACCCATATGTGGTCCATCAGTGGTTGAGTGGATCGAGAAAATGTGGTGTATGTGTGCAATGGGGTATTGTTCTGCTGCAAAGAAGAATGAAGTTACGTCTGTTGAGGAAAATGGATGAGACTGGAGGTCATCGTGTTAAGCAAAGTGAGCAGAAAGATTTCCCCAATATGGGGAATGATAATTTTAAAAACTCCACAGCGATGACATGAAAAGGGAAGGGAGAGTGTTGTCAGACAGAGGAAGGGACTAAGGGGGAGAGAAGAGGGTCACAGAGAGTATAGGAGGGGACAGATGTGATCGAGTTATGTCATATTAAAATGCCACCAGGGAACCCAATAGTTTGAAAGTTAATATGCACTAATAAAAACGTGATACGATTGTACAGTTAGGGTTGGTCACGTTAGTCACAGACATTAAAGTGACAGAAAGACAGTGAAACAGTAACAATGACTTGCATGGAATTAAACATTTCTTCTTTAAAATTCAAATTTATTTAGAACATAACAATTAAGAATATCAAAACGTGACACCATGAGTGACCCCAACATTTGGAGTCTGAGTGAAGACAGCCACTACCAGCTGGACAGCCTGAGTTCCCTCATGTGTCAAAGGGGCTTAAAAACAGTGTAAGATCTGATTTTAAAATATGCTGAATGTTTACGTTTTAAAAATTATTACACTAAAAGATACATTGCTATTAATCCCCCTCTGCTCTGCTTGGGACACACTTATATCACCCTCCTCGCCATTTTCCAAGGCAGTTCTAAAAGTCCTTTTTCCAGATTGTCTTTAGTTGTGCTGTCCTGGCTGCCTCAATGTCTTGAAATCGATTCAAAACGTTTACCTTTCACGGTCACTCTAACTTGGGCCAGACCCAGAAGTCACACGGCGCCAGATCCAGTGAATGAGGTGGATGAGGACTCACTGTAAGGTTTTTATGTGGCAGAAATACTGCAAATGTTTGATCAATGAGGGGTAATCAAAAACACGGTGAATGTTTAAACTTTTTTTTACAGTAAAAAACACATGATATAAATTCCCCTCAAAATACTCCCCCTCTCTTTGAACACACGTCTTCCATCGTTCCTGGCAATATTTCTTTTACCGTAATAACTTTTTTTTTTAATGGAAACACTCACCGTATCTTTCCATCGCTCCTTGTTAATATCTCCTCTACATTTAGCGGTCACAATAAACTTTACTGTGCAATTACGAATGGAAAGACCTTTTGCAAGGTGCAGGGTACAAAGTGAAGGCCAGTCGATTCCAGCTGATAATGACACGTACGTTTTCTTTTACAATAAAATATCGTACACATCTTTCTCGCTAACCAGTGCTCCAGCGAGACGAACCAGGCTGACACGACTCCGCCCCGCCCCCTCGCGCCTATCCCCGCCCCTCTCGTCTCGGCCCGCCTCCCGCTGCCCCACCGCCCCGGCCGCCTCCAGCTGGCGGAGGGGGGGGCGAGACTGCGCCTGCTCCGACTGCTCCTTCCGCCCACGTGACCCGCCCAGGCCCTTTCCCTTCCAACATGGCGGCGCCCAGATTCTCGAGTCACACGTGAGAAAGACCCAGCCGCTGGCAAGCGGAGAGCACCACGTGTGAGCCCCGTTCGGCTCCCTGGCATCGACCTCATCCTTCTGACTCTTCCGGAGGCTCCTCCGGGACTTTCCCCTCTGCAGCCATGAAAATAAAGCCCGTTTCCCACAAGACGGAGAACACTTATCGGGTGAGCTCGGGAGCCTGGGCCGGGCTTCGCGGGTCCTGCTGCCTCGGACTAAGACAGCAGACGGGCTCCCGAGGCTGCAGAGGCTGGGCCGGGCGGTGTCATCTGCCAGCGGCTCTGGCGAAAGTGGGACTCAAGGGTGTAGTAAACATGGAGCGGGAAAGTGAGGAAGTTTGAGTAGCAGATTTCGCCCTTGGTTTGGGAGGTCGGATCCGATTTGGGGAACCCTCTTCAGTCTAGAATGACATTTGTTATCCCAGGAGATTGCTTAGGACCGAAATTCGCCTGCTTGTTTATATTTACAGAGTTGGGGAGGCAGGCCCGTGGGAGAGTGAGTGACTTCATCTAATGGCCACCGTAGCAGCTTTTCTAGGTCTTCGTTACAACGTAGGTCTGTATGTGTTTAAAAGCATTTTGTTGCAACGACTTCGCTAGATCTCTGTGCTTTTGGCCAACTTCACAAGTCTAGCATGGAGTAGCTGAAAGAACTTAGGCAAAAGTAGTATTCCTTATCTTCAAATAGTAACGCAGTGCTTTTAAGGCCCTGTGACTTTAGGTTTGTTTTTACCCTTATTCTTTGTGACTTATCAGTGATCTGTGCTTTTAGTTTAACAATTACACATTTTATGATTCATAGACTCCACAAATCCGAAATGAGCACAACATAGAGTTATCTGCAGTGATAGCACATAGGGAGGCTTAGTGAATGAAGCTTTATGCTTTCTACGTTAACAAGGCAGCTACCTACATGTGGTTGTTAAATGGTACTCAAGATGCAATGAGCTGTGAATGATGATGCATGTTAAATATGTTCTTCCTCCCAGTTTCTTACATTCGCTGAACGGCTGGGGAATGTGAATATTGATATTATTCACCGTATTGATAGAACTGCAAGCTATGATGAGGTAAGAGAATGTGATATTAGCCAATCTTCAAGTGTTCATAGACTTTTTAACTGTGGCCTGTTAGTAGAAGTGAGTTTTTAAGCCATTTCTTTTATGAACATGAAATCATAAGATGTGGCCTAGTACAGAAGCCACACCTGGCAAATGGATGTTTAATTTACCTTTAATGTAAAGCGCTCAAATTAACCTTATGTGAGGCTAGTTGCTCCCATATTTGGACGAGTGCAGACATAGAAAGGTCTATTGGGTGAGGCTGTTTTAGACAATGAACTTGACGTGATACTCAGCTAACTTTTTTGATTTGAGCCTCCTCCTTCCCAGAATGCACTACTACAGCCATAGTCCTACAGCTATGATTTTAAAGTGATTTTGAGCAAGCCACTTTCCTGGGGCTTAGTTTCTTTCTGTAGTTTAGACATGCATATTTAAAGATGTTTATTCAGCTTTGCTGTGAGGAGGAATAGAACAGCCTAAAAATCCAACAATAAGAATATGGTCCCTCTTGATAGAAGAGCTGGTGATGGGGCTAGACTACATGATTTTCCAGCTCTAACCACACTGGAACTGTCATCCCTCTGTGTAGAAACATTTTTCTTTTTGGTGTATCAAGTCATTCCTCTGCTAGCCTTGAAAGATCTTGTAGAAGATGCCATTCAACCTCAGTTCTTACTTTTTATTGGTACTGGGAATCGAACTCAGAACCTTGCACTTGCCAGGCAGGCACAGCACCACTGAGCTACATCCCTGGCCCCTTACTATTTTTCAAATTCTGCTCACTGTTTCTTTTAATGTGTTGCCTCTATCATACAAGTTCAATATGTGAAATGTTCTTTAGGTAAACACAATGCTTTGGGAGTTCAGTGAAGGGAGCCTAACCTAAATTCTTTGGTGGGGTGTCAAAAAAGGTAGTGTAGACAAGATGAACCCTGATTTGAGTTTTGTTGTTTGTATAGGTTTCAGCATGGCACAGAGGACAGGAAAAGCTATTTCAGGCTGAGGGAGAAACCTGTGTAAAGGATAGAGGCCAGGGAATGCATGTCACACTCACGCAAAGCAGTCCAGTGTGTTTAGGGATGTGTTTAGTGTTTGTGTGTGTTTATGATTACTAGGGCAAGAGGAGGGACAGCTGGTGACATAGGCATGGATCATAAAGGGTCCAAATGCCAAGCTAAGTTTGGATTTTATCCTGAAGTTATGGTGTTTCATTCTGGGGTTGTAAGGAAGGGAGTGGATGATGTGATCAGGTTTAAATTTTCCCTCTTTCTGGTTTCAGTATGGAGGAAAGAGCAGCACTGGAGTCAAGACAACCACTTGTAAAGCTCTGTATAAGTTAGAAATGATCTGGCAGTCCGGTAGAGAGAGGAAAGGATTCCAGAGATACTAAGGAGTGGAAAGGACTTGTGGCCTACTGGATACGTGGGGAGAAAGAGACTTGGTTCCATAACTGAGTAGTTGAGGATGTATTCATTGAGATCAGTTTGTAGGAAAAGGAGTTGGAGGTTGTGGGGGGAGAATAATTGCAGTGCTGAACTTAGCATACCTGTGTCTGTGCGACTGATAGTGTCCAAGAGACATGTGGATATCTGGGTACAGGGAGCAGGTGACTTCAGAGGGGAGTTGCGGGTGTGGAGTTCAGCAGGTGGTTCATAGTTTACACTGTGGGAGAGATTGAGAGTATCAAGGGCTGAGGGCGAGAGGAGAGCCTGGGGCAGGACCCTGTGGTCCAGGTGGCCTCACTCACATCCCTGGCAGTTGGCTGGGGCTTATTGGTCTTGATGGTCCTTGTGCTCTCCTGTCAGTCCGCTAGATGAGGCTTCTCGTGATGGAGAAATCTCTCGAGACAGTGAAAGCGGGAGCTGCAGAATCTCAGCAAGCCTTGCTTTGGGTGTAACACGGTGGCTCTGTCAGACATTAGTGATCAGAGCAAGTCACCAGGCAGGGCCAGATTCAGGGGGTGAGAATTGGTGTCCTGGTGGGCGGAGCCGCATAGTCACAGGGACTTGGTCTGTCGCAAAGGGGTGTCCTGTGTCAGTCACTGCTAGGCGAGAAAAGCCTTCCTCATGAAGATTTCCACTTCTTCCTTCTCCTGCCTAGGGGACACCGAACAAGATTTAATGGGATTTTCTTTCTTCCTCTTCACTCTGCCTATTTAAAGATTTCCAAAGAACAATTTAAGGCTTTCTTTTCTTTCTTTCTTTTTTTTTTTGTTTTTGAGATAGCAGGAGATTTTTGCATGCTGTTTGGGAATGTGTGTGTGTTCTGTCTCTTCTGTCCTCCTCTACGTGTGCACATACATACATAGTAAGAATTTATTGGCTTTCCCTTTCAAACTGTGCTAAACAACAAAGTGCTAAACCTAGAAAACAGCTGTTCTCTTTCCTCTCAGTTTATTGCCATGAAACCAGTATTGACAGTTGAGTATTTTTGTGTTCTTCCATCCTCTCCTCTCGTGCTCATACAACTGTGTGCAAATGTTTATGGGGTGTTTGGTGTTGTTAAGGTAAAATTAGATCCCAACATAGATTTCATCTTGGGAGCATATCATCAACATCCTTCTAGTTCAACGTAGATGGAATTTATTTATTTTTCTTTCTGTGCTGGGTACTGGGCCTGGTGCATGCTAAGCCTGTACTCTACCACCAAGCTACTCCCACCCCAATATAATTCTTGTAAATAGCCACATAATATACTTTAATATGTATAGACCATAAGTTACTCTAAATATTTTGCTATCATTGGATTTGAGGCTGTTTTATGCTTTCCCATCACTATGGCAAGCTGAGTAAACATCTTTGTACTTGTATAGTTACACATTTCATAAGAAATAGCTTTTAAATGAAGTTTCTGGATCAAAGGTCAAACCTATTTTAATTTTAATAGAAAGGCCAGATTACTTTACCATAAGGTTTTAGCAATTCATATTTCTGGAAGCAGAGTTTAAAAACTAGAAAAGAATTAGCACATTTTTCTGTGTCTAACCTTGCAAAAACACAGAAAAGGGTTTTTCCCATAGTATGGCTATTATAGGGCCTTTAGAAAGTTATTTGTTACGGCCAAATCAACCAACATTATTTTTGTAAAAATCTGTTGATCCTATCCTCTTATGGCTTTTTCAAGTATGCTAGCTAATACCACTCTTTAAGAAATCTAAAAGGAGCTGTAAGATGTAAATATATTATTATTCTTGTTAACTTGGTCATAGTTTTCCTGGTGTCCTCTGATTAATGGAGCACTTTAATCTTGGCAGGAAGTGGAAACTTACTTCTTTGAAGGTCTGCTGAAATGGAGAGAATTGAACCTTACAGAACACTTCGGTATCTTTTCTTTTGTTTATATTTTATTCTCTCACAATTTGCACTTTACATGCTCCAAATAAGTAATGATGTGATAGAAAAGCAGAACGTATTCCTTTGGTTTTTTTCACCCAGGAAAATTTTATAAAGAAGTTATTGACAAATGCCAGTCATTTAATCAGTTGGTCTACCATCAAAATGAGATCGTTCAGAGTTTGAAGACTCACCTGCAAGTTAGGAACAGTTTTGCCCACGAGCCCCTTTTGGAGTAAGTAGCATTTTGAGAAAAAACTCAATGGCATTTATCTGAGTTTTTAAGAAGAATTGTGTTTCATAGCTGTATATGCCTTAAATCGGTGTTTAGAGACAGAGATTTACCTTTTCTATTAGATCAGGATATGAGGAAGCAGCATCCTAAGAATACGATTTAGCATTTGTTACTTCCTTCTCAAAAGCTCTTTTTTGATGGTGTAGGAGCAGTAACCACGGCCTTTGAAGGAATAGACTGCCTGTCTGCCCTGATTTCTTTGCCAAACTCCTGAGATTTGAAGAATTTTGCTTCTTAAGACTTGATTTAGAAGTATTTTCATTTAATTTTAATGAATCCAGTGATCGTAGGTCATTTCTCCATAAGTAGATTTACAGCCTTTTTAAAAACTGCATAGTCAGGTGCTTCTTTCTTAACCCAGCCTGGTGGTGCAGTTGGCGCGAGACCTGCAGACGGATTTCTACCCGCACTTTCCCGACTTCTTCGTGACTGTCACCTCCCTCCTGGAGACACAGGACACGGAGCTGCTGGAGTGGGCCTTCACCTCGCTGTCCTACCTGTACAAGTACCTGTGGAGGCTGATGGTGAAGGATATGGCCAGGGTTTACAGGTGAATCTGCCTCTCCTTATCCTTCCTCTGCCTGACTTCAGGTGACCTCCCCAGCGTAGTGCTTAATCATTCCCCTGTTCAGAGCTTGCTCGCTGGCCGCAGTCTCCCCAGTCCAGTCCCCTGTCCTGTCAGATATACCTCAAGTCCGTGTGGACCTGACTTCCCCTCATCAGCAGCTCTTTGTGTAATGCTACCCTCAAAGCCTGACTTCGGTTTCATGACTTCTACAGAGACTCCTGGGCTACTACGCCAGAAGCGTAGTACCACACCTCTTTGGCATTTCTGTCACTTATACCACAAAGCTTTTATTGTACCTGTTGTAATGCTTTCCTCTACAGACCTGTGATCTGGGTCTTGTACACCATGTTTCCTCAGCTGCTGAGCCAAAGAGAGCCCCGATATTTTTGAGTACATGTCAACACAGAGGACAAAGAATTCCTCAGAACTGGGAATTGAGCATAGGACCTTCACACTGGCCCACCTCCTGAGCCTTTTTCTTATTTTTCATTTTGAGACAGGGTCTCTAAGTCACTGAGTTGCCTAGGCTGTGCTTGAAACTGCAGTCTCCCTGCCTCAGCCTCCCACAGTGCTGTAATTAGTCATGTGTCAGCATGCCTGCCCCATAGTAGCTTTTTGTTTAAAGAAAAGATACTGTCTTTTTAAATCTGAGATTGGATGGAATCTTCCATGATCAGCAGTCAGCCCTTCACACTCCAAACCCATAAAAGGTGTGGTATGGGATAGGACAACGATTTTGTTTTTGTGCCCACTCTTCTCTTCTAGGAACTTTGAACAAAGAATGGGAAAGAAGTATTTTTCCAGCCTTTATTCTCTGTGAAGCTCTTGGTAAAATGTATTAGAAATCAAGATTATTTCAGTAAACCAAAAGATCCTTGGGAAATGTAGTTTATTTGGTTTTATGGCGTCTGATGTCAAAAGCTGTCATTTTAATGTCTCCCAAGTCAGCTCCCTCACTGCCAAACTTATTTGCCTTCAGTGTGATGTTTTCAGCAGCCTGGATATTTTCCAGGATTGTTGAAACCAAACTCAATACATTTCTGTTCAAACTACCTCTTGATAACTTTCCACACATCCATGTGCTCCCTGAGTGTGCACCGAGTGTCCGTCCATGTCCGGCCTGTTGGTGCCCATTTTCTGTCCGTGATACCAGCGTTCTTCCTGTCTGGGCTCCTTAGAGACATCTTCAACCCAGTGTCTTCAGGACGCAAATCTTCTGGCTTCTGTCATTCACCGACACATTTGCAGTATTAACTGCTGAATGCTGTCTGCGAGTAGAGCCCTTGAGACCCAGGCATAAGTAAATCAAAATCTCTCTCACAGAGATGCTGTTTTAGTAAGGGGAGAAGCATCCTGGGCACAGGCCTGGCACCTTCAGGCAGCAGAATGGATGGGGGTGAAGGTAAACAGGTTGTTCGGAGGAGCAGTAGTGAGGCCTTGGGCTACATTGCAGGGACCCCCAGAACAGCTCCCAGTGTCCTCCACTGGGTCCCTAAGCCACCAACCTCTTTCTTCCTTGATTTCCTCCTGTGTATTGCTGCAAAATGTATCTTCCTGAAAATGTCCTTCAGCCAGTGCTTTCAGTAGTTAGGAGTAAGGAGCTGTTAGGGACTGGGGCTATGGCAATGGGAGGAGAGCTGAATTCTATACTCTTCCCTCACTAAGAAAACTAACTTAGCGGTGTGATTATGGGAGAGGTCAGCTAGAGCTGCATGGCTGACCAAATCACTGCCTGTAGGATGGGTTAATGATAGCACCTGTCACGGAGAAGCGTCTTGCTGATTGAATGGAGGAACTCGGGAAGTGCTTACACAGACGCAAGCCCGAGTCACAGTTCCTCTCCTGGCGTTCAAGCTGCCTTCTACCTGTGGCTGCCCCGCTAAACCACACAGCCCTTCTTTTCCAACACGGACCTGTCTTATTGTTATTTCCTGACGGATCACTTCCACTCGCCCCATCTTTGCTTTCGTTTTTATCCTAACACTGTGCATCCCAGTCCCCGCCTGAACTCTGTCCTTCAGAGCTCACTGTGAGTCTCAGCTTCCTGGGGTCTTCGCTGTGAGCCCAGGCCCCTGCCCTCTGAAGGCCTGTGCTCTCGGTCCTGTGTCTGACGGGGGCTGTCCAGGAAGTGAGAGACGCTGAGCTCACACCCCTGCGTCGCGTCCCCTCCATACCGAGCAGTGTTGGGCATGTTGTCCTGATTGACAGTATGTCACTAAACTGTCTCGTTTTTCTCATTTACAGCATGTACAGTACACTCTTGGCTCATAGAAAACTGCATATAAGAAATTTTGCTGCTGAAAGCTTTACTTTTTTGATGAGAAAGGTTAGTTCAATATTTTCTATGTTTATTGCTAGTAAATTGTCAAGAATCAGGTGAGTATAGCTGACATCACTTTTTAATGTGATTATTATGGAGTAAATTTTTTAAATACATAAGTAGAAACTGGTTGCTATTCTGAGTGTGTCTCATTGCAAAGTTTAGTCCTTACTCAGTAATTAATGTGATAAGAGTGATACAGCCCCTCTGATGGCTAGTGAGGTGTCGATAGCTGTCAGTGTGTGGATGAGAAGTGACCGCTAAGTCCAGACGTAAAATACGTGAACGATGAGATGATTGGAATTTTTGTAATACTTTCCTGGAAAGAACTGGCAATATAGTATTATTTGTGTTTATTAAAATTTCCCTAGTAAATTCAAGGATTTTGTAATAAAACAAAAGAAATTGATACTGAATTTCTTTTATGCTCATAAGTACAAGTAATAAAAAGTAATTTCCTTTGAAAGAGAATGTTGCCTTGTATAGTTTTTCTTGGTATTTTCCATCTTGCCAATAAATTGATACCAGTACACAGTTCTGGTAGTTTGACGTCTTACACATGTCTATTCCTTTCAGAACTGTTTTCCTTGAGTGTGTTTATATGAATATGTAGGATAAGAAGTGACATTTCTCACGTGGATATATTTATGTTATTATTTTCCATTTCCATTTTGCCTTTTAGGTCTCTGATAAAAATGCCCTTTTCAATTTAATGTTTCTTGATCTTAATGAACATCCAGAAAAGGTGGAAGGAGTTGGACAATTACTCTTTGAAATGTGCAAAGGAGTTAGAAATATGTTTCATTCCTGTGCAGGCCAGGTAAACAACGGGGTGGAGAGCTTGGAGTCTGTGTGGAAGGGTTAAACAGAAAATAAGGAGAATTGGGCAAGCTACCTGGTATGGTGACAGGGTTAGCTAGAATAGTTAGAAAAGCTATAGCAGGGCAGAGTTAGGGGATTAGTACCAGTGCTTCCTGGTGTACTTTTACAGACGAAGCCACTTTGGTCTTCCTTATCCTGGACACCGGAGGTTAGAACACAGGTTAACTGAAGACTGAGGTTAGGGCAGAGAGGCCGTTGTGATGAAATTCCCCATCCTAGTTTGGAAATTCTTCCTGGGGCACATAGTTAACCATGAAAGCTGCCATGGCCTCGGTGGTTCTAGAGCAGAGTCTTCAGGTTGCTAGTCTAGTCGGAGTGCTAACTTACGAGTGAGGGTTTGTGTGTTCCTGGTATTTGTTCTTGCTTCCCACAGGCACTGAAGCTAACTTTGCAGAAGCTCGGACCACTTACTGAAACAGAAACTCAGCTGCCGTGGATCTTAGTAGGAGAAACACTAAAAAACGTGGCCAGGTCCACTGTTCTCTATGTCTACAAGGAACATTTTGGTACATTTTTTGACTGTTTGCAAGTGAGTTCTGATTTTTAAAATCAAGTCACAGGAGTGTGGAATAAGGAGTCTTTATCGACTCCCGGAAGCTGGGTTTTGTGCTCGTTCTCCTCACTCTTCTGGCCACACGTGAAGGTTCCCTTCCTTCCACCCGCCGCACTCTACTCATTTGCTCACGGTCCCGATCCCTGGGGTTGGGGGGCTCTGCCAGGCCTCCTGCCGGACTCGTGGCTCTGCACACTGCCTGTGTAGAAGGCAACTGGGAGAGGGGTGCACCGTTCCCACGCCCAGGTTGCTGTGTGGATGGTGAGCACCCAGGCAACGCCAGCCGTCATTGTCGGTGACTCCTGGAAAATGTGCCTTTTTCTCCCAAAGCAAAGGAGTGTGAGGAGTTGGACTGCAGTCCCAGGATTTCTACCGCTGGATGAACAGATGCACTTGAGATTTTATTTTCTCTATTAAATTCTTTGTTTGCAGGAGTCACTCCTGGACCTACATGACAAAGTAACAAAAAAGAGTTCTTGTGAAAGTTCTGAGCAGATTGCAAGGTTGTTGGAAACGTACCTGATACTAGTGAAACATGGAAATGGATCCAAGATAACCAACCCTGCTGGTGTTTGTAAGGTGAGTTCCCAGCTTCCTGTGCCTATAACTGTGTGTTAAAAGCGGATCGCTAACGGGCGCTGTTCTTTGTTTTATTTTCGCAGGTGTTGTCTCAAACGGTACACATAGCCAGTCTCTCCACAGCTTGCCGGAAGACCCTCTTGGATGTAATTTCTGCTTTGATCCTGGGTGGAAATGTTTCTTTGCCAGACACCCTCATCAAAGAAACCATAGAAAAAGTAATTTGCTTCAACCACATTGGGTAGTTAGTAACATGTTTAGCATCGAGTGTGCCTGCTGGGGACACGTGTAGCAGGACAGGGGCTCTGCCTTTGGGGTATTTATCGCCTGGCTAGGGAGCCGAGCGTGCCACACTGTAAGGGAAATGAGCAAAATGAGTGGGAAGAGCTGAATGTACACAGCGTTCACTGAGTGTGATAGTGCAGGGTGCTTGAAGTGCTGGGAGCCCTGTGCTGCCTATAGATTTTGGTTGTCAGGATCAGGGACTCGGAGTGACTCATTACAGTCTCGGGAAGTGAGCTACTAGGCATGTATGTTGAATTTTAACTCAGATCTGCCAGGGGTTGAGAAATGGACTCATGTTTGGGAGAGTCCTCGAAGGTTCCATAGCTGTCTCCTAAAACACCAGGAGGGTCAGGAAAGATGTGTGTTGATGAGTGCACGTTCTCTGTGACAGGACAGCAGCTGTCACTGTGTGGCTTGGCAGCGAGAGAGTGGGTTTGTCCTACAGGTGGTGGAGGGGCCCGGGAGGATGCTAAGCAGGCACGAAATTTGATGAGATTTTTGTAGTGAGTTGGGAGATGGTGTGAGAGACATAGCATGGGAAGTGGAAAATCGTGTGGGTGCTTCCTGGTTGGACAAAGCTCAGCCGTTCCCGTGTGCTTTGTGGTTTTCTGCAGCTGAGGGTGCCCAGCAGCTCCAGCCAGGCCTGTGCAGTGCTGACGCTGCCTGCGCCGCGCTCTGCGCCCGAGTCCTGGAGAAGCCACGCCCTGCAGCAGTGCCATGTGACTGAGCCCTGGAGCCTTGCTATGGCTGCTGTTCTGGGGGAACGAGGGAGAAGATATTCCACATGCTTCCATTAATCTATTTCTACCTATGATCCACAGGTTTTTGAGAGCAGATTGGAAAGACGTTTAATTTTTGATTTTTCTGAAGTCATGTTTGCTATGAAGCAGTTTGAGCAGGTAAGCAAGTTATTAAGTTTTGTGTGTTTTCTCAAGTCAGACATGATAAAATGATCAAATCTGAAATCCTGTGAGTTTTTGTTTGCTTCTTGAGAGGAATAGAATTAGTGCTGATGTTTTAGTCAGTTTTTAAAAATATATTCAGCTTTAGGTTGTAGGCAAAA
The DNA here is from genome assembly GCF_053883595.1 of Heterocephalus glaber. NCBI lineage: Eukaryota > Metazoa > Chordata > Mammalia > Rodentia > Bathyergidae > Heterocephalus > Heterocephalus glaber. The sequence goes on from NW_028258357.1 coordinate 18,878,203, forward strand.
TTTTATTCCATATGCTAAGGCATTTAAAACGATAGGCAGTCGCTTCTCAGCCTTTTGGCTAAGATCAAGTGTAAAATGATATGTAGTAGGCACCTTGTTGTTAATAATATTTGAGGTAGTTATAGAACCATGTGGGAAAACTGGAAAAGAAGTTTAATAAATGGAACTATTATATGAATTTGAAGCATAGAAAATAGTTTCTGAATTAGCTTGCACTGAAGGAAGTTTGCATGTTTATTTCACTGCTACAAAACAAATATCTGATGGGACAAAGTGGAAGCCTTTCTGGTGAGGTAAGGAGCGTGCTTTCTTCTTCCTCCTGCCCCACTAAACGCTGCCACTCTCATGACCAGTCAGGGCCCTTGAGTGCAAGTGGAACCCACCCCTGTGTCTGTCATCTTCTTCCCTGTAGTCTTTCATAATCTGTGCTCCGATTTGACTCCAGAAGTTTTCCATCCTATCTCTGTCCTCTGAATCCACTGCTATCTTGATTTATTAGCCGTAGTCTTTATCTGTAAGCTGCCTCCTATGGCAGAGGGATTTTGGTTTTTACTCATCATCCCAGCAGGCTTTTGTCACAGAATGTGCTTGAATCCACGTTCACTCCATGCTTAATTTTTATAACAAGGAATATCTTGGGGTTACACGCCCTTTTCGTGTACCTCTCCCTTTTCCTGTGGTTAGTAATCACCTCAACTCTAAACCCTGGAAATTGGATGTGCCTGGCTGGTGGATGAGTCTGTCCCCAGCAGAAAGTTGTAAACACTTTGACATGGCGGACGGGCGGGTTGCTGAGTGGCACAGTGGGCTGTCCTGCGCTTTTTTCCTTCTGTTTCCGGGAAGACATTGCTCTGGGAGTTATTCCAGTCCAGAGGGTTTTCTTTCTCAGTCCACTGCACGGATGTTAAACTAGGGTGTCCTGTGCCTTCTTTTCTATTCCCTCGATTCGGTCTTTTCCTCTCGTTATAGTTTACACTCTCGTTTTGTAGAAATACATTTTTCAGGGGTTCCTGAGAAGGTACGTGGAGGTAAGAACTTAAGATCTGGTCCATCTGGAAATGTCTTTTTTCCTCTCCTTACACTACGTTAGTAGTGGGCTAGGTACAGAGGTCTAGATTCTGTTTCTGGGGTTTGCCGCAATGCATTGTCCTCTAGCTTTCATTGTTCTTACAGAGGGTTTAGTAGCACTGACTCCTGATGGTCTGTTCTGTTTTGTTGGGGAGATGGGGATTGACAAGAGTTTTACCTCTGGGCTGTACACCCAACCCTTATAATTCGTTTATTTTGAGACCAAGTCTCACAGAGTTGCAGAGTGGCCTCCGACTTGGCAGTCATCCTGCCTCAGCTTCCTGAGTAGCTGGGATTACAGGGTCGCGTGGCCTTTTATTTTTTAGAAGTGTGTAATCTTTCCTAGGTATTCTGGAATCTTCCAGTCAGTGAGCCTGATTTCCTTTCTTGTCCTCAGCTTTTTCTGCCCAGCTTTCTCGTGTACATTGAGGACTGCTTCTTGGCTGAGGACACAGTGGTCCGGGATGAAGCCCTGGCCATGTTGGCCAAGCTCATTCTGAACAAAGCAGCGCCTCCCGCTGCTGGCTGCGTGATGATGGAGACATACCCACTGCTCTTCGGCCCGCGCACTGTGGGGTGAGTCGTGAGCGGACTGTTAAACTCCGTGTGGCCAGAGGTGCCGTGGGGAAGGACACTTGGGGCTGCACACGTGGCGCAGTCTGTTAGAAGGTGGAAATCGTAAGCGTGGAAATGCAGGGAAGGAGGCAAACCTGCTAGCTTTGCTTCTCCCAGGAGAGCAGGTGGGAAAGAATTATTTTAAAATAATCGTAAATCCACATTGCAGGGAGCAGGGAAAGGTGCGGTGTTCTGCATGCTCCATCTTGCCTGAGTGCACTGTTACAGGCCGAAACAGGCTTTGGACAGCTCCCGCCCTCGCTCCGGGCTCCTGCTTTACGTGCACTTGCCTGAGCATGCGCACACAGATGAGTATGTAGCCCTGTGCACTCCTGTCTCACCACCAGCAGGAGACAGGACTGTCCCAGCACTCCAAACAGCATCAGGGTTTTTTTCTTTTATCTTTGCGTTTTTGTGATGCTAAGGATTGAACCCCAGGGCCTTCACACTGAGCTACCTCCTTGGGCCTTTTAAAAAAAATTTATTTTGGGGGCCGGGGATGTAGCTCAGTGGTTATGACACCTTCCTTAAAAGCGCAAGGACCCGAGTTTGATCCCCGGTACTGAAAAAAAAAAATTATTTTTGAAATAGTCTCATGAAGGAGCTAAGTTGTCCAGGCTGGGCTTGAATTTGAGGTCCTCCTGCTTCAGCCTCCCAGAGTGCAGGGATTACAGGGACGTGCTGCCAGGCCTGACCATCGCTGTCTCTGTAGTCACACTCACTCTTCCATCCCTCTCCATCCTCAACCTCTCTCACCTTCTAGTCTCTCCACCTTTCCATGTCGTCCTTCTGGGAATATTATGTAAACGGAACTACAGCTGCACCCTTTGGGACTGACTTTTCATTCCGCCCAATTCCTTTGAGACTCATCCAGGTTGTGTGTATGAGAAAGTTGATTTCTCTGTGTTGGTGAGGACCATTCTCGTGAATGTGGCGTGCTTGTTTAGCCATTCACCCATTGCAGGACATTTACATCATCTCTGGTCCTGGGTCATTATGCACAGCGGTGTTGTCGGCCTGTTTCCTAAGCACGTGGCTGGTTTACAAGAGGCGCCGGGTGGTTGTGCCACTTTACGTTCTCACTCCTGGTGTATGAATGATCCAGTTTGTCTGTGTCCTCCCTGGCTTCTGGAATTATCCTTTCTTTTTTTCCAGTTTGATAGGGGTGTAGGAATGTTCGTATTTTAGCTTTAATTTGCAGTTCCCTGATGGCTAATCACATTGAAACATCTATTTATGTATTCATCATCTCTCTGTCTTCTATAGTGAAATATCTGTTTTTGTGGGGGTTTTTTGGTACTAGGGATTGAACTCAGGTCCTTGCGCTTGCCAGGCAGGTGGCAGAACCACTGAGGTAAATCCCGGCCCAGATGGTGAAATATCTGATCGTTTCTTTGGCCTATTTTCTACTTGGATTATTTTGTTGCTTTGCAGTGTTGAGAATGGTAAATGTAGCTGACATACAAGTCTCTTCATCATATAGATAAGTGATTAGCAAATATTTTCTCCTCTCTAGCGTGCCTTTATTCCCTTACCAAGGCTCTTCTGGGAGAATAAAGCTTTAAATTTTGATGAAGTCCAGATTATCAAATTCTCCTTTTCCAGATAGCCCTGGGTCCCAACAATTTTCTCTTGCTGTTTCTTTCTCAAAATTACATTGTTTTATGTTTTACATCTTAAGTCCCCGAAACGTTGTGAGTTAATCTTTGTGTAAGGCTTGAAGTTTCAGTCCAGAGGTTGTTACTTTGGGGAGAGGCTGTTCCTCCTCATGCAGCTGCTGATGTACCTTTGGTGCCTTTGTGTGTTTGTCAGATGTCAGCTGGGAGTGTGGGTCCGCTTCCGGCCTCTGCTCTGTTCCATCGATGTGTGTCTCTTCCTCCCTTACCGCGAGGTCTTAACTGCTCTAGCTATAAGACAGAAAGTAAGTCTGAAAATCTTTGAATAAAAATCTTCTCACTTTATTCTTCTTTTTCAAAATTGTTATAGCTCTTCCTGGTCCTTTGCCTTTCTGTAGAAATTGTAGGATAAGCCCATCTATGTCTGCAGAAAGTCTCCCTGGGGTCTTGTTAGGAATTGCATAGATGGGTGTGGAGAGAACTGACAGCTCCCCAAGTTTACACAAAACTGTTAACTGTTGGCTGATATCAGGAGGTTGGGGGGGAGAAGTTGATGGCTCCTTTTCAAAATTTACACTTTTCATTAAATTGTTAAAAGAGCCCTGGGTTGCTTTTTCCATTTCATTCAGAACTACAGTCTGCATAGTAGGGTTTGTTTGAGTCCGTGAGAGGTTGAGCAGGTGCCCTGGGGTGGCGCCTTGGGAAGCCAGTCCTCAGCCTCCTGGGTGTTCACGCTCAACTTCATGTCTGCTGCATTAGTCAGAGCCAGGGCTGCGTTTGTGCTTTGCTTGAGGCAGCAGCAGTAGGTGGGCGTCCTGGAGTTCCATCCTTTGCAGTGGGAGTGACCGCCCCATCACACGGCAGTTAGCTGTCGAGTGATCAGCCTGAAGCTCTGGGGAAACTGTCTCCTTCACTCCTGCGTGTACCTTCTGCCTGCCTTATAAGTGAGTGGCTTCTCCCACACCAAGAGCCCAAGCTGATTCCTGATTCCTGAGCACCCAGTGGACTCGATCCTGTGACCCTTTGCTCTGGGTTTTGCCCCCTGAGCCGCGCTCCCACAGGCACACGGCTTCACGTGGCCCTGACTCTGGGTTCTGTGCCAGGTGAGGGGAGCTGCTGTGGGTTGGCCCCCCTGAGCTAAAGCTGGGGACAGGCGAGCCTGGGTGCCAGCCCCTCGCCTGTCAGACCTTCCCAGGAGGTGGTGTGGTACAGTCGTAAATCACTGTCGAGGTGTGACCTTAAGGCAGGTGCCTCAACTTCCGCCTGTCTTTCTCCGGGAAACACCCACCCATCCCCAAGATACGGTAGGACCAGTGCTCGCCTTTGTCCGGATTTCCTCTGAGAAGATTTTTCCATCAGAGTTTGAATTTTCTTACACTTTGTCTACTCATTTCACAAGCTCGTTATGACTATAAAAAGAGAGCTAACGTGAAAATGCTCCTCATAAGTAAGTTCATTCCGTCGCCCATGCGGATTTGTAGTATGGGGCGTGTTCCAGACCCTGGGACACAGAAGTGAGTAGGATCCTTCTCTTGGGAAGGTAGCGTGGGGAAGGACAGGGAGGCAGGTGAGCGACGTGATTCTGCACAGCAATAGGAAGGAAGGGAGCGGCTTCACCACGGAAGAGAAGGGGGTGCCCGCTGCTCTCCTTGGTGGGCACGGGTTTGGGGCTGTTGGTCACGGCTGAGTGGTCCCGTTGTGCAGAGGTCTCGGGGAGACTTGGAAGCAGAGGGGTTAGCGCAGAGGCCCGGGGGCAGCAGCGAGCCGTGGGGCTTGGGCATGGAAGGGGCCGTGTGGGTGAAGCCTGCTGGGAAGGAGGCAGCTGGGGCTCAGAGCTCCGAGGCTCGGGCCGAGAGAGGAGTGGGCTGTGTCGTGGGGCCGCTGGCAGCCCTGAGAAAGCTGGGGCGTGGCGTGGCGGTCAGTGGCTTAATTTCTGTGTAACAGACCCAAAACCAAGGCCTGTGCAAACACAGCCTCGCTGGAATCAGCTGCAGTCGACGGGGGAAAGTTTCTTCTGCATTGTTGTCTTTTCAGTGGTGTTTCTCATCCTCACCACAGCATCCTCTCCTCCTCGTTCTGCACTTCGGAAGTTCTAAGATTCGAGTCATAAGAGAAAAGTGGGGTGGAGGAAGTCGTCCATGCCAATGAGTTACCGCCCCAGTTCTGAAAGACAGGGCAGAGGCACACTGTGGAGAAATGATACCTAAACCTGAAGAAATGCGTTACGAAGCAAAGACAAGTAGAGGACTAGAGCCAGTGGAGTTGGAAGAGCCTCTCAGAAAATCCTGGGAGGACTTGTGCGTGTTTGGTGGCTCGTCGTCAGCCACCCCCACCAGCCTCCTGCTCCCCAGAGCCCCTCGGTGGAAAGGAACCGGAGTTGTTCCCAACATCAGCGGGCAGCAGCCCTTTCCTCCTCTGAGTATTTTCTTTCTTCCTTCTGCAGAGCCTCCTTAAGGCAGAGGAAGACTAGATCCAAGGAAGAAGAGCAGCAGTTTCCAGTAGGGGACCATCTCTCGTCCTTAATTCAGTCCCCACCAAGTAAAGATCCGACTTCCCTTGCACAGCCGTGGGCAGCGCTCGTTGTGTTGCCTCACATTCGGTAAGAGAATCCGCCGTGTTTAGTGAGTGTGCCGGTGAACACATTAGCCGTTCTTTGGAAGAGCCATTGAGTGCCGCTGTGAACTTCCCCTTCTCTCCACGCCCTGGACAGGCCTCTTGAGAAGGCGCGGGTGCTTCCGCTGGTGACGCGCTTCGTGGAGTCTCTCTTCAGGACTGTGGACAGCGGGGGCTGTGGGAAAGGTCAGTCGTCGTCAGCACCGATTGGGCTTTTGTGGTGCATTCAACATAACTGTCAACACCTGTATCACAGGGAAGAGAGCTAACATTGTGTGATAAATAAACACAGAGGAGACAGGAGTGTGGTGTCCGGGTCACACAGCTTGACGTAAGGAAGTGACACAGCAGTGAGGAGCATCCAAGGCAGGCCCCAGCCTGCATCTTGCTCCCCTGTCCCGTACCTGCCCTGCCCCTGGGCGTACAGTCATTTCCATTTGCTTACACTGAGCAAGGGTGGCCTTGGACGTGTCCCCGCTGCCTGGGACTGTTTTAAGTCTTTGTCACTCAGTGGCTTCTTAGTGACCTTTGGAAACTCTGCTTGGGCACAGCACTTGTAGGAAAACCTCGCACCAGTTAATCTCGCTCTCTCTCACCATTGTTCGAGGCAGCCCGGCAGCTCTTTCCCCCCAGTAAAGCCTTGCCTCCGGTGAAACAAACCAAAAAACCAAGATAATTTGGCAATAGTAGAACTGGAGAGTCCACGTCTGCTCTCATCAAAAGCCGGAGTGGGGATGGTGCTGGCGGGGGAACCGTCACACGGGTAGGTGGAGCATAACCCCTGTCTGACAGGCTTGGACTGTTTCAGGTCTCAGTATCCCTCAGTTATAGAAGTGTGTGCTTAGACTTCGCTGGTTGACCATCCCAAACTTAAAAACCCCAAGTTGGAAATTCTCAAAAACCCAGAACATTTTGAGTAGCCTAGCAAGTCTCGCAAAGTTTCAGGTTCTCAGTAGCGATGCCTGGCCTGTGCTTGTCCTCCAGTGGCCCATGGATTTTATCCTCTCCTCTAGTGTGTGCACTCTGAGAAGGGTAAGGTACAAGACGTGGTGCTGCTTTTCTGCCCCTTTGTGTTCCAGTCCCGTGCCAGCCTGAGTTCTCTAGAAGGCTCAGACGCACTGTATGAACTCTGTGTCCGGTGTTGGGTAAAGGAGAGCTTTGGATAGTCAAGTCAGAGGAGTCAGTAGTGTGCTTTTCCCTGTTTTTCTGCCCCTAGGACACTTGTTTGTTCTTTGTCAAGCTGTCAGTACTCTGCTAAGCTTGGAAGACTCCTCCGAACTCCTTCGCCTGGTCCCTGTGGAACAAGTGAAGAACTTAGTGTTGTAAGTAAATGGAGCTTCCATTTGGCTGCCTAGTGGCTAAAATACAAAAGCCTCTGAGTTTGTGAAACTGTAGATGTAATAAAAACCCTGACCTGTTTTATAGCTGAGTTGTAGTCACACAGTGAAGCTTAATATTGGTTTAGATCCTCCAATGAAAATAAATGTTTTTTGACATAGTTTTTAGATACAGATTCGTGTTTTTTAAAGGAATTTTTTATTGTTTGTGTACATGGAGGTTGTAAAGTGGAAAGTGTTTATGATGCCAGCGCCTGCAGGGTTGGCCTTCCCTCCCCTCTTCAGTGACTCCAGCCCTCAGTGCCGCCTCATGGGCTGCACTGCAGAAAACCTTCCTCCGGCCTTTTTGCCCCACTTGGTACTCAACCAGCCCCACTTGTTGGTTGGGTTTTTAGGTATAGTTCAGGCAGCCTCTGGTTAGGGTAGTAGCACACTGTAGTGGATCCAAGCATGCCACCTTTCTAAAGTCAGGCCCCTGGGACACCTGGTAAAGGTATTTGCCGGTTTGGAGGGGAGCCATTGTATCCCCAGGCTTTTTAAAGCAGATTGGCTCCTTCACTTTATTCCGTCAGCTTCTACTGGGAAGCACAGGCAGTGGAACAGAATTCCCTGTCTTTGTGGCGCTAATGTCCCACCGAGAGGCATCAAGCTGATAAATAGGTGAAGAAAGGCTGAGCAAGGCCTGGAGGTCGGGCAGTCTAGTGGTCAGGGATGGAAGCGCGTGTCCAAGCAGGACGTGGCTGAGTGAAGGCATGGGCCACTAGCCAAGCGAGGGCAGGGCAGTGGCAGGACGAGGACTGGGAGGTGGAGGTAGCAGCCAGCCTGTGGCCCGTGGCACTCACTGTACGGTTGACTCAGTTCAGGGGCTCTGCCAGCCTTCCGAACACTAAACAGCATCCCGCCCGCTCTGCTCCGCCAGCTGCTCCCTGAGCGCGTCGCTCATCTGAAGAGTGACGCTGGGTGTCCACATCGGCTTCTGCGTGCACTGCCCTGTGACCCATCGCTGGCTTAGGCTGTGGCCCGGCTGGGCCTGGTGTCTGTCTCGTTTCAGGTTGTTTCCCACAGAGCCATCCGTGTTGCTTCTGGCCGAGCTCTATTACCAGCGGCTGGCTGTCTGTGGCTGCAAAGGGCCACTGTCCCAGGACGCGCTGATGGAACTGCTTCCTGGGTTGCAGGCCAACATTTCAGCTGGCGCCTCCAAGGTGATGTGTCGTGCGATGCGGTCTCCTCTCTGTGCAACTACGGCGGTCAACAGAGCTGGAAAGGGCTGCTGCGGGGTGGTCTCATCCATCCTTGGCACTGGCCTGGCCTGGCCTGGCTTGGCCTGCAGCGCAATCCGTGAGGGGGGTTAATCAAATAAGATTCGAGATCCCACCCCCAAGATTTGGGTTCACTGCAGTTAGGGGTGTGCACTGAGAATTTTACAGTTTTTCAAAGCCCTGTAGATGATTCTGATGCTGACTCGAGTATATGGAAATAGCTGAACGCAAAACCCCTGGTTCCCATCGACTGGAAGCTTACCCAGCTTGTTCCACTTATTCACAGAGGTGCTTCTGGTGTCGTAGTTAAACCACACGGGTGTGTGGGTCGGCCTGGCTGCCCAGTCCCGGGTTCATTAACCCACACTGTGGTGAAGCGCTGGGTGGCGTTGGATGGGAGTGAGGCCTGGAATGGCATGTGCTCCTCTGATCAGTCATGTGGTGTCTGATAATTCTGCAAACCTCGGCTCCCTCACTGTAATCAGCTTCTTCCTCCACTTAAACTTTGCAATTTGAAATATGCCTTTTACTTTCTTTAGATTCGGCTTTTGACAATAAGAATCCTGAACCATTTTGATATCCAGCTTCCAGAACTGATGGAGGTATTTGAACTGTTTAAGCGGATAGTTTTTTAAAACTACAGTCTTACATTTTTCTTTTAGTTGCTGAAATAATATCTTTGCAGAACATTAGCACACTATATAAATACCTACATAGGGCTGGGGATTTAGCTCAGTGGTTTCGTCACCTGCTGCGGAAGCGCAAGGAGCCAAGTTCCATCCCCGGTACCAAAAAAAAAAAAAAGAAATAGATACCTACATAAACTATACACTGTATAATACACTGTGTAACTACCTATCATAAACTTTGATAGTTTTTGAATTCTTATTCCCACCTACCAAGGTTACCGAAATCCTCGGATACTTGGTGCATTTGCTTTCTAAACTTTTCCGAACACGTACATGATTTAAACTGAGGTTTCACAGGAGTTTTCCATGCCGGTCACTGGCTTCACCTCCTGTCTTTTATGTTTGAATGGTGTTCCAGGGTTTAAAGTACTTACCCAGGCCCCTGCGCATGGCTGGCTGCGTGGGGTTTCATACTGAAGCCCCTTGCACAGGTATCTTCGTGTAGGGAAGTAGTCCCACCATTCAGCCGTGTGGGGAAAGTGTATGTGCACTTCTCTGCATCAGAAGATGCTGCCAGTCAGTTTGAGTCACTTTGAGAATCATTTTCCTGTCGACTTTCCCTCTCTGTGCCACCTACTAAACCTGAATGGTTTACCAAAAAGCATCCCTTACTTCATTCAAAACATTAACGTCTTTAGTTCAGTCTGCTTTGGACCTTCAGTTCAGTCGCGTTTAATGTTCTTTCTGGCGAACACAAGCTGAGCCACCGCACTCTTTGCCCGCAGGAGGATGCGCTCTCGGGGCGGCCATCCGCCTTTGCTGTCCTGCGCCAGGCGGAGCTGGTGCCCACCACTGTGAGTGACTACAGGGAGAAGCTGCTTCACCTGAGCAAACTGAGGCACGACATGGTGCACACTGCGGTCCCCGACGGGCCGCTGCAGGAGGTAAAAGCTTGTTTGGGGAAGCATACTCAGCGGCTACCAAGAAAGTTTGTTTAACCAGGGTCAGCCTGCAGTCCTGGTGTGAGGCCAGAGGCTCCCTCAGCCTTTCAGACAGTGGGAGTAAGTTAGTGTCTCCTTCAGAGCAGGGAAAGGCACGACGAGGTGACCACAGTCCTCTCTTAGTTTTACTGTTTTTCCTGGAGGAACAGGAAGGTCGCTGCGTCTAGCAGTGTATTTCATTGGGGCTCCGTGCTGTTTTCCATTGGGTGACAGCAGGCAGCACAGGAGCGAGTGAAGTGTAGCACTCGGCTCTGAGCGGTTAGCCTCGCAGCCTTAGACTAAGGATTTGTTTAATTTTGCACATAAACTCTTGTCAAGAAATTTGTGTTTTAGCCAGGGATGTAGCTCAGTGGTGCCTCCCTCGCCTGCCTAGCAAGCACAAGGTCCTGAGTTTGATCCCCAGTACCAGGGAAAAAGAGTTGTTTTTTAAACCAGTCTTGTTGATACAACAATGCAGATTCCACCTAGGAAAAGCAGCTTTACAGGGGAGAGTGTAAGTGGCTGAAGTGTGTTGCACGAGGAGACAGAAACTGAGTCTCAGGACTCGGGGCTTTGTCACACAACATTTTAGGGAGCATTGTTACAATTGCCGAGGGCATAGGACATGGTGGCTGCGCACCTGTAATCCCAGCATATTGGGAGGCTGAGGCAGGAGGTTTACAAGTTTGAGTCCCACCTGGGTAACTTTGCAAGACCCTGTCTCAAAATTTAAAAAGAAATTTTAAAGAAAAAAAATGGACTCACAGCGTCAAGGATGGAAAGACCAGAAAACACCCTGCTCCGCGGTGGGCGTGTTGTGCCGCCTGGGTGAGCGTTTGTGGGCGGACTGAGCGGGAATGACGTTGCAGCCGAGAGGGGAAGCATGGGTGCAGGGTCGGGACCAGGGAGCGGTTTATCTGGGGGAACCACAGACTGACTCAGACTGATGTGGTTGAGAGGTTCTGCCCCGTGGGTTGGGGTCCATGACTTAGCCGAGTCTTTGGCTCCTGATGTCCGCTCCCGTTTCGCTCATCTGAGACTCCGGAGTCCCTGGGATTTGCTTCCTCAGTGCCTGTGAGGTCCCGGGTCCTGGGTGAGCAGTGCTTCAGGCCGTCTCCTGGTACCGAGGCCTGGGCTGTGTGTCTCGTGGTTGTTGGACGTGTGTGCCTGGTTTAGAAGGCACACTGACTGCTGCTGCTCTTTTTCCCTTAGTGAGTTCGCTACTTTCTGTGTTTCTTAGGGATTTGGGTCTTGGGATCATCTGAGCGTAGTCCCTCGCCCCACAGACTGTGATGAAAGTTGTTCACAGAACAAGTGAATGGTGAAGAAATTACTCTGTTTAATCCCTTCTCACCTAAGGAAATTCTTGGTAATTTTCTTTATGGATTTTTTTTTAAATTACAAATTAAATATGTATTTTTATAACAAAATAACTGAAAAACACAAGGAATTTTTGATCCTCAGCAGCCTCCCAAGAGGAGAAATGTCTCTGAAAGTGGGCAGATTACGAAACCATGGTCCTTTAGCAAGGTCCATTTTGTATTATGATGGTTTTGGTGGCCACATTAAGAAATTTGATTTTTAAAAATGAGCCTGTGGGGCTGGGGATTTAGCTCAGTGGTGCCACTGCCTGCCTTGCCAAGTGCAAGGTCCTAAGTTCGATCCCCAGTTCCACAAAAAAAAAAAAAAAAAAGAACCTGTCAGGAGAAATGTGAAATGTTCTATCTCCCAACCTGTTATGATATGCCGAGTTCTTGTTCTCTAGAAATTGAAGAATGAGTCCTAGGAATGATGGAGGTTAAAAGTAGGAAGATATTTATTGACAGGAAAGCTCCTAGGGGCAGGAGGGGTCCCAAGTGGGTAGCCCAAGGACCCTACTTCACAGAGAAGTTTTATAGGGTAAAGCCCACAAGGGTACAACGTGGGCCACAGCCATGAACATCCAATAAGGTTACAAGTACAGTCACTTAGGGAATAGTGGTCCAGTTGGGAAGCGAGTCACACAGCCAGCAAGGATGAAAGAACAAGGATTCTCCTAGGGGCCAGCGGGTCCAGAGGTCTCTGGCCACCCCCAGGGTGGTCGATGCCTATCTGTACTTTGCTGAGCCCAGTTCTTTGAAGAAGTATGTGGGTCTGGTCGTCTTGTCTCCATCTTGAGGCCTGGTTTTCAGCCGATGTGCAGCTGTGCTGTGTTTCACCTTGTCCTGGCCCTCCCGAGGACTCAGCCCTATCTGACTGCCTATAATATTTCTGCCTAGCTCATCTATCTATAATAAGCCAAGAGTAAAGCACTATGTTTCCTAACAAAACCACTTTGAAAGTTGAGTCTTAGCCTTCTTCCTCATTATTTTCTTGGTTTGCGTATGTCAGGTTTCCATTATGTGAAACAAGTAGGAATCCCAATCCTGAACAAACTGAAAAGATGACTGTTGGTTACGGAGTTACTGATTTTTTTTTTTCTCTTCCAAAGCAACACAGACTTTTATGAGTGCCTCTCAGTTTTGCTCCGTATAACTGTATGTGGGCCTGGGGGTGTAGCTTAGTGGCACCGCACCTGCCTGGCAAGTGCAAGGTCCTGAGTGTGATCCTCAGTAGGGGGTGGGGGGCATGGGTATGTCAAACTTAAAACATGAAAATCCTAGGTGGGGACAGGAGGATCACAAGTTCAAAGCCAGCCTGGGTGACTTAGCAAGACTTTGTCTCAAAGAAAAATGAAAAGGGCAGAGAATGTAGCTCAAAGGTAAAGCACTTGCCTAGCATGCACGAAGTCTGAACCCTAGTACTATAAGAAATTAAAAAAGAAAACTTTAGACCCTCTGAACTGACCTTTTTTAAAGTATAGTTTTGAAGACTTTTCCCAGGTGAGGCACTTGCCTAGCATGTTTGAGCAGGTGTTTCTTAGAGTGGAATTTAATTTTTAGTCAAATGAACATCTGGAATGACTTCAGGTGCTGTTTGTTACGGTGATTCTTCTGTTTAATTTTGGGTGCTGTTTTCGAAAAAGGAAGAAAATTATTACACACCGAATTTTGGATTGGTCTCCGCAGCCTTTTTTCTTAAAGTGCGGCTTCTTTCCCAGCCCTGGGCTGTCCAGCCAGGGTGTCTGAATCTCAGCACTTCCGTTCTGCAGTCTTCATGGCTGTTCCCCACTTGTTAAAGGGGTCCCCTATGCTTGCAGGTACCCCTCCGTTACCTGCTGGGCATGCTGTACGTCAACTTCAGCGCGCTCTGGGACCCGGTGATCGAGCTCATAAGGTAGGCTGCGGCTGGGAGCCCTCACACATTTGCTGCACAGTGGCAGGCAGGGCTGCACCTGCTCTGGTTCTGATGACTGAGCGCCTTTTCAGGACTCAGGCAAGGAAGAATAAACAGTGACTCTGAAGCCCACTTCCCAGCAGTTCAGCATTGTGTGTATGCTTGTGTGTGCACTGAAATGGCTTTGGAGGACTCTGCCTATACATGGTGTTTCTACATGATTGAAGTTATTTATAGCAAAAATGCATACTGTAATAATTTCACACTTTCATTTACATATAATGAGTTATTAAGCCATATTTTAAAGATAAAGGACTTTTTGAAACCTTTGCTGTCTACTGTACAAAAGCCCCTTCATATTTGTCAGGGTCCCTCTGACAGGACGTAGTCGTCACAGAGAACATTATGGGGCCTGGCGCCAAGGGAGGACTCTATTCTCTCACAGAATTTGTCTGCAGATGGCCTATCTGGCTCTTCATTAGGTTAGAAATAGGTCCCTGTGGCCTTTCAAAGTCCCAGCTCTTAGTTCTTGACAGAAGAGTAAATAAATCCCTTTCCAAATTTGAACCAGTTTGTCTGCCTTTTACTGCCCTTTGAAACTGTGCTGAAAACAAGGGCCTTCTGACCTCAGTTTTGTCACTTTTTTGTCAGGAGACCGACGTGTGTTACCAGCAGCCCCGGGCAGGAATGTTGCTTCTCCCGCACTGGGGGCCCTCAGTGCTCCACTGACCTGAGCTGGCTCCTGCTGGGCATCTTTCAGTGGAAATTGCTCATACTTAGTTCCTCGCTTGTGTAAAGTTTATACAGATTCTTAGAAAATTAATGACAAAGACTATAAAAAATAGAATATTGTTGCTGAGATCCAAACTGTGTGAACACTTCATGTGATTCATCTCATGTCTCTAATTAAGATCTGAATATATTTTTCAAGTACTCAGTGAAGGTCTGCTTTGTCTTTTTAAGTTACCTTTGAGCACATTGACATTTCTCTCCAAAAGAGGTCTTCCCTTAATGGGCCATGCTTTGTGTGCTATATCCCAGCCCTGTTGTCGTACTTTTAAGTAGTCTTCTTGGGGGCCAGGGATTTAGCTCAGTGGCGCCATGCCTGTCTTGCAAGCACAAGATCCTGAGTTCAATCCCCGGAACCAAAAAAACAAAAAGTAGTCTTATAGGAATCTACTTCTATTGTTTAAAATACTGTTCAGTCTTTTATGACTATAAGAATAATTAGTACATTGCGGATATTTTGAAAAATACAGGAAAGAGCAAAAGTTGTTTACAGCCCACACTGAAGGGTCATCTGACATTTTAATCATGCCCTTTTACCCTTTTCCTTTTCCTATGAGGTATCATACAAAGTCTGTACCATGCCCCGTTCTCTGTGATCTTTCCTTTTAGTTCTCATGCTCATGGAATGGAAAATAAGCAGTTTTGGAAAGTATACTATGAACATCTGGAGAAAGCAGCTACACATGCTGGTAGGTAAGGGGGCTGGGAAGATAGGTGGCTGTTTATTAACTCTTTACTTGTGACTGTAATTACGCATGAAATGGGAAGCAGAATGGGAAATACATCATCTGTGATAACCTTTGGATGTGGTCAACTGTTTTCCTTATATTGATAGAGAAAATGTCCTCTCTCTCTCTCTCTCCCTCCCCCTCCCCCTCCCCCTCTCCCTCTCTCTCTCTCTCTCTCTCTCTCTGAAACAGATAGCGCAATACTCACATTCTCAATGCTATGATGACTTTTTCTCTGCAGAGAAAGAACTGCAGAGGGACATAGAAGAGGAGAAGCCCGCTGGAGACAGAAGCTGGGAGCAGACCCAGGAAGGAGGCGCCGGGGCTCTGTATCAGGAGCAGTTAGTGCTGCAGACCAACTGTCAGGAAAGACTCGACCATACCAACTTCCGGTTTTTGCTATGGCGGGCTCTGGCAAAATTCCCAGAGAGAGTGGAGCCCCGGTCCAGGGAGCTGTCCCCACTTTTCCTGAGATTTATCAAGTGAGTATCCTCTTCCGGGAATATGTTCCGGGTCGGGTCTGCAGAAGAGAGGGTGAGAAGTATTCACTTCCTTAGTTTGGCTGAGTTCTTTGTGCGTCTGTCATGGTTTCTGTAAAGCTCTAACACTATCAGATAATAAGTAAATTAGTTTTGCTCACCACTTGATTTTATATGACTAATAAAAATGTTCCAGGTTGCTAAATAAGCAGGACCGTATTGAGCCTGATCACTGTGCCGAGAGAGGCCTTGGTGTTTCTTCTCTCCTGTGCATTGTCTCATTACCTGCCTGGGACTGGAAGATCTTTCCCAGTGGCCCAACCCCTACTATTCTTTTGAGCCTCTCGCTGTTTCTCACAGTGCTGAGCAATGTGTGAACTCGAAGAACAAGAGCTCCCTGGAGCCCTGTTCTGATAGCTGTGCTGTGTCGGTGAGAGTCCAGAGCTTTAAACTCTACAGATGGGCCCCTGGTGTGTAAACAACCACCCAGTCTGTAAGAAGTATATTTTCTGAGAATGTTTCCTTACGTGGGAAAACACCGCAGGGTTAGTGTGAGCCGCAGCTCCCTGGCTTGTTCAGAGAACAGCAAGGGCGTCTCGGTGCAGACAGGTTGGAGATAAGGTGGGGAGAGGGGTTGGAAACGAGCAGAACATAAACAGCAGCCCGAGCTGTGGCTTCTGAGTGATGGTGAGGACGCTGGCCTCATCATCAGTAAAGTGGGGCCGGGCCGGCGGGAAGCAGAGGCAGGCAGTGTTACCTGAGCTGTAGGTTTCCTGGCTGCTGTGTTGAGAGTGCACCACGGCGTGGCAGCATCGGGACCAGGCAGGAGGGATTGCAAGCCAGGCTGGGGACTCGCCAACAGCTGTAGCAGTCGAGATGAGTACTTTTGAAGGTTTCCGATTCTATAAGACACTGTTGTGTGTGTATGTGAGATACTGGGGACTGAACCCAGAGCTTCGCACTGAGCTGCCGCCCTGGCCTGGTCCTCCAGTACTTTTTGATTTTGAGTCAGGGTCTCACTCCCGGGCCGGGCTCGAACTCACCATCTTCCTGCCTCAGCCTGACATTTTGAAGGCTTGCAGTAGACCAGCCGTAGGATCTGCCAGCAGGTTGTATACGTTATGGGTGTTGTGCAGTGTCTGCAAAACACTTGGAAAAGGGGTGGGAATTGAATATGTCTCCTAAGGTTTTTGCCTGAGCAACTCAAAGAAGTGTTAGCATTCATGAGATTAGACAGCATGCAGGGCTTGCCAGCTTGTTGGGAATCAGGAGTACCTTTAAAGACGTGTTCAGTTTGGGATACTAGATACCCAAGTGGAGCTGTCACTTAGGCCTAGAGTTTAAAAGTGTGAAGTTCAAGGGAAAGGCTTAATCTGGAGATGGTACATTTGGAATCATCAGTTTATGGTGGTGTTTAAAGGCATCAGAGGCCGGGGATTTAGCTCAGTGGTTCCACCGCCTGCCTCGAAAGCGCAAGGTCCAGAGTTCGATCCCCATTACCAAAAAAGTAAAAAAATAAAGGCATCAGAAGGAAGTCACCTTCTATATGAACACAGAGTGAGAAAACTACTAAGGATCGACACGAGCATTTAGAATGAAGAGATGAGAAACCAGGGGAGGAGGCCACAGAAGGAGCAGCAGGACCACCTGTTGTCCCAGGTGTCACAGAAAGAGAATATTTGAAGCGGGGAGTGTTCAGTGGAATCTAGTTGTCTGAGAAGTTGGAGGCGACCTTAAGAGAGTGTTCTGGTTAATCTGATGCAGAGGGAGGCCAATGAAATACGCTGTCGGCAGAGTGGAGAAGGGACAGGAACCGGTGCGTTCTTGTAGTGAAAGGACAGAGTGTAGTGCAGTGACAGGGGGACCTGGGGGCAGATGCAGCTGTTGAGACGCGATGTTGCTGCCAGTGATCCAGGAAGGAGGGCATTGGTGACGGGAGAGGGCGGAGGGCCACAGCCGTGCCTGAGTAGCTGAGTGGAGAGGGCGGGGCACACCTGAGAAGGTCTGTGTGAGTGATTCACTGTGGCCGAGGCACAGGCAAGGGTGCAGCAGGTCAGAGGGTGTGGCGGTGAACGAGGTTTTCTCCTTTTCGTGTCATTCTTTGGCCAGAAATTTACTTATAGACGGAGAACAGTGCAAGATGAAATCTTAGTGTTGTAATTCACATTTCTGTAGTGGCCAGAGATGGTGAACGTTTTTTCATCTGTTTATTGGCCATTTGTGCTTCTTCTAAGACGTGCCTATTCACGTCACCTGCCCTTTCTTTTTTTGGTACCAGGGATGGAACTCGGGTCCTTGGCAAAACCACTGAGCTAAATCCCTGGGCCCTACCTGCCCTTTTTGGGGGGGGGGGGGGGGCACCGGGAATCGAACTCGGGTCCTTGCACTTGCACAGCAGGCAGCGAAACCACTGAGCTAAATCCCTGGGCCTCCCCCATTTTTTGATTGTCTTTTATTGGGGGGGGTGTCTAATTTTTTTGAGTTCTTTATATATTCTAATATTAGTGCTGTGCCAGAGGAATAGCTGGCAAAATTTTTTCCCATTCTGGTGGTTGTCTCTTCACTTTCGGTTGTTTCCTTTGCTGTGCAGAAGCTTTTTACATTTGATATGATCTCGTTTGTTGATCCTTGCTGTTATTTCTTGTGCAATTAGAGTTTCTGTTGGGAGGTTTAGTAAGGTACTATCCTCAAACATGTTATTTTATCTGTCTATTTTTTCTTTCTTTTTTTGGTACCGGGGATCAAACTCGGGTCCTTATGCTTGCGCAGCAAGCAGTGAAACCACAGCTAAATCCCCAGCCCTATCTGTCTATTTTTTAATCAGTGTATTTTTTTTTTTTTTTGGTGAGGGTACCAGGGATCGAACTCCGGTCTTTGCGCTTGCACAGCAGGTGGCGAAACCACTGAGCTAAATCCCCGGCCCTAATCAGTGTATTTTTGAATGAGAACGTGTAAGTCTCTAATGTGTTTCCTACTTCTCTAGCCTGGTGCACTGCACACAGTAGACAACAAAACATTAGTCATATAAATAAATAAATAAAGTGCCACAAATTAATGCATTGAATAACGGACTTCCAGGTAACATTTGCTAACTATGGCAGTAGGTGAAAGCTAAGAGGGTGGGATTTCATAAGCACAGGAGTAAATACCTGGTGTAGAGGTGTAGTTTAGAGGAGAGGAGTGCAGGAGCTCCCTGACTCTTGCTGCCTGGGTATGCAGTTTCTGTCTCCCACGTGGTGGCTGCTTCCAAGAGTTACAGCTCTATAGAGTGTCGTATAGTCCATCTGTCTTATTAGTCCATACCCTAAGGAACTAAATTTAGGGTTACATATATTTTAAAATTCAAATTAAACTTATATTTTAACTGACACATTAAAGGAACACAGTTGAACACGGTAACGGGGGTATCAGGTGGTGTGTCAGTACTTGTGTGTATTGTGTAGTGCTCAACTCAGCTAAGCGTCTATCTCTCCGAGCACTGAACGTTTCTTTATGGTGAAACATTCAGCCCTCTCTCTCAGTTCTGCAGAGGACACAGTGCCCTGCTGCTGCCCGTCACGGTGCTGCTGTGCAGGGCACACCGGTGTCCCGAAGCCCTTCCCAGCCTCCTGCCTAACTTCTCGTCACTGTCCTGCCCTCACCTCCTGTGCGATCAGCCGTCTTGGGTCCGACATGCAGGAGCTCGTGTGCTCCAGGCCTCCCTGTGTCTGGTGTAATTGCGCGTAACACGTGACCTCCAGCTCCTTCTGTGTTGTTAACAAACCGCAGGGTCTCTTAATGGCTAAGTGGCTTTCCCTTATGTGTATGTACCACATGTTCTTAAGCCACTTGTCGGTTGATGAGCAATTAGGTTGCTTCCATTTCTTGACATTTCTTTTGTTTCTAGTATCTAATTCATTTTGCAGCATAGAATGAATGTATTCAGTGTCAGGAATCGCCACACATACATATCACATCTTGATCCTTTTTCCTGCCCCTTCACGCCTGGCTGTTGTGACCACCGCTGAGGGTGACGTTGCCCTGCAGAAGTCCTTTCAGTGTGCTGGCTCCCCTCCTTGGGATGTGTACCCAGTAGTGAGATTGCCGGACCGTGCAGTACCAGCCCCGCCCTTCATTTTTTGAGGAATGTGCAAATGGCTGTACTGATTCTCATTCCCACTCAGCAGGGTGTGAGGCTCTCTTCTCCACATCCTTGCCAGCGCCACTTGTCTTCTGCCTTTCTGGTAATGGTCACGCCTGCTGGACTGAAGCGATCCCATGTGGGGTTTGTTTTTTTTTTTTTTGTACCAGGGATCAAATTTGGGACCTTTCGCTTGCAAGGCAGGCGCCTGAACCACTGAGCTAAAACCCTGGGCGATCCCATGTGGTTTTTTGTTTTTGGGGGTTTTTTTCCATGTGGTTTTGATACACATTTCTCGGAGCATTTTTTCATGGACTTATTGACCATCTGTATCTCTTCTTTTAAAAAATGTCTGACGCCTGTTTTTAAATTAATTATTTGGGGGCTGGGGATTTAGCTCAGTGGTTCCGGCGCCTGCCTTGCAAGCGCAAGGTCCCGAGTTCGATCACCGGTACCAAAAAAAACCAAATAAATTGATTACTTGGGAGTTCTCAATAGCAAAAGAACTCCCAAATGATCAATTTAATATGAGTTCCTCATATATTTGAATATTAACTCCTTGTCAGGCCCATGGCTTCAGAACATTTTCTCCTATTCTGTACGATGTCTTACTCAGTTGATTATTTTTCTGTTTAGAAGCTTTTTAGTTTGATACAATCTCCTGTTTGCTTTTGCTTTTCCTTGCTATGCCTTTGGGGTCTCGTAAAAAAAAAAATTCTTGCCTGTTCCAGTGTCCTCAAGCATTTCCCTTTCTCTGGTTTTATAGTTTCCAATACTAACTCAGTTTGCAGTACATAATGAATGTATTCATCAATCCATTTTGAGTTGATCTTTGTATCTGTTAAGAGAGATAGGTGTCTATTTTCATTCTTCTGCATGTGGAAATCCGATTTCTCAGCACTGTTTATTGGTAATGTTTTCCTTCCTGCACTGCATGCTCTTAGCACCTTTGCTGGAAATCTGTTAGTCTTAGATGCATGGGTTTCCTCCAGGGCCTCCGTGCTGCTCCGTCCATCTGTGAGTCTGCTTTGATGCCAGCACCAGCACTTCACAGTGTGTTGAGGACCTACAGTGTAATGCCTCTGGCTTTGCTCTTTTGCTCAAGGTCACTTTGGGTATTTGGGGGCTGTGATGCTGGTTTTTCTGGTACCAGGGATCAAACTCGGGACCTTGCGCTTTCAAGGCAGGTGCTGGAACCACTGAGCTAAATCCCCAGCCCTGTGATGCTGTATTTTTCAAAGGAGATTACAAAGTAAAACACATCTGGGGTAAATGATATCATGGCCCTAATACTATAATCTTCTACTATAATCCATCCTAACCAGTTAGGTTCCAGGAACAGGCAGATTTCACTTTAGTCTAAAATCAACCTCTTAAATCTTTTCAGTACTGTACCAGTGGAATGGGCCGTCTTCCACAGCTAGTGATTGACTTTCAGTGAGGGATCCGATAAAAGAAGAAGGATGCTGTAGGAGAAGCTTGATGTGGGTCTCTCGTGTCACCGACCTCCGTCTTGAGACTCAGGGAGGACCTTAGAGCTGAGTGTGCATTCTCATCTGTGT
Organism: Heterocephalus glaber; assembly: GCF_053883595.1. NCBI lineage: Eukaryota > Metazoa > Chordata > Mammalia > Rodentia > Bathyergidae > Heterocephalus > Heterocephalus glaber. The sequence goes on from NW_028258357.1 coordinate 18,899,253, forward strand.
TGTCCCTCTCTCCCCAGCAACGAGTACTACCCAGCAGATCTGCAGGTGGCTCCAACCCAGGATCTGCGGAAAAGGGCCAGAGGGATGGCCGCAGAGGAAGTGGAAGAGGAGCCTGCTGCCAGAGATGAAGAGGATTTGGAGGAAGAGGCAGCTCCCCCAGATGAACCCCCCCAGAAGAAAAAGACACGCAGAGCGGCAGCAAAGTGAGTTCATTGCGACCAGATGATCATAGATCCTCAGTTGTAGGAGGGCAGACTGTGGTCTTTTCTGGCTAGGGCAAGGTGAACTACCCTGATGGTTACTTAGAAGTGCCGCACTTCCTGGGGTTTTCTTTTACAGCCTGGGCAGAGCTGTCAGTCTTCTGAGTTTGCTCTTCTTGAACAGCCTTGGTGTGAGAAACAGTGGGGGGGGGTGTGAGAACAGAGAAGGAGGCAGACAGTGCTGGGCTGCGCTTGTGCAGTTTCCTGGGGACGCAGTCCTGCTTCGGCCCAGGCCCGAAGGCTGTGAGGCCCGCGCCTGTCTGCCTCGCCTTCGGTCCCGCCTCTCCTCGGTGCCGGCTTCATGTCTGCTTCTTACCATTAGTCTCTGCTGTTTGGACACTGAAGGTCAGAATTGAAGGCACTTTTGAGGTAGCTCCTTTTAATTGCACTGTCTTTGAGAAGTGAGCACTTTGGGCCTCACCTGCTTAAATCCTCTCGGACACTCGCTCTGTGTTGCAGCCACAGGCACCGTATGGCTGTGAGGAGAGCACATAACGGAACACCCTTTCCTTGGAAATGAGGGTGTCAGCACTGTTACTCTGCCTTCTACATTGATTTCCTGCTGGTTACTTTTTTCTTACGCTGTTACACGCTCTTACTCTCTTGGCTATTAATTTACCTACATAGTTAAAAAAAGAAGTGCCTTCAGAAGTCATTTCAGGTTCTCTGAAGGTTGTCTGAACTGAGGTGCCTCAAATCCACTGGATTAGTGCTACTCTGTTATTTTAAAACTGGATCTCATTTGTTGAGTAATTCAACATGAACCACTTACTAATTCATCCCAGTAGCAGTGTCTCCAGTGTCTTTTGCTAAATGCCAAGCTTCCAGCATGGAGTGTACATAACCCCTGGAAGGTCACGGTCACAGTCCAGCAAAGGCCTGCGGAGGTGATTTTATAGAAGAAAGATTTTTTTAAAGTATTAAAAGGCGTTTAAAGTATTGGAGGAGTTAAGGAGCAGAGTGAAGAATGACATGCTTCTGCCGCATAGACCCGGGGAAGCCTTGGTACATGGAGAGGACAGCTTCGAGGCTGCAAGCCGAGGGTTTGCCTGACAGGGAAGGATTTCCCCACTGTGGAGATGGCATGAAAGCACCGGCCAGGAAGGGGCATGGCCGGGCTGCCGCTCCCCAGCTCCCCGCCTGCCCCACCCCTGCCTCCGCTGTAACTCTTCACAGCGCTCCGCGAAAATCAAACCCTTTCCAGATTCCTTCTGGTGGGGCTGGGCTGTACCTCAGTGGTTCAGCACTGCTATCATGTGTGAGGCCCTGGGTTTGGTCCCTAGCACTGAAAAGAAAGAAAAAGAATTGGGTCCGTGTGTTACTTGTCCGCCGCCCCATCCCCACACCTGGAGGATCCAGCCAGATGCTGTCCCTGCACCCGGTAAGCTGGCATCGCATTCTTGGTGCCGTCTCGGCACTGCGCACGGCCAGGCTGGGCATCTCGTGGGACGGCCCTCTGGGCAAGTTTTCTCTGAGGACGGGTGAATCAGCTCCTGGTCTTCGCCTCTTTGAGGCTGCGAGGTGCATGTGAAAGTATTAATAAACATTAGAACAGGGGTGGATGCTTCAGCGGGAAAATGTGAAGGTTTATCCATGAAGCCGAGGGCTGCTTCTCTGCCTGGTATCTGAGGAAGGCCGAGCCTGCCAGCTCCTCTGCTCTGTGGTAACCGCAGGGCGGTCGTTGCTTTGCCCTCTTTCCCGCAGAAGCGCAGATGCACAGTTTAACTCGCCCTGGGGGCAGAGGCACCGTGTGTGCCGCCTTTTCTGCCCAGCTGTCCATGTCTGCAGGACGCCCTGCTCACGATCCCTGGGCACAGGATGCATCTCACTTTCTCTGATTCCCTGGGCCTCAAAATGCAGGACCGGGCTCTAAACGTGAATTAGGCGGGGAAACCCAAAGGCCACATGCAGCTTATCTTCGCCACTCTGCTTCTCCTTCCTTCCCTGAAACGGGCAGTAAAATCTCTTGGATCTTAGATGTATTCATTCAGAGGCCCCTTGGGGTTCTAGCATGTGTACCTCACACTGTATGCAGAGAGAAAGGGCTTTTGCGAAGTGTTTCTCCAGGCCCCTACACGAGTCTGTGGATGAGGAAGTTGTGCAAGTGAACGCATGTGGCGCCCTCCCGTCTGTTTCAGCAGCGGGTGTCCTTTGTGTGGCCGCGTTCCTGTCTCCCTGATTAACTTTGAACCAGATTACTGCTCTCTTCCTCCTTCACAGTGAAGGAGCCACTGTGCTCAGATGTTGGACCAAGGTTGCCCAGCATTGGTGTTCGTATTGCTTGCAAGTGAGGCAGGATCTATTCTGCCACTTTGCTGTCCGCTGGACAGGAAATCATTGGACAAGAAATAATTCCCAGGGTCACCTGTGCTCACCTTTGGGACATAGTTTTGATTGCTTTCTTTCTAATTTTGGTTTGAACCATTCTAAGCTCATCCTGAAGGGTTTTCTGGGGTGGGGAGCCCAGACTGAGGGAGAGGCCGGCCTAAGATTGAGAATTTCTGGAGAGTAATTTCCTAAATGTACATAATTAAAATTGGTTTGTGTAATTAACAGTAAAACTTGGGTGGGTGTTTAGAATACTCATCAGAGGAATAAAATGGTGATATTCTTTAATTCCATGATATTCTCTATTTTGTTTTTGTTTAGGCAGTTAATTGTTCATTTGCAAGTTTTCTCTAAATTTTCAAATCCACGGGCCTTATACCTGGAATCCAAATTATATGAGTTATATCTTCAGGTATGTAAAAGAAATTCTTGGCACTCCAATTCTCATGAAATTTTCTCTATCATTTTCTTTGCCAAAGTAACTTTTAGGTTTTCGCTGTTTGTTGAATAAGTCCATGTCTAGATTTTAAGTTAGTATTTAAATCAGTAGACATATTTTCTGTTACTTTGGGAAATAATTTGGGTGGCATTAGTTTGCTTGACTTTAAAGGCATATCAGGTCACTAACATTGACCAACATTGTACTTAAAGTGAAAAAGGTAAAGATGAATTACGCTGTAGGAGTTAGCTTTTAGAGGAGAAGGCAGATTATACAGAAATTGGCAGCTTCTCCCTCTGGTCAGTCCAGCCTCTGTGGAGGACCTGGGTTTGAGGTCTGCTTGACGCAGGACAGCAGTTACAGTGGTTGGAACCGTTGTCTGTCACGGCGACAGCATGTGTCCCTAAATCCAGAGATGGCTGCAAGAAAAAAATCAGTATCAAAAGCATAATAGTATTGGATAGCATTCTAAATCACCTGGAGAGAGAAGTTTTCTGTTTTCATTTAAGTGTTTTTAGAATGAATGACCCTTGGGCAGAATTCCCTCCACCCTGCCCGTAATTCAGACAGACTTTGTGTGTGAGGCCTGAGTTTAACTCCTGTGCCCCTGGAGCAGTGCCCTGAGCTTACCCGTCAGAGGCCACAGAGCCTGACCTCCTATACTAGCACCCTCCTTTCTGCTGTTACCTTCACAGTATGCAGGTTCTCCTCAGCCCAGGGCTGGCCAAAGTCACAGAGAACTGGGTCAGAATTTCACTTCCAGTTTTCTGTGCACATATCTTGTGCATCCTCCTTTGACTCTAGGAAAATGTAAGGCTATTGTCATGATTCAGCTCTGACTTGTCTAAAAATTTAGATTTTAGGAAATCTAATTCAGGAAATTAACACATGTAAATTTCTACACTGTTGTATGTATTACTTCATTAATTTATTCTGTCAAACATTATTCCTAGCTATTGCTACACCAGGATCAAGCAGTGCAGAAAGTAACCTTGGATTGCATCATGACATACAAACACCCTCATATCCTTCCTTACAGGTGTGTTACACAAAGCTAAAGAAGTGTTACTTCTTTGGGTGATTTTTATCTTTTTACATAGTAGCCCCTTTTAAACTAATTTCTTAAAGAACTGAGAAATTGCCCTGTGTTGTAAGATAATTAGTCATAATGCTGTTTGAAGGCAGTATGTGAAAACTGGAAATTATTTGTTAAGGGTTGTTCTCTATCAATCATAAAGTAGAAAAGGGAACATTAACTTAAAAATATGTTGTGAAAGTTAATATAATTTCTTTCATTAACATAATGCTATAAAATCTTGGTACTTACTTAGGGAATTATAATTTCTCCATGAACTAAAGAAAGCTTTTGTATCATGCTTTTAAACGGCTGAAGTACAGACTAAATCTGACCCCTTCTGATCCATTTTACCTTTTGAAATTTGAAGGTGTTTTGTGAGAATTTGCCTTTATGAATGTCAGCCACAGTAAGGACTGTGTATACACACTGCTCTTACACGTTCACAAAGTACGTTGACTTGGATGACGATTTGTGCTATATTTTGTTTTTAAAGGGAAAACCTACAAAGGTTGCTTGATGACAAAACCTTTAAGGAAGAAATAGTGCATTTCAGCATTTCAGAAGAAAGTGCTGTCGTGGGAACGGCCCACCGAGCAGAATTGTTTCCAATTCTGATGAGGTATTTTTTACTGATAAATAGCTTTTTAAGAAAGTTACACAGTTAGATGAAAGTATAATAATTTTTCTCAGTTTAACTGTAGAGGAAATAACTCATTCCAATGTCTAGGTATCATGATATTTAGCAGAGGTAGTACTTTATAAATTACAAAGAGTGGAACAGAGATGATGTGCTGAGTCGAAAAACGAATCGTGAATCTTTGTGCTCACTAGCTCTGGAATGATGGGTACTGGAAGGATGGTGGGATGGGATTAAAGAGCCCTTTGCTTGTCAGCCAGCCTAGGGATGCATTGTTCTATTTTGGGGCACAAGTCTTGTAGGGTCATTGGGCTGTGTTTCCCGTTAACGGGAGTCTGCATGGCTCTCATCCATGGCTCTTTTATCCCATGAAGATGTTTGCTATAATCCACATCAAAATACTTAGTGAGTGAATGAATGACTCTATAAAGTCAAAATTATTGGTGGATATGAAATAGTAAAGATGGAAAACAGAAATTGCTTTATCCAAACTCAGAAGTAAGCACTGTTGACTTTATGATCTGTCAGACAGTTGTAAAATGGAAATCTCAGCGATACTAATAATATATTAACTCTCTAAAAGTAGATCTCAAATGGTTGCATGAAGCCCAGAGTAAATACCAGCTACCAAAAACCACTTGAATATACATACACATTCTAAAAGATATTTGCAATCATATTGCCTAAAATATTTTATAATTTTTTCACCAAAATATAAGGTGAATATACAAATACACAAATATACAAAAAATACAATGCAGTGTATATTTAACTAAAAAGATATTACAGTAAAAGCCACATTGCCACTAATCCCCCTCAAAAGAATCCCCCTTTCTTTGAGCAGACTTATCTCATTGTTCTTGCCACTTTCTGAAGCAGCTCTGGAGTCCTCTGTCATGAGGGTGTTTACAAGGTGTGACCAAAAATATGGTGAATGCTACTGCCATGTGCCATCAAACAAAAAGGGGCCCTTGAGAAAGCATGCTGTGTCCTCATTCACTTCTTCACCGGGTCTGGCACCATGGGACTGTGGCTCTTCCTCAAAGTCAAAATGACCATGCTAGGGAAACACTTTGAATTGAGTCAGGACGTCAGGGAGGCCATGGCAGCACAACTCGAGATATGCTCAGAAAGAAGGACTTCCAGAGAAGATTAAAAAAGTGGCAAGAACAATGGGATAAGTGTGTTCAAACTGAGGGGAAGTATTTTGAGGGGAATCAATGGCAAAGTGTCTTTTAAATGGTCTTTGTATTTTGGTGGGAGGCACCAGGGATCGAACTCAGGGCCTTGGGCTTGCCAGGCAGGCACTGCACCGCTAAGCTACATTCCTGGCCCTGTATTTTTTGATCATACCTTATATATTGTAAGAATTTTTAGATCATGAAATGTTTCAAAATATGAGCATTCATTATACAGGAACACATAATTTACTTACCCAAGTCCTCTCTGTTGAGCATTTTGCTTGACTCTAGTTTTTGCTAATTATGTTGTTTGCAAAATAATGTTATGTTGATTATCTATGAATCTTTGAGTAATTAATTTGAATAGTTTTTTAATTTTGTAGATGTGTTTATTATTATCATTAGTTCTTCATTTTCCTTCATGACTTATTCTTACTAAATATACCTTTATTGTTAAAAAGGTAAATTTAGGTGGCCATAGTGGTGCACACCTGTAATCCCAGCACTCTGGAGGCTGAAGTAGGAGGATCACTGTGAGTTCAAAGCCAGCCTGAACTGTGGCTCGTGTTGCAGAGCTTTACATATTTTAGGCGACTGCACCATCGGTGTCTTCCTGTCTTCCTGACCTCTTCGTATAAAAATTACCTTACCCTATTCACTTGCTAGACCTTTCCGGTGTTCTGCTTCGTGGCCGCCCGCCTCTCGTGTGGCCCGAGGGTGGCTGTGGTGGTGGTGGGGACCCCTCCATCCTGGGCTGGGCGAGGCGCAGGCTGACTGTGCTCCTGGGGATAGGTCTCTGAGGCCACTTCGGGCGCCGCCCAGGGCCAGGCTTCTTCCTGTCTCTCCTGGGACATCTCCGCGCTGTGGCAGGGGTGGGTAAACTGCTGGCGACTTTGGTGCTTATCATGGTGGCACCAGCCCGCACTGGCCTGCCTTCGTTGCCGCATGTCTGGAGTTACAGTAACCCTAGCCCCAACCCCACTGTCTGAGCTGCGCCTCACAGCGCGGCTGCTGAGGTGGACAGGACAGAGGTGATCACTGCCTGGGGTCTTCACACTGAGCCACGTTCAGGCCCTTCTGTGGTTTGTTTTACTGAATTGCCCCGGCTGGGCTGGAACTTGTAATGGTCCTGCCTCAGCCTTCCAGAATGCCGGGATTACAGGTGTGCACCCCTACACCCTGCTCTCAGTGTTAATTTCTACTACACTCTCAGTAGGTGGAACTTGCATATATAAAAGCTCTTTGAGGATCTCAGTAATAATGTAAAAGGGTCCCACTATCAAAAAGTTTGAAAACCACTGTCTTTAGATTTTGAATTGTGTGATGTTAAGGAAGTAGCTTTCTGTCATCAGGTTATTTCAGATTTTACCAGGAACAGATGTTGAATTAGGCCTGGGATGCAGGGTAATCAGAGTGAAGGTTACTGAGGTGTATTAAGTGGTCATATTAACTTCCCCTGTGAGCCCGTGATCTGTATTAATCTAACAGACTTCACTAATGGTTGTATTTCCTGGGTAATCTTTTTTTGGTTTTAGTGCAGCACCGTTTTAATTTGTATAAGCAAAATTAGTACATCGTTTTATGTATTTTATTCATTAACTCATCTCAGTATTAAGTGTTCCATCTTCATTAACACAAAGATTTCTCTGCTGTGAAATTGCAACATGGTTTTGGTTTTTTGCTTGAAAGTTTAAAAATTCACCTGTAAAGCTCTCTGTGCTGTAATGGGTCATTGTCTGTTGAGGTTTTCTTCTTCTAAGTTCCTTCTGCTTATGTATTTCTGTGTTTTCTGCTCTTGACTTTGTGGTAGTTTCCTTATTTGCTCATGGTTGCAGCGCTTCACTTCCTTTTAGTCTCTGTATTCTCCTCATTTTTCCTGGGTTAGATTGACCTCTGACTTGCCTATTTTATTGCTTTTTTCTCACACAAAGAAAAGCTTTTCTGGCCTTCGTCTGTTTTCTTCCTGTTTCCTTTTAGCCATGATTTACTGCTTTTGTAAATATCTGTATTAAGTATCTGATATCTGTCTTTGTTTTCCTTGGTTTAGAATATACCCGTTTAAACCTGTCAAGTTGCCCCAACAGCCTTTGGGGAGACAGAACAGCTAGTATTGCTTGAGAATTGGGCGCAGACAGACAATGATGTCCTCCTGACTTTGCAGGATTCTGTATGGGCGAATGAAGAACAAAACTGGGAGCAAAACCCAGGGCAAGTCCGCCTCGGGAATGCGCGCGGCCATCGTCCTGCGCTTCCTGGCAGGGACCGAGCCGGAGGAGGTCGGGGTCTTCCTGGACTTGCTGGCCGAGCCAGTGAAGCACTTCGGGAGCGGTAGGCACTGCGCGCTGTGATCCCTTTTCCCTGGTTAGCGTCCTCCCACTTCCTGGGCAGCTCTGCCCTGTGGGTCAGTGAGAGTGAGTGACGCGGTGACACTTGCTGAGCCCTCTCCGCCGGCCTTGTGACAGCCTCATGCGGCAGCTCAGCTGATCTGACAGCCATAGGCCGACGCTACCTGACTGCCCCTATCTTATAAATGAGGAAACTGAGGCTTAGAAAGGTGCTGGGAGTTGGTGTGGTTGGGGTTCAAACCTAGTCCTTTCTGACTGAAAACCTTTGCTCCGAGCCAAGTGTGGTAGGTGCACGCCTGTAATCGTAGCTCTCTGGGAGGCTGGGGCAAGAGGATCACAAATGCAAGCCCAGCCTGAACAGCCTAGTGGCTTAGACCCTGTCTAAAAATAAAAACTAAGCGTGGGCTGCGATGTGGCTCGGGTGCAATTGGTTCCATATTGCTCTCTATGGTGACAGGCCCACGAGACACACAGGTTCTCTGTGGTGTAACACTGGCCAGTGAAGGAGGTTGGCTCTACTGAGTTAGGAAGTTTTGGTTCAGTGTGTAACCCCATCCTAGGAGGATGGATATAAGAGATAAGACAACAGATGGATCATTTAGTTATATGGATCAGGAAGCTCATGGTGTGGTCACAGATGGTTTATGTAAAACTTAAAGCCAGGGACAGTGGTACATGTCTGTGATCCCAGCTACCAGGCAGGCTGAGGCAGAAGGATCACTTGAGTGCACAAGTTTGAGACCAGCCTGAACAACACGAGACCCTCTCTTTAAAAAGAGAGAACAATTTTTTTTAAAATTAGCTAGGCAGGGCCAGCGATTTAGCTCAGTGGGATTCTGCTGGCAAGCGGAAGGACCAGAAGGACCCGAGTTCGGTACCAAAAGTAAAAATAGCTGGGCGTAGTGCCACATGCCTATAAGCCCAGCACATTGAAGGCTGAGGCAGGAGGATCACTGTGAGTTCGAAGCCAGCCTGGGCTGCATAGTGAGTTCAAGGCCAGGCTAAACTACACAGCAAGACCCTGTCTCACAGAATTAAAAAGAAAAAAATTTAAAACCAGGTGTGGTGGTGCATGGCTGTAATCCTTGCACTCTAAGAGGATGAGGCAGGAGGATCAGAAGTTTGAGCCCAGCCTGGGTATTATCTGTCTCAAAGTAGTAATAGAAAAAGGGCTGGGGCTGTAGCTCAGAGGAGAAGCCCTAGGTTCAATCCCCAGTCCTGCAGAAAACAAAACAGAACAAAACAAAGAATTATGGAGTCCAATCAATCCTGAAAGCACTGTTGTGGGAGTTTTTATTTCTGTTTTTCCGTAAGGGACTTGTTTTATTCACTAACCAGGCAACACCAGAGAGATGTAACATCCAGTTCTCACCCATCCAGGGATTTATCATACAGCAAGGCAGTTTCTGTGCTTAGCATGGCCCAGTGAACGCTGAGTCCTGAAAACTGTTCAGGAAGCTGCCCGGTGGAACAAGACTGCTAGGAGCTCTGGCTTTTGACTGCTGGAATAAAACTGAGGGGGACTTAGAGACCCGGGTCTGTGGCGAGCTCCCCAGCCTCCGTCCCTCCAGCCCCTGTCTGCTGGGAGTGCGGTCTGAGATCTGCCCTCTCCTCCCCGCCCCAGCCAGCATCAGGGCCAAGGACCTGCCCACAGGGCGTTGGCAGACTACCGGACCCATGCCTCACTCCACCCATCCCGTCCTCTGCCCCGCAGGAGAGTGCCACGATGCAGTCCTGCGAGCGGTGGAAGCCCTGGATCTGGCCAGAGTCCTCCCCCTGGGGCGGCAGCATGGCGTCCTGAACAGCCTGGAGATCGTGCTAAAGAACATCAGCCATCTCCTCCGTGCCTACTTACCCAAGATCTTGCAGATTCTGCTGTGCATGACTGCCACCGCCTCACACGTCCTCGAGCAACGAGAGAAGGTAGGGGTCCTGCGGAGTGGCCTTTCCTCAGGAACTGGGGCGGGGCCTGAGCTCCAACTCCTGGGTCAGGTCTGGTGAACCCTGCAGAGGTGTCTGCAACAGTCTTTGTGTGATGAGAATCTTCATTCTTATACTTAGGTATAACTAGAAGATGCAGGCTATATTATACATTTTAAAAGGAAATGAATGCAATAAATGAAATCATTGTGTACTGCAAACATGTACCAATAAAACTTTAAAAAGTAAATAAAAGAGGGCCAGGAATTTAGCTCAGCGGTTCTGCCACCTGCTTCACAAGTGCAAGGTCGCAAGTTCGATCCCCGGTACCAAAAACAAAAAAGTAAATAAAAGGAGGTGGGACTGTGGACAGTAGATGAGTTTTGCACACCCCTCAGAAGCCCACTGCCGCTTTCCAGGGAATTCTGCAAAGTGGCGTAATGACGTATCGGTGGTCATTTTGCCGAGTGAGTTGAAGTGCTCCGTGTTTGTGTATGAGCCAAGTTACACATTCGCTTTTTCCCGTCATCTGTGTCCCTGGGCCCTGACTGACAGTGAAGTCTGCACTGCAGTGAGGCAGCAGAGTAACCTGTAGCTGCACGTAAACTCAGGGGTGCCAGCCATCCCGACCTCCGAGGTCTGCAGCTGCTGGGTGTCAGGGTTTCCTGCAGTGTGCTCAGTGGCCCTGGAGTCACAGCCCCAACCCGCGCTGGGCTGGGGGCCAAGAAGGGTGGGCAGTGTATTCGAGACCCCCATTGCCATTGTGGGTCTGTTACTTGCCCCAAATGAGCACAGTACTGTGCTTGTTCTTCAGATACCACCAGTAGTTTTTATCTTCCTTGAACACAACTCAGCTGCTGATGAAAGTACAGCCCTGGGAACTGAAGCAGAGCAGTGACCAGTAGCGGTGCCACTTCCTTGTGTTCGTCGTTATTTCCACTGCTACACATGTACTGGGCTAATTAGCCAAGTGGTGATGGTGTGAGAGGCGATTCTCGGCTCGCATGGCAGATTAATTAAGGCCGAGGTGCCGACTCACTGGATTTCAAGTGTGCCGTGTGAGTCACACGCCTCCACAGATGAGACTCAGTTTCACAAATAACTCTGCAGACTAGAGAGTCACTGTGGGAGAGCATTTCTGTTGTCTTCGTACATTTCAGGTGGTTTTAGATTCTTTATAAATAAGGTTACACATAAAAATAAGTTCCAGAGCTGGGCGTGGTAGTGCCAGCCTGGGCAGCTCAGCAGCTTAGTGGACCCGGCCTCGGGAGTAAAAGGCCATGAGAGAGGCCGAGCGGCGGCAGCTCAGTGGTAGAGCACTACTGGGCATGGGAGGGTGGGTGGATGCCTCTTACCTGTCTGTGCCCACAATAGCAGTCAGGTGGGAGAGCAGCCGTTGCGCCTCCCCCAGTGTGTTGCGTTTTTAGGTTTTGTGTTGGTAGGAATCTCTGAGGCCTTTGTCTCTCCCCCTCGTGGCCTAAACCTTTTCATTCTCTAATATCCAGTGGAAGTTCTCCTTTCCGTAAAGTTTACCCTTCCCAGAGTTTTAAAATTTCTTGCCTGTTGAAAATCTTGGACCTTTCATTCTCATGTAAGTTTGTGAGTTTGCACGCGGTGAGGGTTTAAGTGGGGGTCAGGACTGGTGCTGTGACACTGGGTGGAGGCGCAGCTACTGCTCCCCTCAGCCTGCACCTCTGTTGGGCGTCTGTGGTTTCCTGTCTTACAGAGGAGAGCAGGCGCCTGCAGGACAAGCGACGTGTGCTAAGAGAAATCTCTGCCATTGACTCACACCCATTCCAGCTCTGGGCCTCTAAACAAGTGATTTTTTTAAAAAAACTAAATTGCATTTTTATGTAAACTGTGTGGAGATCTTCTCATGCCTAGCTTCATTTTTCTCATTCTCTTTCGGTCAGAGTAGCCTCTCCCTAAATTTTTTTGTTTTTGTTTTTGTGGTGCTAGGGACACAGAATTGAACCCAGGGCCTCACCTATGCTAGGCAAGCTCTCTAGTGCTGAGCTACGTCCCCAGGCCTTTTTTAAATTTTATTTTGAGGCAAGGTCTTATTAAGGTGTTCGTGTTGGCCTCAAACTCGGGATCCCCCTGCCTCAGCCTCCTTAGTAGCTGAGATTGTAGGTGTGTACTGCCATACCCAGCAGCCTAAAATAGTTTTAACAATTATTTTTAAATGCTAGCTTTAAGAAAGGTAAAATAATAATACAAGTATGAAAACATAAGAAAAATCACTTTGACTTGAAGAGAGGGTTTTTTTTTTCCCTAATCTAAGGCACTGTCATGGCAGAAAGGTGGTGTTGTTTAGAATGTGCTGTCATTTGAAGGCACTCAGGTGTGAGTGTTTTCCCTGAGGACAGCAGGTGTGGCCTCCTGGGCTGGGTGATGCAGAGCAGGCCCCACCATTGGGGTCTTTTCTCCACTTTTCCTGTGCCGTGAGAAAAGCAGTCGGCACGGTGCACTCATTTTGTCTCCCCGGGGGAACCGGGGTCTAGTTTCACAGTTTGGTTGAGCACGCTCTCTCTCTCTGTGTTTTCTTTTTAATAAGGTCTTTGTTTTGCAGATACAGCTGCGGTTTATTAACCCCCTGAAAAATTTACGGCGTCTTGGAATCAAAATGGTCACCGATATCTTCCTGGACTGGGAATCCTACCCATTCAGCACACAAGAACTCGATGCTGTGTTCCATGGTGCAGTGTGGCCCCAGGTAAACCTTGGTTCTGCCTGCACACTTCTGCTTCTTCCTTGGATACTAATTCACTGACATAGTCTACAACCCAGCTTGAACGCTTGTCCTGACATTTTCTGTTACATCAAGCCTTCTTTATTCCTGGGGCATTTAGTCTTGTTTTTATGTTTGTGTATGTGGCACTGGGGTTTGAACCCAGGGCATTAGCACTGAGCTACATCCCCAGCCCTTTGTTTATTTATTGAGACAGGGTCTCACTGAGTTGTCCAAGCTGTGCTCGAACTTGTGACCCTCCTGCCTCAGCCTCCCAGGGTGTTGGGATCGCAGGCACGTGCCATCACACTTAGCTTATTTCTGGAAGTTCTATGAACACTTTTCTTTTCCTCTACCATCAAACTAAAGACCCTGAGTTGCTTTCTGAACTACCATATCATTCATACTAGAGGCTAATGTGAATCCGTTCATGTCTCTGAGACCAGTGTGGCATCCCGCATAACAGGCCCAAGAGGAGACACACAGGTGCCTCCCTCCCTCACTCGTTTGATTTCTCTGGTGGTCACCACTCGATGACGGCACAGCCAGCTGTCCAGACCTTCCCGGCGCCTCTCTGCCATTTCCCTTTCTTCTGTACCTTTCCCTCTTCCGTCCTCTGACCTTTACCTGTTAACTTCTGTCCCTCGACTGTTTCATCCTCCGGCATGGCTTCTGTACATGTTCTTTTTATTGGTTGTTGTTTGTTTTGTTTTGTTTTGCTTTTTGAGGCAGGGTCTCACTGTGGAGCCCAGGCTGGCCTCCAACTCACAGTGATCCTCCTGCCTCAGCATCTGGAGTATTGGGTTTGCAAGTGTGCGCCACCACACTGAATTTTTTGCTTGTTGTTTTCCTGTGACATACGTTTTTGTTTTGCCTCCTAGATCTGCCGACTTGGATGTGAGAGTCAGTACTCGCCCACTCCTCTGCTGAAGCTCATTAGTGTCTGGAGCAGAAATGCAAGGTATTGCCCAGCCCCGACTCTAAAGTGGAACAGTATTTCAAGCGAGTGTAGTCAGAACAAGGCTGGGGGACTGATAATGTGATGTGCGGTCTTTCCGTGTAGTGAGTAACTTGCAGTTGTAGAAGGGAAGGCAGCTGAGTAAAAGCATGGAAAGATCTTAGACTATATAAGTTGGTAAATAACATGTATAATGTGGTCAGATGTGTGCACGTTTGTGTATAAATAGGAAATAAGAATGGAAATAGAGAGGTACATGAGAAACTTTTTTTTTTTTAATGACACTTAGGGCTGGGGATTTAGCTCAGTGGTTCTGGGGATTTAGCTCGAAACCGCAAGGCACCGAGTTCCATCCCCTATACAAAAAAAAAATGACCCCTAGCCGGCCATTATGGTGCATGCCTGTAATCTCAGCACTTGGGAGGCTGAGGCAGGAGGATCACCCTGACTTCAAGGCCACCTTGGGCTGCATAGTTACTTTGGGGCCAGCCTGGAGTACACAGCGAGACCCTGTCTCAAAACAGAAAACAAACAGAAAAACAACGGGACACCTAACTTGCCCTCTGGGGTCCTCTGGGATGTCAGTACATGCACACGTCATGTGATGCTTGCGTCCTCTGCTCACCTGCCGATCGGCTCTCTGTGTGAAAGCGTTGCATCTCCTCACTGCCCACCTTGGTGCCCCACACAGCCTCTTCCTGCCCTCCGCCCTGCTGCCCCAGAGAGCAACCGGGAAGCGAATGTGGCAGCCCAGGGTGTGGGGCTTGGGTGTCACAGAGCAGGGGAGGAGACTGCAGGCAGCCCTGGAAGGGTCCACATCACTTATGATGAGGGGAAATGGTAACAGGACAGTTGCAGCTTAACGTTGATTAAACTTGTAGACAGTATGAAATCACTGGGTGCATTTTTGCGGTTTTTGCAGACTAATTAGAATTTGGGAACTGGGAGTATTGGAATCAATAGGGATACCCTTCTCAGCTGTAGGAATGATGTAGGCCTCTTGGAAGGAGAAATGGAATGTGAAGCACCAGATAGTTACAGCATCACATAAATATTACTGCTTTCAGCATGCTTAAAAATAGAAGCTGATTTATAATTGGCATTCTACTATGTCTTAGATGTATTTATATTTTATGGTCAGAAACAGTTTTGATAGTGGTTCAACACTGTTAATGAAGACCCCGGCATTGATTTTGTGTGTGTGTGTGTGTGTGTGTGTGGTTCAATGTTTTTATTTCATTTATGTATTTTTTTTCCCCCATTAAGTTGATTGGTACATTTTCGGTATACAGTACAGTTACATTCATCATTGGGATCTTGTACCATTACATGAGTCTCTTGGTTCTTATTTTTTTTCCCCCTTCCCTTGCCCTCCCTTTACCCCCTCCACCCTTCCCTATTTGCAAAGACCTTGTTTCCATTTTTCTTCTCTTCTCATATTTTTTCCTTTCTCTTTTTTCGCTTCCCCTACCCCTCCCAATTCCCCTGCTCTTTTAGACCTTTTCTTCCTGTTACACAATATCACTTATACACTTTTAAAATTACAATATCAAGATCCAGGAGACATTACCACAGATTTTACAGAATTTGAAAGGATATAGAAAGCATATTACAAAAATCTTTTTTGAAACAAATTTGACAACTTCTAAGAAGTACCTTGGAAGACAAATTAATGAAACTAACTCTGGAGGAAATATAAAATTTGAATAGTACCTATTAAAGAAAGTATATTCCTAGCTTGAAAACTTACCTATATGATAACAGCAGGCTCATAAACATTTTAACTGATAAATTACATCAAACAAAGCAGCAAAAAGAAGGAACACTTCTCCCCTCATTTTAGGAGCTCAACATTGTGCTAATCCTAAAACTGGATAAAGATAATAGAAGAAAAATGTATGAACATAGATAAAAATTTGTTTAACATTAACAAACTATTGGAAGTCAGATCTGGCAGTATATAGAAAGTGGTTTTGTTATAGGGATGGCAGTGTTGGTTCAGCATTGGAAGATCCACCCCCAAAAGTCATCATTTTAACAGAGGAAAGGAAAAAGCCATATGATCCTGTCACTGGTTGGAGAAAGAGTATCGGACTAAGTTCTACAACTGTTCATGGTAAAAGCTATCAGGAACCTAGAAGTAGAACTGAAACTTCTCAAGAGATTAAAGACATGTACTCCATACTTCCAGCGAGTACACCTTATATGAATGGAGAAGATACAATGCTTTCTCCGTAAGGAGGGGAACAAGGGCAGATATGCTTACTCTTTATCTGTGCATTAAACTTTGAAACCTAGCCCCCACCAAAATAGTCTGGCAATAAAATGATACAACTAGGATAGGATTGGCATGACAGAAGCAAAATCTTTATATGTAGATGAAATGATCATCTACAGAGAAAATACTAAGAAATCTCTAGGAGCCCCTAGAACTTGTACTTGAATTTAGCAGGATTAGAAAACACAAGCTATATATAAAAATTCAGGTCTGTGTATACTTGCTATAAATGAAGAATTGGATATTGAAATTTAAAAGTTATGTAGGAGTACAAAGGACCTAGAAAAGTTTAAAAAAAAAAAACAGTGCTGGAAGACGTTTAGTACCTAATTTTAAGACTTCTTCTAAAGCTACAGTAATCAAGGCAGTGCTGGTGTGAGGAAAGACATATAGATCGTTTGACTAAAACAGAATCTAGAAATAGAACCACACATATATGGTCCACTGAGTTTTGAAAGATTATTTAATATTAGCATTTTATAGAATATAAAATTCAATTCAAGAGCTGAGGAAGAGATAGTGTTTTCAGCAAATGGCACTAGAACACCTGGTATCCATATATAAAAAAATTAACCTCAACCCTTTTTTTCCATACATGAAAATAACTTGAAGGGATTTATGAACCTAAATATGAAAGCCTAAAAGTATAAAACTTTAAGAAGAAATTATAAGGGAAAATATTTATGAATTCAGGGTAGGCAAGAACTACCTAGGATACAAAAAACATGATGTATAAAAGAAAAAAATTGATAAATGAGATTCCATCAAACTTTAGAACTTTAAATGACATCATTAAAATGAAAAGTAGTCCTTAAACAGACCATATTTACAATGCATATAACCTATGAGCAGAATATATAAAGAATTCTTAGAGCTCATTAATAGACAACCCAATTAAAAAGTAGACAGAAGATGATAAATAGCCAGTATAGCACAAGGAATGGTGTGCAACTCTAGAATCAGAAAAATACTAACCAGTACAATAATAAGATTGAATTATACACTCATTAGGGAGATGAAGTTAAAAGTTTTAAAAGCCTTGTCATGACTTTTTCTTTTTGTTGGAGTCTCCCGCTTTGCGTTTAATTTGTCACGCCCAATGGATTCATTCTACTGGGTTTCCTGGGGTTGTAATCCTCATTGTCTTTTCCTAGGGTATTGTCTAAAATGTTTTGGAGTGCCGGTTTGGTATTCATGAAGTTCCTGAGGTGCTCTTTGTCATGAAAGTATCTTGTTTCTCCATCAATTTTGAAAGATAGTTTTGCAGGGTTCATCAATCTGGGTTGGAGGCTGTTTTCCTTTAGGGCTTGAAATACATCACTCCAAGCTCTTCTTGCCTTGTGGGTTTGCATTGAGAAGTCTGCTGTGATTCTGATGGGCTTTCCCTTGTATGTGATTTGTTTCTTTTCTCTCACTGCTTGTAGAATTTTGTTCTTCTGTTGGATTTCTGGAATCCTAACTATTATACTGGCATTGATTTTTATAAAGCTGGGATTGTGCTATATAACCAGCCTTTGATTTTGTTTTTCATTTACCATGACTATTTTTCCATGTCATTAAATAACCTTCAAGAACCTCAAAGTCATCTTGTCTGGGAAAATCCATTTTATTAACAGAAAGGGCTCTCTCCCTTATTTCCCAATTCAATAGGGCCTTTTGTATTTTGTATAATCACCGAACATGTATACGCAGTGTTTGGAGGCGGATGTGAGAAGCGTGTTTCGGCCGGGTGACATTTGTGCAGGGAGCCCTGAGGAGCCCACCCAGAGGACAGCAGTGCAAGCTTGGCCTTGTCGCTCGGCCTGCACTCTGCTGGGGACCCGCAGTGCCGCATCCCCCCTGTCCTTTGAGCCCCTGCTCATTGTTTTGGTTGGGGAAATAGAAGTCATATAGCAGCTGAGGATGCTGGTGACAGAGCCTTCTCTTTTTTCCTTTAAAAATCTCTGGAAGATGATTATCTCGTAACAGATAATTGCGTGTGTGTGAATGAATGAATGAATGAATGAGCAAATGCTTCGGCCACCTCCTGGGAACGTTACTCTTTGGTGAACATGGGTTCTAGTTTTGCACAATCAGGTATTCAAGCCTGTTTTCCATCTGTAGCTAAGTGTAGTATTTTATAAATGCAGGTAGAGCCAAGCTATAGCCAATATCTTTAAGCTCACAGATCAGGACAGATTGTCTCAGAAGTCGGGTGAGCTCGAGACAACAGCCAGTGTGACCCTATGGCCTGCTGTCCTGGGGAGGGAGGAGTCATGTAAATAATGAGCCCAGACAACCACTGCACTGCTGTGGGTCGCCAGGTCCCCATGAGGCTCGGTCTGGGCCTCTCAGCCCTTTGCATCCTGTGAGCCTATGCTCACACTGCCTGGATCTCACGTCTCGGGCAGACTGGGTCTCACTGAGTATCACCTCATCTGTCCTCCGAGGAGCGTACTCCCGAGCCAGTCTCCTTACTGCTCACGAGTTCGGAGCCGAGCTTAGACTTTCTCAGTTGTGGGACACGGCAGCGTAGTGAGTGCGCATTACACTGGGGTCTTGAGCCTTGGTTTCCCCACCTATGAAACAGGGACGGTGACAGGCCGCCTTGACGGAGCACAGAGATGAGCACGCGTGCTGATGTCTTGCCCGGGACCTGCCCGTGCCGTACGTTTACTGACGGGAGGGTGTGCAGCTGTGACCCCTGGAGCTTCTCATCAGTCTGCTAGGCCCAGTCTGACGTAATGGAACTCTTCCCAGTAGGGATGACTTGTAGAAGTCAAATATCTGAAAGTTTTGTACAGATTGTTAGGACTGTGTCTCTGACTCCAAGATAAGTGCCAGTTGCCCTCGGCGGGAAGAGCCTTGCACTCTGAGCCCTCGTGGTGTCTCCTGCGAGGACGTCCCTGTCTCGTGTCCCATCCCTGGGGTGTACTCTCCCCTCCCGCAGGCTCTGCGCGGTGCTTGTTCAGATAGGGCAGATGCCTTTGTGCTCTCTGCCCGAGTCCCGTGTTGGCTGTGTGCTGATCTTTATGTGAGTAAAGCTTTTAATGAGAAATGCCCAACTGTCATATTTAGGGTTAGACTGCTGTTTCCATCTCCTCTACCACGCATTAGCTCTGGCTTTGGAACATCAGTTACCTGTACTTGATACAGTTTCATAGACATGTTATAGGGATTAGATAAGAAACACATATGGCGCCTAGACAATAGAACGTACGAGGTGTCTGAAATGAATGTCCTTCGGGCTTTAAAGTCTCTCCTCTTTTGAGCAATCTTATCAGTGTACACACGTGTGTACATTTGCTAAACTCAGTGTGAAACACACAGGACGTGACTTTAGAAATAAACACAGTGAGAAATCAGGTGGTCATTACAGCAGTTTTGTTCTTGCAGATATTTCCCCTTTCTGGCTAAACAGAAGCCGGGGCACCCGGAATGTGACATCCTGACCAACGTCTTTGCAGTTCTCTCAGCAAAGAATCTCTCAGACGCCACAGCCGGCATTGTGATGAACATGATCGACGACCTCCTGAACCTTCCAGATTTCGAGCCCTCGGACACGGTGCCGTGCTTGCCGGTGACTGGCTGCGTGTACGCCGAGCCTGCGGGGGGCACAGCCGGTGGGTGATGCTGGGAGCCCACAGGGAGCAGGGCCCAAGTGCGCATAGCATCTTTTCTCCGCGAACTCATTCTCATTTTCGTAAGGGAGTTTTCTCTGCATAGATAGGAATACAGTTCATTTCAGGACAGGAAGTCTTGGTGCCTTCCAGGAAGTGGCCAGGTGGTTTCCCCTCTTAAAGTTCCACATTCTTCCTGCCACACTGGCCCAGCAGTCCCTGCTGTTAGCAAAAAATGGTTTCAGGGGTCTCTTAGGTACATTTTTTACTTCACTACTAGAGTAGCTCTTTTGAGTTAGAAATTATTTAATGTTTAGAGTTGAAAGTTTACTAAATTTTTATTAGTAGCCAAATGCTTTATCTGTCACCCAGGTGTCATACAGTTATGCTTTAAGAGAATTTTTAAAAATCAAACATTAACCACTGTCTGTTTCAGAGTCCATCACTATGGGAGGAAGATTGATCCTACCTCATGTGCCTGCAATTCTTCAGTACCTCAGCAAAACCACAATAAGTGCAGAAAAGATGAAAAAGAAAAAGAATAGGGCACAGGTCAGCAAGGAACTCGGCATCCTTTCAAAGTGAGTGGAATACTGGTGCTGAGAGGGCAACATTCCCACCTGGGCTGTTAATTTTTTATAGTAGCATCTCGCTTAGAATGTGGCACTAGGACATTTAGAAGGCTTTTGGTAGCATATGTGAGGCCCTGGGTCCAGTCCCCAGCACCAGAGGAGAAGGAGAAAAGAAGTGGAGCTGTCTGTAGGAACAAGGCCCAGGGTTCAGTCCCAAAAAGGTTTTTGTGTTTTAAATGCCCTCCACATTAAGTTAATGCAGAATTCAAGGTGTCTGCTAAACACTTCAAGCTTTTTATGGCTTCCGCTCTCATTAAATGAAATTAAATACAGCAGTCTCAAAAGTCCTAAGCCGGACTGACAGATTTGCTTGTGTGGACTTTGCGTATTTTGTTAAATTAAGCCTTGAGCTTTGTGAAGTCACATCCTGTTTTTGTTTTTTACTTTAGTTAATAAAAATAACCACCTTGAAGGAACAAATTATTTTGTTTTTGACCATCAAGAAGATCTTGCAAGGTTTTTGTTTTTTTTTTAAGAAGATCTTGCAAGGTTTTTAAAGGGTGTGTTTGTCAGTAAACCTAGGAGTATGTAATTGTGATTTCTCTAGGGGACAAAGGTAGTAAGAAATGATTCTATCTTGAATTTTAATTTAACAGGAACTGGACTTAGTTATTAGATTTTTTTTTGTTACTCTCCCCATCAGAAACTTAAAAATATAGGGGTCGGGATTTAGCTCAGTGGCTTCACTGCCTGCTACGCAAGCGCAAGGACCCGAGTTCTATCCCCAGTACCAAAAAAAAAAAGAAAGAAACTTAAAAATACATTAGAATCTTCTAAAAACTTCTTTGCAATGTTTTGTTTATACTGTTATATTTCTAAGTTATGCAGAATGGAAATCATGCTATATTCATCTCATTTCATCTCAGGCAGTGTGGTAATGGAAGGATGGAGAGGTGATTAGGCAGAAAAACCAGAGTTTGAAAGACCTGCTCTGCTTCCTCCCAGCAGTGTGACATTGATTTCTCCGAGTCTCATTTTCCTCTGGGCAAATTGAAGCCAGTAATTCTTCTCACAGGGCTCTGTGGGAGTTACTGGAAATTCTGTACATGAAACTTTAAGGCTCGGCACGGCTTGGTGGATCAGAACCTTGGTTGGTAACCTGCCTACGTGTGGAGATGCTGTGAAGCGGGGGAAGGCAGGAGCCAGGAGCCTGGGGTGAGAGGAGGAGAGGCCACTGCCGCCTGCCTGAGGGCAGCTTCCAAACAGCATGGTGGATCGGGACGTTGTGTGTTAGCTGTGTCTTGGTCACTGATGCCTCTCTCCAAAGAGTTGACCTCAGGAAGATGTTCTAACTTCTGTGTCTTCCTGACACACCCGTGTGTCTCCTTTTCCAGGATCAGCAAATTTATGAGAGATGAAGAACAGAGCTCAGTGCTCATCATGCTCCTCCTTCCCTTCCTCCACCGAGGCAGTGTCGCGCAGGTATGAGGTGTGGCGTGGCAGCTTGCTTTTTACTTTGAAGGGGAGCACTTGTATTGTTAGCTTCTGTGATGCAAATTTCCCAAGAACTCAAAAGACTATACAGAAAGAAAAAAGTTGAAATAGAGGGGAAATTGGGACAGAAATAAAAATGGACAGGGGCCAGGGATTTAGCTCAGTGGGTTCACCGCCTGCTGTGCAAGCGCAAGGACCTGAGTTCGATCCCCAATACAAAAAAAAAAAAGAAATAGAAATGGACAGGTGAGAGGGACCGAGACAGTGTCATCTGCCCCAGCATGGTGATGTTAACCCCTTCCGTTTCCTGTGTTCAGCCTCCAATCCTGTCAGAAGTTTCTTTCTGACATTAACCATTAACAAATGGAACCCCGGGAGTGGAGTGCGCTGCCGTACAACAGAGCTGAAGGAGCATCAGGCTTCTGACATGCAGGCTTAGCCAAGAGTGCTGACTTGGTCCTTAGACCTGGTGGCACATCCCCCGGAGGCCCAGGGACACTGGGGGCCTCAGTGGCAGCACTGAGCTTCAGTCACTGTTTTCCATCAGCAAACCCATCTTGTAGGCTGTTTATTGACTGGACTGGTGATGGGGAACCTTTCAGAGCTGTCAATGACACAAACAGCCTGCTGCGGCCCAGGCCATGGGTTTGCCACCTCTAGACTAGACCTTTGAAGACATGTGTCAAAAACCACGTATGTGCCCTATTAGAATTAAAGAAACCATGAGAGACATATTGTGGGTTTTACAAGACTAGGAAATAAGTTTCCCGTTACTACTTTCACTCTTGTCCATATTTGTTTCTGTGCTATGATACATTAAAGTACAGATGGACTCGTTCCGTAAATGACTGAACACAGTTTTCCCTCGTTCTTGGTAAGGATACGGAGGTCGATATCCTAGTGACGGTGCAGAATCTGCTGCAGCACTGTGTGGACCCCACAAGCTTCCTCAAGCCTCTGGCCAGACTCTTCTCAGTCATTAAGAACAAGCTGTCAAGACAGTTGCTGTGTACAGTCTTCCAGGTGTGTAAATGTTCATTTTTACCCCAAACCACCTTGCTTTGTTTTGGGGAGGGGGGAGACAGGATCTCACTGTGCAGTCCACACTGGCCTTGAGCACACAGCAGTCCTCCTGCCTCAGCCTCCCGAGTGCTGGGATTATAGGCATGCGGCACCATACCACTGTTTTTAAAAGATAACCATGATGTGTAGGATGCTGCAGTGACTCTGTGCACCAGTGTGAATTTGGAGGGACAGGAAGCTGAGGGGAGGCAGAAACGTTAAGGCATTCACTAAAGATGTTCTGTTCTTCTTAGAGTCTGTCTGATTTCGAAAGTGGACTAAAATACATTACTGATGTTGCCAAGGTAAGAAAGAATTCTTCTCTTTGGCCTCGAAAGTACGCTCCTTTCTGTTTATTTAAGATGTATGTGCCTTCATTCATGTGATTTCAATGGCATTCTCGTAGCTGAATGCCTTTGACCAGAGGCATCTCGATGACATCAACTTTGATGTCCGCTTCACCGAGTTCCAGACAATCGCGTCTCACATTAGAGAGATGCAGACCGTGGACGTCAGCTACCTGATTGCAGTCATGCACAACTGCTTCTACAATATGGAGGTGAGCTCTGCAGCCACAATGTGTGGATCGTTTCTTAGTGTTTTTGTTTTGTTTTGTTTTTGGTACCGGGGATCGAACTCGGGTCCTTGCGCTTGCAAGGCAGGCAGCGGAACCACTGAGCTAAATCCCCAGCCCCTAGTGTTTTGACAATATGATGTCTAACACAGTGGCCTAGTTTCTTCATTTATCTTTTGAGGGGGACCAGGGTCTTTAGTGTAAAAGTCCTGTTAGATGTGAAATTTTTGTTTGGCGGAGATATCACTGTTCTCATGATTTGGAAAGCGGATATTTCAAATAAAACAGTGTATGTAGAAGCACTTTAAAAAAATCAAGGTGTGTATTAGAAGAGAAATCCATAGAAACAGAAAGTAAATAAGGTTTCCAACGGGTTGTTAGGAGGCAGGAACGAGATGCCGTCTCTGATGGGCATGGGGTGGCTTTTGGGCTTGATGGAAATCTTCTGAGATTAGACAGTGCGGTGGTTGTACAATCTTCTCTGTGTACTCAGAATGCTGCCTCTGCACTGAAGGGCTGAATTCCACGGTATTGTAATTGCATCTCAAGGTTTGAAAGTTAAGTGTTTCCCCACATGTTTGTTGGTGCACCTTGCTTACACAGACATGTGGGTTTCACCTAGGGAAACATGCAGTGTCTGTCTTTCTGGGCCTGGCTTGTTTTGCTCACAATGATGATCTGCAGTTCCATCCATTTTTCTGCAGGTGACAAAATGTCCTTCTTTTTTGTGGCTGGACAGTACTCCATGCTGTGTAGATGCCATGTGTTCTTTCTCATGTTGATGGACAGCTAGGCTGGCCCCGTATCTTGGCTGTCGTGTATGGTGCCACAGTATGCGCGGTATGCAGGTCCCCTGTAGTGTGCTGGCCTCAGCTCCAGGGTGTAAGCCAAGGAGTGCTGGCCAGGCAGCCCCGTGGCAGCTCTGCTTCTTGTCTTGAGCACTGTGCAGGTTTCCACAGTGGCTGTGCCAATTTGCATCCCTGCCCACAGTGGAGAAGAGTTCATGTCCTCTGTGCTCGATGTGGCCTTTCTGCCTGGTTGAGGTGGGATCTCCGTGTGGCTTTGGTCTGTGTCTCCCTCCTGGCGGGAGGTGTTGGGTGTTTTCCTGTCCTCACTGGCCATCTGCATTTCTCCCTTTCAGAAGTGTCTGTTCCATTCATTTGCCCGTTAATTGATGGGGCTGTGTGATCTTTTGGTGTCGAGTGTTTTGAGTTCTTTTTATATTCTAGGTACCCTCTGTTGGAAGGATGGTTGGCAGAGGTTTTCTCCTATTCTGTAGGCTGTTTCTTCACTGTTAGTTGCTTCCCTTGCTGTGCAGACTTTAACACAGCCCCATTTGTTATTTCCTGTGTTGTTGAAGTCTTGGTCAAGAAGTCTTTGTGCCCGTAGTTTGCCTTCTTTATTGACGGTATGGTTAAAAATAAGGGTCTGAGTGATAGGTAGCATGTTGCTAAACTGGATAAATACAGAGCCCTTGCTCACGGCCAGCCGTGTGGGGAAGTGGCTGGCCCCATGGCATCTCATCATCGTCCGTCTGACAGTGGGGCCCTGTGGTGTGTGAGGAAGCCGGCCTCCCTGTGAGGAGAGGAGCGCACTGCGTGGGCCCGGAGCAGCTTCCCCGCGTCGCACCGTCCGCTCTCACGTCTAGCAGTGGCCTAGCGGAGTAATGAGAGCTGGCTTTAGGGAGCCTTGTCTTCTGCTTGCTTTGGAAAGTAGAGCTAATTAAAGGGGTACTTGGTCATCCTTCCTGAAACTGAGGGACACTTCTCGGCCGGCGGGTGTGACTCCAGTCAGTTCCTGTACTGCTCAGCTCTCCGTTGGTTCTTTAGGTTCCCAATGGTCGTGCGACATTAATCTGGAGGGCTTTTTACGCAGAGCAGTGACACCATGTCACCCTTGTTAGGAATCACACTGTGCACTGTGTATAGTTACTTCACCAAGTGCCTGTGTTTCATCTCCAGTTAGGGGACATGTCCTTAAGCGACAATGCCAGCATGTGCCTGATGAGTGTCGTCCGGAAGCTGGCTGCCCTGAGTGTCTCGGAGAAGGACTTCCGGGAGGTCATCCACCGCTGCCTCCTAGAGAGACTGAGGAAGGGGCTGAAGAGCCCCACAGAGGTACTGCAGTACTCTGGGGAAGCCCATTTGCGCTTGGTCCGCTTTGGTTTGGTTTCCCTCTGCCGCTTTGTTGTGTAGAAAAGCAGTCAGGTGCACATTTAACTAAGCACCTTGCTGGATCAGTGGTCAGCAGGCCTCAGGCACACAGGCTATCAGGAAGTAGATTCTTTCTAAAATGAAACTTTTCTTTTTCCACTTGACACTTGCAGAGTATTCAGCAGGATTACACGACGATCCTTTCGTGCTTGGTTCAGACCTTCCCAGAGCAGCCGGAGTTTAAAGACCTGGTGCAGCTCACCCAGCAGCAGGACCCGGAGATGGACTTCTTCGAGAACATGAAGCACATCCAGGTAGGAGGGAGGCCCTGCCGCCCTCCTCAGAGGAGCAGCCAGCCAGCCTCTTGTCCTTCAGAAAGACGCACTTGCAGGCCCCACAGGGTGAAACCTCTCTGTCCCTGGGGCTGGAGTTTCTGGTGCCTCAGAGGCTGCGGGTGAAAACAGCGCCCCCTTTCTGTTTCCTAAGAAGTTTAGCGGCTCAGGGCTGCTCTGTTAGAAGAAAGCTGTGGGTTGTGTTTCCGAGAGGAGTTTGCACGGTAGCATGGCCCAGATTGCGCCCCTTCATCTTCTCCTGGGAAAAGGACATGGTGTCGCAGTGGCCTGGTTGTGGGTGAGGTCTCAGTAACTGGTGCGAACTCGATCTGCTCACAGATCCACAGAAGAGCGAGGGCCTTGAAGAAACTGGCGAAGCAGCTAACGGAAGGCATAGTGGTGCTGTCCTCCAAGTCTCTGCAGAATTACATCATGCCCTATGCCATGACTCCGGTTTTTGATGAGAAAATGCTCAAGGTAGGGTGTCACCGCGCCTGGCTGTGACTGCGTTTGAAGTTGGTTTCGTGTAGGGAGCATTTAGCTGGTTATCACTTCCTATCCAGTCTGACAAAATCTCCCATTTACATCTAATGTGGTTACTCATAAGGTTGAGTTTAAATTTGTGGCCTTGTTATTTATTTTCTACTTGCCTTGTTTTCTTTTTCTCTTTTTCCTTCTGTTCCTTCTTTTGTTTGGATTTTTTAATGTCTACATTAGTTTTAAACCATATAATATGTTGTTATTTTGGCTTTATACAATAATCTTTTAAAGAGATAAGAAAACGTATTTGTAATTTCCGGTGGTCTTCATGCCTGTGTGTAGATCCAGATGTTCGCCTTATATCCTGAGTCTGTCGTTCTGGCTGATAGGATGATGTTCTCATTTGGTGGCTGTCACGTGTCCCTCTCCTGTGGCTCTTTCCCCACTCGTCCTTGCTTGCGTGTGCTGTCAGCACCAGCTGCAGGGCCAGGGCCTCCGCCACTGTGGCCTCAGCTCTCCTGCTGCAGCCTTACATTCTCCACGCACGGCAGTGTGGGTAATTCCAACTCTCTTAAGGATCCCCATCCTGTCTGATGTCCACAGTCTAAAACCTGCTGCTCGTGGACTGTCCACTCTTCTAGTTTAACGTGTGAAGCCAAACCTGGTTCCTTGCTGTCATCAACAACATTCCCTGAGAAATGTCTCCGAGGCACTGAGCTTTCTTTCTTTCTTTCTTTCTTTCTTTCTTTATTTTGGTACCAGGGAACAAACTTGGGTCCTTGTGCTTGTGCAGCAGGTAGTGAAACCACTGAGCTAAATCCGAGGCTACCGCACTGTGTTTTTGAGTGCTGAGAAGTGTGGTGAATGATCTTGGACATCGTCACCTCCATGTTTTTGCAGTGCTGGAAATTGAACCCAGGGCCTCGTGCATTTCTTTTCCAGCTTGTGTCCATCGTGGGAGTCTCACCCACCGCCTAGCCTTGACCTCATCAGGAGGGCGAACCAGAAGAGAGCCCAGAACACCTAACACCCTTAAGGAGGGCATCGCCCCTCTGAGCTGATAGGGTCTTCTCCTGGGCTTGGAGGGAGGAACGGCACAATTTGGATGTCTCTTCCCCTTCTGTAGTTACCCATGCTGTTGGCTGAGCTCCTCATGTCCTGAGAAGCCATGTGTTTTGCCAGTAGTATTTATTCTCTGTCATGCTCTGTGTTTACTTTACAGCATGAGAACATAACCATTGCGGCCACGGAACTTATTGGAGCTGTTTGCAGACACCTCGCCTGGCCTGCCTACGTCTATTACCTGAAGCACTTCATCCATGTCCTCCAGGCAGGGCAGATCCATCAGAAGCTGGGCGTCAAGTACGGGCGAAGTGTCTGTTGTAGCTTTGTTTCAGAAATGCAGCCTTAGCATTGCTTCCTGCCTTGGTCCTCGGTTCTCTGGTTCTCTCGGTTTCCAGTTATGTAGTGTTAATGACGTTACGGTGATGCTTGTTAAAGTAAAAAACACTGGTAGAAGTCACTTCGGTGTTTGTGTCTTTAAGTTTCCTCTCAATAGTCAAGTGGGACTGATGCCAAGTGGACATTTTTGTGTCTTGCATGAGCAGCTTGCTGGTGATAGTACTGGACGCGTTCCACTTTGACCACAAAACTCTTGAAGAACAGATGGGAAGAATTCAGAGTGAGGAAAGTAAGTTTTTAAAACTTTCTTAAACTAGGTTTTCACCACCTGGGATAACTGATGATTTGTGAGTCAGGGCGCCTGCCTTCCCCTGTTCCCCACCCCACCGCCGGCCTTCAGGTGAGGCTCATGCCCCTGACAGCTCTGCTGCGGTTCGGCTTAGGCTTAGTGGCAGCTACGCCTCATACAAGATGCAAAGAGAAGCTGTCTCTAAAGTAGCCCAGAAAAGGCTTTTCCTGAAATGTGAGACTTCTGTTTTATTTTTAAGTTCTGGCAGATGTTTGTATACGTTCATCGTTCCCTGTGGGCAGTTGGTATGTGTACACGACACAGCTTAATTCTTCTTACTTCCCTGTCCCTCTCCCCTCCTCCATTTCTTAGGCCCCTTCCATGTGTGAAAGATCTGTCTCTGTTTCCTATTATCTGTCTTTACTTTGCTATTTATTTATAATGTGGGGTCTTTTTCCAGCCCTGGGGATTGAACTCAGGACCTTGCACTTGCCTGGCCCTTGGGTTTTTTATATACGAGAAACCATGTGATAGCTAAGCTTGTGTGCCTGATTTATTTCACTTAACATTATGGCTCAGTGGTGCCGCGAAGGCTGGCGGTGGGTGTGAGGCGCAGGGGAAGGCAGGCGCCCCCCGCAGGAGACCTGCCCAGCTCCGCACACGCTGCGCCTGTGGGTGCCCGGGGCTCCCCTTAGGGACCCCACAGTTTCAGCCTGAGAAACAGGTTCACGGGTGTGAAGCAACTTTCCCAAAGCTGCACAGCCAGTGAAAGAGGCCACAGTGCCGCTTCCTGAGAGAGAATGCCGGCCAGGCCGGCCCGGGACAGGCGGCCACAGGCACGTCCTCCAGCCCTGGGCACAGTCGCTCTGTCCCGTGGGCAGTGCTCCCTCCTCTGCTGAGGAAGCCAGCGCTACCAGGGCACAGCCTGTGTCCATGCAGGGTCCGCCTGCCTGGCCGTTCCGCACCGCCTGGTTTTCTTTAATCAGCTGGATCCTGCACAGCTTCTGGCTGCCCTTACGCCTTCCATACCTTGTCGTGGTTGTGAGTGTAATGTTACGGGAACCCCTGAGCACTGTGCTCAGGGTGCTTTCCTCTGGCTAAGCCTCCTCGTCCCCGTGTGTCCCCCACCGTGGGTCTGGATGGCTCTGCCCTTGCTGTGCCAGTTTCCAGGCTCCCTTGACTCTGTCCCTCGTGAGACTGACTCCTCCCTGGGAGGAAGCAGGAAGTGCAGCCCTTTCTCCGCCTGCCAATTCCTCAGCGTGTGCCCAGTCTGTCCCTCACTGTCGATCAGATAGGTTTTATTAGATGTCAGCGGTCAGGGACAGACCGCTTGTCACCACTGTCGCTCCTCATTGACTTAAGGTGAGTTTTATTTCTTAGACGCAGACACAGTAGAAATGACCGAGTTCCCAGAGGAGGAGGCCATGGAAGTAGAGCCCCCAGGTGAGGAAGAGAAGGACAGCACAAGGAAGGTGTCAGGTGCTCCTGAGGCGGCCGGAAACCTGGAGGTGGCCGACCCTGACGGGACAGCCGCTAAGGAGCCCACGTGTGCCCCTCCGTCCGTCTCCTTCCTCCCTCGGAATAAGGAAGAGCTGGAGAGAACAATTAACACCATCCACAGGACTGTAACTGGGGACATCCTGCCCCGGCTGCACAAGTGCCTGGCGTCCACGGTAATACCTGGATCTGGGCGGCTCCCGCGCTGGGCTTTCCTGCTCTCCACTCTCCGTCCTTCCTTCCCTCCCTCCCTCCCTCCTCGGCTCGGGCCCATCTCCACCACAGCCGTCAGTCATGCGCCTGCAGTAGCATTTCAAGTGGAAGATGCACGCTTTTTCTCTCTCCAAAGTAGATGTTCAAACGACTCCCACTTCCAAAGAAGTTGATTACAAATTAAACTATGTTTCCCTTCCTGCTATTACCACTTCTCTACTGTTCACAATTCTTCCCTCCACTGCAAACAGGGCTAACATTCACTGGTACGTTTTCGTGAGACCAGGGCCTTTCCTCAGTGTGAAACCTGAGCCAGCAAACTGTGGCCCCTGCACTGCCGTAGTTGTTATAAATAAGGACTTACAGGAGCACACACTTCTCTGTGTATTATCTAATTCTGCTGTTGGATTACTGTACCAGAGTCTGGTAGCTTCCATAGATACCACAAAGCTGAAAACGTTTATCTTTACAAAAAATGCGTACCAACTGCAGTATAAATATCAACTTGGTCGTTTATGTGAGTTTTATGTGTTTCATAGCAATCTTAATTCATATCTTGGCTTTATTTTTTCCTCTAGATGCCTCTTTGGTAATAGAACATTCTTATTTCTATTTATTTTTATAATTTTTAGAGGCCAAGCCTCAGATGGTACAATTTTTCTAGAAGCCAGTGAATTAGAAATTAGAAATTAGAATTAGAAATTAGAAAATTAGAAATTAATTCATTAGAAATGAATTAGAAGCCCGGCTTCCAGGAGCGGGGTCTCCAAGTCGGCAGCATGGGGCCTCGTTTTGCCTATAGTTGACCCCACCTTTTCTGGCAGACTAAACGGGAAGAAGAGCACAAGCTCATCAAGTCAAAGGTCGTGAACGACGAGGAAGTGGTCCGCGTGCCCTTAGCGTTCGCCATGGTGAAGCTGCTGCGGTCCGTGCCGCAGGAGGTGATGGAGGCCAACCTGCCGAGGTGTGTGGGGACATGCCAGGCGGGCTCAGGCTTGGGCTCGGGCTGGGGCTGAGGCTGGCCCTTCCCGTCCACTCCGGAATCTCGTTAGAAGTCACCGATTGCTGTGGTTCTGTCTCCCAACCGGGAAATCGGGTTATGAAGTTAGGAGAAGGACGTTTGTATTTTTACTCGTTTCTGCTTAATTCATCAGCCATTTTTTACCTGTACTTTCCAGCATCCTGCTGAAGGTGTGCGCCCTCCTCAAGAGCAGGGCACAGGAGGTCCGGGACGTGGCGCGCAGCACCCTCGCCAAGATCCTGGAGGACCTGGGCGTGCGCTTCCTGCAGTACGTGCTCAAAGAGCTGCAGACCACGCTGGTGCGAGGCTACCAGGTGCGTGGTGAGCGCTGCGGCCCGGGCCGTGGGCCTGGCCAGGGAGCTGAGCCTGCGGGCAACTGCAGGCGGCGAGCAGCAGGAGAGAAAGGTGTTAGTCAGAAGCCTCCCGGGTCTGACTTTTCAGACGATCTCAGAGGCCTGAGTTATGACCCTTTTCCTTGCAGATTATTTGGTATCATTTCATATTCTCTGGACCCTGAACTCCCTGGTGAATGTGTACTGAATGTATTGGCACAGGGTGAACAGGAAAGAACCTGCACATTCGCTTGAGAGTCGGCACACAAATTGTAAAAGCAGGAAGGGCACCAGGTAGAATCTAGAGCATTCTGAGCGGGTGCCTGGCTGTGTGGCCCTCATGCTCTGAGCGCCCCAAAAGGCAGCACCGGGGAGTCTTGAGCCGTGCGGGAGTTTGGGCGCTGCACCTGGGCCACAGGAAATACATTTTGGGAAGACCTTCGGGTGACTCTACAACTTGTCTTTTCACAAGCCCGGCCAGGACGCCTGGTGGTCGGCGTCACCTGATGTATCTTCATCTGTTGACAGGCGCACCCAGCCTCCTCTGTAGGTTGTAGGGCTGACCCTAAAATATCAGTGCTTATTCTGACCGTCTGTCTCAGTGGTTGCTCTCGGAATTACCAGGGCAGACTTACTCTTCATACTACTCCTGGTGGAGCGTAGAAACCTCGCCATATGGGTCCTTCTGCCTCCCTTTTTCAGTTATGGTTGTTTACATCTCTGTGTCCTTGTCAGGCAGTAACACACCTTTAATTGTCAAACATTTTTAAAAACTCAAGAGGAGAAAAGTAGCCCATCTCTCTCCAGCTGTTTCCCGTTTCTCTGCTCCTCCTTCACTCCTGAGTCCCCAGGCTTCTGGCTGAAGAGCTCCAGAGCAGGCCGGGTCAGGCTGGCGGCAGCAGGCCTCACTTTGCTCTCTTCCGAGCATCTCCGTCTTCGTTTCGCCTCCATCCTTGAGGACCTGTGAGGTGCGGACATGATTCTGCCCTGCTGGTCCTGTTCTTCCAGCGCTGTCGGAGTGCTGCCTGCCACTCCCCCTGGCCTCTCTGGGGAGCTGCTCAATTTGTCCTCCCAAGAAACACACTATTTGGCTGCTTCAAAGACCTGGGCGGGCTGAGCTGTTCGGGTTGTACTTCCTCCCCTGCTTCCTGTCAGGGCAGTCCTCCTCGGCAGAGGCCCGTGACAGTCAGACCTTGTGTTCTCTCGCCGTGGCTGAGGCCTGGCTCATTTTCTTTCCAGGCTCCGCTCTCCGGTTTCAAGGCGGTCGTTTCTGTCAGTCTGACTGCGGTCCCCTGACTCCTTCCTCTCAGCGCCGTCCTGCCGCTGGGGTTCAGTTCTACAATCCCCTCCCATCTGTATCTTGCTGCCGTGGCTGGCATGAGTCTTGCCATTGAGTTAGTCCTGCAGCCTGAAGCCTGGCGCTCACTGCTGCACCTCGCCCTGCCCCTGGCACAGCCGCTCCGGTGCCCTCAGAGCCGGGCCCTGGCGGGGAGGAGACGGTGCCCTGTTGGAGAGCTGGGTGCGCTCTGCTTCCCTCTTCCCCGAGACAGGGCACAGCTCCTCCTCTCCCTGGAACCCGCGCCCTCTCAGGGGCCATGTCTGTTCGCTTCCCTTCCTGAACTGGAGTGCCTTTCGGTCGCTCACGAGAGGCGGGAGAGGCGGGAGAGGCTGGAGAGGTGGGAGAGGCGGGAGAGGTGCAGTGTGGCAGGCCCCCAGCTGCAGTGCAACACCTCGGGCCCAGGCGAGCTCCAGCTGTGAAGGGCACAGGGTACAGTCACGTGTCGCCCTTCTCCTCTGCACTGTCCCCAGGTCTGCCCTAGTGTTTGTTAAAAGAGCTGAAATAGGGTTGAGAGAGCAACTGGTTTAGGGTTTAGTGTCAATTGTGTAGGCACTGCCAAAATTCAGGGATTTTAAAGAAATTACATGAGCACCACAAGAAACACTTGTCAGTGTAAAAAATGGTATTCGGGGAAGGGGATGAAGAAAGAAGATGTGTGTGCGTTTACCGGTGCCCGTGAGGAGTGTGAGTGGACCCTGGATTGTAAACATGTACTGGTGGAAATTTTTGAAAATC
This sequence comes from Heterocephalus glaber, assembly GCF_053883595.1. Classification (NCBI taxonomy): domain Eukaryota; kingdom Metazoa; phylum Chordata; class Mammalia; order Rodentia; family Bathyergidae; genus Heterocephalus; species Heterocephalus glaber. Next base: position 18,932,501 of record NW_028258357.1, read on the forward strand.
AGCAGCCATGCAAAAAAAAGCGACATTGGCCACTGAAGCGACAAGCATGTGCGGTGCATGTGGGGTGCTGACCAGCCTGGCTGTCCGTGTCCACTGCAGGTCCACGTGCTGACCTTCACTGTGCACCTGCTGCTCCAGAGCCTGGCTGGCCGCCTGCAGGTCGGGGACCTGGACGCCTGCCTGGGCATCATGACCGAGGTGAGCATGAACGAGCCTCGCAGCGCCGCAGGGCCTGCTCCGGGAGGTCGGCGGGGAAGACCGTCAGCCTTCACACCGGGAGCCTTCTTCCCTCCGGGAATCCACTCTACAGGCACAGTCAGACTCAGTCAGGCTGGGCTTTCTATAGAAGGATGCTTGGCTTAGGATAGTGTGAAATTAATAATCGGCTTTTAATAATCCTGGGAGGCAAGATTGGGAAGAGAATCAGTTTGCTGCGCAGCCCTTTGTTCACTGGGGAAATACAGACCGAAATTTTGAAGGTCAGTTTAAACACTCGCTCTTCAGCAGTTAAGATGCTGGGAAAGGCGTGGGAGCGTGTTTCTCTCACTCTCGTGAGGGGCTCAGCGGCGGCGGGCGAGCGGTGGAGCCCACAGGGCAGACCCCACAGCCTGCCCTGCACCCGGCCTTCTCTCCGCAGATGTTTAACCGGGAGTTATTCGGGGCTGTGGCGGAGGAGAAGGAAGTGAAGCAGATCCTCTCCAAAGTCATGGAGGCGCGAAGAAGCAAGAGCTACGAATCCTACGAGATCCTGGGCCAGTTTGTAGGAAGAGACCAAGTCACAAAGCTCATCCTCCCGCTGAAAGAGGTGAGGGCTGAGAGGGCTGTCAGGTCCCCGGCCAATCCTCGAGGCCTCAGCGCCCAGGAGCCTGCGTGGCCACCAGGGGCACCGTGCAGTCAGCTGCTTCTCCCAGGCCCTAGGAAGAGACTGGATTTACTGGGCGCTAAGCACTGCTGCCTCATGGCTTCCTGTCTGCACACCCATCCGGCCCGATCATGGTATTTCTGTTCACAGATAGAAAACTCAGGCTCAGGAGAGCCAGGCGAGGCGGTGCATACCTGTAACCTTAGCTGCTCGGGAGGCTGAGGCAGGAGAATCCCAAGTTCAGAGCCAGCCTCGGCAGTTTAGCAAGACATTATCTCAAAAGAAAGGCAGGCGGGCTCAGGAGAGCAGAAAGAAACGTGGTGAAAGGAGAAAGTCAGGCTCAAGTTCCAGATCTTTCTGGTCTGAAGTCCCTCCCATTTCCTTTTGTCCCCTACAAAGGAGAGAGTGTCACACACACATGTCAGCCCTGAGCCCTCGGCACTGTTACTAGCTCATTCTCTCCGGGTTTATTTCCCAGACCTGTGGCCTGAGCCCTAAACTCCGGCTGTCCCAGTGCTGGGTGAGCCCCGCGCAGTTCCCCCTGAGGCTGGTCCCCGGGTGACCGGGCCTTGGACTGCGGGCACCCTGCTCCTGACAGCAGCCGAGGCCACTGGTGTTTTGCTGGGGCTCGGCATCGGCCAGTAACTGACTTCCCACCCTGAGGCTTTGCCTCTAGCCCTTGCTGTGCGAGGTTCCCTTCACGAGGCCACTGGAGCACCCCTCGTGCACTCAGAAAGGTGCCAGTCGCCCGGGAGTCTCACGCGCCTGCACAGGTGCCCGGGCCTTGCCGCCGGGGAGGCAGGAAGGGACCCAGACGCTGGTCGGCTCTGGGCTGCAGGTTGGAGGCCTGTGTCCCTTCGGAGTAACGGTCACGCTGGCCACAGGTCCTGCAGAGCACCACGAGTCTGAAGCTGGCCCGGAAGGTGCAGGAGACCTTGCGGCGGGTCATAGCGGGGCTCCTCGCGAACCCCGAGATGGCTGCGGAGTCGGTGCTGCTGCTGAGTTACGGCTTGGTCAGCGAGAATCTGCCGCTGCTAACGGAGAAGGAGAGGTAAGCGTGGGAGAACCAGCCAGGCTGCCCTCAGGCGCTCACTTCTGAGAAGACGCTCGTTGGTTCTCAGAGGATTAACTTAGGGTTTCCCTCAGGCAGAAACAAGCTGTGTCTGTCCGACCTGTAGACGGTTCTGGGCTGGTGGTGTTGGGTGAGAGTCTTCCGAGTGAACCCTTCTCTCACCGGCGCTTCTTTGAATTGAGGCAGTGGTGGCCGTAGCCAGTCTGACCCGTTGCCCAGCACTGGAGACTGAACCCAGAGCCCTCACACTAAGTTACATCCCCAGCCCCCTTCTAATTCTTTATTCCAAAACAGGGTCTCACGACATTGTCCAAGGTGGGCATGCACTTGCCACCCTCCTGCCTCAGCCTCCAGAGTGCTGAGATTGCGGCCATGAGGCACCATGCCGGGCCTCTCTGGCCCCATTTTTGTTTACTTATTCACTGACTGAAAGGATAGGTTTGAATGTGTACTCCGTCTGAATTCAGAGCGAGACCGTAAGCGCGTGCAAATCTCCCTCGGGCTTGCTGCTGTGTCCTCGAGGCCGAGTCCTCCTGTGCGTTCAGGCCGCGCCCCGGCTGTGCACCTGCACTGCTCTTCCGGGGCTGTGGTCGCCGTCCACAGAGGGCAGAGTGCTCATTGTTAGTCCCGGGCACGGCTGATGGTGTCCTTCTGTTTTCACCCCCGTGACCGTGACCGGCAGGAGTCCCGCAGGCCCCGTGCCTGACCCCCGGCTGCCCCCTGCCAGCTGCCTGCTGCTCCCACCAGCCCCGGTGCGCGGCGGGCCAAAGGCCGCGGTGAGCAGGAAGACCAACATGCACGTGCTGATCGAGTCTGGGCTCCGGGTAAGTGGGCGCGGCCCCATCTCCCGCTGCGCCCCGTGCTGTGCACGGATGTGGGGCGAGGCCCGCAGTGGTCTCCGCGCTGCTTACCTGCGCAGTACCTCAGCAACCAGCTGTCCCAGGATTGACATCCCACCTTGTGTCTGCGGGACACTGGGCCCCACCACGACTGCCTCTGAGCCCGCTGGGGTCTCAGTGAGGACTGCCCTGGGCACGGATGGAGCCTAGGCCTCACTCAGCTACATCCTGGCCCTTCTGGATCTTTGGCTTTGAGAGAAGATGTCACAAAGTCACTAAGTTGCGCAGGCTGGACTGGAATTCACGGTCCTCCCGCCTCAGCTTCCCCAAGTGCTGTGATTACAGACGTGCCCTGTGATGGGGAGCCCAGTCGTTCTCTGTCCTCGGGTCCTGGCTCCCGGGAGGAAGCCCGGCCTCTTCCTCACCCTGGACACATGTTGCAGCCCCGAGCTTCTCCCCAACTCCAGAGCCGCTGCCAGCCTCGGCCTCAGGCTGCGCCGGCCCTGCCTCCGCCTCCCCAGTCCCTCCGGGACTCCTGACCTTTCCCGCTCTGTCCCGACCTCGCAGCTGCTGCATCTGAGTCTGAAGACAGCCAAGGTCCGGGCCTCGAGCGAGTGTGCCCTGGAGATGCTGGACCCGTTCGTGTCCCTGCTCGTCGGCTGCCTGGGCTCCCGGGACGTGAGGGTGAGCAGTGGCCGTGCCCCTGGGGAGATGGGGTCTGGGACACCAGAGCCACGCCGTGCGCTGATGGCTCCCGTGTGTGTGGAGCTGACGTGGTGCCGCTCGGCCCCGGATGGAGCCAGGACGGGTAGAGGTGTCCCTGAGCTGTCCCTGAGCTGTCCCTGCCGCTGCCGCCGCTGTCGGGAAGATGTTAACGCTAACCCTGCCTCCCCCGGTGCGGACGTTCTCAGGGTTCCCTAGGTGGGAACACAGGCCGGGGGCTGTCTGAGAACCAGGGGCTGCAGGACCCCACTTCTCCCGCTTCCCACATGACAGCGCTGGGGCCGGATAGCGTCTCTGGAGTCCCGGTTTAGGTGAAGGCCAGGACGCAGGCTCCGCGCTGTGGCCCCGTCTGCCTCTCGGGCCCTGGCCTTCAGTTGGCTGTGCGGGGCCCCTCGGACTGGCGCACCTTCTCCATGTCCTGTGTTCAGCGCTCACGTGCTGTGACCCTGGTCACTCCCTCGCTCGGTTTCGGAGCCAGCTGTCCGGCCCCCAGCTCCGCATTGTTCCCCAGCAATGATAAACACAGCGCTTTGGACACCGTGTGCCTGGCGAGAACGGGTGGCACCGAAGGCGCTGTGAAACAGGCTCTTTAACAGCGGCCAGCTGCCAGCCGGGAGCAGGGAGGCCGCACCTCTGCCCTGGCCTGCGCCCTGCCACTCGCGGGCATCCGGACTGCCCTCCTCCGGCCTGGCCGCCGGCCCAGCACTGGTCTGACATGTTGCTTGCTTGTGAGCTTCGCCTGCTTTTCCTTGTCCCCAGGTCATCACGGGCGCGCTGCAGAGCCTCATCTGGGTCCTGCGGTTCCCTCTGCCATCCGTAGAGGCCAAGGCGGAGCAGCTGACGAAGCACCTGTTCCTCCTGCTGAGGAGCTACGCCCGGTTCGGCGCTGCCCGGGGCCAGAACTTCCACCTGGTGGTGAATTGTTTCAAGGTGGGTGAGGCCAGGTGGCTCAGGTCAGGCGGTTTTCCCGGAGCCCTGTGCCCTGGGGCTGGAGGGCTTGCCTATCATGTGGGTGCTGCCTGCTAACGCTCTGCTGCGCCTGCAGTGTGTGACCGTCCTCATGAAGAAAGTCAAGTCCCACCTGGTCACTGAGAAGCAGCTGCGGGTCCTGCTGGCCTATGCTGAGGAGGACATCTACGACTCTTCCCGGCAGGCCACTGCGTTCGGCCTCCTGAAGGTACGGTGCTGCGAGTGGTAGCGCCTGCAGGTTTCCAGCCTCCCCGGTGTTCAGAATAACATGGACTTGCTGTGGGATAAGCTGTAGACTTCTGAGTTCATTCCTGTCAGGGCTGTCATTTTGATGCGTCAGAAACAAGCTAACGTGTCTGCTTATGGAAGCGTTCGAAGCCGGGGGGCTGAGGCAGGAGGATCGCAGGTTCCAGCCCAGCCTGGGCAACTGAGCAAGACCCTGTCTCTACATTCAAAAACAAAAACGGGTAGAGCTGTAACTCACGGTGGAGGCCCTAGATTAGCCTTCAGTACTCAGAGAGAGAATGTCTGAGCTCTACTGACATTCCCGGGCGCTCTCCTGTTACTTACTGTATTGAGTACTTTTTCCTTCTTGAGGTAAAGCACATGTTACCTGAAATCTACCATCCTACCCATTTTTCGGCGCACGTTGCTTTTCGTGTGGGGTTAGTTTTGTTACGTCTGAAAACTGCCCGCTGTGCCTGTCCGCGGCGAGCCCGTGACGTGCGTGCCTTCTGCTTTCCCATTTGAGGCTATTTTATCGAGGAAGCTGCTGGTGCCGGAAGTCGAGGATGTCATGCGAAAGGTGTCCACGCTGGCCATCTGTGCGCAGAGCGAGCCCGCCAGGGTCCAGTGCCGACAGGTGTGTGCTGCGCACGGCTGCGCCCGTCAGGACGGCGGCCTTGGGGTCCCAGTGAGGACTTGGGGGTTGGGGAAGGACAGCAAGAAGCTGCCTCGGTCTTGGGCAGGGAGGGCGGGATCCAGCCTGTCCTCCCCTCGTCGGAGGAGCGCATCTGTGAGGACGCACTGAGGGGTGGCGTCAGGGCTGTGGGCAGGCTTCGCCCGGAAGGGCTGTCGGGGCTCCGTGTCCCACCGTCCCCACGGGGAGTAAGACCCTGGGTGCTCGTGTGAAAGCAGGCTGTGTGGACTCTGGCTCGGCTGGCTTTCCGGTGCCACACAAGCAGGGTGCCCCATCACTGTAACCCGGCCAGTGTCCCCCGCTTCCTGAGGGGCTGAGGAGTCAGCCAGGACACGCAGGCCGCGCTCGGTGCTCGGGTGCATGGGGTCCCCTCGGCGTCGCTCCCGCCCCTGCCCACCATGCATCCCCAGCACCCCACACCCCCTGGCAGAGAAGTGCCTAGGTTCAGGGTCTGCGGGGACAGGCACGGCCGGCCAGGGTACGAGGTGGCCGGGGGCAGCCTCGGGCAACAGGGACGGGGTGCCAGGCTACACGCTTGGTGGCAGAGTACCCGGGAGCCAGCTGTGCCCTCGGGTACTTGCACCCCTGCAGGAGCCCTGGAGCGGGGCTCAGCTGCCGTGACTGACTTCTGCCCCTGCAGGTGTTCCTGAAGTACCTTCTGGACTATCCCTTGGGGGAGCGACTGCGGCCCAACCTGGAGTTCGTGCTGGCGCAGCTGAAGTAAGCTTTGGCCTTGGCCACAGGGCTGGGGCTGGAAGCTGCACATTCCCCGGCTGCCACCTTGTGACCCTCGGCTTCCGCTAGATGCTGAGCTCAGCTTTGCGTGGCAGCGGCAGGGGTCGCTTTGCACACCAGCTCCTCTGAGCACTCATGGTCCCTGGGGCCACTCGGGAGCGGTGGCGCCACTCAGTGGCATTTGGAGCTGCCCAGCAGCCTGGCGGAGGCGGCACACGGCAGTCAGGGAAAGCACACTCTGCCCGGAGCACGAGGAAGGATGGCAGGGAGCTGCTTCTGCCGACGGCCGGTGCAGCAGGCACTCAGCCCTCACGTTCTGCCGCAGTTACGAGCACGAAGCTGGCCGGGAGTCCGCCCTGGAGCTGATCGCCAGCCTCTTGGACGCCTTCCCTCAGGTACGAGTCCCACCGCGCTGTGGCATGGTGCCACCCCAGCCCCTCACCGCCCACCCTCCATGTGCTCAGCCCGCCCCTCCCACAGGGCCTGCTGCACGAGAACTGTGGCCTGCTCTTCGTCCCGCTCTGCCTGATGATGGCCAACGACGCCTCAGCCTCCTGCAAGAAGATGGCGTCCTTGGCACTCAAGGCCCTGCTGGGCAAGCTTGGCCCCGCGAAGAGGGACTGGCTCTTCCACCTGGTCACCTCCTGGTTCCAAGGCAAGAAGGTCAGTGGGAGGGCTTTGCCAGGCCCACACTTTACATGGGCACCTGTGGTGGCTACGCCGGCCTCCCAGCAGTCGGGAGGCTGAGGCAGATGGATCCTGCGAGTTCTAAGCAGCCTGGGCTAAAAAAATCGCATTTTGCACTGAGTTGGCCTGTCCCCAATACCTCTGTTTTTATCTGATTATGGAATATTTTTAAAATTTCAAAAAATACAAGAAATAACAGAAAAGTAACCAAAACGTCAGCTGTGTTCTCGCTGCATTATAAATGTCATGGGCCTGGGCCCTGCTGGCAGGTGCCCTGGTCCCCGCTTCCTGGCGCTCCTGACACCCCACCTCTGTGGCCCAAAACCCCATACAGCCCGGCTATCGAATGGCTGTTGTTGGCCCCTGTAATTTGGAGGTGAGGGGGAGACATCTTTCCACTCTTTCTAATGGATTTATGCATCACAGAACTCGGTGCATAAAAGTGCCGCTTTAAAAATACCCCTGTGAGGGCCAGGGATTTAGCCCAATGGTTCCGTCGCCTGCCTCGCAAGCACAAGGACCTGAGTTCGATCCCCGGTACCAAAATAAATAAATAAATAAATAAATAAATAAATAAATAAATAAATAAAAATACCCTTGGGTGTGAATTTCTGCCCATTTCTTGGCATTCAGAGCTCCACAGAGTACACGGAGGCCTGGCGTCCGGAAGCTGCGTGTCCACTCCCTGGCACCAAGGCAGGGCCGCCCTGACCCGCTCTGCTTTGTTCTCGCAGCGGCTGAACAGACAGCTGGCCGCCCTCACCTGCGGGCTGTTTGTGGAGAGCGAAGGAGCCGATTTTGAGAAAAGGCTTGGAGCCGTGCTCCCTATCATTGAAAAGGAAATTGACCCTGAAAACTTCCAGGATGTAAGTGATTTTCTGGGAATAAAACTGTACCAGGCCTCATTGAAAATTGTTATTTGCAGTGGCGAAAGCTGTGTTCAGAAGCTGCTGTTCCATAGTAAGAGTTGAGGGAGCTGGAGCTGCCCTGCGTGCGGAGGGAGAGAAGTCCCTCCCCGGTCCGCGAGCTGACGCGTCGTCCGCCTGCAGGGGGCGCTGCGCTGTGTGGGCGCTGGCAGAGGCGGAGGCCTGGCTTCGCCCTGGGCAGGTGGGCAGGCGCCCGGGTCTTCACAGACGCCCCTCCGCCCCTGCACAGATTGTGGAGGAGATGGCGGAGAAAGCCGCAGACCGCCTGCTCTTCAGCTTCCTCACGCTGCTGAGCAAGCTCATCAAGGAGTGCAACCTCCTTCAGTTCACCCAGCCCGCCGAGACGCTGAGCAACATTTGGGGTGAGCGCTTCCTGTTCTGTGCTGCCTGAGAGAGATCTGGGATTGGAACTGGAACGTTTCAGGAGGTAGTGTCAGGAATAGTGTGCATGATGAAACAAAACGAGAGCCCGTCGGAGCCTGGTATGGTAGCCCCGGCTGTGCCCAGCACTCCAGAGGCTGAGGCAGGAGGAGCTCTGTGAGTTTGAGGGTAGCCTGGGCTACCTCGTGAGACCTGTCTCAAAAAATGCTAACAGCATGAGCACCGCCTTCCTTCTCGTGAAGCGGGAACTGGGCATGAGGGAGGACAGGTTCAGGCCCACACCCGCTGGCCCGGGAGGCTGCGGATCATGGTGCCCTCACTGCTTCCCCGTCCCGTGGCAAGCGGCAGCCGTGACCGCCGCCCCCCCCCCCCCCCCCCCCGCGAGCACGGGTGCTGAGCTGCCGTCTCCCAGGTCACACGCACGCGCACCTGCGGCACCCGCACAGCTGGGTGTGGCTCACAGCGGCCCAGGTCTTCGGGCTGCTCTTCGCTTCCTGCCAGCCCGAGGTGCTGGTCGCGCAGTGGAAGGCGGCAAGGACGACACAGAGACCCTCGGGGGGCCCCGTGGCCATCCGCTTCCTCACCAGCGATCTTGGCCTCAGGGTGCGGCTCCCCGGGCCTCTTCCCTGGTGTCCTCTGAGCTCCTGGGAGGCTGCGGGGGCGGGCGCGCTCCCCCGAGGGAGGCAGCGGGCGTTAGAGGGCGGGGTCGGCCCCTGGAGGGTGCAGCGCTGGGTGACAGGCAGCCGTGCCTGGCCACGCCGATTCCCGGGCCGAGACCCACTCGTGAGGACGCTAAGCACCAGCCAGCGTCCACGGGGTTATGGCCCGCGGGTCCTCGCTGAGCCCTGTCCGCGTCCCTCCCGCAGATGAAGAGCCTGTCCCTGGCCGCCTGCCACCAGCTGCACTCCAAGTTCCTGGACCCGGTGCTGGGCGAGCAGGTGAGCGCCGCACTCTGCCGGGGAGTGGGCAGCGGCCTCCACCTTGGACCTGTCTGTCCGCCCGCGCCCTCTTCCACGCTGGGCAGGTCTCACAGGCCGCAGGCAGCTACAGTCTGGCGCGCGCGCGCTCTTGGCCCACGTGACTCATGTGGAGCAGCCGGAGCAAGTGGCGTAGACGCCGAGTGACAGCGCCCATGTCACCGCTGTGAGGACCGCTGCTGCTGCTGCCGGGGTGGCTCGGGGCACCGCTCAGCTGGGGCTGGCGGGCAGAGGGGGCGTAGGGCAGAAGTGGGGTCGGCTGGTCCCAGCCTGCGGGAACTGACTGGGAGGCGACTCCCGAGAGCAGCCTCGGGCGGCCGGCCCGGGAGAGGGAGCCAGGGCCTCGCCGGGGTCTCCGTGCCAGGCTGGCCGGAGCAGGTCGGGTGCTGGCGACTGCGGACGCAGCGCCTCTGGCCAAGCCTCTCGGACAGATGGGCCTCAGAGCAGCCTGCGCCATGAGGGAGGCCCGAGGCCCGGTCCTTGAGGTCAAACCCGGCCGTGTGCGTCCTGTGGGCTTGGGGGAGGAGGAGGCCGGCCCCAGAGAACTTGGTCCTGAACTCAGAAGAGCTCTGCGGGCTGACCGACCACTCCCTGGGTGTGGGGCGTCATTTACTGCCCGCGCCTCGGCCTCCCCTCCTGCTCACTGCACCTCGGAGACCCGTGCGGTCAGGCCGGAGCCCCGGGGAGAGCCTGACCACGCTGTTAATGATCAAGCCTGGGGCTGGGGAGCTGAGCAGTGCGCTGCCCGCTTGCACTCTCTCTGCCCCCAGGGTGCCCCTTCCAGCGTCTCGCCTGATGAGCCCGCTTGCTTTGGAATCTAACCCTTCCTACCCCGTCCCCCTTCTCTGAAGGTTGTGAAGAACTTGCTGTTCATAGCCAAAGTCTTGTACTTGCTGGAGGCTGATTCTGAGGGTGCACAGGGCGAGGCGCGAGGAGCAGCCACGGACGACCCTGGGACGCCGGGCGCCGCCTCGCTGCTGGGGCTCATGCAGAGGCTGGCGCGCATGGCCAAGCTGGAGGCCGCCTACTCGCCACGGAGCCCCTTGAAGGTGGGGCGGGTGGCGGAGGTGGCGCCCAGGACCCCGACACTACCGGGCCGGGCCGGGCCGGGCCGAGCCTCAGTGAGCGCCGCGGGGCTGGCTGCTGACGGCCACTCTGTTGCAGAGGACCTGCATCTTTAAGTTTCTGGGCGCCGTGGCGCTGGACCTCGGCGTGGACCGGGTCAAGCCGTACCTGCCCGTGATCGTGGCCCCTCTGTTCCGGGAGCTGAACAGCACCTACTCAGAGCAAGGTGGGCTGCCGCCTCTGCCCGCCTCCTGCCTGTAACCCCAGCCAGGCGTTCGCACCTGCGGGCGAGTGCAGCAGCACCGTGCCAGCTGCTCACGGGGGTCACAAGGGCGCGGTGGCCAGGCCAGGTGTGCTGTGCTCCAGGTCGCCCTCCCTTGCTGCACACCCAGGTGGCCTGGCCCGGGCCTCGGGTGGAGAGGGCTGTGTGGCACCTGCCATCCACAGGCGGCCTGAACATGGGAATCCCTGGTCCCGGGCAGTCGCGTGGCGGAGCCACCTATGACCTGTGGCCGCGTTGCCATGTTCATCCCCTCTCTGAGCAGACCCTGCGCTGAAAAACCTGTCCCAGGAGATCATCGAGCTGCTCAAGAAGCTGGTCGGGCTCGAGAGCTTCTCCGCAGCCTTCGCCTCCGTCCAGAAGCAGGCGAACGAGAAGAGGGCGCTGAGGAAGAGGAGGAAGGCCCTGGAGGTGCGTGTGCCATGCGCGTGCCACCGACCCGGGCTGCCCGGGGCCTCGGCGTGGCCGCCTGAGCCGGCCCATGTTTTCAGTCGGGCATGAATTGCATCACGATGTTTAAGGCTCATGCAAATGGCACATTTGCTGCATTCAGCTTACATTGCTTTAATATGTACTTTAAAAGTAGTGTAGGGCGGGGATTTAGCTCAGTGGTGCTGCTGCCTGCCTCGCAAGCACAAGGTCCCGAGTTCGATCCCTGGTACCAAAAAAAAACCCCAAAAAATAAATAAAAGTAATGTACTATACGTCCCAGCACACGGGAGGCTGACGTAGGTCAATCTCTGGGAGCCCGAGGCCGGCCTGGGCTACAGTGAGTTTGAGGCCAGCCTGAACTACATAGCGAGACCCTGTCTCAAAACAAAAGTACTGTACAGTAGGTCCCGGTTTCCCGTGGGTTCCGCTCTGGAGGAGCCTGTCAGTCAGACTTGTCTGAGCGCAGTCAGCCGAACACCGAACGCCTGGGACAGTCCTCGGTCAGCGACTTACTGCGAAACTCCTCTTCTCTTTTTTAAGTTTGTAACTAATCCTGATATTGCTGCCAAGAAAAAGTTGAAGAAACATAAAAATAAAAGCGAAGCGAAGAAGAGAAAGATCGAGTTCCTGCGTCCAGGCTACAAGGCCAAGAGGCACAGAGGCCGCAGCCTGCGGGACCTGGCAGTGGTGGAGTAGCAGCCCTGGCCCGGCCCAGCCCGCTGTCCGGCGGGAGAGGCAGGGTTTGTTGTTTATAACAAGCTTCCAGGCAGACTGTATGATATGTATACCCTGATGTACTCCCTTCTTTTATAAATTAAAATGCTTAATACTGCTGCTGTATCCTCTGTGTCTAAAGAGCACCTAACACTGAAAGTTTAGACTGTAACTTTTTAATAAAAAGGTACTTTATGTTTTTAATAGATTTTATTTTATCCCATTCCCCCCTCAAGCCCCCTCCATGTACAAAAGCTTTGTTTTCACTTTTTTCTTCTATTTTCACTTCTTTCTTGTCCCTTCCTTTCTCCCTCCTCCCTTGTTCCCTTCCTATTTGAACACTTTCTTCCCACTTCCTAACATCCATTATATATCTCAGTCCTTATTTCCACTTTTGGTTTCTCACACCAGAGAACGCAGTATTTACACGTGTCTGATTTATTTCACTTAGGAGTACGGACGGTCTCAAGGTCCATCCGTTTAGCTAGAAATGTCTGAAGCTCATCCTTTATGGCAGAGTAGCACTTTGTTGTATAAAAAAAACACATCTTCTGTATCCTCTCGTCAGTTGATGGGCAGTTGAACTGTGTCCAAGATTTAGCTATGGGTGTGCATTCATCACTGTGGTATGATTCTTTTAATTCTTTGGGGAAGATAACCAGCAGGGGAATAGCTGGATCAAATGGGACTTCCAGTCCTAGTTCTCTGAGGTATCTCCATACTGATTTCCACAGTGGTTGCACCAGTCTGCACTCCCACCAGCAGTGGAGCAGGGTTCCTCTTTCCCCACAGCCCCACCAGCATTTGTTATTGGTTGATTTCTTGATAGCAGCCATGCTTTCCAGGGTGAGGTGGAATCTCAGCGTTGTTTTCATCTGCATCTCGAATGACCAGTGATGTTGAACATTTTTTCATATGTTTGTTTGCTATTTCTTTTTTTGTTTGTTTTGTTTTTTGTTTTTGGTACCGGGGATCGAATTCGGGTCCTTGTGCTTGCACAGCAGGCAGCAAAACCACTGAGCTAAATCCCCGGCCTGTGCCATTTCTAATTCTTTATCTGAGAAATGTCTTCATTTCAGATGCCCATTTTTGCACTTGGTCTTCACATTTTCGAGGTCTGATTTTTTTTAGTTCTTTGTATATTCTAGACAATAGTCCTTTATCTGAGTAGCTGGTAATTTTTTCCCACTCTGGGTTGTCTCTTCACTTTCTTGGTGGGGAAGAAGGTAATTTAAAATAGCAAGAAGAAAGGTAGAAGTTAGGAGGACGTGAAACAGTATTTTCAGTAACACCCGATGGAGTGGCATTAAGAGGAGACAGCCTACATTGTGTTTGTGCTAGGGCAGGGTAGCGCCCCCCATAGGAGTCCTTCCCACGGGGATGCTGCTGGTTAAATGCAAAAGCCCCACGGAGTTCCTCGCATCACCCTAATAAAGCTGGTCCCAAACTGCTATGGGAGGAGGTGGGGCCGCCATGGCGAGCTCAGAGGAGGACAGATCAAGGGCCTGCCCTAAGGATACCAAGAGAGACTGGAGAAGTGCAGGTGAGAGGGAACAGGGTGAATTCTGCCTCGTCAAGACTAAGCGTTAAGACACGGCTAGTTTATGGCGCTGACCAGACAGTGCTGTTGAAAGGTTAGTAATACCAGGCTGGCTGGCAAGTACCTGGGCATCCGTACAGAGTCCAGGAGAAAAAGTGAAAGCCAGACACTGCACAAAAGAAACAAAGGACCCTTTAACAGCCACCCGGGCGTGGGCCACACACCTGTCGCCTCGGCACTCTGGGGGGCTGAGGCAGGAGTTTCACAGGTTTCAGCCCAGCCTGGGCTACCTGAGAAGTTGGTGAGACCCTGTCTCCAAATAGAAATGACCGTGGCGCTCGGTGGTAGGGCCCTAGGCTCATCCCCAGTTGTGTGTGAAAAATAAAACTACCAAGCAGCAGCCGTGGCTGTACCACTGAAGTGCTCACTGCGGGCTGCGCAGTGCTTACTGCCTGATGCCTGCGTGTCACCTGGCTGCGCGAGTCCCACTCGGCCCTCCCAGCTGAGACGCTGAAGCGTCAGGAGTGTCTAGGACTACCGGGGTCCGCGGCACCAGCTCTGTCTAGTTGTGAAATGCTTGGAGTGCAGCCGGAAACCTCATCCGAGTTAGAAAATGCAGCCAGCGTGAGATTCGGCTGTGAACAGTCGCCGAGGCTGACGAGCTGAGTCTGACCTAGAGCAGGACTCACAGCGCCCTGGAAACGGGTCTGGCGCTCTTACAGCCCTTGGGGCGAGTGCGTCCCTGGCATCGTCGTCCTCTCAGGGAAACTCGGAATCGGAATCTGAAGGCTTGGGCCAGAAGCAGCCCCCAGCCCCTCCACAATGGTAACGAAGAGCAGTGACCGTCGGACAAACCCTAGCGGCAATGTTGGGGTCAGGACAGGTCATGGAAAAGAAGCTGAATATCGCCATCGCCAAAGAAAGCCTGGGAGGACGGGGACCTGCACGGTACACACGTGAGAAGTGTAGGGTAAGGAGGGGACGGGGGGGGGGGGGGGACTGCGGCCTGAGGCGGCGGTGGCGGGGCCTCCAGCTGCTACTAAAGTTGTTTCAGATTTAGGTTCCCGCCTTCCCGTATTTTGCTTCATTACGGGGTTTCGTGTTTACCAAACACCTCCTAATGGACTGTCTACCGTGCGGCCTAACCACTAAGGTTCTAGTGCAAAGAAAACGAAAACGTGCCAGTAGCCACCGCTTCCCCAAGCCTGAGTCCTTGCTCGAAGGCCTCACAGCTGCCCCGCATAGCCACCGCTCCCTCCTCGCTCACCCGCTTGCCCTGGCAGGAAGCGAAGGCCCGGGCGGAACTGGCAGAAGGGGAAGGGGGAGAGTCCGTCCTATGTGCCGGGCCTAGCTTCCGTTCTAGTTCTGGCATTCCCGAGATTCCTAGACTCGGGTCCGTCTGGCAGTCGAGGAAGTGGACACGCGGCGGCCGGGAGCCAGGCGTGCAGGCCGCGAGGCAGTCCCCGGCCTGCACCATTCTCCCCAGAGGGGTTTGCCATGTGTGCCCGGATGGTAAGCACCGGGCTGCCCCCAAGGCTGCTCTTAACTCTAAGGGGCTTCCAGTGCACGTTCGGCCTTCATAACAGATTTACACATCAAGGGCCGGAATACTGAGGTAAGCATCAGAAAGCAGCAGCACAGCACGGACAGTCTGTTTTAAGCAGCATTTATTTATCGGTTGCCTTCCATCAGGTGCACACCAGCGGCCAGGCACCGACAGGACGTTAGACAAGGTCCCAGCTATCACGGCTCTGCTCAGGTTTCCACAGCTCCGGGTCCACATCAGGCTCTCGGGGGACAGCAGTAAATCCCACCCAGCGTCATGACCCAGGGCAGAGCTGGAGACGGGCGGCACCTTTACTGACCCGCAGTGAAGCAGGAGCCGCCCACACCTGGACTCGTGTTCGTGTCCCCAGGCCGCACACGGGACACTTGTCCTGGGCACACAGGCATGCACAGCCCGGTGGCTCCGGCCTCCTGCTAGACAGGGCCAGTTGGTGAGCGCTGGGGCCAGGGGTCTCCCCGGGGGGCTGACCTTCCCCGCCTGCCCTGCGGGGGTCCCAGCCCCACCCCTCCTCCGCACCAGGCCTGGCCCAGGACCTCCCACGCTGGCATACCCTGCCGGGGGCAGACCCCAGGGCCTAACGTGCCAGCGCCAGCACCAGCGCCGTACTGGACAGCGAGACCCAGCGGGAAGGCGGTTTCTGCCCAGGAAGGGGTGGTGCGCGTCCTGCTGAGCGGGGAGGGGGGGTGAGGGGCGGAGCGTCGTCAGTCACGCCCAGCCGGGGCAGGCAGGCCACAGCACCTGGCAGCGGGAGGCTGCGGGGCTCAGCTCCCTCCCAGCACCCATCTCCCGTCTCGGCAGGCACGCAGGCGCCCCGGCCTCCCTCCGGGTCAGATTCTCACTGCCAAGGGCCGGGCTTCTCCCTGCAGAAACAGGGCTTTACTCCTAAGCCATCACGTGTCCTGTTCCAGGAAGTAAATGGCGTGAGAGGCAATGAAGACATCTTTTATAATGCTTCTTAAAATAGATTTTATTTCCTTTACCATGAATGTGTGCTGAGAACGCGTCAGCCTAAGCCAGCTAGGGCTGCTGGGGGAGGCCGCCGGCCAAGCCCGAGGTGGGAGCTCGGGCCTCGACCGCCACAGCCCGCACTGCCCACGCGGGACCGTGCGTAACCACTAAGTCCTGTCTGAGGACAGCCACACTCAAGGGGAGGGCGGGCGCCTCTCGGGGAGAAGGGGAGATCTGGGCGATTGTTAGTGTTCACACAGCCAGGACGACTCCGGAGTGTGTGTGTGTGTGTGGGGGGGTCCCTCAGAGGGGAGGGGGAAGAAGAGGAAGAAGAGGAGGAGGGAGAGGAGGGGGAAGAAGAGGAAGGGGGAGAGGAAGGGGAGGGGGAGGCGCGTCCTTCACCAGAGCCCAGAGCCATTTAACAAGAACCGCACACGCCCGGGAAACACTTCGTCCCGAGGTGAGAGGCGCACTGTACGGGACGGAGGGGAGGCTCTGCCTGGGCAATGCCATCAGGTTCCCCGCAGCAGCCAGACGCTTCCTCAAGGCGCAGGAGCAGCCCCAGCACTACTGCCTGCTCTTCAACGTCTCCACCAGCCTGCGGAGAGGGCCGGAAAGCGGGCAGGCTCAGGCGCCCTCCCGGCGGGGCGCGGACGGGCAGGGGACCCCACGCGGCCGCCGTGCGCTCACCACTCCATGGCCTCGTCCAGGCCAGTGCCCTTGGTGGCCGACGTCTTGAAAATCTGCCACTTCCGGTCCTTCAGAGCGGGCAGGCCCAGGGCGTTCGCCATCTCTGAGGGCGTCATGGCCTGCTCCATGTCCTGCTTGTTCGCAAACACCACCAGGATGGCCTTCCTCAGCTCCTCCTCCTAGGAGAGAGAGCACTTCACATCCCGCGCCAGTCTGCTCCCCCGAGGTGAGGAATAGATGCCGAGAATGCGTCTGGGGGTGGGGTGCTTCTTTTTGAGAGGCTCCTGCTGTGCAGTTCAGGCTTGAACTCCCTATGGAGCCCGGGGTGGTGCCAACTTGCAGTGACCCTCCTGCCTCAGCCTTCCAGGTGCTGGGATTGCAACCCTGGCCACCGTGCCCAGCACAAGTATATTTAAAAATTATTAATAATGCTCACTACAAATTATTCAAGTGATAGATATATAAAGAGAAAAGCTCCACCTGTATCCCTACCTTCTAAACGTGATCACCATTAACAGTATTTTCTACTAGCACTGTGTTCTGCACATACTCATTAAATACATTTACCCACTGAAGATATGTATATGTACTCCTTCACCTTGCTTTTTAAAAAGTAAAATTACAAATGTTTCTCTAAGCCCTACAAATTCTTTCAAGGCAGACGTGTGGTGCACGCCCATAGTCCCAGCAGTAGGAAGGCTGAAGCAGGAGGATCCTGGGTCCCAGGCCAGCCAAGACCAGGTGCAGAGCCCCAAGGTCTGGTGCACGGCTCGATCTGCACAGGTGGAGGCTCGTGCAGCTGGGCGCTGTAAACACAGGAAGGGCGATGACAACATGCAAGGGCCGGCCATGTGCAGCAACGCAGAAAGCGCTGTGCCTCCACACGACGCCTCTGAGCTACAGGGGACACTTTGGGGGTCAGGGCACAGGTCAGCAGGACGGCTATGTTGGAAGCACGGGTCCCAAGAGGGACGCCACAGGGCCGGACCCGCCTCTGCAGCTCTACTTCTGGAGCAGAAGTTGCAGGTACACAAGGAAACGTCACCAGCGGGGTGGGGAGAGCCTGTCTGCACACGTGACCCTGGGAGTCAGGGCGTCCGCGTCTCACCTCCAGCATGGCGACCAGCTCCGACTTGGAGATGCCAATCCGGTCCCGGTCACAGCTGTCCACCACGTAAATGACCGCATCCGTGTTTGAGTAGTAGCATCTCCAGTACGGCCTACAGGGTCAGAGAGGTAGGTGTGTGTCACATGTGAGAGCGCCACGCATGCAGCCATGCCCCGTTTCTCATGGGCACCACCCGGTCGGTTGTGTGCCCCTTGGAGGCTGCAAGGTTGACAGGATACTAATAAATAGGAAATCACAGCCAGGTGTGGTGGCCACACCTAATCCCAGTACCTGGGAGGCTGAGGCAGGAGGATCGCCCGGAGTTCAAGGTCAGCCTGGACTACATAGAGAGACCCTGACTCAAAAACAGAACAAAATTAAATCAGGGAACCAAAAAGTTCTGAAATGAGTTCAGACTTCAGGATAAAAGAATAGAAGTTATAAGATATTAAATGTATTAATAGAAGTCCTACACATTCCTGATCATTGTAGCTTAAAGATCTTTAACCAGCAATTCCTTGAAAAGGAACAGACTTAATTTTAATGTGATTTTATATAACAGTCATTAGTCATCAAAGGCACCAAGAAGTAGAAATGGCTAAAACTAAAGTGGAAAGTGACCGAAGAGATGAGTGAGGCAGGCGGCGGTACTCGATGCCCCTGCTGCCAACAGCAAGCAGCACAGCCGCAGCGGGCCGGGCGGGAGGCGTCTGCGGCTGTGGCACTGGCTGCAGGGTGGACCTGCGCTGCGGGCTGGGGACTGAAGCTGGGCCTCATGCTGAGCCCCGTCCCCAGGCCTCTTTACTTCTCACTCTGAGAGGGGCTCTTGCTCAGTGGCCCAGGCTGGCCTTGAACCTGGCCTCCTCCTGCCCCAGCCTCCCGAGTATCTGCCCCATCACGACAGCCTGTAAGGCGTTTTCATAAATTCCAGAGCAGTCTCTCTCAGAGGAGCTGACCAGACTGAGAGGGAGGGCCCTTCTGAATTAGAACTACTGACAGGAGCCAGGGGTTTAGCTCAGTGGTTCCACCGCCTGCCTCGCAAGCGCAAGGTCCCGAGTTCAATCCTCGGTACCAAAAAACAAAACAAAACTACTGATTAATTAGGTCTTGACGTTTTTATAAGATTTCTTACTTAAGGGATAACTGAAAAATTGGCTTCCTTGGATGCACTCAGGAAACAGGCAGTTTCAAATTTTACCTCATTTTAGACTAGCAGCTCCCATCTAATTTATGAGAGAGACTGTATTTTGATTTACTGCTATTTAAAAAAACCAATCGATGCCAACACTCAGGAGGCTGAGGCAGCAGGACTGCTGCTGAGCTTGAGGCCAGCCTGGGCTGCACAGTGAGACCTTGTCTCAAAAAGCAAAAAAGAAAACACAAAGACAAAAATCAATCAATGTTTAAATACCACAAAACACAAACGAATGTTTATACCGTACCTGATACTTGTCTGTCCTCCTAAATCCCACACCTGGAATTTCAGGTTTTTGTATGTCACCGTCTCTACATTAAATCCGATGGCTGAAAGAGAAATCAAACCACTAGCATGTGCAGACGGACGCGTGCCTCCACAGCAGCCAGTGTGCCTGTCCAGCTGGTCATCATGTGCGTAACACAGACACACGCCTTGCGCACATGTGCGTGCACACACACACACAGCTCCGTGGTCCTGCTGTTAGTGCCCGGGGTGCCACACTGCAGGGCTCAGAAGCTGTGTTTACAAAGTACACTGGAACTTTGGTGGACATCAAATAAACAAGGATCAAAAACAAGCGCAGCTGGATTCTGCACGGCACTGCGCAGCTCTGTGGAAGCGAAGCCGCACTCTCCTGGCTGGGGTCTCAGTGCCCTGAACCCTTCCCGCTGCCTCCTCAGGCAGAGGTGCTGTCCCCAAGAGGGGCCGAGGGTGGAAAGGGTGCCGAGAAAGCTCAGCGTATGCGAAGAATACTTACATTTTACAAGCTTCAAAAATCAGTCAAAAATGACTTCGGGTCCTAACTGGGTGATCAATGTTGGCTTTTCATCAACTGTACTGGAAAGTGATTCTGAGGGTTTGTTGCGCTTATCTGTCTCCCGCCACTGAGCCATGGCCTGACTGAGGCTAACAGCAAGCTCAGAACGTCCCCCTCAGAGCAAGGCAGGCGCCTGACCACCTGTCACTGCTCACAGACTGAGCTCAGGCAAAGGCTGGGAGATGCCGCCCTGCAATGCCACCCACCATGTGGGCACCGAGGGCCACCAGGGAGGCCGGACGGGAGGGGACAGAGAGGTGAGAAGCGAGGCAGCAGAAACGAAGAGACGCCACAGCCTCACGAGGTGCCTTCATGAAATCTGAAACCCTAAAGAGTAACTGTGGGGTGAAACTAACAATTCCCAGCAAACTGCAGAGTCGCTGGGATGGAGTTTATGCACCCTATTCTCCAAACTCAATCAACACGGGGAAAGTGCAGTGTCAGCAGTATTCCCATGACACCAAACAGGGCTGCTGGAAATCTTTTTTTTTTCTTTTTCTTTTTTTTTTGCAGTACCAGGGATGGAACTGAGGACCTTGCGCTTGCGAGGCTGGTGAGCTGCCACTGAGCCACATTCCCGGCCTATTTGAGAATGTTTTTCTACACAGCAACAATCTGAAGTTGAGGCACTGCTGTTTTTAAGTACTGGTTTACTTTAATATTCAGTCTACAAATTAGATCTTTAGAAGAAATCAATAAATTACTGGAGAGAAACTAATCATCGTTCAAAGAGTGGCAATACAGACAAAAGGCACTTTCCATGCACTAGTATGACTTAACATTCATATAATTCTTTCCAGAATTTTGCAAAGCAGTGTCATAAGCTTCATTTTCTTTCCCCTCAAAGCCCTCAGACATTTATTATCTTCATTTTAGCACTAAAGCTACTGATTCTCAGAGAGATTCAGTGACTTAGGCCAACTTCAGCTGGCGCTGCAGCGGACAGAGGGTCCTCATCCCACCAAACTGCTTCTCACTGGTGGAAAAACTTCTCAATATGATGTCCATAAGTTTACAGTATAATTTTTTATAATTATTCAGGAAGCCTTATTAGAACGGAAACCTGAACACACTTACAATTAGTTTATCATACAATACTTACTAGGAATAGTTGTAACAACTTCTCCGACCTGCAACCTGTACAAAATTGTGGTTTTTCCTGCACCATCCAATCCCAAAATTAAAATCCTCATTTCCCGGGTTCCAAAGAGGCTGGAAAAAATACTTGAGAAAAAGCCACCTAAAAGATAGTAAAAACAAAAATGTAGTCAGTATCATTTTGTGAGCTAGGTCCATAAAACATTTCATCTTGCCCTTTGAAAGCTATGTACCAATTAACAAAAATAATTTTTCCTGGATACACAGGTAGTTATTTTTGCTTTCAGTAAAATATATAATTGAGCACCAACAAGTCATTAGTGATGTCAGTAGGTCCTATATAGGGCACCAGGCAGGCGCTGATTGACAGAGCCAGTCTCCTCCAGGAACTGTTTCTGCTCCAGGGCCAAGTCACCGCCTCCGAGAACCAAACACCCTGAGGCCCCTGCACATGAAGAGCAGCACTGCCACCCTTACTGTCTGCAGTTACTCAGCATTCTCCACCAGGCAACAAAACTCGCCCAAAAAACTGCGCTCACAAGTCAAAAGCTACCAGAACTACTTTGGAAAGAAAGTTCATTTTATAACATAAAGCTACACCCAGCAGGGCGTGCTGGTGCACACCTGAAATCCCAGCACTGGGGAGGCAGAGGCAGGAGGGTCGCCACGAGTTCCCTGGGCTACACAGTGAGTTCAAGACCAGACTGAACTACACAGCAAGATGCTGTCTCAAACGAACAAACAAAAACAATAAAGCTACACCCAAATGTACTAAGAAATACTTCCAGAAAACTTCCAGAGGGCAAATGTTCCGGGCAATGTCAAGGTACTCCAGGCACAGTCCCCTTCCGACCAAAATTCACGACAGAAAATGAAAACAGTTACACGTTACGAAGACAAAAGGGGTGGGGGTGGGGGGGCGGACAACGACAGTGTGTGCTATTCGGAAAGGCCTGGCGCTCTCCAGGGCTGAGGCCGGGGAGATGAACGCGCCGGAGGCTCAGGGAGGCGGGTGGCCGCGCAGGCGAAGGCGCGGGAGCACAACCTGAGGGACCAGCGCGGCTCAGCCCCTGGGACGGGGAGGACGGCGCCGAGCCGAAAGGCCTTCGACAGGCCCGCGGGTGGAACGGTTCAGGGCCCGGCCCAGCGGCGCCTCCCGCCGCCTCCGCCCCCCTCCGGCCCGAACGCCTCACCCATGATGCGCGTCGGTCCTCCCTCGCCTGCGCTCGGCAGCGACTCCTACTCGACCTCGGCGCCGCCACCTCCGCTCGCCCGGCTCCGGCCGCGGCCCCCGCGATCGCAGGCCGGCCCCGGTCCGTCCTCGGGACTTCCACGTCGGCGCCGCGGGAGGGGCGGGGCGGGGCGGGGCGGGGCGCGCGGCCCACGCGACTGTGCCCGGGCTCGGCGGCCTGAGCGTCCGTGTCAGCGCTTTCGACACCGAAGCCCCGGCTCGCGAGGAACCGGTGCCGAGGATACCAAACTAAAAAAATTAGAGGACATTCCTCTCTCCTGATTCTGCTTTTATGTGTAGGAAAACCTTCTGAAATAGGGAAATTTTGATTTTTATGTTGAATTCTGACAACCAAATGTGGCGAATCGGCGAACTCGGAGGGTGAGGACGGCGTCAAGCAAGCGGCGCGCAGAGCGCAGGCGCAGGCTGCGGCGGCTTCGGAACACGGGTCCTGGATGTAGTTGCTGCGGGTTGTCCTGGCTCTGCCCGCTTCCGCCCGGAGGAAGCGCGGCTACGTCATAACCATGGGAACCCCCGCCAGCGCATGCGCAGGAGCTCACACCCGGCAGGTTGGCCGGAGCGGTATTTCGAGTCGGACACCGGATACTGCCCGGGTCAGCGGTTTGGACAGGCGGATGCGGGTCAGGGGGCGGAGGTTTGCCCCCCACCCCCCAGGGGCGTCCTTTGGAAGCTGTGTAGATCTTGACAGCGAAATGTGCGTGGGAGCAGGGGAGATGGGGAAAGCGAGTCACCAGGCTTTCCGTATTTTGTTTGTGTTTTTGAAACAGGTCTCACTATGCAGCCCAGGCTGGCCTCGAGCTCATTGGCGATCCTCCTCCCTCAGCCTCCCTAGTGCTGGGATTACAGGCGTGCTCCACCACGTCAGGCTTAGAAATTTTCATCTTTTGAACAGTTTATGGACTAAAAATTTTTCCAGCCTTAGAGATATGTGACAAATGTATATATTTGGCATGTACAGAGCCATGTCTCGACCTAAGTTATCACCTGACCGTTTTTTTAATTTTAGTTTGTTAGACACTATTTTTACTCCGGGTTTCTCATATAAGAAAAACCATGTGATATTTAAGTCTTTATTTTAGTTTATCAGTCTTTTTGTTTTTATAGTTACTTCCGTGTATGGTGAGAACGTTACAATCTCATAGCAATTGTCAAGTGGACCATGCAGTATTATTAAGTAAAATCGCCGTGCCTGCGACAGAGTCCAGGGTGTGTGCATAAATGAAACTAGCCTTTTCCTGACAGTCCTCCACCCCAGCCCTGTATCCCTTGGGAATCGCTGGGCTGACTCAGACCCTTCTGAGCCACACTTTCTGGGATTATTGATATAGGGTGATGGTTTTTCTGTGCTTTCTTTTTTTTTTTTTTTTGGTTGGTTGGTTTTGGTTTTGGTTTTTTGAGACAGAATCTCACTATGTAGTTGAAGCTGGCCTTGAACTCGCTGTGTAGTCCAGGCTTGAATTTGCAGAGACCTTCCTGCCTCAGCCTCCTTAGTACTGGGATTACAGTCGTGCACCACCATACCCAGTAGGCAGTTTGATGGAATACTTTTATTTCTCAAAATATACCCACTTAATCCTTTGCCTTTTCAGTAAGCGTCTGGTCTAGTTCTTGGGATGCATCACAAACGAAACAAAAATCAGAAACCCACTGGTGCTCAGGAGCTTTGGATCTAATTAAGCTTTTTAAATTGCCTTACACTCACTAAGACGTAAGATCTATGGGCGCAAGTATTTTCTTTTCCATTTTTCTGGCAATTTTATTCTTGTGCATTAGCACTAAGCAAATATTTGTTAAATTATAAAATAAATGGGCTGGGGGCGTCCCGGCCGCGAGCTCACCGTGTGCTCCCTGCTCCTTGGGCTCCTGCGGCCGCCCCGCCCGCCATGCCCTCCTCCTCGGAAGACATCTACGCCGCCGCGTTCCCGGGCAAGCGCCCCCCCCCCCCAGGCGGCCCTGCGGCTGCGCTTCATGCGGCTGTCGGAGCACTCCAGGAGCACGCCGCCGGCCACGACCTGTACAGTGCCGGTGATTATATAATACCACCGATGGAGAACGCTCTTGTGAAAACGGACATTCAGATTGCTCTTCCTCCTGGGTCCTATGGAAGAGTAGCTCCACGATCTGGCTTGGCTGCCAAACACTTCATAGATGTTGGAGCTGGAGTCATAGATGGAGATTATAGAGGAAATGTTGGCGCTGTGCTGTTTAATTTTGGCAAAGAAAAGTTTGAATTAAAAAAGGCGATCGAATTGCCCAGCTCATGTGTGGACGGACTTATTACCCAGAAATAGAAGAAGTTCAAGGATTGGACAGTACCGAGAGGGGTTCCGGAGGCTTTGGATCCACTGGGAAGAATTAATTAAAATTTAGGCTAAAATGAGAAAATGCCCTTTTTTCTTAAAAAGAGACTTTTTGGCTAAAGTGTTTTATACATCTGTAAACTTAAAATTTTTAATTTGCTATGGTAAAGGAAAAGGTATCTCAAAAAATGCAAAAAAAACACAAAGGTGTCTCTGTTAGCATCGCTTAGAAACTTTGTGTTATCTGCAGTTGAAGGCTGTATATAAATCTGATTTGTGGTGACCTGATACAGACATAAAAATCTAATGTATATCAGTTACAGATTTTTAAATAACTGTAATTTAATTCAATAAACATTCAACATAAAAAATAAATAAATAAATAAAAATAAATGAGCCGGGGATTTAGCTCGGTGGTTCTGTCGACTCCATCACAAGTGCAAGGTCCCGAGTTCAATCCCCGGTACTAAAAAAAAAAATTATAAAATAAGTTCTTGAGGGCAGTGTCATAAATATTAGTTAATTCTGACACATATGTTCTGCGATTTGTTAGACTGTTTCCTAAAACAGTCCTAACTGAACCACGTTTCCTAATTTGATGAAAGACGCCAATCAAGGAAGTTGTCCTATTCGCAGCGAAGCCACCAGGCGGCGCTGTTGCTTCAGAGTAACTGGAAGGCTCCTATCAGTCGCTGGATTTCTTACAAGCCGAGGGGACAGCTGAATCCTTTTCAAATCTTATGGTCCGATAAAATATTTCTAAATTTTAAAATATGCATGTGCTTTCACCAATATCACTGTTTAAAATTTTGCAGCTTTCCAAAGAGTTTTCCTGTTTGCTTTTTGTTTTGTTGTTTTGAGGCAAGTTCTCATGGTGTGGCTCAGCAAGCTGACTTTGAATCTGTCATCCTCCTGCCTCAGCCTTCCCAGTGCTGGGAGTACACAGCGAGACCCAGCAGGGCCATGCTCTTCGGCGAACTCTAACATAAATACCTGCACAGGGCACCGGAAGGTGTGTACGAGAATGTCTAACTGGCACCATTCATAAAACTCAGAGCTGTGAGGCAGGTGTGGTGTTGCATGCCTGTCATCCCAGCACTTGGGAGGCTGAGGCAGGAGGATCAAAGCCAGACTGGACTGCATAGAGAGACCCTGTCCAATAAACAGAATAGGACAGAGTTGAAATAAGGAAGTTCTCTGAATGTTGCCCAACCTGCTGTGTGGGAAAGACTTGAAATGGCACGGGTCCCACCAGCCTACTTTGCATTTCCCTTGAATACTTTAAAAAAAAAAAAACCAACTTGCAGGATTTGTTTTCTAGAAAGAACTTTAACTCAAATATTAACTTACCATTTTGGGCAGAGAAAAGAACTGCAGAGTCACCTTCTGGTCTGAGTCACTTTGTGGCCTCAGCGCCCTTCCACGCGGATTCTGTGCAGCCCCAGAAATGCTCCTTTACATCTAACGATCACACACATCCACCCCGCCCCAGAGGGCAAACCCAGGGTGGCGCCCCAGAGCACAGCCCAGTCCGGTCCGGTCCCACTGCACTTGAACCAGAGATCCTCCTGCCTCAGCCTCCCAGAGTACTGGAATTACAGGCATGGGCCACCGCTCCCTAACAATTGTACACATTTCACAATGATATATCTTGGCAAGTAATCTGTATCAATACGTGTAGATCTGTCTCATTCATTTCACCAGTTGAAAAAACGCTAAATGATAAAGTGGAAATTCATTAGTGCTAATAAATAGCATTTCTCCATCTCCACCTCCAGTCTTCTCTGGCACTGGAAAACTACCCTGCCACAAAGCCCACACAGGTGTGTTCCTGAGGGAAGGGGCACTGCCCAGATGGGGAGGTCCAGTTTGGGCAGTAGCTTGACTCAGTGTGATCCACAGTCAGACCTGAGTGGTCTCCCTGCACTGAGTCCTCCACCCTGGAGTCAATATCACTGCTCCCGACAGTGAGGAGAGGGAGGCTGACGCCACCCCCAGACAAGAGGGCCGGGGTCCGGGAAGGGACTCGGTGAAGGTATCCTTGCCCACCGTGGTGGGGCACACCTGTCATCCCAGCGCTCGGGAGGCTGAGGCAGGAGGATTGCTCCAAGCTTGAGGCCAGCCTGGGCTACACCAGAGACCCTGTCTCAAAAAAAAGACAAAGAAAGAAAAAGGCATCAATTAAAAAATTGATTTCCTATTAAAGGCTATGCTTCCTGGGGAACCATATGACCTTAGGGATTATACATGTTCGTTCATTCAATAAATAAATATCCACTGAGCACCAGCAATAGGCTGGTCACCGAGTTCGGCCAGGGTCTTTCCCTACAGGAAGGAAAACATGTTATTCTCAGCATACAAACAGGACGTGAAGCTGAGGCAGGAGGATTACAAGTTTGAAGCCAGCCCGAGCTACATAGTGAGACCCTGTCTCAAAGCAAGAAAAAGCATAACAAAGGAACATAGAAACAAGGAAATAAGCAAGATGCATGCAGATTGCAAGAAACGCCCGGAAGGACAGTGGTAACGGGGTACACCGTAGATAGCTAAGAGAGCAGGAGGGGAGCCAGGCCACGGAAGGCCGGGCGGTGAGGTCACAGGGGGAACCGGAAGCGGAAGTGAGAGGCCACAGGGGCGTGGCCCGTGTCGCTGCTTCTCGCGGTGAAGGGCTCGGCTTTGCCCAGGGCTCCGACACATGCGAAGGCGGGCCATCACCTGATCCTGTATTTTATTAAGAACACATGGACAGGAGATTTAGCTCAGTGGTTCCAGCGCCTGCCTCGCAAGCGCAAGGTCCCGAGTTCGATCCCCGGTACCAAAAAAAAAAAAAAAAAGAAGAGTCATAAAAACAGAGAAATATTTTATATTGTTACCTTCTTCTTTTTTGGTTTTTTGAGACAGGCTCTCACTGTGTAGTTCAGGCTGGTCTTGAACTCACGGTGATCCTCCTGCCTCAGCCTCCCAAACGCTGGGTTTACAGGCATGTGCCACCACGTCCAGCTGTATTTTTACATATTTTTTATCAATGTTCTTGATGATCTCTTTGATATTGACTGAACCAGTGTAATATATTCCTTCAATGAGTATGCACCAGTCTACTATGTGCCAGACCGTGTGCTAGATTCTAGTGATAAAGTCCAGTAGTGAAGCAAAGAAAGGTGATGCAGAAGGAATACTGAGGCTGGCATTGGTGGTACGTGTCTGCAGTCCGGCACTCGGGAAGGCTGAGGCAGGGGGATCTCGAGTTCCAGCCCAGGCTGGGCTACTTGGTGGTTTAACAAGACCCTGTCTCAAAATAAGAAAATTTTAAAAGGGGTGGAGATGCAGCTCAGGGCATAGGCCCTGGGCTCAGTGTCTAGTGCCGGAACTGTAATGGTGATAAAGATACCAATACGGAGCTGCAGCTCAGGGGAAGGCCCTGGGCTCCAGCCTCTCAACCCCGCGTTTATCGTTGCTTTTATTCTAAATTCTCCTGCCCTTTGGGGATCCGTAAGCAGTCTCCCTCCCAGCGTTTGAATTGACTTTTTCTCCTTCAGAATAGCTGGCAGTCTGTTTTGTAATCAGGAAGGAAACCCGAGCTGGCAACTGCCTGAGAAAACCTTGTTAGCAAGTTTCGCGTCCGTGCGGAAAGGAGAACTGGCCCTCCGGGGCTCTCAGGCCCTGCACCCCGCCTCGGCGTTTTCGCGGGCACCGCGTGGGAAAGTCGCGCGAACCCCGTTTGCGCTGCGTCCCCGGCCTTGACCTCTGATACCGATCTGGGGCAGGTGTTGGGGAGCTGGCAGCTGATCCCGGGACTCTGGCGCCAGAGCGCAACCCGCCCCGCACCCCGCCCGGCCCGCGGTCTGTGATCGACGGGACCCCCGAGGCAGGAGGGGCTGGCCATTCCCACTTGGGCCTGAGGAGGAGGAAGTTCATTATCATTATCATTCAGAGCTTTCTTTTTGCTTTTTTTTTTTTTTGTACCCGGGATCGAACAAGGGACTTTGGCAGGGGTCGGAACCAGAGCTAAATCCTCCGCCCCTTTTTTCCTTTCTTTTTTGAGACAGGGTCTCACTCTGCAGCCCCGGCTGGCCTCAATCTCATATCGATCCTCCTACCTCAGCCTCCCGAGTGCTGAGATCAAGGCGTGCGGCCCCACGCCAGGCTCCTCCAGTGATTTTCTGTCGAGTAGAAATGGCTTGGGGCTCCGGTCTTCCCTTTCTCAGCCCTCTCTGCTGCTGGATGCAGCCCCTGCCTTTCCATACCCTATGCCCCGCTTACCCAGGGCTCACGCGACACGGAAAGTGATTGCTAAGCACTAGGCCAGCCTCAGCAGGAACACGGCAGAGGCCGCCTGAGACTGTTGGATTAGCAGGTCAAAAGGAAGCCACATGGCTTTACCTGTGAGCCAATGCTTCTGCCAAACTATTTTTCCATTTAAAAAGTGTGCATATAAGCCAGGCATGGAAGGGCACTCCTGCAGTCCCAGCACTCCGGGAGGCCGAGGCAGGAGGACTGAGTTTCAGACCAATATTAGTTATTTAGCAACTTAGTCGGACCCTTCCCCGACCCCAAAAAACATTTAAAGGGCTGGAGATGTAGCTTGATGTGAAATCCCCAGTATTTAAAAAAAAAAAAAAAAAGGAAGAGAAAAGAAAAAAATGGGAAAGAAAAAAAACATGAGAAAACAAGGCAACAAAATGCTTCCCGAAATCCCTGGCTCCCCAAAAGCTGGTCCATGGGGCATTGATGAGGAGGAAATAAAAATCCAAATGGCAGAATTAAATGAAGTGATAAAAGAAGAAATAAAAGCAATCAATAAGACACATAGCAAGCTGATTCCTGGTGTAACTGAACAGAGAACTTAATAAATGAAATTACCAGTGAGCTTAAGGAAGACAAAAATAAAGAAATTAGCTAAGCTAAAGAAAACAATATGAGACATGAATAACAGGTAGGCAAATAATTAGAGTCCATGACAAAGTACCAAAGAGAAATCCAGGAGGTAAAAAATTCTACTGGTAACACGGGCAGCAGAGGTGACAGTGTGAGGAGAGAGTGTTAGAACTAGAAGACAGAGCTGACGCAGGTGACCGTGTGCTCAGAAGTGCCCCAAAAGAAGAAAAAAAGAGAGAGAGCTGTCATGGAAAATGAATCCAACCACTGCAAGATGACTCAACTAGGATTGAAGGGGAAAAGGTGAACTGGAATCAGTGAAAAATCAGAATATGGTGAGTGGCATGAAGAGCCTGTTTATAGAAACCACAGCTGAAGACTTGCCAAGTACAGGGACAGAATTTAAGATAGGCACGGCATAAAAAACACCAAATAAATAAGATCAGAAGAGAACTTCCAAATGCCCCAATCCTGAAAGGACAGAATCCTAAATGCTGTTAGAGAAAAGCAACAAATCGCTTCAAAAGGTAGAGCCATTAGAATTACACCAGACTTCTCATCACATAAGGCTGGGAGAACTTGGAATGAAGTGTTTCAAGCCCTGAAAGAAAACAACTTCCAGCCCGAGATTTAGCTTAGTGGATCCACCGCCTGCCTTGCAAGCATGAGGTCCTGAGTTCGATCCCTGGTATCAAAAAAAGGAAAAGGAAAGAAAACAACTTCCACCACAGACTCATATATCCTGCCAGACTACCTTTCAAAAGTGATGGGAAAATAAGGGGTTTTCATGACCTCCAAACCAGCACTCCCCAAAAAATTCTCAAGGATATCCTAGACAGAGATGACGAAGCCAAGATGACAAAAAGTCTAGTGGAATGAATACACCAAGCAAGGTGAGCAATTAAGCAACAGGGAAAAATAAAGGAATAATGCAATGATAGGAACAAGTCTCAGTAATAACTCCCACTATGAATGGCCTCAACTCCCCAGTTGAAAAGTAAAGTTTGACAGATTGGATCAAAAACCAGTCCAGTGGTGTGCTGCATTCAAGAGACACATTTGATCCCAAAACAAATCCACAGACTAAAAATCAAAGGATGGAAAGCAATAGTCTGTGCAACATGAGCCTGACAGTAAGCAGAAGTAGCTATCCTATTTTTAGACAAGGTGGACTTCCAACCAAAACCAATCAGAAGAGCAAAGAAGGTCATTACATATTGGTTAAGGGAAAAATTCACCAAGAAGACAGAACAGTTTGTCTTGGTTACTTTCTCTACACTGAAACAAAATACCCAACATCCACAAGTTAAAGGAGGAGGAAAGGTTTATTTTAGCTCATAGTTTCTAGAGGTTTCAGTCCATAGTTGGCTGGTACCAAACCAGGGCAGCACAGTAGAGGAGAAACAGTCCATAGCAGTGCAGGCAGGGGGCAGGAAGCAGCAAGCCTCCCTTTCCCTTTTATGCCATCCAGGCTACAAGCCTATTGGATGGTGCCATCCACACCCAGAGTGAGCCTTCCCATTAACCACACCCAGAACCATGCTAAACCAAGCAGCAGATTAATTTAGTTATCACATACCTTTAATCCCTATTCACACACCCTAAATCCAGCCACTTCTGAAAAGCCCCACCTCTGAGCATATGAGGCTTTGGGGGGGACATCTAGACACAAGCTGTAACAGTCTGCTGTGGTCCCCAAAAGACTCAAGTGCATCACTTTATGCAAAAGGCATTTAGTCAATCTCTAAGAGTTGTCAACATCCTAACAGTTTTAGCATTGCTGAAAAGTCCAAATTCAAATTCACTTCTGCAATTTAAGGCAAACTCTTAGCTGCTAGCCCCTGTAAAAATGAAAAGAAAGCTAAATACTACCCACATATAATGGCAGAAGACAAACATTCCCTTTCCTAAAGGTACAAGTAGGGGAATAAAAAGGATTGAGACCAAAGCAAGACTAAAATCCATCAGGGCAAACATTAAACCCCTTAGTTCTCTATGTCCAGCACCTGGGTTTATGTCAAGATGTGAACTGCAAAGGGCTTGAGGGGTCTCCACCCCTATAGCACTTCTGTTATTGAAGCTCCCATGACTTCTCTCTTGGGCCAGCTCTGCTTACTCCTGGCAGTTTTGCTCAGATGATCCACATTCCTGGCTTCTCCAACCTTCTGGGGTCTCCACTCCACCTTCGGCTTCACACTCACAGCTTCACGCACTGCCCACTCAGGGGCACGCTGCCTGGCCTCCCAGGCCTCCTTCTGAAGCCTGGGTGGAAGCCTTCCTGACCACACAACTCTTGCATTCTGCATGCTCCTAAAACCAGTGCCATGTGGATGATGCCAGGTTCTGCCGCCAGCTTGAGCACTAGCCAGGCTTCCTCCTCTCTTGCCTGTGGGGGCTTCCTTCTCTCTTGGCTCTGGACTGCTGAGCACTCTGAACTCAATCCTGAGGAACAAATTCCTTGCTCTGCCATCCTGGAACATGGTGCTCTGGGACTCCCATCTCAAAGCAAAATCTTTCACCTTTGCAACTCTGAGGCTGCAAAGGCTGGAGTCCTGCTGTTTCTTGTGATGCCCTCAGGCCATCTTTTCTTTTCTCCCATTGCAAAGTTTTTGGCTTTTGGGTGCTAATCTTTTCACCACCCAAGTTCTCCACTCCATCTTTCCAGGCCACAACTTTACTGGAGCTTCCTTTCTGACCAAATTCAAAACCTTTTAAATCATTCTGCTAGGCCATTTGCTCTTCATTCTCAAGTTAGAGCTGGATAAAAGCCCCCAGCAGTATCCGTACCACTGCCTCAACACTGGACTGCCTTGAAATTTGTTCCATGAACTTAATTAGTCCACCACCTTTAATCTCAGTCTCGGGCAATGTGTCTGGAAATGAGCAAAGTGAAGACAAAATTTTCTACCAGAGCCAACAGCCAATGCAGTCCTTGTTCCCAGCTGAAATCTTCTGAGCTCATTCTCTACCAGCTACACTTCTACCAGCATTCTGGTCTTCTAGGCTCTGCCCAGAATCTCCCATCAAGCTTGACCCTTAACACTCCAAGGTCGCTTCTCCAGCTGGCATCTCCAAACATTCCAAACTCTTCCCAAAAGCCAGTTACAAAGGCTTCTGAACCCCATGTTCAGGTAACATCACACCAATGACCCCATTTCTGGTACCAAAATCTATCTTAGTCACCTTTCTCATTGCTCATGCAAAATACCCGACACCCACAAGTTTAGGGAGGAGAGGTTATCTTAGCTCACAGTCTC
Source organism: Heterocephalus glaber (assembly GCF_053883595.1). Taxonomy (NCBI): domain Eukaryota; kingdom Metazoa; phylum Chordata; class Mammalia; order Rodentia; family Bathyergidae; genus Heterocephalus; species Heterocephalus glaber. Next base: position 18,964,732 of record NW_028258357.1, read on the forward strand.
TGGAGAGTTCTGTCCATAGCTGGCTGGCTTGAGGGCAGGGCAGCGTGGCAGGACAGGGTGGGCAGGAGGCAGGAAGCAGCAAGCCTCCCTTTCTCTTTTATCCCATCCAGGCTACAAGCCCATTGGTTGGTGCCACCCAACACAGGTGGGCCTTCCCATTATCCACAGCCAGAACCATGCTACACCAAGCAGCAGACTAATGTAGTGATCACATACCCTTAATCCTCATTCACACACCCTAGACCCAGGCTTCCCTGAAAAGACCCAGGCTTCCCTGAAAAGACCCACCTATGAATGCATGTGGCTTTGGGGGACATCTAGACACAGCCGTGACAGACATCTACAAACTATTTCACCCATGAACAACAGAATACACATTCTTCTCAGTAGCACTCAGAACTTTCTCCAAAACACATCACAAACTAGCCCATAAAGCAGGCTTAAATAAATACAAAAGAATCACAATTACCCCACGCATTTTATTAGGTCAAAGTGCAATGAAAGTAGGGTTTTGGCACCAAAAAAAAAAAGTGAACTAGAGCCAGGCATGGTGGCACACACCTGTAATCCCAGCACTCAGGAGGCTGAGGCAGAGGGATCTCTGAAAGTTCAAGGCCAGCCTGGGCTGCATAGTGAGTTCAGGGCCAGTCTGGACTACAAAGGGAGACCCTGCCTGAAAAAAAACACAAAAAAAACAAGAAAGAAAGAAAAGAAAAACAGAGTGAGCCCAAATAAATAATTGGATGATTCAACTAAAGGTCCTAGAAAAACAAGAATAATCCAAATCCAGTGCTAATACAAAGAAGGAAATTATAAAGATCAGAGCAGAAACTGAGATTTAAAAAAATAAAAGAATCAAAGAACTGGTTCTTTTTTTTTTTTTGAACCCTGGGATCACAGACATGTACCCACGCCTAATTCCTTTCCTTCCTTCCTTCCTTCCTTCCTTCCTTCCTTCCTTCCTTCCTTCCTTTCTCTCTCTCTCTTTCTGTCTTTCTTTCTTTCTCTTTCTTTTTTAGAACTAGTTCTTCAAAAGAACAAACAAAATAGCAAAACTTCCAGCCCAACTTAGCAAAAGAAGGAAATAAAGACCTCTATCAATGCAACTAGAAATAAGGAAAGGCAGCTGGATATGAGCTATGATCCTAGCACTCAAGAGGCTGAGGCAGGAGGATCACCGTGAGTTCAAGGCCAGCCTGGGCTACATAGCGAGACAGAAAACAAAAACAAAACAACAACAACGAAAAGGCAAATTCACAATGGATACTACTAAATTCAGATGCTTATTAGTAACTGCTTTAAAAACCAGTTGTCCAATAAATTGGAAAATCCAGAAGAAACTGATAGACTTCTAAATACATATGGTGCAGCAAAGTTAGGTAGAAATATCATAGGCTGTCAGACAGGGCTGGGCCCTGAAATCATGCAGTGCATGAGAACACATGGAAGCCGTGTCTGGAGGCACATGTGGAGAAGGTTAAAGTCACAGTGGCCAGATTTCCATGCTTCCCTAGGGATGGACAGAAATTTGAGATTGTTGGCCACACCCTTGGGCTTTCCTGTAGATAGACCGGCATCTCCCTGGGGGTGGGCGTCCTTTCCCACCCACTGAGACTAAGAAGACTAAAACTGAAGCTCATGGCCCAAGGTCAAGGATGTCACCCACACACCCTCGTTGCTGTTGGGTCACTGTTACCTAAGCGACTGCTTGTAACCTCTCTGGCTGATCACAGCTCTCACCCACGTGCTGCCCACCCCACGTGACTTTGCTCTGCAGAGCTTCCTTTGAGGAGTGGGCTCCTTGGCAACCTGTGTGGCTCTCCTCCTGTCTCAGGAGCTGTTCCCATTCCCCATTCCCGTTCCCCAACACATTTTTCTACTCTTAACCTCTGTGCTCCTTAGAATTCGTTCTTCAACTTTGGGGAACATGAACTGACATCTAGCATTTTGGAAGTTCCATTATCCCCCCATATCACACATAAATACCAAAAATGAACAAAGAAAACATAGCAACCCTGCCCAGGTGTGGCGGTGTTCACCTGTAATCTCAGCACTCGGGAGGCTGAGGCAGGAGGATTCCAGTGAGTTCGAGGCCAGCCTGAGCTACATAGTGAGACCCTGTCAAAGAAGAAGGAGAAGGAGAAGGAGAGGAAGAGGAGGAGGAGGAAGAAATAATGGCAACCCTGAATAATCCAAGAACAGGCAATGAAATTGAGGCAAGAATTTTAAAAGCATTGTTTTAAACCTATCAACTAAGAAAAGCCCAGGACCCAGTCAATCTGCCACTGAATTCTGCAAGAACTTCAGGGAGGATCTCATGCTTCACCCTCAACTCTAATGAAACCAGGAAAGGAGTTCTGTCTAGCTCTTTCCTGGAGCCAGCATTGCCCTGATTTGAAAACCAGACCAGGACTCAACTAATAAAGAAAACTACAGGCTGAGAGGTGGCTCAGTGGCACAGCACCTGCTTGTCAAGCATGAGGCCCTGAGTTGAATTTCTAGTACACACAAAAAAACAAAACAGACAATTCCTGGTACCAAAAAAAAGTAAATAAAGAAAGAAAACTAAAGGCCAAAATAAATAAATAAATATTAAAAAAGAAAACTAAAGGCCAATTTCTTTAATGAACATAGAGACAAAAATCCTCAACAAATCGATAAAAAGATCATGCACCGTGGCAAGTTGACCCCAGGGATGCAAGTAGGCTTTGACATAGGCAAAGCAAAGCATGGAATACATCACTTAATCAGAAGCAAGGGCAAAAACCTCCTGATCATCTCAATAAATGCAGAAAAAGCCTTTGACAAAATCCAACATCCATTCATGACAGGAACGCAGAAGAATATGAATATAGATGAGCAACAGCAATCCTGGGGAACAGGAGCAAAGCAGGAAGCATCACAATTCCTGATTTGAGGTTATACGCAGAGCTACAGTGATACAAACAACATGATACGAACAAAAAATATGCATATCCATGTCCCAGAACAGCCTGGCATGGTGGTGCACACCCGTAATCTCAGCACTCAGGAGGCTGAGGCAGGAGGATCCCTGTGAGTTCAAGGCCAACCTGGATTACATAGCAAGACCCTGTCTCAAAAACCAAAACTGGAAAATGCAGAAGCAACCCCAGATACATTCACTTATATACTCTTTGACAAAGGGGCCAAAAGCACAGCTGAGCTGGTGACACATGCCTGTGATCCCAGCACTGAGGCAGGATGATCACCATAAATTCAAGACCAACCTGGACTACATAATGAGACCCTGTCTCAAAAACAAAAGAGGGCCGGGGATGTAGCTCAGTGGCTCTGCGCCTGCCTGGCAAGTGTGAGGTTCTGAGTGTGATCCCAGGTAGAAAGAAGGAAAGGAACGACAAGAAAGAAAGAAAGAAAGAAAGAAAGAAAGAAAGAAAGAAAGAAAGAAAGAAAGAAAGAAAGAAAGAAAGAAAGAAAGAAAGAAAGAAAGAAGGAGGGAGGGAGGGAGGGAGGGAGGAAGGAAGGAAGGGAGGGAAGGAGAAAGAAGAAAGAAAGAGAAGAAGAGAGAGAGAAAGAGAGAAAGAAAGAGAGAGACAGAAGAGAAAGAGAGAGAAAGAGACATAGAAAGAGAGAGAGAAAGAAAGAAAGAGAGAGAGAAAGAAACAAAGAAAGAGAGAGAAGGGAGGGAGGAAGGAAGGAAGGAAGAAGAGAGAGAGAAAGGACAGCTTCTGTACCAAAGGGAGCTAGGAACACTGGCTACCAGCACTGACAGGATTGAACCTAGGTGGTATCTCCAACTTGGTAATAAATTCAAAATGGATCAAAGATCTACATATTAAAACACAAACATGTAATCTCTGGAAGATAAATATGTAAAGCTTTTGAAGCCCTGGGCACAGATAAAGACTTTCTGAAGAGAACACCAACTGCATAAGAAATAACACCTTGGGAGTGGATTTAGGTCAGTGGTACCAGCACCTGCCTCGCAAGTGCAAGGCCCTGAGTTTGATCCCCAGTACCAAAAAAGAGAGAGAGAGAGAGAGAAGAAATAACACCTTACTGGCCGTGGCGGTGTGGTGCACACCGGTAATCACAGCACTTAAATTCCGGGCCAGCCTGGGCTATCAAGTGAGACCCTGCCCCAAACAAAAAAAAAAACCCAAAACCTCAGCCTCCCAGGTGCTAGGATGACAGAGCTTGTACCACCCACTACTTCCCCAAACTTCACACTGGGTGGTGGAAACACTCAGACTTCTTCTCTGTACTTGTTGGAAATGTACCGTGCCTGACGTCACAGCAGGCCCCCAACTGGACAAGACCGCAGGGACCTTCTCGGTCCTGCTTGGCTTCCTACTGGCCCCCACTGCCCACGGTTTTGGAAATGGGGTGAAAATCCAACTTGCAAACTTCTTCTTTTGTAGGCCAGGATGGGAGATGCAGAATAAATGATTGGCTATTCGGAAGATGCTTAGAACACTATGAGACACGCAGGACATTTTCAATTGGTGCTAGCTTTTTGTTTATTTGTTTTTGGGTTTTTGAGACAGGCTCTCACTGTGTAGCCCAGGCTGGCTTCAAATTCAAGGTGATCCTCCTGCCTCAGCCTCCTGAGTACTAAGATCACAGGCGTGCACCACCATGCCTGGCTGACGGGTTATTTTTTTCTAAGATATAAAATAGTAGCTAGGCAGAGTTGAGGTTGACCCCCACATAAGCAGAGTTGGATGGGAACAGGTAAAGGCAGCCTTCCAAGGATCCTGGGCTCCTAGAACTTCATCCACAGCAGGAGGAAGTTTCCCAAGAAGGGGCTGGAGTAGGCGACTGGCAGTCCCTGGGTACAGCTCACGCCACTGCGAGGCCTCTTCTCTGCTTCTCAAAGCTGACTGTTCTCAAGTTCCGGAATCCAAGATCTCCCAGCATCATCACCAAGTTGGCTATTTAGCGGTTCTTTTGAGACAGGGTCCAGGTGGGCCTTGCACTGGCGATCCTCCTGCCTCAGCCTCCCCAGCACTGGGATTACAGATGTGCACCTCCAGGCCCGGCTACCTCCGGTTACTGTGATGTTTCCCAAGAAGGACCCAGCAATGTGAAGAAGGACAGAGCTCCCAAAGGACACTGTGTGATGAGGAGTTCCCAGACACTGACCCTGAGAAGCTGCATGCCTCAGTTTCTCTCACTGTGCAGGGTGGGGTGGAAGGACGGTGCTGACCCAGGGGAAAGTTGTTGAGCAGATTAAAGGCAAACAGGGGTCACCCGGTGCATCGTGCATCGCAGTTAACAACCAAGCAAGCTCTTCCGGGTTTACCTGGCGCTGTTCTTTCTTTTCTTTTCTTTTCTTTTTGAGACAGGGTTTAGCTATGTGGCTCAGTCAGGACCCATCGGTGAGTGACAGGCGACAAGTGACAAGCCAGGGGCAGCCATGAGTCCGAGTTCCTCTGGCGTGGTTAGGGTTAGTGTTACGCAGATGAGCAGCTTCCAAGGGCGGGGGCTGATGGCTCTCACTAGTGGGGTCAAAGAGGTCACTTCCGGGGAGAGCAATGACTGTGTTCAAGTTGGGGATAAACTGGCTGAATTCAAAGCCAGACTGGGGTTATGGGTGCAATGAACGAGCTCTGGGATTTCTGACATTTGAAACAACAGCTGAGATTTGGAAGGGACGGGGATGCCGGTGCTGGGCTCAGCTTCGGAAGCTTCAGCTTTGCTTCCGACCACCAGAGGCCCTGACTGGGAAGGAGACTCCCAGAGGCAGGGGCTCCCATGCAGAGCGGCCTCTTTCCCATGCCTTTTGGAGCGATGAGATTCCATGACTCCTAGTCTCTGTACATTGAAATCAAAGCAATTAGGTTTTATTTTTTACAATTTAAGGAAGGTGAAGTTACAGAACTAGAAACTCTAAACTGGCTTCTTCAAACCAGTTTGTGGGAATTTTATAGCTACAATTCTATTTGTGCTTATAACTTCACTAATCTGTAAATTATAATAAATATATGTGCAATTATTACATGTAAGAAAAAGGGACCTCTTTGTCCCTTAGACACAGATGGATCACTGATGATGGTGGCCTCAAATGTAAGTCTGAGACAACTTCAAATCTCCAGGCGTTCCAGGTTCAAGCCTAGGCAGAGTCTCCAGGACTTGCCACCGGGCACTTCGAAGGCTGCTTCCATTCCAATGTCCTGGGTAGCGGGGTTTCTGCAGTGACAGCAGCAAAACCTGATCACGGGTTAGGCTGGGCCTAAGCAGCAGGCTTCCAAGTCACTGCCTCCCTTCACCCCAGCTGGGGCTGGTGGCCAGAGGAAAACAGGCTCAGGACTCCCGCTGGTTCCACATAATGGTGAGGTGTGCAACAACCAGCATAATGACATAATAATAATAGATCCCAGCATGGGGGCACCCGCATGTAACCCCACGTGGGAGGCTGAGGCAGGAGGATCGCCAGAAGTTCAAAGCCAGCCCGGGCTACAGAGCAAGACGCTGTCTCAAAAACAAACCAACAAAATCAAAACAAAAGCATAATAGTAATAGAAATAAAGTGCACAACAAAAGAAATGTGCTCAAATTACCCCGAGATGCCCCCTTGCACCCACATTTATGGAAACGCTGCCTTTTGTGCACATCCATCCTGGTCTCGTGTACAAGCTCCTCTTGTGCATGCGCCTGAGAATGGATGCATGTGCTCAACTTTACTAACAGCAGTTCTCCGAAATAATTCTCCTAAATAATGGCCCCAGTTTAGAGTCTTCCGGGCATGCGATGAATTCCCGCAGAGCCACCTCATCTCCATTTCACTGTCGTCACCACACTTCTTACTTTTTGACCATCTCAGCCGTGGCATTAAAGCCAGAACAAACACTCCTGTCAGAGTTGACAGGTGCATGCCTTGTAATCCCGCCACAGTACATCCCTATTTACAAACATTCGTAGATGCAAACCAGTCGTGGAAGTAGCTCACGTGCTGTCACAGCTGTGCAGTAATGCGGTGCTCAATTCAGAGCCACGGATGTGCAGAAGGGAGGGAAAAAGCAGTGATGACATGGAGGAGACGGCTAGGAAGTGCAAAGCTATTTACAGCTGGATGTGGTGGCCCACGCCTGTAATCCCAGCCCTGGGAGGCTGAGGCAGGAGGATTGCCCAAAGTTCAAGGTCAGCCTGGGCCACATAGTGAGTTCAAGGCAGCCTGAGCTCCATAGTGAGACCCTGTCACAAAATGCAAAACAACCCCCCCAAGAAGCAATATACATTTGTGTCAAAGGCATGTAAGACTGACTTTTGTCAGACTTACGAACAAACTGACTTACAAACATTCTTCTGGAACAAAACTTGTTCATAAATTGGGGATTTACTATACTCAGGAGGCTGGAGGAGGATCACAAATTCAGGCCAGGCTGGGAAACTTAGCAAGAACTTCTCTCAAAAATTGTAAAAAGCTCTGTGGATGCAGCTCAGTGCTACAGTGCTTGCCTAGCACGCACGAGGTCCTGGGTTCATTCAGTCATCAACACTGGAAAACAACTGATTTTCCACAGGGCAGGTCCCAGCTGCACCCACTTCACATGGGGGAGGCAGCACAACCCCCGCCCCCCCCAGCACGGAAACAGCCAGCCTCTCCAGAGGCGTCCAGGGGCTGGCCTTCCCAACCTTTGCTGTTTGGTTTGTGTGTGTGAGAGGGACTGAGACGGGTCTCCCTATGTAGTTCAGGCTGACCTTGAACTTGTGGCAATCCTCGCTGGGATTATAGGCGTGGACCACCACGCCCAGCTGGAAATTTTGTAATTTGATATACAACACAATGGCAACCAATTAATAGCTCCAAGTGAGCTCAGCTAATCTGTGAGCATTAGATTCTCTCATGATACTTTCATCACATGATACATGACAAAATTTTCTTTTTCTTTCCTTTTTTTTTTTTTTTTTGAGACAGAGTCTCCTTGAGTAGGTCAGGGTGGCCTTGAATTTGGGGCAATCCTCCTGTCTCAGCCTCCCAAGTGCTGAAATGACAGGTGTGTATCACCATCCCCAGTGGGTACTGTTGCCCTTTAAAAATGAATCTAGTTGGAAGTAAAGTAAGAAAAAAATCTTGCTGGGCATGGTGACGTAGGCCTGTAATCCCAGCACTTGGGAGGCTGAGGCAGGAGGATTGCCACAAGTTCAAGGTCAGCCTGAACTACACAGCAAGGCCCTGTCTCAAAAATAAACAACCAGAAAAGATTTTTTTTTTACCTATTTCTTTTTCTTCATTTTGGGGGGACTTGGGTACTTATTTCTTATATACTTCTTTTTTATTTTTTCATTTTTCTTTTTCCTTTATTTGGCTCTGTTTTTTCTTTTTCCTTCTTTTCCTTATGTGTTCTTTTCTGTTACTACTATATAATTATATTAACTCTTTTACTCCACAATAGGATCTTTTATCTCACTTTCCTCCACATCTTCCTTTTCTTTGTTTCTCAAATTTTACTTCTTTCCTTTTTCCTTCCACCTCTTCCATCTTTACTCGGATTATCCTAAGCTGTGTTAATTCATCTTTCCATATTTCATTAACTCTGCTATTGCTGATGGGTTCTTTTCCGTGGTTGACGGTGGGGTAGCTGTTGTATTTAGTCGATGCTTGCTGTACGGTCTCCGGCCTGTCGTCCTTGTGTCTCTTTCATAATTTTGCGTCTCCAGTGGAGGCAGGCGGTCCAGCTGTGGCTCTCATGTGTTCCTCTGCGTGTGACTGTCCACTCTACCTCTCCCTGCATTATGCTCGCTGGCTTCTCTGTGACTGCCATTGGCGGCATAGCTGCTGCCATTCATTGGTTTCCCACTGCCTGCCAGTGTCCGGCTTGTCTTTATGTTATCAGAAAAACAATGAGAACAACAGAAACACGAGAAAGCAAGGCAGCAAAATACCTCTAAAAACTCCCAACTTCCTGAACTCAGTCTGTGAAGCATCCACGGGGAAGAAATCAAAAGCCAAACAGCTGAATTTTAGGGAATGATAAAAGAAGAGACAAAAACGACAACAAAAATAACAGATCAGTAAGGTGTTTGGTGAGCTCAAAATGATACAACTCAACAGATACTGGACTTACACAAAATGACCAGGAGCCCACGGAGGACACTAACAATAAACAGCTAGCTGAGCTAGACAAAACAGTACAAACATGAGAGTCCCATTTAGCACAGCATTAGAGGCATGAGAAGGTGCCAAACAAAACCCCAAGAGATAAAAGCTTCTATTGAAGATATAGGGTAGGGTCTGGTGGTACACACCTGTGATCCTAGCACTTCGGAGGGTGAGACAGGAGGATTTTCATGAGTTCAAGGCCAGCCTGGGCTACACAGTGAGACCCAGCCAAGAAAAAGAAAGTCTGGGCAGCAGAAGTGATCAGCATGAGGACAGTGTCAGATCAGACCTGGGAGATAAGGCTGATGCAGGTGGCCCTGTGCTGAGAGATATCTTGTTTTGTTTTGTGGGGGGTTATTTTATTATTTATTTATTTATTTATTTTTGGTACCAGGAACTGAACTCAGGACCTCACCCTTGCCAGCCAGGTACTGTGCCACTGAGCTACATCCCCGGCCCCTGTTTTTTATTTTATTTTTATTTTTATTTTTTTTGTTTTTTATCTTTTGAGACAGGTTCTCACTATGTAGTTCAGGCTGCCCTTTAACTCACTGTAGCCCAGAATGGGTTCGAACTCAGGCGATCCTCCTGCCTCAACCTCCAGGTGCTGGCCTCACAGACAGCGAGATACCTTAAAAACCACTACAGGTCGTGGAAAATGAATCTAACAGCTGCCGGGGGGTACAAAGAAGACCCACCTAAGGTTGATTGGAATTAATAAAAGATCACATGGTAGCATAAATGGCATACAAAGCCAATTTGCAGAAATAAGAGCTGATGTGGTGGCACATACTTATAATCCCAGCACTTCAGGAGGCTGAGGCAGGAGGATCACCTTGAGCTCAAAGGCACCCTGATCTGCATAGTGAGACCTTGCCACAAAGGGCAACAAAACAAAACAAAAAAGTCTTGGACAAAATCCACCATCAATTCATTATAAAAACCCTGAGGGGAGTAGGTATGGAAGCACCGAACCTCAGCGGGCGTGGTGGCACACGCCTATGGTCCCAGCACTCAGTCATTATTATGTCTAAAATGTACCAAGAAATTTAAATTTTAAAAATCCCTGCACTCGGGAGCCTGAAGCAGGAGGATCACTGTGAGTTCAAGCCCAGCCTGACCTACTTAGGGAGAACCTGTCTCAAAAAACAAAAACAAAAGAGGGACCTTAGCTCAATTTGATAAAAGCTGTTTATGACAAAGCTACTGCCAACACCTATTAAATGGGGAAAAACTGAAAGCTCTCCCTCAAAAATCTAGAACAAGACAAGGATGTCTGCTCTCAGCACTCCTGCCTTAGAGAGCCCTTGAGACACTAGTCAGAGCAACCGGGTAGGAGAAAGAAATTGGATGCAGATGATGCGGTCCTCTCCGTGAAGCTGCCACTGGAAGACTCCTAGAACTAATCACCAAATTCCACATGCCATCAGGCTAGAAAAATCAACCCAGAAATATCCACAGCTTTCCTGAACACCAATAATCAACCCACCACTGGGCGTGGCGGTGCACACCTGCAATCCCAACACTTGGGAGGCTGAGGCAGGAGGATCACAGTGGATTCAAGGCCAGCCTAGGATACATAGTGAGTTCAATGCCAGCCTCACAGTGAGATTTGTCTTTAGAAAAACCAAAATAATTAATAATAATAATAATAATAAAGTCAAACCACGAAAAAGAAATTGGGAAAAACAAGACCATTCCCCAAAGTGTTAAGAAAAATTAAGTACTTAGGGATTACTCCATCGAAGGAAGTAAAAGACCTCTACCATGCAAACTACCCTGCAGTAAAACCTTAAATTGCAAGTAACTTCCTCTATGAGTGTTCTGCAAGATGAGCAAACATTTCTAATACTTCTTTTATTTAGTAATATTTTGAGACAACTCACTATGTAGTTCAGGCTGTCCTTGAACTCAAGATGACCCTCCTGCCTCAGCCTCCCGCGTGCTGGGATTACAGGTGTGCAGCATGATGTCTGGGTCTAGTAAATGTTAACTTGATAAACAGGCGACATCTTGCAATACAGGTAGTAGGGGACGCCAAATGTCACAGGCACAGAATCACAACTGAGCTGATGGCTCGCTCCCCTCCCCACCCCCACCCCGGGATTGTCGGCGATCATCTCCCAATAGCTATGGAGATCTCGTCCGCAGAGCAGGAGACGAAGGCAGAAGAATCTCTCACTTCAAATGAGATTAGGGAGCTGTGCGAGATGTGGGAAACAGTGCAAAACCATGTAGAAATGCACCACCCGAATAAGGCTGCAGCAGTGCGAGCGATGGATCTGTTTAACCACACTGCGTGGTCACAGTTCTGCAAAATCCTCAAAAGGAGGCAAAAGCAAGGGTCGTTGGCTCAGTTAAATTTGCCTCCGAAGAAAAAGATTCCCTTGAGCCATCAGACAGCAGTGATTCCGTTAGTGAAGGTGAAAGTCGTCCGCACAGCAAACCTCCCCACCAGCCACGAAGGTTCTCAAAGGTGAGTGCGAGTTGATTTGTCTATTTTTCTTTATATTTTTAACTATCTTGTGTTCTATTACTGTTTCGTAATTTTTTTAGGACTATTTTGGGGTTGTGGAACGAACCTTCTGAGTTTCTATTGTTTCCTATGGGGAAATTCGATTTGCTACGCAAGTGCTTTGGATGACAAGCGTTTCCGGAACGGATTGTGCTTGCAAACCAAGGTTTTCCTGTGCTCTGAGGAAGGAGCCCAAAGCTGTCACTGTGCCTGGGCAGGCAGAACCAGGGGTCACAGTGTCCGCGCTTCTGGAACTGATGTGTGGATTTAACGCAGTCCCAATCCAAATACCAACAGCTTTCCTCACAAAACCGGAGAAAACATCCATAAACCTCATGTGGAACCGGAAGAGCCTCAGAATGACAAAAGCGATTCTGGGACCAGGAGCAGAGCGGGAGGCATCACAATCCTGGATTTCAAGCTCTATTAAACGCGTACGGTGGTAAAAACCACGTGGGTCCGGTGCGAGCGCAAACACGTAGGTCAACGGAGCAGAAGAGAGCAGAGGACGGAAGTGTTGGAGTGGCGTGTGATGCCCGGTGCCCACCTGTAATCCCAGCTTTTGGGAGGCAGAGGCAGGAGGATCACCATGAGTTCAAGACCTGCCTGGACTACTTAGTGAGACTTTGTCTCAAAAACCAAACAAACAAACAGAAATCAAATGATAACAAATCCTGGTGAAGGTGTGGGAGAAAATGCCTTGCACACTGTTGGTGGGAGTGCAGACTGGTGCAACCACTGTGGAAATCACTATGGAGATTCCTCAAAAAACCAAAGCTAGAAATTCCATTTGACCCAGATATTCCCCCTCTAGGCGTCTCCCTGAAAAGGGTTAAAGTCATCGTGTTCCAGTGATCCATGCACACCCAATGTTTTTAGCAACACAACTCACAATAGCTGAATCTTGGAAGCAGCCTATGTGTCTACCAACAGATGAATGGATATAGAAAGTGTGGTATTTTCACACATTGGAGTACTACTGTGCCATAAAGAAGGATAAATGTGAGTCATTTGTAGAAAAATGGATGCACTTTTGAGGTGGGGGTGTGGGGATTCGAACTCAGGACCTCACACTCACCAGGCAGGTGCTGTGCTGCTGAGCTACATCCCCAGGCCTGGTTCCTCTTATATGAGAAACCCAACACACAAATAAATTAAATAGCAAAATAAAAGACAGGTCAGAGGACCAGGGTGATGGATCTTGTGCAAATGGAAAGGGACCAAGACATGGGAAGAGGGGGAAATGGGGGGAGCGGAAGAAAGAAGAATGAAGATGTATCGTGCACACTACCAGCTCCTCAGTGAGCGTAATCTAGGTTCTGCAAACATGTAGTGATAAAAATGTTTGAGACAGGGTCTCACTATGCAGCCCAGGCTGGCCTTGAACTCATATCAATCCTCCTGCCTCAGCCTCCCAAGAGCTGAGATTACACCCATGTGCCACCACACCTGGCTATTTTAGTTTTTTGAGCAGGGTCTCACTACATAACCAAGGCTGACCTCAAACTCATGGCGATTCTCCTCAGCCTCCGGCATACTGGAATTACAGGCATGTGCCACCACTCCTGGCAAGATTGCCCTTTTAGGAGTTGATAGAACATGCAGACACACACACACACAAAATAAAAATCCCATAAGAATGTGGGACATGAGATGGGTGTGGTGGTGCACGCCTGTGATCCCAGCACCACACTGGCTGAGGCAGGAGGATCACAGTGAGTTCAAGACCAGCCTGGGCTGCACAGTGAGACCCTGTCTCAAAAAACCAAAAAGAAAAAAAAGCAACAGCCAATTAGATCTGGCTGACATTCACTGGACACAACATACAACAGGTACAGGTGATGCTTCTAGTGCCAAGGAGTCATTCAAGACCCATTGGGTGCTGCCACACAGTGACCCGTGACACTGTAATTACTAACGCAGAGCTGAAGGCCTCCAGGCCCCTCACACCTGAGCTACCTCGGGGCACCGCCAGGAGCTTTTCACCTTCTCCCTGGCCTGCTTATGCCCTTGTTTGCTCATTAGATGCCCAGCTGTCTTGCCAGGATTAAGAACCACTTCTTCCTGGAGGCTGGCGAGAACCCCTGATCCCAGCGACTTGGAAGGCTGAGGCGGGAGGTTAACAAGTCTGAGGCCAGTCTGGACAACTCAACGAGACCCTGTCTCAAAATAAAAAGGGCTGGGGCTACAGCTGAGGGCCTGAGCTCAAGCCCAAGTATCACAGCGAAGAAAGAGATCGAAGAAATAAAAGTTTAGAGAGGGCTTGGCCTGGCCTCTCTCCCTTCCTTGCAAGTCCTCATTCTGAGGGGCACGGCCCCCACCTGCAGCCTGAGACCCTATGACGCGGGCACCAGCGCATCTGTTGATTAAGATTTTCTAAAATAATCTCGGTGCTCTGAGGACAAGGAACTTCTGCAAAAGTCTGTGGAGCGGGACCTCTGAGACCCAGGCTTCTCTCAGCCTCCTCTGGATCAGAGGCCGAGCTCGGGGTCTCTGCCTGCTCCTCCCACTCCTCCCCTGAGGGAGGTCCTCAGACCCAGGGCAGTCTGCTCAGCCAGGAATCCCACAGCAGCTGCAGAAGTGGTGTGCAGGGGCTGTCTCCTAGGCCAGGGACCCCTGGCTTTCATCAGATTCCCAGGCTTGTTAAATTGCCGGGGCTGGGCTTGAACCTGTGACCCTCCTGCCTCGGCCTCCCAGAGTGGTGGGATCATAGGCATGCACCACCATCCAGGCTTGGAATAGTTCTGACCTCTGAAATGCTACAAGGACAATTGCATCATCTTTCAAACTGTCCCAAACCTGTCCACATCTGAGTCTTAAGAACACCACAAGCCCAGTCTCCTCTGCAAATGTGGACCCTCGGCTCCCTGGAGCTCTAGACAGCAGCCCTGGCCTCCTCTCCACACCTTCTTGGGGATTTTTTGGGGTTTTTTGGTACTGGGGATCGAACTCAGGACCTTGCACTTGTGAAGCAGGTGGCGGAACCACTGAGCTAAATCCCGGCCCAGGGATTTTTGTTTATTGTTTGAGATAGGGTCTCACTATGTACTCCAGGCTGGCCTGAAATTCACTATGCTGATCTTGAATTTGCAGAGATCCTCCTGCCTCAGCCTCCCTAGTGCTGGAATTACAGGCATGCGCCACTACACCCAGCTTCTCAGGGCCCATTTATTAGCATCTTGCAGGAGAAAAGAAATCTTGCAGAATAAAGTTCTGGACCTCTCACTTGGGGAAATGCTAGTTTAGTAAATCCACTTTGAAGCCAGGCAAAGCGGCACATGCATGCCTGTAGTTCCAGCTATTTGGGAGGCTGAGGCAGGAGGATTACTGGATTACAGGCGCATCCCTGTAATCTGATCTAAGGAAGCAGGAGAATCAGCATGAGTTTGAGGCCAGCCTGGGATACATAGCAAGCCCATCTCAAAAAACAAAACCAGGGCCAGGGATTTAGCTCAGTGGTTCCATTGCCTGCCTCGAAAGTGCAAGGACCTGAGTTTGATCCCCAGTACCAAAAAAAAAAAAAAAATCACTCCCGATGATTAGCAAGCCTGTGGCAGCTGCAGGCAGGGCGTGCAATGGGGGCTGCCAGAGCTGAGTGCCTTCTCTAGCACCCCCAGAATGCAGGGGCAGCTGGCTCGGCACAGGAAGCCCGGGGCCAGGACCGGCCTGGCAGTTAGGGGTCTTGCTGTTGCTGTTGTTTTGTTTTGTTTTGTTTTGTGACACAGGGTCTCGCTATGTCGTTCAGGCTGGCCTGGAACTCACGGTGATCCTCCTGCCTCAGCCTCCTGAGTGTTGGGCTCACAGGCAGTGCCACCACTACTGGCTGTGCTAAGTTTTTAAAAAAGCATTCTTCTTACTAGAACTTGTTCAGGGCTGCAGCCCGTCTCAGGACAGCAGCCAGTATCAGGCTCAGAAAGACTTCTATGGATTAAAGAAAAAATGAACCAAATGAAATATGGTGTCTCAAGGAAGGTGTAGGCCCTGGGTTTATGTAGATGAGAAGCAAATGAACATCTGCAATTAGGGTTTCTGCTCTTGGGTCTGCATCTGCATCTCCAAAGGGGGCTGGGCCATGCTATTTGCATAACAAATTGGCTCCGAGAGAGAGGCTGGCTGGGCCAGGCTGACTGTCAGAGACCAGGGTGGCTCAGAGGCAATGGGCCGAGGCAGCACCTGCCACCGCCCTCCGCCCTCCACTGGGCTTTCCCAAATCCCTGGCCTCGCCCCGGCCACATGCCCCCTATTTAAGGGCAGCGGAGTGCAGGAGAGGCTCCTGAGGAGGAGACTCGACTGGTGGGGAGTGGGACATCGGGCTCCGATGGACAGGTATGGACAGGTACGGACAGGTACGCAGGGTGGCAGGAGGGGTCCCCACACTTTCTACCACAGCCACAGCCGCCAAGTCCTTCCTGATAATCTTGGGCTGAGCTGAGCAAGAGATCGAGCCTGCAGCTTCCCGTGGGACAGCACCCCGGGGCGGGTTCTGGCTGCTAGGGCTCCTAGCTGAGCTGCTCTAGAGGGGAGACGGGGCCTGGACTCCCTCTCCAGCTGGTTTTGTTTTTTTTTTTGAGACAGGGTCTCACTATAGCCCTGCCTGGCCTCAAACTCTGGGAGATCCTCCTGCCTCAGCCTCCCAAGTGATGGGAATATAGGCGTGCACCACCTTCCCTGGCAAGCAGTAAGGCCAAAGCCAAGGCCCATCGTGAAAATTCTTTAAGATACGCAAGGAAGGCGGTCATTGGTTGGCGGTGTGAGACTGTGACTTAAGAGGGTTAACTGGGTACTGTGGCAGCTGCTGCTAAGGAGGCTGAGGCAGGAGGATCACTGTGAGTTCGAGGCCAGCCTGGGCAACTCAAGAAGGGCCTGCCTCAGAAGGAAGAAAGGGCTGAAGATGTGCGTCCATCATGGTCACCCGCTGGCCTGGCGTGTGTGAGGCCCTGGCCTCCACCCCTGGATCAGAGGAAAAAGGGGACAAAGGCTGGCTTGGGAGGACAGAAGGCTGCAGGGCCGGGGCTGGGAGAGGCGGCCCGCAAATTAGAGAAAGTGACAGGGTGGACCAGAGGCGGACAGGTCAGGGGAGCCTGGTCTTCGAGGGGCCTGGTTCCAGAGTGGTCCTGAGGATGCCTCTTCAGAATAGCAGCCCCAGCGTCCCTGGCCGGCTGCATCAGGCAGGAGGAATTAGGAAAGCGCTGTTGCTTTTAAAAAAATTCCCCTTCTGCAGCACTTCCTCAAAAGCAGCGATATAGCGCTGCCCACTGCCCGGTCTGACAGCCAGAGCTGCAGCCTGGGACTCAGGTTTGAAGACAGCTTGGAGAGGCCTCCGGCTTCCTGGTAAGAGTGTGGCTTGGGTTTGCCAGCATGACTGGCAGCGACTGCTCCTTCGCCTGCCTGACTCAGCCCCCAGGGGAACGAAGCCCCAGGGGTCAGCAGGGTTCGAAGGGCTTTTTCTTTCTTAGTTGCGACTTGTGTGAGCAGTGAGTCTGTTTCGTGGCGGTTCCCTCCAGGAGCGGCTCTTTGGGTGTTATTTAAGTCCAGCACCCTGGGCGTGGGCTCTCGTGTCCGGGGAGATGTCACTGGGAGTCGTGGCTTCTAAGGAACAAAACTGAGGCCGATGCTGGCGGGGACCGGAGCCCATGAGGGTGCCCAGCTTCCTCCTTGGATTCTTTCGCTGGACGGGAGGCTGCTGCGTAGACAGTGTGTTGTGTGGCTCTGCATTCAATACAACAGGGTGTGCGTCCGGCCTCTGCAGCTCTTGCGTAAAGCCCCTCTGGATTTGTTAAATGGAATAAGTAGCTCTGGGCCCACCATGCCCTGTGCTCTTCCTTATCCTGTGATTGGTTGTGTCATTGTAGAAACAGAATTAAAAAGAATTTTAGGTACTGGTCTAGGTGATGATAGTTTTTTTTTCCACTACCAGGAATCAAACTCAGGATGGTGCTAGGTAATAATTGTTTATCGGAAGCAAAATCTAAAAGGGTAAGAAAGTGGATAATGAGGACTGGGGATAGCACAGCATTCTGAGTTTGATTCCTGGTATGGGAGAAAAAAAAGGCAGATAATGTAAATTTATAGACTAGACTTCTTTGTTTGTTTTTGCAGTACTGAAGGTTGAGCCCAGGACCTTTGCACTGAGCTGCATCCCTAACCTTGTTATTTTTTATCTTGAGACATGATCCATTGCCCAAGCTGAGTTTGAATTTGTGATGCCCCTGCCTCAGCCTCCCAGAATGTTCTAGGATAACAGGCATGCCAACCACATCTAGCCTAGATAGTTGGTTTTTTTTTTTGAGACAGTGTCTATCATGCAGCCAGGCTGCCCCAAACTCACAGCAATCCTCCTGCCTCAGCCTCCTTAGTGCTGAGATTACAGGCATGGATCACCACCCCTGGCCTAGATGGAGTTCTTAACCTAAGAACTAAGATTTCATCTAAGACTCAAAGGAGTCCCTGAACTGGCTTCATAAGCTGAATTTTATTTTTATTATAAATCTGGGTTTCATGGCAGGGAAGCATGTGCTTTGGCTGGATTGTCAGAAGGCAGAAAGGCTTTGGACGTTGATTTTCAGAATTTTTAAATACTCAATAGTTAAATGGACTCTGAAACACCTGCAGTACTTTATAGACCCGTGTTGTTTCTGTATTGTCTTCCGGTTGAGCAGGGCAACCAGTTAACTGCTTTTAGCTATTTTAATGTGCAGTTCAGCTCTGTGGCACATCGCTTATAGCGCTGGAGGCCCTGGGTTCGAGATCACCATGCACAACAATGAGAACATCCACACATGTTTGGTCCAGGACGGACACTGTCTAGGAAGCTTTCAGAACAGAAGAGCAGAGAGAATCGTTTGTAGGAAAAGCTGCAGGATGAAGATTCGCACCTCAGAGAGAATCTGAACGTGCTCATGGTTTCTATAACATTATATACGCATACCGGCATTTTTAAACACCACGTTTTGCTGGGCGTGGTGGCACACACCTGCAATCCCAGCTCTCAGGAGGCTGAGGCAGGAGGATTGCTGAGAGTTCGAGGCCAGCCTGGGCTACATAGAGAGACCCTCTCCAAATAAATAAATAAACACCGTCTTTTCATTCAGAATCAAACCAGAACTGTATTTAACTTTGTCCTTTAAATGTTTAACTTTTTCAGGGTCTTCCACATATTCATGAAATATGGTAAGTTGATATTTTAAAATATTTGCTCTTTTATTTCACAAACGAAATATTGGGATCAAATGAATAAATGTATGCAATGGATCACAGAGTACAGTAGTTCAGTTTTAAATCACTGGACATATTTTTGAAATTAGGATCATTCATTTGTTTAAGTGATTGATGAATTCTGTTCCATTAAAGATATTGGAACTTTCATTAAAGATTGATCTTTTTTTCTTGTTCTTTCTTTTAATTTTATTTTGTTAAAACCACTGAATTGTACATTTTAAGTGGGTAAACTACATGGTATATGAAATTTGTCTCAACAAAGCTACTTTTAAAAAATAATTTTATTTTGTTGACCTGTTTTTCTTTCTTTCTTTTTTTTTTAGGCTATAACTTAAGTTTACTATGCATAAAATTTGTAGCACATCATACATTTTTTTTACAACATAGATTCAATGTTAGAAAAATTCAGACATGATAAAGCTTAGATGTGACAAGAGCAATGCAACAGACACAGTTAGGAAACAAATGGAAACAGCATATGAAAAATGAACCCCCAATTTAAAAGATTTCCTAGACTGGAACATAAAAAACATCTTTTAGACATGATTTGGTCAGCAACTGGGCAGAATTCATTCAATTTCAGTTAAAATGTCAGTTTCACTGTAGTTCAAATAAAAGGTAAATGTATGCAATGTATAAAAATGATAAAAACCATCTTAACCTCATTTCTATCCTAATACCACTCATTATATACTTGGAGCATGGACACTAGAATATTGGTGTTAGGTTTATACAGTTATGTTTTTTTTCTAAATGCTGAAAAGTTGACCTGTTTTTCTACATTGCCTTTCCCTAATCTATAATTCCTGGCTCAAATTTTTGGTGTTTTTGTTTTGTTTTGT
Source organism: Heterocephalus glaber (assembly GCF_053883595.1). NCBI lineage: Eukaryota > Metazoa > Chordata > Mammalia > Rodentia > Bathyergidae > Heterocephalus > Heterocephalus glaber. The sequence goes on from NW_028258357.1 coordinate 18,984,392, forward strand.
TTTGGTACCGGGGATCGAACTCTGGTCCTTGCGCTTGTGCAGCAGGAGATGAAACCACTGAGCTAAATCCCCGGCCCAATTTTTGGTGTTTTGAGACAGGATCTTGCTATGTAGCCCAGGCTGGTGTGGAATTCGAGGCAATCCTCCTGCCTCAGCCTCCTGAGTGCCAGGACTACAGGCGTGCACCAGCACACCTGGCATGGTAATTTTGTAACTCCGCCTTCTGCCGTTAATGGTCCCACAGACTTGTGCTGAGCAAGACATGCTGGGCCAAGAGTTCGAGGATGCTCTCGAAGTGCTGAGGCAGCACTCCACAGAAGACCCTCTGTCCTCCCCAGGTGAGAAGCCTGTCACCCTCTCCAGCTGCTCAGTCAGGTGTAAGGAAGGGTAAGGGCCAGCCAGGTGTGCGGGTGCTCACCTGAAGTCCTAGCACACAGGAGGCTGAGGCAAGAGGATCGAAAGTTCAAGGTCAATTTGGGCAATTTAGCAAAAGTCTGTCTCAAATTGTTTAAAAAGGGCTGGGGATGTAGCTCAGTGAAGAGACCCTGGATTAGATCCACAGCACTGGGTAGGAAGGAAAAAATGAAAGTCTCACATGCAAAAAGTCAGGGAATATAGATTCAAAATTATTATTAAAATTGTCTTGTTGGTACACCTGTAATCCTAGCTCTCAGGAAGCTAAGACAGGAGGTTCTCAAGTTCAGGGCCAGCCTGAGCTCCACAAAGTTTGAGGCCAGCCTGGGCAGGAAAGGGAAGCCCTGCTTCAAAAAACAAACAAAAAAAAGTTGGGCATGGTGGTGCCCACGTGTAATCCCGGCATTCTAGGAGGCTGAGGCAGGAAAGTTGTGAACTCCAGTCCAGCCTGGCACTTTAGTGACTTAGAAACCCTGTGACCTAGTCACACGACCGAACTTGGCCGCTAGCCGAGGACCCTCTGCGTCCAGAAAGGGTTTTCAGCGCCTCTGATTCCCCTGCAGCCCCCGCCTGCCCCGGGCTGTGCAGTCTGGTGGCTGAGGGCAGCTGAGCCGCCTGCTGAGTCATAAACTGCTGCTCCAAGGCTGCGGACAACCCGGCGTCTCGGGCTGCAGGGTCAGTGTTGTGGGGCGGGGAATGCAGGGTGCGCGCGTGTGCGTGTGTGTGTGCGTGCGTGTGTGTGTGTGTGTGTGTGTGTGTCCACGCACGTGCTGGGAGGCTGAGGCAGGAGAATCGCCGGGAGTTGAGGTCTCACCGAACTGCACCGGAGACCCCGTGTGCACACACGTACCTGGCCTTTCCCTTCTCTGCTCAGATTGCCAGAGCTACGTGGCCCTGCTCAGCCCCTGTCCTGCCGTCCGACCCAGCCCCTGCGGCTGCCGGGCGCTGTCCCCGGAGGAGCAGGTGTGCAGCTGGCGCTCGGTCCTCGTGAGTACCGTGGGGCCGGGCCGGGGGTCGGACGCGGGGTGGCGGCCGAGGGCGGTGCAGGTGGGAGGAAAATCCCACGACGTCCCGCAGAGGGCAGGCTAGTTTCCCTCAGCGCGGCGTCTGACTGCGACTCTGTACACTCCGTTGGGAAATTTGCAGGGAATGCGTGTAGCTCTGTCAGCTAAAACTGGAGCGACACATGTGCCCTAAAATTGACAATTCTCAAGTTCTTGTATCCAAATGGGAAAGAAAGAGAGCAGGGCAAGGTGGCGCCAGCCTGTCATCCCAACACCTGGGAGGCTGAGGCAGGGGCGTCTCGAGTTTGAGGCCAGATTGGGTTTCATAGCAAGACCTTGTCTCAAAAAAACAACAAAAATGGTTCTTTGCCACAACCTGAGCTTGCCGTAATGTAAGTTTTATTTTGAATACTATTATGGTTAGAAACATAGCGTGCATAACTTGGTTTTTCAGCTTGAACATGCGTGATTAATGCATTTAAGTGAGCAATCAATCCCCCGAAATGCTAAATCCACGGAGCCAGGAAAGACAGGGCTTTTCAGTTCTGCTGTTTTCCAGAGCATTCCTCGACGTGCACTGATCTTGGCCTATTTCATGTGCAAGGTTTTGGGACTGCGTTCTTTGGAAAGCGACGCTGCCTTGGAGCAGTCTCGCCCGAGTACCCACCTGCCCACGTCTCCCCAGCACCTCCTGATCCACCATTTTCCTGTTTCGGATTCTGTTTATTTTTAGATGATGTTGAAATCATGCCGGACTAAAACTAATAAATAAGCAACTGCTGATTTTTCTAGCTTGAGCAGTGTTTAGGTAATTACAATATCACGAGCAAAAACTACTTGGCAATTTTTAGTTTGGGCTTTTTTTTTTCTTCTGGTACTGGGAATCAAACTCAGGACCTTGCACTTGTCAGGAAAGCACGGCACCACAGAGCCACATCCCTGACCCCTACTTGACATTTTTGTACTTCCCTACTATAGCTTCGAAAAAATTTCTTTTTTTCCCTCTCGTATTGGGGATTGAACCCAGGACGTCCGCACTGAGCTACATCCCCAGCCCTTAAAATATATTTGTAATTTAAAATTCTGAGACAAGGTCTCCCAAGTCACTAGGTTGCTCAGGCTGGTCCGGAACTCAATCCTCCTGCCTCAGCCTACCAGAGTGCTGGGATTACAGGTGTGTATTGCTACACCAGAAAAGGTATTTTAACTTATTGGATTATTAAACAGCACAACCAGCCCCCAGCTTAATAACGGGATATTATTCATGTAGAACAGTACTTCGGACTTCTACTACATCGAAGAAAACATGCACGCATCTCCACAGAGCTCGGCCGGAAGCCAAGCGGCTCCTGTGGTCTCCCAGCCCCGAGGAGGAAAAGGTATGTGGGCGGTGAACGAGCAGCTCAGGAGCAGTTTACATCACCCGAAGCTGCTTAAGCAACCCTACTCCAGGTGGGAATCTCTTGGAATAAAAATGTACTTCTCCAGAAAAGAAAAAGCAGGAAAATCTACTCAAATCTTTTGCAGAATGTTCCATACCAGTTTAACGTACCATAAATTTGGAGTTGAGGGGGGGCGGTACTGGGGATGGAAGCTGCATCCCCAGCCCTTTGAAATTTTGAGACAGGTTCTCACTAAGTCACTAAGTTGCCCAGGCTGGACTGGAACTTGTGATCTTCCTGCCTCAGCCTCCCAGAGTGCTGGGGTTCCAGGCGTGCACCACCAGGCCCCGCTGAACTGTGATTTCAGGGCATCAGATGGTGATGGTCTCAGCGGACTCTCCCACTGTGTACGATGTGGTCTCCTCCCGCAGTGGCTTGAACCTGGACAGATCCCTCGACCTTCTAATCCACAGTTCCTTTATCCCAAACAGTAACGGCAATATTAACTGCAGGAGAAGACTGCCGTAATTATTAAATCAGGCCGGCGTGGTAGCTGAGGCAGGAGGGTCTCAGTGAGTTTGAGGCCAGCCGGGACTATATGTAGCAGGACAATTTAAGGTTATATATTATCATAGTTTTTAAAAAAATATTGTACTTTATTTTTGGGGTTTTGTTTTTGTTTTCTTTCAGTTTTTCTTTTTTATCTAAAGTTATTTTAAATGAGTATTTTTCAAAAGCTATTTTTTGTTCCTATACCGCTGCATACTGTGTCCTAGGATCACAGAATTGGAAATAGGCAGCAACCATCTAACTGCAGTTAGGAGTAATGTACGAAACCAAGCGGTTCAGGGGCCTCCAGCACACCACCGAGGGGTGTCCAGCGCTGTCTTCCGAGCCAGCTTTACCCAGGGGCGCACGCCCCGCTCCGCTTTTGTGTTGAGGGTTGAGTCTTCCATGAGAGATGCGGTACACGGGAGAAACAACGAGATTTCACAATATTTTGAGCCCCCACTGTTGGGAGAAAAACAATACAACCACACACGGTGCACATATAGCTGCCAACACGCCTGACGGCATTCCTGAGGCAGAGCCCGCTGAGAAACATTTTGGTTTAAGACTTTTTAATTTGGTAATTGAAAAATAAGTGGTCATTAAGCTTTTACAACTCAGACAAAAGTGTGGAAAATAGAAATGACCCAGGATCCAGTGTTCAAGGCCAGCCTGGATAACACAGAAAGATGCTGCCTCAAAACCAAGCAAAATAAAATGAAATGAATCAAAGGAGGACCTCTCCTTTCCTACCTGGAGTAACCTGCCTGCTGTGCTAAGTTTATCTGATTATTTTCTGGAAAAAAGGGCAAAAGAATATGAACCTATTTCTAATTTTTAAGTATTCTGCATATTTTATATGCAAAAAAATGTTTTTCTGGAAATATCTAAGATATTAGAATGTGTCTTTGTACTTTGAGGCTTTTAAAAAATCTTTACCATGAGTGCATAACTGTTGTTTTTTATTATTTTTGTTTTGACATATTGAGGATTGGACCCAAGCCCTCCAGTCCTTTTAAATTTTTTTTGTCTTTTGGTACCGGGGATCGAACTCCGGTCCTTGCGCTTGCGTAGCAGGCGGCGAAACCATTGAACTAAATCCCCGGCCCATGCTTTTAGATTTTTTTATGTAGAGACAAAGTCTCAATAAATGACTCACTCGTCCAAGCTGGGTTCAAATTTGCGATCCTCCTGCCTCAGCCTCCCAGAATGCTGGGATTACAGTTGTGCACCACCACGCCTGGTTGCCTGGTTTAACACTGTTATGTTTATTTATTTGTTTTGTTTGTTTATTAATTGAGACAGGGTATCCCTATGTAGCCCAAGCTGACCATGAACTCACAGCAATCCTCCTGCCTCAGCCTCCTTAGCTGATTACAGGCCTGAGAAAGCGTCTCTACGTGAGTTGTTACTGTGCATTTCCCTAACGTGACTTTCTGTTTGGACCTGTTTCCCCTGTTACAAAGTGCCTCATGTCCTCCAACTCATTTGACTAAACTCATTTGAATAAAGCTCCTTCCAATGACTTGCTTTCTGGAAATGGCTTTTGAGACAGCTATTTTATTTTTATCTTACTGCACTACTATGGACTGAACGCTGGGCCTTTGCACTGAGCAACCTTGCCATCCCCCCACGCCCCTTTTTAGGCAGTGCCTCACTAAGGTGCTAAATTTCCCGGGTTGGTTTTGAACTTGGGATCCTCCTGCTCCAGCCTCCTCGAGTGCTGAGATTCCAGGTGTGTGCCACCAGGCCCCATTAGACACCTCTCTGTAGCCAGCGAACTGTCCGCTCATGGGCTGCTCTGCTCTGTAGGAAGCCCAGGGTGTGGCCTCACACTAGGTGTTCGGGTTCAGCAGGCAGAAAGTCCTTGCGAGCAGAGGCCTCTGACTCCCCGTGCCAGGAGAGGACAAACACGACTCCCATCGGAGCGGGCCAGTGGAGAATGTGAGCGTCCAGCCCCACAGAAGGATGCGAATGCATCTCCTAAGCTAGAGAGGAGGAGGAGGAGGAGGAGGAGGAGGAGGAGCAGGAGGAGGAGCAGGAGGAGGAGCAGGAGGAGGAGGAGGAGCAGGAGGAGGAGCAGGAGGAGGAGCAGGAGGAGCAGGAGGAGCAGGAGGAGGAGGAGGAGGAGGAGGAGGAGCAGGAGGAGGAGCAGGAGGAGGAGCAGGAGGAGGACCTGCCCCAGGGCAGTCGCTCAGCACCGGGAGGCTGAGGCAGGAGGTTCGCAGCGCATTCGAGGCCAGCCTGGCTCCAGAGAGACCCTGTCTCAAAAGACCAGAAAAAGCCCAAGCCCTCCCGGGGGCTCGGCGCCGCGGCCCTGACTCTGTTTCCCCCGCAGGCAGGAGGAAGCTGCGGCTGTTCGAGTACCTGCTCGAGGCGCTGTGCACCCCCGAGCTGGCCGGCTGCATCCAGTGGGTGGACCGGCCCAGGGGCGTCTTCCAGTTCGTGTCCAAGAACAAGGAGCGGCTGGCCGAGCTCTGGGGCCGGCGGAAGGGCAACCGGAAGCCCATGACCTACCAGAAGCTGGCCCGCGCGCTGCGCAACTATGGCCGCACGGGGGAGGTCAGCAAGGTGCGCCGCAAGCTCACCTACCAGTTCAGCGAGGCCGCACTGCGCCGCCTGGGCCCCGCCACGCAGGACCCGCAGGAGCCGCGGGGGCCCGGCAGCTGGAGCTGGGGCAACGGCCTCGGCCACCCCTACGCCGGCTACTGCCGCCCGCCCTTCTAGGACGCCCGCCCCGCCGGCCTGGCCCCTGGCTGAGCTCCAGCTGGAGACCCACCTGCCTCAGCCTACCACCCGCCAGGCTGGATTCTTCTCTGAAAGCAAATCCACCAACCTTCGTATCCACCGAGCCCGAGTCCCTGGAACCTGCCAACCCCTGAGTTTTGCAAAGCTGTGCCTGTCCGCAGCATGGGCTTTCATCACCCTCTACAGCCATCTGCCCCGGGACCTCTGGCTCTGACCCAAAGTCAAAAGGACCACAAAGGGGAAATTCGGGACATCAAGGCAGCCACGACAGGGCAACTAAAGACACAAAAGAGGACGGGGGCGTGATGGTGCACACTTGTGATCTCAGCACTTCGGAGGCTGAGGCAGGAGGATCACGGAATTCAAAGCCAGCCTGAACTACGTACGGAGGCCCTATTTCACAAAAACCAAAAGTTAAAGAAATTATATTGCGGTGACACGGGCCTACTCATGTTTATGGAGCACAGCTCATAATAGCTAAATCTTGGAAGCAGCCCATATGTCCATCAAAGGGTGAATGGACAACAAAAAGCATGGCATTTACACACCATGGAGTACTACTCTGCCATAACGAAGGATAAATCTGAATCATTTGTAGGGAAATGGATGCACCTCGAGACCATGATGTTGAGTGAAATAAATCAGACACAAAGGCTTAAATATCACATGGTTTCTCTTATATGAACAACCCAATGCAGAAATAATTTAGAGAGGAAAATAAAAGATAATAGGAAACATGTTTGCCCAAGGGCAGGGGACCAAGGGAGGGAGGGGAGAAGGGCATAAAAAGAATGAAGATGAGTTATGTGCATGGACCAGCTCCCCGGGTACTGGGACATGCGCTAGGAAAAACAGAAATGAAAAACAAGGCACGTGGGGTAAATGCACAATGGAGTATCAGCCTGTCACGGTCTTTCTGTCGTTTGCAGGAAAATGGACAGAACTGGAGGCCACAATGCTAAGTGAAATAACCAGATCCAAAAGGACAATTTTTTCTTTTGCTTTTTGAGACAGTCTCACTGTGTTTTCCAAGCTGGCCTTAAAGCCACTAAGTAGCACTGGCTGGCTTTCAACTTGTGGCAATCCTCCTGCTTCAGCCTCCCAAGTACCGGGGTGAGAGTCAAGAAAAAAACGTAAGGGAAGAATGGAGCTTACCAGAGGCCCCAGTGGTCACTGGGTCCAGAGTGACATGGAAGGAACAAATGATATCTATTGTGTAGCACGGTGACATAGCAACCAGCATATTTCAAAATAGCTAATAGAAAAAAAAATAGCTAAGAGGATTTTGACTTCTGCTAGAAAATGGTTTCGATTTGGGGTGAGAGGCTGATGGCCCTGCGGCGGCCGCCCCGAAATCCACACACTCAGGGGTGATGTGACAGCTCAAGGACAGAGGACAGCGGTGACTGCCGTGGGGTGACAGCCTGACTGGACTGAGGCGCCACCCCGGCTCCCTTCAGGAGGACACCGGAGGCTGCGCCCCCGAACAGGGGCCGTGTTCCTTGCTGTCCTCAGCTCGGCCACAGGGAAGTGCTGTTGTCCCAGCCCTGAATGAGGTCTTTCTTCCGTTCAACCCGCACAGCTGAGCCAGGCTAAAGCACTTGGAAGGGAAAAGCACTGATAAGGTTAAAAGTTGGCTGGGGCGAGGTGGTGCACGCCTGTAATCCCAGCACTGGGGAGGCTGAGGCAGGAGGATCGAAAGTTCAAGCCCAGCCTGGGCAACTCACCGAGACCCTGTCTGAAAATATAAAAGGGCCGGGGATGGAGCTCAGCACAGAGGCCCTGGCCTGCAGCCCTAGCACTGAAAATGAACGGCATGGGTGAGGGAATGGGGGAGACCAGCCAGCCCCAGGGTGACGTGGCCTTTGGGTGTCCAGGCCCTAAGGCCTGAGCTCAAGCCCGCTGCTCCGCTTGGAACACAGTGCTTTCCTTCACCCAGGGCCACGGAAGGGGGAGAGGCACTTCCGGCCCTTTTCAGGCCCCTGGTCCCTGGCCTATGCCACCCAGTCCTCCATTCGGTCCCTTCCCTGTGGGGACAGCACAGCGAAGCCCCTGCCCCTTGAGCAGGAGCTCTGGGAGCCTGACTTCACCCCACCTTCTGAAAAAGGGTCTTGTTCTGCAGTTCAGGCTGGTCTGGAACTCACCATGTACCCGAGGCTGGCCTTGAACTCACAGCGACCCTCCTGCCTCAGCCTCCTGTGTGCTGGGATCACAGGCATGGGCCATCATGCCCTGCTGTGGCATCCCCCAATCACCCTGTTCAAACCCCACTTCCCTCCCTTGATCCGCTTCCTCTTGTGTGTTTCTCTTCTACTTTCATGTCTTTTCTTTTTTGAGACCTTTACCCTGTGTAACCCAGGCTGGCCCAGAACTCGTGATTCTCCTGCCTCAGCCTCCTGGGTTCTGGGTTTCAGCTGCTCGCCACCATTCTGACTGAGAGGAGATGAAATTTTCTCAGTGTGGCTTTGATATGCCTTTCTCTGAGTGGTAAAATGTTAAACATCTTATTCTCGGGACTACTGGCCCCTGGTACCTTTTTATTCGGTACTGGGACGGGGACCAGGGCCTGGGGCATGTTAGGCAGGCACACCACCGCCAAGCTTTTATCCCTGCATTCTTCTGCTAAGAACTTTCTGCTCTGCCCATGTGCCCAGTTTCATGGGATTCTTTGTTCTCATATATTGTGGATATTAATCTTTGTCTGTTAGAAAAGGAGCCGGCAGAGACTCTCCTCATGTAGGCTCTTCAGTCTGCTCCCCTGGCTGAGCAGAAGCTTTGTAGTTTGATGCAATCCCACAACTCTTGGTATTATTTCCCAAGCTACTCGAGTCCCTCTTGGGAAGTCACTGCCCCGTCTGTATCTCCAAGTGCTTCTAGTGGCTTCAGAGTTTTCTTCTAGTGGCTTCAGAGTTTCAAGTCTTGTGTTTAGGTCTTTGATCCACTTTGATTGATTTTCGCACAGGGTAAGAGGATTGAGTTTCAACCTTCCACTTCAGGATAACCAGTTCTCCCCACACCATTTGGTAAAGAGGTTGTCTTTTCTGCAGTGCATGTTTGGGCCTCTTTGTCCAGAATCAGAGGCTGTGGCTGCAGGAGTTTATTCCCGTGCCCTCTGGTCTATTCTTGCGGGCCTGATGCTACCCAGTGCCAAGCTGGTTTTGTGACTACGGCTTTGATACTTCCAGCATTGTACTTTTTGCTCAGAGTTAACTTAGCTATTCTCTGTCTTTTGCCTTTCTATATGACTTTTAGGATTTTTTTTTCTAGTTCTGTGAAGAATGTCACTGATATTTTGGTAAGGGCTGCATGCATGGCATCTGTGTCCTGCTTTTGATGATATGAGCATCCTACCAATATCAGTTCTACTAATCCATGAACATGGGTGGTGTTTCCACTGTGCATTGTGTTCTTCAATTTCTTTCTTAAGTGTTCTGTGATTTTCACAGTAGGGTTCTTTAACCTCCTTGGTCAGGCTGATTCCTAGGTGGTTTTAGTTTTTAAAGCTATTATTAGTGAAACTGTTTTCCTGATTTCTTTCTCAGCAAGTTTGTTATTGGGATGTACAAAAACTATTGATTTTTTTGCCCATTGATTCTGTATCCTGCTAGTTTGCTAAATTTGTTTATCAGATCTAAACTTCTTTTGGTAGAGTCCTTAGTCTCAGTATTGGATCATATCATTGCAATGATGAAAATTTGACTTCCTCCTTTTCTATTTGTATCCCTTTTATTTCTTTCTCTTGCCTAAGTGTTTTGGCTAAAATTTCATGTACTAAGTTGAATAAGAGTGGTAAGAGTAAGGACCAGAGATTTAGCTCAGTGGTTCTGCCACCTGCCTCGCAAGCGCAAGGTCCCGAGTTCGATCCCTGGTACCAAAAAAAAAATAAATAAAAGAGTGGTAAGAGTAGATATCCTTGTTTCTAAATTTAGAGAAAAATTTTTCAGTTTTCTCCAGTTCTGCATGATTAGTATATAACATTTATTATGTTGTGGTACAATCCTTTTTTTGCCTAGTTTCTTTAGGGCCTTTATCACAAAGGGATGTTGAATTTTGTTGAAGGTTTTTTTTCTGTATCATTTGAGACAATAATGTGACTTTTATCCTTGATTTCTGTTTTTTCCTTGATTCTATTTATTTGGTGTATTAAGCTTATTGATTGGTGTATGTTGAACTATTCTTGCATCCCTAGAATGAAATAAACCTAATCATGGTGTATGATCTCTTTAATGTGTTGTATCCAATTTGCAAGTATTTCATTAAACATTTTCATGCCTATGCTCATCAGGAATATTGTATTACAGTATTCTCTTGTATCCTTATCTGGTTCGGTATTAGGGTATTTTTGGTCTGCAGAATGAGCCTGGACCCGTTCTGTCCTTTTCTATTTCCTGGAGTAGTCTGGGATAGATATTTCTTCCATCCCTATGTGGGGTTTTCAGTGAGCCACCTTCTTTTGTGGGTTTGATCCCCAGTACCTCTCTAAAAAGGAGAAAACAAAGCACAGAAGCAACAAAAAAAGACAAACTGGATACTGAGATACAGTACAAAAAAAAAATTTTAACTGACAACTGTGCCACCATTAACAATGGAAATGAAAAAGAAAAAAAAAATATGGAGTAAACTAAAGGTTTAAAATTAATAAAGATAATAATAATAAAACGAAAGGGTGGCCAAAGGACGACATGGAAGAGGCACGATTTTTTAAGAAAGGAATAGAAGATGAGAAAGAAGGAAAGAGATAAATCAACTAAAAATTAAATAAAGGAAAGGCGGACGGGGATTTAGCTCAGTGGTTTCACCACCTGCTGTGCAAGCACAAGGACCCGAGTTCGATCCCTGGTACCAAAAAAAAAAAAAAATTAAATTAAATACAGGGGGCCGGGAATTTAGCTCAGTGGTTCCGATGCCTGCCTCGAAAGCACAAGGTCCCGAGTTTGATCCCCGGTACAAAAAAAAAAAAAAAACATTAAAGGGGAGAGGTTTATTTTTTCTCATGGTTTTTAGAAGATTCAGTTCATAGTCAGCTGGCTCCAAGGCAGAAATGCATGGCAGAGGGGCCTGGGTGAAGGACGCAGAGAGAGAAGGGAGGAGCTAGGGGCAAGAACACAGCCCTCCAGGTGCGCGCGCGCGCGCGCGCACACACACACACACACACACACACACACACACACCTGTGACCACCTCCCACCAGGGCCTGCCTCCTACTGCACACTCAGGCATAGGCTCATTAATGAACTAACCTGCTGGTGGGTGCAGCGCCCCATGGTGCGATCCCTCCCCAGTCCCCACTTCTGCACACACAAGGCTTTGGGGAACCTTTAGTTCTAAACCATAACACGACTAGTTCTAAACCATAACCTTCCCTGAGTTCACGTCCTGCAATGACATGGGTTGCTCCTGCAGCGGCGAGGCCTGCTGTTCATCCCTGGGGCTGCCAGCCCTCTCTGGGCTTCCTGAAGTGGGACCCCTGCTCCTCAGGGAGATCAGGTTAGTGTTGTGGACAACCACATATTTTTCTGTTTTGTTTTTCTGCATCTCTGTGATAGTTCACTGTGCTGTCAATTTGAATAAGAAACGCCCAGCTGGTTGGTTTATCCCACTTCCGGGTGTGGAAGACGGACTTACTGAGGAGGGAAGACCCGCCCTGGGTGTGGGTGGCACTGACCAATAGCCTGGATGGAATGAAAAGGCAAAGAAGGAGGGAGGCTCGCTTGTTTCTTCAGAGGGGCTCTGGGCTTTGCCGTTGCCTTTGGACGCCTATCTCCAGGCTGCCAGCACAAGCTCCTTAGCCTCCCCGTGTAGACTCTAGCTTTCTGAGAGGGCCTCCCGCCAGACTCCTCGGTGAGCTCATGGCCTTTGACTTTCATCCAGATCCTCCAGCTCTCCAGTGTGCACAGCCCTGCGCCCTCTGCCACACCTGGCCGCTGTGCAGCCGCCTTGTAAGGCACAAGCGGACACAGCATCATGTCTGCTCTTCAGTGAGCCCCGACCCACCATTCCAGGCTTCCCAGAGCTCTTCTCTTCCCCTCAAAACAGTCTGTCCTCTCCAACCCTAACTTTCCTCACACACAGAGCCCTTCAAAGGGCACTTCTTCCATCCTGCCATCTCAGCTGGAGGTCCCAGGCTCCTTGTCACGAATGCATGTCACTAGTTACACACTCGTCTGCACACTGCTGTCCTTCCTGGAGCGCTGCTCTCCTCTTTTTGCTGTGTCCCATTTCTCTGTATTCTTGCTGAGTTCTTCCCACCTGCCCTTCTCCCAGAGCCCTCCTCTCCTTTGCTGTCCCTTCTGGGGCGTCTCACTCACCCTCTTCAGGACAGAGCCAATGCAGGGCTGCTGAGCGGACGTGTGAGGTTTGCACACCACCGAGGAGGCTGGCAGACAGGCTCCCTTTTGAGCCATTTGCTTAATAGTAACCACGGCTCATGCTCGTTTGCAGTTGTGTGCACCAGCCACTTTGCTAAAGAGTCACAGTTTAAATAACCTGCCTGCCTTCGTTCAAGCGAGTTGAATGTATGTGCATAAATTAGCTGGATCAATGTACCTTTCAAAGAGCATTAGCTTATTCGATGGCTATTTATTTACTTGAGACAGTTTTCATCTGAAGTTCAGGCTGGTCCAGGCTTTGCTGGAACATACAGTGACCCTCCTGCCTCAGCTTCCTGAGTGTGGGGATTAGAGGCATGAACCACCATGCCCAGCTAACATGACAGTTAATTTTGATTGTCAACTTGATTGGCTTATAGGATGCCTGGGAGATTATAAAGCACAGTTCTGGCTGTCTGGGAGGGGCTTGGTGGCATGACTCTTGGGATGCTATCTGGTCCGTGGCCCTTCCTGTCCAGCTGTCCCATCCCCCCACCCCACCCCTGTCCTTCCTGGCCTCCACAAGGTGAGCATCCATCCCCCACCTCGCCCTTCTGCCCTGATGCTCCTGCCTTGAAGCCAGCCGACCACAGCTGAGACATCTGAGAGTGAATCAAAAACACCTCTTCTCTTTTAAATTATACAGGCTAGATGTTCTGTCCGAGCAACAAAAAAGGTGACTAGCACAGCTTGGCAGGGAGAAACAAAATGATACTTGTTATAGCTTATAGTAATAAAGATAAATGAAGAATCCCTTGCATCACATGCTATTTTATTTAAATAATTTCCTACAAATTTTCCAAGATCCAGATCCCTACTCCCAGCTTTTTGAGGGTATATCTCATTGGAGATCACCCTAAGACTCCCGCTGACCAGCATTGTACGATAACAGCACGGTTTAGACTGGGCTTCAGAACGCTTAGGGTGTGGTAACTGGACAATAAAGCGGCTACTGTGAACTCAGACGCTGCCGTGAGCAGCCACCTGAGGTCCACCCGGAAGTGCAGAACACGCCAGCGCCCCAGGGTTTCCCTCACACACACAGACGTGCATGGAACGGAGGTTCAGAATAATTTCCTTCCTCTTTGTGGACTGCTACGAGTTCAGGAAAGCGCACTCCAAGACTGAAATAAACCATGCTGCTCAAAGTTTGCTGCCTCCAACTTCGAGCTGAAACGCCCGGGGTTCGTCCTTTCCCCGCGATGGCAAAGTGCTTTGGATCTGGGGGCGCCGCTTCTCCAGTTCATACCTGGGTGGTCTGCAAGGCTTTGCTGGGTTCAAGAAGGAAAAGACAGAAGTGGGCGCTGGGGGAGCTTCTCTGGTGGAGAACGATCGCTCCTACAGGCGGGTGAGACAGACACCCAGGGCTTGGTGGTCAATGTAGCTGACAGTGATGACGTCAAGGTTTGGGGAGAGATATGAAGGCTCCAAACATATGGAAACGATCAGGAGATGGAAATGCTAATTACCACGATTTACACACTGGATAAATGCACAAAAGTAGCATATCACGCCCCATAAATATGCAGTTATCACATGCTGTATCCGGGTTTCGTCTGTGTGCGAAGAGCCAGGTGACTTCCTGGGCGGGGTCACAGGGTCACAGAGGCGGAGTCGGCCACTGCGACTTCTGCACAGAGCTAACTGCATCACTGCTCCCTGGGAGAACCATCTCGCTGCAGCTGCCATTGTACCTGGACATGGTTTCTCGCCAACCCTGCTGTGTGTATCATTAGTTTTCCAGCCAAATTCTAGAAAGAAGCTTCTGATTGGCTGAGGCTCAGTCATGTGTCCACAACTTACACCCAATCAAAAAACGGGCAAGTGAAGGGAATAGACACTTCTCAGAAGAGACTTTTCTCACTTGTCCAACAGCTAGTTTCTGCTTCCTACCAACTAAACGAAGTTTCTGCTCCCTAGCAAGACTCACAAGGTCAAAAACTCCCCAAATGTAGGAAAGGGTTCAGATACTGGGTAGCCAGGAGAATGACAGAAGTTCATTAGAACTTTTAACCCCATTCATGAGAATCACAGTTTTAAAGACATTTGCTCCACTGGGCTAACATCCAAAAATGTTCTTTGTTCTTGGTATGTCTGAGACCACAGTAATTTAAAGTTTCTAAACAACTTTTTCTTATCTTTCTGAGAAGGCAGTTTCAGCACCGCATTTCAATTTTCCAGATTTAAAGTAAAATTGAAACTGGGCTTCGCTTTAGGTGGTTGTGAACTGGCTATTTTGGAAAGAACTCAAATATTATCAACCTGGAGAAGAGTTTTCCTTAGAAGAATCTCCAGTGCCTGACCAGAGGGCCTATTCCTGGTTCCTGGGATTCTCAGGGCAGGTTCAGTTAGGCTCAGAGTAGCCCCCATTCAATAGACAGATGTTCACCATTATTTATGTTTTCAGCTACGCTTCAACCTGGGCTCCAAGCTCTTTTGGGTTCTGATCCAGTTCTCTATACAATGAGCCTGTGATCTCCTACAAATGAAAAATAGTCACCGTCCTGTCTCCCAGGCCTAGAGATGCAATTGCTCCATCAAAAGAACCTCAACCAATCATGCTGTTTTCAACTTTGTACTGAACTCTGCTTTCTGGTACCTATGCCTCCAAGTCCTGAACTTCTCAGGAGAGCAGATCTGCTTCGTCATTAAGTTTTCCCCTCTGCAGATACAGGTGGAAGTTTTTCTCTTCTTGGCTAAGGTACTTACTATCCTTTCACTGGGTCATCCATGGCTCTGTTTTTACTGTCTGTTTTTACTCTTGAGTTCATTTCTTGGTATGTCTGGTAATTTTTAACTGAATGTCAGATGTGGCATATGAACAATCATTGAAATTATGAGTAGTATTATTTCTTCTAGAAAGATTTTTCATGGTTCCATTCAGAGGTGGAGTAAGAGCATATCATTTTAATCCACTCAGAGGCTGAGCTAATTCAAGACTGAATTTCGGTTTGTATACAGTATAACCTACTTCCTTTTTACATTAGCTAATGGTGTATAGCCCAGATATATATTATATATAATATATATAATAAATAGCCTATTAGAATCTGTTGTGTAATTTAAAATACAATCATACAAGCTGGGGGTGGTAGTACATGCCTGTGATCCCAGCACTCAGGAGGCTGAAGCAGGAGGATTTCTTTGAGTTTGAGGCCAGCCTGGGCTACATAGTGAGTTCAAGGCCAGCCTGAACTACAAAGGGAGACCCTGTCTCAGAAAACGAAAAAAAAAAAAATCATATAAAATTTAATCAGAGGAGAACTTTGTAAATCCCTTTTTTTTGAGACAAGGTCACATTATGTAGTTCAGGCTGGCCTTAAACTATGTATGGCTTCGAACTTACAGTGATTTTCCTGCCTCAGCCTCCCAAGTGCTGGGACTACAAGCATATGCCACCATGCATGGCTATAAATTCATACTTCTTAAATTGTGTATATTTAGTTTCCAGAAGTAGGTAAGGGAAAATGCACCATTGGAACATGGTCTAATAGTACAGAATTAAGGGCCAGGGATTTAGCTCAGTGATTCCGCTGCCTGCCTCGAAAGTGCAAGGTCTTGAGTTCGATTCCTGGTACCAAAAAAAAGGACAGAATTGACATAGCATTTTATTCTGAAGATCAAATTTTATTCACATATTATGGACAATAAAAATGATTATTTTTTCATTAAAACAAATTCCAATTTATTTTAATGCTAAAGATTTAAGCCAGGGCCTCACATATGCTAAGCATTCATTCTAGCCCTGAGCTACACCCCCAGCATATATATTATATATTATATTAGTGATCATATGCGACATTAATGAATTCTCTGACTCACAGAATTTCTCAATTCTGGTGGAATATTTCAGCCTGTGTACCCCAGAATTTTAGGCCAAAGTTTGAACTTTTGGGGAAAGCTTGAGAACTGATTGTCTCTAATTCTACTTCCTTCTTCTGTATTGCTGATTACCAAGAAATTCAGAACATGACACAGCACATGACATGACAGATCTTCATTCTACTTGATCCCATTGATAAATTTGTCCATTTATTTCATTATTGTATTCATGATTTATCATTTAATTACTGCTCTTTTATCTATGTTTAGTTTCTTTCTTATCTTTATTTATTAGATATACACTTACATGTTTTTATTTTTTTGCTACCATCTTTGGAGTAGTTGGGGTCATAACTACACCCTTACACTTATAAATATATATATATATATATTTTTTTTTGGTACCAGGGATCAAACTCGAGTCCTTGCACTTGCGAGGCAGGTGGCAGAAGCACTGAGCTAAATCCCTGGCCCATAAGTATATATTTTAAATGAAATTCAGACATTTTGTTAGGTCACTGAGAAATCAACCTCATCTAATATAAAGGGGTTGGGCCAGGGATTTAGCTCAGTGGTTCCACTGCCTGCCTTGCAAGTTCAAGTTCCAGAGTTCAATCCTCATACCAAAAAAATAAATAAATAAAGGAGTAGTCGATTAACATAAAGCACTAGTGTTTTAAAACTATTTAATAGAAATTATGTTGTTGAACTTTGAATGGAAGGTACTTTAAAATAAGCCAGGCATAGTGGTACATGCTTGTAATTCCAGCACTTGGAAGGCTGAGGCAGGAGGGTCGCTGTGAGTTTGAGGCCAGCATCTGGACTACATAGTGAGATACTGTCTCAAAAAAGAAAAAGAAAACAACAACAAAAAAGATTTGCATAAAATAAAAGCATTGTTTTCATGTCTTTGCCCATAGGTAAATTAGCTTTTCTTTTAGATTTCCCTGTGTAAAGTTTTTCAGATGCAGAAACATGGCAAAATTTATTATGGATATTTTTAGTAGTGTTTATATGTAGGAACTGCTTGATAGCCAGATGACGTAAAAACACTTTTACAGAGCAAGAATGTCCTGTCATGTCCCCTGAGTGGCAGAAGGAATATGTCAGTCCGACTCATAAAAATACTTTGGCTATCTTATTACCACCACACTGAGTAGCTTACTCAGTGCATTTGACTCTGGTGGAGTACAAAGACACCCCCACCCCCGCCAGGGCCTGGGATTGAACTCAGAACCTGGAGCTTGCAGGACAGGTGCGGTGCCACTGAGCTAAATCCTCAACCCTATAAAGACACTTTTTGGTTGGAATAAAGGAGAGAAATTTTAAACTTATATTGTAGATTGACAAATGGGGTTTTTTCTCCTTCTTTCCTTTCTTTCTTTCTTTCCTTTCTTTCTCTCTCTCTCTCTCTCCCTCTCTCTCTCTCTTTCTTTCTTTCTTTCTTTGCCAGGGATGTAGCTCAGCCGGGCAGTGCCTGCCTGACAAATGCAAGGCCCTGAGTTCCATTCCCAGACCAAAAGAAGAGAAAAAACTGGAGGCCTTTTGAGACAGGGTCTGACTAGGTACCTCAGGGTGGCCTTGAACTCAATATGTAGCCTAGGCAAGGCTCCAACTCACTGTGATCCTCCTGCCTCAGCCTCCTGAGTGCTGGATTACAAGGGTGGGCTACCATGCCCAGCACCTAATTCATATTTATTGCAAAAAGTTTACAAAATATAATTATCAGAGCACAATGACCACCATTTGAATATTTTACATCTCCTTCCAAACTTTCCCTAAACACACAGCAATGTGTATTTTACACAATTCGCGTGACGTACACTCTGCTGTGGAACCATCGCTTTGCACAGTGTTACACAAACATATCTCCTTGCGGATGAACAAGCTTTGCATCATCCTGTCAACAGCTGCAAGTGTCTCAGGATGGATTTAATAGGCTGGTCTTCCAATCATGAGCTCAGACATTTTCTTTTTCTTTTTCTCCTCTTTCTTTCTTTTTCCTTTTTGAGACAGGGTCTCACTATGTAGTTCATGCTATCCTTGAACTCACTATGTAGCCCAGACTAGCCTCGAACTCTCAGTGATCCTCCTGCCTTCATCCTTCCCAGCTCTAGGATTACCATCGTACACTATGGCACCTGGAAAGAATACAGTTTTTTAAAATAAAGTAAGACTCTCAGCCCCACAAGGGTAGAGCTTCTGGTCTTCCTCATGGCTGATGACAATGTCTGTCATGTAGTAAGTGCTCAATAAAAACCTGCTACTTAGAACGAGGGAATGGATTTCTGCTGCTTGACAGCTCCTGCGGCGGAGATTCTGATCAGGGGTTGGCATGCGCTGAGGCAGACAGCTTTTGATATGAAAAGTTAGTTTCATGTTGGGCTGAATTCCTTTAAAAATTGAAAGAACGGGACCAGGGAGGAGGGCAGAGGGCCCTTTGCTGTAGCCGGAAGTGAGGCGTCCACAGGGCCCGCTCACAGCTCAGAGCCGCTCCACTGGGTCAGTGCCGGGGGGGAGGGGACTGGCCAGTGCTGGGGTCTCTGCCTGGGTCGCCGGTGAGACGCCCCTGGGGTCGGCCTCGGGGTGGCGCCCTGGTGCTGTATCGAGGAGTTCTGGTGACTTTTATTCCACTGAGGAGATTTTGTGGACACATCGTCTCCTGTTTAAAACTCCAGTGGCCAAGGGGATGAAACTCAGAGCCACAAAATCTCATCGGCACAGCTGGGTGGCCTGAGAATTTGTGATTTTTGTTTGTTTACCGTTTGTTTTTGCAGTACTGAGGATTGAACCCAGGGCCTTCGCACGGAGCTACATTTCCACACTGTTTTTATTTCGACCCCTTTTCTGAGACAGAGTCTTGCTAAGTGGCTCAGTGGCCCAGGCTGGGCTTGAACTTGCGACCCTCCTGCCTCAGCCTCCCAGACCACACCATCATGCCCATCCATGTCCGCCACGGTCTAACGATGTGACCTTCAGCAAGCTTCTCCGTGAGGCGGAAATTCAGCCCTCCCTCCTCGCTGCTCAGCATGGCGTGATTCCCCAGGCAAGCTTGCTCCACGGGATGTGTTCTAGCCCGGCCCAAGTATGTGCCGCTCTGGGCCGCATAGGGAAAACATCTACACTATTCCAAACGCACCAAATGTTTTAAGCGGTTATTGTCCAAATGTTTATTTTTTTTCCCCCGATGCTGGGATGGAGCCCAGGGCCACTCTTCCACCAGCTACATCCCCAAGCCCTTTTTCCCTGGGTCAAGGTCTTGGGCCTGGGACTCGTCATCCTCCTGACTCAGCCTCCAGAGTAGCTGAAATTCCTGGCGAGCTCTGCTTCGCCTTGAGGTCCAAATCACTTTGGAAACCAATCTTTATTTTGTTCCAATTATAAATACCCCGGGTGTTTTAGGAACTGGGAAATGCAGAATATCTGCTATTATAGACGCGGCAGTTATTTGAAGAGCTGGGAAGAGCAGAACGCTCGGCGCGCGCTCTGCCGCTCTTGTTCTCCGTGGCCTTGTTCCCCACAGCTCAGACGCGCACAGCTGGGTGTCCGCCGACCGGGTGGGCGAGAAGAGGGAGCAGCCCACGCCCTGCGGAGCGTCCTTCAGCCCGGAGGGAATCCTGATGTCTGCGATGGCGCAGGAGGTCTCGCGAGAGGCCGGAAAAGCAGACGCTGCGGTCTCATTTACCTGTGGCACTGACAGCACCGAAGGCTGTAACTCAAGACTGTGTAAGTCAAAACTAAAATTCCGGTTGTAACCCAAGTTGTTTGTATGTCAGGAGGTTGTTACTCGAGTGTCCACTGTATGCTCTAGGATGAGCAGGCCCTGGGGTCTGGGACGGCCCGGGGGAACAGTTGCTGGGTCAGGACTGGGGTTTGGGATTTGCACGCCGCTTGGCACACAGTCTGCTGCTGACCTCGCTGTGGTGACACCCGTGAGTGTCACAGCAACACATTGTACCTAACAAGCAGCTTTTATTTGTCAGTTAGACCTGGATAAATGTGAGGGAGATCATGGCGGGGCGGGGGGGGGGGTTGCCTGTGACCCCAGCACTTGGAGGCTGAGACAGGAGGATGGCAAGATTGAGTCCAGCCTGGGCCAGCTAGTGACTCTGTGAGATCCTGCCCCAGAATACAAACAAGAAAATAAAAAGGGCTGAGAGTGTACAGCAGCTTCCATGCAAAGGCCCAGCACCACAAGCTGTAACTGATTAACAGTAAAATAAGAAGGAAAAGCTGGAGGTGGATACAAATGCAGGGGCCAGGTTTAATCGCTGCGTGGAAGGACCCGTTTTGGGGGACGGAGCTGCATCACTGAGAGGAGCGGTGTCTCCCCGCCTCCCGGGAGCCCCCAAAGCTCTGCCCCACAGGGGAGCCCCAGAGGTAGCCGGAAACCTCTCAGCAGCTGCGCGGGAAAGAAACGCGCTGGACGAACCCCATCTGCATGATGTCTTGTTTAACTCTACCAGAATATTCTCCCTTAAATAAGTAGTGAATAGAAAACATTACTACGGGCTTTTTGCCAGCCCTGGGGATTGGACCCAGGGCCTTCACACAAAGCTACATCCCTGCCCTCTTTCATTTTTCACTTTGAGGCAGGGTCTTGCTGAGTTGCTGAGTTGCCCAGGCTGGGCTCAGACTTGAGATCCCCCTGGCTCAGCCTCCCAGAGTGCTGGACTTACAGGTGTGCACCGCCAAGCCCAGCTGACTGAGACATTTCCTGTGGTCCCAGGGAGCCTTCAAATCTAGCGTGCATCCACACGCATCGCAGGGCTCGTTCTCAGGCCACGGCCCAGGCGCTCAGCGGTCTTTGGTGGGGATCAAGGGACAAAGAGGGTGGGACAGCTGCAGTGGAAGCCCTAAGGGCACCCCGGAAGTGACACCCCCTTGTCTCCATTTCCCCTCCATGAACCAGAAATGAGCCAGTGCGCCCTCCCTGACCTTCGATGCCCGAAGCCCCGGGCGGCCTGGGCTCTGCTTCCCCCGCCCAACTCCTGGCTGCCTCCGCGCCTGCAGATAGACTCCTGACGGTTTTGCCAGATGAGCAGTGTCATGTTTTTACTAGGGTATAAAATGAGGTTCTCAGCAGTGAGATTTCCCCAGCCTGCTTTCTGGTGATCTCTCAAGAGGCTGAAACCACCCTCCCGGGTGAGGGGAGACCATCTGGGTCCCAGCGGTGGCCCCCCTGCCACCGAACAGATGCATAGCACATTCGGGGGCCCACCCATGGGCTGTACAAACTGCCACCCGGGGCTTGGCAGATCTGAACACAGTTCTGGAGTCTGATGGTGACGGGCCGCCCACACTATGTCTTCTGGAAATGCCTGGAGCTCATTCTCTCCTTCATTCACATGACTCTTTCATTCAGTTCCTTTTGTTAGATGTCTACTGATGCTTACTACAGGCCAGGAACTTCGATTGGCACTGAGAGGTCAAAGGGTAAGCAGCAGGCCGGGCAGGTGGTGTACACCTTAATCCCAGCACCTGGGAGGCTGAGGCAGGAGGATCGATTTAAGTTCCAGACCAGTCTGGGCTGCATAGCAAAACCAGTAAGGTCAGGACTTTAATGGCTGTCAGGCTGCCCTTCCAAGGCCCCCAGCCGGGAAAGTCCCCTTCCAACCCCGGCTCTCAGAGTAATCATAATGCGAGCGGTAGTCGCTGGCTCTTTCGAATTGTCACCAACGAGAAGCTCTTCCAACCTTTGCGCACACTCGAATTCTCTTCCCTCAGAGGCCTGGGGGGGTCACAGTGGAACTTCCGCCTCCCAGGAGCCAGTTAGCTCCCTACGGCAGCCTTCGAGATCAGAATGACAGTCACTCTGGTTTTTCTGGGCTGTTTTTGAGGTGGGATCTTGCTGTATAGCTCAGGCTGATCTTGATCTTGTGGTGACCCTCCTGCCTCAGCCTCCCAAGTGCTGGGATCACAGGCCTGTGCCACCACGCCCAGCTCAACCTCTCTGACACTCAGGTGTGGCCAAGTGTCTCTTCTGTACCCGCCAGACTCATGGGGACCCTAAACTTTGCTGGGGGCTTTTTCTGGGGCGCATGGTATCACCAGACAGAAAGGGTGTGAGAGCCTAGCCGACCCCAGTCAAGTGCAGGCCACGACACTCCCGGGTCTGCGGGCAGACGCCTCAGCCCCTCAGTGAGGGCCGCTGGTGGCTCTGGCTCCTGACACCGCACTCCTCTGCTCGTGAAGAGCTCACTGGCCCCAGTGGGTGCCGCATCAAAGGCGCCTGACCTTCTGCTTTGATGGTGGCTTCAAGGCCGCATCTTCCAAGCTGTCCCGGCCAGCTCAGACTCCCCTTAGCTGGATCCGGCCACTCCACCCGGCCCTGCCCCAGCCCAGCCTTTCATGTGGCTCCCAGTTAATGAGGACTGGGATGGCTCCAGGAGCTTCGGATCAAGTGCAAATTAATTCTGAAGTCCAGGATTATCTGCCCTGAGTGCTCAGGTCTGAGGCTCAGCAGCTTGGTGAGTCCATCGGGAGATGCTTCGCATGCTGACCCGGCCGCAGCTGTCCTGGCCACGTGGTGGGATTGCTCCAGAACACCATTACCCGGCTGGTACCAGGGCTGCTCGCCAACCTGGTTAGAGTACAGAGAGGTTGGGGGGCTGCTGGGGAGCCAGGCAGACCCAACCACTATTCCTGCCTCTCTCCATGCAGCAGTCGCTTACCTTTCACTTGGGTATTCGACTCCTGTTTATTGAGCAGCTACTACGTGCTCAAGATATTATCTGTTCCTACACTGTAACTTACGCAAGGTTCCTTGTTCAAAAACTATTAAGCTCATCAAGAGGGTGATGTGACAATATTAATCCGAGGTGGTGGCCCTGTGTGACAGCACCATGTGGCCATCAACCCAGCTCTGATGGTGAACTTTAGGTCTTATTCTCAGAGAGTGGGGTTTCTGGGGGGGAAATTCATTGATCACAGCTATTACCCTAAAATCATGACCGTGGGAGGAACTTCCAAGGAAAGCAGGCCTGGTGCTGTGAACACAGACAAGAGGTGTTCGAGGTGAGTCGAGGGGTTCTAGGAGGGCTTCCTCCAGGCAGTGCTGCTCTGGATGGGCTTTGAAGGCTGAATAGGAGTTCTAAAGTCCATGGACAGAAGTGAGCTCAAAGGAGGAAAAGTTGGAAAGGTGGAGATGGGAGGAGAAGCAGAAGAGATGGGCAGGCAGGAGCCTAGGGAGGGGCGTACATGGAACAGCGGGGGGGGGGGGGGGCGCTGGCGAGGGTGTCGGGCTGCACACGGAGGTGGATCAGCCCCTGGACTCCTGAGGACCCCACCCCCAGCTGCACCCCTGAGGGTGGCCTGCACACAGCTCCGCCCCCCATCCCAGCCTCCCAGCCGGGCTCACTCAGCCTTCTGACCTCGGCCCCAGCACACACCTGGATGCCAAGTGGCCTCAACACTGTCCCCGTGTCCCAGTGCCCTCCTGGCCTCTCGCTGGGTAGCAGGTGAGTGTGCATGCGTGTGTGCACGTGCGTGTGTGCATGTGCATGTGCAACCCATCGAGCAGGACACGGAGTCAGGGCCCACGAGGCTCACAAGGGGAGCTGAAGGCGGACCGGGCGTCCAGCCGTCGGAGGTGGCGCCTCACTCTGTCGTTCGGGCAGCTTGGAACTCACTCTGCAGCTGAGCCTCGAACTCACCCAGACCCTCCTGCCTCAGCCTCCCCAGGGCTATGACTCCAGGCACACAGCCCGGCTGGAGTAGGGCTGCTCCAGGCACTGGAATCCATGCAGGGTTGCAGGACGGCAGCTCCGAGGCCCCTGTGCCGAGGTCTCGCCTTCCAGGCCTGGGGTGCAGGCCGGGTGCTGACTGTGTGCGTGGTCCACGTCTGCTGCATGCCTGTGGGTCTCCGAACACTGGGGAGCAGAGGGGCAGCGGCGGCAGGCTGAGTTCCATGGCAGGGTGGGCGTTGGTTCCCCAAACACCTGCAGCTGCAGGTGCCTGCCCAGCCCGTGCCTCAGTTTCCCCAGGAGGCGCTGATGGCATGGAGGGGATGCAGAGGAGCAGGAGGAGATCCGAGCAGGGAGCCAGCCCAGAGCAGACTTAGACCCCACCAAACACGTGTTAGAGTGATCTCCAGGCGGGCCGCTGGCACCCCACCCCCAGCTCCCTGGGAGGCCGAGGCAGGACAATCCCTTGAGCCCAGAAGTTTGAGGCCAGGAGGGCA
This sequence comes from Heterocephalus glaber, assembly GCF_053883595.1. Taxonomy (NCBI): domain Eukaryota; kingdom Metazoa; phylum Chordata; class Mammalia; order Rodentia; family Bathyergidae; genus Heterocephalus; species Heterocephalus glaber. The sequence continues at coordinate 19,008,861 of NW_028258357.1, forward strand.
ACAAAAGGCACCCTGTCTCAAAGCAAACAAAATCTCCAAAAGGACCTGCTGTGGGTGGAGAAAAAAACAGAGAAGGGGGGAGAGAGAAGAGAGGGACAAACTCCGGGTGTGTCTGTGCGTGTGCATGCTGGGCAGAGTGGTGACATCTACATAAAGAAAGCTTTTGCACTGTGCAGTTCGGCTGGCCTGGAACTCAAGGCGATCTTCCTGCCTGAGCCTCCCACAGGGCCGGGATTACAGGCCCGTGACACCACGCCCGGCTTGGAATCTCCGGTGAATAAGTAAAAGAACCAGAACAGAAAGATATTTGTGCAAAGATGTTTATTGCAGCTCTATTGAAAAGAATATCTGGGCAAAATATTGAAAATAACTAGAATGTGTATTACTCTAGGGAAAGATGGAAAATCTGAGGTGCATTTATAAACATAATATTGTACCTTCCTTTTTTTTTTTTTGGTACCGGGGATCGAACTCGGGTCCTTGCACTTATGGAGCAGGTGGTGAAACCACTGAGCCAGATCCCTGGCCCTGTAAACATAATAGATCAGTGGTGCCTACATCGATAGGGAGTAATATTCACGACATGGTGAGTAAAAGAAGTTAGCGGCATGGCGATGTGAACAGTGCAAGCCATCTGAATTTTAGAAACGGAAAAACCTATCCAAATAGGTTTATATGAAATCTGGTGGGGCGTAGTGGTGCAGCCCTGTCATCCCAGCACTCGGGAGGCTGAGGCAGGAGGATCGCCACGAGTTTGAGGCCAGGCTGAACTACATAGTGAGACCCAGTCTCAAAAAAAAAAAAATCAAAAATAAATAAAGAAATAAATAAAAATCCCTGTGCAGGTGATGGGATTGCATTAGCTCTGAGGTGGAGAGTTGGGAATGATTCCCTCCTCACATGAAACCTCCCCAAGCGCTGTAACTCGATCTCACGGGGCGAGGGGCTGGCCGTAAATTATTCCCAAAGTGCCCGCCTGCCTGGGTGCTTGGCCGGGTGTCCCCAAAGCCATCAGCACCTCGAGATCAGCGCTACCCACACCTCGGGTGGCCGTCCCAGCTGATATTTATGACCGCGGCTGAGCCCTGGCTCGAGGGATGGCTTTCGGGCTGGGGTGGAGGGAAGTGAGGAGGATCCAGGTGAGAAGGTCCCTTGGTCTCCAGGACTTCTCCCCGTGAGGCCCCCAAGCTTACAGGAAGTGCCCAGGGCTCCAGGGACAGGGCAGCCCCGAGCCCAAGCCTGGTGGGCTCCCACTCCCCAGTTTGTATTGTTCTGGTTCCAGCATGGAGACTTTAAGCCCCAGGCTCTAACTGGAGCAGGAAGAGTTTATTTTGGGATGAGGAATCTTCCCCCAGGGACCAGCTTTTCCTCTTCACTGGGCTCTTTCTCTCTCTCTCTCTCTCTCTCTCTCTCTCTCTCTCTCTCTCTCTCTCTCTTCAGAAAGGGGACATTTTGGAGGAGAAAACTGGTTTTTGGAGCCATTAGAAGTGCTTCTTTCTCCCTCAGAAAATAGCAGACACTGGTCACGCACATTCAGCTTGCAGAGAGGACACCGGAGTGGACAGCACACTGAAAGGTCACCTGGAGAGTGATTTTAGTGACCCCATAAATCTCCTTAAGTATGGACAGTTGATGGGATAAATACACGCAAAATACCCATTTCATCAAACCTATAAATATACACAGTTTTAAAATGATCAAGGAGGAAGAACGAATAGTAAAATATATTTTTAGAAAACATGCCATGCGTGATGATGCTCCCTTGTAAATCCGGCTCTCAGGAGGCTGAGGCAGGAAGATCGAGGTGAATTTGAGGCCAGCCTGGGATGCAGAGTGAGACCCTGTTTTAAGACCCATTGCTTTGTTTTGGGTTGAAAGAATACTTCATGTCTGATAGCAATTTTCTTTTTTAAGAAATTAGAAAAGTTCAGTACAAGAGCTTAATACTTTATGTTCTTAAAAAAATATAATTTTGATCAATGAATATAAGACTTTTTCCCCCCTAAAAACAAAACAGTGGGACCTGGAGCAAAGCCTTCAAGAGAAACACAGAAAGACCTGGAAGTGTGCAGTTTCCACAGACCCGGAAGCATTCTGACAGAGCTCTTCCTTCTCTTGGTTCTCTTGGACAAGTTGGGCACTGGAGATTTTCTCAGATGAGTAAGAAAGATGAGTTTTGGAGTTTGGCAGAATAGGAAAAATAATTTATCATACATGAGCCCAACTCTATAGTTTGTACTGTGAAAATTCCTTGTTGCCCCACTGGGGAGATGTTTTACTATGACATCAAGCCTGTTTATCACTTTTATGACCTGTGAAAGTATACTTTTTAAAAAATACCCAGACCAGCAGACCATGGGGATACACACCTGTAAGCTCACCACTGGGGAGGCTGAGGCAGGAGGATCACTGTGAGTTCAAAGCCAATCTGAACTACATAGCAAGACACTGTCTCAAAAAAACCTAAACAACAAAACAAAAATATTCTTATTCAGCTCAACTGTGATACAGCACCAAGATTAAGATTTTTGAAGGAAAGATCTATGCTCACTGGGTAGGAAGCGAGGAGGAAAACATTTTTATTTGACCTATGAACAGAATATGACACCTGATACTCGGCTCAGTAGCAGGCTTTTTAAAAATAACACAAAACTTCATAACAGGATTCCTGTGGTATCAGCTTTCTTGCTGGGTTTAGGGATGGTCATTAGGCCCTGAGTGGCCTGAGAGAAGCAGACGGGCCCATGAGCAGCCACTGTGAGGAACACACCTTCTGAAATTATAACTTCTTTCTTTCTTTCTCTTCCTTCCTCTCTCTCTCTCTGCCCCCCCCCCCCTTTGAGACAGGGTCTCTCTATGTAGCCCAGGCTGGCCTTGAACTTGCTGCCTGCGATCCTCCTGCCTCAGCCTCCTGCAGTGGTGGGAGGAAATCACTTCAGTGAGAGGATGCTCTACTTGAATAGTGACCATTCGGCAATTCCTCCACTGTATGAAGTGCTTGACTCACAGGACTCTCCCCTGTGGACCTGCATTTTAATCCTTCAAGGGAGCATTAGCCCCAGGGTCTGATGCTGGAGCCCCGCGCCCCTTATATCCGAATGGAGGCTGTGAAGCCGCCTCACAGGCATTTCCTCAGCGTCCCCGAGATGCCAGTGCATAACCAGACCACAAGTCATCTTGTCTGAATCAAAAACAAATTTTGTTTTTGATATTCCCTGAGCACCTTCCAAGTATCTGGTTAGAAACGGGATGTTTTCCTTCCTGTGGTCAGAAGGGGCCATAGGGCTGTGCTAGTGCTGTAACCGAGGCTGGATAAGGGGCCCGCGGGGACCTGAAAACTGCAGGGTGTGCAAAACGCCGGTGGAGATGCAGCCCTGTATGCACAATACTTCTGGGCCTCACCTGCGGACGCTGAGGACACGTGCAGATGAGTCCCAGGAGCCAAACCACACACAAGCGAAGGCGCACAAATCCACCGGGACGTGGGCCAGTGTGCGGTTGGTTTGTGTCTCCCTCTGTCCTCCGTGCGACGACAGACAACACAGACTTCGTGTTGGCTGGAAGACGGCGGTTCCTCGAGGGAGCACTAGGTCCTCCATACGCACCGCTGACTGCCTGGCTAGAGTCAGTGCTGACCATCAGGGATGGTGCAGGGCTGGCCCAGACAGTGTGCAGGCCAGGGGATGAGCTGGACAGGCCCGAGCTCTCCTTCAGGCCGGGTGTGCCGTCTTGGTTATCCCAGGGAAGCATGTTTGAATGAAATGACAAGGAATAAGGCTTCTCAGCAGCGAAGGCTTGGGGTGCTATGGAGCCTATTGTACACAGAAAAGATTATTCAGAAATTTATTTTGCAATCGACACTTATTAAATTTATTATAACTATGCATTCACAAACATAGTTTTTTAAAGCTTTTAAATTCAGCTTATAAATCTAATTACTAAGCAGAGAATGGTGGCACATGCCTGTAATCCAAGCACTCGGGAGGCTGAGGCAGGAGGGTCACCTGGAGTTCAAGGACAGCCTGGGCTACATAGTGGATTCAAGGTTTATCTTTAAAAACAGTTCTCTTTCAAAAGCAGCACGTCACTCTAAGAGGCTAGCATTTGTATATTTAGTATATTTGGTTTTCTTTTTTAAATATTTTAATTTTATGAATTAAATGAATACTTTTTATAGTGCTCATATGTGCATGCCCATGTATAAAGTAAATTCTCTGAGATGTGCTAGTACTGTCCATAAACTCTGAGCTTTCAATGTAAACCACAAGTCTAAGTTAATTATGTAACATGCATTTAAAATCGGAATTACAAGCACTTGCAGTTTGTTTATGACAATTTGTGTCAATAAAGACATGACGCCATTTTCCTCTTCCAATTTAATCACCTGATCTGGCGCCCTGTGACCTGGCTCTTCCCCAGGGTCAAAATCACCGTGGAAGGGAAACATTGGGAAACCGGCTTTAGCAGCCAGGACAGGGCATCTAAAGACCCTCAAGAAAGAGGACTCCAGAGCTGCTGCAGAAAGCATTGAGGACGGTGGGACGAGTGGCTCAAACCAGGGGGAGGATTCCGAGGGATTCATGGCAATGGGCCTCTCACTGTAACACGTTTTAAATTCAAATGTCTCCATATTTTGTGACCACAGCTGGTGTTGAGTGCATGTAGAAAGAAAGCCGCCTTGCTGTCTGTCGTGCTAACTGACCCTGCTGAAGGGTTAAGACTCTGATTCTGCAAAACGCTGTTTTTTCCAATACAGCTCTGCCTCTAGTGGTGAGCTCGAGAGAGGACTGAATCTCCTGCAGCTCTGTTTCCTCATCGTCCAGTGAGGACAGCCGCGGTTCTCTCCTCACAGGGTCCTGTGAGATGCGCACGAAGAATGCTGAGCAGGCACCGAAGATGTCTACTCAATGGTAATGGCGAAGTTCTTGAAGTTCTGGGACAGCTGAGGGGTCTGCACACCTTAGGCCATCAAGGCAGAGCTTCGGGGCGCCAGCAGCTCCCGGGGCAGCTGGCAGGACTAGGCTCATTTCACACCAGGCCCAGGGCAGAAAATAAATCAGAGCCCCAGAATCGCAGAGGACAGGCCGCAAATAGCAGCTGCAGCTGCAGCCGAGAACTGGCCCTTGTCTCCAGTGACGGGACCCGGTGACGGCCACATGGCGTCAGCAGCGCACATGGAATCTGCTCTGGACACTAAGGCCCCACTGGGGCCGCCGGGTGGGAGGAGCAGGCAGTGCCTGTCGTGTGCTGGTGACGTGCTCCCGTGTGTGCCGCTGCTGGTGACAGCCCTCTGCCTCCGAGGCCACATGCAGCCGGGACTTCCCCTGTGCTTGCTTCTTTCCTCCCCAGGATGGTTGTTCCCGTTTGATCTCTGAACAGGAACTCATGCTCCGACAGGTGAGCCATTTATCCAGCATCACAGACTCTGAGGGCAGAAACCAGGCACTGATCGCTCACAGTCGTGTTGCTGCTCATTTCTTATTCCCTCCCCTTGCCCTGTGGGGATGGGGAAGTTGCCCTTGCCTCTGTTACTGTCTCAGCGCTGTCACCAAGAGTGGAAGGGATCGGCAGCTTCCAGTAACAACCTCAAAGCCCCTTAAAATACAACTTGCCTTGCAAGCAAGGTGTGGTGGCACGCTCCTTTTAATCCCAGCACCTGGGAGGCTGAGGCAGGAGGATTGCCAGGAGTTGGAGGCCAGCCCAGGCTACCTACTGAGACCCTGTCTCAAAGACAAAAACAAAGCAACAACAACAGCAACAAAATTACCTTTCAACCCATATATTTTCTCCAGCTACAAATTACTATGAACAGTAACGATGATGACGGTAGTATCCTGCCTCAAGGATGCTGCTGTCTAGAGGAGATGTCGAAAGTTCAAACGCCCGCGGGGCTTGGCAGCAAGTGAAGTGGCCAAAGGAGGAAACCGAGGCAGCTTCTAAGGAGTTCCAGCTTATCCCTGCCTGGACCCAAGATTGCCAAAGAAAGCACAAATTCATATTTTATGATTCTTATGCTTTATAGGAAGCAAAACAGAGCTCATCTATAGACTGGATTTCCTCACAGGCTGCTGAGTTGGTTTCTGGTGTGAACAACAAGGCACACACAGCAGGGACAGTAGGATCACCAATCCGGGTTGTAGGAGGAGTCGGGGATCCCTTCCGGCCTGAGTGCAGAGAGCCTTTGGGGAGAGGTCGCCTTTGGGTTTCTCCTTCAGGGGTCGCCTTGGGGTCCGAGGTGGCGTCAGGGACCCAGCTTTGGCTACAGAAATGGCAGGAGGAGGAAAGACTCAGAGGCGAGACGCTGACCACGCCGAGCTAGGAAACTCTGTTTTTCCAGTGAACACTAAAATCGTGGACAACAGGGAGGGGACTTGTTAGGGGCCTAGGCAGAGGAGACTTCAGGCTGTGACATCTCTCCTGGGCCACCTCGAGGCCATGGGGGATGCCAGCTCAGAGGAACAGCGGAGGCCTGGAAGGCCCCAGGGAGGCCCAGGACTAACTTGGGAGGTGGAGGCTTTGTCCTAGAGGACAGGCAGGGTTTAGCTGCTTCAGCACTGCCGCTGCTGCTATTGATAGCCCGGCGTCTGCCACCGGCGAGGTCCGACCCCGGAATGGTGAGACGCAGCGCGCTTTTCTCTCTGGGAATCAGGAACCCAGCAACATTTGGGGCAAGAGAGTGCTTCTTTGTTTTTTGTGTGTGTTTTTACTGAAATTGATTTCCATAAAGTGTTTGGGGAAACATCCTTCATTTTAACATCATTATCCATTCATTCAAGTGCTAAACATAAAGAACAATTATCATAATATCAATTTATGATGTGGTAGAAACATCATTGTAGTTGGGGAGAGAGAGAGAGAGGAGAAATCATTCAGCCGTTACAGCTCTACTAAAATTTTACAAGTTCATAAAACCTTCACCACCTAGGGCTGGGGATTTAGCTCAGTGGTTCCGCAGCCTGCCTTGCAAGCACAAGGTCCCAAATTGGATCCCCAGTGCCAAAAAAAACCCTACACCACCTGCTCTTTTCTATTTCACACGGAACACACTGCATCCCTTGATGGCAAGAAGAGCCGATAAATCCAAATGCGTTGGTGGTAATTTTTCAGAGTCCTTCTTCAGGCTCTAATTTACTCGACAGAGCTGCTCTCTTTCAGGTTTTGACTATCTCCTTGGATCCTTTTCATCACAATTAAAAACTCAAAAATTCCCACAAAGGGCCGAGGATTCAGCTCAGTGGTTCCACCGCCTGCCTCGAAAGCGCAAGGTCCCAAGTTTGATCCCCAGTACCAAAAAAAAAAAAAAAAAAAAGAAAAGAAAAGAAAGAAAGAAAGAAAAAAAATCCCCACAAAATATCCAACGGGTAAACTGGAGAGCAATGTAACAATTTTGCCAATTGTTATGATCTCTAACTGATTAAAACTTTAATATTCAATTGGGGCCGGGGATTTAGCTCAGTGGTTTCAATCCCTGCCTTGAAAGCACAAGGTCCCGAGTTCAATCCCTGGCACACACACCCCCCCCCCCGCAAAAGAAAATGTAAATTCAAGGGAGGGCAGTGAGGAGAAGGGCTCAAGGCTCGGAAATGATCAGGATATGTTACCTATGGAACCTACACCCAAATGAACACAAGACTGTGGATTACACAAACACACACACGACCCAAAACTCTTAACTCTCAAAGTTCAGAATCTTTGGGGGAGGGGAAGGGAGGCTCAGAGTGAGGTCAGAGGGGGTGCCTGGGTCACACTCACAGCCAGGGCAGAGGACACGAGGGGGAGCCCCACCCAGGGCTCGGGCCAAGGGCTCGGGAGAAGCCCCTGGGATCCACCGCCGCTTCCCCAGATCGTTGCTCAAAGGACGTCTCCGGAGCACTGGGCTCCCGCGTCCCTTCCCCTTCCTGTGCTGAAGCCCTGCTACCCAGACTGCGGTCAGAGCTGAGACCTGAGGGGTGATTAGGGTTAGACCTGTCATGAGGGTGCAGCCCTGCTCAGAGCGTGGGTGCCCCTAGAAGAAGAGACACTGGGGCTCGAGCTGTCCCTCTCCCTCCACACAAGGACACAGTGAGCCAGGAGGAGTCCCCTCACCAGAGCCTGGGCGTGCTGGCACCTGTTAGGGTTTAGAACTAAAATGTCCCAAAGTCTCCTGGTTTCCATGGGGAGAGCACCGTTCCCCCTCCGTTCCCTTCTGCCATGCTGTTTCTACCTTCCAGTCAGCCAACCATGGACTGAACCCTCTAAAGCCATGGGCCTAAAACCTCACCTCCTTTAAGTCGTGGTGCTGGGTATTTCATCCCCGTGACAGGAAAGTGACTAAGACAGCAACCCAATTCCAGACTCCCAGCCTCCAGAACTGAGAAAATAATTACGTTTCTGTTTTTTAAGTCACCTAGAATGTGGTATTTTGGTCTAGCAGTCCAAGCTGACTAAAAAACCTTTCAAAATTTGTTTTTTGGGTCATTTTTATACTTTTTCAAATTGATATTTAAAATTTTCTGTCATAAGTTTAAATAGTTGCAAAGATTATAATTTTCTACATTCAGTAAAAGATGATATTCAAAATAAAACTATACGTACTTTGAATAAAAGTAAGAATAAAAGTGCCATAATGATATGCTACCCACCATAAAATAGCAAAGGCATAGACATAACATTTCAACTACTGGAAATTTAACTTTATTCTCTTCTCTTCGCATGTAAGTATTTTCAATTCACTTAATTCATAAGATTCTATTTCCATTTAATATAATTTTTGCCTTAAAAGTTTAAAAAATTTTTTATCTCAAATTTCTGTCTCAAAAAATACATAAGTTGAAATTTTAAAAAACTTTTCCCATGACCACAAAGCTTTAAAGTATTTTAAAAAGCTATTTGAAATTAGGTACATAATTGATTAAAGCAACCTAAAAGGTAATAGTAACCAACAGATAATCATTAGGTGTAAAATAATATTTTATTGGAAATGTATCTATTAGGCAGAAAATGGTTTTTCCCCAAAATCACTTTATTTATTTATAGCTGGGTATTATTTATTGTGGGAAAGAGATAGAGTTCAGCATCAGCATCAGATGGAATAAATTTTATTTCAGAAATTGCTTTAAGAAACAAGGAAATCATATATTATAAAAGATATAATAATTATAAACACAAATACACCCAACAAAAGAGCTTCTGAAGTGTATGAAGCAAACATTGAAGGGAGAAGTAGCTAGTTCTACAGTAATGGTTGAGGACTCCAAACCCCAGTCCCAGAGATGAATAAAACATGGATCCAGGCGTGGTGGCGCACACCTGTCATCCCAGTACTTGGGAGGCCGAGGCAGGAGGACGACCACAAGTTCAAGTCCAGCCTGAACTACATAGTGAGACCCTGTCTCAAAAAAATCAAAAGAAAGAAAGCATAGATCAGTAAGGAAACAAAGGACTTGAACACCATTGTAAGCCAACCAGACCTAACAGATGTGAATGAAATGTCCACTTCAGAGTCACGTGTATCTCAGGGCACGGTGAGCACTTCAGGGCCACAAGTGAGTTCAGAAACAAGTCTGAATGCGTCTTTAAAGGTCTGAGCTATACATGTCTTCTTGGACTTCAGCGGAGTACAGCTGGAGAAGAAGAAAGAAGGAAAACTAGAACATTTACAAGTGAGTTGAAAATTTAAAACCCGCTCTTAACCAACCAATGGGCTAAAGAAGAAATTAGAAGAAAAATCAGAAAATACAATGCCATTAATGGAAGCAACATGTGACTTACCAAAACTTGTGAGATTCTGTGGAAATGCTGCTAAGAGGAGAATTTATGACAAAAAACATCTCCGTTCACAAAGAAGGAAGAATGCAAAGGAATGACTTAGAACAGTGCATCTTAAGGAACCAGAAAAAGAAAATAGATCCAAAGCTAGAAGAACAAGGAAGGAAGGGAAGGAGAGAGCGAGGAAAAGGAGATGGAAAGTAAGACAGAGAAATGAAAGAAAGAACAGAAAAACAAGACAGTCAATGAAGTAAAAATCGGTCCTATGAAAAAGATCTGCAAAACTGACAGCTCCTTAGCCACCCTGCCAAAGGATAAAAGAGAGAAGATACAAATAACAGAAATCAGAAAAGGAGGTGGAAAGGCACCAAAGACCTTATAGCCATGGGAAGGGTTATAAGGGGATCCTATGAGCAACTGTGCTCCAACAAAGGAAGTCAACGAGGTGAAACGCACAAATCCCCAGGAATATTTGAATTACCAGAACAGATTCAAGAAGAAATATAAAATCTGAAAAAAATTATAACAGTAAAGAAATTAAATCAGTCACCAAAAAATTCAGAACAAAGAAAAGTCCAGCGCTAGATGAAGTCACTGGTGAATTCGACCAAGCATTTAAAGAAACGTTAATGTTGGCTGCTGTCAGACTCTTCCAAGAAGACGAAAGAACACTTCCTGACTAGTTTTATGAGGCCAGGATTATCCCAATACCAAGGCACATAATTACCTGACAGGAAAAATAATCAGACCAACATCTCTTATGAACGCAGATGCAGACGTCCTCAACAAAATACCAGCAAACTCGACCTGACGTATCAACAGGGTTAAACCCATGGGCTCAGGGGCTTCTCTCAGTAACACCAGGATGTTCAATGTAAGAAAATCAGTGCTAACCGCACATAACAGCGAGGAGGAAAAGCCACGTGGTCATTTCAACTGAGGCACAAAATGCACCTAAATCCAACGCCCTTTCATGCTTAAAAAATAACTCAGAAGAAAAGGGAAAGGAATGCTCTCAATATGATAATGAGTGTTTACGGAAGACTCATCCAGCTAACATCTTACTTGGTGGTGAATGAGAAACACTTTCCCCTTAAAACCAGGGAGCAACAAAATGCTTACTTTCATAATGGCTGTTCAACACTACTGTCAGGTCCAGCTGGAGCAATTGGGCAAGAAAATGAAATAAAAGACATCCGAGTTGGAAAGAATGAGGCAAAAGCATCTTTATTTGCAAACTATAGAAAATACCAAGGAACACACACACACACCCTGAGCTAATAAACAAATTTCGCACGTGGGGTACAAGATCAACACACTCCTGCATTCCTGTTCACCAATGGGGATTGACTCAATGAGGAGATGAGGAGGACAATACCATTTCCAATATCATCGGGCTGGGTGTGGCCCACACCTGTAACCCCAGCACTCAGGAGGCTGAGGCAGGAGGATCCCTGGGAGTTGGAGGCCAGCCTGGGCTACGTAGTGAATTCAAGGTCAGCCTGAACTACATAGCGAGACCCTGTCTCAAAACAATGCACTGCCTCGCAAGCACAAGGTTCTGAGTTTGATCCCCGGTACAAATAAATAAATAAATAAATAAATACATTGGACCTCACTAAAATTAAACACTTTTTTTTCCCTGAAATTAAAGACTTTGAAGCATCAAATGACATTATTAAGACAGTGAGAAGGAGCTAGGTGAGGTGACCCATGCCTGTAATCCTGACAGGAGGCTGAGGCGGGAGGGTGGCTAGTTCAAGGCCAGACTGGACTGCATATGGAGACCTTTTTCTGTCAGAGAGAGAGAGAGAGAGAATGAGGAAGCAAGAAAAGAGCAAGCAAGAAAGAAGGCAATGGAAGATGACATTTCCTAGCTTCTTTTGTGGACAGATCTGGCCCCTTCTTTTGATCAAGCCTGCTCCATGGGGCCTTCAACGTAGACCGTTTAAGATGGACAAAGGGGATGAGTATTAGCTCAGTGGCACTGTGCCTGCCTCAAAAGTACAAGGTTGTGCGTTTGATCCCTGGTACCAAAGAGAAAAAAAAGATGAAGAAAAGGAATTCGTATTCTCTCTCTCTCTCTCTCTCTCTCTCTCTTCCCCTCCTTTTCTGCCACCTGGAATATGATTGAAATGGCTACTGCACTGGAAGCCATTTAATTGCTCACTTAATTAATTAATTCATCTAAAAATTCTGAGACCAGGCTCTTACTATGTTGCACAGAGGGACCTCGAATTCTGGGCATGAGTGGTCTCCCTGCCTCAGCCTCCTGAGCATCTGGGACTCCCATGCACCCCCTGCCCTAACCAGCCAGAAGCCGCTTTGGGCCTCGGAGCTGCCTAGCAGATGTCGGGAGAAGAAGCCTGTCTCCCCAAGACCCCCACTATGCGCTCTGAGGTACATTTGTGAGCAACAAGCCCTTCTATCTGGATTCGACTGCTGCTACCTTGTAGTTTGGGGTTAGAGATGACCAAATCTCACCTCATCTTCAAGACACAAGAGGAAAAATCCAAGAGTGCATTTAACAAAGAAACAAACAAACAAACAGAAAAGGTGATGTTGGCCATTTCTCCCCTCCTTATGTGTACTGGAAATTTTACAGTCACCATCCAATACACCGAATAACCATTCTTGCTACTTCTGTCCATCCTTCCAAGAAGATATTCTTGTCATGATCAAGTTCTTATTACCGAAAGCTCCCCAGGTCATAAAATACCCTTTCCCCGAGGCGCGATATTTCCTGGCACATGCTCGCTGCAGTAAAACGATCACAGTATTAAAGAGGCAGGGGGTGTGAGGCCAAAGATGGCATGGCAGCTCCGAGGCATGCATGCCATTTGCCCGTCATGCTGCGCATTCCTCTGCAACATGACCCGGCGTCCTTCTGGCCCTTTTGTATGTGGCATTCAGTGCCCTGGGAATGCTGGGAAAGTGATTCTTTTGGGGAGATTTCCCCGTCGTAGCACAGTGTGCTAAAGCCACAAGAGGCCACCGTGATTATTTTTTAAATCCCTCATTTTATACAAAAAGAAGCTGGAGCCCAGTAACTCAGCTGTTTAACGATAGGCCCAGAAATAGTCTAGTTCCTTTCTTTTTTTTTTTTTTGAGACAGGGTCTCACTGTGTAGCCCAGGCTGGCCTCCAACTTGCAGCCACTCTCCTGCCTCAGCCTTCTGAATGCTGGGATCATAGGTGTGCACCACCACACCCAGCTCTAGTTCTTTATTTCATCTATTAATTGTCAGGCTCAAGAAAGCTATGTTATTTTCTTTCAGGCCGCCTCTAACTTAGTGTTACTTCAGACCCGATTTCTGGTTGACACGAACCGCTCAGCTTCTCAAAGCTGAAGAATCTGCTTTAAAAGCGAGTGAGTGCCGGGTGAGGCAGAGAGGGCTTTCTCCTCCCGAGCTGGTCCCGAGGGCAGCCAGGCCACCTCCTCCTTGCCGCATAGCTCGGCCATGAGGTTATGGAGATCTGAGTCAGGTTTCCAGCCAGCCTGGCACAGAGTCAGGCAGCTGTGCCCAGGCGCAGGGGAAATGCAACAAGATGGCATGGCCACTTCAGGACCAAGAGCCGGCCCGGAGCTCCGTGTCAAGGAGCACTCACCCACGAAGCTCCCCACTGCTAACTTTAACCCTCGGCTCTGACGGCCCACGGGTGCCTTTCCCTGGGCCCTGGGTGGCTCCAGCTTCTCCCAGACTCCCACGAGCTCAGAAGGAAGGAACTGAGTCACACGATTCTGTGCACGTCAAAGTTAGGTTTTCGTGGCCGCCTGCTGCCCTGCGTCAAAGCGACACTGCTGGTCCCTGGTCCCTGTGCCCCCAAGACTGTAAGCGTGCAGTGTCGTGGCTTTCACTGTGTTCACAGAGTTGGACTGCACAACCACTTTCGATTCCAGAACCCTTTCCTCATGGCTTCAAAGTCCCCTGTCGAGGAGCAGCCTCGCCTGATCCCGCTTCCTCAGGCCCTGGCAGCCCCTCATCTACATCCTGACTATGGATTCGCCCGTTCTGCATCTTCCCCCAGAGGGGGAATTGGATAGTATGTGGCATATTGTTTCAGTGTCTGCTTTGGGGGTCTGGCTTCATTCCCTTGGCATAAGTTTCATTCTTGTTCCGGTATGTATCATTGCTTCTCTCCTTTATATATAATCTTCCAAAAAGGTAATTCGTGCAAAAAAGTAGAGCCAGACATGGTGGCCACGCCTGTAATCACAGCACTTGGGAGGCTGAGGCAGGAGGATCGCTGTGATTTCAAGGCCACCCTGGGCTACATAGTGAGTTCAAGACCAGCCTGAACCACATAGTGAGACCCTGTCTCAAAAAAAAAAAAAAAAGGCAAATACTATGCAGGCATTGCTTAATCCTCTTGGCAAAGAAAGTGAAACAAGAAATTCCACTGAGAAATTTGGCCTATTGTGATGCCGATAAAATATAACACTTTCAAACTAAATAATGAAGAATTGATGAAAATGAAAAGTTAAGAGAGCATGAAAATTACTATGGGAATAGATAGAGATTTTTATTTCTGACCTTAGTAAAAAATCAAGGCATAAGATTGGATTCGCCTGTTAGGATTTTGGTTTTGATGTTTTTTATTATCTGAAAACCGTGTGCATCTGTGGGACAGAGGGAGAGGAACTCGGAATTTAGTCAGGGCGCTGTCTTCTCAGGGCCACAGGGAGCGACGGAGCAGGGAAGGGCGGAGATTCCTCCCAGCAGGCCAGGCTGGCGCGGGCAACAGATGTGGCTGCAGCATCCTCGGAGAGGGCGGGCGGCGTGACCAGAGCGAATAAAAGCCCGCTGCGTCCTCAGCCCTGCGTCTCACCGACCTCCTGCGCGTCTGTCCCAGCCCCGGGCTTCTGTCCCCAGCCCGAGGGGAGGAAACTCCGACTGCAGCCATGCCAGAGCCCACGAAGAAAGAGGGTAAGACTCACCCCTAAACACGGGGTCGAGCTTCATCTTCAAACAGATATCCAGTTCCTTACATAGATTGTGAAATGATAGAATCACTGTGCTACTGTACGGGGTGGCAAGGGACAAGAGGAAAGATACCAGAGTGTGACGAAACTATCTGATGACCATGGTCTACAAAGGAATATTGACAGCAGTGATTAACTGGCCATGGGGCCCCTCAGTGGCAAGGGACCCTAATAGGGTAATTTCAAGGTTCTGGCTGTGCTGGGAAGCAGGTGTTATTTTCAAGCCTACTTTCTTGGGGTTGATGTCAAACTTTTCCCTCTGTATTTGCAGTGTGCAGAGAATGAGGGCTTGGAATGCTTTTGCAGATGGTTAATAACTTTTATCAGGACTTCAGAGAAGAATTATGACAGTATTTCTAGATTTGCTGTATTTTTTTTCATGGAAAGAGATTTAAAATACACAGGTCAAAAAGTATTATTTGCTTTTATTGGTACTTTTGGAGTTTTATTGTCAAGTTCTTGCATGAAAAGATGTTTCTGATGGCTTGCGTCGTTCCTGAGTTTTATTGTGTACAGTTTCATGCTGTAGAGCCTTTGTGAAACAGTAAAACTGAAAATATAAAAATATTCTTCATTAGAAGAAATGTTTCCTTCAGTTAAGTTTCTCCTTTCTATAAAATAACGGTGTTTTAAAAACTACTGATTAATAATGTAAATAACTGGAATTAGTGATTATGCAAATAATAAAAAGCATCCATCTCATAAGAGCATTGACTTTCATTTTTAATGCAAATATCCTTTAAAATATTACTTCATTCATATCAATCTACTGCGTTCTTGAATCCTTCTTTCACATTCCTGCAGATAAAAGCACACACACAAGATGAAAAGATTAGAAGGGAACATAAGAGTAATATTTAGTTTTTTCATTTTTTATCTCTTAGAGATGCTCTCAACCATTGTTCCGCCCAGCCTTGAGAAGGATCCCCCAGTGGAAACACTAACCAAACTCTCAGAAGCCTTTTAAATCTATTTTCTTTATGTCATTAGGAGCACTGTGGTGACAGGGTGATCAGTTTACAGGGTACCTTCTTTAGTGGCGGGATCACTGCTGGGTGAAATCTGCTGCCCAAAATAACCACACCAGATGCATGCATTAATATGGAAACCCGATCCCTGCCTGGGTGTCTCATTTGTAATGCAAATGCTTCTCCTGTGAATTAAGTGTCTTTTTATTTGAGCTGTCACTTGACTCTCCTGGATGACACACATTCTGTGTTTCCTAGCAGAGGACCGAACATTATTATTATCTTTTTTTTTGGTACTGGGGATCGAACTCGGGTCCTTGCACTTGCACAGCAGGCAGTGAAACCACTGAGCTAAATCCCCGGCCCCGAACATTATTTTAATTATCCTGAGTTAAATGAATTTGGTGGATGAATTTGCGTTTGTTTCAAGGCCCACCTGGAAGGACCAGTGTTAGAAAGGGTTTGAGAAAGATGCTCTCAGATGTAACTCGATCAAACAAGGAGGGTGGAAGAAAGGCACAGAGATTTATCACCGTAAATAAAAAGTTCCTTAAAAGCTGCACACCCTCTGGCCCCCAAATTCCAATCTAAGCAACTATTCTATGGGAATAAGAAACCACTTTCGGGGAGAAGTTTGTAGAAGTACGTTTATCACAGCACTGTTTCTAGAAGCGGAAAAACTGGACACAGCTTAGATGTCCTAGTGAGGGACCGGTATATACATCATGCTGCAGCCAGAGAGCAGAATATCACGCAGCCATGAACAGCATGCTATGGACAGATGTTCATCAACACGGAGAGATGCTCATTACAATCATTAGTAAAGAGAGCAGAAGCATATGCTTAAGAACATGTAGAGGGTCTCATTCATAAAAAAAAAAAGTTTAAGCATCTACAAAAACAACAAGAAAGGCTGTAGAAACTATAAAGCTAATTAAATTATTCTGATGCTAGACAACACCAAGCTTTATGTGTGGTTTGAGAACTCAGTCAGATTTGTTCTACTTTTGGAGAGAGTAAAATTTTAAAGCTACAAACAGGAAAACAGCCAGGCATGGTGGCGCACGCCTGTAACTCCAGCACTCAGGAGGCTGAGGCAGGAGGATCACCTCGAGTTCGAGGTCAGCCTGCCCCATGTAGTGAGGTTAATGCCAGCCTGAAGTGCATAGCGAGACCCTGTCTCAAAGAATAATAATAATAAAAAAGTTAAAAAGGAAAGTAGATTTTTAACTTTAGTCTCCCACACTCGAATGTATTTTTCTTTTGGAATAAATCCATACATATCCGTACGAAGCCTCTGGGACTGGCCTTCCCTGACTTTAAAAGCATGGTTGCTATTCTGTGTAGGAGTCCCCAGCCCAGTACAGTAATTTTATACCCACAGATTCTTTGCTTAGTTTAAATTTAGATGATGGGAAGTAGGCACAAAAAAATAAAAAGGGTCCCTGATTCATTTCAAATCCACGGAGGAAGTACAGAGATTTTTTTGTTCCCTTTGCAGCAGAACTGATTTTTAAAGGCAATAGCAAGGGCTGGGGATTTAGCTCAGTGGTTTCACCACCTGCTGTGCAAGCGCAAGGACCTGAGTTCAATCCCCATCCCCGGTACCAAAAAAAACAAACAAATAAAGGCAACAGCACCTTGCAGAGCTCTGTTTGGTGACGCTGCTGCCTCTTCCTGATGTGCCATCAGGGGCTCAGGGGTCAGCAGTTCTGATTCTGGCTCACACCGCGCTGATTTTAGTCCCTGTAAGAGCACCCCAAGAATAAAAGCTGCCATAGGCAGATTCTTCACAGTCACGGCCATCTGAGTGCTGCTCCCCAAAGAGGTCCTGCAACTCCTACACCACACCATTTTTGCTTGTTTTTTTGAGTTTTTGAGATAGGGTTTCACGATGTAGCCCAGGTTGGCCTCAGACTCCCAGAGATCCTCCCGCCTCAGCCTCCCGGAGTGTGGGACACAGGCGTGTGCTGCAATGCCTGGGTTGCTGTGAGTCTAGCTAGGCTCCACGGACTGGGCTGGCTCTCCTGGGATCCAGCAGGGTCTGGCAACTTTCTCAGAGACTGGGTTTCAGCCCTGGAAGGTGCCAAAGCTGGGGCACTCTGGCGCCTCCAGCCGATGGCGGCCCGGTCCTCAGGGTGCAGCCAGGTGTGGCCTGATCTCCTGCAGGGACGTCCAGTGGAAGTGACAGTCAACAGCCTGCAGTTAGAGCCTCGGGATTCCTGGTCCATGGCCCTCTCTGGGAAAAGAAAGTCTTGTCCCTGAGGGGTGGCCCCTTCCTAGTGGGCCTCTCTCTAGCTTCTTCAGCGGAAGACCCACTCTTTGTAGAACTACGGCTGAATGAATCCTTTCACCTCAACACAACTGGATTCTTCGTAGAATGGTGATGAAGTTATTCTGACGAAATGGTAAAGGTTGGTGCAGGAAGTGTCAGCTTTGTGGAAATCTCCCAGAATGCCTTGCCCAGACATTTATTTATGAATCAACTATTAATTGCGCACTTAGTGTATGCTTGTGGCTGGGATTTCAGGGATCTACGCAACACAGCCTCCGTCCTGGAGGTCCTCAGTTTCCTTGGACCCTAATGTACAAATAAATTCTAGTAAAAAAGAAAAAGTAAACTTCATCACCATACAATTAGAACATTTCAAGGGCTATTTTTCCCTGTTGTGAGATCTTTATTTATTCAAATATATTATAAATGGCTCTGAAACCCATAAAGGGATCTCCTCAGAAGTGTTTCTCTGTGGTACAGAAGGAGAAAACCTGCTCTTTAGCATCCCGAGACTACTGTTGGCTGGCAGAGTCTAGAGAATCCAGGAGGCTTCTCTTTACAGCCCTAAGCTGAGGCCTGGGCGTGAGCGTCGCCTTGGTGTGGACATCACAGGCCCTGTTATGTTCCCTCCTCAGAGAAGGACACGGGCCAGCAGCTCCTCGAGCTTGCGCCTCGGAGGATCTCTGTAGTTCTCTTTTCCCCGGGGAAGATTTCTTCTCAAAAACTCGGGCACAGGGTGAAGCACGGTTCATGGAAGACTGTGATCCAAGGGGCCAATGTCATGACTGCAGGCGTCGCCGTCAGAGTTGTGTGACCCCTTGCCGGGTCGGCGTCCACCGTCTGTTTTATCTGCCTTGGTTCTAGCGGAAATGGGGTCAAGAAGAACAACTGTGTACCAGGCCAGGGGATTTTTCTCTTGCTACATCTTTCTTTCTTGGTCGCTGGAGACTTCATCCCAGGTTAAAGCTGAGCTGAGCCCCATGCCTATCTGAATGGAGAGTGGCAGGGATGGCCCCTTGCTTGTCTCTGGCAGCGCCCAGGGCGCCGTCAGGGTTGGACAAGGAGCCTCGCTAGCTTGGTCCCTCTTCGACCTTCGGGGTCCACCTGCGTGAGCCTGGTGACCGGCCTCACCCAGCAGAATCAGGTCTCCGGACAGTCAGGAGGCATCTAGTCAAGCCAAAGACACAGTGAGTGTTTAAAAATACATTACAGTGAAAGATGCAATGCCACTCACTCCCCTCAAAGTCCTCTCCGGCTTCTGACACACTCATCCCATGTCCCTGCTGCTCTCTGCAGCAGCTCTGGAGTCCTCTTTCCTGAGTGTCTTTAGTGCACTGTCCTGGCCGCCTCGATGCCCTGAGTAGATTCAATCCGCATACCTTTCCCGGTCACTTTGACTTTGAGGAGGACCCAGAAGTCACACGATGCCAGCTGCGGTGGCTAAGGTGGACGAGGACGCACTGTTTATAGAGCCTGCCTCCCCATGGGACGGCGCTCGGCAGCAGCATTCCCAGTGTTCTTGATCACACCTTGTAAAGACCCTCACAAAAGAGGACTCCAGAGCTGCTGCAGAAACTGGCAAGAACAATGGGATAAGTTCATTCAAAGTGAGGGGGAGAATCCCGAAGGCATTCAGGACACAGTCGTACTGTGATGATTTTAAAATTTAGACATTCATCATTTATTTTGATCACCCCTGAATGTACACATCTATACCCATGTATCTAAAATATTCCCTTTCCCTGGAATTGGGAAAGTGCATCATTTATAGGAATAAAAGGAAAGCGAGAAGGAGGCAGAAGGGGCAGTTTCTCAGGGCAGCCACTTTCCCCCTCTGGTCGCTGGTGCGTTTGCGCCAGTGTGAAGGCCTGGCTGAGCAGCAGAGCTCTGCGACTGACTCCCTGCCTAAGAGGAGAACGGCAGAGGGCTGGGCTCTGCGCTCTGAGAGGGCCCAGGCGCCCCATGGGGCTTAGTGCTTGGCACGGCCACGTTTTTCTCAGTGGCCTGCTTCTATGACTGTCCGCCTGCACCTGTTAGGAAGATAAATAAAGGACCAGCCAGTTCTTTCCTCTCTAGTGTCCTAAATATATCGCTTTAAAAAAACTTGGGAAAAACAAGTCCCCCTGCTTCTCCAGTGGGTCCAAAGGGGTCTCCTTCTTGTACCCCAGCGAAGCCGAGGGCAAGGAGTCAGGCTCGGATCAAAGGCAGAGCCCAGGCTCCCGGCTGCTCGGGACCAGGCATTTAGGATCCGTGTTGTCTCAGCAGCTCATGACCTTGAGATGCTAAGCATCTGCACACGCGGCTCATTAGCAATTCCTTATAACAGCAATTTCAAGTCCAGTTCTCCAACATTCACATTGGAATAAACTATCCTGGCTGAAGAGGCTTTTAAACAATGCCTGGGCACAAGGATAATTAAATAAAGTCTCTTTAAAAGCTTGAATGTGCCCTGTGTGGTGCACACCTGCAATCCCAGCACTCAGGAGGCTGAGGCAGGAGGATCACCATGAGTTTGAGAACAGCCTGGGCTACATAGCCAGGCCCTGTCTAAAAAAAAAAAAAAGATGCAAACTCTTCAATGAATGTGAAATGATATTTCTGTAATACGCATCAACAAACCTATTTTAAATTTTAGAGAGTTGTTGAGAATAGGCAGCTGGGAAATAATTACTATTTTTTTTTTAGCCATAGAAATATCTTTGATGATTTTGCTTAAAAGTCTACGTTTTATAGAGGGTGTATTTTATGGTCCTTGTGGACGTCTAGGGAAGAATTTTTATTATTACAAATAACCACTATTTTTGTCTGTACTACTCCTTAATTAGTTCATGACACCTCAATTAAGTGTCACCAAAGGCCCTTCGCGGTCAGCCGTTTCTGCTGTAATTCTAGACCAGATCACTATACACACTGAGTGTATTAGGTAATAAATCACAGGCTCAAAATTCAAAAATAAGTAGAAATGTTAATTTCATTTGTGTAAGTAAGGGAATCTGGCCATGTTTCCCCTGTTTTTACCCCATGTTGATCTTTTGTTTTGTTTTGTTCTTTTGAGACTGGCTGGGCTTGAACTCATAGTGATCCTCCTGCCTCAGCCTCCCCAGTGCGTGGGTTATAGGTGTGCACCACCATGCCCCGCCCATGTCGATATTTGCTGGGGACAGGTGTCTTTTCTGGATTCCTTGCTCAGTTCAGAGCCCTGGGAAAACCCAACAAATTCACAGAAAGGTAGTTGCTGAATCATACTCTTCCCAGTAGCTACTGTTTATTCAAGAACATTTCCTAAAGTTTGAGAACGCAGTGACTATGGAAGATGAATAAAAAGAGAGACAAATTACATTCATTGTCATCTAGTTTCCAAGGTGCACACAAATCACTTCCTGACCGGAGAGGACAGGGCTTCTGTGCCCGTAGCTCTTCATTAAGAGTCTGTTCTGGGAGGTCGTGCCCAGGTGTGGTTTCCAGGGAGGACATTTGGACGGCCCGCAGACAGACAGAGGGACAGACAGGACCTTGGCCGGGGCTCCTGGCCAGCAGGCAGAACGGCTTCCCTGTGTATTTCCAGAGTACAGTTTTAATCCCGACAAGATTGGGCTGTGGACGGGGTGATCTGGCAGAGGGAAAAGCTGGGCTCTTTCAATCTCAGGTGTATTTCTCTCTCTAAAAGGAATTCACCAAAAGCTAGCTGTGAGCTTCCATTATGCCTTTCCAGTTAAATGCACTTTGGCAAGACATTTGCCCTTTTCTGCTCTCTTAGGAATCCTTTTATAGGCCACTTTGGTGACCAGTGCCGTATCTAAAATGACCTATAAAAGGTCAAGTCTTAGATCTTAGAATTTGGTTTCACCCAGTTTTTTTTTTTTTTTGGTACTGGGGATCGAACTCGGATCCTTGTGCTTGCGCAGCAGGCGGCGAAACCACTGAGCTAAATCCCCAGCCCCTCACCCAGTTTTTTTTTTAACTTGTATTTATCTATTTAGGCTAAACAATTTTCTTCTCTAAAATCATCTAAAACTTTCTCCCAGTGGCGTCAAAAATCTTCTTAAATTCCTGAAGAATTCTTTATTGTATCAGTAAGATTTACAATTTGTATGCCTTGGTTTCTTCCTCTGTAAAATGTCATCAAAACTGCATTGTATCGTGCTCGCTTTGGCAGCACATATACTAAAACTGCATCTTACTTACTCAGAACAGGAGGTAGGATACAGCAAGACCTCAAGCATTTTCCGTGTAAAGCAGTGGCCTCAGAAGTCTTTCTGCTGTGAGGTATTATATGTCTCACACATAACATAAGCTTTGAGGCCAACGCTACCAACACAAGGTATACAGCAACCGCTGTTTCCCCAACACCTTGAGTTGAGCTTATAATATGTTTCCAAAAAGCTGCTGCTGTCATCACCATCAGATCACCAGCACCAGGAGGATTTCCGTGTTTTTCGGGGGGGTGAAACTTAGCTGTCACCGCCGGGAGCTCAGGTACCATGGAGCCCGGCTAAGAGCTCAGCTGCTCCTTACTGCCCCATTCAGATGAAAGCATCGCCCTGTGAAGTCGAACCTGTCACGACTGCCTGGGGTCAGCGGGCTTGGGTTGGAGGGACATGAGGACTTCTCCACCCCCAGGGGAGCCACCGGGGGTCCCTGGCTCTGGTTTTCTCTGGGACATCTCGTCAAGAGGGCTACATGACCACACGTAGGAGCAGTGGGTGACGGTTGAGGGCCACTGTGTTTACCACTGGGGACTTTATTTTTATGACCCCACCTGGCATGGGGCCTCTCCTTCCTCTACTTTTATTTTTTTATTTTATTTTTTGGTACCGGGGATCGAACTCGGGTCCTTGCACTTGCAAGGCAGGTGGTGGAACCACTGAGCTAAATCCCAGCCTCTTCCTTCCTCTATTTTAAAATAAGTCACCCCACTCAGGGCCCAGCCTGGAAGGGACCTGTCCTGTGACCCCAAGCACTTCCGCCAGCCACCCAGGCTCCCAGGCTCCCAGGCACAGGGAGAGATGGGGCGGGCGACAGCGCAAATCACTTTGCAGTTATTTCCTTTTGACTTATGCCGGCATTGCTAACCTTCTTCAACTAGAGAAAGCTCTTCCCCACCAGCAACCCCAGCTCTGTCACTCCAAAGCCCACTTGATTCTTGGAAAACAGAAGATTAGGCGACAGTCTGGAGACACAGCCCAAGCTTGTCCGGGTTGCTACATAGTAGCGAGCGGATTTAAACCTTGAGCCCTGGAATCACTTCCTGAAACATGCAGAATTCGGAGGACAGAAGAGCAAGCTGACGAGGAGGAAAAAAGGCCTGTAGATTTAGGGAAATTCCGTCAGGCTGAATCACTTTATCGGCAGTAATGGGGTTCTCTGTAAAGCTAAGGGTTCATTTGGTTTGGAGCCCGAGCACACCATTATTCCTACCAGTGTGGATACAGTGTTCTTAAAGTGTAATATGTCTCTCCCTGCTTCTGAAGAGAAAGCAGGGGCCTGGAGTTTATAGCCCAGCTGTAGAGCACTTGCCTAGCATGCATCGAGCCCTGGGGTTTTTGCAGTTTTTAATGCAAAAAAAAAAAAAAAAAAAAAAGACAGTGGATATATTTAATTTTGTCTTAAATTGTAGACATCAGTTATTATACCATGCAATATACTGAAAAGCTAAATGATTTGCTTTTTGGTTAAATGGGCTTATATTCACATGTGTTTTGGTTTTGGTTTTGGTACTGAGGATCAAACTCAGGACCTTTGTGAGGCAGGCGGCAGAACCACTGAGCTAAATCCCTGGCCCTATTCACGTGTGTTTGGAACTCGTATCCAAGTTTTCATAGCTTTCCTATTCATGCCTTCTTAGGAGGCTGCTGGCTGTCTTTTCTTCCTTCTTTCCTCCCTTCCCTCTCCTTCTCTTCCCCTTCCCCGGCGCTCCCTTCCTTCTTTTTCTCTCTTTGTGGTACTAGAGATCAAATCCAGGGCCTCACCTCGACTACATCCACAGCGCTGCTCATTTTTTGTTTCGAGACAGGCTCATGCTAAGTTGCAGGCTGGGCTCCAACCTGCGATCCTCCTATTTCAGCCTCCAAGAAGCTGGGGTTCCAAGCCCGGGTGTCACCTTGTCAGGGGACAGCATCTCCTGGTCACCAGCCTTCACTGTTGTTAAGGCCCAGCTCCAGTCCCTCTGTCCATCCACCTTAGCATCTGGGCTCCGAACAGGATGGAGAGGGCCACAGAACTCCGGGTGTCACTGTGGGGAGCCCTCCGCAGCTCAGGGTGGGCTTCCCGGAGGCCTGGGGGTCTCCCGGGTAGAGCGCAGGTCCCCCTCGGGCATAGGGACCCTTGGGATTCGCTGTCAGATGCTTTGTCTGGATAACTGAGCCACCCAAGAGCAGAGGTCCGGCCAAGGTTAGCTCTGTCACTATTTTTGTGCACCTAGAAAAATCAATTTGCATTTTTATTTTAACTGCTTCATATTATCAATCAGAGCTGTAGATTTTTCCCAGATGAGGAATATGATACGCGTTTATTAAAACGCAAAACAACACACACATAGATGGACAATTGTTTTCTTTAAAAATTTTGCAATAAATTCTGAACCAACTGTTCTCAAATCTGAGGGTCTCAGGTCAATGTTCACTGTCAATAATTTTTTGTTGTTCTTTTGTTTTTTTGAGACAGGGTCTCACTGTGCAGTTCAGGCTGGCCTTGAGCTCACTATGGCCTCAAACTCAAGGCAATCCTCCTGCCTCAGCCTCCCGAGTGCTGGAATGACAGGCGTGCACCACCACGTGTGGCTCTTACTAATTATTGAAGAAACTAAAACATGTTTATTGTTTTATCGGAAAGGGACACTGATACATGTTTGGAACACCAGATACACAGAGCGCATCCTGCGAGCTGTGAGGATGCTGATATTACTACACACCATATGTTGCTGGAGCCTTTCACGGGGGACTTGTGACAGAATGTGAGTGGCAACAGCACAGGCCCACTTTAGCCTGATGACAAGGGTGCCTCTGAGCTTGTGGACTCCCTAAGAGGGTCTTGGGGACTCTCAGGAATTCCAGCATACTTCGAGAGCCCCTTTTAGAAATCAATCTATGACTGCCTCTAAAATACAGGTATTCCTTTACCTCCCACGGCACGAAACATCAGGGCCCATGCCAATGTTATACTGAGTAGAGAAGAAAACAAAAATAAGCACGTAACCATTAAAATGGCACTAAACATTGAGTACTTCCAAATTCTCTACCCCTGATATATCAGCAACATAGCCAATGCACATGGTTTTTGCTTTGTTTTGTTTTTTTGAGACAAGGTCTCACTATGTAGCCCTGACCTTAAACTCCTAGCAATCCTCCTGCCTCAGCCTCCTAAATGCTGGAATTACACACATGTGCCACCATGCCCAGCTTAAGACCCTATAATTTGCTATAACTAAAGTGACAAATTGGGAGTTGGCCTGATACAGCCAACATCATTGATATTTAAAATATATGAAGCATTCATGTATTTTATTTCAAGCCTAGAATTTTGAGAATACGAATAATTAAAAATAATACACAATTTTCTCCTTTACCTCCTATTACCAAAGGATGGCTTTAGAATAATTACTTTCAAAAGTGTCCCCAAAGCAGTGACAGAATGAAAGTCATATAGGATGTGATGGCACATACCTGTATCCCGGCACTCTGGGAGGCTGAAGCAGGAGGATCTGAAGTTCAAGCCCACCCTGGGCCACTTAGTGACTTAGTGAGACCATCTCAAAATAAAAAATAATAAAAAGGGCTGGGGAGGTACCTCAGTGTGAAAGCCCCATGTTCAATTCCCAGTACAGCAAATAATAAATAAATAAATAACAAAAATCTCTTATAATCATAACATTCAATGGCAGCAACTGTTATTATGTTTTTTTCCTATGCCTTCATGACATAGTCATGTGATATAATCATGCTCTTCACGTTACCAGAAAGATAAGTAAAACTGCACATAAAGGCCCATAGCATACTTTTAAGTAACTATGCATTATAGAATATAGATATAATAAAATGCAAAAATAGCATTATGATGTATTATGAATTATGCATTATTGGAAACAGTGAGCCTACCCCAAGGAAAGAACTGAGTTGTGTCACTGTAGTGGATAAATACACATGTAAAAGGGCCAAGAGAGCAGGGTGTAGTGGTGCATACCTGTCATCCTAGCACTCGGGAGGCTGAGGCAGGAGGATCACCTTGAGTTCGAGAACTAAAACTTGAACTTGAGTTCAAGAACTACATAGCAAGATCCTGTCACAAAAAAAAAACAAACAAGAAAAGAGGCGAGTTAAGTTTTCGCCTTGTGTTTTTGGCTTGGGTTCATGCCAGGGTTTGTTCTCCTTCAAGCTACTGCCCTTGGAGCCCTCCCTAGATCGGTGGAAATAGAAAGGGCTCCCGGAGACAGCCATGCCATGTACAGCCTTGGAGGGCACAGACTGCCGTCTCTGACCTCGGCATGGCAGCCATTAGCTGGGACGGTCAAAGCAGGTGGGCAGGCGGTTGAGGCAGGCCTGGAAATACCCCAGAACCCCCCAGACTTGTGTGCCTTGGGGTGAGGGTTGCCCAGGAAGCGAGATCGAAGCCAGACCTTTCACGCAGCTGCTCTGGAATCCAGCCCCTTCCATGTTTCCTTGGGCCTTTTCTTTAAGAGTATATTGATTCTTATTCTTTTTTTAAAAAATGGTAACTTGCATCTTCTTGCTTTTGGAGACTATCGTGTTGGTAGTCACCTTTGTCTGTATAATTTGCCTTTTGCCTTTTTAAATTTTCTTTCTTTTTTTTTTGAGGCAGGGACTCACTATGTAGTTGAGGCTGGTTTTGAACTCACTACGCTGCCCAGGCTGGCTCAAACTCGAGGGATCCTCCTGCCTCAGCCTCCCAAGTGCTGAGAAAACAGATGTGCGCCACCATGCCTGGTGCATTTTAACTTTTAAGTAAGCACTCATAGCAGGACCTGACCTCCACCAATATGCATTTGCTTAGGACTTAGGAAGTTTCTGAAAAGCAGATGCCTCTGGGCCACCTCACCCCGAGACTTGGTGCGGCCGACGGAGGGGTCTTCACCAAGTGCCCGGTGGACGGGTTCCTTGACTCAGTTGCTTGCTGCTTTTCCAGCCGATTTTAAGGGGGTTCCTTAGAAAGGCGAGGGTGGGTATGCTGAGGGCCAAAGCTGCAGAGCTGGTGGCCTCCCATGCTGACAGACACCTGGACGATGGCTGGGCGGCTGCCTGGAGCAGGGCCCGGAGGTGACTGGGAGACATAGCGTTCCCAAGGGGATGGGGGTGAGGAGGTGCCAGAGTGCCAGGGACGGGCTTGGCATCCTGGCAGCGAGCACAGGGGCTTTGAACTATATTTATGGACCACCTGCCTCGGAGACGGGGAAGGAGGAGGTGCTGGGTGCGTCCCCACCAGGCTTGTGACCAAGAGGACAGAGAAGTCCCCGGCTACTGTAAGCCTGGTAGCATTCGTAACCACCGTCAACGAGGGACAGGGACAGGTGACACTGGCAGCCAGGCTGTGCTCTGTCACTCAGAATGTGTGTCTCATCGGGAGTCAACGTGCACGGCTGTCATCCCAGCTCTGGGGAGGCTGAGGCAGGACGATTGGTTCGAGTTCAGGGCCAGCCTGGGCTACATAGCAAGACCCTGTCTCAAAAAACCAAATACATACGTACATACATAGCTTCCGCATGTCTGCAGGTACTAATGAGTCGCTGTGTACTCATTCCATCACTGGCCGTAAAGTAACAGGGTTTCTGTGCTTTTAAGAAAGGACCGTTCTTTTTCTGCTTTGCCCCCCGGGGAAGCATGCATTTCTGTTTCCCCACGCGCAGTCCTGGTCCTGCAGGCGTCTTGGCACTGCCGTCCGTCGTGTTGCCCGCCTTGGTTGGAACTCACCCGCAGCCTGGCGTGGGTGTTAGGCCCTGTCCCACCCTGCAGAACGGGCTGTGTCCCCAGGCCACGCAGTGGCCAGCGTAATAGCTCCTACCTAACAGAACCCCAGGGCGCCGGCCGAGGAGGGGGCGCCGGCTCTGTTTCACTGGAGAGAAAAGGGAAGAGCACTCTCCGGAGGCTGCGGGCACCCTGTCACAGTTAGGAAGCCGCAGTGCAGACGGACCCGGAGGACCTCGCAGCCCCGCAGAGCAGCCCCAGCGGACGCAGACGTCGCGGGGAGACAGGACACTGTGTGCAGGGAGCTCTTGCCGCGCACCGGGGCCCGCGCTGTGCCTCGGGCCTGGCTCAGCAGCAGTGGGACCCTGCTTGCTTATTTATTAGTTTATTTTTGGTTTGTGTGAGGCAGAGTCTCACCGTGTAGCCCAGGCTGGCCTTGAACTGGAAGCAATCCTCCTGCCTCAGCCTCCCCAGAGCTGGGGTGACAGCCGTGCATCATCAGGCCTGGCTAAGGTCATTTCTTTTATTATTCTTATTTCACAGACCAAGAAAGTGAGGCGGAGAGAGAGATTAAGGGATCTGCCAAGGTGACGTAGCTAATCAGGCGGAGTCAGGATTCAGACCTTATTTTATCTGGCAAAGCCTGCTGTGGAGGAACAGCACTGGTCTGATGGGGAGAAGGAGGGGAACTTCGCTTCTTTCACTGCAGAAAGGTCACAAATTGAACAGAGAAGCGAGCTCCAGAACAGGGGGGACCAGAGGCAGAGTGGGGTGTCTAGGCAGTGCCCCCATGACGGCTTTGAATGCCGAGCGCGCCCGGGCGCAGCCCTGCCGGGCAGTCACAAGAAGTGCACAGTTGTGGGGTGAAGCAGGGCTAGGCCAGGGCACAGCCTTCTGTGGGAGCCGGAAGAGGCCCCAGCTTGGGCGACAGTGGCTCAAGCCCAGAGGTGATGCGTCAGGGAAGCCCTGCCATCCCGACTGTCCTGCCGTCCCCATTCAGCTTCTGCTCTGTGCCAGGGGCTCTGAAAATAAAGTTTCGCTCAGGGCTCCATCTCTGGTGACAGTGGCAGAGAGGGCGCTTTCTGTGATGTGGCCCAGACAGGATGTCTAAGGGACCCGTGAACGAAATCACGCCAGGCCACACTAACCTCTGGCCTGAGGCTGCAGTTCTGTCTCCTGTGGTTATACGGAGTTTTCTCCCTGATCAGCAAAGAGTAACATACTCATTTATGGTCACCTGAATGTTAGAAAATAGTTTTTTCTTGTTTGTTTTGTCTTTTTGAGATAAGGTCTTGCTATGTAGCCCAAGCTGGCCTCAAACTCACAGTGATCCTCCTGCCTCAGCCTCCGGAGTGGTGGATTACAGGCGTCCACCACCTCGCCCACCGGAAATTGTTTACCCCTTAGCAGAAGTTTCCTTAGCACACTTGGTAGCCAGGCTGCTCTGTAACAGAGGGTACCCGAAGCCAGTGGGAAAACCTCAGAACTTTGAAAATCTGGGGTGAGCCCGGGAGAACGCACACTTCTGACAAAGCCCGAGAGGGGCTCCCCAGGGCCCAAGGACAGAGAGCGGCGGGCGCTCAGCTTGAGGCAAAACAGAGCGCTCCAGAGGTGGAAGGTGCTCGTCCTGTCTCGGGCAGGGCCCCTTTGGTGGCAGGACAGTGCTGGGGATGTGCAGGGGACATCCTGGTGGCTGTCGGGTTGGGGCTGACTTTCCAGAGGGGAAAACGAGCCTCAACCTAGGGCCCCAAAGTCACCAGGTGAGGACAGGGATGCCTGGGCCCCGAGGTCCGGGCTCTGTCCACCACGATGCTGGGCCAGTCCTGGGGACCCGAGAGCAGGCTGACCTGAGCCCCAGGGCCGGCGTACCCTCTGTGCACCCCGCGGGGTGACGCGGCCCGCAGGAAGCCCGTCTAACACTCCTGTCCTCTGTTCCCTCAGAAAACGAGGCACCGGCCCCCGTCCCGCCGCCACCGGAAGGTGAGTGAAGCCCCCGAGTGTGTACCTGAGGTGACCAGATGACCCGCTCCGCCCGGGACCACTGAGCCCCACTTCCTGGCTGCCAGGGGGCATCCATCTAAAGCCCTTCGAGTTTCCGCCTGGTGGAGGCTGAAGGATTTGGGGGCTTCCCCATCCCTCAGAGTTCCTAGTTTCTCTCCTGTTAGGGAGGCGCCCATCCCACCTCAGGAGCCCCGCCCCACTCCAGGTCTGTCGCTTTTTGAGACAAGGTCTCGCTATGTAGCCTCGAACATGAAATCTTCCTGCCTCAGCCTCCTGCTGCTGGGATTACAGGTGTGTGCCACCACACCCAGCCCGATTTGAATTATGTCACCAGAAATACCCTTGGTGACCCCTAGGCTCCTATCATGACCAATTTAGTGAATTCTTAGTATTCTGTGGTCCACCAGGTGGCAACCTAAAAACAACAAATAGAGATCAGGTGAGGGAGCTGGCCAGTGGCTCTGGGCCCAGCAACACTCAATATACAAAGCTCACCTTTGCCTCCTCGCAGACCTGAGGAAGAGGGCAGGCCTAGGGAAAAACAGCCCGCCTGGGCTCCCACCTCCCGGCGTGGCTTGGGGTCGGTCTCCTGTCCCACCAAGTAACCCCTGAGATGGACACAGGCACAACGGCGTGCTCTGCTCCCTGAAAACACGGGAGCACTTTCTCCTTCTTCCTCCTCTTTAAAGAGGAGGAGAAACTGGCGTCCACTCAAGAATTGTGCACTAGGTAGTCACCATGGCACAACCCTAGAGGGCGCCCGAATCCCACCCTGTAGACGGAGAGGAGGCGCTAGTTGAGAATTTGAGCAGCTGACAGCTGTGAATGGCACCAGATGCAGTGCAGGGCTCTAACTAGGAAACCTTTTCCTATAGGGCTTGTTTGCAGCAGGGAGAAAATCAAACACAGCACTGAGAACAATGAGATAAATTGCAACTGCTATGCTGAAATGTTAGGCAGTGTTAGTGTGGGATCCAGCATGGCTATTTCAGTTCCCTGGGTGAGGTCACTGAGAGCTGATGGTGTCCGCCTAAGGGGAAGCAGCCGTTGAATGCAGCCCCAGTTTCTGCTCTTTTTGCAAAGATTTATGAGGGGATTTTGGAGCTTTTCTATCCCAGATATTGTTTTGAGACAGCAGCTTGAGCAAGCTCACTGCTCGCAGAGCCCTCTGTCCAGCTGTGAATACGGATCCACAGCTAGAGACCTGAGTCCCTCTCTGTGTCCAGGGGACCAGGCAGGCTCAGGGCTGCGGGTTCCAATCCCGCCAGCTCCGACCTCGTGTTCTGTGGATCTGGGTCTTGAAACAGTGAGAAGATGTGGCGTTCTTTTTAGAAAGCCATGAAAGATACACCTTTCCCTTCCATCTGCTTGTCCAGTGTGGTGGCTGCCACTATAAACGCCCCCTACCGTGTACGCTCCATGTTGGCTGCACAATATTGACTCCCTATGGCCAAAGTGTCACCTCTGATATGCTGCTGAGTTGTCCTTCATGGTTGGCTGAGGTTGGTTCTCTGTTCACCAATCGAGAGACAGAGAGAGAGAGAGAGAGAGAGAGAGAGAGTCAGAATGCATGCTGGGAAGACTTCTTTCCCTACACATTCCGCCAGCCAGGTACGGCGTGTGGACATCTGAACTCATGATTTCGACTGATAAAATCGGATGTGACTGCACTCATGTTGCATCATAGCTAGGAAACCCAATCCACAGCATTCTTATATCCATTGAAACATTTTCTTTGAAACTACACACATCGCACAATTACGTATTTTATCCCTTCCTGTGATATCTAGAAGCCCGCACTTCTAGAACCCATTACCTGGGTCAAACTTGTGGACAAAGTTGGTTCCTTGTTGGCTTCTGAAACAAAATGACCCACATAGTAAGCTCGGTTCTACCCCGGCATGCGCTGTAACTCAGTCCCGGTTATACCTGAATGTGCTCGACCCAAAGGCATGCTTTTGTGTTTGCTTTTGTTAAAAGACGAGATTCAGTCCTTGCTTCTATTACACTCCGGTGTGACTGATCTGAAATCCCAATCCCACCTGCGGCATGTTAAGTACGCAGTGTCCATGACCCGGTTTGTTCCCCTCCTTCCCTTTCCCTTTCCTCGGCCCACAACGAAATGCTCTAGAACACGTTTTTAAATGTGCTTCTATTTTCCACACAGAACCAAATAAAGAGAAGGAGGCGGGAAGTGGACCGGCCAAAGGTGAGTTGGAGGGAGGGAGAGAGAAGCTGAGCACTGCAAAGGGAGCGGGAGAGGCTGCCAGAGGTGCCCTGGCCCCAAAGGTGCCGGCCTCATCTCTGCTCTCCGTCTTCTCCGGGAGACCCAGGCAGCACTGTGACAGCTAAGTTCCCAGGACAGGAGTTGCTGAGAGGAAGCCACAGTGGTAAAAATGTCACGAGGCCTTGGGGAGACGCCAGCAAATTGATTGATACTGTCCCGGTCCCCATGTGCAGCCTGGAAAGAGGCGTTTGGTTTGGGGATGACACCACTCAGGAAATGATCTGATGACCCTCATCTTTCAAAAACAGAAGGTTTCCGCCATTCACATGGACTGTCCCAGAACTCACGGGACTTTTGAGGCTGGCATCTCACTCTGTCACCCTCTCTAACCGAGTCCCTGTGTCCATTTATGTGACGATTTGTGGAGACCAACAGCACCTCCAGAAGCACCATCACACAGGTCCTTATCGAATTGGAAACTCCCTTATTCCTGGAATATGTCCTGTTTTTACCCCCTCTGGAGTAGCCTAGTTTTAGAAAGTGAATAATCTTCATCATGTGCTTCTGTGACCCCCTGAAGTACTAATTCCTCCATTCGCTTGGAAGTAGATTTTTACCTTCTCGTGTTACGTGTCTGCATCCTTAGCTTTACATGCTAACCTCCTATTTGTGTAACCATTAATGTCGTTCAACTTTGGAATAATTATTTCCTGGCTGCCATGAGACATTTCTTTTTCTCAGACACGGCTCAAAAGTATGTCAGTCTCTTTGTTCTTAGTGCGTGGGATTCCGTTACCTCATTCCCGCATTACCATCTCCTAGTCATCAGCAAAATGCCCTTTTCTCTTTCTCTCAGTACAGCGGATCTCAGCTAGCTTGAACTTGCGCTCCACAAACCAACACAGTTAGTACCCGGCTGTGTCCTTGACCTTCAGCGGAGCCCATAGATAGCAACTTGGCCTCCCAGCAGGCGCCCGCGTGGCCGGTGTGCCGGCTGCTTCCTTGTGGAACGCACGCGGGGCAGACTCCTAGAAGTCTTTCCATGAGAGGGGTTCAGGAACTTTGGACATCCTGGCTAGAGAGCTGGTAACACTACTCTCAGCAGGGCGGGCGGAACACACCTCTGCTTCCAAATATGGAACGGGCTTGGATCCTGCTGCAAGGCTCACCAACAGGGAAAATGATGTAATCCCCGCCCCAGGGCAAAGTGGCAGTGCTGAAACACAGCCCGTGCCTGACCCTAGCTGAAAAAAGCCACCATGTTATATCCATGTGTTTAAATTAGATTTCTTTCTTTCTTTCTTTCTTTCTTTCCCCTTGAGTTTGTGGTGCTGGGGATTGAGCCCTGGGCCTTGCCCACGCTCAGCAAGCCCTCTACCCCTGCGCTATATCCCAGTCCTTTAAAAACCACTTTGTAGAAGTACAAAGCAATAATCAACCAACCAACTAACTAACAAAAACTTTTTCTTTATGATGAAAAAGCAAAGCCAAGGCTGGGTGTGGTGCCACACGCCTGTGATCCCAGCACTCGGGAGACTGAGGCAGGAGGGTCGCTGGAGGTTCGAGTCCAGCCTGAGCTACATAGTGATGTTACTTTTCTCCAGTATTAGCTGTGTCTTTCCCATTCTCTCCCTCCTCCTCCTCCTTCGGTCCATCTGTTTTGTTCACCACGCAGCCAGCCCTCCTTCTCCACACAGCCTCCCCTGACCAGTCTGCCTGGGTTTATCTCTCTTTCCTCCCTCCGATTTCTCCTGGACCCCTTGTTTCTACCATGCACGATTTTGGGGACCAGGCACCTCGCACGTGAAACCTCTCTGTCCGCATCTCTTCCCTGCAGCATCCAGCAGAGAGCCACGTGCTACATGGCCTGTGGATGCACTCAGGATAATCACGGCTGGATCCGGGTGGGCTCATCCAGGCCAGCCTGATGGTGCTGATCCAGAGATTTATTTCCATGCACCATGTCGGCTGGGCAGGATGGATACTCATGAATACTCTGGGTCGGGAGGGTTTGGACCCCGCTGTGCTGAACCCGTCCAGCCTGAATCCCCCTTCCCTCCCAGGGTGGGGTCCTCGCCCTGCTAAAGGACATCCAACAAGTGGCTCCAAGGACCCCACCCTCCAGAATAGTCTGCGTGGGAACATGGCTTCCCATCTCCCCACGTCGACAAGGTCATTCCGGGGCAGTCTGCAAATGCTCTGCCAATATTATTATGTTTGTAGCCACAGGGAGTTGTTTGATCCAGAAATTAACTTTTTCAGTAGTGTCTGTGGTTAGGTTTGTTCACTTCTTCAAACTTACAGCCACTTTGCCAGGAAAGAGTTTCATTGCCGGCCATTACCTCGGGACATGTGGCCTGTGTAGCACCCCCCCCCCCCCGCCCCAGCCTCCACCAGTGTGGCCCGCTGCCAAGCGAAGTCTCTGGGAAAAGGCGCCATGGGGATGGTGGTAATGAAATGCATTCAGCCGGGCGTGGCGGTGTATTCCTGCACACCTGTATTCCCAGCACCTGGGAGGCTGAGGCAGGAGGAACACCACAAATTGAAAGTCAGCATGGGCTACATAGCGAGTTCGAGGACAGCCTGAGCCACATAGCCTTCAAAAGAAAGAAAGAAAGAAAGAAAGAAAGAAAGAAAGAAAGAAAGAAAGAAAGAAAGAAAGGAGATATTCAACCAAACAGCAATACCAGAAATTAGATGTGCAAATCCCCTTCACAGTGGTCACACTAGGGATGCTGGATGCCCTTAAAATATAATACTTCTGGGGCCTAGGATTCTTCTAGAATAATTACTACGGGCACATCGATGGGATGCTAAGTATAGCTTTTTTCCTACACCCTCAATACAGACAAAGACCTGCCTTCTATGTCTGTATCCACTTGTTTGTTTGTTTGTTTGTTTGTTTGTGAGACAGGGTCTCACTGTGTAGCCCAGGCTGGCCTCTTACTTACCGGCAATCCTCCTGCCTCAGCCTCCAGTGCTGGGATTACAGGCTTGCCCCACCACGCCTGGCTGGATTCCCTTGGGTGGCAGTGCGGCGTCCGGCGGTCCGGCGGTCAGGTGCGGGTCTGGGCCCCGGGGCCCGCCCTCCTGAGCCCACTCTTGCTTTGGGGAAGGATGGTCAGCAGCAGGGGTCGGTGGATTTCAGCTCTGGAAAGGATGAGGGCCCAGAGGGCCTGTTGTGGGGATCCCCTGGAGAACACAGGGAGCGGGCCTTGTGGGACGTCCCTCACTGCTCCCCAACTTGCCGCCAGAATCTGCAGATCATGGCCCATGTCACTGCCTAACTTGCAATTCTTTACATTTTTAATTTTTTTATATCTCATTAGTTTAGAGTCTGTATTTTTTGGTAAACCCAATTGGAACGATGACTGCCTCTTTTCACTTTTCTTCCAGAAAAATAACTGCTTTTGGTGCTGAATGCAAACAAACCACAAACTGATTTTCTTTTCCCAGGCGATAGGATGCCCACGTAACTGGCCCGAGGGAACCCCGTACATAGTAATCTGCTCACGCGTGCGCCGTGGGGCCCAGGCCCCTCTGGGCCAAGGAGGTAGCAGAGGAGGAAGCGAATCAGCAAAAGATCCCACAAATGTTCTCTGCCATGGTGCACTTTTTGGAATGAAAAGAATGCTTACATTCTCTTCATTGAGGTCCCTTACACTTGCAGTAACATTATCCCACTGCTTTTTGTTAGCAGCTCAAATATCCGTGTAATTCACCTTTACATGTCAATCTACCACCTATCTACTAAGACGTTTCTGTGGTTTTTTCCATGAATTTTTTTTTTTTTTGGTACTGGGGATTGAACTCGGAACCTTGCACTTGCAAGGCAGGCGGCCAAACCACTGAGCTAAATCCCCGGCCCTTTTCCATGAATTTTAACTTCATCGCTTCTTGGTGAACAGTGTTGAAAACTGATATCAGCAGATTTTTCAATTCTAGGACATGGCCATTATAGGATGCTGCATGGAGTTAACAGGTTGAGGGAGGAGAGCTGATGACAAACACACAGCTGCTGTAAAATGAACCCTGCTTTCATCAGC
The DNA here is from genome assembly GCF_053883595.1 of Heterocephalus glaber. Lineage (NCBI taxonomy): Eukaryota > Metazoa > Chordata > Mammalia > Rodentia > Bathyergidae > Heterocephalus > Heterocephalus glaber. The sequence goes on from NW_028258357.1 coordinate 19,045,022, forward strand.
ATCCACGCATGCAGGTGTGTGTCTTCTCATCAGGAAAAGATGATAAACTGGGTAAAGAAATTTCAGGTCACAAAATAATATTTGTAATAAATAATAGATTATGCCCAAGTGTACTATTTTTACCTCTTCTTCCTAGGAATTTTTAAAAAACTTTTTAATTAACATCTGATTTTCTGTGTCATTTTATATTGCCCTGTACGTTGATATTTGGAAACTCACAATTATTCTAGTATTTTTAGTGCAGAATGATTATGGGTTTGGTTTTTTGTTTGTTTGTTTGGTTGGTTGGTTTTTTTGGTACTGGAGATGGAACTCGGGACCTTGTGCTTTCTAGGCAGGTGGCGGAACCACTGAGCTAAATCCCTGTACCTAGAATGATTATGTTTTATAAAAGGGGTAGAGAGAGGTTCTAATAAAGGCAAATGACTCTTGGAGCATCTAAAATGTGGACTTAGCTATTCAGGTATCGTAGAGAAAGGGAAGATTCATGCAGTAGAAGACATATTTTGAATTTTACAAACTTGCCTGGGTAAATATTAAATTATTCAGCACTGATCAAGACCAATATGACCTTGGAGAAGATGTTCATCGGGGTCCTAAAATAACGAGCTTGGTGAGATGATGTTTCCGTTTATATTAGTTCGTTTTGGCTTTCATCTCTTACATACAGAAGAGCACATAGGGAGCGTTCTGGGGGGATGTGAGCTCCCAGTCCACACCTCTGGGCTTCTGTCTGCCTGGTGGACGCGGAACGTGAATAACGTCTGTCATTGACTTTAGCGGCAAAAGAAGAACTTGAAAACTGTCTCCAGTGTTCATTTCATCAAGGTTTGAGTTTTAGCATCGATTTTTAAACTTCCTGTCACGTAAACTCTTCCACACAGTTCTACTTTTTAGCTGCACTTTGATTTGCGTTACCCAATTCCCTTCTCCTATTATTTTATTACCATCATTACTATTTTGGTTTGTTTTTCTTTTAGACAAAGTCTCACTATGTAGCCCAGGCCGACCTCGAACCCTGGAACATGCAGGGATCTTCCTGCCTCAGCCTCCCAAGCGCTGAGATAACGGGCGTGGACCACCTCACCCAGCTCCCTTCTCCTTTTATGTTTCCCTTTTCTCTTTTTGCCTGAGCTACTGAAGTTTAACCTGCAGGCACCAAGTCTTCACAGACTTACTCAGCTGCTGGAAGTGCTTTGTGTGGTTCCTCCTCTTCCAGTGCAGATCTCTCTTCTCAGATTCCTTGGATGAAGTCCTTTCTCCTTGACTTTTGCTCCTGTCTCTTGTTTCAGATGAAGAGGAAGCATCCCCACCTAGCGCCTTGCCTCCAGGTTAGGAAGACCCTGCCCCTACTCCTGCTGCCTGACTTAGCCTTTACTCATGGCCTGGAGAGAAAGCGAAGGGAGGACCCCTCGCTGAGGCAGTGCACCAAGAGGGGAAATGCTGGCTTCCAGGACAGGTTTTTCTATTTGTTTTACATGAGAAACTTTTTTTTCTTTTGGAGACACAGTCTTGCTATCACTAAGTTGCCCAGGCTGGACTCCAACTTGCAGTCCTCCTGCCTCAGCCTCCCAGAGTGCTGAGATGACAGGAGTTTCCACTATGCCTGGCTTTACATGAGAAACTTTTTTTTTTGGTACCAGAGATCGAATTCAGGACCTTGTGCTTGTGAGGCAGGCGGCGGCACCACTGATCTAAATCCTGGCCCACATGAGAAATTTTTAAAAGGAAGATTTCTTTTTGAGATAAAGATAATTATAACCAGTAAGCCTTGGGTGTCATTTTTAGGGGGAAAAATGTTTGTCCTTTATTTCCATCTACATATCCTCTCCCCGGTCTTTAAATTTAGATATATGAACTGTTAAATTTCATTATTGTTTTAAAAGAACTTCTACTTTTTTTGTTTGTTTTTTGAGGCAGGGTCTTCCCTTATAGTTCAGGCTGGCCCTGAACTCACTATGTAACCCAGGCTGGCCTTGAACTCCCAGCGATCCTCCTGCCTCAGCCTCCTGAGAGCTGGGATTACAGGCATGCACCACCATGCCTGGCTAAAAGAAGCTCTGTTTTTAGAGCTGGAGCTCCACTGATTTTTCATCCCAGCCAGCTCATAATTTTTCTGTGCCCATCACCAAAAGAGTTGGGGGTGGGGGACCCAGAAGGCTGAAGCCAGCAGTCTCCCCGTCTGCCTCAGCCCAGAACCCCCCAAATCCACTTTCCTTTCAGGTTTGGGTAGTCGGGCCCTGGAGCGGAAGGACTCAGGTGAGCATGGGCAAGACCCGACTCCATCTAATATGACCACTAACGGCCCAGCCAGGGCAGCCCTCTGGATTCTAGTGCTTGTTTTGTTCAGTTGCTAGCTGAGCCAGTGATCTTTCATTATACTTTCTCTTACAAGAAAACTAATGTCTTGGGAAACAATTAATTTTGCATGGTACACACACACACACACACACACACACACACACAAACACACGGTCAAGGATCCAGCCACTACCCCACAGGTTCGTCTGTTTTATTATAATGATCATTTGAAACACTGAACTGAAACCGAAACCCACGTCCATTCCGGAATGTGTTAAGGTTATAGCAATTCCCATTTACGTAGAATTTTAAATACAGTCAATAAAACACTTGCAAACGTATCCTGCCAGCGACACCTTCAATTCCATGAAGTTATTTGCTCATTCATTCATTCATTCAACAAAAGTGTGCTGTGAGCCTGAGGTAATCCCGTGACAGGCCAGGTCTGTAGGCACGGCAGGTGTAGGAGTGAACAGAACAATGAAAACACTTCCCCTGTATCCCAAGCCTTCAGGATCACTGTTAAGCCACAGACACACACCATACAATTTTCACATTAACTTGGGCATTAAAAACAAGCTGTCCTTGACTACTTGGCTTAACTCCGCTGTGATGGTGGCATCTGATGGGGACAGACCTGCGGCCCGAGCATGGTGGATACGGGAAGACTGAAATAACCGAATGCAGCCTCTCCTTCCTTTCAAGAGCCCTTAACAGCAGAGGTGGTGACCCACACTTTTCCTTCCGGTTCTAAGCGGCCGACAAGGAGCTGTTCGGACTGCAGCCGAGAGAGGAGGACTTGGCTGCAAGTTACCACCAAGCCCCTAGGAAATGCAAAATGAGCTTCCTTTCTTTCCACTTTTTGCCTCCTTGCTGGACAGTCCTACCTTGGCTTCCTTCTGTACCTGCAGGCCCAGGTGCTGTTGTTTACTACACTTGATCGTAGCCAAAAGGCTGAGAAGCAATAAGGTGCTGTTGTTTAACCTTGGAACCGGGCCACTCCTGTGCAGCCCTAGGTATTGTTTAGTAATCCAGCAGCAGGGGTCAAGAAAGGCAGGGAGGGGAAACTGAGGCAGCCAACACTTAGCAGCGAAGCCTCACTGTTCCCAGGAACTAGCAAGCATCCCCTGCGGCCCTTGGAAGAGGCTGCCCGTGACAGTGGGACTCTGTCCCTCTGGACCAGGGCCGGAAAGGTGGGACTGCAGCTCCTGGGCTTATTAGACAGGAGAAGAGCCGCATGGACCAGACACAAGCTCAGGTAAGTCCGCCCGGGGGAGCCGGCCCCGAGTGACGCTCTGCCCCTTCTGCCCGCAGAATGGTCCATCGGCGAATCGCCTGGCGGTGGGGAGGAGCAGGACAAGCAGAATGCCAACTCACAGCCGTCCATCCTGTTCGTGGAGAAGCCTCAGACGGGAACAGTGAAAGTTGGTGAGCACCTGGCATTCAATCTCCCGGCTTGCTTTTTCTGCTGGGGAAACTGACATCATAAAAATCAACCATATTTTGGTTTTTAAAGGGGTTTTTTTTGTGGGGTTTTTTTTTTTTGGTACCAGGGATTGAACTCTGGTCTTTGCACTTTCGAGACAGGCAGCATAACCACTGAGCTAAATCCCCGCCCTTTTGTGTGTTTTTTGAGACAGGGTCTCACTATACAGTTCAGGCTGGCCGAGAACTCATGGTGATCTTCCTGCCTCAGCCTCCCCAAGTGCTGGGATCACAGGCATCGGCCTCCATGCCCGGCACCAAACATTATAAGGAATATATATGACCAGAGCCAGACTTGGACACTCACCAGTGAGCACGTCGCCCACTCAGAGTGGCTTCTTTTGGGTCTCACACATAGAGGGAAACCACGTGTGAGGCTCAGGGCGACCGCTCTGCTCCGGGAGGCTGCACTGCGGCCTGTGCGGGGCCAGGGTATTGATGCTGCGATCTAATCAGTCCGGCCACGGCGCACCTGCACAGATGAGCTGCGCTCAGTCGGGTCCCATGACCCCCGAAGGGACTCGCACCCCGACACTCACGCACTCTGGCTTTGTCCCTTGGGGCTTCCGAGCCCTGTAGAGAGATTCTCTGGCTGAGCCCCAGCTCCCCCTGCCTGGCGCGGCCCCCTGTCCACCGCTGTGCCTTTGCCCGCATGCTGAGCCCCGCGCCTTCCGCAGGTGAGAACATCACGTTTGTGGCCAAGGTCAAAGCAGAGGATCTGCTTCGGAAGCCCACCATCAAGTGGTTCAAGGGCAAGTGGATGGATCTGGCCAGCAAGGCAGGGAAGCACCTACAGCTGAAGGAGACCTTCGAGCGGCACTCGCGGGTACGGCGCCGTCTGTCCCTGGGCCTGGCACCCCTCCACTGGGCCGCGGTCCCCCGGGGTCCTTGGTGACTTCCGGTCTGCAGGCCAGCTGGGTGCATTTCGTTGCAGATCTACACGTTTGAGATGCAGATCATCAAGGCCAAAGAGAACTACGCTGGCAACTACCGGTGCGAGGTGACCTACAAGGACAAGTTCGACAGCTGCTCCTTTGACCTGGAAGTGCACGGTGAGACGCCGCCGGGCCGGATGAGGGGAGGTCCTGTCCTGTCCTGTCCTGTCCTGTCCTGTCCTGTCCTGTCCTGTCCTGTCCTGTCCTGTCGGTTCTCTGGCCCGTGTCTGCCCTCCTTGTGTGGAGCTGGCACACGTACATCACCCATCTTTCTTCCCTTTTCATCCATTTATCGCTCCCCTCCCTCCGGCTCTCTCCATGTCTCAGTCCCTTCCCCTTTGACAAAGATATTTCACCTGGAAAGGGTGGAGAGGAAGGCCATTTCACACGAGCAGATTTGCGGAGAAACTGCCTTTAAAACTTTCTAAATTTCAAAAGGTAAAATAGTGCTTCTCTGATTGTGGTAGTTTCGACAAACTTGCTGAAGTACATTGTTACAGGGTCATTTAAAAGTAGGATTTGGGGGATTTTATTCCTAAGAATCTCTTATTCCCTCAATCACCCTGGCCAGGCATTGCTGAGACTTTCCCAGACGCTTTTTAAAAAAGAATATTGATGGGCGGGGGATTTAGCTCAGTTGGTGCAGCTGCCTGCCTCCCAAGCGCAAGGTCCTAAGTTCAATCTCTGGTACCAAAAAAAACAAAAAGAATATTGATTTTCAAGCCAGGTGCAGTGGTGCATGCCTGTCATCCCAGCTCTCTTGGAGGCTGAGGCAGGAGGATCGAAAGTTTGAGCCCAGCCTGCGCAACTTAACAATACTCTACAAAATTTTTTTAAAGAGCTGGGGATGTAACTTAGTGCGAAGGCCCTGAGTTTAATCTCCAGTACTGTAAAATACATTCGTCCCTCCCTGCTCTGGTCGACCCATGTATTTTTAAGCTCCTTGAGCAGTTCTAATGAGCGGTCTGGTCCAGTGACAACTGGACCCGGGAAGGCCCGAGCTCCGTCCATTGGTTCTCCATGCGGAAGGTGACGGATTCTGCATTGGTGGCCCGGCCACCTGGGGGGATAACTGTTCACCTTAACCTTGACGTCCTTCTGTCTGAAGAATCCTGCAGCCTGAAAAGGAACCGAATACAAACGCGCCTTCTTCGTGGGTATTTATTTCGCTGTTTTCTTTCCTTTTGAAGAATCCACGGGGACTACTCCAAGCATCGACATCAGATCTGCCTTCAAGAGAAGGTAACTTCCAGAGGGGACTCGCAGAGCTCAGGCAGGTCCGGAAGTGGAGGGTTTGCAGCACTGACTCACTTCCTCCCTCTCCACAGCCTCAAACATTCCCCACAGTTAATGGTTGCTGTGCCACACAAGTCACGGGTTTGATGCCCAATCCAACACGTTCTGAGACATTCTAAGAACATTCTTGTTATATAAAAGTTTCATTTTCACCAGTCTCACAGTTAGCTTAGAAAAATGGACTTTTAAACTTAAAATGTGGCTTCTGCCTTAATTGCATTATTTTCCACAAAATGACCAATAGAGATATATAAAGAGACAAGTTTCATATGGCATCAGTTAAATAATGTCAGAAAACTTCTATTCATATTGCTTTTCATCTAGAAATCACTTCTAGGGTCCCTAAATCACGTACCCAGAAAACCACAGTTAAGTAGTTACTTAATGAAGTCAGCACTACATAATATTGAATTCTCCTAAATCAAAAACACTAGGTTAAGCATACTAGGTTAAGGCAAAACTTTGATACCTCCTTATTTTTGCAACTGCCAAGTCTGAAAAATCAGGGGCTCCAGGAAGAAAAGAATCTTTTTCTAAACTCTGAGAAATGTAACTAACCCTTTCTATGGTATGGCACCATGGGTCTAAGGGTGCCATGACACAGATTCTTCACTGAGACCAAGTGTCTGTTCTCCTGAAGACTGAATTCAATTGCAGCTTTGTTAAATAAGGAAAATTACCCCAAATTATAAACAGCCCCTTATTTTCAAACGATATCGCATTATTATACCATTATTATAAAGCAATGATTTAACCCTTTAATAAAGATATATTTCCACTTAAATTATCAATCAATAAAAAGTTGGTATTACTTTTAAAAGATATTGAATATTACCTTAATTTGAAAAAAATGTGAAACTTTCAAATCCTATTACTCTCCTTCTACCTTTAGCCCATGCTTAGTTCAGTGAATGCACAGGTCTAAAATCTTGACATGGACATGTGTATTTATAGACAAGGGAAACATCATTCTGCTGCTTTGTATTTTAAAAGAATAGAAATGCACTTACTTCAAAAGGGCCCCCAAATATCTGCTGTGAAAGAAAAATGTGAAAACCCATTACTTGAGTTGAATTCTTATGACTCACGTTCTCTACACACTGTTTTTAAACCCACAGACTCTTTTCTTAGAAGCCCTAACTAACACTTGTACAGAGCAGGAAAAACATCTTCATTAACAAAATTACACATGTAAGTAAATATGCAGTGCCGTCCCAGTGTCAGCTCCGTAGCTTCTATTTCGAGTTTATGAGAAGTCACAATGGCGGCTGCGGGCCTAACTGAAGATGCATTTCTCCGAGGGAAAGCATTTCCAAGGGTTGCTAGCTAAGGGTTCACTCAGAATTCCGAGATACATTTTTGACAAATACATTTGAAAGATGCTAACCAGGAAATCACAAGATTGTGACTTAAAGGGCAGTTTCGAAGAGGAAGGAATGCATCTTTCAGAAGGCTCTGCAGTGGCTCTGTCGGTAGCCACGTAATTTGGTTTATCTGTTTCTGGACCCAAGAAGTGACTGCTACATATTAGGCTTTGGACTTCTCTACCTGACAGGGTACACATTGTCCTCTGAGCTGATCACTCTCTCACATGAGCGACCGAAAGCAGCAGAAGTCCTCTGCTTTTTCCACATGTTCATTTCGAGAGCCCTGAATTTGCAAAAACAAAGTACTTTGTGTTGCTTGGCTGAAATGGTTTTGTGTTACCTGGTCTTAACACAAATCCAAGCAGTTTTCTATATGCAATCGACGAGACTGTGTCTCTGGAATCGTGCAGTAGCACAAGCTCCTTGTGTTTCGTTTTCCACAAGTACATGCTCCAGAAACCTCCAGTGTCACTTGTGTGAAAAGAAATAGTCCGCATGGACTGTCCCTTGGTGCGGACGCATTGCATATGCACTGTGTGGGGTTGGGGAGGCTGCCATGCGCGTGTCCGCATTAAACCCATCTGCTTTTCTTTGTCCATGACAGTGGAGAAGGTCAAGAGGATGCAGGAGAACTTGACTTTAGTGGTCTCCTGAAACGTAGGTGAGAACCTGATCCCAGAGGGGTGTGGTGGCCTGCAGTCTGCTAGAGGCCCCCGGAAGTCAAGTTTCAATTGAATGTGATTCAAGGGATTTCATCTCTTAAAACGTGTTTTGCTGCTAGATGATAACAGAGTCCGCTATGAAAGAGAGAAACAGCCCCGTACTAACCTAACCTGTGAAAGACTTTAGCTGATGCTTTTTAACTTTCTTTGTAAAGGTTTCATGTATTTTCTTAGTTGAGGATGAGACAATTTGAAAACTGAAATATAAGACTTCAATGCCTGACCATCCAGCACCGAATACACAATTCTTTCTTGTGATCGAGTGAATAACACTCTATTCTTCTGCCTTCGATGTTTGATATCTGACTGAAAAATCAACTCCATCATTTCAGTAGAAGTCTGCAGGCATATGTATATTTTAAGATGCAGCCCTACCATGATATGCTGTTCATGAGTTATTGTGTCTCTTCAAACTTAAGACACTATTGATTTGAAGATATATCCCTATTTTATAAATCACTGAGCAATGAAAAAATGTTCCAAATAGTTTATTATAACACAATATTGATGAGATACATCCTTATTCCAGAGATCTTTAAAATGTCTCCCAAATGTACATTTTGGAAGGAATGAAACGTGGTAGGGATATGGAAATAAATGTTTAGCACTCATTGACATTCCCTTGAGATTTTCTTAGTTTACAATAAAATGTATGGAATTTCACAGGAATATATACCGTAAAACCATTTCATAGGATTTCTGTCTGTATGTATCAAATCATATGGTGTATTATATATGTGTTGTATATAAAGTTACAGATAGATTTTTACCAGATATATACTATAGTGAAGAAGCGATGAAAAGAAATTGATTTTTTTTTGTTTTGTTTTGTTTGGTTTGGTACTGGGGATTGAACTCGGGACCTTGCATTTGCAAGGCAAGCAGCGGAACAACTGAGCTAAATCCCCAGCCCAAGAAATTGATTTCTGCTAGGATTCTGTTTTATCTAGCAAATTTTTGACTGAACAGTAAAACTACAATTCTAAATTAACAATTCAAAATATTGATATTGTAATTTAGCTTTTCAGGTTTATTTTCAATTATTTTTGTGCTTTCTATAGATATCAGAGCAACGTAAAGCTGGGTGTGGGGAGGTACACCTGTCATCCCAGCACTGTGGGAGGCTGAGACAGGAGGATCACAAGTTTGAACCCAGCCTAGGCAACTTAGACCCTGTCTCAAAAGTTTTAAAAAAAATTAAAAAGGGCTGGAGATGTAGCTCAGTGTAAACACCTTGGATTCAATCCCCAATGCCATAAATAAATAAATAAATAAAGTATAAATCTGCTTCACAGCAAATTACAAAGCTTGTAATAAACTGAGCTTGTGCTTACTCTCAGTTTAGTTGGATGGATTTATTCAAGTGAATGAAATGAATAATTTATTCTAGCCCTCCACATTGAAGTTCAGTAGAAATACTAACAGGCACAATTTATTCATCGCTGATGGATACTAGTCCATCAATAGATGTGGCGACATTAAATACATGTTTCCTCTTTGGGATATGTCCAGTTATCATTCATTTCCGTAACTGGATTAATTGCCCAGCTGCACTTGCAGTAACTGTAGGTGGTGGGCCCCTCTCCCTCATCCTACAGTCAGTGCCCCCCAACTCACATGGAAGGAGAGGCGGCTCGGAGACCCAAGCCCAGATTCCCGTCCCAGGCAGCTGGTTCTCTGTAACTCCACAGAAGACAAAGCACTCCGAACCTGCACCGAAAGCGGGTGCCTCAGTTTGTAATCCACATGACACCTACGGAAATCGGTTCCCCTTTGTTCCCCTGCAATAATTCGCTCAACTAGGAAAATGCCCAAACTCTCCCGGGGCAGAATGCGTTGCTAGGTGCCAGAGGAAGAGAAATCCAGAAAGGGACGAATACATTTGTGTGAGAAAGAAAGGGGCAGCAAAAACCCTCAACTCTACTAATTATGTGACTTCAGTCACAAAGTGTCCTCTGAGACTTGCCTCCCAAATTTTCTGTAAATGCAAAGAGTAAAAGTGACTTAATGGAGTGTGAAATTTAACCATGAAAGCACCGGCTCCCAGCAGGTGGCAAGTAAATACCAACCTTCACTCGGAAAATGTTTTGTTTTCCCTCCGAGAGTTCATGTTCATGTTCATAAGGAGACAAAAGACACACATGATCATTCAGACTGTGATGCAGTCCATTGTTACAGGCCATTGTCTGATAAAAAAGGAAGAGGGCCGGGATGTAGCTCAGTGGTGCAGCGCCTGCCTTGCAAGTGCAAGGTCCCGAGTTCGATCTCCAGTACTGCAAAAAAAAAAAGAGAAAGAAATAGAAAGAGAAAATAACAGACTAGTTTTACCAGTAGTTTGAGATTAAAAGAAATCTAACTATATGGTCAAAATGACTAAAGAAAAAACATGAGAAACCAACATGTCATCAGTTTTCATTTTCTTTACATCCCCAACTTAAGATTATGATCCATAATTAGATTGCTGTTAACATAGGGCTGCATCCATTTACTCTGTGTGCTAATCCTCTTGTAGCTTTAGAAGTCGTGTGTTTCCTACTAACTTGTGACTCGCATGGGTTTTCCTGGTGGTGCTGCGACATGGTACTATTTCTACCTCTCCCAGAGTGTGTGACAAAGACTCCACCAATAAACATCATTATTCCCAACCTTTCTGTACAAAAAAAAAGCTGACCAAGCCAGCTTATTCCAAACACACACAGGTAACCAGGGCAAGCCTTTGGGCAGGGTTCTGTTATGGGATTAGACTTCTATAAATATTTGCAAGTCTTAATCTACATAAAATTTCTATAAATGCTTGGTAGCTCACAAGGATCGTCAAGTTATAGAAATTTTGATGTAGATGGAAGCACATTGAGTGTTATACAAGTCTATCCCAATAATGGAAAGGAATCAAATTTATGTTTTTCTCCTCGCTATATCTCAGCGTGACCCAGCGGGTCATTTGCAGTCACCATGGTAAGTAAGGTCGTGTTCTAGGGGAGTTTAGGAGACACTACAGGTGACATAGTTGACCACACATTGCAGTCCACGACGAATGCTTCCATCTGCAATTGGGGATGCAGTTAAGTGATAGAGACAAACAAAAAAAGGAACAAGCAAGAAGTGATTGGTATTCCTATAGGAAATTTAATTAGCAGAGTGGTATATAGCTTGGTTTTCAATGAAGAATGGTGAGGATGATTGGTTTTATGAATCTAACAACAAAACTGACTCAGGAAAATGACAATCTTTATTGCTGGTTTCCTCCACATCGACGACTGAGGGATCCAGGCATGTCTCTGTGTTTGACTTGGGCCTCTTTTTAGTTATTAGTTATTTAAATTATATCTAGCTTGATAGCTACCTACCAATGTCAGGAGGCTACTTGAAATGTGTATGTGGGTAAGTCTTCTTGATTAAAATACAAATTTACAAGGGCCAGGGATGTAGCTCAGTGCCACTGTACCTGCCTTGCACATGCAAGGTCCTGAGTTCAATCCCTGATACTGGAAAAAAAAAATTATAGAGTGAGGCTCTGTCTCAAAAAACAAACAAACAAAAATAAAATAAAGTGCAAATTTAGCACAATCTAGAATGACATAACCTTAAGGTGTGGGGACTATATTTAAGCTAAAATGTAAGAATACTAAAGCATTACTAGTTGGAGGAAATACCCCACAGAGAATATATACATATGTACATATATGTGTATGTACCCATTTTAATGGCAATTCTCCAAGACTTCCTATTAAAATATTTTTAAAATAGCTGGGCATGATGGTGCACACTTGTAATCCCAGCACACCGGGAGGCTGAGGCAGGAGGACACAAGTTTGAGCCCTGCCTGGGCAGCATAGCAACCTAGCAAGATCTTGTCTCAAAATTAAAAAAAAATTAAAGGCTGGGATGTAGCTCAGTGCAAAGGTCTTGGGTTCAATCTCCATTGTCATGAAATAAATACATAATTTTTGATATGGATTGGAAATACAGACTGCTTTTAGTCAGTAGATCTAGCAAATTATCGATGTTCCAATTTCAGGATGATTTTCTTAAGCTTTTCAATTTCCCCTGTTGATAGCATGAACCCTATTCCACCCTGAGGGGACCCTTAGTCAGACTTTTCCAACTAACCTGGTAAGAGTAGCCAGCGAGGCTGAGCCAAAGGAGAAGAAAATCAACTTAAATTACATTTTGCACTTATACTAAGCCCTTCTTCCTAAAGTGTTTATTCCCGAGTTTCAATTTAAAATAGTTTTAAAATAAGGGGGAAACAAGTGTATATTAAACCTGATAGACTTTTTAGTCATATGTTTCTTTAAATGTTCTATATGTTCTTTAGCCGATGATCAGAATTTGGAGTTCTAATTTTGGTAATTGCCCTAAGAAGTTACTTTCTCCATGTTCATAGACCCTTAAACCATTTGCTTGACAGTTTAACATTTATATGCTTATAATTGATCTCAACCTGCTCCCCCCCAAATTAAAAACAATAGGTTAAGATGAAATGGGAGAGAATTTTTGATCTAACTCCTCTTTTCCTCTACCAATTTAGAAAAACAATTTTCTTTTTAAAAGTATCTGTGTCCACAAAAATATGAAAAACAAACCCAAAAAATTCTCATGGCAGTTTTAATTTTTAATATAAAACCAATGGAAATGGCTAGTGTGCCTATTCACAGAGACAGTAGGAGAAATGCTGTTGGCAAAGTGCACGGGTTTGAAATACTGTCTTGGTGCAGATGCGTACATCAGTGCCTGTAGAAAGATCCCAGGCCGGTATCTCAACCTTTTCCTTCTTAATCCACTTTTCAAAGTGAATTCAGTGTCCTCATCATGGGGAAAACCGCTCTTGTGTATATTTCAAACATCTTGGTGAGACTTTAAGGTTGAACACGAATGAACGCATTCTCCGATATTTCCTGATACCCTCTTCCCCCACCCCAGGTTTTTAAGTAGGAAAATGAAGTGTTCGCATGGTGCACATACTTGACCTTCTAACCAGATGCTTCCGAAGACTTCAAGCTCACAGTTAGACTTGCTTGGGCCTTCCAAGGGCTCTCAACAGAGCTTTTAAGGCAGCCATGAATTTGAATCCTACCCCAACCTTGCTTGTCTTGGGGGTCAGGGAGGCTACTAACCTGGCCATGGTTCCCCGGGTAGGGAGGTGAAGCAGCAGGAGGAGGAGCCCGAGGTGGACGTGTGGGAGCTGCTGAAGAATGCAAACCCCAGTGAGTATGAGAAGATCGCCTTCCAGTACGGCATCACGGACCTGCGGGGGATGCTCAAGCGGCTCAAGCGCATGCGCAGGGTGGAGAAGAAGAGCGCAGGTGAGCGGCCGGGTGGCCAGGGGCGAGGGCCAGGGGCGAGGGCCAGGGGCGAGGGCCAGGTGGGTTTCCCGCTGGCCCGCGCCGGTGTGTGTGAAGCTGGGTTGGGTGCGGCGTCACCTTGGGCTTCAGTGGCCACTAGGGACTTTCTCCGCCTCTCCTTCATCTCAAACTCTAGATTCCCAGCTGGGGGAAGGAGTCCCGTGTCCGTTTTGCCGTCCTAGGCTCCCAGCCATTCAGGCCCAGGGACTCCTGTTTTGTGAAGCAGCTTTGCTCCTCCCAGGATCTGAAGTGAATGCCCTTGGTCTGGTTTGCGGTGGAAAAGGAGAGAGAAAGGAACGCGTTTCAGTCGGTGCCTCTCCACCTAGACTCCTGGGCTGGGTCCCCCCGTCAGTGGCCGCTCATTTCTGAGCGTTCGGGATTGGATGCAGCAGAACAAGGCATGGAGAGTTCTTCTCCCAGCTGATGAGACCTCTTTGTTCTTCTCAGTTTTGAATATGACTTTAAAAAAAAAAAAAAAAAAGCTAATGTTCCTTTTTATTTTGTTAGAACATGAGAAAGTGAGGGCCAGAGATTTAGCTCAGTGGCACTGCGCCTGCCTCACAAGAGCAAGGTCCTGAGTTCAATCCCTGGTACCACAAAAAAAAAAAGAGAGAGAGAGAAAGTAAGAGTGTTTAAGCAACAGTACAACAAGGTCAGAAAGATTGATAGACAAATATGAGACCCGAAGCACTTCACACTTTGAAAATATATAACATAGTTTTCAAACTGTCCACGTGAGAGTTCTTATCTTAAAAAAATTAAATTTAAAAAAGTTAACTACTTTTGGGCTGGGGATTTAGTTCAGTGGTTCTGCCACCTGCCCTGCAAGCACAAGGACCGGAGTTCGATCCCTGGTATCAAAAAACCCCACAAAACCCTAATATTAATCATGCTGGAGAAGAATCAGGTTCTTAAAGTTCAGTTTAATTTGGATGCTTTATATGTGGATTCCCTACAGAGGCAGGTCATTTTATTTTATTTATTTATTTTTCTTGGTATCGGGGATCAAACTCTGGACCTTGTGCTTTCGAGGCAGGAGGTGGAACCACTGAGCTAAATCCCTGGCCCAGGTCATTTTAAATGCTTCGACATTCTTATGTTTCTTCCAAAAGCATGTGAATTTTCTTTACATTTTTAAACCATCTTTTTTTTTTTTTTTTTTTGGTACCGGGGATCGAACTCAGGTCCTTTTGCTTGCAAGGCAAGCGACAGAACCACTGAGCTAAATCCCCAGCCCTAAACCATCTTTTTGTGTATAAATCAACACAGAATTCTAAAATATAAAGAATAATTTGGAAGTTTCTCAATTTTTTTCTTCACCAAGGCTCATTTTTTCATTTGTTTTTAGACTTGCATACGTAGACTGACGATTTAAACTCGTAGCATGTGGACACAAACGCTGACATACTTTTGTTTCTTCTGTCTACCAGCTTTTGCAAAAATTCTTGATCCTGCATATCAGGTGGATAAAGGAGGCAGAGTGAGGTTTGTCGTGGAACTGGCAGATCCGAAGTTGGAAGTGAAATGGTATAAAAATGGGCAGGAAATTCGACCCAGCACCAAGTAAGTGGGCTTTGCAACTAGTCAATGATAAATGTAAACAAATCAAACAGCAGTTTGGGTTAGTTTTCTGAGATTAAAAACACTTTTGGTTGTATCTTTATAATGCACAATGATATGAAGGGAGGTGTCTTTTCATATCCATTTTAAGTCTCTTCATATAATCTGAAGCTATTAAAATCATAATGTTATATAAACTAAACTTTGTTTTATGTTTACGCGTATGCCGATTATTTCGAGTGACTCCCAATTATGATTTTGTGCCGCTGCAGGTTGTACTGTATTAACTATTTTAAAGCATTGCTACATTTCGCTCAATTTTTAAAATAAAACTTTGAAATTTTGAAACACATATTTGAAATGCCCGCTGAGGGCCACGTGTCATGACTGTGTGCTTCTAAATTAGCATCTGTATTTCTCGTGACCACACCCTCTCTGCCTTCACTTCCGGGCGTGGCTCTGAGCGCTGGCCGTGCTGCGTCTGAACACAGCGCTGCCCTCGGGAAGCGGGGACCCGGGGCTGCGCTGTGCCACTTCCTGGCTCGCCCCCAGCGGAAGGAGGCTGACTGACTAATCCCCGGCCTGCTGCTATCTCTGGCCCATTATGAAACTACTTTACAGAGATCCTCCTCAGCCCCAGAGATTTTCAACTCCAGTATATTTTTTTAAATTAACAAGAGCCACGTGTACATCGATGAGCGACTTTAATCCTGCAACTTGTCACTTCTGGAGCAGAGGGAGGTGGCTTCCAGTTGCTCCGCAGGGCCTTAAGGACAGAGCGACCTTGCAATTATGACCTTTATACCTGGTGCAAAATTATCTTGACAATGGCCTGGGTTTACAGAAACACGCTATCAATTGGCTAGCTTTATCTAGAAAATGTTGGAATATTTTGTTCTTGAAGTTTTCAATTGGAGAAGTTCCTGAGCCTAATTTTTTTCTGATCTATTATAATACTCTAATGTGCTCCTTTGTAATACAAGCCAGAGATCACTAAATTTCATTACCTGTTGACATCTACGTTTTGGTTTCCAAATACTCAAATACTGTCTTAACAGATGGCAGCTGTTACGTGATACAGCGCCAGGCTTTAAGCTCATTTGACAGGCCATCACAGAGTGTAGAATTGTATCAGCGGCGAAGACCATAGAATTGCTTAAATTGAACAATTGTTTATTCACCCAACAAAATCTACTAGGTCCCAGGGCTAAGCAATGAATGGGGTACACGTCAATAAATAAGATCAAATCCTCCCACCAAAGTTCATTATTTGGTCATTTTTAAAATGTAGCATTAAAATCTCTCTGACAGTCTCAACCAACCTTATTTTCCAACAGTGGGTAAAAATAAATTAAATAGGAAATATGTAGTCACTGGTTTATATTTAATAAAACCCTTGTGCTGTATAAAAGAAAAAAATCAGAGAGGTATATAAATATGCCTGTGTATTATGCATCACAAAGATGAAAATTGTTTTTGTTTGATGTTGAACTCTAAAATATACAAGTAGATCAAAATTATATCCCTTAAATCCAAATATTACCAAAGGACGAGCCAGATTTGCTGGCAATAAAGAAAAGAAGGGAATCAAGTTCATGAACTCTATCTTCTCTTGGACACAGGTACATTTTTGAACATAAAGGATGTGAGAGAATCATGTTTATCAACAACTGCGCGCTGACAGACGACTCGGAGTATTACGTGACAGCTGGAGACGAGAAGTGTTCCACTGAGCTCTTCGTGAGAGGTGAAACATCTCTCCCCTCGGCCTTCCATGGTGCTGCTCCTCCCAGGACAGGGACCCCAGCATGCAGAGATTCTCCTGCCTCTGCCTATGGCTGGGCCGGGCTCTCAGGCTTTGGGCTCTGGTGAGGCTTTGTTATGGTGACCCAGGGCAGGATAAAATGCAGGGGGAAATCCTCACACTTTGAACTCAAGCCAGCCGCGCACGGTTGTGCAAGGTCATTGTCCTAGTCAGGACTCCTGCAGCCTCCCTGGAGAATCCCATGTCACACGCACGGCCGATCACAGGCAGGATTCTCAGGAAAGCAGCTCCGTGGGAAGCAGGGGCAGTGGCTGGCATCAGTGGGTTTTTAGTCGTTTGCTGAGAGGCTTTGTAAGAACTGGGGGCGGAGAAGACTTGAGTCCCATGTCGTCTTTACAGAGCCCAAGTCCCAGGCCTGCGTGGCCACGTTCTCCCCGCTCCGTGTCTGCTGCCTGCCTCCCACTGGAGGAGGAGGGGAATCTCCTACCCCTGTTCACCTGCTACTGAGCCAGCTGGAGAGTTAGTTCTACGAAAACTGAGCGAGCTTACCCAGAATTGCCAGCTGTTTGTTTCACCAAACAGACATTTAAAAAATTCATTAAAAAAACAACAACCCTCACTTCTTACCACCTTGGGACCCGCAGATGGGACTTTTGTGCTGTCAGATTTTCATCTGGGAACAAATCAGGGCTCGGGAGACGGGCTTTGCAGATTTGATGATTCTGGTTTCCCTGTTTTTCCGCACTAGAGCCTCCAATCATGGTGACCAAACAGCTGGAAGACACAAACGCCTACTGTGGGGAGAGAGTGGAGCTGGAGTGCGAGGTGACCGAAGACGATGCCAATGTGAAATGGTGAGAGTTTTCCTGGGGCTGCCCACTTTCAACAGGCGGAAAGGTGCCTTCCCAGTCGATAGAACAAGACATATAAATGGCTTTTAAACACGTGAAAAAAATCTGAACCTTGCTGGACGTCATGGTGCACACCTATAATGCCAGCACTCAGGAGGCTGAGGCAGGAGGATCACCACGAGTTCAAGGCCAGCCTGGACTACACAGTGAGACCCTATCTCAAGACAAAACAAAGCACTACAAAATAATAAAAGTTTAGTAAATTCCACTGTAAGAAACTGTGGTGATGGGTACGGAGTAGATTGTGCAAATCTCGAATCATAGCTATCTTTAAAATGTGTTAGGAGCCCGGAGAGGGGCAGGGTCATGCTTAGCGTGCACATCCGTGGCTCTGAATGAGAAGGGCTGGGGCGTGTTCTTTTAAAGTAATTTTGTCAACAGTACTTGCCACAGCAGGACTCTACCGAGGGGTAGAGGGACTCCCACGTCCATTCCTGTGTCTGGGACCTAAAAGATGCTGGGGTGAAGCGAGGACTGAGACCCATGAGTTTGTTGCCTGGGGATCGTGTTTTAAAATGCTTCCCATTGTTAATTTAGGTTTAAGAACGGAGAAGAGATCATCCCCGGTCCGAAATCAAGATACAGAATTAAAGTCGAGGGCAAGAAGCACACGCTGATCATAGATGGGGCGGCCAAGGCGGACAGCGCGGAGTACTCCGTGATGACCACGGGCGGACAGTCCTCTGCCAAGCTCAGCGTGGGCTGTGAGTGCCGCTCCGGGCCGTGTCCTGCGGGTGCTGGGCTGTCCGCCCGGTGTCAGTGGTCCGGGCCTGTCGGACCTCTGTGGGTAGCTTTTTTAAAGATGCAGAATTGGGTTCCAGTCTGGCAGAGCAGCAGCAAACGCACTATCAGGTTTCAGAGAATTAGAGAATTCACGAACCCCCTCCCCACCCCCCTCCAATAGGAGACACTGACTCATGGCAGAACCGGGCCCAGTTGGCCATGAAAATTAAAACAGCAAGTGTCGGGGTGACGGGTGATATGCGCAGGGCAGAGGTCTCGCTCCCTGTGGGTCCCCCTGTACTTTATGGGGTCATCCATGGACTCAGAAGCAAGCTCAACTCCCTCTTTATGCTTCCGGAACCACAGGCATTTTGCTATTTGCATCCACTTACAGCAATTCCTGCCCGTTCTGCCTTAAGGCAAGTTCCACATTTCTAAAAACCTTTATGCCAGGCCAAGTCATGCAATAAAAGCCATGGGCTTTGCAGGAGAAATGGGATTATGGCCCAGCACAAAGATCTTTGTCAGTGACATGTTAGAAAAAAGGTAAGGACCTCAAGAGAAACCTATCTGGTCTGTTCAGCTGGGGCAGCTGACCGCCCTCCCCCGTTCTCAGGAAGGAAAGCGTGTCAGGCGTCTCTGAAACCCGCATTATGCTCTGCTACCCTCTGATGGAGCGGTCCCAGCTGTGCAGACTCTCGTCTTCGTGACACTCTTTATTTCCACAGTGAGGCCTCTGAAGATTATGACGCCCCTGACCGACCAGACAGTCAAACTTGGCAAAGAAATTTGCCTGAAGTGTGAGATCTCTGAAAACGTGCCAGGGAAATGGACGAAAAATGGCCTGCCCGTGCAGGAGAGTGACCGCCTGAAGGTCATTCACAAAGGGCGGTAAGCAGCAGGGAGCTATCTCTCTCACCCTGCCTCCGGAACGACAGTCGACAGTCCAGTCGACAGCCGTCTAGTCCCGTTTCCGCTTGGAGGGTTGCCGTGGGGAGACGACCTTTTCTAGCGCTTTGCTTTCTGCTAGCTAGGGTATGGCTCTCTCTCACCACCACTCACTCCTACTATGCCCTGCTCACAATCCTGGGCCCTTTCTCTGGTCCAAAGCCACTGGCTGATTTCATTGCCACCAGATACGCGGTTAGGGGAATGGCACTGGATTCCAGCTGAGGACCTGGGTGAATGTGCCCACCCACTGTCCCCGGCCAGTGTGAAATAAGGTTTCTAGGAGACACTGGTTCAGACTGAGCCTCTGGACAAGACCCACAGACCCATCCCAAATGCAGATGCTCAGCTAAGTCTCTACGCCACCGTGCCAGGCTGTTCACCTGACCTAGGAAATCAGGAGAAAGAGAAATAATTGTCCCATCCCCAAACAGGCACCTTGAACTTACATAAGGAAGTACCCTCACCTTTCACCTGTATTTAAAAGCACCTGTGAGATAGCCCACTTCTTGTTTTCTGTGTTCACTCTCCTCCACCCTTTGAGGTTGTCAGCCCTTCTGCTCTTCTCCGTATTAGAACAGCTGTGGTACTTTATAGAATGAACTGTGGCCCACTTCCAGAATTACAAATAAGGGCTGGGGATTTAGCTCAGTGGTTTCGCCGCCTGCTGCACAAGCTCAAGGACCAGAGTTCAATCCCCGGTACCAAAAAAACAAAACAAAACAGAATTACAAATAAAAGCCAACAAAGTTCTTCCAACCAAATTTGTCATGGGTGTCTTTTGACACCAGTAAACATCCCATGACTTTCCTACATTTATTTTTTTCTTGGAGAGTTGGATAATATCTTAGAATCTAGCAAAGACCTGAGGCAAAAGTTTTAACCTTGGGCTCATGGATTCTTCTGAGAAATCATGAAAGAACCTCTAGGGACCCCATAAATCCTCTGAAATTGTGAGAAAATTCTATTTGCCTACAAAAATATTCACATTCATAATCTCGAAGTACTGACTTCACACATTATTTTTTATCTTTTTGCCATGGTGAGGATCAAACCCAGAGCTTCACCCATGGTAGGCAAGTGCTGTAGTACTGAGTCACAGCCCGAACCCCAAAACAGTGCTTTGAACAGAGAGAGAGAGAGAGAGAGAGAGAGAGAGAGAGGAGTGCAGCCATAGTATCCATGTGGCTGTCACTGTCCATGGCCCCAGTGCATGGAAGAACTATTCATCTTTTGGCATGGGAAGCCCAAGTCAGGATTACTCTTAATAATTTCTTAAATCTCCAAGTGTAGCATTATTGAGATGCTATGTTTTATTCTTTTGAAAGTTATGTGATGAAAAATAATAGACTTGTATACATAATAAGCAGGTTGCATTTGTAGAGATCCTGCCATATAATTCAAAATACAGGGATGTAATCTGGGTCAATAACTAGAATAATTAAGGTTCACAGTCTCTCTCTCTGTCTCTCTCTCTCCTGCTTGATACAAGTTAATCAGATGAAGGGCAGGTGTCTCTTTTTTTTTGGTACTGGGGATCAAACTTGGGACCTTGTGCTTGCAAGGCAGGTGGTAGAACCGCTGAACTAAATCCCCGACCAAGGGCAGGTGTCTCTTTGGGCCATGTATAATTTAATTCTCTGCAAAGTCTTTAGAAATATGTTTTCCTCGTGTCCTTAGGATCCACAAGTTAGTAATTGCCAATGCCCTAGTTGAAGATGAAGGGGATTATGTGTTCACACCCGACGCCTACAATATTCCTATGCCAGCCAAAGTTCGCGTGATCGGTGAGTCCATAGCAGAAATCATCGCCCCATTGTCCTCATATAAGTGTGTGTGTGTGTGTGTGCGCGCGCGCGTGTGCGCGCGCACGCGGGTGCTTACCGGGGAATTCTGATGTATTCAAAACTATGTGATAAAGAAAAAATGCATGGACTGGTATTAATCATGAATGAAAGCAGTTGGTGCCTCAGTCTTACAGTGAGATAGCTGTGCAGTGCTCTGGGCAGCAGTCTTGGCCCCGTTTGGATGCTCTGTGGCCAACTAAACAGTGTCGCACAGGCCGGTGGCCAGAGAGGTGCTTGCTCCCTGGAAGTCACCATCCGATGACAGAACCTGTGTCCCCTCCAGACCCTCCCAAGATCATCCTGGATGGGCTGGATGCGGACAACACGGTGACCGTGATCGCGGGGAACAAGCTTCGTCTGGAGATCCCGGTCACCGGGGAGCCGCCCCCCAAGGCCCTCTGGAGCCGGGCAGATAAGGTCTGTCACATGATCGTGTGCGCACCCTGTCCCGGCCCCTCACTCCCTTAGTCAGAGGAAGGGGGAAGGGACTCACTGCACAGACGGAGCCCTCAGAAAAGGGGAGATGGCCGATTAGGGGCAAGTCTGGAATCAGAGAGGGAAACCAAGTCAAAGCTCCCTTTGTGCCCGGGTACCTGGGGTGTGCAGACAGCCCAGCCTGCAGGGGGCACTCTGGCACATCACTGAGGAAGCAGCGGAGCCTGGGCAGAGAAGGGTCTGAGAGGGCTGGAGAGGAAGGGGTGCTCGCACAGTGCGGGGAGCAGTGCTTATCCCCCAGCCCGAGCCAGCCTTGGAAACACTGTTCACAGTGCCCCGGGACTGAACAGCAGTTCACCCCACCCGGACGCGGCCCGGGGCCTCTCTCCAGACCATAAAAGCAAGCGTCCCAAAATGACGCTCAGGATGTGGGACGCAGAAACATCAAGCATCCAACAAGGCACGGTTTGCAGTGTCTGCCATCCAGTCACACATGACACCAGAGAAACCAGCAGAGAAACAACCCAGAGGAGGAGAAAAGTCTATGGAAACCAAGCCAGCTCTCACCTGGGTATCAGAATTAGCAGTCAAGGACAGGGGAACAATGAGCAGAACTTCATTCCATGTGTTCAAGAAGTTAGGTGGAGAAATGTTCAGTTCTCAATTTAAAGTTAAGGGGAGAAATTGAAGTGCAGTTGGGGAAATACCCAAAAGGGCCAAATCAAGTTATCTAGAGATAAAAACTACAAAATGTGTCAGATAAAAAATACAGTGGAGGGAATGATTGGCTAAGTAGACATTGTTTTATACTGTGCACCAACAGCACATGAAATGTATAATGAAATGCTACACAGCAATGAAAAAGAATGTACTAGTAACAGATGGAACAATGTGGATAAGTCTAAAATTCATCATGCAGTGTAATGCTAGCTTTGGAAGGCCGCACACTCTCTGATTCCAGTTATACAGCGCTTGGGGTAAAGGAAGCTCTAGGAACAGGTAGTAGACCAGGGACCTCCAGGGACCAGGACATGGGTGTGGGTTGGTTCCTAGGGTCATGGGGACATCGTTAGAGATGATGGAGATAACCTGGACCTGTCTTGATTGTGGCGATGGTCACACATCAGCTTGTCAAACTCATAGAACAATATCTCTAAAAGGTGTGCATTTGTACTTTATGAAAATTAAGGTGCTACAAACTAAATAAAACACAGGAAAGTCAAGAGGATAATAAAACCCCACCCTAAATAAATATCTTTCTTTTCACAACCAAAAAGCTAGAACGCATTTTATACTCCTCTGTTAGAATTTGGCTACAGTAATATGAATGATTTTGTTCTATTATAAAATAGAATAATTATAAAAATGATTTCAGGTGTTCTTACTGTTGTCACAATCTCATTTTTGAAGATGTGGGAGTCTTAATCCAGGCACAAGAGCAAAGAATTACCAGGTGTGGTGGTGCACATCTGTAATCCCAGCACTCGGGAGGCTGAGGCAGGAGGATCACCAGGACTTCAAGGCCAGCCTGGGCTACATAGTGAGACCCTGTCTGAAAACAACCAACCAACCAAACAACCAACCAAACAAACAAATAAATAAAATAAATAAAAATGCCTCTGTCACAGGAGGGGGAGGATTACAGTGATGCGGTGTATCTCAGCCCTGTGGGGCTCGAGTCCCCAGGCCACGAAGGGCCCTTTCGCGCACACAGGACTCACACCTGTCCCCTCCCGGCCAGGCCATCATGGAGGGCAGTGGCCGCATCCGGGCAGAGAACTACCCCGACAGCAGCACGCTGGTCATCGACGTGGCGGAGAGAGATGACTCCGGGGTCTACAATATCAACCTGAAGAACGAGGCGGGCGAGGCGCACGCCAGCATCAAGATCAAGGTCGTGGGTGAGTGCCTCGGACCGGGACAGCTGTGGCCGGAGTCCCTGTCCTGCCTCCCTCCCTCCTGCCCAGCCTGCCATTCCCCACCCTGTGTCCTCGGGCCAGGCCGCAGGTCTCAGGGACCAGTTGCCAAGGGCAGCTATTCTGGGCTGCAGTCATTCGCTCTGCTAAGTCTCAGGCCCTTCTGGTGCCCTTTAAAGGTCACGGAGACACAACCGCCTAATAATGGCCCTCGCTCCCGTCCCCTTCAGACGCGCCCCCTCCCTTCCTCTCTTTCCCTTCCTTCCCTCCCCCACCTCCTCTCTCTTCCCCTCCCTCTCTTCTTCCTTCCTCCCTTCCTCAGGAGGAGACTTTTCCCTCAGCTCACAGTGCCTCCCCATCTCTGACTGGACTTGCTAACCAGTCAACAGTCTTCCACCTGACATAAAACACACATGGCCCAGCCCGGCTCGGCCGGCCGGGGATTGGCTCTGTGCTTCGGCCCCGGCCTGCTCTGGGTGCCTCACCCACACTGTGCCACTGTGCAGGTAAAGGGCAGGTGCTCGTCCGGGGTGCTGGCTCTGCAGGGCCAGCTCTCTGGGCCTGAGGCTTTGGAGCCAGCGCTGGGCTCAGAAATGAGCCTCTGTGACCACTGCAAAGCATGTTTCCTACACGCTCCTTCGGGTCTTCACTTCATTTCTCTCATCCACTGCAGACATCCCCGACCCCCCGGTGGCCCCGAACGTGACAGAGGTGGGGGACGACTGGTGCGTGATGAACTGGGAGGCCCCGGCCTACGATGGCGGCTCCCCCATCCTGGGTGAGCCCCGCACACTCGCAGAACGCGAGTAACTCAGCACTTCCCAGAGAACTGTTCCAGTGTGGCTTTAAATACCACTCACATGGGTGCATGTTAGGAGCATTAGCGGAGGTACAAATAGGTCCACCCAATATTGTGCCATTAACTGTTCTCTTTTTGTTTGTCATTTACACTCAATATCTAAGTTTTTGGGTTTCTTTCTTCCTTTCTTTTTTGAGACAGGCTCTTGCTATGTAGTTCAGGCTGGCCTCAAACTCATGATTCGCCTGTCTCAGCCTCCCGAGGGCTGGCATTGCAGGTGTGCACCACCACGTCCTATTCAATATCAAGCTTTTGTTTTCATTTATTTATTTCTTTAAATTTTTGCAGTAACAGTGATCGAATCCAGGGCCTTCATCCTGAGCTACATCCCCAGCCCGTTTTTAATTAATTAATTAATTTATTTATTTATTTAGGTCCCGGGGATCAAAATCAGGATCTTGCACTTGCAGGGAAGCCATGGCACCACTGAGCTCTGTCCCAGCCCCTTTCTTACTTTTTGTTTTGCAGCAAGGTCTCACTGAGTCACTAAGTTGCCCAGGCTGGGCTGGAACTTGCAGCCCTCCTGCCTCAGCCCCCCAGAGTGCTGGGGTGACAGGCGTGCACACCTAGGTCCATAGGGTTATGTCACAAAGAAGTTTCTTTTACCATTAAATGTTGAGAATCATCTGTTTCCCAAGTGGCAAGAGAACTCTTTCTCCTCACTAATAAGAGTCCTTTCCCCCTGGTGGCTTCAGGCCCGGCTGCATCGCAGCAACTAAGCTCCTCCAGCCCGCCTGCCTGTTCCCACTTTTCCTCTTTTCCTAGCACAACTGCAGTTCTCTTCTGGTCTGGTTATTTTTTTTTTCTCTTTTTCGGAACACAGAAATCGCACCTATTACTGGGGGACCAGGTGACGTCTCGATACAGGTGCACATCATGTGACACAGCTGCCTCTCATTTACCAGCTCTTCATGTAACTCATTGCAAAGACCCTAGGTTCAGTTCCGGGGACAGGAAAAAGACAAAATGTATATCCCTGTTATATCCATGCTGACACACACATTCATTACTATATGCAAAGTATTAGTGCCCCCCAAAATACAAAAAAAACCCACCAAGCAGCAGCCGGGCGTGTGTTACTCCTGTCATCCTAGCACTGGGAGGGGGATGGGGGCAGAGAGTCCAAGCCTGCTCTGGGTCACAGTGAGGCCTAACCTCAAAAGAAAAAAAAGTATGGCCTTGCACGGGAAAAATACTGCCAACCTGACAGGCGAGTCTTCACATTTGTCATTCAGATGACTAAATCCAAAGGCATGGGTTAGAAACCTCAGGGTACTGCAGACCTGTTCCCATCAGCACTGAAAACAGGACAAGAACGCTGTCTTATTATTGCTGCTCCTCACTGTCCTGAAAACATGTAGATGGGAAGAACACGGGCCTGGGGGTGCTGCTCAATGTAAAGCACTTGCCTACTATGGGCCAGGCCCTGGGTTCAAAACCACAGCATCCCACACAAAAAAGAAACCGAAAAGGGAAGTGAAATGTAACCCAGAAAAGCTCATCCCAACATAACTCACGCCCAGGCTCGGGCACTGGTGGGCGCGCTCACGGCAGGGCCAGAGTTCTCGCCCAGCGTGCGGCCCGTGACTTCCATCCCTGCACAGCAGCTGTTCGTTAAGAGAAAGCAACTGCCCACAGCTGATACTCTGAGGCCCTGTTACCTTCTCCGTCTCCCCAGCTGAGTTTGCCGTCATGTCCCTGTGACGACCCAGGAGACCGGCGAGGAGCCCTGTCCCCCCAAGCCCACTGCTGGCTCTGACCCCGGCTCCACCCACCTGTCCGCAGGGTACTTCATCGAGAGGAAGAAGAAGCAGAGCTCCCGCTGGATGAGGCTGAACTTCGACCTCTGCAAGGAAACCACTTTCGAGCCCAAGAAGATGATCGAGGGCGTGGCCTACGAGGTCCGCATCTTCGCGGTCAACGCCATCGGGATCTCCAAGCCCAGCATGCCGTCCAAGCCCTTCGTGCCCCTGGGTGAGTCTTGGGCAGAGTGTCCTGGTCCTGGGCATCAGGGCTGCGTGTGTCACGTCAGGGCTCCCAGCGTCCGGCCGGAACAAGCTGGAGGCTTCCTAGAGCGGCAGACGGGCAGGGGCTGAGTCGTAATCAGGGGCTGGCTGGGCATGGTGGTGCACTTGGTAGGCTGAGGCAGGAGGATTTCCACAAGTTCCAGCCAGCCTGGGCTACACAGTGAGGCCCTGTCTCAAAAGACCAAGATAGATAGATAGACAGACAGACAGAAGTGATTAGGAGCAACTTTCTAAGACATTTTTTTAAAAACACTTCTGTTGGAGTTGAATATCTGCATATTGTGGGCCCTAGAATTGATTTCTAAAACCCCAGTTACCACCTTGGAAACAGGAAGCTGAGACCATTAGTGAATTTCTCCTCCCAAGGTGCACGCAGACCAGGTGTGACAGCAGCAGTACCCCTAAAGCAGACTGATGATGTCCATCCAGCAGTGGACACTGCACTGGACACTGCTCTCTGTGCTTAGGGTTACACCTTACATTTTGTTTGTTTTGCTTTGTTTTGACACTGGGGATCGAACTTGGGACCTTATGCTTGCGAGGCAGGCGCTGGAACCACTGAGCTAAATCCCCAGCCCACACCTTACATTTTGTCTCCAAAAAGTCACAGAAGGCAAAAAAAATACAGAGAAAAAGAAGATGTCTCCACTATTGTAGGGTGCTGAAGTATTTCTTTTAGTAGAAAGAAAATTTGGTACAAGAATTTGTACTGTAAAATTAGAGGCTCATGGGGAATTTATTCCAGATCATTGGACCCCAAAACTTTGACTTCACCTTCCTCAGGCCCCCGGGCCTCGCGCCGACCCCCAAGCTTGGAGAGAGTGTGTGGCGTCCTAGGTAGCTCTCGCGCGGGTCAGGCCTTTGCTGCACATGCAGTGCGTTTGAGTCGCACGAAGGGGGCTCCGGTGTCCTTCTCTGTTTTGTCCCCCTCTGTTTTGTCCCCTTCGGTTTGTTCACGACTCTGTCGCCAAAGGTCCTCCCTTTTTCTGTCTCTTACCTTTAAGCTGTCACCAGCCCCCCCACCCTTCTGGCTGTCGACTCTGTGACCGACACAACTGTCACGATGAAGTGGCGGCCCCCAGACCAGATCGGCGCCGCGGGTCTAGATGGCTATGTGCTAGAGTACTGCTTCGAAGGAAGTAAGTACCCCCGACGAGTGCTAGTGCTGCCCTCCATCTGCAGGAGCCACTGCTGGCTCTGTCTGTCTCGGGCACTGGTCTCTTCCCTGCTGGGAAGGAGACCTGGCATCCTCCTGAGATATCCAAAAGGTGGCCCTTCTAGAGTACTTGGTGCGCATAAATCGAGTCTCAAAGGCGGCACGGTTAGGTGACACGGGCGGGCAGCACACATGACTTCCGTTTCCGGAACTGGTCCAGTTGCCTGGGACCCCAGCTTGACGCCCGTCTAGCCAGGAGGAAGCACGGTAGAAACTCTAAAACCTGTCCCGAGCAGAAGCCAGCGAGGCATTAGAGAGCTGTTGCCTTGGGGAAGCAGTCAGAGATTGTATATTCAGCTGCCTGGTGGCCCTCTGCTTTCTTAAGGGAAAAAGAAAAACCGAAATGAAGAATTAGGACTAGCTCTTAATTTTAAAGCAAACACCATCAAATCCCCTAGAGCATAAGAAATAAGAAGTAGGTGCGGTATGTGGCAGGGACTCACCGGGCCTTGGGTATCTGACCATTTAACCACTCAAATGTAGGAGAGGAAGAGAAACGAGGTCAAAAGGAATCACTGGTAGGTAATGGATAGAGGAAATGGCACCAGGAAACGCCGGCTGCGGTGTACCTGCAGGCCAAACTGCTGTGACATTTGCAAAGGGCTGCTGTGTCTCTTCCTCCTCATGACAAGGAAGGGGTGGCGATTGGATGTGGGTGAATGGAGTCACCCTGGGCTGGAGGCAGGCGCCACCCCGGGTGGAGTAGGTGAGCAGGAGCCTGTTGTACCCCGCAAAAAGAAGCCCAAGGCCTAACCGCTGAGAACACCCCTCGGACCCCAGCTGTTAGCGTGCGCGCTACATGTAAAGGGAGGAGGCCACAGGCTGCTTTAGGGGAACCAGGAAGTGAGCACAGTAACCTGACCTGGAAGAAAACCCCACAGAGAAGCAACCTGTCAGGAAGAGAAAACCACCAGGGAGAAAGCCAAGCCCCTGCACTGGGCTCAGATGGAGATGGGCCACGCTGCGCCAGGAAGAGGACAGGAAACGAAGTAACCCAGCGTTGCTGACTCCTCCTCCTCATGCTCCCTCGCAGAGTACTGTGCTTGGTTTTGCTAGGACTTAGGAAGCCTCTAACGCAAAGTAGTGGGCAGTTAAAACCAAGGTCCTGGGGTTACCAAAGCAAGAGAGGCAGGTCCTGCACTAATGCACCAAGAGAACTCTCCCGTGCTCCAGAATATGGTTTATTTCTACCTATTTGTCCCCTTATTTTTTTTACAAAAGCATGAGCTCACTGATTTTGTACTGTCCAGCCAGCAGGGGTTTCCAGTCTTGTACATGTGGGCTTCTGAACACGAACCTTCTGTGTATACACAAATTAGAGCCAATTCTTTACTCTTTTCTTTCTGATAGGTTTAAAAAGTAAGAAGATACAGCAAAATGATAGATGACTGTCATTTTGATGTTACCCACCTTAGATAAAATACAACGAAGTGTATTTTACATAATCTTGTGTGTGGCCTGTGTAGATATATATGTATATCCAGTTATACATATGTATAAGTACACAGTCATTATTATGTATACATTTGCCATGTAATGTTTTGGAGTTAGCTTTCTATGGAAGTTCTTTCATAACACGTATACCTTTCTTCTTGCGGTCTTTCCTTATGTTCTTTATGTGGCTGCCTTATTCTTCTTTCTCTTAATGGCTGTTGTCCTCCACACTAATCTTCTGGAGTGCTTAATGCTTTGGGAAATGTCAGGTTGGCTCTGTTAGAGAAGTCTTTCTTGTATGGGATCGTGTGTTGGTTTTGACTTTGCCTTTTTCTTGTTTGGGT
Source organism: Heterocephalus glaber (assembly GCF_053883595.1). Lineage (NCBI taxonomy): Eukaryota > Metazoa > Chordata > Mammalia > Rodentia > Bathyergidae > Heterocephalus > Heterocephalus glaber. The sequence continues at coordinate 19,074,458 of NW_028258357.1, forward strand.
TTTTTTTTTCTTTTAACGCCTGCAGCATTTGATTCCTGTTTTCTTCCTTCTCTCTTTTCCGTCCCTTCTTCTCTTTCTTAAACATTCACCTCGTGTATGAAATAACTTCCCACCTGTGAGACGTCTTCTCTTTCTCTGTTCCCTCAGTGAAGGTGGCTCAGATGTGAAGACATGGGCTGTTTTCCCCCCTGGTCTTTTTCAGTGCTGTTTTCTGCTGAAATTTTCTCTTCGGCCGCATCTTCATTCTTTCTGACGAGTTCACTCCTGTTTTCATGCATCTGGAGCTCTCAGACTCACCGCGTGCTTAGCCTTTTCCAACTCCTAGGTCCCTGTTTGGCTCCATGGCCTCCTGGTGCCCGGCACCCGGCTTCTCGCCCCTTCTTGCAGTCTGCCAGATCCCTGGGGCGGCCAGTCCTGTCCCTGTGCTCAGCTCCTCTCCAGGCACCGAGAAAGTCATCTTCCCACAGCAGAGGGCTTGGCCCGAGGCCCCCTGTGAGCTCCCATGTGGCGTGGTGGGCTGGGCCAGGCTCGGGTTGTTTTCTTGACCCAGGGTTAATTTCCGTGGCAACCAGAGCTTCCTCCTGGGCTGCTGGGGCCAAATCCATTTCCGATCCTAGCTGGTGAAACCAGGGCAGCCTGGTAAATGGGGCTGTCCAGAGTCCTCGGGCACTGGACACCCGCAGGCCGAGGGGGTGGGACAGGCAGGACCGAGGACAGTCCAGTCGGGAGCTGCGGCTCCTCTTCCTTTGGGGTCTGCTTGTCCTCGAGCTCCTCCTCCTTCCCGGCCCCGTCTCCCCTCTTCTCCGCTCTTCCCCGGGGCAGGGCCAGCACCAGGCCCGGAGCCCCCTCACATGTCTGGTCTCCTCCTCGTTGTGTCCTGAGGACGAACCTCTCTTCGCACTCTGCCTACATTACTAACAGAGAATGCTGGCTACTGATGTGGGACTCTGTGTGAGTGTGGGTGTCGTTAATCACGTTATATGACGGATTCTCAAAGGTACCTCCGCCAAACAGTCTGGCGAGAATGGGGAAGCCACGTCTGAGCTGCCAGGTAAAGTACCGCGTGACGCTCCGGGACTTCCTTGCCGTGTGATCACATTTCCGGGGTGTCTGTGCCTCGCACGCCACACACCCACCCGCAGCGAGCCCCAGAGCGGGGAGGCGGGGCGGTGGCCTTGGAGGTCTCAGTCTTCCGTTCTCTTATGGGCATGATGCATATTCACGTTCATAGAAGCCAGATTATTTGTAAGCCCGGAATTCTCAGGTGTAAATTTCGGACAAAGCTACCGAAAGCTAAATTAAAAAACAAAAACAGAAAAGCAACTCTCCGCAATGAATGAAACCACTGTAGACTGTAAACATGTACTAATAAAAATTGAAATTTTTATAGCCAGGTGTGGTGGCGCACATCTATAATCACAGCACTTGGAAGGCTGAGGCAGGTGGATCTATGTGAGTTCAAGGCCAGCCTGAACTACATAGCGAGATCCTGTCTCAAACAAAACCACCAAATGGGAATAAAACTGCTGCAGAATGCTCGGGGACAAGTACTATTGTTCAGAATACTTTAATCATGAGTGAGAGATTTTTCAGAAACAGCAGAATCTGATAGTTTTTTCTTCCCGTGGATTATCTCAGCCATTTTAGGCCATTTTTCATTTCAATGCCTGAAAAATGCCCAACAGAAAGTGCGAGTGCAGAGTGAAGTCACATTGGCTCCACATGATTTAATTATGCAGGAAAGTCCAAGTTGGAGCTGACTGTCTGGCTGGGCTGATTTCCCTGACTAACCGCCCCCCCTTCTTTCCCGGCTGTAGCTGAGGACTGGATCGTTGCCAACACAGATCTGATCGACAAGACCAAGTTCACCATCACCGGGCTGCCCACAGACGCGAAGATCTTCGTGCGTGTGAAGGCAGTGAACAAGGCGGGCTCCAGCGAGCCCAAGTACTACTCTCAGCCCATCCTGGTGAAGGAGATCATAGGTTGGTGCCCTGTCCATCCCTGGTCCCTTTTGTCTCTTACAGCACCCTTCTTGCTCAAAATTGATTTTTGTTGCTACCTCTTTCATTTTTTATGAGTGCTTTCGAGAAGTTAGAAATTCACAAAATAGATCTTCCAGGTGTGCAGGAAGTCAGCTTCGGGTTTATAATGTGGCCCCCTGAGGACCAGGTCACTAACGGGAGAGGGCGTGTGTTAGCAGTGGTGTACACAGCCCTGCTGCAGCTCCCGACTCATACTAGTCTCTGCGAGGTCTAACTGCACACTAACGGGAGTGCATTCTGGTCCTTCTCAGGCCTTGGCACCTGCACGGATGGTGTAAAGTGAGAGTCTAAAACTGTTGGTGCCTTTGCCTGCATCAAGTCAGCGCCGCCACACTCTACTAGCTATCCTGTCTTCCTTGCCACCATTAGCTCGTAGTTAAAATAAAAGAGCCAAGCTAGGCATGCTGGCACGTGCCCATGATCCCAGCTACTCAGGAGGCTGAGGCAGGAGGATTCCAAGTTCAAAGCCAGCCTGGGCAATGTAGCAAGACTCTAAATGAAAATCAATTTCTTTTGTTTCGTTTTGTTTTTTGGTACCGGGGATCGAACTTGGGTCCTTGCGCTTGCGAAGCAGGTGGTGAAAGCACTGAGCTAAATCCCCAGCCCAAGTAATACATAGGTTTTTTGTCAATTTCTTTAAAAGGCTTGGACATCTAGCTCAGAGGTAGGGCACTTGCCTAGCATGTGGCAAGGCCTAGGTTCAATCCCCAGTACAAAAAAGAAAAAAAACAAACAAAACCAAGATAGATAATGGATTTGAATGTAACAGAATATGAAAGGTCACTGAAGTGGCTTTAGATTCCCCTTTGTACCCATTCGTTAGGAAACTAAAACATTGCATTTATTGCAGAATCAAAGAACACCCGCATTTGTCTGACAGGTTTATTAAAGTATTCCCGCTCTGGGTATGAAACCTGATATTCTTCGGTCTTCAGCCAGTTCCACACATCTCAGCAGATTGAAGCCAAGGGCGGTACAAGAATCTAGCTGTTCTCTGCTCAGCCAGATGTGAAAGAGATTTCCCAAAAGATAAAATAAGGCAGCTCACCTCACTGAGCCCTTTGTTATATAAAACATGGTTATTTCCACTAAAATGGTACTTATATTATTATTTTCCTCTTTTTTTTGGTACTGGGGATCGAACTTGAGACCTTGTGCTTGCAAGGCAGGTGCCAGAACCACTGAGCTAAATCCCCCACCCATTTATAGTTTTTTGTTTTTTTTTTTTTTTTGGTACCTGGGATCGAACTCGGATCCTTGCACTTGCGCAGCAGGCGGCAAAACCACTGAGCTAAATCCCCGGCCCCTTATGTTATTATTTTCAAATGAACATGTCAACATTTCTCAGTTTGAATTTCTGATATGGTAATATATCAGCCCACATGAACAAAAGCTTCTGTGGGTCTATAGTAATTTTTGTCTGTATGTTTTTTGAGACTCTGTAGCCCAGGCTGGGCTCGAATTCTTGATCCTCCTGCCTCAGGTTTCCATGTACTGGGGTTGCGGGAATGGACATCCGGCTTTGTGATAATTGTTAACACTGTAATGGAGTACTGAGATCAGAAAGTGGGAGAATCACAACTCCATGGCAAAGAATATGGATCTCATGACCTGGATACCCGGGTAGTGGAGATGGTTTTACCATTGACTCGTGATGTGGCCTCCTGAGACCTTTGGGGAGTAAGTTAGGGAAGGGGCAGATGGACGGATGGATGGATGGGTAGATGGATGAATGGATGGATGGATGGATGGGTGGGCAGATGGATGGATGGATGGATGGATGGATGGGTGGGTGGATGGGTGGATGGGTGGGTGGATGTATGGATCCAAGGATGGATGGGTGGGTGGATGGATGGCTGGGTGGATGGATGGATGGGTAGGTATATGGATGGATGGATGGATGGATGGATGGATGGTTGGATGGATGGATGGGTGGGTAGATGGATGGATGGGTGAGTAGATGGATGGATGGGTGGGTGGATGGATGGATGGATGGGTGGGTAGATGAATGGATGGCTGAGTAGATGGATGGGTGGGTGGGTGGATGGATGGATGGGTGGGTGGATGGATGGATGGATGGATCCAAGGATGGATTCAAGAATGGATGGAAGGGTGGGTGAGTGGGTGGATGGGTGGATGGATGGATCCAAGGATGGATGGATGGGTAGATGGACAGATAAGTAGCTAGATGAAAGGAAGCATGAAGCATATACATTTTCTTAATAGATTCTGGGGAAACTATATAGGCTTAATTCTTTTTCTGTCATCTATTGACAATGTGACCTTGAGATAACAAGAGATGTGATTTTTTTAAGGCCTCATATCTTCATCTTCAAAATAAGGATAATAGGGCCGGGGATTTAGCTCAGTGGTTTCAACACCTGCTACGCAAGCGCAAGGACCCGAGTTCGATCCCCAGTACCAAAAAAAAAAAAAAAAATAGGGATAATAGAAATACTTGCCACATCAAGATATTATGAGAATCAAATAAATTAGCCTGCACTACTTGCTTAACAGAGTGCTAATGAAGTGCCTGTACATCCTTTAAGGGATGTTCACCAGCGAATATTCTTACTATTAGGAATGATGAAAAACATGTACAAGGTCCTGAACGAAAACTGGGTGGTTTTCTATAAACTGCATCAGGCCTCTACTGACAGTAAAAACACAAAGTTGCAGTGCAGTCAGGGGACTCACAGATAAATTTTGGTGAAACCCTCAAAACCTCTCTGCTTGAAGCAAGCGGTTTGGACCACGCTGCCGTCACATGAGTTGTCGGTGGCGCATCTGAGATTGTTCACGGAGATCGCAAGGCCAGGCCGGGAGCATCGCGCCGTTATTCTCAGGCAGGGCCATTTCCTGGGTGACCTACTGGTGGCAAAATGATGCTCGTTTACTCTTCCCAGAGCCTCCAAAAATCCGAATCCCAAGGCACCTGAAGCAAACCTATATCCGCAGAGTCGGAGAAGCTGTCAACCTGGTCATCCCTTTCCAGGTAACAGTGCAGGGCCGGGTGTCGGGGACACGAGCGGGCAGGTGTCCTAGGGGCGAACTCCTCAGGGACACCAGTCGCTTGCGTGGAGCTCGCGGTGTGTGTTAAGAAAACACACTATGTGCCTGGTCCCACCATGACCCCAAACCAAACCAAAGTCCAGCACCAGGGAGCGCGCAAACTGGATGTGTCAGGGCCACCAGCTGGAATGCGAGCCGACTGCTCAGCCGCCACTCCTGCAAGACTGTGGTTCACTGGGTTAGGCAGGTTTCCTTTGCTTACCGTGATCAGCTTTGATCTCATGGGTGCACACGCAGGCACACACACAGAGCCCTGTTCAGACCCAGGCTTCCCGGGAACCGAGCTGAAGGCAGCGCTGCAGCTCCCTCCTGTGCTGGGCTCTGTGGTCGGCAGAGCAAGGGGCGGCAGAGAGGACCCCCCGAGGAGGGGTGGTGACAGGGGTGTCCCGTCTGTGTCCTGCGACTCTAGAGCCCTCGACACCCTCTTGTGACGCTCAGCAACAGCTCAGGGGCAGGACGGGCAGATTTCCTTGCGGCTGCTGGAGAGGGGAGACGCAGCCACCCGAGGCATTAGGGGACTCGTTAGGGGAAGTGGCCCGGCACTGGCACTTCCTTCCACCTGCTCTCTTATTGGGGGACTGGGTTTTCCCGGTGCCTAACAGTTCGCTGTGCATCTAACACAGGGCCCCGAGCGGTGGGCTGGCCTCTCTCCACATCGTCCTTGCACCCCAAGTGCAAATCCGAGGCCCCCAACCGTGGGCCGGGGCCAGACAAGCACTCTGTACCCTCACACCCCAGCCACAGTGGGTCGCACACGCGGGAAAGCTCTGCCCTGGGAACTGAGTGGAGCCCTGAACTCGTGCTGGGTCTCGGGGGTTCCGGGGCATCCCCTGTCCTAGGAGCAGAGCCCCGGCCCACGGGTGGGTGACAGCTGCTCTTCAGTAGCGGCCCACCGTGCACAGGGACTCACTGTCATCGGCCACAGCCACGCTGTGAGACAGTGCCGCTGCTGTTCTCGCTTACAGGTGGGGAAACTGACGCATGGAGCAGGCAAACAATTTGCTGAGGTCTCCCAGTGGTCAGGCTCTGGATCCAGATTTCGGGATGCAGTGCTCAAGCCTGGACTACTGTCCCGGGTCGCAGGCTTTGGGGCCCTGCAGAGCAGAGCAGAGCTGAGGCCTCCTTTGTTTCCGCGCTGGGAAAATTGTTTAACTCTGCCGCCCAAATGCGGCCGATACCTCGACCCTAAGGGACAGGAGCCTGACTCGGTCCCTCGGGACAAGCTGAGTTCTCCCGCTTCCCTGTCCATCTTTCCTTTTAGGGAAAACCAAGACCAGAATTAACTTGGAAGAAGGACGGCAACGAGATCGACAAGAGTCAGATCAACATCCGTAACTCGGAGACCGACACCATCATCTTCATCAGGAAGGCGGAGAGGAGCCACTCGGGGAAGTACGACCTGCAGGTCAAGGTGGACAAATACGTGGAGACCGCGTCCATCGACATCCAGATCGTAGGTGGGTCTGGGGCGGGGACAGGGCCTCCTGTCTCAGAGGTGCTGGCTCCAACTAGGAGCAGGAGTCGCTGTTAGGAGGGCGTTGTGTAAAATTCCTTAAGATTAAAAAAAATAGATAAATGAGTAACATTTGTTAGTATTCCAGAATGGCCTTTAGCCAGCTGGGCATGGTAGCCTGTCTGCAATCCCAGCATGTAGGAGGCTGAGGAGGGAAGATCTCTCCAGGTTTGAGGCCAGCCTGTGCTATGTAGTGAGACCCTGTCTCAGAAAAAAGGGAAAAAAGGAAAACCAAAACACCCCCTCAACAAAAAAAACCTTTCAATTAACTAAAATTACTAACCAGGAGAGAATTAAGATACAGATCCAAGAAACATTAATCCGTGTAGTGTTTGATGAAACCAATCTGTACTTTTCAATCCAGTACTCTCTTGCTCTCGGTCCCTCAACCCCCCTGATAAAACTACTTCCTATGTGGAATTCCTGCATTGACGACTACTGTAGATTCTAGGGTAGCTTCACACATTTCTTAGTGCACCTAAAGTTCACCGATTATAAAGTTTGAATGGAGAATTTTTCTTGTGTGTAAGGAAGGCGACCCTAAACCAAAGTACAGGGTTAAGCAATGGGTAGGTTGGGCTATCTAGATACCTACAAAGAATAAGTAATGTTCAGGCCTGGGATTTAGCTCAGTGGTTCCACCGCCTGCCTCGAAAGTGCAAGGTCCCGAGTTTGATCTCCAGTACCAAAAAAAAAAAAAAAAAAAAAGAATAAATAAGGCTCATTTGCCCTTCTGTCCAGAGTTAGGGGGCCATCATGGGACACCCTCCGGTTTGAACTGTTCTGTCATTTTTACCATGTCAAGAAATAATTTAGCCAAGCATAGTGGTGCATGTCCATAATCTCAGCCTTCGGGAGGCTGAGGCAGGAGGATCACCACGAGTTTGAAGGCAGCCTGGGCTACATAGTAAGTTGACTCTGTCTCAAAAAAAAACAAAAAAAGGAGAAAGAGGAGGAGGAGAAGGAGGAGGAGGAGGAGGAATGCCAGAGCCAAGAGCCAAGGTGGGAGGAACCTTGTCCCCAGTGGTCCCTAATGCAATCTTCGTGTAAATTTGTTGAAACTCAAGGTCTCTGAGCGAAGGGGCAGCGTCCTTGGGTGAAAGTCGAGCCCTTTAACCCTTTAACCTGCGCTGTGCTGAGGCTGCCGCCCGGGCCCGGGAGGACACTTGGAGGTCGCCTCCTGCCCCAGGTGGAGGCGGGGACTGGGAGGGACAGTGGCCAGGCGCTGACCCTGCCTCCATCCCATAGACCGTCCGGGGCCGCCGCAAATCGTGAAGATTGAAGACGTCTGGGGGGAGAACGTGGCCCTGACATGGACACCACCCAAGGACGACGGCAATGCTGCCATCACGGGCTACACCATCCAGAAGGCGGACAAGAAGAGCATGGTGAGCAGCGCCTGCAGGGCCCTCGGAATGCAGGGACAGGCAGGGAAGCTGCGCCTCTGGAGCCACAGAGCAGGCCTGGAGCCAGGCCTGGGGGCGCACACCTGTGATCCCGGCACTCGGCACTCGGGAGGCTGAGGCAGGAGGCTCGCCCCGAGGCCAGCTGTGTATTTTTATTTCCTAAAATTAAGAGCATAATTTCCGCCTCTCAGGAGTGGTTCACTGTCATCGAGCATTACCACCGAACCAATGCCAGCATCACAGAGCTGGTCATTGGGAACGAGTATTACTTCCGGGTCTTCTCGGAGAACATGTGTGGTCTCAGCGAGGACGCCACCATGACGAAAGAGAGCGCTGTGATCGCCAAGGATGGTGAGTGGGGTGTGGACCGTGCTGGGAAAGCTTGGTGGACAGGGACTAGGGGCGGAGAAGCGAAGAGGAGGTGTGGCGGAGGAGCCAGCGAGCCCGCGTGGGCAAATGTAGGGCTGCCCACGGAAGCCTGTGAACATTGCAAGGGGAATCGCATTCTCATTGCAGTTTTTACTTTTTACCTTATTTATTTTGTTTTTGAGACAATATCTCACTAGGTAGCCCAGGCGGGCCTGAACCTCATGGAAACCCTCCTGCCTCAGCCTTCCAAGTGCTGGGATGATAGACATGCAGTTTTTATATTTGTAAATATAAACGTTAATTCATTCCAGTTTCTGGGCCATGGATCTAAAATGGCTAACATCAGCAGGAGAGACATTAACTTCTGGGGTTCCTGTTTTTACTCTTGGGGAGCCTCAGTGGAGCAACATGGGAGTCTCCTCTACAGAGGAAAGAGAAACTGAATTCTGTCTTTGTCTGTACATTTCATTCTCAGTTGTTCTCCTTTAGTAAGTCTTCCTTGTGATTTCACAAATTTCCAGTTGAAATATTCAGAAACAAGCCAGGTGTGGTGGCACACGTTTGTAATCCCACTTGAGAGGCTGAGGCAGGAAGATCCTTGCAAGTTCAAAGCCAGCATGGGCTCTACAGTGAGTTCAAGGCCAGCCTCAGCCACACAGTGAGACTTTGTCTCAGAAAAGGAAAAAAAGGCTGGGGATGCGCTCAGAGTGAAGGCCCTGGGTGCCATCCCCAGCCCCACAAAAAAGTCAAATAAGATAAACTACTCAGAGAAACAGCGGAGTCCCCCTGATGTTTGTTTCAGTGTTTCCGCCCCGTGTGGTTGGCTGTGTCCACCTGCACACTTCCGAGCATAGCACAGGCCGGGCCTTCGCGCGCGCATTTCCTAAATCAGGGAAGTCTCAGTCATGAATAAAGTACGCCCGGACGACACATTCTCAGGCCAGCTTGTTTTCCCAACATATCTGAATGCTCGTCTTTGCCCGAGATTTAGCTCAGTGGTGCCGCCGCCTGCCTGGCAAGAGCAAGGTCCCGAGTTCGATCCCTGGTACCAAAACAAAAAAATGAATGCTCCTTTTTAAGGTAAAATCTACAAAAACCCCGTGTACGAGGACTTCGACTTCACCGAGGCGCCCATGTTCACGCAGCCCCTGGTGAACACCTTCGCCATCGCCGGCTACAACGCCACCCTGAACTGCAGCGTGAGGGGGAACCCTAAGGTACGCACGGCTGCCTGGCTACCCACCCGCCCGAGGGTCCCTGTCCTGTGGCCTCAGGGACACGGAGGGACCCTGCCCGGCCCGCTGGGCCTCCAGGCAGTGTGCAGTGGGGTGATGAGTCTGCACTGTTCAAATGGAAGTAAAAGAAAGGAAAGCTCCCGAATCTGAAAGCACAGACTGGGAAGGGAGTGGGGGTAACTGGGCCCACGAGCGAGCGGAGTCAGGGACAGAGCTGCCCCAGCGCCCGGGAGCAGTGGTGAGGGCGGGGGCAGGACGAGGGCTGCTCTGAGTGAAGGGCACGGCCTGGGCATGCGGGGAGGGTCATACCGAAACACCCCGGGCCACCTGGAAGGCCACCTTGCTGTCCACTGAACAAATCTGCTTTTCGTCTCCAGAGCTGCTCATTCCCCCCGGGCACTAAGTGGGGTTTAACTTGGGAGAAGCTGTGCCCGTGTGAGTGTCTCCTCTTCCCGGGCTGCTCTCTCTCTGAGCCACACTTTCCGGCGCTGACGCTGGCTGTGAGGCTCCTTAACACGCTCTGCACAGGCTAGCTTGGACCTAACTTTCTTCAATCTGAATGGCAGCCCAAAATCACCTGGATGAAAAACAAAGTGGCCATCGTGGACGACCCGAGGTACCGGATGTTCAGCAACCAGGGCGTGTGCACGCTGGAGATCCGCAAGCCCAGCCCCTACGACGGAGGCACCTACTGCTGCAAAGCCGTCAACAACCTGGGCACCGTGGAGATCGAATGCAAGCTGGAGGTGAAAGGTACGTGGGGTGGCAGGTGGAACGCTTCCAATTACGGTCCTGGTGCAGCTCCACAGCTGGGCGTGGCAGTGCGTGCTGTCGTTCCAGCACTCCGGAGGCTGAGGCAGGAAGATCTCCTTAAGTTCGAGGCCAGCCTGGGCTACATAGCGAGACCCTGTCTCAAAAAACAAACAAACGTGGGAGGGAATTCGGGGAAACAACATTTTTACCTTCTGCTGGATTGTTTTGGTCCATTTATTTTTACCTTTTGCAATGTGTGTGAACGAAAGGAATGTTAACCTCAGGGAACCGTTGGTGTGCGCAGCACAGTGAGACTGAATGGGGCGTGGAATGAGACTTTGGTGATGCTGTCCACCCCCAAAGAGAAGCCTGCAGCGAAAACTCATCTGATGAAACTGCACTCAGGGAATTCCCACTGTGTTCAGTTTACATATCTGTGGACGTTATAGAGAGAGAGTTGGAGATATGCGTGAGCATGCTGATTGGGTGTTTGATATTACACATGTGGAATATAACATGCACACTGGGCACGGTGGTGCACGCCTGTGATCCCAGCACTCTGGGAGGCTGAGGGAGGAGGGTCTCAAGTTCCAGCCCAGCTGAGGCAAATTAGCAACTTTCATGGGACCCTGTCTCTAAATAAAAAATAATAATAATAAAAAAGGTCTGGGGATGTACTGCCAGTACTGCAAGAAGAAATGAATATAGCATACACACACACTGTAATTTGTTTTAAAATTGATAACTTTTTTAGTATATGTGCTGCCAAAGTGAGCACTGAAATTGATAACTAAAGATTTTCTACTTATAGATATATATTTCATTTATATGAGTCTTAAGAAATGTGAGGACAGCCAGGCGTGGTGGTACATGCCTGTAATCCCAGCACTCAGGGAGGCTGAGGCAGGAGGATTGCTGGGAGTTTGAGACCAGTCTGAACTAAATACTGAGACCCTGTCTCAAAACAAAAAAGAAATGTGGCAACTAATATAAACCAAGAAAACACAGAAGGACTCATGTGGTAGAGAAGTCTCGGCATAAACGGCGATCTTAATCAAGTTTCATCTTAACTGACTATAATTTCTATTCTGCGGGCCAGGGATGTAGCTCAGCTGCGCCACGCCTGCCTGGCAAGCGTAAGGTCCTGAGTTCAATTCCCGGTACCAAAACCAAAAAATTTATTCTGAAGTTTTTTTTGCCAACCAAAACTTACTGGGGAAACCATGAGAGCCCTCAGAAAGTCACTCTGAGATAAGAGGGGACGCGATCCTTGTGTTTTGTCATCCTTTGCTGTATCACGTTGCTAGTCTACGATCGCCAGTCTTTTTCTCTACCCCTTTACAGTGAAAAAAAGATGACTTTGTCTATCTTAGAAAACCATAGTGAATGCTTAAGGTTTTTTTTTTTTTAGTCTTTTAGTCCTTTTTAAAAACATGGTGCAAGAAACTTCTTGACCAAAGTGACTTTCTTTTATAACTTCTGTTTTTTGTGGGGGTTTTTTGTACTGGGGATCAAACTCGGGACCTTGTACTTTCAAGGCAGGCAGCAGAACCATTGAGTTAAATCCCCGGCCCCCTTTTATAACTTTTGAAAAGCAGTATTCTTTGATTTCTGTCCTCAGAGTAGAGTCATAACTGAGTGATAAGAAAAATTTTATTTTTATCTCATAACATAAAGCATGCAGTATTAGAAAACTTTTAAACTTGCTATTGAGATAGACCTTACAAATTCAAATATTATTTTTAGCAGCTTTATTAAATGTAAATGACAATGAAGGTCATATGTTCAAATCATCTGATTTCTAAACTCCTACTTTATTAGTTCCAAGAGATTTTTGATACTTAAGTTCCAATATTCCCTAAAAAACGAAACAAATGTAAAACAATGACCACTTATTTGTGCTTTGGAAATTACTGAATGTTGCTAGTGACATAACATTATGCTTTCAAATGTGGCTTTCATATTTGGGTTCTTCCATAAAAAAAATAATGTTATACATCGAGATGTTACACTCTGTTCAATAATTGTGTAGGATTCAGTTGTGGCATAGCAATTGAATTTAGCGAGAGGAATGTACTCTAACATGAGCTCACAGGAGGGTATCGACTATGGTATGTTGGCAACGCTTTTGGTCGTAAAGTAAAGCTGGGACTATCATCAGATTACTTGATCATAGGTTAATTTGAATCAAGTTAAGCTGTGTAAAAAAAAAAAAAAGGTAAGACTCTACTGAGAATAAATAAACACTGGTACAAATATTCTAATTCTGCAGTGATATATCAAGGAGTAAATACCCCTGGACAACCGGTCCCACTGGAGGGGCAGCAACAGGTTTAAAAAGTTCATATCCCGCCCGGATATTTCTACTTTCTGTTCCATTCCTTTTACATGAAAACGCACTTTGCATGTGAAGCTTGACTTTCTTGTTTGCTTTTAACTGTATTTCTTAGCAGCTCATGGCATACGGTGTTTATGCCATGAATAAGGAAGGCCAAATTATTCAAGGATCTTAAATAATGTAGAAACAGTAGGGTTCACCAGAATACTAACAACCATCCGAAATAAAGTCAGAAAGCTGCATTTCAAGATGTTCTCTTTTTATAGAATAATAAGACCATCGAGACTTTGGGACCGATGACACTAAATATTTTCATTTTTCAGTTGTAGAAAAATACGTTTGTCTTGAAAGATGGTTTTACAGAGTCCTTTGGGTAGGTTCATGATGAGATTCAGAAAACAGAACTTTTTTTTTTTTTTGGCACCGGGGATCGAACTCGGGTCCTTGTGCTTTCGAGGCAGGCGGCAGAACCACTGAGCTAAATCCCTGGCCCCAGAAAACATAATCTTTTAACTTTGCTAAATTATAGAAAAAAAGCGTCCCATGTGTTTTTGATGGAAGGAAGATACAAAAGTAGATCCAAGCTTTGGAAACCCTCATAGATAAGATTTTCCGATTAGACTCACCAGTAGAACATCTTTTAACTCAGTGTTAGCTCAGCCCTTGCAGGGGCCCGGATTGTTTCGTGTTGGTGAACTTGATAGGAAGGAAAATCTAAGAGCCACCACAAAACATGTTAAGGCAATAAAGGAATCCTAATCCTGTTATACACGTGTGGTTCATCGTGTTTGGAAAAACAAATTAAGGGTTGGGGGCTGGCTTAGCAACCCGATTAAACTCTAATGTAGATCTGTGCCCCAGTTTACAATAGTCGCTTTCTGAATTTCCATAGGTAGTATCCGCTTTGAAAGGGAGATTAGAGCTTTTTCTTTAAAGTTTTTTTTTTTTTTTTTTGGTACCAGGGATCAAACTTGGGACCTTGTGCTTGCAAGGCAGGTGCTGGAACCACTGAGCTAAATCCCTGGCCCTTCTTTGAAGTTTTGTAGGTTACATATAGAGTCACTTTGTAGTATAAGTGGAGTTTATTAAAATAGATCAGTTATATATAGTGAGTTGAGAATAGAACACACTTCCCTAATATTTACACTTGATAATTTTGCCTTTTGGAATTTCAACATATATATATGAACACTAACATTTTGTACATTGCCTATGTTTTTCTTTTGTTGAAAAACACAATATATATATGTTGTAGGGTCTTTATTCTTTGAAGCTAATGGTTTGGAAGCTCTTACCATCAATTTTCCTCGTACCATCAGATTGGTTTTGCCACCTGTCCTGGCAAAGCGGTTGTGCGTATTAATAATGTTTTACATATTAATGACCCTCTTGACGTGACTGGACCTCCACCCTTTATTCCATGTGCTTCTCCTTCCCCACGTGCTTCACACGACTAAGGATTAATGAAACCATAATCATTAATGGTCATGATCGTGACCGTAATTTCCTCCCATGAGTACTCGACTTTGGTGCCAGCACTATTAATGCTCATGACCTCTCTCTCTCTCTTTCTCTCTGTTTCTCTTAGTTGTAGCACAGTAAGGATTTGTGAGTGTATATTGTCATCTAAGGTAAGCTTTCATATGGCTTTGGCATATGAAGCTCATGACTGTCATAAGCCATACCGAGCCTGTGGAGTATGGCATGATTTTCATTACGTGATCCAATGAAAATAGACGCTTTAAACTGCTAACTTTGTAGTTTTAATCTGTATTTCAGTATTTTGAAATTAACAGCTAGTACTCATTCATCACAACCATCTCCGTTGACATGAAGCAAGTTGTTGAATGCAGTAGAGCATGGATGAAAGCATTTAATATAGATGGAAATGAATGGTTCCCCACATTCTGAATTCTTTGCATCAAGGAATGGACGTAAACGGCATCGTTTCTACCAATATGCGACTTGAGTTTCTTTTTGGTTTTTGTTTTTTTTTTTTTTTTTTTAAGGAGAATGACTTTCTCAGATTTGCATTCAAGAAGTTTTAAGAATGTTCGAATAGCATGCTGTTTTGTCTGGCTATGAGTTTATTAGCAAGTAGCGAAGCACTTTATTAAAGGACCATGCAGCTTGGGGGTTTCCTGGGTTTTAAGTTTTTAAATGTAATTCAGAAACTCAGAAGGTAGGTATGAAATATAGTGGGCATTTCTCTCGCCTTCCCAAGGTATTGGCCCTGTCTTAGAATTTTTAACAGAATAGTTCCAGCTCTTGCGCTGTTGAGAGTGTGTAAATGCCCACAGTGAAAGGGAGTCTTTTTGCTTCTCCAGTGTGCTGGAACTGGAACTTCTCCTGCTTAATGAAAACAGCATAAGCAACCTGGAGGCCCATCTTCCTGCCGACCCTAAGCATTTATTTTGCTGTGCAGGCAGGACCTTTAAACCAGCTAAAGAGGAATCACAAAACCTCTCCCAGGGCGAGGGGCATTTGCCACCATCTAAGAACTTCAGAGTGAACAGTGGTGGGGAAGCAAATGGCCAGGGCTCTGCTGGGAATTCGCGCTCCTGTCCGCACACCGAGCGCTTTAGGTGCCCCAAGTACTGAGGCCTGCAGTGGACTTCCGAGCAGGGCTGGAGGAAGCCTGTTGCTCTGGGAGCCACAGCGGTCGCATGTCCGCAGCACAGCCTGGCTCGGGTCCCTGGGCTCTGACTCTACCCTCCTCTCCCTGCAGGCGGGCTGTCCTTCTGCAGGCTGCTCCTGCAAGGCGTGCCGCCCAACATCATTGACTCCTACCTGCGCGACCTACAGTCCAGCAACCCCGATGAGTACTGAGGCCCGCGCTGTCTCTCGGCTCCGTTGCTTTGCAATCTGCTTGGAAAGAGAAAGCATTTTCTGGTTTTCCACCAGGCCCCTCGTTTGGCCATTTTCTTTCCTCCTAATGTTAAAGAGAAGGAGAAAAAAAAAAAACAGTTTGGACAGATTGCTTCATTAAAAATTGCAAATGGAAACCTCATTTGCTGTCTGCACTTTACTTATTATTGTCCTGCTGTCTGTGCTTTGCAAGAGGAGGAGGAGGAGGAGAAGGCAAAAACCAGTCCTTTAGTTTAAAATCAGAGACTGAAAATGCTTTTTTCACCCTGAAAAACACAATACACCGTGATAGAGCCTACGAGCCTGTCTTGCTCTTTACCTAACAGATTTTTCTAAACAAACCAGTTATTCATTTCACACAGCCCAGTGCCCCTCCCCGATCTGAATTCAGGAAAAGATTTAAAGTCGACATGAAAGTTTACCTTGCAGGTGAATTTTCTGAGTGGGAAGGAGAATGGATTCCGTCAATAATCCAATAACCCCAAAGCGCTTCTGATGCCGGGAAGTGGCACCTGGAGTGGGGCTCTGGGACCCAGAATCACAGGCCAAAGCCAGGAGCCAGGGTGTGTGTCCGGGGCCAGGCATCCTGACCACATCCGCATCGCCACCAAACAGCTGTCCCTGACCAAGGGCTTGCAGCCAGGAGAGCGGTGGCAGATTTAAGCTCTGCTGCCGGCATCTTTACCAACCTAGCCTCGGAGAAACATTTGTACTAAGCCACAATCTGTTTAATAACTTCCTTGGCTCTGGCTGTTAGAGATTCAGTGAGAACCTTGCCACTACTACTTATTCATTCACTAGCCCTCCCCATTTTTCTTCTCTTTTTGGGGGTCTTTTGTCCCACAGACTGAGCCTTTGAGGCATATCCATAGTGTCTTTTGTTTTTTTCAGACAGGGTCTCACCGTGTAGCCCAGGCTGGCCTCAAATTCAGCAGGATCCTCCTGCCTCAGCTTCCTGAGTGCTGGGATTACAGATGTGCACCACCACGCCTGGCAGTAGACAAAATTTTTAATTTTTTGAAAAAAGGAAAGAACTCAGGTTCATCAGCAACACTGCGGCAAGGCATCTCTCTTGGAGAATCATGACAGAGGGTCACGGGAAGAGAGGTTTCAAAATAACCTAGAGCTGCTGTGCAGTCCTGTGGGCATCTGGAACATTGTGGGCACCGGACAGCCAGGCCTGTGTCCTCGGCAGGCTGTGGATGAAGTGTCAGCCTGGTCACCCGGCCCCACACCTGGGGTCACTGTGACCTCAGACCCCACCCCTGTGCCGGGAGGGGCCCCAGGGGGTGACCAGGAGCAGGCGGAGCCCCTCTGTGGGGACTGTTGCTATGTTCTTTCCAATCCCAGCCCACAAGCATTCCTAGCAGGTGCAGCAGGAGTTTGGAGGAGGAATAGGCCCTTTCCTGGTCTTTCTACACTTGCCAAGTCTCCAAATTGGCCTTTCAGCCTTTGGTGACTCCAATTCTTTCTTTCTTTTTTGGGGGGGCGGGTGATGGTGGTTGTTGAGGGAGGATCTCACTATGCAGTCCAGGCTACTGAACTCACTATGTGGCTCCAGCTGGCCTCAAACTCACAGAGATCCTCCTGCCTCAGCCTCCTGAGTCCTGCGATGACAGACCTACACCACCACACCCAGCTCAACATCACTCTCTCAAGGAGTTAAACAGAACAGCCTGGGAGGGTGTGGCAGGACCAGAAGGTGGGGACCTAGTGTGTGTGGGGGGGCATAGGCCCACACACTATTGTTTGCAGAGAGGGAAGGGCTGGAGAAATGGAGCCAGAAATAACCCTGTTGCGGTCAGTGAATCCGCATGGAGAAGAAAAGAGCTCCTGTTTCTCTGAAACCAGCCCAACCGGCCAGGTTTCTTAATCCTTCCCTCCCCAAGTGGGGAGCACACGGGACAAAGACCCGGCCAGGCCGGACTATGTGCAGCCACCCTGTCCCCATGCACACGGGTTGATAATATCCACCTGCCTCCTCCTCCTTCCAGCGGGGCAAACTGCCAAGGCCTCGGACTCCCCGGAGAGACACACAGGGCACCGAGGGCTTCCCAACCCGGGCTGCCCAAGCCAAGCCCCTGTCTTAAAAACCAGACAGGCAGAAAAGGTCCCCAACCAACACGCCGACCTGGCAGGACCAGACCCTGTGAGAGCATCAGATCATCTGCACAGAGCAGATATAAAATGCCAAGCTTTAAACACCACCATCTACCTCCCTGCCTGCACTCCAAGCTGCTCTTCTTTGCCCCAGAAGAACAGCCGAGCACACCTGTGATCCCAGCACGCTTCGAGGCTGAGGCAGGAGGGTCACTTCTTCAAGCCCAGCCTGGACAACATAGCAGCGTAGTGAGACCCTGTCTCCAAATCAAAACCTAAAAAGGGCTGAGGATGTAGCCGTGTGCCAAGGCCCTGGGTTCAGTCCCCAGTACTGCAAAACAAACAGAATCAAAACCAAAACAGCCTCAGACCCTTGCAAAACGAAGGGAGGCCCATTGGTCATTGCCCTGTGATTGTTTGAGTCCTTTCTGCTTTCTACCCCTGTCCCTCATGGCCCAGCAGCCAAGGGAGACGGGCCTGGCTGGCTGGGGAGCACCCCAGAGCCCCAATGCCTGTCTCTGGGACTGGTCCTGGGGAGGAGACCCGGACTCCCGCCCTCTTTGTCCGCTCCTGCACGGGCTTTTATTTAGAGCCTCTCTGTCTCTCTGTTGTCCCCAAGCAAAGAGGTCCTGCTAATGGTGCCCCCTGTGGGATTCCCGGGGGAAGGGGTGCCCTTACCCTAAGTTCAACTGCAACTCACCCCATTAGTCCTGAGAGCTCTAAGCCACAGGGTACCTCGGTCATTGAAAAGGGATTTTTCTTTGAGACATTTTCCATGGTATGATTCGAGGCCAGCCTCACAGCAATCCTCCTGCCTCAGCCTCCCAAGTGCTGGAATGACAAGGGGGCCCCACCATGCCCTGCTCAAAAAGGATTATTGAGGAAGGGGGTTCCCTTTGTGCCCCTCAAATCATACCATGGCAATGTTTTAAAACAGTAGGGTGTGAGGGGCTGGGGATGTAGTTCAGTGGTGCCGAGCTTGC
Organism: Heterocephalus glaber; assembly: GCF_053883595.1. Lineage (NCBI taxonomy): Eukaryota > Metazoa > Chordata > Mammalia > Rodentia > Bathyergidae > Heterocephalus > Heterocephalus glaber. The sequence goes on from NW_028258357.1 coordinate 19,093,140, forward strand.
CTCGCAAGCACAAGGACTTGAGTTCAATCCCCGGTACCAAAAAAACACAAAACACAAAACAAAACAAAAAAACCAGTAGGGTGTGAACCCAGAAAAGGATACTGAATAAAGATGACGAAAGGGTATAAGCAACACTGAGTTCTAAGGACTGCGCTGCCCAGCCAGGGAACTCGGCCTCCTTCACCCTACATTTATTTTGCAATTTCAGATAAGGAGCACGACTACAACACGACATCTCCGGGCTCCCGCTGTGAAATCTGTTTCGGGTCTGGACTAGGATATCGGGAATTTCTAGAGAGCGGAGCAAAGGCCACAGTAGTTGCAGTAATCTATCACCGACCTCTGCTTGTCTACCTTCCCACACCCCGTGGACCACTGTTTCACAAAATGTGAACTTGGGAATCTCAGAGTACAAAACTTTTGCAACTTCCTGTGCATCTATGAGTCTATTCAAAATTAAAAGTGTTTTAAAATCAGGGCTGTCGAGAATGAAACCACACACCAGTCCCACGTGAATTCCCCCATTCTGCGACCCCAAGGTGGGGGAGACCTCCCGCCCGTCTACTTCCTGTCCCCAGGAACAAGCCAGACCTCTGTCCAGTGTCCAGTTTATTTCTCAGAGCATGACAATGCCCAGGTTTGGCTAAGCGGCTAGGATCTCAAAAAGTGTCATGGACCAACATTTCATGTCAGGGGGTCAGACATTCTGCTTGGAGGACTGGGTCTGTTAAACCTCAGCAGAACTGTGAGGAGGACGAGCAGTGGAGAACTGGTTTTAACCCTGAAAAAGAACAACCAAAGTGAGCATTTCAGGCCAGGTGTGATGGCGCACACCTATATTACCAGCACTGGGAGGCTGAGGCAGGACGACTGCAGGGAGCTGGACACCAACCTGAGCTCCACAGTGAGTTCACAGCCAGCCTGGACTGCATACAGAGAGCCTGTCTCAAAACAAAAACAAAAGTCCAAACCAGGTGTGGTGGTGCACACGTGTAATCCCAGCATTCCCAAGGCTGAGGGAGGAGGATCCTTTAAGTTCAAGGGCAGCCTGAGCTAGACAGTGAATTCTGGGCCAGCCTGAACTACAAAGGGAGACTGTGTATCAACCCCCCCACCACCAAAAAGTCCATTTCTTTAGTAGTGAATTAACAAATGAAATGCCCCTTAAGAGGAGAGCAGATAAACAAATTTTGATGTAACCATAATTCTAAGCAGCTTTTAGGAATGTAGAACTATATGTACTAATTTCAAGAGTCCTCTCCAACATATTGTGAAATACAAAAGCCATTTGGCTATAAATGTAAGGGTAAAACTTTTTTTATTGTGACCACAGACAAAAGTGCATTTCAGCCGGGCATGGTGGTACAGGCCTGTAATCCTAGCACCTGGGAGGCTGAGGCAGGAGGATCTCTGTAAGTTTGAGGCCAGCCTGGGCTACATAGCAAGACCCTGTCTCAAAAGAAAAAAAAGTGCATTTCAAACTGTTAAAAGTACTTTCCATTTAATCAGAGGCTTCCAAAAGGGGGAATATATCTTTAGTCTTGGTTTTGTTGATGTTTTGTTTGTTTTTTCAAGACAGTCTCACTACATAGCCCAGGCTGTCCTCAAACTCATGGCAATCTTCCTGCCTCAGCCTCCTGAGTGCGGGGATTACAGTCCTGTGCCACCACCTAGATTACATCCATTTTAGTAAATTTAGTAAAATGATTCTTTTGATGGATACATAATATTTTTACATATTTATGGGGTACTGTGTGATAGTGCTATACACATATATAATGTTAGTGATCCGTTCATACTACAGGGGGTCTGGGCAGCTGGCATTTCCATCTCCTACACAGCGATCATTTCCGTGGTCCACTCACCTACTGTGTTCTGCGGCACTCCACTGACCGACTCTTCCCGCCTAAAGCAGCCAGATACTCTCTGTGTAATATTTGGGGCACACTGTGACAGCACAAAACCCGCCTGGTATACAGACACTGAGCAGGCTGACATGGACAGAAATACTCACCTGGGTCCTTGAGCTTGGACAACCCAGCCTCCGGGACAGGAGACCTCAACTCCCAAGGTCCTGGTCACACCACTTGGTGTGACAGCCAGAGCGAATGCAGCGCTAACATGCGCACATGTCGGTCTCCTTCACAGTGATAGATAAACCTCCAGTCACTCACTTCCCACTGATGCACTGAACTTGCTATCTAAATACATGAAAATCCAGCTCATGCCTGCTCTGCTCAGTAGTAAAGATCAGGAGGGCAGGGGTTGAGCAGGCAGGGAATCCTCTGGGCATTGCTGGCCACAAAGCTCCTACTGCGACCACTGACCAGCCAATGCCCTTCGAGAAAGCAACGGGGCGTCCAGAATAAACACGGCTCGGTCTGCAGAAATGAAATTTGAATTTTTTTTCAATCTGATTTTGTTTTTAATTAAATATTATGGTCACATACAAATTTGTGCTGATGTTGTACCTTCCCCACTTTAATCCTTCTAAAGAGCTGACAAAATGCACCACTGCCAATCACACAAAATACAGTCCTTTCAATCTTGTGTTTTTAAATAGCTGTTTAAATACTATCCTGAATAATAACTTAGTCCAAAGTAAAGAATTAAAAAATAAAATCTAACTATTGTATCATGCTTGTAAAAGGATCTGAACTTACAGATCAACTATGAAAGGTGAGAAGTGTAAAATATTCTTTATTTAGTATTACACATACACCACACTAAAATGCCTTTCAGTAAGTAAAAGGCGGCAGTCTTTAGATACAGGGAATTCTAATTAAATTGGCATAGTCAAGATAAAAAATATAGATGTTCCTTCCTTGTCTTCTGTAGGGAACAGGGGAAGGGGACGTTACCAGAACCTCTGCAGTGAGTCCTGGTCTCCTGCGAGCCACGGCAGCACACGGCGAATTACAGGAAAGGTAGATAAATGAGACTGAGAAGAAGCTGAGCTTTGGGTCTGATCAGTGCTGCTCTGGGCAGCAAAGACAAGAAGCCCTAGCTTGCAGCACCTCTTATTCACTACATTGGGAGAAACAAATGCAACAAATGAATATGTAGATTTCAGTACTTCACATTGGGATAAACAAGGTGTAACAAAAGACGGGGGGGGGGGGCAGTGGAAATCTAAGAACAATGAGGAACTATGCAGATGAAGATTTGGTTCCTCCCTGGCGACTCCCGCAGGTGTGGTTTTGTCCTGGAGATTACAGCATCTGGGGATCACTGAGGTCTCAATTGTGACCTTAGGCCAAAATGCACTTATGTCTGGAAGGTCCTAGCTGGGCTGTAGGCAGGAGAACTAGGCCTACTCAAATGATTTTTCCCTAGAATTATGTAGCATTGCTCCCAATAGTCTTCAACTACTGTCTTTAACAAGCTAATAAACAAATTGAAACAGGAGTCTTGCTTGGTTGTGAGACAGTGAAGGATTTCCCTGGTATTTAAACATATTCACACAACCAGTTATATGTATAAATCTAAATATAAAACCAACCTCCAGTAAGTTTTGAGATAACATTCTCCATCTTTGTGAAAAGTCAACATTACTAATCAAGTCCAACCATATTTTTAGAAAGGGAAAACAGTGATAGTATTTACTGAACTGGAATTGCTACCAAAACTTGAAAAAAAAAGATATCCATTTAACTATAAGCCAATTTTACTTAAATCAGGACTGTCCAACAAAAATATTCTGTCAGCCACTCATGATCTGAATTCTGGTGTATGAGATCTATTAAATCATGGTACACATAAAAAAGCCATGAGACGTTTCTGTTCTGTAATAAATAAGGCAGTGACTATTACTCATTAGTAGCTTTTTTTGAGGTAAGCTATTAAGTCTGCCCTTTCTCCCTTCTTCTTAATGCCAGTGAAAATCATTTTTGTTCCAGGGATGTACTTCTTGGGATTTTCCAAGTACTCCATCAATGTATCCTCTCCCCAGGTGATGCCTTTGTTCTTGCTGGCATCTGTGTAAGAGAATCCAACGGCTTGACCTGTCTTCTGCCCAAACAGACCATGGAGATTTGGGCCAGTCTTATGCTTGCCTCCCTTCTCCAAAGTGTGGCACTGGGCACACTTCTGTACAAAAATCTTCTTGCCTTTCTCAACATCACCTATTTTTAAATCTGCTGCGGCTTCCGCGTCCGAGGCTCAGCGCTCTTTCGTCGTTACCACCGAGAAAGTCCCAGCTCAGAAGCCAGACATCCTGCTCTCTACCCCAAGGACACGCTGGTCCACGGCTAAGTACTGGTGCTGGTCTGAAATTTGAATTTTTGAATTCATACAATTCACATCATGAAACACTGGTCTTTTTTTTTTTTTTTTTTACTTTTTTCCCATCATTAAAAATTTAAAAACCAGGGCCAGGGATTTAGCTCAGTGCTTTCGCCCCCAGCTGCGCAAGCGCAAGGACCCAAGTTAGCTGCCCGGTACCAAAAAAAAAAAAAAAAAATTAAAAACCAGCAGGGCTTGGTGGCTCACGCCTGTAATCCCAGCACTCTGGGAGGCTAAGGCAGGAGGATCACAAGTTCGAGTCCAGCCTGAGAAATTTAGCAAGACCCTGTCTCAAGCTAAGAAACAAAAAGGGTTGGGGTTGTAGCTCAATGAAAAGGCCCTAGGTTCAAACTTGAGCACTGGAAAAAATAAAACAGGAAAGCCATACTGAGCTCAGGAGCCAGGCTTGGCAGGCAGCAGCTCGGCGTCCCCTGAGCCCGGCTCTGCCTGCCCGAGGCCTTAGGAAAGGGCGGAAGATCAGAGCCGTGAAGCTCCCAGTGCGAGGCCTCGGTCGGCCGGACCGCCCGCCCCGTCTCTGTAAGGTGGGAGCCGGCGACCCTGGGGAAGGGACAGCCTGAGCACTCTCCTCAGGCCAGGACGCAGCTAGGACAGCCTTCATTGTCCGGGTCAGATGCTCCGAAGAACCGCCCTTTGGGCTTCAGACACACAGTCCCATGTTAGCGTCTTCAGGCAGACTCCAGAGGTCTTGCGAGAGCGGGGCGGGGCGGGCACCACGGCCCCGGGTTAGCGGGGCCCAGCGCGGGCTCCGAGGACAGAGGTGCGCGTACCCGCAGGGCAGGAGACTCTGTATAGCCCGGAGCGGGGACCGTGGCGGGAGATCCTCGGGGAAAGCGAGGCGCTCGAGGGCCAATAAACAGGGGGCGGTGGGCGGGCGTTGGCGTGCGCGTTGCTAGGAAGCTTGGCCACACCCACCACGCCCTACTGAGCACGCCCCTGTCCCAGCCCCGGCTCCGCCCCTGCCTGCCCAGACCTAGCCCCGCTCTTCCCCCCACACCGTGGGGGGGCGGGGCCTGGCGCGGGGCGGGGTCGACCTCGTGCCGCTCATTCTCCGCGGCCCGGCATGGCGGCGGGCGCGGGTCCCCGGCCGGAGCTGCGCTGGGCCCGGGCACTGGGCGAGCCGCTGAGCGCGGCGCAGCTGCGGCGGCTGGACGAGCACCGCTACAGCGCGGCGGGCGTGTCTGTGCTCGAGCCGCTGCTGCAGCGCTACTGGACCTGGCTGCTGCGCTGGGTGCCGCTCTGGCTGGCGCCCAACGCCATCACGCTGCTCGGCCTGGCCGTCAACCTGGCCGTCACGCTCGCGCTCGTCGCCTTCTGCCCCACGGCCACCGAGGAGGTAGGGCCCGCCGCTGCCCTCGGCCGCCGAGGAGGTGGGGCCCGCCGCTGCCCTCGGCCGCCGAGGAGGTGGGGCCCGCCGCTGCCCTCGGCCGGCCCGGCGGCCCCCCCAGAGGCGCTAGTGAGCTCGGAGCGCGCCGATTGCCCTGCGTCTGGGGGCCGACCGCGCGGCCCCGGCCCGTTAGCGCGGGGCGGCCCTGTTCGGGGAGCGATGGGCGACGAGGGCGGCCCCGGGGCCCCGCACCGAGGGAGGCCGCCTGGCGACGCACAGACACAGCGCTCTGCGACACCTTGCTCGGACCGGAAGCGCCTAGCGGCCTCACCGCGGCGCGGCGTTGGGGGCCTGTGGGAGAAACAGTTCAGGCCGGGTAACAGCACGATGCAAATACTTCACGCCCTGCTTCCCTCCTTCCAGCTCTTTAAAAAAATATTTGATCCAGCCGGGTGTGGTGGCCCACGCCTGTAATCCCAGCACTGGGGAGGCTGAGGCAGGAGGGTCTCAGGGAGTTTCCGGCCACGCTGGGCTACATAGCTCAAGGCCAGCCTGAACTGCGTAGCCAGACCCTGTCTCAAAGAACCAAACAAAAAACCCACAGACAGTGAAGACTGAAGAATTGGTTTATATGCAGATAAGTGTAGAATATCGTAATGTGCTCAACAAATTAAAAGTAGTATTCGACATTAAAAACATACTGTTAGTAACAAGTATCCTGAAAATGCATAATGAAACTTAGTTTTCATTGGGCCTAGAATCAGGTAGCAGGATTTAGATGTTTCTGATATTGTCTAATTTCATTGCAACCTCTTAAATGTTATTAATTTCAGAACCATTTGCTGGGCAGTTAAAGGAAAAGGCATACAGGCTTGTCCACACAGCTTCTTTTTGGGGGAAAAAGGGAGGCCTGATAGAAAAGGTACATTTGTGAATAGTTTTTAGCATCAGACGCATTTTATTTTATTTATTTTTGAGACAGGGTCTCGCTATGTAGTTCAGGCTGGTCTTGAACTCCCTACGTAGCCCAGGCTGGCCTCAACTTGAAGTGATTCTCCTGCCTCAGCCTTCCAGAGTGCTGGTATCACAGGTGAGCACCACCATGTGCAGCCTGTGGGACTTTTTCACAGCAAGGTCTTCCTGAGTAATCTCACACCTGTGCCAGGCGCGGCGGGTGTTGTATCGGCACTGCCGTGGCCCAGGAATCTGGGTCAGGGCGCATAGCGTGAGTGTCTGAGATCCCCCAGCAGATGGCTCCAGGCCAGGGGTGCTGAACCCTTTAGAGCACCCAGTGATTCAAACAGCCCCTGTAGCACGCGTGCCTCACGTTTGCCACCACTGCTTTCGAACCTGTAGGAGGGTAATGTGCCTGTCATGGTAGCTCAGCAGGTTGAGGCAGGAGGATCACATGTTTGAGGCCAGCCCGAGCCAGGTAGTGAGACCCTGTCTCAAAAGAAAAAATGAAATCCATTTTTAAAAAAGGGTTGGGATGTAGCTCAGCGCGACATCCCTGGGTTCAATCCCCAGTGCCACCACAAGAAAAAAAACAGGGCCAGGGATTTAGCTCAGTGTTTCCACTGCCTGCCCTGCAAGTGCGAGGACCAGAGTTCAATCCCTGGTACCAAAAGAAAGAAAAACAAACAGAGAAGCTGCCCTCAGTGTTGCACTCTCCTGATCCTAGGCACCGGGCTGGGCCTACTTCCTGGGAGCGCTGGGCCTGTTCACCTACCAGTCCCTGGACGCCGTGGATGGGAAGCAAGCCCGGAGAACCAACTCCTGCTCCCCACTGGGGGAGCTGTTCGACCACGGCTGCGACTCTCTCTCATCAGGTAACTGTAGAGCTGTGATCCCAACAGCTGACACTCCGGAACATACTGAGCAGCCTGCCAGGTCAGGCTTTGCAGGAGGATACATTCGGGAGCAAGTGTGGGTTCAAAGAGTAAGTTCTAGAACTCACCTGAGTTTTTTTGTTTTGCTTTTTGAGAAGGGTCTCAGTGTGTAGTCTGGGCTGGCCTTGAACTCACAGAGATCCTCCTGCCTCAGCCTCCTGAGTGCTGTGATTCCAGGCATGTACCACCACGCCTGCCTTAAGAATTCATTTTTTTTAAGTATTTATTTTAACGCCAGGGTTATGTCCCCTAAACTGCTGTGTGAGCCCACACAGGCCGGTGATCTCACGCAGTGTCCTGCCCTCCTGGTTTCAGTGCTGATGGCTGTGGGCGCCTCTCTGGCTGTGCGCTTGGGCACGCACCCTGACTTGCTGTTCTTCTGCTCCTTCGTCGGGATGTTCATGTTCTACTGCGCGCACTGGCAGGCCTACGTGTCGGGGACGCTGCGATTTGGGAAGTGAGTGTGTCTCCAGTGTCCGTGGGAATCCGTCTGGCAGGAAGGAAGCTCCGAGGGGTCATCCCATCCTCATCAGGGCTGCGCTGACTTCCGCCACCTCCTGTTGCAGTCCCACTGCCTGGCAGTGATTTTACTTTACTTCTCTCCTCTGACTTTCTAGCCCGAGTTTACAGTGCACAAGGAAAACAGAAAAATAAGGGACCCTTGGGCCGGGGATTTAGCTCAGTGGTTCTGCCACCTGTGTTCAATCTTCGGTACCAAAAAACAAAACAAAACGAAAAATAAGGGACCCGAATCACATAGAAAAAGGCCATTCAGTATAGAAGCGCCAGGCATGGTGGCACACGCCTGTCATCCCAGCACTCCGGAAGCTGAGGCAGGAGGATCGCTGTGAGTTTGAGGCCACCCTGGGCTACATAGTGAGTTCAAGGCCAGCCTGAATCACACAGCGAGGAGACCTTGTCTCAAAAAAAGAAAAGAAGCAGCAGCTGATGGACATAATAGGATTATGTGCTGTGGAGTCCGAAGTCCTTTTTGGTCAAATCATCAGGTTATCGTGAGAGGGAGGGAGTGTCTGGTGGAGACCCTGCAGTGTCTCTAGTCCCCCTGCCCGGTGTGCGACACAAGGTTGAAGAAAAACTTAAGACAGAGGTAAAGAGAAAGCGGGAGCTGGGATGGCCAACGCTCCCTTGGCAAAAGGCGCCGGCCCATCTTCCACCAAACTTTGTTATCCGTCAGCAGGTACAGGTGCGCGTGTAGATGTGCAGGCGGTGAAATCTCCATGGAAACCAGTGCAGGCCAGGCTTTGAAGGGCTGTGGAAGCATTTTCAAATTAGAACCAAGACAGACAAAATACACGACTGTAATTAGAGCAGTGTCCTTCAGGCTGTGAGAGCACTGGGTGTGGCATGGAGTTTGGGTGCGATTGCTCCAACCTCAAGCTGTGGATGTTACCTCCTGTCAGCCCACCACTCCGCAGGCCAGTACTCGGCTCAGCCGTGGCCTTAGGGGGGAGGTCGTGTTAACCTGCACGCTGCTGCAGTGCTCGGGAGGTGCCCCTGTGAGTCACGGAGCTCCAGCCAGACTCGCTTCTTAGAGGAAGACTCCAGCCTGCACTGCTCAGCGTGTTGGGCCTGATCAGTATTGCAGCCTCTGGCACGTGTCAGTGCTTGTGGAGCTACATGAAGGATAAGCTTTTCCCCAGTCCCCAGGAGAGCCAGGCGTAGTGGCACACACCTGCCCTCCCAGCACTCGGGAGGCCGAGGCAGGAGGGTCGAAGTGAGTTTGAGACCAGCCTGGGCTGCATAATGAATTCAAAGGCAGCCTGAAGTATCTAGCCAGACCTGTGTCGAAAAACCAAACCAAAACAAGCCCAACAACAACAAAAAAGTGGAGCTCAGGAAAAAAGAGATGAGAGAAGTGGACTTAGAGGTTGTCGCTGACTAGGGACGGCCATCTTAGGGGCGGATGCCACTTCTCCAAGAGTGCAGAATTGCAGATGGAATTGTGAGGTGGCGTTTGAGATTGGCAGACTGGGAGGAGTAGGCAGGGGGATCAGAAGGCAGGGGGACCAGGCCAGGCACACATTTCAGCAGAGCTGCCAGAGTCGGGATCTCAGATGGCAAAGAGGTTGTACAAGAGAGTTGCTGACCTGCAGCCCCAGATCTGACAAATTCACAGTCACTGTTTCAACATTTTAACAGAAAGGGTGGAGGCAAAGTCCAGCCTGAGGTGAGGCCCTCAGCAAATCCCAAGCAGGAGGAAAATCAGCCCTGACTGGGAGCCAGCTGGCAGGTGTATGGGTCAGACGAGAAACGCTTGGCAGGGACTCGTGTTGTATGACTGGTGTGTTTTTGTGAGGAAAATGTAAATATGTTCATATATTAGGGTAAAAATATCTGTGGAGTCAAAAAGATTATAGTGGCTGTAGTTACTAATAGTAAGAAAAGTCTATTAGTAAGAAAAGCTGTTCGAAGGGCCGAGGATTTAGCTCAGTGGTTCCACCACCTGCCTCACAAGCACAAGGTCCCGAGTTCGATCTCCGGTACCAAAAAAAAAAGAAAAGCTGTTGGAGTTTTCCCTATTTATAAGTGAAACAGACTTAGGACTATTTAAGAATTTGCTCTAAATCAGCTGCGTGTGGTGGCGCACACCTATATTCGCATCACTCAGGAGGCTGAGGCAGGAGGATCCCTGTTAAGTTCGAGGCCAGTCTGGGCTGCATAGTGAGACCCTGTCTCAAAAAAAAAGGGTTTCCTAAATCATGATTATTTATATATTATGAATGTTATTATTTTTCCTGATTTATGAGTAATACATAATTGTAAAAATTCAAACTTTGAAGAAATACTTAAAGTGGAAAATAAAAGTTTCAGTTATTTCAGTGATGTGTGCTATGTAAGTTTTTTCCCCTCTATATCTTAATATTTATTATGTGGGAGTGCATGTAGCTCTGTAGCTTTTTTTCTACTGAGTCAGGCAGTTGATAATTCAATGTGTGGGAAGTGGGCATGGTGCTGCACGCCTGTCACCCCAGCACTTGGGGAGCTGAGGCAGGAGGATCTCTGTGAGTTCATGGCCACCCTAAACTGCATAAGAAGATCTTGTCTCAAAAAACTAAGAAAAAAATTTCAGTGTGGGAAGTAAAGAGAAAACTAAACTGAGCCTGTATAGATTTTCTCCTTTTTAGTATGTTAACAGACATGAGCCTGGTGTTGAGGAATTGTACTTAATGGCAACTTCCTGTTCTCCGCCCTCCCTCTAGGGTGGATGTGACTGAGATCCAGGTGGCCTTAGTGATCATCTTTATCTTGTCTGCCTTTGGAGGAGCGACAATGTGGGACTATACGGTAATCCCAGTATTTAAATTCACGACTGTAAATATTTAGGACAAACTATTGTGTTGTTAATTTTCTCCAGAGATTCTTGGCATTGTTTAATATTCACCCTCTTCCTTTGTTTTGCATTCCTACCTACTTGAGAATGGTGTGTTTTCTTCTGCACATGAATATTTTACTACATCAAGGAAAAGGACCCTGTTTCCCTAAGCAGAGGGAAAACACTGGAGTTATCTTTTCCAGGCTAAAGTTGATCTCCTAAGATAGGTAATTTGTTAAAGACCAGAGGACGCTGGGGACCCCAGCGTGGTAGGAAGCCGCTCACCTGCCTTGTGAACGCTGCTTTGAGCGGAGGGCCCGGGTTGGGGCACCCTGGTCTGTTCCCGCCTGGTCTGTTCCCGCCCGGTCGGTGCCCGCAGTGCCCGGGTGCAGGTGGGCTCTTTGGAGACAGACCTCTGTCACAAACTCCAGTTTTGCACAGGAAGAAGACATACAAGGGGGCCTGGGATGAAGCTCCGTTGCACAGAGCCTTCCTGGCAAGCGCCAGGACCTGAGCTCGATTCCTGGTAACCAAAAAAAAAAAGAAAATTGACAAGGAAACAGATGAAGCCAGGCCTGGCTAAGTGACAACTTCACGCTCTCCGGGTGGAGAAGAATAAAATCAATGGCCAACAACTAACATTCATTCAGCACTTACTGAGTCCTGCTCTTCCCATCCGCGTCCCTAATGCTCTCAGTCCCATGCAGTCCATATCACCATGCCTGTTTTATAAGTAAGTCACAGGACATGAGATCATTTCTCGAGCTAAGAATTAATCAGACTGATTACAGACTTGGTTTCTGTGGTCAGTACACTGTAGACTTCCAAAGACTGGTGACCGTGGACTTCAGGACCCGCGGTTGCAGGGTCGCTGGGCACAGGGGATGTAGGACAGTAGGGCAGCCTTGTGTGGCGCCACTGTGGTGGGCGGGTGTTCTAGATTTGCAACAGCACATGGAAGGGGGCGTCACCGTGGAACCCCAGGGCAACTCTGAAGTCTGGTGGCAGTAAGGCGTCTGCGTGGGGCCATCGTGGTGACGTGTCCCTGTGGGGTGCGGACGGGAGGCTGTGGGACATGGTGGGGACTGGAGCCCGAGCTGCCCCAGCAGCATGCAGTACAGGACAGCGCCTCCCGGACGGCCCAGTGCCTCTGCAGAGCGGGGATCGTGGGACACCCCAGTCCTCTCCTGGGGTCCGCTCCCCAGACCCAGTCTGCTGCCCCGGCGGTGCGTGGGCCAGGAGACAGGTGGCTCTGGGCCTCACCATGTCGCTTGGGCCAGAGCTGCTGCATGACTGACCCGGGGGGATCGGCTGCTCCCCACGTCTGTGAGCAGACCCTAAGGAGAGCATGAGGCCGGCGTAAGGAACTGGGACAGCCACTGTGCCGGACGGCAGCTGTGTGCCTGTCACCCACGTGCAGTGGCTCCGCACAAGGCTCCCCGTTAAACTAGAGAATTATTGATGAACTATTCATGAGTATAAATATATCTCTTCACATTTAATGAAATAGATTTGTTGGTTATTGTAAAATTCTTAATTGGTGTGAATAGTATTAATATTTACCTTTGGACGGTAGTTATTCACAGTCTAGCAACTGGCTAGATTCGGCCCCTTTGTAGCCTTCCTGTTGCCTTGTGAGGAAACAGACCGACAGCGGCGGTGAGGTGCGCTGCGCCCGCATGGCGCCCGCCGCCTGGGACGGTCACACATGGTTGTCCTAGACTCGGAGTTGAGCCTTACACTTGTCTCGTTTCTGGCAATACCATAGGAAGACACACATCTTGTTCTCACCAGCGAGGAATAGTTCCTTTTGATGTAGGTCTTCCAAACTTAACACATTCCGCTGCAGTCTTTCAAAGTCTGTTTTTGAAATACAACAGCCTGGCCCTTCCAGCAATTCACTGCTGCTGTCCTTTAAATCCTCTGCTGCCCTGGGAGCTTCTCGAACACAGTTGACGACAGGTAAATATCTGGCTGGAGACGGAGTCCGGGCCGGCAGCCAAACGCGGTTTTGCATGAACACACGTCACGGTAGCGGTCGTGCTGACTCGAGGAAGTGTCCTCGTGCTCCCGTCGTCGGATGGAGGCTTTGAGATTAAATATTTATCACAGTTACAGAAACAAGCTAAGCTGATGCGGACTCATTTTTCACTTCGTAAAACCATTTCAAAGACAAGGCAAGCTCTTCTAGTTTTGATTAAAGAAAAAGGATGGCTTATTGGACAGGGCTGTATCGTACGTTTCTTTGCTGTTGAACAGGAAGAGGAATTGTTCTCCTAATGATTTCTTTCCTCTCCCCTGAAGATACCCATGCTGGAAATAAGATTGAAGATCTTTCCAGTCCTCGGCGTGGTAGGTGGAGCAATATTTTCCTGCTCAAATTATTTCCATGTCATTCTCCACGGTGGTGTTGGCAAGAACGGGTCCACTGTAGCGGTAAGCATTCGTTTCGTTGCTGTTAAGTATTTGCTTATGGTAAATTTTCTTACCACAGCTATGAAGAGAAATGAAAATATGCCAAAGCTCAGGCATGGGGATGGAAACTAAACACTTGGTGGTGGTGGAGGTGGTGATTTCTCTTTGGTTTTTTGAGACATGCTCTGCCTGTGTAGCCCAGGCTGGCCTTGAACTTGGTGATCCTCCTGCCTCAGCCTTCCAAGTACTGGGATTACAGCCGTGTACCATGTCTGGCTCCAAATATCCTAAAGAATTCATTTTAGGCACACAGCACAAAAGCATTTTATTTTAAAAAAATTTTTATATTTCCACAAGCTAGTGGTGTATGATTTCATTTAATCACTCACTACTTCCTTCTTGTACACAGTCAGGAGTTGCCCTGTGTTATCTTGGATTTTGTTCTTGGAGCAAACAAGAAAGAGGAGGAAGAGTAGGGAATAAGGTCCTGGCGGACTGATAGGCCAACTGCTGAAGTTCTGAGGTCTCACATAGGGGCAGTTTATTACTCAGAAAGTAAATTTTATTGAAATTTTTCCACAATACATGTAAAAGAACTATTATAATATCTTAAAAGATAAAACGTGAGCTGAGCGTGGTGGCACACGCCTGTAATCACAGTACTTAGGAGGCTGAGGCAGGCGGATCGCTGCAAGTTCGAGGGCAGCTTGGGCTACATGGTGAGTTCAAGACCAGTCTAAAGTACACAGTGAGACCTTGTAAATAAACACATACATAGATACATACATACGTAAGGAAATAAGGGAAGAAAGTTATAGATTTAGTAAGCCTGAATACCAAACTCGTTTCATTATTTTGTTTGGGCTAAGTTTTGCTAAGAGAATCCTGATTCACATAGATAAAAACTTAACAGCCTGGATCATAACAGTTTTCAAAAGGTGACATTTGCAGTATGAATGCAAAGCATAGGGGCTGGGGAATATGTTGATGTAGAGAGACTGGCAGAATTATGCTCTTTCTAATCAGCAGTTAAAATATTCTGTAGAAGTGGTGAGATAAGCGGTGTTCAGATTTCACAGAAAATGTTATCTGTCTGAGGAATGGGCATCGGCAGAGTGAAAGCCGATACAGAATGAATCACAGAGTTAATTTTTAGCTGATTAGTTTAGGATGCGTGCGTCTGTAACGGGACCCAGACGCCTGCTGCGCCCCATCGGTGCCACCCGAGGTTTCTGTGGCATTTGAGGGGCACAGGTGAGGGTCCTGCCCCCCTGGCTGCACCCTCCATCACGCTCTTCTGGGGGCTGCACCTGTTTGATAGAACAGAGGCTCGGAAAACGTGCGCTTGTCGTAAGTGTGTGGCGAAAAGTGATTTTCCGCTTTATCCATAGGGCACGAGTGTTTTGTCGCCTGGACTCCACATCGGACTCACCATCGTCCTGGCAGTAATGATCTATAAAAAGTCAGCCGCGAACGTGTTCGAAAAGCACCCTTGCCTTTATACCCTAATGTTCGGGTGTGTCTTTGCTAAAGTTGCACAGAAACTAGTGGTGAGAAACGCTTGCATGATTTAGGGTACAGATATTGTCCTTAGTCCTCAGCCCAGAGCTGGAAAGTATCTCACACAGTGTGTAGGTTTTCCTTTGTGGTTATCGCATCACAGTAAATAGACATCCGCGCTCTGAATAAAACTGCACTGTGAGTTAATGTTGCATTCGGTTCTTTTAATTATCTGTTAGGCTCTAATTATCAATTATAAATTCCTGATATCAAGGAATTTAAACACTGCAAATTTTAATAAGCTACCCAGTCGTGAATTTGGGGGAGATATAAATATTCCCAGATAGAATGTGAGATTACATTGTCTTTGTCTTGAAGTAAATTAAAAGTCATAATTTGCTTCTGAAAGTAAGAGCTAAAAACACCGAAAACTTAATAGTAACATTACTTTGTTTACTTTTTTATAGATCGCTCACATGACCAAAAGTGAACTGTATCTTCAAGACACTATCTTTATTGGGCCAGGTCTTTTGTTTCTAGACCAGTACTTTAATAACTTTGTAGATGAATATGTTGTTCTGTGGATAGCAATGGTAAGTACTGTCCTGATTTGTATTATCAGATAAGCAGATCGTATTATGCTTCCTAGCCGTTTCAGTCAGGTATCAGTTATCTCAATATTTAGTCTATACAGTGAATGCTTCTGAGTATTTAAAATCAGTTCTTTTAAGTGGTCAGTCATTTTATATTGTATGTAGAAATAGTCAGCATATCTGGTGATCGGGCATCCCCCAGCCTAGACCCTTGGGAACACAGCTTTGTACTTAAAAAGTACTCTTTTCCCCTAAAACCAATCCACTCTGCCCAGAGGAGTCTGACTGCTCTTATCGAGCTTATTAAAATTATTCCCAGATTACAGCAAGTAACACATTACGGGGTTAGTGCTCGCAGTGGTGCCACTTACTACATCGAGAGCTGTCAGCCAATACTGAGAGCAGAGCTGCATGCTGAGGCTGTTTGCAGCTAGATGTAAGCAGCCCTGTATTCGTGTATTGCCTTTCTTTGTTTTAATAATGTCACGAAGGCTAAATTCTTGTTGACTACATCCTGCTTAAGCAAGGGCATGGATAATATGTATATTAATTTCTATCTAAAATGATTGTGAAATACAGAATATGGTTCTTAAGGGAAACATTAGTCATCTAAGGAACTCATTACTGATTAACGCTTCAGTCACAAAATTAGATCATGGAGAATTAAATTTTTATACTAGTAAGACGTATCTTTATGGTTGGCCTTCAACTAATAGTGATTTGAATAGTTTTGCTGTAGTTTTCCCTATCTGTGGACCTCGCTGGCCTTACAGCTTGTGCGTGATCCGGAAGCGTACAGGTCTTACCAGTGAAGCCGCCAGTGAGTCTCGATGATTCACCAAGTCTCACCACGTTGGCCTTAAGTATTTAAAAACTCCGCTCTCTGTTCTGTACACAGACCACGAGGGTCCACTGGTAATCATAAACCAAGTCCATAGGATGACACTTTCCCTGGAATAAATTAGTAACCTAATACTTACTTACAGTCCATTAAAAGCCTTCCGTTCTTTTCAGTGGTGAAGTGTACTTCTTAATCCTTTGACTTTCCATGCAATTTTCTGCAAAGTGTTTGAACATTTCCTTTAATTTGAACTGGCATGTGCGTCAGAGTGAACGTAATCGAAACGTCAGGCATTCCAAACTGAAGCGCCTGTTGGCTTGAGCAGCGGGCCTGGTTCACATTAGTGACAGACTGGCTGGCTGAGGAAGGCCCACTCCGTTTTTCCTTGTCCTTATGGAAGGAAACCCCTTCCTCAGAGAGCAGAGGCCCCACTGGAGCTTCCTTCTGGCTGAGGATTCCCCTCCCGTGCACAGCAGGCTTTCCATTCCCCTGGCGCCCCTTCTGAAGGAAAGCAGTTAGTTTTGAATATAACACGTTTTGTATGTGCCTCCCCTCCACTGTGGTGCCTTTTCCACAGTCCCGGCATCCTTCCAGCTATTCTGAGGGTAAAAGCAGCTGCAGGAAAACACGCTTTCTAGGAGAGGGATGGGCAGCCCCTCCCACCGGAAGCTGGGGGAAGCTGGAAGTCAAGGCCTGGCGCCTTACTCTGGAGCTTTCCACTCTGCTCCCTTCTCAGAGCCTGAGCTGGAATAGCTGAAATTCCCTGCATTTTCCGGAAGACTAATGAGGCCCACGCTACGGCACGTGAAAACACTCTAAAATGGAACATTTCCCACTAGGAATCTGGGGTTCAGGACATCTGAGATGGGGGGGGAGTTGCAGAAAAAAGCTGCGAGCTGAAAGATAGACCATAATGTGAGTCCCGATTTGCTCCCAAAGGTCGTTGCTTCACTTGACATGATCCTGTACTTCAGCGCTTTGTGCCTGCAAATCTCAAGACACCTGCATCAAAGTATCTTCAAGATCTCCTGCCACCAGGCACCTGAACAGGTTCACAAGCATGTTGACTAATAGCCCGAGGAAGAGGCGGTTAGGGGAGCCTAGGCTGAAGGAAGCCCCCTTCTCCAGGCGGTAGGATGCTGTCAGATAAGGCGCTATTTGCTAGAAACAAGCCCTGCAGATGCCGTTGTGTCTGCTGAGTAAGGAAGCCTCATGATGCGTCACCCACATTGTGGTCACAGGTATTGTTAGAGCAATACGGTCTGTAAACTAATCAGAAACAAGCCCAAACTTGTCACCCCTCAGGATGAGAGAGAACCGAACCCTGTAGTTCTAAGTGACAGTCTGTGTCTGCAAAATACTGATCAGACCCTGCCAGAGTACATAAAAATTCAGAACTTAAATGACTTCGGCCATGGTGAGGGCGATGCCAAAGACCGGAGGGAATCCTGCTGCTGCCCAGGTGCATGGTCTGTGATACTATGTCAGCAACAACCATCTCCCAAGCGTGTGCTAATCCCTGGGAGGAAAGGAAGTATGTGCTTTGGTGCGCCAACCAGAATTTAAGAGCTCTAGGAACTTTTACAGTTTGTCTTTAGTGAAAGGAATTTGTTGTGCCAATTCAGAAAAACTCAAGAATCTTCATACTGAGAGTAACTTGTTCCTTGATAGTTACGATTCCATGGCCACGAGAAGGTGGCATTAACTGAGAAAGGGGACACTAGCTAAATCAGCTGATGTGTAAGACAGTAACCCACGAAACACGCAGCAGGGCCCTAGAGCCAGGTGCTCTGGAAGTGGCACTGCCAGGCCACCATGCATGTTGGTGTCAGGAGTAGGGAGGTTGCTCTGTATAAACAGCATCATCACAGAACCCTTGGAGAGCCAGATCTCAAGACCCCGTCTGAGCCTGTTTCTAACTGGACACGACAGTTCTATCAGCCACACGAGGAAATAATCAGAAAATAAAGGACTGATGGGCCGGTGACTGTCTGTACTAGGCAAGGAAAGGCAGGCAGAACAAACCGGTGGAAACTGATAGTCCTGAAAGGCAAAAATGTAGAGGTGAATAAGCAGTTTTGCCCCTCACTATTGGTGAACATCTGACAGGACTGTGGCAGCCGTGTAACCAGCTTAAGATTGCCATTCTGGGCCTGGGGCTGTAGTGTGCAGAGGAGCGGAAAAGTGCAGGCTTAGTACAGGCAATGCCCAACATCACCAGAAAGAGGAAAACATTTAAAAATAAAGATTTTTATTTGGTTTTTTTAGTCATGAGTATTAGGGATTGAACCCAGGAGTACTGAGCTACATACCCGGCCCTCTTTATTCATTAAATTTAGAGATAGACTTTGTTTTTAAAACTTGAAAAACCTTAAGTCAAATAAGTGGTTTGTAGCAGCAAATATTGAAACTTAAAATATGGAAGGACAGGAGCTGGGAATTTAGCTCAGTGGTTCCGGTGCCTGCCTCGCAAGTGCAAGGTCCTGAGTTTGATCCCCGGTACAAAAAAAATGGAAGGATAGGAGGAAATTGTTTCCTTGTAATGGGCATATATTTTATTCTGAATGGTTCAAAGTAATTTAAATAACAGTAGGCTTAACTGACTTATTTTCAAACAAATGTGGAAAAAATTTCACGTTTTAAATCAAGTGTTTCATGTTATTCTATATTAAGTGCACATTTTAAAAGACAGTATAAAAATTAACTATTGAAATCTGAAAACAAAACTTGTGTCTACTTACTGAGTATTAAAACAGGAAGTGTCCAAGGTAATCCTCCTTGAAGTAACTGTCACTGTGTGCTCCTTGTCATTACAAAGGCTGTGTCATTTAACTGCAGACCAAGCCTGATTATAGGGTACTTTGATGTCTACAGAAATGACATATCTGTAAACCCATGTCTTTAAATTAATATTTATAAATCTTGTTTTTGGCAACATAGCAAGACCCTGTCTCAAAACCCAAAACAACCCAACCCCACGCAATCCCCAAACAATGTAACTTGTTCTTTGTATGTTTAGGGATGGACAGAGATACACTAACTCTGAATATTCTTTATTGACAAAAGTTAATAAACAGTGCTAGAAAAGTTGACTGCTACAACTGAAGAGCTGAAAGCTTGTCACATACAGTTGAGGGATAGCCGCTCCTCACATAACTGTATTTTATTTGGAAGTGAATAGAAAGGGAGGTCTTACACTTAAACATGATAATGATTAAAGTGTTATAATTTAAACTGGAACTTCTGTGACTAAAGGTGTTAAGTTTAACTAGAATTGTAAGTTGCTCCCAAGACTTTTGTGCCTCTTAGCTAATGTTGCAATTGTGTCTTGTTGCTTAGGTTCACGTTCTTTCTCCAAAGAGTCATCAGAGCAACATGGACTGAAGAGACTTGCGGACGCTTGCCATCTCTTGCTGCTGCTGTTTCATGAAAGAGGAGACAGTAAACATTTGTTTGAATTGTCAGTTAACTGTTATACATATTTCAGCAAATAAAATCTTTCAGAGCTTACATTAATCCTGATGTTTTACATCTGAAATGTAATGACTTACAGTTTCCATCATAATCTTCTTTTGCAACATAGCCATTTCTTTTTTAAGTTCATTTTGTGTCCCACTAAGTAGACTATCGTGATTCTTCTCCAAGTCCTCCAAACTCTACAACACAAAAGGTTCGTTCAGTTACAAACCATAACTTGTCATCTCAGGTTCTAAACTTGTAAAAATAATTTTCAGAAGGAAGAACTTTTTAATATTCAAATAATGCCCATTATTTATTCCATGTAAAAATGAGTAATACATAAAGACAAATTCTATAGAAGCAAAATTTATAAGACATAAATCAAATATAATTATAGAATGTACAACAGTAGAACACTTTGCTTGAAATAATGGATTAATTAACTGTTGAAGAAGAAAAGGACCAGGGATTTAGCTCAGTGGTGCAGCCAACTGCCTCAAAAGCGCAAGGTCCTGAGTTCGATCCCAGGTACCAAAAAAAAGGAAAAAACAAAAAGAGCAGATGGGACAACCATCAGCAAATACACTAACTTAGAAATTTTCTAATACATTTCCCAAACATCAAGTTATAATCTTATTACTAATAGTCAATGAGACATGAATCTAGCAGCAGAAGTAAAATGATCTGTAGTATGATCAAGTTATGAAAAACAAAATTTATGCTTTAAATCTTTAATCTTCTTTAACAAATAGTTATTCCAGTCCTCACTATGTAAAAAGTACTATATTAAGGGCTGTGCAGAAATTAAAGAATAATACACAATTGCCTTATTCCAGTGAGAAGAAACAAAAGCTTTGCAGTAGGAAAGGAAACAGCTTACTGTGGCTATATAGTAGAAAATGGGGATTAATTCTAGTTTAGATGTCAAAAGAATACAGTTGCAATAATAAAGAAGGAATTAAAAGTAATTTAAAGGACAAGCATGAGCAAAAGCATGAAGTATCTGATGAGTAAGTTCAGAGGTTACGGAGAGAACTGGGAGGAATGGGCAGGTGTAGTAAGTGAAGCTTACAGAGTCATGTTACAGAAGAATCTCAGATACCTAACAATTCCGAATGGAAAGCTGCTGGTAATTTTTTCAGGAGGAAAGAGATGTATTTTTTTTGGTACCGGGGCTCGAACTTGGGACCTTGTGCTTGCAAGGCAGGCAGCGGAACCACTGAGCTAAATCCCCGGCAGAGAGATGTATTTTAGAAAGATAACGTGGGAGACCTATAAAGTTGGACAGGACATAGAAAATCAAAGAATTGTAATAGCACAAGCAAAGAATGATGAGGTCCTGAACTAGGGTAGTAGCAGTGCGAATAAAGAAAGCATGGACCACTGCAGAGGTAAAATTATATATAGTCTCATAACTCAGCATGAAAGATAAGGATATGGAAGAGTTAAAGTTAATACTCCAGTTCCTATCTTTTTTTGGGGGGCGTACCGGGGATCGAACTCAGGATCTCAACACTTCCCAGGCAGGTGCTGCACCGCTGAGCTACATCCCCAGCCCTTCCAGTTCCTATCCTAAGTGGTAACATTTAGAAGAAGCTTTTCTTAGACCTTCATACTAATTAACAAGTTATTGTCAGGGAGCATTAGAACTGACAAGTTCTCTATTTGCAAACACTTAAAAATAACGTTTGTGAGCCAGGATGTAGCTCAGTGGTGCTGCGACTGCCTGGCAAGCACAAGGTCCCAAATTTGATTCCCAGTACTGGGGGGAGAAATCTTTTGTGTTCATATAAATTATTTTAAATTTCTTTAAAATATTTACTTTAGAACTTTTTAGACCACAATTTGGTAAAATGTGTGTATTCAGTAGATAATTTCCAACTCACAAATTTTTTTTTTTGGTATTGGGGATCAAGCTGGGACCTTGCACTTGCGGTGCAGGCGGTGGAACCGCTGAGCTAAATCCCCAGCCCAAATTTTTAATTCTTGGTGTCTATTACATTCTGAGCTTTTATGATTATAAATTGGCATATAAAGTCATTATCGGTCACTGCAGTAATTCTAAAAGCAAATATGCCATAAAATATTTCTGTAAACATTTGAAATATAAAGCCAGGTGTGGTTGTGCACACCTATAATCCCAGCACTGGGGAGGCTGAGACAGGTGAAAGGCCTGAGTTCAAGGACAGCCCGAGCCACACAGTGAGTTCAAGGCCAGCCTGGACTACATAGCAAGACCCTGTCTCAAACATCAAAACAAAAATACAAAAAACAAATATTTGAAAATATAGAATTATTCAAAAATTGAGTGCTTTCTACGTAACAAACATTGGGGATACAAAGTCAAGTAAAAGTATATAGAAATGATTTATAAACTTCCTATTCTATTCTAAGTTAAACAGAGATCAATGACATAAGTGTTTGTAATAAAGTATGGATTTGGGCTGGGGATTTAGCTCAGTGGTTCTGCTGCCTGCCTCGCAAGTCCAAGTTCCCGAGTTCAATCCCTGGTACTAAAAATAAGTACATAAATAAATAAAATAAAGTATAGATTCAATGCGTGAATCCATTTTTCGGTAAAATTACCTAAATTTACCATTTCCTATCTTGAATAATCCATGAAACTATTAGAATTCTAAAGGTATATTATCACTTAAGTCAGAAGTAATGAATTCTGTCCCCGTTTCTAGAAAGTAGTTAAAAATTTTCCCCATAAACTTGGAAGGAAAAACAGTATGTACTACTTCTGTAAATACATTGTTTTATAAGAATGCATTACATTACTATGCATAACATACCTTGAGGTACTGCTCATACAACTGTCGAACCGTTTTCAGTCTCTGGTTCTGAACAATTCTGGATTGTTGAAAAACTTTTTGTTGTTGTCGCATTATACTCTACAAATATAAAAAACACTGTTTAATAACAATTAGGTAAAAGTTTGTTTTTCTGGCAATACGCCAGAGCTCTACACATGCTATGCAAGCACCCTACCTCAAGGTACATTCCCAACTCTCAAGTTTTAAATTAGCAAAAAAATAATCCTAATCCTATATTAAACTTAAAAGGAAGTTTTTAAATCCGGATTTTTTTTTTTTTTTTGGTACCGGAGATCGAATTCGGGTCCTTGGGCTTGCACAGCAGGCTGCGAAACCGCTGAGCTAAATCCCCGGCCCTCTGCTGGATATTTAACATTTTGTTAAATGACCAACTTTAGATAATTTGTTTACCACTAATACGCAATACAATAATCCTTCATGTCACTGAGTAGGAAATCTTAATGTTCAAGACATGTCTTTTTCTTTGGAATTTCAATACCCAGACAGTTGATCTTCTAATAATGGTGATCTTTCATGTCCTTAACCTATTTTCCACCAGTGATTTTCTCCTCCACCCTACCTGAGCTATTCACTTACATGTTTATACCCTAGATCTTACCATTACCAATAACATAACCTCGCTATAGCATTGATAATGACAAACATATTCACTATGTGTCGTCTATTTTTGGAACTTTATTAAAGGGATAGGAACTGATTTACTCCTCCAAACAACTATATGAGATAGGTACTCTGTCACTTTTATAGCTGAGTGACCACAATTTGATCGCCACTGTGTGTTTCCAGGGTCCAGGCTGTAACTAATACACATACTGTTTCTCCCTATATCCCAGGACTCAGGCACTACCTCCTGGCTGTTCTTTAGTACCACAGCTCACTTAACAGGTACTAAAGTCCATTCGTTCTACCTACTTTTCTCTGTTATCCCTGCCCCTGCCATCCTCACTTTCCTTTCCCTGCCTTTTTTTTTTTCTGACATAGGGTCTTGCTATGTAGTTCAGGCTGGCCTCAAACTCAAATCATCCTCTTTCTTCAGCCTCCTGAGTATCCCATCACTGTATCTGCACCCACATTTATGTGTGCCCGTACATTCTGTCTTCTCTCCTGTTTCTAAGAGTGAATGATTCTTGTTCCTTACTAAGGCCAACTTCTTCACGTCCCATCCATTCTCAAGAATTCAGCAATTGTCTCTAATATTTTAAATCTGTCCCTTTGGGTTATTCCTGTCAGCACACAAACATGCTGCTATTTCCTCTTAAAAAATAAAACAAAACCCTGTATTCCTTTTCTCCTCTGGCTACCACATTTCTTTCCTTCCCATTCTGTCTAGTACTCATTCTAATCAGACTTGCACAGATTTCTCACTTTTTCACCAAAATCATTCTGGTCCAGGACACCAATGACGTCAACATTGCCAGATCCACCTTACTCAGCCTCCAAGCAGCATGTGACAGAAATAACCTTTCCTTTCTTGTGTTTTTTTGGGGGGGCTTTTTGAGACAGGGTCTCACTATGTAGTTCAGGCAGCCTTGAACTCACTATGTGCAGCCCAGGCAGCGATCCTCTTAACCTCAGCCTCCTGAGTGCTGGGACCACAGGCATGCGCCACCATGCCCGGCTCCTTTCCTTCTGAAATGGCTTTTTTTGCTCAGCTCACAGGGCTTTGCTGTCCACCTGTGACCAGACCACACACTCTCAGTGTCTCTTCCTGGCTCCCCTCACCTCCCAGAGCACTAAATATGTCCCTCAGGGATCTGTCCTTAGATTTCCCCTTGGTGATGTCATCCCATCTTCATGGCTGAAAAACTGTTTTCAAGCTGAGAATCCCCAACTTTGCTTCCTCAGCTCACATCTGTCTCCTAAACTGCAGACTTACGTACCTGCAGCCTGCTGAGCCTCGCCTTGGGTATTTCATGAGCTGATCCACCAACCCCACAGTTACTTGGTCAGACCAGTACCCCAGCTCTTAGCTAAGCAATGTCCAATAATTAGCAATAGTGAAAGGACCACTGGAGGAGCAGTTAGTGCAGCTACAAGACAGCTGAGTGGAGATGAAGGACATGCGCCCTGGGGGCACACAGGGAACACAAGTGGGCATGAAGAGTAAACCGTGTCCTCAGGCGGGTCCATAGCTCAGTGGCAGAGCACCTGCCCAGCATGCATGTGGCCCTGGGTTCCAGCCCCAGCACCTCACAGGAGAAAACAAAGAGTAAACCACATTCTGACTTCAGTGACTGGTTCAGGAGCGGGCAGACGGTAAACTCCGTCAGTGAGAGCCCTCAAGCGGGGTTTCCTGCCATGGCCACTGAAGACTGTGGTCCACTGCCACTCCTCATTTTACTCTGAGTCTAGGAGCGCTGGTAGCGTCTTGCTTGCTGCACTAAATGAGCCCACTAGGAGATGCCAAGAGGCCCAAATGGCCCCATAGGAGCAAGCTGCCCTGTCCCTGTCCAGCTGTGCCTTGAGCTAAACTACCCTCAATTTCTTTTCTGTAAGCCACTAATCTTCCTTTTGTTCTCTGGCAAATTTCCATCACCTCAAAGTCTAAGGGTCCTGAGCAACGCAGGCAGCACGGCTGTGCTTCCAAGTACAGAGTGTGCCTGCCCCGGGGGCTCCCTTTCCGCTCGAGACCTGGTGGGATGATGTGTGATACCAACCACCAGTTTCTCTTCTTGCTCCTCAGCCTTCTTCAGATCTGTATCCCACTGCTGAAACACAGCCAGGAACTGCTCAGAAAACTCTTGGTTAAGTTTCTGCCTGTAAAACATGGAGATGAATATCGTCACATTTCATACCACTAGGAAAAAGCATTCAAAACCGATCGGACCTTTCTGTATACTGTAAGGATGGAAGGAAATAATAGCAGCTGTAATATCCTGATGGGAAACCAAGAGTCAGATTGAAGTCTATTCCAGAAGTATTTTTTCCTAATAAGCTAACAGAAAGGTCTCCTCATATGTTGTAGCTCTTGACAACTAAGGAAGCTTTATCATCTATGTACATTTCCAAAAAAATTTGTTTGATTTCCAGGGAGTGTATTTTATGTATCCTACTTAATATAGGTTCTCATATGAAAAAATGGGTTAAGTGATTTCTAAATAGAAATATTTCACTTAGTTTTTCCCCATTTTGGCAATGACTCTTTACAAAGGAATAAAATCAGCTAAAGTAAATGAATTTCACAATATAAATAGACAAAGGGTAAATACACAAAATTTTAATATAACATTGACCTTTTTCTACATTGTCAAATATAGTTAACTATCAAACAACAAATAGTTTCTATGACATTTACCTTTTACTAGTGTATTTTCAAAATGAACATAAATTACCTTTAGAATTTTTAAAAAACCACACTTGTTTCTTAAAAAAGCAATCTCACTACTGACTTACAGAAAAGTCAAGCCAAATATCCCTTCTCCTTCCTCCTTCCTTTCTTTCCTTCTTACTTTGGACAGATCTTGCTATGTAGCCCAGGCTGGCTTCAAACTCAAGATCCTCCTGCCTCAGCATCTTAAACGCTGGGATAGCAGGTGTCCGCCCCCATGCCCACCTAGGCCAAATATATTCTCACTACAGACCCCAATAAACAGAAGAGAGTCGTTTTTCCTAAGTTATTGGTACCTGTGTATGCTAAGAAATGATACAAATGTGGCTATAAAAAACCAGCCGCCTTACCTTTGCTCTTGCTGTGTTTTCCAAACATGTTCAATTTTCTGGCTACTGGATTTGAAGGAAGCCTTGGTATACATTTCTAGTCTCTTTCTCTTGGCAAGGAGGGCCTTGTTAATGTCAGCTGTGTTGAAAATAAATGCTCATTCAATTTAATGTTGAAAATTATTTTGTTCCCATATATTCAAGTAAATACTAATATGGAAAAAGTTCATTCAATAATATTATAAAGACATATAACATTAAATTTTAAGATAGTGCCATGCTCAAAACATTTCAAATTTGGGAGCATTTAAGATTTTGGACTTTCAGACTAGGGTTGCTCAACCAGTAAAGTCTCTGCAAATATTCCCAAATCCAAAGAAACTCTAAAACCTGAAACATTTCTTGTCCCAAAGATTTTGGATAAGAAATACCCAACCTTATCCCAATTTTTATTTTCCTAACTGAAGATAATTTTTAAATTTAGGAATGATTTTTAAAAGAGCCAATAAATAAAGCATCAAAGACAGGGCTGGGGATTTAGCTCAGTGGCACCGCACCTGCCTGGCAAGCGCAAGGTCCTGAGTTCGATCCCCTGTACCAAAGAACACAAAAAACAAAAACAAAAAAGATAGACTTCAACTTCCTCATGGGAAAACACTTTAATAATGGCTTAGGTTTTCTAAATTTATAAAATATTCTCCAACTGAAACACACTTGGGTGAATTATTGTTAGGACTCAAGATAAAACACACAAAAAAAGATAGGTATATCAAAGAATAAGAAAATGATGTGGAAAACATATAGTTAATTATGCCTTTAAATATATCTTTTACTGGGGCCAGGGATTTAGCTCAATGGTTCTGCCGCCTGCCTCACAAGCACAAGGTCTAGAGTTTGATCCCTGGTACCAAAAAAAAAAATCTATATCTATATATATCTATAGATATATATATATCTCTATATATCTTTTACTAAAAGACACACAGACCAAAGATAACAAACATCTTAATGTAAGTATCTAGATAAATTTGAGAACACTTTTAAATATTTTCATGGAGTTTTTATAGGACATTTTACCACTAAGTACTATATTCCATAAAAATTTTAATAGCTTAGTACTTGGCTGAACGTATACCTTTATTATGGATTTACCAGTTACCTTTCGGTAAGTATAATGGAGCTGTACTATTATATGAATATTTTATATATCCATTTTTCTTCTAAAATTCCATTAAAATCACCTGTGAACAAGCTATTTCCATTCACATCACTGAAAAGGTAAGGAAACCTATAAAGCTAAATCACATGTACGTAAAGCAAGGCATTAATACTCACAGTCTGCTGATTAACATTCCCTATTATACAAATTACAATAGTTTAAAACAATTTTATTTAAATACAAGGATCTCCAAAACCATACCTCCAAATTTTTCCAGCATATTCTGTACTTCACCCCTGTGAATAAATTACATTTTAAGACCTTTTAGGACTGGTGAGGGGTGGTAGCTCAGCGGCAGAGTGTTTGCCTAGCATGCTCGGGGCCCTAGATCCAACCTCCAACATGGCAAAAGCCAAGCAAAGTAAAAGAAAAAGCTTTTATTAAGGACCCATAAAACATAGAAGAAATACCAACGCGGCCACTGCACATGCAGTACTTGTCAGGTAATCCCTTGTTAGGATTTTTCTTAACATCATTTCGAACACATTACCCCATGTCTTCCAGCATCTCTGAAGACGACCTTTTTTTCCCACGCTTATCAATTACTGGAATCTTTCCTGTATGGACAGTGAAAAAGGGAAATAAAAGTAAACGCGCTGTCATGGCACGCCGCGGCGGGGCAGTGTCTCCATGCTGCCTCCTCGCGCCCCCTGCCAGCGCGCGTCTGCCCGCCCCGGGCGCTTCTGCCACGGGGTCTCGCTGCGCAGCAGGGTTACGGGCCCGCCGCCCGCCGGGAGAAGTCAGGGAGCCCTGCCCGCGGGAAGCCGGGTGTGCGCTGCGAGCCCGCGACTGCGGCGGGGCCCAGGGGAGCGACCAAGACCTGCGGGCGCCTCCTCGTCCTCGGAGCCGCTCAGGCCGCGCTCGCCCCTGTCCGAGTCGTAGGCTGTCCCGGGTGGCTGCTCCAGCGGCGCCTTCCCTGCCTTCCCGGGGTGCTTCCTGCCGGCGGGCACCATGGTGAACTCCGGCCCGGCCGCCGACCTCCTTCCTCACGCACCGCCTCGCAGCCGCCGCCGCCTCTGAGGAAACTCGGACAGCGCTGAAGAGCCTGGCGCTTTTTGGCGGGCGCGGCGCTGATTGGCTGGACGCCGCGCGCGTGCGCGCAGGATCGGTGGCTCCGCCCCTTTGGGCGGGGCGCGCGAAGTCACTAGTCAGGAGCGTGCCGGGCACGCTGGTGCGCAAGCGCGAGGCGCCGTGCTGGGGTGGTCCCGAGCGAGTCACAGGGCTGTCACCTGTGAGGCGCCCTCCCGGGACCGAGGCGGAGAGCTTTGAGAGACACAGAAAAGAGAAGAGAAACAGATGCGGAGAGGGGGTTTGGGCTGTAAAAAACACTGCACCGTGTTCTACAGATTGTTATTTTTTGCGGTGCTGGGGGTTGAGCCTGGGCCTGAGCTGCATCCCCAGCCTCCCCTTCTTTTAAAACTGGGTCTCGCTAGACCCTCAGCCCTTTAAAGTTATTTTTAGATAGGATCGCCCTAAGTTGTCCAGGCTGGGTTCGACTTGGGACCCCCTGCCTCAGGCTCCCAGTGCCCGCCGGTGCCCTTCTTAACCCGATCCCGGCTACCAGCACATCTTCGCCCTCCAGGACTGACGCGTTGGCCACAAGGCATCACTTGGCGATTCGCTGGGGCCTGGCGCCCGGGGCGTCCGCTCCGCTCCTCTGGGGGCTGTCGGCACTGGGGGTTGCTTCTCACGCTCGCCCACTTCGTCCTGCAGCCCAAACCCGGCCCCGAGTGTGGGTGGGACGCCCTGACCCGCACAGCCGGGCTCCTGTGGAGCAGCTGCCGCAGTTCTGTGTTTCCTCTGTGGGAATCGGGCATTGTCAGTGACAGTACAGGGAACAGCCCCTTTCTAAGGAATGCTCCATTTCATTTAGTTTTGTAACTTTGTGTAGCGGTGTCATAAAATACACAATAAATCACGTAGTCTCCTTTATTAACAGGTCTTCAGTATCAGCGGTTTCATCTGTGTGTGTGTGCACCCACGTGCGCTAACGGGTGGACAGAGGAAGCTTCACTCGTTTTTTAATTTGCTCACTTTTGTTTCAGCGATGGAGTCTCAGTCTGTAGCTCAGGCTGGCCTTGAACTCATGACAACTCTCTTGCCTCAGCCTTCCAAGGGCCTTGATTATGGATGTGTGCCACTGGGCCTGGAAGGTGTGCATTTACCAAAGACGGAAAAGAACAGAGTGCACAGTAAGAGTGGCTGGTGAACAACTCACAGGCCAGAGGATACAGGAAAGGGCTCTTCTGTAGAGGCCAGTTCCCAGGCTACCTCTCTCCACGCAGACAAGGCCCTGGGACAGCATCCTATCATTTACTCACTTGGTGTCATGCCACGTACAAACTGTCCAATCAAAAGGTTTGAGATTGTTTCTGTGGGCAGTCATATTGGGAGTGTCCCTCACTGCTGTCCTTACATTATCTAGTAAGCCTTTTAATTTTTATTTCATTTATTTACATTTAGTCTTTATTATTCTTGCTTTGTTTTAATTTTTCTATTTTTTATTTTAGACTGCTAGCTTCTTTCTTTTCTGCCTTTCTCCTCTCTTGAGGTGCTTATTTATCTTTGAGACAGTCTCACTTTGCAGTTCAGGCTGGCCTCGAACTCAAGTGATCCTCCTGCCTCAGCCTCCCAAGTACTGGGACTACAGGTGTGCACCACCATGCCCACTGAGGTGCTGCTTTAATGTGATAACTTTCCCTCTGTGTACCATTCAGATGAATCCCATGTTACAACATACAGTATTTTCGATACCATTCAGAGCTAAATATTTTTAAACTTCCATTACTACTCTTTTGACTTATCAGTTAGTTATGTATTTTTAGACTTTTGGATAAAGGTGGTCTGAAAAACTTACTCTTTTTATTGGAATATTCTAACACAACATCCCTGTCATGTGGATGATACTCATGACTTGGAATTTATCGCTTGCTTTACGACCTAGCACAAGGCCATTTTGAACCAGTCCTACACATGCTTGTGAAGAGTGGATATACTAACTTGGGTGCAGAAAATTCTGAAATCAAGATTATTGTCTCAACCTTTTATTTCATTTGCTAATTATTCTGCTTAGCCTCAGAATAACTAAAGTGACTGGATATGTGTTAAAGTCTTCTATCCTGATAGTGGAATTAAAAATTTTTCCTTGCAATGGTATTTTGTACTTAATTAGATGGAAATTTATCATTTATATATCTTCCTATCAGTTGAGGCTTTAGTCATCATGCAGTGACCCTAATAATGGATTTTGTCTTGAGATCCTATTTCATAGTTTTAAAAACTCCTGTTTCTTTGGCATAAAATTTATCCAACATTTTCTCCAATCCACTGACTCTCCAACTTTCTATATCCTTTTACATCCCTCATCTCTTATGTAATTTTGTTTTGACAGGCTCTTGCTGCGTAGCCCAGGCTGGCCTGCCTCAGCCTCCCGAGTGCTGGGATCACAGATGCACGTCATCAGGCACCGCATCTGTAACAGCTCTTGTCCTGAAGCCCCGGGTGACCCCACACTGGTGAGCCCAGTGGACGCCCTCTAGTTCTCCCTCGACTCAGCCGCGGTCAGCGCTGACTGCTCCAGCGTGGCCTTGCCTGCTTTACTCGTGTCCATGCTTCCTGGGGCTCAGCAGCCTCACGCTCTCCCCTCTGACCCTGTTGGCAGCTTCTCACTGGCTCTGCCAGCTCCTCCTCTCTCAAAGGGCCCTGAGAGCTGGGAGGGGGGCTCTCGCTGTGCTCCCCACACTCAGGGGGCTGAGGCAGGAGGATCGCCACAAGTTCAGCACCAGCCTGGGCTATATAGTGAGACCCTGGCTCAAAAAACAAAAACAAAAGAGCAAAACCGATGCTTTCGTCTTAGAGATCTCCAGGACTTGGTTTCCCTCCTTTCTCAATTTAGTGGCCTTCTGTAACCCTTATGTATGCACACGGCATCAGTGGAAATGAAGACTCTGTGGAGTCAGAGCAGGGCCTCCCCGAATTTGAGAGGAGAAAGCCGTGCTGCAGCAGGCCTAGTGCAGGCACCGAGTGACAGGCACAGAGCGTGTCAGACGGTACCACCACCGCAGGGGACCGCACGAGCCAGAGGTGACAGGAGGGTGGAGCTGGGTTCCTGGCCCCCTCTGCCTCTTTTGGCCCTAAGACCCGGAGCAAGTCAGGTGCCCTCTGGCCTGGGTGTCCCTTTTATAAAAACCAAGGCTTCAAAGCAGGGCGTGGTGCTGCATGCTGGAAATGCCAGCACTTGGGAAGCTGAGGCAGGTGGATCCCCATGAGTTCGAGGTCAGCTTGGAATATACAGAAATCCTGTCTCTAAAAAAACCCCCAAAATAACAACAACGAAAGTGCAGTTTGGTCTGGAAACTGCATCCAGGGCCTGGGGTTGGAGCTCCATGCTGCAGTCGGGTGATACAGTTTTCCTTCTTCCAAATCACGGTGCTGTGATTTTGTTCTCTCTAAAATTCCTGCTCAGATTTCAGCAGCAATGTAAAGGTGCTGACAGGTGGGACCCCCGGTGGTGATAACTCACGGTGCAGCACTCATGGGGGGCAGGCCGCTACCAAGGGCCTCACCCAGGGCACTCGGCCGGCTGCCAGGTGAGGACACGATACCCTGGGGACTCGGGGTTCTGGGCGCCGTCCTGGATGCAGACATCACCCACTCTAGACAGCTGAGCCTGGCAGTGCTGTGACCCCGGACTTCCGGCCTCCAGCACTGTGCAGAAATACGTTTGTGCTCTGCATCGACCACCTGGTCTCATGTGTCTCATGATAGGAGCCAAGTGGATGAGGCACACACTGGGCTCCTACAGGACTATGTCTGAACCAATGGTTGCCAGGCTTCAAAACTTCCAAAGGGGGAAAAAAAAAATTCCAAAGGGCTAGGGATGTGGGGGTGCACACCTGTAATCCCAGCACCTGGCAGGCTGAGGCAGGAGGATCTCTGTGAGTTCAAGACCAGCCTGGGCTACATAGCGAGACCCTGTCTCAACAAACAAAAAACAAAGCAAAAATTCAGAAAGCCTACTTCCAAGGCTCCTGTGCCAAGGACCTTCCTGAATCACAAGACGAACGACCCCACGTGTACCCCGTAATTTGATCACCCGTCTCCTTTCCGACCCCTCGTGGGGTGTAGGCTATCTTTGCATCACTAGAGAAACCCAAATCTTTGTTTCTGTACAACTTTCTAGCATAAATCCTTTGCTTTACAGTGACATTCAGACAACCCGCTAAAATCTGCCCACCCAACAGACTTCATCTGGAGCCCACCCTCCCTGCAGAGCGGCGCTCCCCAGTGGGCCTAACATCCCTCCGCTTCATTCGGTAACGCTCAGCAGAGCCTGGCATGCCACCCAGCCTCTCCACTGAGCGCCGGGCCTGCAAACAGTAAATCCTCAAAGACTGAAAAATCAGAGCATCAGTCAGATTCAATTTGTTATGAGACTTCAATTTTGGAAAACAGCACAAACACAGTTTTACACTTTGAGTTCTTTTCACAAAATCTGTGTGCTGCTGTGCAGTAACACTGGTGGGACTGAGGTCTAAAACAGCTGCCGACCTCAGGAAGGACCTGGGTCGCCAGAGCCACTGTGGTGACCTGGGCCACACAGCTGCACATCAGGGGTCAGCGCCGGGCCTGCGGGTCCCATCCAGCCAGAGTCCCATTTGTTTCCCTGCAAGCTACACGCGGGCTCTGCAATGTTAAAGGGCTGTTTAGAAGATGCGAATGAAAAACAAAGAATGTGTGACAGGGTCACGGGTGTCCCGCGATTATGCACCAGCTAGCTGGGCTTCTACCCAACAGGTCTGCTGACCCCGCACTACAAAAACGCGGCTGAGGCTGCACTAGGGGGCGGGGGGAGAGGAGGGAGAGGAGGAAGGAGAAGAGGAGGAGGAGGGAGAGGAGCAGGAGGAGGAGGAGCAGGAGGAGGGAGAGCAGAGGAGGAGGTGGAGTGTTGAACTGAGGGAGGCCAGGGCGGCGCCCCCAGGCAGTGCTGCGCTGGAGGCCCCATGTCAGAGTGCACACTTCCGAACATTCCTCACATCTCCAAGTGGCAGTGCTCGGCGGGGCCCTCGGTAACCCGGCCTGCGTGGGAAATCAAGCATTTGCTCTTGGGGACTGAAGAAGCTGACACTTCCATGCCGGCCACTGTGTGTGGGCAGTTACGAGGGACTGAGCCCATCCTTACCAAGGTGGGCGACTTAGACCCTGCCAGTCCCAGGTGACCGTACCGCATTGCTTACATAATACCCATAAACGGGCGCACACGTCCCAGCTTGCTACTTCCAGAAGCAAGAACAGGGGAGACGAGTGGCAGGGATGGGAAGTCAGAGGCGGTGCAGGGCAGCGCAGCATTCGGAAGGCGCAGACCCCGCGGGCTGCTGGGAAGGGGCAGCTTGTGGCCGCCTTTATGAGCAGGCTGGGCAGCAGCCTGTGGCGGGACAGCTCGAGCTGCCGTCGGTGCGGAGGCCCGGGTCCCTCTCGGTGACGCCGAGGCGGGCGACTGACTGCCCACCCAGGACCTCTAGACCTTGATGCGGTCGGGGCTGGCCTCTTGGCATACCCTCCTCCTGGGAAGTACCTTCCGCCTAAGAGCGATTAACTAAACGGTAAAGACAGAAGACACGCGTCAGCTCTCCCCACGGACGGAAGCCATGACCCAGCACCGTCACTGCCCACAAATCGGAGCTGCAGCCCACAGATGAGGCAGCTCCCACCCTCCCTCCCTGAGAGCAGACACCCACCCTGCTGCTCAGCCTCGAGTTCGAGCCACAGTGAGACCCAAGAGTGCTGACGCCTCTTGGCCCAAACGCCACTGTTCGAAGGCCCACAGCTGCACACTGTGGTGCAGCCGTTAGCGAGCAGCGTGACTCCCAAGGTGTCCCTGGGTCCAGGCTTTCTGTCACAGGCACCTGGCTCGGTTTGCCCCTGGGTTAATATGACTACATTTGTGGGACATGATTGCAAAACCAAACACCGAAAGTAAAAATCCTATTAGAATTTTGCCGAAGTTTCACACTTGAAAATAAGAATGATGCCCACTAGGGCCGGGGATTTAGCTCAGTGGTTTCACTGCCTGCTGCGCAAGCACAAGGACCTGAGTTCAATGCTCAGTACCAAAAAAAAAAAATAATAATGCCCACTGGTGAGTGGGTTGTAGTGCAGAATCCCCATCCAAGGGCACTTTTTCTCACAGTACCACTGCCCCTGGTGACTGAAACAGAAGTCTCAGCGCCACTTCGGTGCCCTTTCTGAGGACAAAGAAGGCTCTTCTGGTTTCTGCTTGGCTCCTTGGTCTTCCCTCTCCCGCAGGCGGAAGCAGCACTTTGCCTGTGCACAGCCGCCACCCTGGGCCTGGCCTGGGCAGAGGGGCACCTGACCCCCATTCCCTCCACCAGGGGAAAGGGCAGCTCCTTCTGCTACGTCCTGAGCTGCCCACCCGCTCTCACAGGGCCTCCTCCCACTCCCTCTGGGCCAGGAAACTTTCAAACCCTCTTCCCTTCTGAGAAGTCCACAGCTGCAGCCCAAAGGGATTCTCCACAGAGTGACATAGGGGCCGAGGGTGGAGGAGGCGCCCAGGACAGCAGGAGGACACTCAGGGCCCAAGGCTACTACCGCCCCGCCCCAAGGGCACGCAGGAGAGCGGAAATCGGAGCCCGGGAGAAATCAGCTCAGCCGAGGAGTCAGGGGGCTGGAGACCGCGCCTCCCAGCTGTGCCTCAGGGGCCAGCGCTGGTCCCGAGGTAGAGGTACAGGGACAGCTGGGCCACGTTCAGGCCGATGGGTACTGGACACAGACTCGGAAGCTGTGCTCTCAGAGGGCAAGTTAGCGTTTCCTGATTGTGCACGGATGGAGGCCGACACATGGAAGCACTAAGGCCCAGGTGAATGGGCTGCACTCACCTGCTCAGCAAAAAATGAGACCACGGTGAAGAGGATGAGCGTGGCCAGGACGCAGTGGGTCCAGAACTTGAGCTTGTCCCGGTAAGCCCTCCTGTGGGACAGAGCAGAAGCGCGAGCTGTCTACGTCCGGCCTCGCTCTGGACGCTGCCGGGCACCAAGCCAGCAGCACCCCTGCCCACCCCCAGCTGGCACCGGCCCGAGGCTCCAGGCACCAGGCAGGAAAATAACAGTAAATGTCTCTCAGATATTAAAAGCTGGGCCTGGAGGTGCAGCACCTGGGAGGCTGAGGCGGGAGGGTCGTAAGTTCACGGCCAGCCTGGGCTACAGAGCGAGACCCTGTCTCAACAAACTCAAACCAAACAAACTGCAATAGGAATTCGAAGTGTGTCTTCAGAAAGAAATTACACGAGTGGCACACGAAAGCCAGGGACGCCGGGCCCTACCACTCCCGCAGCTCGTGCACGTGGAGGAAGCGGTTCCGGTACTCCCGGGGCAGCTCGAACTGGGACGGCACAGGGAACATGGACTCGTAGAAGTCCCGAAGCACGGCCTTCACCGTCTGTGCGTCTCTGTGGGTGTGGTCAATGTTGTCGTTCAGGCAAACAAACTTCCTGCAATGACAGTAAGGGTTACCCGGCCCCACAGGCAGGGCCCTGGCCTGACGGAAGAAGCAATGTGCACTCCACGTGTTCTTATTTATTCCTTTTGGTTTTTCCAGACAGGGTCTTGTTATGCAGTTCCTGGCTGGCCTCAAACTCACGGTGATCCTCCTGCCTCAGCCTCCTGAGTGCTGGGATTAGAGGTGTGTGCCTCCATGTCCAGCTCTTCAAGTGCATTTTCAATGGACTTGTGTCCCTCGTGGATGCACTGGCTGGTGTGATTCTCTGGGACAGTCCTCCTCTGTCAAAGGTGGCTTTAGAAATTCCTCCCCTGGAGCCGGAGCTAGCTTCGGTCACCCTGAAGGAGGCAGAGGCAGCGCAGCGAGGCACCCTCAGGAATGACTTTCGCTTCACCCAACCTGAACTTAGTCCCCGGTGACGCAGTCAGCCAGCGGAATACTGTCCCAGTGACACGGAAAAGCCGTAGGGCCAAGGCAGGCCCTGTGGGGGCACAGCAAGAATGGCTGCAGCAGTAGAGGGTGATGAGATGGAGAAGGCTCCCCTCAGCTGCGGCTCTCACGGCTTCCACCAAGCTGTCAGACGCCAGAGCTGCCAAGGCAGGGATGGCGCTGCCTCCCCGAGCTTCGAGGCCAAAGTCAGCACCCACGGTCCAGAAAACATCAGACGGGGAGGATGAGACCCAGACTTGGACTACACAGAGCTAAGCCTGCAGGCCCGACCACCGCTCCTGGGGAGGCAGGGCGACAGGGCGCGTGAGGCCAGGCCAGGGCCAGGGCCAGGGCCAGGGCCAGGGAAGGAAGGCCCCGCGCCAGCCGTGTGCAGACACACGCGGCGCTCCACAGGGAGAGACCCACGGGTTTAGCCACAGTGAACCAATGTGACAGCATTACGAGTTTAAGACCAAAAATACATCCAAGGGCAGACACAAGACAGATGGGGAAGGGGGCACTGCCCGAACCGTGACGAGAGGAAACAGCCACTCGTGACTCCTCAGGGTGGTCACGTGGCTGTATTGTAAGGATCCTTACAGTTCAGAGATGCACACAAGGCCAGGGATTTAGCTCAGTGGTGCTGCCACCTGCCTCGCAAGCACAAGGTCCCGAGTTCGATCCCCGGTACCAAAAAAAGAAAAGAGATACACACTAGAAAATAGATAAAATTATGAGGTTTACTTGGAATTAATCGGTAAGTAGTGATGGAGTGGGTGTGTTTAGATGGAACAAGACCAAACATAAGCCAGTATGGTGGTGCACGCCTGGAATTCCAGCACTCAGGAGGCTGAGGCAGGAAGATCGCTGCAGATCACTTCGGACCTGGAGTGCGGCCAGCCGAGGCACAGAGCTCACGGCCCACCCAAAACTGGCTCCAAGGCCTCTGTGATGTTTCCTCAGGGGCCCAGGCAGACAGTGGCCCGAGGGGTGAGTTTTCATCACTGGGACTGGGCGCTGGGGAAGGATTTACTTTTAGGAAATCAAGGATTTTCTTGGGTTTCTGAAGACACTAAATAAGCACTACAGATATTTTTTTCTCAAGATTCTCTTTCCCGGGCCAGGAATTTAGCTCAGTGGTTCCAGTGCCTGCCTCACAAGAGCAAGGTCCAGAATTCGATCCCTGGTACCAAAGAAAAAACCAAAAAACAACAACAACAACAACGAAAGATTCTCTTTCCCCTTTCCCTCCCACAGAAAAATGGGATTTGTAAGGAAAAAAAAAATCATAGTCTCAAAATACTATATCTAGAATTTTTACAACTTTGATGTTTTTATAAGTTCAAATTCAAATGAGGCAAAACTGAAGACTTCCAAAAGTATGTAAAAGATGCAGAAATAAAAAGAT
Source organism: Heterocephalus glaber (assembly GCF_053883595.1). Taxonomy (NCBI): domain Eukaryota; kingdom Metazoa; phylum Chordata; class Mammalia; order Rodentia; family Bathyergidae; genus Heterocephalus; species Heterocephalus glaber. The sequence goes on from NW_028258357.1 coordinate 19,130,867, forward strand.
TTATTTTATATGCCAAGATTTTTTCGTATTTCTCAAGGAAACTGATGAAACATGTATTTTCTACTAAAGCTCAAAAAAATAAAGCCAGGCGTGATGTCACGCACCTGTTGAAATCCCAGCACTTAGGAGGCTGAGGCAGGAGCATCATCAGGAAGTTGAGGCCAGCCTGGGCTACCTCGTGAGTTCAAGGCCAGCCTAAACTGCATAGCGAGACCCTGTCTCAAAAAACCCGACAGACACCAAACAATCAAAAGACACATAAAAACAGTCACAACAAAAACCCTTCAAAAAGCAGACTTTAACCTGCTTTTTATCAAACCAGCCATGCCAAGGGTTAGAGAGCCAGGCCGGAAATTCTCAAAGCTCTGTAAAGAGGAGGACGTGTCCATCCTGAAGGATGGCGGGAGTTTGAGGTCTGACTTCACCATTTCAGCACAGATTCTTTTTCCTCCAAGCTCGCCTGGCCTTGGACTTCTGGTGTCCAGAGCCACAGGAAATGTCTGCTTTCTCGCAGCAGCCTCAGGCCGAGGCAGACGGTGACCCGGGGCCTGGCTAGCGTGGCCTCCTCCTGCCCCTCACGCCTCCCCCTCTGCCCAAATCACCGCTCTCTCTTACTGCTTCACCCACCACCCTCTCCCTGGTCTGCGACTTCCGGGCCTGCCTTGTCTCCATCTCCTCACGTGAGGTTGGCCGAGACCTGAGAGATCTGTCAGCGCACACCCACACCGGAAGTGCACACCCACACCAGAAGCGCACACACCCACACTCGTGTCTCACCAGCAAGTACAGATCAGCACTTCGGCTGAGTGACTGGAAAACGCTGCGAGGGTGCGTGCGTGTGTGCGTGCGTGCGTGAAAGGCCTGAGTTATGGCAATTATGAACGGGATGTGATTTTTTAGCACATTCACGTATGTGTGGTAACTCTGAGACGGCCTAAATAAAATTAAGGAAATTAAAAAGTGACTCATAAGTGTCAGTACCTGGGATTTTTCCTTATGTCGTCCAACTGGCCAACCACATGAGAAACGTTGGTGCGGATCATTTTGAAAGCAATTTCTTCCTCCCCCATGATTTCAAACCTAGTTGTCCGAACATATTGATCGAGTTGAACTATTTGTTTTACAGGGATGTGAAACGAAATATCAACAGGAGAAGCATTCTGACAACTTTAGCGTACTCAACATCCAGAGGGGCTAACTCAGTACGGCTGACAGAATCCCACAGGGATTTCAGAATACTTCACAGATAAAACACCGCGCAGTCACAGCAGCTGGCCTTGGCACCGTTCCACACGGGACAGAGGGGCGCAGACTTGCCTGTACTTGTTTTTGTCCTTGTAGGCCTTGTGGATTTTGTCAGTCACCGGCTTACAGTTGGTCACCAGACTCTTGGTCACCGGGGGCTGTGAGAAAGCACAGGAGGATCAGACACAGGTCGGGGACAGAGCGAGAGGCCACGAGGGGGTGCTCAGCACAAGTGCAGAGCTCAGGTGGGCCCCGAACACCCAGGACCAGGACAGAAGCTAATGCAATCGTTTTTAAAATCACACCGGTACACTGCAGCTCCTGCACTCAGGAGGCTGAGGCAGGAGGATCACCACAAGTTCAAGGCCAGCCTGGGCTACATAGTGAGACTTTCTCTCTCAAAAAAAAAAAAAACTTAGTAAGGTGTTACAATTTGTTTTTCAAAAAGAAAATTAATTTCTAACACAAAATATAACACATTGGTCTACGAGATTCATAAGTTAATTATGATGTGTTTTTTGGTAATGGAGATTTTTGGGCCTTCAACCTGAGCTACATCCCCTATCCCTGTTTTCATTTTTTATTTTCAGACAGGCTCTTTCTAAATTAGTAACATTTTACTTTGATTGCAAGAGCAAAAGCTATTCATTACAGAAAATACCTGTGAAAGACAGTGACATCAGAGTGTGTGCATTATTCCCGCTGGCCTCTGGGATGTGTCACAGGGCTCACACGTGGGCATGGGGTTTCACAGTCCAGGCCCCTGTGTGACAGCGCTGCACTTCCCTAGCTGGGCATTTCTCCACCTGTCTGCAAATCCCACTGAACCAGCGCTAACCCTGCACAGACCCTGGCTCTGTGTCTAAGATGCGTGCGTCTCTGATAACCAGCGGCCTTCCAGCGGCCTCTGCCCGGCCTTGCAGACAGTGTGCGCCCAGCCTGCTGCCCGGAGGTCTAGAATGCGCAGTCCCGCCTCATCGACCTCGCCTGCTTGGGTGACATCAGCCAGTGAGAGCACGGAACGCCCTGCACCTGCAGCTCGGCATTGCACCTGGCAAGGGGACCATGAGTGAAACAGGGAGTCTGGGCCCTAGGGCTGCACTCACCAGGTTGGGGTCGTAGTAGGACTCCTGGGTGGGCGGCACGCTGGGCAGCCGAGTGATGTTAGCAGGAAGCACTTTTGAGCAATTTATGAACATGTGTTCCAGACCAGTTAGATCCTAACAGCAAAATAAAAGGATAAACCTGTTACCTGCATTACAAGCAATGACTGTGGTTTTTAAAATCAAAATTATGTACAATCTACCAAAGATGGTTTAAATGTTACCCTCAAAGAATTTCTTTGATATAAAGTTTTTTTATGAGTGGTTTTTTGACCCAGGGTCTCGCTACATAGTCCAGGCTGTCTTCAAACATGCAGCGATCCTCCTGCCTCAGCCTCCCGAGTGCTGGGATTCCAGCCGTGCGCCAACACGCTGGCATGAGGTATGATTCTTAAGCATAAAGATATCCAACGAGAGCAGAAGGAGACAATGCAGACAGACGCCTCATCCTCCCGCATCCCGGAGAAGCAGGGACAGGGCTGTGGGACACCCCTTCCCCCACATGCAGGTCCCCTGCGCCTGGCTCCTCCCTGGTGAATACGGGCTCAAACCCCACTGAAAGGCCACAGAAAGTAATCTCGCTGGGCCAGGTGGTACATGCCTATTATCCCCGAACTCAGGAGGCTGAGGCAGGAGGATCACTGTGAGTTCGAGGCCAGCATGGACTACACAACAAGACAGTGTCTCAAAAAATAAACAAAAAAATTTTCACAAAATACAAACATCTAATTTGGTTCTAGTTCTGGCACAATGGACTTGTGTTGCACACCCATGTTAAGTACAAGGAGTCCTCAAGATCATGGTCCGCTGAAACCTGCCGAAGAGGGGCCACCGTGGGTCACCTCGGTCCGGGAAATGGGACCGGGCGGACCAGGAAGCGGCCCACCTGCAGGCTCAGTGGCAGGTCGTGCACCCTGGTGGCCAGCGTGCGGATCTCGCGGTCCGACAGGACACCCGAGTGGTCCGTGTCCACCTCGTCGAAGACCTGGGATACGTTCAGCGGCCGCACTGCGCTCATGAGGTAGTAGAAGTAGGAGAAGGCGAACTGCATGTCCTCGGAGTGGCGCACCTTGTGGAAGGACGTCTTGTCGAACTCCTCGGGGAACCTGTGGGACGGGGGCAGTGAGAGCCGGGCGCAGACGCGGCCGGGGCTGGCGAGGCTCTCCACTCACATGTCCTGCAGCTCCTGCATGACCAGGCGGTCGATCATGTGCGGCATGTGTGCGGGGACCTTCCGGGATGCAAAGCCAAACTTGCTGTTGAGGATTCTGTTCACATAGCGCAGCGAGTCCGCGAATGTGTCCTTGAGCTGGCGGCCAGTGTGGCTGCCGTCGGTGAGGTAGGCCAGCTGGGTCTTCAGAGCTGCCTCCTCCTGGGGGGGGACGGCTTTCTTAACAAGAGGCGAGCACCGAGTTATGCTGGGCTCAGTGGGGCTCGCCTGTCATCCCAGCACTCGGGAGGCTGAGGCAGGAGGATCACCACGAGTTAAGGCCAGCCTGGGCTCCACAGTGAGTTCAAGGCCAGCGTGAGCTACACAGTGAGAGCCTGTCTCAAGAGGCAAAAACAAAAGCTGTCTGTACAGTAATACTTACAGTATTATTTGTAACTTCAAAGTGCCAGAAATAACCTGCAGCTGTGAAATGCACAGTGATGCTGCTCACATCCTGCTAAACCCGAGGTGGCCCAGGGACCCAAGCGTAGTGTAACCCCTGCGGCCAAGGGTGAGTGAACCTGTACGTGCCCCTGCAGACACTGCACGGACACCCCGCACCGGAGGGCACATTTCCCCATTTCCACAATCTGCCCCTCCGGCCTAGGGTCGTGCTTGTAATTTTCTTTCCCCCAAAAGGAGACCAAAGGTGGAAGCCCAGACCACACCACTGGCCTGGCCGTCAAGAGGCCAGCGCTCAGGGCCCTGCCTTTGTCGCCTAAGCAGCTCTCCTCCTCCGGCCTCCTGGTCCCCAGCTCCAGGACGATGCTATCTGCCCGACTGTGACGGTGGTCTCGAGTCCCCCAGCATTTCCTTCTGTGACAGCACAGATGACACTGGGCCCAAAGGAGACCGGGCCTGGCTCTGCCCCACTGCAGTGCGGGAGAGGCCGGGCCTCATGGGCACCTGGGGCTGCAGCTCCAGAAAAGCTGGGAGGTGGACAGGCCCACCTGCGCCTGAGGCCTGTGCCCCCCAAACCCTGCCCAGGTGCTTCCACAGCTGACTGGGGACAGCAGCACGAAGTGCTCCTAGCGGGTATTACCAGGGCTGTGGGAAAGCAAGGTGGATGAAATCCTGTAAGAGGAGCCGAAGCAGCTGGGGGCAGCTGTGACAGCGCTGTCGCTCACGAGGTTATTGACTCCCCTCATGAGAAGACGAGGCGGCATCTAACTTACCTCAAGGAGATCTTGGAAGTACTTTCTCTTCTCCCATGGCAGGAATCCCAGGTCACTTCCGGCATGCTGGTGCAGCTTCCTCCCGGGCACGACGCCCTTGGTGTCTATGGGGTCCTCGGGGTGCGCCTCCTTTTGGCTTTCCCCTTCTTCCTGGGCAGCTCTCTTTTCTTCCATCACACGGTTTTCTGGCAGAATGTCTGGAGGCGCAGGCTTTTCTAGGAACACGCTGGGGGCCTGAGGTTCCGACTTAAACCGTGCTTTGGTCCCTGAGACCAGTGGTGGACTGGAGTCCGGGCTGTGCCTGACCCCTTGCGCCGTCCCTGCTGGAAAGGTCGGCCGACGGGGATTCTGCACACCTCCGACGCTGCGCGCCAGCTTCTCCTCCAGGGCCTCCACATTGTCCTTCGCTCTGGCTGTTGTTGCAGCTGCACTAACCGCTGCTTCCGGGAGGCTCAGGAGCAAGGACCGCAGCAAGGCCGCTTTGGACGCATTATAGCCTTTCAGAGTGATGTCGCCCTGCGCCAGCTGCGTGTCCAGCAGCCTGAGCCGCGCCTGGGCCTCGCGGGGGAGTAGGGAGAGGTTGGCCCGGGGGACACTCGGCTCCTGGGGTCGCTCAGCGGTATCTCCTCCATGCCGCCTGACCTTGGGGAAGCGCTTCTCTTCAGGAATATCCTCAAAAAGGACCTCGGCCTCGGGGAGAGGCGTGGCGGGGCTCCCGGGCTCAGGGGGCCTCTGGGTGGTGGCGTTCGGCCTCAGGCCCTCCCTCGTGTCCACCTCGACCTCCAGCTGCAGCCGGAACTCCCGGTCTGTGGCGCTCTGCAGCGTGAGGTTCAGGTAGAGCGTGGTGGCGTTCATGCCACCGTGCAGCAGCAGGTGCACCGTCTTCCACTTGTTGGCGATGGACGCGTGCCGCACCACCGGGCTGTCGCCGTAGGAGCCCTCCACGGCTCTTTTGGCGATTTCTGCAAAGCTGAAGTAAGGCAGCCGCTCGCCCTTGGGAAGAGCGTAGTGAGTCCGGTTCGGGAGAAGGCTCACCTTGTACAACTCATGAAAATGATCTGGAGAAACATAAACAAACGAGGTTTCTCAGAAAATAAAGCGGGCACTGCCACTCCCTTCCTGGTAGCTGTGTGCCTGAGTTTTCACTAAACTGACTCCAGGGGACAGCTGCTTCCATGGTCTGAGCTGCCTCGGTCCTCGCTCGTCACCCATAGGCACTTCCTTACCCGCCAGTGTGGAGCCCAGAATCAGTGCCGGACTCATGTCTACCGAGAGGGACTTTCCGTCCAAATCAGCCCGTAACTGAGCCATCGAGAGGACCCGACATTCTCAACACCCCTCAGCCCTCAGGAGGGCCGGGCCCCCCATCACTGCTCCCAGGCGGAACCTCTGCTTTGTCACCAGAGCCCTCAGACCGGAGCGGGCCTGGTTCTCCAGAGAGCAGGTCCCTCTCTAGGCCGAACTGACCACAGGCGGAGAAGGCCCGAGGGCCACGCCCCATGCCTCTGCCCCGGCCTCCCCCGACCTCTTGCAGCCACTATACCTTGGCCACAGTCTCCTGCGTCGAACCCGCAGGCCAGGACGTTGCAGGCCTGGTCGCAGAACTTGTCCGCCAGCCAGGAGTTGGCGCAGCCCTGGTTGCAGTAGGAGATGCTGCTGAGGCCGCCCCCGAACTGCCAGGGCTGCCCACCGCCGACGCTGCCCGCGCCTGCGCCACCGCCCGCGTAGCGGCTGCCTCCACTGCTGCCTGCGGGGACACAGAGGCTCACTGGCACGCGAGCGTGGGCAGCAGGCCCTCGCTGCTTCCTGGCTGTGCCAGACTGACACAGGGGCTGCCGTCTGCAGTCTGCGCTCAGCCCATCATTCAGAAGAGTCCATGGCTCTCAGACCACCCGGCCGGCCGGCACTGCCGTGCTTGGGGCTGCATGCACGTGCGTGCGTGCGAGTGGACAGTTACGGAGAAGCGCCTACAGGGAGACACGGCTGCAGAGACATGGCTAACAGAACTGCGACGTGACACAAAAACCTAAATACGTGAACGGACACAGGCACCGGCCCCACTGTGTGTGCGGCCCTGGGAGCTGAACCCAGGGCCTTCACACTCACTCACATCCCAGCCCCTCTCCCCCTTAGAGACAGGGTCTCACTGAGTCTCTAAGCTGTGCAGGCTAGGCCTGAACTTTCGGTCCCCCTGCCTCGGCCTCCCCAGTGGCCACCACGCCCAGCCAGAGCTTCACATTTAAGTGGTGAGGAAAGGCGTTTTCCAGCGGGAAATGGGAGCAACGCGGGTGGCCACCACCTGCAGGGTGTGCAGCCAGGGGCCCCGCACCGCACCGCACAGCTGTACCCGAGCAGTCGCCGCCGTCCCAGTCGCAGGCCGAGTTGTTGCAGGCCTTGTCGCAGTAGCCGTCCTTAACCCACGAGCCCGGGCAGCCCTCGGCACAGTTCGGCACGGGCCACGTCAAGTAAACCTGCAACACAACCGAAGAGGAACAGGGACCTCTGATGCCTTTTGCTCTTGAACGAAAATACCTTAAAACAAGAAAGTAAGCCAGGCATGGTGGCGCTCGTCTGTGATTCCAGCATTCAGGAGGCTGAGGCAGGAGGATCGCCTTGGCTACAGCCTCGGCTACGCAGTGAAACCCCTGTTCCCAAAAACCAAAATGGGGGGGGGTGGAGGGAGAGGGGGAGAGGGAAGGGGGGAGGCGGCGGCTCCCAGGGCCTCTGGGGAGGCTGAAGTCCCCTGGGGCTGGCTGTGCTCCCTGAGGGCTCTGGGTCGCCCCAGCCAGTAGCACAGCCCTGCTGCAGGAGGGATGGGCAGCACTTCCGGCCTCTGTCACTCAGGAGGAACGCTGAGCAGTTCTCCCAGCTCGGCGTCTCCCACTCGCTCAGAGTCGGAACTCAAACTGCACGGTGTCACGCGCGGGTGCGAGGCCCACACACTTTCTGCAGCAACACCAGGAACTCCCCGCGTGAGTGCGCCACCGGGTCTCCAGGCAGAGAGATGGAGATGAACCCAGCCTCCCCCCTCCACTCCTCAGCCTGCGGTAAATCAATCACTGTCTTTCTGTCTTTATGGCACTGGGATGGAACCCAGGGCCTCCTGTAGGCGGGGAGGAGCTCTGCCCCTGAGCTACAGCCCTGGCCTTTTTTTCCTTTCTTTTTTTGGAGACAAGGTATTGTTATGCTGCTCTGGCTGACCTTGAACTCACTGTGTACCCCAGGCTGGCCTGGAACATGCAGCGATCCCCCTGCCTCAGCCTCCCGAGTGCTGGCATCACAGGCCTGTGCCATGACGCCTGCTCTATGCCCTCATCTTTAACCCTTGGGCTTCGAGCTCTGCACACTTCCTGTCCACCTCTGAACCCAGCAGCGCCCACCCGCCCTGGGCACCCGCTCACCTTCTGCCCCTTGGAGTGGCTGTAGAAGTCGTCGGGCCACACATCCTTGCCGAACATGACATCGTCGTTCAGGTAGATGAACTTCTGTGACAGCCCCTCGATGCGGTGGATGTGGCTCTCGATGGCCGGGGAGCTGAAGCTGGGCAGGTGGCTCAGGTTCCGGAAGACTTCCTGCGAGGCGGGGAGGGCGGAGCTTCACACCACCACCGGACAGAGCCCCAGGCCCCGCCCCTCGGAGGAGCAGAAGGGAGTGGCAGGCGGCGCACCTGGTGGGTGACGATGGCCACGCGAGGGTTGTCCAGGTTCAGCCAGGACGGGATCTGGCCATTGGTGACGATGAAGATGTTGCGGACCCACGGCGCGTGCCTCTCGATGGAGCGCAGCGAGTACCTCAGCTCCTCGTTGTCCTCGAAGCGGCTGGCGGAGATGTCTTCGTCCTGCTTGGACTGAGCGACAAGGCGCCTCAGGTCACACCCCCCACACACCGCCCTCTGCCCCTGGGGTGCTCAGGCTGACTTCAAGGAGGGAGGCCAATCTCAGGACAGGACAGAGAGGAGGCGCACGCCGATGATCCCCACACTGGGAGGCAGGAGGATCTCTGCAGCACACCTGGCTGATGGTGCTGAGGTCCCACAGCAGGTAGGCGGGGCTCAGCGTGAGCTCCTTGCCGTCGATGGTCATGTTCTTCTTCGTCTGCTTGCTCAGCTCCTGGAAGCCCTTGGGGTTGTGCAGCTGCAGGAGCGCGACGCTGGCCTCGGAATACAGCTGCAGCTGCGGGGTGGGGGCATCAGGAAGCCAGCCGGCCCGGAACACCCAACTGCCCACACTGGGGCGCCTGTCCCCCGCGGAGGGGGCGGAGGCCGGGATGCCTCAGGTCCACACTGCCAAGTGCAGCCCAAGCGCCTGCCACATGAAATCACCCCAACTTTCCCATGTTGACTCCCTTTCTTTTCCTTTTTCTTTTCCTTGCAGTACTGGGGATTGAACCCAGGGCCTTTGCACTGAGCTACATTCCCAGCCCATTTTTTAATTTTAAGACAGGGTCTTGCTAAGTTACCAAGTTTCCCAGGCTGGGCTCCAACACACTTCTGCCTCAGCCTCCCAGAGTGCTGAGCCGACAGGCGCGTGCAGCCACAGGCGACTCATTTGCCTTCCACTGTCTTGCATTGGGACAAAACCCATGTGCTGGCTCACAGCTGGGGACTTGCTCTAGCATCCGACCTGTCTGCTTACCCGGGGACACCTGCAGGGGAAACGGTGGCGTTTGACCAGCCCGCGCCGGCTGCGTGTTGGGCGCTGGGCAGGGCGGCCCGAGGGCTTCCATGGAAACCGCTGGGGGGGGGGGCAGCGCCACCACGCACGCCCGCCCCGGCCCTGAATGACGTTTATCCAAGCCCTGCACATCGGAAGCTTCTCAAAGCCCACACGACCCCCACGGCCAGCCCTCAGCACCGCAAGGACGCCAAGGGGACAGAGACGCAGCCAGGCTCAGCCTGACCGACAGGGCCAGCTGACGCGAAGGGCAGAGAAGACAACCGGAGCCACGCGGGCTCAGGGTGAGACCCGGGCTAGGCGAGCGGTGGGCGGGACGGGAACGCTGCCCGAACCAGGAGAAACCCACGGCCAGGATTAGAGTGCAAGCCGTCCGTGTTCTGCAAGGTTGGGAAAAGCACTGAAGCTGGGCGTGGTGGCGCCCAGGTAACCTCAGCACTTGGGAGGCTGAGACAGAGGCAGGAGGGTCCCCAGGAGTCTAAGGCCAGCAAGGCCCTGCCTCCAAAAGAGATCAGAGTCTCAGAAAGACCAGAGTCCCTTCTGCGAATTGCTGGGGACCGGAAGTGTCTCTTTTTGGATTCTGGAATATTTCTCTATGCATTACGGGACATCTCAGAGCCCAAGTCATCCCCAATCTAACTTATGCTTCGTACACACACGGTGAAGCTACTTTTATACAATACCTACAGCTTCCCTGTGAGGTCGGGTGTGGAATTCTCCACTGTGCCTCACTGACACTGAGAACACCTGGGATTCTGGAGCGATCTGGATTCCGGTCTGTATGGCACAGGCCCTGGGAGGACTCCAGGGGCAGTGTGCAGGGGCCCGTGCTGACCCCACCCCGCCTGCACTGCCCTCCCCGCCTAAGCAATAGGATGCAGATGCCAGGCCTGCGGGTGCACGCCTGGATCCCAGATCCCAGACTCTGGAGGCTGAGGCAGGAGGGTCCCAAGCCCAGTGTGGGCTCCACAGTGGGACCCTAGCTCAAACAAACAAACATCGAAACAGAACCAAAGAATCGGGACCCATCAAAGCAAAGCTTTACATCATTCGGGCACTGCAGCGCCTGTGACCCAGGCAAGGCCTCAGGGGTGGGGCAGGTCAGCTGCAGCACCTTCAGCACAAGCGTCCCGTGGGTCCAGGGGCCGGGATGGCACCTATGGGAGGGGGGTCAGGCCTCCAGGAGGCCATGCTGGGCCCTGCTTCCCTCCACAGGGGTCGCAGGCGCGGAAACAGGAGCGAAGCCATGGGGGTGGGTGTCCTCCCCAGGGACCCAACCAGGATACCGCAAGGCCAGGCCAGCCTGGGCCCAACTGGTTTCCCTGCCCGCTTGGCCTCTCCAGTCCATCCCCACCACCCCAGCCCCTCCGGGACCCCAGAACAGACTGGGCTGTGTCCTCCTCCTGCCCTGATCCTGGGACGCATGCCAGGCTCCTTCAGGGACCTCTCCCGACTCCCACCACCCTCCCAGCTGGGCGGTGCAGTGCTCTGGCCCCTAGGAGGTGCTGCCTCAGTTTCCCAAAATCTCGAGCACTTCCGAGCCCTGACCTTCGCCCAGGCTGGGCCTGTCCCTTCCACCCACCCCTCCTGCCTGGGAAGACAGCTGCTCGGTTCTGCAAAACCCTGCCAGCTCCAAAAAAAGGTCCTGTCCCCAGGGGCTCTCACAGTGCTTTGTTTAAAAAAATCTTCCTGTTCCTCGACTGCAATACTAAAAAAAAAAAATCTTAGCAGGGCGTGGTGGTGCCTGCCAGTTGTCCCAGCACTCAGGAGGCTGAGGCAGGGGCATTGCAGCAAGTTGGAGGCCAGCCTGGGCTACACAGTGAGACCCTGCCTCAAGTGATCATACCCCAGCTAGGCCTGGTTACAGTTCCCAGCACCCTGGGAGCCAGGCCTGGAAGATTCGCTCCAGGAGACTGGAGATAAGGGGGCAGGGTGGAGCCCCAGGCAGAGCTTGGGTCAAAGTACTGTGGACAGCTGAGCCAGTTAGAAAATTAAGGCAGCCCGGCCGCTGGGCGGGGCTCAGCACAGAGCTCAGCACAGAGCTCAGCACAGACTCAGCACAGAGCTCAGCACAGAGAGGACTGTGGCCTGAGCTCCTTCACTGAAGGCTGGGCTTCTGAAAGAGGAGCGGCCATGGGGCGGGGGGGGGGGGGGGGGGGAGTGGCCATGGCGGGGCTCCAGCCACTGATGTTCTAAACCCGAATAGCATCAACTGCCTGGGCAGGGATCAAGACCTTCCACCCCAAGCCTTCCCCTTCCTGGAAACCCTTGTTCCTTCCTCCTAAGCTTGCTGCAGGACTTGATCCCTATTTGATTGGCGATACTTGTAACCTTATTGATCAGTTTTTCCCACCTTGTACCCACCTCACCTCAATAAAACACCTTTGGGAAGCGGGGTGAGCAGGCAGCCCACTGGTGAGAGGCTCTGTCTCTCTTTTAGACCAAAGCTGTCTTTCTCAATAAATTCTTCCCACTTCCGACCTCTGTTGTTCCTAGAATGCATTCTTTGATTTTAGAGAACCCAAACTCGGAGTTTTGGACATCCAGCGGGTTGGGAGTTATTATTTCCCTTGGGTTATGTGGGGCCCTGTATCACCCCTGTGCCCTATATAAAAGGCCACCTTCCTGCTCTTCCTCCTCCCCAGCTGGTGCTGACATCCCCAGGGCAAAAACTGGGACAAAGAGCAAATTCAACCCCGCAGGGCTGAGTGCTGCTGTTACTTCAACACATAAAGAAGGAAGTTAGGGAGGAAAACAGGAAAAAAAAAAAAGCCCAGGTGCCATTCATGCCATTTCTGTTTTTTGAGACAGGGTCTCGCTGTGTAGTCCAGGCTGGCCTCGAACTTGCCTCAGCTTCCTGAGTGCTGGGATGACAAGATGAGATGCCTCCTCGCATCTTAAAACAATGAAAACAGATGGGAAAGGAGGCCAGAAGGAACTGTGCAGGGCCACAGGGAATCCCTAAGAGGAGAAGGGAACAGCACCAGCCCCCTAGACATCTTCACCACGGCCAGCCCCCGACTTCCTGACAATGATGGGGGGAGGGGGAGGGGGAGGGGGAGGGCCAGGGGATCCGACAGCTGGGCTGGGTGGGACCCTGCGGGTGCACAGAGACCGGAGAGCTGCACACGAAGCTCAGGACGCAGCTGCAGCAGAACAGGATGGGGCGGCACCAGGACTGTGCCCTGAACACAGGGACAGGGCTCCGAAGCAGCACAGCGAAGAGTGCAGTTCCACCGTCAGCCTGGGCGCCAGGCCTGAGGGGAGAGGAGCGGCCTCCTGCGGGCTTAGGTGAGATCCTCACCAGCAAACCCGGCTCCCAGCAGGCGGCAGGCTCTCTCTCTCTCTGTGAACCAGCTGATCTCCCGCACCAGGGGTCCAGGGGCTGTGTACACACCCGCCTAACATCAGGTCCCTGACTCGGTCACAGACACTCACCTGGACCCTCAGCCCCTGGGGTACCTACGTGGGCCTAACTCCTTCCCAGTCAGCCCATCCACAACTGATGTGCCAAACCTGGCTTTCCCAGCCGGCGGATAGAATCTCCCCGATTCTGTCTCTGTTTACTGGAATAAACTTTTCCTTTCCTCACAAAAAGCCTATTTAAGGGGCTGGGGATTTAGCTCAGTGGTTCTGCCACCTGCCTCGAAAGTGCAAGGACCTGAGTTCGACCCCCGGTACCAAAAAAAAAAAAAAAAAAAAAAATATATATATATATATATATATATATATACACACACACACACACACACAGGCACGCACACACGCACGCACACACTATAAAAAGCCTATTTAAATGAGTGGTTTCACGTGCACTGTATATAACAAATGTCAGCTCCAAACACATTAGTGCCTCAGCTGGTGTTTTGTTTTTGGAGACAGGGTCTCACTATGTACTCTCCAGGCTGGTCTCAAACTCCCAGAGATCCTCCTGCCTCAGCCTCCAGTGCTAGGATTGTGGGTGCGCACCTTACACCCGGCTGCTCAGTCAGCAGTGAATGGATAAGAGGTCCCCTCACCGCCCACACCCGTCTGAAGCATCCCCTCCCATGAGCGGAAGCTTCCGAAAAGGCCGGGGTGCTGTCTGTGCCCGAACTCCTCTGTGAGCTCTGCCCCTCCTCCGCCGCCTCCTTGGCCTCCATGCCCCCTCTGCTGGTGCCAACGCCGCATGTCTAAGGTGGCAAACTCACACAACATGCACTAGAGGTTTGTGGGCGGAACCTGTGACGTGGCTTCCCTCAGGAAACCAGCGAGCCAACTAGGAGTCTTAGCTTTTGCCCAAATTGAGAGCACAAAGTAGCCAGAGTGGAGATGCTTGCCTAATCAGAAGGCCGAGGCAGGAGGATCTCTAAGGCCAGCATGGGCAACTTAGCAAGACCCTATCTCAAAATAAGAAACAAAAGGCCTGCGGCTGCAGTTCAATGACACAGCGCTTGCAACAGAGGAAGGAGCAAAGGTCTTCTCTAAGATCCATCCTTGGACAGCAGATCGTGCGGAACACAGTTCCCCTTGGCCCAACTTCGGGCAAACGGGCTGGAGGGAGGGTCCTGAGGGAGGGGCGCGTGGCCCCTGGACACCCCGGCTCTCTCACCAGCCGGATTCTGGCAGCCAGGCTCTCGGGCAGCTTGGTTCTCAGCTGACTCGTCTCTTTGAAGGTCGGCGGGAATCCGCTCAGGAAAGCCAGGTCCTGCATCAGCACCAGCCCGGGCACTTCTCTATCGGTCGTCTGCAGGAGGGAGGGAGGAGGAGCTGCCTCGGGCACCTGGAAGGAGCTGGCTTCCCTCTCAGCTCCCAAGACCACAAGACGAGGGCGGGCCTCAAACGTGCAGCCTTATCACCCGTGCCACAGTGAATGATGAAATTAAAAATGAAGAACTTTTGGGCCGGGGATGTAGCTCAGTGGTGCGCGCCTGCCCAAAGTGCAAGGTCCTGAGTTCCATCCCCGGTACCAAAAAAAACAAAAGTTAAAAATAAAGAACTTTTAATTTCCAAGGCTCCCTCAATGTCCTGAATTCAATTCAAAATGTTTTCAGCAATTTTTGTCAAAAAAACAAAAACATCACAGTTCTTCCCTGTCTACCTCATTCAGCGGATCTGCTACACTGCACTTCTGGCTGCTCCCCAAGGTAAAATGACCACGAGGAGGAGACATGTGAATCCACTCAGGGCAGGAGGCAGCCAGGGCAGTGCAATGAAGGACACTCCCGAAAGCGGGCTCTGGAGCTGCTGCAGGGAGTGTCGCGGACACGGGAAGAGCAGCGGGGAGCACTCTGAGGGAGATCACGGCAGTGTGCCTCACGCTGAAGAGTTTCTAACAACCCTAAACATTCGGCGTAGTTCAGTCACTCCTAGCCTGGTGCAGACCCACAGCAGAGGTCACTCCCACGTACCAGGTAGCCCCTCCAGGCCGTCTGCTTACTGCTTCCTCTCAGCAGTCCCGCGTGTGCGTCTTCCACTGCAAGAAAGGGGCAACCTGAAGCCGACTGCGCCAGCACAGCGCATGGTCTCGGGAAAAGTGGCTAGAGCAGGCAAAGCGAACCCGCTCAGCACAGGGAGGCAGTGGGAGTCGGGGCGCCCACATCACCAAAGGCTCCGGGCACCTCGCACGGGCACCGCCTCCCCAAGCTGGGTGCCATCGTCCCGCTCTAATAGAAACAAAAAGGTGAGACAACAGTGCGCTACCAAAGACCCTGCGCAGGCAGCAGGAGTGCGAATGACTTACGGGCGGAATCGAGTTGAGCTGGACCCTGAGAAGGAGCCACAGATGCAGAAGACGGCAACCACAGGTGCAGAAGCACGCAGATGCATTCGAGAGAAAGATCGAGGACAAGAAACTCCCAGGCCCTGGCCGCCTGTTCACAGGAGCCACACAGACATCCCGGGTAACTCAGAAGGGAGAGGTTAGCCAGAGGCTCAGCAAACGGGCAGCTAGCCAGCTGCGTCTCACCAACAGCGGGCCAAGGAGGCCGTGCTGCTGACTGTGGCCTGGGGAGGTGGCTGTCACCCCAGGCCGGGGTCAAGGCCACTCTAGAAACAGTGCTGGAGCTGGCGGGACAGGGCTGTAGCTCAAGGATAGGGTGCCGAGTGTGGAAGGTCCTGGGTTCGAGCCCCAGGGTGGCAGTGGAGTGTACACATGCACACACACAGGCTGGAGAAGAAGTTCTGAAATACTGTTTTAAGAGAAGCACCAGGCTGCAACTACTGTGGAAATCAGTGTGGAGATACCTCAAGGAACTAGGACTGGCAGTCCCATTTGACCCTGCTATTCCCCTGCTGGGTATCTTCCCCAAAGAATTAAAAGAATCATACCACAGAGATATATGTGCACCCATGTTTATAGCAGCACAGTTTGTAATAGCTAAAGCTTGGAAACAGCCCAAGTGCCCATCAACAAGAGACTGGATAAAGCAGATGTGGTTTTTTTTTCTATAAAATGGAGTACTACTCAGCCATAAAGACTGACAAACTAGAGACATTTATAGCTACATGGATGCATATTGAGGCCATACTCTTAAATGAAATAGGACACACTTGTAAATACCGAATAGTTTCTCTGGTGGGAGAAACTCAAAGTGTAAATAAGGATTAAAATGATTAAAATGAATAATTGATAATTTGAAATAGAAAGAAAACATCCAAAGGAGTAGGGGTGGTGAGAGGGGAAGGGGAAAGGAAAGAAGGGAAAGGAAAAATTATGAGAAAAAAAATGGAAACGAAGTCTATGTGAATAGGGAAGGGTGCACAGGTAATGGGGAAAGATACATCATGAACAGGTACAAGCACCCAATGATAAATGTAAGCGTATTGTGTACTTACAATGTACCAATAAAAGAATTTAAGGAAAAAAAAAAGAAGCACCAGGCATCAAGAGTATGACTGCATTCCAAAATAAATGTATCACTCTCAGGCTGTCTCTCCCCATGGATGGCGTGGGCCCTGCGTGATGGACAGGGAACTAACGCCGAATGCTAACAATCCCGGCACAGCCCTGATGGCACTCGAGTCGCCCCACTGGTGACAGGCGATTGGGCTGGAGCCTGGCTGGGTGCGCTGTGACCCAGCCGCCCTGCCCCAGGCTACGGATCACTGAGCCGGGACAGGTCAGGTCAGGCCGGGAGGTGGAGAGTCGGATCACCCGGGACCAGCCCAAAGGTTCTCAAGCTCCTGGCCATGTGGGGCAATGCGTCCAGTCCAGCAAAATAAAATCCACACACACAGGCAAGAGCTTCAGCTTGGATCCAGGAGCTGCCGATGCCGGCTTAGACCCGAGGAGGAGCCCGAGCTCTCATTCGGGGGGACTCGGGGCTATAGGCTACAGTGTGTCCCTTGGACAACTAAATTTCCACCCCACTTTCCTGCTTTCAGATCAAGGACAGTGACATCCCCAACCCAGCACAGCAGGAAACCCTGTGTGCGGCCTCCAAACGTTAGGAGCCCGGCCAGGATTTAGCTCAGTGGCGCTGCACCTGTCTGGCAAGCACAAGGCCCTGAGTTTGATCGCTGGTACTGAAAACAAAACACAACACAACAACAAAACAAACGTCCGGGGCCCACACTGCTCACCGTCCCCACGCTGTGGCGCGGCTGTTACCCTGACCCTCGCGGAACCTAGGCCACACTGTCTCCCGCCCCAGGGCCTTTGCACTGACAGCCGCACGCCCCAACTCTCTCCTATGCAGCTCCTCACCTTGCTCATTCTCGCCAAGCCCATCCTCCCGGGGGACCGCCTGCCCCCACTTGTCACCTCCTTCCCACTTCCTGCTCGGTTTTCATCTTCTACAAACTACACCACGGGCCTGTGCACTGTGTAAAGCACTGGTTTGTCGCGTGGAACCTGGACAAGGCACAGGGCGGACGCACCTTGCTGTTCCTGCCTTGTCGCCCACACCGCGGGCAGCACTGCGCACGCGCGCATGAGAACTGACATCCTGGAAGCAGAACCTGGGGAGCACAAGGCTCACTTCCGGCTGACCCCGGGGCGGAGGCCCAGACCCAGGCCCTGCGCATGCCCAGCCCAGGGACGCAGGCATAGTGGAAAACCAGGCATAGTGGAAAACCGTCACGTGGCCACGCCCCTGTCGTCTCCTAGCAACACTTCTTTAGGCTTGAGTCCTTTGGCCCATTCAGAACTCCGCTGTCCCGCCTCCGTGGCGTGACCTAAGCGGCCTGGGAAGGCGCTTACCGTCCCTCGTGCTGTCGAAGACGACCACAGACACGTTGGTGGAAGGGTTCTTGGGCTTGGCCACGTGGAAGAGATCACTGGCTGCGCGCAAGGCGGGGTGCAGGGCCGGCAGGTCCTTCAGGGAGCTGTGGGCCGGCAGCGCGGGGTCCAGGACCAGCATGGGGACCTTGACGCAGTGGGTCAGCAGGCACTCCAGCGGCTGCTCGCTGCGGGGACACGGCGCATGGCATGGGCCTGAGTCCCTCCACACCGTGACCGCTACCTAGCCTTGCTCGCGACCCGATTTGGGCCATGCTTTTCTGCAACTTATATAGTTTTAAATCACAATATTTTGATATTTAGAAATTTTATCTCAAAAATAAAAGTTAGGAGCTGGGTGAGGTGATGTGCATCTGTAACCCCAGCACTTGGGAGGCTGAGGCAGGAGGATCGCCACCAGTTTGAGGCCAGCCCAGGCTATATAGTGTTTGAGGCCAGCCTGAACTACACAGTGAGACCCAGTCAAAAAAAGACTCAGAGAACAAAACAAAAACAGCGATTTCTGCTCTTCTGAGAGAGAATCTCGTTTTAAGGCTTATCTGAGGTTAGATAAGGCTTATCTCCTTCAAACTGCAGGAGAGGAGTCTGATTCTTGTCACTGGGCCACCCCTCCCCGGGACCTAAGTGCACTCAGCCCAACAGCTTCCAGGGGTGCGGGACGCAGGGCACTGTATAGAAACGATGGGCAGAGACCCGGGGCTAAGTCGGGTTGAAAGGAGCCAGAGCACAACGACCAGGACAGAACACGCGCCTCTCCTGGAAGCCACACGGCTGGGGGCAGCCCAGGCACCAGAGCCCCAGTGCGCCTGCGCAGGACTTGCCGGCTTCCCGCCTGAGCATGCGCTCCAGCTGGGAAACCTGCTGAGAAGGGCTGGACCTGCAAGCAGTGAACCCAAACCCGTGTGCCCGAGAACAGGTGACGTCCAGGTGCACCTTGCTTCGGCTCCTACGCCCGAGCGAGACTCAAGCCTCACCTCTTCCTCATGGGTTCTGTCGTGTTCTTGCCCAGGATTTCTCTAAGGAGAAACAAACAGCACATTACACACGCAGGCCCAGTGCAGACTCAGGCGGGGACAGGAATCGCTGCGACCCTGACAGTGCCTGCTGGTATGAGCCTCACAGCAGGCAATCAGCACCCTGGCAGGCCCGGAACCCCCACACGGAGAATCTGTTGCACACTGAGGAGCTGCCAGGCTTCAGACTTGGGGTGCCTGCAGATGCAGACGCAGAGGGGTTCAGGGCTCTCTGAGGAATCAGAGGCAGGAGAGAAAAATAAAGTCCAGCGCCAAGGAGACAAGGAAAACCATCATGTTAAAAATGAAAACTGACAGAGGGAGAAAGGAAAGGAAAAGGAAAAAAAAGAAAAAAATACTGCCAGGCATGGTGCTGCACACCAGTAATCCCAGCACTCAGGAGGCTGAGGCAGGAGGATCACCACGAGTTCGAGGCCAAACTGGCCTACATAGTGAGTTCAAGGTCAGCCTGGACTACACAGCAAGACTCCATCTCAAAGGACAATGAAATAAGATAAAATCCACTTGGGCCGAGGATTTAGCTCAGTGGTTCTGCCGCCTGCCTCGAAAGCACAAGTTCCTGAGTTCGATCCCCGGTACCAAAAAAAGAAAAAAAAAAAAATCCACTTTACCTCATGGCCTTCTGCTCCTCCTCCATCTGCTGCCGGACCTGCTGTAGCTCCTTGAGCAGCTCCAGGTCTGTGCCGTTCACCCAGGTGTACACCACATCGATGGGCACTGGCAGGCAGAGCCTAGGGCAGGGACGGTGAGCCTTTCAGAGCTCTCAGTGACACAAAAGCCTGCTCTGAGCCAACACCCTCTGTGCGCCCTGAGGTAGCCTGGTCACCGAGGTACTTTCTGCTCCACCACCCTCCACCACCGCAGGGAGCGGAAACACTCACTGCATCAAATAAGATAAAAAAGGAGAGGGCCCAGGTGGTTTTTTCGAAGTCTGAATGACAAAGAAGAATCTGAAACAAAAATTCACCAAGAGCACTTCCTAGAGAGGTGTGGTGCCTGCACCTGTCATCCCAGCACTCTGGGAGACTGAGGCAGGAAGACTACAAGTTCTAGTCCAGCCCGGGCATCTTAGTGACTTAGCAGGACCATGTCTCAAAATAAAAAGAGAGATGGCCGTGGCGGTGCATACCTATGATCTAAGCACCCAGGAGGCAGAGGCAGGACTGCTGTGAGTTTAAGGCCAGCCCAGACCACAGAGCAAGACCTTGTCTGAAAAAACCAAAAATAAATAAATAAAAAGGGGCCAAGAATGTGGATCCATGAGAAGGCCTTACACGCGGTCCCCAGTCCTGGGAGAAAAGCAAACAAACCAGTGTCCCTCTGAGGGAAGCTGCGGCTGTCCGGGAAAAGGCCTCTATGTTTTATTCTTCCATATGGCTTGGACAGTTTTCAGCCACAGCCATAGACAGGGGCGCCTCAGTTCACGAACGCTTTTGTGTACACTTTAGTTTGAAAACAGACAAATCTTGCATTGGGTGATGAACACGATCCTGGGCGGGCGTCTTCTCCAAAGCTGGAGAACAGTTCGTGAACTGAGCCGCCCCTGTCCTGCTTTGATGATGTGAAAAACCCAGGCGATCATCACTAGGAAAAGTGAAAAGGAGCAGAGTCTCACTTCATCTGCAGGAAGAGGGTGGTGGGGCGATCACTCCGGGCCTGGCTGTGCGGGAGGAGAGCCCCGAGGTCCGGAGCTGCCTGCCAGCTGCCGCTCCAGGGTCACCCGGGGGGACGTGAGCTGTGTGCCCCACACCACAGGCGGCACAACAGGCTGCACCTGCCCGGCTCGGTGACTCTTTGGGAATCAGGGTTTCGACCGTCGAGTGGCAAGGACCCCGCAGACGGGCCCTGGGGGCCCCTGACCCCAACATTTCAACATCAGAGCCTGGACTCACTGCCAGGGCAGACGGCGGACACCCTGCAGCCTCACCGGCTCTGGAAGGACCTCCCGGCGACATTGTCTCTGTACGAGTCAAACAGGACATGGTACTGGTCCCGGCTCCACTCAAGCACCACCTGGGATGGAGAGAAGAGAAGATGGTGGTTTCCATGCATCCGGAACCATAAGAACCAACGAAGGAGCCAGCGGAGTGGGGCGCGCATGTCATCCCAGCACTCGGTAGGCTGAGGCAGGAGGGTTGCTGCTTCCAGTTCCAGGCCAGCCTGGGCTACACAGTGTGACTGATACAGACAGCCAAGTTAGGTAGAATATTATAGGTGGTTGGCGGGGCTGGGCCCTCGGGGAAGTCGTGCAGGGCTGTGGCTGGAGGCCATCGGAAGGAAATGAGTCACAGTGGCCAGTTGCATGCTTCCCTGAGGGATGGACAGCTTGAGATCTTGGGCTTTCCCTGTAGACCGTTATCTCATGGGAGGTGAGCGTCCTCTCCCACCAGAGGATAGCTTATGGCCCAAGGTCAAGGATGTCACCCACACACCCTCGTTGCTGTTGGGTCACTGTTACCTAAGCGACTGCTTGTAACCTCACTGGCTGATCACAGCTCTCACCCGCGTGCTGCCCACCCCACGTGACTTTGCTCTGCAGAGCTTCCTTTGAGGAGTGGGCTCCTTGGCAACCCGTGTGGCTCTCCTCCTGTCTCAGGAGCTGTTCCCGTTCCCCAACACATTTTTCTACTCTTAACCTCCGTGCTCCTTAGAATTCGTTCTTCAGCTTGAGGAAACACAAACTTGGCGTGCTGACATCTAGCAGGTTGGGAGCTACATCTATTTCCCCTATATCAAGACCGTGGCTCAAAGAAATATATAAAATAAAAAGGAGTGGCATGGGGTGGCTGCAGACGGCGACCCCGTGGCCATGGAGGGTGCAGTCCACGCTGGGAGAAGCCGGCCTGGTCAGGAAGCTGTGCTGGCCCTGGTGGGGGAGCCAGATGCTTCTCGCCGCCGCACCGGGACCCGAGGAGCAGACAGGCCTGGCCCAGCGCTCTGGGGACTGCACCGAAAGCTGCTAGTGACACCCCAGTGTCTGCACCTCAGCTCTCCCAGCCCCCCGGGAGGCGTCCCTCTCACCAGGGGACGCTCACTGCCTATGGGCAGTGAGCAACTTCCCTCGGTGCCTCACCCCCTGGCCCTTGCGCAGCCCCTCCCAGGCCCTCTCCTCCTCCAGCTCCCTCACCCAGTCCCATGCCACAAGCCACACACTCACCGAGTGTTTCTGACAGGCTCTCACCATGTAGCCCAGGCTGGCCTCCAACTCATGGTGATCCTCCTGCCTCAGCCTCCCAAGTGCTGAAATAAATGACTTCTCCCCTGCGCCGGCACTGGCTGAGAATTTCTGCCTCTCAGAACCCTCCCTGTGCCTGTCTGACACGTCCTGAAAGCCTGCACCAGCGGGCAGGCAACCTGCACACTTGGGTGGGCTCCGTGCTACCTCCCTCTGGGACCTGGTGCCCTGCCCGAGGACATTTTCTCCCGGCGGCCAGGGTAGGGAGAAGAGACATGAGCACTGCGCCCTGACTGCTGCAGCTGCCCTTCTGGGTGTCCACACGCAGGCCGCAGACCAGGGAGCCGGCACCCCGCACCTGGACATGGGAACACGGCGGCTCACACGACAAGCCCGCCTACCTCTGCCTCCTTCGGTCAGCCAGGGTGCAATCCCCGCTTGGCCCAGGCCACCTGCACCCCTAAGAATAAGGGACAGAGCCAGGCGTGGTGATGCATCCTGTCATCTAGCACTCAGGAAGCTGAGGCAGGAGGATCACAGTGAGTCCAAGGCCAGCCTGAACACACAGTGAGACCCTGTCTCAAAAAAGCCAAAATAAGCAAGGAAATAAAAACAGAGCGGGCACACGGCTGTCAGCCCAGCCCGAGCACAGACTGCATCTCGCTGGGCCAGTGTGACCAGCTCTGTGACATTTCTGCAGGGTCACTTCTCCCTGCCTGTCAGAGCTGTGTGAATCACACCCAGCCAACTGAGCACCGTCATGAGATGGGGTGACACCACGGACCGCACCCCGGGTCC
The DNA here is from genome assembly GCF_053883595.1 of Heterocephalus glaber. Taxonomy (NCBI): domain Eukaryota; kingdom Metazoa; phylum Chordata; class Mammalia; order Rodentia; family Bathyergidae; genus Heterocephalus; species Heterocephalus glaber. The sequence continues at coordinate 19,153,501 of NW_028258357.1, forward strand.
CAGACAGCGAGGGGCGCGAGGGATCGGCACACTCTCCCCCTGCAGTTCTGCGGCCCAGAGTGAAGCAAAGGCTGCATTCGCTCCCGGCAGTCCCCAGGGATTTGGAGCTGTCTCCTGAGGGCCTCCTGCTTCAGCCTCCGTGAGCGCCGAGCCAGGACACACGACACTCAGTCAGCATCGACCGAACAACTCCTCCCACCCGGCACCAGCAAAGCGCCTGGGGCGCCAGATGCCCGTCCTCCTCTCTTCCTGGGCTCACTGCAGTCCCAGAATACAATGTCAGTGCCAGCAAGTATTCATTCAACAAACACTCACTGAACAGGACAGGTCACTGAACAGGACAGGTCACTGAACAGGACAGGTAGGGTGTGGGGTAACATATGAGCTGTCTCTCTTGCTCACTTTGGTTGGGGGTACTTGAGACAAGGTCTCTCTATGTAGCCCAGGCTGGCCTTGAACTCACAGCAATCCTCCTGCCTCAGCTTCCCAGATGCTGGATTACAGGCGCGCACCACCAAGCCCAGCTTCTGGTTTAGTAGTTTTAAAACATTATCTGTTTAGGAACTGGGTTTGGTGGGAACCAGTGGCTGCCTCGGGCGAGGACACACTCGAGATAAGGAGATAACGCGCGAAGAAGGAACTACACAAATGCTGTACACAAATCCTGCGGGCTTCTCCTCGGAAAGAGAAACTAGTGCTGAGGGAGAAAGCTAAGCTAAGCTAACCGGGCCGGGTCTAGTTCCCAGCCCTCTTCTCACTCAACAGAAGGATCTCACTGGTCTCAAATGCCAGGACCAGGAGGGAGGCTGAGGCAGGAGGATCGCCGCGAGCTCGAGGCCAGCCTGGGCTGTGTAGGGAGACCCTGTCTCAAAGACACACGGACGTTAAAAAGGAGGCAGCGGGTAGCGCGGTGAATTCTCAGCACACCCGTGACCCGGAGCCCACGCCGGCCACCTGCTGCCGCCCCGCCACAGCGGCCTTGCCCTCGCTGGTCCCAGGCCGGCCCGTGCGCGGCTGCAAACGGCAGTCACAGTGGAGACGCACAGCGGGACCCCGGGAACCCGGTCCGGGCTGAGAGGAGAGCAGGGGGGACAGAGACGGAGGGCGGGAGCCGAGGAAGGAGGCGCAGCGGCGCGGACCCGGATCGGGCCCTCGGGAGGTCCGCGTCGGCCCGTGCGGCTGCCCGGCGCGTGCACTGCGCGCACTCACCTCTCCGAACTGCAGCGCGGACACGAGGGTGACCACGACGCCCACGAAGCACACGTAGAGCCCGTACCTGTGCGACAGGCAGGTGTAGGTCTGCCGCTGCAGCAGCTTCAGCAGCATCGCCCCACCGCCCGCGCGCAGGGCCCCTCCGGGCCGCCCCGGCTGCCGCTTCCGGGAGCCGAGCCCACGCCCTGGCCCGGCGGCGGCACCACCTGGGTCCGCGGCGAGGGGCGGCGGCGCAGCGCCCCCTGGCGGGCGGAGGGGCGAGGGCAAGGACGCGAGCCCTTGTGTGCACATGCGCGGCCGCCGAGGTGTGCCCCAGCGCCCCCTGCCGGGCGGAGAAGCAAGGGCGGGGGGGGGGCCTCTCGTCTGCGCGTGCGCGGCGAGCTCGGCGCGGCCCGGTTCCGCGCTCCGGGTTGGAGCAGCCCAGCCGAGTCAGCGCCGCGACCCAGGAGTACAGCGGAGCTGCAGCCCCCTCCGGGCTGGGGATTTAGCTCAGTGGTGTAGCGCCTGCCTGGCAAGCGCGAAGCTCTGGGTTCGATTCCTGGTACCAAAAAAGAAAAGTGGAAAAAAAAGACCAAAAAAAAGCCCCTAAAAAAAAAAAAACCCTTTTGTGAAACAGATTTTCTAAGAGGCGGCGCTGTGTGGAGCTCCTTCCCTCCAGCCCTGAAATTCTTTTGGAAGAAGACAGCTAATACACCAAAAATAGACCTCTGTTATTCTTTCACTCAACATGTAATTTTGCTTTGTTTTGGTTATTTATTCATTAGTATTTTTAATTTTTATTTTTTGCTTTGTTTTGGTTATTTATTCATTGGTATTTTTTATTTTTATTTTTTGCTTTGTTTTGTTTTGAGGTAGGGTCTCGCTGTGCAGCCCAGGCTGGCCTCGAACTCCCTGCGATCCTCCTGCCTCAGCCTCCCTGGCGCTGAGATTACAGGCCTCCGACACCCGTGGCTAAGTGCGTTTATTGCACACCCGTCCCAGCACCCGGATGAACGGGACAAGGACTAACCTATAAGAGCAGGCCGTGCGCAGGGTGGTCAGCGCCAGGACCAAGCCCAAGGGCCCTTCAGCCGGGCGGCCGGCCCTGCACGCTGAGGAAACGGCGACAGAAGCGGGACTGTCCGGAGTCTGCGTCCTCTTGTCGCAGGAAATATGAAATGTCACATCGCCCAACCCGTTATGATACCCCGAGTTCTTGTTCTCTAGAACTCGAAGAATGAGTCCTAGGAATGACGGAGGTTAAAAGGAGGAAGGTATTTATTGACAGGAAAGCTCCTAGGGGCAGGAGGGGTCCCAAGTGGGTAGCCCAAGGACCCTACTTCACAGGGAAGTTTTATAGGGTAAAGCCCACAAGGGTACAACGTGGGCCACGGCCATGAAGATCCAGTAAGGTTACAAGTACAGTCACTTAGGGGACGGTGGTCGGGTTGGGAAGCGAGTCACACAGCCAGCGTTCACGGACCTTCAGCAAGGGTGGGTCGGGGACATTTCCCGGGGAGGCTGGGTTAAGACCTCGGCCCCACCCGGTGACCGACACCTGCTTGGGTTACCAGTCACCGCTCCTGTCCCCAGGGGAAGCCAGGGTGTGCCGTTTCCCTCCTTCACCGCTTTCGCTCCCCCGTGCGGACTCCTCCCGGGCGGCCTTCGCTTGCCCATCTGCAACCCCAGCCCTGTCCTGCCAGTGCTTCTACCAGCGCTGGGTTCTGAGTTCTAGAAAGTGTTACGGAAATAGGGAAAAATGAAATGGTTTAAATGCAAATGAATTATCTGCTGCCTGGTGCCAGCTCAGAGCTCAGCTTCGAGGGGGCAGAAGGGGAGACACGGACCCTGCGGGAGCCTCGCGGGACAGGACAGGCGCACGCGAGGACACTGCACCGAACAGGGCACCCGGAACGTGACCGCTGAGTGAGGCCGCGTGGGCGCCGGGCAGGGCCGGCCGGGCGGAGGGGGCGGACAGCACAGCGGGGTTGGCGTCCGGGAGCGCCGGCCTCGACTTGGGCCTGGAGTGGAAAGGCTTGGGCGCCACTCTGCAGGTCCGCAAACAAACCGCTCTCTCCCTGGGACCGGCTGCCTTTCCCGCCCACCAAGACCAATACTAGGGCAAGGCCAACCCTGAGATTATATAGGGTCCAGGGTAACACGTCATCCGGGTACCCGGCCACCGCCCTGCCTCCCCATTGGCTCAGCGCCACCCCAGCGAACGCGCCTGTAATCCTATTGGTCGCTCGTAGTTTTGTCCCGCCCTGCACCAGCCCCTGGAGTTTGCTCTCTTTACTCCCCTGTGAGTGGAGGCCCAGGAAACCCACTTCTGGTCCCCTCCTGTCTGTGTTTCTCAGGGGCTTTTCTCTCAGTAAGATTTGCTACTCTAAACTTGTGTCGTTCCTCAGATTCATTCTTTGATTTTGGGGAACACGAACTTGGCGAATCGGACATCTAGTAAGTTTGGGAGTTCCATCTATTTCCCCTATATCACCACCACTCGGGAGGCTGAGGCAGGAGGATTCAAGAGCAAGCCCAGCCTGAGCAATTTCATGAACGAAGGAGACCCTGTGTCATAATGAAAAGAGCCGGGGATGCGGCGCAGTGTGAGGGCCCTGGGTCCAATCCCCAGTACTGAAAAAAAAAGTTAAATAAAATAAAGGATGTCATCCTGAAGACAGCACAGAATCTTAGTGCAATCCATGACGTGTACACGATGTGATTGCTTACAAATCAGAATCACAGGATCTGTTGCGAGTTTCAGATAAGCAGTGTTTTTATGTGTATCAGGGACAGGTGGATGCCTGAAATCACCTAACGGCCCTGTGGGATTTCTGTCTGTCCAGATCTCAAGCCTTGGTGGTCAGTCCCAGGGAGGACATGCCGAAGGCCGCTGCCCAAAGCTGAGGCAGGAGGGTTGCAAGTTCGAGCCCAGCCCGGGCAACTTGGTGACTTGATGAGACGTGTCTCAGAAATAAAAAATGTAGACTGGATGTGGTGCTGCGTGCCTGTAACCCCAGCTACTTCAGAGGCTGAGCAGCAAGATCCCAACTTTGACAAGGCCAGCCTGGGCAATTAAGAGACCCTGCCTCGACATTAAAAAAAAAATTGTTATAAGTGGGTGAAAGAGCTCATCGGTAGAAAACTTGTCTGGCATGCATGATGTTCTGGGTTTGATCCCCAGTACCAGAAATTAAAAATAATAATTGATGAAGAATCTTAAGTCAGCAAATGGAAATAAAAACAGAAACATTACCCGTGATCCTCAATAGGCAGTAAGATCTTTTGTTTTTGTTTTTTGGGGCGGACAGGGTCTCACTATGTAGTCCAGGCCGGCCTCAAGCTCACGGCAATCCTCCTGCATCAGCCTCCCTCCAGAGAGCTGGGATCACAGACCTGTGCAACCCCACCTGGCAATAGTGAGGTTTTGAGCTGTGGTTTTTTGTTGAATTTGGTTTTGATTTGATTAGAAGCATGTCTTGAAACAGAGGCCATGTTTCCAGAGAATTCTCAAAGTTAATCAGCAGCAAATCTGCACATTCTGAAGTGAAAATAACCCTAGGAAGGAGTTTGACCTACTACCAGCATGCTCAAGGGGGGAGATGTGAACCCACTAACACTATTTCTGCTTCATCTCAGTTGCAGTTTTCATGCTGCAACTTTATTTTATTATTATTTTTTTGTGGTGCTGGCTATTAAACCTTGAGCCTTTGCACTGAGCCACATTCCCACCCCAACTTTTTAGCTTGTTATTATTTTATTTTGTGACAAGGTCTCCTTTTGTAGTTCAGCCTGGCCTCAAAAGCCAAGAGATGCTCCTGCCTCAGCCTCCCAAGTGCTGAGTGCCTGGCGTTTGTGTCTGGCTTCTTTTGCTTAGCATGCTGTTTCCTGGGTCCTGCTGATATAGAGGGAATTCATGCAACTCCCAAACCTGCTAGATATCTGAAATGCGAGTTCCTGTTCTCTAAAATGGAAGAATGAATTCTAGGAAAAACGGAGGCTAAGTAAGAGTAGGAAAAATTTACTGAAATGTAACTTCTAAGAGAGACAAAAGGGGAACAGAAAAGGGGGTTGCCCACTCACCCTGCTTCTCAAAGGTATTTTATGGGACAAAGCCATGAGGTGAGACAGGTTCAAGGTGGAACAAAACTATAGTCAACTAGTAAGATGCCAAGTACAGTGGCTTAGGTAATAATATTGGTCCAATGAGAAATCACAAGGAGGACATGAGGTGGGACAAAACCATGATCAACCAATAAGATTACAAGTATGGTCGCTCAGGTAATATTGATTAGATGGGGACCCAATGGGAAAGCAAGTCACGGAGCACGTGTACAAGGATTTGGGGTAGGGGGTGGGTCAGGGACCTTTCCAGGAAGGGGTGGGTTATGGCCGTGGTCCCTGCCCAGGTGACTGACACCTATCTATCACTGCTATTCCTCCCTGGGGAACCAGGAGGGTGTGTCAGTTTCTGGCCTTCAGTGAGTGTGTCTCCATTGTCCTTCGTGCTGCCTCCCTGGCTCCTGAGGGCGGCCCTGTCTAGCGGCCTACAGGAATCTAACTAACTTACCTATCTGCGATACTGCCCGTGGCCTGTCCCTGTTTCTTTTTTCTGCTGAGTAGTATTTCACAGTATGCCCACCACTCGTCCTTTATCGGACCCAGTGAGGAACTCCAGTTGTTTCCGTCTCAGCCGCTATGAAACCCCAGGAGCGCTTTTCAAGGGCCTGGATTTACGCTTCTCTTGGGACACCTAGGACTTGCTGGGTCATGTGATAAATCCCCGTTACCTTTGCTTTGGTTTGGTTTGTAGCACTGGGCCTTGAACCCAGGCCTTCACACTGAACTACAACCCAGCCCTTTTGATTTTTTTTTTTTCTTTTGAGGCAGGGTCTCGTTATGTTGCTACCTTGCCCAGGCTGGGCTCAAACTTGGTGACCCTCCTGTCTCAGCCTCCCAGGGTGCTGGGATTCCAGGCCTGTGCTTCGTGCCTCGTTTCATGTCAACTGTTTAAGAAATCGCCACTTCTCAGAGCTGCCACAGCACTTGGCGTCCCCATGGCAATGCACGAGGGTCCTTGGCTTTGTGCAGCATGTTAATTTCCCACATTCTGGTGTGAGGACTTCAGCGACTCAGCGCGGCTGCGATCTGCATCTGCTCATGACATCGCTGTCACTTCTACATCTCTGATGAGCCTCTATTCAGTTCTTTGCCCAGTTTACAAACTGGGGTCAGGCATGGTGTTGCCCACCATTATATTCCCAGCACTCAGGAGGCTGAGGCAGGAGGATCGAAGTGAGGCCAGCCTGGGCTACACAGTGAGACCCTGTCCCATGAAACAAACAAACAACAAAACGAACTGAATGAATGAATAAATAAGACCCACAATGGCCCTGTGTGTCTCCAGCACTGTGTCTTCCATTCAGGCCCGGAGCATCGCGCTCCTTCAAGTTCTTCCTGTGCCCGCTGCGGGGCGTAGGTTGGGGACGCCCGCCCGGGTGCACCAGTCCCACGGCCGGATTAGCGAGGCGTCAAGCAGCCCACACGTCCGGCCGCTAGGTGGCAGCATCCACTGAGACAACTTTCGCAGCTGGCCCAGCGCCCGCGGGCGAGGCCAGGACAGCGCCCACGCGATGTGCTGGCCAACAGCTCTCCTGCCGGGGATAATTATCAGTGGGCTACTTCCTGTGCAGAGCCAAGCAGGGCGTGGTGAGGGAGGCCCATGATCCCAGCTCTGGGGAGGCTGAGGCAGGAGGATCACTGCGAGTTCCAGGCCAGCTTGGGCTACATAGAGAGACCCTGTCTCGAGCAAACAGGAAAAAAATTAATTTAAAAAGAATCCTATCATTTTACCCGTCATTAATATTAGTTTTACCTCCTATGTGCTTTTGAAAAAATTTTGTTTTCTCATTATTAAAGTATTTTATTCTTAGTATAAAAGAGGTAAACGACAAAATCTGACTCTTCCAGGTTTTTTCTTCTGTAAATGTTTCACCTTACTTTTTTCTCTTGGAAATTGGCATGAAGATATTGTCCCCAAACAATTCACGCTCATGAAAAATGAAAGGCACAGAAGTGTGAAGAATACAGTGCCGGACTTCCCTCCCCAGGCCTGCTCCCCCTCCGGAAGGAAGTGGCCAGTTAGCCACGGTGTGTATTCTTCCTGACAAGTATGTTCCGCAGATTTAATTTTTTTCTTTAAGTTTAAGTAGAGAAAAAGTGAAAACGACTACAATAAGCTGGATGTGGCGGTACACGCCTGTAACCCAGCACTCGGAGGCTGAGGGGGGAAGATTTCAGGTTTGAGCCCCCTTGGGCAACGCAGCAAGACCGCGTCTCAAAATAAAAGCGAAAGAAGGGCACAGTCACACACACATACACACGGCCTCTTTGTGCACAGAAATTGAGAGAACCACGCCGTGAAACACCCTGTACCGCCACTTACACCCCGCTGTCACGGTCCTGTGTTGTCATCTCCCCAGCCTCGTGTCACCTCCCAGTCCGGATCTTTCTGAACAATGTCTCTCAGAGTAGGCGGGTGTGGTGGTGCACACCTGTCAGCCCATCGCTCTAGGAGGCTGAGGCAGGAGGATTCTTAACTCTGAGCTGAGCCTGGGCAATTTACTGAGACCCTGTGCAGAATGTGAAGGGGCGAGGTTCAATCCCCACTCCTGCAGAAAGAATGCGCAGTAAGCTCGGGGACGCGCACTTCTGCACACTCCTCTGCCTTGTGGCTGACCCGTGTGCTCCGAGGGCGCCAGCTCCCCAGGGCCCGGGTCAGGACGGGAGCCCAGCACGTCCGCACCCTGGGCTCGGCCTCCCCGGGGCAGTGCTGGTGAGGGGGGAGAGCTGGAGCTCCCAAGCTGCCAGACGTCCAGGCGCCAGTCCCCGTTCCCCACCAAGCAAGTATGGGTCTGAGAAAGGCCGGAGGTTAGGAGTAGCAAATCTTACTGGGAGAAAAGCCCCTGAGAGACACAGACAGGAGGGGACCAGAAGTGGGTTTCCCGGGCCTCCACTCACAGGGGAGTAAAGAGAGCAAACTCCAGGGGCCGGTGCAGGGCGGGACAAAACTACGAGCGACCAATAGGATTACAGGCGCGGTTGCTGGGGTGGCGCTGAGCCAATGGGGAGGCAGGGCGGTGGCCGGGTACCCGGATGACGTGTTACCCTGGACCCTATATAATCTCAGGGTTGGCCTTGCCCTAGTATTGGTCTTGGTGGGCGGGAAAGGCAGCCGGTCCCAGGGAGAGAGCGGTTTGTTTGCGGACCTGCAGAGTGGCTCCCAAGCCTTTCCACTCCAGGCCCAAGTCGAGGCCGGCGCTCCCGGACGCCAACCCCGCTGTGCTGTCCGCCCCCTCAGCCCGGCCGGTCAGCGGTCACGTGCTGGGCGTAACGCTGAGCCGGGCAGCGACTCTGTACCTCTCGTCACAGTGGCGGCCGAGGAGCTGCACCCAGGGGTTAAGTAGCTCGGATCCCAAAGCCTGTCAGCCACAGCTGGGGTGACCCAGGCGGCGAGCCCGCTCCAACCGCACCGGGCTGGGTCCGCTTCCGCCTCCTCCCCGGGGCCAGGCTCGAACCTAGGGCCCAGGACCCGCACAGGCCAGCACTCCACCGCCGGCTACAGCCTCGGCCTTTTTCTTGGTTTTTGTTTCGAGACAGGTCGCAATAAGTCACCAGATTGCCTCAGCCTGATGAGGACTCACAACCCTCCTGCTTCAGCCTCCAAGAGCTCTTGTGATACAGCAAATACGAGATGAAACTGGACCTCCGAAGGATAGAAGCGAAATATTCTCTCTCCCAGCCTGTGAGCTGTCTGATGCGCCCAGTTCGTGCTCTCTAAAATTGAAGAATGAATTCTACGAACAATGGAGCTGAAGAGTAGGAGTGTTTATTGAGAAGAGAGCTCCCAAGAGGCAGTTGGGGTCCCGAATGTGTAGCTGAGGCCCCCACTTCATAGGGAAGTTTTATAGAGCAAAACCTCAGGGTACAACGCGGGTTAAGGATACAAGTACAGTCGCTTAGGTAACAGTGACCCAGTGGGGAAACAGGAAACAAGTGTGCTCGTGTGGAGGACTAATGGTCAGCTTGGAAGGGCCAGCTGAACCGAGCCAGCGCGGTTCTGGGTGCGGAAGACCCACCTGAGGACTGCTGCCAAAGGCATAAAAGAAGAACTGGAGGGGAAGATCAGATGCTGTTGATGCTCCTGAGGAGACTTTGTGGGGCTGGTTTTCCTGATGCAAAGTCAGCTGTTCTCATTGTCAGAGGAGGAGCTTGGGTCCCCCCCCCCCCCCGTCCCCTGGGATGGCTGCTGTTCTTGTCAGGGGAGCTCTGCTCTTCACCTTGAGACCCCTCACCCCAATGGCCCAGGCTCTCTGGCTTCCACCACTGGCCTTCGGGCCTTGCCAGTGCAGATGCTCGATGTGGACTTGCATGAGACCCTGCCATGGGCTCCAGGGCTCTGGCTGGACGTGTGGATATGAATGACATGGCGGGGAGAATCCACAAACCAGGTCAAGGGTTATTTCATCACCCCGGAAAGTTCCCTCCCGCCGCTGAGACCAAGGCCTCCACCCACCCTCAGCCTTTGGAACCTACTGGTCCAGCTGTGGGCTCTGTGGCTGTGTCTTCTCCCGACCTGGCAGGCACAGAATCACGAAGGAGTGGGCATATTTTAAAGTCTGTTTTTGGTTTTTTGTTTTTTGACACAGAGTCTCACTGTGCAGCCCAGGCTGGCCTTGAATGCTGGAGACCCTGCTGCCTCAGCCTCCCAAGTGCTGGGACTACACTTGTGCCACCATACCAAGCACTTGAAAACTGGCCAGGCCTGGTAATCGCTGCAGATGGGAACCTGAGGCAGGAAGACTGCAAGGTCGAGACTGACCCGAGCACTGTAGCAACTTAGCAAGACCCTGTCTCAAAATAAAAAATAAAAAGGGCCAGGGATGTAGCTCAGTGCGAAGGCCCTGGGTTCAATCCCCAGTACTGCAAAAATACTAAGAATAACTTTAAAAATGAAATATAATAATAAGGATTCGAGGTTAACCACACTGGAATCAGATGACCCGAGTTCCTTCACTTGTGAACTCATCTAGAAACTAACCATAAAGGGAAGGGAGGAGAAAGCCTAACCTCACTTAAGACTTACAAGAAATTCTCACATGCATGTCACAGTGGAAATTCCCAAATTTCTCAGAAGTGCTGTATCTTTTTCTTCATCTCTGGCTCTGTACAAACCTCTGCCAGAAACTATTGGAAGCTGGAGGGTGTCAGCTGCCTGCTTCAGCCTGAGGTTCCAGAAGCAGGCACTTTGGGAGCCAGTGCCTAGGGGGAGGTCCTGCCCCAGGACTCTGATTTCCCAACCTCCTCTTCAGCCCAGGGCTCCTTAGCTCAGGGGTTGCACCTCAGGTGTGAAGCCTGGGTGAGGTGGGACTCAGGGCGAGCCTGTTGTCCCAGCACTGGGAGGCTGAGGCAGGAGGGTCACCAGGAGCTCCAGGCCAGCCTGGGCTACATAGTGAGACCCTGTCTCAGAAAACCAAAAAGAAAAAGAAGAAAAACCATGCCCACATCGTTGGAGGTTAAAGACATAACACAAGAAGGGCTGGGGATTTAGCTCAGTGGTTTCGTCGCCTGCTGTGCAAGGCCAAGGACCCGAGTTTGATCCCCGGAACAAAAAAAAAAAAAAAAAAAAATTTTAAAAAGACATAACACAAGCAAGCCTGGCTTAGGCCAGAAAAGCCCAGGAGCCGGGTCGTCTCCGTCTCAGCTGCAACATGCTGGGACCCACTGGAATTTCCTGAGCTTGTGCACACAGTTGGGCTTCCTGTCAAAGCTGGACCCGCCTGGATGGTCCCCAGCTGCAGGTCTGGCAGGGAGACAGGGCTGTGGGGAGGAGCCTGGCTGACAGCACAGTCGGGGGCCCGCTGGTGCCCCAGGCGAGAGCTCGGCAACGCAGAGCCTGGCATCACTTGTGGCAGGTGCTGGAATGGAACCCGGGGCCTTCACACTGGGCAGCACCTAGCCCTTTGTTCTTTTAAAACAGGGCCTTGCTAAGTTGCTCCAACCACGGATCTTCCTGGCCCAGCCTCCTGAGTAGCTGGGAGTATAGGCCTGTGTCACCGGGCCTAGCTTCTTTTGTTTGTTTTGAATATATAAAGATATGGATAGGAATGACATTCCTTCCCCCCTTCCATCTCTTTTTTTTCTGATTTTTAATTTTTTTTTCTGAGACAGGGTCTCACTGTGTGGCCCAGGCTGGCTTTGAACTCTTCCTGCCTCAGCCTCCTGAGTGCTGGGAATACAGGTGTGTGCTACCGTGCCCAGCCTTGGACGCTATTTAATCTTGGCAGGCTAGAAATGTCGTTGTGGCTGAAATGTGCCCAGGACCCATGACAGGCTGAGCTCCAAGCGGTGGTGCAGGCCTATAATCCGGGAGGCAGAGGCAGGCGGGTCTCAGATCCCGGTCCAGCCTGAGCAAATTATACCCCATCTCTAACCTTTTTTGGGGGTGGGACTGTTGACTTTTTAGACAGGGTTTTGCTGTGTAGTTCAGCCTGGCCTTGAACTCACTGTGTAGCCAGCCCAGCCTGGCCTTGAACTCCCAGTGATCTTCCTGCCTCAGCCTCTCAAGTGCTGGGATGACGCCAGGCGCCACCATGCCGGGTGAAATAAAAGTTTAAAAGGGCTGGGGAGGAGCTGGGTGCGAGGCCCTGCGCCCCCTCCCCCTCCCTGAACCCCGCAGCCCTCGAGGCTCAGCCTGGCTCTGCACCGCCCCCTTCCGTCGCAGCTGACACACCCCGGCCTCAGGCACGGCGGGCCGGGCACCGCACTTGGGGAAGCAGAGCCGCCGCCGCGGTCAGCTCTGCCGGGACGGGCGGGGCTCCGCGAGGGTGGGTGGGGCGGTGACCCCAGCGCCGGGGAGGCTGAGGCAGGAGGAGGCGAGTCCCGGCCGGCCGGCGGGCCATCGGTTGACCGCGGGACCGGGGCGCGCCGAGTCTCAGACAGAGAAGCGGCGGGCGGGACGCGGTGACCCGCGGGCGGGCGGGCGGGGAGGAGGCGCGTGGGGGGGCCCGGCCGCTCGGAGCAGGCAGCGCGGCTCTGTGACCTCACGGCCGCCATGCACTGCCTGCTGCGCGGCATGGGCTTCGCGCCCTTCCTGCTGGTCACCTGGTCGGCCGCCGCCTTCCTCATCTCCTACGTCGTGGCCGTGCTGGCGGGGCACGTGGACCCCTTCCTGCCCTACATCAGGTGGGCGCGGGGCGCGGGGCGCGGGGCGCGGGGCGGGAACCCGGGGCCGCCCGTGTTGTCCCTGCCGCGCCCCGCTGTGTTTCTGGGGCGGGAGGGAACCGGGACCTTTACCCTGAGCTGCAGCGCAGCCCTTTGAATTGGTGTTTACTCTTACTGATCTATTGTTTTGAGTCAGGGTCTCACTGTAGCGCAGGCTGGCCTTGAATTCTCAGGGATCCTCCTGCCTCAGCCTCCTGAGTGCTGGGACCACAGGCGTGGGCCACCACGCCTGGCTATTTATTTATTTATTTATTGGTACCGGGAACAGCGCTCAGGGCCTCACACTTGCTGGGTGGGCACTGGACCGCTGAGCTACATTCCTGGCTTTTAATTTTTCTTTTTGAGATGGTCTTGCTAGGCTGTCCGGGCTGAGTTCCAGCCGTAGACCTTCCTGCCTCGGCTTCCTATCGCACCTTGCAGTCTGCTCCTCATCTGCCTCCTGCCCTCGAGGTGCCCAGGCTCCCCGAAAGGCAGTGCCAACGCTGGAGCAACCCGGGCCAGAAGCTGGGCTGTGCCGCTCGGTCTGCCAGCGGAGGGGTAGCCCAGCCTTTCCCTGGTCGCTGCCCCTCCCGGGTTTCTTGCTCTCCGTGGCCCCAGCAGCCAAGCCTGCTGCGTCCTCGGCCCTGACCCCCAGCTCTGGGGCAGATGCAGCTGTTCTGTTTGTTTGGCTTTGGTTTCGGTTTTGGTTTTTGTAGGGGGATTTAACTCAGGACCTAAACCCCGGCCCCCTGTTTGTTTTTGAGACCGGGTTGCACTATGCAGCCCTGCCTGGTCTTGAACTCTTTGGCAGTCCTCCTGCCTCAGCCTCCCGAGTGCTGGGATGACAGGTGTGGGCCGCTCCAGGCTGTCTCGTTTCAGTAAGGGCCACAGGGCAGGAGCTGTCCAGTCTCCTGGTACTGGACGCGCAGGGGCAGAACCCTGCCGGCACCGGATTGGTGCTGGCTGCTGTTAGACCTAGCGGCCTCTTTGCTTTTCCCCGTGATGCAGGGTTGGAACCCAGGGCCTTTACCCTGAGCTACACCCGGGCCCTTTCTTCATTTTTCATTTTGAGTCAGGGACTTGCTGGGTTGCAGAGTTGCCCAGACTGGCTCAAACTTGAGATCCTCCTGCTTCAGCCTCCCAGGGTGCTGGAATCACAGGTGTACGCTCTGCCTTGTGCCTGAGCTCCTTGTCCCCTCCTCCCTGAAAGCCCCGACCCTCGCTGCCCCTGGCTCTGGCACAGCGGCATCCGGGTCTCGAGCAATGCAGACAGGGTGGCATCTTGTGGCAGCAACAGGGACGACTGGGGTGAATCGTGCTCTGTGGTCTCCTGCCTGGCACGGATGTCGGCACCGTGTGAGGGGCCAGGAGAGTGAGGGACAGCAGGGTGCCGTGGCGCTTGCCTGTGATCCCAGCACTCGGGAGGCTGAGGCAGGAGGATCACTGGAGATCGAGCCCACCCTGGACTGCGTGGCGAGACCCTGCCTCAAAACACAAATTCAGATGGAACAGATGTTTGTCACCTATGGGCTTGGCAGAAACCCAGAGGTTTTATGATGCTGCTGGAGAGAGAAAAAACGGGCCTGGTTCAAAGGTGTGGGAGTGGAAATTTACTTTTTCTTTCTTAGTCGTTTTCTTTTTTTTATTTAATCTTTCGCAGTCCTGGGGATGGAGCAGTACCCAGAGCTCTGCCCTCACTGCCTCTCTTTGAGCAGGAGTCTTGCTAAGCTGCCCAGGCTGGCTTTGACATTGCAATCCTCCTGCCTCAGCCTCCCAGAGTGCTGGGATTTCGGGTGAATTTCTGATCAGAAAATTTAAAGCAGGAGATTCAAACTCCCTCTCAAATGAGCGTGCCGGAGTGGAAATCAGAATGCAAGTGAAAAAGGAAGGGGAGATGAAAGACCCCCTCCCCAGGCTGGTTCGGGTTCTCCAAGGCCATGCCTACACCTCAGGTGCGCTCACCTGAGCTGAGGCGGCCGGCATCCCTGCTCATGGGGCTCCCCCCAACCCCCGCCAGGTGTCTCGGAGAGAGGCAGACCGGTGGAGCAGCTCCTTTTCTGTCATCTTTATTTTTAGCAGGCCAGGTGTGCAGTACAGCAGGTTCACGGTCCTCCTGTGGCTTCAGTGCTTGGGCTGAACACATCTGCATTTGTCCCCCCATTTCTTGGTCCCTTCCCATTGTAAAAGATCTGTCTCCCCACTTCCTATTATCTTTCATTTTGCTCTTTATTCATACTTTGGGATTCTCATATAAGAGAAACCATGTGACAGTGAAGCATGCGTGTCTGATTTACCTGACATTGTGGTCTCAAGGTGCCTCTGTTTTTCTACTAATGACTCAAGTTTATCCTTCTTTATGGCAGAGTAGTACTCCATTGTGTGTAAAGACCACATTGTCTTTATCCATCCGTTGATGGCCACACAGGCCACTTCCAAGATTCAGCTCTTGTCAGCTGTGCTGCTGTAAACACGAGTGTGCATGGATCGCTGCCATCTGATGGCTTTAACTCTTTTGAGGAGATACCTAGAAAGGGAATAGCTGGGTCAGATGGGGTTTCTAGTTTTAGTTTTTGAAGACTCCCCACGCTGGTGTCTTTACATCTGCACCTTTCTGTGACTTTTTACTGCTCAGTGGATGAGGTAGAAGAGATTCGATCAGGTCTTTAATTTCAGAAATGAAGCTGAAAATCAGGAAAGTTAATATTTTAACACATTTAGCTAACAATCACAAAACTTAATTCATACTTGCAAGTATGTGTTAATTATATGAACAAAACATGATTTGGAAGCTTTTTTTGGAGAGGCGGTACTGGGGGTTGAATTCAGGGCCTCCACACTGAGCTACTTCCCCAGCTCTTTCTATTTGTATTTATTGACTTTCTTAATTTTGAGACAGGTTGTCACTAAATTGCAGGCTGGACTCAAACTGGCAACCTTCCTGCCTCAGCCTCCCGAGTGCTGGGATTACAGGCGTGGACCACCGCGCTGGCTACTGTTCGTATTGCCATTTTAATTGTGATTCTGTGCCTTAACAATCAACTGATGATCCGTTAGTGAAGAGAGAACTACAATTTCTAAAAAGCTTTAGCTGAGTGTTTGGGAAAGAGACAAGTTTCGTCTACTCGCGGGTCTGACAAACGGCCGGGTGTGGTGGCACAGCCCGGGGGTCCCGGCATTCGGGAGGCGGAGGCAGGCAGATTGTCGAAGAGTTCCAGACCACCCCGGGCTACCTGGCGAGACCCTGTCTCTCAAAACAACCAAAGACGTAAGAAAACTGGTTTTTAAAATAGAAGGATTCTACCCTCAACTTGCTTTAAAAGTGGCTTTGAAACCTCCCTCCACCTCAGAGAAAGCGAAAGTGAAAGGAGGCGGCTTCCGGGAGCGGGTGGGGTTTGGTGCCCGGAGCGCGTCAGCCCCTGGAGGCTGAGGCGCAGCTGCCTGAGCGCTGAAGTGCTGGGTCGGGGTCTCTAGAAACCGCCCATTCTGGCTCCTGGACAACACGGGGCTACCCAGTGAATTGTGGGTGCTGCGTCCTCACGAACCGTGGGACCCGGGCGGGTTACTTTCCTGCAGGCGTCCTTGTGTTTTAGGACACTGAAGCCTCACTAGCTAGCGTGTGCCCAGCAGGAGCGGGGTGCTGAAGAAATGTTTGTTTCTACTTTCTTTTTTTAACTTTTCTTTTTTGTAGTACTGGGGATTGAACCCAGGGAGCTACATCTCAGCCTCTTATGTTTTTTTTTTTTGAGACAGGGTCCGGCTAAGTGGCCCAGGCTGGGCTGGAACTTGAGATCCTCCTGCCTCAGCCTCCCAAGTGCTGGGACCTTTTTTGCTTCCTCGCGGTTGTATTCCATATGCCCACAAAATTGCCTGGTAAACGAAGGCACTCGGGTGAGGTGTGCTAGCGCGATGAACCACTGCAGCCTTGTCAGAAGCTGAGCTCTCTGAAGGGCCCGATTATCCTCCCTTGGCACCCAGCACCTGCGGCTCTGCTCTGCTATAGATTTTTGTTTGTTTTGGTACCAGGGCTCGAACTCGGGTTCTTGGGCTTGCGCAGCAGGCGGCCAAACCACTGAGCTAAATCCCTGGCCCAACGGCTCTGTCCGATAGATTCGGAGATTGTGGCTCAGAGATGTTGACTGACTATTTTGCCGATGAAGGCTGATTGTATGGAATTGTTTCTGTCGATGAATGCATGTTGCAGTTACTACAGGGCCCAGCAGAAAGCTTAGAGAAGAAGCATATGAAAGAATGACCCCACTTTTTTGGCAGTCCTGAGGATCGAACCCAGAGCCATTGTACTGAGCTGCACCCTTAGTCCTTAGTCCTTTTATTTATTACATTTTGAGGCAGGATCTTGCTAAGTCACCCAGGCTTGGGACCCTCCTGCCCCAGCCTCCTGAGTGCTGGGATGACAGGTGTGCGCCCCACACCCAGCCTGAATTCTTTTCTAATAATTGGGACTTTCCTTCTCTCAGCGATACAGGAACGACCCCTCCAGAGAGTGGTATTTTTGGACTCATGATAAACTTCTCTGCCTTCCTTGGTGAGTACGTTATTATGATGGATAAAAATTCGTCACTCAAGCGAAAAGAAGTGCGGTATTTGCCGCAAGTGTGTTTCTCTTTGAAGTCCTGGGGACAGAACTCGGGACATGTGCTGTGCTACTAAGCACTACCCAGCCCTTTCTATTTCTGATTTTTAAAATTTTGGGACAGGGTTCCCTGCAGTTGCTCAGGCTGGCCTCAAACTCTAACTCCTCCTGCCTCAGCCTCCTGTACAGCTGAGATTACAGGCGAGCGCTCCCGTGCCTGGCTCTATTTTTTGTATAACCTTTGCAACTAGAAATTTGCCGACCTTGGAAAGCTCAAGTATGTAGATGTGTGAGATGACTTAGGGCTTTGTTATTCAGTGTCCCCTGTTCACCATGTCATTCGGCCTTCTCTCCACTGTGCGTAGCCATCTGACCTGGGATCTGGCGTGTTTTTATTTACTTTTATGTTTTTGTTTTGTTTTGTTTTTGGTACCGGGGATCGAACTCGGGTCCTCGCGCTTGCGCAGCAGGCAGTGAAATCACTGAGCTAAATCTCCAGCTACTTTTATGTTTTTAGAGAAGCATTTCTTTTTTTTTTTTTTGGTACCGGGGATTGAACTCGGGCCCTTGCGCTTGCAAGGCAGGCGGCGAAACCACTGAGCTAAATCCCCGGCCCACTTTTATGTTTTTAAAGAGACACGAACGTTCTGTTAGAGCCATACAGGGTGCACTTGAAGAATGGGGTGCAGGTCCTCGAGAAAGAGGTCTGTCATAGGTATTTCTAACCCTAGCTTTTCAAGGATTTCATTTTTGGGTTTTTTTTCTTTAGTCAGGGTCTTGTATGTAGCCCAGGCTGGCCTTGAACTTCTGGCAGTCCTCCTGCCTCAGCCTCCCAAGTGCTGGGATTACAGGCATGTGCCACAATGGCCAGTTTGAGGTTTTCCCCCATACTAGGGATTCAACCCAAGGCCTTTGCACTGAGCTATAGTGGCAGCATTTTTTATTCTTTTTATTTCGAGCCAGGGTCTCACTAAGTTGTAAAGTGCTCAAGCTGGGTTCTGTATTGGTATCCTCCTGCTTCAGCCTTCCAGAGTGCTGGAATAACAGCTGTACACCAACATCTGGTATAATTTTGGTTTTTTGAGACAGGGTCTTACTATGTAAGCCCAGGCTGGCCTGGAGCTTGCAGTGATCCTCCTGCCTCAGCCTCCTGAGTGTTGGGATGACAGGCGTGTGCCACCACGCAGGGCAGGACCCTTTCCCTGCCTTCTGGCGGTGCTGAGGTGGAAGCCGGGACGTGGTGCGCTAGGCCCACAGCAGGATGGTGCCTGGGGCAACTCCGAACTCGCTTCCTTTGCAGGTGCAGCCACGATGTACATACGCTACAAGATCGTGGAGAAGCAGGACCCAGCTGGCCACCTGGGGACATCCCTGCTCAACATGGTGTCGCTGGGGCTGGGCCTGGTGGGCTGCTTCGGGATGGGCATCGTGGCCAACTTCCAGGTGGGCTTTGGCCTGGGCCGGGCTGGGGTGGGGACAGGATCCGGCCGCAGGCTTGGAAGTGACTCCCTCCACGCTCAGGAGCTGCTCTCCTTCCTGTGCGCTGGCTCCCCTGCATTCTGTTTTTTCACAACATTTCGTGCAGTCTTTCCTTTCTTTTCTTTCTTTCTTTTTTCTTTAAATTTTTGACAGGGTCTTGCTGTGTAGCCCAGGCTGGCCTTGAACTCGTGACTCTCCTGCCTCAGCCTCCCAGGTGCTAGGATGACAGGCAGTTTTTCTTTGTGGCAGAGCAGCACATGAAAAGACTGTGCCTTGACCACAGGGGTGTAAGGAGCCTCAGAAGATGGCTCTCTTCCTCTCTTCGGTGACAGGGAGCTCAGGCGGGGCTTGGGGCAGGAGCCATGGTGGGCAGAGCTGTTCCCGCCGCCGCCACTCTTGTGTGAACGCCAAGGGGCGTGTTGTCTGCACAGTCTGGAGGATGAAAGGCAGAAAGAGGCAGGCAGGGCACACCTGGAATCCTAGGTCTCTGGGAGGCTGAGGCAGGAGGATCCCAGGCTCCTCCAGCCTGGGCAACTTACTGACTTCGTGAGACCCTGTCTGAAAATAAAAGGGGCTGGGGATGCAGCTCAGTGTGAAGGCCCCGGGTTCGACCCCCAGTACTGGGAAAAAAAAAATTTCCTCTTTTGGTTGGTGTCTGATGACGGCAGAGTTCTTCCTTTTGTCATTTTGTGCGTAACACAAGTCACGCTGGACTGAGAATACTGACATCTGTTTCTTTTTATTTCTTTACCCCTCTGTTTCCTTGCTGGCAGCCCAGCGTTCCAGTGCCCCTTGAGCCCTTAGGAAGCTGGGCCCTGACGGTGGACAGGGCTGAGGGTCTGGGGAAGGAAAGGCTTCGGGCAGTGCGCGGCTAAGCCGTCTGCCTGTAGATTCCCGCTCTGCCGGGAGGTTCTGTGAGTGTTAGATACAAAAGCCTGGTTTTGCCTCACAGGATTCTGTACAATTGGGTTGGAACTTTGGTTATAGGATCTTCATATTTTAAAATCTGCTGGCCCCTATGGCTTACGCATAACTTTGAAAAAGCAATTTTTTTCCTCATGCTTTGGGATTTTTTTTCCCCCTTTGCTTTTGAGACAGGCTCTCACTATCTGCCATTCAGATAGACTTCAGCTCACTCACACTCAAGGTGATCCTCCTGCCTCAGCCTCCTGAGTGCAGGCATTACAGATGTGTACCACCGTGCCAGGCTCCTGATGCTTTGAATGTAGTTGTTTGCTTTTGAGACAGGGTCTCACTGTGTAGTCCATGCTGGCCTTGAACTCAGTGTAGTCAAGGCTGGCCTCGAACTTGCAGCAATCCTCCTGCCTCGGCCTCCTGAGTGCTGGGATGACAGGTGTGCTCCACTATGCTAGGCCTTGAATATAGTTTAGAAAAGAGTTCAACTTTATTTTTCCTCATTCATCCTAGTATAGGGCGAATTATTTTTCCATCAGATTTTTATCATTAAAATCATGTTTCTTATTATATAATTTAACAGTTGAGTTTATCTGTTTAAAATACAAATCTACTCAAGTTAATTAAAATAAGCTCTTCAAAAGTGTATTATTTATAACAAAGGTAACATAAACAATAAATTCATGCCTTCACTGTAAAAACAAAAGAATTATCCTTTTTTGAAATTCTGTCACTTGAGACCAGATAGGATACTTTGTTAAACAGAACAAACCACATCCAGAGAGGCAGATAGCACAAGGCCTGCGCCTGTGACCTGAGAGGTCAAAGCAGAAGTGGCTGCGGGGGCGGGAGGTGAACAGGGGACAGACGGAGTTTCAGACAGGATGTGCCAGAGATCTGTGGTGAAGGTGCATGCTGCAGAAGTCAGAATCACTAAGACAGAGCTGGGCGTGGCGGCACATACACGGGAGGCTGAGGCAGGAGGGTCTCCACAACTTCAAGGCCACCTGGGCTACGTAATGAGGCCTTATCTCAAAAAAAAAAAATCCTAGAGATTTTACTTGCTCTGACCACAGAAAATGGTAAGCAGGTGACATTGTGAGTTTAATCAGCTTGATCTAATCCTCTCACCAGGGAAACATCTCTAAATGAAGATGAAATCCCATATGCATATGGTTATTTGGTAGTGCAAAATAAAATTTTAAAAAGATGAATATCTTTATGAAAAAAATTTGTAGTATTCTTTGCATTTTACTGTCTTTTAAATTGACAAGGAAGTTTTTATTTTACTTATTTATTGTTTGGTACCAGGGATCGAATGTAGGACCTTGTGCTTTTGATGCAGGTGCTGTGCCGCTGAGCTGAACCCCTGGCCCTAATTTTATTTTACTTTTGAGACAGGGTCACCCAGTGTAGTCCAGGCTGGCCTCGAGCCCAAGGCAACCCTCCTGCCTCAGCCTCCCGAGTTTTGCAGAGAGGGCTGCCTCTGTGGCCCGCAGGGTGGTGACACCTGTGATTTGATCCTCAGGAGCTGGCAGTGCCCATGGTCCATGACGGGGGCGCCCTGCTGGCCTTCATGTGCGGCGTGGTGTACACGCTCCTGCAGACCGTCCTCTCCTACAAGTGCTGCCCGCAGTGGAACAGCCGCACCACCTGCCACGTGCGCATGGCCATCTCGGCCGTGTCCTGGGCCGCTGTGGTCCCCAGTATCCTTCGTCGTTGCTCCCGTGTTTGAGGGGTGAGGGAGGCGTGGCTGGGACCAGGGTCGGTGACTCTCGGGTATTTCTGTCCATGGAGCGGCAGGGACGGGGCCAGAGTGTCCGAGAAGGTGGAGCAGAGGTGATGCGGTGGTGAGGAGCTGAGCGGGAATGGAGAGGGGCAAGACCAGGGCTCACTGTGCAGGCCAGGCTGTCTCTGAACTCCAGGAGATCCTCCTGCCTCAGCCTCTGCAGTGCTGGGGTCTCAGGTGTGCGCCACCACTCCCAGCTTCTTTGTCTCCTCCACCTTCCTTTTCTTCTTGTTTCCTGGTAGGAGGGATCAAGCCCAGGAGGTTTATTTATCCCACTGAGCCACCTCCCAGTCTTTTGAATTTGGAGACAGAGCTGACCTCAAACTTGTGACCCTCCTGCCTCAGCCTCCTGAGTAGCTGGGATGACAGGCGTGCTCCACAACAGCGGGCAGACAGCGGCGGACAGCGGTGGCAGTTGCACACTGGGCGACGGGGAGAAGTGGGACCCAGTAAGCACACGCCCCCACTCCGGGCAGGAAGGACGCACGGAAGGGCCCTTGAGCTCTGTTGACTCCCAGCCGGCCCCTGGCTGTGGCAATATTTATCTTTTTTTGCAGTGCTTGACGAAAGACACAAATATTGATAGTGCACTTGGGCTGCAGGCCAGGACATCCTGACTGGGTGCCCTCCTGGGGGTGCCAGCCCAAGTGGAGTGAAATGCACTTCAGTCAGTCAGTCATTCATGCCCACCCGCAGAAAAGGAAGAGCAAAGGACATCCTGCTGTGTGGGCCGAGAGGGAGGGGAAACGAGAGGGAGGGGAAACGAGAGGGAGGGGAAACTGCACTTGGGTCTGGAGAAAGTGCACCTATTACAATGGGAAGTGCAGACAGGCTCGTTTCTGAGACGGCGAAGGAGGCCAGGCCTAGGCCAGGCCGCCTTGAGTTCAAAGTTCTTCTGCTTCAGCCTCCCAGGTTCTGGCACTGCAGGCGAGCATCACTGCACCCAGCTCAGGGAGGGATTTGACAAGCGGCGTCTTGGTAGCCAAAGTTTGTGTGTGTGTGCGTGCCTGTGTGTGCCTGTGTGTGCCTGTGTGTGTCCGTCCCTGTCCCTCCCTCCCTGGGGACTGAACCCAGGATCATTGTGCCCAGCTTCATCCCCAGCCCTTTTTACTGTTCATCTGAGGCAGGATCTCACTAAATTGCTCAGGCTGGGCTCCACCTTCGGATTCTCCTGCCTCCACCCCCAGAGCGAAACAGGAAGTGTCAGCATCTCTTTTCCAGTCTCAGGGAAGGGAAATGTTAATTACAAATTTCCTAAGCACAGAGAAACTAAGACATTTACCAACAGAGTCCACACCCCATCCTAACACAGTCCCCTCCACTTCCTTGTCCTGTTTGTGAGGGGAGGACAGACTTTCTTCCCAGTGCCTCAGGAGGCTGAAGCAGGAGGATCACAAGTTTGAACCCAGCCTGGCAATTCAGTGAGACCCTGCCTCAAAATTTAAAAATAAATAAAAAGGGGCTGGAGATGTAGCTCAGTTCAAAGGCCCTGGGTTCGATCCTCAGCACTGTGTGTGTGTGTGTGTGTGTGTGTGTGTCTTTGAACACACGTGCTTACAACTTCAGCTTGTGTTGGTTTGCAGTGTACAGTGGGTGTTCGCAGTGCTGGGGTTGCATTTCAGGCCCCAGGCTGCCCACCCTAGTAAATAGCCCCCACTTCTCGGAGCTTCTGACCCTGGTCTTTGCTGGACGGTGGTGCCCAGCACAAGGCCTTCTGTCACCGTGGCAAGCTCCAACAGACTCATCCGTATGAAGTCTCTTGTTTTAAGCTTAGCATCTGCTTGAAAAAGACAATGCATTTTCCAGACACCTTTGTTTGTGCCCTGGTGACATTTCTGCAAAATGGGCTTTGTTTTTGTTTTATTTATTTATTTATTTTTTGGTATTGGGGATCGAACTTGGGATCTTCCTCTTTCGAGGCAGGCGGTGGAACCACTGAGCTAAATCCCCAGCCCCTTTTGTTTTGTTTTTTGAGTCAGGGTCCTGCTATGCAGTTCAGACTGGCCTTAGACTCCTGGGGATCCTCCTGCCTCAGCCTCCTGAGTGCTGGGATCAGAGGCATGCACCCCCATGCCCCTATCTTATTTATTTTAAAAATCACTGGTGATGGAACCTAGAGGCTGCTGGGGCACATTCCCAGCCCTTTTTGTTTGTTTGTTTTCTTATTTCAAAATAAGATCTTGAGAGTTGTCCAGGCTGGCCTTGACCTTGCAACCCTCCTGCCTCAGCCTCCTGAGGCACCAGAACTACAGGTGAGGGCAGCGCCCCGAGGGTAGAACTAAAGTTTAAGCTGTTGGAGCCAGAACATGGTGGTGCGATGATCAGGTGTTTTGTGTTTTCTTTCTTTACTTTGAGAAACGAGGGAGTGAACGCCTTGCAGGACATGGGGGCCATGTGGAGAGGGCATGGGGACCCAACTCAGGTGCAGACGGCATTGGCTCAGCACTTGGGATCAACCTGCCTGTCACCTGTCTTCCTCTCTGGCTCTGCTCCTTTCCTACGGAGGACTCACTATGTAGCTCAGGCTGGCTTTGAATTCAGTATCCTCCTGCCTCAGCCTCCCAAGTGCTAGGACTACAGGTGTGCGCCATCACACCTGCCTCTGGCTCAGGCCTCTGAAGTGCTAATTTTTCATTTGTTTGGTTTTTTGAGACAGGGTCTCACTGTATTCTAGGCTGGCCTTGAACTCACTGTGTAGCCCGGGCTGGCCTGGAGCTCCCAGCGATCTTCCTGCCTCAGCCTCCTGAGTGCTGGGATTCAGGCATGCGCCACCATGCCCCAGTTTGAACTACTCATTGTTTGGAGACTTGAGAGCTTTGTTTCTCCCAGCAAGGTGGGTGGCCTGCTGCGGGTGTGCAGACAGTTAATCATTCTCCTGGGGTCCAGTGCCCCCGGGCTCCGGGATGCAGGCTGTCCGGCCGAGCTAATAAGCCCAAGCCCGGGTCTGAAGGCTGAGTGTGAATCCCCGCCCACACTTAGGGGACAGTGCTTTTACTCAGTAGCTCGTGTTTGGAAAGGACCCATCCTCAGTGCTGTGTCTGCCACTTCCTGCAGCTCACAGCGGGCCCGAGTGGGGACCAGGCACATCCGGGTCAGGCAGGGCGTGGCGTGTCCCTGAATAGGCGAGCCCCGGGTGACTGCTTCCTCCTGCCGTTCAGCCGCCACCCCCCGCCACCCCACCACACGGACGATCGGGTTGGGACGATCAGAAGCGAGTCAAGCTGCTTTGGTGGCAGAAACGTTGCTGTTAGCATTTGAACACTGCAGCCTGCTGTGGTGGTACCCGCCTACATCTCCGAACTTGGGAGGCTGAGCCAGGAGGGTCTCGAATTCGAGACCAGCCTGGCTACCGTAGAGACCCTGTCCCAAAAGGAAAACAAAGCAAGACATTTTGTCGCTGTTTTCTGCTGTCGTCCTTAACAGTTTCCTTTCTCAGTGATCGCCTGTGCTTCCCTGATTTCCATGACCAAGCTGGAATGGAGCCCAAAGGAGAAGGTGACGCTGACGTGGGCCCAGTGTCGGCCCGGGCTGGGCGGGGGATCCGGGAGGGGCCCGGTCACTGCGGGGATAGGTTGCACCTGCAGAGTGGACACGGACGGAACCGGGACTGATACAGTCCAGGGTAGGCCGTGTGGGCCGGGCCTCCACCCCCCACTCCAGGTGACAGGTGCAGCGCCACCGCCAGGGCTGCCCTGGCCGCAGGCTCGGCCACACCTGTGCTCGCCCAGGTGCCGATTTCCCAAATCTGAGTCCCTCGTTTTGGTTTCAAACACTTCAGGCCTCTGCTCGAAAGAGGGTGGAGCAGGTAGAGCGGGGCCTTACTGCTTGAGGCCCTCTCACGAAGTCACTAAGGTGCCCAGGCTGGGCTGGAACCTGAGATCCTCCTGCCTCAGCCTCCCAGAGCGCTGAGATGGCGGGCGTGCACAACCAGGCCCAGCGACTTCCTGGTCTTTATCTTGGATAAACCAAAGAATGTATTCCCAGGACAGAGGACAAGAAGCCCCTAACTGGACCAAGGGTTTCTTAGGTGGACGCCAAGCTGGGGGAAAGAAGGGTGGGTGACCCAGGAGGAGAGAGGGGGATGGACAGCAGGGAGTTCCCTGGGCCCGGGGAGCGGTGTCCCTGGCCAGGACCAAGCGAAAGGAGAGGCCAGGGCCACAGAAGGGCAGGGCCGGGCAGTGGGGTCAGGGGGCTTCACTGCCCACAGCCTCCCCACGAGAAGACTTCGGTCACTGAGGGACGCAGCCGGGCCTCGGGTGCCCAAGGAAGCCTGGACTTTAGGGGCCGATGGCCACTGTGCCCTGCCGAATGCAGCACTTTGAAGCCAGGCTCGGGTTGGGGGGCGCACACCTGTCATCCCAGCACTCAGGAGGCTGAGGCGGGAAGATGGCTGTGAGTTTGAGGCCAGCCTGGGCTCCATCGGACAGAAAACCAAATGTGACGTTAAAGTGGCCAGATCAGCGCCGGGACCAAGCCGCAGGATGCAGCAGGGCGCTCTTCCGGGGGGGGGGGCAGCTTCCTCCACCCTTCCCAGCACTGGGTGGCCGCCTCGCCCACAAATTGGCCTGACCCGCTGCACCCTGATCGCGTGGGGGAGCCCCCTGAAGGTGTGAGACGCGCCCATGCTCTCCTCACCCCGGAGCCACTGTGAGCCTGGGTTGGCCTCCTGCCCCCACGGATGACCGAGTTCTGCCCTGTGGCGCTGGGGAGTTTCCCAGGCTGATTCACTCACTCACTCACTCATTCGTTCATTCATTCATTCATTGGTTGGTTCATTCATTCGAGGCAGGGTCTCGCTGTGTGGCCCAGGCTGGCCTTGAACTCGCTGAGATCCTTCTGCCTCAGCCTCCCGAGTGCTCTGCTTACAGGCCGGGAAAGTGCTTATTTCTGTGGAGTCCTGACTTCTCCCACCCTCACCTACTCTGTGGTCCTCACGCTGCCTTTTGAAGTCATCTAGACGAAGTCCTAAAGCCAGGGCGAGGTCGCAGAACTACTCGGGTCCACCCTGGTGGGTCCCTGCCGTGTCGTCCGGTGCCTCAGTTACCTCGGTTTCGCCTCAAGCTCCAGGGTCCCTGCCCTGGGCGGCTTCCCTGTCTCACGTGTGCACAGTCGTTTTTAGGGCTCAATCCTGCGTCTTTTCTCTCTGCCAGGATTACGTGTATCACGTGGTGAGTGCCATCTGTGAGTGGACAGTGGCCTTCGGCTTCATCTTCTACTTCCTGACCTTCATCCGCGACTTCCAGGTGGGCTCCGATGGCTGGGGTAGGGACACAGCAACAGTCGCTGGTGGCAGGAAAAGGCACGTTCTTTCACCCACAGAGGCTTTGGAAACACACCTGTTGGCTTAGATGGCCTTCTCCTGCGTCCTCCGCCTTTGATGCTAAAAGCCATGTGTTGAAAAATGTTCCCAAGGGCTTCACCCACCTGTGTAGCTCAGGCTGGCCTCAGACTTGCTGAGATCCTCCTGCCTCAGCCTCCTGAGCGCTAGGATTACAGGTGTGCACTCCCACACTCAGCAATGAAGTGTTTTTAAAAATTGTTTTATTTGTATATGTTTAGTAGTGTATTTTGTGGGACTGGTATCTGCACGAGATGTGGCTTGATAATTTTCCATCCCTTTACCATCTCTAATAGAACGTGACCTTGAGGATATCCACGGAGATCAACGGCGACCTCTGAGGATGCCTCGCATCCCTGGCACCCGACAGGGACCTGCTGCCCATGGGCTGAGTGGGCCCATCCGGGACTGGGTTTCGTTAAGAATTCTTCCCACTTGTGCATTTCTGGGGGTTCATTTTCCCACAGAATGTAGAATGTTTATGACATTGTAGCAATATTTTTATACTTTTCTAAGCAGACACTTTTATAGTAACAAATTCATACACAAAGATGGGGGTTACAGAAAGCGGAGAGCTATTTTTGTACAGATCTTTTTCATTTTGTTTTTGTCTATGTGTGAACAATCTGTGGAAATACACTAAGTGAGAGTTGTAAGTTCAGTACACTTTTCAAAAAGTAAAATCAGTATAGTCATTTTAAAATTTCATTTTCCGAGGATGAACTGTATAATTGTTTTTTGACAAGATCTTGCTGTGTAGTTCAGGCTGGCCTTGAACTCACTGTGTAGCCTGGGCTGGCCTCGAATTGGCAGCAATCCTCCTGCCTCAGCCTCTCCAATTTGGTAACCACCACATCTGCCTGTATAATTTTTTAATTTTTTTTTTTGGTAACAGGGACCGAACTCAGGACCTTACGCTTGTGAGGCAGGCAGTGGAACCATGGAGCTAAATCCCCAGCTCTGGTGCATCAGTTTTTTTTATAATCACAAGACCATGTATAAAATTCAATTTATACCCGAGTTCGATCCCCGGTACCAAAAAAAAAAAAACAAAAAAAACCCACACACACACAAAAAATTCAATTTATAATGATCACAGTCTCAAATCTTAAAAATTTAGTTAATTAACACTAAGGTACTCTGATTTTTAATTGCACTAAGCAAACTTTCTACCATGAGGCCTCAAGACACTCCCTGCACACATTAACTCTGAGCACAGGGCCTCGCTCTGTGGCCCAGGCTGGTCATGAACTCGCAGCGATCCTCCTGCCTGGGCCTCCTGAGTGCTGGGATTCCAGGCATGGGCCAGGGAGTCTGAGGCCTGCATGGCAGATCCATTCCCTCTGGCCTTGCACCGATGCCGGCCTTGCGGGGCGCACTGAGGCGGCCCGGACCCCGCATCCGAGTCCATGACCGTGCCGAGTCCACCCACGGGCGGGAGTAGCTGAGGCTCGGTATTGTTTCTGTTTTCATGAACTTGCATTTCCTTCACCTCATGACTGAAAGAATAAAATAAAATGAAAATGTCCTTTCTGTTTAGTAACTTGTGTCCCTGCTCAGCCGTCGCCGGGGAGGAGAGCAGACCTTGGGTTTCGCAGAGCCTGGTTTGGACCCGAGCTTTTCTCTCTGTGCAGCTGCGTGCGCCTCAGAGCTTGACATCGCTGGAGACTCTCACCTGCAATCCCAGCACTCAGGAGGCCGAGGCAGGATTGCTGCGAGTTCAAGGCCTGCCTGAGGTACATAGCAAGACCCTGTCTTTAAAATAAAAAATCCAAGAACATGAAAAGGAGCACTGTGGGGGCCAGGATGTGGCTCAGTGGCGCCACGCCTGCCTGGCACGCACAAGGCCCTGAGTTCGATCCTCAGTACTGAAAAAAAGGAACACTGTGAAAGGCAGTGCTGTATTGCTTTCTTCTACCCACAGTTACGCATTTCGCTCCTCTCCTTACACGCATCCACTTTTTAATTGGGTTTTTATGAAAAGACAATCAAAAATGAACATTCCAAGGGTTTTCCTTTTTAACTTTTGCTGCAGGGTAGCAGATCAGCCAGGCAGTTTAGGCCCTTTGCCTTTCTTTTTTTTTTTTTGGTACCGGGGATCAAACTCGGGTCCTTGCGTTTGCACAGCAGGCGGCGAAACCACTGAGCTAAATCCCCAGCCCAGGCCCTTTGCCTTTCCATGTAGCAGTGTGTCCTGCAGACGGTTCCTCCCTCAGGACAGAGATTGTCCTTGTTTCATTTGCTTTTTGTTTTACACCTGTCCTGTTCTCCTGGGAGCCCATGGTAGCGACTCTTTAACCAGTCCTGATTTGAGGGAGAAATTCTCCATTGCATGTTGGGACAAAATGGTAACTTGCTGTCCTTAGTCACTCCCTCTTTTTCCTTCATTTGGTTTGTTTCTTTATTTTTTGTTTTGAGACAAGCCCTCACTATGTTGCCCAGCTGGCCTCAAGCTCCTGGGCTCAAGTGAACTTCTGCCTCAGGCTCCCAAATTGCTGGGAGTATAGATCCCCTCTACCATTCCTGAGTTAGGGCCTTTGTTTTTTGGTACTAGGGATCAAACTGAGGACCTTGTGCTTTCGAGGCAGGCCTCGGAACCACTGAGCTAAATCCCTGGCCCAGGTCTCGAACTAAGAGTGATCCTCCTGCCTCAGCCTCCCAAATGCTGGGGTCACGGGCACGCACCACCACGCCCAGCAAGATTAAGCTACTGCAAGTTGTGGTGCTGTAAACACACATCTGTGCACACCGCTGTGACATGGTGGCTTTAACTTGGGAGAGGACACTTAGCCAGCTCCGTCTTAGTTTCATGGGGAAACTGGGTCCTGGTCTCCATGCTGCCGTGCGCCTCCCTCCGGCCCCTCTCAGCTCCTCCTGCCCGCCTTCCCGCGCCCTCCCTTCGCATAAGCCCGTGTCCGTGCAGACACCCGTGTCTGGCCTACCAGGGCAAGGAGCTGCTGGATTAAATGCTGGAGGCGCAGCATCCTCGGGCGCCAGAGTCACCGATCCGATCCCCGCAGCTTCTGCACGGAACTTTCCCTAACTGTTTTGTTACCACAGATGCAAAAATAGAATCTGAACAAATCCCTCCCGAGGGCAGGACAGCAAAGCTGGCTGGGAAAACCCTCCACCGTGTGTGGCAGTTAGAGACTACACAACTGTCCCGGTGGCTGACTTTGGTCCTCAGCTGCTGCCTGCACAAACCAAACATTTCCCCAGAGTTAGGATTTGCTCCAGTAGAGCCGGGCATGGTGGCACACACCTATAATCCCAGCACTCGGGAGGCTGAGGCAGGAGGGTCTCCACAGTGAGACCCGTCTCACCAGCGTGGCTCAGAACGGTCACAGCAGGACCTGGAGGTGGAGGGGAGGAATGGGGCTGAGAAGCCAGAGGCACCACTGTGCTGTCGGCCACGCCGGGCACAGCTGTGGTCTGAAGCACAGAGCCGGTGGTTTCTGAGTGTAACACCTTGCTCTGGGGCCCGTGGGATCCCAGGGTCCAGGGAGGGAGGCGACCTCATGTAGTGACGGCTTCTGCCAGAGTCCAAACTTCAGCAATTTTCTTCCACCTTTTTTTTTTTTCTATACCAGGAATTGAATTCAGGGCCTTTACACTGAGCCACATCTCCAGCCTTTTAACCTTTTTAAAAAATTTGAGGACCAGGGATTTAGCTCAGTGATGCTGCCACCCGCCCCGCAAGCCCAAGGTCCCGAGTTTGAACCCCAGTACCAAAAAAAAAAAAAAAAAAAAATTGAGACAGGGTCTTATTACATCACCTAATTGCCCGGGCTGGGCTTGAGTTTGCAATCCTCCTGCCTCAGGTTCCCACAGTGCTGGCATTACGGGTGTGCGCCAGCACATGGGCTTTACTTCATACTTTTCAACGACTCTTTAACTAAAATAAGCAAAATAAGAGACAGATGAGACACAGAGAGATCTTTTGCAAAAGGGCAGGGGGCCAAGTGATGGGGGAGGGAGATTTCTCTGGAGTCTAAAGGGGTTTGGGTCTCCAAGACGGCAGTTTGCAGGAGCGGACAGCAGGGGGCGCAGGGGACCGCAGAAAGGAAAACGCGTCTGCAACCGGACCTGGAGCCGCGCCGCCCTTCCAGGCCCGTGGAAAGCTACTGGGACAAACGCCTTTGATTTGGAGACAGAGCCAGAGGAGAGGCATCCTCGGCCTTTTCCCTTCAGGGACAGAGAATCACAGGGCGCAGCTGCTTTCCTTGTTCGCAAAGGCCTTGCGTTCACTCTGGGCAGCCGCGCTTCGGCAAGTTCTTACTGAGCCTGGGGGGCGGACAGGAAATTCTTCATCAGTTCTCCGGTTTTAAGGAAAAAACAGTCAAGCATGCTGGCACACACCTGTAATCCCGGAGCTCGGTAAGCTGAGGCAGGAGGATCGCTGAGAGTTCAAGGCCAGCCTGAATCACATAGAAAGAAAACTTTACTAACCAAAGGAAACTTTATATGGACTTTAAACGTCTTTTCTTCAAAAGAATATATAAATCAACCAGGCCTAGAGGTGCATGCACTCTGGCAGGCTGAAGCAGGAGAATTGCAAATTCAACAGTCTGGGCAACTTAGGGAGATCCTGTCTCAAAAAGGGTGGCGAGGGCCGGGGATGTAGCTCAGTGGTGCCGCTGCCTGCTGTGCAAGCAAGGTCCTGAGTTCGATCCCCGGTACCAAAAAAGGGGCAGTGAGGCAGGAGTGGCTCAGTGGGCAGGCCCTGGGTTCAGGCTCTAGGACCCCCACTGACAGGGCCGGAAATGTCTTCCGCCTGAAGGACTTCCTCTTCCTCCCGCTGGTGCTGGGGGTGACCTAACAGACTCACCTGCATGCACGGTAACCTCATCATCCTCAGCCCACGCTTGTGGTACATAGGCTTACTGCCTGGGAAGCTGGCCATGTACAGTGGACCCTTGACTTACGAACTCAATTTGTTCCCGAGGGCAGGTTGTAACCCAAGTCACCTCTCTCCAGCACACAGGCAGATCTCAGTGTCCGTAGAGAGACACCGGGGCCAGGATTTCTCAGTGAACCCCACACAGGAGAGGATGCTGTCCTGTTCCTTCCAGAACTCCTTAAGGGTTAAACCTGTGTCTGAGACCATCTGGAAGCACAAGGCTGGCATTTGGGTCATAACTGAAGACTTTGGTCATAAGTTAAAACTAAACTTCTGGTTGTAACTCAAGTCATTCATATAGGGCTGGTTGTAACTCGAGGTCCACTGCACACAACACATCTTCATTCTCTTGCCTCCCTGTTCCTCCCTCTATCTCCTGCCCGCCTTCCCTTTTGCCAAAGGTCCCCTCGGTTTCCAGTCCCTGCCTTCACTTTGCCCTGAGTTCTTCCCACCCGGATGGCACGGTGCATGGCGAGACAGGGTCTCACTATGTATCCAGGCTGGCCTCCAACTTGGGTCGATCCTCCTGCCTCAGCCTCCAAGTGCTGTGCTTCCAGGCGTGCGCCACCAAGCCTAGCTTAGGGGGGAGTTTTCTTAGCGCAACAACTGCACTAAGAAAATTCCACGTTTCCTAGGAATACGGCCTGGGCAGTTCACAGACCACCCACATCCAAGTCCTGCCCACGAGGAGCTGCTTTCTTTTCTTTTTTTTTCTTGGTACCGGGATCAAACTCAGGACCTTCTGCTTTCAAGGCAGGTGGTGGAACCACTGAGCTACATCCCCGGCCCCTGTGGGGCTGCTTTCTGAGCGCTGTCCTGGTCACAAGGAAAAGTACATTTAGGCGTCATCTCAGTGTTCCTTGCTTCTACTCCAGCTCTTCTGCCTCCTCTCAGTCAGAGTTGGGGTCTCCTGGTTACACTGGACCTCTTCTCAGCTCTGCAAGGGATCTTTCTTTAGAGTGAGTGGGCTGGGAGTGGAGGCGCACACCTTCAATCCCAGCACTCAGGAGGCTGAGGCAGGAAGATCACCCTGAGTTCGAGGCCAACCTGGGCTGCATAGTGAGTTCAAGTGCAGCTTGAGCTACACAGCGAGACCCTGTCTCAAACAAACAAAATGTTAGTTTTCCAAAAGAAGCCCAGACAAAGGGCGGGCAGGTAACTCTGGAGTATTTCTCATACCTGTACGTGAAAATTCCATTTTGATGCATGAATGAAATTAGAAAATTTTATTTCCCTATGTGAGAGTTTAAATAACATTCTCAAACCCCCAGAGGGACAGAGCTCACTGTTCCCTATGGAGGCTTGGTCGTCCCCTGTAGGGCCAGTGTCCGAGTGAGTCAGAGTGTGAAGGGGGAGTTTCCCAGGCCACAGAGCCATCCACTCCCAGCAGCTTCGAGTCCGGGTCCTACAGGGAAGGCGGCACCTGCCGGCTCCCACCCAGCATGACGGTCACGGTGTGGACCTTCCGTGCAGGTAGCACAGCTTCGCATTTTCTGTGAGGTTTCTGTCCGTCTCCTGCCCAGTCTGTTCCCGAGACACCGTGGACTGCGAGGCTCACAGACCAGGGTTATGGGCGTGTGCCACCATGCCCGGCCCTGTCAGCACTTCTTAAGTCTGCGTCTGTCTTTCCCCTCTTGTTGCCATTGGCTTCTTTTCCTCATGACCAGGAACTCCTTGGTAAGGTCCTGGAGTTTCTCACACCCGCCTGCTGGGGTCTGACGCTGTCACACCCACACAACACACACACACTTGACTAGTGACATGGGGCAGACCGTGAAGGGAGGGTACTGGCTGGCTCAGTCACTTTCCTGTCACTGGAGTTTATTCAGGCTCACAGTTGAGGTGGCTTTCGTCCATGGTCAGCCAGCTCTTAGGCAGCAATGGCTGGGTGGAAGGGCCTGGTGGAGGAAAGGTGATCACTGCTTCTGCGCAGAGAGGCAGCAGAATTCGTGGGTACCTGGGCTGCGATCACCCACAGAGAAGCATGTGCCTGCCCCGCAAGCCCCCAGTACACCTTCGCTGGGGCTCCAGGCGAGGTCACGGCCCCAGTCTTGCTCCACAGATGCACAGGAAAAGGACACTGGGAATGTTTAGGCCCCTGTGTGATGTGGGAAGCATCCAGGTGGGGAATCAGCCCTGGTAGAAGAAAGAACCCCAGAGACCAGCCCCTGGCATAGGCCTGCTCCTCCCTTGAGAGAACCAGATCTTCTGGGACAGAAGGAGGAAGACAGCCGTTGCTGCTTGAGGGAGGAGATCCGTGCTGTCACTGAAGCAAGCTCCTTTCTCACAGGCTGGCGCAGTAAGGTCTCCAGGGAGTGGACGGGCTGGGCGACATCAGGGGAATCTGTGTGCCCGTCCTCTTCGAAGGAAGTATGGGCAGCCTGCTTTCTGCGGGCTCTTTGCACCTTGTTCTCTAGAATGCAAGCAGGCCGACTCCTCTCTCCTCCTGCTAGGGAGCAGAGGCAGTGATGAGGGCAACAGCTCCAAAGCCACCAGGGTCAGAGCAGCCCACATGCCAGAACTTCAAGACCGACCTGGGCTGGGGGACAGGCCTTCCCGGTGGGAGCGGGTCCCGGCCTTCGTGAGCCGGGTGGCTGCGTTTCCTCCTATGGCCAGTAAGAGGCGCTGTGGTTCTGCAAGTTGGAGCATGGATTTCTGAGCACTGGTCAGGCCTCTTGTCCTCTTCCTCAAATTGACGGAACTCGCCAAGAGGGGCAGGTCTGCAACCTCCTGGTCAAATTCGGACCCGTGAACTTGAGGTACCAAGGATAAAGAAACCTAGCATTTCCCAGTGAAGGGCCACCTGCCCCATCTTCTGCTGGGTATTTACCAGACACTTGGCTAAAAACTACAAGGTGGTTTTTTGCCACTTATAACCCCGGCAAGAAAGTAACTGCAGTTTAGGACTCCTCACCTTAGCGGGGCTGTGTGAAGTGTTCAGGATGACAGAGTGGTACAGCCCAGCCAGACCGGAAGTCCACCAGACCGGAAGTCCTCCAGACCGGAAGGCCAGATGGATTGACTCTGCACAGGAAGTGAGGTCTGCAGCCTGCCTGGTGTTGCTGCTCCTCCCAGCGGGGCCCCACATAAGGCCCCAGACGTGGATTTGGGGAACAAAATCAGGTGTGTATGCGTGTAGCAGCAGCTGGCACCGAAGTGCTGTGAATCACGTGTTTCCGCTCCAGCTCGGGAAAGGAGACCTGACACTGGGCGGTTTGCGCTTTTGACATTTCGCGTTCAAAACAAGCCCCGTGGCCGGTGGGTCCGTGTGGGGCATGCGCCTCCTGGGAGGGGGCCGGGCTTCCATCTCCAGGCCACAAAATGTAAACACAAGCGTCGTTTCTGATCTGAATGAATTGTGCTGACATCCTGTCACGGTGTATCACGCTTCTCTATTCAGCCTGCTGTCGGTACTGTTACTCAATAAACTGGAGTGAGCGAGAGATCCTGCTGGTCTTCAGAGACCGAAGTGGGTTCCAGTACCAAAATGATTTTGATTATTGATTTGGCATAGACCCCGAAACATTCCCAAATCAGTGGTTGGCAGGGACAGGATTCTGAAAGAGAAAATAACAAGCGCGCGCGCGCGCGCGGACACACACACACACACACACACACACACACACACACAACCTAGCAGCTTCAAAGCCTCTCACACAGTAATGGATTCCTTATGGATCACATGGCTGGAATTGTGAAAGAAGACAAAGAACTAGAAGGAATCATATTTCTTTAAACAGAAAAGATTAAAAAGAAAAGATATTCCTTTGAAAAGTCAATTTTTCTAAAGGGACTAGGAAAACAAACACCTAACATAATGAAACTCTTAAAAGTGTGTGTAAGCAGCACAATAGGAGACCAGGATGAATGTAGCAAGGCGACCACGTGAAGCCAGAGAGCGAGCTCGTCTGTGCTCTGCCAGGCGACACAGAGGGACAAAACACAGAGCATCACACTACAGGTGTCATCTCGTGGCCGGGGGTGGGGCGGGGGTGTGCAGCGTGGTCGGAGAGGAACGTTCCAGAATAAAGAATGTTGTAGAATGAAGAACTATTCCAATCATATTCCTGTAGCCTATGGAATGAAACCTGTTTATATCATCCTGAAATTAATTGTTCAAATTTTAGCATCCCAGCCAATAATCCACCAGCAGTTTCCTTGTTCATAACTTTTCTTGGTCCTTGGAGCTTCTCTATTTATAAAGCTGCTCCGAGACAGCTTCTTCCGTCACAGAGGCTGGGATCATCTTGGGACACTGGAGGGATGGATGCCCTGGGCCAGGACCGGGAGGTTTTTGTCTCAGGAGGCCACCTCGGATCCCTTTAACTCATGGTTACTGGCGTTTGGGAACAGGATTTTGCAAGAGGCTAGGACAGGAAAAGAAGGAGCCTGAGAAGGAGGTGCCTACAAGATGGAGGGGGCAAGAGGGAGCTGAGCACTCCCAGACTTGAGTGCTGGATGCAGATCCATGGCTCATGGCAGCCGGGCCCCCTGAGGCCTGGTTTGCGGGCCTCGTTGAGGTTTGCTCATCAGATTCACGTAGATCTTACCCACCGAACTGGCAGAAATCCAGCGGCAATGCACAGAGGCCGGAGGGCAGCCCCTCTTGGAGGTTTCAGGGTGATATTTTAGAGAAAATGAAAAGGAACTAGTTTACATGCCTGGAAATTGTTTCCCAGAAAAGTGATGTGGGCTAAAAATAACCAGTTCCTGAAAGAGTCATCTGCATCTCTTGGTGCTGCGTCTAGTCTAGTAATTTTCTTAGTGGAAGCACGTATGGTGAGGATTTTCTAAGTGATCCGGGGCGAGAGGTAGAGCACTGTGTCATTACCCACTGAAAGGTGTAAGGACACTCGGGGGACTTCAGGAGGCCCCTATCTGAGGTGCATGGGAAGTGAGGCTGGCGAAGAAAAGAAAAGGGAAAAGAAAAGAGAATGAGCTTTGTCATCAGAGTGCTCGGGGTGAAGCCTCCCTCACTAAGACCTTGGTTGCTGCTCATCTATCATCCTGAGAGCTCATGCTCATAGGTGGGGCTTCTGGGAGGTGATGGATCATGAGAACTCACAGCTGACTGGCAGTTAGGAGGTGGGGTCTATTGGAAGAGGCAGGGTCACTGGAAGGGGCAGGGTCACTGGAAGGGTTTATCTTCCTCCCTGGCTCCTCCCTTGACTCTTCTTCCTGTCCCCCATGCCGTGAGCAGCTCTCCTCCAGCCCCTCTGCCATGCTACCTGCTGTTGGAGCCAGCAGACTGTGGACTGAAACCTCTAAAACTGTGAGCTGAGGTAAACCTCTCCTTGTTTGTGGGAGTTTGATATTGTGTCTCAGCAGTGAGGGAAGTAAATGAGACAGGCAATAATAAGATAACCAGCATACTACAGGATAAGTAAGTGCTATGTTAGCCCTAAGCACTTACCATTCTGTCTGTTTTCATTTTACTTGGTCCCGAGAATAGTCCCATGAGGTAGGTACTATCATTGATGCCACTTTACAGAGAAAGATAACAAATGTCAGTGAGGCTGGACACTCCATCTGCTATCCCGTGCCGAGTAACAAGCAGTCCCACAGTGCCATGACTTGGAACAGCCACCCATGTGTGAGGCCTGTGTTGCCATGAGAAGTCGGGCCATACAGAACAGTCGCTCCCAGGGCCGGCACTGGCTGTTGGCCCTGGGCGGGGGCACCAGTGGGTCCGTGGCCCTCCATATGACTCCCTTGGTTCCAGGGAGTAGGGGGAAGAATCCTCCTTGAGGCCTCAGAAAGTCCCCTGGCAGGCGAGTAGCCACAGCAGTCACTGCTGACTAAAGTCAGGGCAAGGGACACAAGTGCCAGCTGTGAGGGAGAGGTCGCCCGAGTCCCTAGGAGGGGAGGAAGGGAGTCCCCAAGAGAGAGTGACAGCCACCAGTGCTGTCCCCAGCATCACCGAGCGGGTCAGTGAGAAACTGCCAGCTGTGCCTTCTGCCCCTGGGCCACACGTGTGCACACATGTGCATGCATGCACACACACACACTCATGAAGCAGCACACTCCATTGGAGGAAAGACCTGCACGCTTAGAGTTGGGGTCCTGGCCGTCCCTGAGGGGCCATGTGCTGAAAGCTTTGTCCCCAGGGTGGCGTCACCAAGAGGGCGGGACCTGTGGGGGTGGGGCCTCCTGGGGGTTTCCCAGGTCCCTGGGGAGGGGCACTGCTCCCTCTTCTTCCTGTTCTCCACTTCCTGTCCGGAGGCTCCAGGTCTGCTGCACCCTGTGCTCTGCCCTGATGCGCTGACGGCCACAGGGGCCCTGGGAGCCCAGTAAACCTTTCTTCGATGGAAGCCGATTGCTGGGTATTTTGTTACAGTGGGGGAAAGCTAACACTGGTACAAAAGCAAGGACTCTTTAAGACCACAAGCTGAAAAACACTCATGTCCATGCCCTTCTCCCCATGTGTGCAGCATGTTATGGTTATTTTTTAAAATAGTTTTGGTTTTTTTGAGACAGGGTCTTGCTATGTATTCCAGGCTGATCTTGAGCTCACTATATAGCCCAGACTGGTCTTAAATTTGTGGTGATCCTCCTGCCTCAGCTTCCTGAGTTGTAGGATTATAGGAGTGCACCACCACACAGAGATATTATTTCTTTTTTAAATTAAGAAATTTTATTTTATCTCATTCCCTCCCCTCCCCATGTACAAAAGCTTTGTTTCCATCTTTTCCTTCTATTTTCACTTTTCTTGTCCCTTCCCTTCTCCCTCCTCCTCCCTTGTTCCCCTTCCCATTTGAACACTTTCTTCCCATTTCCCAACACCCATTTACATCTCAGTCCTCATTTGCACTTTTGATTTCTCACACCAGAGAAATAATGTGGTGTTTAAACATGTGTGTACAATTTATTTCAATGGTCTTAAAACCATTTAGCTATAAATGTCTGAAGCTCATCCTTCTTTTTTTTGGTACCAGGGATCGAACTCAGGACCTTGTGCTTATGGGGCAGGCAGGGGCACCACTGAGCTAAATCCCTGGTCCCTGAAGCTCATCCTTCTTTATGGCAGAGTAGTATTCCACTGTATAAAAAAACACATTTTCTTTATCCATTTGTTGGTTGATGGGCATTTGGGCTGTTCCCAAGATATAGCTGTTACAAACTGTGACTGACATATTATTTCTTGAACTGTCACAAAAATTACATCTGCTAAAGTTAAAATTCTTTCTGATTAATTGTATTTTTAAAATTTATTTATTTATTTATTTATTTATTTATTTTTGGTACAAGGATTGAACTTGGGACCTTGTACATGTGAGGCAGGCAGCAGATTTCTGATGAATTTTAAATTACCTTGCCTGGTGGCTTCCCTCTGTTGGGCCTCATGGAGTTGTGACCTTCATCATCTTTTTCTAGGATATTGCTTAGAATTGTTTGGAGAGCTGGTTTGGTTTTCATGAAATTTCTCAGGTGTTCCTTGTCATGGAAGTATCTAATTTCCCCATCGATTTTGAAAAGTAATTTTGCAGGATACAACAGTCTACATTGGAAGTTATTTTCCTTTAGGGCTTGAAATACTTCACTCCAGGCTCTCCCTAACTTGAGGGTTTGTTGAGAAGTCTGCTGTGATTCTGATGGGCTTTCCTTTGTAGGTGATTTGTTTCTTTTCTCTAACTGCTTGTAGGATTTGGTTCTTCTGTTTGTTTTTTTGTTTTTGGTACTGGGGATCAAACTCAGGACCTTGCACTTGTGCAGCAGGCGCCAGAACCACTGAGCTAAATCCCTGGGCCCTATTGTAAATATCTTTGTTGCTTCTATTTAGAACCCTTTTGGAATGATTGCTTCTCAGAGGCATCTTCCAGATATAGCTGGTCTTTAGGTTTTGAGTCTCTAATGGCTCTGAGGCTGTCTCATTTTCATTACACCAGGAAGGACAACTAATTAGATCAATCACAACACCTTAGCCCAAGTGATACAGTCAGCAACACAATAGCATCAAGTACCTCTTAGAAAATGACAATTTGTGGTAGTTATTAATCTATCACCTTTAACTGTGTGAATTAAATCAAAATTGAGGACCAACCCAACATATGTTTATAGTGAATAAACTCTTCAATATAGCAACTTTACCCTTCAGGATGGGGAGTTAGAAGGAGTTGGGAGGGAGGGATAGATAGGTAGAAGGTTAGGGGAAGATTGGCAGTGAAGCCAGAGGACACAGGTGAGAGAAGGAAAAAGAGAAGAAAGAAAAGTAAAGAAGAAATTTGAATTAGTATAGAAGAAATCTGAATTAGAAATCCAGAACAGGAACATAAAGGGAGATGAACAATGTGGCACAGCAAGAGAGCAAGTGTGAGAGAGAGAGAAAGAAAAGAGAAAAGAAAGGAAAAAAAGAAGAGAAAAATAAAAATTTGAAAAGAGTAGAAAAAAATTAAAAATAAGAGCAAAAGAAAAATTTGAAAATAACAAATAAAAAATGAAAATGAAGGGCCTCCTTCAGGGTATGTCTCTGCTGTCACAATAGACAATGTGGGCAGCAGTGTGCAGATATAAGTCAGTGAGTCTCAGCAAGCCAGTCGCAGACCCGTGAGATTCAGGCTGATTTCTGGCTGCAAGTCCCAAGTGAGCTCCCTGTCCTCCTGCAGGGTTGAACTCTGCAAGGCTCTACTGCAGGTTCCAGCTGCCCTTCCCCTGGAGATAGTCCAGGTTCCCGTGGGAGGTGAGGATCCCTCCAACTTACCTAGCACAGTGATCTGGTGTGGCTTTATTGCAGAGATTCTCTTCACTTTTCCAGTGGGCTTCAGTTTTTATCAGGGAGCCTGAGAGAGGGCCTCTATCTGTTGTTCACTTCTGCTCCATCTTGTGGAGCTCAGGACAATGGCCTTTATGCCCCCCTGTGCCTCTGTAGTGTGGAACCAGGTAGCGGCATGGCTAGGAGGCCAGAGGTGGGCGGGAGTGGTGGTGCTGGCATGGCTAAGCTGGTTGCTGTGGGCATGGCAAGTGGCAAGGCTGGTGGGTGTGGCATGGGCTGGACAGAGCGAGGCTCCAGGCGGCCAGGGACCTCTCTCTCTGCCCACATGGCTAAGCTGGTCACTGTGAGTGTTGGCTTCTACCATTTTCATTTGCAAAATCCTTTCTCTTTCTTCACATTGTAAGGAAAGCCAGTATGACTGTTGTCAGTTTTTAATGTAAATTACCAATATTTAGAGCCCCTGTCGGGGGGATGAAATAAAAGCAGATGTGCTCCCCTATGCTGGCCTCAAGTAATACCACATTAGAAAACAGAATTGTCAGGCTGGGGATTTAGCTCAGTGGTTCTGCTGCCTACCCCCAACCACAAGGACCCGAGTTCGATCACTGATACCAGAAAAAAGAAAAAAAAACAGTATTGTCAAGTCTTGTTAAACGTATTTCAAGGAAGTGAACATTTGCTGAATGCAAACAAGGACAGAGCATGGCCTTTTTACTGTGTATATAGAATTTGGTGCTGAGGAGCCTGAGGCCAGAGAGCTGAGGACCCAAAGTGAGTCTGTGGCTAGTTGGGGTCCCTGCCTGGCAGCCCTATCCCCACCTGGAAGGCTGACTGTGGTGGTGGCCACCATCCTTTGAGTCCCCCGGGTCCAAATCCTGTCAGTCCAACTTTGCAGCTCCCCTCATCTCCTAGACCATCTCTGCCACGTGGATCTGGGGTGGGCCTGGGATTTGCTTTGGCTGACAGAAGTGGTGGGGGAAGGCCAGGCCTCAGGAAACTTTGTGAGCTTCTGCTTGGTCTACTGGAAACATACGAGGGCTACACTGACAATCCTGGGTGCCTTTGTCCATTTCTGCTGCTGTAACAAGAGGCCCAGGACAGAGTAGAAGAGATTCTGGAGGCCAGGAAGTCCCAGACTGTGGTGTTGGGCTCTATCCTTCCAAGATGGCGCCTTCAACGCTACTTCCCCTGAAAGGGATGAGTGCTGTGTCCTCCTATGGTGGAGGGACAGACAGGAAATACCTCCCCTATAAGGTCGTCAGCATATTCATGAAGGCCTCACCCTCCTGACCTAACCATCACTTGAAGGCTCCACCTCTTAACACCATCTGATGACCAGGTTTCAACATAGGAACTAGGGTGGTGGGGACACATTCACACCATAGAACCGGGGAAGCCTGATAAAGGGTGGAAAGTCCCGCCCAGGAGATACCGGTTACTCCCCCAAAAGCCAACTAGCCAACCACCACATCTGCACCACCCAGCCCAAGTCATCAGAGCTCAGAGTCATCTCAAGACCAGTCTGCCACAAAGGATGAACCTGAGTCATCTGAGGAAAACGGATGCACTTCGAGGCCACAGCATTACGTGAAATAAAGCAGACACCCGAGCTTGATATCACATAGTTTCTCTAATTTAAGAAACCCAAAGTATAGATAAGGAGCAAAATAAAAGAGAGATCATAGGAAACGGGTAGATCTTTCTCAGATGGGAAGAGGCACAAGAAACGGAAGGGAAAGAGAGAGAGGGAAAGGCGACAGAAAAAGAATTGAGATGTGTTATGTACATGCAGCTACTCATGTGAGGAATGGAAACTGTTCTGCAAATGTGGACTAATAAAAATAAAAATTAAAAACACTTCCCTGTGGACTCATGAGCAATAATATACACTTTTTGTCTTACACAGAACTTAGCAGTCCTCTTTTCTTTGTAAAGCGATTGATCATAAATGGAATAAGTTCATAAGCACAGTGTAGCACCTCTTGCTGCCATAGTGCTAAAGGGGTCACAGATAATATGTAAAGGAGTAGACATGGCTGTGTCCAGGTAAAACTATATTTAGAAAAACAGGCATGTGCCACTAGGCTGTAGTTTGCTGGCCTCTGATTTTAAGCCTTTGAGTTTTGAGGGCATTTTGTTATACAGCAAGAACTAGCTGATACATGACATGATTCTAAACTGGCATCCCAAATAAAGAATAGCATCAAAATATGTACCAATGCCCCTCCTCAATGCCCACACAGAAACCTCCAAGCCCAAAATCTCCTGGAGGCTTTGTTTTTTCCCCAGGGCTGCTATGTGCACGTGTACAGGTTGTGCACTGCACAACTGTAATCAATCTGCAGGAAGTAAAATACAAACTGCCCCTCCCATAATCCTGCAGTGCAGAATTTACAACAGCCCAGCCATACATAATTATTTTGATCTCTGTACCCTTTCCATACATTTCTTATTTTGCCCCTAAAGATATGTCTATACCTGGGCCATTAGCTCAGTGGTTCCACTGCCTGCCTTGGAAGCGCAAGGACCTGAGTTCAATCCCCGGTACCAAAAAAAAAAAAAAAACGATATGTCTATACCTCCTACTATGTGCCAGACACTAACTAAGGACCACAGACACAGAGAGGGACATGATCAAGTCTGGCTTTGAGAGGCTCAGAGTGGACAGACATGTAATCGGATGGGGTGTGTGCTGCACAAGTCTTTCTCCTCTGTTTTATCTTGAGTTACCTATATTAGAGTTGGATGAAAGTTTGATTTTAGTGCAAAAGTCTTTTTTTGGGGGGGGGGTTAGTTTTTTGAGACAGGGTCTTGCTATGTAGCTCAGGCTGGCCTTGAACTCACGGTGATCCTCCTGCCTTAGCCTCCTGAGGCCTGGGATTACAGGTGTGCTTTGCCACACCCAGATATTGTAGTGCAAAATTCTGAAGGCAAGCACGATGTCTTATTTATCACAGCCCACAGCTAATGCTATGCTTGGCGCAATGTAGGGGCTCAGAGAGGATTTTCCGACAGCATCAGATGTACCAACAGCAACAAGGGTAACCATGCACTGGCTCTTCACATGGGTTGCTGAACAGAAAGTGCACATTTATGGCTCAGCCCTGCATGTCCCTGGCTCATTGGGCACCCACTAGACTGCATTTCCCAGCATTC
The DNA here is from genome assembly GCF_053883595.1 of Heterocephalus glaber. Taxonomy (NCBI): domain Eukaryota; kingdom Metazoa; phylum Chordata; class Mammalia; order Rodentia; family Bathyergidae; genus Heterocephalus; species Heterocephalus glaber. The sequence continues at coordinate 19,196,832 of NW_028258357.1, forward strand.
CTTACAGTCAGGTGTAGACTGCATTTCCCAGCAGTCCTTGCAGTTAGGCCATGTGGCAGTGTCCTGGGCTATGGCGTGGAGCGAGGATGATATGCATGTAAGTTTGGTCTGTAAACATCCTTTTGCTTAATGTGTATTCTCTCTGTTTTCATCTTGTGCTAAATAAGGAGAAGGTTCTGCTGAGCTAGAGGAGGAGGAGGAACCACAGGCTCCAAGGAGCCATGGCCTGCTTTGCCAAGGGTTATCAGGCTGAGCAGGAACAACCCCACTGGGGACGGGAAGGGGACGTGTGATGTGCGTGATGTCTTCCTCATGTACTGCAAAACATGGACTAACAAAAAATAAAAACTGAACAAGGGCTGGGGATTTCGCTCAGTGGTTACAGCGCCTCCCTCACAAGTGCAAGGTCTGGAGTTCAATCCCTTGTACCAAAACCAAAAAACAAAAAACAACTTTAGAGAAGATGTAGTCAGAAGGTACCTTGTGTACCCAAACTGATCATTTTTATCAACCAAAAATGGATCTTTATTATTGAAGTTTTTTTTTTTTGGTACCAGGGATCGAACTTGGGTCCTTGCGCTTGCGAGGCAGGCGGTGGAACCACTAAGCTAAATCCCCGGCCCTTATTATTGAAGTTTTGATATGCCTTCAGGAAAAGTCTAAAATTTGGTTGAATTATGCAAAAGATTTAATGATATTAAAATAAGACTCTTGTTTTGCCTATATTTCTATAATTCTAAGAATTCCCACAGTGAAATCCCTCATACCACATAAATATACCCTGAAGATTAATCTTTTTTTTTTCTTTGTGCCGGGGATCGAACTGGGGTCCTTGCACTTGCACAGCAGGCAGCGAAACCACTGAGCTAAATCCCCGGCTCACTGAAGATTAATCTTTACAGTGTCAGGTGATTCAGTTATTTTATATAGTAATAATGAAACCTCTACTAAGTTTCCTCTCACAAAGAAAATTAAGTACAACTTTTATTATGTTTAAACAACTTACATTTTAAAATTATTTCAAGGAGTCCACTGGTGTGCGATAAATTCTGATAAGCTGATTCAGAAGTAAAGGCTACTTTTCACACCTTTCTTTATTGCCTAGAAATAGGATCTTTCAGACTGCACACACTCCCCTTGGCGGTGCGCTTCCTGGACCCCACATCAGAGACTGTGAGAGAAAGCCGTATTGTGACCCTCGTGATAATAAAGCGCTTCTCAGTTCTGAAACCACCGAGGAGCCTCAGTCTGCGGCTGAGGGTGGGAGACCCACTGGGCTCCGGAAGCTCCTACGTTTCCACATAGCAGGGTGCTAGGAGCACATCAGCGGCGACGAAGGGACGCGTCTCTGAGGGAGCAAGACCGCGGACGTCAGATACAGGCACAGCAAGGCAGGCCTAACACAAAAGCAAGCTGTGATGGAAGTTTAATCGTTTTATGAAGTAGGGAAGTGTTTACACTGAGAACTTCTTTCTGCTAGTGATTATGTCTGTTTACAGTATGCAGATGCCTACTTACTTCTAGCTGGGTAAGCTTGCAAGCACACACATGGACATTCTGACTTGGCCAAATGACCCTGGAAGAAGTACTAAGACTGAACGTAGGGTTTGGGCAGCATAAATAGGAGGACCGTGATGGGCACAGACACTGGTAACGGAGTAGAAGGTGCCCAGGCGGTCACACAAGAGCCAGGGAAGAGAGACAGGCACACACTGCATGTTAAAACACGGATTACTGCATGTGCTGAAGAGATATGCTAACCTACAAAACCTAATCTCTCACCGAAAATGAAACCTCTAGAATCAAAACTCATAGTAAAGAATACAGATATTTTAGACTATGATAATAGAATGGATCAAACCTAATAGGTTAGGTACTTCATGCATGGAAAACCTAACACGTCATTTCTACAAAAGTTATTCGGCCTAACTGATCATTTTACAATCGAGGAAGCGACTCAGAGCAGTGAAGTGACCTGGGGAGGCGCACACTAGGAAGCCCGGGCTGGGGCCTCCCACTCCTGGCTTCCAGCCAGGGCTCACAGGTTCTCCATCTGGCTCCCAGAGTCAGGCTCCATGTGCTACTGGGTCCAGCTCTGGGGAAGCCTTGGTCCGAGACTGAAGACTTCCCACCCAAACAGCGCCGTGGACCAGGCCAGGGCTGAGCCAATGGTCTCTAAAGATTCTAGAACTGGTTTCAAACATTCCGACACTTTCATGTGTTTGGTTTTTTTTTGTACTGGGAATCAAACTCAGGGCCTTACACTCACCAGGCAGGTGCTGTGCCTCTGAGCCACATCTCCAGCCCCTTTCTTTGGTTTGGTTTTTTGAGACAGAGTCTCACTTTTTGTAGTTCAGGCTGGCCTTGAACTCACTAAGGAGCCCAGGCTGAACTTGAACTCACGGTGATCCTCCTGCCTCAGCCTCCTGAGTGCTGGGATGGCAGGTGTGCACCCCCATGCCCGGTTTGCCTTCACACATTGAACTCTGTGTTGCTTGCTGTGCACATACAGCTCACTCATAGATTCACTTTCTTCTTTCTCTGTATCTACTCTACGCCCAGCACCTTCACCCCACTCTGCAAACCGTTCCGTATGTCTGTAGTCTGTTTAATGCATACATTTTACCAGTGCCAACTCACACCAGCCGTAGGAAGCTGGAAATGGGGCACAGGAAGCCGAAGTGGCTGCCTCAAGGTCAGAGAGAGGTCAGCAGTAGAATACAGAGGGGAACCAATGCTGTGCAGTACCAGTATTTACTAGGATACTTTTCCAGGGCTGGGGACGGAACTCAGGACTGCACACATGCCAGGCCAGTGCTCTACCACTGACCTCCACCTCCACCCGGGTGCACACGATCTCCCATGCTGTATCATATGGATTGCTTGGACCCCTGCCCTCATTCTTCTGCCCGCAAGGTGATGCGCATCACATGAAGACTGCTGGGGAGAATTCGGATCCTGTGCGTATAAACCACTCCACCCCGGGACCCGTGTCTAGGAACACTAATGTGACTTTGCAGATAATACCCACTTGAGAGTTAGGTGTCAGAGAACCATGCTGGACACAGGCCTTTAGCGCACTGCTGGCCCTTGGGAGTTCTTGATATGGCCATGAATTGTAAGCCAGAGGAATAAGTAAGGCTAGATAGAGTCTGGAAATGACTCAGGAGTGAGGGCCGTTGGTAGCAATATTGCTGGATCTTGGTTTGGACAATAATAGGTTCAGAAGGCTGGATTTGCTCTGTGTAAATATAAAAATAGCGAGGAACAACATAAGTCTTCACGTACCTGTTCCACAGTGGTAATTTCTGCAGACTTAGACTCTAGCCGTAACATTTACTGTGCAATATAATTAACCCATCTGCTTAAGCCATTAGGCTGCAAAGCCAATGGGACACACGTCTTGAGAATAAAAAAACAAGAATGATTCTCAGTTTCAAGTGAATTTTCAAAAAAAGAGTAAGGCAAAATAACAGAATTTCTCAATTCTCTCCCATCATATAGATTTCTTTGAGGTTTAATAATATTTTTTTTTCCAGTACTGGGATCGAACTCAGAACCTTGTGCTTGCCAGGCAGGCACAGTGCTGCTGAGCTACATCCCCAGCCCAGAAGTTTAATAATATTATAAACAGGCAGGCATGGTGGTGCATGGCCGTGATCCCAGCTCTCGGGAGGCTGAGGCAGGAGATTGCTGAAAGATTGAGGCCAAGGGGCTACATAGTGAGTTCAAGGGCAGCCTGAACTGCATAGTGAGACCCTGTCTCAGTAAATAAATGAATAAATAAACAAACAAACAAAGGAAAAACATTATAAGTAAAGCTTTGAGGTTAAATATTAAAAAGTGAGCAAAATTTAGACATTTTGAAAAAGCAAGGATTTGATTTGGTGTTGCCAGGCTTTTAACGTAAGACAGAAGACAACAAGAATGCATTTGTTCTATCAAGAAAACATAAATAAGGGCCGGGGATTTAGCTCAGTGGTTCCACTGCCTGCCTCGAAAGCACAAGGTCCTGAGTTCGATCCCCGGTACAAAAAAAAAAAAAGAAAACATAAATACTGGCTTTTTTCCCCCTGTATTTTTGAGATAGCGTCTCACTGTGTACCCCAGGCTGGCCATGAACTTTGGCAATCCTCCTGCCTCAGCCTCCAGAGTGCTGGGCTCACAGGTGTGCGTCACCATGCCCGGCTCTAAAATATTGGCCTTCTCTGAGGTCAGCCTGTTGCAGCTGGATCCCAGCTCGGCACTGTTAAAAAGATTCTGAAATTTCCAGAGAAGTAAATATCAATTTCAGCTATGTACATCCACATATAAATGTGTTGTATTTTCTTCTCACCAAGGAGTGGGGAACAAAATATTTTTCTGAAAGCGAATGTGTGCAGGTCGCCTGTGACCACAGGATGAATACTTGAACGACTTCCAGGACTCGGCTTGGGCATGTTCAGGGTCTGCACAGCCTGTTGATGCATTTCACTGTTTGGCCAGATAAGGGGGCAGCGCCATAGACTGGGATTCTGATTGCGTTTTCACCTATTCCATCTCACTTTCCTCAGTGCCCTGGATGGCGGTTTTTGCCTTTTCTTGCCCTTTGTCAAGACCCTGACTTCTCAGATTATATTAAAAATCTGTTTTCTCTGTTAAAGCTTAGCATGAGCTAAGTGATTATGACTTTAAGCCCAAATCAATATGTGCAGTCAAGTCTTGAAGGAATTTCAATCACGAAGCCTGTGTTCATATCTTAGATAGCAATGCTCTGCTGTCATTTTCCCTTGGAGCTCACTTTGATATAGGGGGGAAGAGATGCAACTCCCAAACCTACTAGGTATCCGAGATGCAAGCTCGTGTTCTCTAAAATCCAAGAATGAATTCTAGGAACAGCGGAGGTTAAGAGTAGGAAAAATTATTGAGAGAAAGATAGCTTCTGGCTAAGAGAGGCAGAATGCGGACCGGAAAGTGGGTTGCCTGCCCACCCGCTTTTCAAAGATGTTTTATACAGCAGAGCCATGTGGTGAGGTAGGTACAAAGTGGGACAAAACTATAAGACCCAGTGGAAATTTACAAGGTGGGCATGAGGTGGGACAAAACCATGACCAACCAATAAGATCACAAGTACAGTCACCCAGGTAATATTGATTACATGGGGATCAAATGGGAAGACACGTCACACACAAGGAATTTCCCATTTAGAATATCAATCACTGCTGTCTATCTCTAGGGGAAGTGGTGCCTCTTTTCCTTTCTATAATGCTAACCAGAGAATGTGTCTCAATTCTCCATGTTGGCTCCTTGCTGTGTTGGCTCCTGGAGGGCTGGCGCCTTAAGGGAGGCCCTGTCCACCTGCCAACAAGATCTCTAGTTCACTTACCTATCTATAATAGCTTTACATATTCTATTTATAGGAGTTGTTGCCATGGGTACAGTGACCGTTGCCCACGTGGCTCAAATGAAATGGACAGGACACAAATTTTCTGGGCTTTGTAAGGGCCTGCGAGAGGCATTCTACACTAACAATGGCTAAAGCTGGGGACTAGGGATGCTCGTCTCCAACTCTGTGCACATTGGAAGGCCCCGAAGAGCTGTTTAAAACAGAGTCTGTGGGGCCGGGGATTTAGCTCAGTGCTTCTGGCACTTGCTGCGCAAGCGCAAGGTCCCGAGTTCGATCCTTGGTACCAACAAAACAAAACAGTCTGTGGAACAGCTGAGGTCCGGCTGAAGTTTGGGACTTTGATTTCCAATGCCCTCTGGGAAGATGCTAGTGAGGTCGGTCCAAGGAACTTCTGAGGGACAGAGGGGCAGGGTGGAGTGACCAGGGGCAAAGGTTTTGGGGTGGAGTGGAGTGAGTTCAAATCCTGTTTTTCCCATTAAGGGCTTGTTGACTTGGGGATATTTTTCTTGAGCAACTTTCAGGCCTTTATTTCCTCATCTGCTCAATGCAAGTTTTGTAAAGATTGGCGAAAATAAGGTCCAGAAAAAAATAAGGTCTAGAAGGCATAGTGCCAGACACACACTTGGTCTGGTGTGTAGCAGCACAGCCCCAGCTATGAGAAGGGATGTGGCTTTCTTTCCTGGGGTCCAGGTAAACTGCAGGGCTCTGCCTCATATCCTAGGATATCAGTGTGGTCAGGTGTGTGCAGAGCAGGAGAAACCTGACAGTGGGTCAGCTCTGGGTTCGAGTTGCTCCAGTGAGCCCTAAACATGGAAATGTTTTGACCCTTGAGCCCTCCTCCCACAGCAGTTACAACCAAACACCAGGCCAGAGTTTTATTTGATTCCTTTGGATTATTTTTTTCACTTAAATAGCTTTATAGTTCCACAGTTGTGCCTACTTATGAATGATCTTGTTATTATTATGAATGATCTTGCTACCTTCAAAATCAAACTCAAGTCTTTGGTGACTGATATCTTTTCTCCCCATATGATGCCATGAAGGGTGTTCCACCCAAGCAACATTTTTTTTTTTGGTATCAGGGATCGAACTCTGGTCCTTGTGCTTGCGCAGCAGGTGGCGAAACCACTTAGCTAAATCCCTGGCCCAAGCAACATGATATATTTAAATTTGAGATTTTTATTGTCCTGTGAATGCTGAAATTGGTTCTGCATGACACAAAGCAGCCATTCAGCAGGATACAGCTATCGGGTTTACAATGAACACGTCTGGGAAAGAATGACTTTAAATCCCTGATGTTGTGGTTGGTTTTCAATTTGTTAAAAAAAAAAAAAAAAAAAAAAAGCATGATCTACCAGTTGCAAAAACCTTAGCCTGATCAGACCAAGTTTTCCTGGAGAAATGATTTTTGCTTTAGTCCAGTGTTAATAAATACATTTGTTTTGCTTTTAACCATTTACTCAGTTGTTCATTAACCTTGAGTCCTATCTTGCTGGTAGGCGTGGGGTAGACAGTAGCAAGACACTTAACTCTGCCCAGCGCTGAGAGTCTAGCAGGAAGCTAATAGCACAGTCGCCAGACCCTTTCCAGGCCAGTAGGCCGCAGCCTTGTAAGTTAGCAGTATGGCGGGGTGTTTATGTTCACACCCAATGATCATGCGCCCCTCGGCTTCTGTGCCAGGCGGGTGTCCCAGAAGAGGGGCCTGCCGCTTCTGGAGGGAGAGCGTCCCATAGCCCTCGGTTAATGTAGAAGCAAACGCAGAGGCGGCGCCCTGGCTCAGCCTCCTAGCCTGCCACCGGCTGTTACAGAAGTTTTCTGGGAAAATGACGAGACTGAAGACAGTAGCCATTTCTGAATCAAACTTCAACTTCTGGGTTTTTCATAAACACGCTAGGATGGACATTCCTATGATGTGCTGAGAAGTAAACACCTGTGGCCCCCTAAAACTCAAGGTGGAAGCCCATCCAGGTCAGGGCATCTCGAGCTGCTGCAGCGGAGGCTCGGGTGTCATCGAGGACCCGAGTGGGGACTGGGCAGCCCTGGCCTCCGAGGGACACGGAGCGGATGCCTCACTCAGAAGGCCGAACACTGCTGTGTTCGCCGTGGCTTCATTTTTCGGCACTTCTGGGTCCTCCATTGCGTCAGTCTCCCCACTCTGTGCCATTTCGCTGTGGCTTCCCATCAGCTGCAGATGCCCCAAGGATGCTGCCAGACAGGGTGCAGACCCAGGGCCAAGGCCTTGAGGGCTCCGTGGCTACCCAGTGGACCAGTCCATGCCACCGTGAACACCAGCTCTGCTGCCCTGAGCCTCCTAGTTACTTCTGATTCGTGCTTTTCTGTGCAGAAAACAAAACTGGCTATCAGTTTTTCAGACAGATTAGGAATTCAGTCAAATCATCACTGCGTATTTACAAAGTACAAGAGGCAAGCCCGGTGGCTCCGATGGCTCTAACGTGAGCACGCTGTGTGGCCTGCTCGCTGTTTTTACATTGCACTAGCACACTGTAGGAGCTCAATAAATATTGGTTAAACCTAGCACGACAGGGCACGCCTGTAATGCCAGCCCTTGGGAGGCTGAGGCAGGAGGTTTGCCACGAGTTCGAGGTCCGCCTGGACTAGTGAGTTCAAGGCCAGCCTAAACTACATAGCGAGACCCTGCCTCAAAAAAATCTCACATAAAGAAATAAATATCTTGAATGACAAAATGAGCTTTATCATCTCAGCAGCAATAAGATACTGACACACAATCCAGACCCCCCAAAAAACTTAAATGTAAACTACAGTAGGACTCAGGACAGACATAAAAGAAAGTGTGTTCAAGGATCCAAGCATTATTTCCTGCTGGAGAATCCCAAAGGACTTCGTGGGAGAGGTAGTCGTTTTAACTGGGACTTGAAGGATGGAGTCCTAGTTTACTGAGCAAGAAGTTAGGGAGGAGAGAAGCAAGGATACCAAGGCCAGATGCCAAGCTGGACCGGCAGGGCAGGTCTGGGAGTCCAGTCCAAGGCCTGGTGGTGGGGAGGGGAAGGGGGGGAAGGGGAAGGAGGGGGAGGAGGGGGAGGGGAGGCCAAGGCCTGCAGCTTGTTTTTGCTGAGTGAGGACCCTAGGTGAGTCCGCAGCCCTCAAGCTCTGGTAGGCTTGAGGGGTTCCGGGCTTGCTCTTGATGCAGAAGTGGCTCCCCCGTTAGAAACACAGGCCTTTGCGCTGGGTGTGGTGGTGAGCCTCTGCGATACCAGGGCTCTGGGAGGCTGAGGCAGGAGGATGGCAAGTTTGAGTCCAGCTTTGGCAACTTAGTTAATGTCAGGTAAAAGGCCGAAAACCAAGACCAGACCAGGCCACAACAAGCCTTTATTAGGGGGACAGATCTGCCGGGCTGTCTCTGAACAAAGGAGAGACAAAAGCAACATGGCCAGGGCAGGGAGAGTCTTTTATAGAGACTGGGGTGGGGTTTGTAGGGGCTGAGGCGGGGTTGAGTGAGGCAGTGATTTGGGAATGGAGGAGCCGGTGATGTCACTAGGTGGTAGGAGGTGAGCGAGTATTAGGTTACTCTCTAGGAGGGAACAGGGGCATGCTGGGAAGAAGGGTTTGTTCTTTGGTGGGAGCAACCATCTTGGCATGACGTCACACAGGGGAGGGGGCAAGGCACCATAGGAAGAGGGCAGCTACTATACATAATAGCTGCTGAGGTCATGGGAGACCTATCAGTTAATTTAGCAAGACTCTGTATCAGAAATAGAGAAAAAATAAGACAGGCATGGAGGTGCATGCCTGTAATCCCAGTACTTGAGAGGCTGAGGCAGGAGGATCACCATGAGTTCAAGGCCAGCCTGGGCTACACAGTGCGTTCAAGGACAGCCTGGATAGAATAAAGAGTGAGCTCCCATCTCAAAAATGACCAAATAAATAATTAAAAAATAATTAGGGATGGGGCTGTGGCTCAATGTGAAGACCCTAGGTTCAATCCCTAATAGCACAGAGAGAGAGAGAGAGAGAGAGAGAGAGAGAGAGAGAGAGAGAGAGAGAGAGAGAGAGAGAGAGAGAGAGAATGGCAGGCTAAAGTGATTGTTTTCAGGTTAGCAGGGGAGGGGCCGCTACTCCGGATCCCTTAGGGTGGCTGAGCGGGATCTAACACGAATCAAGGGGAAGCAAGAGGGAAAAGTGCATTCTAGAAAAAGGGACTGAATCTGGCCTAATAGGGTACAGCAAAGGCGGAGGGAGCAAGAAGTTGCTGCCGTGCAGCGAGGACGCGGGGAAAGTGAGGCCAGGCTGGCACTGTGCAGCTGCGGGCGCCGTCGGCCGAGGGAAGCCCCTCCCCGCTGAGCTCAGGCTGAGGGCTGCACCGGGAAGGCTGCCAGATCCCACAGAGCCAGGCCCACTGCTCTCCCAGAACACAGGACACAAATATGCAGAGCCCAGAACAGTTTTATCCAAGCCGCTGGCCACTAGCCTCTCGGCTACTGAGCACTTGAAATGTGCCTGGTGCAAATTCCAATTTGCTGCGAGGGTCAGACACACGGGATCCCGAAGGCAGTCTGAGAAAAAGTGTCAAGATGGGCGGAATGGAGGTACACGCCTGTAACCTACACCTCAGGACGCCGAGGCAGGGGGTCACAGGTTCAAGTGCAACTTGGGCAAACTAGCGTCTTGATGAGACCTTGTCTCAAAATAAAAATATTTTTAAGAAGGCTGGGGCTGTAGCTCAGTGTAAAGAACCTGGGTTTGGTCCCCAATACTGGAAAAAGAAAAGTGTCAAATATTAGTTTTTTTAGGTTTTTGGGGGGGTACCGGGGATCGAACTTGGGACTTCCTGCTTGCAAGGCAGGCGGCGGAACCACTGAGCTAAATCTCCCAGCCCTATCAAATACTAGTTTTTGTACTGGTTACATGCTTAAGTACTATTTTTTTTTGGTACTGGGGATCGAACTCAGGTCCTTGCACTTGTGAGGCAGGTGGCAGAACCACTGAGCTAAATCTCCGGCCCTAAATACTATTTTAGAGACATTGGGTTAAGTAAAATGTATTATTAAAATAAACTTTAAATAGTTTTTTTATTTTTAATACTATGGCAACTATGAAATTTAGAATAATTTATATGGCTCATATTTTCATTTTACTGGACAGAACTGCTACAGAAAGTTCATATTATTTTCTACTGCAATAATAAAATGGTTCCACCTCCTCTGGTCTTTCGGAATTTTCTTCCTTGTGGGGAACTTGCACACATGTGCACTAGAAGAAATTCAAACTCTAATAAACAGGTTAATGCATCTTTATCTGTGGGCTGGGACTGTTCATCTGCATTTCAGCATTTCCATGGAGATTTCGTGCAACTGCAGGCTTGTTTTAATAGCCAGTGTTCTGCATTGTCTGCAAACTGTAAAAATTAGTGGGACAAGAACATTTAAAAGGGTTCATTATTTGAGGCCGTTAAAAAGGAAGGGAGACAAAGAGGGGAGAAGGTCTCGTATTAATAACTTTCACATCAGGCCAGCTGATGTCCGACAGGATCACACAGACCCAAACTTTCCAAAGAGGGCTATCGCAGAACACTTCCCTCCTGCAGGGAGCTGGGAGCCGATCTCTCCATGAGAAAAGCAAATAACAATGTCAAAGTCTCGAAAAGAACTACTTGAAGGGTCATTCTGCTTTCACATTGGGTGAACAGCAAGTAACTGTTCCGAAAGGGCCTTCCAGGACCCAAAGGCAGGGCTTCCGATTTTTTTTTGCTTGTGCCCCAGTGGAAATCGTAAGGTTTGACTGCAGCACTTTTAGCTTAATTTCCCTAATTTTGGGAACCTAACTGCTTCGCACCAACGACCTCCTGAGTACAGATTCGGTCTGTGTGAGCGCTAACAAGGTGGAAAGAGGAACTGATTATACAAGGAAAGTAAATTTCGCTGTGGCTCAGAGCGATGGGTCAAGCATTTTACTGTGCTTTGCAAGGCTCTGCATTTAGGAAGCAGGTAAGTGTGCTTTTGAATAAAGGCTGTCTCTCTCTCTTTACTCACCGCATTTGACGTGTAAGCAAGGAAGGAAAATAAATAAATAAATAAATAAAAATCAGAAGTTACATGCTGACCGTGGCGTCCCCGGGAGAGGCCCAGCCCAGGTGGGCCGCCCGCTCTGCGGTTTCAGGGCCGCTGGGAGCAGGCTCGGGCGCGGATGGGCCGCCCAAGAGGTCGGCACCTGTCCCGCGGCGCAGGGCCCAGCAGGGGGGGCCCGCAGGACGCTGGCGTGGGGCCCTCGCGGCGGCCGGACAAGGTGACCTCATCCACGAGCTCCGCGCGGCCGGTCCCTCAGGGCCGTCGCTCCAGGAGGAACGTCCTTGACTTGGATTCGCCCCCATCTCCTCCACGCTGAAGGCTGGCACCTGGTGGACTGAGAGCTCCCGCCTGGTAATTACAGTCAGCGTGGAAGAGCTCTGCCCTGAGGTGGTAACTGTGAGTGCAGACAGAAGCGCTTCCGTCCCCGCGAGCTGAGGACCGACCTAGAGGAAAATGTCCCCATCTCAGCCCAGGGTGACCCGGGACGAGGCGGGAGCAACGGGCGGCGGCTTCACTTTGACCACAGCGCGGGTGGGCGATGAGCGGATGTGTTATGGGCTGGGGAGGGTTCGAGGGGGGGGGTGGCCCGGTTCTCGGGGTCCTGAACAAAGAATTGAGTAGGGCCCTGAAGGGGAAACAGGAGCAACATTTGTTTTAGAGAGTGAGGGGTGTGAGCAAGAGAGGTGAGAGCCGCTCTTGGGGCGGATGGGTCAGGGAGAAGAGCACAGAGTCCCCGGAAGTCAGTCGCGGAGTCTCCTAGGCCCTGGCATGTGGGCGGGTCTATGGCGGGGGACGGACAGGGTCCTAGCCCAATGGGGCCCTGACTCCGCCCACCTACCGGAAGTGTCATGGCGCCCAAAGCCCATTGGAGCAGTCAAACGCCCCAGGAAAATGACGTTGGATGCACGCCAAGGTCATGTACTTTGGGGTTTGTGCATTCCTTGGGGTCTTGAGGAGGACGGAGTCACCTTCATTCATTGGTTTTCTGGTATTGTGACATAGCTGTCCTTGCTGTGTCTGGTTTCTCGATCCTTTGTCCCACAGCTTCCTGCTGTTTACTTGTCCTTGCTCTACCTTCTACCTCAGATCTGTTATTCTTGTTCATCCAAAACTCAGACATTTTCAAGCACACCATTCTACCAGGTCGGAAGTACCTTGCTAATGGTAAGCCCTTGGATTATCAGCAAAGGTATTGGACTTATATTCTTTTGGAGTATTTACCTTGACATTTAAAAAATTATAGGCTTATGTGGTTCCCATCACTAGATTGTGAATTCCTCCTGCTATGGTTTAGCTCTAGAATGTGCCCCACAACGTCCCTCATGTGTTCAGAGGTGGGGCTTTTGGAAAGTGATGAGATCACAAGGGAACTGTACGCATCAGTGGATTCATCTACTGAAGAGTTCAGAGCTGCAGGGCTTCTGCCCAGGCCAGCGACAGGCCTTGGGGCCCTCCCTGGGGTGCTGGTGGTACAGGCAGGCAGGCTGCGAGGGCATGGGTTGGGGCTTCCACCCAGATTCAGAAGGCCAGGAGGCCAGGCAGCATGTGCCTGAGAGGGCAGTGGGTGAACCCTGGAAGTTGGGGCCCCAGGATCAGGGAAGGTCTGCTGAAGGAAGCTGTGGGTGGTGAGCAGAGCCACCTGAGAGACAGACGGGACTGCTGCAGTGGGCAGTGACATGGGGGCAGAGCTGCCCAAGTCCTTGGAGTTCACATCTCAGCACAGTTTGCCCTGGCTGCTGGACATGGAGCTACAGAATTTCATGGTTGCCCTGCTGGATTTTGGTCCCATTCCCTTTGATTTCCCTATTTCTCCCTTTTCGAATGAGAATGTTTACCCTGTGCCATTGTATAGTGGCAGTTTTTAATGTTCTGTTTGATTTTCACAGAGGTACACAGCTAAGAGTGTGCCTAGGTCTCAGAGGAGACTTTGGACTTTTCAGCAATGCTGGAACTGTTACAACTTTGGCAACTCAGAGAGGGACCTAATGTATTTTGGATAAAGAGATGGACATGTGTTTTTAAGGGGCCAGGGGTGGAATCATATGGTTTAGGTCAAGAACGTCCCCCCAAAGGCTCATGTGGGGCCAGGGATTTAGCTCAGTGGTTTTGCCACCTGCCGCGCAAGCGCAAGGACCCGAGTTCGATCCCTGGTACCAAAAAACAAGCAAACAAAAGCTCATGTGTTTAGAGGGAGGGTTTTTGCAGAAGGTATGAAAACTGAATTTATTGAAATCATTGCAAAAACTTTTCTAAGTCTAGTTTTTGGGTCATAGGGTGCTGTAATCATTGGTGGGTTAATCCTCTGCTGAGTGCAGAGCTGACTGTGCCACTAGAAGCCAGGTCTGGTTGGAAGAGGTGGTCACTGGGGGCATGGCCTGGCAGGGTGTGTCTTCCTCCTGGGCTCCTCCCTTCTCTCTCTACTTCCTGGCCACCAGGACATAAGTAGATTTTCTCTGCTAGACCTTTCCACCATGTCCTTCCTGCCTTGGAACCAGCTGACCATGAGCTGAAAACCTGAGCCAAAATAAACCTCTCCTCCTTTAAGTTGTGGGCATTGGACATTTTGTCCCAGTGATGAGAATGTGACTATGACAGCTCTTTATGTTTTGTAGTGCCTATCATCACTAATCCTCACCGGGCATGCTGTCTGTCTTACAGGACCATGTACATGGCCATGTAGCATGTGCAGTTATGTGACAGCATAGCAATGCACAAGAACAGAGACACAGCATTGCAGCGACATGGGCAACCTGGAAGTAAACCCACAGACTTAAACTCAACTGATGTGTGTCAAAGACGCTGAGAATACGCACGGAGGAAAGGACAGCTTCTTCAGTAAATGGCTCTGGGCAAACTAAACATCCATGTGCGAAAGAATGAAACTCGGCCTGCATCCTTCCCCAGTTACAAGTCAACTCAAGTGGATTAAAGATTTAAATATAAGGCCAGAAACCATGGAACTGCTAGGGGGAATCAGGGGAAATCCTTCACGATATTTGTCATCAAAAGATGCTTTTGAGTTAAATTTCAAAAGTACAATCAACGAAAGCCAAGTGAGGCAAGTGCGGTTATATTACATGAAGAGGCTTCACAGCAGAGAAAACAGTGACCAGCGAAGGGCATCTACAGCACAGGACGAAGTATTCGCAAACCATCTGTCTCACAGGGGATTGATACCCAGAACGTATAAGCAATGCGAACAACCCAACAACAAAAGCACCCAAGTAATCTGATTAAGAAACAGGCAAATGACCCAAATAGACATTTCTCAAAAGGCTCACAATGGCCAGCAAGTATACAAGAACTGCTCGACATCACTAAGCACCAGGGAAATGCAATTCCAAACCACAATAAGGTATCATCTCACCCCAGTGAAAATGGCTCTTATTAAAGAGAAAAAAAATTAATGCTGGCAAGGATGTCAAGAAAGGGGAACTTTTGGACACTGTTGGTGGGAATGTGAATTTGTAGAGCCATGTGGAAAATATGGAGGTTCCTGAAAAAGGCTAACACCAGAAATGTCAGACCTGGCAACCCTATTACTTGATATATACCCAAGGAAAGAGAATCAGTATGTCAAAATATAGCTGCACTC
Organism: Heterocephalus glaber; assembly: GCF_053883595.1. Classification (NCBI taxonomy): domain Eukaryota; kingdom Metazoa; phylum Chordata; class Mammalia; order Rodentia; family Bathyergidae; genus Heterocephalus; species Heterocephalus glaber. The sequence continues at coordinate 19,211,857 of NW_028258357.1, forward strand.
CCATGTTAATTGCAGCTATTGCTACAGTCAAGATACCAAGTCAGTGTGTCTATTGATGCATAAATGAGTTAAAATGTATTATGGAATATTATTCAGCTATTAAAAAGATGAAATCCTGCCCTTTGTTGCATGGATGAAACTGGAGGACATTTTGTTCAGAGAGCTAGGCACAGAAAGACACATAAAGGAATGGGCCAAGGATTTAGCTCAGTAGTTCTGCCGCCTGCCTCCCAAGTGCAAGGTCCTGAGTTTGATCCCTGGTACCAAAAAAACAAAAAAAACCCTTCTTGGGCCAGGGATGTAGCTCAGTGGTTTCGCTGCCTGCTGCGCAAGTGCAAGGACCCAAGTTCAATCTCCGGTACCAAAAAAAAAAAGATAACTAAATACTGCACATTCTCATTTGTGGAAGCTACAGAGTTGATTTCATAGAAGCAGAGAGTAGATTAGTGGTTACCAGAGGCTGGGGAGAGGCATGGGGAGGGCAGATGAGCAGATGTTGGCCAACAGGTATAAGAGTCCTGGTAGACAAGAGGGATACAATTGGTGTTCCATAGCTTTGTTATTTTTAGCTATTTATTTGATTCTATCCGATGACTGTGGAATTCTTTTCTGTTGTTAATGATGATATAGTTGTTGCTTTAAGGAAGACATTTACTGTGTATCGATATTTGATTTGTCTTTATGTCTACATTATTGTTGCCAATCTCTTTTCTACTGTTAAGGGTGGTATAGCTGGAGCTATTATTGGTTCTTATGGTGTCGATATCTGGTTTGTTTTTGATTCTCTTATTACTGCTGACTTTTTCTACGTTAATGTTGGCGTAGTTGTTGCTTTTTTTTGTTTTGTTTTGTTTTTTGGTACTGGGGATCGAACTCGGGTCCTTGCGCTTGCACAGCAGGCAGCCAAACCTCGGAGCTAAATCCCTGGCCCCCGTAGTTGTTGCTTTTAACTGGCTTTTACTGTATGCCATTTTCTGGTTTGTCCTTGCGCCATCAACATTACCATGATTTCCTTTCTTCTCTCTGAGTGGTGGGGGATCCAGCTCCCAGCAGAAGGTTGGAGCTAAGAAGACTGTCAAAAATCCCACTGTACAGACAGAAAATGGGCACAAATGCAAACAGAACCACACCCAGGGGGACAGAATCTGACTCAAGGGATCCCATAGCAGTGCAGAGCTTCTCTCACATCCAGCCTTCAGCCCACAGCACAAAAAAACAGAAACACAAGAAAGCAAGGCAAAAAGATGCTTCCCAACCCCAGCTGCCTCAAAGGTGATCTCAGCAACCCTGAAGTAGAAGCAGCGACAGGCAAAGGAAGACAGAAACCCAAATGATCCAAATGTTTGAAGAGATAAAAGAAGCAAGATATAAACAGACGTTTTCAAGCGTAAGATGCCTGTGCCTGAGAAGCATATACATACAGTGTTTAATGGACTCAAAGAGGATCAAATTAAACATGTAAAGGATTTTACCAATAAAATGCTTCATGAGCTTAAAAAGAAACAATCAATAAACTCACAGTTAAACAAGACAAGACAAGACGCGAATGACCACTTTGGTAAAGAATTAGAAAGTATGAAAAAGCAAACAGAAATAGATGAGATGAAAAATTCAATGGAAAGCACAGGTAGCAGATTGATGTGAGGACAGAGTGTCAGGAACAGAACAAGGTTGATGTAATACAGCATAAACTCAGTGACACCCTAAAAAGGGCAAGACAGCCAGGTGTGGTGGCACATGTCTGTAATCCCAGCACTCAGGAGGCTGAGGCAGGAGGACTGCCACAAGTTTGAGGCCAGCCTGGGCTACAGAGTGAGTTCAAGACCACCCTGAACTGCATGGCGAGACCCTGTCTCAAAATAAATAAACAAACAAAACACAAGACACCATGCAAGCTGGATCCAACAACTTCTAAATGAGGGAAAAAACCCAACCTCCTCAGAAAAGAAGAAATCAGAAGATAACTTAAAGTGTGTAAAAAATTTATTCACTGAAATCATAGCAGAAAAATTTCCAAATCTCAGGAAAGAACTTAATATTCAAGTACAAGGGCCACATAGGACCTCAAATAGCCGCAGCCAGAGCAGAACCTTCTGCCACACACCATAGTCAAAGCTCCAGAAACTCAACAGAAGGGGAGACTACGAAAGCTGCTAGAGAAGAACGGCAAGGGCCAACAGAGGAACAGTGGGTTTTCAATATGGACCCGAGAGGCCAGCAGAGCTGTGAGTAAAGTTTTGTAAGCCCTAGAAGAAGACAGGTGTCCACTGAGACTCCTGTAGCCAACACAATTTCCCTCCACAACTGCCAGAGAAGTGAAGCCTCCCCGCAACAAAGGGTCCCAAAGAAGGACCCAACCCTTCCACCAGCCTGGCAGAAAATACCTACGGGAAGCCTAGGCAGAGACAGCATGGGCGTTAGTGCCAAGGAGCCCAAAGGAGAGTATCCATCTAACCGGGAGTGGCATGAAACAAAAGGAGAAAAATCAAGGAATGAGTGCAAGAAAGATAATGCAACGACAGATTCAGTAAGCACCTACGATAGCAACTCGCCAGGTCCCACAGGGTCCCAACTGCCCGGTCGAAAGATACAGACTGGCAGATTGAATTAAACATGAAACCTGCAGGAGATGCACCTCATCCGAAAGGAAGAACAGAGCCTGAATGTGAAAGATGGAGAATGATTCCCCACTCCACTGGAGCCCAGAAACAAGCAGGAGTAGCAATCTGATTTTCAGACACAGCCAGCTCCAAGGCCGAGCTGGTCAGAAGAGACAGAGACGGCCACTCCCACTGGAAAAGGGCACAGCTTACCAGGAAGAGGTGACAGCTACAAACATCTGTGCTCCGAATGCGGGCATGCCAAACTTCCTGAAACAAACACCACTGGACTTAGCAGGACAGAGGGATGCCAAGACAATGATAGTGAGGGGCTTGGCACCCCACTCTCAAACTGGACAGGTCAGCTGGACAAAAATCTACAAAGAAACAGCAGGGCTAAACCACACCATTGAGCAAGGCAACTCAACAGCTATCTACGGAGTGTTTCACCCAACAACAACAGAATACACATTCTTCTCAACAGCACATGGAGTTTTTTCCAAAATAGACCATAGCTTCAGCCATAAAGTCCTTAAGAAGAATTCTTACAAAAGAAGTGAAAGAATCCCCTGTATATTATTGGATCATGACAAAATGAAGCTAGAAATCAACAGCAAAAAAAGCCATAGAAACCATGCAAACACTTGGAGATTAAATAACATGTTATTCCATAATCATTGGGTCACAGAAGAAATTAGGGAAGAAATCAAAAGTTCCTGGAACCAAATGACAGTGGAAACACAATATGCCAAAAAAATCTACAGACTCAATGAAAGCAGTTCTAAAAGAGGAGTTTTGGGCTGTGAATGCCCACATTTAAAAAATAGGGCAATCTCAAATAAATGACCTAATGATGCATCTCAGGATATTAGGAAGACAAGAACAATGCAAATCTGAAATTAATAGAAGGAAAAAAATTATAAAGATCAGAAGCTGAGTGTGGTGGTACATGCCTGTACTGTAATTCCAGCACCCGAGAGGCTGAGGCAGGAGGATCATTGTGAGCTCGAGGCCAGCCTAAACTACACAGCGAGAACCTGTCCAAAAAAAAAAAAAATCAGAGCAGAAGTTAATGAAACTGAGGCAAAAAACCCCCCAAACCAATGCAAAGGATCAGCGAATCAGAGTTGGCTCTTTGAAAGGACCTGAAGAGGATCTGCGGAGGGGGAGAGAGGAAGGAGGGGAGGGAGCGGAAGTAAAAAGGGTCAGGGTGCGAGGTGGCTTGTACAGTTTCCTCAGATGGAAGCTTCCAAGGGTATTGCAAACACACGCCTACTAGTCGAGACTCACATGCTGCACTAACGTGGGCCTCCCTGTTCGCTCATGTCCTCGGTGGCCCCTGGTCAGCGCTGAGCTCGTTGCTGTCTGAACAGATTGGTCCCAGCCTGGCCCCTCAGAGCGGAATCCAGCACCCGACCCAGGCTAACTTCCCCTCCCCGAGACCGGAACTCCTCCCCGGCCTTGGTGCCTGACAGAGGGCTCCCGCCAGCCTGCACACAGCAGCCCGGCCCTGCCACACCCGGAGGCGCCTTTCATACAGACGCCATCCTCAAGGGCTGTCCAACATGGCGCCTCCCCTCGACGAAGCGTGCTGCCAGCACCGTAAATCAACAGGACATTTCCAGAAAGTCAACCTCTGGGTTTTACCATTTTGAATTACGAGTTAGGCGCTCACACTCTTAAACCTATGAGAGAAATGCAATAAATCAAGATCACTTCATCAACTATTTCCTTTACCTAAGTAATGCACAATCCATTGAATCACTGGGGGTTGCAAAATGGTGACTTTTATTTCTGTTCTTCCTTCTGAGCTTGCTGTTTCTGTAAAGGCAAGCTTTCCTTCACTGACTGATTATCCAGAGGTACAGTTTGTATGGAAAGGGCAAGGTTAATTCTTGTTGTTGTTTCAAAAGAATGAGTTGGGGGCCCAGGGATTTAGCTCAGTGGTTCCACCACCTGCCTCGAAAGTGCAAGGTCCTGAGTTCGATTCCTGGTACCAAAAAAAAAAAAAAAAAGAGGGCTGGGGATTTAGCTCAGTGCTTTTGTCGCCTGCTGCGCAAGTGCAAGGACCCGAGTTCGATCTCTGGTACCAAAAAAAAAAAAAGAGTTGGTTCACTTTTATCCTTCAAAGAAAAGAAATTTTTAATTTTTGTATTATTATGAAATCATAAAGTTAAACATAGTCACAGTGCTTCAACTAATTACTATCAGTTATTATCTCTATCAATTCTCAAACCTCTTTATCTTTGGTCAGCGGAAGCCTCCTCACCTTGGTTCTCCGACCCCTTCCCACCTAAGGAGGAATGAGAGGACACAAAGTACAAACCAGAACGGTTAAGAGGCGCCTGAGAAGATGTTTATGGGATTGCTGGATGGTCACAAATTCCTTGCAAATGAAAGACAGAGAGATCAATGTGAACACATCCTTAGACATACGAAAAAAATCCACAACTTCATTTTGCAGATTGCAGTGTGAAACTTTAAATAATATTGCTATAATTTTCAGTACTTTCCTTTTGTATGCATAGCTAAAAGTATTACTACTTAATATAAAAAATATTGCTAGGAAATTGAGAATTTTTGATTATATTTTTTTATTTTTTGATTTTTTGAGACAGTCCCTCGCTATGCAGTCAGGCTGGCCTTGAAGTTACTATGTAGCCCAGGCTGGCCTCCAACTTTTGGCAATCTTCCTGCCTCAGCCTCCTAAGTGCTAGGATCACAGGCATGTGCCACCATGCCTGGCCCTGCATATTTGATTGTAGAAATAAATATTTTTTTTACCTTCTTTGAGGAGGAATCATTCAACTCTTTTGGGCCTCAATTTATTCATTGGTAAAAGCAAGTCAATTAGACTAGACATTTTCTAAGATTTCTTCTAGACTAAGAATGTTATTATTCCAAGTCTTAGAACTTATTTCAAAATAAAGTTTGCAATGTTCACTGTGAAACATAGCATTTAATTCTAAAGTGTCTTAATATATTTATATTAATTAAATAATTTGTAGATGTCAGAAAATGAATTTTATCAAATGTATTTATTTGTAAGTTGCCTTTAGAAAATAATGTTGGTTTGGGAAGAGAGGAAACAGAGTCAAAGTAAAATTTTTATACTTCACGTCCCAAAAGAAGACAGATGTCCCCTTTAAGATATTTATCCCAGGGCCGAGGATTTAGCTCAGTGGTTTCACTGCCTGCTGCACAAGCGCAAGGACCTGAGTTTGATCCCCGGTACCCCCCCCTAAAAGATATTTATCCCAAATCCAAGTCAGAGTGACTCTTGGGTTAGAGCGAGTCCTTTCCTTGAGTAATCTTACCAACAAGGCAAAGGTTGAAGTTGATGTTTGGGAAAAGACACGTTTGCACTATTGTAACTGCTATGAAGGTACAGGATTAAATTTTGAGGCTTTGTTCGTGAACCCTGGAAACCAAGCTTGTTTTGTGAAGAACCTGATGAGGAACAAAAGCCTTTCCTGGCCAAGCTGCTGCCCCAATGCTGCTGAGTGCACATGGCTGCAGCATGGTCTCTGCTGGGCCCACGCTCTGGTTCCCAAATAAAAGTCCCCCAGAAAACCTCTGGGGTATGTGGACCTGGAAACTGAAAAGCGGATTATGATTACAACAGGCTATACAGACGTAGATTTAGTCATTGTTTATCCTGTGCTCATTCTTGGAAGATTTTTTAAACTATGGTTTTTAATGAGAAGGTCCTGGAAATCAGAACGAGCCTTACCATCCAGCTTGTCTTTAAAGCCAAGAAGGGACTTGTGCATCATAAAGGCAGCCCGGGCCACTGGGCTTTGGAAACAGCACAATGGCACCCCGAATTGCACCCCAGGCCACCCGACTGCAGCCCCGCTGCCAAGAAGAGTTCTGCATCCTGGTTCATCTTTGGGGAGCTGCCCGCCTCAGCCACTGCTCCCAGGGCGGTCCTGTGCCTGCCGTCCAGCCCCATTCCTCCCTCACCCCTGCTCCCTGGCGCTGTTAACAGAAACTACTCACACCATGTGAGAAATCCAAGTATAGAGAAGGAGCACAATAACGAGGGACAATAGGAAGTGTGGAGACAGAGCTTTCTCAAGTGGGAGGGGATCAATAGATGGAGGAAGGGAGGGAATAAAAGGCGTCAGGTGGTGTTAAGTACAGGGACCTACGCCTTGGGACGAATGTAAAGATTCTGTGCTGCAAACACACATTAACAAAAGGAGAATCTAAAGGACACCAACAGGTGTTAATGCCACCGACCGCTGCAGGGCTGTTACCTCTGCTCTCTCCCCGCCCACCCGCCCGCGGGGACCCTGTCCTGATGTCCCCACAACCTTGGCGGGTGGCTCGGGGGAACAGGAAACAGGAAGCGCACCTGAGGGCCAGGCGATGTACAGAGCCAGAGGACGGCAGCCTCGGGCCCCTGCGGACTGGGGGACAACGGCCAGGCCAGGAGCAGGCCTGATCTCACCTTCAGGGTAAGGGCCGAGGTGCTGAACTTGCACCCTCTACCAGTGAGAAAGCGGCACAGCGTGGGGACTTCTTGTGTTCCGACAGCATCCCACGCTTTCCCGGGAACCCTGCGGGGACACATGGGTGAGCGACTCCGAGGTTCCCACGCCCAGGGGAGCAGAGCCAGAGAGGGCGGTGCTGAAGGTGAGGCAGTGGGGCCCCGCCCCCTCCCCTCCCCGCCCCGCCCCGCTCCCGGGCATCAGCGTCCCGCGTCCTAGGGTCAGCAGCACACGGCCGGCCGCGCATCTGTGGGTGGAAAGGGCGTAGTGGGGGTCGAGCCGAGCACGTCCCGTCCAGGACGCACCGTGTCACTTCCTCTCCCACCAGCTCTCGGGCTTTGCCGCGGGTGCCGCTCGGCCACAGTGCTGCGGTGTGACACACGGCCGAGACGGTTTTAGACGCCCGACCTCAAGCAGGCATGGCTCCCACGGCCGGCAGATCTTCCGGTCTTGGCTGTCGTCGCTCGTGTCTGGGCTGGCTGCTGAGACTGGACACCTCGGCTGTTCCCCGCGTCTCTCACCCTCCCTGAGGACCCCAGCCCCTCCTGTTCTCCACCCGTACCCAGTCAGAAGCGCAGAAGGAGACGCGGTCGCCCGCAGTCTGCTCCCATCACACTGCTTAGCAAGCGAAGTTAGCCCGGCCACGAGGCCAAGCTCAGAGTCAAAAGGCGAAGCAGAGGACTCTGCACGGGCAGCGCACAACTGGACAGGAGGCGGAGAGGGAGGAGGAAGCGGTTTCTGGCCTCTCCGCACACACGCACGGGAAGCCCGGACCGTGTTTGCAGGCGGCTCGCAGGTTGCTGTGACAGCAGGCTGAACACTGTGCTCCTGCCTCGCCGGAGCTGGCTCCGGGGGAGCACAGAGGAGCAGCTTCCCTAGGGAGCTTCAGACCACGCACTTCTGCTCCGTGAAGGACAGCAGGCCTGAGTGAAGAACTGGTCTTGGCGCCTTAGGCAGCCACTCAGAGGTATGGAAGGAGCAGGACTGGATCAGGAAGAGACCCAGGGACGGGCAGGTGGACACAACTGAAAGGACTGCATGGAGTGCAGTCCCGCACATGGGAAGCTGTATGAGTCTGCTTGGTGTTGCTGCAGCAGAACACGCGATGCTGGGTCTTTATAAAGAAGAAAGGTTCCTGAGGCTCAAGGCTACGGCAGCCCAGGCATGTGGCTGCCTCACACTGAGCCCCACCGTGGAGATGGGGCCTGGTGCAAGGGGCGGCCTGGCCACGTACCAAGCAGTCCTGCAAGAGCTGTCTTTCGGCCCAGAACTCACTAGGGGCAAAGCCCGTCACCCAGTAACCTCCCACCAGGCCCATTCTCAGGGTCTGCTCCCAACACCAGGCCCTGGGAAGCACGCCCCTAGCACACACAGAGCCCGTCCGATCTGCAGGCGATGCCAGTGAGGACCCCTTGCCAGGCGCAGGCTGGGCGCACAGGCGGCTCCTCCAGCAGCCAGTAGCCCGCTGAGGAGCAGTCGGGGCGGACGGAGGCCACTGTGGCCGGAAGCACGCACTCACACCCCCACGCTAACACCCGGAAGGAGCAGGACCACACTCGGTAAGCCCTGGAGGGACTGACCGGCCCGGAGCATGTTATCTGCCTCAGATTCCTTCCACTTTGGAAGAGGGAGCAATTCTTCTGCTGGGTTATTACTCCGAGCTCGAGCTCGGCCGGGGAGTCCCAGTGCCCAGGCCCGGCGGCTTCACAGTTCCCACCAGCAGCTCAGGCGCGGCCTGCGCTTCCTCCTCCCGCCACCCACCGGGCCTGGCCTGGCCTGGCGCGGCTCAGAGGCTGCCTGGGAGCAGGGCTGTTCTCGAGTGCGAGTGCGGACAGGCAGCCGACGTCCTGAGGACAGCAGAGACACAGCGGATCAAAGCCCAAAAGAAAAAGACGAAAAATAGCTGAGGGGGAGGATGGGCCGCTCCAACCTCGCGGCCTAGATCAGCTGCATTCTGGGGAGGAAGAAGAAAGAGCCCAGGAGGGAGGTGCAGGGAGGCGGTGCCGAGTGCCCTTTGGGCCGTGGGCTCAGCGGTGGCCTCGCCCTAGGCCGAGGTGACAGAGACGCCCCCGTGGGCCCAGGTGGGCGGGCGGCCGGGCGAGGGCAGCCAGCAGCCAGCACTTCCGCCCGTGTTCCTGTGAGCTCTGTGTCCTCTGCGGGCTGACACCACAGTGAAGCGGCCGCTCCGAGTCCCGCGCCAGGGTTGATTTGGGGTCGGCTCTCCCAGGGGAAGCCTGCCCGGAGGGGTGGGGGCCGGAAACTGCTTAGCCAGGGCTCCAGGGGTTAGGTGGATGATTCCGGCCGCAAGCTTCTCAGGTCTGGGGTGCAGGACCCAAATGGTAACCTAGGTAATGCAGCTTTAGGGAGCCCTCCGGTTTTCCTGCTGCCGGATCAGCTCACGGATGATGACATCCGGAATCCTTCCGCGAGCCTCCACTTTGAGGAGACCTAAACCAAGAGGAGCACTGTCTCTCACTCTGCTCAGTGTGAGACCCAATACCCAACACCAGCAACTGGAGGACAGGTTTGTTTCAGGGCACAGGGGGCTGGCAGCGGGGCTGCTCATGGCAGGGCGCGCAGGAAGCAGAGCCAGGGGGCGCGGTCAGGGAGAGGCGCTGCCAGGTCACGCCCACAGACACGCCCCTTCTGACTGGACCCCACCTCCTGACAGCAAGAGGGCGGCAGCATCCCACAATCCAATCACCGAACAGGCCCTGCCTCCGAGTGGGTTTGGGGCGACACCCAGAGATAAACCATCACAGATACCATTAATCAAATGCATTTAGGTATCTTCCCACCTAAGTACTCATAGGTTTTCTACACTAAGTAGGAAGAATTATGTGCAAGGTGGGGTGAGAAGAACATTTTAACTGTGCAAATCCAATTATTTTTGCTTAGGCAATGTAAGGGAGGTGATGAGAACGACTCTTGCTCATTCTAAACTACACTGTAAATGCCTTCAACATTTCTATTTGATACTAAATATGAAGATATCTGACTGGTAATATATGAAGCACTGATCAAGCGTGTATGCTAATAAAAACTTCCAGGTCTCCTATTTCAAGGTGTCACAGAAAATTTCCATCCAGTATTACTTTCTGCCAGGAATTTAAGAGTTCTCCATAGAAATATACATAATTGCTGGGCGTGGTGCAGGCCTGTAATCCCAACACGGGGAGGCTGAGGCAGGAGGATCACTCCTTCCAGTTCAAGGCCAGCCTAGGCTACATAGTGAGTTCAAGACTAGTCTGGACAACATAGTGAGACCTTGTCTCAAGAAACAAAACAAAACAAAAAAGTACGTATTTCACACTACAGCTTTCAAAAATTGTATAATTCATTTATTTTTGCAATGAGTCTACTTTTGATTTCCAAACTCACAGGAGCTCCATGTTGGGGAGCCACTCGGACCCCGAACACCCCATCTTGGTACTGAGGCACTCACTGCAGTCCAGGTTCTTCTGTTTTTCATTTCGGAGCCCTCTGCTGTGGTAACGAGAGGCACTGGGAAGCTATAAATGCTTCATTGTAACAGCGGAAGCGTGGTGGGGGATGCAAGGCCATTTGACTCCTCCGGATGGAGAGAGTTCAGGCTCCGAGGGAGGCGCTCACATGTGGCGGCTCAGTCGCTGAAGGACTCGCTGTCTGAGCTCTCTCCCATGGTCCTCTCGCTGCCGCCGTCAGGCACGGTTGCGTCCGGCCTCCTGAAAGAGAAGGGAAACAGTCCTGGGGTTTTCCCAGCTGAAGAAAGGCACTCAGCACCTGCGCTTAGGTTCCCCTTGGGGCAGCGGCCAGGAAGCCGGCCAGCTGCGCCCCTCACGGAGGGCCCCGTGCGCGCTCGCCCGGACTGGACCGCGGCGACTGGGTCCTTCGGTCTCCGCCAGCCTGACGGTGAAGCTACTTCAGCACCTCTGCTGCTCACTGCCACGCAGATCCAGCTCCAGGCGGAGGCCGGCATGACCAGGGCGAAGGCCGGCTGCCCCAGCAGACACAGTGCTGAGAAAGGCGAGGGGGAAACGGAAGGAAAAGGAAAGCCCTGTGTTCAGGAACGCTGCAAGGAGAAACTTAGAGACGGGGAAGAGTTCCGGAATGGCTACTACAAAACAGGCAACTGCTGGATGTGGTGGGGCATACCTTATGTAATCTCAGCACTGGGGAGGCTGAAGCAGGGGGCTCTCTGTGAGTTCAAGGCCAGCCTGGGCTACATAGCGAGACCCTGTCTCAAAAAGCCTAAATACATACAGAAACTGGCTGGAAATTTAGCAGAGGAGAAAAGTGCTTGGTCAAGGAAGGTTCTTAATATTCGTGGAATGTCCTCACTTTGAAGTTTGACCTCTAGATGAATATAAAAAGGTATGAGTTAGTAAAAATAGCAGCAGCGCATGATCTCCCAGGTACAGCAGGGAGACGTAACAGTGGTCAAGCCCAGCGTGCACACGTGTGCTGCCGCGAGCCAGGCTGAAGGGTGACGGTGCCATCGCACTGCCTCGGGAATCACCAGCTCATCACAGCGGCGCCACCGCTCAGCCTCTAGTCTCTTGCGGAGAAAGGAAACTGGCAAGCCAAGCATAGTTTGGGGGAAGGGCAGAGGAAATGTTAGAATAATACCGCTGCTGTGTCCTAGTAATTAAAAACAATTAAAGACTTAATTTCTGCCTCAGGCCCTGGGATCTTATTAAAGATTTAGGACACTCAGTAAGTAGAATTGTTACTTAAAATGTATAGTCTAGGGCCGGGGATTTAGCTCAGTGGTTTTGCTGCCTGCCGCACAAGCGCAAGGACCCGAGTTCGATCCCCAAGACCAAAAAAAAAGTATAGTCTACTAGTTACTCAAAGAATGGCTTCCATATTTTCGTGTATCTGACAGTGTCACTAAACATGGGGACAAAAGGCTGCTCCCTGTCTCTGGATTGGCCTGTGCTGTACGCTTTGCCTTGCCGGAGGGAGCTCCTAGGCGCTGGGCCTGGGGTCAGCTTCTCTCACCCACAGGTACCGTCCCCATCACACCCCATCAGGCCCGCACCGCCCGCCTCTTCTGTTAGGAAAACACTATCCGAGCATCTGTGTACGGCTTCCCTGTGAGTGTTTCTGAGGCTCGCCTGCACCTGCAGTCTCCCGGCAGCCCTGCTGGGCTTGTGAGGACCTGCCAGCTGGTTCCACACTCAGCTCTGCAGCCTGTGGGGGCTCCGGCTTCCACATCCTCACCCCCTCACCCGCTATCTGTCCTCAGTTTGCTTGTTCTGCTACTGCGGTAAAATACACACGGCATAACATTTACCAGCTTCACTGCTTTTTCTTTTGTGTGTGTATGTGCGGGCGTTACCTTGTGTTAGTGCACACGCTAGGGAAGTGCATCCCCACAGAGTTACATGCCCAGCCCCATCGTCACTGTTTAAAGCACACAATCCGTCATGCTGAGCGCACTCAGCAGCGCTAGGTAGAAAGTGTACACCCATCACCACTGCCCACCCAGAGCTCCTATCTTGCAAACCGAAACTCCACCTGTCAAACAATATTCCCTCCTCTCTGGGGCCTGGCAGCCACTATTCCTTCTATGGGCACGAGCCAGAGTGCCACAGATACTGGAGCAAAGCGAAGTCATACATTTCTCCCTTTGTGATGGACTTATTTCCTTTAGTATTATGCCCCAAAGGGCCATCCATGTTTTAGCATGCATCAGAACTGCCCTCCTTTTCAAGGCTAAATACTATTCCCTTCTTTATATACCAGAACTTACTGATCCCTTCCTCTCTCAGGGGACACTGGCGTGCTTCCACGCTTTGGCGACTGTGAATAATGCTGAACACGAGCATACAAAGATCTCTCTGAGATCTCACTTGTGGTTCCTTTGGGATGCACCTCAGAGAGAAGTGAATTGCTGGATGACATAACAATCCTATTTTTAATTTTTTGAGGAACAACCACAGTGTTTTCCACAGCAGATGCATCATTTATATTCCTGTCAACAGTGAACAGAGTTCTGAATTCCAGTACTGGTTTTGTCTACCCTCACTCATTGTCAAATAAACAAGGCTATTTTGGATGGAAATTGCCAAGAGAACAAAAAGTATGCACTAGTTCTCTTGGGTATCAAAGGAGAGAAACCTCAAGAAACCACAAGGAGCGAATGAGGCGTATGGCGAAGCACCTCCCAAGTTAAAACGCCTTACACTGATGTTCATAGCAATCATAGAACTCGGAGCAACAGCATTGCTTCCGCTGGATCCCTCTGTTCAGGCGACACAGAAACGTGGGTCTTTCCGCTCCGATCAAAATGTTTACTCCATCCTGCCCACCCCCCCGGATCTTTCATTTTCACTTGTTATTTGGGGAAAGGAGTTTTCAGAAGCGTTTGAAAAGATTATTACCTTCAAACTATGGGCCTGCAGTTCAGCTTCTGCAAACCCAAAGAGCACACTCCCCGCTGAGCTCCAGATAGGCTTCTAATAGTGCGGGGTCTTACTATTTTAAATATATAAAGACATCACTAAAGTACATCAACGAGGTGCATAAAATACATAAATCATAACTATTCACAATGTTTCATGTAGAGTTTTAAAAATCTCAATATTGACTGATTATAAAAAAAACATCAGGTTGGCAGCTACATTTTATGAAGCATATATACATAACTTGTGACATCAAGATTCTTACTAAAATTCTTAATGTAAGCAAATTTTTAAAAAGTTTAAATTTAAACTCATTTATCTTAAAAAACAGAACTTTTTGAAGAAGCTGCTAGGTTGACCTCAACCAAAAATGAGTCAAAATTCAGAAAGAGTATAAGGTTAAAATACATATAAATCAGTTTTGTTTTTCTTTTAAAACTTAACAATAGGTTTATATTTAATACAATACTGTACTTCTCGGTGAATACTGATTTCACTCAATATTAAAGGTTTTAAAAAATTATAGTAAAATTTTTTCCCATTTCAATGTCAATATAAAGAGTTTTATAAAAAATTAAATCTTTTCATTTTCTTCATTCCAATATTAGATACACTGAATATATTTTTTCTAAACTTTCTCCCCGAGAGATAAAAATTTCAACTTTTGGCTATTTGATATCTAAGTATAATGTTAATTTGCAAAATAAAATAGAAATCTGAAAACATGGAGCAAAAGACTCCTCAACATTTCATCTTACACCTTTGACCTGCTTTCTAAGTAACAAACTATAGGCGGCATTTTCCCCAACTTCCACGTAAACTTGACCCCAAAGCCCCAGAGCTCCTCTGAGAGCAAGGTTATGAGATGCAGCAGCACTGGCTGGCACTGCCCTGCCAGCGGTGGTGACAGGCTCCAGGGGCCCCACCCTGGCCGGCCAGGTGACCCTGAGGTAATGGGTCAGGAGCACTGCCGGTGGCTCTGCCAGAAGACAGTGTGGGCTGGGCCGTTCCTGGATCTCCTCCCTGGTCTTGGCACCACCTGGCGGTCCCATCCCATCTGGGATGCTTCTCAGCAGTCACAGACACACGCTTGGACCCACCCGGGGAGATCCGGAGATCCAGGTGGCCCAGTGCTCGAGAGACTCCTTGGAGCCACCTGAGGGCTTCTTAAAACGGTGATGCTGAATGGATTCTTGGAGAATAAGACACTGGCCAGGCAGTAAGATGTGGGAAGGGGGTTCTACAGGCAGCAGGGAAAACATTTAAAGACACCCAAGAGAACAGGAAGTTGATTCCCACAGAGAACTCCATGCAGTCTGCTGTGGCTGCAGGACACAGGCTCGTGACGCTCAGGTGTCAGGCTACGTGTGAAGCGGTGGACAGAACAGGCAGCTGGAAGCAGGAATGAGGCGTGAACATACCCCCTGGCTTTAGTGCATGGCTTGGAAGAGAACTAATCAGAACTCCTGTACTGAGGCAGGACGGGTCGGAAAGAGGGTAGAAGCAGTGGTGATTTCCGGTTTGTGTATGAATCTCGGGTTGAATTAAGGGATTCTGAGGTTGAGCCTGGACAGGAATGAAAAAAGCCAGTAGCAGGCTGAGGCTGGATACCCCACATACGCTGCCTTCTAGGGCACTGGCTTTCCATTCATTATGTTTTCTCTAGGGGGAAACGTTACCATTGTAAGGGTCATCTTAGCCCTCTGGGAGTCCACCGAGTATGTCCACAAGAAAGGTCAAAGGCAAATACAAATAGATCCCAGTGAGTACCAACACTGGACTAAGTCAATGTCCAACGCACATTAAAATACATGTCACAATCCACTGGTTTTCAGGTGTCAGAGACAGTTTCCAGAACCAATGTCAAACATGCCAGAGATGCCTCAGCTCCAGCTCCTGAGCCAGGGCAGTCACTCCAACCATCTGCTTCCTGGAAACATGGCACATGCATGTCGGTGTTGGAGCTCTGTTCTCGCTGACTTCAACAATGTCCTTATCTTATTCTGTGTTTTGGAGGATAAGGTATGAGAAAAACCTTTCATGGTGCTTCACCTCCCTTTGTGAAGGGCGGGGCCGAGAGATACTCCAAAGCATAGCACTAGTTCAGCATGAACGACTGGACAACTCCAGGCCACCTGGAACCCCGGACAGAAAGACTCTGGACAAGCATCTAAGGCACTTGCAAGACAGAACAGTTCTGAGGAAACTATTACGACTCACTGTACCCAGGGTGAACCATGTAGCCAGATTTGTTTGGAGTGCAATGAATTATCAAAGTTCTAAGCTACTGTTTTTTAGCATTTCTCAAAAAATATTTTATAAAACTCATACTGTTATCTAGCTTCACAACCATTAATGTGCACCTAGGATAATTTTTTGCTCTGTTTATTTCTCAATCTGGCTTAACTTAGGTCACGATAGAATAAATTTTCTATACAATGAAATCTAAAGTGAAATGTTGGTAGATAATACAGTGCTCCTTCGAAAAAGGTAGCATGAGAAAAAAGACTGCCATAGCATCCTGGATCCTTAGGGTACCTGGATTCATCACTGATCCTACTGAAACTGCTCTTAGAATGTGTAAGAGCTGGTGTTAGTGGCACAGAGTATTTTAAATGTAGACATTATTTATGAAGATGGCTTCGTCAAATATAAAATACTATACAGGAAAAAAGAGCGTGAAGTATTTTTATTATAACTGATATATTCGATATCTTGACAGGAATCCAATTAGAAAAATTACTCACTCAAGCAGATCTGGGTCTAGTCCTTCTGATATCATTTTGTTTCTTATCGCCATCACCGGAACTCCCTAAGTAAAAGAGGTAAGATAGCAAGTCAGCCATTAGAAACGCCTCCTTCACTCTGTCTCCACGTACCCCTAACACAAGACTTTAGATGCCTCATTATTGAAAATCGTTACTTTGCTTTTATGTCAGTAAGTGCAAAGCACGTGAATAATGTAAGCTTCCACTGTACACTGACTTAATGGAATCACTGCTATCCAATACCACACAGGTCCAAATTAAATTCTTTAAGGTTCTTCATTACTAATTCTGCTGTACAGAAACCAGAGGTCACATTCTGTCTCTCACACTACTAAAGAAAGAAAACACTGGTAACTGAAGTGATTAAAACACTAGCTGGAGCAATACAGTGAAGTTAGCTATGCAAATGAGTGTCTCTTCAAATAAAAATAAAGATTTCAGAGCTAATCCTAACAAACATAGCCATGTTAATGTTCTTTTATAAGCAAACGGTCCTGCTCCACTTGGATACCACTTGGGCACAGAGACCAAACAGAATTCAAGGACCCTCTGGTACTGCATTGTACACCTTCCCAGCACCAATTCCAACACGAAGATACCAACACGAAGCAATGACGAACGCAGAAGTGTACTGAGTTGCAAAAATATTCAGAGTGTGTGAATTTTAGCATTCAAGTAAAGAGTATGAAAACACTAAGGAGTCATGAGATATAAATACAGATTTACTTGAAAAGAAAACTCATAAAGGATAAATAGCAGTGCTCTAGGGGGAAAAGATACAACCTCAAGTCCCTGTCAACACCTCCTCTGCACCGTCTCCATGGATGCAGACCCTAATTTGACGGCTTAGATTTGAGGGCTTGGATGACATCATCCTGACACCTAGGAGGGTCATGGGGTCAGACCGCCGCCTCACCACCTCCTCAGCTCGGGCGGCAGAGGGAGCAGGCCATCCATCGGGGCAAAGCCAGCCACTCGGCACTGTGCCTGCCCTCTTCCGGCCTGCCCCTCTCACACACGACAGCATGGTGGCTCCTGAGGTGGCGCTGTTCCGGCACCCAGCTAAGGCTCCTTTGCAGTTGTCCCTCGAGTTTCCTGGCCTCAGGTACCCTCAGGGTGGCTCGAAGCAAGTGTCCTGTGGTCAGTGGCAGAAGTCTGCTCCCACAACCCTGCACCTCAGTGTCCCACGTCACGGTGACAGCAGAGGCCTGTGCTCGGGGCAACGCTAGATTCGGGCCGTCGGAGTGCTTGGGGACGCAATCACCCGGACGTGATCTTTGGGCTGACTCTGCAAGGTGGGTAGGAGTTTGCTTAAAGTGAAAAACACAGACCCAGAAATGTACAGGTCTCTAAACCATCTGTTGTATGTAATACACTTGTCTCATTTTTTTTTAAAGAATAAGTACGTGTTTGTCCAGCTATTCCTCCCCTCCAAAATTCAGATTTTATATTACATTTCCTACTAAAATCTGAGTTTAAGTCCAGGCAAGCATAAGAACAAACATGAAAGCCAAATTCAACATGAAAGCCTTCAAGGTTAAGGACCTTATATTTTTTACAGAAATATTGCAGATCTTGCCAAATTAAGATAGGTCATCACTAACCATAATCTTCATCTCTCTAAATCAGAAAATTTTATTTCAAGAGAATTCATCCTCATTTACTTTAAAAATGTTCAGGAAAGATGATTCTAGGAAGAGCGACCCTCGCTTCAGGCAGTGGTGTCAGAAGCCACTCGGGACTCGCTACAGGCGCCCAGGCGAGGAGGCTGTGCGTAGGCCCCGTGCTACCCTTATCGCCGTAACTGTGCTGTTTCCTACTATGGATCAGCAAAATCTAGCTATGGAGGTTCAGAAAAAAAGAGATCCTTCAGTGCGTTCTCAATATGAGATGGATCAGGACAAAAAGCAGCAAGGCAGAACCCTCTCCTGGGCCGCACCCCTGAGCACCCCACTGTTCCAGGAGGCGACTTTAATGTATTCTGAAAAGCGAATGACCACAGGCTTTTCCTCAAAAGAGAGGAGAATAAAACTCTGTCCGTTAGTAATGTATTAAGCTTAAGAAAAATGAAAGATTTTGTAAAAAGCCCACTTGCTAACGTGAACAGAGTCATCTTTGGAAATGAGAAAGCAAGAGATTAAAAGTAGAATCGTTAATTACCTTGAACTATGACTTGAGCAAAACCAAAACTTACCTAATGACAAAATTAATTTAATTTTAGTAGTAGAGGAAAAAGCAGACTAATACAATGGCAAGGAATTTAATTTGATAACTTAATTACCATTCAACTATTTTGGATAACAGAAATTTAGGAGTTTCGAACACTTCATTAGAAAACACTGAAGTGCTAAAGAAAAAAGGGAAAAAGAGCACAGTTAATGTCATACTTCTTTTAAAAAGACTTCCAGCCTCTACTAACTACAGTTTGATGCTATAGGGTTTTTCTAGAAACTCAATGATGAGATTTATTATACATTAGCATAAACACACAGGACATCATTGGAAGTCATGTAAATAAGTTATGAAGCAGAGAAAACAAAAAGGAAACAAATATTTTAAGTTTCCTAAAATACAACAAATAAATTGTGTATGGGGTTGGGGAGGGAGGCTGGGGGAAGTACAGACGCTGCTTATTTTAGCACTGGTTTCATGGAACTGGTCAGAGCAGAAGCATGAACAGAAACCTGGATAACAGCAGTAGTATTTTAACCTTAGCTTCTTGGAACTGGCTTTCACAGAAGAGTTCACACATCCCCAAGATCTGGTAGGTCTGTACTCACTTCTGTGCATGGACACAGGTAAAGGAAAATAGATATTTTACCCTCTTAGAAAATCATCATCACACCTATGCAAATCCCACGAAGCTGGAAAAAAGGGTGACCTGGCCTAGGTCCCAAAGGATGCACTCAAAAGGGTTTTGCTGCAATGCAATGTGTCCAGTGATGCTGTGTGGAAAATGTGTTGGGTTGCTGTATTCTTCCCGAGACATCAAGCAACAGTCTGGTTTGGTCGGCAGCAAAAAGAAGAGCCCAACTTCTAGTCATCGAGAAATGAAGCTACTGGTGGTCTAGAGAGGACACCAGCGACCTCAAAACTGAAGCCTACGGAACTGTGGGAGTTTTTGGCAAGGGACAACGACAGTTTGTCCAATGTAAGTAATGAAGAGACAGAGCGAGAGCAGCCATAAGCCTGATGTTCCAAAACATTACATCTGCATGTGCGTCACTGGAGAAAGTGTACCAAGAAGCCATGCTAATGAAATTATCATGGCGGCACTATGGTTAAACAGTTGTTTCTTAAATCACAAGACTGTTTGGAAGTTTAAAGGTCTGCCAATATTTATGTATATTTCTTATGGTGCTAATGAAAACCAAACTACTAAGTTTCTTTTCTAAATCACGTTGAAATTTTTGTAAAGTTTTAGAAGAAAAAACCTTTTCAGTTTAACAAAGATAAATGTTTTTTTAAAAAATAAAAAATGCCTGTTATATTTGCTTTTTTCTCTCATTTTATGAGTTTCAGTCACAGTTCAGTTATGAAAGTTGGAAAGTAGGAAGTATTTTCTTACTTAGAGCAACAATAAAAAAAGGTCAAATGAGTCGAGAGGTGGACAGGACCGTCTGTCTGCATGCAGGGACGGGTGGGACTGAGGAGATCCATGGTTTAGACAAGAGCAGCCAGACCTCCAATCCGGCTCTCTGGGCTTCAACTGTGTGCAATGGACTCAACCATATCTTTGCCTTCTGACTTTCTACAGTGCTATTTTAAATATAGGTGGCATTTAGAAACTTACATGTAAGATAAATTTTTACATATTATATATGATAGATAACTGTTTACTGAACACAAAAGAAAAAAATAGGCTCAATTATCTTTTCTCCTTCTGAAGCTTTCAGTGAAAGGCTACCAGACTGATTTAAATATCTCTTCTTCACTGTGATAGTTAGTTGAAACTTGATTTGTGGGTCAAAAAGAGGCTCACAAATCTTGACTAGCACTATACACGGTGGTTTCTATGAAAAAAGTAGTAAATTATTCCTGTTTCAAGGATTCTCAAAAGATGAGTTTTGAAGTAAATACCTCTGTAACCGACTGCTGTGAGTTATCTCTAAAGACAAAGGAACAGCTTGTGTGAAAACTGGGCAAAGTGGTACTAGCGAGGACCAGGGCCACAGGAGCCCGCTAGTCCATTACTATAACTTTATTCATAAAATAAATGTGCATGGGCAGTTCTGTCTGTGCCTTTTGGGAATAAGGAACTAAGCTTACTCTGAATGCCTATGAAAAAAAACCTTTAAGGAAATTATTTCAGAAACTTAGGGGTCCCCTGTTAGGGACATATTGTTCACAACACAGTTGCATGGGTTTTCCCTCCTCCCCTGTAGATTATATTTGTAACATAACAAACCTCCAACCTTAATGACCAAAAGGTGCAAAAGTGTTTTCTTAATTGTATTTGTTGATTTAAGAGTAATTTTCAGCTGTGGAAGACTCATTTCCCTCCCTTCATTATAATGCAAAAGCAGTGTCTAGGATTTTAAAGGCTTGCTTTGGTAGGCCTGTCATGAATAGGCACCCCATTTCACTCAAATGATACTCCTTTTTAGAACCATCTATTACTTAGAATTTTCCAAAGTTTATGCTTTTACTTTCTAGGAATTCAAAAGAATTTTTACTGAAATCACTTTAGGGCCAGGGATTTAGCTCAGTGGTACCGCACCTGCCTCACAAGTGCAAGGTCCTGAGTCCCATCCCCGGTACGAAAAAAAAAAAAAAAAAAAAGAAATTGCTTGGGCCCGGGGATTTAGCTCAGTGGTTCCCTGGCCTGCCTCACAAGTGCAAGGTCCTGAGTTAGATCCCCAGTAACAAAAACAAATTGCTTTGGAATTTGCTACTCCAACTAAGCAAGAAGTTGCTCAGTTTTTGAAAACATTACTGCATTTATCTATTCTAGAGGACTTAAAAAAACCCTTTAAACATAGCAGTAAAAGTGATATAAAATAGCTAAGGCCAGTGGTGCAAACCTGTAATCCCAGCACTTGGGAGGCTGAGGCAGGAGGATCATAGTGAGTTTGACGTCAACCTGGGCTACACAGTGAGTTCAAGGTCAGCCTGAACTGCATAGTGAGACCCTGTCTCAAAAAAAAGTGATAAAGCATGAAATTCTTAGTAGTAATTGATTATAAAGATGAGTCTTCTGATTTAAATCACAGAATAGTCATTTCTGAGTTAATTTTCCAACAGTGGTAATGTGCCTGAAAAGTATATTATGATTGTCTTATTCAGTACGTTCCTGAAGAAATACGTTTGTTGAACACACTTTTTATACTTAAGAAAGACTGATTTGACAGATTTACCATACTAAATTTATCATTACTTTCTAAGGATTATTTTTAATTCTCATGTTTCACTTACTCCCCCTTTGAAATTATTTTTAATTAAAATTAATGCCCAATCATCTCCAGTGTACTGTGGCCAAATGTCCATCTACAGCTCTAATGGAGACTGGCAGCAGCGTACAAATGCCAGTCTGCTGGTGTGTGACTGGTCTTTTTTTTTTTGGTACGGGTGATTGAACTCAGGTCCTTGCGCTTGCGCAGCAGGCGGCAAAACCACTGAGCTAAATCCCTGGCCCTGTGTGACTGTTCTGAAATGTGATTCAGAATACCAACCCCTCCTGCGTGTCACAACTCCAAATATATTTTCTAGAGACTTTTTAAACAAAAATAGTTACAGTGAAGGACTAGTCCTTGGAGCAAGCTGTTCCCAAATGAACTCCCATGCAAGGGAATGCCATCTACGGACAGCTGTGAAGGAAGACAAGACAACAGAGTTCAAATATTCTGAGCTGTAAGATCATGGTAAGTGACACTAGTGAAGAAGAATAAACGAATAAAGGCAGGCACATGAAATAGATCCTGACAACCAAATAACTTAGGAGTACGCACTCACTTCCTGTCATTATCACACATCAGGAAAAGCAAATTTATAACCCAAACCGAGCAAGTCATTAGTTATTGCTAACAAACATATAGTGTAAGAGTTTTCTTTTTCTTTTCTTTTTTTGGCCAGGTGTGGTGGCGCACACCTGTAATCCTAGTATTCAGGAGTCTGAGGCAGGAGGATCACTGAGTGTGAGACCTGCCTGGGCTGCATAGTGAGTTCAAGGCCAGCGTCAACTATCTAGTAAGACCCTGTCTCAAAAAACAAAACAAAACAGGGCTGGGATTTAGCTCAGTGGTTTCGCCACCTGCTGCACAAGCACAAGGACCCGAGTTCAATCCCTGGTACCAAAAAAGAAAACAAAACAAACAAGAAATTTTAAAAAAAGAGAATAAATACCTAAAAGGGCAAATACGTAATTTAAACACAATACTTCTTAACATGTTCCCTGAGCTCCCCAATGTTCTAGGTAATATGCAGAGGGTTCGAAGGGCAGCCAGAATGATTGAAAAAAATCATAATTGGGCTGGGGATTTAGCTCAGTGGTTCCATCGCCTGCCTCACAAGTTCGATCCCCCGCCCCCACACCAAAAAAAAAGAAAAAAGAAAAAAATCATAATCCGAAAAACTGACGTAGCAATTCTGCATACATGGCTTCCTTAGAGGCCAGTTCACTAATTTTGGTGGAGACTAGGTAGCTTTGGCAGTTCTTTGCCAAAAATGTGACAAAAACGTGTGTTTCTAGGTCCTCTGGCCACACGGGCAACAGCAAACTTGAGCTCCATTTCGTCCACTGCACGGGGACAGCCAGTCGCCTCTCTGCTGCCCTTCATGTCTTTCTTTTACTTGTAGTCAAGCAAACCTTGCTACTGTTTAAGTGATGTTAAGTACTGTTTAAGTGGTGGGAAGGACAAAATATTTTCAAAGTCAGCTAAATTACACTATTAGTTAAACGGACAAATGTTCTCTTACATCTTTATCTACATTTGTATGTGTGGGAAATCAAGTCATTGGACAAGCGGCTTTTCTCTTCCCTGAACAGTGTAAAGTTAAACATTGCAAAAATAGAAAATTGTGCCTATAATCCCAGTGCTCTGTGCCCGCTTTAGCAGCACATATACTAAAAGCCCAGCACTCTGGGAGGCAGGAGGGTTGCAAGCTTGATCCCAGCCTGGGCAACTTAGTAACTTAGCCTGACTCTGTCTCGAATAAAAAATAAAAGGGGCTGGGGATTTTTCTCAGTGTGAAAGGCCCTGTTTCACTCCTAGTACTAAAAAAAAAAAATTTCTATCCCTAAAATGTTCATGTATTCAACAAAGCCTGATTTTGATACTGGCTAGTGAGCTCTAGGTCTTATAAAAGAAATGAAATACAGGCTATCACACCCCTGCAAACAGCACGTGCTGTTCCAGCCAACTGCTCTGATGCTCCTCGGCTGCGGCAGTCTGAACCGCAGCTCTGACTACTGCTATGGACCGGTGAGAAGGAACCACCTGGGGTTCTAGACCACGGAGAGCAGCCTCCTCCAAAAGGTTCCCAAATGTAACCCTCTCCTGGGAACTGCGCCTTGCTGAAGCACTGCTCTCCGCAGGGCAGTGCAGGCGTGCGACTTCCGCGTGAGCAGCAGCCACTGTCGCGTGGAGCCACTTTGCCCTGAGGTAAGGGAGGTCACCTCTGCCCAGGGCAGCAGCGTCTGCCAGCAACAGAAGCCCCGGAACCGGAACCGCCGGAACCACCTAACTGTAACCGGAGTTTCCATCTGCGTTCTGAGCAGGCCAAACAAAACAGAGCTCAAAAAAGTCTTAAGTGTCTGAAGAGGCTGTTCTGGCAAATTGGTTTTAAAGAATACAAGTCATTAATTCCCGAGCGTGCAAGTCGGACTTTCCAATGCCCAATTTATTACTGGCAAAGGCTTCCTTGAGCTCTGCCAGTAATGGGGGGGAACTGTTGGAAAAGTGACCTCTGCACACAATTCCAGTTAAGTCAGAAAGGCAGCGTGTAATCCAGTGAAGGCATGTGCTGCACTATTATGACAACGGGCATTAAATCTGCATCAGCTCCGCCACACTGGGAACACAACAGGATTACTCACTGAAAAAGCTTGGGTAAAAACTGCTTAAAAAGGGGAAAAACAAATCAGAAAAGCCTGCCAGCAGGTGTTCCAGGAACTTGCATTAATAACAATTTCCAAGTTTGAGGCTCCATTAATAGCCCATAAATCTAGAAGGAACTTCTGGTCTTATTTTATGCATACGGGAACCAAGCCCTTGAGAAGTGACCCGACTCGAACATGGTCATGCGGGGATAGGAGAGAAAGCTCAGCAGCTCCGGCTCACTGCAGCTTGTGAATCTGGGAGGGTCCAGTGAGTACCTAGGCGGCTGCACAGTCTCCCGAGGCATCACCACTTTCCAGAAGTGTAAGCCTTCTGGGCAGTGACCCAAGCGTGACAGAAAACGCACGGACCCCACAGGCAAACTGGTAATTGTGAGACCAGTGAAAGACTGTCGGTTGCTGTTCAAAGGCATTCATAGTAACTAGCTGAAATTATTAGGTTCTAAAATAGATTTACAGGCACGTGACACAGGAAGCAGGGCCACTATAAAAGCAACACACTCCAGGAGAGAGCCAGGACGTGGGAAGGAATCCTCATGGCAGCTTAAGAAGGAAGCCGAAAAAGAAGATTGTCATCCTGCTAGTGAGGATGTCCGACAATGTACACACACATCTATAATCTGGAGGACTCTGTCTTCCTGTCTGAAGTAAACAATTGCTATGTGGGTGGTCTGCAAACTCCAGCTTTGTATCTTGGAGAAAACACTGAGAAATACTTTTCCACTCTGTCTCACTAGAGAGGATGAGCAGTCTCACACAACGACCCAGGATGGAGATGGGAGAAAGGTTCCAAGACGGTTAAGGGGTCGTCAGTCCGAGAGGCTACTGAGCGGAGGACGTGACCCCGGGAAGGAACTCACCAGAGGGGTCAGGGCCTCACTGGGGAGAAGTCTCACCACAGAGGACAAGAACATAAACGTGCACAGCGCCGTCTGTGGGAGGCGCCAGACTTGGGGTGTCAATTCCCCTTCCGGGGTATGCAGAGGTGATTTTTAGGATGGCAGGTATAGATTTTTATTCTTTGGCAT
Organism: Heterocephalus glaber; assembly: GCF_053883595.1. NCBI lineage: Eukaryota > Metazoa > Chordata > Mammalia > Rodentia > Bathyergidae > Heterocephalus > Heterocephalus glaber. Next base: position 19,237,194 of record NW_028258357.1, read on the forward strand.
AAATATATTGGGTTTTTTCTCACAGGCAGGTGATTTGATGTCTTCCTTTTTGTTGACGCAAATGATTCCTGAACAGCTGGAATGTAGGCTTCTAGATCTCAGCTTTAAGGACCTACAATAATGTGTCTGAGAGTCTATCAATAGAAGAAGGAGAACTTTAAATTCTGCTGCTATCAGTCTTTCTCTACATTAACAATGAAAACCGAACAGTATGCGTTGGATAAGCAAGAGGAACTTTAGCTGCTCTCTGAAGTGAAGAATTGGGTATTTTAATAAAATCTACAATCTTTCCGGGAAAGTGAAATTTTTCAGTGGTGTTGCTAAGGCGATTTGTAACGAAGGAACCTCTAGAATTAGCTGGAGTTAGGCCGCTCCTGAGCGCCCGAGGTTACCCGTGTTTCTCTTTCCATCTTTACCCCTCAGAACCCTGTTTGTCCTCAGTACCACTCAAGGAAATGAACAAGTGACTGGAAGATTGGACACAGAAGTGTAAAGGGACAGCGCCCTCCTGGAGTACAGACACACACAGAGTTGAGATTCTTCCCAAATGAGTGACGGAAGTTGAATGGGTCAGCGGTACGGTATGGACTGCACTGGGTCTCCGGCAAGTCCACTTCTGTGAGCCACCTTCTAACCTAGGAGGTACTGTCATTGTTTTTCCAGTTCTGATTCTGATAGTCATTCACGACAGACTTAAGAAATAGGAGAGTTTACTGATAAATGGTTTCATAGTCATCATAATCCAAAGAATAATGACTAGCAGACTCATGTCAACCTTGAGGGAAAATTCTACCTGGTCTGTCCTTCATTTCGTCCTACCAAATATCTAAAACTAGTAACATGAGGAACAGAAACATATCTATGTTTCCAAGAGACCCAAAGGAGACCTGCAGTGCAGGACTACACAGCCCACTAAGTACCGAGTGAGAACCTCCATGGGCCAGGTACGAAGGTGAACGGAACTTAATAAAGATACTGTTCTTCCACGCAGGCTTCCCTTCTGACTGGGAGATAGAATATATACAAATATCACAGAAGGAGGCCTGAAGTGACGAACTCTGTAATGAAGACAGAGAAAGAACTTCATAAGTCAGTGGCGGAAGATTACCCCACCAGCCTTGTGTTCATGCGGCCAGAATCTGGGAGAGTTCAGTGACGTATTCCTCAGAACAGAGAGATGAGCAGAATGTGACATGTAGTAATCAAGAGGAGGGGAAGTTAGGTTCAGAGACAAAAAAGCAGGAGCCTCCATGGGGAAGGATTTGTGGTTTTGGGTGATTAAAGAATGGAATTCAGGACAGGGAGCAGTATGAAATAAAAGTCGGGTAATAAGATTCTGGGATTCAGGTTGGCACAATAAACTAAAAACAACAGTGAGATTTAACTCAGATGAACTTCCAGTTTTAGGATGGTAGTGTGAAATACTGCTCTCCTCTTTCTTCTTAAAAATCACCCTGCAGACTGCTGCGGCACACATGAGCCACAACTCATGAGAATGGAAAGCAGGTCGGAGAATGACGGGAGACACAGTGGGCAAGGCCATGTCCACGATGCCCATCGTGAAGCAACAGAGCTCCAGGACCCTGGGGACGCTGAGCGCACAGCAAGGCCTACACCCCGAGATGCAGGGAGGCAGCGGGCTGAGCAGGAAAAGGCGCTGCACACAGGAAAATGCTGGGCAGAGCACGAACCCTGCAGCCCTCAGACACGGGAGCCAAAGGAATGGGCTGCAGTTCGGTGCCCAGAACCACAGGAGGATTAGGGTCACTCGTTTGTAAGAGTCACATTTATTCTCTTAAATATTTAAAAGAAAATTTTGATGGTGTTACCACAGTTTAAAATACTTTCACAGTTCATTATGAGAAGGCCTTCTTTCTCAAATACGTATGACCTAGGCCACTGCTGGGGAATGTAGGGCACGTGGGCTGCAGCAGGCTGCTCGGGTCACTGGAGCTCTGAAAGGTTTGCCCTCACTGGTCTGGGCCACAAATTCTGACTCTAGAAGTTCTACTTTTGCAGTGTGGGGCCTGGGAAACTTGCATTGTGTAAGCTGCTCGCTCTGAAAACCATAGCAGGAGAGGGCGACAGACTTGGCCAGAGGACACTGTCACTCAGAGCAGGGGGCAAGAAGGCCTCATGTGGAAGATGACTTGTGAGCAGGAAGTGAAGCAGGAAGTGTTTTGGCAGAGGGGAGGACAGCTGCAGCAAAGGCCGGACAGCAGATGCCCCGTGTTTGCCCCGAGCACCAAGGAGGCCGAGCAGTGAGGAGAAGAGAACAGAGCCAGCGGGCGGCTAAGGTGCAGGGCATCTGCTCAGGGTCTGGAAAGACTGCTTCTACTCCTAGGGAGTATCTGAATGGTGACTTCATGTACATATATACTGCAGAGGGCAACTTGTTTAAGTAATTAGTAACAAAACAGAAATTGCAGATGGTGTCAGGGAACTTTACTGGGTAAATAAATCTAGACACCACCTGACAGAGTGCCTGAAGCGCAGAATAAACGTTCGTGGGATAAATGGACAGTGGTAGCTCCCCTTGTCTGTGGGGGACACGAGACCCCAGGGCTGCTGAGGCCTCTGGCCCACACTGGCACAGCGCGGGTCGGCCCCACGGCCAGGCTGCGTGGGTGACAGACGGTCTGGCTTCCTGGACAGAGGGCTGACTTGGCCCAGTGGGACCACATCAGAAGGCTGCAACTTCAGACTTAGGCAACGCTGATTTCTGAAATGTCCACTTAAAACTTTCCGATGGAGGGTGACTGTGGTTAACCGGAAGGGAGGGTGAAACCCTGGTGAGGGGCCAGACCGTGTGACAGCTGCCCTATGGCACCATCTCCCAGAAACGATCTCACTGAGCAGACTTCCTCGTCTTCTACCAGTGAGGTCAAGAAAGGATTTCATGGGTCATTTGAAAGGTTCTCTTTGTTTGAAAAATTCAGTTTTCAAATCTATCTTTCAAGCGTATGCTTTCCAGGGTTATAGCTTTAAAACTGTACTTTGTTATGATGCATATTCAAACGGACTCTTCTTTATTCTTATTTACTAAGGAACTTTATATATTTTTACCCAAAGTCTATTTTTTTCTGAAACTTAGAGCCCAGGGCACTGACTGCCAAGGAAGAATTACAAAAGTGACAAATGTACTCTGCTAAGCAGGGCAAGTTCATGCAGTTTCTTTTCCCACACTGCTACCCTACAGCTTCTGAGTTAGCCAATGTGCTCTTTATGGATGTCAAAGTTAGCATCTGCTTTTAAATTATTTTGGTGATTAATATGCCAGGAACAGTAAAGCAATTCTGTTCTTTAGTCTTAAGTATTAGTGCTGCTTTTGCCTGATGACAGAATGTTCCAAATTGTTCATGTTTGGATTAACATAAAAATTACATACAACTAGCTCTTTCCACTATTTGCAGTAGGACTTTCTATAGTCACGACAAGAAACTAACTTCAGCTATTATACTTAACAGGAAATGCCACAATTTCTGAGAAAAATATGAATTATGAAGTTATGTAATATTAAAAGCATTATCTTGCATGGCCACAAGACTTACATTCTTTTCTATAAACCAAATTACTGACAGATAAATAGCAGAATCAAGTAGATTTTTAAAGAACATTATTTGTGCTAGTATATGAGAATTAAATTAGTCACGATTTACCAAATGAAGAGCATGCTTTCATTTCTCTGTCAAGAATCCAAGATTTGCAACTTGGGTAAAGCAAAGAAAAAAAATTACATTGTCAACACTGAACTATGGTAATTTAGTGTACTTATTTTTCAGGAGAAAGCTTAGACTTGTGGTTACTTTTTTTTATCAGGGAATTGATTAAAATAGGAAAGAGAAAACTCAGTCACTCGGTTTAGGAGTTTTCTAAGACTCGAAAAGTAACAAGGAAGCCTCCAGGGTTAAGAATTTACACAAGGCTGCAGACAGACAAGACAGCCCGAGGCAGCTTACCACGTGAACCATTTTGAGATATCTGGCATATCTGGGGTCCTCAGCCACAGTTACGGTGTTTTCTGATACTTCACTTTCCTGTGCTCCAGAGTCTTGTGTATTGTTCTGCTGTAGAGAGTAGTTTGCGTAAATCTTCAGACAGTTCACAAAAGGGGTCCATCGTGTTACTTAAATAGATGTTTCTCTTTATAAGCACAAGGTAATAAATATCAAGAGAAGATCATATTTCTAAATTTAAATACCAGTAATTTAATTATGGGATATACATTTTTAAATGCCTGACACTTAAATATGACACAGAGGAAGCTACACTTAACACCAAAAACACACTGTTCCTTAAAATGCAAATATATTCATGAGATTAAAAATTTTAAATTTTGTTTTACTTATCTCCAGGATGACAATATAAACATGAACTATATGTGGATGTATACTTTAATAAAACTTTTAATAAAGCTAGTGAAACTATTTGGTCAATTGCTCAACCCTAATAGACAGAGTTGATTTCCTATGTAGCTACCATCTGCCCTACTGAACTCCTCCTTCATTACACCATCTCAGTCTAAGCGGACACAGTCACTGAAACTTTTTAGGAAGCACTGCTTAAGATTTTGTGGGAGAGAACCTAGCTTTTCAGATAAAATTATTTAGTTTTGTACATTTTAGCCACTGATGGAATTACTGTTAATGGTAGTACTATCCAAGAGCAGTTAAGATTAGGGCCGGGGATTTCGCTCAGTGGTTTCGCCGCCTGCTGCGCAAGCACAAGGACCCAAGTTTGATCCCCGGTACAAAAAAAAAAAAAAAAAGATTAATTACTAAACATTACTTACAGAAAGACTGGGGAATGATTTTGTTTTTAGATGAAAATGCACCTGTTATATAGGCAGCTCTCTTTTTGCATGGAACTATGTTAAGCTGAGGTGTGAAGCTAACATGACTTGTATACAATATTTCATTTTTTTCTAACAAACTCAACATTTAGAATAAATTTACTTTTGTGAATCTCAGTATCTACACGTAAGTGTTAAGAGGAATTCCTTCACAAGTAAAATAAATTTTGTCTATCAATCTAAAATGCAGAGATATCAATATCCTTAAAATTTTAGTCTTTAGAATATGAATGTGCATCATGTTAAAGTTTTTCCTTAGATTACTCAAACATAAACTGAATCTGTCAAAAACTCTGAAGCAAATAAAACATCCCCAAATCCTTCCAATTTCTCACATTATACTGTTCATGTTATACGAGTATACACACATACACACATGAATATGCACATACAGTTAAATGCCAAAAGTCTAAAACACTGTTAAATAAAAAATACAAACAAGCTCCAAGTGTGTTCCTAAAACATTTACAATCACAAAGTCACAGAGCAGCAGAATGCAGCGAATGAGGGCGACACGCCAGCCTTAGTGTTCGGCCTGACTCTCAGCTGTTAGCTGCTGCCTAATAACTCAGGCCTGCACGAGTTCACTATGCCCCGCTGTAACCTTTCCCAGCTGAATGACCTATGAAAGCCTCTCGTATCTCTCAACTGTCCTTCATTTTGCCCAAGTTAATCCCACTTGGATAACTGGATGTCCTACTGAGAATAATGGTAAGATCTCAACCATGAAATTAAAGCTGCAGAAAAACCAGTATACAAACTTTTAGTTTCTGATTCACATATCGATCAGAGGCAGCGATAAACAGATGATTTTTTAATGCAAAAACACGAGAACTGGCTGTAGCATCAATGGAAACTCTGTGTAAAGCGATAGTTAAGCTCATTACAAAATATCTTACATACAACATATGAATAATAATGAAGAGGAAATGCATAATAACATGCTGAACAGTTATTTTATTAAGCTGAGCAACACAAAACTTTATACAATTTTTTTTTGGTACCGGGGATTGAACTCGGGACCTTGCTCTTGCGAGGCAGGCAGTGGATCCACTGAGCTAAATCCCCGGCCCTTTATTACAATTTTTAAGTGAAGGAAGCCAACAGATCTTAGTAAATCCTGAATGAATTAATACACAGTTTCAAAATAAAGCTGTCGGAGATACAACAGGTGAATCTGAATTTGCAAAGCAAATTAAGAAATTCAGCTGTGACTTCTAATAAGTTTTTGGAATCTTAACTAGGTGAGCAACAACACAACTGCATAAAAGTTCTAAAGTACATTTATTACCTTCATAATACTTGAAAAATAGTCTGACAGATTCATTTAAAATATTTATATGAACATGAGGACTGTACAAGTATCTACAAAGAATAATCCTGAGGTAAAATGAAGATTCTTTTTTTGAGACAGGGTCTCACTATGCAGCCCAGGCTGGCCTTGAACTTGCAGTGAACCCCTTGCCTCAGCTTGGAAAAACCTTCTTAATATCCGTGACAGATCCCTTGTGTCAGGAAGAAGGTGGCAATAATAATCATCTTACTACGAAAGTGTTACCCTTTTATTTAACTCCTTCCTTCCAACATGTCCCCTAGCTCAATCGGGTTCAACCCAGAAACGCCTGTCTCCGGAACCTGAGGACTTACCTGGGCCTGCTCCGAAGTGGCTTCGGAATGGGGTCTGTCTGGGACGCTGGTGACACTTAACGAAGATGCTTCAAATGTCACCTCATCCAGGCCCGGAATGGACGACAGCTGAGGAGAGCAAAGGTGCCTGCGTCAGAGGACGGGGGGCTCTGCGTTCCCAGGTGCGCACATCTCACTAGCAGCTGGAAGTCTTGAGCCGCACAGACTACAGGTTTGTAAAATCTCACCTTTAATTGTCATAAATGATAAGTGAGACATTCCCAAGTAAAATACTTCTAAAATTTTCTCAAACATAATTAGCTAATAGCTATTTTCCCAGAAACTATTTTTTTCCCTTAAATTCTTTCATTGGTACATTTTAGGTATACAATAGGTTTACATTCATCATTGGGTGTTTGTACCTGTACATGCTGTATCTTGGTTATTTTCTTCCCCCCATTCCCTGTGCGCCCTTCACCCCCTCCACCCTTCCCTATTTACATAGACTTAGTTTCCATTTTTTTCTTTTCTCCTAATTTTTCCTTTCCTTTCTTTCCTTCCCCTTCCGCCACCCCTCCACCTTTGGATCTTTTCCTATTTCAAATTATCAATTATTCATTATTAATCCTTTTAATCCTTATTTACACTTTGTTTCTCACACCAGAGAAACTATTCTGTATTTACACGTGTCCTGTCTATTTCACTTAAGAGTATCACCTCAATATGCATCCATTTTGCTATGTCTCTAGTTTCTCATTCTTTATGGCTGAGTAGTACTCCATTTTATTAAAAAACCACATCTTCTTTATCCAGTTTCCAGTTGATGGGCATTTGGGCTGTTTCCAAGCTTTAGGTATTACAAACTGTGTTGCTATAAACATGGGTGCACATATATCACTGTGGATGATTCTTTTAATTCTTTGGGGAAGATCCCCAGCAGTGGAACAGCGGGGTCAAACAGGACTTCCAGTCCTAGTTCTCTGAGGTATCTCCACACTGATTTCCACAGTGGTTGCACCAGTCTGCACTCCCACCAACAATGGAGAAGGGTTCCTTTCTTTCCATACCCCCGCCAGCATGTTACTGGTTGATTTCCTGATAGCAGCCATTCTTTGTGGCGTGAGGTGGAATCTGTGTTATTTTCATCTCCATCTCTTGAATGACCAGTGCTGTTGAACATTTTTTCAAATGTTTATTTGCTGCTTTTAGTTTTTTTTCTGAGAAATGTCTGTTCATTTCAGATGCCCATTTCTGAATTGGGTCTTTGAATTTGGGGAGGTCTGTTTTTTTCAGTTTATATATTCTAGATAGTAGTCCTTTGTCTAAGGTACAGCTGGCAAAAATTTTTTTCCCACATTGTAGGTTGTCTCTTAGCTCCCAAACACTATTTTTAAAATCCAGAGAACCCTGGTGTGAAGAGCCAAAGCCTAGGCCTTCGCTCTGCACTCTGCGACGGACTTTGCTCCAGCCCTCCACGCTTCCATGTTTATCACCTATGATGCAGGGATAACAAATATTTTTAAGGGTCTGGGGATTTAGCTCAATGCCACACCTGCCTTGCCAGTGTAAGGTCAAGTTCGATCCCTGGTACCACACACACAAAAAACAAACCATTAAGTTCTTGTAAAAAGATTATTTAAAATACTTTACTTTAAAAAAGTGCTCAGTAGCACACACTTTAAATTTTCATTATTTAGGGGCCGGGGATTTAGCTCAGTGGTGCCGCCGCCTGCCTCACAAGCGCAAGGTCCGGAGTTCGATCCCTGGTACCAAAAAAAAAAAAAAAAATCAAATAAAATTTTCATTATTTGGGATGGGAAAAAACTCTCCTTTACATCTGAATGTGTGGCGCAGCTGCATTTCTGTCTCTAAACGGGTATTTGATGCCGGGCACGGAGCTGGTGCCTGTCATGATCCCAGCAACTTGGAAGACTGAGCAGGGCGACGCCCACAGCCAGAGTTCAGAGCCAAAAGGGCAACACAGTGTGACCCTGTGTGTATATGCATGAAAGCAGTATTTAACTGGTACTAAAAATGTATAGTTTCTCATATATAAAAACGGTACACTCTCAGCTTTTCAACCTGAAATAGTTAAGGACTTCAGGTCAGATTTCCATGACCTGTGCACACCCTCTCTTCTGATTTTATCCTGACAACCAATGACAGATACCTGTCAGGTATCTGGCTGACTTCAGAGATGAACTCTACAGTCACAGAACTAAATAATGTTAACTTGTCCTGCGACCTTGGACTCTTAACTCCATGAAAACACCCCAAACGTTACAACAGGATACAGTCGTACAACAGAGCTAATGAAACACCGAGGTAATGAGATCTCCAGCAGCAGTGCTCATTGCGAGCTGCTGATGGATTGTTCTTAGCACAGTGGCAATGGCCCACGTTACTTCAAGCGAGTGAGGCTGCTGGGAGAGCAGTCCAAGCTCGTGCAAGGCCAGGGAGCCCACACTGCGCCCAGAGAAGGGTGTTCAGGAGAATACAGCTACTCAAGTCCAGAGGAGACGTAGAAGTACAAACCAGACATTCTAGTTCTTGTCCTAAAGACACTACTGTCATTTTCTTCTCATAAGCACTGAATGAGTATTTTACGGTTATTTAAAAAATTTAATTTTTTACCTGACACATAAAAATTGCACATTTTTATGGAAAGTCTTTTTTTTTTTTTGCTAAAAGGATTAAGTCACAGAAAGGCAGTGTTTCCTTTATGAACAGGAAAAACAAATGAACAAAGTGCTGAGAAATGAAAGTTAGAACCCGTTCTTGTTATTTACCAAAATCTTTAGGTCTTTAATCAAAACAGCCTTCTATTTTTCACAGTCAACTCTTGCCACTTCCGATACCACACTGATACTGCTGTTTGCACTGAAGACATCTGCAAAGGGAAAACAGCTGATCCTGCCCGAAAGGTTGCTCTGGAGACAGCTGCAGCTTGGGTGACTATTAAATGGTTATGAAATGATAACTATTCTAACTGTGGATGGTCCATGGAATGGAATGAGCTCTACGAGCGCTTGGTGTGTTAACATGTTACTCCCTCCACGTTTGTTTCTCAACACCTGTGCACATTTGGGAAGATTCAGTTCGTGGTTCATAATGAACACCATTTCCTTGTAATTATCATAAATTACTTAAAAAACACTACATTGTACCACTTCACTGAGGCATGAGTTAAATTTAATTCATTCCCAAGTGCATCTGAACTATGACTGAGGTTAGTGTATGTATATCAAAGTTCGTACTATAAATTTTTTAATACAAACCTTTGCATCTAAAATATTGAGAGTTGTTTCAATTTGTTGGATCCGAAGAGAGAGGTTTGCCAGTTTCTGCAGAAGAAAAATTAGAGCCATAAGGATAAAGTGTTTAGGTAAAACTGTCAACAATAACAACAAAGGGCAGACTTAAAAATAATAAAAACTATTAGGTATTTATCATTTTCTAACAGTCTTGTCTTGTTTATATGAGCAAGAATGGGAATTCAAGCATTCTCTTTATTAGAAAGTTCCAGTTATTTATAAAATAATACACACTAGTTTTAAAAAATTTACATTTTTAGTTTAGCAAACTCATTACCAGAGCAATAATCAATGGACTAAAATAGAAACTCAGCTAGAGCAGCCACCTTCCGTTCACTGCTGCTGCCAGCGGGGAGAGGGCCTGTGACCAGACGCAGCCGCCGCTCCTTATGGCTGAAGGTACTGCCACAGCCTGCAGCAGGAGCTGCCTGTAAGCTACCAAACTGCACACACATGTATAATGTGTCCCGAATTCTAACTTTGCAAGTTTGAAAAGTAAAAAGGATGCCACTGGAGGGTGAACAATTCACTTTGGAAAGAATTAAGAGAAAAAATTAGAGCACGTAAAAAGCACAAAGCAATTGACTACCAAAATTCCAGGCAAACCAAAACAAAGAGCTTACCATGCTCTAACTGCCCAGCACAATTAAGGATCTGCACGCGCACGCGCACACACACACACACACACACACACGTTTACCCGCTTAGTTACTTCTCTCATTGCTGAAACAAAAGACGAGCCACCACAAGTTTGTAGATGTTTCAACCCATGGTCGCTGGCTCCCAGGTAGGGTAGCATGGCAGAGAGAAACAGTTCATGATGGGCAGAAGCAAAGCAAGCAAGAGATCTTAGCAGCTTCTTTCTGTCCCTTTTATATTTTATCCAGGCTACTGCGATTAGGGCAGTGTCGAACCAATCAGTGGACTGATTTAGTAATCACACCCTTAATTCTGCATCACACACTCTAGACCTAGCCACCTCTGGAAAAGCCCCACCTACGACTGCATGGGGCTTAGGAAGACGTCTCGACATAAGCCCTAACATTCATCCCTGGTTCCCCAAAGACTCATGCACAGCCCTTTATGCAAAATAATAATAAAAAAGCATTTAGTCTATCTGCAAGAGTTGCCAAAGCCCTAACAGTTTCAGCACTGTTGAAAAGCCCAAGTCCAGATGAAATTTAAGGCATACGCTTAACTGCAAGCCATTGTACAAATGAAAGGAAAGTTGAACACTTCCAACATTCAATGGCACAAGATAGACATTTCTATCCCAAAAGGAATAAATAGGGAGATACAAAGGAATGGGACCAAAGCAAGTCCAAAATCCAGCAGGGCAAACATTAAATCCTGTAGTTCCATGTGCAGCATCCAAAGCAATCAGTGCAAGAGGTGAACTCCAAAGGGTTTGGGGGGCCTCCACCCCTACAGCACTTCCAGTAGTTGAAGCTCCCATGGCTTCTTTCTTGGAATGGCTCTGCTCCCTCCTGGCAGTTTTGCTCAGATGATCCACACTCCTGGCTTCTCCAACCTTCTGGGGTCTCCACTGCACCTTCAGCTTCACACACTGCCCACTCAGGGGCTCGCGGCCTGGCCTCCCAGGCCTCCTTCTGAAGCCTAGGTGGAAGCCTTCCTGACCACACAACTCTTGCATTCTCTGTGTACCTAAAACCAGCACTGTGCCGATGACACCAAGGTCTGCCACCAGCTGGAGCAGCAGCCAGGCTTCCTCCTCTCTTGGCTGTGGGGGCTGAGTGCCTATGACCTGAATCCTGAGGAACAATTTCCCTAGGCTGCCGCCATTCTGGAACATGGTGCTCTGGGGCTCTCTTCTCAAAACAAAGTCTTTCACCTTTGTAACTCCAAGGCTGCAAAGGCTGGAGTCCTGCTGGTTCTTGTGATGTTCTCAGGCCATCTTTTCTGTTGTCTTCTGAAATACTTGGCTTTTTGTAGTTAGTCTTTTCAGCAACCAATTTCTGTGTTCCATTTTTGCAGGCAACAGCTTTACTGGAGCTTCCTTTCTGGCTAAACTCTTAACATTTCGAATCATTCTTCTGGGCTCTTTGCTCTTGATTCTCAACATAAATATGGCTAAAGCCCCCAACAGCAGCCATGCCACTGCCTCAGCATTAGATTGCCTTGAAATTTCTTCAGCAAGATTAGTCCTCCACTGTGGGGAGCGGTGGTAGCTAAGGAGACTCCATTTTGAATCTTACCCTCCATTTCATGGAGACTATGTTATGAGGAACCGCGTCCTTACCTAAATTGGATGTTTACCTTCAGAGATTGCCCCGGAATGTGACGAACGTTCTGTAGCCCCGAGAAACGGGAAGGCCCATGAGGGTGGGGAATTGCCAAGGGACTGGAAAGCAGGGAAGCAGGTGTCCCTGGATAAGGGTCATGATGTAACAACCAAACTCAGCTGTAACAACCAAATTCACCTGTAACAAACTCACAGGTTCTATAAAAGGGAAGAGAAAAATAAACTCGTAGTTCGGTCTTAAGAGCCCGGACGACTCTGTCTTTTTTTCTTTCGAAGTGTGTTTTTTCTTTCATCCTCACCCCTCCTCTCAGATACTGCTCGACTAGTGACGGCCCCAGGCAGTCTCTGGACACGAGCAAAATGCAGACAAACTTTCTGCCAGGCCATAACACACCTTGTCTGATATCCAACAGCCCATGTGGTCCTTCTTCCCAGCAGAAATCTCCGAGCCTGGTCTTTACCGGCAAGATTTCCACCAGCCTTCCGGTCTCCTGAGCTCTGACCACGCTCTCACTAGGCACCGCCTGAGGCACTCCAGCTCTGCTTCTTCAGCCTCAACCTCTTCCACAAGCTGTTCATTCCCAGAGGATCCTGAACCACATGGTCACGTAGTCACAAAAACAACCCTGCGTCTCTGGTACCAAACTCTGTCCACCTGTCTGCAGGCAGTAATCTGACCACGTGAAAACCCCTTCCCACGGCTAAGCGGGCAACAGGTGAGAGCCAGGGAGGCCACGTGGGAGAGAGCAAGAGTGGCCTCATGTCCCAAAGAGGAGTAGTGTGGAGAGAAGTCGCATCCACTGGGGCCGGGGAGGGAGGGAGCTAGACTCTGCCCTAGAGCCTGCAGGTGACACTGGGCACTGTGTGGGCCTCCATGGTCCACTCCAGCCCCCAGCACTGGGCCAGGGCCTTCCACCTTGGCCTGGGTCTGCAGCACTGCATGCCAGTCTCTGGGTAGCCCAGGGCAGACTCAGGGCCAGCCCAGCTGTCAGCTGCCCATGCTCCACATGACCAGGAGACCTTGGTGCTGGCCCAGCCCTGGGTCCAAGCTCCAGGCCAGTGCCGTGGACCAGGTTTGGCCCCCAGACTCAGGCTCTAGGGCTGTCCTCGTGAGCTTGGGGCCATCTTGAGCTACATAGTGAGACTCTGTCTCAAAAAACCAAATATAAATCAATAAATTAATTAAACAAAAAGGGCAGGAGACAGCTGCTCAGGATAAAGGCCTTGAGTTCAATCCCCAGCACCAATAAATAAATAAATACTATAAAACACTGACGACAGAGATCCAAGACACAAGTAAATGGAAAGAATCCATGAATATGAATTGGAAGAATTAATATTTTAAAAATATCTAGCTGTTCATGAGGCTGAAGCAGAAGGGTCTCAAATTCAAGCCCAGCCTGGGCAACTTAGTGAAAATTTTTCTGAAAATAAAATACGAAAGGGCTAGGGATGCAGCTCAGAGGTAGAGCTGCACATGCAGCCTGTGCAAAGCCTTGGGCCGGACCCCCTGTATGGAGAAGGACAAAAAAGGAACAGAAAAGGAAAAGCCCATGGAACCCAGAGTGATCTACAAATTCAGTGCAATCCCATCAAAAATCCCAATGACGGTTCTCACAGAAATAGAAAAACACTCCCAAAATCCATAAAGAACTACAAACATTTTAAAAATCACCAAAGCAATCCTCGGCAAAAACGCTGCTGGAGACACCACGGCACCTGATGCAAAGTGTTGCACAAAGCCACGGCGAGGGAGACAGCAGAGCCTGGAAAGCGGGCCCCGCAGTGTCGGCCAATCGACTCTGGGTGCAGCACACAGGCAGTGTGGCAAGAGCGGTCTCTTCCAGAAGCAGTGCTGGGAAAGTGGTCTCCATGTGCTGGTAACTTACAGCCTCACCTCGAACAGACGGACTTAAACGTCAGGGTCTGAACCAGTACGACCACCAGGGAAAAGGAACACGGGGAACGCTCTCTGATACTGGTGGGGCCGTAACGTTTTTGGATGTGACCCCCAAATGCAGAGGTAACACCTGTACAAGCAGACAGACGAGGTGACATCAAACTGAAAAGCCTCTGCACTTCCTCGGACAGCAGGAACAGAGGGGGGTGGGCGAAGTGTTTGCAAATCACGCAGCAGTGCTGGTTAATGCTCGAAATACACGAGGACTCCAAGGACTCAGCAGCAAGATGGGTGGCCGCATTCAAACACGTCCCATCCCCATCAGTCCGCACGGCATTGTTGTTTCTTGCTTTGTTCATGGCCCTGGAGATGGAACCCAGGTGCACATGCGCTAGGCAAGTGCCCCGCCCTGAGCCACAACCCCACCCATTCCTGGGTGACAGACCCAAGGGTCACTTCCAAAAAATGCTCCAGAGCTCTGATCATGATGGAAAGAAACAAATCACCTCTTAAGCATCAGAATGGCCATTACTGAAAAGATAAAAAGGACAAGGAGTCCTTATACACTGCTGGTGTGAATGTAAATTAGTATAGTGTATCGTTTTTGGAAAACGATATGGAGATGTCTCAAAAATAAAACAGAGGGCCGGGGATTTAGCTCAGTGGTTTCCCCACCTGCTGTGCAAGCGCAAGGACCCAAGTTCACTCCCCAGTACCAAAAAAATAAAAATAAATAAATAAAACAGAGCTACCGTATGGCTCAGCCTTTTCACAACTGGGTCTGTACCCAAGGACATGACAAGAAGGGAGCATTATTCACAAGAGCCAAGAATGGAATCAACCTAAGTCTCATCACCTGACAAAGAAACTGAGGCGCATGTACACCTTGGAATACTATGCAGCCGTGAAAAGGGATAAAATCATGTCAGTGTGACAACATGGATGGATATGGAGGATATGTTTAATGAAATAAGTCACAGAGACACACATATCACACGATTTCCCTTATACGTGGAACAGAAAAAAGCACAACTCACAGAGCAAAATGGTGCTTACCTGAAGTTGGCATGAGGAGGGAGGGGAGGATAGTAAGAAAGGCACATCAGCCAAGGGGTACATAATTTCAGTGAAACACAAGAAATACGTCCAACAGAGCCACTGCACATCATGGTGACATCAGGCAACAACAATACTCCTTCCCTGAAAGTTTCTGGGAGTAGCTTTTAAGGTGAGAGCTCTTATCACAATCATATGTGAAATAATCCACGTTTGACTTAGCCACTTCATAATGTGGAAAACTATGAACAGATCACATTGTGGACCATAAAAACCATACAGTTTATACTGACAAGACAAATAATGTATTTTTAAAAAGGAGAAAACGCAAGACTGTCTTTAAACTTAATGTGTTTTTGGTCAGCAAATTTTTCTTTAGGGCTCAAGGAAGGACTAGGGACCGGTGACGCCAAGAAAGCAGTTGTAGGGGGGTCGAGGGAGGAACGCAAAGGGGCAACGAGGGCCCAGAAGGCTTCCATCTTTCCTAGGCAAGGGGATGGGGCTTCATCTCTGACCCTCTGCTGATAAATACGGGGCACCTCTGCTCAGGCACAGACACTCTGGGCTCACAAAGGCGAAGCGGTTAATTGAAGTCCTTTCCTATATGTGGGCTTTTTTTATCTTTTAACCCACTGATGAGGACTATGAGGAAGCATTTACTTCTTTCTGCTAACAATATTCTCCAAATATTTCTCCACCCCACCCAGGATATAAATTAAAGGGGGAAATGCTGGTTTACTTTTTGCTTAATTTTAAAATTTTTATTAGTGTTTGCAGTACATAATGATTACATCACTGTGACGCTTACTGGTTTTTATTTTCAGTTCTACTTCCTGTTAGAAGCAGGCCCCTGATGTTCGAGACTGGTAACACAGAATACACTGAACTGAGCCCCTCAGTCTACCAGCGGTCAGCTCTCATTCTTCGCAGTCTGAGAAGACAGAAGACATTCTGACTACCAGAGAAAACAGCAGCTGATGCCAATGGTTTCCATCTCCATGTCATTCTTAGTGACACCTAGCAGAATCTCGATTTGCCAAAGCTACGGCTGATAGAAGTCAGAACGTTCAACTGTGAATTATCTAAAAGTTCCATCATTTCTTTCCCTTTTCTTAAACTCAGTTTCAATTTATGTTCCTCACTGTCCTCCTCATCCTCTTCTTTAGCTTTCAAACTTTAAAAACTTTTATTGATGGATTAATTCACTGAATTGCAATACTAGGGACTGAACCCAGGCTTCTCTGGCTTTTTAAAAGACAGAGAGGGCTCGCTGAATATTAACTGAGCACTTAGTCCTCACAAGACACTTGCAGAAGGCATTTTTATTTCCTTAATGGTGTCTGATGCCAAACATGTTTTAGGCTACGTCCCTTTGCCATCTTTGTTTCTTCTGTTTTTGTGTCTTTTTTTATTTTTATTTTTTATTTTGGGACAAGGTCTTGCTGTATAGTTCAGGCTGTCCTTGGAACTCATTGTGTAGCCCAGGCTGTCCTCGATCTCGCAGCGATCCTCCTGCCTCAGCCTCCTGAGTGCTGGGACTACGAGCGTGGGGCACCACGCCCGGCCCCTTTACCATTTTTGGATTAAAGAATGTAAAATAATTTAAATGTCAAATGTAAATCTTTCGGGAGCATTAAAACACATTTCAGAATAAAAGATGTCTTCCGCCGCGACATCCTGTATTTCCTCGGTTCTCCTTGATGCCCTGAGCCAGCCTGAGCTATGGTCCCAGACCCGCAGGGGCCCGGGGTGTCAGCCCGGCGGGGGACAGGCGGAGACGGGTGTGCACGCCGCGAACCAGACTCCTGGGGCTTTGCGGGCTCCCTGCTTGCCGCGGGGTCCCGGGTCCTACCTCCTCGCACACCGTGGCAAAGCGGTTGAGGAACTGCACGGTGTGCACCACGAACTGGTTTAGAAACGCCACCGTCCTCTTTTGCTGGATCGCCGGCACCTGCGCTGTGCGAAAACAAATAAGGCTCGCGCGCGCTGGAGAGGACCGGGCCGCCGAGGGGCAACGCGCAGGGGCGGCCGGAAGCCGGGTTCGCCGCGCCTGGGCCGTGGCAGAGCGGAAGCCCACGCACGGCTTCGGGGCCGCGACCACGGCGCCCGCGCGCACACGCACGTGAAGTGGGCCGCCCTCCCGCGGCGCGGGCCCTCCCGTCCTCCCTGCTGGCCGAAGCTCGGCTCCTCTCCGACGAACCTTGGTCAAGTCTATACCCGACCCCATGAGGGGGAGCCCGTCCTCGTCCATGCCCTCCGCGAGCGGAGCGCCCCACAGAACCCTCCCCGACACAGCCCGACCAACCCGGAAGCGAGCCCCAAGTCCTGGCCCCGGGCCCCTCCTACCGGAAGGTAGCGTGCCAGTTCGCCAATCATTGGGCGGCTTCCGGAGGGCCCGCCCCTTCACTCCGCATGCCGGGATTTGTAGTTCGGATTCGGTTTGTGATGTCTGCCTCCAGGGCTTCAGAGCTAAGAGAAAGGCTGGTGCTGGAGCACGGAGGCATAAAGAGCGGGAACAAAAAGGAAAAGAAAGAAAAAGGAAAAACAAAGTCAGGAGATGCATCCGTTTGAGGTTTTCCCTGCTTAGTACTGTCTGTTGTATGGATAGTTCGGCCATTCATTTAACACCTGGTTTTAATTTTACTATTCTACTAAACGCCAGACACCCTGCTGGGTCTTGGAAATACAGAAATTGGTCAGACCGAGCCGGCTGCACTGGAGAGGTGTGTGCTCTGAAGAGAGATAAGGGCTGTTTATTTTATTCTGTACTGGGGCTTGAACCCAGGGCCTTCACACTGAGCCACAGCCCCAGCCCTTTTTATTTATTTTTTATTCTATTCTGTTCAATTCTGACAAGATCTCACTATGTCACTCACTTAGTTGCCCAAGCTGGGCTCGAATTTGCAATCTTCCTGTCTCAGCCTCCCAGAGTACTAAGATTTCAGGCGTGTGCCACCATGCCCAAGTATTTCTCATGATTTAAAAAAGTTTTTATTTTTATTTTTTGAGACAGTGCCGTGCTGTATAGTTCAGGCTGGCCTTGACTCACTATGTAGCCCAGGCTGGCCTTGAACTCTCAGCAATCCTCCTGTCTCAGCGTCCTGAGTGCTGGGATTATAGATGTGAAACACTATGCCTGGCTCTCATATCTTTAAAGCATGAAGTAACACATCACACTACAGTTGAGGCACAACTTTATGGAAAGTGAAGACACTTAGGTCACTGAAAAGGCAGAGCAGTGACCTGGAAAGACATTTGTATCTGGAGTTTGAAGACTTGTTTCAGATTCTGAATGGGCGGTTTGCCAGCTGTGTGACCTGGGCCACCTGAGCTGAGGCTGGACTCATCCTGTTACCCAGCAAGATGGTCAGCAGTAGAAAGATGAAGAGGACAGTCTCTGCCTTCAAGAGATGTATGATGCAGGGAAAAAAATGCCCAATGTCGATGCTCAGTGTCTACACAGACACGCAAATATAACACTGAGCTCTGAGCGTGCATCCAGGCACACACACTCAGGCACACACTGGCACAGGCATCCACACGGGGGCAAGGGGCTGTGGCACTGCAGATGAAAGGTGCATCAGGTCCTGAGGAAGCTGGAGCAGGTAGACTTCACCACAGTGTGAGGTGCAGCTTTGTGCAGGGGCCGGAGGCCTGAGCCAGGTCAGAGGGGAGCTGGTGTGGAAGCAAAAAACAGGCCCGAAAGGGAGGAGGACGAGACCGGAGGCAGGAGGAGGCAACAGAAAGCTTGTTCAAGGTGTGCCATCCCACATTCAAAGCTACAGTGCATGTTTCTCGACAAAAGATCCCTGCAAATATTTGAGAGTGGTTTTGGGGTTTTTAAAATTTGTGTTTTGTTTTTGTTTTGTTTTGCGGTACTAGGGATTGAACTCAAGGCATTAGCACTAACCTATATCCCAGCCCATTTTCTACTTTTTATGTATTTTGAAAAAGGGAAGCCACTAAGTTGCCCAGGGTTGAACTTGGAATCTTCCTGCTTCAGCCTCCTAGAGTGCCACTTAAAATGCCCATCTCAGAGATAATCTCAGAAAAACCAAATCAGTGCCTCTGTGGAATAAGCCTAGAAATTTGCATTTTAACCAAGCCCATCACTCAGGGCTATACTGAACCAAAAAGAAGCCATTTGAAGAATTCTGGGCAGAGTAAGTGACAGGACACAGATTTAATAAAAGGTGATGTAGTGCCTGGCGCACAGATATGTAATAAATGTTAGAAAAGTTGAGGGTAGAATTTGTACGCATAGAAGTGGGAGGTGGAAGTGAGGAGGGTAGACAAGGGATAATTTTAAATCCACCTCTCTTTGTGTCTATGACAAGTGTATATTCTTGAACATTTCATTGTTAGCTTTGGACAAACACCTGTTGGGCATCTAACATTTTTGAGGTGCAGGCGTACTTCAGAGATATTGTGGACACAGATCCAGGCCATAGTGATACAGCGAACATCACAATAAAGCAAATCATATGAATTTTCTGGCTTTATAGTGTTCTGGAATCGTGGAAAGAAATGTACGGAGACACAGAAGTTGGGTAAAAAACCAAAGCCTTTACTTGCTAGTGAGGGGGACCGCCCGAAACTTGTCTGATCAATGTCCGCCCCGTCCTTTGTTTTAACAGTTCCTTTTATATCTTCTTTTAGCCATTACCTCATTTCTGGTGGTCTTAGTAAAATTTCTGTTTCTCTTTTACAACTAGTTCCTGTTAATAGTTATAGTCACAGACATATAACAAACAGATGGTGCTTAAAACACATACATTGTAAACTACCCAAACATTTCTATTTTGCTTTCCTCCAGGTTAAATGTTATCTACAGCTAGGTTACAGGTCAAAGGTTCAGTGAACCATCACCTTAAACAATAAGAGTTACAGGAAAGGTAAATCTTAAAGGAATGGATTACTTATTCTACTTCAGCTACCTTAATAACTAACCTATAGTTTAAATTTTCTCTATCAATAGTACATGTAAAATTATGTCTCCCCTTTACTGTAGATTATTAAGCATACAGTAGCACTGTATCTGAAGAAAGTATGCAGAGTGAATTTTAAAAATACTTTAGTGCCGGTGGGTGTGGTGACACATCTGTAATCATAGCACTCAGGAGGAGGCAAAGGCAGGAGGATTTTCTTTTTTTGGTACCGGGGATTGAACTCGGGTCCTTGGGCTTGTGCAGCAGGTGGCAAAACAACTGAGCTAAATCCCTGGCAGGATTTTGAGTTTGAAGCTGGCCTGGGCTACACAGCGAGTACAAGGCCAGCCTGCTGGACTATAGAGTGAGAACCTGTCTCAAAAAAACCAAACCAAACATACAAATATAAAGCGTTATTGCTAAAAAATGCTAATGATCATCTGAGCCTTCAGTGAGTCAAAGGCATTTTGCTGGGGGAGGAGAGCACTCCATGTCGATGATTACTGACTGGTCAGGGTTGTGCTTGGTGAGGGCTGGGCTGGCTGTGGCAGTTTCTTAAAAAATAAAATTTTAGGGCCAGGGATTTAGCTCAGTGTTTCCACTGCCTGCCTCGAAAGCATAAGGTCCCAAGTTCGATCCTCGGTACCAAAAAAAAAAAAATTTTGTTTATGTACCTTCTCATGAAAAGCTTCTCCTTAGCATGCCATCCTGTGTTTTGTTTTTTGAGACAGGGTCTCACTGTGTAGTTTAGGCTGGCCTTGAACTCACTATGTAGCCCAGGTTAGCCTAGAACTCACAGTGATCCTCCTGCCTCAGCCTCCCGAGTGCTGGGATAACAGGCGAGCGCCACCACGCCTGGCTTGCAATGTGGTTTGACAGCCTCTTGCCCACTGCAGAGCTTCATGCAGAACTGGAGCGGGTCCTCCCAGGCCTGCTGTTGCTGGCTCAGCTCGGTCATGTGACACTGTGAGCTGTCTGTCCTTTCAGTGATGTGCCTGGGATCTTCACCACGTGGTTCCCCTCTCAAGGAACCCGTCTCTTCATCCACCGGAAGCGCGCTGCATCCTGAGATGGAGCAGTTCGGCCACAGCTTCCGCTACGGCCTTAATCCCAGTTCTCTGGTTATTTCTGCCACATCCGCAGCCTCTTCTCCACAAGCATCTAGAAGGTTTACGATTCACGTTGCCCAAAATAAAAGGTAGATAATAGGAAGTAGGGGATGGATCTTTTTCCAATGGGAAGGAGATCAAGATATGGAGGAGAGAGGGGGAGGAGAGGGAAAGGGGATGAAACCAGAATGAAGAAGTGTCAGTGATGTGGACCAGCTCCGCTCTAGTCATATAATCTTTATGCACTGCAAACGCGTACCCTAAAAAATGAATACTGGAAAATATATAAAATCAGCAGCTATGGCCGCTCCTAACAGGTGCGCCCGCCCGTGCTTCGGAGCGTCGAAGCCAGATTTTGACTTCTCAGCTCTGCAAGCCCGGGGTGTCCCCTTCCCCAGACCTCGGGGAGCCGCCTCTTCAGCTTCTGCCCGCCCTGGGCCTCCCCTGACGGAAGCTTCGGTGTTGTGTCCGATGCCGCGCGGGGTTGCTCTTCCACCGGGACATTTAGCTCCGTCCATGGCGATAACATCACCTCACTCTTCCCGTGGTCGCTTCAGATTTCCCACAACGTTTCCTTTGTGATCACGGTCACCGTGCCAGGCCTGGCTTTGTCCTCGGCTTTCCACGGGACTTCCTCGCGCGAAGCTTAATCATTTTTGCTTCCGATTTAGAGACACAGGACTGTTGCTCTCAGTTAAGCATTTTGGGGCCATCGTGCGGGCACTGGTTGGTTTAATTTCAGTATCATTTTTTTAGGAGGCCCAGGAGAGGGATAAAGACAGGCTGTTTGGAGCGTGAAGCAGTCAGAACATGGACAGTGTTTATGAGAATGGTTTTCCACCTTATATTGGGGTGTGAGACCCCAAAACAATTAGAACAGTGACGTCAAAGATGACTAGTCACAGAGCACCGCAACACAGAGCAGTCACCGAGAGAAGGGAGATACTGGATAATCAACCCATGGGACCCACGGACACAGTGGACATGTGACACCGGAAAACCAGGCCCCAGATCGCTCAGCACAAGGCTGTCACAAACCTCAGTTGCAAATGCAAACCAACACAGTATCTTCAAAGCTCAAGAAAGCAAAATAAAAGGAGGCAGGCCTGGAATGCACTCACACCCCAGCTGTAAGTAAGATAAACATGGAGGCAGCTCTAGGCAACTGTACTTGCGCTCTGTTTTGCTCTTGATAAAGTCCATACGAGCTGCAATTTTTCCATTAGACTGTAAATTCCTTGGAGCAAGGATTATTCTTTTCTTCCTCAGTTACTCTGCTTTTCAGTGAAAACTCATTAATGATTTTAATACGAAGTTTTGAGTGCTTATTATAACCCAGGCCTAGGGCCTGTCATCAGAAAGCCTTCCTCCTATCTCCCCATCCATCCATTCCACAGATAATCCTACTCCACATAAATCACGGATGTAGCAGTGAGCAGAACACATTCCCTTGTGAAGGTAAATTGCTAACAAGCAAACAGGTATTGTTCAATTGCTCATAGTCCAGATTGGAAGCCAGAGTGGTGGGAAGGACTCTGGCTTTACTGGGGGTGAGGTGGGAGCCACGGAGAGCTGGGTGGAGGTGTCATGGAGGCCTCCGGAGGCCTCAGGCCTGAGAGGCACCACGGGATGCAACACTTGGTGTGCTCTGTCCTCACCAAAGCATTTCCTCCACTGCGCTCTTGGCGAGCTTGGGGTAGGTGTAGGCTAAGTAACTTATTTTTGTGACTGGGGTCTTTGGATACCCAGGTCTGTCTGACAGCTGACACCACTGGGCGTGACTCAGCTGCCTTAACTCTGCCCAGCCCCTGGGTGGTGCCAGGCTTGCTCGCCCACCTGCTGTGCCCAGGCCAGGCCTCCTCCCTGGTGCCAGTGCGGCATCACTGCTCTCGTCAGCCGTGCCCTCCACACGTAGACTTTTCTGTCGGATGTCATCCCTGAAGTTGTCTTACAGCCAATCCTTTCTGGTGGCCCAGGGGAAATAGGACTTGGGTTTTATCTTATTATGTCTTGTTACTGCCATGGATGCAAAGGGCTTCCTCTACCTTTCCAGGTTCTAACCAAGAGTGGAAAACCATCCTTCTGCACGTACGCTCCCACAGCTGCTCTGCTCGCCTCACCCCAGCGCGCACTGGGCCTGCCTGCCCCATGACTGTCTCCCGATTACCAGTGCTCTGCTCCCTGTGAAGGTACCTGCTCCTGCGGCTTGCTTTTTTCTTCCACGAACTCTCCTCTTGGGCTGGGTACGCGGTCAGACTAATTCCCAACTACTCTTCCTTTCTCTCCAGAGCCAAAGGCTCCCGGCCAGAGAAGAGAGAGAGAAGTCACTGGTTACATGTAAGCAGCGGATATATTTATTTATACTGCATAGGACTCCTAGAAATACGAACTTCTCAATTGGGCAAAGGACAAAAAAAATGTTTTTAAGTGGTTTGGTTACTTCACAACAGAACTCTATTAGAGGTGGTTTCGGGCTCCCAGATGCAGGGGTGGGAATTTCTTCTGTCTCCGGGACCCTGATTACTGCTCATCAGTCACGCACGGCTCCCAACAGCAGTGCCACTCACACTTTAGTAACTGAGCTTCCAGGAATAATGAGAACAATGTATAGCTAAGTCTGGGTGGACTGCCAGAATCCTCTTAAATATATCCCTTTCCTTTAGGCTGTCTGTCATTGGCAAAATGTGTTACCGCATTTCACTGTCGTGAGTTCTGGAGGCAAAACTAGTAGAAAATGAATACCAGTAGAGATCTCCTATGCCACCTCCATCTGTATAGCCAGCAAACGATCTTAAAGGTTTTTCAGTGATCTTTGTCTTTATGGCAATTGCTGGAAAACTGCTGTTATTTAATGTTGTCATGGGTGAGTTCAGAGGTGAGGGAAGGAAGGAGAATTGGGTGCCTAGTTTTCTTTTGCGTTTCTCCCTAGTTTCAGGATGGACCCCTACAGGCATGGTACTGGCTCCTAGTAAGGGAAAAACTGTCCCACAAGACCTAGAGATATTTACACCCAGGGAGCCACTCCCCCCAAAGAAA
The DNA here is from genome assembly GCF_053883595.1 of Heterocephalus glaber. NCBI lineage: Eukaryota > Metazoa > Chordata > Mammalia > Rodentia > Bathyergidae > Heterocephalus > Heterocephalus glaber. The sequence continues at coordinate 19,261,278 of NW_028258357.1, forward strand.
CAGAGGTGCACGGTGACCCTCTCCTGGAGGGCCTGGGAAGGGTCTGTCTCCCTTTACTCGGGATTTCTGCGTGTGTGCGGAGATGACGGCACAGAGAAGGGCTGGCTCTGTGACTGTGCGTTTCCTAGTGAGGGGGCCGTGCCGTGCAACCCAGCACCCCAGGTGACACCAGTCTGTTCAGGAGACACGAGCAGCGGTTAGGGAGATGCCCAGGCCGGATCCTCTGCTGGAAGGGAACAGCTAGGGGCTGGCTACTTTGAATAGTTCTTGTGGACTCTGGACAGAGGGGCTGCCCCTGGTCCAGTATTTGGCTGTGAGTTGATGTAACGCAGGGGAAATACTGGCTCTCTGTGTGTAAGGTAGGTGAGGGCTCCGGCTTGGTGGGTTTGTGTACTGAGACTTGCTGCCAAGTAAGTAGTTACTACCTCCAGGACTGCTCCCTCTGACAGAGGCAACCTCCCCTGGGTCTGTCAGGCCACAGATGGCCAGGTATGGTGGCTCATACCTGTACTCCAGGAGGCTGAGGCAGGAGGATAAAGTTCCAGCTCAGCCCAGGCAACTTAGTGAGATCTTGTCTCCAAATAAATAGGCTAGGGATATAGCTCAGTGTGAAGAACTTGGGTTCAGCCTCCAGTTGAAATAAAAACAAAAAGAAAAAAAGGCACAGATGCTGGGACATCAAGAATATAGAAGAGGAGACCGTTAATGTGATCAGCCCTGTGAGGACTGGATGTGCAGTAGGTAAATACAGAATCTAGGAAAAGTAGGAAGGCTCATCACCCCTCAGAGTGTGGATTTTACGGTTAATAGCGTGGGTTTCAGCACGGCCTGCCCCTGGCTCTGGCGTCTCAGGAAGTGACCGAGGGAAGGAGCGGCTGCCTGGCGTGGAGCAGGGGAGGGCGCTCGGGTGGGATCTGCTCCCTCCCCGACTTCTGCCTGTGCCTCAGCGACCCTGAAACACTGCTGACTCGGAACCCACGGAACCCGCGTGTCCTGACCTCGCAGCCCGGGGAGAGGGAGCAGTAGGCCTCTGCTTTTGATCTTTTACGCCCTTCCTGCTCACAGCGCCCACGACACCGGACACCCAGGACACCTCGCATAAGCTGCCTTCATCTTTCTGTGATCGCGGGGAATCGCCAAGCTCTGTGTAACTTGAAACCAGACGTCAGTATGCTTGGAGCTAGTTAGTAATCTGCTTATTTTTAAATTGAGGACTTATTATAAAAGTGAAACATCTGTTGTGGAAAACTTAGAAGGGAAATGCATAGGAAGGAAACTCCCCTACAGTCACTCCTTTTGGCAGTAGCATTGCCGTGCTTTGGTAGAGTTGTGGTTCTGATCAGATTCACCAAGACCTTCTCCCTAGGGTTGGAGGTAGAAATGAGGCAGGCCTGCGGTGAGTCTCTGCTTAGCTTTGTGTAGCTTTAATAGCACTCTGCCCTCTTCAAAGAATAACCTGCTTTGCTTATTTACAAGCGGCAGTGAACGGTGCTGCCCCCGCCTGGCTGTTTCAGTAACTTTTAGCACCTGGAGTTTTTAAAGTGGTCAGGTTAATGGAATCACAGCCACGTGAAATCACTGAAGTACGCCAGGAGTTCTATACCAACATTTCTGCCTGAAGCCTTGTTTCTGGAGTCCAAAATTACGTTAGTCCTTGCTATTACTTCTTAAAAAATGACCAGGCCAGCCAGGCATGTTGGGACCTGTAATTCAGCACTACAGAAGGCTGAGGCAGGAGGATTGTAAATTTGAGCTGGGCAACTTGGTGGCTTAGCAAGACCCTGTCTCAAAGTACACAGTACAAAAGGACTGGGGATGTGGCTCAGGGCGAAGGTCCTGGGTTTAACCCGTAGTACCACAAAGAAAAAAAGACTAAGCCAGAAGTTATGAACCCCAAAGAAAGTGGTCCAGTGTTTTCTTAACATAGAATCCCCTTGCCCCTTTTGTGTTCAGGGGATCAAAACCCAGGGCCTTGTGCATGCTAGTAAGCATCTCTCAGTGGGCTCTCGTCTCGGCCCAAGAAGCCCATGTGTACAGTGCCGGGGACTTGCTAAGCTCTCCAGACTTCTGAGGGGTCTGCCAAGGCCACTCTATCCGCACAAGCCTGAAGGCTTCCCCAGCGCTCACTCCCTCCATCTGCTCAGTGTCTGGGGTGGGCGCAGGCCAATGTCAGGACACTTGAGGTCACCGTGTGTCAGAAACGTGTCAGCAGGTTTGATCGGGAGGGGCTATACTGTCTCAGGACCTCAAGAGATCAATTCTGACAGTGCAGTTTGAGAAAACTGCCATCACTGCATATTCTCCCAGGTGCCCAGCATTGGTGGGGAGTGGACATTACACTCACAGCAGGGGAATGACAGGGAAAGGGACAGCTCAGAAACTGACGTGATCCCGTTTTGCTCCACGGGCCTGGGCTGTGGTGCGTTTGTGGGTGAACTCAGGATGGGGCGGGACCTCTGCCGCAGCTGCATACAATCACAGGTCCCACACTTGCTCCAAGTCCAGGGCCAGGGAAACCTAGCCCTAGAGTTCCAGACAAGGGAGGTCTGTGCCCACATGTCCTCGGGGAGCAAGGCGGCCTGCAGACATGGTTCTCAACACAGCTGGAAGCGCTGGTGACAACTCTCAGGAGGATTAGCCCCACAGAACACTGGGCAATGCATTCAAAACTTGAGAATTTAAATCTCAGAGAGAAAGGATTAATTTGGGGGGGTAGTTTGGCCATCAAAATGATCACACAATAATGATAAGAAAATATATACCAGTTATTCTGTCTCAAAATAAGCACCTAGTTTTTATTACTATTAGTGGAAGACAGAACAAAACATTACATTAAGATGGTCGAAAGATGTTCATTAAAAAGTAAGGTAATGGTCCAACTGAAACTGAACATGAACTTAAAATGAAAGTCATTTCTTACGATGAGAGTCCAAGTACAAATAAACCAATATGAACTTTTTTGGTCAGACAGTCTGCATCTTCTTCAAATAAGTATATTCTTCTTGGTATAATTTATCATTAGTTGCCCCTGCTTACTTTAGAGGTTAGCTGTCTGAGACTTATTTTCTTTGAACGCTGCCTCAAAAATAGAGATTTCCTAAAAGAGTATTAGAAAGCTCTTACTTGAGATAGCTGCAAAGATTATGCCTAATTCTGGCCGGAGTCGAAATCTTGTCTGGATTTGGCGCCATGACAGGATAACAGCTGTGTTTATAAGAAAGATCAAAGTTTTTACTTAACCACCATTAGAAGCAAAGAGACCAGTGGTGTTTTTTGTCTTTACTATAAAGAAAAAGACACGCAATACTGCACTGTAAATGCAGTGGGTGGAAGTGATTATTTCATAGATCTTTAAGTTGACTAAGTTATTCAAAACTGTTTGGAAAGGCTGAGAAACCTGGTGACCTTTTTGCTGAGCCTTGTTCACAAGGACTGCATAAGTTTATGTGTTGCAAGTCCCCAGCACTCTGTTAAAGAGTGGAGAAGGCAAGTAACTACAATGAAGACCTAAGTTAAACTAGTCAGTGGATCCGCAGAAATTCCCAGACAAATGTCACAATCCTACATTGGGGCAACAATTGTTTTACTAAGGTCACCCAAGGAACAGCTGACAAGGTCACAAGGTCCATTACATGTTTTGGGTTTTCCATGGAGTCTGTGTTCATGTGCACAAAAGAAACTGCGTATGTTGAGCCCGTGGGGTGGAGATATATAAATATGGGTGTGTTCTTTATTTCTTTTGTGAAATGAGATCTTATAAAACTCATGTCCTGATTATTGTATTATGTTTTGGTAACAAATGGCTGTTATATATTAAGATCTTGCTAATAAAAAAAATGTACGGTTAGAAAGGAATTTAGCTGTTTTGAAATGCTTTTCAAATGCCCACTAAAATACATGTTTTTGAATCAGCAAGGTGCTACAATGAAGGACACAGAGTGTTCTGTGCTGTCCTTGTGCCCGAGCACAAGGTGTCTTGTGAAAATGTACTGGACACCGTGCTGCTTCAAGGGCTCCACCCGGCTCTCCCCAGAAAGGACTGGCAAAATGGCCATTTCACTCTGCAGATCTTATCTGGACTCAGAATGAAGGCTCCTGGTGAGGGAGAAGGCTGGGTTAAAGCAACTTCTGAGTTGCAGAGAACCGTGGAAATAGTGTGGAGTGGAGCAACTTCTTTTCCCGTCCCCAGAACCAGCACAATTCTGTTTCCCAAGTTCCTCATCAGCAACTTGGGCGGTCAGATTTTAGACAATCATAAAAAATCAGACACAATTGTGCAAACCAGATTTCCATTTCTTCTCCACTGACAGGAGATTTAAAACAGCCACAGGGACATTTCTAGGTCAGTGTCAATATGCAGTCACAAATTACCCAAGTAAGAAACAAACCGGAATCTGTGGGTGTGGGATTTTTGTGTTTTGGCACGGGAGGACCCTGAAATATTCACAACATGCAGGCCAAATCATAAAAATAAAATGGGACTTATGATCCTGTCATTTTGAAAGGAGACAATTTCGCTTTGACAATGCATATTGTGATATCCTGACTTTTTCTTCAACAATCTTAAACAATACACATTTTAGCATGTAAGTAAGGCTTTTTTCCCTTCCATAGTGTTTCTGAGTGAAGCAACCCTGAGGAAAATGTAATTTCAACAGAAGAAAAATCCTCTTAGACATATTTATAAACAAAAATGGAAAAAATGAAAACCGGGAAACACAGTATCGGCACTTGTGTTATTTATCAGGAATTAGAAGTGGTGACCAATAACTAATTCCTCCCGACTCAGTGTAACATAAACATATTTTGAAGAACAGTTCACAAGAACAAGGACTGTCATCACACCGTCTCCAAGAAACTGAAAACCATGAGGTCTGACAAAGCGCAAGTGGGGCGTGGCCTGGAGCCTGCCTGTGCCATCTGAGAACAGGCGTGTCCCACTCGGGGAGCTGTGTAACTCACTAGCAGACCCCATGCCCCCCCCTGCCCCGCCCCAGTCCAGGCTAGCACCCCTAGCTCTCGGGCAAGCTGCAGTCACAGGGCCCGAGAGCCAGTTTCCTGCAGGAACAGATGGCAGGCGGTCCTGCCTTCAATGGACAGCGCGTGTGCACTGGGGAAACTGCTGCTCTGCAGGACCCGCTCCGACACCCAATCCCGGCAGGCTCCCCATCGTCCCTGACACCACTCACTCCGGTCTTTTGCCAGATTTCCTAAGCATGAGATGACGTTTCAAATATACTGGGATGATGTTTTTTTGGATACATCTTGAAGTAATACATTTTTCACAAGAGTCACCGTTGACAGACAGTGTGTCTCTTCTGGCCTATCTGATGTGATGCTTTTGGAGGGCTCTGTCCCTGAGACGGCTGGAAGGGACATCAAGATTGCATGCCCTCGGCCCCTCCCCCTACAGCATAAGCTAAGCCTGTTTATGGAGGGTAAGTATCTTGCTGGACCGCTAGATTTTACTGTATTCAATAACGACGTGTCTGGGTGAGGGGGTGTACTCCTGTAGTTCTGGCACTCGAGAGGCTGAGGCAGGAAGACCATGAGTTCCAGGCCAGCCTGGACTGCACAGTAAGTCCAAGGCCAGCCTGGACTACATAGTGAGACCCTATCTAAAACCCGACACAAACAAACAAAGATGCAAACAAAAATAAATAACTGATGTGGAAATTGAAATGCAGTATTTCACCTGTACTCCAAAGCATGTAGTTTACACCAGACATCTACATGATTACAAAATTTCACTGACTTAATTTTTAATTACTGCAATATTTTACTATCCTATAAAAGGTCATTTTTTTGATTCTGTAAGATACTTATAAAATACTTCATGAATAGAAAAATTGAGTAAAAATATTTCCTGGCTTTATTAATAAAAAATAATTCCATATCCCCAAAAAACAAAACTGTACAAGCCTGAAATAAATCAGTAACAAATCTCTGGACTATGGGGAAGAGAAGCTGAGTATTTTCACTCACCTGTAATCACACCTCAGCTCCAGCACACAGGGACTTTGACCCCATTTCACAAGAGAAACTGGTGCATCAGATCAGGCACGGACTCGAAGGAAGGTGGTCTGCGGTAGGTACTCCCTGCTCCACCTGACGGGACCTTCGTCCATCATGATGTGTCACAGAAACAAGGCCCGCTGCCTTGTGTAATGCAGGTTCTAACTGTCCTTCAGTGGGTGATGCCCAGCACCTTCCAGGTCTGTGCTAAGGACGGTGAGCATCCAGGAGAGCGGAGGCCGCGGAGGGCTAAACCACAGTCTCTTCCTCAAGGTTCCTTCACCCCTACCTCAAGGTGCTCTCCATGCTGAGATGCCCAGTGCAGGGAGTCTGCAGACAGTGAATGGGGCATTTTAAAGAAGGTGCCAATCTTTTTTGGGCATTAAACTGGATAATAAAGTACTAATGACATTACAATGCCTGACACATACAGACTGCTAACAAAATGTCTACATGGACACATAGGCACATTCATCCACTGCAAGGTACACCGAAAACATTTCAACTCCTTCTGTGTTTGTGTCCCTGAGAATCAGGAAGTGAGCATTACTCAAAGAGAAGACAGAATACACTTTGAATAATCCTTTAACAAAAGCCGAAGTGCTGTTTCCCTGTCCATCTCTTCTCTGCAGCTGAGCTGCTAAGGTAACTGTACGATCATAAGAGATGACTTACGAACACACATAAACACACACACCAGAGCAGGAAAATAATTTTTGAAACCATCAACATTTTATTTAACGAAAGCAACTGAAAACATTTCTAAAATTTACAGTATATTTGATATAAAAATAAGGAGTTCACCAAAATATGTACCGAAACTGTGAGATGGGGATGTAAGTGCACAGGCCATCTGTGTCACACCTCGGTCACCCACAAGGACAGCTTGCGGTCTCCGCCTATGGCGCACAGCGGCAGAGTGCGGTGCCAGGAGAGGCCTGATCCGATGGCGACCGAGCCCTCGAGAATGGGCTGTAAAGACATGGAGGCGGGTCAGAGCAGCCAGCGGCCTGCACCGCTCAGGGGCAGACACTTTCAAAAGCAAGGAGTGACCGATGATTAGCTTTGTCCATAGCAGAAGCATAATCTAAGCGTGCGTGTGCTTCCCTGGGGTGAAACACGTGCACTTGTGGCTGGCCCAAAGGAAGGACAAAGCCCCCCAACATGAATGATCAGGACAGCCGAGACCAGCAGCTAGGCAAGCAAAGTTAAACGAATATATTTAAATGAAATAAAATACAGAAGCAACAGAAGGAATATGCTTCTCACATGAATTCTGCCAAAGAAAAAATGCTGCCACAGGTGACTTAAACATCAAAAATGTCCTTTCAATTTACGCAGATACCAGACGTGACAGACTGCAGTGACCCCTTAAAACCCTTTATGGGTGCTCAGTTACTACAGACTGGGGCGCTGGGTGTAAAGTCAAAGACACACATTGAAAACCACACGTGTCACAGAGCACTCCCATGTTACCTGAGGGTGCCCGAGGTGGTGGATCTGAAACTGGCTGGTGATTTTGCCGGGGTAACCGGTGGTTGCGAACAAGCTCTCACTAATTGTGGACCACCTGGGAGACAGGAAAGTGAAAACACGCACACTGGCCTACAGAGAATGGCAAGCTTTCTGAAGCAAGTTATTTCCTCTTGTACAAAAGCTGTAATTTTTACAATCCCAAATCTGTTAACATGGTTTAAAATTTAGACTGAAATCCAGGTTAATCAGTTATAAATATTTCCCCATTTTGTGAATATTTATTTGGTGCCAAGTCACACAAGGTTGACACGGTCTCCTTCTTATCATCAAAGGGCAGAGCGTGGTGGGAGACAAAACAAGCCACCAGACAGATATAAAATATCTCACAGACAAACGGTTCAGTAAATACATTGATGTCTACTGACATTTCTTATGAAGTGATACGCTCGTTTACATTCCTTGGGATGAAACAAACGCCCTGTAAGGCAGTTCACCGAATACTAGAGCTCTGATAGCATGTCTGCAACCATCCTGAGTGGAGTGGGGAGGAGTGAGCCACAGAAGGCTTCCTTCACATTCGGGCACACATGCGTCATCATGTCCTCTCCAGCGGCCATCCTGCCCTTTCCCAGCTGAGCCCACTTTGGCTTGCATGTCCAGTGCTGGGGCTGGGGCACACGGGGAGTGCTGCTCCTCTGGCCTCACACCCTGTGGCGTGAAGCTGCGGTGCCAGGTTGTCTGGCAGCTGCCTCATAACATGAAGCAATGAGCCCAGGGCCGTGGCCCGGGATGGCAGAGGGCAAGGATGAAGGGGGTGTGAGCGCCGAGGATGCTGGACAGCTGAGCAGCCAGCCCCGAGCCTGCCTCTCTCCCGGCACCCAAGTGCTGGAGCTCACTGACTCAGAATTGGGGCCTTGCTCACATCTCTGGGGTCAGCATGCGAGCAGCTGCCACTCTTAGTTAGAAATCTCTGGCTGTTAACAATGGGGACCCCAGGTCCTATAATTTTACTGAGGATATTTTAGATTTGATGAAAAATATGATATAATGTTCTACTGGTTTTAGTCTGTTACTTGGTTTTCCTGTTATTTAAAGCTTAAAGTAGCTTAATGATAACTTATACAATGCAATATTATGAAAAGTGAATAAAAAAGAACAGAAAATGAACTGATGTGAAAAAACTAGCATGTAGAAGACCACACTAGCCGGCATATTCTCATTTAAAACATGAGGTTAATACGTAAGCGTGGGCCGTGGACATCTGAGTTTCCAACACAGGACAGCAGGACGCAGTGTGCTACAAACTGCTGAGGTGGGGCTTGTGAGTGCTAAGATTTCTTTTGTAAGCCATGAAGTTTTACAAAGAAAATATCTGGGAAACAAATCTGTTCCTTGCTAAGTCCGAAAGTCAAAAGCAAAGACTTAGTTGGGAAAGTGACTTAACCCCTTAGAAAACAAAATCAGATACAAAAATGAGGCCTGGGAAAATATTCCAGTGGTGGCCCAGCAGCACAAAGCCAAAACACGGATGACAACACTGGCAGAAATGGCACCTTACCTGAAGAGGCAGGCTCGGTCCATGTGAACGGGTCTTGTCTCTTGAGGGTAACTAGAAAACAGGATTCCGCATTTTGTGAATTCTGCGTTAAGGCTCAAGCTGATGAAATCAAATCTAGTTTTTAAAGTTATTTTCTCTTTAGGGGCCCAATGAAAAGGGTCTGAGTGTCTGCTGAGCCTAGACACTGCCTTCTCCTCTCCACCCAAGTACTGCAGTTCACAGGCTTAAAATGTATCATTCGCTGACATCTCTGAGACCGGGATGTGAGTGAGTAGCTGTAACAAAATTCCAAGCCTGGCATGGAGGTGCCTGGGATCCCAGCACTTGGGAAGCTGGGGCAGGAGGATTACTGCAAATTCGAGCCTGAACTACACAGGGAGACCCTGTTTCAAAAAGAAAAAACAAAAACAAACAAAACAAAATTCCAAGTAGCTCGCCGTTAAAGTAGATGACGTGTGAGAGACCCAGAGCTCAGGGCCACCCGAGGGGCCACCACTCTGCAGGGCCGGGTTCTTCCTCGCCTAAGTAAATGTCACTCAGACCAGAGGGCCACCTCTGCCTCTTCCTCCCTGGGTCTCTCCCAAAGCAGCTGCAAAGCGCAGTTATGTAAAACCCACAGCTCTGTCCTTCTTGTTTTCGCTCTACAGGGGCCCAGTGGCTCACTTAACAATCCTTATGATCTTCGTGTGAGTGAGAGACAAACATGCTGAGGAAGTACCTGGACCGACTGATATCCCAAATCAACCAATCATTTCCTGCAACTGCTCCAACTTTGAAGGTGTTTTTTAAGCACCAGTGTGCTGACATTAAAGGTATCTGTTCTGATTCAAGAGACAAAATAGCCTGATGGGTCACAAGATCATAAAACCGGATCGTTCCACTCTTCTCTGCAACCATCAGCTGTAAGACAGAAAAATGCAAGGGAATTTAGCCACTCATCTCACAGCCAAACCGAGAAGCATGCAGAGAAGCGAGCTACCTAACGCAGTGTGAACATACTCAAGTGTGCTGTATATAACAAGGGATGATCAGACGCAAAGGACATAGACAACGGCATGTAAAAACATCTCTGCCAAATAGAATACCCTAGGGAAAGTGGCAAAGGGAGACTCAAGAGAGCTAAGTGCTGAGTGCATGATGGACAGTCACAGGAGGAAGGGCGCACCTCTGACATGGGAAGGACAGGCGGGCGTCTCCACTCGCGTGGATCTGTGACACCTCCCTGAGGTTTTTGCTGTGTGGAAAGCAGCATGGCCCAGTGGAAGATCACGGGCAGCCTGAGAGGAAGCCACTGCTGCTTCCGTTTAAAAAACGAATGACTCCACCTGGTGACTGGCTCCCGGTTCCTGAAGTGGAGACTCGGCAACTGGCAGCGCCCCAGGGCTGTGAGGCCTGAACGAGCAATGTATGGAGAGTGCCTGTCACTGCCAGACCCAGAGTAGCTTCTCACGCAAGCAGCAGCCATTACTACTCCACTATTTCCTTTATCCTGTGATCAAAACATGAATCTACCTGTGAAATGCTATTATTAACTGCACAAAGTAATAAATCCTAATTTTATGAAAGACTACAATATGAAAACCAGTGTTAGCCTCGAGGCAGTGTGGCCTCATGCCCACTGGTTGGGGACCGGATACAGAGACTTATGACTCACTGCCTGAGTAGCTGGTGTGCAAAGAGAATGCTGTGAACAACTCTGACTTCTGAGAAGTTCTTTCTTTTTCAGAAGCTCTTTCCATGTTTATTATATTAAGGTGAAAACATCCCTGAAGGTATGAAGTAGCAGCAGTAGGCTGGAACAATATGGGGTCTAGCATCAAAATCTTGGCCTTTACCACTTCGTCTGGTGAATGACCCGAGGGAGCTTTTCCTTATCTGTAAAATGCGGGGTAGCTGCATCAGACTCAGAAAGCTACTGAGTGGCTGAAATGTGCCTGTACCTTAGGCAACTACTCCTGTACCACAAAACGGCGTAGACACTGCTATGATTTCCAACAGGACAGGCCGCCCCAGCTCAGGCTGTGGCATTTTCCTGTCACTCATCCAGTACTGAGCATCTACTACCGTCCTACATCCCCGGCAGCTGCTTCTCGTTATCCGTGGTAGTCAGGTATTTCAAAGTTGTTCCAAGCACTGAATTAGCAATACCAAATCATGACTGAGGGAAACGGAGGGTTGGGTTCTCCAAAGACAGGATCTTACTAAACAGCCCAGGCTGGTCGCAAACCATGCTCCTCCTGCCTCAGCTTCCTGATGCAGGGATTATAGGCACATGCCACCCTGTCTGGCTTGTCACATCATTTTTGCCACCTGCTTAATATGTAACTTTGTGTTTCTGTGAAAGACAGCGTATGTACCATAAATGGATTCATTAACAGACTGCATGACCAACAGCAGCTGATCTAACTCGAGTATTTTCCTGGTGACGCCCTCGGCAGCATTGGAGTGATGCTTGTGGCTTGGGGACACTGGGCACAGCCATGCGACACATGGCACTGAACTTCTTTACGGTGAGGCAGTGTGGCCTTGCTCTACCCCAGGTGGGAGTGTGCATGGTACTGGCTCAGTCTCTACTGCTCTGGTGCGTCTAAAAAGCTGTGCATGCTGATTTTGGGGTTACAAAGGATTTTAATGAGTAGGCCAATAGGATCGTGTGTACACCCACACCAGTAAACACTTAATTCCAACACAGGTCAAAGATACTTTTATCTTTTATATTACAGGATTCCATCTTACAACTGTCAAGTGCTGTTCTATGCTTTCCAGGTTTTATGGCTCCTCATTGTAGGTTAGACCTCAAGTGACTTCAAAGAACCCCAGGAGGTGGGCGACACGAACACCTCGCTCACCCAGACTGCTGTGGCAGCGTGACTGGCTTTGGTCTGGATGGCTGCCCCTGAGAGGGGTGACAACAGTGTACTGATAATGGGTACTGACAACAGTGACAGGACTTAGCACTGACTGCTCACCCTGTACCTTTTAAAGGTTTGGACAAATGTTACTTATTTCTTCATTACCCATTTTACAAGGCAAGGAAGTGAGAGTTTAAATAACTTGCCGGGGGTCACACAGCTCGCTGAGTGATTCAAGTGTGACTGCTCCAGGCAGTCAGCCGAGTCCGTGTCCCTAACCACCACCCTCCTGTGTTCTGGGTCCCCGACGCTTGGAGTGACAGACGAAACTGGAGTTTTTAAGAGTATTAGTCAGGTAGGCAAGAACAAAGAGGAGAGAGCTCAAGGTTTCAGAAACCAGGTAAGGTGTGTTTGGTGGGAACTAGCTCTGAGAACAGGAAGGGGAAGATGTACCTCAATGAGCAGAGGCACAACTAGAGTTAGTAGCAATGAAGGAGAAATTAAAAGACTCGGGCAAGTTTATGTATAGGGAAGGAAAGAATTAGTGATTTTAGGATTTTGAGTTTATATGATTTAGAATAGAGACTTCAGCCATTTGGAAGTCATGGAAACATAAAAAAGGAGATAGGATAGGGTGGTATCTTAAGAAGAAAAATAAAGATGAAGTTAAAGCATATGGAAGAAAGGGGCCTGAAATAATAAATTAAGCACTGGTATAAACGTGGGGATGGCAGTTATTAACAAATGCTCTCATTTCTAGTTTAGGTCAGTTTTTAAAAAGGAGCCTACTGTATTCATGTGTGGTGATATTCACATTTGGTAGGATCCTTCATCATGTTTCAAGCAGACTCACTGCTCGAGTGGAGAAATCTAGGCACAAAATTTAGGACCTGGGTCAGAAGTGCTGCTTGTATGCTTTGTACAAGTAAAGGAGGACATTTCACTCAAGCACGCTGCAAACAGATCCTATCTGGGCATCAGGGTGCATACTGGAATCTGCCCAAGGTCAGAAAGATTTTGCTCAAAGGCAAATGTGTCTGCAGAATGGAGACTTACCCGGAATCCGAGGGTTGGAGAACACATTTCTATAGTCCGAGGCCAATCCTCTCTGGAAATACTGAGAGGCCTGATTAATCCTGCTCTGTCAGTATTCACTAAATAGATTACTTCATTCTAACGTGCAAAATCTTTTCTTCCTTATAACTCAGTGTGTAACTTAAAGGCTTTCACCCCTATTACAGTGATGGTATGGTATCATGAGAACTGATCCTGGGAGCAATTCACAAATACAGTCTAAGAAAAGTTGGCAGGGTAAAAAGAATGGTACAGAGTTGTTCAAGAACAGGAGAGTGCAGCTTGGAGTTTCACGAAGGAGGTGATCAGTGATGTAAAAGACTGCCCTGGGAGTAAGAAGGAGCAAAAGGCCATTGGACGCGCAGACAATATGACCGGAAATAGCAGCAGTGCTGACAGAGTGAGATTAGTGAGACCAAGGATGAGGACAGCAGAACCAAAGTTCTACAGGTGATGGAATCAAAGATTTAGAAATAAAGGTGTAAAAGGGCTTGCCTCAGTATTTTTTGTTTTATGTGGGACAGTTAATCTTGAGCCTGCGGGGAGCAAGCTGGCCCCAGATGTCTCCAAATCCTCATTTCTTTGCCTCCAATTTTTTGTGCGACCAAAGATAGCGAACAGAAGACATGCCTTTGTAGGAGGGACAGGAGGGTGAAGAGCAAAAATTACTGAGCCAGGCTGTATGGGTTCCACCGCCAGCTCTTCCACTTACTGGCCTGGGACCCTGGGCAAGGGGCAGAATCCCCCGAACCTTGGGGTCCTCATCTGTCAGTGGGGATTGTCGAAGACCTGCCAAGGGGCCGTGAGGGTTATAAGAAATGCTAAGGGCCTGGCGTACTTGAACACTGTATTTTTGATATGATTAACCAAATCTCTCCTTTTGAATCAACTTGAGGAAAGAACAGTCGTGGAGAGAAAGGATGGGAGATGGTAAGAGTCTGTGAGGGCAGGGTGCCTGGAGCTGACAGGAACTCTAGAGAACAGCTGAGGGAGTCATGTTAGCAAGTGTGTGGTAACGCTTCGCCTTCTATGGAGACACAGCAGTACAGTAAAGCCCAAGATGCGGCAAATACGCCACTTGTCGAGCAGCTCGTTTCCCCAGTGAGGTGAAAGTCAGGGCCAGCTGACAGTAACTCGCAGCGGATGATTAGTATCTTAGCTCTGCTCAGGATGGAGACAGACAGCACTGCGGCCAGGACAAACTTCCCTTACTCCGCCGATGCTTTCTGTTTATATACCCTGTCACTCGGGGGCATGGATATAATTTTTTTTCTTTTTAACTGCATGCTGCTACTAGAGCATCTGGGCATGAGTTTTAGACTGTAATCTGCTCAAGGTCAGGAAAAAGTGAACTCCGATAACTGTCATTTGCAGAAGGTGGTTGTCAAAAACTCGAACAGTTCTGGAAGAACTCGGACAGACCCCAACGCATGGTGCCGGGGTCTCTGAGGGGCAAAAGGGCACTGATGTCTCTCCTCATGGCTGTATGCACTGTATCTGTCTTTCTTCAGTTTGATAAAAGTCACAAAGAATAACCTTAAAATTCTCCTCAGGATGCCAGCACACACTCATACCCGGGGAATGAAGAACAAAGTGAGCCGTCTGCCTTCCTTCCAAGTTCCAGATCCTATAAAAGAGTAGGAGTATGTTAAATATGCTTGATAAATCACTACTAAAGAATGAAATTTCCATCCGTGTATTAAAGCTATTAACACAGGCTGTGAGCAGGCATTTGCACTTAATGCGCATCTTGAGAAGAAAATGACAACACTGCTGTGAGGAACTGGAGAGCAGAAGAATGTGCGTGAAGAATTTAAGTCTGTCCAAACTCATTCTTACACACATCTAATCTACCAGGGAGGGAGGGACACAGTAACCAAGTTACTTCTATCCTCCTTACTTTGTGGGTAAAATCCTGAAGTTTCTAGGTCATTAATGAGGTAGCATTCCTACCCTAGCAATGATTTCAAGTAACAGTGGTCCTTGTAGGGGTGCGTAGACACATCCCAGCCCAGCCCCAGCACTCCACGCCCAAAGAACACGCACAGGAGGCAGTACGATGCCAGGGGAGCTCCGCGGCTGGGCCATTTCCATTTCCGTTCTGTTTACCCTCCTCACCTCTGGGTGTCCATCCCAGCGGCTACTTCCTACTGTGCGTCATTTCTGACCTGGCTCGCTTCCTCAGTGGGCCCAGGCGGCCAGGGGAGTCAGCTGCCCAATGGAAGTCCTGGGGCCCTCCGGTTCCCTCCCTCCTCCATACGCTCCATCCAGCTTTCCTGTCCCCAGGAGGGGACAGAGACTCCACCTTGGCCGCCCCCCCCCCCCCCCCGCTTGGGTCAGCTCTGCCCTCTCAGCTTCCAGGAGGACATTCTGGCACAGCTGGTGCGGCGGAGAGAGGAGACAGCAGTGTCCACAGAAATCTGGTTCTTAGGAACTGAACACATTCAGGGTTGGGGTGCAGCTCCGCAGGGCGTGTGCTTCGCATGTGAGGGTCTCGGTGCAATTGTCAGCACACGCAAGCAGACACACACACTTGAAACCACAAACAAAACCATTCACTAGAATGCCACTGACTTTCCTTTATGTTTACAGTTCATATCTTTTTAGGACTGTAAAAAAATTTCAAACCACTTCATCAATATATCCAATACATATAGACAAAAATTTATTGAGAAGAAAGTATACATTAGATAATGCTGCTGTGTCACGCCACATTATTTTAAATATTTTTCTTGTAGAAATGATAACATTTCATACTTAAATATCACTGTTACATATAAACTAATACAAATACTTTCCATGATTATTTACTTGATTAACTATCAGAAGCATACTCTTTTCTTTTGCCAAGTCACTACTTTTCATCCAAATTTACTGTACAAGGGAGACAGTTATAATTTAATTGGGGAGGGAATCACATTTACTAAGAGTTTACAAAACTGTGTTTCTCCCCACACAGTGAATGAGTCCATTAATTATGGCAACCAAATCATTTCTTTCTTTTCCACTGTCATTTACATAATAATGTGCTAAGTTAGCACACATTTTAACACTATTGAAATGTTTAAATTTTTCTTGCAAATGCAGTGAATCCCGGAAGCCTATTTTAATATGTATGTGATTTTTGTTGGACATTATATAAATTGAGCATACACATATTAGAATATTTTCAGGATTTTTTTCCCCCTTTTCAAATGAAGGAAACAAAAGAGGTACAAATATGGGTAGAGACTTATATAAAATTAGGTCAACTAATGAAGTGTATTCTTGTCCAAAAATCCAAGTTCTGCCTAATTTTTAAGCAGTATTTCATCCTGAATTGAACTGATGCTGTTTTAAATACAAACTTAGACATGAGGAGGGTGATCCAGGTTACTTTTCAGGGGAGTGGAACAAAAATGACTTATGGTCTATAATTATATGGTCATTCAATAATCTTTAGTGGTTGCATAAATCTAAGCACTAAGTATGCAAAATACAAGAAATTGGGCCAAAAAAGTTATTCTAACTAAATTAGCTACAGATGGTACAATTTAAGTCATTAAGTCTTATTTCCCTTAATTAGATTCCCTAATTAAGTCTTTCTCAAATCCTTTTGTGGAGCTCAACTCAGTTTTCTGTGTCTTTTCTCCACGGTTCATCTAGTTCATATTGGTTCCATCAGATAGTCATATTTTAAAAAAGTATATCATAGAGCCAGGGATATAGTTCAGTGGTGCCTTGGTTGCCTGGCAAGTGCAAGGTCCTGAGTTCGATCTCCGGTACTGATGGGAAAAAAAAAAGTATACCACTCATAATAAAAGTAGGCAATTTTTTTTTTCTTTTTAGGTTATTTTGAGACAGGGTCTTGCTTTGTAGTTCAGTTTGGAATCTCTTGTTTTTGGGTACTGGTGATCAAACTCGGGACCTCGAGCTTGGGAGGCAGGCGGTGGAACCACTGAGCTAAATCCCCAGCCCTTGCTTTGTAGTTCAGGCTGGCCCTGAACTATGTAGCCCAGGCTGGCCTCAAACTCCCAGCGATCCTCCTGCCTCAGCCTCCTGAGTGCTGGGATCACGCCCGGCAAGTATGCAGATCTTGAGTGTACAATTCAAACGGAATCTGCTCAGAGATGAGCTGGCAGGCCCAGAGGGTCTCCAGAACTCGTGAAACCCTCCCGTAGTCCTTCCCTTCGTCCCGTTTCCCTTGCTCTTTCACAAAAGGCACCAGCGACACTAACACCACAGCTGACTCCTGCCTGTCGCTATGTATTTTTTTGTTTGCTGTCTTTTCTCATTAGATTCAGTAAGACTGACCAATAGCTGCACACTGTAATCTCATTCTCATTGTGGTGCACAATATTGTTAATCAAACACACCAGTGTATTTATCCATCCTACTGCTGACAGACTTGAGTTTGTTTCCAGTTTTCGGTCATTGCCAATAATGCCACTATAAACCTTCTTGTACACACATCTAACATTAGCAAACACGGTTATCCCCGTAACATCCCCACGGTCTACACACACACACCCCCGACAGGTATACACCCAGGAACGAACTGCCAGATCAGTTTATGAACGTGTTCAGCTGTAGCAGGTAGTTACGGCCAAACAGCTTTCCAAATTAGCCGTATCTCATATTCCAGCCCCTCTCATATTTTTTTAATTAACAATGGAAAAAGCCAAAACTTTTTCTTACTTTTAGACAAAAAGAATCTTGCAACAATGACTTGTCTGAAAGGCAAAAGGTACAGCTTCTCAGGCTGGTCTCATTTGTGAGATAGATTTCTTGAATCATCTTTTTTTCTTGCATGCTATGTTATTCTCAAGTGTATGTGAGTAGATACCTTTACATGAATTTTAAAATGCAGTGAACAGAATGCACAGAAGCCTTCCAAACTGAGCTGGCAACAGACTCTCCCTTTTCCTGCTATAGAACTGACAGGGAGGACAGGGAAGGCTGTGTCCCTAATGTGCTCCCAGGGACACCTGCCACACATATGCTGCATGGGGACGGGGGCTCTGCACTCAACCACCGTGCCTGCTCACTAGTGTAATCATACACCTAGCACCTCACAAAGGGACAAGACGTCGGCAGGAAGAGCTGTGTCAGTGAAACAAGTTGATGGCAACTAAGCCAAGTTTCAAAAATGACACATCTCTTAACATCAGACAGTTATAAAAGGTAAAACAAAAATCATCAAAATCTAGACATATTCTGAATTTAGATTGTTTTTCTAAGTACTGTTTTCACTGCTGACCTTTTATTGTGATTATTCTCATACAAAACAAACAAAAAAACAAAAAGAGGTCCAATACCAATCAATGGACTCCTAACCTAAAGAAAAAACCAGTCCAGTATCAAGATTGGCAAATGGATTTTTATGTACTGTGTATGATACAAATTAAAACAAGGTACATAGGTATGTTTTTAAAATGGTTTTGAGTTTACTGACTTTGGTTTTCAAAGATACTACTAGTTTAGATCAAGTCAGATAAGAGGCTCCTACTGTAACAGAAACAAATTCAAAATCTGGAACCTCTGGTTTTAATATTTCCAAATCTTCAACTCTGTAACAAATAAAATTAACTGAAAGTCAATTGTGCAGAGAAGTGTATTTTTCAGGAAAATGGCACATCACAGAAAGAGTAGCATTCTTAACATAAACACACGAAAAGATCACAGACCTTTCTTTCCTAAAAGTACAGTATAAAGGTTATCAGGTTAAATTATGGTGGCCCCAAATCAGGAGCTATATGAAACGCACATGCGAAAGCTGGGCGTGGTGGTGCAAACGCAAGGGAGGCTGAGGCAGGCGGATGCCCACGAGTTCACGGCCAGACTGGGCTATACAGAGCATTCAAGGTCAGCCTGAGCTACACAACCAGGCTCTGACTCAAAACAACAAAAAAACAAAAGATGAAACAAGTCAAAACAAGAAACAGAAAATGAATGAAATGTACACGTGTATATATTTAAATGTTTGCAAGGAAAATTTCAAAAGAAAAACTTTTAAGGTGAAGTTCATTTGCTGACGTTTTAGAAGCCAGTACTGAAGGAGACAACGGTCACTGGATGATTACAGTAGCATTCTTCACTTTTCACAAACATCTTCACCATCCCAACACCATGGTCCTAAATAACTCTTAGAAATTAGCTATAAAATGGAGGAATGAAGAGCTAACTGGATCCAAGATTATGAATCATACTTACTTTAATAGTTTATTGCTAAAATTATTGCCTCATTTCAAGCTGAGTGCTTTTCGGCAGAACAGTAAGTATCCCCACCACATAGTATTTAAATGTTATCATCCCACCTAATTAACAAAAAGGGCCCATAAATTCAGTGTTGGCACAAGGAAGACATCCTAGTCTTTTAATTGACAACTAGTACAGGCAGACACTCAGAATTCCAAAGGAAATTTCCTAGGTAAGACTTTGTTCTTATTTGTTCTCCATTTTTAGCTGGCAACTCATTGTCTGCTCATGGAGGTCACTGCAGAAGGAAATTTCTGATACGAAATGTTTTTGACAACACAGACAAGAGGAGGGATGGATGACATTAAATGACACATCTGTATCTATTTGGCCATCTCCAAGGGATAAGCGAAACATAAACCACAGGCTTTCTCAGACACGTCACTAGATCCCATCCATCAGTGTACTGACTGAATAAATGCGAAAGCAGACTGATGAACACTAGGGAGACGGAGTTACCAGGATGAGTCGCTCTGCGACTCGCCGGGGACGGGAATGGACTGCCAACGTTTGGACAAGACACACGTTTTTCACTGAGCTTGTGATAGTAAATGAGGATCCTCCCTCATGCCCAAGCAAGGCATCACTAAGTTACTCATGTTACAGATGACTTAATGAAATGTAAGCCATGGTACACTTTGTTAGTGAACACACAATTACAAAGAAAAGCGAAACAAATTACAAGAGTGATTACTGCTGAAATACCGGTGTTCAGAGGTGCAGTACTTCATAACTGAAATCCCAAATCTAGGTATTAGACCGACTAAATCGGTAGGTTACAGCGGTGAATAAACTTTGTCAGTTTAAGTGTCAGTGTTCCAAATGTATTCAGAAAATAAGGGTGGACTTCAAAAAAAAATCCTGAAGTCTACTGTGCAAATAATAGTAACAATTGTAATATATTAGTATATTAATTATAAAAGAAATGGATTATTCTACTGAAGTTAGATTAACCACAATTAAATGTGTAAAATGAGGACTAATTGCTTATAGTCTGCTATATAGTTTGCTAACAAGTTTATAGTCTGTATAATTGCTATTAATTTCACCTTTTGAGAGTTAAAAATAAAGTCAAAGAGGCAGCAATCAAAGGCTGTACTGGGGGTGGTGAGAGGGAGGGAGGAGGTGGACCCTTTCAAAGTTCACGCTAAAAGAGCCGGGGGTTCAGCTCCGTGGTTTCGCCGCCTGCTGCGCAAGTGCAAAGACCTGAGTTCGCTCACTGGTACCACAAAAAAAAAAAACAAAAAACCAAACAAAGTTCACACTAATAAAACCAATTACAGGGCCGGGGATTTAGCTCAGTGGTTTCGCCGCCTGTTGCGCAAGCACAAAGACCCGAGTTCGATCCCCAGTACCAAAAAAAAAAAAAAAAAAAAACACCAAAGTTCACGCTAATAAAACCAATTACACCAAAAAAACCAAATCAGCCCCGGACCCTTCACTGTTGTACACCTTCACGAAGGCTTACGAGATAAGGAAAATTACATATGCATACACACTGTTGCTTTATTCGATTTCCTGAAATTATACATAAATTAAGCAGAAGCTACACGTTCATCATCACAGGGGGAGGGACCGAGGCCACTCCATAGCAGAATTACCGCCGTCTCACTGAACTTACATGGATTTCTGAAGGATGGGAATGGGGAAAAATTTTGTCACGTTTAAAAATAAACCTGACAACTAAACTCTCAACTGCAAAGAAATAGCATATGGTAGTTTTCAAACAGATCGTATGCCATGATTTCAGTTTTGAGGAATTCAGAGTACAAGGACTTTTTCTTTAACGCAAGCATTAATACAAACACCAGTCATACTACCTAGGAAATACTAGCATTTTTTCCAAGAAAAATTTTGACAAACTTTACAACGTAAAATGTGACAACGGGCTGACGTAATGCCACAGTCATACGGGAACGAAGTTCTTAAGCCACCATTAATGGACCTTTAAAATCAACTTGAAAAGTGTATGTGTGAGGCCCATGATACCATCTGCTTACTGTATGCACACGAGGGCTGCATTACCCAAGCACTCATGTGTGACATACTGCATTAAGCGGTGGTTCTGTATTTCAGCTACAAGGGCACAGGAGAAAGAACAAAGTGTTGAATACACTTCGAGTGTGATCCCTTTGAGTGCTGTTAGCAGGACAGAATCACGTGAAAGTTTAGAAAATTCCCCTGTCATTTTGTTGATTTTTCCTCTATTAAAATCTTTCATTAACGACTCTGTTCACTGAATTAAAAAGCGTGTACATATGTGGTCAACAGGTTTTCATATGCTTTTCAGAGTTCTTTTAAACACACAGTATTATCAACCTCAACGCAAAATACCAGCTTTATCACATTCTCAAGCTCGTGTAGAACCATGCGGTAACTGTACTTCCTATGGGACAGCGCCTCACGATGTAGCCCAGGCTGCCTCTGAGTCTGGGTCCCCCCGTCCTGCCGCCTGAATGCCAGAATTGCAGGTCATGTGTCACCGTGTCTGCACAATAACTGCTCTTGACTCAAAATGTTACAAAATACTAGAAAGAATTTTAGAAGACAACCAGGAAATTTTATGTCCTGAATTAGGTAACACTGTAATGAATAGAGACTATACTGATTTCACTTTGTGCCCAGCATTACGTGGGCATGGAGCACATACGCCTAAACGTGGCCTACCTTCCAAGGATGTCTCACTGGGTTCCTTCAGAGGCCCTCCATCTGTCCTGCGTTCTGCTTCCCACAGGGACTACTTTAAAATACAATCCTCAGTCGGGATGGAGGAGGGACACCTCACCCTAATTATGGATCTTAGGCTCACAAATGTACACAAATGGAAGTGGTATGACAAGAACTTAGCTACTATGTGCTACACAGAGAATATGTGACAAACCTTTTTTCTCTTGTAATATTTTTCAAAACCATATATTATTGGCTTAATGAGCATCTAAAGCTAATTTAGTATTCCCTTTTCCACTGATTCAGTTACACTTCTAAAACATAAACTTTATTCAGTTATACCTTATTTCTTCTCCCATTCTTGACAAAGATTCTATGTTTTTAAAGGCAAAATCAAAGCACATTATACATTTTTAATACATTAGCCTTAAACTAAGAATTCTCTGGTTTCTTAAAGTTGGTTTTTCCCTTGCCATTCTTTTTATCTAACATTTTAAAAGATTATTAAAGGTTAAGGAGGAGGAGGAAAGGGATCTTTTGTAGTTACAGTGAGTACCAGGTCGTCTATTTCTTTTGCATTTCCCAAAGTACTAAATGTTGGCTATATTAAATGTGCTTAATAAATACTTGTTAATCTGACTTGTTCTTACAGAGTGGTACTGTTTCTAATATACAAGAACATGTCATTTGGCTCTCTCTGGGAATGATATGTTCCGTTTCTGTGAGTTTTTAAAATAATAAGCTTAATCCATCAAATACTTAAAAACCACTTTTACTTTCTCTTGAAGGTAGGAGGTAATAAATCTTTCTAAATGAAATGTATTTCTTTTTTTTCTTTTTTTTTTTTTGGTACCAGGGATCGAAGTCGGGTCCTTGCGCAGCAGGCAGTGAAACCACTGAGCCAAATCCCCGGCCTGAAATGTATTTCTTTACCTCTCAAAGATCATAATTACTTTCTTTTGATGATACTGGGTCGTAACTGTGAACATCAGTACTTATGTTAACTGGGCACATGTGTGTACAAACGAGCACACAGAAGCGCACGTCAGCGTCTACATCACCCTGCTGTGCACGCACACACATCAGCAGACATGTATGCAGGTGTGAGCATAGTTGGTGTCTGCATACAGTGGGGATGACAAACTAGAAAGGAAAAAGTGTAGAATGTGAAACTGAATGGCAGCAGTCCTACAGATTATTTGGGAATTAATCTCCTTTAAAAAACACATCTGTGTGGGCTGGGGATGCAGCTCAGTGGCGCTGTGGCTGGCGAGTGCGAAGTCCTGAGTTTGACCCCTATACCGAGAAAAAAAAAGGAAAAACAAACCCGTATCTGTGAGATGCTTTTTCCTTTTGGTCACAGCACATTTTTTCTAATAAAGGTGACAGACGATGCACAGCCGTCTCCATTCCTCTGCGTTCTGCCCCCTTGAGGGCACTCCGAGACCCTCGTGAGACACGCCTGGCTGCACAGCACCCCGCTGGGGAAGGTCAGAGCCACTACTCCCTGACAGCATCCTCGTCCGAGACGGGGGGCACTGCTGATGCCCCTCGCACTCACTCTTCCCATCTGAACCCTGGGTGGATGGGGTGGGGCGGGCATAGCATCTTCATTTCAGAAATTAGTCCCAGAGTGCTCTGGCCAAACCTCTTTTGAAGAACTACCAATCCTTCATTAGTGAAGATAACACTTCTACAGACATGACTAAGCAGTTATTTTATTAAACTAATTTAAATAAGTAAAGCAGAAACACTATACTTTAGTATTTAAGAACTGGATTGAGTTCCTCATCTGCAAGCGAATCTACACAGTAAGATTTTTGAGGACTAAGGGAGTTAATACATACGGAGGACTCAGAACAGTGCTTGGTCACACACTATGCCGTGAAATCGTACGTAGCCCACTGATTCTCCAGAGGGGTGGTTCCAACACTGAGGCGGCGGTGCTGGGGTCCTAACGGCTGGGGCATCCGGCCTTCAGAGGTGACACTGGCAATGGTAATCAGGTCGTGTGACCTCTGAAGGACAGACACTTGAGAAACGCAGCAAACGGTAGGAAAATTTCAAGGGAGAAGGCATGTTTTTTGCAGTGCTTGTTAATAATTCAGTCCACAGCAGACAGGCTTACTTTGATGTACACAGGCACACTGGCTGACCTGCGCGAGTATTCTTCACTTCTTGAGCTCGACAGCCTCTTATTTGTCCTGACCCATTCTCCCTATTTTGATGAACGTTATTTCCTGCTCCGACCTCTCCTATTTACTTTTGTTCTATTGCTACAAACAGAACTCTCCCTCTAGCTCTGCAGGTTTGCGTGGACCCCCAACGGCACTGTCTACTCTGTGCCAAGAGTGGCCCTGGGACAGCAGCTTGGAAGCTTAGACCCTGCCTCGCTTTCCCTTATTTTCTGATCTCATTCACTGTAAAGCGAAACAAAGATGCATCTTCCCTCTCCTCGTGCGTAGTCGCTCCTGAGTATACATGCATTGGACTGTGATTCCACAACACATCTTTTCTTTCATAGACTACAGTATCTAGCACAATCAAGGTATGGATGTTTTTTGACTTATACATTTTGATAGGCTATGTTTTCTATGAGTTGCATTTAAGAATGCATAGTAGGAATTAGAATTTTTTTAAAGAAAATTGTTATTGGGAATGAGAACTTAGTTTTCTTATAAATTTGTATAGATCACAGATCAATAAAAATAGATGGACTTAGATAAATTTTAACCTATCATCTTCCTTAAGAGTAGCCCATATTTTGAGTTCATAATGTGACTCTTTGATTCTGTGTAATTCAGGATTTGGCAATTTTCAAACAAAATATATAAATGTTATGAGCCTACTCAGGGATGTAGGTTGCCCCAAAATAGTATTTCTAAGCCCACAACTCTGCTTGCTGATTATAATGCTGTCTCTCTTGGAAATGCTGACATCAAACATCAGAACACAGGCATAGGTCAAAAGCTTACAGACACTTAGGAGAGGGTCTTCCGGAGCTGCTGCAGACAGCACCAAGAGCGATGGGCTGTGTGCCCACAGCAGAGAAGTCCCGTGAGGGGGGACTAATGGCAGTGTCTCTTTTACTATAGTGATCTTTTAAACATTTACTACAGTTTTAGACCCAGTGTGACCTAGCTGGGACACATGATAACTGTCCACCTTTTGAGGAAATGTTGAGCTATTTTCCGTATTAGGTGCACCAGTTTGCATTGTTACACGCCAAGTACGAAGGTTCCAGTTTCTTCCTTCACATTCTCATAAACGTGTTATTTTGTGCTTTTAAAATTACAGCTATCTTAGTGAGTATAAAGTGGTGTCTCACTGTAGTTCTGATTTGCAGTTCCCTAATCAATGATATTTAGCATCTTTTCATGTGCCGATTATCCATTTGTAAATCTTTGTGCAACTGCTAATCCAAATCTTTTGCCCATTTTTTATTTGGGTTATCTTTTTGTTGTTGAATTATAAGAGTTCTTCATATATTACAAACACAACACTCTTTTTTTTTTTTTTTGGTACTAGGGATCGAACTCAGGTCTTTGTGCTTACGAGGCAGGTGGCAGAACCACTGAGCTAAATCCCTGGCTCCTGACAAACACAACACTCTTATCAGATGTAAGATTTGAGAATATTTCTCCTCCTTCAGGAAGCTCTTTACACTGTCTTGGCAGTCTCCTCCGATGCCCAAAAGGTTTTTCTGATGCTTTCCAATTCACCCATTTTTCCTTTGTTATACGTGCTTTTTAATAAATCTAAGGTCATGAAGATTGGGCTTTACATTTTCTTCAAAGAGTTCCTAATTTTAGATAGCTGAGGCCTTCCCAACATATGCAAGGAAAACTGGTCTGCACTTTTCCTGTGATGTCTTTCTCTGGCTTTGGTATCAGAGTAACGGGGGCCTCACGATGTGGAAGCAGCCCCCGTTTTCGGTTTCTTGTTCTCTTGTTTGAGAAAGATTAGTGTTAATTCTTTAAATGTTTGGTGGATTTATTAGGGAAGCATTTTGTCCTAGGTTTTTCTTTGGTTGGGAAGTTTTTGATTACAGATTCAAATTCTTGGCATAGGCCTATTCACATTTTCTTTTTGAGTCAGTTTTTACGTTTCTGGGAATTTTTCCTTTTTATTGGAAATTTGCTAGTATATAACTGTTCAAAGTATTGTCCTAGAATCCTTTTTATTTCCGTGAGGTTGGTAGTTATTAGGGCTGGTGTCTCGATGTCCCCTCAAACCCTCATGCGCTCATAGGTGGGGCTTTTCAGAGCTGGCTGGGGTGTAGGACAGTGGGACAAGGGATTGAGGGTGTGTGGTACTAAACTAGTCCACTGATTGGAGAAAGCATCGCTCTGGGTGGGGCTGAAGGGATTCACTGAGGACAGAAGCCCACCCTGGGCATGGATAGCACCACCCAAAAGGCTTGGAGCCCAGATGGAATCGAAGGACATGAAGGCTTGCTTCATTTGGTGTCCTGCATGGAGCTCCAGTCTTCACCTTTGCCTTGATGTTATCTCCTGGCTTCCAGCACAGACCCTGCAGCCTTCTGGGCAGCTGCTTCTGCCTCCTGATTCGGACTCTACGTGAGCTCCAGGCCCAGCACGCAGACGGACCTTTTGCATTCTTCGACCCGATTCCACAGGTGGCCACTGTAAGCCTACCTTGTAAATCCTTCTATATTTGTATAATTTGCATGAAATCTGTTTCTCTGGTAAGCAATGACTGATACAGTAATGTTCTCACTTCTGATTTTACTAGGCAGAGCATGCTGTCCTTTTCCTGTGTTGCTAACAGTTTGTCAATTTTGTAAGAACAAAGCTATTTTTTATTGTTTATCTCTCCTCTGATCTTTATTTTTTTGCTTTGATAGTTTTGGGTTTAGATTTTTTTTTTTTAGTTCCTTAAGGTGTAAATTAGGAAACTAATTGAGACCTTTCTTCTTTTCTAATGTAGATTGTAGGTGTTCACAGATATAAATTTCCTTGAGAGCAATGTTTTTGCTGCATCTCTTAAGTTTTATATACTATATTTTGTCCTTACTCATCACAATATATTTTCCAATTTCCCTAATTATTTATTCTTTGACGTACTGGATGTTTAACAGGGCAATATTTAGTATCTATCAATTTGGAGCTTTTCCAATATTGTTTCTAGTTTTATTCTCTTGTAGCCTAGGAAGATACTTTACATGATTTCAATTTTTCTAAATCTATTGTTATTTGAGTCTTAACATATGGTTTATTCTAGAGAAAGTTCCATATTCACTTGAGATGACTGTGTATTGTGCTGACAGTGGAAATGTTTGGAGTATTTTTCGTGTGTCTTTTACGACTGTTTTATAATTCTGTGCAAGTTCTCTATTGTTTACTGCCCTTCTACCTAGTTATTCCATTTGGTGTGTTTGTAACAGCACAGTATGACTGCATACAGAACTACTCCTAAGGGACAAAGGCTCTGACAAGGTGGGACGAGGACTTTACCAACATCCCTGTACCAACACACAGACTGAGTAGAGCTGGAACCACTTCCCAAGTGCCAAGAGTCACCCGCAGTGCAGGATGTACATGGCCCGGACAGCACAGCTCCCATCTGTGGGAGTCTTTCCCTGAAGCCTGACAATTCTGTCCTTCGAAGGCTGTACTGAAACGTTGCTACTATAGAATCGTCCTTCTTTCCTTTATTGCTGTGAGAATAGAGGCCACTTACTGCTCTTGATATATTTCTAAAAGTCCTATCTACACTGCTTAGCATGGCCTAAAAGGGCTGGCTTTCACACCAAAGTCGCTGTTTACTTCTGGCTGGTGACCGAGCTGATGAATTCCATATTTAGCTCCTTAACTACTGCTATAACCATGTTGTGTATCAACTTCAAAATCTCAGGGGCTTACAAAAATATGCATAAGCTTTCAGCTGGTGATCTATGGGAAGCATTTCATAATGCTGGATGGGTTCGCACCTGCCCTCTGTGTCTCTCACTGGGGCCAGCGGGTATCTGGGACACGCTCACTGGATAGTAGAGCACAGAGCACGTGAGGTCAAGTCGAACCAGGTAGCGAGATACAGCTTCCACTCGGGTCACACTTGCTAACATTACACTGCCCTGACTGAGTCACAGAGCTATGGTCAACGGGGAGGAAAATCTCCCTCCAGGGGAGTGGACAGAAGAGAGAAGAGCTGCCCAACGGGAACATCTCAGCCACAGAGTAGCATGCTGAAGCACTCAGGGGCACTGTGAGGAGCTGCTCAAAAAGCTGAACTTAAAGGACTTTCTCTCAAGTAAAGTCTATCTTATAAAGTAATACAGTCCTTTCTTTATAAAATGATGAAGGGCAGTAAGGCTTTAACATTTGTATTACTTGATAAAACGTTGGTGACCCTGTGTCAGTCCCCAATATTTTTTGAAAATGTTACTAGTTTTAAAAAAGAAAAATCTCAAGTCTACCAGAGAAGAAAAAAGATCCACAGACCCTGGAGTCTCCTTAGTCTCCCTGGCTGCTCACTCTTCCCTCACAGGTTTTCCTGGGCTTGCAATGACAACCATTTTGCCCCTTCAGCTTTCAATATTCCAAATGCTTGTCATGTGGGAAGTTCTTGTTTTAGAGAAATGAAATGCCAATATTTATTCTTAGTGATCCAACTACCTTAAAAATGGTCCATTCACTCCTTGGGTCTCTAGAGTCTTGGCTTTGTAAATATGTGGGGGCCCAGAATCTTAATATCCTATAAATCTTTCATGTCTCTCACATGAAAATTTTAATAGGTAGCTCATAAAGAATGACTCTAAAAAGGTGAGCTATATAAAGAAGATCAAAATTTTAAACACTAGCTGACAGCTCTACTTCCAAGAGCTGTGTGAGAAGTGATCCAGATTTAACAGTTTTCCAGGTACATATACAAGTATTACTAAATTCCAATGATTCTAACATAGCTTTATCGAACACTTAACCTATGCAAAACAGCAGAGCAGATTTTTCTTCCACTCAGAGTATTATTGAAGGAAATGAAGCAATTGTCATTCTTCTACACCCTGCCTCATTTCACTCCTGACTCCAGTTTATTTCCACCTCTCCTCCTGCTGTTCTTGTTCTTTACTTGTGCTACAGTTCAGCACGAGGCACTATTAAATGCCATTGGTGCCGCATCCGTTCTAAACTGGGGGTGGCGCGGAAGAACATGACACTTACATGCATCTATAGAAAACCTTACAAAAGACCTCAGATTGTCAAAACGGTACATTCCCCACGAGTCTTGTGTTCACTGTCAAACGCTAACTCACACAGGATCTGTGAAGTAATTCATAATATGGCTGGGGCCTTTTACTATGCTCCTGACCTTGCCCAATATTGGAGAATTTGATCCAGTACATCTTAGATTTTATAAATGTGCACCTCTAAAAGAAGCAGAGACTTTCCCATGAATCAGCAGAAGTTCCTTTACTTGGGTGGGAACTTAATTTCCTGGTTTTGAAATTCACCTTTG
This sequence comes from Heterocephalus glaber, assembly GCF_053883595.1. Lineage (NCBI taxonomy): Eukaryota > Metazoa > Chordata > Mammalia > Rodentia > Bathyergidae > Heterocephalus > Heterocephalus glaber. The sequence continues at coordinate 19,290,633 of NW_028258357.1, forward strand.
TGCCTTACCTACACTTTTTTATAAGACTTTTTTTTTTTTTCGATACTGGGGATCGAACTCAGGACCTTGCGCTTGTGAGGCAGCCTGCAGCACCACTGAGCTAAATCCCTGGACCTTTACCTACACTTTTTTTTTTTTTGGTACCAGGGATCAAACTCGGGTCCTTCTGCTTGCAAGGCAGGTGGCGGAACCACTGAGCTAAATCCCCGGCCCAACCTACACTTTTGTTTTTTTTTTTTTGTACCGGGGATCGAACTTGGGTCCTTATACAGTTTTAAATAAAGCATGCTTCGTTTACATTTTGTGAACTTTATATAAAAGCTGTACTTTCTCTAATTTTAAAAGTATAGTTCTTATAAAATAAAATGAAATTTCAAAAATGTGGTTGTGACCTAAGCAACATACCTGCAGGTATGGTCATCACTCACACTTGCAATTTCCTGGCCTTCTTTGGGGTCGAACACCAAGCTATTAATGAAATCTGAGTGGCCCTCCAAAACCTGACAAGACAGGACAAAGTCGGTAAGAGCACAGGAAAATACTGACAATATTCCTACCTAGCATTTTTACTTTCCCGCCTCAAAAGCTTTTCCTGCATGCTTATCTACAAATATTTCTAAAGCAATCTTTTACTTTTAAATTGTGATTTACATACACACTTTTCTGGCAAGTTTATTTTAAAGAAGTCGATCATTCTGCACACCACAATTAGCCCAGCCTTTCTTTTCTAGGATGTATTTCCTACAAGACCACAGACATGGTTTTTACGGTACCTGTACTCATATCACCTCCTTTCTGCCTCATCACACAGAGCTTAAAACAAAAATGAAGCCGCCTCTGGAGGACCCTGGGTGATGACGGTCCCTCTAGGCTTCTAACCTCCACCTGCTCCGTAAGGCACATAAAATGCACTTCGCCTCCTAACCTCTTTGTTCTCTTGCTCAGTGTGACTGTTGGCACTGGTGACAGCCAGCATCGCAAGCCCATAGGCGAAACAGAAAGCCCCCCTGGTCACGAAGGAACAGGCGGGAAGCGGCACGGTAGAGATGACTACAAGAGCAGGAGAGGTTCAGGGTGTCAGACTGTAGAGCTGGGTGGGACCCTTAACTCTCTTAATGGCTATCTTTCTTCTTTCCTTGCACTCAAATCTGACCTGGGTTCTAAGGTTAATAAGGTGGTTTTCCGCTATACTGCTCACCGTATAGGGATGTGTCATGGGGGGTAAAAGGTTGGCACACTTCTGTGTCATGTTCACAAACCCAGGGGCTTCAAATAATTCTCCAGAGTACCTGACACAATCTACGAGATCAACTAAATTAACATTAAATGGGTACTGGCTATTATAACAAGCACATTAATTTTTAATAAGTAAAAATTTTATGTGCCATTGATATGCTTATTTATTCATGAGACAGCCTTAGATTAACCAGCATGATGGCACTGTGTGCCCACTGCATATAGTTTAGCGCATGATTTTTACTACTTTCTAAGTGACTGGAAAGGTTAACAGCTTGTCTTTGCTTTGTAACATAATTTTAGTTTATTAGAAAGTCAAGAAAGCAATGCTACGCTATAAGCAAACACATTTCAGCCCAACCTGAGAGCTGTTATGGTGACAGAAAACACACAGGTGGGGCTCATGATGTAAAAGTCCAGTTCCCAGTGTCTAAATGAGTTAACTCAGTCAAAGCCCAAAATCCCACGAGACAAACGCTATGATTACGCTGCCATGCAGGCAGGACAAGACACAAAGGGAGTCGGGTGCTTGACTGAGGCCACAAGGTTCCTACCCTGCAATCTGGACCAACCCGCGGGTCTCCAGCTCTGATCTGCACCAGACCACACTGCAGCCCCGCTCCGTGTTCCACTCACTGACCCTATTCCCTGGAGGCTGACACGAGGCGTGTGCATGTTACTCTTATACCCAGCTGCAGATTTCTAATTCTCTTATTTGCCCTTCCTAATATTTTATTAACAAGTGATACTAGATTTATAATCTGCAACAGTCACTAAGAATCCAGATATTACAGTGTGCGACAGAGGACATAACACCCTAAATTATATCCCAGGAAGATAACCCTGAAGTCATTTTTAAGAGGGATAAATACAATTAACAAAGCAATAAATACTGAACAGATATTTTAAAATGAACTCTAAGACTTGTGAATTATACTTGCCCACATACCTTATATTCATTTTTATTCTGAAGATCTGAAGTAAATAACCTGATTTTCAGATCAGAAGCTGATGTACAAAATCTGGAAGCAAAAAACCCAAAACAAATTTATTCTTAATCTTTACAAATCAAAGTCCTACTGTATTGCCAGCTCTCCATCTAATTACCAAATTGTTTTATTGTAACTCATAATCATGTCTAGGAGGGGGTTGTAGATCTATTGTTTAAAAAAAAACCATTTAAAAAAGTAGGAGGCAAATTAAATATTTTATTTTGAGAACACTCATTCTGGACTCCTCAGTCATCAAAGTGTTGAATCTAATACTAAGCTACTACTTGAGTGCTGGGGACTACTCCATTTCCGAGTCTTTGTTCTGCAGGAGGATGTGTAAATCACCCTTTAACTAAACTAGATCACCTCAGAGAACCGGCGAGAGGCGAGTGACTTATTCTCCGACCACCAGGAAAGCAAAGCCAGCAGCAATGTGAAGACCAGGAAGGTGGGGAAAGGATGAAACGCAAGGCGGGCACAGGCCACGGCCGGAGCGGCAGGAGGGGCTTCTTTCTAAACGGAAGGTGCTTGCTGACGATGCAAAGGGTGCTCAGTTAGACCTCTGCCTTCTCGCTCCCACCTCACTGCCAGCAAGAAAACACCATGTTCACTTGGGATACTATGAAGAAAATTCGAAGCAAAAAAGGTGTCTCAAGTTGAGTCACATTGTGGAGAATAATTATGTATTAACATTAAAAGAGTACTAGATGTATGTGACTTTTTTCTTTTATATTTGTTTTTCTAAATTTTGTATGTTAAGCATGTGTTATTTTTAGGATAAAAATATATAATTTATTTGAAACAACAAAATTATGCTATCAGCTTATTCTGAAAATACTGTCTTTTGGATGGAACCCAGGGCCTTGTACATGTGAGGCAAGCACTCTACCAGGGAGCTACACCCACATCCCCTTGTCTTAAAATTAATGGCTGGTTAACGTTTTCTGAATTTATTACTTATATTAGCATAGTTCCAAGAAGGATCGGAGATAGCTTACCAAAAAACCACAAAGCAAACAAAAAAATCCCACAATGTTAAAATGCAGCAACTGCAGTAAAAAGAGGGCAGGAAAACAAGCACCAAGCAATGAAGGGAATAAGCGCAGGACATAAGCGTAGGACATACCAGCAGTGCCCAGGTTAAAGAAACGTCATAAAACTTAATCAAAATCCAGGGAAGCCAGTGGTGGGGGTGCACACCTGTAATCCTAGCACTCTGGGAGGCTGAGGCAGGAGGAGCACAAGTCTGAGCCCAAACGGGGCACCTTAGCAAGATTCTTTCAAAATAAAAAATTAAAAAGGGCTGGGGATGTAGCTCAGTGGGAAGGCCCTGAGTTTAATCCCCAGTACCGTAAAAACAACAAAAAACTGAGAAGACTGTTTCCATCTCTTTTGAAACTGGCAGAATACAAACAGACTTGCTCTTGTTTATTTTGCGATACTGTGAATGCTTCCTTGTAACATATAGGAATACGAACAGCTCAGCAGCTGGTGGCAATGACACATGTATGCTGACAAAAGCTGCTGCACAGATTACTCAAAATTAACACAACCTGTATAAGCCTCTAGAGAAAAAAGAACATCTTCACAACTTTGTTGTAGACAAGACTTTTCTCAAGGAAAATGCTCAGTGGCTAAAATTAAAAAGATTGGCAATAATAAATGCTGGGGAGTAGGCAGAGCAACCCGAACAGCCTTGTATCACCGGCAGAACATGAAACAGTGAAACTGTCAGAGACCGACAGACCCTCCCTCCTCTCTCCTTCCTGTTTGGCAGTAGGTACTGGGGATTGAACCCAGGGCCAAGCATGTTGGCAAGCACTCTGCCACTCAGAGCAGTGCAGCCATCTGTCACCACCGGCTGGTCAAAGGCACACTGCAGCAGCCTCGGCCCTAACTGCACACTGGGAGCGTCCTGGCGTCCACTTAGAGGACAGCGGGGGGGGGAACAGGACGGGACACCACACGACAAGCTGTGGTGCAGGTGAGTGTAATGGAGTGCTACTCAAAAGAGAAAGATCTTGGAAACACTCAGCCAGATCCGCTCTCCCCCTAAACCCACATTCTCTATGATCCCATTTTTATGAAGTTCTACAATAGGCAGAACCAGTATCTGGTCAGAGATATCAGATCAGTGGCTCTCAGCACGGAATGGGGCTCAGGGGTTGGTGCTGAAGGACTGAGGAAACTTTCCAGGGTGACGGCTGTGTGTGCATTACCACATGCGAGGTGAGAAAAGTTCATGCATTTGTCAAAAGTCATCATCACACCGTTTCAAAGCTGAGAATTCCACTACAAGTTGTTCCTAAATTAGAAAATTATCTCAATAATGGCTGGCTTACTGTTTACTAAATGAAGATTTATCTTTTAGATTTGATATTTTAAGGAAACAAGATCTGTAGCAAACCTTAAATGACCTAACATATTCTTGCACTTGTAAAGGTTTCAGCAGGTGCCAAGATTTTTCTGAAAAAGCAATCACTTTAAATGCTTCTGCAAAAACTGAAGCCCAAGGACTAGAACTACAGATTATGTGCTGTTAAATACGCAAACTCGGCCTACGTGGGGCAGGAAGGGTCACAGATGTCCCAAACAAATGCAGTTCTTTTAATAAGAGCTGCAGTTTCAAGAATTAAGGTGGTAGAGTCAGTAAGGAAGCTGTAAAGACTCTGAGTGATTCAGATGAATTCCAGGTAAAGAGCTGGGCAATGTGGACCCAAAACATGCTCAAGGTGTCATCTCAGACGCACTGAAGCTACCAATGAAGATGGCAGCCCTAAAGTTATCAAACAGCAAATGCCAAATATCTAGTCATCTGGGCTTGGAGGACGAAAGTGTCTATGCTTACACTTGGGATTGTTCGACACAACTGAAGCGCACTGAGAAATCCTGCACCTCACACTTGGACACTTACTTGATGACGGGCGGCAGTGAGTCAAGTCTGGTCTCTGGGCTCCACGCTATGCCGTCAACCCGCACGCCGTGGTGCAGCGTCCGCAGGGTTTTATACTGAATGCCTTCCACGTCTGCTTCTTCCTCCTGTGCATACCCAGGGAACACAAGACGACAGCGTCTTATACCGAGTTACAGGAAGTTGTGCGTATGCTTTTGAAGAGTTCAAAAGCAAATCAGAATTAAAAACCAAAAAAGAAATCCAAAGTTGTGTAAGCTTCACAAAATCAATCTCTAGGATAGATGAATCCCAACAGCACACATACTATACCTTATCTGATGGGGTACTGTACTTCTAATAGTAAACACATTTCATAACAAATTCAGAAAGTATGGGACGCTGCAGTGAACACTGTACAGGTGATTCCTCTGTGCTACTGTAATCCATGAATAGTGACAAGTGGTCGTGGGTATTTGCCTCTGTAAGTAAATGCTTCATAGTCAGCTTATTTGCCTAGTTCTGTCCTACTAAGATGCTTTCTGCTAACCTCATGAAAAGATGAGGAAAATGTTAAAATTTAAAAGCCAGGCCATTTATCTCTAGTAACGTAGACAGTAACTGAAGTTCTCCTACCCCCACAACAATGTGAAAACCCAAATCCAGAGGAGCAGTGAGAACCAGGATGTGGAGCCACCATAGGCACTGGGCTACATCTGGGGACAGGAGACAAAGCTCAGCACCCGCACAGGGAAGGAGGCCATGCTAGAGACCTCCATACATCCAGGGCCCTCAGGGGCAGGGGGCGCCGTCAAATCCCTGCAGGAGGTAAAGGCCAGGTCCAAGAAGCAGCAACGGTGCAAAGTCCCAACGATTTGCTGGACCTAGCATGAGGACAGGGCTTGAATTCATATCCACTACACAGTTGAGACAACGACAAAGAACTTATTTCACAGTGGAGATGTGTCAGTAGCGGCACTAGCACTGCCCGGGCCTCAGAAGTTTCCAGACACAGTTCAGTCCAACTCTAGCTTGTACTGAAAACGAAGCGCCATGAACCAAAACAATCAAGCAGCAGAATCAAACCTACAAAGATACCAGATTTAAAGAATAATCAGATACCTGAGTTTGATCCCCGGTACCAAAAAAAAAAAAAGAGAATAATCAGATATAAAAAAGATACAGATTTAAAGGCATACAAGAGGTAATTAAAAAATATCAACAGGCAGCAAGAGATTATTAAAAAACACTTGTAAAAATAACTGTAATTGGGCCGGGGATTTAGCTCAGTGGTTCCGGCGCCTGCCTCGAAAGCACAAGGTCCCCGAGTTCGATCCCCGGTACCAAAAAAAAAAGAACTGTAATCAAATTAGCACAATACTAGCATAAAAAGACACAGTAATAGAAAAAAAATTAAAAGATCCAGATATAAACCCATGCATTTCCAGACAACTCAGTTTTGATAAAGGCCCCAAGAACACACACAGGGAAAGAACAGTCTTTTCAATAAATGGAGCTGGAAAAATTGGTTATTAACATGTGCAAGAATGAAACAGGATCTTTATCTCATGCCACATATATAGTGGGTTAATACAAAAAGAAAAATGAGAGAAGGAAGATATTGGACAGCAATAAATCTGGAGCAGTAACAGCTCAAATGGGAGAGGTTCCTGTCTTCTTTTTTTTTGGGGGGGGGTACCAGGGATCAAACTTGGGACTTCCACTTGCAAGGGAGGCGGCAGAACCACTGAGCTAAATCCCTGGCCCAGGTCCCTGTCTTCTGCATGAAGAGAGTAAAAATATTAACTTTGATGCTAATGAAATGCAGACATCCAAATGTCTCTGATAACTGTTAAAATAGGAGAAACAGCATATAAAACTTCTAAATAAAGAGGAAAAAATAAAAGGAGGTACAGAATCATAAGCTGAAAACATAGTAAGAACGTTCATATCGGCAATATTTTTAACACTGGAAAACTTACTGTAACCCAAATACCCAATAATAGTCCTGTTGCACCACACAGCGGGCCAACAGGCAGGAATCTAACAACGCACTGGTAAGCTACCGCACAAAGTATAGAAGAGCGTAACACAGACCAGTACCATTGACGTAAAATTTAAAACACGAAAAGCAACACAGCGTTTGGCCTGGAACCCTGCACATAACTATAACACCATAGAGAAACAGAGCCACAGATGCCAAATTTCTGGCACACTGCCTCTTAGGGTGTGACAGGAAGGCAGCAAGAGGAGATTTCCAGGGTATCGAAAGAGTCTCTAATATCTTACTTCTTAGGCAAGGTGGTGGATATATGGGGATACATTTTATTATTTTTCATACCTCAGACATGTCTTTCCCTACATGCTTTTCTTCAGATACCTTCTGAACGTAAATTTCGGGTGAATTTAGACCTAGCACCAAAACATTTTCCCATAAATGAAATGAAACAAATACACTTATCAAGGAAAGAAAAACTACCAAATTTTACTATCTCCTAATTTTTCTGTATACTGGCTATACACACAAGGTATTAGGTGTGTATATACACCTAATACAGTGGTACCTCGGTTCACAAACTTAACTTGTTTTGCGATTTGGGGGAAGATGGTTGTGATTGTGTTTGTGTTTGTGTAGGGAAGATGGCCATGGTTGTGTTTGTCATCTGATGTGGAGTTAGTGGATGGAAGCTAAATTTTGCCGAATGCTTCTGTCTGAAAACGGAAGCGTTCGTGAACTGAGTTATCACCATAGCTGGATTCGCCAATGCAGCCACCATTAAGGCATCTTAAAACAAGCTTAGGAGGATAAGAATAGCTCACTTGACAGTTTGGGTTACACCTATTTTTCCACACTTGACAAACAAAATCGATTTCTTAAAAATAGTTTTTACATCGAAAGGCACACTATTACAATTGATGTAACAATAGTAGCAAAAATTAGCTTCTGTATTTGTTACTCAAATTGGACGTGGACTTGTTTCTTGGGCAGTCACAGGGATAACAAAGCCCCAGGGATTGTACAGCCTGAGCTCTGTGTGCTGCTGTGAAACCTATCCTTCCCGGCAGCACCGCTGGCGACTGTGCTGGCAAAGAGGGCAGAATGAGTGCAGTCCAGACAGAGGTGAGCGCTATTTTGGATGCAGAGGGAGGACAAGTAGCACTGTATAGGCAGGCGATGAAGAGCCTTGGGAAAACCTGCTGCAACAGAGACGATTACACGATCACACAAGGCCCTGCAGCTGGAGGCTGGGCACAGCCAGGCAAAGGAAGGCTGTTCTAAGGGTTCAGAACTGGCCCTTCCACCACACCCACGTAAGGCCAAGGGCAGACTTTCAACCAGAAAAACCATGAGGTTTATCTAGCCAACTCTTCCGCCTCTAGCAGAATATCTGAAAAAGTACACAGCCCTGCCTTAAGCACAGGACTCTTGATGATCCTCATCTGCTCATCCAGCTAAAGTCAGACAAGGGTCACACTCAGGCTGGAAGCCCCTCCCCTACCTAAACAGGTGATGTGGGATCGCTTACTCAGATGCCAACATGCTGAAGCCCTTCACTCATATTTCTGCTTAGGACAAATATGAATACAGCCCAATATTGTGTAGCTTTATACATAGTGCACCACAAAACGCTAAATTGCATTTTGATGTCAAAACTACCTCCTAAAAGAGCAAATCATGTTACTTTAAATCTGTGAAAACTGGTCATTAATAAATATCAATTAACTATAATTTGAGAAATGGCTGTATGAATGATACTGTGGTAGAAAAGGATTAACCAGGCCCCAGAGGGTTATATCGGCATTGCTGAGCCTCTTAGAAGCAGGCTGGCTCTGTGAGAAAACATGGGCTATGCTCACCATGGAGAAGTGGGCCGTGACTGTCACTCTGGCCACGGCAATGGCAGCTAAAGCAGATTACCATGTGCCCGATGCCTTCCAGGAACTTTACTATGCTGACTCACCTCGCGCTCATAAAACCTGAGTGAGCATTACTTTCCTCTTAGGAAAAAGAGGTTAAGTACCTGTGCAGTTATTAAGAGGCCACACAGAAGTAAACTCCTAGGCTTTCTATCTCCAGAATGCAAGGGCTGCCCTGACTTCCTGCCCAGCTCATAGGACCCTATAGTTTGTAAACTCCAGATTCGTACTTTAAAGGTATAGAAAGTGAGATAGTAAATTAATAAGAAAGCTGACTATCATTAAAGCTGAAATGTTCCTGGAAAATCTTTTTTTTTAGGGTCTCAGTATTACCTGCTTCCTATGCCAAAGCAGAAAAACGGTAATTGATTGGATCTAACTGCACTGGTATTTTCTATATATAGCAATGCTCAATTACAGCCTTTAATTACCAGAATATTCCATTTCTAAACATCCAGCAAAAGAGCACTTTTACCATCTAGGTCCGGTTTGCACAAATCTCAAGCATATGTTACTCAGCCTGTCTGCCTCTGGGTCTTCATAGCATTTCTTTTCTTTTTTTTGGTACTGGGGATCGAACTCGGGTCCTTGTGCTTGCAAGGCAGGCGGCGGAACCACTGAGCTAAATCCCCAGCCCAAGCATTTCTTTTCTTAACAATCAAATTCAGTACTTTCAAAGTTTAGCTCTGCTTGTATACATTTTCATATCAGTGAAATACTTTCACTGTCTCTCATTGCAGTTTGCAGACTAACCTGAAATGTACATATGCCAATCACCACATAATTATTGCCGCCATATGCAATGAGGTTTCCTGAATCCCCACTCTCAAAGGGATTAAATTCTACCACATGCACGAAATCTTCACAATCCACAGTGTAGGCAGGATTTCTTGTGGCATCTTGCTTCATCTTGTTTGTCAAACTTGAGCAGTTCGAAGAATAACTCTTCCACTGTACAACTTCAAGAAACTGTGGATTACAGCAGATATAATAAGAATGGGCAGCATTAGTCATTCAACAAATGAATCAAAATAAATGGTATCACAATGTTACAGAAAGTTCAAAATAAATACCTCAAGTACTCATCAAGGGACAGAAGCTGGAGGAAAAAAAAATTGTTTAATTACTAATAATTCAGGACTTGAGAGCTTCCCCCAGCGTGAAGGTGGTGAGCATTCTGGGCTGCTGTAACACCACCCCCAGCGCCCGGAGCAGAGCTGGCCCCAGTGTGGAGGAGGTGACCTTTCAGGCCACCACAGCACCCCCTGCAGCGGTGAGGAGCAGAGCGGCCCCCAGCACAGAGGAGGTGAGCCTCATGGGTGCCAGCAGCCCCCCCCTCCATTAAAATGAGAAGACACGTAAATAAGTCTCAAAACCAGACTTGCAGATCACCTACAGCAATCCCAAAGGGAAACAAGATGGAACACTCTGATACTCAACTACCTGGACTCCCTGAACTGGCACCAAAAGAGGATCTGCGAAAAATGAAATCAGAAATAATTTCTTGGATAACAGGAGAGATTGTGCCCACAGTGCACAACATGATTAATAAGTCTAGAGTGGACAAAGATAAAAAAAACTGAGGAGCTGAGGAACATGATGGAATCCCAACATGGGAAACAAAGGGAATCCATAAAACAGACGCAAAGATTTCCAGGAGATTAAAAACTTCACTGAAAGTTTACACAGCAGAATGAGACAATGTGAAGACAGAATTTCAGATAAAGAAGATCAGATTGCAATTAGTCACCAGGAAAAGAAAAATTTCTTTAAAATAGTTAGGCACCATGAGAAATCAATAGAGCAGCTGCAAGACTATGCAAAGAATAATAACATAAGACTAATTGGAGTCGATGAAGAAGCAGGAGAGAGTGCAAATGACATAAAAAAACTGTTCACAGAAGTGATAGGAGAAACTTCCCCAGCAGGGGTAAAGAACTTGACATAGAGATAAGTGAGGCATATAGGACTCCAACTAGCCTTGATTAAAAAAAAAAAAGTACACACAGGCATATAATAGTTAAGATTCCAGAAACCCAACAGAAGAACACAATTCTACAAGCAGTTAGAGAAAAGAAACAAGTCACATCTAAAGGCAAGCCCATCAGAAACACAGCAGACTTCTCAATGCAAACCCTCAAGGCAAGAAGAGCTTGGAGTGACATATTTCAAGCCCTAAAGGAAAATAGCCTCCAATCCAGATTGATGTACCCTGCAAAACTATCTTTCAAAATTGATGGAGAAACAAGATACTTTCATGACAAAGAGCACCTTAGGAACTTCATGAATACCAATCCAGCACTCCAAAAGATTTTAGACAATATCCTAGGAAAAGACAATGAGGATCACAACCCCAGGAAGCCCAGCAGAATGAATCCATCGGGCACGACAAGAAATTAAACACAAAGTGGGAGAATCCAACAAAAAGAAAAAAATCACGACAAGGATAAGTCAATACATATCAGTTATAACTATCAATGTTAATGGTCTCAACTCACCAATCAAAAGAAATAGACTGGCAGAATGGGTCAAGAAGCAAGATCCAACAATATGCTGCATACAAGAAACACACTTAATTAAAAAAGAAACTCATAGACTGAAAGTCAAAGGGTGGAAAACAATACTCCATGTGACAGGAACCCGAAAAAAAGCAGGAGTAACTAACCTCTTTGCAGATCAAGTGGATTTCAAACTAACACTGATTGAGAGAGACAAAGAAGGATACTACATCCTTATAAAGGGAACAATCCAACAGGAAGAGATGACAATCATAAACATATATGCACCAAACACTAGGGCACCCAACTATATAAATCAAATACTAACGGACATGAAAAAATCAAATAATTAAAAAAAATCAAATAAGCACTAATACAATAGTGGTGAGGGACCTCAGTACCCCATTGTCACAAATAGATCAACTAGACAAAGAATAAGAAACAAAATACTAGAAGTCAATCAAACTCTTGAACAAATGAACTTAACAGATGTTTATAGAATGTTCCACCCCACAAAATCAGAATACATTCTTTTCAGCTGCACATGGGTTGTTCTCCAAAACAGACCACATACTCGCTCAGAGAACATGTCTAAGTAAGTGCAAAGGAACTGAAGTTATCCCCTGTATATTAACAAACCATAGTCCAATAAAATTAGACATCAATAGCAAAAGAAACCACAAGAATCTCATAAACACATGGAAATTGAACAACACACTTCTGAATAGCCAATGGGTTACAGAGGAAATTAAAGAAGAAATCAGACAGTTCCTACAGTTAAATGACAATGACAATACAACATATCGGAATCTATGGGACACAATGAAAGCAGTCTTACGAGGGAAATTCGTAACAGTGAATACTCATATTAGGAAAACAGAGCAAGCCCAATTAAACAACCTGATGCTGAACCTCAAGCTTCTAGAAAACAGAGCAAGCCCAATTAAACAACCTGCTGCTGAACCTCAAGCTTCTAGAAAAAGAGCAGGACAAACCCAAACTCATACAAGGCAGGAAATTATAAAGATCAGAGCAGAAATCAATTCAATGGAGACTAAGAGAATGATACAAAAAAAAATCAATGAAGCCAAGAGTTGGTTCTTTGAAAGAATAAACCAAATTGACAAACTGTTTGCCAACCTTATCAGAAAAAGAAAAGAAACGGCCCAAATCCATGTAATTAGGAATGAAAAGGGTGAAATTACAACGGACCCAGCAGAAATCCAGAGGATCATCAATACCTACTTCGAGAACGCATATGCCAATAAGACGGAAAACACAGAATGGACAGATTCCTAGACACGTATGTATTACCAAGGTTGAACGAAGAAGACCTAACCATTCTAAACAACCCAACATCAACCAATGCAATTGAAAACGTAATTAAAACCTTACCAACTAAGAAAACCCTGGGTCCTGATGGCTTCACTGTCGAATTCTATAAGACATTTAGAGGGAACTACTGCCACTACTCTTTAAACTCTTCAAAGAAATTGAAAGGGAAGCAATACGCCCGAATTCATTCCTGGAAGCAAGCATCACCTTGATCCCCAAAGCAGAGAAAGATCCAACTGAAAAAGAGAACTACAGGCCAATCTCACTAATGAACACAGATACAAAAATGCTTAATAAGACAGTGGCAAATAGAATGCAGAAGATCATCAAGAAGATTATACACCCTGACAAAGTGGGATTCATCCCAGGGATGCAGGGATGGTTCAACATACACAAATAAATAAATGTAATATACTATATCAATAGAGTCAAGGACAAAAACCATATGATCATCTCAACAGATGTAGAAAAAGCTTTTGACAAAATCCAACATGCCTTTATGATAAAAACCCTACAAAAAACTGGAATAGATGGTCTCTACCTCAATCTGAGAAAAGCCATCTATGAAAAACCAACAGCCAATCTCATACTAAATGGTCAAAAACTGAAATCCTTCAAACTAAAATCAGAAACAAGACAAGGATGCCCACTATCACCAGTCCTGTTCAATAGAGTTTTGGAAACATTAGCCATGGCAATTAGACAAGAGAAAGAAATAAAAGGAATAAAGATAGGAAATGAAGAAGTCAAATTGTTATTATTTGCAGAAAACATGATACTCTATATAGAAGACCTCAAGAACTCCACCAAAAGTCTTCTAGACTTAATATCCAAATTCAGTAAAGTAGCTGGATACAAGGTCAACACACAAAAATCAATAGCTTTCCTCTACACCAACAACAGACTGAGACAGAAACAGTGTAATAATTCCTTTCACAATAGCATCCAAAAAACTGAAATACCTAGGAATCAACCTAACAAAAGAAATCAAAGACCTCTTCTCTGAAAACTATAGCACTCTGAAAAGAGAGATTAAAGAGGATATCAGAAAATGGAAAGACATCCCTTGCTCCTGGGTAGGAAGAATCAACACAGTGAAAATGGCCATACTTCCAAAACTGCTATATAGATTCCATGCAATCCCAATTGAGATTCCAGCAGCATACTTCACGGACCTTGAGAAACAACCCAAAAATTCATTTGGAACCAGAAGAGATCTAGAATAGCAAAAGCAATTCTAGGCAACAGAGACAGGCAGGGGGTATTACAACCCCCAACTTGAAATTATACTACAACGCTACGGTGATAAAAACAGCATGGTACTGGCAAAGAAACAGACCTGAGGACCAGCGGAACAGATTAGAAGATGCAGAAACAACTCCAGACACACTCAGCCACCTCATCTTTGACAAAGGAGCCAAACACCCTCTCTGGAGGAAAGATAAGATAAATGGTGCTGGAAAAATTGGGTTTCAATTTGCCAAAGATTAAAACTAGACCTATATCTCTCATTATGCACTAAACTAAAATCGAAATGGATTAAAGATCCAAATATTAAAACAAACGCTGAACCGGGCAGGAGAGGTTAGGTAGAACTCTTGAAGACATTGGTGTAGGAAAAGATTTTATGAAAAAAACCTCAGTTGCCCGTGAACTAGTACAAACAATCAACAAGTGGGATCTCTTCTTATTAAAAAGCTTCTGCACAGCAAGAGAAACCACCAAGTGTTCCTCAGACAAAGGTCTACTATCTGGAACCTATAAAGAACTTAAAGAAATCAGACCTCCCAAATTTAAAGACCCAATCCAAAATGGGCATCTGATATGAAGATATTTCTCAGACAAAGAAGCAGAAATAGCAAATAACCATATCAAAAAATGTTCAACATCACTGGTCATTTGAGAGATGCAAATGAAAGCAAAGCTGAGATCGCACCTCACCCCAGAAAGCATGGTTGCCATCATGAAATCAACCAATAACAAACGCTGGTGGGGCTGTGGGGAAAGAGGAACCCTGCTCCACTGTTGGTGGCAGTGTAGACCTGTACAACCACTGTGGAAATCTGTATGGAGATACCTCACAGAACTAGGACTGGAAGTCCCATTGGACCCAGCTATTCCCCTGCTGGGGATCTTCCCCAAAGAATTAAAAGCATCATACCACAGAGATGTATGTGCACCCATGTTCACAGCAGCAGTTTGTAATAGCTAAAACTTGGAAGCAGCCTAATTGTCTATCAAGTGGAAACTGGATAAAGAAAATGTGGTTTTTTAATAAAATAAAAAATACTCAGCCATGAAAAATAAGAAATTGAGACATTTACAGTTAAATGGATGTACAATGAGGCAAATCTCTTAAGTGAAATAAATAGGACACACGTGTAAATATGGAATAGTTTCTCTAGTGTGAGAAACTGAAAGTGTAAATAAGGACTGAAAGGTATAATAAATAATGTGAAATAGGAAGAAAAGGGGCAAAGGGGAGGGGGAAGTGGGAGGGGTAGGGGAAAGGAAAGAAGGGAATGGAATTAATAGGAGAAAATGAAAAAATGGAAACAAAGTCTTTGTAAATAGGGAGGGATGGAGGAGTTGAAGGCAGGGCAGGGGAACGGGTAAAAAGTAAGAACCAAGAGAGATTATGTAAAGGTGCAAACTTCCAATGATCAATGTCATCATATTGTGTACTGAAAATGTACCAATAAAATTAAAATAATAATTCAGCACTTGCCCCATAGCTTTCCATTCTTTTAATTTGTGATATATGCAGATATAACACCTTCAAATTCTGTTTCGATTAACTAAAGAGATAGCCAGTACTTCAAGAAGGATCATCTCAATAGAAAGTACTCAAAATTTAATAACATCAACATTTATGGAGAACTATTGGTACATACTGTTAGGCAGTTACTGATACTGTCTCAGTAACGATTTGCAGAACTGTATACACAGGTGCTACCTAAGGTCCCCAGTTACAAATGAAGAAATTGAGGCCTCAGGGAGTTAATTTGCCATATTCATAAGCAAAGTCAAGATCTGAAAGACGCTGTTGTCTTTGCACCAGCCTCCTGCCTGAGAGGAGGTCACAATTAGGGACGGTTATGCCTCAGTGTGAAAAGCGCTGGTACACAGCAGGTACAAAATACAGGCTTGCCACGTGAGGTAGCGCTGGCCTGTGATCCCAGCACTGGGGAGGCTTAAGGCTGGAGGATCGCTGGAGTTCGAGGCCAGCCCGAACTGCAGTGAGATCCTATGTTTAAAAATAACGAAACCAAACCAAACACCCCAAAACAACATCAACAGCAAAACACACGACCTGGAAGAAGGGATGTCAGAATATGTTATCTAAAAACACTATTCACAAAACCCTGTCAGGGCCTAGTGCACTCTCCGGAAGCAGCATTCCCACATGAGAATGACAAATGTCATTTATTATTATTATTATCCGATGGAAGCAGGCGCTGACCGGAAAATAGTTGGGCTCATTAACAAACACAAGGAAGTGGTGAACCCCAGGTAAAGGGCCTCCGAAAGGGTGGAGCGCAACCCGCGCTGGCTCGCAGAAGGTGTGGGGCGACGGCCACGGCCACCTCCGCACAGCGGAGTGCAGCGCCGGAGACGCGGAGGCGGGAGTTCGGGCCAGCGCGGCAGCCGCGGGTCCCCGCGCTCACGGGGCCGGGGCTGCTCCTCTACTCCAGCCGGAGCAGGGAAGAAAGGGTCCCTGCGACGAGCCCCGACGCCTCGCCCCGCGCCAGGCGCGCCCGAGACCACCCGCTCCCACCTGCCTGCGGCCTCGGTCAACCAGCAGGGCTCCCGAGGACAGGGCCCGACCCGCGGGGCTCCCCGCGTGATACGCACCGCGCACGGCCAGAAGGCGACCGCAGCGAGGTCTCTCCCGGGGCTGTCTGGCGCGCGCCGGCTCTGCTTCCGGGTTGAAGGGCGCGCACGCTGATTGGCTCCCGCGTCCTCGCGCGAGGTTTGAATGTGCTCCGCTGTCCCTGAGTCGCCATCGAGCTGCTGCCTGGCGGGACCTCAGGTCCGTCGTCTCTGCGCCTCCTGGGGCTCCCAGGAACTAGGTGAGTCTCGCCTCCTCCTCTCCTGCCGGTCGCACGTTGCTGATCCAGGCTGCGGCCTGTGAAGCGTTTCGGGGCGGCGCAGAGCGCTGTGAACGCGGGGGCCTGCCGTACCGTGCCGTGCGCCCGCCTGTGAGGGTCGGGGGCGCGGGCGAGTCCGGGGGGCGCGGGCGAGTCCGGAGGGCGCCCGAGGTCTGCAGATCGGAACACTGAGGTCAGCACAGCCCGAGACGGCGGGGCCACCGGAGCCGGCCCGCCCTGGGAGGACCCCAGTGCCGCAGCTTCTCTCTTCAGCGTGTCCTTTGAGGGACACCTGCGACCTGCGCTGTCACTGGACGGCGACAGCGTCGATGGCCACTTTTTACTGAGCACCCAGTGTGCCCAGCGGCAGGAGAGTTGTGTACTTGTTTCACTGATGTCTCACTATCCTTTTTTTAGTTTTAGGTTTATTTTTATTTTTTATTTGTCCATGTTTGCAGTACGTTGCTCGTGGGGAGTTGGTCCTTGTACGTAACACATCTCCATTCCTTTTTCTTCCCTCATTTTCCTCCCACCTCTTCCCATCTCTTGGTCACCTTCCCTTTTGCAAAAATCATCATTCTGTTAGAAATTATCTTTCTAGAAGAATAAATGTACGCTCATCAGAGATTTTAAATACCAAAGGACTTGCAGCTGATAGTGGATATGAATCCTGATCTGACTCTCAAACGTAGTTCTTTCAGTTGTCTCTTGCTGCCTTCCGCTGACAATTTTGTTTGACATTCTTTGCACCAGTGTATCTTTTGTGTTTCCAATTTTTGGCCCCAAACCGGCTCCTTTTCCCTCTTGGAATTGTGGAACCAATAACAAGACTGAGCGAGATTGAGCCATGAGGGAGAGTTTTATTCTCAGCTAAGAGTAGGAAAAGTGGGAGGTAAATTCACAGATCAATTTTTTTTGGTAGTACTGGGGATCGAACTCAGGACCCTTGTGCTTGTGAGGCAGGCATGGTGTCACTGAGCTACATCCCCGCTCCTGTAGATCAACTTCTTGACCCTTGGGGATCAGTAGATCATGGATGTAGGGTACAAGAAAAGGGGCGGGGGACGGTGAATCTGTAAAGGAGAGGAATATTCATGTCTTTTCTGGGGGTGGCCTGAGATTTTCTGGAAAATAGAGTTGCCCCTCTTTTTGCTCCTTTTAGTTTCTTTCCTGCTGTTATGGCAGTTGTCCCGTTCTGGCCCTAAGTGTGTGTTCTTTAGCTTGCAGGTGGCATTATAGTGTAGTTATAACTATAATATAATAATAATAATACTATATTGTATTATAGCCTGCAGTCACTCTGTGTTTAGAATAAACAAGAATAGGGCTGGGTGGGAATTCAGCTTTGTCACCTGGGCAGTGCCAGGTTCAAAAGCTTGCCCTTCTAGTGCTGTTTTTTGTCCAGCACCACCTGCCATTGAAGAGCGCCTGCATCTTCAGTGTTGCCTTGTGTCCTCCCAGCTGGCTGGCAGGTAAGTAGAGGCAATGGGTAATTTCCTGTTTTCTCTGGTGATCCCTCTCTCTGGGCAGCCAGCTGTACAGCTTGTGGCCTAGGCTTGAAGAGCCACTGCAAGAGCGACTGGGAGAACTGGGACTGAACCAGAGGTTTGTAGACCACCTGTGGTGCCTGTTCCTGTGCAATCAGCTCCTGAGCTCAGAGTGGATTTTACTCTTTACACAGATAGTTGGGGAAGAAATGAAGGAATATTTTTATGACATATGGGAATGATATGAAATACAAATTTTGGTGTCCACAAGTACAGTTTTATTGAGGTACAGCTATCTGAGCTCATTTGTTTACTTATTGTGCCTGGTTATTTTCATACCACGAGGTCAAATTGAGTAGTTATGACACAGGTTATATGGCCCACGTGTCTTAATTACCATTTGTCCCTTTCTCAAACGTTTGCTGAGCCCTACATGAGACTTTCGGTTTTCTGTCTCTAATAGTATCCTCTTTGCCTTAGTCACTTTCCTGAAGATGGGACGAAAAGCCCAACATCCACAACTTAAAGGTGGGGAGGTTTAATTTGGCTCATGTTTCAGGGGATTCAGTCCATGGCTGGCTGCCTCCAAGGCAGAAATGATGTGGCAGAGGGGCCTAGGGGAGGAAAGCTGCTTATCCCATGCCAGACGAAACAGAGAGGGAAAGAGGAACCAGGGTGGGAGATAAACCCTCCACAGGCACAGCCCTAGTGACACACTTCTTTCACCTCCTTACAGCATTTAGCTGTGAGCTCATCCGGCCACAGGATGGGTCCGTTGACGAGTATAGCACCCCTGTGATCTGATTACCTCCAAGAGACTCACTTGTGACTGTGTGAACTTCTGGAGACATTTTAGGTCTCAACCGTAACATACATTCAATTTTAACTCAAAACAGAATGCGCGATAATAGCTAATGTGCTTTGTGATGGACTAGACACTGTTCTAGTCTCTACTTGTGTCTCTGCCATCTGCTCTTCCCAAAGACTAGGACGTAGAGACTATTTTTATTTTCGGTACAAGGAAGCTGAGAAAGAGGCAAATGATAAAACTTGGCCAAGATTTCATAGCTGTAAGTGGTGGAGCCAGGCTTCAAAATGCTGAAATTCTAGATGAGTTTTCATTTATAGCAGTCGAAACTCGTAATACCTTTAAATAATACCAGTAAGTAATCTACTGCTAAAAATGTATTTTAGGCAAACCAATCTTATTGCTGAAGCCAATACTTTATTTACTTCTTCACTTCTTTTTTTTTTTTCTTTTGAGAAGTGAAGATAATATAGTGAAGAGAAATATAACACTTAGCTATTTATGTGAATCGCTATTTCTGGTTTTCTACCTGTACCTTTCAAGTGTGTCACAGATGGTGTCTGTAATTTATATCATCGTAAATGGCACATGCCCTTTTTCTTCACTGAACAAACCCAAGATGCCTAGTACACATCTGGGATTCTGTTCATCTACATCAAATCAAAAGGATAAACAGAAGGTGTGATTGTGTATGGGAAGCATCACATGGACATATGACTATGTTGGAGACTGTAGTAGTTAAAAGAAAGGTAAAAACTTTTAGCAAGGATGCTTTTAAAATCAGAGAAAGGAATGGCCACCTTATATAGAGTTGGTATATGATATGTTGACACTACACCACATTATTTCAAAAAGGCTTTTGTCTGTATCAGAAGTTATGAACTCTCTGTTTGGGCATTTATGAGTGGAATGACATAGGATGCTGCTTTGTTCAGGTACAGAATGAGGATAGTAATAGACCTGCCTCAATAGGACCGATATTTTGTTTATTTTTAATTTAATTTTATTTTTTGTTCTTTCGAGGGGGGCTCTTGCTATGTAGCTCAGGCTGGTCTTGAACTCACTGTGTAGCTCAGGCTGGCCTAGAACTCGAGGCGATCTTCCTGCCTCAGCCTCCCAAGTGCTGGGATTACAGATGTGCATCTCCATGCCTGGTGGCTTCAAAGCCTAGAGTAGGCCTCAAAGCCCAGTAGCTATTAAGTGGCAGCCACCTTGTATGCTTGTGATTCTGTAGGACAGGAGCTGGGGCTGACTCACTAGCTGATCCTCGGCTCCCGCTGGGATCCCTCATGTTTCTTAGTTTCACCTGGCAGGCAAGCGGGGATGGGGCCGAGCGCCCTGGTTGTCCTTCAAGATTTCCTTGGACATCGGTCTCGGAGCATCGAGAGTGAGAGCTGATGCCACAAGGCCTTGGGTTGGGAGGCTCCAAGATCACCCCCAGATCATGTGATTTGCTAGGAGGATTCAGAGATTTACTTCCAGAAGCAAAAGGATACAAAGCAGCAAGAACACAAGGAGAAGTACAGGGAGGCCGGGCTCAGGCTTCTCTGGGTCTTGTCCTGGTCCAGTCACACTGGGTGTGCCGGGTTCTCCCAGCAGCAGGCCCTCAGCCCACGTTTGGTGTTCTCATCACAAGACTGGCCTAGAGTCAAAGGGCTGGAAAGATAGACCCGCTCTTGGTACACCAGAGCACTCTACTACAGATTTATCATCTATCTCAAAGCAAATGTTTTTCCCATCCAGCTTTAATCATTTATGTCTGTCCTATCAAGACAGGCCTGCAGAATTTGCATGTCTGTTTTGTGTGAAGTTTCAGAATTGGACATTGGATTTTGTTATTTTAAAAGATTTGGCTTAAGGAGACGAAAGGACAGGAAAATATGATTGAGCAGAAATTGTATTCTGTTTTCCTAAATGTAATTAAAAGCCAGCTTGGTAAATACGGACTGACCTCTTGTTCACTACTTATTTTCCTCTGTGTTTGCACATGATACATGGTACTTTCCAGCTCAGACGCACTTGAATGTGGTATTCTGTCCTGTTTGAAGAGCATGGCTGGGCTTAATCAGAAGCCGGTCTTGGATATGATTAAAGCATTCAGGAGGAACTGGCGCGCTCTGTGCAGCTCTGAAAGAACAACTCTCTGCGGAGCGGACTCCATGCTCCTGGTGCTGCAGCTGGCCATGGCGGAGAACAATAAACTGGTTAGTAAACTATATTTAGGTTCACTTTTTTTTAAATCAAATTTTGGTTGATGCCTTTTTTAATAAACTTAAACATATTACTTTCAATATTTGCCTTCCTAAGATAATGCACTATTTTCCAAAGTGTCTCTTTGCATATCTGTGTGGAATTATTACAATTACATTCGAAATGATTTGTTTCAAAATCAAGGCTTTCATGTGTACAGTTGAACATGAGGGCACATTTGATGTTTCATGGGAAGTCGTGAGATAAACATGCAACTGTTATGATTACTATGGTTATTTATTCCTATTTCATAAATATTCTTTCATTCCCTAAAAGAAGCTATAGAAGGCACACATAATTTTTATTTAAATATAATCATAAAGTATCAGTCTAGCCTTTGACTCCATAGTATGCACTAATCCCACATCAGGCTGTGTATTAGTATCACGCGGGAGGATTTTTCAAAAATACTGGCTTCTGTGCTCTAGTCCTACAAATTCTGGTTCTCCTAGTCTG
This sequence comes from Heterocephalus glaber, assembly GCF_053883595.1. Taxonomy (NCBI): domain Eukaryota; kingdom Metazoa; phylum Chordata; class Mammalia; order Rodentia; family Bathyergidae; genus Heterocephalus; species Heterocephalus glaber. Next base: position 19,312,594 of record NW_028258357.1, read on the forward strand.
CACTGACATGCTGGAAAATGTCTTAAAAATCTCCCAAGGCAGAGCTGGGGAGGTAGTTCAATGGTAACGCGCTTGCCTCCCACGAGGAGGCCTGGCTTCAATCCTCTGCAATGTGAAACAACAAAGAAAAACAGAAAATCTCCCAGAAGTGTTTCTTTCATGGGTATCTTGGGCCAGAGAGACTCACGAGAGAGAAGGATGAAGGTAGGCCTGGGTGGTGAAAGCAGATCTCTTGATTATAGATTGATTCTGGATAAAGGAGGGGAAGATTTAGAGGACGGAAAGCCCGGCAGAAGAGCAGTCCAAATCATGGAGCAGAGTTGGTAAAGATGCTGCCTTAACGAGTGAGCAGAACTTTTGAAGGGTGGAGTGAGTTTCACTGAGTCTGTTGGACTAAGATATTCTGATAAATTACTTTATGTCTTTAGTTTCCAGACTTTTAGGGTTGATAGGCCAGTAAAATTTCTTTAAAAAAATTAGACATGGATAGATTTGATCTTTTCTTATTTTGGCAAATAAAGCCATTGAGAAAAAATAGTTACTGTATATTATAACCGTGATCTTGAAGAAAGCAAGGGCATTTTAAACACTAAAACTAGGAAATACATAATGTTGAGACAAGGGATAATCTTTCCTATGCATGAATAGCTGGCAGGTTTGCATATTTGAAACAATGAAAGATAAAATTTTGGACATAGAAAAATTTGGCAAATTTTTTGGATCTTCTGTTATGTAGCAGTCACTCTTTAAAAAATATTTATTGAAAAAAAAATTTATTGAGTTTCTGTTGCATGTTAGACATTCGTCTGAACATTGGGGATCCAGCAATGAAGGAAGTCCTGCCCTCAGGAAGTTAACTTCCAGTGGGGCAGACAGATGGTGCGCTAACAAATCAGACAGTGTTTTAGGTCTTAATAGATACTCTGGAGAAAAGTGAAACAAAGATGCAACCAAGGAGCATGCAGAGGTTGAGGTGGCGGGGCCCTTGCAGTTTAAAGTAGAGTCAGGCAAGGCATCCTGTAGCGTGCCATTTTGCATAGATTGGACAGACAGGAAGGAAGTGGCCATGGAGACTTGGGGGTAGGGGATGACCAGGCAAAGAGAACAGCACATGCAAGGTCCCTGAGGTAAAAAATGTGCCTGGCATGTCCAAGGGACAGCAGAGGGACTGATGTTGCGCTAAGTGTGGGGTTAATACGGTGAGCACAAGTACTCTTGGCTCTGCCTTCATGAAGTTTATTACCCAGCAGGTGAAGAGCCGCTAGGTAGAGCAGCATGCAGATGCGTGTGGGAGCCATGAGGGGTGTACGATGCTCTGCAGGCAGGCAGGTAGCTGACCGGGTGAGAGCTGAGCTAGATGGAGAAGTGCAGGCAAGAAAGAGTGGAGGTCCAGCACGCGAAGTGCTCCCAGGTGGGGAGGACGGGTCGGGCGAGAGATCGGGGCGGGGCGGGGGCCACAAGTCTCATCTGTCCAGTCCTTGTTTTTAATCAGAGCCGTTGTTAAAACTCAGTTTTACACAGGTGTCTTGACAAAATGAAAAAAGGACCCTTTTGACTTGTTATTTTGAAAAAGTGTTTACCAGAAAAGTTACAAGAACAAAACACTGATTTCTGTGCATCTTTCACTGGGATTCGCCAATTAACATTTTGCCACATTTGCGTATCATATTCTTTTCATATTTATGTATACCTAAATGCATACAGGTATGTATACTGTACAGATATATGTACATGCATGTCATATTATTCTGCATGAACTATTTGATAGTAGCAGACAGCTTGAGCCTTTAAATCCCTAAACACTTCAGCTTGTATCTCTCACATTCAATCCAACGCTCTTATAAAACTAGTTTAGTTGTTCAGTACAGGAAATGTAACAGTGGTGATATTTCTGTGTAACATAGGGTCTGTAGTCAGATCTCCCTTGTCCAAGTCCACGATTGTGAGCTACTGTTAGTTGGCCCCTTTGTAGTCTGACGTGGGCCACCCTTTCTGTCTTTCACGCTGTGTGGCTGGTATCTAGATGTTTCCACAAAGCCTCACATGCTCTTGGTGAGCTTTTTGGAGCTGACTGGATCTAGGGTGCGTGATTCTGGGATTAAGGGTGTGTGGTGCTAAATTAATCCGCTGATTGGAATTAGCATAGTTCTGGGTGTGGGTAATGGAAGCCCCACCCTAGGTGTGGGTGGCATGGACTGTTTCCCCTCTGTGATGTCCCTCTGCCAGGCTACCCTTCCTTGGAGCCAGCCAGCTCTGGACTGAAACCTCTGCAAACTGTGAGCCAAAATAAACCTTTCCTCCTTTAACTTGGCGTGTCGGGTATTTTGTTGCAGCAATGAGAAAAGTGACTAAGACAATGACCTACATTTCCAGGAGTACAAAGCACTGGTTTTATAGGGAGTCCCCTCAAGATGGGTTGTTTTATTGTCACTTTGTGCATATTATTAAGCATTTTTGGCAGAAACAACTTATAAATGGGCTCCTTCAGTCCATTGCTATGGGAGGAGCCGTCATTTTGCCCCATTATGGGTGATGCTCAGCTCTTACTTGATTAACGCCAGTTGATCTCAGTCGGCCTGAGTTCTTCAGCAGAAAGACACCAGGGAAGAGCTGGCTGGTGGATGACGATGAAGTTGACTGGTTGTTAATAGAGAAAGTAGTAATTAGAGATGATGCCACTTGAATGGCCTGGGGAAGAGCTTGCCCTAGAAACAAAATGCAGAAGGGAAAACTATGTTAGCTTGTGGGAGAGGTGATCAAGGGGGACTGGGCAGGGCGGTGAAATTTGACGTAGTGACAGAATACACACGGAAATATTCGTGTTCTTCATCAGACTGCATTATTTCTTGGTAATATTCTAATATCTGGTAATCTTTATAAGCAGGTATTATATCTTTATGTCTTTTCCCTCCATTATTCTACTCAGTTTCCCAAGTCAGAAGTAAGAATGAAAGCTCAGGTGTAAGATGTGTGCATTTACCCATGGAGATTTAGGGAAAGTTCTGAATTACGTTAAAAAAAACTTTAAAAAACTTGTTGTTAAACTAAGGAAAGAACTAAAGCAAATCTATGGAAAAGTAGCTCACAGGAGAAAAGTTGTTTTTAAATTCAAAGTCATGAAATGGTTCGTTAGTTCCAGATGTAAATTATTTGTATTACAAAAGTTAATTTTTATATGTCAGTTTTTCTCAGTTTTAAATCCATGATTTAGATGAAATAGTACATGTTTGGGATGAGAGATTAATGGAAACAGTGCTGTCACTGCAGTACCAATTTAACTGTGTTTGAATATACTAAGAAGTTGGATTTTTTAAAAAAATTATCTTTTTTATCTAATGTTTGAGAAAAAGCAGGTTTAGAGGAAGATGATTTAGGTAAGACCTTTGTAGGAATTTTGAAGGGATATTTAGGTACTTTAAAATTGAAAGGCACTGATTCCTTTTCTCACTTTAACAGATGTTAAAATTATTAACTAAACGCGCATGTAGTGTAAGAAGTCATTGTCCAGAAAGCTTGGTATGACAATCAGCAATTCTGGAGCTCCCTCTCTCTCAGCCTCCTTGTTTCTTGCTCCTTCAAAGCGAATGTTGCCAGCTCTTTCTGGTGTTTTCTCCCTTCCACTTTCGCCCGCGCCCGCGCGCATGTTCGCACGTGATTCCGTGTCCCGTGGATGTCGTAGCGCTGAGGTGAAGACGCCGGTTCTTCCGTGCCACTGCGAGCCTCCCGACCCTCTCGCGCTGTTCTCTTCCGAACGCTCCTCCCGTCTTCCCCCGTCGCCAGCTGCTGCTTCTGACTGGATTGGTTTCAGGAGCGATGCTCCACGACTGCTCAAATGCTGTTGATAGCATTCATTTCTTGGCTTTCTCCCTCTATAGTTAATAATTATTTTGCTTGCTTAGTAGTAATATGCATTTTAAGGTTCTTTCATGTTTTTCAAGGCTTGATAGCTCATTTCTCTTTACTGCTGAATACTATTCTATTGTAAAGATGTACCAGTTTATTTTTCCATTCACCTGTTTTACTTTTCCAGCCAGTATTCAACAAGGTCTTCACTATTTAATAGTTTTGAAGTTTCATAGTTATTATTTTATTTCCAAGAGCTCTTTTTTTTGTTCTCTTTTCAAAATATCATCCTGTTCTTGCTTCTAGGTGTAATAGTCTTTCCGCTGAGAATATTTACAATACTCTGTTGAGATTGCCGGTCCTTGTGTAATGTATTCCCTCCATCTTTCTTGTTTGGTCAGTTTTTTCAGGGAAGGGTTCCTCTCTGCTACTGCAGGCTTTCCTCACGATGATGCTTGGCCCTCACTTGTATTAGAACGAGCACTCAGATGCCGTGGAGTGTGCAGGCTAGTACTCGGATTCGCAGCCTGATCTGGCTGGACCATTTGGTTGGGAAATCTCTCATGCCCACATTTCTACGATGTCTCTTTTGGGGGACTGTTTTCTCAGAAGGAGTTATCTTTCCTTGGTGGATGGAACTGCCGAAGTACTTGCTGTTTGGTAGGAATTCAGAAATTGTGTGACAACATGTCACACAATTCGTGTGGGTGCCATGCAGGTCCCCTGCTCTCTGCAGCCTCTTAGCTCTGCAGGGAGTAAGCTTCAGGTTCTGCCAGGGGAGTCGGCTGTTCTCTGCTGCACAGAGGTTCACCCTTAGGCACAGGCTCGGTGAGACAGGCGAGCACGGGAGACTTCAGGACAGTGTGCCTGGGCAGCTCTCATCCTCACCGCCGGGTGGGCAGGCGGGTGTATCCAGTGGACGAAGTGCAGATTGGTGGCCTTCAGGAGCCCTGGCTGGGCACAGCAGGGTGGGTGGGGAGGCCCCAGTCCTGTCTCCCATCTCTCTCAGGCTTCCCTCTGCCTTGGAGCCTTGTGCCCAGGTTTGTACAAAGTGGGTTCTGCCATGTCCGGAGTGCAGATGCCTTGGAGTGGACACAGCCCCGTGTGCCTCCGTCCATGCTGGGCTTTCTCATGTTTTTCTCCTTTGGTAGTTTCCTTTCTCTCATGGACAATCCAGTCGTGCTTCAAAAATGGTTTCCTATTTTCTCTGGTAGTTTTAGGTGAGAGATTCTGTACCAGGAGAGGTCTCGCTGCTTACGGAGTTAGCCAGATTGCCCTGCTATCACGTCTATTTTTAAATGATAACAGATGGTGTAAGTTCTTTCCCCGTCTTTTCTTTTTCTTCTTTTTTTTTTTTCACTAACGTTGTTTTCAAGACCTCTTCAGGTACTGCTAGAAAACATGATCTAATTTATTCATCCTAGCAGTGGTATGTGTTCCCTTTTTTGAGTGCTACATTTTATCTATCGAAAGATATTTAGGTCATTTGAAGTTTTTTGTGTTAAAAACAGTTCTGCCTTAGCTGAACCTATAATCCCAGCACTCTGGGAGGCTGAGGCAGGAGGACTGCAAGCCCAGAGCCCAGCCTGGACAACTCTGACTCACTGAGACCCCGTCTTTAAAAGGGTGCGGGGTGCAGCTCAGTGTAGCTCAGTACCACCAACACAGTAAAACAGAAAGTCAGTTTTGCTTTGACTTGAAATACAGTTCGGCCGTGACGTGAAATGTCTCGTGCAGAGGGTGAGCTTTTCTAGGGCCCCTCCCTCAGCGGTCATGTGGCAGGAACATCTTTTTCTTCCACATGCCTGTTAGAATTTTAATTTTTGTCACCAGTGTAGGAGAGTACCATTTTCATACCTCTGTCTTCATATTCGATGTTGTGAAACTTACTGGAAAAGAGAACAAAGTGGCATTGTAAAAAAATAATCTGAGAGTGTTTCAACATTTCAGAAATGTGTATTTGACCATACCATTTAGGTATCCTCTTCTTTTTTAAATAGCAGAATCATTTTTAATTACAAATGACCAAGAAACACTCTAAATGCATATTACACGTGGGTTGTTTCTAGGTAGCAGTCTTATACCACTGATGGAGTAGTGTGCAATTATTAAAAAGCCTGGCTGGCATCTGTAGCTTTCTTGGCTTGGAAAAACAGGGTGTATTGCTGCTAAGAGGCAGCGTTGCGGCTCTGGGGCCAGGCTGCTTGGGTGCACAGCCCACGTCAGCCTTTTCATGGGGAGGCCTTAGGTAAGAGTCTGATTGTTTTTAATTTATTTTTTAGTTCACAAAAATTGTACATGTTTATCAGGCATAACATGTTTTGAAAGGTGTAAACATCATGAAATGGCTACATAGAGCTATTAACATATGGATGGCCACATGTACTTGAACCATTTTTTGTGGTAAGAACTTTTAAAACCTAACACTTTTCAGGAACAGAAAAACATCATTATCAAGTCGTCACCATTCTGTAGTGTGTCTCGTCATGGCCTTCCTGTCTGACCGAGTTTCTATAGCTTCTGACCGACTCTCCTCAGCTTTGCCTCTCCCACTCCAGGAGCTGCCGTGCTACGCTGTGTCGGTTCCCCTTTACATCCCTGGTACAGTGAGGTCGTGCATTGTTCCTGTTCCCTCGTCTGGCTTCTTAGCATTACGCCCTTTAGGTTCATCCATGTCCTCACATGTGTATTTCCTTCCTTTAAAGACCGATAGTATTCCACTGTCAATATATACCACATTTTCTTTTCTTGACGGACGCCTACATTGATTCCATATCTTAGCTATTGCGAACATGGTGCAGTGAACACAGAAGTGCAGATATCTAGTTTGGAAGCAGTCAGTCCCCTTTCTTTAAATGTTTAGAACAGTTCTTAAGTGTACAGGAAACATTCTTCAGGATAGCTTGTGTATGAGGCTATACAAATGTCTTAAGATGTTTAAGAAAATTGAAATTTTACCAAGTATCTTTTTGGATCACAAGGGTATGCAATTAGAAATCAGTGACGGAGAATTATGGAAAATTTACAAACACATGGAAATTTAAACACAGATTCTTGAAAAGCCAATGGGTCAAAGAACACATTAAAAGGGACATTAAAAAATACCTTAAGGCAAATGAAAATGGGACTATATAACACACACCGTGTATGGAAGACTACAAAGGCAGTTCCGAAAAGGGAGGTTATAGTGAGAAGTGCCAGATCAAAAAAGAAACCTCAGATAAGCAGGTGACATTATGCCTCACAGAACTGGAAACAAGGAACAAAGTAAGCCCAAAGTTAGCAGAAGGAAGGAAAGAGTAAAGGAAATCAGTAAACAAGCTCAGTGAACCCAGAGTTGGTTCTTCAAAAAGATAAACATGATTGACAAACCTTTAGCTAGACTAGGAATAAAGGAGAGAAGATGCAAGTAAATAAAATTAGAAATGAAAGCAGAGACGTTACAACTGATTCTCAGAAGTACAAAGGATCGTGAGGGACTCTATAAGCAATTATGCCAACAGATCCAGTAATCTGGAAGAAATGGATTCTTGGATACAATCTACCAATAATGAATCAAAACAATATCTGAGCAGACCAGCAGCAGGACGCTTTTGTCAGTAATGAAAGTCTCCCATCAAAGAAGAGCTCAGGACCTGTGAGGTGGACTAATATGGTCAGCTTGGAAGGCCCAGCTGAACCGAGTCAGCGTGGTTCTGGGCGTGGAAGACCCACCTGAGGATTGCTGCCAAAGGCATAAAAGGAGAACCGGAGGGGAAGATCCGATGCTGTTGATGCTCCTGGGAGGCTTTGTTCCAGCTGGTTTTCCTGATGCGAACTCCGCTGCTCTTGTCCTTGGAGGAGGTTGGGTCCTCCTTGTTGCCGGGGATGGCTGTTGTTCTTGTCAGGGGAGCTCTGCTCGTCACCATGAGGCTCCTCATGCTGGTGGCACAGGATTTCTGGCTTCCATCAGTGGCCTTCGGGCCTTCCCGGTGCAGATGCTCGATGTGGACTTGCATGGGACCCTGCCATGGGCTCCAGGGCTCTGGCTGGACTTGTGCAGGACTTTTCAGTGGGATCCAGGCCCTCAGCTGGATCCTTCGGGTCTCTAGGGCATGGACAGATGTCTTGCACTCCTCTGCCTCTGACTTTTTGGGTGAATATTATAAAATAATCCTGTAAGTTATGTGTCCTGTATTAAATCTATTCCCTTGTGAACCCTGACTACAACAGACTTAATGGCTTCACTGATGAATGCTACCAAACATTTAAAGAAAAATTAAGACCAATCCTTCTCAAACTTCCAAAATATTAGGGAAGAAATTCTCTGTTCATATTCTTTGCCTATTATACCATTGAGTTATTTTTGTCTAATTATTATTCTTTGAGAGAGTTCTCTGTGTATTCCAGACACCTCTTGTTCTATACTTTATATTTTAATCGAGGTAAAATTTTACATCTACCTTTCTAGAGTTTTTCAACTAGGCCTGAGAATTAAATTGGTGTAAAACATCAGTAGAATAAATACATGCACATTTACTTAATACAAGTTTTACATGGCACAGGAACCTTCATAAGGAAATGAAAGCCCAATGATGAGTTGGAATAGAATAATTAAGTTCTGAATTGGACAGAGTAGTCAAATGAAAGTGTGCTGGGACAAAGTTAGTTAATTGGATGGAGAGGATAGGAGGGTAAGGGTTGGTTTATCAAGGGTTTTTTAATAGATTTCCCTTGACCTCAACTCCTTTTTTTGAGACAGGGTCTCGCTGTGTGTCCAGGCTGGCCTCGAACTCGCTGTGATCCTCCTGCCTCAGCCTCAGCATTCCCTCCTTGATAAGAATGTTATCTTCCTTTTGGTGTAGGCAGGGCATTTTTCACCCAGTGGTTTCATCTACCTGTAAGCAACAGAAAGGAGTTCAGAGTGATCTTGCACCTGCTGTCTCCCAAGTCCTTTCCATCCACAGTTTGAATATGCCAGAGCAGCAGGACTTAGAGTGGCGGGTTCCCACCTCCCTCCACAGCTTCCAGGCTGTGCCACTGTACACCCGCCCCCTTCCAGATGCACTGCCTGCCCTTGTTTTCTCAGCATTTGTATTTGCTATATTGCTACTGAGTCGGAGTCTAGTGTGCTCAAGTACTTCTAGACATCTTTTCTTTCGGGTCCCATTTCCGTCTCCTTGTCGTTCCTAAAAGTGGGGCACGCCCTCTGGCCCCCACTGCTTTCCTGTTCGTTCATCCGCAGTGGGGGCCACCAGTGGGTCGACATCTCCTTCCTCTGCTCCCCATCGAAGTCCAAATCCAAGTCTCGCTAATTTTGCTACCTGACGGTTTTTTTGTTTTTTAATTTGCCTTAGTAATCTGAAGGGATGACTCTAAGAAAGATTCTGAGGATTTTGTATAAATAGAATATTGCAGCCCAGGGCTCAACCTCAGTGATCATTGACCAAGTGGGAAGAGATTGAGGTGTTAGGAACCCATACCATACTTGATGGAAAGTTGCTGTTTTGGAGCCAGAACGCCTTCAAATCACCTATTTTGTTTGTGAATTGCTTTTCAAGCAATGAACTGTTTTATTAAGCGAAGAAAAATACACTCTGAAAAAATTGCGTTTCCACTGTAAACATTTTGATATATTGAGCAAGTCAACCTAAGTCAGACTTTATTTGGGGCTTATGTTGCAGGCCTCGTTCTGCTTGCCAGACTTCCTCTTGCTAGGTCACGCCTTTCACTGCGGGCGGGCCCCGGGCCGGAAGGCAGAGGGCGGGAAGGCAGAGGGTAGTGGGCTTCCACCGGCTTTGCAGGGTTGCGGGGTGTGGGGTGTGGGGTGTGGTCGTGATGTGTGCTCATGCGTGCTGGCGGAGCAGTGGGACCTCCGGTCCCTCTGTGCAGTGTAGTGAGGGGTGCAGCCGTGTCCACGTGGCCTGCAGGAGCTGGAGAGAGGGAGAGGGTCATTTACTCATTTTGCACCCTTTGGTGGAACTCTGGGTTTCTAACTCTTTAAAGTTTGAGTGTGTGCATATATAGTCCTGCGTCTGAATTTGACTAATAAAACTTGGGATCCCTAGTACAGTTGTTAGTTGTTAGAGTTGACGTGTTTGTTTTCTTAACTGCCTAAGTAGAGGAACAGAAAAAGTACATTGAAGGGCTGGGAATTTAGCTCAGTGGTTCTGGCGCTTTTGGTATCGGGGATCGCCTTGACCCCGAGTTCGATCCCTGGTGCCAAAAGCGCTGGAACCACTGAGCTAAACTCCCGGCCTTTTGAGTGGAAAATTAAAAAACCCTTCAGTAGCAGCTTTATACAGCTAAAAGTTAGTCTAGTATGGGTTCTTGAGGACTACTGACTTCATCATGTGACAGTCCGTGTGACTTCATTAGGTGGCAAGTCATATTTTGGTCTTTTCTTTATATGGGAAAAGCTTCATAGTCAGATTCTGACAATGATGTTATCCAGAATATTCTCTACCTTGCATAGTCTTACTGAGAAAGGTTGAGAATTAGGGTTAAGCATGTTCCACCGGATGGAGCAAATGTATCACTTCCATAACTGCATGGAAAGAACCAACAGCAACCGGGGTAAACTCGGATTCGAAAACCAACTGAGGTTGACAAACAATTGAGAAGAGACAGCTTCTTGAAACTATTACACTTATCCACCAACCTTCCCCCAGCAACTGTTTGTCTTTGAATAGGGGAAGAGAAAGGAAATGAACATTTTTGACCTCTACCTACAATGTATCAGGTATTAATCTGTACAATCTCATTGCATGACCAAGGAAACTAAGAGGTTTTGGTGTTTTACCCAACCAAAGCCACACAATCAGTGCTCTTCAGTAGACTTTCTATCTTTCCTCTACTGTGGACAACAATCAGCCTAACTGTAAAGTGTACGTGTTATTTAAAAATTTGAATTATCATAAAGAAACTTTGATATTATATACAAAGTCCAAGAGCTCTGAAAAATGTGTAACTCATGCTTTTCTCTTTTTATTCTTGCGAAATACAATCTTTCTTAGGTCCAACTGAGGATTAAAGAATTGAACATTTTGAACTTCCTTCATACATCAGCCAGCTGGCGTGTTTTCCTAGCAAAACATTTTCTGATTTGACCACAGGCCCTCTCAATCAGTCGTTACTGGTTTGAATAATAGAAAATGCTGTCATAGTGGGCACCTGATCGTGAAAACTGATATCAGGAGTACATTTTTATTTGGATTTAAAATGTTTTTACAATCCCAGTATAAACACTGTTAATCTAGTCAAAACCTTTTCTCACAGGATCAAGGGCTTGCATAGTTTTACTTTAACTACTTATAGTCTACAGACTGAGAATAAATCGTATATTTACACTAGGCAGAATCTTTATTTTAAATGGGAAGGATGTCATACTAAAAACAGTCTTAGGAATTTTTGAGATAAAAAAATGTAGTTTGGAGACTCCGAACAACTGGATTTATTTAATACCACTTGGACATTTTCTGAGTGTAACCTTTGTGGGATTTGGAAAGAAAACATCCAGTTTTTGATTCAGTGCTGGGAAATTACAAATCTGCCTTAGTATTTGAGTTACAGATTCAAAGTTTGATAGTTACTGATTTTTTGGGGGTTATTCATTGAACTAGTTTCCTAGACTATAGTTAATTTTTGTAGTCATGATCTGAGGTTCCCATCCTACAGAGAATTAGGATAATTTTCTTAGTTGTCTCCATATGGATAAGTAAAGAGCTCATTATTTTAAGACAGATTGAACACCTTGTCATAAATTTGAATAGTACATAGCAAATGTGGCAGATTATCACAAAAGATATATACATCTAAAGGGTCAAATATATAGAAAATAGCATGTGATTTGGTTATGTTGATTTCTTTGTATTATTCTTCGCTGGGTAAAGATGATGTTCCAATTTAGTTCCACTGAATTATGGTAATGAATTCTACACCATTACCCACCCATTTTTAAATGCAATTAATGGAAAGATCTTGGTGTTACCGGAAACTAATAGTATACTGAAGAAGCATAACTAGAAGACAGCACATGGGACATTTCATAAAAGCACGTATAGACAGGTAAGCATATTTGTTACTCATGCTCCATTGGAAAGGAGTAGTTGGAATTTTTTACGGAATTAAGGCTGGCAGTGTTTGGAAGTCACCATTATTAGTATCTAGAGTATTAATGTGGAGAAGAATGCAGTAGTGAAAAACAAACAAGCAAACCTTTACCAAGTGTCTACTGAATGTATCCTGTTAAAAAAGAAACCTAAAAAATAAATAAAAACAAGACACTTAAAGCTTTATAGTTAGATAAAATGTTGACACACAAGTGTTGGTGACATCAGTGGGTCTCTGAGTAACTGTAAAACTGTAGCCACACCGCAGTCTATTTTATTTCTTCTGGGGAAAAAATAGGAAGTGAAAAGACAAAGAGAAAGAATAACTTCGTCTAGTTAGTAACATCTTAAGAGCTTACTGAAAGAAACCTGACTTAGTATGTCTACAGGGAGGGAAAATCAGAATTGTTTTCTAGCCCTAGGATTTAGTACTGACAATTGGCTTTGGATATAATGACGATGAAACATAATTTTAAAAAATTAATCTCTATGACCATGTTTTAAGACCACCATTTGGAATATTTTGTTATGTGGGGAGTTCTCATGGCACTGACAGTTTTTTAAATAAAAGATGAAAGATGCATTAGCTAAAAGGAAGTAAACATTAATGGAAGCAAATGTTCCCCAGTCAGTAGTATTTAAGTGCACCTCACTGCCCACCACCCTTCTCTCTGGGTAGAAGAAATTTAGTGCAATTCAAGAAATAAGACGATGGCTATATGAAAATGACCATTTGCCAATTTTGTCACATGTAAATTTCATTAATTGTTCATATTTTATAAAATCATCGATTTCTCAGACTTTCCTGTAGCAAACTTCTCTTCGTGTTCCCCAGCTCAATGTGCTAATGAATAGTCTAGCACCCAATTTTCTCCTTTTGTCTTTGTTGCTTGGGCGTCATCTCTTTCAGCACCGTGGAGAATTCGAAGTCTCTCTCAGTGATGTCCTGATGACGTGGAAATACTTCCTGCACGAGAAACTGAACTTATCTGTTGAAAATATGGAGTTGGCTGACCACTATGAGGACATTAAGAAGACTTATGAAGATTTCTTGAAGAATAGTAATATGCTAGATCTGATTGATGTTTATAAAAAATGTGGAATTTTGACTTCTAATTCTGAAAATAAAGACATTTTAGCTCCTGTAAGTATCTTCTAAAACAATTCTATTTTAATCAAATTAAAGTTCAGCTAGATTTACTTTGACTTTAAACTAGTATTACCAGTTATAGTAACTTGATGAAGGTTATCGAGGGAGGGTAGAGATTATAGACTTCATTCTGTATAGTAATGTGCAGGGATAAAAACAAAAGCTCTAGTGATTTGGTAATGTTTTTGCTTTTGGGATCATGTTAAGAATGAAAAATTCAGCTACCTGGAAGCCAGTTATTACGTGAAAGAAATATTTTGGTGCAAAGTTTTGTTGGGCTTGTGTTATTGTTACTGTATTTGGATGATATAAGAATAGTTTCCTTCTTTATTTAATTGCAATTTATTATTTAATTAATTTTAATTATAGTTTAAATGCAATTTTATTTTTTAAAAAATTAAATAAATGTCCCAAAAGAGTAGAACCTAAGAATCTCATCTCCAGGGAATATAATCATCTGTCAGTCAAGTTAAAGGCGGGATTTCTGAGACTGCCAGTGTTGTGCTGGTATCTCTCGGGAAGAATCAATCCCACCTGTGCGTAAGGCTTGCCAGCGCCTGTCAGTGCTCAGCACACCAGAGCATTCTGTAGCTGATAGAGCTTTCTCTAGTACTACGTGTATGTCCTCCAGATTCAACTGCGGGATTTCCTAGTTGGCAAAGAGCGTGAAGTAGAAGATGAAACCGGCCGTTTCACCCCGACATCACCCACGAAACACACCCAGGATGGTGAAAAGGTACTGGTGAGCTGTGAACAGATCCCTCAAATCACCATGAATCTGGTGGTTTACTAGGATTATTAAGGTTTTGCTCCTTTTAAATTTTTACAAGTTTTAAAATTTTTAAAATAAAACTGCTTGGAAAAACTAAGACTAGTACTTCAGAGACAGGCAAGAGTGTGATAATGATAACCTGGGTATTTATGATTTTTGAGCCAGGGTTACTGGCATGAGCAAAAGTAGGCATCATTCGGAATACCGGAGAAGCAGTTCAAAGTCTTAAGTTCTCAGAAGCCTTTGCCTTTCTTTTTCTTCTTCTTTTTTTTCTCTTTTTCTTTTATGAGACATGGTCTCACTATGTAGTTCAGGTGGCCTTGAACTCAGTATGTAGCCCAGGCTGGCCTCGAACTCATAGCGATCCTCCTGCCTCAGCCTCCCGAGTGCTGGGATCACAGGTGTGTGCCACCGTGCCCCGCACACATCTATCTAGTAGACTCGAGGTTTACTGTTTCAGATGAGTGAGTCTTGGGAGATGGTGTTCTGTTGACCAGTTAGATCCCTACCCTTCGCAGTAGCACTGCGGCTGTGCCCAGTGGTGTTGTCAAGCTTTGTTGTGTAGACAGATTAGTGTCACACTTAGGCTTGGTTTAATGATTTACTTTCAGCTTACTACTGTGCGAGGCACCTGATTACACATTATGAACCCCACTAACCATGGAAATTATGCTTATGAAAGCTTTGTGATTAATCAAACCACCATTGATAAGATGTGAGCTTAAGAGTCTTGAAAAAGCAGTAAAATTGTATTCAATATATTTTAAAAGTATCATTCCAGTATATAAAAGGTCTAGCATGCACTTACTCTTAACACCACCTGTGCTATTAAATGAACACATTTTGGTTAGTTACTGTTTTCATTTTTCAGGAAACACTACTGAGATAGATTCTTCTGGAAATCCTGTATTACACTGACTGCACTTTGAAAAGCAACTTTTATCACTGCCTTCAAATAAATACCCATGTTCCTGCTTCCTGGATTTAATAATGTGTTTTTTCTCCACGTCTATTTTTTTTTCTGTGTGCTTTGAAAATAAAATGCCAACATCATGTAGCACCTTGTCCCTAAAATTCTTTAGCTTACATTTTTTTGAAATGTATGAAAATAAATAGCCACAATGTCATTATTCATATACAGAAACTTACTAATTATATTCACTAATGTAATTTACTACCTTCTGGATTCACATTTCTCCATTTTACCCCAAAGTGGTTTTCATGTCTCTTTAGATTCTTTTAATCTGTAAGAATTCCCTAATTTTTTCTTTCTATTTGTCGGATGAATACTCCATTTTGTTTTTGTTTTTGTTTTTTGTGGCACTGAGGATTGTAGCTAGGGCCTTTGCACTGAGCGGCATCCCCAGCCCTGCTTTTTATTTGGAGACAGATCTTGCCAAGTCTTCAAGTTCCCATGCTGGGCTAAACTTGTGATCCTCCCTCCCCCTGCTCCTGCCAGAGCGCTGGGCTTCCAGGTCCGGGCCCCACGCTGGTTATGTTGTTTTTAACTTGTTTCACTGGTTGCTGTATTTCCTGTCAACTGAGAGCAGTTTTTCAGAAGTGCTTTATAACTGGTGCTGAGTATTGCACTTGGTGTCGCAGGAGGAGGCACAGAGCCAGGTTGTCCCAGCTTCAGCTCTTTCCTGTGCAGAGGCAGATTTGCCCTCCGTTCTCTGCAGAGAGCGGTGTGGTGACCTCAGTGGTCTGTAACAACCCTGTGCCCTAGCGACCTCCCACTTCGAGGGAGGCTTGCATGCACGATCCTGGCCTGCAGCCCTTGCTTCTCGACCATTTGTAGAACAGGGAGTTTCTCTCTCTGTCACCCCTCCATTTGTTACTTGCTATTTCTCTGTAAAGGAAAGCTTTATTCTGTCAAATGGGATAAAGAGCAGTTCTCTAAAAATGTCAAGGTCAGTGCCTAATTCTCCTTACTAATTTAGGAGTTGTTGTAATAGATGTATGCAAGAGGCAGATAACATTTTTGTCTCTTTCTCCTTTGTGTGTGTGTAAATTGCTAAGGGCTCGTGAAGTTTTATTTATTCAGTGTTTTGAAATTGGTTGCACTCTTTCACCTTTGATGCTAAAGTAAAGGAAGCACTGTAAGGAACCTGCTGTGTCCTTTTTATGAATCCTATTAGACGTTTTTAAAAATTAATTTTGATGGGACAGGGATTTAGCTCAGTGGTTCTGCCACCTGCCTTGCAAGCACAAGGTCCCGAGTTCGGTCCCCGGTACCAAAGAAAAAAATTAATTTTGTTGGGACACTTGGGCTATGCATACCGATCCCATTCATCGTAGGGAATTTGTACCTGTACATGACATATCTTGATTCTTCTTTTTTCCCCCATTCTCCTCCCCTCCCCTGTTAGACTGCTTGAGCATTTTCTTTTGTCCTTTCTGGTACAAGAAAATATCTCAAGTTCAACTTGAATGTTTCCTGCCCAGGAAAGGACCCCCAGGTTCCTTTTAACTTCATAGTACAATATTTGTCTGTCTAAAGCAGTCACCTCTTATTTATCCCTTTAACATTTGGGAAAGGTAACATAGTTTGGCCAAAATCAAAGCAGAGACAAAGGGATGTTTACATTGTAATAAAGAACCTTCTTACATTTCCTATAGTTAATTTAATGCACTCTCCTTTCACTGTATTTCTGCTATTCAAAAATAAGGACTTACTGTATCCTGCTGTCCTAGGATGCATATGCCTGACCCTAACTGAATTCAAAACCAGGGCTTGGGCATCCACATCTCCAACTTGCTCTTCTGGGCTAACAGATGCTGCCCTTCTGATCTGCGATGCTGGGCGAACATCTGGGGAACATTGCAGAGTCCTCACCGATGGACGGGGTGTTTCTTTTAATCCATGGCTGCCATTGGACATCTGTCCCATCATTAGGTCAGGTCACATGGCCCTTACGGTTTCACTGCTCTCGTGTGTGCACGTAGGTTTGAAAGAGGCTGTCTGGGAACAGAGTCCACATGAGTACAGTCGTGTCTCAAAGCGAGGGCCTAAGTTGAAAAAAAAAATCCGTAAGACTGAAGCATAACCAAGATACCAAAAAGAAGGGTCTGTCCCATTTATTTGTTTAATAAGCTGATTCTTTCCATGGCACACAGTATTCCCAATGTTTGTTTAGAAACTGGACAATTTTATTTAAGCTTTCTGACAGTTCCAAGTTTCTTTTCCTACTAATTTTTACTGAGATATAAATATTTAACCTCAGTTTGAAGAAAGCCAATTTTCTAAACTGAAAACACTTGTAATTTGTGCAGGTATTTTTTGCTTGACATATAATGACCTCCAAAAGTTGGACTGTCTTCTTTATCTTACCTTTCGTTGGACAGGAAGAGAATTCCATACGAGGAGTTTAATTTTGATGAAAGCAAGTGTATTGGTTTCTCTCCTGGATTTTGCTTTTTATGTCATATACAGGAACTTTTTGCCTAATTTCAGGTCTTGAATATTTTCTGTATTTTTTTCTAAGTGTTTTATATTCTCATATGGTACAACTATGATCCACTTTGAGTTCATTTTCATTAAAGGTGTGTGAGGTTTTGGTTGAGGGTTGTTTTGCATATGGACAGCCAAGATAAATTATTAAAAGACTATATTTTCTCTATTTCTTCTATACTTTTGTGTGAAAATCACATCACTTCATCCATGTCAGCCTATTTCTGGACTCTGTTCTATTGTGCCTGTTGTGTATTTTCATAAATACCTCTTGATTTTGATTTTTTTAATTGTATAGTAATTCTTGAGGTCATTTTTCAGCATGTTCATCTTGTTGTTTCAGTCTTCTCTGGCTTACATATTTCTTGATGATCTGTTAACTTTCTCTTTGTTCCTGTAGGTAATGTATTGTTTTGCTCTGACTGCTCTCAAAATTTTCTCTCATCTTTGATTGTTAGAGTTGGATTACAGTGTGTGTAGGAGTGATTTTCTTTGTACTTTCCCTGCAGGAGTAGCTTCTCGGAGCTACAGGTTAATGTTTTTCAATTTGGGATGCTTTGAGACATAATTGCATCTCGCTCTTTTCTGGTCCTCTCATACCTCTTCAGGGATTCCAATTATGTGTATGTTGGACTTGTTTAAATTGTCTCCTGGATCTCTTTGGTTTTTTAAAATCATTTTTGTTCTTAATTTTTCAGATTTGGTAATTTCTATTGAGCTATCTTGTTCACTGATGCTTTCTTTCACTTTCTCCAGATTGCTATGGAGCCCATCCAACAAAATTTTACTTACTGTACGTTTTAGCTCAAAAATTTACTTTTTATATCACATCCACTTTCTGTTGCCATATCTTATTACTTTATTAGTAGTATATATTCCTTTAATTCATTGAACATTTTCTTATAATTCCTTGATGCAATTTATACTAGTTGTCTTGATGTGATGTCTGACCTATGTCTAGGTCTCATTGATGACAGTTTCTATCGAGTGTTTTTTATCCTGGTTGGGTGATATGTTCCTTTTTCTTTGAGTGTCTGGTAATTTTTGGATGAAACATCACAGGTAATATTTTCTAGTGACTGAATTCAGTTTTGTTTTTCTGAGAAATACCTTCTTTTGTTCTAGCAGACAATTTGCTTGCCTGGATGTCAACATCCTGTCTCCCTGTTGATGTGTAGCTGCTGATATTGATTCCTATGGCTCCCTTGTTGCTTTTTTAGCTTGGCTTTTGTAGGTGACCCTTCTGCCTATCGAATTTGGTGGTCAGCCAAGGGTGGGGCTTATTCTCTCAGCGGCTTTCTTTTCTTCCCAAGAATTTTCCGGTTCTACCAGGTTCAGGCTCAGGTTTTTGCTACTTCAGCTCTGCACAGTTCTGTAATACATCAGGTCAAGCAAACCTTCAGACTCAGCTCTGGCTCTTTGTAGCTCAGTCTTTGTAGAGTAGATTTCTTTCTGATTTGTCCCTATATTTTGATGGACCCCCTACGTTCTCTCCTGTGCTTTTATAGGTTAGCCGCCAACCATTTGAGCTGCTTATGTTCTGAATTATTACCAGGATAACCCCTGTGTGCCCTGAATCCTAATCTCTGACCCCCTCAAGTCACCCCTGTTTTCTATAACCATAGCATGAACTTGAGCATACTCTTGGCCAGTAAACCACAAACTTAATTCATACTCTTTTTGTTGCAGTTATTTTAAAATTAGAATTTCCTCCAGCTTTGTCTGCCTTTTGAACACTTTCCAGCATCATTAAATTGTATTTTGAAATGTTTATTTACTACTTCAAAATGTTGTCTGGAAGATTCACAGAATTACTTACTTCTCAATTACTGGAAGTTGCAGGGCCTCAAATAATCATAAACTTGCAATTTTTAGCCCTCTTGTTGGGTCTTTTTTAACAATAAATTCCCCATCTTGTGCCTGCTTTTTGGATATTTTCCAGTGTTTTTATACAGTTACATTTAAAATTTTTTTCCCTAAAAATTTATAGTTGTTATCTGTGAGGCTCACATAATGGCTTCTCCCTTAGTACTAGAAGTTGCTATAAGTAGCTGATTTGAAGAAAAAGAATATGAAATGCCTTGGCTTATCATCTGAGTCTGAAGAATAAGTGCAATGTATATGTAAGACCTAAGTTTTCCCAAACCTGTTGTGTGTGAATGGTCTCTAGCTCTGCTTGAGGCCAGCTAATGCCATGAATACATGCTATTGTTTGCTTAACATTTGGTTTAATCTTTTCATTTTAATCTTTGGGTGGTTATTTGGTATTATTTGGAAAAGTCAGTATGTAGTTGTCCTCAAGAGTTCAAACATTTAACTTGAGCCCTTGGACCTAGCTTTGTAAGGGTTGTAGATTTAGGGACCAAATAGAGCCAGTTGGCTCATGCTCTTAGCTGCTGGGATCTTTATTATTGTCTGTTCTTTAGTGGCGGATGTGTTCAGGGAAATGAAAGAGACGATGTCAGAAATGCAGGTTTGGACAATATCTTTTATATAATTGGTAAGAACAGTTTCCTAACAATTATAGTTGTTATTTACTCATAGTTTCTTATTGGCAGTGAATTGATTTTATGAGAAGGAATGTGCTGATTATCCAGTCTAAGTTTCAGTTTATATGATAATTTTCTTCTCCTAAAGAGCCAAGTATTGTGATTGAATGATCAAATGTATTTTTACTGCATATACAAAATGATCATGGGTTTAGAACAACTCCAATATGGAAAATATCTGAATGGTTTATTGTACAGGTGAAGCTACTAGCGAAGACAATTATCTTTTCATATTTACACCTGCTAGTGAATACTAAGAATGACCTGGCCTTGGCTCATATTCTCAACATTCCCGACCGAGGACTTGGAAGAGAAGCCTTCACCGATTTGAAACATACTGCTCGAGAGAAACAGATGTCTATCTTTTTGGTATGGATGTGTTATATTTTTAAGATTAAGAGTCCTTGAGCAGCAGGTCTAGGTACCTTAAAAAAAGAGTTCCTGAAACTATGGTGAAACACTTTTTAAGTGGTTAATCTATGTTCCATCTGTGTATTTGAAAATCCATACTATTTTTTTACTGTATTCTTCTGGCTGGCAAGGGAGGATTTCTCTAAAGCATTATTTCTCACATATGTCCTTGAGTGTGCTAACCTTGGTAGATTCTTCTTGACTCAATGTTTCCAAAGGCAAGAAGTCCCCATTAATGTTCCTTGAATAAATATTTCCAAAGGCAAAAAATTTAGCAATAGTGTATATCTCTGCTGCTTAACCATAATGTGTGTTTGTTATCAAGAGCTGTGAGACATCGTGTTGTAAAGAACTCTGCTTGCTCAGGAACAAGGCCAGGATATCCACCGAAAAGGGTACAAATAAGAAAGGAAGAAGTCAAATTATCCTTGTTTGTGGATCATATGATCCTATATTTACAAGACTCTAAAGATTCTACCAAAAGACTTTTAGAGCTGATAAATGAATTCAGCAGAATAGAAAGATATAAAAATAAAAAATCAGTGGTTTTAATATATGCTAATGCTAATAATGGACTGAGAAAAAAAAATCAGGAAAGCAATTCCATTCACAGTAGTTTTAAAGAAAATAAAAACGTAGGGATCCTCCAGGAAGGGAAAGATCTCTACTGAAAATTTCAGAACACTGAAGAAGGAATGGAAGACGCCAGAAGATGGAATGCCCTCCATGTTCATAGATTGTCAGAATTAATATTGTCAAACTGGCCATATTACCAAAAGCAATCTACAGGTGCAATGCAGTTTTCTTCAAAATATCAGTGAGATTCTTTGCATAATTAAACAACCCTAAAATTCACATGGAAACACCAAGGATCCAGATTGACCAAAGCAATCCTCAGCGAAAAGAGCAAGGCTGGAGCCTTCACGATACCCAGTTTCAATTTATACTACAAAGCCATGGTGACAGAAACCACATGGTAATGGCACAGAAATAGACACACAGACCAGTAGAAAAGAACAGAGGACACAGAAACAAACCCACACAACTACAGCCTTCGGATTCTGGAAAAAGGAACGAAAGATAGATGTTGGAAAAAAGAAAAGCTTTTCAACAACTGATGCTGGGAAAACTGGAGAAGATTGGAATAGATCTCTGTCACTCACCGGGTATAGAAATCAATTCAGAATGGATCAAAGAGCTAGGTGTATGACTTGACACTTTGAAATGGCTAAGAGGAAATATAGGGGGACACTTGAAGGCATAGGCACGGGCAGAGACTTCCTGAGTAGGACTCAGATGGCATGGGCAATAGTAGGAAGAATCAACAAGTGGGACGGCATCAAATTAAAAAGTTTCTGCGCAGCAAAGAAACAAGTGACAGAATGAAGAGACGGATTACCTTCCAACAGAGAGGACTAATGTTTGAAATATATAAAGAACTGAAAAAAATAGCACAGTTAACAAGTGGGCCAGTGAATTGAACGGACACTTCTCGGAAGTAGTTCACATTGGCAATAAGTATATGAAAAAAATGTTCAACATCTTTAGCTATTAGCAAAATGCAGATCAAACTACTGAGATTCCATCTTACCCCAGTCAGATTGGCTGTCATCGAGAATACAAAATACAGTAAAGACTAGTGAGGGTGGGCTGGGGATTTAGCTCAGTGGTTTCTCCGCCTGCTGCGCAAGCACAAGGACCCGAGTTTGTTCCCCGGTACCAAAAAATAAAATATAAATTAAAAAAACAAATGACTAGTGAGGGTGCAGCTAAAAAAGGAAACTTTCTACATGCTGGTGGCTGTAAATTAGTACAGCCACCATGGAAATCTGTATGTAGGTTTCTCAAAAACCTAAAAATAGAGCTCCTATTGACCCCTTGGTATACACCCAAAGGAATTAAAGACAACGTACTGTAGAGACAGCTGAGTATCTGTGTTTATTGCGGCACAATTCACAATGGCCAAGATAGGGAACATCTGAATGGACAGATGAATGGATAAGGAACACGTACACAGTGGAGTATTATTCAGCCATAAACAAGAATGGAATTCTGTTATTCATAGGAAAATGAATGGATCTGACCACCATGTTGAGTGAGATAAGTCAGACTCAGAAAGACAAGTATTGCATATTTTCCCTAGTGCATGGAATCTAAAATAGATAAGAAGAAAGTAGAAGGGAAACTATTATTAGACAAGAAGAGGGAATAAGAGGGAGGGCATATACGGGGATGTGACGGGGGATGGATCTGAGCAAAATACATGCACTGAACCCCCCAGGGGGCAACTGGGGTGACGGGCATGTGAAGATGGTCCAAGTGCACTTTGTGCATGTGCGAATCTGCCAAGGGAGACCCGCTGATCTGTGTAACCTGTAAAGAAGTGAAAACATTGGAGACCATAAGAAATTTAAAAAGCAGTCTGCTTAAAACGTACAAGACATTAACCTTTTTATCAAATGTTGTTTGCTAAGTTCTTGGACCATGGAACTTTCCCCAAAATTATTAACATTTCGTAGTCCGTCTTAAGGTAACACTTTGGAAAATACTGCTTTAGCACATTTGATCTTTGATCGAGACTGAAAAGAACTTTTAACTCCACATGATTCCACAATCTTAGTTCCTGCGTGGAACTTAGTGATTATCTAGTCTAAATCTGTGTTTTACAGTAAAGATAAAATAGGAGTTTGAAAGTGTTCGACTCAGACCAGTGCACCCATTTAACATGAGAGGTCAGTTGACCCTGAAGATGAGTTTGTCCTGAGTACCAATTCCAATAGCAATGTGAATAAGACGTCTATAATCAGGTTCTTTGTAGTCAGTGGTTTGTTCTGACGAATGTGGGCATTCTCTTTGGTGCTTCACTTCTCCCCTCACTTAGCACCTCAGACCGGGCCTGTGGGGCATCATTACTGCCTCCCTTGCTGGTGGGAGTCCCCCTGGTACTTGCTTCTGTGGTCCTCTGCTCCGGAGTCTTACCCAGCTTCACAGAGCACATGCAGTTTTCACTCCCTGAACCATTAACGTTAAATCATTTGCTTTTGTTCATAGGTGGCCACATCATTTATTAGAACGATCGAGCTTGGAGGGAAAGGGTATGCCCCCTCGCCCTCTGACCCTTTGAGGACACATGTAAAGGGGTTATCTAATTTTATTAATTTCATTGACAAACTGCACGAGATTCTTGGAGAAATACCAAACCCAAGGTAATAACTTTTCATAAATTACTAATGTGTTATGGTGTAGAATATCCCAGAATCTGAGGTAAGAATGGAAGAGACATTGAAATGACCATGCAGCAGATAAAACAATGGGGAGAAGAAACGAAACATCTGGATGAATAAATTCTAATTGCACAGTTCCCCCCCCTAAATTTCTGCCTCACTGTGATCCTGAGATATTTATTTGCCAAAGTCAAAGGCAAGTCCCAACTAACCTGGATTGGCAAAGAACCTTACCATGTATCTTTATCCAGAAGAAACAGATGTTTGAGGACTGTAAATTACCAAATAGATAATTCTTTAAAACTTTTTTTTGGTACTGGGGATCAAACTCAGTACCTTGTGCTTGCAAGGCAGGTGCGGTGCCACTGAGCTAAATCCCTGGCCCTCTTTTAAACTTTTTAGTTTTGCAATAAAAGAAACAAACCAAGAATGAGTAAGAAAATGGAAAAAGCTCTGAAGAAATATCTATTTTCTGCTAGTATTTTCTTATGGGTAAATCTTTGTATCATCTGTAATTTTTGTTATACATATATTGTAGATAAGAGGTTTTTTTAATCTTACAGACTTCTACTTACAGGTGTATTGAATGGTAAATTTTTGATTTAAGTTTTGGGGGCAGAACTGTACTGTGTATGCCAGTCATGATGGTGGGTTACTGTCTGATTCATTTGTCACTGCGTAGTTCTGATAGAAATAGTTCACAGTGATGTCACGTGATGTCACTTACGTGTCAGAAATTGAGTCCCGCTCTTCTTGTGGGTTATCATTTGATCACCGTAACCTGAGAGGTGGTGTTACTGCCCCAGTCTGGAGATGAAGAAGGCAGAGCCCTGGGCCTGGAGATTTGCCCCAGGTTGCATTGTTACTGGTGCTACAGCTGGGACTCAAGCTCAGTCAGTCCGGACCCGGGCACCCACTGTCTATCTCCTTCTGCAAAGCTTCTTTCTATTCTAAGTCCAGGAAGAAGTTTTTCAGGATTTTATTCTTAACTGGATCCTGTTCTTACATGGATATAAAGAAGTAAATTTGGGAGCGGGCTTTGAAAATGACTTGTAGCCAATATCAGGAGCATCCTTTGAATTTCAGTTTTAGTATATGTACTGCTGCAGTGAGCACTTGAATCCCAGATAACATATTGGCTGGCCATTCATTCTGAGATAACAGATAATTTAAAAATATCTTTGTAATACAATGTAGATTTACCCTAGTCTTAGAATTGAAAAGCCTTCCTCTTCGGAAGACTTAATTTTTAAAAATAGTTTTGCTTCTATGTTTACTTCCATATAAATGAAGGTTTTTGCAGCTGGTTTTGATTTTTTAATTCTGGACAACACCTGTTCACTTCTCCCGTGGAATATAAGGATTTCCAACCCATTCCAACCCAGGGAGCTCCCAGCAGTTCTCCCCACCCTGCTCTTCACACACACTTCTTTCTTCATCTTTCTATTGTAGGAGTAACATCTTTTGGGTCATCTCGCATTTTAGAACTTACTTTATTATGACTATTAATGTTGTCTGTGGCTAAGCTATATGATATGCTTATACTTCCTTTCTGAAACGAATTTTTATGTCTTTTACAGTTAATAATGATCTACTTTTTCCTTTTGGTTTACCTCTTCTATATTTCTCATCGGTTTGTTATCAAGCTTGGAAATAAAACTAAACATTCTTGTTAATACTGGGCCACCCACCAGTCTGCACTTTGCCCTGCAAGCCTTCCAGCCTGGAGCGCTTCCTCTCTTCTCTCCATACCTTTGCTCCAGGCCTGGCCGGGCTGGGCTGCTAACTCTGCAGCTTCGCCACTGCCTTGTGAATTTTTCTTTGCCTCTGCCTTGAATCTTATTGCTATTTTTCATTGCTAAGCCCCTGAGTTTGCTCAAATAGCTTTCTTATAAAAAGCAAGTGAGAGACAAATGTCTTTTTTCCACTGTTATGTTTGTTTGATCATTTGTCTAAGATTATTAATTATATCTAGTTAAAAACACTTCTGTCTGGTTCCTAGGTGACATTTGTTTTATCTAGATCGTGTTCCAGTTTGTTAGACTGGTTTGCTCTTTCTCACGTTAGAGGTGTTAGTAAATGCTTAGTGATTCTGAGTTGTCCTTTCATGTTCAAGAGTGAGGCTCCGTAAAGCTGATTAGCCGCCTTGTGTGGATGAGGGCCAGTTGGCCTTTTTGTTGGGGACTTCCTCTCCAGATGTCACTAACTAGGTTTTTTCTTTGGGGCTTTTCCCAAAATGTTCACAAAGGCGTCCTCTGTCTCTGAAAGCTGTCAGTCTAGCTGGTGATGCTCTGGGGCTTAGGGTGGTGCAGTCACGTGACTCTCGCGGGAAGTGTCGCCATGGTGACCCTCTGCGCTTGCCCCGCGGGAGAGGCGCGCTGGCTGGCTGCTCGGGCGGAAGGGGATGCTGGGACAGACACACTGGTCTGCTTGCGGCCCCACGGTCACCGGTCACCGTGGCCTTCCGTGCCGTCTTCAGTTTCGGAGTCTTCTTACACGCGTCCCTCCCCACAGGCCCCTGGGGTTTAGATTTCTCTGCTCTGGGCAGTCAGGTAGCCGCAAGCCCTGCCTTTCTCCCTCATCTTTCCTTGCTTGGGGGAATGTCTCTGCTCATCAGCTGCCGTTACCTCTCCCATTCTCTGTCTCTTTACAGAGTTAAAATTCTCTGTGCCGTTTTGTTTTTTACATTAGGTTTTGGGAAGAAGCCAAGATAAATGCATGTATTCAGTGCAATGTAATTTGTTATAATTCTGGAAGGATTTCTGGTTGGGAAAATGATTGAAAGCATAGAAAGAAATGCATTTGTTTTGGAAGCATGGAAGGAATAGACTTCTTCAACTAAGAAGCCATTCATCCCAGCACGTCCTCCGGTCCTAATGAGTAATAAATTGCTCCGTCTTTTGGGGAAAACCCTGAAGAAGTGGGCATGAGAAGAGATGGTCAGTGTCCTCAGGTGGGCGTCTCTGTAGTGGACTTGAGCGATCCTAATTCTCTTTCTTATGGTGGTATTTTATTAATTAAAAAAGTAAAATGATTGAAAACTAAAACATACCCTGCTTATGCAAGGACAGACGGGTGGCGTACAGAGGGAGGGACCTGTGCCCTGCTGCCCTGGTGGAAGCCTTGGGAAAGGTTTCTGCCCTGCTTATCTGGAGGGTGTCTTAGTTGAGCTTAATATTGAAGGATGAACTTGAAGAAGTCAGCCAGATCTGGGGAGAGGGCATGGATAGCCTACAGGGCTATTGCCCTTTCGGTTATTCATTTTGTCTAATAATTTTAACCTCTCTGTCTACTTGGAGTTTAGCCACCATTTATAAAGATTATAAGAAAAAAAGCTTTTTTTTCTAGTTCTTTCTTCTTCCTTTTGTAGCTTAAATTCTTGAAGAATAAAAAAATGGTACCTTTTCCCTCTTTCCTATTTGTTTAATGTGTATTCTTCATTGAGCAGTAGACTCCATGAGGGCTTACTGGTTTTCTTTACTCCTCCTCCCTCATCCTAGCCCAGTGTCTGGCACAGAACCGATGCCCGGGGTTTATTCACCATCTGTACTCCACTCACACACGTTCACGTTGTTCTCCCTCAGCTAATGATCACGTCGGTCACTTTCTCTTACAGCTTTGTTTTTCTTACAACTCCTGAGATCTCATTGTCTTATCATCTGCTGAGCTGACTACATGTATGCAGATTCTTCCAATCAAAATTTCCTTCCTGATTTTCAGAAACATCTCCAGCTGCCTTTCAGGATGTACTTCAGAGGAACTCGACCTTCACGTGTCCGCTACTGAATCTTCATCCTTCCCTGCAGAACTACATCTCCTCCAGCGACGGGACTTCTCTCCCTCCACAGCCCCACAGAGATCCGGGACAGTCCTAGCATCCTCTTTTTGCTTGCTCTTTTCCCTGGCTAACCAGGAGCCCTGCACTCCTCTGAGTACTTTTCACATCCCACCTCTTGGTCTGGTTCCTGTAGCTACTGTCTTGTTTCCAGTCTTCTTGCCGTCTGGCATTGGTTGCCCTTTCATCCTTTCCTGTCTGGGCTTCTCTGCCTGGCTCTGATTGTCCATTCTGCCTCCAGTCTTGGGTTGCTCTAGCCCGTCACCCTCATCACCACCATTCTGAAACAGCCCATGTTAGCCACATGACTAAAAACCTTCAATGACTCCGCAGAGGCGCAGACTACAGCCCTGGGAATCTCGGCCAGGTGTATGACACTGTACAAGCCTAACGCCCACCCATCTCTCACTCTGGCCTCTTCCTGTGTTCTGTCTCGAAACCTTAAAACTTGGACAGGAAATTGTATTTGGAATCCAAGGAATAATGAGCGGGGAAGAAAGAAATTCCCCGGTGGCAGCTTTTCAGGGGGCTGTGATGGCTGGCTGTATTTCCACGCTCTGCCAGTAGGTGCTGCCAGAAAGTGCACACACGCTCTGCTCTCACCTGAAACCTGTCTTAGATCCTTCAGGGCACACAGATCAGTGCTGCTGGTCAGAGTTTAAAATGTTGTAGTTCCAGTTTCTGATCCAGCATTTCAGTGCCCACCTGCACTGTCTTATGTTGGACTAAGTAAACACAGAAGTTGAAACCTGGTTGAAATTTTCCAGTCTTATCTGATGGTAACATTTTTTGTGTGTGTTTAAAACACTTTAGAATCATTTTTGAAATGTTTTATGTGGTACCTTCAATCACACTCAATCTTTAAAGGCAACGTTTATTTCAGCAAATCGTTGTCAAGTTCTTAAACATGGTACAGAAAAGCCCTTCCGTTGATGTCGTAAAGAATGACCCATAACACAGGAAGACACTTCCAGTCGTTTGTCTGTATCAGTGCCTTGTATTCTCTCCTGGGTGTTTGTTTTGGTCCAAGCTTGGGGCTTCATTTCCTCTTCCCCTGGCTCTGGTGAGATGCAGTTAAGAGGCACAAGCTGCCAGGTACCTTTCTTACCCACAGTCTCCTTGTAATGTTCATTGAGAGTGGGAGCCAGGCATGGTGGTGCACGCCTGTAACCTCAGCACTTTTGAGGCTGAGGCAGGAGGGTCACTGAGTTTGAGGCCAGCCTGTGCTACAGAATGAGATCCTGTCCCCCCCCCCCCAACGAATAATGCTGGATAACTTATTATGTGCCCCTAAAGTCTGAGGGAACAAAACCCAGGGAAGGCCCGAGGTGGGGCCTAATGGGAACACGTAACCACACAACCAACCATGCCCCAGAGTTGACCCCCTAGTGTAAAGATGAACAGAGAATCAGGGCTGTAACTTGGCAGAAAGGGCTTCCATAAAAACCTGGTTTATGACAGTAAAATGTTTTAGCATTCAGTGGAAGATTAAGCGTCTGTTGTCATGTATTTTCAGCAGAGTATTCCATGGCTAACTCAGATTAGTAAGGCAAGAAAAAGGAATGAGATAGGACACTTCATAGGGAGGTGATCATGATGCTCACATAGGCAGAAAACTCCAGGAATCTAGAAGCAAACTATTAAAGTTACCCATAGAGTGCAACAGCGCTGCTGGGTACATGGCCAGTAAACAAGAAGCGGTTGTCTTTCCGTGTTATTGCTAAGTAGGAAAAGTTTTAGAAGAATCGCCAAAGTGTGAGGTGCACAGACCTATGCCAGTAAAAGCCACAGCAGCTGCCTCCTCGAGGGCCCTGCAGCCTGACCTTGCTGCTCCCGGGGATTTGTCTCCTGCTGCCCGGGCCCGGGTGCTGACCCCCAGGGGGCCCTGCTCATCACCCCAGCTGTGTTTGTTCCCCTCAATGCTGACCGTCAGAGTGTACGTGTGACTCCTATAGGACTAATAATAATAATAGTGTATTAATAAATTACATATCTTTTATTTCACTGTGAAAAGCTTCACACTGAATAGTGCTTATTTATGTAGCAAAGACGTATATCGTCACCTTTTTTGTGTGTACTGAGTGTGAACTGGTGTATGAAGATTGTTAAACGTGGTTGCTTTTTTTCTTTTTTTGGTACCGGGGATGGAACTCAGGACCTTGTGCTTGCAAGGCAGGCGTGGTGCCACCGAGCTAAATCCCCAGCCTGCTTTTTAAAAGTGCTAATTTTTGCTTGGGATTTTTCCCACTTCACCTTATGGGACTTACCTGTGATACTTTTAAATCAGTGCGACTCTCCAGTGGCCTTGTTAGAGATGCTGATTCAGTAGGAGAGGAGTTGGCGTTCTAAACACAGCTGAATGTGGTCCTGATGCTAGGGAAGGTGGGACCGACCCTGTAATGCGTTACCATCATGCAGGTTTCTCTGTCATGTTTCTTAGAACGTTCCTCTCTTGCTTGGACCAGCTGTTAAAATGTGCAGAATCATTTTTCACACGTGTTAGGGAACTTGGCTGTTCTCTGACACAGGAAGCCTGGCAGTGAGGCAGCAAAGGGTAAATGTATTGATAAGCTGCCTGGGCCCCAGAGCGAAAGAGCAGCACAGTGGAAGTTCAGCAGTGTGCCCAGGTAGCCTGCCCCAGCCCCGGACCAGCGGCGCTCGCCGGGCACCGAGTAACTGGGAACGGTGATCTCGGGACTTCAAAGAGGACCTTCTCCTGTTGCTGGACAGCACTAGTGGATTAGTACTAACTCGCGTAATTTCTTTCAGAGCACCATGTGTTCTTAGTCAGGCTATTTAACCTTTATGAGACTCAGTTCTCTCACCTGATATTTAGCGCGTCTAATAACAACTTACTGAATTGGTCTTAAGATCCTAGGTATTCAGTGAGAGGTAGATGTTTTCATTATCTCAGTAGTATCCAGAGGTACAGACTTCATGCATGTCTGTAACTGCACCTGACCTGTTATACTTCATATATGACTAAATCATTTCCCTTCAGCTTTGAAATAAAGCATGAACTTGTTGAAATTACTTGCTTTCAGAAAAACTTTTAAATATTTTGTTTCTAGTGGTCCTCATCTTTTTTTTAAAGGCTTCACTGTTTGATTTATAAGATCAAAGCTATATTGTGTGAAAGGTGTTGATGAGTGCTGAGAATTATATTTTCAAGCCTATAATCCACCGTCATTTGCAGTGCTGTTATAAAGGCCATCTTACTTCTATTTTCAGCATGGCAGGGGGTCGGATACTGTCCGTAATAAAGATGCAGCTGATTAAAGGCCAGAGCAGCGGGGATTCCTTCTGTAAAGCAGTAGAGGAAGTCTCTCAGGATTTGGAGTTGAGGATTAAAAATGTTGTCAATTCTCAACAAGAGGATGGAGCCTTTGGCACCAGTGACATCAGCCCTGCGCGGGTAATGAGCTTTTTCTTTTCTGTTGTCTTCTATATGGATCACTGTCTCTTCTGTTTATCATGTCCGTGGCTTGCTGTCGCCACTTAAGTCAGTTAATCTGTTTCCTGTGTCCTAAGATGATGTTGAAATTTAATTTTCTCAATAGGATTATGTTCAGCCTGGGTAAATCATAACATCTTTGGGACGAACTGTTTGTATGTGTTAAAGTGAGGCATTGGATAATCTCCTTATCTCTTTCAGCACTAAAAACTTTTAATTCTTTATGGGCATTAAGATATTTGGTGGTATTTGTCAGCAATTATTCTTATAGAACAATTATTTTCCCATTTATTCAGATGTAGGAGCCTAGTTTCTTTCTTTTTTTTGGTACTGGGGGTCAAACTCAGGACCTTGTGCTTTCGAGGCAGGTGGTGGAACCACTGAGCTAAATCCCCAGCCCCTAGGAGCCTAGTTTCTGAACCCAGTACTAAGCTCTCCAAGGAATGGCAGCAGTCCTGTTAGAAATGGTTTCCGTGCAGCAGTTTTCTTCTATAGATTCCCGCAGTCTCTTATTTTCTATATCCATTCCCATCTGCCACCATCCAGTTTCCCCACACCTGGCAATCTTGTCATTGTATATTCCGGGAACATTTACTTCTTTCTTAATTTTCTTACATAGTCAAATAGAATAGCTGGTAGTGTTCAGTATGGTAGGAGAAGCTGACACCATGTTTTGGCTTCAGGACAGAGTTTGGGTGTATGTGCGGTGGTCTGTTCATGACCATGTGGTCAGCTACAGACACCCCTTTTTGCTGGGTGTCTGGAGCAGGCAATGTATGGAGAAAGATGTCTGCTTAAGCTTCATTCATTCATTCATTCCTCTTAGTGACTACTTTTAGCTATTGTTTTATAAAGACACATGTTTTTAGATTTGAAATTCCAGCATGGGGGAAATCCTGGGATGGTACGCCATTATTTCATGTGTGTTAACATTTCCACTGACCAGCTAGGCTCCGACAACAACCAGATTAGAATTATGCATAAAGACCAGGAACTGCCCCCATCTCAGGTAATTAAGAGCACCAGTCTGTCTCATTTTCTGACAAAAGAAAAGTGCCAGCAACCTGGTTCTTAATTTTGTTTTCCACCAAATTACATGTCTTTGCAAAATACAATCAAATAATACTTAGTGAGGTTAGGGTCCAACAACTCGGAGTTCTCTGGCACGGATGCAAACTACCGTGCCCCAGACTTCGAGAGGCAGTTTGAGCCTGGTGGAGCTGCACCTTAGATTCGGGTGGTGGCCCAAGTCTGCCGGGCAGGGAAAGGAGCCCCAGACCTGCTTGACATCGCTGAGGAAACTGGCTCAGCGGCCCAGATGGCCCAGAAAAGGCCGCTTTGACCCGAGGCACGGAGTCCACCAGCTCTATGGGAGGGAGCTGCCACTGCCCTGTTTGCTAGCGAGCTTAACTTACTCAGCTTCCCCAGGGTTTTGTGTAGCGATGCAGTTCCTAAGTTGGTATCAGACCTAGCTAGAAATGGCTCCGGATTTATGCTTACGTGTATCTCTGAGGAATGTGATAGTATCATATATTTTCTTCTATTTTCCTGTCTAGTCTCTAAATGTTTTGAGCTCTCCCTTTTTAATCTGCCTTATCTCTGGTGCTACTATCTTAGTTCAGACCTGGTCTTTCATAACCTTTTAATTTGTGCCCCTGTCTAAGATTTGATACTGAACTTACACTGAAATGCACTTTACATTCGCTATTGGTGATTTTTCTAAAACCTAAATAGGGTCCTTGTACTGCCTTGCTGTGAAAGCAGGCGGTTTGGCTTTGTCACCGGCTGCCTCCTAACTTCTTTGCGTGGTATGCAGAGCTTGTCCAGCACATCCCACTAACTTCCTCCTTTCTTGGGTTCCCCACCCTGTTGTGCTCCCTGTTTCCAGGGCGCTGTGTCTTGCCTCTGTGTCTCCTCCTCTTGAGGCCGTCCTGGACGCCACGGTGCTCTGTCCACTCCCTTGTGTGTGCTCCCCCTGCACTGAGTAGGAATCAGTCAGTGCACACTGAAGAGAAATCTCAGCATCCTGGAAGGCGATGTTAGAGTTGCTCATTTATCTTATCAGGGAGTCCATGGATTTCTGCAGGGCAGTGGTTTTTGCCTTTGTAGCTGTAGCTCATAATGCTTGGGACATAGACGTACTAATCAGTGACTATGGAATGAATGAATGTCAACAGCTTCATTTTTACATGAGATGAGACCTTAACAGCAGTCTGTGCCATTAGTGTTGAGATTGCCCGAACCTCATCTTCCTTTACTGTAAGAGTCAATGCCTTGATTTTCCCGACTGAAAGCCTGGTGTTATTTTGACCAGAAAAATACTGTCTTCTTTCGATGTTACCATTTTTGTGCATCTGAAAATTGCTAAGATTGCTCATAGATATGTTACAGGAGAAGCATCCCGTGCCATGCAGCCACTTTCCTTAGGTGCCTTTCTGTAACTTCAGCAACACAGAAGTGTGCCTGATTGACGCAGCTGGGGTGGTTGTTACATTTACTTAAAATCAGTTTTTTTCTTTTTTTCCTTCGGTATATGCTCTCAGCACACGATATTTACATTGTTTGAGGGATTGGTACTTTTTGTTCTAGCCAAAATCTCATGCCATAAACCACGGCACTGCCTACTGTGGTAGAGACACTGTGCAGGCCTTACTGGTTCTTCTGGATGAAGAAGCAGCCGATGCGCCGACCCGAAACAAAGCAGAGCTGTTGTACAGCGACGGGAACACAGCCCATCACGATAGGCCTTCCATCCTCACACTGTTCAGGTAAATAATGTCGACGTTATATCAGTACAAATGTTAATGCCAGAAGCTTCGGGAAAACTCTTGTTGATTATAAAAGAAATACGTGCTTATGGTAGGAAATTTGGAAACTACAGCAAAGTATGAAGTAAGCAAAAGCTAGTTAAAGGGAGATTAAATAAATGCAAAGAGCTTATAGATTGAAAAAGTAATATTCAGGTGCTTTTGGTTTCAGTGTTGTTTTTTTCTTTTCTTTTTGCTCTGAAAAAATATTTATTTGCAGTGCATCAAAAACTTTGCTAAATGCTTTCATGTAAATTTCGCAGCCCTCAGAGCAACTTCTTGTAATAGTATCCCCACTTAATAACTGATAGCTAAGTGAACAAGTACCAAGCATTTCCTTCTCCAAAGCCTGAGGCCTCTGCTCCAAACAGTGCTTATAGGAGAGGGTGTACACAGCAAACTTACCTTGGAATTGACATTTACTGGTTCATCTTTCCATTATGAGAAAAAATATTTGCTAAATTAGTGCCGGTAATGATGGCGTCTTGACTGCTCCGACAGGAAGTCCAGCTGCAGAGACCAGAAGTGTGAGGCCAGGGCACCAGGACAGATGGGTGCTGGTGAGGTCTCTCGCCTTGCCGTGATCTGCTTCATGCTCACATGACCTTCCCTGACTCCTTGACTTGTGGGCATAGGGGGGAGCCCTGCCTTCCCTTATATGGTCACCTGTCTCATCAGATTAGGCCATTGCTGTTATAACCCCAATAAGGCCAAATGAATTATCTAAAAATCCTCCCTCCAGAAACAGTCGCATTTGAGGGTTAAGGCTTCAACACTGGTATTTTAGGGGTGCACACGTTTCAGCCAGCAGTAGGAACTCTCCAGTTCTCACAACAGAGAAATCAGTCTTTTAATAGTGTGCTGCTATTTTTAAATGAAAATTCACTCTTAGGAACATTAACAATTTTATAAGAACCTTTTAAATGGTATTTAGTGCATCCTAGAGAATTTTCACAAAGTTATCCTACTGTTCGATGCTTTCTGTTTTCTTCTGGAGCCAGTGCTCAGAAATCTGTGATCTTGTACCTGAAATCATCCTGTCCATCTGTGGTCACTTCCGGGCTCCCCTGTGCCTCAGGGTCCTCCTCTTCTCTCTAGAGAGACTTCATAATGACCTGTCGCTCAGTGCTGTCGTCTGATCCCTTCAAGTTGCATCTTCAGTAGCTTTCCATGACTAATCTTCTATGTCCTGGTAGATAACAGTTCTTCCACATTCTACCTCAAATTGCCCAGATGTTTTTGTAACAATGAACATTTCTCTTATCAGTATTTTACTTATAATTTGTGCTAGAATCTTAGAAAACAGTGTAAAGAAAATGAACCCTTTTTTCTGTTTAATGACATTTGCTGTTATGTAGACGTGTAGATAATTGTAATTTTCTCACAGATTGAATTCTATCATTTTCTCAAAGTATTTGTAGACTTTGTATAAACAAAATTCATCCCTACATCTATTTTAAAAAGGAATCATGTGGCTGACACATTTCAGTTGTTTATAGAGTTTAGGTTCCACATTAGCATTTCTAATTGTTGTACAGACGGTGTGTGGCAAAGTACGATTTTAATGATCTGCACCAAAGCAGCAAAATTAAGGGCAACGTAGTATATGAATTTAAGTCAGTTATTCTTTCTTAAGGTAGACTATCTTTTATTAGATAATGGACTTTTGAGTCAAAGAGCTTCTGATACTGGTTGAATGAAGACAAACAAAGGATTAATTTATTGAGGCATGCAGGGTGGTATGACCAGACTCCAGGAACCTCTTCCGTTGTACCTTCTCAAACTTCCAGTTTCCATTTTTCTCTTTTGAAGTCCCCTGTTTTGCATTTTAGTTATATGGACATCTTATTTCCTTACTTAGACCTCATGATGCCTGAACACAAGGCCAGTGAGCAGATCAGCTTTCTGTCCACCACAACGGCCTTACAAATAAGTACAAATTCAAGCAATATTCAGTTACTGAATTAATTAATTGAGCAAATCATGAATATTTAGGACTCCCAGAATAGGAGTTCGGATACTTTATAAAATGTTATAAATGTAGCCAAAGGTGTCTTTTATTCTGTACCTGTGCCTTGGAGTAGGGCAGTGGGGAACTGGTTTAAGAGCCACTAAGGTTTCTTTCTCTTTTTTTTTCCCCCATTAACTTTATTGTTACATTTTAGGCATAAAATACAGTTACATTCATCATTGGGATCTTGTACCATTACATGAGTATCTTGGTTCTTATTTTTTTTCCCCTTCCCCTGCCCTCCCTTCCCTATTTGCAAAGACCTTGTTTCCATTTTTTTTCCTCTTCTCATATTTTTTCCTTTCCCTTTTTTCCCTTCCCCTACCCCTCACAATTCCCCTGCTCTTTTAGACCTTTTCTTCCTGTTACACAATATCAGTTATACATTTTTAAAATCACAATATTAAGATCTAGGAGACATTACCACAGATTTTACAGAATTTAAAAGGATATAGAAAGCATATTACAAAAATCTTTTTTGAAATAAATTTGACAACTTCTAAGAAGTAACTTGGAAGACAAATTAATGAAACTAACTCTGGAGGAAATATAAAATTTGAATAGCACCTATTAAAGAAAGTATATTCCTAGCTTGAAAACCTACCTATATGACAACAGGCTCATGTATATTTTAACTGATAAATTATATCAAACAATTAAAGCAGAAAAAAGGAACACTTCTCCCCTCATTTTAGGAACTCAACATTGTGCTAATCCTAAAACTGGATAAAGATAATTGGAAGAAAAAAGTATGAACATAGATAGAAATTTGTTTAACAAAACAAAATATTAGAAGTCAGATCTGGCAGTATGTAGAAAGTGATTTTGTTATAGGGATGGCAGTGTTGGTTCAGCATTAGAAGATCCACCCCTAAAAGTCATCATTTTTAACAGAGGAAAGGAAAAAGCCATATGATCCTGTCACTAGTTGGAGAAAAAGTATTGGACTAAATTCTACAGCTGTTCATGGTAAAAGCTATCAGGAGACTAGAAGTAGAACAGAACCTTCTCAACAGATTAAAGACCTGTACTCCATACTTCCAGTGAGAATGCTTTATTTGAATGGAGAAGATACAATGCTTTCTCCTTAAGGTGGGGAACAAGGGCAGATATGCTTACTCTTTATCTGTCCATTAAACTTTGAAACCTAGGCCCCACCAAAATAGTCTGGCAATAAAATGACACAACTAGGATAGGATTGGTGCAGCAGAAGCAAAATCTTTATATGTAGATGAAATGATCATCTACAGAGAAAATACTAAGAAATCTCTAGGAGCCCCTAGAACTTGTACTTGAATTTAGCAGGATTAGAAAACACAAGGTATATATAAAAATGCAGGTCTGTGTATACTTGCTATAAATGAAGAACTGGATATTGAAATTTAAAAGTTATGTAGGAGTACAAAGGATCTGGAAAAGTTAAAAACAAAAACAAAAACAGTGTTGGAAGACGTTTAGTACCTAATTTTAAGACTTCTTCTAAAGCTACAGTAATCAAGGCAGTGTTGGTGTAAGGAAAGACATATAGATCATTGGAATAAAACAGAGAATCTAGAAATAGAACCACACATATATGGTCCACTGAGTTTTGAACCACTTAGGTTTCTGGGTGTCTTGGTTCCCTTAGGCCCCGATCCCTTAGGTTGCGTAATCTGGAAATAACAGAGGTTTATTTCCCACAGTTTTAGAGGCCGAAGATCACGGTGCCAGCAGGCCCACTGTCATTGCGGGTGAGACCGTGTCTCCTCGATGGCACCTTAGGCAGCTTCTTCCTGTGAGAGAAGGGCAGAAGGGCAGAGCGCACGCAGACTCCTGTGAGCGAGCCACCTGCTGGAGGCCCCACCTCTTAGTATACTCGCTCGCTCTGGAAGTTTGGAGGACGCAGACATTCAGACCATAGCAGTACATTTTTACTTTTTTCTTTTCTTTTTTTACCTAGATCTCCCGTACAAGAGGGTAGTTCATCCATGAAACCCCTGAGAGAACGCATCAGTAACTCTGTGCAAGAGAAAAACATTAAGGTACAATTTGATGTACTGTCATGAAAACAATGAACATTGTTTTGTATTTAGAAGAAATATAGAAAGCTGAGCTGGGTGATTCAAGTATACACTGCATCAGGACTGTAAGAACAAGATGGAAAGCAAGTTACATACAGAAACTTTCCTTTTATAAAATCTTGGCTAATCTGTTTAATCTGCTGGACCAAAAAGAAGAAAAGAAGTACAAAGTTGCTATTGTAAATGTTGAGTAAATGGTTGTTGAATGAATGAAGGGGAAGAGCATGGCCTCCTTGTTTACACTTGGAATATTTTAAATGGAATTGTGAGAGACTGTGTGTGTTAGCTTTCCAGCACCGTAACAGACACCTGAGGCAGTCAGGTTGCAAAGAGAAAAGGTCTGTTTTGGAGTTCCAATCTGCTCTGGGCCTAGGGTGGCGATGCTGGATTGCCGTGGCCCTGAGTGTGTCACGGAGCAGAACCACACACCTCCTGGCCAGGGGGTGAAATCGTTTCTACCTCCTGCCAACAGTGGCACGTGGGGGCCCAGACCTTTAACACATGGCCTTCTGGAGGACACGCCACATCCAAACTGTGGTACAACGACTTTCAAATCTGCCCCCGTCTGAAGACATAATGGTAGAATATAATCAGTTGTACACTGAGACAGGGAGAACATTTTACATTGTTTTGACTAGAGTGGTACCTTCTATTTTCATTTGGTTTGAAGTAAAATTTCCTGTTCTTGATCTTGATTGTCAGGTTGATGAGATCGAGAAACACCTAGGAAATTAGTAAAGCACACTGAAATGTGTGGCATTTTCAGAGATGATTGGCATGTGAGACAGCAAACAGAGGTGGGAGACCTGCCCTGAACGTGGGCAGGACCAACCAATAGGCTGAGGGCCTGAGTGGAGCAAAAGCAGAAGGAGGAAGTCTGCCAGTACAGGTGTCTCTCTTGCTGCTTCCGGGTCCCCACAGGTGAGCAGCTGTTGTCTGCACAACTTCTGCCTTGATGTTTCTGCCTTGCCATAAGCCTAAAAGCAATTGAGCCAGCCCACCATGGACTGGAACCTCTGAAACTGTGAACCAAAATAAATCTTTCCTCTGAGTTGATTTTCTCAGGTATCACAGAGACAGAAAACTTAACACACCTGTCTCATGAAATGTTTGTGTCTATGAGTAGTTAATAAGGTGCTTCTTTAAGCATTTAAAATCTTCATGATCTTACTTTTCAAAAAGAAACTTGGTTTTAATTTATTCAATTATGCAACATTTATTCAATATATACTTATATATTGTTATATAAATTGTTACATATATTTATATATATATAGATATAAATAAAATCAGAGAGAATATATGTTCTGTGTTTGAAATGCCATCTTGGAAAGAGCATTTCAGAAATAGAAAGTATTAGTGAATTTAGAATTTTGATGTACCGTACTTGATTGTGGAATCTCCATGTCAATATTCCGTAGGACTAGGTTTTAGTTTCCTCATTCATAAATAGAAGCAGGTGCTTATCTGCTCACAGAAACCTGGGAAACCACCTTGGTTACTGTTCATTAAATACTCACTTTAGGTCCTCAGCTTTTACTTTCTACTGCCGTTTATTAGGAAACGTGTTTATGGTAGTCCAGTAAACTTTCCTGAGCAGAAAATCAGAAGGTTCTTGCTAACCTTTCACACTTCTGATAGGAACGTTTAGAGAACTTCACTAAGATGATCCAGAAAATACTGGACTTTCAGAGAACAGAGCAGCTGGGGCAGTGGAAATGAGGGTGTAGGTGGTGTGCAAAGGTCGGCTGGCTGTGATCTGCTGCCTCCCCAGGCAGCCAGGCGGAACTGTGGCCAGGATCTTAGAAACTTCTTTTTAGGCCCAGATCGACCTGGCAGTTAGCAGCCTCCGAGTACAGCCAAATTCAAAATGGCGTGTGAACTGCACTCAGCATTTTCCCCCCTCCATACTCAGAATGAATACAAGATAATGAAGACTAACCGAAGAAATCACCAAGAGCAAACACAAATAATGATGCAATCAGATAACAGTGAATTTCAGAAGTGACAGCCAAGGAAAGGAAGATTCCAGAGAGAAGAGGCACAGCGTGGCTTAGCAGAATCTAGTCCTCGTCGGCAGCTACAGCTCTAATGAGTTAGTCAAGCTGTGAGAATTGTCCCTCGCACTTCCAAAACTGACAATCAACCAAATGTGTGCCCTACCCCTTACTCATCAAAGAAGCCGAAGTAGCGACTGGATTCTGGATTGTACTATGGCCAGAATGTGGGAAATGAACTCTGGAATTTATACCCCGAGACACTGAAGGCTCTAGTGCTGTGTGCCGCCCAGGGAAGTGACCTTATGCGAGTGGTGTACAAGTTCTGTCACTGATTAGAGGGGAGACGCCCTCAGGTAATACAGGACACAGTAGACTGAGAGGGGACTGCCTGTCTGTCACCACAGATGAGCTCTACTTCCACATCCACCGTCCCCCAGGCTGCAGAAAATGAGGGACAGAAAATATGCAGGCTTCCAAACGTAGCTCTGAGGGGAAAGTAAAATGCTCTCAGACAAGGAGGAAATTGGACCGAGTTGTCACTCAGACTTGGAGACTTCTGTTTGAAGCGAGGAGATAGCTAGCAGGTCACGGGGGAACACCATTCTGCTGTAATAACAAAGGAATACAAAGCAGATAAGACTAGGGAAATACATCTCAGAGGCATGGAAGAGCTGGTGAGCAGAGTTTAGATAAACTGAAATCTGGAGAGGATGAAGTCCCTCTGAGATGAACAGTCCATTGTCAGCTCTTTGCTCCCCTGGTATTTGCTAGTTTGGATACAAGCTGAGTGTGTTGGCCAGGAAAAGGGAACTCACACAAAAGGAGAGAGAGATTCTGGGTGTCTTGAGAGGCTGGCAAACGTGGAAGCTTCAGGAGACCTCAATGCAGTTATTTGTGGTTGCCATGCGGGAGGTAGGCAGCCTCAGTGTGGGGGACAGGATCGCCTGTGTCCTCTCTCCACTGGCGAAGTGGGACCTGCCCCAAACCTATGGCTGTCTCCTTTCTCAAGGTGCTTTCTGCAGTGGGAAGGGAAGTGGGGTGAGGTGTCAGGGGCCACAGTGTGACGAACCCTCAGACTTTGAAGCCAGAGGCGGCAGAGCTCTCGCCGGGCTTTCTGGTGAAAGGCCCAGGGGACACTGCCCGAGGAGGAGGCGAGACAGATGTCCGAGCACTAGGGATACGTGTCCTTTGGTGACTTCTGTCAGAGCGGTTCACTCTGCATCGCTGTCTACCCCCAGGTTTTGCTCACTCACGTTTCCTTTTCCCTCATAGCGTCTTCCATATGCTTGTTAGAGCTTTCATGAATTCATCCACCCGACATTATTAGGTGCTTCTGGCATACCAGGCTCTGTGCTAGGTTCTGCAGTACGTGAAACAGACAAAAGACCTGACTTTCACCGACAAGGCTCCCCACACTTCTGTGCAGCTGAGGTGCAACAACATACAGAATGTGATCCAGAAGTACAGTCAGTGTTTGCCTAAACTTCACCACAGTAAAATGCACATTGTCATTAACCACTCTGCCCCAGTCCTCCTCCTTGCTTCAGACGCACTTGTCCCATTGTTCTTGCTGCTTCCTGCAGCAGCTCCGGAAGTTCTTTCCTGAGAGTCTTCAGTTGTGCTGCCACGGCTGCCTCTGTGCTAAATCAGTTCAAAACATTGACCTCTCGTGGTCATTTTGACCTTGGGAAGAGCCAGAAGTCGCACGGTGCCAGACCCGGTGAGTAAGCTAGACGACGACGCACTGCAGTGTTTTTATGAGCTGCCCTTCTGTGGATGGCAGTTGGCAGCAGCGTTCTCTGTTTTTTATCACACCTCGTAAAGACACTCGTGAAAGAGGATTTTTAGAAAGTGGCAAGAATGATGAGTATGTTAGAAACTAGGGAGTATTTTGAGGGGGATTAATGGCAAGAGGTCTCTTACTGTAATCATTTTTAAACAATTTAAGCATTCCCCACATGTTTTGATCACCTCGGGTATGTAGATGCCACTAACCTTGGCTCACTCCTATACCCCTCACTGCTAGCTTCGTTTCACACTTTGAGGGCTACCTCATCCAGAGCCCTGTGTAGCCAGTGCTCCTTCCCCTCACCAGGAACAGACAGCGGGAGCTAGAGCTGAGGGAGGAGCAGCAGAGGCCCTGACGTCCCGGAACCTGGAGCAGGGTCTGGAAAGGGGCTTGTGTTCTCCCAGCGAGCAAGTCTGCACCTCCTGGGTGCCTCACCCTGTGGGTGATTGTTTTAGTTACTTTTCCCCCGTGGCCGAGACAAAGTACCCGACACCCAAAGTTAAAGGAGGAAAGGTTTATTTGGCTCACAGTTCGTAGAGGTTTGAGTCCATAATCAGGCTGCTCCAAGGCAGGGTGGCAGGGGGCAGCAGTTCATGGCGGGCAGACAGTAGCGAAGCAACAGGGAGCTTTACCAGCGTCTTTCTGCCGCTTGTATTTTAATTCAGACTGCCGGGATTAGGGCGGTGCCAAATGAGTCAGCCTACTGGTTTAGGAATCATACGCCCTTAATCCCAGCATCACACACTCTAGATTCACCCGCCTCTGAGAAAGCCCTGTGACCACATGAGGCTTTGGGGACATTTGGGCCCAAACTATAACAGTGATCCTGTAAGCATAAAAAGATAAATGTAAAGCATGTATTTTTAGTTATGACTTCTTTCAAAATTGTTAATACGTTGGTGTAGCGGAGGCTGAGTTTTCATTTTCTTGTTAATACAGCTAAGTCAGATGTCCGTGACTTTTCAGTGTTTTGACTCTTTCATTTTAATTTAACTGGAGTCAGGCTTTCCTCTGTGAAGTACTATTTTCCTCAAACTGGGAACCTACTAATAATTTCAATTTTAAAAAAGCTTGTGGCAAAAAGACTTTTCTAATTCTTGGCAAGTTTGAAGTTCATTGCAGTTTTACTGTGGATAGAAATCTTTCCAAAGGGGGGAAAAATCACTCTA
Source organism: Heterocephalus glaber (assembly GCF_053883595.1). Taxonomy (NCBI): domain Eukaryota; kingdom Metazoa; phylum Chordata; class Mammalia; order Rodentia; family Bathyergidae; genus Heterocephalus; species Heterocephalus glaber. Next base: position 19,355,209 of record NW_028258357.1, read on the forward strand.
CAAAGGAAAACTTTCAATCCGTTTTTCTCATGTGACTTGAACATAAAATAATTTTAACAGCCATGTATGAATCTGGACATTATTCTTAGTTGTTTAGTACTTCAAAAGCACTTTCAGGAGGGAATTGTTTTGCTTATTTGCGATTCCAAATCAAATAAATACACAGAGATTTGGAAGATTTGCAACAGGAAGCAATCTCAATTCTATGTAGCCACTAATCTTGTGCAGAAAAATTCAACTTTTATGAACAAAGAAAAAGCAGTCCCTTTTATGTTGTAAATATAGCTTAACAGAGCTTGCATTAAAAAAAAAAAAAAAATGAAGAAGCTGATTATAAGTAGGATCATTTTAGAATTGGCCTGGTCCTGAGAGCTCTAATTCAACAGATCTTATAGGAATATTGGCTTCATATTTGTTATTATAACTACCCAGTGTCTATTTTAGACCTTTAGAATTTACATAGACTGCTCATATTTTTTCACTTCATGTAGTTCTGACAATTTTTCAAGGTAAATGTTCCATTTATGTGTAGATAAATGAGACATATGCAGTTTATCCAAGATTATCCAGATTATAGTCACAGGGCCAATACTAGAGGATTGGATCTTTTTATGAAAATCTGTTGCTTTTCCCATTACAACCTCTTGTGTTTCTGTGCTGCTTTGTTAGCTGGACATCACCCTGTTGGCCCCAGTCAAGTTCATGATCAAGATTTCCAGGTCCTTTCATATGTTTTTTTTTAAGTCAGGTCTTCCTCATCCTGTACATCCGTAATTGATATTTTTGAACCTAAATATAGGTCTTTGTTTATTCTCATTCATTTCCATCTTATTATTTTCTACTTATGGTTCCAGACTTCTGAAATCTTTTCAATCTTGATTCTGTTATACAATTTATTTGTTATTCCTTCCAGCTGTGTGTCAACAGCAAATTTTATAAATAGAATGTCTTTGTAACTATAAGAACCACGCTAGTCATCTCTTGTGTACACATAGTTGGAACTCAAAAGGTAGTAATTGATTAAAAGAACTTTTTTGTACAGGGCAGAGGAAAGAAAACCCATATATAATCTTTTATTAAAAAATAATAGAGCTCCCCTCAGTTCTTCTGGAAATAACTATTGCAAGATCACCATGGATCATGATTGTCCTTCTCATTTTGATATGTTTATAAATAATATTTTTTTCATGGTAAATAAAGTAGTTATTTTCCTTCCATGTCTCAGCCATTAGGAATCTATTGCCTTATAATTTTAGTTTTCTGAAATTGTCCTGTGGTCATTAAGGGTTCTAGAATTTCTCTACAGGAGGCCTGAAGCAAGGAAATCAAGCTCTAAGGAGAACTGAGGCCCTTATTTTGTGACTGTGTATGGAAAACAAAGGTTTTTACTTAGATTGTATTAAAATTAATAAAAAATCACAAAGCTTTCTAAAGAAACTGTTCATGCTAGATGTGAGACCGAGCAAAGGAGTTCTCTGTACTGAGTAGTGTACGTTCTGTATGTTTAAGTGGAGTGCATCATAGGTGGTGTGACGAAGATCGTGGAGTGGGTGGAGTCACTGCGAGTGCCGTCCCTCCTGGGTGCTGTGGGAGCGATCCAGGCCGGGCACTTAGTGTCTTTCTGACTGTGTAGTCTTACTGTACCCTTCGGAATTCTTTATGAGCTGTAAGTTTATGTTTCTCTATAAACCGTCACCAGCAAAGTGAAAGAGATATGTAAAGGGGTGATGTCCATGATGGAAATAAAGGTTCATAAATAAGGTTGCTACAGCAATGATACGATGTAATAGAATTGAGTTTATTTGATTAATAAAATTTCTTTTAATAGCTTTATAAATTGCTCTGATTCTGTGTGTATAGGATAAAGTCCAGAAAGAGCTACCTAAAACTTTCAGTTATATCATAGGAAGAAATTATGTGTGGGTGTTGTGGTCCTAAGAACTCACTGGGTTGTAGTGAGCTACAGTCTCATTAACAACAGCCTACTCTGTTCCACTTTTTTCAAAAAATACTTTTTGATCTTGTACACTTTTATGCTTTTATGCAGTTTTGTGTACTTTTGTGGTAACGTGGAAGAAAACAACAAACTCCAGTTGTCTCATGCTTCACAGGAGCGTGTGAGACAGTTTTAGTCCGTCTCCCACAGACCCCAGCAACGAGATAGAAAGTGTAGCATCCCAACAAAACTTGCTTTCATGACAGCCGTACAAGACACTGCTCTGTTCCCTTATAAATCAAGTCAGGCATTTCACTGCCGTTTTCTTTGCAAACATCGGAGTGGATGCTTAATGCACTGATCTCTTCGACTGCATGACCTAATATGCGATCACTGAACAGAATAAGAACAGTTGCTAGTAATATGTAACAGTCATTTGTTTTGTCAACAATAAATACTCCAAATAGCACTCAGCATAGTGTCGTTAACTTTGAAGTGTTAGAGGATCTCCGGTGACTTCTAATTAGCTGGAGAAATCTCCCCAGGATAACTGAATGGTTACAGACCAGTATAATTGTTGAAATTTGCATTATCTGTACAGGCTAGTTTATTCTGGAATTAATTCCACCCATAAAGCAACTCAGTGGTTATTACGTTTGCCCAGTATATTTCTGAAACTATTGTTTTGCTTTTCTTTTTCATTGTTAAATTTAAAATTAAATTCTTCTGCCTTTCTTGTTTGTTTGTTTTTGATGTTTTGAGACAAGATCTTACTATGTGGTTCAGGCTGGCCTTGAACTCACTAGGTAGCCCAGGCTGGCCTCAGAGTTGTGGCGATCCTCCTGCCTCAGCCTCCCGAGTGCTGAGATGTGTGCCATCATGCCTGGCAAATTCTTAGTTCTTAAAATTTTTAACTTCATCTTTTTGGTGTTCTTCTGTTTCAGAAGAACATTAGGCTTCCTACTTTATGTCAGAAGATAAATGCAAGAGTATATTTGGAGTTTTTGACCATTAAAACACTTGGTGGAATCTTCCTAAAATGATAGATTAGAATTATCTTTCTTCTTTTCTAAATATTCAAGTTTTAATCAAGAAATAATGTCTTCTCAATACTATTGTTTTCTCTTGCTTTTTATTTCTTTGCTAGTTTTCTGTTTCTATTTATTTTGACCTAGTTCTTGAATTCTTGTGCTGTTTTTTTTTCCCAAAAGAGTTGTACTCTGTGTATTTCTTAAATGAAGAACTTGTATTTTTCTATGGTTCAGTATATCATGTGTGTTATGATCTTGCTTATAATAAAACTCACTCCTAAAGCAACCCATACATAGAAGTGAATAATGATAGTCTTTGAAGAGTCTAAAATTCATGTTTTATAACTGTTACAAAATATATCAGAAATATACAGAGAACTGATATTGCTGAAAAGAACAAAAACACTATCCATAGCAGTGAATGAGTTTGTGAGCTATAAAACGTAAAAGGCAAGCAGTTCTCAGTGGGAAATGGAATTTGTAAGGGAGTTTTTGATGATACTTTGATTACTATAGAGTGTGTGTAAGTGAAAAAATAAAGTATAAATTGCATATTTCTCTTTCTGTTATCAGATGAAGCAAACCTTAATTAGATCCCAATTTTCTTGCACGTATAAAGATGACTGCATGATAAGCAAAGATAAATGGAACAATTTTAACTCCGAATCAAAGCCTTCATATGTTCTTCACATGGAAAATGACCTTTCTGGTAATTAACCTTCATTCTAGTCCACCAATTGATTTTAACTTAATACTTTATCAAATGCAAAGTCTTACATTTTTTAAGAACTGGGTTTAAGATGTTAAATCTAAGTACAAACTTATGGATAGGAATAAGAAACAGTTTGATTTAACTAAGTGAATTTAAGAAATAATTGATAGCAATTATATAACGATTAATATCCTATATTAAAACAAATATTCATTGGTAAGAATGAGAGGTAATATGGTAAAAGGAAAACTAATTGATAATGTAACTGTATGTGTTAATCATTTAACTAGTTAGCATTTTATTACAAAGCATAGATTTTCAAATATTTAGCTGTTTTATTGGTATATGTTTACAATACATAAAATTTACACTCATTTTGAGGAATTGGTACATATATATCGTATGATCATTTTTGGTCCCTTTTTCCTCTCTTCTAAAGTTTTAAAATTCTCATGAGTAACAATACTAGGTGTAAATATGATTCCTTCCCCTCTTTATCTTGCATAACAGAGGGTGTAGATTGGTCTGTTGAAAGACCAACAATTGGAACACATTCTGGAAATGTTCATCTGGACAGAAGTAAAAATGACAAAGTATCAAGAAAATCAAAGAGTCAGACAGGAAATAAAAGCTCAAAAAGGAAACAGATGGATTTGGATGGTGAAAATATTCTCTGTGATAATGGACATGAACCACCTCAACAGAAAAATGTTAAGATACCCAAAATATCAAACAGTTTGCAAAAGGAGCTGGATGGTAGACCAGCCAGAGCAGCGAAAGGCAGTAAGTGTGCTGCCAACACCAAGTTGATTACTGGGCAGACAAAGTTAACTCAGTTTTTTATGCTATGATTTTATCATTTATGTGCTTTAGATTGACACATTTATGAAACCATTCACCAAAATTGTATACTTAACTTCTAAAAGATCAAGGTGTAATAGCGATTCTTTGTTACTTTGCTGTGATGTGTATGTAAGATTCATGTGTTGTTCAAAAATACCACTTAGTCATCATTATGCAGAATTTTCAAAGTTTAATGCACAGAAAAAGCTTATCATTTGGATTACGAGTACATCTTAACACAGCTTTCTTTTAAGGGAGATGTTTAAAATAATAACACAAATTACAATAACACGAAGGGCTTTTCTCCTCATTGGCAATGAAATGGTTTTGTTTCTTCTGAGAAGATGATGTGGACCAGCAGGTATCAGACTTGCCAGCAAGGTCGGTAGACTCTGCCCAGCATACACCTGAGCACTGAGGAAACAGAATAAATTGTTTAAAGGATTATAATTACCATACAAAACTAAGGGGAAAAAATGGCTGTTATAACTACCGAGTAACCAAAATTACAATAACTGGATGCTTTGCTAGCCCATATTTTTGACAGGGGCCACTTAGTATCAACTAGAATTGAACCATGGTCTTATTTGATTTCTTTATGATTAGATCAAAACTCATTTACACTCAAAGTTCTTTTATGGTATTGAGATATAAGAATTGAGGTTTTAAAAGATTACTCACTGTCAAAATCTCTCCTTCCTATCGGAAATTTAGCTGAGTTTTCTTCATCCCCAATTTCTCTCTTTTCTTGTATTGATTCAATATTCTGCACCCCATTCTCAGCCGGAAAAGCTACAGATCCTTTCAGTGCAAGATAAGGCTTGAGAGCCAGATTCAGCGGCAGACCATGGTTTATGAAATTATGTTTGGAGCCTGTGTTCTGCAAAGAGAAAGTTGACATGTCTTAACTGTCTTCCTCGGAATGAAGGTGTAATACAGTGTGACATCCTTATTGACCAGTTTAGACACTCTGTTCTGCTTCTGACTCTTTAAAAATACCTTAGATAAAAGTTTATTGCAAATAAAACACCTTTGGCTAAGTGTTCTTTAGGATGGGAGAGCTATCCAGTATGTATGAAATTTCATTAGTTGTCCTAATGCATAGTATGACTGTATATATTCTTGTTTATAAAATAAACACAAGTGCCAATTTTAGTTAGTAGAGGATTTACCAAAATCGTTTCCATTCCAATAAAAGAAGTCATGCTGCCACTTACCTTAGAATTTTTGTTGTCCTCATCGTTCATGAAACCATTCTCATCGTTTTTATATTGTTCCAGAGAAGGAGCAACGACCGATCTTTCAGCAGTGTCTTCCTTCTGTAAGGCCTTTCCCATCCTAAATGTATTAAATACCATGTCGTCTTCTAAATTCCTTATGGACTTGGAAGCTGAAAATAAAATGCCTTGAGAAAACAAAGAGAAAGTTAGTATTAATATGTAGGAGGAGAGACTCATCTTTGCCATGCTTAGTTCGCTGTTTGCTTCTAGTCAAACAAGTATGTGTGAAATGAAAAATTCCGCAGTCAGCCTGCTCTCTAAATGATTCCCTTCCTTTATATATTTTCCAGCTTGAATAGAAAACACTTGAAAGACTTTGCCTTTCATCGTTCTAGAAGTGACTCATCCGGTAGAGGCTGACTTTTTGTGTGGCTGCTAATACCTGCATTGTTTTGGTTTTAGTGGCATATTGTTTATTTCTAGTGTGAGTTTTCTCAGACTGACTGAGACCCTTGAGGGAAGGCCGGCTGTTGAGTAGATTAGGGGCTCTTGAAAACGGGTTGTGATTGAGGAAGGCTGCAGGACATCAGCCTCTCTCGATGTTATTGTTTCCTTCTGTACATTTTCTGATTAAGATATTAAAACTCAAGTTACTTCACTCAAAGATAATAAGAATAAAAGTTTTCTTTCCTTTTAATCCTGATTAAATTGAAATAATCTTCAGAAAGGATTTCATTTTACAAATACTTGGTGTAGTCTTTGGTAATTAAGGTACATATACTTGTCGGTGTGAGCTAAGAGCTGCTCATGCCTCATCCGAAACTGACCGCCAGATGTGTTCACAAAAGGGTGATCCTGATATGTAGTAGTGAATTTGGCAATTAATGAGTCAGAAGCCCATGAAAAGAATATCTATGTGCTCTGTAAATGTTAATGTTGGAAGTGGTATGATCTTTAATCATACACTTCAGAGTTCGTTGCTAATTTTGATCCCAATGAGTAAGAGACTGTGTTCTGGTCTATATCATATCCAGAGTTTTCGTAGGGTATATTCCTAACTGCGGGGCTGCTGGGACGTGGAGGGTGTAGGGGGTTAGCTCTGCTAATGCCAAAATGCTTTCCAGAATAGCCATAGCCAGTTTATGCTCCTGTGTGCCAGTGTGGGATGAGAATTCCCCTTGCTTCATGTCCTGGCCAATGCTTGGCTACCTCATCCCTTTAATTTCTAATTCCCACATTATCACAGAGCTTGAGTGTCTTTCCATATGCTTCCAAGCCTTTTATTTTGCCTGTTACATAAAATGCCTTCTTTTTCTTTATCCATTTTTCTATTGGGTTGTCTTTTTCTAATTGATTTCTTTATATAATATCCCAGATATTAATTACTTGTTAGCTATATATATTGCAAATATTTTCTCAATTTTTGGCTTATCTTTTGAACCTCCTAATGGTATCTTTCAGTGAACAAAGTGCTTAATTTCAACATTTACGCTTTTGTCCATGGTTAGTACTTTTTCAATGTGTTCTTTTTTAGAAATTCTTCCCAACTCTGAGGGTACTTATATACTTGCATGTATTTTCTTTTAAGAGCTTAAATGTATTGATTTTCACATTTGAATTCTTGATACGTCTGGAGTTTTGTGTGTGGTGTTAGGCAGAGATAGAGTTTTTTGAGTAATTCATCTTTTCCCCATTGAGCTGCGATGCCACCCTGGTGCTCTGTCAGGTTTTTCGTCTGTGTGGGTCCTTTATTCCATTGTCACGTCTGTGTCTTCATATCAACTTTATATTTTTATTCTCTAGTAAGTGAAGTTTCCCAGGCCTCCACTCATCCAACAGTGTTTCTTCTGTAGCAGTTCCATGACTATTCTTGGCCACTTCTTTCCTTTACTAATCTTAAAACCAGCTTTTTGAGTTCTGTGGAAAAACTCGATGGGCTTTTTAAGATAACTGCATTTGTTAATTAAATTTCTTATAAATGGTAACTTAAAAAAATGATGCCTTTTCTAAAATTATTACTGGTGTGTACAAATGCAGACATTTGTGTAAGTGACCTATCATAGAAAACATTTTCTATACTGTTTTAAAATCTACTAGTCTATAAATCTATAAATGGGTTTTTTTAATGACAGTTGATGTAAATAATACAATAATGCCATTGTATTTCTTCCTTGTAAGTTTATCTGTGTTGTGTGTCTGTGTTCTTTAATGTTTCACCATTGAAGTATCATGATATTTTCCAAAGGTTTCTTGTGAACTCTCTACATTGCAGAATGTTCTATATCTGACTTGCTAGCACTTTGATCATGAATTGTTCGATCTTATTTATTGCTTTTACTGCATTATGTTGTTGAGATAATCATGTCGTTTCCTCCTTCAGTCTTTAGTAAATTAATAATTTCTCTCATGTTAAACCAACCATGTGTTCATGAGACAAAGCTTTTAATTATATTTAGTTTGGCAGTATTTGATTTGGTGCATTTTATATTTATTATCAAGAGTGAGATTGATCTGTAATTTCCCTTATATTGATTTTGTTTGGGTTTGACATTAAGGTTTTATTAAATTCATAAAATGAAGAAAGGGGGCAGGCTTATTCTTTTTCTTTTCTCTATTATTAAACTATTTGGCCTCGGTGTTTCTTTGTGATTAATTTAAAAATGATTGATTTGCTTTCCTTGGGAGCTGTAGAAACATTTCACTTCCCTGTCTCTTTTTTAGGAATTTACATTACTCTATGGTTTGTCCATTTCACTTAACACAGCTTTTACCAGAGGTAGACATAATTAGCTGTTGATTCACTTGCGGACTATTTAAATCTTATTAGGCAAATGTTTTCTGAGTCTTCTGATAAGCAAAAGACAGAAAATGCCTGACATCTTTGCTCTTGGAGCACCCTTGTCTTTGTAATGTTGTCAGTTGTGCCCTGGTTTGTTTCCTAGGATTTGAAACCTGCTTTGGTGACGCCTCTGTAACCTACAGAAATGCTCGTTAATGCTACCCTTTTTTCTTAGCTGCTGTGCTGGGAGTGTAATAAATATTAATAATTATGTATTTTGTTTTAAGTTTCCACTGGATAAATTGGTTTGGCTGGTCTTCAATCAAAATTGGGACCAAATCCAAGCCATTTTGATGGTTTAGAGAAGTTAGTTAATGTTTTCCTCTATTTTGCTTAAATTGTCATAGCCTCTGAACATTATGAGGGTTTCCCATAACCATTTAATTATGGAGATAGTTTCCAGTTTTCTTAAATGATAACTTTTTTCACCATTGGTTGCTCTGATGTGCAATGGAGCATAGTTTCTTTTTCATTGATGCTGAAAATGAAATGACCCCACGTGGTAGAAAGAAACTTTGAAGGAGAAAAACTATTGCCAGATGGGACTGGGTGGTTCAGAAAGCCTGGGGAAGTGACAAGGTTCACGTCAAATGCAGTCGTCATTTTCTGAAGAACTACTCCACATCCATCATATATAACACCACATATTTGTAAAGCACTTTATTAAACTTCTCTTCCAATTAACATATCTTTGCTACCTGTTGCTAATAAATTTGCTGTAAATCAAATGCCAATTGTTCAGTGCTGAATTTCTTAATGGCTAAATTTTAAGAGTGTAAAAGCCAAGATTGTTCACCTATATTATCCAAAGACACAAGAAAGCTTAAAGTTCCTTCTCAGGTTTCTATGGTGAACAACCCATATACTTCCACATAGATTCTACCATTTTTAATTTTCATTCTTCTATTCCTTTTACATTTCAGTCTATGATCCACTTCATATTAATTTTTATGTATGGCATGAGGTAAAGTTCAAGTTCCTTTTTTAATGTAGATATCCAGCCATTTCAACATGTTTGCTGAAAAGATTTTTCCTTCCTCTATGTCTTTGTCAAAAATTAAATGACAGAATTAAAGGTCTGACTTGGGGCTGTGTGATTAATACTTTAATACCACATATCACTTCTTGGCCTTTTGGCTAAGATCAAATGTAATACTTTAATATCGCATTGTCTTGATGTGTACTTGAAAATTGCTAAGAGAATAGATTTTAAGTGTTTTGTGGTAGTTATTTAACAACTTGTCTAATTTTGTAGTCATATGGAAGTCTGTATAGATGGCTTAACTTAGTTCATTTTCAAGGCAGCATTGACACCCCAGCTCTCAATGGGTTTGTATTTGGAGTCATAGATTATACTTTGGGATCCATTGGAATTAAATAGGAATCAATAACAGAAAAGTAACAAAATCTACAAATGTTTAGAAATTAAGGAATACATTTTTGAATAATGCATAGCCTAAGAAAGTGATCATAATAGAAATCAGAAAATGTTCTTAGATGAAGGTAATGAATCTGAGAAGGTATTTTGAACTTAAGATAGTGAATTGATGACATAACCATGGGGTTTAGAAATTTATAGCTCTGTGATGTAAATTTTAGAAAATAAAAAAGATGGAAAAATCAGCTTACATTTTAAGGAATTAGAAAAAGAACAGCAAAATAAACTCAAGGGAAGGAAGGAATTACTAACTATAAGAGCAGGAATTAATAAAATAGAAATCAAAGAAAATTTTAACCAAGCAAAAAGATAAATTAGTGACTCAGGAAGACTAATTAAGAAAGAAAACCTACTAATAGGAATGAAAATGGAGATGTTACCACAAATTTAAAAGAAAATGAAAATTATGAACAACTTTTGCAAATAAATTTGAGAATTTAGATGAAATGAGTCAAGAATTGGCAACCTTTTTCTGTAAAGAGCCAGATAATAAATATTTTGAGCTTTCTCTGCCACAGAATCACATCTGCTTAACTCTTCCATTATAGCATGAAAGCAGCTATGCACAGTATCTAATGAATGATCCTGCTGTGTCCCAAGAAAACTAGGTACAAACAGCTTGAAAGTCATAATTTACTCAACCCTAAAACTGCAAAAGATGCTGCAAAAGAAAGACAACGAACAAGACTGGCACAAGAAAGCTCCATGTCCATTAAAGAAATTGAATCTATAAATGATTATTTGTCACAAAACCAAAAACCTCTAGGCCCAGATGGTTTCACTGATATATTCTAGCAATAATACTAACCTTACAGAACCTTGATTAGAAATTGAGGAAATACTCTTGGTTGTGTGGGGGAGGGGGATTGGGGAGACAGCGGGCAAGGGATCGATTATAAAATATGGTGATGGTAGTTCACAGCAGTGGATCGTATACTTGAAGGTTCCTGAGAGTAGATGTTGGGTGTGCTGTGATAGCGTTGGAATGTGTCAGCCGACTAGGTGGAATTCCGTGTCCCAGAATTTCGGGTTCTTTATCTGTGTGTTAGCTGCAGTGGGCTACAAGAGACTTCCCATTTTCTGTGGTGGACCGACAGCAGAGCCCTAGAGTTCAGTCATGATGTCGTTTGTCCTCTGCCTCATCTGTTGTCCCTGGCAGCTGACTGGCCTGCAAACACTCTGCTTTTCCCTGGGCCCACTTTGAGTTTCTCTGACTCCAGGGATGTTCTCTCTCTGTGTGTGTGTGTGTGTGTGTGTGTGTGTGTGTGTGTGTGTGTGTGTGTGTGTGTTAACTCTCCTAAGGACATCTCTGCCATGGATCTCATGCAACAAGACTGTAGTCATTTTTCCTTGTCGCTGGGACAAAGTACCCAAAGCGCATGACTTCAGGGAGGTTTATTTTGTGCCACTGTTATAGTCCAGGGTCAGCAGCTCGAGGGCTGAAAGGGTGGCAGAGGGGTGTAGCGAAGCAAAGCTGCTCATGTCATGTGGTTGGGAAGCCAAGAGGGCAGGGCGGAGCCAGGAGGGAGGGCCACTGCCAGGTGCCACCTCATCTCCTCCAGCCACTTCCCTCCGCCTAGGAGTGCATCAGCTGTGAGCCCACAGGTGGACCAGTCCCCTGAGTGCAGCATCTCACGGTCTGATCACCTTGAGACACATGAGATTTGGGGGAGTCTTAAAAGCCAAACCATAACAAGATGTGAGTTTTAGTCTGTCCTCGGGGGTCCCAACCCCTGCTGGAGGATCCCAGGCTGTCCTTGTTCTTCCCCATTTTACTTACATCCATCTATTCTTCCCAGCTGCCTGTCCTGTGGGCTCCACCACGAGAGGGAATGACCTTACCAGCGCTGCTTAATTAGCCTCCATATTTGCATAAGATCAAAGTCCTGTACCAAGTCGTGCATGTTTTGCTGTATGTGCATATACACTCGTGGTTCTGCTTCTCTGATTGAATCCTGATTGATACATTTCCCTGCTCTTTCCGAGTAGCATAAACTTAGTACTGAGCTAAGTACCAGGTGCACACCTATGATCCCAGCACTCAGAGGGTGAGGCAGGAGATTTGCTATGAATTTGAGGCCTGCTTGGGTTACATAGTGAGGTGAGTTCAAGGCCAGCCTGAACTACATAGCGAGGCCTTGTCCCCAAAATAAACAGTACCAAAACCTGAGACAAATTATTACAAGAAGAGAAATTATGGACCAATCTTTCTTGTGAACATAGATTTGAAAATTTGAAACAAAAAATCATACAGAATTCAGTAATATGGGAAAGATATTTCATGACCAGGTGAGATTTATTTCAGGAATCTAGAAGTCAATGAAATTCATCACTTTAAATGAATAAAGGAGAAAAAAATGGCCATTTCAGTAGATAACGAAAAGCACAGCGATCAGCCCTGCCAAGGGCTGCAGGTTTGTCCATGAGAAGCGAGGATTTCTCTGGTTCTGTCATGCGGAGGTCACTGGTGACCTTGAAGCTGTTTCAGTGACAGTGGTAGGGACTGAATCCTGACAGAAGAGATTTAAGACAGGACAAGAATAAGTGGAGATAGCGAATACAGACAATATGCCAACAACTTATACTGAGGAACGCAGGAAAATGAGGTTGTGGACAGAAGAGGTATAGTATCAAGGGAAGGTTTCTGTTTAGAGATGGACGATCATAGAGCATGATGATGGAAGAGGTGGCATCAGTGATGGATGGGATGCAGTAGGTTTGACATGCTACTGACAGGTTGGACTGAGAAGGATACTATTCCTTCTTCCAACTCTGAAATATGTGTGGCGCTAAGATCAGTGAAGTGCAGAAGGCTGGAGTGTATTACCCAGAGGGCATAATCCATAGATCCGAGAGGGACAGATGTCCCACAGCTGTTTGGAGCGGAACACATGAGGAAGAGGAGCCTGGAGGGGCTGAGCCCCAGATGTGTGTGGGGGGGCTTGGGGCCAGGAGAAGTCAGGGGCTTCCTCAGAGGGGGCATGCGTGAGTGTGCTGTGGCAGTAGCTGGCAGGGAAGGGTAGCTTGTGGTGGGCATTTAGGCCATTCAGAAATCAGCAGTGGAATTAGGAGTTTGTGTTTCTGAAGAGTCTGAGTCCGGTTGAGAGGTTGACTTTAGTTTTTTTGGGGGAAGAATCACCTTGAGCTGGTCTTACTTTGGGTACTGGGGATCGAACTCGGGACCTTGTGCTTTCGAGGCAGGTGGCAGCGACTTGAGCCTGTCTTTAGCTTAGAGGTTTGGAGGACAGCTGGAAGGGTTTCAGTAAACCACAGTCAGTAAGAAGTGCCAGGAGACTTCTCGTGGGCAAGGGCCCAGCTGGGTCTGGGGGTGGAAAAGCTTTGCTCCATGAGTGGGGGCAGAGAGCTATCTCCTCAGGACCTCAGTGCAGTGGCCTGTGAGCCAGTGGACAGGGTGCTAGAGAGCTGGGGACGCTCTACCTGCTGTTAGTCCAGGCTACAGGAGCCCAGGGGCCAGGAACATGCACATCTCCAAGCCTTGTTCAATGGTTACAGCAGCCAAATATGGATTAATTGATTTAAATACTGAAGTTGCAACATGTATTGAATAACGACCCCGCCTTGCACATAGTTTTCTCTTTTTAGTAAATTGTATACAGATCTGAATTCACCTCTAAGAAAGGATGTCTTGATTGCTTTCCTGAGTCTCATTGCTGGGTACACTGTTCTTAGCATCATGTGAACAGAATTCATAAAATTATTGTGAAAGCCAAATGAAAGCTACTTTTTTTTTTCTTGGGAGTTGTGTGTCCTTCATCTTCAGAGTTTTAGACTAAGAACTTTGAGAATTGCCTTAACACCTTGTTGGCACAAAGATATAAGTAAGATTTAGAGTCACATGAATCTGCCTGAGTTTATTTTTGTGGCTGTATTTCACAGTTGCCTTATAAAGACGATTCTTGGATTTTGTTTTGATTCTTAGCATTTTTGGAGTCATCTGATAGCATGCTTCCAGAATAACTGTCTGATGGTAGCTTTCAACACTGGGTTACCAACAAGGATTGTTGTATGTATACATTAATTCATAATTTCAGGTCTCTTCACTTTTATTTATGGTAAGTCCTTCACTGAGCCTTTATTGTTGTACATGTTAGGAATCTTATGTTTGTACTGACTTTAGCCCTCAGACATTCCTACTCATTACACTGAGAGCCCTGGAGGCCCCAAACATTTCGAAACGCCGTGGTTTCTACTCTGTAGGATGAATGTGTGATTCATTTGTGCTTCATTTTCCTCTGTTGGTGACAGAGGTTGGATCAGATAAAAGCATTGTAACACTGGTTTGCTTGCCAGGGTTCTTGTTCCATGTACACAGAGTGCTCTTTGCAGCCATCAGAACGTTGTTCATATTTCTGCTCTTAAATTGCCCCGGTCTTGCCTGTCCACCCTCCTCAGTCTAAATCTCCTTCAAGACCCTTCTCCTTGTGGTTTTCTCTGAGTCCACTACAGTCAAGTCCTCAGCTCTGAATTGCTACATTTGTAGCACAATATCATCCTACTGAAAAATAACCGTATCTTATCCCCATCTATGTGTGCAGATCTTTCCTTCCTATCCTCCGAATCTGTGCCATGTGACTGAGGAACACCTGCTGGCTCTTTGGCTCTGCCCTCGGCGTGAGACCTGCTTTAACTAATGTGTTACTATCCAATACCGCACCAGGGCAGGCTTGAAGTGGTTTGCACCTTGCTGAGCCCTTCTTACACCTCTCTGATCCCCAGGAGAACGTTCTGCTGTAGGCTGCCTTTGAGAGCCACGTCGAGCAGTGCCACAATGAGGCCACCCTTGGCCAGAAGACCTGCCCTGGGTCACCAGGCATCGGAGCAGGCTTGTTCTGGGTCAGCAGAGCGGCCCCAGAGCATAACCTGAGAGCATGGATCATTGCAAGCCTTCGGAAGTTCCACATGTGCTTGTCGAGGGAAGGGAGAATTGTAGCTCACTGCTTCTCATGAAGGTATTATTGTAATGAGAGCTGCTTCAAATGTCCTGCAGGGCATGACCCGTGCTTCCCTTCCTGAGGATATCGGACCACTTTCTCCCTCCTTCACTCTCTAACCATATTGGCTTCTGCCTGATCCTCTGATAAGCGAAGACCATTTTGGCTGCAGACCTAACCCTAACCTTTGCTGTTCCCTCTGTCCTGAGCACCTTCCCCTTACTATCTGCGCACTTTCCACGCATCATCAGGCTCCGTGGAAGCATCATGGTTCCCGAGAGTGCTTCCTTGACCATGCATGCTACAGGATCCCCCTTTCCAGCCATTCACCCCTTCTATTTCATTCTTCATTTTCTTCACTGTGCTCTTTAAAATTATCTAATTTATTTCCATGCTTATTGTCCATTCCCCTGACATCCATGAGGGCAGGGACTCTGTTTATCCTTCTCTCCCCTGTATCAAGAACAGAGTTAGGCATAAATATAATAAACTTTCAATAAACTTGTGATAATGTTTATAAAATTTTTTGTTAAGAGAAGAAAAAGTACAAGGGATCTGGATTATGACAAAGTATTTATTAATTTCCTAGGCCTGGTGTAACAAACTATGTCAGAACAACAGAAATTTATCTCTCACAGTTCTGAAGCCAATGTGTTGACAGGGCCCGGCCCTGCTTCCCCTCGCTGCTCTCCGGGAGGGTCTTTCCTTTGCTCCACTGACCTCTGTTGACCGTGGGCGTCCACTGGGCTGCATCCACACCTCTCTCTGCTCTGTTCTTCGAGGTCTCCTTTGTGTCTGTCCCTCACGTTCCCCTCTCCTACATGCGATGGCATATAGGGCCCGCTAGGATAACCCAGGCTTACCCCTTCCTCTCAAGACTCTGAGCTTTGTCACATTGGCAAAGACCCTTCTTCCAAATAAGGTCATATTCAGAGGTTTCAGGCATTTGATGTGAGTTCTTTGGAGAGGAGATAATTTTTGGCCTACCACAAGTATAAATAGACATGATCCAGTCTAGCAAATGAGAGGCAAAACAGCTTCATTTAAGAGGATGTGTGAAGGAGTCAGAGTGAAATGGAGACTGACCCAGTGATGGAAGGGCCTCCACTTCGGTGTGGGGAGGTGGGTTCAACCCGAGATTCTGCCTCAGGAGTCTGTGCTCTCACCTCTTGGTGCGGCTTCTCCGCATGCTGCTGCTGCTGCTGTTGTTTTCAAATAATTACTGGGAGATTTCTGTTGGCAATGAACATTTCCAGGAAAACAAGAGGTCTCTGGGTGACATCACAAGCTGTCTGTGAGTCACAGAGCAAAAACCATGAATCTCCACAGCACTATGTTAAGCTGACCTTTTGGTAATGCAGTGGTTTCCTAAGCTCAGGATCGTTTGGGAAACATGAAGGACTGGGTCAGATTGCTGAGACGTCCACTCCTTTAGGGATTTACATTAGTGGAACCAGTTAGCGTGTTGCTTTCTGGTTTTTATTTTGCACAATGCACAGCGTGCCAGTTGGGGGCCCCTTTTCTCTCCTGCTGATGGTTGTTGCATTGGCTATGAGATCAGCTTTGACCAAGGTGAGCTTATCATACAATTACATATGCAAATTAAGAAGTGCACTTTGTAAGCTTGCGAAGCATCTGCTACTGGTCATTGGAATGTGAAATTAGAGCAGAAGGTAACCGAGGGCGGGAGAGTTTCTCCGTTCTGTTGCCTTCTCCCCCCATCCCCTCCATGCCACCTACCCTCAAGAGTCACCTTTTAAATTGAGCATCCAGAGGAGACCTTGGAAGCACAAGTCCTGTCGCTTCACGCGTCCATTAGCCCCGCCCCCAAAGGCTTCTGTTATTCCCAGGGCTGCACTCAAGGTCTTTGCAGTGGCCTCCAAGTCTTTCCTCAGCCTTGCACCTTCTCCAGTGTCTTCTACTCTCCAGCTCTCGCTTACCCAGCCCTGGCACACGGCCTACTTGCGATTCCTTAAACTTGTGTTTTTTTGCCTAAAACTAACTTTCCTCTGATAGCTGCCTGGCTTTCCCCTTTACCCCCAGGTCTTGTCTCAAATATCATTTTTTTTTTCAATGAGGTCTCTCCTGGGTACCATTTTCCCTCACTTCCTTGATTTATTTTTCTTTTCAGAATTTATTATCACCTGACTTGCTGTATATTTATTTATATCTTTGCTCACTGGTTTTATCTATCCTCAAAAATAAAAGCTTCATGAGAACAGGAATTTTATTAGTTTGTTCATTACTGTAGTTGTAATCTTTAAATAGTGTTTGGCACATAATAAACATTCAAAAAATGTATGTGGAATAATTGACTAATCTGATGTGTGACAGTCCAGTTAGCCACATGTGATGGGCTATGGGCCACCTCTTAACATTGTTATGGAGATATAATTTCTATGGACCTGCTTGTTCAGAAAGGTTTGATTTTATCCTCACTTAATATTGTGTCCTTGTTCTGTTCTGTATATAGTCAATGGCAGCTAAAGCGTCTTCTAACCTTTCTGTAAAGCAACTTAGAAATGTGGAATTCCCATGCAAACAATGTGTCGGCCATCTTTCCTGGATTTCTTTTGCTTGTGCATATTCTTGGGGTAGTGGTAGTAAGGGGAAAAGGACACTATAATGGCAAAACATAAGGTAGGACTCCCCATTCTCCACTTGAAACTCCAAGAAATTCTTAAGTCAGTGTTTAATAAAAGCTAACAGAGTCTGCACAGAATGACGAGGCAGGCAGTGCTGTGGCACCAGTCACATTTCAAGTGTTCAGCTACCGTGTGTGCTTAGTGGCTGCCATAATGGAATAATTGCATCATGGCAGAAGGTTCTATCAAAACTAGGCAGATTAGCTAGATGTAGTTGTTTTGTATTTTGTCTCCCCTGTATGGGAATGAAAGAAATTATGTCTCATAATTCTCTTATACCTTTAATCATTCAACAAATGTTTAGCATGCATCTAATAACATATGGCAGGTATTGAACTAGGTACTGGGAATTCAGTGGTGGCCTCAAGCCATTCTGCAAGGAGCATGTATTCTAGCGGGAAAGGGAGTCATTAAATAGACAACTGTAGAAGTACCTGAAGTCTCTAAAGTGTCAGAGGGTCTCGCGGCTGCTTATGTGATTCTTGATTACTTGACTAACGGGCATTCTCCCACCGACTTCTCAGATGCTGACAAATCGTAGGCACAAAAAGCTAGTAATTTATCGTCAAGGTCTACAGGTACCATCAACAGTTCAGTGCAGTCAATAAATGTAGTACTGTTCAGGCTCCTTTCTGTATTTTTCTTGTTTCTGACATAGAGCAGAGATTATGTCAGTTGCCCTGTGGTTTAAAGCCGCAGTTATTCTGGGAGTCCACAGTTGCCATCCCCGAGTCATAGCTGATCCAAGAGAATTCCAGCCAATGGTGGAAAGAAATGATGTATCCTGGCAGGTGCCAAGAATTATGTTTTTCTTGTGGATGGCCATCTTTGTGTCCTGAAGCCCTTTATATGCTGTGACGTGCACATATGAGTGCTCCCGAGGAGGTAGGGGTCACGCTGTCAGATTCATTCAAACACTACTCGCCTCTGTAATGTGTGTTTATACCGATGCCCCAGGCATACTTTGGATGGTGAAATTGTCATTGGTTTCCATAGAAAGTTGTAGAAGATAAACCGTGCAGATTGGCACTTTACCACTGTCTGTTACTTTCATTTCACTTCTCTCTTCACATCGTCAAGTCTTATTATGCTGTTGAGTCTTAGCAATTCTTTAATATGAAAGGGGTTATGAAGTATAATTTCCACTTCTGAGAACTGTTTTCTTTTTTTGTTGGTATTTGCAACTTCCTCCAGACTTCTCTAAAATGGGGTTGTCAGTATGTTCTTTATATTCTTGGATGCTGACACTTAATAGCCATAATAATCAGGGCGATCATTGTATCAGTTAATAATTAACCGAGTAACAGAAGTTCCCCACAGAGACACTTAAATAAACTGGAATTTCATTTCCTGTGCAAAGAGGAATCTGGAAATAATCAGTACAAGGCCGGAGTGGTGGCTGCACAGGGTTACCAGAGGCTGGATTCCCTCTTCTTTCTTCTTGGCCATGCTTAGTACTGGATTCTTTCCTCAAGACTGTGTGACGCTTGCCATAACTCCAGCCATCCCACACTCCTGGCTGGAAGGGGATGGAAGGGAAGAAAGAGAAAAAGGCACAAATCAATTGAGTGGGCACCTTTCTCCAAAGTCCTTGTAGGCCCCACCGGGTGACTTCTGCCTCATGCCCTGCAGTTACCCTTTACTGCAAGGGAATCCAGGAAGTGATTTCCAGGTGCACTCAGTTGGCAGTGCAAACACTGAAGTCCTCTAGGGAAGGACAGCGAGGGCTATGGAAACGGCCTTGCGGCTTACAGTCTTCCTTGCTGCCTAGCAGCTACTGTTGTTGGTGAACAGCAGACAAGTGGGAACTGCCCTTTTTGAGAGAGGCCGATGTGAAATTCCTGATGAGTCCTCTTTCCTGAATGTGAGTTCAGTGTAGCTCTATCGAGTGCAAAGAAATATGCTTTGCTGGTTACTCTAAGTATTTTTTGTTAATTTTGATTAACCACAGCTAATCAAATATTTCCTGTGACCTGAGGTAGTATAGTAGTCAGTCAGGATTGGAAGATCAGGCACATTGTAGGTAGCCAATAAATCTTACTGCAATGAATTAGAGACCACTGTGTGATTTTCTTACTAGTCCGAGACACCATTAACACTACGGTGGAGGATTAAAGTCATTAATGAAGGATGTCATCACTTCTTTGTAGTTCGGGTTCCTCACTTTAAAACATGATAGCAACATTTGCTAAGTGTCTGTGTTAATAACACAATTCATAATCAACTGATAAAATATATGCAAATATTTAGTGAGATGTTTCCACTTTTAATGTAAAATAACAAAGAAGTACAGAAAAACGCATATGTATAGCATCATAAGAAGCATGACCACTACTTAAGTGAAGAGGCAGAACTTTTTCTTAGACCTCCTCAGCCCCTCGGTACCCCAAAAGTAACAATTATTATTTTCATAGTAATTAGATGATTGAATTTCTACATACTTTTATTACTCAAGTGTATGTGCCTGGATGTCATAATTTAGTCTTGCCCATTAAAATTCTGATGGCTCTTTTAATATTATAGATTCCTTCTCTATTCTTCTGTTTCTTATAATTTACCTAATGAAGAGCCCAAGATATTTGACCTGTAGAATTTTCCATAGTCAAGATTTTGCTAATTATATATTTATATAATTAGCAAATTCATATATAATTATAATGAAGTTCAAACTATATATCTTCCCTTCTTATTTCATGCAAATTGATTACAGTATCCAGAGAATATGACTCATGTTTGTACCCTTTGACAAGAGTCTAAGTGAAGGATTTTTTTTCTTCATCAGAAGGTATATAATTATTTGCTATCAGCTGTTGATGCTCAATTAATTGGGGATTTAAAATGGTGATATTCTAATTTATCATTTCTTTTTCATTTACTATTTGTGATACTTTTTCTCAGGGATTCTTCTCCTTATCTCATACTGTTAACCACCTTAATATTTGTACAGTGACAAAATTGCCTAATACGTTTCTCAGGATGTCCTTGTCATTCAGTGCTCATGACTGTACACACACACACACACACACACACACACACCCTGTAGTGTTTCACTGCAATAAACCATAATCATGAGTCCTAGTGAATTCACTTAGTCTAGGGGTGACCTGGGGGACTCCCGACAGACCTGTATTCCTTTTTTTTTTCCCGGGGCAAGGCTTTATTGGTGATAGAGCTGAGGGGCTACCCTGAACAATGGCGAGAGAAGGCAAGACTAACTGGGGGTGAGGTTTGTATAGGGCAGTGCAGTGGGGAGAGTATCACGAGAGTTGAGCAATGGGACACCTGGTGACTGGAAGGGGAGGATCACGTGGTGGGTAGCAGGGTGGAACAACAAGTTAGGTTTTGCTTCTCCAGAGGGGGTAGGTTTCATGCCCCCCCCCCCCAATGGCTCATTTCCATAAGTGCAAGCCATTTTAGGAATGGGAGCCATTTTAGAATGTAGGACCTTTGGGGCCATTTTGTCTGGTAGAGAACTCTAACATTCCAGACTCTTGTTATTAGGGAAAAGGGAGGAAGTCTCTTTTTCTGTAGCTGCTTCCTGCTGGCAAAGGGTGGGGGCTTTAGACGGCCAAGGTGTGGTCTCACCAGGTGAAGCCAGCATCAGTAGTGAGGGACTGGTAGCCAGCCATGATGAGTTTGCTGACCATCTGGTTGGTAAAGGTCCACATGCATTCCCTGACAGACCTGTATCCTGAGACTAGCTCCATAGAAAATAAAATCCTATAATCAGAACAATACAGTACAATACCTAGATTATATAATCTACCTGTAAGAAAACTTTAAAATGACAAAAGACAAGAATAAACTTTAAAAAAATAAGTCAAAAATTTTACTGAGAAATTTAAGAAATGGAGAGATGACATGGAAAAATATCAATTCTTCTATATAATATTTTATACATAATTCTAATTAATACCATGATTTAAAAAAACTTGATAATCTGATCAAATGTACATTCATGGGAAAAAATTCTGAATAAGGTGTTACTTCCACATACTAAACTTTATTTTTTAAAAAGCTATAGTGATTGAGATAGTGTGGTACATACTGAACCAGGAATAGGTAGATAAATGAACTGAATGGCAAACTCAGAAATACACGTACATAGTTATTAGAATTTAGAATAAGCTGAAGATGCCATTCAAGTCAATGAGGAAAGGTTTTATTCAATGGCTATTTTTGAGGTAATATTCTAACCACTGAGGGAAAAATAAAGGTGAATATAGTGTTCATAGATTGTCATTATAAAAAACGAAGTTCAAATATAACAATATTTGCATTATGAAAAACAAAACATACAGAGGCTATAAGAAAACATTAAAAATTGTTAGATAATTTTATACTGGGAAAAGATCTAAATATAATCCCAAATATGCAGTACTAGAGATATACATATACCTTATAGATATGGAAGTCTAGGCCCGGGGATTTAGCTCAGTGGTTCCACTGCCTGCCTCGCAAGCACAAGGACCTGAGTTCGATCCCTGGTACCAGAAAAAAAAAAAATGGAAGTCTAATGGCAAAACAACAAAATTGCAAAAAGAAGACAGTATACCACTAAATGGTGTGAAATCCCAGTAAATTCCTGTAGTTTGCTTATTAGCTTGGCGATGATTTAGAATAATGAAAAACGCTCATGCTGATGAAGACCTGACTTAAGTAAGGACTCATATTGCTAGTGGAAGTGTAGATTGACATAACCCTTTTGGACGCCAATTTGGAAATTCGTACTAATGTATGTTTCACCAAGTAATTCCATATCTAGAAATACTTTCTGAGGGAATAATCAGAAAATATGCCAGGAGAAATATACAAAAAATGTTTCTGGAAAGATTACAAACTATTTAAATGAATTTCAGTGGGGAATTTGTTAAATATATTGTGGTACAGCCATACTCTGTGGTCACTGAGAATGATGATGTAGATATATATTTTTGTTTACATGGAAAGATTTTTGAAAATATATTTTTAATAAAAATACAAATCGATTTGATATGTTTAAAAAACAAGCACATTTATTTGTGTGCATGTGTATGCTTCTCAAAGACTATTCTAAAATATCAACAGTGTTATTCGTGGGTAGAAGGATTATAGGTAGTTAAAATACATGTGTTTTCTCTGTTATCTGTTTTCGGATTTTAAAAACACATTTGTTTTTATTTTTCAATTATATCGTAGTAAAACTGGAAAATATTAAGCCATTTTCCAAAATAAAAAATATAAAATTAGTTTGTAAGTGCTCATTTTAAAAAAATCAGAAAGGTAGATGTAAGACTAAAAAGCAAAGAAAATTATCCATAGTTCTACAGTCCTTCTTTGCCTTCAAGTCTGAGCATTCTGATTAATATTAAACCTTTTTTTATAGAAAAATAGGAACTAAAAATAATCTTTAGCACTTTATGTGAGAATTCATTCAGGAAATGTGCTTTGTTGCAAGAATAGCTGTTAAAAATGTATTTGCAACTCGCATAATTTGTTTTATCCCTGGTCATTCTATACTGATTCCTGTTGATTCCACAGCTCCACAGTGAGACGTTTTCCCCCTGTATGCGTTGAGCTCTTTCCTTGATTTTCAATATTCCTCCTCTGTCTGTGATTAGGAGTTTCCCTTCAGTCCTGACCCTCGAGCTCCGCCCCCCCCCATGTTGACCTCCAGTCTTTTTTGTTTGAACATGTCCCTATCTAGAGAGTAGTTATGCATAGTTGCAACTATTCAAGAGAATATTTACAAAAATTTGAATAAAGATATGTTTTATCTCCAAATATTGGTTGCACTGGTGATTAAGAATCTGAATCTGTTGACCAGTTTTGCCTTAGAGAAATGTCCATGCTATATTTCGCTATGGTAGCTCTCCTTTGGGAGAAATGCAGAAGCCTACGTCTCGTATTTCTAAGATAAAGGTGTTCAGCAAGGCTTGTAGGAACATCACTTAGAATTTGACTTACTTTAATGATTCCTTTCCCATTTCCTGAGCGATATGCTGACTGTACCAATATGGCGGAAGTTTATGCCAAGGATTTCTGATGCACCGACTTCATGTTTAGTCAGTGTGTGGATTTCTGTATCAGCAGCTCATCCACTGCAGTGTTGAGGAGTGAGGCAGTGCTGTTGATGCTGTGGCTCCAGCTGCCCTTTCCACGCTGGGTTTTGGTGAGCCAGTCTTCCTCGAACCTCCCTCTTGACACGACCCTCAGATACGGAACTCTGAAGCAGCCATTGGTGGGCGTGGTCTCTTTGATGGGCGTGGTCTCTGAGCTGACCTCCCCCCGCCAGGGCCGGGAAGGCACTGCAGTGAACTTAGTGAGAGTGACACAGCCCTCAACTGTGTGTGTCTCACCTGTGGCTTACAGTGTCTTTGCCATAGCAAATGGCTTTGCCGTGGAGTCGTCTTTCTCCTACTTCTCTGCTTGCACAACTACTTTTTCTTGTGCAATTCCACTTTGTTCCCAAGGATCTGTAGAATTCACTGAATCTTCCAAGTCCAAAGGATGAAATCTGGTCAGTCCTCTCTCTTCCATTCAGTTCTTTATCCAAGATGGCATTAAGGAGGTTGCCTTGCTTGTTTAATTCTTAGTTGTTATTGTTATGATAGATAATAGCTATTTTATTTTAAAAATAGCTGACTTTTTATGATGATTATGGTTTTTAGGAACACAGCACTCTGGCGATGCCACTGAATGTTTTCATTAAGTGGGAGGCGCTAGGAGAAAGGAATTTAAGAGAATGCTTCAGAGAGAATTTTAAAAAATAGTTCTTGAGTCGACAATCCTACTCTGTTCTATGTAGCTATCTTCTTTCCATGCAGTTATACACAACACTGGGAGGGCTGCTTCCAACACTGGCACCAAGCGGTCAGTTTTTCCACTCTCTATCCCAGAAAAGATCAGGAAGTGCAATAAGGTTCATGAAAATTTAAGCTTGAAGTTTAGAAAACGCAAAACAACCCAAGCCCTCAAACATTCAGTTTGGTTTGAATGTTGGACAAAGGCTCGCTCTGCAGCTCGTGGAGTCATTCCAATTTAAGGGCTGTAGTAACTTCATTTCAGGGCTAGTGATGAGGAAATTATGAAACCATAACTTGGATCTCAATTTAACAAAACCAAGAAACAAAAACACTTACGGGGGAATCTGCATGGGAACAGGGGCCTGCCTAACCCCAACTGCTGCTATTTTACTGTGGCAGCTCCTCTTACTACAGGGATTATAAGACCACCCTTTCCAGTTTCTCTGGAAAGAGCTGACGTTTGAAAGTGACAGAGTAGCCTGCATCCCATTTGTAAGCCACCTCCCCATGTGCACAGGGGGGAAGATCCTTCATAGGCGATTAAATCCATCAGAGGTAAGGCGCGTCACGGTGACTTCTCTTGTGGTCAGCTTGTGTTTCCAAAGCCAACCCAGGAGAGTAACCATAGCTCCTTACCTAGCTGACTTCTGAAACAAATTTTCCACTTCAGAGAGAGCCCAATAATTTTAGGGTCTAAACTCCTTGGATGCAATTTCTTTGTTCCAGGGATAAGAATTCAATCTAATGACTGTTTATTGAGTGACTTAATTATATTGGCATAGAGGAATCTATTCTAAGTAGAGGGACACAGCATTAAAAGTGTCCTCAAAGGTCTTATAGATCAGCAATAAGCAACAATGAAGACATCACAGAATGAAAACAAATATGAAAAAAGGATTCACTTGGAAATAACTTCAAATATTTCAGTTGATTTCTAAACAAACTCAATAGAGTATCTCACCTCTTTTACAATTAATCATTTATCAAGTATTGCAGAGCAAAATAACATTAAACCTCAAGCTCTGCAGATGTGGAAGAAAGCTTTGAGGGGCAACGAATCAGAGGCCTGATGCAGCAGTGAAGCATGAGAACTCAAAGGATTTTAGCCAGGTGTGGTATGCATACCTGTAATCCTAGCAGTTGGGAGGCTGAGGCAGGATGATTGCCTCAAATTTGAGGCCAGTTTAGGCTACACACTGAGTTCAAGACCAGCTGAAACTACGTAGTGAGACTGTCTCAAAAGAAAAAGTGCTTGAAGATTTTAGAATGATTTGTGGGTCTCAGAGCATCCAGAGATACTGGGAATTTAACTTAGTATGATTCAGCTGGAGACTGATTTGCCAGATATTAGAAGTGATTAATTGACAAAGGTCCAGCTAGTAAGTAGCATAAATATTCTCCCAAAGTATCTGTATTCTTATCAAATTAGCTGGTTCTCTTTTTTTTCCATTAAGTTTATTGGTACATTTTAGGTATAAAATACAGTTACATTCATCATTGGGATCTTGTACCTTTACATGAGTATCTTGGTTCCTATTTTTTTCCCCTTCCCCTGCCCTTCCTTCACCCCCTCCACCCTTCTTTATTTGCAAAGACTTTATTTACATTTTTTTCCTTTTCTCATATGTTTTCTTTTCCCTTCCCCTACCCCTCCCACTTCCTCTACCCCTTTAGACCTTTTCTTCCTATTGCACAATATCAGTTATACATTTTTAAAATTACAATATCAAGATCTAGAAGACATTACCACAGATTTTACAGAATTTAAAAGGATGTAGAAAGCATGTTATACAAATCTTTTTTGAAATAAAATCTGACGACTTCTAAGAAGGACCTTGAAAGACAAATTAATGAAACTGACTCTGGAGGAAATATAAAATTTGAATAGCACCTATTAAAGAAAGTATATTCCTCACTTGAAAACCTACCCATATGATAACAACAGGCTCATATACATTTCACCTGATGAATTATATCAAATATTTAAAGCAGAAAAAAGAAGGAACACTTCTCCCCTCATTTTAGGAAATCAACATTGTGCTAATACTAAAACTGGATAAAGATAATAGAAGAAAAAAGTATGAACATAGATAAAAATTTGTTTAACAAAGCAAACTATTAGAAGTCAGATCTGGCAGTAAGTAGAAAGTGGTTTTATTATAGGGATGGCAGTGTTGGTTCAGCATTGGAAGATCCACCCCCAAAAGTCATCATTTTAACAGAGGAAAGGAAAAAGCCATATGGTCCTGTCACTAGTTGGAGAAAAAGTATTGGACTAAATTCCACAGTTGTTCATGGTAAAAGCTATCAGGAGACTAGATGTAGAACAGAACCTTCTCAACAGATAAGCCATGTACTCTATACTTCCAGCAAAAACATCTTATATGAATAGAGAAGATACAATCATATCTCCCTAAGGTGGGGAACAAGGGCAAATATGCCTACTCTTCATCCATCCATTAAACTTTGAAACATAGGCCCAAACCAAAATAGTCTGGCAATAAAATGACACAATTAGGATAGGATTGGCAAGGTAGAAGTAAAATCTTTATATGTAGATGAAATGATCATCTACAGAGAAAATACTAAGAAATCTCTAGGAGCCCCTAGAACTTGTACTTGAATTTAGCAGGATTAGAAAACACAAGGTATATATAAAAATTTAGGTCTATGTATACTTGCTATAAATGAAGAATTGGATATTGAAATTTTAAAAGTTATGTAGGAGTACAAAGGACCTAGAAAAGTAAAAAGAAAAAAAAACAGTGTTGGACATTTATTACCTAATTTTAAGACTTCCTCTAAAGCTACAGTAATCAAGGCAGTGTTGGTGTAAGGAAAGACACATAGATCATTGGAATAAAACAGAGAATCTAGAAATAGAACCACACATATATGGTCCACTGAGTTTTGAAAGATTATTTAACATTAACATTTTATAGAACATAAACTCAATTCAAGAGCAGAGGAAAAGATAGTGTTTTCAGCAAATGGCACTAGAACACCTGGTGTCTGTATGTAAAAAATTAACCTCAACCCTTTTATGTATTTTCTATACATAAAATAACTTGAAAGGATCTATGAACCTAAATATGAAAGACTAAAACTATAAAACTTTTAAGAAGAAATTATAAGGGAAAATGTTTATGAATTTAGGTTAGGCAGGAATTTTCTTCTTTTTTTTTGGTCCCAGGGATCGAACTTGGGTCCTTCTGCTTGCACAGCAGGTGGCAAAACCACAGAGCTAAATCCCGGCCCCAAGAATTTCCTAGAATATAAAAACCATGATGTATAGAAGAAAAAAATTGATAAATGAGATTCTATCAAAATTTGGAACTTTAAATAACATCATTACGAAAATGAAAAGTAGTCCTTAAACAGACCATATTTATACACTTGATCTTAGCCAAAAGGCCGAGAAGCGATGGGAGACCATATTTATAATGCATATAACCTAAGACCAGAATATATAAAGAACTCTTACAGCTCATTAATAGACAACCCAATTAAAAAGTAGACACAAGAAGATGATGAATAGCTAGTACAGCACAAGGAAAGGTGTGCAACACTAGAATCAGAAAAATACTAATCAGTACAATAACAAAACTGAATTATACACTCATTAGGGAGATGAAGTTAAAAGTTTTAAAAGAACAAATGTCAGCTTAGGTGTGAACCAGTTAGAACTTACTAATACTGCTAATGTGAATGTAAAATGATAAAACCATTTTGGAAAACAATGTAGAAATTTCTTATATTACTGTAAAGAACCAACAGTTCTGTTCTTGAGTTTTTACTTAAGAGGAATGAAAACACATGTTCACAATAGATTTGTACATACGAGTTGACTATCCCTTATCTGAAATTCTTGGGACTGGAGTGTTTCAGATTTTCATTTGAAATCCACTTGATCTGCAAAGAGAATAGCTACTCCTGCTTTTTTTGGGGGGGGGGGGCGCGGTTCCTGTCACATGGAGTATTGTTTTCCACCCTTTAACTTTCAGTCTATGAGTTTCCTTTGGAATTAAGTGTGTTTCTTGTATGCAGCAAATTGTTGGATCTTGCTTCTTGACCCATTCTGCCAGTCTATTTCTTTTGATTGGTGAATTGAGACCATTAACATTGATGGTTATAACTGATACATATTGACTTATCCTTGTCATGACTTTTTCAGTTTGTTGAATTCTCCCCCTTTGCATTTAATTTCTTGTTGCACCTGACGGATTCCTTCTGTTGGGCTTCCTGGGGTTGTGATCCTCATTGTCTCTTTCTAGGATATTGTCTAAAATTTTTTGGAGTGCTGGTTTGGTATTCATGAAGTTCCTAAGGTGCTCTTTGTCATGAAAGTATCTTGTTTCTCCATCAATTTTGAAAGATAATTTTGCAGGGCATGTCAATCTGGGTTGGAGTTTGTTTTCTTAGGGCTTGAAATACAACACTCCAAGCTCTTCTTGCCTTGAGGGTTTGCATTGAGAAGTCTGCTGTGATTCTGATGGGCTTTCCTTTGTATGTGACTTGTTTCTTTTCTCTCTAACTGATTGTAGAATTGTGTTCTTCCGTTGGGTTTCTGGAATCTTAACTGTTATATGCCTATGTGTACATTTTTTTTTTTTTGATCAAGGCTAGTTCAAGTCCTATATGCCTCACTTATCTGTATGTCAAGTTCTTTCCCCCTGCTTGGGAAGTTTTCTGCCATCACTTCTGTGAACAGTTTTTTTATGTCATGTGCACTCTCTCCTGTTTCTTCGTTAACTCCAATCAGTCTTATGTTATTATTCTTTGCATGGTTTAGCAGCTGCTGGATTGATTTCTCGTGGTCCCTTACAATTTTGAAGCAACTTTTTTTCCTGGTCACTAATAGCAATCTTATCTTCTATATCTGAAATTCTGTCCTCACATTGGCTCATTCTGCTGCATAGACTTTCAATGGAGTTTTTAATCTCCTGGAAATCTGTTTGCATCTGTTTTATGGATTCCATTTGTTTCCTATCTTGGGATTCCATCATGTTTCTCAGTTCTTCTATTTTTTTTTATCTGTGTCCTCTCTAGATTTATTAATCATGTCTTGCACTTTGGGTACAATCTCTGCTGTTATCCGAGAAATTATTTCTGGTTTCATTTTTTCCAGATCTTCTTTTGTTGCCAGTTCAGAGAGTCCAGGTGGTTGAGTATCACAGTGTTCCATCTCATTTCCCTTTGGGATTGTTTTAGGTGATCTGGAAGTCTGGTTTTGAAACTTGTTATGTGTCTTCTCATTTCAAGGGGTGGTGGTGGTGGCAGTTGCTGCTGGCGTCCACGCATCTCACCTCCTCTGTGCTGGTGGGGGTGGTACGGCAGCCCAGAAGCCTCCTCCTGTTTGCTGGGAGTAGCTCACCTCCTCTGTCTAGCTGGTTCTTTTAATTGCGAATATCTTTAGTGATTTTAGTTCAAGTACACCAAACATTCACCATCCTCCTAAGTAATTGCTTCTATTATGTGTAATCATTGCTGTGAAATATGAACTAGTTCACATGAAATATATGAGTCACAAGGCAATGAAATGTGGTTAATGATATTTGCTGTAACTTGAAATTTTTCTTTTTTGTATTTCTTTACAAATAAAATATTGTTTGAAATATTATGCTCTGATGACATCAATATCTAATCCCTTTCCCTCTTTACTGTTGCACTTTAGAACTCTAGGAAGCAAGTGTGCTTCTTAGAATGTAAATACATCTAGCTGACTTTTTAAAATTGGAGATATCTTAGAACTATTTTGTGAATGAATAATGATGCAATAGTGACTATAGTTAACAGTTGAACTAGAGGCATATAACATTCTTTAGTAACTTGAAATTATAAAACTTGATTCTGAATAATTATCTGTGCTGAGTAATCAATAGATATCTTGTAGAGTTCTGTACTTAGGAGTGAACCAGTGGTTGAAGAAATGAAATAAACCTGGATGTATTGAGTCCTACTATGTGGCAGGGACAGTCAGTTCCAGACAAGGCGATGAGAAGACCTCTTCGCTGGGCTTAAACATAGAGATAAAGTAGGTGAGTAGTGGGAATGGCAACTTGAAATGTGGGTTGAAACCAGATTTTGGAAGGCAAAGCCAAGGAGTCTGGGCTTTGTTGTGTAGACACAAAGGCCTGGTCTAAGTTTCTGTTATATTACTTAGTAATAAGTGTTAGGGGGTAATTTATATATAAGTGACAGTTGGAGTTGAGGAGGTAGAGGAGGTCACCAAAGGGCTTAGAAGTATTTGAAATGGAAGAGAAAATATCTGGAGATATCATCTGTAAGATCCACTCACAGGTAGGTGATGAAAGGTGGAAAGAAGACAGTGAAATAGACAGGAAAGAAAGCAACTGAAGGACAAGGAAGGGAACTAGAAGACAGCGGAATCACAGAAGTCAAACAAGTGAAGATCTTTAGTCATGGTCGTGACTGGCAGTGTCTCATGTGCTACAGGCTGTGCAGAAGAGAAATGGAAAAGCCATTGATCTCAGCAAGTACACGTGTTGGAGCCAATTGAGAACAATTTTCACAGAGCAGCAAGAGCAGAGCCAGACTATGAGAAACAAAGAGGCGTGGTAGTGAGAAGGTGGAAGCAGCC
Organism: Heterocephalus glaber; assembly: GCF_053883595.1. Classification (NCBI taxonomy): domain Eukaryota; kingdom Metazoa; phylum Chordata; class Mammalia; order Rodentia; family Bathyergidae; genus Heterocephalus; species Heterocephalus glaber. The sequence continues at coordinate 19,386,211 of NW_028258357.1, forward strand.
AGTGTATACAGCTCCTGGGGGAGAAAGGAGAAAGAGGAACAGTAGCAAGATGCATCCAGGCCCTCCTTTTCCAACGCCCTGTACCCCAGGGATCTGGCTCGTGCACAGTTGCTGGTTCTGTGCCAACAACCTTCCAGCACTGTCACTCAGGGTCAGACCTCGCTCCTAGCTCCCATGTAGTAACAACTGTATTCGAGTATCAAATGTGCACTTCAACTTCGGCCATTAAACTCAGGATCTTCCCTGCCCACTGTAAAAGCATAGCGAACTATAAAGAAACATAAACCAGCAACAACCAGTTCCTCTCCCAGTGTCCTATCTCAGTCACCATTACAAAGTCTGGGGGCTCACTCTAGAAACCTTGATATCTCCTTCCCTTTCATTCTCATTTAACCTGTCACCAAATCCGGTGGACATATTTTCTCCATAACCACGGCTGCCCTGGTTGGAGCTGCCGTCACCTGGACTGACTCAGTACCTTTCCACGTGGGCCCTCATGGAGCCCAGGGTGGTCCTTTTCATCCACACATCCAGTCATGGCCACTCCCCTGTTTAACACCTTCTAATGGCCTCATACTTCCTTCAAGTGGAATGATGTTTGTTAGACTGGAGCCACTAACAGTATATGGAGGGATCCGGGATGCACTGAGAAGCTAACAGAGGAACCAGCCTGACAAGTTTTTGAGTGAAGAACATTAGAATGGATAGGGGACTAGGATGGCAGATCATTCCAATTTGGGGAACATCGTGTGCCAAGGTAGAAAGCAGGAAGTGTTTAGGAAGAGGAGAGAAGTTCATGCTGGGTGTTCTTAGATGTCCAGGGTCGGGAGTAGCTGTCGACACCAGATTGTGGCAGTCTTTTCCTGTTTAAATCTTTTGGAGGTTTCTAAATCAAAGGATAATGTGAAGAGCCAGCCTTTTTTGTTGGATAACAAAGTGGGGAACATGGGCTAGGACTGAGGGGAGGGAGATCAGTTCCGAGCCTGGCACAACAACCCAAGAAAGCTGAAAGAGGGCTAGACAGAGGCTGTGAGACTGGAGGGAAGTAAAGGAATGGAGAGACATTTAAAGTAGGATCCACACAAGAAATGCAACACTCGCTTAGAGACCTCCATGTACAATGCTATTGTGTGTGGGTTTATGTGCAGTGCTTACTGTGGCCCTAAATTGACATGTTATTCTGTGTTCTCACACTCTGAAGACTGTATTTTTTCCCATATGTAAAATGTACTGGAGATAAATTTAACAGTTTGTGCCCTAGTCAGAGGTGCATTAAATTCCATCACAAGTGGGTACAATGACACTCATCTATAATCTCAGCTACTCAGGAGGCTGAGGCAGAAGGATCATCAATTGGAGGACAGCCTGGGCATCTTCATGAGACATGAGGCCCATTTAAAAATAAAAAAAGGGCTAGAGATATAGCTCAGTGATATAGGACTTGCCTAGCAAGTATGAGACACTAAATTCAGTCCCCTGCATTTCAGAGTTTAAAAAAAATCATCCCAGTAAGAGTATTTTAAAGAATTTAGATATCTTGGTCCCCCACAGTTCTTCCTCTCAGAAATGTTGTAAAGTTGGTCAAAATGTCTAGCTGGTCTCAGTTTAAGTTCTTCATTTGCAAGATGAGGGAGCTGACTAGAATCATTAGATGAGCTCCAAGTTCCTTCAGGTTCCTTGGTCCCAGTATGAATTTCTAGGGTATTTCTCTAATTTAGCTGATGGGCTTGAATCTTCCTAGCAGGGAGCAGACTGCTCCACAATTTCTTAAGGACATAACCATCCATAGACTAGTAGTCTATGGAGTATTCTGAAGGACGCTTTAAGACCCAATTTATCTTAGAAAATGCTTTGTACTTATCATCCTTTTAGAAGACTTTTATAATCTCTCATAGCTGAGTGTGAAGAAAAAAACTAATAGTTAATAAAATATGTGGTGAGTTTTAGTTCTAGTTGGTGTGCTCTCTTCTCTACCCAAGTCTTCTCAACCAGGAAAAGGTTAAAAGAAGCTTCATTGTCCAATCTTTCTTTAACTTTAAGAATTTGTATAGACTTATGCATTTTTTCTTGAAGTACAATCCATTTCAGAAGGCTGGTGCAATGGTTTAGTTAGTGTTCCTGAATGGTCCTTGTGTTCAAAGCTTGATTCCCATTCCATGACACCACTGGGAGGTGAAGGAACCTTGAAGATATAGGGCCTGGTGAGAGGTATTTAGGTTATTGGGGATGTGGCCTTGCAGGGGATGGTGGGATCCCAGTTTATTCCTTTTATCTCTTTTGATCCTGGCCATGAGATGAGTCGTATTTACTCTGCCATGGTCACTTCCATGATGTGCTACCTTGCCACAGACCCCAAAACAATGGGTATAACCAGTCGTGGACTGAAACTTCCAAAAATGTGAGCTAAAACAAACCTCTTTGTGATTTATCCCAGGTATTTGTGATAGTAATGGAAAGTTGACTGACACAGGAAATTGAACTGAGAAATAGGGTGGTCTTGCTGTTACTAAATATCTGAAGGTGTTGGAAGGGTTTTGGTATGAGTTTGCAGGAGTTGATTGGGAAAAGTTTGGAGGAGTGGTCTAAGGAAAGCCTAGAATACTCTGGGCTCTAAAAAGCTTCAGAGTCAATTCTGGTGAGAGCTCAGAGGGTCAGAATGCTGATAGGAAGGCGGCAGTATAAGCCAGGCTGATGAGGCTCCAATGGAATGAGCGTGTGAGGCTGTCTGTGTTACACTGTGGCAAAGAATTTAGCTGCATTTTGTCTGTACTCTGAGACTTTGTGGAAGACTTAAAGGTGAGATTGCAAGGCTACACAGCACTCAGGCAGTGGCATGGGTATGACTGGCTGCTTTTAGCCAAATTTACAAAGAATCGGGAGCAAAGATGAGCAGAGCAGAAAGATTTAAATAATTTTCAGCATGGATGGAAAAGGAGCAAATGTAAAGGTGTGGCTGCAGAGATACAGTTATTACTTTGCACTGGATAGTATAAGGGATGCCTCCAGGGAATCTAAGGAGTCTATAAGGTCACCCCACCCATCACAGGCTCAATGATGTAGAAATGCAAATTTTTCTCAAAGGGTGATTTGAGAAAAGATCTTCAGGGTACCCTAAACTGTATGTCCAGAGGCACCAAAGGATCCCTTTGTTATTCAATCAGCAAAGCACTCAGAGGAGACTGCAGCTATGATTCAAGTGGCCCAGGTGCAGTTCACACTGATGCCAGACCTTTGCATCATTCCCATGATGCTGGTTTTGCAGGTATGCAGACTACAAGACTTATATGGCCTCTAGCAAGGTTTCAGAGGAAAGCCTGGGTGTCCAGGCTGTATGACCTGGGGTTAGAGTCCCTGAAAGTAGCCTCTGCTGGGTTTTGTCTTTCTTTGGTTCAATTCCTCTTTGCCATTTTCCTGTTCTTCTCTTTCAGAATGGGAAATTTTACTTTGTGCCTGTCCTACCATTGTATCTTAGAAGTATGTAACTTTTTCTTTTTTGAGTTTTATAGGAGACTCTGGACTTGAACTTTTGAATAATCATGGAAGAGTGAAAACTTTCAGACTCTGATGATGGACTGGATGCAGTTTGCACTGCAAGATGAAGATGACTTTGAGGGTCCAGGGGTGAAATTCTATGGAGTGGATAAATGTCTCCCAAAGACCCATGTGCTAAAGGAGGGGCCACCTGCTCACGGCACTACTGGCAGGTGGTGGAGCTGTTAAGAGTGGAGGCCAATGAGAGGTCTTTAGGTTATTGGGGGATGTGCTCTCAGGGACTCAGTGTGACCGGGGTCTCTTTTTCTTCCTCTGTTACATCTTGGCCATAGGATGAATGGTTTTTGCTCTGCCATATGCTATAGTCATGATATGTGTTGCCTCATTCAGGTCCAAAAGCAGTGGCCCAGCTGATGGAGGGGGGCCTGAAACCTCCAAAATTGTGAGCCAAAATAACCCTTTTCTCTCTAAGTTATTTTGGGTATTTGTTATAGAAATGGAAAGTTGACTAATAGTTGGAGATATATACACACACACACACATAATTTTTTAAAATTTTAATTTAACAAATTTTAGGCTCTTACCATTGTGAGAAGGAAGGATGGGTAAAGAAATGAGCCAAGATGAATAAAGCATAGTTTCTGTCTTCAGGGAAGTGCATTATTTAATAGCAGGAGCTAGAGTATTGACAAATACTCTCAGTGAGCTCATGAAAGGACAGCACAGAAGGAGGAAGTGCTAAGGGTGGGATCAGTGTGATTATTCCAGTCTTAGGCTTGCAAATGGAAATCCCTGTGTTCTGGGAATTGCTGTTCCTAAACTCTGCTTGAGCAGATGGATATTAGTGTGAATATCCCAGACCTTGGATCTTACATCATTGATCAACTTGTCCTCAGCCCAAGTATATCAGGGATTTTAGTCAATCTTATTACCCAGTTTATATCATAGCACATTATGCATATGAGATACAGAGGACTAGCTCCCTGCAAAGAGTTGATTTGGTTGTAAATGCACATAGTTTAAATTTTTGGCAAGGTCAGAATGAAAGCTTTTGTGAAGTTATGAAATTGTGGCAACATATTGTCAACTGTGGTGCTGATAGAGAAGGCACTAGCTGAGTTAGTACAGTACTTAGCAGGCAGACAGGCACACTGACATAAACAAGTGATCAAGATGCAGACTAAACTAAGGACTGATAAAGGCCTGAGGGTTCTCAGAGTCATTATGGGAATTATATTCATTACGCACATCATATCCAACTCTTGGGTGAGTGTCATTAGATTTCCTGGGCTGAATTTACCAAGGTGGCAGAATTAGATTTCTAAAGATAGGGCATTTATGTCATTCAGAGTGCTTGCTGAAATATCCTTGCTTTTTAATTCACTCTTCTGAAAGATAACTATGTTTTCTGGTTGTGAACCTGTGTTCTTTCCTGTTTTCTCTTTGTACTCTGAGGGTAAATAACTGTAGGTGAAATAAACCTGAAAGAGTCATAAATGAAACAAACTTTAGGTTTAGAGAGTTTAAGGAAGCTAGTAAGCCAGGAAATGAGTGTGTATGTGTGTGTGCATGTGTGTGCTTGCAAACTTGGCATTATATTTTGCCTTCAAGTAATTATGGAATCCATTGACAAGTTTGTTTAACATAGGGAAAAATTTGTCTAAATTGTAACAACAGTTTTTTTCTCACTAGGTTTTTAAGTTAGAGCAATCCCACAAGTAACTTTCAAGACATGTGACCTGAATAAGGGCATTCAAAAGTCTAAGCCATTGTAAGGTTTGTTTCTATTATCTATAACTGTCCATCCCCTGCCACCCTAGTGTGCACGTTAATGCCTTGTGTTTGAAGAATCTTTTGTTAAAATTTATTATGGGGCAGAAACAGTGTACTAATAATATTAACTCACACTCAAGAGCTTAATTTGTGCCCAGCTTTGTGCTAAGCACTCTACATCGGCTTTCTTAGTTATTATTTATAATATCACACACATATGTGTTTAAACACATATGTGTATAAACACATATGTGTATATGTGATTTATATTATACGACATATGATACAGTAGCCTTATAATCACGTAACACTTATGAGGCTGGTACCATTGTTGATTACTTTTAAAATTTCCCATATTTTAACACTGCAGTTGGAATATGTTCTACAATCAGCACCATCTTCCAGGCATGATTTGGAGTATTTTTTCTCTCACTGTGGCATGAGAGTCAGGGTGAGCCCAGCAGTAAGAGACCGTCATGAGTTAGATTTCATATGATCTGAGCCCCCCTTTACCTAATCTGACCTGAAAGGAAGTAAAGACATGCAGAAGTTGACTAAGCTGCCCGAGATCACAGACCTGGCAAGGGATTCGGCCAGGACTCTACATGGCGTGCAGTGCAGTCCAGGACAGGGCTACACTACAACCAGCGCCATGCAGCCGCTGGGAACCTACTGGTGCTTCTGAAGGCTTCTGCAAAGGGCTGTTTCAGAAAATCCATCTCTGCAGAGTTGTGCACTCAGAGAAGCGGAGTAGGGAGGAGAGGGGTCTGCAGGGTCCATAGTGAACTCTCAAGCGAGGGACCCAAGGCACCCAGGGTAATCATGAGCAAAATGCACCCTAAAGGAAAAGAAAAACAGCAGGGACATAAAGAAGCCCTGCAGGTGGAGACCACCATGTCACTGTTCATGTCCAGGTCTGCATGTGCAAATACTTCTCTGTGGTATATGGAAAGAAATGCTCATGTACAAGCAAGAGTTACGTGCCTGTATCTGTACACATTCCTCTATCTATCTATCTATCCATCTATCTATCTATCTAGAAAGTGAGAGCGACAGGGAGTTGTATTTATTGTACTCTTTGAAGCAAATAGTACACTAACAACCACTTTCTTTTTTTTGGTACCAGGGATCGAACTCGGGACCTTGCACCTGCAAGGCAGGAGGCAGGACCACTGAGCTAAATCCCCGGCCCCAATAACCACTTTCTTAGCCTGCAATTAGAATTTAAATCTGCAGCTATTATGCTTTTTCATCTGCTCCCCTCCCCCAGGGCCTAGTTCAGTTCAAGCATGTCTAGAATACATGAATAATAACCTTCTCTCTTTACCTCAAATGCCACACAGAATCTGGAAGCGTAGTTGCTTAGAAGAAGGATGTGTTAAGGTAGGAGGGGGAGACTTGAAAGGCCGTGTCAGCTGCAGAAATGACAAAGAGCGCTGCACTTTGTATTCCTGCTTGTCCAGCAGTGAGGTAGGCAAGTGAAAGTGTCAGAGCCCAGCGCTCTGCTGTTCTGCTTCCAGCAGGCGAGAGCCAGGGGCTGGACGCCAGGGAGGATGCTCTGTATTCCTCCCTGTCAGCCTGGCAGCCCTGCACACTGTCTGCACACACACAGGCACATGCATATGCACACATGTGCGCACACAGACCCAGTGTATTCTTTTGCCTGTGCGTCTAGTCAGCTCAAATGGGTCGACTCGTGTTTTGGCTTCTAAAGCAAACCAGACTCTCTGGCTCACTCTACCTGCAAGCTTTTGGCCTGCTTGGGCAGAGCGAAGTGGTTTGAGTTTCTGAGAACAAATAATTAGGCTCTAGGAAAAGGCCAGGGTTATACAAAACCCACGTGTTTCTGTGCCTGTGGGTTCTGCATCTTGGTAAAAAGGAAAACAAAGTTAGAGAAGGGCAGTGTGGGCTCTGTGGGCTCCGACGGGATTTTCCCTTTGTTGTTATCAGGGCATTTATTTTTGTTGTTCGGGATATGATAAAGAGAGGGCTTTGTGCTTTTGAGTTCTGCCTCCTTCTAGACAGCAATATACATTTTGGTCGCCGAATTGTTGCTGTGGATCAGTAAGTGGGCCTTGTCCTTGTCACCTGCCCTTACTCATGGCCCCCAGGCAGTGAAGGTCCCTCGTCAGCAGTTCCACGGCTCGGTGAAGCTGACATTCACTTATTGTAGGAAACATACTCCACCATCTTTTTACATACTTCTTCTTCTTCTTTTTCATGCCATAAAATCTTGGACCCTGTGTCGTCAAGGAATCACTCAGTAATAACAAAGACTGACTGGAAGCACTGACCAGTCCAGCGGTTTTTGGTGACAGTGAACAGTTGGCGACATAAAAACCTTCTCTCTTTACAGCATGCGGGTATAGTGTTGAAACTAATTTTTAAGTGGTTTTAAAATAGAGCAGCAGTGTCTCTTTCTGGGCATCTTTCCTTTGTCAAGGACACAACATTGAGAAATTCTTCTCTATTAATCCTATCAAGGCCTTTTTCCAAATAATGTTACCTTGCCCTACTTGTTTGTTACTATACTATATTCAGGTACCTTTCAGCGAGTTACTTACATTTCCCCAAAGGTACCCGGTGGTATTACATCTACAGAAGTTACAGACATTTAATTTCATAAGCAAAGTGCCGCCTTGTCTTGAAGCTTGGCTCGAGGTGGACAGAGAAGGCAGAGGCATCAGAACTCCTGTCCAGGGCAAAATGAAGCATAAACCTTCTTCCCCAGTGGCGGAGATCTTGATTTCCTGAAGATGAAGCTGGGAAGGGAGCGGTGGTCCCCCGAGGGACCCTGCTTCCCTTTGCCAATCTCATTTACCAGGTGAGAGCTGGGGATTTGGGGGTCACCAGTGTCACCATGAGTTACTGAAAGGATTAAAAGACACTGAGCAGAAAGATGGCAGAAGACCAGCTGATGGCTGGGTCACTGCTCATGCTACAGGTCAAGGAGATGAGGGCAGAGGAGAGTGAAAACAATCCATGTGAAGGGTTATGTGAAGTTAACTAGACAGTCAATATCTGACTCCTACCCCCAGGCAACTTTTTATAGGCTAATCATAAGTCCTTAACTAAAAAAACAAAAAAGACAAATCTGTGATGGAAATGTGAATTAAGACCATTACTTAGTAGGTAGAGAACTCAAGAAATGTATTTTATCTTCTTTTTTTGTTTATCTTTATCCTTTCCCTTTTCAAGCTACACACAAAAGCTCTTCTATCTTTAGAAGATTCTGGCTTACTTTATTAATTGGAATCTTTCCTTTTTCTTTTGGTTTCTAGGAAGATAGCAATACCTTTTGAAACTTGGTAGTGATGAAACAGAAGGAAGTAGAATAAACATCAAAATTTAAAGATTTGGAAATAGGCCCTGAACATATTCCTTCCTATTATAAGTGCAATATCATAACTCAATGATGATTTAATAATTGTGAATTTTGTGACTTCCAATATGTTTGTTTTGCTTCTTTCTTTTGAATGCCAGAGAGTTTTGCTTGGGTCCTTCCACACTTGACTTGGCCTGATTCCCAGTGATGCTGCATGGTAACCAGCTTGGGCTTTGTACTTTCCACTGGGGTGCTGACAGTGAACAGGGAGGCAATGCCAACAGAGCCCACCAACAAAGGCCATCTTTCACCCGAAAAAACATGATGAGTTATGAGGTTCTGTTGATGGGGTTACTCTCATAATTATGGAAAACTTCTGAAATGTGATTGCATGGCCTTCATATAGCTGGGATGATAGACTTGTAAACCATGACGCTGGTGGGACAGAGAGGAATAAGAAGCCTCAGGATGCTGCTGAAATCTCTAGGGGAAGTGCCTGACCCATGCGGGGCAGAGGATGAGCTAAGCTTTCCTTCACGTGGTGTCCTGAACCGGGAGCTGAAGGACAGGGTCTTGGGCAGCTCCCTTTCAATCTCTCCTGTCCCTGTCCCTGCCCCTGGTCCTCAGAACACAGAAAGGACTGGGATGCCTCCCATGCTCTACCAGGGGCTCTTCCACCAGGCTGAGGACAGAGAAGGAGGGCAAATAAACCCCGCTGTCTGGCTCACTCTTCACTCCACTTGCTCTGTGCTTAGACTCCAGCTCCCAGTCATGTTTTGATACCTGGCCTTCTAGACTTTCTCCATTATTTTGTATCTAACTGGATCTTTCTTGGTTTAATATTTCACTTAAAATCCCTTCTGCCTTTGTATTTTCCCTCCCTGGAAAAATTCTGATTGTTTTCTTTCCAATTGTCTCTCTACCTCTGTCTTAATCCCATTCCCCAGAGTTCGCCTCTAGTAATCTTTTGATAAATGGTCTTCCAGACTTCCTCAGTTACTTTCCATGCTAACTGGAATCCTAGGCTGTAATAGCTGGAAAGAGCCTTGTTGATAATCTTTCCGGCTCTCCTTCCCTCTGCTCCCTGTCCCCCACAGCAGCCTTCCAGAAGATATATGGGGAAACTAAGGGCCTCCCTAAAATCCCACCTTGGCCAGGAATTGACAAAACCGGACCTGGACCCCGGGTCTTTTCACTCCTAGCTAAGGGAGCTTTCCAACCTCATCCCACGATTTTATATACTTGGTCTGTTGGATGCCCTGAAGAAGTAGTTTCTGTAAGACAGATTTGAGTGGTTTATGGTGATTTAATTTACAAGGCAACCATCCATTTTCTGATGGAAAACAAACTCCTAGCCACATAAGGACCCCGTGGGCTCTTCTGCTTTGCTCTCCCTCTGTCCTTGGGGCCGGCCCCATTGGTGCAGGGCGCTGCCACCCTGGAGCAACCTTCTTGTACCAGGACTGTCCTCAGGACCGCCTGGCGCACAGAGACGTCGCCTCTCTCTTCTCTTCGTGCTCACTTTCTGTGAGCATCAACTCTCTGCTTTTGCTCCAGGGACTTCTAGAAGGATGGAAATTCAACCAGCCAGGCTGTTCAAGTTGCTGATTCTCTGGGTATCTTCTGAATGTTTCTCATAAAACCCAGGGGTGTCTCCTGGTGCAGAACATCATGTTTTTCACTCATGTACCTTCAACTCTAATTTACAGCCTACTCATTAAATTGTGACCTACCTTAAACTTCTTGTTTGGCTGTTTTCTTCTGATTTTTAAACAGATCGTTCCCTAAACTTTCACTGTAAGCCCAATGTGAGCACTGCCTGCACCCCACTTCGGAGATATGAAAATGTGCATTTTCATGGAATAACCCCAGAAAGAACTTTTGGATCTCATCCCCCCTCCCCCACTTGCTAGCTGCCCTCAGAACTTCTCACTCACCTGGGCCCACCTGGGCCCACCTCTGCTCCCCTCTGGCAGGGCCCTTGGTCTTTGGACAAGGCCTCTTATGTGTCCTGTGGTATAATAAACACGCTTCCTCTAACGACAGCCTTGCCTCTGACACAGATAGAATTCATGGTGCACTTTGGAGAAGGATTTTTGTTTTGCTTCGTTTTGTTTTTTTGCCAAGGATCCAAAGTGACCAGACTTGAACTTTAAAGGAAGAACATGTCAGGAGTGGGTGCGGGGAAGCCCACTCTGCGAGTCTGTTGTGCAATTTACTGAGTAAGGGAGCTCTTCTGAGCTTGGCGGGCTGCTTGGTGTGTGGGGACCTCTTGCTCTCGTGGATGCCTCTGTCTGCTGTTCCCTTGTGTGTCCCAGTGTGTGTGTGTGCACACGTGTGTGTGTGTTGTGGGGCTTGGGAAATGAGTACCACTTTGTTTTGCAGAATTACAGAAACTGCTTTCATGTTTACCTTTCACAGCCACTTTAAAAGGATGGGCTGTGTTCTACAACTGGGTCTGCTGCTATGACAGATTCTGTAGTTGCTCTGGGCACAGGCACAGGCCTGTGAAGCTTAATCACAAGCAGATGCGGCCTCTCTGAATCAAGAATTCCCCTTGCTGGCTACTCAGCCTGAGCAGGGAGCGGCCTGACGTGGACCCCAAGGCTCCCTGAAAAACTCCACAGGCTGCCTTCGTAACACACTGGTGACATGCACACCGTCGATATTTTCCAGGCCTGAGCAGGACTTTGAAATAATACCCCATAGTTGTAGAGAGTTATTTATTTTTCCCTCCTCCAAATGTTTTCACATACATGATCTCATTGTATCCTTCGAATCGTCCTTGGAGTTAAGTAGGGAGAGTCTTTTCCCCAGGAACCCAAGGTACAGAGATGTTAAGTATGTGCTCAAGGTCACACAATTAGCCTTCACTCCTGGTCTGGTCTTCTTTCCACCAAAACAACACCAGTATTTACTTTGTCCTGTGTCAAAGTTATTCAGAGTCTTTTCAGGAGCTGCATCAATCCAAGCAGTTATTCTTATAGCTTGAATTTAAATTACATTTGAAACATCTTTTTAGTATTTTATGGGTTTGTCCCCTCTTAGGCCCCAAGTTATAAAAGTTATACATCTAAGGCAGTGGTTTTATGGGGCTAAAAATTATTAGAGGAGTTTGTTTAGTAGATCCTGGTTCAGCAGATCAAAGGTACAACCTCAAATTCACATTGAAAAAAAAACAAGACCCAAAGCCCCTGTGTGATTCTGAGTCAGGAGGTCTGCATAAACACTGCTTCCAAGGGCTAAAGTAAGCAAGGCACTGAAGATGTCCAAGCTTCAGGTTCCTCATTCGAAAAACAAGCGAAGCCTAGAGTCTGCTACTAAATTATTTCCAGAAATTAGCATGGATTTCAGTCTACTGTACACTTAGCTTACATCAGAATTACTGTTGTGGGATAAACAGTATTTTCCTGGGAAAATACTTTGGAGGTGGAAATGAAACCTTGAGGTCCTAAGTTTTCTAGAGAGGGAGGAGGAATAGAGGGGAGCTTAGGGAAAGTTGGGAAGTTGGGTGGTGGGAAGGGTAATGGCCGACGGAGGGCTTCCTTGTGGGGTGTTCTCTGGAGGAGGGCGGATCACTGGTATAGAGCTTTAGGATACTAGCTCTGTGGTCCCCGTATGTTTGATGAGTTTGGTGTTTTGTGCGACTGTGCTTCCTAGGGGGATTAATGGAGAGGCCGCCTCACTTCTGGACAGACGCAGGGTAGTGAGCAGGAGAGATGGAGAGAGCTTAGGTCTCAGGAATTTGTAGAAGTCTTGGGGGGGACCTTGGGGGGAAACAAACATGAGGAGGCTACTCCTGGGTAATAATGAAGATGAAGTCAGAGAAAATATTATTTTGGAAATCTCTCCTGGCTTAGAGAAATTAGGACGTGAATTGGGACCTCATAATGAAGGTGCTCATCAAGACCGAAGGTGAAGGGTGTTTGCAAACGGAGTCAACAAAGACCAGGGCCTTGAGCTGCAGTTCCATCTTTGGCCCCATTTCCAGAATGATTTTAAGTAAATTTTCATGCCTGTGTTCCTTTTTCTATATAGTACATAATAGTAGTTCACATGGACTGTTGATCCTTTTACTCTAGCAGCCAGAGCCAGAAAATGAGAATTTTATACATCTGGAAATATTTACCTTGGGATCTTGAGAGAGAGTTCTTGGTCTGAAGGAAAAGAATATGGGAGGTGCACGGCAGAGGACAACAGCACCAAAGTGTTCAGCAAAGGACAGACATTGTATCCTAAGTGGGGAGCAGAAAGGGCCTCTTTGCTGAGCAACGTGGGGCCAGAGCACTGCCTTCAGGATGAGGCCCTGTCCTCGTGGTGGTAAGAAACCAGGGAGTCCAATCTTCTTTGCAAATTAGGTGGAGATGATGGCAACATTCAATTAGAATGCTTATGTTGGATGATTCCAATCTTATCAGTAAATATAAGGAGTTGGCAGCATTTGTTGAAAAATAAAGTTTGGGATTATAGAACCCTTGGGGCTTCAGTAAATGTCTGGACTAGTCTGGGAGAAAGGAGTTGGGGAGGCAATGGCAAATTAATGGCAGGACTTCCTGTGAGTGGCTAGGGCCACAGAGGCCGTGCGAGTCCTGTTTATAAACCTCTAAAATAGAAGTTCGCTGCACCTTCTTGCTTGAAGTGGAGTTTGATTCCCTTCGAGATTTTTGCTCAAGTGGGCTTCTTCTTCTCCCTCTCCTTCAGCGCCATGGGGTCAGGACAGGGGGGCAGAGACAAGGCCATTATTTGTCTGGCTTCCCCTTGCATTGATTCTTGCAGTTAGCAAGTATCTGTTAGCAGATCCTAGCTAGGTCTCTGGGTCATAAAGCCATGAACAAAACAAGAAAAGGACCCTTGGGGAGCTTGTCGTGTATTTAGCTTCTTTGATAAGAATACTTTCTTTGAAGCTTTTGCTCGAGCTTTGAGGCTTATTTTATGGTATCTAAAACACCACCCTTGCTCTGATACAATGAATTTCCTATTTGTTGAAGGTTCTCATGGCTGTCCTTTGAGTTTGGGCCATGGGTGTGAACAGCAACACTGTCCTAGACTTGGAGGACACAGATCCATGCCCTGAGTCTTTTTCTGTCACCTGATTTCTTGCTTATGGCAGCCTTGCTCCAGGTCACCCTAACCTATTCTGGGGGCTAACCCTGGAGCGATAGTCACACCCTATCGTATCCATGCCCTTGACTTTATCCTCTCCTTAAGGCCGAGTTCTACTGTTGCTCCGTCCCACATTTTGTCATTGGGATTGAAAAGCACTTGCTTTCTTTATCCATGGAGGCCCCCAAATCTCTGGACTTTTATTCCTGTTTGCACACTGGTCAGTTCTTTTCTGAGTGGATCTCTTTCTTATAATACATTGCTATATTAGCGTTCTAGGGTTAGTGTAACAAAACCCACCAACTTTGGGGCTTACATAGAAATGTACTGTCTCACAGTGTGGAGGCTACAGGTCTGAGATCAGGGAGTGGCCAGGGCTGGTTCTTTCTGAGGGCTGCGAAGGAGAGTTTGTCTCCTGCCTCTTGCTCCTGTTGTTTGCCACAATCTTTGATGGCCCTTGGCTTGTACACGCCCTGGCCCATCTCTGCTTCCATCTTCAGTGGCATGTCTCTCTGGGCATCACCATGTTCAAATTTCCTCTTTCCATAATGATACCAATCCTATTAGGACCTTGTGTAAACCTGAAACAGTGTATTTCCAGTTCTGGTGTATGGGGGAATTTGATATCAATATATATTTTTTGAGACTGTAAAGGGACACATTTTAACCCATACCACTTGCCAAATAGCCAACAACTAAGACATGCTCCTCTCATTGTGTTTTCTAAGTTTTGTTCCTGAGGTTTCCAAGCTCATTTAGTGCACTCTCTGCCTTCCAAGTTATCACAGGCAAAAGTTTTACCTAACATGGCCAAATGGCTTTAGCCTCCTATAAACTTTATCATCACTCACGTATAAGCTCCTAAGCCAATGCTACATAGCCTTTCACATTTCAATTTACAGGTTAGCCCAGCATTCCTAACAGTTACCCACCAAGGCTGAAGAGCGTGCAGTGTCAGACTGCACTTGCTACGTTTAAGTCCGTAAGCAGGTCCGTTTGTACTCTTGCCCCTCCTGAGCAAACACTGAAGGAGGCCCTGATTGCTGCGGCCCCAACTCTCACTGCTTTTCTGATTCCGTCAGTTCTTTCAGTTCCTTCCCAGTGCATTTTGGACCAAGCTGTTAATTCATTTTTGCTTCCTTTCTTTCCTGAATTTACCCTGGGCCCACAAATCTATTACTTGAGTTACTTGGTTCCTCCCTACTCCCCTGAATACTCTACTTCCTATTCCTTTCCTCTGCTGTCCCTGAAAAATGCCGGCAGCCACCCATAGCCATCATTTCAGTCCTCCTCGGACGCAGGGCCTACTGGGTACTTACGCAGGGTGTTTAGCCTAGCTGTGTTCTCCGTGGTCTGAGTTCTCAGAGCAGCTGCTGCATAAGGTCACCCAGAACCTCCCTCTTCAGTCTCGGCACATCTGTATTCCAGCTCGCAGAAGATGGAAAGACAGCCAGGTGTGTTAGTCACGCCTGTAATCCCAGCACTTTGAGAGGCTGAGGCAGGAGCATCGCAAGTTCAAGCTACCCTGAGTAACTTAGTGACTTAGTGAGACCCTGTCTCAAAATAAAAAAGAAAAGAAAAGAGAAGAAAAGGGCCAGGGGGGTAGCTCAGTGTGAAGGCACTGGGTTCAACCCCCATACTGCAAGACAAAAACAAGCAAAAGAAGAAAAAAGGCGAAATGCAGAAAAAGCAGCTTTGAAAAACATCCCAGTACACATCTGTGGTCTAGAACATCCTCATGTGGCCACCTGAGCTGACTGGGACCTGGCCAGAGGTGTAGGATTGAGTGGGGAGGCCGCAGAGGCAGAAATCAGAGAAAACCGAGGAGCAGGTAGGGGTCAGCCTGCAGCCTGTGGGCTACTTCGTCATTTTTCTTTCATACCTGAAGGGGTGTGTGTGTTTATGTTCTTTGTAGAAAATCTTTGAAGTTCACTACCATCACTGAGATATGTGTGTGTTGATGATGCTGCACAGGATTTAAAATTTGGTTTTGGTATGGATTTCCAGCCCAAGCTATAGATTTCTCTTTTAATTCTTCAAAATTATGTCTCAAACTCTTTTTTCCTGATCGATTTTGTGTTGCCTCTGGGCGCCTTTTCCCACTGCCCTCTGTATCTGACCATTTTGCTGGCTTTTCTCAAGCCTGCTCTTCTTTCCCTTCATGAGGTTTCAGCAGTGGTGGTTTTGCCTGCTTGGATGGATTCGTGTTTTTCTTTTATTTATTTCTTAAGTGTTCCAGCTCGTGTTTCGTCTCTTGCAGTCCTCTGCCTTCAGCTGTTTGATTCATGAGGTGCCTTGTCCTGCTGACCCTCTCTTTAGTCACGATTTTCATCTGAGCAGGGCAGTATTTTTCTGGGGTGTGTTCACCATCTGCCCCTTGTTTTCCCCACATTTCTCTCCCTTTTCCTGAAAGTAACTTTGCGTACATACTTGGCTGGTTCTCTTGGGTTCTGACTTTTGTGAATGAGGTAGATTCTTCCAGTTTTTTGCAAGCAGTTGCTCGGGGGTGGGGGGGTGGAGTGGGGTGCAGAGCGATGTTCCAGGCAGGCAGGCAGGCAGTAACTTTCCTTGGTTTACAGCCCAGCCCCTTATGACTCAGGGTTTCGAGTGCGCTGTTTTAATCTTCCTTTCTCCCCAGCTGAGCGTGGCTCATGGTTTAAGATCCTTTCCCTCACTCTTCCTCAGTGATGTGCTACGTTTTGCAAAGGCGTGTTTCCTCCCTCCACCCCAGCCCCAGCCTCGGCCTATTCTGCAGGTTCAAAGAGATTCCCACACAGGACCCCAAAGCCCCAGGCCTCCCCGTTCCCATGATGGGGACAAGGCTGTGATTGCACCCTCGTATTCTGCCACGGACTCGGGGAACTGCTCTGCCTGATTTGTCTGAGGTCCCCAGCTGCAGATGTCCCCGTAGGTGTTTCCCTGCATCCTGGTTTGACTTCTCTGAAGGTAGCTTGTCCTCCAGTTTCATGGTTCAAGGTCACAGGTGTCTCTTTTCTCTATCAAAGATTTTCTTTTTTCACTTTTTAGTGATGTTTTGAATTGATTTCCTCATTTTAGCCTGGCATGTCTAATCGGGTATCATGAATATCCACTTGTTATTATTTTGTTCGGGTTAATTCCTCTAAGTGGTATATTTATAAAGTTGTAAGAATTTCCAGTCTGATTTTCAAAATGGTTATACAAACCTATATCCTGGGCCAGCAGTATATGAGAGTTTCTGAGAAATGTATATGTTACAGGCATTTTTAAGTTTTTCAGTTTTAATGTAATCTTTTCTAAATAAAAATGTATTTTTATAGAAAGTTTAATAATTTCCCATGTGATTTCTACTTTAAGAGACATTTTCTTTACCACACTAATATCACATATCCATACATATATATTCCTTTAGTAGTATTGACAGATTTTCAGGTTTAAATATCTAATAAGCCTGGAATTTGTTTTAAATATAATAAAAAAGTATGACTCCAGCCTATTCTCCATTTATTTGCCATGTATAGACTAATTTATTTTTCTCCATCTAAGTATTACTATTAACACAAAAATCTTATGTTTAACAGAAAGTTTAAAGATTAAATTTTATTTGCTCATTTGCTTGTTTTTATGGCATGCTACAGTATTTTAATTCTTGTTTTATATGTTAATACATTTTATTTTCTAGAAGAACAATGTCTGATCATTACTACAATTTAAAAAATCTCTTACTTAGTTTTGTATACTGTATTATTCTTTCAAATGAACTTTGAAATCATTTGTTGAGTTTCCAAAAATAAATCCCCAAGCCCACTGGGATTGCTGAGAGTTTATTTATTTATTTGAGAAGAACTGACATCTTGACAATATTAAGTCTTCTTAGTAATGTGATACAGTTCTCCATTTAGACAAGTTTTCTTTTATGTTCTTCAATAACAGTACTGTGGCTTTCTTCACAGAAGTTCTGCACATTTCTTGTGAGTTTAACTCTTAGGTGATATATGTATATAGTTTTGCTATTAGGAATGTACTGTGATTTGTTTTCTTTTTAAAAAATCAATTTTATTGGTACATTTTAGGTATACAATATAATGACATTCATCATTGGAAATTTGCACCTTTACATAATCTCTCTTGGTTCTTATTTTTTCTCCATTCCCCGGCTCTCTCTTCAACTCCTCCATCCCTCCCTATTTACAAAGACTTTGTTTCCATATTTTTCATTTTCTCCTATTAATTCCATTCCCTTCTTTCCTTTCCCCTACCCCTCCCACTTCCCCCTCCCCTTTGCCCCTTTTCTTCCTATTTCACATTATCTATTATACCTTTCAGTCTTTATTTACACTTTCAGTTTCTCACACCAGGGAAACTATTTGGTATTTACACATGTGTGTCCTGTTTATTTCACTTAAGATATTCGCCTCAATGTGCATTCATTTAGCTATAAATGTCTCTAATTTCTCATTTTTTATGGCTGAGTAGTACTCTGTTTTATAAAAAAATACATTTTCTTTATCCAGTTTCCAGTTGATAGGCATTTGGGCTGCTTCCAAGTTTTAGCTATTACAAACGGGGAGTGTGGTGTCTGCTGCTGGCACCAGCTTGGCTCACCTCCTTGGCACTCAGTGATGGGGGGCTCTGCTCCTCGGCACTGGGGGCAGTGGTATGGAGGTCCATGTAATTTATTTTCTAATTCAGTATTTGCTGGAATGTAGAAAGAGATTGAAGTTTATTTCTTTTGTAGTTATTAATGTATAAAGCTTTGTTATTAATCCTAGTTGCTTTCAGATTATCATTTGAGTTTTATACCTAGATTATGATGCTGTATGCAAATAAGATTAGTTTTTCCTCCTGTTTTTCCATACCCATATTTTTAAAGTTGCTCTCTTATCCATTTGCAGTGGCCAGCTTTCCCGGAGTAGTGATAATTAACAATAAAGCTAAAAGCATACTTTATTTATTCTTGATTATAGCAGGACAGTGTCTGTTGTTTTCCTGTCAATATGGGTTCTTTCAGTAGAAGATGTGCTTGGGTCTATAAAAGATGCCTTTATTTTTCTTTTCCCTTTTGATAATCACTGTTTTAATTACTGTTGGGAACCATTTACTTTTACTGCAAGTATTGATAGATTATATTACATCTATCTTACTGTTACAATCATTGTTATCACTACTGTTTTTGTTGTCTCTTATTTTGTTCTCTGTTCTTTTTTATGTCTTCTTTTTTGGTAATCCATTTTCAATATATCTTTTGGCTTGTTTGCTATATCTCCTTGTATATCTGTTAGTGCTTGCTTTAGAGATTATAATATAAATAACTAATATTTTTCCAATTCAAAAAAGCACAGAACGAAAATTTAGCCCCATATGGTATTTTGGAAAAAGTTAAATTTTCTGATTATATTTTGATAAGACACAAAGGCTAAAGTTTGGAGAATATTACAAATATACAGGAATTTCCTTTTGTTACTTTTTACTGACTGTTTTTATAAGAAAAAAGTATTAATTTTGTGAAATTTTTTTCTGCTTCTGTTGAGAGAATTATTGAGGTGATCATTTTATCCTGTTAATGTGGTAAATCATACAGTGGTACCTCAATTGACAAACTTAATCCTTTCCACTATTGTGGAGCAGTCCACAAATTTTGCGACCAGAATCATGGAAAGAATCAAGTTTGTGAACCAAGGTGTCATTGTATTTATTTAATTTTTAATTTTGAACCAACCCTTCATTCTTGGGATAAATCCATTTGGTTTGAGATATTGGACATGATGAGGTCTTATACTTTTCAAATATTGCTAGATTTGGTATGTTTATATTTTGCTAAAAAATTTTGGGACTACATAAGGGATAAGATTCTGTAATTTTTTTTGTGAGGTCATTGTTAGTTTTGGTATAATGTATAATAATCATACACATGAACTGAGCAATACACAGTGCATGTTTAAATAAAAAAATTATTACAGTAAAAAAAGCATGGCATCGATCTCCCTTCAAAATACTGTCCCTTGCTTCAAACACACTCATTCCATTGCTCTTGCCACTTTCTGAGAAGTACTGGAAGTCCTCTTTCATGAATATCTTTAGTGGTGCTGTCATGGCTGCCTCAGTGTGCCAAATACATCAAAACACTTGCCTTCTATGGTCATTTTGACTTTGTAGAAGAGACAGGAGTCACACAGTGCTGGATCTGGTGAATGCGGTAGGTGAGGACCCAGCATAATGCTTTTAGGAACCTGGCACTTGGCAGCAGCATTCACCATAATTTTTAATCACATCTCATAAAGACACTCATGAAAGAGGACTTCCAGAACTGCTTCATAAAGTGCAATAATGATGGGATAAGTGTGTGAAGCAAGGGGGAATCTTTTGTGGAGCATTAATGGCAGTGTGTCTTTTACTAATCAATCTAAAAAATTTTTAACATTCATCATATTTTTTTGATTGCTCCTTGTACTATGAATTTCTTCTTCTAGCCTCTGAAAGATCTTATGTTAGGCTAATATTAATCCTTCCTAAAGAGCTAAAAAATTCACCAGTGAAACCATTTGGGACCAGAGTTTATGTGAAAGATTTAAATTACAAATTCAATACTTGTACAGATAAGGGAGTTTTCTGCTTTTTCCCTTAAGTATTTTCCTATGTCTGTTTTCCTAGTTTATGTCTTTCAAGGAATTTACCTAATTCTTCTATCTTGTTGAATTAATTGCAATATGGTTACCAATGGGTGACCTTCATTCCTGAAAGTTTGCGGCCATTTGTCACCCTTCCTGGATGAGGTTCTTGTATCTTCTTGTTGATCTTAATAACAAGGCATGGTAATACTAGGAGGTGCCCTAAGGGATCTCCTGGATTTTGAATATATTCTTTCTTACCTCCATTGTGGAGTAATCACCCGATTTCCCCATAGTAGTCTGGATCAGATGCTCCGGCCAACACTGTAACTCTCTTTAGCTTAGTCAGAGGCACAGAGCCCAAAATGAGCAGGGGGAAGTCTGAGCTTCCAGTTCAATGATGTCATTGTTGTGCCTCTTGTTAACAAGCTTTCCCTACTCTGGAACTAAGACTCCTAGGTCAGGAGAGCATAAAGTCATGAGACAGGAAGCAGTAATTTTGCTATTGGGTTACTGGGGGTAATGATGAGTGGTAGCATTCCCACTTTTACACCTTGGTTTCTGGACCTGTGAATCCTGGCTATGAGAGACACGGTACCATATTGTGGATGCTGATTTGAAGCATATACAGCCTTCTGGAAAACCTTGCCCAAGGCTTGCAAGGTATTGCTACCTACCTGGATCTGTAATAGCATCTTTTAAAAAAAGTCTATATTTGCAATGCATAGTGATTGGAGTGAGCTTGGGGTATAATACACACACACACACATGCACACACACACGCATATATGATCTACTGTTAATCTTCTACAGTGAATTTTTCATTCCATATACTTTTTCTGTTCTAAAATTTCCATTCCTTCCCCCCCTTAATTTACATTCCTCTTGTTAGATTCTGCATCAGTTCACTCACTACAAACATCTTTGTCTTTAACACTTGAAAATATTTATAATAGTTAAAATTATTGACAGTTCTGTCATTTTCTGCTTCTTTATATGTCTAGTAATTTTTTATTGTATGCTGGACCTATATAATGCTATGTCGTGGAGAATTTGATGAAAATGTGCCTGAAGTGTTATTCTGTTAAACATGTTGCATTTTGTTCTAGATGATAGACGATTTACTGGGTCAGCTTGGTCCTAATGGATTTTCTTTGGGTGGGTCTAGAATGGCCCTTAATCCAGTGATAGAGTAAATTTTCACCTAAGATACATCTTTGCTGAGGTCCCCACTAAAATGTGTGGAATATTTTCCAATCTCTTCACTCTGGCCTGAGAAAACTTTATTGTAACCCAAGAGTTCTGGAATCTACGTTAGCCTCACAGTCTTTGAGTAGTATTTCACTACTTGAGTAGAGAGGTCTCTAGTAGACTTCTTGGATTCTTGTTCTCTGGGTGTGAAGCTTTGTATCCATCCAGACTCTAAAAGGATCTCTATCCAAATGTATGAAACGCTGATTTATAGAGCTCTGTCTTCTCTTGTAACTTTTCTCACAACTTGCACATGGCTTTCTCAGCATGCCTTGGGTCTCTATTTGTAATCCACTTTTCTATGCTACTATTTGAGCACTAGTTGTGGCAGTACTATGCCTAGACACATCAAATTTGAAGTGTCTGTTAGCTAAACAGATTGTGAAGTGTAGCAGATGATTGAGTACACGAATTTGGAATTAAAGTGTCCAGTCATGACTTCATCAGTCTATATAATGTACATAAAGTTTTGAAGTGGTTGTGATCTCCTAGAAAGTTGGCATAGATTGAGAGGGGACATAAGGGCAAAACCATTGGTCAACTGTCTTTGTCCATGTGATAGTTCACTGTGCTGTCAACTTGATAAGAAACGCCCAGCTGGTTGGTTTATCCCACTTCCGGGTGTGGAAGACGGACTTACTGAGGAGGGAAGACCCGTTATGGGTGTGGGTGGCACTGACCAATAGCCTGGATGGAATGAAAAGGGAAAGAAGAAGGAAGTCCTTTGGACACCTGTCTCCAGACTCATCAGCCTTTCAGAGCAGATTCTTCAGCTTCCTGATATGGTCTCACACAACTCTGCTGTGAGTGAGCTCCAGTCCTCTGACATGTGTGTGGATCCTTTGGCTCTCCAGTGTGCAGATGGCCCTTCTGCACTCTTCCACCCCTGATTCTGCAGGCAGCCATTGTAAGCCTACCTTATAAATCCTCGTATCTTATGTTAAACCTGTTCCTCTAGGGAACACTGATTGACACAGTCTATTTTCTGTTGCTATCACAAAATAAAAGTCTGGGTAGTATATAACGAGGCTTATTTAGGGTACAGTTTTGGAGGTGGGAGGTCTGAGATTGGGCAGCTCCAATCATGTGGCCTCTGGTGAACCCCAGGATGGAGGGCATTGCAGCAACAGGAGTATATACATGAGATGACACTGCAAGGCCAGGAGTCGGATGGGGGCAGTGTTAGCCCTTTAATAACAACTCACTGTGTGAGAACCAGCTCTGTGAGACCAGCATTCATTCCTTCCAGAGGCAATGCCCTTACATCTTAATTCCCTTTTCTAGACCCCACTTCTTTAAGGTTCTACCACCTGTTCATATTACCATATCGGGGGCCAACTTTTGAACCTAAGAACCTTTACGGACAAAACCTAACCTAACCATAGTAGACACTTTATACATACTGGAGATGAGGAAGAATAAGAAAACTCAAACAGCAGGTGGGTAGGAGCAAAACTAGTGGAGCGTTATGACCTAGAGGCCACGTGAATAGTATATTTCAACAAAGCAGCAATGATCAGTTATGTTAAACGGTGCTGATTAGTCAGGTAAGATAAGAATGTGAACTCACCATGGGATTTATCGAACACTAGTGTCAAAACTGGCCCAAATGTTCCAGGAGAATGGTGGGCATGAAAGCTTACTGGAGTGGATTCAAACAGAATAAGGGAGAGTGATGGAAACAGTGCGGAGAACTTGTTGAGTTTTGCCTTAAAAGTAAGAATGCAAAGGTTATGCAAAGAGGAATGAATAAACGTAACTAGTAAGGGATATAATACAGTGAGTCCTAATCCTTGAATGGTTGCTAAAGCTTCACTGGGAAACCATTGGAATTGAGCTACTTTGGATGGAAAGATAATTCCAAGAATGTGCTAGTAAATAGTCAACAACTGGCTCTCCGAAAATTTCATTTTGTAGTTGTCTTAGTCATTTTCTTCATTACTGGGACAAAAAACACTCACAACTTAATGAAGGAAAGTTTGATTTTGAGCTCATGTTTAAAGTCTATGGTTGGCTGGCTCCCAGGCGGGAGTGGATGGCACAGGGACATAGAGGAGGAGAAGCTGCTGATGTCATGGCAGTGTGGAAGCAGAGAGCCAGTGGAGGGAGGAGCAGGAAAGGACAAGCTCTTCCAGGATACACCCCTAGTGACCCACCTGTTCCAACCAACCCACACCCTAACAGCAAGTCAGCTATAAACTCAGTGGACTCATCCACTGATGAGTATCACACACCCATGATCCAGCCACTCCTGAGTCCCAACTATCAGTGCCTGAGGCTTTGGGGGACATCTAGATATGAACCCTAGGGGTAGTCATTGCCCATGTCTGTAATATAAATGCCACCATCATGGCAAGTTATGAGCAAATGTGATGACACTGGTCTCAGGAGCTTGGTTTGTCCTTGGGAAATTTCTGATCATCTTTTCCAATTTAATGTATGATTGTTGGCCTGTTTAGATTTTTACTTTACTTCTTCTTGAATTGGTTTTGACATTTATAATTTCCTGAAAAATTATCCATTTCATTTAAGTTGTCTTAGGATGTTGCTTGCAATGGAGCAAGCATGATGAATGTGAGTGAACTGGGAATCACACAAAATTTTGTCTACCCCTTCATTTGTGTGAAAACAGTATAGTAAATGTAGTATAATAGAAAAGAAATCCTGCATGAAAGCATAAATATTATCACTCTTCTTAGAGAGGCGAATGACACCCTTTTGTCCAGGTATCCATGTCATCAGCATGCAATGAAATATGATATGCTGGAGATATTCAGAAGGTGGTTTGTTTTCTTGATATTCAATCACATGATTTCATCCTCACATTCTACATGCAAGGTTAAGGACACACTTCTGTAAGCAATTGTGTGAAATAACAATATAAAGGCAAAGATATTAGAAGTTAAAAATATAAGAAAGGACACCAACCTTAAGTGTACTTTAAAATATTTAGAAAACAACTTAAAGCAGTGCCCTTAACTTGAGAAACTATTTTAATGAAACTGCATCTTCATCAATTTTTAAATCCAGGCATTAAAGGGAATGAAATTCTTTTCCTTGTAGAGAAAGGGGAACTTTGGAACACGTTGGCCAACATTACCATTTAGTAATAGTTTGTACCATCAGAGTTAACTGAAATATATCTTGCTTCTCCATTGATTTCAGCTGAAAACGAACCTGGGACATTTCAGATATTAACTATAGTGGCTATGGGAGCAATGCAGTAGCTAACTGAAAATCCTGGTGAGAAATTGTTCATGCAATATTCAGCTCATGGCGTGGTGGACAAGAAGCAGAGAGGAGCCAGGGTCTGACTGGCTTCAGTTTACTAGGTAGCCCAGGTTGGTCTCAGGTTTGTAATCCTTCTGCCTCAGCCTCCCAAGTGCTGGGATTACAGGCATGTACTCACTGTGTCTGGTTCAGAATAATGTTTTCAAATGAATAAAATTAAATGCATGGAATTGCAAAAGAAACGGACTCAATTTATAGTTAGCAAAATATTAAATTTGTGGCATTGTCCTATCTTCTTCTTTATTAATACATTAAATTACAAAATAATTCACTGACAATATAGCTAAGTGAAAGTCATTTTTATTTATTGAAGACAGTATTAATGTGAAGGTGGTGATTGCTTAGCTTGAATGAGAACATTAAATTTGAGTTTATCTCTTCCTCTTGTAATGATTAAGCAATAATTGTAGGTAGGGAATATTGGAAGCAACATGGACTTGAGTCCTCCAGGAGAGGATACCATGAGAATGATGTGAGAATACAGTGTCCAAGTGACTGTGAAGCCCTGAGTTGCTTCATAGTTGGTTTTGCGCGTTGCTTGCTGAGTGTCTACAGATAAGAAGACTGAAATCATGTACAATTCCAGGAACAGGTTGGCTGCTACCATAATTTTGAAGTAAGGGTCAGTGTAAATGATATTGTTAGAGATTTTTAGCTACTATAGCACGGCATGAAAATATTAGTGGTTTTTAGTGGTGACGAAGTCAGAGTTGCTGCTGTGATTGCTGTTTATTACCTGTATTTATCACTGAGTAAAATGTCAACAAGGCTTAGTGAGAAAACAGGTAAAATTTATTACCCCACCCATGGTTGTCCACCTCTCCGATGCTACCCTGGGATCCAGGGCTGAGCACATTTGCCTCAGATTCACGAGCGACTCCCACGTTAGTCATGGACTCTCCTACTGTAACACTGGAGACAGTCTCCGGTCTTTCCCTGCCACGGTGCTTTCGTTTAGTTGGTATTGAATATTGAAGAAAGCGTTTTTGGCAAGGATATTCCATTCTAGATGCTGAAGTTGAGAAGCGTGAAAGGGGCCAGAAGCCGTGGAATCTGGTTGTTTTCGGATCAAAAAAGTAATTTGTTGTAAAAGCAACTGGCCTGGCTTTTTCTCAGCCCTTGAGAGAAGTTGAGCCCATTTTTGTTTCCATGTTGAACCTTTCTCTTTGGAAAGGAAAGATCTGAATCAGAGACATATGGTGTGAAGTCCGGCCCCAGAGAGGGAGTAAGTCCAACAGAGTGATCCTGTAAGTCATACTCTGAATTTATGGTTTCAATTAAAGCACTTGGTCTGGATTTAGTTACTTTTTTGTGTTAATGGAGATAATGTGTTTGGGAGGGAAATATTTTTTTGCAGTACGCTTAGACTCAATCAGATCCCTTAATCTAATGTAATTTGTGTTGTTTTTCAAACATCTAAATTTAAGATATGTATATTTAAATTATATAAAGTAGCAACCATCTGAATGGAAAGTAGCTTTAAGATGTTAGAGCTAGTGTTTCTTCCAAACATCATGGCTTCAAGACCGTTCTTAGGGTTTAAGATTGTAAAAAATGGAACACATTATTCAAAAGTTGAACACATTGTGTCCGGCTCTCTCTCATGAACACTATTTTCTCAGTTTTGGAAAAATAATGAAGACTTTCATTGTGTGTGGGATTCTCAACTGAGAACAAGGTTTGAATTTGAAAGTCCTCAGGTTCTGTTTGTTACACAGTAAGTTTCGTGATCAGTATAAAATGGATACTAGAAAAATCCTACTTTGAAGACAAATCTATTTTAAATGGAGCAAATATTTTAAGATACATTGTGAAAAAATGTTTAACTAGGGCATTTCCTTGAAAATTAAAGCAAAATTCATTAAAACAAAATTCTTTTATTTCACATAAGATTTAGTTTATAGCTGGGCATTGATTTAACATAAGAAATGAATTGATTGTTGATTTTTACCTACATTTTTGATAGACTGATGTAACATTCTTCCATTTTTGTTTCTTACTTCTTTTTAAATGTGATTGTGTAGAGTCAGTTTCTGCAAAATTTCTAAGGGCTTCATTGGTTTTCCCAAGGGTTTTGTTTTCTACCTTTATGTTGAAATTATCCGCTTGTATGTGCCTGTCTTGTCTTTTAAGTTTTACAAGTCCTAAATTTCTCTCTTCAATTTGTTTGCTTTACATGGTTAAGCAATGCAAAGACTGGATTTCCATGGGGGTAGATATAAGTGCGTTGTATGAGGAGGACATTGAGTGTTAGCTAATTTTATAGATGCCAATGTCATTGGGGACTATGTTCACCTCCTAACCACTGATCCCCTATGTGTCTTTCTCAGGGGCCAGGGGTGGTAGAGTGGAGGACCTGCTGATCTTTCCACTATTACTCATGAAACCATTCTCCCCCTTTATTGATGAAAACACTAGAGGAAGTATGAAGTTATAACTGCACTGAAACATAGGCACATTGATTGCAGATCTGGTCTATATCAGGAGGAATTTCTAATAAAAATCCAGTTTTACAGGAGAGTTAAACTGGAACATGTTAAAAATTTTCTACTCATCCCTACTTTATTATCTACCTTGGAGGCAGAAAGCCCCCACTGACAGGGCAGGGGATATGTACCTCAGTGAGAATATCTTTTTCTTTCTTCAGTCTTCTACACCTGTTTTCTAAAATCTCCTGGGATATTAGCCACATCTCTGTCGTCACTCCCTCTCAAATAATTCTTTCTCAGCCTGCTCAGGATGAAAACATTGTAGTATTTTTTCTATAATATGCTATAGTGTTGGATAACCAGCTGTGTTTTTGACTACAACAGTGGAGATACAATGATCATACATAATGACACACCCATTCTTGCAGTGAGTAACATGGGTCCATACTATAAAGCAATAACTCACTTATGAATCCATCAGATCTTTACAGTGAATCCATGGAGTAGGTGCTGTTCTTATTTCCTTTGGTCCAATGAGGAAACTGAGACATAGGAAGGTTGAATAACCACTTCCAAGGTCTGAACTTAAGAGTCTGATTCAAGATTCCACCACTTTCAAGGTCTTTTGTTGTACTTAGGGTGGGTTAAAATTCAATATTGAGCGCTAATCTGTGTTTGTTTTTTTTTTTTTAAGAATTTCTGCTTACATGAGGTTAGTTGGCCCTGAGATTCTTCCCACTGGAAAATGCTATGACATGGTAGAAACAAGCATGTGTTTGGAAAGTCTAAGTCTTAGGTGAACTTCGAAGTTCCAAAGTATAGATAGAATGTTTATGAAAAATATTGAGAAGTACTTTTTCTTTTTTGATTTTTATTTTCTTTTTTTGCTTCTCCTCCTCCTCCTTCTTTTCTCCTTCTCCTCCTTTTCCTCCTCCTCCTCCTCCTTTTTCTCCTCCTCCTTCTTCTTTCAAAGACAAGAAAAAGATTCCCTAGGGCTGAAAGGAGAGGGGTCATGTGGAGTGGAGTAGATGAAATCATCAGGGTCATAGCAAGAGGACACGTGTCCCTCCTCTTCATGTGACATCTGGGGAGGGGCTGGACCTCAGGGAGGCATGAAACAGGGCAGTAGATGTGACTGGGAGGTCTCACCATGCTGGCCTCATGTGGTGTGGCATGGAAAGAGGAGGGAAAAGAATCCTGTCCTACTCTCAGTGTGGTGTGGAAGAAGCAGAGAGAACTTAGATCCTGCTGCACCCAGGTGGAGAGGATTGAGAACCACCTCCTGTCGGTTGTGTGGACCGATGACTGAAGACCCCTCGGGTAAGGGATGTCTCCAGGGTGTCCGTGTAGACGTAGACAGGTGAGCCCCCACCCCCACCCCCGACGTGGTACTTAGCAAGCTCCCGTGGACATAAGTCCACAGAACAGAAAGGGAGCGAAATTACAGATTTATAATATTCTACTGCTGTCTTAATATAACTTATGCATTCGTGTTTACTCAAGTGTGCACTCCAAGGTCTACCATTTCTACATGATTGAATTTTTAAACTTTTCCTGGCTACTTGCTAATCTTTGTAGGAAACTATGTTGTACCCAAATTGTCCAATTTTATCAAGCACTTCCATAGGTTTACATACTCTTCCCTACCCACATCTTAAAAATAATTAATTTTTAATATGTGCACTTGGTAAAAAATTCAAAAGACATCAGTGAGTACACAATGCAAAAGGAGTCTTGTCCCTCAGCATTAGCACTGCTATCAGTTTTTTGGGTCCTAAAATACTATAAATACATAATTAAATAGACTACCTGCACAAAGACTGCTTGTCTACCCAGTGGAGAAAAGATCTACAGTCACAGCTTATTCTGCATGGTGCTCTCCACCTTGTCATTTCCGTGTATCAGGGTGTCCTGCTGGGTTAAACAAGACCAGCATAGGAAGAAGGTCAGAGGGTATGTCTATCTATTATAAGCTAATGAGCAAATACAAGCTATGGTAAATATAGCTCACAGTTTAGGGGAACAAAGACAATTCTGTAGGGCCAACATTCTAAAAAATGTAGTTTCCTATAATAAGAATTCACATTTTCAACATTATAAGTCAATGGTTCTTGAGATTATCGAAACATACCTTTGAATATTATAGGAAAACTGTCTTACTCTATAAACTTAATCAGAAGTTCAACTTTAAGATAACATAATACAGAATAAGTATAGACTCAATTTAAATTCTATGGTCATCCAACTCCCGATGGTTATTAATTGTTATGTATTATAAACATATACCAATTAAAATTTAAAAATTAAAGGAAATAAATTTATGGTCATTGATATTGTAAATATTCTCTGAACTTTTTTATTGGGTAAAGAGTAGCCCAATGCTTTGTTTTTTTTGGGGGGGCGGGGGGTATTGGGGATTGAACTCGGGTCCTTGCGCCTGTGCAGCAGGCAGTGAAACTGCTTTGCATTTTTAAAAGTGCTTGTTTCAATAACAAAATTTCTCATTAAATAATGTTAAAACATACTGCTATTATTACAATTTTTATTTTAACCAAAGCTGAGTCAAAGATCTTAGGTACAGAATAATGCACTGTTTTTTGAGGTACTGGGGATTTAAACCAGGGCCTTGGGCATACAAGACAACTTTTTTTTTTTTGGTATTAGGGATCAAACTCAGGTCCTTGCGCTTGCGCAGCAGGGGGCGAAACCACTGAGCGAAATCCCCGGCCCATAAGGCAACCTTTGAACTGCATCCCAGCCTTTTTTATTTTGTTTTAAGACAGGGTCTCACTAAATTGCCTAGGCTGGCCTTGAACTTACGAACCACTCCTGCCTGGTGTAGCTGGGGTTACAGGCCTGTGCCACCACACCAGGCTCAGAGTGATGTACTTTAACCAATATGTATAATGGACTTAGCTCTCTGACCTTGTGAAAGATGGCACTTGGACTTTGAGTTTAAGAAAAACTGTTGCAAGAGTACGTTCTGTTGTCCTGCTTACTAATGTTGATTATTCCTAAACTTTTAAAAATTTAGTTTTAGTTACACAATAAAACACAAATGCATTCACTTTTGAACCCAAAATAAAGGTAAAATTCTTCTGTCTCTCCTCCTGACCTGTTTCTCCCCACTCAGCCCCCTGGTGCCAGACTATTCTTGCTCCCAGCATCCCAGGCCAGAGGGGGACCTGACTTTGCAGAGTCCCAATAGACCAAGCGTAGGCATTTGTCCCCCAAATCAAATGGAGAGAGTGATGGGGAAGTAGGAAAGGAACTTGCTCAGTGTAGTACAATGGGAAGGGCCAGGGGCCCAAGCGTCCCCGGACCCTGGCTTCAGGCAGCTGAAAAGAGCTTTGTAGCTACCTCAGGTAGGAACAGAGCAGAGGGGCTGGAGCCCCGCACAGCTGAGCAGCCCTGGTGAAAGTGTTGGCTGGTTGGTCCTCATCTCTGCACTGGGTGCACGGAGCCTTGTCTGGGATAAGAAAGCTGAGGTCTGACTCTGGCTGCAGGATGCTGTTTGACCTTGTCTGTTGTTTCTGGAACCCAAAGTGATGGTAGGAGGGATGACTCAGAGAAAGGGCAGGTCAGAAAGGCAAGGTGGAGTTAGTTAGGCTTTCGGGAGTTTGGGGCATGGCTCCAGTGGTCTGGAATAGGACACTGTGCTGCTGACAGTTGACGATCTGTTGATGATGTCCTGCAAATCTTGAAGGTAATTTAACAACTGTTATCTGCTGGCTTCAGCCTCCAGTGGGGACGATTAACAGCTTTAGCTGGATGATCCTTTAGTGAGTCACTGGCCCACCGGCAGATTTGAACAGGAATCTGACCCAAAGTGGAAGGTAGAAAAGGAGGCAGATACAAAATGATTTCGAAATGTCAAGCACTTGTCCGCTCCTAGTCACCTGTTGGGCTTCTGAAGGCCCAAGTGAAAAGTCAGTGCTTTTAGCAAAAGCAGCCGTTAAGTCTCTGTAACATTATGAGCTTGGTGCTTATGCTTCCAGAGTCTCCCTTTCTTCCCTTCCCCTTCCGTTCTGTTCCATTCCCTTCCCTTCCATTCCCTTCCCTTCCTCTTTTCCTTTCCTTTTCTTTTTTGACTTGGCAATATACTTTTTGTATCTGCTTATACTAAAACATCAGATAGTGTTCATTGCTTTTAACCATTGGACAGGATGCCATCAAATGTATACACACATGATCCTGTTTCTGTCAAGGTCGTTGCTCTAAAATGTAGGTTTTTTAGTAATTTGGGCAAACCAAGGCCACATGTAGGAGACCACCGCCATTACAAATATAATTCATTGCTCCCAGTTTCCAAAAGGAAGGACATGCCCATCAGGGCTACCTGGGGAAGGACCAGGGGTGGTCAGACAGAAGGTTAGAAGGAAGACATGGGGAAAAAGCTTTATTGCAGTTTCTGTAGGAAGGAAAGCACGTTGGTCACGGGGCTTCAGAGAAACAGAAACAGTAGTGTGACAGGTATGTAGCTAGGTAGACAAACAGATAAACTGATTTATTATAAAGATTTGGTTCTGGTAACTGTGGAGACTGAGAACTGCCAAAATCTGTAGTCAATAAGCCAGAGACCTGGGAGAGCTGACTCCAGCCCCCTAGCTCCAGTCCAAGTCCGAGGGCCCAAGAACAGAGAACTGGTGGCATGTGTTTCAGCCCACCAGCCGGCATTCCCAAGACCCAAGACGAGCCCATTTTTTAGCTGGAATGTAAACACAGGAAAAGACCAGTGTGCCAGTTGAAGTAGTCAAGCTAGAAGGGCTCCCTCTTACTCAGCGTGATGGTTCTACTTGGGTCTTCAGTTGAGTTGAAGAGGTCTACCCACATTAGGGATGGCGATCGGCTTTGCTTCCTGCCTGCTTAAATATGAATCTCATCCCAAAGCACCCTCACAGGCACACCCAGGGTTATGATTGGCCGAATGTTTGGACACCCCCTGGCCTGGTCAAGTTGACAATTACATTAACTATAGCAGAATGGGTAAGGCTGGGTAAGTGGTTTTAGGACTGGCTGGCTTGCACAGTGTCAGCAGGCACTGGGCTGTAGCATTTGGTATTTGATCTGGGAGTAACTGAGGCAGTGAATATTGGCAGGAAATGTAAGAACCAAATACAGTAGAGGAGGTAGGGGTGAGAGGAGCTCCACACTGGCTAGTTTACAGAAGAAAAGTGTGAGTCATTTACTATCTCCAGGCATTAGTAAAACCTTGAGGGGCCCCTTTCCTCAGTCCTGAGGCCCCAATTGCAAGAGGATAAAGAATACTGAAAGTAAGAAAATACAGTTAATGGACAAATCTATCCCTTACTGTGGCTGCTTTTAAGATTTTCTGTCTTTTATTTGTGCATATTTTTATTTATCTAGCTTGTGACTCTTTGTTCTTTTTGAATATGTGGATTGGTGTCTTTCATCAACTTTGCAAAATCAATAGCCACTTCTTTTGGTCATACAGCTCTTAGCTCTTTCTCAAAGCAAAGCAATCATTACCCTTCCCCATCTTCTCTTGTCTATTAATTTGCCTTTCATATTTTCTGTATTTCTTTAGTGTTCTTTTTTAAAATTTATATATTAATTGGTACATTTTAGGTATACCATACATTTACATTTATCATTGGGTGTTTGTACCTGAACATGATGTATCTTAGTTCTTATTTTTTTCCCCCATTACCTGTGTGCCCTTCACCCCCACCACCCTTTCCTATTTACATAGACTTTGTTTCCATTTTTTTTTTCTTTCTCATAATCTTTCCTTTCCTTTCTTCCCTTTCCCCTTCCCCTCCTGCCACCCCTCCACCTTTGGACCTTTTCCTATTTCAAATAATCAATTATTCATTTTAATCATTTTCATCCTTATTTACACTTTCAGTTTCTCACACTAGAGATACTATTGGTATTTACACATGTGTGTCCTATTTATTTCACTTAAGAGTATGGCCTCAATATGCATCCATTTAGCTATAAATGACTCTAGTTTCTTGTTCTTTATGGCTGAGTAGTGCTCCATTTTATAAAAAAACCACATCTTCTTTATCCAGTTTCCAGTTGATGGGCACTTGGGCTGTTTCCAAACCTTAGCTATTGCAAACTGTGCAACTATAAACATAGGTACACATATATCGCTGTGGTATGATTCTTTTAATTCTTTGGGGAAGATACTCAGTAGGGGAATAGCTGGGTCAAATGAGACCTCTAGTCCTAGTTCTTTGAGGTATCTCCATACTGATTTCCACAGTGGTTGCACCAGTCTACATTCCCACCAACAATGGAGAAGGATTCCTTTCTCTCCACTCCCCTGCCAGCATTGGTTATTGGTTGATTTCTTTTTTTTTTTGGTACCGGGGATCGAACTCGGATCCTCCTGCTGGCAAGGCAGGCGACAGAACCACTGAGCTAAATCCCCGGCCATATTGGTTGATTTCTTGATAGCAGCCATTCTTTGTGGAGTGAAGTGGAATCTCAATGTTGTTTTCACCTGCATCTCTTGAATGACCAGTGATGTTGAACCTTTTTTCATATATTTATTTGCTGTTTTTACTTCTTTGTCTGAGAAATGTCTGTTCATTTCAGATGCCCATTTTTGAATTGGGTCTTTGAATTTGGGGGGTCTGATTTTCTTCAATTCTTTATATATTCTAGATAGTAGACTTTTGTCTGAGGTAGAGCTGCCAAAAATTTCTTCCCATATTGTAGGTTGTCTCTTAGCTCTGTTGGTAGTTTCTCTTGCAGTGCAGAAGCTATATTTTCTTTATTTCATTTTCTCTTTATATTGCAATGAGTTTATTTTTATTTTTATTTTTAAATTTTATTTCATTGGTACATTTTAGGTATACAATATAATGACATTCATCATTGGAAATTTGCACCTTTATATAGTCTCTCTTGGTTCTTATTTTCCCCCTTCCCCTGCCCTCCCTTCAACCCCTCCATTCCTCCCTATTTACAAAGACTTTGTTTCCATTTTTTCATATTAATTCCATTCCCTTCTTTCCTTTCCCCTAGCCATCCTACTTCCCCTTCTCCTTTGCCCCTTTTCTTCCTATTTCACATTAGCCATTATACCTTTTAGCCCTTATTTACACTTTCAGTTTCTCACACTAGAGAAACTATTTGGTATTTACACACATGTCCTATTTATTTCACTTAAGAGAATTGCCTCAATGTGCATTCATTTAGCTATAAATATCTCTAATTTCTCATTTTTTATGGCTGAGTAGTACTCCATTTTATAAAAGACCCCCACATTTTCTTTATCCAGTTTCCAGTTGATGGGGAATTGAGCTGCTTCCAAGTTTTAGCTATTACAAATTGTGCTGCTATGAACATGGGAGCACATGTATCACTGTGGTATGATTCTTTTAATTCTTTTTGGAAGATACCCAGCAGTGGAATAGCGGGATCAAATGGGACTTCCAGTCCTAGCTCTTTGAGGTATCTCCATACTGATTTCCACAGTGGTTGCACCAGTCTACACTCCCACCAGCAGTGGAGCAGGGTTCCTCTTTCCCCACAGCCCCACCAGCATTTGTTATTGGTTGATTTCATGATAGCAGCCATTATTTCTGGAGTGAGGTGAAATTTCAGTGTTGTTTTCATTTGCATCTCTCGAATGACCAGTGTTGTTGAACATATTTTGATATGTTTATTTGTTATTTCTACTTCTTTGTCTGAGAAATATCTGTTCATTTCCGATGCCCATTTTCAGATTGGGTCTTTAAATTTGGGAGATCTGATTTTTTTAAGTTCTTTATAGATTTTAGATAGTAGACCTTTGTCTGAGGAACAGCAGGTGAAGATTTTTTCCCACATTTGGGTTGTCTCTTCACACTGCTGGTGGTTTCTCTTGTTGTGCAGAAGCTTTTTAATAAGAAGAGATCACACTTGTTGATTGTTTGTGGTAGTTCATGGGCAACTGAGGTTTTGTTTATAAAATCTTTTCCTACACCAATGTCTTCAAGAGTTCTATCTAACCTCTGTTCCAGCCGATTCAGCATTTCCATTTTAATATTTAGATCTTTAATCCATTTCAGTTTAAGTTTAGGACATGTTGAGAGATATAGGTCTAGTTTTAATCTTTGTCAAGTTGAAACCCAATTTTTCTAGCACCATTTATTAAAGAGGCTATCTTTCCTCCAGTGAGGGTGTTTGGCTCCTTTATCGAAGATGAAATGGTTGAGTGTGTCTGGAGTTGTTTCTGCATCTTCTGATCTCTTCCACTGGTCCTCAGGTCTGTTTCTTTGCCAGTACCATGCTGTTTTTATCACAGTAGCATTGGAGTATAGTTTCAAGTTGGGGGTTGTAATACCACCTGCCATGTCTCTGTTACCTAGAATTGCTTTTGCTATTCTAGATCTCTTCTGGTTCCAAATGAATTTTTGGATTGTTTCTCAATTTACATGAAGTATGCTGCTGAAATCTCAATTGGGATTGCATGGAATCTATATAGCAGTTTTGGAAGTATGGCCATTTTCACTATGTTGATTCTTCCTACCCAGGAGCAAGGGATGTCTTTCCATTTTCTGATATCCTCTTTAATCTCTCTTTGCAGAGTGCTGTAGTTTTCAGAGAAGAAGTCTTTGATTTCTTTTGTTAGGTTGATTCCTAGGTATTTCAGTTTTTTGGATGCTATTGTGAAAGGAATTGTTACACTGTTTCTGTCTCAGTGAGTCTGTTGTTGGTGTAGAGGAAAGCTATTGATTTTTGTGTGTTGACCTTGTATCCAGCTACTTTACTGAATTTGGATATTAAGTCTAGAAGACTTTTAGTGGATGTTCTTGGGGTCTTCTATAGAGTATCATGTCATCTGCAAATAATGACAATTTGACTTCTTCATTTCCTATCTTTATTCCTTTTATTTCTTTCTCTTGTCTAATTGCCATGGCTAATGTTTCCAAAACTCTATTGAACAGGAGTGGTGATAGTGGACATTCTTGTCTTATTCCTGATTTTAGTGTGAAGGATTTCAGTTTTTGACAATTTGGTATGATATTGGCTGTTGGTTTTTCATAGATGGCTTTTATCAGATTGAGGTAGAGACCGTGTATTCCAGTTTTTTGTAGGGTTTTTATCATAAATGCATGTTGGATTTTGTCAAATGCTTTTTCTGTATCTATTGAGATGATCATATGGTTTTTGTCCTTGGTTCTATTGATATAGTTTATTACATTGATTGATTTGTGTATGTCGAACCATCCCTGCATCCCTGGGATGAATCCCACTTGGTCAGGGTGTATGATCTTCTTGATGATCTTCTGCATTCTATTTGCCAGTAACTTATTAAGGATTTTTGCATCTCTGTTCCTTAGTGAGATTGGCCTATAGTTCTCTTTTTCGGTTGGGCCTTTCTCTGCTTTGGGAATCAAGGTGATGCTTGCTTCCAGGAATGAATTTGGGAGTATTGCTTCCCTTTCAATTTCATTGAAGAGTTTAAAGCATAGTGGCAATAGTTCCTCTCTAAATGTCTTGTAGAATTTGGCAGTGAAGCCATCAGGACCCAGGCTTTTCTTGGTTGGTAAGTTTTTAATTAAGTTTTCAATTGCATTGGTTGATGTTGGGTTGTTTAGAATGGTTAGGTCTTCTTCATTCAATTTGGTAATTCATATGTATCTAGGAATCTGTCCATTTCTTCTGTGTTTTCCATCTTATTGCCCTTTGGGTTCTCCAAG
Source organism: Heterocephalus glaber (assembly GCF_053883595.1). Lineage (NCBI taxonomy): Eukaryota > Metazoa > Chordata > Mammalia > Rodentia > Bathyergidae > Heterocephalus > Heterocephalus glaber. Next base: position 19,423,127 of record NW_028258357.1, read on the forward strand.
TAGGTATTGATGATCCTCTGGATTTCTGCTGGGTCTGCTGTAATTTCACCCTTTTCATTCCTAATTGCATGCATTTGGGCCTTTTCTTTCCTTTTTCTGATAAGGTTGGCTGAGAGTTTGTCAATTTTGTTTATTCTCTTGAAAAACCAACTCTTGGCTTCATTAATTTTTGTATTGTTCTCTTAGTCTCCATTGAATTGATTTCTGCTCTGATCTTTATAATTTCCTGCCTTGTATGAGCTTTGGGTTTGTCCTGGTCTTCTTTTTCTAGAAACTTGAGGTTCAGCATCAGGTTGTTTAATGGGCTCGCTTTGTTTTTCTAATATGAGTATTCACTGCTATGAATTTCCGTCATAAGACTGCTTTCATTGTGTCCCATAGATTCCCATATGTTCTATTGTCATTGTAATTTAATGGTAGGAACTGTCTGATTTCTTCTTTAATTTCCTCTGTGACCCATTGGTTATTCAGAAGTGTGTTGTTCATTTTCCAGGTGTTTATGAAATTTTTGTGGTTCCTTTTGCTATTGATCTCCAATTTCATTGCACTATGGTCTGATAATATGCAAGCGATAACTTCAATTCCTTTGGACTGACTTAACCATGTTCTGTGAGTGAGTATGAGGTCTATTTTGGAGAATGACCTGGGTGCAGCTGAAAAGAATGTGTATTCTGATTTTGTGGGGTGGGACACTCTGTAAACATCTGTTAAGTTCATTTAAGAGTTTGATTGAGATCTAGTATTTCATTACTTATTTTTTGTCTAGTTGATCTGTTTGTGACAGTGGGGTATTGAGGTCCCCCACTATTATTGTGTTAGTGCATATATGACTTTTCATGTCTGTTAGTATTTGTTTTATATAGTTGGGCACACTAGCATTTGGTGCATATATGTTTATGATTGTCATCTCTTCCTGTTGGATTGTTCCCTTTACAAGGATGAAGTGTCCTTCTTTGTCTCTCTTAATCAGTGTTGGTTTGAAATCCACTTGATCTGCAAAGAGATAGCTACTCCTGGTTTTTTTTGGTTCCCGTCGCATGGAGTATTGTTTTCTACCCTTTAACTTTCAGTCCATGAGCTTCTTTTGGAATTAAGTGTGTTTCTTGTATGCAGCATATTGTTGGATCTTGCTTCTTGACCCATTCTTCCAGTCTATTTCTTTTGGTTGGTGAATTGAGACCATTAACATTGATGGTTATAACTTATATGTATTGATTTATTATTTTCATGACTTTTTCTTTTTGTTGGGTTCTCCCCTTTTACATTTAATTTCTTGTTGTGCCCATTGGATTCATTATACTGTGCATCCTGGAGTTGTGATCCCCATTGTCTTTTCCTAGGATATTGTCTAAAATTTTTTGGAGTGCTGCTTTGGTATGCATGAAGTTCTTAAGGTTGTCTTTGTCATGAAAGTATCTTATTTCTCCATCAATTTTGACGGATAGTTTTGCAGGGTACATCAATCTTGGTTGGAGATTGTTTTCCTTTAGGGCTTGAAATATGTCACTCCAAGCTCTTCTTGCCTCGAGGGTTTACATTGAGAAGTCTGCTGTGATTCTGATGGGCTTTCCTTTGCATATGATTTATTTCTTTTCTCTAACTGCTTGTAGAACTTTGTTCTTCTGTTGTGTTTCTGGAATCTTAACAATTATATGCCTATATGTAGATTTTTTTTTTTTTGATCAAGGCTAGTTGGAGTCCTATATGCCTCACTTATCTGTCTGTCAAGTTCTTTTCCCCTGCTTGGGAAGTTTTCTGCTATTACTTTATTGAACAGTTTTTCTTATGTCATCTACACTCTCTCCTGTTTCTTCATTGACTTTGATCAGTCTTATGTTACTCTTCTTTGTGTCATCTAGCAGCTGCTGGATTGATTTCTCGTGGTTCCTTACAATTTTGAAGCAATTTTTCTTTTCCTGGTCACTAATTGCAATCTTATCTTATATATCTGAAATTCCATCCTCACATTGGCTTGTTCTGCTGTGTAGACTTTCAATGGAGTTTTTAATCTTCTGGAAATCTGTTTGCATCTGTTTTATGGATTCCATTTGCTTCCTATGTTGGGATTCCATCATGTTCCTCAGCTCCTCTATTTTTTTTATCTGTGTTTTCTCTAGATTTATTAATCATGTCTTGCAGTATGAGCACAGTCCCTGCTGTTATCTGAGAAAGTATTTCTGATTTTATTTTTTCCAGCTCTTTTGTTGCCAGCTCAGGGAGTCCAGGTGGTTGAGTATCAGACTGTTCCATCTCATTTCCCTTTGGGGTTGCTGTAGGTGATCTGGAAGTCTGGTTTTAAGACTTGTTTATGTGTCTTCTCATTTTGACGGGGGTGGGAGGTGGGCAGGGGATGAGTATGCTGTTGGCACCTGCACGGCTCACCTCCTCTGTGCTGGGAGTGGTGGTCCAGCAGCCCAGAAGCCTCCTCCTCTGAGCTTGAGTTTATTTTTTTTTAAGGTTTGTTTTCCAGATCAATAATTTTTTTGCTGTTAGTCTGTTACTAACACATCCTGTTCGTTTTTTTTTTTTTTTGTACTGAGGATTGAACTGGGAGTGCTGAGCTACATAGCCAGTCCTTTTTATTTTATTTTGACAGGTCTTTGCCAAGTTGCCTACTCTAGCCTTGAACTTTCCATCCTCTTGTCTCAGACTCCTGAGTAGCTAGGCTTACAGGTGTGTACTCCCCTAATTCAGTTTCTCAAATTAGATATTTCATTTCCTAAATTTTGTGGGATATTTTCACATCTTATAGGTCATGTTTTGCGTTTTCTCCTTCTCTCCAGGTATTTCAATCTTGAACTTATTTCTTACCACTATGTGTCTTTTAAAAAAAATAGTCTGTGCCTGATTGTTCTGACATCTTAGTCCCATGTAATTTTTTTTTTTTTTTTGGTACCAGGGATCGAACTTGGGTCCTTGGGCTTATGAGGCAGGAGGCTGAACCACTGAGCTAAATCCCTGGCCCTGTTCTGACATCTTTGTGATCTCCTTTTGCTGGCTATTTGTGTTTCTGTTCTCACTTATGAAACTGTATTTGCTTTTGGGCTTTTTTTTTTAGAGTAGGAAATATTTATTGAGAGACAGAGAGCTCCTGCCTGAGGGACAGGAGGGTACCCAGAAAGTGGGTTGCCATGGACTCCACTTACAGGGCCTGCTTTGTAGTGCAAAACCTGGAGGTGGGCACAAGGTGGGACAAAACTATAACAAATGATGCCAAAGGATGAGACCACTGGAGCAGGCTGGTGAAAGCAAAGAGGTACAGACTTTGTTCACCCGGGTGGAGGTGGGCTGACAGGAAGAAAGAGATTGTCAGCCCTGAACAAAGAAAAGACAGAAAGGTTTATAAAGCTTTATAAAGGGCATTGGAAGAGAGGTCTGGCACATCTATCACATGTAGGGCTCAGAGCAAATATTTGTGGTGGGGTCCATGCAGTGATCGATGGAAAGGTATGGATATTTTCAGGTGACTTGGCATTAAAAAGATGCTGTACTTTATAGTTGTTATCTCTAAGTTGGGAACATCCCATCCTTTGTTCTGTGTTCTGTCTGCTCTGAGATAGCATGACTTTTGTTGGGTAGAGACAGACAGCACCTGCATTAACTGTTTTGTTGAGGTTTTCTGAATCTTGTCAAACTGTAGCTTGGAATTAAAGAGCATATTCATTAACTATTTCACAACCAGGTCAAGCCTGACAAAGACTATGGCCAGCCAATAAGGTTAAAAGTGTAGTTGCTTAGGTAATATTGATCCAATGGGGAAGAAAGTCATGTAGCAAGTGTCCATGGCAAGAACAAGGACCTTCCTGGGGTCAGGAAGTCTTGGTCTCCCACCAAGGTGACTGATGCCTACTTATAGTATCAATCACTGTTCATCCCTTGGGGAAGTACGGAGGTGTAGTTGTTTTATCTTTTTTTTTTGGTACCAGGGATCGAACTCAGGACCTTGCACTTGCAAGGCAGGCAGTGGCAGCACTGATATTTCATCTTTATCTGGAAGCTTGGCCTTCAATGAATGTGCCTCCAGCCACAGTTGTGATGTGTCCTTACCTTCGGCACTGACTTCTTCAGGCCCTAGCCCTACCTGACAGCCTACGGTATTTCTAACTATCTTAGCTGCCTAAAATAACACTGTCAGCAGTGTAAAAGGAGCCATCGCAGGCAGATGCTGCTGCATGCCCCAGGGGCACGGACCGTGCTGGTTACAGTGGGTCTAGGCGGCTCCCCCCAAATATTCTCAAGCTTTTAGCTCTCCAGGAAGCCCAAATAACAGAGGTTTTGTCATTAAGACAATCTGACCTGCAGGACAAAGAGCAGAGGCACAAAGCTCTGGCTCCACCCTCAGCGCCCCACACAATTTAGGACTAATGGAAGAGCTCAGAAAGTGGCTGGCTGTCATATGTAGTCAGAAAAAAAATCTTTCAACAAAACTCAGAAGAAAAGTATTTTAAACAATGTAGCAACAAAACTAGTAGACAGGAACAACCACCAAGGGGTGGTGGTGGTGGGAAATCTTATTGAAGAAAACGATCAAACTACAAAAAACTATACAGAGGACAAATTGAGAGGAAAGCTGATATAGGGGAATAGATGTAACTTTCAAATCTATTAGATACCCAAAATCGAAGAATGAATTCTAGGAACAACAGAGGTTAAGAGTAGGAAAAATGTACTGAGAGAAAAACGGCTTCTGTCTAAGAGAGACAGGCGGGAAACCAGAAAATGGGTTGCCCCTGCTTTTGGGCTTTTTATGGACTGCATAATACCAGTTTTCAATGAAAAATTACTTATGGCATTCTCTAGGGCTTTCAGTGAAGTTGCTTCTCTAGTTAGTATATGCATTTGCTCCTGCAGAATCCTTAGATGCATAAGCATCCCAGAACCATTTTAAGTACATTTATAGCTTGAGGTTTCCTGGACCACCCCACTAATGTGAAACAGGACCTGAAATCCATGCAAAAGCTGTGGTTGTCATTTTTAAGGGGCAGGTTTTTAATTTCCACATACTCAATTCTGCCCCAGTCGAGTCCCCTGCAATGGGGTCATGGTCACAAAGGGCATCTACTTGCCTTGGAGCTGCACTTTAAGGTGCTTAAGTTGGTTCCTCGGGGTGTTGATCTTGATGTGATGTACAGTTGCCCCTTGATGTCCTCGAAATTGCAGCTCAGTTTTGTCTGGATTAGCAAACATCCTCAGAAAAAAGCAGTTTTCTGGGCTGTTGACTTTTCTGGGTATTTGCTTTCTTGTAATGTTTGGTTTGGCATTGCATACTCATTGTGTTAATAATAATTTTAAATGTTAGAGTTGGTATGAATAAATTAATTTGCCATCCCTGCAATTGGAAATTATAGGGAAACTTCTGAATTTACCTGAATGATTTAGATTTTTCTCTTTTTCACTGAAATTTAAAAATAGCACTAGGCTGTCTTGGAGTGACAACTTTAAAAAATTAATTTTTGCTGGTGTATAGTAAGACCTTTTCATCTAATGATTTCATGATTCTCCCCAGTTAAATAAAATTGTTATTTTATTGTCTTTTATCCCGTATATTCCATTTCTTCTGATCATTCCTTTAGAAACAGTCCTATCTATCATTTTCATTTTAAAAAATCATTTTACTTCCTATTACAGGCAACTTTCTCAAATTTATTTACCCTCATGTATGGTTTGTTCCCTTGCAGTGTTGTTTCTATTTTGATTTCTACTTTTACTAATGTATAAAATGTTTATATGACATTGCTTATTTCAGTATAACCTTAAATTTTTTTGAGGTCTCCTTTGTCTTAAATATGTCATTGCTTTCAAGTTATGTTTTTTGTGTACTTATTGAATCCATGAATTTTGTAATTTTGTTAACTATTACTGTCTGGTATAAATATCTTGTGAAAATGACTGCATTTCTATTATTAATCCCTATACATATCTTTTCTTGCACGTAGAATCTTTATATTAATCCATCCTTCTCCTCTCCTCTCCTCTCCTCCTCCTACCTCTGGTCTTCTCTTCTTTTTATTTGCAGTGCTGGGAATGGGACCCAGGCTCTGTGTGTCTTAGGCAAGTGCTTTATCACTGAGCTATGTACCCTCAGCACAAGTCCACTGTGATTTTTTTCTGTGGATATTTACTTTGTGATTGTATTTAAAATGAATTCTTCATAATCTCTTTTAAAACTGAGGTGACAATGACAAACATTTAAATAGTGAGTTCAGTGAAAAGAGTTAACAATGAAGGCAACTAGATGTAAGTTTCTACTATGCTGTGAAAGATAAAAATGTAAACTGGGATGTTCAAAGATACAAGAAATTCTCTCTTAAGGAAGAAGATACATAAGTCTTAGCTCTTTATTAGTGCACATGCTTTTTTTTTTGGTACTGAGGATCGAACTCAGGACCTTGTGCTTGCAAGGCAGGCGTGGTGCCACTGAGCTAAATCCCTGGCCTAATACTCCATTTTTGAAAGATGTTTATACTGAAAGTACTGGTGACTTTCCAGTTGATAGAAAAATACATTTAGAAACATATTGCACACATACAGCGTGTCAGACACTGCTGGGAATTTGGGTAGTTTCTATACCTGAGAAGCTCAAAGTCTGCTTGGGGGCAATCTGTCTGTCTCTCTGTCTGTCTGTCGTCTGTCTTCCCTAGCATACTGTATCTAAAAATGATTCCTACAAATGGTCTATGAGAATGTATACTGCGTATACCATTTCTTTGTATGTAGCATAGATCTTTGGATGCTCACTGGGAATGGAAGTACCGATACATACCCCAAAGAAGCTGGTAATGAAGGTAATGTTTGTGCGAAATATTTTGCAGTCTTAGTTTCCCCTGGAACCCAGAAACTACCAGGAATACTGAAAATAAAAACCAGAACTCAGATATTCCATAAACTGCACATGAAGTACCGACCAGTAGCTAAGCATCGGACTTTACACAAGCATATGAAAATCTGGACAGTAATAAAACTCGTGCAAATGGGTTCCCCATTTCTTTTCCAAGAAAAACCTCCTAACAGGTTGCTGATGAGCTAATCAGGTTAAGTGTCCTGTGGATTGCCCTCTTTATACAGAGTCAGCAAGCATAACATTTTGTTAACCTATTGACTCAGAGGAAATTTGTTTTCCATCTGACCTTTTACAGTAATGACTCAAAAATTACTTTCTCTTCAGCTATCAGAATTAATGAATAAACTATTCAAGCTTAACACGCTTAGGCAGTGACATTTTACATTTTTTTGTTTTTATTCCCGATCATGTTGTTGTTTTTCTTTTCAGCCATCACTTCTCTCCCTGTGAAGAAATTTTAATCTTTGCTGAAATTTTGCAACATTGGTTTAGAGTCACACTCTTGAGTTATCTGGAGCCAATCACAGTCACTTGTTAGTGTGCAGAGATGACATTTAGAACCATGGAAATGGTCACATGGTAACGCTGTAAACACGTACAAATTCTATTAATTAAAAATTTATAAATTCAAGGATAGCCTGGACTACATCATGAAACCTTGTCTCAAAAAAGTGAAACAAAAAAAGAAAAAGAAAAAAAAGAATTTATAACCATTTATATAAGATAGGATGAAAATTGAACTTGGAGCTGCATATGAATGAAGAGTTGTCTGAGAAAATATATATTGAAACAAAAATATATGGAGCATTTTAAGCCTAACAATGATCTCTTTTCCAAAATAGAAAAGTAAATGATTAATTTTCATTGTCATTCTTTATTAAATCTCAATACTAAGCCTCTCTAGTCACCAACAAGTTTTAAAATGCATTCCTTTAAATTATTAAACATTTATTTAAAATTAGTGTAAGTCCAGCCATTAATATTTCAAACCATCCCTTCCCTAAGTAGGTCCAAACTCAGTGCTGACTTTCAGTGAATATGCTTTTAATGGTTTGCTATATTCAGAGGTTTCAAAGATGATTATCCAACTCAATATTAATTTTAAATACCACTGAGAGAATGAGCTTCTACATGTTTCCTCTACAGACTATTTATGTTTAGTGTCCTAAGTATTATTTTTTATGCATCATTAGATCTGTTCATCTTCTCAATTTTTGTGATGAAATCAAGCTCATTCACATTTCATTTATTGTGAATGTGCACAGAGGCCGTTGTTTTAACGTTGGACATTAAAGTAAGTGCATAGAAAGGTTATTTTATTATTTGTTATAAAAATTCTATAGAATTGAAAGAACCAAGAGTATTTTGGATTGGCCTCAGGAAGTAGTCACTGTTCACACTGGAAAATGCTTTCTCTAGTCTCTAAAAAGTGTGCTGCTTTAACCACAACTCATATCATGGGGTCCAAAGACTGGCAAATTATACCAACAGCAGCATTTCTTCCAGCTGAATATGCAAAGTAGGTTTTCAGTCTCTCCAAGTCTGACTATCTAACTTGAACAGGCTTCTCTAATGGGACTAGTTAAAGCATCATTAAGTCTTCTTGTAATGGAGAAAATGGAGAAGTAACTCATTTACAAAGCTGAAGATCATGCTTAATTGATAACTATTTTTGTTGTGCAGTATGTTTATACAATATTTCCCTTAAACTTGAACTTAATTTGGAGAGATGATGAGTTTAGTCTCTTTTTAAATTATTTATAGGCCCACACCCCAGACAGTCATCATTTCCCTCTCTCTCTCTTTTTCTTTTTAAGGCAGAAGAACACAGGCCTTCATGCGGATTCTTAAGAAATGTCAGAGAACCGGCTCTGATGGAGAGGTTAGTAGTTACAGAAAAATATTTTAAAAACATAAATGCAGCACTTTTAAACATGGTTTAGTGCCCAGAATAACTTGTTGGTTTTGTTTTTCATTTTTAACATAAATACGAACTGCCACTGTGTAACTGAGTCACAAACATTTAAACTTAGGAATTTTTATACTGAAATATTTCTCTGTGAAAGAATCCCATCTCACCAAACAGAAAGATTTTGTTACTGTTTGTTTGAAATAAAGTGAGAAAGCCTTATATTACATACATAGTTCTCTGCCAGTATTTTATGTATCTTGTGTACATTCTTTCTTCTCTCTCCCTCTCATTTCTGTATTCTTCAAAATATCTAGGGCAGCATTTGCTTATGCTTGTGCGTACCTATGAGGACAGCATAGTAGTTAAAAACTGGAATGCGGCAGCCAGGCTGCCTGGTTTCAAATCTTGGCTCTGTAAGTTGTAGCTTTATGACTTTTGAAATTCATGCAAATCTCTCATACGTCAATTTCTCATCTAGAAGTCGGGAGGTGGTTAACTGCTGGTAGGGCAAATGAATTAACGTGGGGAAAGCATGTAACTATTATTTTAAACATGTATTAATTAAGCGTCTAGAGTATTATATTGGCTGTTACAGTTTATAACTAGATGTCCCCTAACAGCCTCCTGCACTCATAGGCGGGGCTTTTGGAAGGGGATTGGAATGGGGGACTCAAAGCTGACTTGCTGCTTGGAGCTGGGGTCTGGTGGGAAGGGCCAGATCACTGGGGGCATAGCCTGGAAGGTCCACCTCCCTCCCCGGCTCCCCTCTTCCTTCTGTTTCCTGTTCGCCATGCTGTGAGCCCTTCTCCTCCGCTGTACCATTCTGCCTTGAAGCCAACTGATAACTATAGAATGAAATCTCTTCAACCTGTGAGCCAAAATCAAACTCTCCACCTTTAAGCTGTGGGTGTCACGTACTGAGGCTCAGTGACGGGAAAGTGATAGGATACCAACGCTGTGTTCAATCTGGAGGTGCCACATAAGTTAGGCATATTTACTCCTTGCGTAAGAATTTAAAGTTTGGTGGAAGATTTGAACAGACAGATTGTTGTAATACCTCATGATCACTGCAAACCTGTGTAGTGTAAGGTGCAACAGAGGGTTCATGGGATCAAGAAAATCTTTCATGACTAAGTGATGTCTACGCAGAGATCTGAAAGCTAGGGAGGGGCTTGCCATATGATCGCCAATAGGGCAAAGGAGTGCAGTTTCAAGCAGACAGCGTGGCCAAAAGAACCAAGAGGAGAAAGTTCCACAGAGGAGAGAGAGCTTGGCACATTTAAGAAAGACCCAGTTAAATACTCTGTACTCTTCAGGGCTGGGTGCCTAAGGGTGCTTCATTCAGAGAATAATAGGGAGTCATGGAAGGTACAGAAGAGTATTAGGTTCAGATTTTGGTTTAAAAAAATCCTTCTAACTCCTCCTGGGATGAGCTACAAGTTGATTCATGGTGGCCAATTAAAATGCTAGGGTGGCATCTCGGGGAGGGGGGAGATATTCTAGGCTCAGAACTAGAGTGATAGGAATGGAAAGAAAGAGAACTTGAAAGGCTTGAGAGATGTATACAGGGAGAGACTCAGAAGGACTTGATAATAGTACAGAGCTGGATATGGAGTGCAAGAGAGAAAGGAGACTTACAGATGGGTCCCGAGGTTTCTGGCTTGCTCAGGTGAGTGCTGCCATTGACTGGGAACACCGGATAGAATGGATAGACAGTACCTGTTCTTGGCACCCAGTGAATTCTTGGTAATTGTGTCCTAATTTTCGACTAAGGACAACTCCCCCCTCAATATCATATTGTATTAGTTAGGATTCACTGAAGGAACAGATCAGATATGAAAGGATTTATCAGGTAGGCTTACGCAATCAGAAGGGGAAGAGCCCCTGTGGCTGACCATGGAATCAGAGGCAGAAGAATCCAAAATGGTGTTCTGCACTTTGGGGCACAGGAGGAGGATCCAGGAGGAAAAGTTGGCGACCTGGAAGCTCACTGTAGTCACTGACATGAGTCAATGTCACAAAGTTGAAGAGTCTCCACTGGAGACCAGTGTCCAAAGGCCATGATGAAGACCAGAATTCCTCCAAAGTAGGGGAAAAGTAAGTTCCTCCATCCAGGGCACAGACCTATTGGTGATACCACCATATCTGGGGTAGGTCTTTCTGTCTCACCTTGCAGCTTACAAGTCCATCATCCGACACACCCAGAGCTTCACTAATCCTCTAGGTGGTTCTTACTCAAGCCAGGCTGACAGATCCCAGTGCACAACCCCAGGAGTGTGTCCAGGTGGAGCTGACTCCACCTTCAGTTCCAAGGGCAGAGTGTGTGACCCAGGGCCAACCAGTGTATTACATTTTCCTGGTCACACTTCTGGACTGCTCACAGGAGCTAAGCTGATACAATCAGAGTGAATGTTACAACTTTTATGGGACCTACCGAGAAGGATTTGGGTACACGACATGATGAAACTGCAGTTTTTGAACTCTCTACCAATATTCCTTGTTTAATGGTCTACCTGTTTAATGACTGTTCAGATGTTCACTCACCACTGAGGCATGCTGTTCAGACTTACGACCTGCTGCTCAGACTTTCCACCTATCTTTTTTTTGTACAGTTCTGTACATTTTATTTATAGAGCCTCAATGTCTTTTGTATAGTACACCTTGTTTGTACAGTAATTTTTATATGTAACTTACATGTAAATTTTGTTGATTGTATTGTAGTTTTATGTGCAGCTATACATTATGGTATTGCATGCAAGATTTATGGAAATAAAGGCAAAGCCATCAAGTTAGAGTTTCCTTTGACCATTTCTTTGTTCTGAATATTGAAATGTACACACTACATACAATTCCTCATTTAGCAACCAATTCATGTAATGAGTTAGAAGCAGCAGTGGAACATGGTCATTAAACGAGGACTGTCTGTAAAGGAGAATAGACTCTAAATAAAGGAGAATAGAGCAGCATATGGAAGGCAAAGTCAGAAGAGAGAAGCAAAATCCCCTTGACACATTTTAAGTACTGAATCCTATTCTTTGGTCCCCATGTTTTTCCCTTTATGTGTGCTAATAAATTGTCTTTTAGCTTGGCAAATGTCTCTTTTAAAAACTGACCTTGATGAGAAATCATGTATCAAGGAACTAGTTTCAGGGGTAGAGGATGCATTTTCCCTTGGCTCTGTGTGGCGTTTTAGTAAAATGGAGATGTGTATAGAAGGAAATTGTATATATGGATAGTCAGTGACTTCTTTCTGTTTCTATAACAAAATGCTGGAGGCTGGATACTTTATAAAGAAAAGAGGTTTAGCTCACAGCTTTGGAGGCTAAATATTCAAGATTATTCAGCCCCATCTGTTCAACGTCTAGTGATGGCTTCACAGAAGATGGTGTCAGGAGCATTCTTTTATCATGCTCCCAGGGACTAACCTGCATCTTTTGAGAACTACATTGGTCCCTTCCAAGGGTGAACTCCCAATGACTTAAATTTTCTCAGCGTACCCCAATTCTTAAAGGCTCTATTGGTTCTCAACATTACCAACTGAGAACTAAGCATATTGTTCATCAAGCTGTGGAGAACACCCTCAAACTGTACCCAAATCATAACAGATGGATAGTTAGCAATACCTCATGCAATGTTTGGTAAAGCTTGTTAGAAGGTCATTTGGCAATACATAAAAAAAATCTTCAAAAACTGCTCATGTCAATTATCTCTAGGAGAACCATCTGGACCTAAAAGATCTGAAGGAGGTCATTCTTCATTTTCAGTTTTTAAAATGATTATTGAACTATTTGAAGTTTATATTCCAAGATACAGCAGTTATACAATGAATGTCCATTTTATTTCCAGTTTACTTACCAGGTGTGGTAAGCTGAATAATGGTCTCCAAAAGATATCCACAGCCTAATTCTGGATGTAAATTTTACATTATTTGCCAAAAGAGATTTCATGGATATGATTGAATTAAAGATTTGGAAGGTGGGATGATTATCCTAGGTTATGTGGATGTGCTCAGTATAATCCCAAAGGTTCTCATAAAAGAAGGAAGAGATCAGAGTGCACATTTTGAGGATGGAGAAAGGATATAAAAATGAGGAATACATAGCCAAACACCAAAAAAGGTAAAGAAAGGGATTCTCCCCAAAAGCCTCCAGAAAGAACACATCCTTGCCCAAACCTTTTTTTTTAGTCTCATGAAACTTATTTCAGACTCTGGCTCCTAACTGGAAGAGAATAAATTTATGATGTTTTAAGCCATTAAGTTTTTTTTTCCATAATTTGCTGAAGCGGTCATAGGAAACTAAGAAACCGCTGTAATATATAGCAGTTTTAACAACTTTATTGAAATATAATTCTTGCATCATAAAATTAGCTCATTTAAAAATAAAATTTAGTGGTTTTCAGTATATTAACAGATATGCGTAACTATTTCTGAACCTGGGAACATTTTGTCATTGCAGAAAGATACCTCATACATTTTTGCTATCTATTTCCTATCCTTTTCTTTCACAGCACTAAGCAATATACTTTCTGTCTCTTTAGATTTTTCTACTTTGTACATTTCATATAAATTAAATCATATAATAGGTGGTAGTCTTTTCTGATTTGCTTATTTCACTTAGCATGTTTTCAGTGTTTAGGTATGTTATACCATTTACCAATATCTCATTGTCTTTTAGAGAGGAATATCATTCCACTATGCAGGTATGCAACATTCTCTTTAATTAGTTCATGTGCATTTGTGCCTTGGCTATTATAAACAGTGCTGTTGTGACAATATAAACATTAGTATACAATTTTTTTGTGTGGATCTATGATTTCATTTACCTTGAATATATACCAAGGAATAGAATTGCTGAGACACCTTGTAACTCAGTGTTTAACTCTTTGAGTCTCCGAGTCTGAATTCCCAAGTAACTGCATTATTTTGCATTTATACCAGATATATATGAAGATTCTCATTTCTTTTCTTTGTTCAGTGATGGGGACTGAGCCCAGGGCCTCCACAATAGCTTAATAGCTTTTGGGATCCTATAGAGATTCTTTCCAGGATCTTGGAGTCCTGAACGAAGAATTAGACAAGACACACAGAAAAGGTAGCAAAGATTTACATTTATTAAAGGTTGGAAAAGAAGTGTGCTTTGCAGAGTGGGAACGGGCCACACAGGAGCTTTACAGCAGTCATGAGGTCAGTGGTGGGGATCACTTTTATCTCTCTGTTCCTAGATTGCTTTTCTCCTATGTGAATTAGACATTTGAGGTGGTTGTCCTGTCAGAAGTTCACTTGGCCTGACATCAGATCTAAGCTGTCCAACCACAGCTTTGCTTTGTGCTAGATGTAAATAAAGGATTGAAGATGGCACTTTCTGATTGGTCCCAGGTGTAGGGTTTGGAAACTGTTCTGGGTCTCCATGATTGACAGGTCACACCCACTTGTTCAGCCAGTTTGCCTCACCCTAATCTACTCTCTAGTTCACATTGCACTACATCGCCAACCCCTTTTTCCCTTAAAAAAAAAAAAAAGATAAATTTTGGGACAAGGACTTGCTAAGTCACTAAATTGCCCAAGCTGGATTCAAACTTTCCATGATCCTGCCTCAGCCTCCCAGAATGCTGATTCCGGCCATGTGCCACCACACCTGGGTTCTGATTTTTCCACATCCTCTCCAACATTGTTATTGTATGACTTTTTGATTACAGTAATCCTAGTGGATGTGAAGTAGTATCTGACTGAATGTTTTGATTTGTATTTCTATTATAACTGTGATGGCTAAATTATCTCTCCCCACCCCAAATTCATATGTTGAATTCCTGTCCTCTAGTATCTCAGAATGGGACTATGTTTGTAAATAGGCCCTTTAAAGAGGTAATTAAGTTAAACTGAGGACATTATGATGGCCCCAGTCCAATCTGACTGCTGTCCAAGATGGCCATGTACAAGACAGTGTATCCTAGAAGGAAAGAAAATCTACAGGCACATTGACCTTGGATTTCTGGCCTCTAGAACTACAAGAAAATACATTTCTGTCTTCTAAAGCACAAGGCTATGGTAGCCTTAGCAAGCTAATGGGTAGTGATGTCAAGTACCTCTGCATGTTGGCCATTTGTACATTTTCTTTGGAGAAATGTTTACTCAGATTCTTTGCGTATTTCAAAATTGAGTCAATTGATTGCAGAACTGTATTTTTTGTAGGCTGGATACTATACCTTTCTCAGAAAAATGATTTACAAATATTTTCTCCTGTTCCCTGTGTTATATTTTTACTTTTTTGACCTCTCCTTTTTTGTACAAATATTTTTACTTTTTGCAAAGTCTAATTTTTCTAGTTTTTTTGTTTTGTTCCTCATACTTTTGGTGCAATACTCATTTGCAAATATTAGGATGTGAATATAGTATTTCCTCCTGCATTTTCTTCTAGGAGCTTTGTAGTCTTACATTTATGTTCTTGATCCACCTTGAGTTAATTATTGTGTATGGTGTGAGGTAAGGGTACAATTTCAATCTTTTTCATGTTTCTATGCAGCTGATTCAGCATTATGTGTAGAAAACTATTCTTTTAATATTGAATTGTCTTGATACTCTTGTAAAAAGCCTCTTGATCACAGATAAGTGGTTTTATTTCTAGACTGCTTTTGTTTTGAGACAGAATCTTCTATGTAGTTAAGGCTGGTCTTGAACTTTTGTGTAGCCCAGACTGTCCTCAAACACCTGGCAATCCTCTTGCCTCAGCCTCCTGAGCATTGGGATTATAGGCACGTGCCACCATGCTTGGCTCTGGACTCAATTTTATACCATTGATGCAGATGTCTATTTTTATGTAAGCACAACAGTGTCTTGATTACCATGATTATGTAGTCAGTTTGAAATCACAAAATTGAAGTCTTCCTATATTCTTATTTTTCAAGATCACTTTGGGTATTCTAGGTCACTTGCAATTCCATGTGAATTTTACAATTATCTTATCAGTTTCTACAAAGAAGTTAGCTGGGATTCTGATAGGACTTGTGTTGGATCTGTAGATCAATTTGGAGAGTATTACCATCTCAGCCATATTAAATCTTCCAATATATGAACACAAATGTTTTACCATTTATTTAGATTTTGTGGTTATTGTTTCAGCACTGAAGATCAAATCCAGGCCCTGGTCCATGCCAGGCAATTACTCTATCACTGAAGTACATCCTTAGCCCTGGATCATTCATGTAGTGTTTGGTCTTGGGCTCTTTTGCTAAAGAAGTTACTCCTTAGTGATGTACTCATTGGATGCTTGTGTAAGTGGAATTGTTTTATTAACTTTGCTTTTGGATGATTCATTGCAAGTGGAACCTTCAGGGGGTGGACCTTCAGGAGGTCCTTAGGTCCCTGGGTGTGTGTCCTTATTATCCACCATGCTGTTCCTTTTTGCTTCCTGGCCATGAGGCAAGAATTCACTCTGGCCCATACACCCCACTATTGCTATCTGGGATACCCCCAGAGGCCAAAAATGACAGGTCCACGCAAGTGTGGACTGAAACCTCCAAACCTGTGAGCCATTGTAACCCTTCTCTTTTCATAATTATCTCAGGTAATTTGTTAAGTGGTAGAAAGTTGACTAATACCTTCTGTTACTAGCAAATACAGTACATTTGAATACATTAGTGGTCCAACAACACATTATATATATTACCTTTACAATAATTTAGAGAAGAAGGGAGAAGCAATATGCTGTCTTTTATAACTGTGTAATTACCTTTTCTGGTACTTTTTAAAAATATAGACCTAAATTGTTACCAGGATCCACGTGCATCCAGGATGAAGAGGTTCCTTTAGTATCTCTTGTGTGTTCTAGCAACACATTCTCCCTGTTTTTATTTGGAAATGTCTTTACTCTTATTTTTGTTGGATATAGGAGTCTAAATTGATAGTTATGCTCTTGTGTTTATTCTGTTATTCTTTTGGGCTAAATTCACTTTCTTGAGGAGTTAGCTGTGACTCTTACTGGGATTCCCATGGAAGTGATGAATCACTTTTCTCTTATTACATTCATGATTTTGACTTGGGCATTCATTTAGCTTTTTTATTATGTTTGTGGATGTCTTTGTGTTTATACCACTTGGTGTTCATTGAGTTTCTTAAAAGTGTTCATTAATATTTTCAATAAATTTGGGAACTGTTCAACTACTAGTTCTGAGGCAGGAGATTAGGGCATGGGAAGCTGGCTGGGGAGTAGGTGTGATCTGTTCATTACAGAATCCCAGAGCACCCGTGCAGATCAGTTTCCAAAGCCCTGCACACGGATTCCTCATGAGAACTTGAACAGTGTTGGGCAGGATAGACTGGACCTGCCCTCAGTCTGGGGAGTGGGAGGGACCAAGAGGAAAGTGGACATTGAGCTCTTGGCCATTGTGTTCTCTCTTGCACAGTGTTCCACTCTTGCCTTGTAGAGTTTATTTGTTTCCTACTTTACTGGCCAAATTCATTCTGCAGAGCATGTTTCTTTTCTTACATTTAGTATATGGCAACCTCAGTATCTTTTGTGCTTGTCTTGAACAATTCTTTGCTCAAGACAGAAGAGCCTAGAAACGAGTTCTAGAAGAAGACTCCAGCATCGCCAAACCCAGTAACAGTTCTTTGAATATTTTTTCTACTTTTCTTTATTTCCTTTCCTGGTGTTTTCATTATGTGTATACATATGTGCTTAATGGTGTCCCACATTTGTCTGAAGCTGTGGTTATTTTTTTTAAATTCTCTTTCTCAGTGTTCTTTGAATTGCATAATCACTATCGATACATCATCACTATTGCTAATTCTTTCTTCTGCCGGTTAATATTTGCTATTAAGCCTCTTTGGTGGATTTTTATTTCAGTTGTATTTTTCAAACCCAGAATTTTATTTTCTCATTTCCCTCCTTCCTTCCTCTCTCCCTCCTCCTTCTTTCTCTCCTTCCTTCCATCTTTCCTTCCTTCCTCCCTTCCTGCTTCTTTTCTTTCTTTAATGGCTCATATTTAGATGTCCCCCCAAAAGCCTCATGTGCTCATAGGTGGGGCTTTTGGGAAGTGGCTGGATCATAGGTGTGTGACAATGGGATTAAGGGTGTGTGATAACTAAATTGGTTAAGCATAGTCCTGGGTGTGGGTAATGGGAAGCCCCACCCTGGGTATAGGTGGCACCAGCCATTAGGCTTGTAATCTGAATGGAATAAAAGGGAAAGATGGAAGGCAGGTTGCTGGCTGCAGGCTGTTTGTTCCTTTCTGCCTACCCTGCTATGGACTGTTTCTCCTTTATGATGCCCCTCTGCCATGTCACCCTGCCTTGCATCCAGATTACTATGTACTGAAACTTCTACAAACTATAAGCCAAAATAAACTTTTCCTCCTTTAACTTTGGGTGTTGGGTATTTTCTCTTAGCAATGAGAAAAGTAACTAAGACACTCTCTCTCTCTCTCTCTCGCTCTCTCTCTCTCTCATTCTGTTGCATGCCAAGGCAAGTGCTCTACCACTGAGCTACACCCTCAGTTAAGTCACCCTCATGTTAAGAATTTCCACTGGGTTCTTTAAAAATAATTACTATTTCTTTGTCAATATTTTCTATTTGGTGTGACATTGTAGCCATAACTTCCTTTATCCTTTTGTTATTTTATACTTTTTTAAAACTTTTAAATCATAGTGTTCCTTATTTGAAAATGGTGTTTGAAATTATTTATAATGGTTACTTTGAATACCTACTGGTTTTCAGTGTAAGGACCATTCTTCCCTACATTTTTGCATGCTTCATAAGTTTTTTTGATAGAAATGAACATGATAATATTCTGGCTGCAGGTTTCCCATGGCTGTTTTTTTGCTGTTTTTTGCTTATTTGTGTGTTGGCTGGTTAGATTACTGTCCTGAAGTGTGAACTCCCCGAGGCTGCTCCTCAAGGGTGTAGCTGCAGTATGTCCACAGTCCCTTGGGCACGCAGTGGATTTAGCAGAGCTCTTTTTATCTGTCTTGTCTCTGTTCACACCCACTTTAAAGCACCACTAATTGGTCTATTACTTTTAGCAAAACTTGTGACCTATATTGTTCCTCAAACTGACCCCTAAAATTTGGCCTTCTTTGAAAGGATAGTTCCTGAGATCAGTGGGGAGATTTGTCTTCATCCTAGAGGGCTCACTCCAGCTAGCCCGTTCCTAGTTTTACATAGCAAACCACCCAACTTGTAGTGTAGGATGTATCTCCAGCAAATCTATGAGATTCCTCCTGATTGCCTTGTACCACACCTCCATTGTTTTTGACAGTGACTTTGGCCTTGAAATTATCGTAGTCCATTGGAAAAGAAGTCAATGCCTTTGTGGGAGAGATTTGAAGTTCTCTATTTCACAGCCTGCTTCTACCTGTGGACAGAACATCTGAGGCATGGATCTGTCCCGGGGTGGGAACAGTGACACATCCACTTTTGGAGCTCAGCACTTGTGATGGAGGGGCAGCAGCTCCAGATCTCCTCAGCTTGGCACCCCTCTGCCAGAACAGGGGTATTCCCGGAGGACCAAGGTAGAACTTCCATTTTGTGGTGGTGACTAGACAGTGGGAAGAGGCCTTGCTTGTCAGTCAGAATTCAGAAACCTAGCAGATTTTCCAGGCTTGAGGAGGTATCTAATTTGTAGTATCAGAGTCAAGGCAGAAGTAAATAAGATTAATCTATAAAATGAGTTAGTACCACAGGGACTTAAACTCAGGAAGTAGGATTTCCCAGGGGACAGATACTACACTTCCTGCTGTCCAAGGACAACATTATAACAGATTTTGGTTTAATGATCTCCATGGACTTTATTTGCAATCAGAGAATTAGTCAACACTTCATTCCATAAAACAGAGTAAGTGTTCTGAAGAGCTGACAGGGGGAGGTTCAGGGCTGAAGAAGGCAGAAACAAAAGACCCAAGTGGCTCAGTCATGTCAAGGGGGCTTCCTTGTAAGGCAGAGACAGGGAGGGAGAAGAACAGAAAAATAACTGATTAGGTGACACTAGGCCATCTTGGGTTACTTTTCTTTGGTATGGATTAGAGCAGAGGAATTTCCCCGTCATGCTAAGTGAGACTGGCCTTTGGGGAAATCAGCTGTTATCTTTGTCTTCTAATTTCTCAGAAGGTTGGATAACAACTTAGCTTTGGTTTGGTGATGTGGAGCTTTAGCATTAGTGATTCCATTTGGATTCTTTGCCTAGTGTAGGTGCTTAGACCAAAATAATGGCCCCCTTATCACTTTATGTGACATTGCTAATCTGGATAGTGTTATAATGGAACTTTTTGCTCCAAGATGACAGTTCCACTGTCCTCCAATAAGTGCGTTTTTAAAAATAAATTACCCATATCCCAAACTCCTGAGTAGAAAAATGTCAATGATAGGAGGTTGCAGAGTTTTAAAATTTTTGCATCTTCCTATTAAAAGCTACTAGAAGTTTCTAGAAGCTTCCTATCATGAGGAGGAAGTCTGGTTGGTGTGTATAAGTTCTTCCCTATTTTATAGTGTTTTTCACTGTTTGATTTCCTATGGGTTCTGAGTGTCTTACAGTGGATTCCCTTGACTGACTGCCTTGTCTCACTGAGAGGCAATGTCAGCACTAGAGTTCTTCCCATTGTACTCCCAGTTGAACTGCACTGTAGAGTGGAAGTGGTTCCCAACTGGAGCAGAAGTGAGATGTCCAGGTTGCCTGAGACAGCAACCCTGACTCAACCAGGCCCAGCCAAGGCAAACTTTAAAGTGATGATCCAGAGCTGGGTGTACAGACTCATCGAATGCCATTTTTCCATTGCCTCTGCAGACAGAGTGTTTACAGGTTTTGCCTGCCCTTTGTCTCATAGACTTTTTATTGGATTCTGACAGGTCATTGATGAGCACTGTCATCTCTGCACCTCTCACTGGGCTTTCATGTGTATTTCTGTGGTAAGGGATGGAGGTGAATAAGACGAGGGACTGCTGAGTTTCTACCATCATGACTGCAAAGGCTGGAGTTGGAGTCTCTTGTGTAGCAGACACAATAACGTTCCCTAGCGTATCCGGGAGTCTAGTGTTGAATCACAGCTAATTCTGACTAGTGAGCTATGATGGGTAGACACATCACTTCTTTTTCTTCTTTTCTTTAAAAATAGGTTTTAGTATCTAGACTTGTGGTGCTACCTCTGAGATGAAGCTGAGAAGAGCCACTGAACATCTCCAGCTCTCTTTCCCATGCTTTAGTATTGCTTGTCCCTGTTGGGAAGAGGACCACGTGGCGGGGTCTCCATTACCCTGGGTCTTGTTGACTTCCACACGTGATGGGGTAAATGCCTAAAAGCAGTGTGAGCCATGATACACTTTAAATTATAAGCCAGTGAGACTTCTGAGTGCTTTGGAACTGTGCTTTCCTGTCCTGACTAATGTGAACTCTTTCTGTGTACCCAAATTGTTCAGTTCCGTGAAGACACTGGTGACAGAATGAAAATTTCTACAGATGGGTTGGTGGCTTTGCATTCAAATTGAATATGTGACATATTCTAATTAGCCGAAAATTGAATAAGTAGATGTGTTATTCTTTTTTTTTTTTGTACCAGGGATTGAACTTGGAACCTTGCATTGTGAGGCAGGTGGCAGAACCACTGAGCTAAATCTCTGGCCCTGATATGTTAGTCTTTTGGTTTTTTTGTGTTTTTTTTGTACTAGGGATTGAACTCAGGTCCTTGCGCTTGCAGGACAGGCGGTGGAACCACTGAGCTAAATCCCCGGCCCTGATATGCCATTCTTAATAGCACAGGATAGTGGTTTTTGAGTGTGTTCCCTGCCATATGCCAGTGTTAGCATAACAGTGAGATGCAAATGTTTGTCTTTGCTTATACTCCCAGTGTAGGGGGGGATTCTTGGTCCAAAATGATAAGTCTCTGCTAGTTACAGTATTTGAGGGAACATTTCCCTATACTTTACTATCCTTTCATCATAACTTAGTGACATCTCCCTATTCCGTCTAGTCACAGTGTGAAAAATGATTGTATGGATAATCACAGGTATTAATCGAAGTCTTTTCTCTCTATTAGTTTTTCGTTTGCTTTATGGAGTTTCTGCTGCTTTTTGGCCCTACTACTTTTTTTTTATTATTAAATTGTTGTATTCAACACAATTACATTTCTCATTGGGAATTGTACCTTTACATAATGCATCTTGGTTTTTATTTTTTCCCCATTCCTAGCCCTCCCTTCACCCCCTCCACCCTTCCCTATTTACAAAGACTTTATTTCCATTTTTTCCATTTCTCATCATTTTCCTTTCCCTTCTTTCCTTTCCCCTGCCCCTCCCACTACCCCTACCCCTTTGGACCTTTTCTTCCTATTTTGCATTATTGATTATTTATTCTAATCACTGGTACATTTTAGGTATACAATATAATGACATTCATCATTGGAAATTTGCATCTTTACATAGTCTCTCTTGGTTCTTATTTTTCACCCTTGCCCAGCCCTCCCTTCAGCCCCTCCATTCCTCCCTATTTACAAAGATTTTGTTCCTATTTTTCCATTTTCTCATATTAATCTCATTCCCTCTATCCTTTCCCCTAGCCCTCCCACTTCCTTCCCCTTTGCCCCTTTTCTTCCTATTTCACGATACCTATTATACATTTTAGTCCTTATTTACCCTTTCTACTACTTTTTGACTCTACTAGCATTGGAAGGGGAAAAAAGGAAATAAACTTTTTCTACATGCTCATATCTCTGATTTTTAAAAGATACTTCAGGGTAGTAGTGTTTCATCTATTAATGAGATTCAGGAATGTATGTGGGAGAAAGACGCACACACACACACACACAAAGACAGAATTAAATATGAAATTTTAGAGTTTCCATATTCTTTGATTCTATGAGTTTAGGGTTCCTTTATATTTACCAAGAATTATAGTCCTGTATTAATTGAAAACAAACATCCTTTGTAATAACACAATTTTCCTTATTTTCAAATGATATAATGATTTTTTCTGTGCTAATCAATAAAAAAATGCTTTAAAATTTAGAGCAGTCTGTTTGCTCAAAACACTAAATATGTATACTCATTCTCCTCCAGATAGCATCTCACTATGTAGTCCAGGCTGGCCTGGCAAGATCTTGTAATCCTCCTGCCTCAGCCAGCCTCCTGAGTGCTGGGATTACAGGCATATACTACCACGTCTGGCAGAAACAGCATTAAATTTGTTAGGCATGTGACTTTTTAAAAAAAGTAAAAGACCATTCTGTTCAGTCTGTGGTTTCAATCATGGAAGCATGTGAGCTTCTCAAGCAGCTCTTTCAAGACCTGGGACTTCTGTTTTTGATGGGTCCTAGTGGCCAGTGTAGAGGTTCCGGTGAGGTCAGTATCCCTATACCAGGTTGAGGTCATCTTATTCCATGTGAGATAGAAGAGTGGATTCTCCATAATAGAGATCCATGTAAAATTCTATTTTTTCTAAAAAACAGTTTGTATAGACAATCCATTCCCTTGGGAACTGCTCCACACCACCAACATCCTCGATAATCTCTATAATTATGTAATCTGCTAGACTATATCCTCCAGAATTTATTCTTCAAGGGTAACTTGCCTAAACTTGAGAATTCTAAATTCTATGTAAATTTAATAATAAATTCAAAACTAGAGTAAATGAAAGCCATGGTAACATCAATAAAACTAACATGATTTTCATAAAAAATGTAAAACCCATGGGAAAGTTCATGGAAACCCCGTTTGGCAGTGAAATCTGTCAAATGAACTTCAAAGGATGAATCTCAATAGCATAAAGTTGAGTGAAACAAAAACGAACACATTGTGGCTCCACTTATAAGCTGTTTTTAAAAACAAAAATTAAAAATATATTGTTTGGGGATGCAAGGTGGGTAAAACTATGATGAAAAACACATGGAAATGATAAACACAGAATACAGAAGACTGCTGGCTTCAAGGAAGGGAAAGTGAGGATACACAGGGCCGACACCTGCAGAGGCTTCTGATGGGCTTGCAGGTGAGGTTTCCAACACCAAGCGGTGGGTGGCTGGATGTTCTTTTTCATCCCGGTTCTTTAAACTGTCTATATGTTTGCTATGTTCTTTTGGAACTGTGCTGTGTATTTTACATATAGCTCACTAAGTGACAATAAGTTCAACATAAGTTGATGACATGATATGGATCTCTCAAACAAGTTTTTCTTGCACATGATACTATAAGAAGTTTGAGGTTGAGGGAATGCAGAGTGTGGCTCTATCCAGCCCTGACTGTACCATAATTCACTCCTTCTTTTCCCTGTTGGCCTAGAGAACCATATTACCAAGTCTACCTCAGCCTGGATCCTTGGAGCTGGGAGAATCTGTCGACCCTACGACAGGTCCCCTTTGAAGACAAAGTGGAGTGTGTTTAGGAGACAATGATGAGACCAGCGATGATTCTTCAAATTCTTACATATGTGGGACAAATGATTGATGGGAAGGGCAAATGACCACCATGGAGGAGAGGCTGCCCAGCTGGGATGGAGGCGCCCTGAGTTTGAAGGGAAGGCATAGTGGCAGGCAGTTCATGCCCTATGCTCCAAAGCTAGAACCCAAACCAACAGGCGGTGCTGCCCAGAAACAGACTCAGTCCCAGCAGAACCAGGCAGCTCCTAATCACGCATCTGCTCTCGAGTCTTCTAAAGAACAGTTGCTCAGGTTATTTTGAACTAACTACATTCGTGCTTTGTTTTCAGTGAGAGACTCCTTTTCTCTCCCGAATTCTGAGAGAACTGGTGTCTCTTGCTTTTCTTATCCAGTCACGTGGGCTCTGAATTCTAGTAATTCTAAACAGTGTAGAACTTTTAACTGTGAAAGCTCTTAGCTTGACTTAAGCAATTTGGGAATAGGTTCGTTATAAACACAGAACTGCATGACCCCAAAAGAACCCTGAAAGACTCAGTCTCTGTCTTCCACTTGCAGTCAGGTGCATTGTCTGTCAACTTGCCTTGTCCCCAGGGATGATGCAAAGCCTGTCCCACTGGCGAACTCCTGCATGGCTAATTTAATTATCACTAACAGGAGGTGTATTGCCTGTTAAATATTAATGACGTTGAGCCAAGGACCATGTCATTTGTGGTTTATATGCAGTAGTAGAAGGCTCAACCAAGTTGTTAGGCTAGATGCACACCTGTCGTCCCAGCTACTCAGGAGGCTGAGGCAGGAGGATCTGTTGGTGAATAGTAATACTATTCAATGAGATAAGAAGAGCCAGGAGATGGAGGGAAAGTTTTGAGGGATAAAGTGAAGAGTTTGTTAATTTTTGCTACCTTAAGAAAGTAGGAATTTGAGGTCAACTTGAGGAACACAATGAGATCTCATTCCAGTCAACCAATGAACAAATAAACAAATAAATGTATGTGTTTACACTGGAAGCTTAAATCCCATACACACTGTATCCTGATTTTGAAAAGACAATTTAATTTGCAGGATAAGAGATGTTGAGGTGATATTATGGAGTCACAACAAGTATGTTTTCTGATCATAATTGAAAAGGAATGATTACAACTGGGTTCATTGGTAGAAGATGTTGTCAGGCTTTCTAAAATGTTGATGTGGTATGGTGATTGAAAAAGTGAACTATTAAATCTAGGTTTGTAACAAAAGGAGAGGGGAACAAAAGACAGATGATAAGGGACAGAATAAGGAAGGCTATTTCCTTCTGGGCTTGCACACACAGGTGTGCACCCTGCTGATGACTAGTAGTGCACACCTTGCTGATGACTAATAGTGGTTAGGAAGGGGTGAAGGACAGGAGGTCTCAGCCCGTGAGCAACAGAGCCTCCCCAGGCAATGATGCGACTTGGACCTAGGAGTCATGTGAAGCATTCTCAGCTTGTTTCAGACATGGAGCCAGACGTCGTCTACAACTTGTCATGACTGATCCGGGCACTGTGCCACCCCCGGGGAAGGAGGCTGTGGCATCAGTCTGCTTCTCAGGACCATCTGTGTTTGGTACAACCTTCTGGTTCAGTCAGGATAGGCGACGTAGTGCTGTTGTGACAAAGGAGCCCCAGGTCTTGATGGCCTGCAACCTCAGAGCTTTGCTTTCCCGTCTGCTACCCAACTCCTCGGTCTCCACACAACGTCCCACTCCCCAGGACCTGGAGGAGTGGCCTCCCACCTCCTTGTCATCTTCTGTGCATCACTGTCTTCTGGCAGCAGCCCGTCAAGGACAAGACAGACGGTCTGGCGGGCAGAGGTCTCAATGGCAGGAGTGAGGAGAGGACCTGAATTATCCTTCCAAGGTTCTTTCATGCTCATGCAGTTCTAATCCCAAATTACTTAAGTCAAGTTTAAAGCTTGTGCACTACAGGAGGAATTTCCTGAGACTTCAGTTGCTAAAGAGTGAAGGAAAAGAATATTGGTTTGATATTTCCAAAATATTAGCCCCATTAAATGTGCAATGAAGCTAAAATGCTATAAATGTCTTTAGAATGCTGATTAATTGGTTGACTGTTAGATTTGTGGTCCAACCTAATTGGTGGCTGGTAATGCTATTCAATGAGATGAGAAGGGCCAGGAGATGGAGGGAAAGTTTGGAGGGACAAAGTGAAGAGTTTTGTTAATTTTTGCTAGCTTAGGAAAGTGTAATTTGGGGTGATTTTTTTCTTCCTTTTTATGTTTCTTTTGATCTGAAAGTTTTCTTGAAAAGATGCTTTAATAGTGAAAGTAAGGTCATGACCAGAAAGGAAATACGTAGTTTGTGCTCTCTGAGGTGTGTGTCTGGGAATCTGCTGGGTCTGGATGGGGCTCCATGCTGGCTTGGATTGGGCCAGATCTGAGGATGTAGGGCAGAGCTGAAAGGTCCAGGAGGCTCCCCACAGCTCCTTGGCTGCATCTTGCTGTGTGGACAGAACAGGACACAGGACTCAGGTTGATGTGATGGTGTGAAAGGCCTTTATTTGGTTTGGTGGATGCTTTTGAATTTTTAAAATTTTGTCTCAGATGGAAAACATTTCTAACTTCTATCTTTTAATGGGAACTTATTGACCCTAAGTAAGTCAAATGTTTTTCTCATTGACTAGAGGACTTAATCATTTAGCAGGATAAAGGAAAGAAAGGCAAAAAGATTCACAGTTCCCAAGAGTGCTCATTCCCTCAGAGGGCTGGGTCACTCAGTGGCCCTGGGTTTTCTCTGCTTTTCTCCTCACTTGGCCCAGTCAAGACTCTGAGTGTTTCTGACGCCCTCCCCAGCCCTGTCTTCCTTTTCTAGGTTTTGTGTTCTCGATAGAGGGCCACCTAAAGGACTCATGGGGCTTTAGGCAAGTGCCTTTTTCCTCTCAATTCCTTTTTAGACCAGTAATTTCTTTTTCAAGAACAAATGAGGCCACATCAATACAGTTTTTTTTGCAAAGTTCGCTAATCCAGTGAACCAAGGCCCAGGTGATTTGTGCATTGTCTTTTGTTTCCACCGTTGCTGTGATGTAAAGCTTCTATGACGCTTACTGTTTTATCAGAGCAAGTACTTCTTTCTTACTTGAAATTATTTACTTTTTAATTTTAGCAAAGAGATTTATTCTTTCCTATGGCAAATAAGGCTCTAGCAGGACTTTAGAATTATCCTTGTAGCTGGGTGTGGAAGCAGGTGCCTGTAGTCCCAGCTACTAGGAAGGCTGAAGCTTGTAGGGGCTTGAGCCCAGTGTGGGACCAGACTGGGGCGCATAGTGAGACCCTACCTAAAAAATAAATCAATAAAGCGAGAATCATACCTGTGTTAACTTATATTCCAATATAAATGTGGAGAGAGCAGAGGATAGGGTAGTGATAGTACTAGGACAAATATAAGGCATGTTTTAAAATGTTTCATCTAAAAGTTGGTTCATTCCTTTATTCCTAAATGCATATTATGTATTAGCATTCTATTAAGTGCTCAGAATTATTTTTAAGAACTGTGGGGGACACAGGAGGTCATTAAGGGATGTTGAAAGCCAGTATTTGGCCTTAGGCTGCTTATAAGTTGGTGGAAGGAAAAGGCTCACATTTGGGGAAATAGCTACAAGTACTTGTCAATCTATGACAAGTGCCATGTAAGCAGAGTGGCGAGAGAGGCCAGGAGAGTTCAGTGAGGATGCAGCCCCTGTGCCCAGCATACCCTGAGAAGGCTTTGTGGAAGAAGGAATTGGAATTGGGATCTGTATCTGTGTTCCTGTTGCTGGGGTACAATACCTGAAACTCAGGACTTAAAGGAGAAGAAGTTTCATTTGACTCACAGTTCAGGGGATTCAGGCCATGGCTGACTACAGAAACATCACGGTGGAAGAACATGATGGAAGAAAGATGCCCACCTCCTGGCAGCCAGGAGGCAGAGAGAGCAGGGAGGAGCTGGGAGGGAGATGTAATTTTCCAGGCCATGCCCCCAGAAGTGGCCTCTTCCAACTAGGCTCCACCTGCTTGCGGCACATCCAGCCATGAGCTCAATGGATCCACCCACTGATGAGCACGGGGCCGTGGTCCAAGCACCTCTGAACACACATGACTTTGGGGCATTGTAGATCTAAACCATCACAGGGTCTGGAGTCTGAAGTAGCAGAGACTGCAAAAGGAAGGACATTTTTAGGGACTAAGACATTGAGATGAAAGTCAGGTAGGGCAGGGTGGTGGTGGGAATGAGGAGGTTAATTTGTTAAAAGAAGCTTCCTACACTGTCTCAAATCCTATTAGCTATGAAGCATTCATTTTGTTGAAATAGAATAAAGCCTCAGTCTCTTACTTATCTTTCAGGCCTCAGTTTCCTTATTTGTAAAATGTGGTTATAAAATCATATCTATAGCCATAGATTAAATTATCTAATGACTAAGTGGATTGAGTGACATAGGATGCTTTAGGAAGGCACTGGTCAGGGTTTCTCACACATTATCATTCTTTATTCCTCAAGTTCAGCTGAGTACCAGATTGCTACACTACCATGAAATCCCCACTGCCCGCTTATGGATAATATAAATCTGATTATTATTTCACTGGCCTAGTTAAGTTTGGAATCATTTTTCGGCTTAGGAGAATAAATTGTCTCAATCTGCAGAGAAGATCAGTGTCACATTTGAGTTAAATACAGAAGTACCTCGGTTCACGAACTCAATTCTCTCCACAATTCTGGTAGCAAAGCTAACTGGATGAGAACTGAATCAAATTTCCCCATAAGGGCAACATTGAACCTAACCATTGGATTTGATTCAGTTCTCATCCAATTTGGTTTGTGACCAGAATTTTGGAAAGAATTAAGTTCGTGAACTGAGGCACCACTGTAATTCATCTGTATTTCAGAGATGCAAGAGTGTAAGAAGCGGAAAGGGAATGGTCAGAGGTAAGAAAGCATGCTTCTCATTTTGCAGTGACATCAACGTCTTCCATGACACAAACATCACTGACATAGACACCATGCAGAATAAATGCTGCCAGTCCAAGGAACTCAGGGAAAAGCGAACCTCTGCTGCACTGGGTTGGGAGAAGAGCAGCACTGCCCTGTGTCACTGCCAGGCCACGTTCCGTCATTTACACCAGCTTGGGTCGTGATGGGGTCATTTCTGCCCTTTGGCTCTTGTCCTTGTGACTCACTGTTTGCGCTGTAGCATGGACTCCCTGCCGTGGAAAGGGAGGGGCTACTTGCCAGACCATATGGAGGCGGAAACAGCAGATTGACGCAGGTTTGCTAGAAGCTGGAAGCACAGATGCTGACGCGCCCACAGATAACCTTGGAGAGCTCTTGAAGTACCATCTTCACAGAGGTGTTTGCTTTTCACAAAGCTACCTTATGATGCCAGTGAGTTTATGGAAAACGAGGGAGAGAGGACACGTGGCAAGAAGCACGCAGATTCACTGTGGCTGCTTATGTTTAGGGTTGAGAAGCTGGGGAAGCGTGCTGTCTGTCCTTTAGGTGATGGTATTCACGCATGTAAGGAGACTGATGGATTTCAACTCTGTAAACAGGCTTCTGGGTTCTATGCAGGACAGAATATGCAGCTGAGGTACTGTTGAAGAGTAGGGATGAGCCAAGGAAACTTGCAAGCCCGAAATGCATGTGTGTTTCCACATGCATGGAGAAGGAACGCAGAAGGCTGCTCCTGGCATCAAAAATAATTCATAGATTTGTTGACTAACGGTGGCCTTAATTCCACTACATAATTAGATCAGAGCAATCTAGCTTCCCTTTCACTGAGGAGTTTGGTACAGCAGGCATGTGTTGGATGCTGAGAGTAGAGCCCCGTGGAAGTTGCCAGCTACCAGAGAGAGCTGTGTGCAGTCACAGAATAACATTTGCTGCAAACAAAAGAACAACGTCTGTAATAAAAGGAGAAATTGTTTCAATCTGCCGATGAGCAGAGGGGCAGGTCGGAGGACACCCTGCAGAAAAAGTGACTTCATACTTCTTGCAATTTCTAGAGGATGAAAAACTCAAACCAAAATGAAGCAGAAATATCACCATATGATCATCCAAGAAACCTCTCGGTCAGTTGTCTGAGAGGCAGAGAGGAGAAAGAGAAGGCAAAAATGGACTTTAACTCTGAACACAAGCAAGGACGAGTGGAGCAGTCAGGGGGCCTTGGCCGGAAGCCTGGTGCGCTCGGAAGAGCTGAGCTGGTCACGAAGGGATTCGCCAGGGCCACGCGAGGAACCCACAGAGGAGGGCGAGGCCCGGCCCAGAGGGACAGCCGGGAGCCCTGGCCACTCAGGGCCCACAAAGCAAGGGACAGAAGAGGCACTGGTGCGGCCCAGGGAAAGCTGGAGCCAGTGGATCGGATGGGTGGCTGCGGAACACAGGAACACCATTTTAGTCTGAAATGTGGAGAGGCAGAGAGGGAGAAGAGGCAAAAACTCCAGGCTTAGCTTTTTCTGCAGCCTGACCTTGGCCAAGTCAGTGGGAGCCAGAGGACAAGGGAGCCAGGGGTGAATTCTGTAGACATCAGCCTTTGGATCACTCCCCAACCCCTATGCCCAATCTGGGCTCTAATTTATATAATGATTTATAGCAATGAAGTTGTCCCTGGTGATGGCATTGGTCAGTCCCCATCTCTCTGTGTAGAACCAAGATGGACTGCATTTGGGACCCAGAACAACTAATTTGAAAGGATTTCATCAGAGGAAGTATCTTCTCCAATCACAGAAAATTAAACTGGAAGTCAATAAAAGACAGAAATCTGAACAGCACCAAATTTGGATATTAAGCAATATACATGTAAATAACCTAGTAGTAAAAAAGAAAGTACTGGGGAAAAAAGGACTAAATTATTTTGAATTGAATGAAAAGAAAAATATATCAAAATTTCTTAGACATAGCCTATGTGAACTTTCAAAAAGCTCAAAAGTGAGAAAAAAAATACACAGTTTAAAAACAGGCCAAGCAAACAATTTGGGTCAACAATTTTATGAAAAAATGGTAAGTAAACACTTCAAAAAGATTTTCACTATCATTAGCCATTAAAAAATTCAAATTAAATGCACAATAAGCCACCACTTTCCTCATAGAAGGATGGCTATGAAGAAAAAGACAGACAGATAAAAGAAGGTAAACTTCTAATAACAGAAAATACCAATGACAAATAAGTATATATGCTGCTGAAGCGAGCACACCAATGATAAATAAGCACCTAAAAAGATTTTCAATAACTTTAGTCATTTGGAAATGCAAATTAAATCCATCTTGACATACCACTGCACACCTCTAAGAATGCTAAAATTAGATCCATCCATCAGTCCATGTGACAGTAGCAGGGACTGCTACTAGCAGTGGCAGGTGCATAGCAACTAGAACTCTCAGATATTACGAGAGGAAAAGCAGATTGGTAAGCAACACTGGAAAACAATTTGCACTTTCTTATGAAGTTAAACATATACTTATCAGATGACTTAGAAATTCCAATCCTAGGTGTTTACCCGAGAGAAATGAAGACATGTTCACACCAAAACTTGTCCATGAATATTTATGACAGCCGATTCATAATCATTATGAACTAACCCAGCCATCCTTCAACTGGTGAATGGATCAACAGATATTCCATACGACAGAATATTCCTCAGCAGCTAAAAAGAACAATCATGTGCCAGCATAAATGGCTCCACCTTCCATGTGTACCCTGAATGAAGGCAGCCTTCACTGCCTGAAGCTGCAGGGCTGAGACTGCTGAAAACCCACTTGGAGCTTATCCTGCAGCTGGTGAGATCGCAGTGCAGTTGAGCTTCAGCCTCACAGGGTGCCTGCTGTCAACGTGAGGGTGTGGCCTGGGACAGAAGGGATGGGTTGAGCCTGAATAGGGTTGGTGTGAAGGCTCCTATGGAGGTGGGGATATTGAACCCCTCAATTCCCATGGGTCTCCTTTACCAGTGGAAGTAGCCATGTGCTAGTGGAAGCAGCCTTTCTACCCCAGTAGAAAAAGCCTCCCACCACCGGGCAGCGGCTTCCCTACCCCTAGTGAAAGTGGCCTTTCTATGCCCCCTGAGAGGATTAAGGCTGCAGCACCCCAGGAAATGGTATGGGCCTCCCCGAGGCTGTTATCAAGTAGGGCAATGCTGATTCTCCTCTGAACCCAGCCCCCGGCCTCACTGCTTCTGTGCCTATAACTAAACTCAAGTTCTGGTAGGCCTCGACAGGTGAGGCACAAATTACACAGTGCGCTCGAAAAGAACTATGCACGCTTTCCGGTTTACGTGGCTGGAGATCTGGGAAAAGTGTGGGTAAGGGCCAGTAGAGGACAACAGTAGAAGGACTATAAAGTTAGATCAGACTAACTATATCAAAACAGGCTCATTGAGGGGAGATTATACATTTAATCCCTATTGTTCAGGGAGTTAGAAAGGACTCTTGCGGGTTGATTCAGCCTGTTGGCTAAAAGGTACAAACTCCCAATGATGAATGTCATCCTCTATACCTAAAATGTATCAATAAACTTAATGAATAAAAACAAAGAGAAAAACCCATGGAGCAACATGGATACTATAGTGAATGCATTTGAAATGCTGGACTTGCCTCGGTGTAGCATAGAGAAAGGGACTCAGAGGCTCAGGGAGTTTGAAATGTTAGGCTGGTTTATCATTTAAGACATACTTACCCACACTGCAAGGCTCAAGAAGACCTTTCAGGGACACTGAGAAATTTGTCAGGGCAACTTCAGACCCTTGAAAAGCTCTTCTCTGTCGACCAGGCATAGCAATGACACCATTGAACTGGAGGCGAAGGCTTCCTCTTGGTCATGTTGGTCTCTTCATGCCTCTGAAGAAGGAAGCTAATAAGGGAGTCACAGTGTTGGCAGGGGTGCCTGACCCAGACTATCAAAGGGAAATTGGGTGATTATTCCACAGTGGAGGAAAGGAAGACTATACCTGGAGTGCAGGAAACCCTTTAGGGCACCTCCCTGTGTTACCACGGCTTGTTATTAAGGTCGATGGGAAACTACACCACCCGATCCAGGAAGAAAGCCAAATGGTCCAGAGCCTTCAGGAATGAATCCATGAGTCACCCCACCCAGGAAAGAACCAAGACCCACTGAGGCACTTGCTGAAGGCCGGGGGAACGGAGAAGGGGCAGTAGAAGAAGGTAGCTCTAAATACCAGCTACGACCCTGTGGTCAGTTATAGCTACAAGGCTTGTAATTGTAATAGCTCTCTCCTAATAGGCTTCTTATGCCAATAGACTTAACACCGGTTCTTAAGGATTGTTAAGCTTATGTTATAATGTTGAGGTTCTGAAATATCAGGAGTTAGTGTCACCTGAAGAAAACTTGCCTTCAGTTCTGGGAGGGAATGGTGCGTTTCTGTTTGTTTGCAGGATGGCTGTAGCATGTTAGGCATAATTGTGAGCACGTCTTTGTATCTGGAGACTGCGGTTAAGGAAATGGGTCTGGCTGTCAAGGTGACAAGGGGTGGATTGTGTCAACTGGTTGGGTCAAGAAACACCCAGCTACAGTGTCTCAGCATCGTGCTGGGTGTGGCTGAAGGGATTTCAGAAGCCCCACCCCGGGTGTGAGTGGCACCGACCAATAGGCTTATTCGCCTGGATGGAATCAAAGGGAAGCAAAGAATGAAGGCTCCCTTCTGTTTCTTCAGAGGAGCTCCGGTCTTCCTTCACCTTCACCTTGGACGTCATCTCCTGGCTTCCAGCACAGGCCCTTCTGCCTCCTGATACCGACTCCCGCGGGACAGCGTAGGTGTTTCCAGGCCTTCAACCGGATCCTTCGGTCTTCAGGGCACAGCCCGCCCTTTCACACCCTTCCACACGTCAGCCGGTCTTGT
Source organism: Heterocephalus glaber (assembly GCF_053883595.1). NCBI lineage: Eukaryota > Metazoa > Chordata > Mammalia > Rodentia > Bathyergidae > Heterocephalus > Heterocephalus glaber. The sequence continues at coordinate 19,457,090 of NW_028258357.1, forward strand.
AAACCCTTAGGTATTTGTCTACCTTGCCTTAAACCTGTTTCTCAACTGAGCGCTGACTGACCCAGGGAGAAACTGGACCGTGGGGTGGCCGTGGGAAAGTGGCGTTGCAGCCACAGAAGGTGAGGTGGGGTTGCTGCCTTCATGGACAGAAGCGTCAGAGTGCTCAGTGGTGCTGCCCAGTGGGTCACAGGACGGAAACAGAGGAGTGCTCCACAGTAAGCAGAGGTGTTCCAGTCAAGTGAACAAAGTCTAACCCAAATCACAGAAGCAGAATCGTGGCCCTTCAGTCAGTGCCAGACTTGAACCAATTTATGGACCAAGAACATCTTTAAATGAAGGGAGGCTGGATCCCATTGAGGACAGACCTTGGCACTCTTTCTCATTTGTTTGATTGTTTTTTGAGATGAGGTCTCACTATATAGTTCAGGCTGAACTATGTAGCCCAGGCTGGCCTTGAACTTACAGTGATCCTGCTGCCTCAGCCTCCTGAGCGCTGGGATCACACATGTGCACCACCATGCCTGGCAGACTTTGGTATTCTGACCAACATTTACTCACCCCCACCCCGCCGCTGACTTTCCCAAAGAGATCTGTGGTCTTTTAACAGAGTACTGTGCACTGGGGAAAAGGAAATAATTAAAACTGATGGGATCACCAGACCCTGACTCTGAACTAATTCCAGTTCACCGGAGACGTCACCGTGGTCTCATGGCCTTCGGCACAGCGGGGCATTATGGAGGTTGGTGATCGGTGAGTCTTAGCCTAGGCCTGTCTCGTGGTAGCCCACTGGGCCCCGGAACCCCTCCTATGTCTATTTCCCCAATTTTAGAATGCGTAATTAGAAGGGGTTTCATGACCTGTGCAGTGAGAACGGTTGCTGGAAGAGGCCAGGGGAAGATAAGATCGCTGAGTTAGGCAGAGGCTGACGGGCAGTGAGAAACGGACCAGGCCCCTGGAGTTGGAACGACACGAGGCGGACCAGGCCTGTGGTCAAGAGCCGAGCTGACAGAAATGAGGCCCTCAGATGGAGACGCGACGGCTGGGCCCTCAGGCTTCCCAGGATGAACGACAGCCCACAGCTGTGCCATAGCCAGCACTGCCTGGCCCAGGAGGCTGAACAACAGGACACATGCGTGGAGACAGCATCACGGAGGCAGAGGTGGATGAGACGCTCTGACTCTCTCTCCTATCCCTTCCAGAAGCGCCTTTGCTCTCCTCCATGCTCTGTACCCTTGCTATGTACCCCGCTTTTCTGTTCAATCATTATTAGCTAAGTGATGCACTTGTAATCCTACAGGTTGATTATGGTTTGACCTAAGGCAACCTGTGATGAATAGAACTGAATAGAACCCTCTAGACAAAGAGGCCCAGGGACAACCTGCTTCAGGACCCTTCCTGCTCTTGATAAAACTTTCCTACTCTTCACTTCCTTTGTCCTTGATGCCATTCTTCAGATCTTTTAAAGGTTGGGAGTTATTTCCCTGTGACAGAAGCAACTATTAAACTGCCTCTGCCAGGGGAATAGTAAACCAAAAGTGATCTTGCATTTTTGGAAAAGATTGCATAAATTAGTGCCACTACCAAGGACTTGAAGAATACAGCAGTGATAATTTCTACTATCCCAATTCACCGTATCTATTTGGCCTATGTAGGGAACACAAGGCTCCTGGAAAAGCAATGGTGAGGTTAAGCAGGTGGGGACTTGGACTGCTGCTGCTTGAGCAAATTCACACATCCCTTGGTAGCTGGTATGCAGCTATTGGTCTAGCAAATGCTGCTTCTTCATATTTGTTGATAAAACCCACCAGAAGCAGTTTGTCTCCAGCTGGCAAGGCCAACAATACACGTTTACTTTCCCATCTCACTGTATATAAACTCTCCTGTCCTATATTGTAATTTAGCTCACAGAGATCTTGGCCACTTTCCATGTCTGTGAGACATCACAGTAACCCATTATGTCGACGACATGATGTTGATTGGACTAGTGAGACAGAGGTAGCAACTACTCTAGACTTCTTGCTAAGGCATGTAGAGAGTACATGTCAGAAGGTGGAAAATAAGCCAGACAAATAACGGAGGAACTTCCTAAGTGAAACTTCTAGGGATTTATTGGTATGAGTCTGGCCAAGATATCTTCTCTAAGGCAAAAGATTAGCTCTTCCACCTGGTGCTTCCCACAACCAAAAATGAGGCACAGTGCTTAGTGGGTCTCTGCATTTTGGGGTCAACATCTCCCGTACACAAGTGTGTTATTCCATGTCATTCACTGTGTGGCCTGAAAAGCTGCTAGTTTTAAGTGGAATCCAGCACAAGAGAAGGTTTTGCAGCAGGTGCAGGACACTGTGCCAGCTGCCCTGGCTCTTGGATCACGGGATCCAACAGGTCCGATGGAGTCAGGGGCAGGGAGGGAGGCCAGGCAGCCAAGCCACAGTGCAGGGCCTCAGGGCGCTGGAGCACAGCCTCGGCATCTGCGGCAAGCATTACTCTCACTGGTGAGGATCGCTTGCAGCCGGTTACAGGGCTTTTGAGACGGAATGCTTAACTGTGGGCCACCACATCAACACAAAACTGAGCTGCACAGCTTGGACGCAGTAACCTGACTCAACAATTCGTGAAACTTGGTGTGTACAAGAGCTCTGCGTCCTGAAGGAGAAGTGGTGTATATGTGATTAGACCCAAGCCCTGAAGGCACAGGATGTGACCGGAAGAAATGGCCCAGTGCCAGGAGCCTTCATCCCACGCTGCCTTCACCATGGCCTCATGGGGAGCTCCCTGTGGTGAGTCACAGAGGAAGAGAGGACTTGGGTCTGCTTGGTAGGAGGGTCTGCATCATTGTGGGCACCACTAAGGGTGGACAGCTGCAGCTCGACAGCCCCTTCTTGGGCTCTACCTGGTGGACAGTACTGAGGGGAGATCCTCAGGGGGCAGAACTTTGAGCTTTGCTTGGAAGGAAAAATGGCCAGATATGTGGGTATATACTGGTTCTGTGGCCAGTGGTTTGGCTAGATGGTCAAGGACATGGCAGGAACATAATTGGAAAACTGGTGACAAGAAAGGGGGTAGAGTAGCCAGGTGTAATGGTGCATGCCTATAATCCCAACAACACAGCAGGAGGCTGAGGCAGGGGCATTGCAAATTCACGTCTTGCCTGGACAACCTAGTAAGACCCTGTCTCAAAATTTTAAAAGCTAGTAATAAAAGAAGGGCTGAGGATGTAGCTCTGTAGTAGAGTGGCTGTGGGTTTGATCTCCAGTACTGTAAGAGAAAAGAGAAAAAAGAAAGGCAAGAAAGGAAGAAAGGGGAAGAGGAACATATGTGATGTGGTGGCCAAGAACATGAAAGTATCTGCACCCCATGTAAATGCACAACAGAGAGTGATCTCAAGGGAAGAGGATTTTAATAATCAAGTGGGGAGGACTGATCGATCTGGCAGCTTGAAACTGAGAAGATTGGAAGACTGGACATTAACCTGAGGGTTTCTAAGCACGATGGTAAAGAAGCTGCTTGGTAACTCTGGACTGCTCATGTTAAAATGAGAGAGAGAGAGAGAGAGAGAGAGAGAGAGAGAGAGAGAGAGAGAGAGAGAGAGAGATTATAGGGGGATTCCTTTAGCAAGAAAGAACACCAAAATGCCAAAATTTGGAAAATTCTTGGCCTATGTGAATTGCAAAAAAGGAAAAGTATGTTAATTAAGCCCCAGAGGTGTGGCTAAACTATCAGCGATAAAGAGCTTATGGGACGATGTGAGCAGAAACACTGAGGGTTGAAAGTGGAGGGGAGGAGACATGAAACATGAAGGACAGTCACGACAGACAGGACGACAGCTCTTTGGCTGTGGACACCTGCTGTCCTTCAAGAAGAGGGGGACGTGGCCCTGACGGAGATGAACAGGGCACCGCTTTTCTCCCACAAACCAGATGGCTTTTGATGGGGGGATCAGGGCTCCTGGCAGGGCTACGGCTGGGAGACCCCTGCCCCCGCGGTCCGAGGAAGTGGGTGTGGCGAGCAGGACAGCAAATTAAGGAGAATTGCTCTTGGCCTGCTCAGGATGAGCCTGGATGACGTTCCCATCTCCTGATATCCTTATCACACCTGTAAAGTCCCTTCTCCATGTAGGTAACATGCTCACAGGTTCAGGGAAGTAGAACAAGTCCATTCTTCAGGGGGGTGTCCCATTATTTTGCTGACCATACCATTTGATTCACTTTTTTTTTGTGGTATTGGGGCTCGAACTCAGGACCTTGAGCTTTCGAGGCAGGCCCCGGAACCACTGAGCTAAATCCCCAGCCTCTGATTCACTTTTAAGGTTTCCATCTTTAGTGAGTTGAATGGTGGTGCCCTGAAAGAGGTGAACACATCCAAATCCCTGGGATCTGTGAATGTTATCTTATTTGGGAAAAGGGTCTTTCTAGATGCAGTTAAGTTCAGGTTCTTGAAATGAGATTATCCTGGACTTTCTGGGTGATTCATATACTTAATGCTAAGTGTCTTCATAATGGATAGGAGAAGATAAAACAGACACACAGGAGGGAAGGTATCGTGACCACAGGGCAGAGATTAAGGGCTGTGGCTTCAAATCAAGGAAGCCAAGGAATGCTGACTGCTCCCAGAACCTCCAAGAGGCTCCCAGAGCAGCAAGAGGTTAAGGAAAGACTCTCCTCTTATGTCCCTAGGGCAGTGCTGGCGAACCTATGGCACAAACCTATGGCACGCGCTGTTTTGTTATCATTGAAAGCTCTAAACGGTTCACCATCACTGCTCTAGGGGAAGCATGCTCTGCTGACCCCATGGTTCCAGACATCAGGCCTTCAGCACCTTGAAAGAATGACTGTCTCTTGTTCTAAGTCACCCAGTTCCTGGTAGTTTGGTTTGGCACTTCTGGAAAATGAATAGACCTCTCGTGAAATTTCCCCATCTCTTCATGCATATATTATTCTTTTTTCCTCCACCACACCCTTTAACATATTAATTATCATTATTTTAAAATTCTTGTCTGTTGGTTTCACCATCTGGGCCAAATTCTGAGTTTGTTTAATCTCTTGACAATGGGTTGTTTTTTCTTTGCTTTTTGTGTACATCACAGTTTTGTTTATGTACGAGATAATGTGTAGAAAAGAACATGAGAGACTGAAATAAATAATATTTATACCCAGAACCAGGCATGCTCTTCTCCTGTTAGCTTATGAGTCCCGGGTAGCTGGGGCTCTCTAATGGCACATGGGTTGGGGTTGATTTTGTGGTTGCTTTTGATACGTTGTTAACTCCAGTGAACCCTAGGCATCAGATTCCTCCTGTGGTGGACTGCTGGTATCTTGTTCTCAGTGTGAGACCTGAAATGCTAGAAGGGCTTTCTGAATCTTCTTTCTCCATCCTTAGCTTCAGCAATCCCTATCTGCCTTTTCCCATAGGCAACTTCTCTCCACATTCTACTGTTTATTTCTCTATGCAGGGGTCACACGGGAGTTGGGGGTTTTCACTTCTCCTGCTCCAGCCCTAGCCATAGGCAGGCCCTGGGCTCCTGAGCAACATACACTAGACTTTTTGAGCATTCTCACCTCTCTCCTGTGACAAATCTTTGTCTCCTTCTGGGTCCAGGTCTAGAGTGCAGGGGCAGATCCTCTACTTGCAAGAACTCTGCCTTGAATGAGTTTCTTGCTTCTCCTCAAGCAGTTCCAGGAGTCTTCGTTGCTCTATAGGATCCTGGATACAAGCAAGTTCTCCATCCCTTAACTGGAAGCAGGGATAAAAACAGACATGGCGGGACTTCCTGTGCCTCCCTCTGCAGCAGGTCCACCTTACTTCCTGTGAAAGCATGGCTGTGTCTGAGGAGTGAGCAGGCTCTTTCTGCTATCAGAACAGACTGATTCCTATCTGAGAAAATCTTGGGTTGTGGACAGTGGCAGCTGCTTACCATCCTGTGCTCATGGAGAGCCCAGGGTTAGATGAAATTCTCTATGCACTCTCGCTCTACTTTCACACCTTAGTGGGCCCTGTGTACCTGTGCCATCAAAAAGGGCTTTATCTAGTTCCTACCTGTCCCAAATCTTAGGTGTGTCCAGGGGAGGCCTGACCAGAATCCACAGACGTGGGTGAAGACCTCTTTGTGCTGGCGGTTTTGAAAGACTGCACTTTCACAGTAGCCACAACTATACTTTAAAAATGTGTTAAATTTCAGCTCTTTTGTTCTCAGCCATTCCTACAGCTGCCTTCTTTCCTTGTATGCTCTTTGAAGGTGAAGTGTTTGGGTGCTATGTTTCCTACGAGATACCCTTTCACCCTCTTGAATTCAGCTCAGCTGATTGTCTTGTGACCTCAGCTGATGGATGAACTCAGGAGTCATTGATTTGTAGAGGATCTGCTTTTTCCTGTGCAGTGTGGATTATTTATGAGTAGAGAACATCAGCTTTTCTTGGGTGAGCAAAGCTTCTATCCATTTTAACTGGAAGCAGAACTTCGTATATTGATTTTTAAAAACTTTTTACTTGATTACACGCATTGTGGGGAGTTGGTGCGTGTACATAATACATTTTAACTCTTTTTTCATCCCCTCCCTTTCTTCCCTCCCTCCATCTCTCGGTCCTCTTCTCTTTAGCAAAAGACCTATCTTTCTGGTTCCTATTATCCATCCTTTACTTTTCTCTTGCATTTATTTATACATTGGATTTCTTAAATAAGATAAACCAAGTGATATTTAAGCTTGTGTGTCTGATTTATTTTGACAAATATTCAAATTAACATATGTACACCTAGGGAACTGACGCCTCAAACTTAGCAGACCCATGGTGGAACTTTTGATTTGCCTGGCTACTTCCTCTTCCACCTAAGCCTGTCTCTGTAACTGTACCTCTGTCCACTCTGTGGGCCCTCAGTGACTGTTTTCTTCCACAGTTTCACTGGGGACCTCCTTCTTCCTCACTCTCTGCCTGGTAAAGCACCCCCCTTTTGCCTCTTGAACACCCATGTTTGCTTCCCACAAGCTCATCTCTTTTCTGGAAATTCTTCCTAGAACCTCATCACGTTGGCTGCTTCTCACTCTTCCTGTCTCAGCTGGAATGTTACCTCTTCAGATATCCTCTCTGAGCCGTATATCCCTCTAATGCTTCCTCTTCATTCCTGAAGTCCGATTATTTTATTTCTTGGCATCCCATTTGTTTCCGTCAGGGAACTCTTTAAGTAAATTGGTGTTTATTTGGTTTTTACGGGTCTCCCCTGATACCAAATGCAAAGCTCATTTATTACCAAACCCCCAGGGCCCAGCACAATGACTGGAAAGTAGCTGGTGCTTCATAAATCTGTGGGACGGGTAGCATTATTTAGCATGTCCTGCAGAGCAGGCCTTGGGGTAGGTGAGGGAAGATACAGTAGAAAACATGCGAGGGTGGTTCTTCATCTTCTACAGCCCAATCCTTAACGAAGGAGGCAGATTTTAACACTCAGTTAAGACACGAGCAATTTAACTGGGGCTGTGAGGAGCGGTCTGGGGGAACCCCTGTGAGGAACCTGTCTTTGCCCTCAAGGAAGCCATGTTGCAGATGAGCTCTCTAAGGCTTGCACGGAAGAAAGCCTCAAAAAGGAGTGGGAAGAGCCATCTCAGAAAAAGAAACTGCCCAGGGAAAGGACAAGAGGCTGGGAGGACGGTGGTTTGCTGTTTGTGCCAAGCTCCCCGCTCTCCTGCTCCTGGTGCCTGAGCCTTGGGGTTCACAGTCAGGCTGTTGTCTTCCTTAGCAGGCCTCCTAAATCCGCACACACCTCAACGGCAAAGGAGCCTCCTCTTCAACTTGTGTGAGGGCTGATAACTTAAACGTGGGACATTGCAAGGACAGAGTTCAGTCTGAGAGGAAGGAGAGGCGGCCACAGTACAGGGAGGCCACGGTGCCCCAGTCCGCCAGTCCTCCAGAGGGAGCCCGTGAGTGCCACTAACCAACCCTCTCTGGGCTTCCGTTGTCTCACTGTACAATGTGACATTTGAATCTGCTAGAGGAGTCTAGAAATTAAACAAAGTCTAAAAAATAACCATACAACTGACATGTTAGAAAAAGCAATGCTTGGAAATTTTTTCGATGTCCAGCAATTAAAAAAAAATTATTAAGAACCCTGGAATTTAGTGCTTTTCACCATGGTTTACAAAAACACCATAAAACAAAATCTGAACTTATAAGACATACATCGTGAGGTACCTGGTTTGCAAAATGATTTATAACAAGATACTATAAATTCCTACCTCATTAACTGCACTTAAAATGCCTTATAAAGATTTTATTTATATAATATGTCACAGGAACCCCTGTTGGGTAGAGAGACATTCTCAACTTCCACATGATTGAGGAATTGGAGTAACTGTAGACTCTGAAATTTTAAAAGCGTAAAATGTTATTCCAAAAAGAATTCTGGACTCAAAATCATCTTTATTTATTTCAACTTGCTGATTTTTTGTGATATATGTGCATTATTGTTTCATCACTTTCAAAATTGACTTATGGTTTTCATAGTGAATTTGGAGTTATTTCTGGAAACAGATTATTGAATGAAAGTTCTCCATTTGCTGCAACAGCGTGTTCTTCTGACTCCCTTTTAGTCCTTATTGAAAAAATGTGTCTTTGTTACAGTGAAATGTGGTTTGTTTGAGGTAGGGGAAGGAGGCAGGATGTCTGTCTTCGCTTGGTTTCCTGGCCACTGCACCTCATTTGGAAATAGTCTGCTTCAAGTAGTTAAGTCTATTCCCGGAGCCTCCAGTTCTTCATATTTTATTTCTTCCTTTCTTCCTCTTCTTCCTTCCTTCTCTTTTTAGTCACAAAATTTGACATAAGGAGTCCTTGAAGATGATGGCTTCTGCTAGATATTTATTAAGTGCCACCTTTGTCAAGCATTGGGGTCCTCACTATACATTCAAAGTTGGAAAGCATGCTCTTAACAGGTATCCAATTTAGGTGCCAGGCACACAGTTTTAACATAAGCGCTTCCCATTCTAACAGGAAGCAGATGATTCAACCATTCATCTATCATGTGGCCTAGGAGATCTTTAACATAACAAGACCGATTTCTGAGCATCTACACGTTCATTTGTGAGACTCCTAGCAATATTTTTGGAGAAGGAAAATGAAGAGGGTCTTGGGTTATCCCACTTCAGAGCTTTTAAGTCTCTATTTGAAGTGGGCTAAATGGAATAATGCAAATGAAGCCCCAGCACCTACTAGGTGGGTAAGATGGAGGAGTGTTAAATGAAAATGAAGAGTAAATTTAAGTATGACCCCCTTTTATCAGCCCCGTTTTCCGAAGGGGAGATTGAAGTTCAGAAATGACTCATTGGAGGTCACACAGCTAGAATGTACCAAAGTTGAGGCTTGGATTCTGGTCTTTCCTATCATGCTACATATAAAAATATGGACCTAGTAGGCCAGGGATTTAGGTCCTGAGTTTGATCCTCAGTACAAAAAAAAAAAAAAAAAAAAAGGACCCAGGCTTCAGATTAGGAGAAGATAAAAGTTTTCAATGAAAATAACGTATCAGTGTTTTAACATATATGCCCATCATTTATCAACCTTAAGCATGATTGGGTAATCTTGTAAAAGCTTTTATACTGTTGTCTATTCAGCCTTTCTGGTCAAATGCTCTTCTGTTTCAGTTTTACATTCTATTCAATATGATGTCACTAAAAACATCATGGCATATAAGGAACTGGTAAGGTTAGACAAACAACTCCTCACTGAGCACACACATGAACACACACCCTCCCATATCCTTAGGCATTTATCTGAATATAAAGATGGTAGGTACACAATAATTAATTTAAGCAACTAATATTTTTGTATTGTGTTATTAGTAAGTTACTCCTCAATGCTGCAATATGAATAGTGTAATGTAAACTAACTTTAGCTCATACTTAGGGACAGTTAGCTCATTAACCTTTGACAGCCTGCTTCGGGGAGGAGAGGAATCTTGAATGTAGCACTTGCTGATTTCTATTGTGTAAATGCTCGTATCCTGGCTGGTTTTAAGTTACCGGTGTGGGTTACTACTGCAGAGTTGTGAAGAGAGGGGCATTGACTCCCAAGATCATACTGGCTGGCTCAAGCCTCCACCTCGACCCCTGGAGTGCCCTTCTCAGGGGTCCAGAGCCCCGCCACCCAAGGGGAGCTCACACACGCCATTGGATACCCCTGAGAATATGACAGGAGCGTGACAGCTGGAAGCCCTGAGCACTGAGCATGCTGCTCCGACCCAGATATAATTGTGAGCAGTACAACACAATTCCAATTTTCATTAAGATGACTACTGGCTGCTTTTTTAATATTACAAAATGTCAAATTTGTTAATTCTTCGTTCTTTTGTCATTCCTAATTAGTCTACCTATCTAATCAATGTCTACCCCTTGACTACTTTATCTATAAAATAAATAAGTGGGCAGATTGGTCTATTAAATTTCTTTTTTCTTTTTTGTATTAAATTCTTTTATTGGTACATTGTAGGTATACAACACAATTACATTTCTCATTGGGAATTGTACCTTTACATAATGCATCTTGGTTCTTATTTTTTCCCCATTCCTAGCCCTCCCTTCACCCCCTCCACCCTTCCCTATTTACAAAGACTTTATTTCCATTTTTTCCATTTCTCATCATTTTTTCCTTTCCTTTCTTTCCTTTCCCTTGCCCCTCCCACTACCCCTACCCCTTTGGACCTTTTCTTCCTATTTTGCATTATCAATTATTCATTCTAATCACTGGTACATTTTAGGTATACAATATAATGACATTCATCATTGGAAATTTGCACCTTTACATAGTCTCTCTTCGTTCTTATTTTTCACCCTTCCCCAGCCCTCCCTTCAACACCTCCAATCCTCCCTATTTACAAAGAGTTTGTTACTATTTTTCCATTTTCTCATAGTAATCCCATTCCCTTCTATCCTTTCCCCTAGCCCTCCCACTTCCTTCCCCTTTGCCCCTTTTCTTCCTATTTCACATTACCTATTATACATTTAGTCCTTATTTACACTTTCAGTTTCTTGCACTAGAGAAACTATGCGGTATTTACACATCTGTGTCCTATTTATTTCACTTAAGAGTATTGCCTCAATGTGCATCCACTTAGCTGTAAATGTCTCTAATTTCTCATTTTTTATGGCTGAGTAGTAATCCATTTTATTAAAAAACCACATTTTCTTTATCCAGTCTCCAGTTGATGGGCATTTGGGCTGTTTGCAAGTTTTAGCTATTACAAACTGTGCTGCTGTGAACATGGGTGCACATATATCACTGTGGTATGATTCTTTTAATTCTTTGGGGAAGATCCCCAGCAGTGGAATAGCAGGGTCAAATGGGACTTCCAGTCCTAGTTCTTTGAGGTATCTCCATACTGATTTCCACAGTGGTTGCACCAGTCTACACTCCCACCAGCAGTGGAGGAGGGTTCCTCTTTCCCCACAGCCCCACCAGCATTTGTTATTGGTTGATTTCATGATAGCAGCCATTCTTTCTGGAGTGAAGTGGAATCTCAGTGTTGTTTTCATTTGCATCTCTCGAATGACCAGTGATGTTGAACATTTTTTCATGTATTTATTTGCTATTTCTATTTCTTTATCTGAGAAATGTCTGTTCATTTCAGCTGCCCATTTTTCGAATGGGTCTTTAAATTTGGGAGGTCTGATCTTTTTAAGTTCTTTATAGATATGAGATAGTAGACCTTTGTCTGAGGAAGAGCAGGTAAAGATTTTTTCCCACACTGTGGGTTGTCTCTTCACACTGCTGGTGATTTCTCTTGCTGTGCAGAAGCTTTTTAATAAGAAGAGATCCCATTTGTTGATTGTTTGTGCTAGTTCACGGACAACTGAGGTTTTGTTCATAAAATCTTTTCCTACACCGATGTCGTCAAGGGTTCTACCTAACTTCTGTTCCAACTGGTTCAGAGTTTCTATTTTAATATTTAGATCTTTAATCCATTTTGATTTTAGTTTAGTGCATGGTGAGAGATATAGGTCTAGTTTTAATCTTTGGCACGTTAAAGCCCATTTTTCCAGCACCATTTATTAAAGAGGCTATCTTTCCTCCGGTGAGGGTGTTTGGCTCCTTTGTCGAAGATGAGATGGCTGAGTGTGTCTGGCATTGTTTCTGCATCTTCTAATCTGTTCCACTGGTCCTCAAGTCTGTTTCTTTGCCAGTACCATGCTGTTTTTATCACAGTAGCTTTGTAGTAGAGTTGCAGGTTGGGGATTGTGATACCCTCTGCCATGTCTCTGTTACCTAGAATTGCTTTTGCTATTCTGGGTCTCTTCTTGCTCCAAATGAATTTTTGGATTGTTTTCTTGAGGTCTATGAAGTATGCTGCTGGGATCCCAATTGGAATTGCATTAAATCTATATAGCAGTTTTGGAAGTATGGCCATTTTCACTATATTAATCCTTCCTACCCAGGAGCAGGGGATGTCTGTCCATTTTCTGATATCATCTTCAATCTCTCTTTTCAGAATGCCATAGTTTTCAGAGAAGAGGTCTTTGATTTCTTTCATTAGGATGATTCCTAGGTATTTCAGTTTTTTGGATGCAATTGTGAAAGGAATTATTTGCCCTATTTCTCTCTCAGTGAGTCTGTCATTCATGTAGAGGAAAGCTATTGATTTTTGTGTGTTGATCTTGTAACCAGATACTTGACTGAATTTGGTTATTAAGTCTAGAAGACTTTTGGTGGAGTTCTTGGGGTCTTCTATATAGAGTATCATGTCATCTGCAAATAATAACAATTTGATTTCTTCCTTCCCTATCTTTATTCCTTTTATTTCTTTCTCTTGTCTAATTGCCATGGCTAATGTTTCCAGAACTATATTGAACAAGAGTGGTGATAGTGGACATCCTTGTCTTGTTTCTGATTTTAGTGTGAAGGATTTCAGTTTTTGACCATTTAGTATGATATTGGTTGTTGGTTTTTCATAGATGGCTTCTATCAGCTTGAGGTAGAGACCATCTATTCCAATTTTTTGTAGGGTTTTTTTTATCATAAATGCATGTTGGATTTTGTCAAATGCTTTTTCTGCATCTATGGAGATAATCATGTGGTTTTTGTCCTTGGCTCTATTGATATAGTGTATTACATCAATTGATTTTCATATATTGAACCATCCCTGCATCCCTGGGATGAATCCCACTTGATCAGGGTGTATGATCTTCTTGATGATCTTCTGCATTCTGTTTGCAAGTATCTTATTAAGGATTTTTGCATCTCTGTTCCTTAGTGAGATTGGCCTATAGTTCTCTTTTTCAGTTGGGTCTTTCTCTGCTTTGGGGATCAAGGTGATGCTTGCTTCCAGGAATGAATTTGGGAGTATTGCTTCCCTTTCAATTTCATTGAAGAGTTTAAACAGTAGTGGCAGCAGTTCCTCTCTAAATGTCTTGTAGAACTCAGCAGTGAAGCCATCAGGGCCTGGGCTTTTCTTAGTTGATAAGTTTTTAATTACATTTTCAATTTGATTGGTTGATATTGGGATGTTCAGAATTTTTAGGTCTTCTTCGTTCAACTTTGGTAATTCATATGTATCTAGGAATCTGTCCATTTCTTCTGTGTTGTCCATCTTATTGGCGTATAGGTTCTGGAAGTAGGTATTGATGATCCTCTGGATTTCTGCTGGGTCTGTTGTCATTTCACCCTTTTCATTCCTAATTGCATGGATTTGGGCCTTTTCTTTCCTTTTTCTGACAAGGTTGGTCAAAGGTTTGTCAATTTTGTTGATTCTTTCGAAGAACCAAGTCTTGGATTCATGGATTTTTTGTATCGTTTTCTTAGTCTCCAGTGCATTGATTTCTGCTCTGATCTTTATAATTTCCTCCCTTGTATGAGCTTTGGGGTTGTCCTGCTCTTCTTTTTCTAGAAGCTTGAGGTTCAGCATCAGGTTGTTTAATTGGGCTCGTTCTGTTTTCCTAATATGCGTATTCACTGCTATGAATTTCCCTCGTAAGAGTGCTTTCATTGTGTCCCATAGATTCCGATATGTTGTATTGTCATTGTCATTTAACTGAAGGAACTGTCTGATTTCTTCTTTAATTTCCTCTGTGACCTATTGGTTATTCAGAAGTGTGTTGTTCAATTTCCACGTGTTTATGAAATTGTTTGAGTTTCTTTTGCTATGGATCTCCAATTTCATCGCACTATGGTCTGATAATATACAGGGGATAACTTCAATTCCTTTGCACTTACTTAACCATGTTCTATGTGTGAGTATGTGGTCTATTTTGGAGAATGACCCATGTGCAGCTGAGAAGAATGTGTATTCTGATTTTGTGGGGTGGAACACTCTGTAAACATCTGTTAAGTTCATTTGTTCAAGAGTTTGATTGAGTTCTAGTATTTCATTACTTATTTTTAGTCTAGTTGATCTATCTATTTGTGACAGTGGGGTGTTGAGGTCCCCCACTACAATTGTATTAGTGCATATATGACTTTTCATGTCTGTTAGTATTTGTTTTATATAGCTGGGTGCACTAGTGTTTGGTGTATAGGTATTTATGATTGTCATCTCTTCCTCTTGGATTCTTCCCTTTACAAGAATGTAGTGTCCTTCTTCATCTCTCTTAATCAGTGTTGGTTTGAAATCTACTTGATCTGCAAAGAGGATAGCTACTCCTGCTTTTTTTCAGGTTCCTGTCTCATGCAGTATTGTTTTTCACCCTTTAACTTTCAGTCTATGAGTTTCCTTTTGAATTAAGTGTGTTTCTTGTATGCAGCATATTGTTGGATTTTGCTTCTTGACCCATTCTGCCAGTCTATTTCTTTTGATTGGTGAATTGAGACCATTAACATTGATGGTTATAACTGAAATGTATTGACTTGTCATTGCCATGACTTTTTCTTTTTGTTGGGTTCTTCCCCTTTATATTTAATTTCTTGTCATGCCAGATGGGTTCATTCTGCTTTGCTTCCTGGGGTTGTGATCCTCAATGTCTGTTCCTATGATATTGTGTAAAATTCTTTGGAGTGCTGGTTTGGTATTCATGAAGTTCCTAAGGTGCTCTTTGTCATGAAAGTATCTTATTTCTCCATCCATTGTGAAAGATAGTTTTGCAGGGTACATCAGTCTGGGTTGGAGGCTGTTTTCTTTTAGGGCTTGGAATATGTCACTCCAAGCTCTTCTTGCCTTTATGGTTTGTGTTGAGAAGTCAGCTGTGATTCTGATGGGCTTTCCTTTGTATGTGATTTGTTTCTTTTCTCTGACTGCTTGGAGAACTTTGTTCTTCTGTTGTGTTTCTGGAATCTTAACAATTATATGCCTATGTGTAGATTTTTTTTGATCAAGGCTATTTGGAGTCCTATATGCCTCACTTATCTGTATGTCAAGTTCTTTTCCCCTGCTTGGGAAGTTTTCTGCCATTATTTCTGTGAAGAGATTTTTTATGTCATCTGCACTCTCTTCTGTTTCTTCATTGAGCCCAATCAGTCTTATGTTATTCTTTTTTGCATCATCTAGCAGCTGCTGGATTGATTTCCCATGTTCCCTTATAATTTTGAAGCAATTTTTCTTTTCCTGGTCACTAATTGCAATCTTATCTTCTATATCTGAAATTTGGTCCTCAGATTGGCTCATTCTGCTGTGTAGACTTTCATTGGAGTTTTTCATGTCCTGGAAATCTATTTGCATCTGTTTTATGGATTCCATTTGTTTCTTGTGTTGGGATTCCATCATGTTCCTCAGCTCCTCTCTAGATTTATTAATCATGTCTTGCACTAGGGGCACAATTTCTCCTGTTATCTGAGAAATTATTTCTGATTTCATTTTTTCCAGATCCCCTTTTGTTGCCAGTTCAGTGGGTCCAGGTGGTTGAGTATCAGAGCGTTCCATCTCATTTCCCTTTGGGGTTGCTGTAGGTGATCTGGAAGTCTGGTTTTGAGACTTATTTATGTGTTTTCTCATTTTGACAGGGGCAGGGGGCTGTTAGCACCTGCATGGATTACCTCCTCTGAGCTGGGTGAGGTGGGACAGGGGTCGGGAGCAGCAGTAGGGATGGTGACCCAAAAGCCCTTTCCTGTGGGCTGGCAGCAGCAGGAGGGATGGTGGCCAGGATACCCCTTCCTCTGGACCAGGAGCAGTGGGATGGTGGCTCAGAAGCCCCTCCCTCTGGGCCAGGAGTGGTGGGAGGGATGGTGGCCCAGAAGCCCCTTCCTCTGGGCTAGGAGCAGCGGGATAGAAGGTGGCCCAAAATCCCTTTCCTCTGGGCTGGGAGCAGCGGGAGGGATGGTGACTGGGAAGCCCCTTCCTCTGGACCAGGAGCAGTGGGACGACGGCTCAGAAGCCCCTACCTCTGGACTGGGAACAGTGGGACTCAGTACCTTGGTCTGGTCGTCTGGTGTCCTCTGCGTCTTTGTAGTGTGGAATCAGGTGGCTGTCTGTCTGCAGCAGGGTGATTCAGTGTCTTCCGCGTGACTCAGGACCTCGTTAGGGCGTGCACAGACCTGCCTCTGGTCTATTAAATTTTTATCTGATATAGAATTTTGATTTTGTAACTGTTTTCATCACCTTTCTTTTGTTGGCTATGGTTTTTCACTATTTTTGACAGCTTTATTGAGGTATAGTATTTGGTTATTGAGCTATAGTGTTTGGCAACAAATCAAAAGCACAAAATGTGTAATTTGAGAGTTTGGACACACTTCATAACTCTGACCCTCACCATAATCAAATTTGTGAGCATCTCCATCATCTCTGGGTTCTTTGGTCTTTCCTTTCAGTCTTTTTTCCAGCCACCAGGCAACCTTACAGTTCTCTTCTGTTCTTATGGATTAGGTTGCATTTTTTTTCAGAACTTTACATGCATAGAACCATATGGTATATATGTTTTTACTTCTTTGATGCAGTATAATTATTTTGAGATCCAGTTATGTTGGTGCACTTGCCAGTAATTCCTATCTCCTAGTTGCTGAGGAGTATTCCAGTGTATAGCTATACTACAGTCTATTTACCCATTCATCTGATGATAGGCATTTGGATTGTTCCCAGTTTAGGGCTGTTATGGAGAAGGCTGCTGTGAACATTGATATATAAACACTTGTATACACATGTGATTTCAATTTTCTTGGATGGCCTAAGAGGGGAACGAGCAGCTCATACTCATATGGTAACTTTATGTTTAATTTTTCAAGAAACGGCCAGACTATTTTCCAAATAGGTTGTTTTATCTTACTCCCTCCCTTGTAGACTGTGACAGTTCAAATCCTCCATCCTCCTCAACATTTTCTATGGTCAGTATTTTATTTAAAGACTTTTTTAAAGTGCATGTTTGTAGTACCTTATAGCTGCATTCATCATGGGGAGTTGGTAAATGTACATGACATTTCTCAATTCTTTTATTTAAGCCCTCCCTCCCTGCACTTCTTGGAGCCCTTCATATATATATTGAATACATGTTTGTAGTACGTGATAGTGACATTCCTTGCAGGGACTTGGTGCATGTACACCAAACTTCACAGTCCCATCCCCCCTTTTATTAATCTCCTCTCCCTCCTTTCCCTTCTCTTCTGTTCTGTCTTTCGGTTCCCTTCCCACATGCCAAAGATTATGGACAGAATGGTCAGTATTTTAACATTAGCCATTCTAATAAACATGTAGTGGTAGTGCATTGTGTTTTATATTTTCATTTCTCTAATAATGATGAATGATGTTGAAAATCTTTTCATGTATTTATTTGCAATCTGCATATCTTCTTTGGTGAAGTATCTGTCCAAATCTTTGGTTTATTTTCATCATTTAATTTTTAGAATTAAAAAAATATATTCTGGTTAAAAGTTTTTTATTAGACATATGATTTGGAAGTATTTTTCTCACTTGGTGACTTATATTTTCATTGTATTAATATTTTCTGTCTTCTTGCAGAGAAAGAATGTTTTAACACATGTGAAGTATTTTACAAACTTTAAGCTCAAAAAGGAGCATAAATGGATCTGGGAAGAGAAAAGTATTAGCAAATCATTTAAGGATTTGGCACTGAATGCTTTTTTTGAACACAATTTTCTTATATAGCATTTATTGAGTGACTTTATGTATCAAGCATTACAGTATCAATAAGCAGTGTGGTAAATAATGTTTAAATTTGAATTCTGGGCTTCAATCAAACTTTTTAGTATGGCCTCCAGTTTGGAGACTCATAGCTTTTCATAGCCTTATGCCTGATTTACAAATAGTCTAAGCTAAAACCAGTCGTGCTTGTATTTATATATCAGCATGTGCATTGATTTACTTCTATATATGTCTGTAGAACTTGCCTAAAAGAACACAACTTGCATTCACATCCAACTTCTGTTTTTGGTCAAACAGCCAGTGGGAAGTCTGCTGTGAACTCTGAAGTAAACCAAAGGATAATATGGAAATATCTGTCACAAGGCCCACACACTTCACTCCATAGTAGAAAAATAAGTCTGCCCCTGGACGCTTACTCAATTATTTATAAAGCAAGATATATTATAAACAGTGGGGCCACACCAGCAGTGTGTGGAGGAACAGTTTAAAATGGTTGGAGGAGAGAGGAAAAACACAGACCCCCAAACTACAATGCACAGAAGTCCAGATTTCTTTGGTACTGCTATAGAAAGCCTTATAATATAGCATGGATTTCCTAGACGATATTGAGTCATCAAGAAGTTTATAATAATTCAGCCAAGAAATGGTTGAAATAGATTATAAGTTTTAAAAGGGAATAAAGTTTTGAGGAACATAGAACTCCTTGATAACATAAAAAGAACTTATGATAGGATTGGAGGCTATCGTAAGTAGAAGACTTACAAAAGAAGGAAGTCAGAATGGTGAGTGGAAGTTAAGGTAGAGAGCTTATCTTGAAAATACTTCTGCTTTAAATACTCTACATGTAGACTAGAAAGCTATAGTTAGTTGGTGGTGAGAGAGAAAGGAGTAGGTATTGAATGATTTATTTTATTATGACAGTAACTGAAAAGGAAATTTCCAAATAACCAACAATGAAGCCTTCTAGTATTAAGATTTTCTATCTAACATCTGAAAAATCTCAGCCAGAAATTTAAGAACAGGTGGGCTTCCTTCCTGCTCTGCCAATCCCAGCATTGTCAGTGGGTCAGGTTTCCTGAGCCCCAGGCTTCTCATCTGAAGAATGGAGCTAAAACTCCCCACCTTGTGTGGTGGTGGTGAAGGTTGCATAAGATGAAGGTGAAATGCTTAGCATGGACCCAGCCTGAGGTTTTAAACATTCAATAAGCCCTGAACATGATTATCACTGTTTCTTCCAGGCAGGAGTCTCGGGGAGAAGAGCACTGGCAATTTCAAGGGAGAACATCAGGTATCAGACCCCCCAGTTCAGGGCTGAGGACTGAAATGGGGTTTTATTTTCATCTGTTTCTGTTTCTCTGATTTTAATCAAACAGTTGAGGAGGCCTACAGAAATAACTGGCAGCCGTTGGCAGATGTGCTCCTTCTCGGTTGGGGCCTTTATTCTACCTCCTTGACAGAGGTGAGGTCACCAAGGCCACGGCTTTGTCCCAGTGACACTGGGTCGAAGGCAGCACACCCCGGGTCATGTAATTCATTCTCTGTTTGAGATGCGTCCCTAATCCCTGGTGCCACTGGGAATGGTTTCAAAGGCATTCCAGCCGCAGAATCATGCCAGGGCACTGGTTATCAATTATTTTGCTTATCCTCTAGCAAATCCTCAAACTGATTTTTCTGCCCTCTTGAGACACAACTCATGAAGCTGACTTTCTCTGCTCTGGAGTGGCCACCCAGTCCCCCAGCACACAAAAGAGCAGCATGGGGTTGGTGATTTATTGTTTTCCCACACAGGTCACACTGGAGCACAGACAGACAGAGAGGATCTTTCTTTAATGAGAGAAATGTGCCATTACTTGGTCATAAATTCGACTTAATGGTAATTTTAGTAGGGCGGCTTGCCCAGGGTTTGTAGGAACACAAATCAAAAATCCCAAATTCCAGGCATATCCTCCTAGAAACTCTTTTGGCAACACCACTCCATGTGCTTTTTAAGGAAATCAATTCCCCCAGTCATGGTGCTGTGTTGCGTAGGGTAGATTTGCACAAAGTGTAGCATCACTGTGGCAGCAGAGAGAGAGAGTGGGTGGCATGCTGCTCTGTGGGCTTCTTGCCGTGCGTGAGGCCCTGGCTTCAGTCGTCAAGGAGGTGCAAATCAGTTGACACAGGCTCAGAAGGGAACCCAGCAGAAGCAGCTGGTGGGGGCTCTTCAGAGGACTATAGTCTTAGCAAAGTTTTTAGTTTTTGAAATGCTCATGTCCTAGGCCACTTCCATACTGTTGAGTACTGAGCATTACAACTGGCAGATCACAGAACCTGTTCTTGGTCCTTGCAGAGCTGACTTAGGTCATGATGAGCTAGAAGAGAGAGTGGAGTAGAGAAGAGAGAGTGCATTCAAGCCCAATGCCAATGCACACTGCTCCACAGTCTTAGAACTGGATCGGCACATACCATGTCCTGTGCTCATGTCTATTGCAGTGACCAGCAGATCTGTGGTGCTTCATTATTCACACCCGTGTTGTCTTCTACTAAACTGGGTGCCCTGAGATGTAGGGTGAGGTCATACCCAAGTTTGCTTCTTTAGCTTTTAGCCTAGTGCCCGACACGTGACAGACACACAGTTCATGTTTGTTGAATGAACAGAAAACATGAATGAATGATGTGATAGTTAATTCTGGTGTCAACTTGGATGAGAAACACATAGCAGATTTGTTAGCACAGTTCTGGGCGTGTCTGGGTGGTGGACTTCCTGAGGAGGGAAAGCCAACCCTGGGTGTGGGTGGCACCAACCACTACACTTGTAGCCTGCATGGAATGAAAAGGGAAAGAAGGAGGATGTCTCACTTCTGCTTCTCTGGAGGAGCTCTGGTCTTCACCGTTGCCTTTGGACATCTGTCTCCAGGCTCCCAACACAGGCCCTGCAGGTTCCATATACAGGTTCACATGGGACTCGGCATTGGGCTCCAGGCCTTTGACTTTGACTGGATCCTCGGCTCTCCAGGGCCCACACCCGACTACTCAGGTGGCCACTACCTTGTAAATCACATATATTTACATCTGTTCCTAACTGACACAAATAGAGTTCATGTCTTTCTGGTGAAGGGTGACCTTTAATTCAGGGAGCCAAGTGAATGGCCACTTCTTCCTATTTTCAGGATGATGTACATGGCCAGGGGAGACTGTAGAGAGAAACAGACCTGAGGATAACTGCCTCCTATAGGTCGGACAACTTGAGTCTGTTGGAGTTGTTACCTCACTCATTTGAACAGATATGTACAGAAGCCATCCAGGCAGTGCATGGTGCTGCTACTGAAGAGCACTCAAGGTGACCAGGAATCACAGAGCTTATAATCTATTCCTCTTTGGTTCTAAGATCAGCTTAAGTTCTTTTTCCCCAGTAGCATAGCTCTACCCAGAGAAAAGGCGTGGATTTTTAGCTCTCTTTCTCCAACTTGCTTTTGTAGGTGGGTCTGCCCAGCCTCCTCCCCTCAGGGACAGAAGGAAGGGCCATGTGTCTAGCACACAGGCAGGCTGGGATTGTGGCTGAAAGGGAGCACTGCACACCCATGGGATGCACGTCTGGATCCTTAGAATTCATGCTCAGTAGTGATGGACAGACTCGAAGCAGTGGCTGTCCACCTTGTGTGGCCATCAGAGTCCCTTGAACAGCTTTTCCAGACTCTGGTATTTGCGGCTCCAGCCCTGGAGTTTCTGAGTCTCTAAGTCCAAGTTGAGATTCCAGAAGTTGGATTTTTTTGCATGAGCTCTACCATGAGAAGTACATTTCTAAGACCCCACCAATGCTTGTGGTTCAGAACCAGTGACCTAAGGTAAGCCCTGGTGCTGCTCAACATCTCCCATTCTCATGAATAACTCCATAGAGTGGAGCACGTGAAAGGAAGCTCCCCGCCTCCATCCCAGGCTCCTAGGCCAGAGAAGGTGAGCTGGTCCCAGCACCTGGAAGGAAGCTCCCCACCTCCATCCCAGGCTCCTAGGGCAGAGAAGCTCAGCCGGTCCCAGCACCTGGAAGGAAGCTCCCCCGATGCCATCCCAAGCTCCTAAGGCAGAGAAGTTGAGCCACGTGGGCACCAGAAGCACCCCCCACCCGATGGAAATGAGAAGACACATAAACAAGCCTCAAAAACAGACTTCCAGATCACCTACAGCAACCCCAAAGGGAAACGAGATGGAACAATCTGATACTCAACCACCTGGACTCTCTGAACTGGCAACAAAAGAGGATCTGGGAAAAATGAAATCAGAAATAATTACTCAGATAACAGCAAAGATTATGCTCATGGTGCAAGACATGATTAATAAATCTAGAGAGGACACAGATAAACAACAGAGGATCTGAGGAACATGATGGAATCCCAACATAGGAAACAAATGGAATCCATAAAACAGATACAAACAGATTTCCAAGAGATTAAAAACTCCATCGAATGTCTGCACAGCAGAATGAACCAATGTGAGGATAGAATTTCAGATATAGAAGAAAATATTGCAATTAGTGAGGAGGAAAAGAAAAATTGCTTTAAAATTGTAAGGGACCACGAGAAATCAATCCAGCAGCTGCTAGACAATGCAAAAAAGAATAACATAAGACTGATTGGAGTCAATGAAGAAAGAGGAGAGAGTGCAGATGACATAAAAAAACTCTTCACAGAAGTGATGGCAGAAAACTTCCCAAAGGAGGGGAAAAGAACTTGACATATAGATAAGTGAGGCATATAGGACTCCAGCTAGCCTTAATCAAAAATATCTACACATAGGCATATAATAGTTAGGATTCTAGAAATCCAACAGAAGAACAAAATTCTACAAGCAGTGAGAGAAAAGAAACAAATCACATACAAAGGAAAGCCCATCAGAATCACAGCAGACTTCTCAATGCAAACCCTCAAGGCAAGAAGAGGTTGGAGTGATGTATTTCAAGCCCTAAAGGAAAACAGCCTCCAACCCAGATTGATGTACCCTGCAAAACTATCTTTCAAAACTGATGGACAAATAAAATACTTTCATGATAAAGAGCACCTCAGGAACTTCATGAATACCAAACTGGCACTCCAAAAAATTTTAGACAATACCCTAGGAAAAGACAATGAGGATCACAACCCCAGGAAACCCCACAGAGCGATTCCACTTGCATGGTTATGTTAGAATAACCTCCAATTGGAGTTAAAGAATTAGTTTGAGTTATTTTGTAGCTATTTCTCAGTGATCTGGGGTGAATATTTTTTTATGCCAGATATTTTCTTTTTGCTGTTTAGCCCATGCACTTTTGTGCTGCCTTTTTTTATATTCATTGGGAGTAAAAAATAAAGACAGTAAAATGCAAACAACATGTAGACTTGTTGTTAATGTGAGGACACATGTATGTAAACTATTGATGCTGTTGCCCTTGTGTGGATATCTGTGTAAAATGATGAATTTGGGCTTTTTCTTTCTTTCATCTATTCTGACTAGAAAAATAATTGTAGCTTTGGTCTAAATAGGGAACTATCAGCCAGGTCATTCTGTCTTCTAGAAAACTCCTGTTGTTCAGCCAAGCTCTCTGGCTTTCTGATTAGACAGGTTTTACTAAGAGGAAAAAATAATTTTCCAAGAATCATTTTCAGTTTCTTTCCCCTGTCATGATGAAAGGCTTGTCTAGAAAGTCTATGCTTCCTTCGATATCCTGCCCCACTCTTTGTCGATGCCCATTCTTCCCTGACCCTACTCCTTCAGACAGCCAAGGATTTAAAAATATGTTTTGCAAGAATTTAATGGTGTCTGCAGGGTAGAATTACATTCAGACACCAAACAGAAAGATAGCACAGTCTGTCTAGCTCATTTGTGATTAGTTTCATGGTATTGTTTTAATTGCAGCGTGGCTTAATCACTGCCTGTGCATGGATTACACCACATAGTTAAAATAATTATGGGGATTTGATAAGATAATGCTTTGAATTTATATAATGCTTCTTTCCCAATGGGCTTCACATTTTTAAAAGACAAGAGCAAAGAAGGACAACCTAGCAGCACCAGCACTGGTTATCTTCTGCACCTTGTCAAGGCTGGCAGGACCACACACACACACCCGCACATGCACACACAAGTGCACACACACACTTTTTGCCATGCTGGGGATTGTACCCAGGGCTTTGCCCATGCTAGGGACCTGCTTCACCCCTGACCTACACTCCCAGCCTACATATACCCTTTTATTTCAGATCGTCTTTCACCTGCCCAAGAAAGCATTTTATCCAGTTCTCAAGGTTCTGAAGATAGTGTGATATGATACACACTCTATTTAGATCTCTTTACCAGCCACTACTGAATACACAGACCTTGGAGGACACATTAATTACAAATCCAGTGGTTTGTTTAGATTAAGTAGTGGCTGCTTTCTCCATTAGAAATTATTTACTTTTTTTTTTTTTTTTTTTACAAGAGTGTAATCTGATCATCAGTCTTTGTTAGAACTACTGTGATCGGGTCAACTCATCTAGTCTAAGGGATGCCCAGGAGCTGGTGGGTTAGTTACTTTTCTTGTTGCTGAGACAAAATATATCACATCCACAAATTAAAGGAGGAAAGGTCTATTTCAGCTCACAGTCTGCAGAGGTTGCAGTCCATAGTTGACTGGCTCCAAGGCAGGGTGGCACGGCAGAGGGGGATTGCAGAGGAGAAACAGTCCATGCCATGGCAAGCAGAAGGCAGTGGAGCAACAGCAGCCTGCCTTCCATCATTCCCTTTATATTCCATCCAGGCTACCAGCCTATTGATTGTTACCACCCTCACTCAGGGTGGAGCTTACATTATCCACACCCTTAATGCCAGGATCACACCCTTAATCCAGCCACCTTTGAGACTCTCCACCTATGAGTGTATGAGATTTTGCGGGGACATCTAGACAAGCTATAACAGCTGGTGAAACATTATCTCTGGGTGTGTCTATGAGGGTGTTTCTAGAAGCAATTAGCATTTGAACCAGTGGACTGGGTAAAGATCTGCCTGCACTAATGGGGAAGAGCATCATCTGTTCTCCTGAGAACCAAATAGAACAAAAGTAGTGTGTGTGTCTGTGTGTGTGTTTCAGAGAGAGAGAGAGAGAGAGAGAGAGAGAGAGAGAGAGAGAGAGAAAGAGATTCTCTGGTCTGTCTTCTAGAGCTAGGACACCCATCTTCCTGCAGATATCTGGGATCTCAGTTTCTGGGGCTTCAAATTCTAAGGCTTGTTACCCCCCCCCCGCCCCCAAGTCCCTGTAAACTCCCTCTTGGATTCTCAGACCTGCAGAACTATACCCCTGGCACCCCTGACTCTCAAGTCTTCAATTTAAACTGTTCTCCAGGTTCTGCACATGACAGATGGCATTTTGGGCACTTTTTAGCCTCCATAACTGGATGAGCAAATTCAATTATAATAAGAATAATGAATTTCTTCATATATATATATATATATATACACACACACACACATATATATATATTGATTTCTTTGTATCCATCTCCTATTGGTTCTGTTTCTTTAGAGAAACCTGACCAATACAACTGCCACACAATTAATATAATTTATTGGGTACTCATTCATTCAGCAAATTTATTGTGTAGCTGTTATGTGTCCAGTGATGATCCAAAGCTTCTATCAATAAACAAGCTAGTTTCCTACTCTCCTGGCTCTGACATTGTAGATGCAGGGAAGTCAGACAATAAAACCATGATTTTAGATATGATTAGTCCTGTGAATGAAACAAAGCCAGGTATACTATGGAGACTGGTTAGGGTGGGGAAATTTTAGATAGATTCGGAAATGCTTTTTGAAGTGTGTGATATTTGAATAGAGTCCTGATGATGGGAAGGAATGAAATATATGAAGGTTTAGGGGAAGGGAACTCTAGGCAGAAGGAAGAGAAACTACAGAGGGCTGGGTCGTCGTGAGCTGCATGGCTCTGTGAACAGTGGCTGGGCAGGGCCCAGGGGCTGCAGAGCTGATGCAGAGAGGAGGAGGCCAAGGTCAGGACACAGGACTGGTGATCAGGTTGGAATTTGGAGCAATGGGAGGTTTCAGGGGGCATACATTACTTGATTGGCATGGTGAAAGATCACACTGGTTGAGGAGATTGGACTTAAAGACAAGAACAGAGCAGGGAGGCCAGTTAGGAGGCTACTGGTATGACCCAGGTGTTCCTGACTTGAGTTAGGACGGGAGCAGTAGAGAGGTGGGAGCCATATAGGGCTGGAAATTCAGATGGTCTCCAACTTATGATTTTTAAATTTAACAATGGTGCAAGAATAATACATTTTCAGTAAAAGTTGCACATTGAATTTGGAACTTGGATCTTTTTTCCTGGTTCACAATATGTGGTAGGGTACTTTTTCAAAGTGCAAAGCAGCAGCTGAGAGGGAGCCTCAGCTCCCAATGAAGCTTGTAATCTTCAGGGTAAACAATGGATCCTCTGCTGATTACTTTGACTATTGTGTTTGTGCTTTTGAATCCTATCATGTCAACAGAATGCCCATCTGTGTGTATACATGAGATATTTAGCACCTTATTATGAAACTGGCTTTGTGTGAGATGACTTTGCCTGACTGTAGGCTGATGTATGTGTTCTGAGCATGGTCAAGACAGGCCAGGCTAAGCTATGATGTACTACAGATTACGTGTAGTAAATGCATTTTCAGTTTATGACATTTCTGTTTTATAATGAGGACATGATTCTATTTTTTTTTGGAGGAGAATCTGTACTTTGGAGTTAGAATTTTCATGATTTGCTGATAAATAGGGCTAGGAGATAAAAGAAATGAATGGCATCAATGATGATTTTTGGATTTCTGGGTTAAGAAAATAAAAATGGTGGAATCAGGAACTTGGGTGAGAAAGACAAGAGGGTGCAAAGCTTTTTTAGATATGCTGAGTTTGAGATAGGTATCACAGATCCAAATGGGAGCCTGGTAGACAGTTGAAAATATAAATTGATGACTCAGGATGGGTCAGAGTTTGAGACATATATGTGGGAATCCTTACTCTATACATACAGTATTCATTGCTAACCTACAACTTGAGTGAATGAAGAGATTAGCCCTGCTCTGCCACACTGGAGCATAAACTTTTAAGTGTGTGTGTGTGCGTGTGTGATGTGTTTAATTAATAATTTATGACATAAAGTGTGATTTGAATACAACTTTAAAAAAAATTTGTCTAACATCAAATCCAAATTTATATATTCAAATAAGTCTTATCTTTCAAATTAGCCACTTGGGATGGTTACCTAATTGGCCTAACAGTTTCTTAGAACTTTTTTTTGGAGTGATTGGGCTTTCTTTTAGGATTTCTTATGTCACACAAGAAAGTTAGCCTATTTTTTTCATAAAACTATACCTCATTATTGATTGAAAAATAGAACTAGCTTGAAAACTCATATGTTATTGGAGTGGTAACAAAAATCAACTTTATTTATTTATTCATGAAAGCAATATTTATTATCTGTCATGTGCCAGCTGGTTTTCTAGGCAGTGAAAAGGCAGTTACAGATAGTGAAAAGAATAAGACAATGCACAACTTCATCTTTGGCCTGAAAAGATTTATCTTTTGTCCTTTAAAGATCCATATTTTTTTTTGCATGACTCAACTAATCAATGTATTGAATCAAAAATTTAAAAGAAGGGATAAAGTTTAACTTTACCTTTTCCTTTCCCCTGTTTTTTTCTTTCTATTATATTCCAGAAACCTAACTCTCAACCTTTGATTTTTGAGTCTAAAGTAATCTGCTTCTGTATGCTATAAACTCCCCTTTACATGTGAAACACTTTTATTTTTCTTTCTTCCTCATTTTGTTGCTAGGAGGTGTTGACAAATCTCTGGGGTAGGATTCTAACGTATTAATTAATTCATAGTAAGGGGTAAATGATTTGATGCTGATTTTTTAACAACAGAACTAGACTGAGATCAAAGAAATGCATCTTTAATGGAAATGAAAGCATTTGCAAGTAGTTAAATGATCTATTTCTTGGCTGAGAGCATTCTCTGTGTCTGAAATCACAGTCTATACAACTTACTTAAATTACCAATCATAATCTCTAGGAATGAAAACTTTCAGTTTCCCCCAATGATACCATTTCTTTTCTTTCTTAAGAGATATTCTGCTGTGCTCTCATGATGTGGAACACATTAGCAAGCCAGCCTCAGAGCTGTGCCACAGCAATGGGCCAGATTTTGCCTTGGCCTTTGTGTAGTTGGCTGGTGCCTATGCACCGTGCCGGGGCTCTCCACCACTGTCGTTCCTTCAGCCTTGTGCAACGTATTATTACAATCAGCCCCACTTGTTCCCAGTTCTTTCAGCATCTGTAGTGGCAGCTGGCACATCTCCCACTTCATCAGGAAGTGCATTCAAGGGTGTCTGCCTAGCAAGTTCCCCCAGCAAGCACTTCTCCATGTTGCAAAATGAAATCTCGAGGGTTCCACTGGAGGTACTCATAGCTGAGGTTAAGTAAGGTAGAATAAAGCCAGAGGGATCTTCCATCACCAAAGTATCTTCATCATGGGTGAAACCAGGAAAAAATATCCATTCTTTTCTCCCTAGTATACGTGTGCTCTTTTTATCCTGCTTGGAATCAGAGAAAGGATGAGCAGAATTATGCAATTGGCATTGCCCGTGTTTGTTTTCTCAATCCTCAAGGCAGTTCCTCTGCTCCCATGGATTTCCCCCAATCCGATTACCATGGCTCACTTTTGTGTGGGGTTTCCTCACTTTGCCCTTGGACACGCACATCTATCTTTCCTGCCATTAACAGGAATTGTGCCAATTGTTTTGTTTTTTTCTTCCTGAGCAAACAACGTGTACCCTATTGTAACCTACTTGCCTTTACCTACCTCTGAGATTCTGGATTCACGTGTAATTGCTGACAAAGAGGGCAGTGATGATGACCAGGACACGTCAAAGTGTTTGAAAATGGTTCCAGGCAATGAGAAAGACCCATGCTTTAGGAGGTTTAGCTTGTGTGAAAATAACTGGCCCAGAGAATTAACTTTTCAGCATTCTTTGGAGAAGAGTTTTGGGACAACATCTCCCAAAGTCATTCATTTTGTCTTTGTAGTTTTATAGAACACCATGTGTCTGGTAATCAGTATTAGATCCAGAAGCGTTGCTTGACTTCTATAGGCTTTGGCAGTTATTGAGATACATGTGACTCTTGCAGAAAGATCAATTGGAGTCTGAAATGTTTAAGGAAGCTAACAATTATTGAGTGCTTGTTTTGTGCCAGGCAATATGCTAAGAATTTCTGCATATATTACTCGTCATAAAGGCTCCATTTTCCCACTTATTTACTGGAATATGAATTTTATTTAGATCTTGCTTTTATTAGTGTGGTCTGAAATGCTGCCTGTGTAGTTTTATGCTTAAAGGAAAGTGTATTTAGTAGTCTAAAAGAGCCACAGTGGTAGAAAATAGTTTGGAATTAGACTTGTTCACAAAGCATACAAGCAAATTCAAAGTACACAAACAAATTAAAATGACAGGGTAGTCAACACACCCACAAGGGATTTCATGAATCTGTTACTGAGGTACTGATTAGGGTTATTAGTCTGTATTTCCAGACTTCCTCCTCATATGGTGTTCCTTATTAGGCGGTGGAATTAGCAACTTATAACAACTAACAATTAGCAACAATTAGCAATTGACAATTGGTAATAATTAGCAGCTAGACTAATCCTCACAGGGCATTTCCCTACATCCTTCAAATTCAGTGTGACCATGTAACTTACTTTGACCAATGAAATATAAGTAATATTGTTGAATGACACCTCAGGTAGGAACTTTTAGGACCAGCACAAGTATTTCCTTCTTTAAGCCATGGTTACTGCATTAGTCACTTTCTTTTTGCTGGAAAAAAAAATATCTAACACCAGCAACATAAAGAGAGGGAGGTTTATTTTGACTCAGTGTTTCAGGGGATTCAGTCCATGGTTAGTTGGCTCCAAGGGTGAAGCAGTGGGGTGGGAGGCCCTGGCAGAAGGAGGCTGCTCACCTGATGGCAGCCAAGAAGCTGAGAGACGGAAGAACAGCTGGGGACAAGAATGGGGACAAGACAGGTCCCACCCCCAGTGATCACCTCTTTGTACCAGACATGATCTCACAATAGCACATTCATCTATGAACTCATCAGTAGATTAAACCACAGATGAGGACAGCTCCCCCATGATCCCATCACCTTCCAAAAGTTCCACCTCTGCACTCGTGAGACTTTTGGGGGACATTTAGATCTAAACCACAACAATGACCAACAGCATTCCAGAGAGTGGAGGCTCTGCCATCCTGAATCCTGGCAGAAGACAATGTAAGGTTACATTTACTAACTATCCAAGAGAGCGCAAGTGAGAAATAAAGCTTTCCTGTTACAAATCACTGAGATTTGGGGGCTGGTTTAATTCTATAGCACAACCTAGATTATTCTGCCTAGTGGGAGAACCACCTTTCCAGACAGCAGAAACCCAACCTAACATTGTCTGCTTTCTCTTCTAAGTGATTTAACCACAGGTCTGGCTAGACTGGGCCCATGCAGTTAGGTTGCCTCTGTATATCAGCCCTGCTGCTTTCTGCCTGTGAAGACCGAATGAGTGACTTATTCCAGCTGAACATCAATTTCCTCATCTGAGAAATAGAGGTCAGAGTAGTGTCTAGCTCATAGAGCTATTGTAACGTAAAATAAAATAATGCATGGAAGCAACTTAGCATAGAGGATGTCACTCTGAAAGCTCTCCATAGTAAATGTTAGCTGTTATTCTATTACCTAGTACAGGACTATCTTTTTTTTTTTCTGGAGGATTGAACCCAGAGCCTTCACACTGAGTGTGATCCCTAACTCCCCCTCTTTAAGTTATTTTTAAATTTTGAGATAGGATCTCTCAAGTTGCATTTCCCAGACTGGACTCAAACTTTCACTCTTCCTGCCTCAGCCTCCCAGAGTGCTGGGATTGCAAGTATGTGCCATCATGCTTGAGTAGGGAACCCATCTTTTTATAATCTAATTGCGTGGGTAACTGATCTTTACATCCCTTCAAACACTAAAGCTCTGCGCTTCTATGAAATGCCCGACTTTTTTTTTTTTGGTACCGGGGATCGAACTTGGGTCCTTGCACTTGCGCAGCAGGCGGCGAAACCACTGAGCTAAATCCCCGGCCTAAAATGCCTGACTTTTTGACCCTGCAATTTCTGTTTTGTTCTTTTTTTTTTTTTTTTTTTGGTACCAGGGATTGAACTTGGGTCCTTGCACTTGTGAGACAGGCGGCGGAACCACGGAGCTAAATCCCCAGCCCTACCCTGCCATTTCTGCAGAGCAGCTTTAAACTGTGGTTTGAGCTTTGTGGTGCAGATGGAACCGATGCTTGAACAGTGTCTGTCTCCTTCAGCTGGAAACCCATCTAAAGAAAATCAGTTTGTTCTGTCTCAGCTTCCTCCTGCGTTGTCCCTCTACTTTATTCCTGCAAATAGTTCCAGAATTTTACCTGATTTTGTAGGTACTTGCTTCTTTCTCATTACTCTATGACAAACATTTGCCTTGTTGACTTTTGACACTGAACAACATAAATTTTCCTTTTAATGGTCTTCCCATGTATATAGTAAATGAGACTGGGAATATGTCAGGAAATCTCCCCAAGGGATTATGGAAGTTTTGATATTTTAAGATCTGGAGATTCCTGTTAAAATAGCAGTGTAGTCTTAAGTATTTTATTAGTGTGCTGGGATCAGCGACTCTTGCTTTAGAGTGCGTTTGTACTCGTACAGTTGTGGACAAGACTACGCAGGTGCCAGGAAAGGCCAGGACCACAGCTCTGTCAGATGCAAGTGAGTGATGCCACCGTCATTTGCAGAAGACATGGCAATGGTGGTGCTCCTGGGACAGTAGTCTGAGGGATCATGGAACAGGAAGGAGGAGAGGGCAGGAAAAGGCAGCTTCGGTTGGGGGAAGGCAAGGAAAACTCAGGCAGGAAGAGGGCCGAGGTTAGAGAGAATACGGAATCTAGGCAGGGCTGCAGACCAAGCCCTCGGGACCAAAGGTCAGAGTGAATCCCAGCTTGTTTAGTCTGCAGACAGGAAGAAGGACATCCTTTTAAAGGACCTGGGTTACAGGCTGAAGCGAGAAGATAGATAACAGGAAAGAATGCAGCTTCTCTGGGGACCCAGAGGACAAGAAGGGCATCCCCTCTCTGCTGTTTGTACCTAAATAATAGAAATTGGAGCCATGAACAGTGCTTTCTGATCTACAAAGCACACATTGTGGTGTGGCCAGGTGTACTCTCATCTGTCATACACGGAGAATGGGCAGACAGTGTTTGAGTTTCATGTCATGTTTGCCAAATGCTTCCCACAGTGATTAGGTGGCCAGTACAGTTCCCCCTTGGGTACCAGTGGGGCTTTGTCCTCAGCTTGGTGGTGCTCCGTGGGCTCCAGTGGCAGGGACTGGCATACTGGCTCTTGTGCAGACTCTCATTCACTAAAGCTTTCCTCCATCACTGACTCGCCAGCTCAGGTCACCAACACCGACCCTCCCATCTGAGGCTGTTCCAAGGAGACTGGTGAGTCCCTTGGTGAGGGGTTCTTCACACTGCAGTCCTCCCTGCACGGAGAGGGAAGCAGTACACTGGTGTCTTCACTCAAATAGACATTATTTAGATGGGATTACTGATCTTCCTTCCCCTCTATTTCCTTGCCAAAACCATAATTGGTAGATATGCTAGATGTCTCATGTGCTATCACCAAGAAACACTTTTGACTGAGGAAGCTGATGGGCCGACGCTCGTGGGAATTTATGATCTTATCACAAATCCTGGCAGCATCTGGCTTTACAAAACAGTGGAGCAACTCAGTCACATGCAGACTTGAAGTTAACATCTGGAGAGGCTGGGGCTTCGACTTAGCAGTGAGACCTGTGTTCACCTGTGCCCGAAGATGCACAGATGTGTGGTCCTCTGCAGAAAACATGATCTATGAACCGAAATGATGACAGGAGGATGGAGTGCCACTTCTCACACTGATGTTGAATCTGTCCCTGTGTCTGGTGATGTTCCCCTAGGAGTTTCAGTACTTGGCAGAGAAACGCTCCCACCAGAGAAGGAAAAGACCGACTGATCAGCTGAGGTGACCAGTCCTGGTGATCACAGCTTTCTGACGAGTATTCTAATGCACATTGGGCTTGGAGCGGCATAGGGATGGGGTCCAGAGGGGGCTCCCAGGGTTTCCCCATCCAGTGGAAAATTAAGGGGAAACTGTAGCAATGCTCTCTAGCAGGTGTCATTGCTAACTCAGATCCTTCAGGAATAGGATTTGGGCCACTGTCCAGTGGGAAGACTGGCCATCTGAAGAGCAAGTGAAAGAACTGTAGAACGAGTCGTGACCGGAATAATGAACGTTCACCATGGTCTCCTTCCCAGGGAAGCTGGAGGTTAAGTGTGAACATAAAACGAGTAGGGAAGATCTGCATTTGCCCAGTTCTGTTACTGAGCTCATAAGATCATCGAGGAAACATTCCTGAGGTTTTTCCTTTGCAACCCAAATAAAATCCAGACTTTACTGTGACTTACAAAAGACTCAAGAGTGGGTCCCTGCCTGCTGCTCTCACTCTGTTGGGTTCCAGTCACCTCATTGCTGGTCATGTTTAAGCCTTCAGGTCAAACTCACAGCTGCAGGGTTGGTACCAAACTTTCCTCCACCTGGAATGTTTCCTTGGAGACATCCAAGGGGGAAAGAGAGAAAGAGAAAGAAAGAGAGAATGGTGTAGATGCCTACCCCATTCCCTGTCCAAGCCGCAGCCAGAGTATTGCTGCATTCTCTTACCCCTCCCCAGGACTCATCGTCAAACTGGTAACTATAGTACATATTAGATTCTAGACATATTTTTGTTTATCATTTGACCCTCTCAAGTGGGATATTATCTCTATGAGGACAGAGACTTTGTTTTTTGTTGGTTTGTTGCTGTATCCTGAGAGTCTAAAACAGTGGAGATGCTGAAATACTTGATGAATAAATGATTAAATTAATTAATGACAGAGAAAAGATTTGTTAATGGACCATAAAAACTTTATAGCTCAGTCTAAGACTTTGGAGTCCTTGAATTTAAAGAAGCTTGATAAAGTCTATAATAGAGGATATTTTAAAGAATATCTGAAATTGCTAAGAGACGTTGCTGTTTTGCAAGTTCTGTAGACCACCAAGATTGTGCAGTGGCTTGTTCTGCCTTAAGAATGCTCGCATGTCTATCCCTGTGTTTTAGCTGGTGTTCCCAGATCTCCCTTCTGATTACCTTCACTGCCTTTTCCAGTTAACAACTGACTTCTCATTTAAAAACTTTTTTTCTCCAAGTGGTGTATTTTTTACATTTCAGAATTTGTTATTTAAAAGGAATTTAATTGGCACATAATAACTACACAAATTTATGATGCATATTTGATTATACAGCAGCTGCTTCCTAAGTATGGTGGGAAAGGGCCTTCTGTCATTGGTATTGCTCAGCATCCTGAGGAATGTGCTGTTTGTTTCTGCCATGTCAGGCCTTGTAGCCCATCCTAAAGCTTGATTTTGGTCCTTTTATTACAAAACTGTATGCACTGCTGCACAGACAGCTGGTTCTAGTGAGCCAGATTGTGTGTGGAGTTGACTCTGCTGTCTAGTGGGGTGGTCAAGGCACTTTCCTCTTTTTCCACTTGTCCTGCACAAATCACTTGGCTGCTTCAAGGTCAGCCCAGAAACTCTTATTGTTTTCCAGGCCTTACTGATTTTCCCTTTGAGCTCTTTCACACGTGCAGCTGCCTTAGTCACTTTGTTTGCCAATGAGACATAACACCGGACACTCGAAACTTAGAGGAGAAAAGGTTTGTTTTGGTTCACTTTTTGTAGAGGTTTCAGTCCATAGTCAGCTGGCTCCAAGGAAGGACGGCATGGTGCAGGGGCCTGGCGGAGGACAGCTGCTCAGGTCATGGCAGCTGGAAAGCAGGTAGAGTCAAGGGAGGAGCTGGGAAGGGAGATCATCCCTTCCCACAGTCACACCCACAGTGACAGCCTTCTCAGACCATGTTCTACCTCCTAACTGCAAGTCAGCTGTGAGCCCCCGTGACCAATGCCCTTCAGAATTCCCGCATATCCTCACACGAGGCTTTGAGGGACATCTAGATATAAACCATAACAGTGCCATAGCTTAGACCTACATTTAGTCCCTCAATTATATATGGTTAGACCCTGTATTTAGAAGCGTTTCATTATAAATCTACACATTGCCAGCACCAACATGTCACTCCTCCAGCAATCACTGGTATGGGAACGTCTCACATGCTCCACTGCATTCTAATTGAAAACCCCTGATAAATAATTCATTTATCTGAATTATGTTCCTTAACTAGTTTGTGGGTCCTGGGATTGTTCATTATATCTCATATTTCTAAAGTATCCCTCCCAGTAGTGGTTTAATAGCTGGGATAGTATGAGGCACACAGGGGTGCCCTTTTCAAACAAGGAGCAAGTGAAATATAAGTGAGTCATAGAAATGTATATATATCTGAAAGTCTTTATCTCCATTCTAAACTGTGACTATTAGCTTAATCGCAGGATCCACAGTTGCCTTGTTTAGCTTCCTGGCCACAGTGGACTATGTATCTTTGCTCACTACGCCCTTCCACCATGAGGTTTCTGCCTTGGAACCAGCTGGCCATGGACTGAATCCTCTGAAACCATAAGCCAAATTAAACCCTTCCTCTAACTTGTGGGTGTTGGGTATTGTGTCTCAGTGGTG
Organism: Heterocephalus glaber; assembly: GCF_053883595.1. NCBI lineage: Eukaryota > Metazoa > Chordata > Mammalia > Rodentia > Bathyergidae > Heterocephalus > Heterocephalus glaber. Next base: position 19,492,840 of record NW_028258357.1, read on the forward strand.
GAAAGTGGACTAATACACAAGCTTTCGGTAAAACAATACTAGTTCTAGTCTGTTCTTGAACCAGTCTCAAGACTATGCAATATGGGCAAGGACCCTATTGCTCCCTGGAAAATCCAATTTTAATTCTGCAAGCATTAATGTCACCCTGAGGATGGCAAAGATCAGGCACACCCACCATCCTTCAGGCCTCCTCCAGCCCAAGCCAGCCATGTGGGCAATCAATCAAGTCTACACAATGAAGGCCCAATAAAAACTGTAGACATTGAAGCAGAGCTTCTCAAGTTGGCAGAACTCTGTTTATTTTGTCACACATCAGTACTAGAATGGTAATGGATCCTGCGGACTGTGGAAGTTTCACATTTGTAGTCTTCCTGACCTCTGATTTCTGTCTTTTCCATTGGCTGGTTTAATCTCTCCCCTTGAACAAACCCTAACCATGAGTATGAGCCTTCAGTGAACTCTGATTCTTTCTGGTGAACTGCCAACCCCGAGGGTGGTGTTACCACAGTCAGTGTCAGAAGTGACATTGGGGGTCAGGGGATGTAGCTCAGGGGCACTGTGCCTGCCTGGGAAGAAGAAGGAGAAGGAGAAGGGGAAGGGGAAGGGGAAGGGGAAGGGGAAGGGGAAGGGGAGGGGAAGGGGAAGGGGAAGGGGAGGGGAAGGGGAAGGGGAAGGGGAGGGAAGGGGAAGGGGAAGGGGAAGGGGAAGGGGAAGGGGAGGGGAAGGGGAAGGGGAAGGGGAGGGAAGGGGAGGGGAGGGGAAGGGGAAGGGGAAGGGAGGGGAAGGGAAGGGGAGGGGAAGGGGAAGGAGAAGGAGAAGGAGAAGGAGAAGAAGAAGAAGAGGAAGAAGAAGAGGAAGAAGATGATGAAGAAGAGGAGTGTGAGACTGTGTTGGGAGGCTTTGTAGTGTGGCTCATTCCAGATAATGACAGATCCACGTTTTAATCACCTCCCAGGGTCTGAAATATGGCTGACATTACAACCTTGCATTGTCGTACTTTGGGGGAGTCACGGATGACCTTTGCTGGTGCTCTGATTTATGTTCCCACCTACCCTTCGTGCTGGCTTCTTCCCCACATCTTCTCTCGGCTCCCAGCCCCTTTACCTCCGATATCCCTTCTTGGATTCCGCCCTGTTCTGATTCCAGGCTTCACGAGAAGGGTGGTTAGGAAGAGCTGCCCCTCATCCCGAGGGTTCCCCAAATTCACACACAACCTCCTGGGTCCCAGGGGTGACCTGAGCCACCGTCTCCTGAACTTCAAACTTCCCTCACTTCCCATCAGACCAGGAGCTTAAGTAACACGGAGCCGGTCATTTTTCTACCCACTCTTCACACTTCCTGAGGCTGACTTAGTCAGACTTCCCCAAACCTGAGTGATCACCAGTTACCTGGGTTGCTGTTAAACATCCAGATTCTTAGCACGTCTCGTGGAAAGTTTTGATTGCATATCAGAGTTTTGATTCATTAGTCTATTTTATTTTGATTTAAAATGCCCTATTTCACTTCATATCTCCCAGTCACCATCCTTGTCCTTGCTGGAGCCAGGAAATAACCCAGTCTGTTTGGTGTACCCTCTGTGCTGGCAGTCACGGCCCTGCCCTAGCCCTGCTCCCGGGCTGGCTCCTCCTCCATCCCTGTCTGGCACTAGGACCTTTCCCATGGCCCATGCCAGCATCTGGCATCTCCCACACGCGGATGGACATCTGAAGGGACATCTGAAGGGATGAATAAAACTTTGTTTAATTCAAAAAACATCTACTGACTTGAGTTCTGTCTCAGGCACTGTGCTAAGTACTGGCCAGGGGAGAGAAGGAAAATATAGTTTAAAGGGTGGGGCAGCCACATAAAGACATAGCTGTCATGCCCTGTGATAAATGCTTTAGCAGAAGCATGTACACAGTGCTGGGGACACTCAGCCCGGTGGTGAGTCATTCCTCCTGGTCAGGGTCAAGAAAAGTCACAAAGAGTTTATACCTGGGAGGTGATCAGAAGTCCCCTAGAGGTCAGGGGGCGGGGCCTGCATTCCAGGAAGAGCACTGGATGGGCTCAGGCAGCTTGGCTGAGTTTTTCCCAGTGTGGCCCTCAGGCCATCTTCGTGGAATTCCAACTGGAAAAGCATACTCCCCAGCCCCGCCTTGTCCTGAAGTGGCTCAGGCCTGCCACCTGGTAGTCTGTATTCTTCCCAGTCCTCTTGGGAATTCTTACACGGTCAGAGCAAGAGCAGCGCTTCTTACCTGGACACTTTCTGACCACTGGGAGGGTTTTATGAAATATCCATACCCGACTCACCCTTGGAGATTCTCAGTTAATGAGTATAAGGCAGTGGTGGTGAACCTATGGCACATGTGCTGCAGCCGGCTGTTTGTTTTCATTGAAAGCTCTAAAAGGTTCACCATCACTGGTATAAGGCATGGGTGGGGTTTCTAGATTTGTTGGATTCTCCTGGTGGTGGTGATTCAGAGAACCACTCCATCCAGGGTTGAGAATCTCAGCACCAGAGCATCACATTCAAGAGGGCAAAGCAGGCATATGGAGATGGCCACAAATCAAGAAGTTCGTGAAGGGTTTTCTGTGCTGTGAGGGAGTTTGGTTTTGATTTTGCAGATGATGGAGAATATGAGGTGGATCCAACAAGCTTACATTTCTATTTAGGTCTTGTTAAGTGGTGACGTGAAGAAACAAAACTAAAGTCTGGCTCACCCACCCTTGTATGATCCAAGATGCATGCTGCAGGATTCTCCATGAAAAGGGCTGTCAAAATAACCATTCCTCTCTGGTATCCCAGCTCTCGATAGACACTGAGTCTGTGCCCGCTGTGGGGAACCCTCACCTCTATCCCAGTAAATTCTGAGCCATGTGAAGCTTCAAGGGGAGGAAGAGCAGGGGAACTGGTGGTGGGTTACACACTTACATGGTCTCCATAGACTTCAACCAAGTGTGGGATATTCAAGAACAGAGGGAAGTCTGTGTGTAACACACACACACACACACACGCACACGGAATGTAATGTTTGAGATGGACCACAATGGTTTGGAAAAGGGACAGGTTGGAAGTGAAGGAGAAAGTACAGGAGAATATCCATCACCACCCAGGGAGAGGTCCCGGAACTCTCAGGCCAACATGATCAAGAGAACCAGCTCTGCCCTGATTGCGGTGTGAGGGACAGGAAGTGGGCCAGGGACCCCTGCAGGAGCCACTGAGGCCCTGTCTAGCAGCCTGTCCCACAGACCCCTGGGAAATCTCTCCCTCTTGGAGTCTCCTGACTTTCTCCCCTTTCTCCGCTTCTCTCTCTTTTCCCCTCTGCCTCCTCTCTATCTGCAGTGCTCCTCAAACAAGCAGGGGCCCCCAGCCTCAGAAGTGTTTTACTGGGCCCTTAAGTCACAGCCTGTGTTAAATCTCCAAGCTGAGAATTCAGCGATTCTTTGGTCTCATCTCTTCAATTTGGAAATGAAGAAATGGAGACGGTGAGAGGGAAGTGATTGTCCAGGACAAAGGTCTCATGGCTGGCGGTGGTAGAAATAAGGCAGGACTATGTCCTCTGACTTTCTCTCTGAGCCTATGTCTCCTTCACTGTGCTTGAATACCAGGGTGAATTCTTACGGTTTGCCTGCTTTGAGGTGTAAATTCATCGTGTTTGGTTCCGACAATCACTTTCTAAGAAGGCCACAGCAAACAGACCCTCAGGTTTGCTAAGTTCATTGAGGAAGATAAACACTTTGCTCAGAAACCCAAGTTTCAAGTAAAGGAAGTCACAATTTACCAAATAGAGAAGTTCAGGCTCACAGGTTTATTTTAGGTCATCTGATTAGAATCTTTATATAGTAGATTCTAAAATTACTGTTTGCCGTTGTTGTACTGGAGAGTCCCAGAACTGCTACAGTAGGACAAAGAGGGACTTTGTTTGATGGCAGTGTGGTTGAGTACAGGAAAAGACACAGGGTGGTTGTGTTACTTAGATACTTTGACCTCGGTCTTGCTTCCTTTTCAGATCTTCAAACCTGTCTGCTGGTGCCCCCGACATGAGTACGTGGGAGGTGAGCTCATGGTTTTTCTCACACAGCGATGCACTAGTGTCTTTATCTGTGGCTCTGTGAGGTCTGGAAACCCCATGTAGTGTCTGACTAGGTGCCAATATAGCAGGCACTCAGGTCTTATTTGTTGAACCGAGTTGAGATAAATTCTGCAGAGTTACACCAAGTTATTATCAGTGCAACCTTGGACAAGTCATTTCCAGTCTCCAAGCTTACTCCAATCTTCTGGAAAATGTCAGACAAGAACCAGACAACCTCGGATGTTTCTTCCCACTCAGAGATTATATATATTCTGGCATCTTTTTAAAAATTCCCAGAAATTTGGACCTAAGAGAGACTTTGAAGGTCAACGAGCTCAATCCACAGCTCATTCAAGAAAGAGCCAGATTATTCAAAGAAGTGGATATTTGGCAACCGCATGGTTTGTGTAATAGAGAAAGTCAGCCAACAAGAATAATTCAGATTAAAAATCATTTCAGGGCCAGAATTATTCTCTTTTGCTAAATAGCTGTCATATTAGTGAGGAATAGTTAAATCTCTTTTGCTTTGGTTTTCTTTGGGTGTTTAACTTACATACAGTAAGCATGTTAAGTGTCTGGCTTGATGCTCTTTCACCTATGTATCCACTCACATGACTATCTCACAGATCAATATAGACCATTTTGACGTGAGGAGAAAGTTCCTTGTGCCCTTGACAGCCCCTTGGCCTCTCCCAAGGGACGGAGATCCAATTTCTATCACTATAGCTTTGTTTTGCCTAGTTGTGAACTTGGTATAAATGAATCACGTGGTATATAACTGTGCAGTTGTGGTCTGAACTCTCAACATTATGTCTGAGCCTCTTCCTTGCTGTTTGGTCCATCAGTAGGGTTTTTTTGTTCGTTGCTGTCTATGAATTGTCTACCACAAGAGTTAAGAACTCATCAGTACAGAAGAAAAAGTCAGAAGATTTGAGTTCTAATCTTAATTCCCTCCCACCCCCAAGTAGCTAAATAAGCCTCTTTCTGGACCTATTTTTGTCATTTGTGAATGAAAAAGTTGGGCTAAAGAATTGCTAGCCACTGTTATAACTTTAGAAGTCAACAAATGGTATATAAATTACACCATTCATAGTGGCTGGGAGAGATTCACAAAATACCTGATACAAACTTGTGCTAAGAATGTGTAAAGGAGTCCTACGTCTCAATAAGTAAAGTAGGCAACACAACCAAAACTTGGAAGCTGTGTGTGTGTGTGTGTGTGTGTGTGTGTGTATTTGTTGTTGTTGTCATTATGGGGGAGAAATTGTTGGGTGAGAGATTGCGGATTATGTGCATGTACTAAATATTGCCAGATACTCTGGAAGTGTTGGGTCATCTACAGGTTGCAGAAGCTCGCTTTGAAATAGCGTCCCTTTGTTTACTGTAAAGGGGCCCAGTATTTCATTTTAATGAATGCATGAAATGCACAGAAAAGGGCTTCATGAACTGTGAAGCTCTCTGCAAATGAAAGGCATCGTCATTATTCCAGCTCCAATGCGAACGCTGCCTGACATCAGCCACGATTCATCCCAGTTGCAGGTGTAGCAGGCAGCAAGGGGATCCGCTTTTGTTCCTTTGCCATGACTGTGACAGAACCTTTGAACCCACCGCACAAATACCAGCTGTGATTTCCATTGAGACTTTTGAGCGCATAAGCAAGGTGCTCCCCGAATGCATAGCGACAGATAGGGTTTCACTCAGGCAGCCACGTTATTATTTCCTCAGACCTTGAGAAGGCAAAGCTTTAACAGAACTCTTGGAAGTGCTCCTTGTTTTCGCCCCACCTACTCGAAGTCACTGTTACAGAATGTGTCATCTCTTCCGCGCGCGCAGTGGGAAAACCACTTTGCCACGCAGAGCGAAGGGAGTGTTTTGCTGTGTCAGGGAGGTTTGCATATGGCTGGTCCATTTCTCAACTGGACTCCCTGCCTCGGCGCTGGAGTTTCCTGACCAGAAACTGAAAGAAGCCAGCGTGAGAAAGGCTGCAAGCCAGAATCTGCCAGAATGCTTGTGATCTCTACCTTGGCCTTTTTCAAGATTTTGCAACTCTGGTCTCCTCTTAGCAGGGTGAAAAATCGTCCCATCGTCGTCATCAATTCGGATTGGGCAACCAGAGGGAATTTCCTTGTTCACCCACATTTGCTGCCTGTATCTTCTTGGACGAGGCTATGCCCCTGGGTCTGCTGCGGCTGCTGATGAGCTATGAGGTGTTCCCTTCCCAGTCCTGTGCAGATGGGTTTCGGGTTTGTGTCTGCCCATTCAAGTTTCCTTTATGATAGAATCAGCATCTCTGTAGTTGTACAAAGGCACCACACACATACACACCCACCAAGGGAAGTAATCTCAATACTATATAGTCGCAGAGTATAAAGAGCCTCAGGGACAGCAAATTCAGAATTGATACGGAATTTATCACTATACCTGGGTGATGCGCCTCAGCAGCCTTATCTATAAAATGGGACTAAAAAGACCTCCCTCGCTCTCAGAATTCTTGTAAGGTCAGGAAGGTGACCCACCCAAACCTTTCCAGTGATAGTCCGGCCCACATAACTGCCTTGTGAGTGGGGCGTGAGGTGGTCGGCCTGTGGATTGTCCAGCTGGGACAGGCTCACCTGAGTTTTGCAGCAAGGCACTGATGGTCTTAGGATGGTGGCTAAGGCCCAGGGCCCCTTTCCACTCTGTAGCAAACAGGCCCGTGTCCAAGCATTGCTTCTGCTAATTAGAGGAGGAGGCAACTAAGCAAAGCAAAACAAAACAAAGTGACTAGTTATGCTTTGGTGATTGATGTCTTAACCCGAGTGGCTGAGTTGACTGGCATGGAAGGGGGGTTTTTGTTTTCGCTTTGAAGTGTGAATCTCTGCTTATGCTTGCAGCACTTCTTCGCTGTTCAGCCAGAGCTATCCCTGTTGCTCAGAGGAGAGTTAGGACAGTTAGGGAAGCAAAAAGCAAGAAAACCTGTGAAGTAGCTTCTTGTAGCTCACATAGAAGAGATCTGATTTACAGGAGCCAGATTTGGTGGAGAGAGGAAAACATTCTTGAGAATCTAAAGGGAGAGCCTTCAGGAAGCAGGTTGCAGAGTCTGTGACAGAAAATCAGGTTAGAAAGAGAAGAGGAAAAACCAGATTTCCCCACCTCCTCTCTGGGCTGCTGAGAGGTGGTCATGTAACCGGAAGAGGGGGAGGAGAAGTGGAGTGAGGACCAGGATGAGAAGGCCAGACCTGAGGGGCCACGTGGAGGGAGATGGCACACGTGGTGGCTGCTGTGCCCTGCCGAGCACGTGCTGTCATGTATGCAGGGCTGTTAGCCATTTCAGTCTTCTGCCTGGAGAACCTTCTGGAACAACTGCCTGCATGTCAAGCCACACCTTTGAGCAGAAGTGATGCCCCATTGTGCCTCGATTTTTCTAAGCTCCGAATTTAATCAGGTTGCCATCTTCACATTGGCCGAGGACACTAGCAAATGCCGTGAGACACGGAAGGGCTTTGGAGATGTGGACAGGAAGCTCCCAGAATGTGTGCTGGGTACGCTGGCCATCTGCACCCCATAGGTTTTATTTTAGAAGTTAATACAGGGTGGTGATTACAAGCACAGTCTCCGGAGCCAGGCCTTATAGCTTGGTTCTCTCGCCTCATTAGCTGAGAAACTTAGAGGAAGTTCATAAAACTCTCAGAGCGTTGGCTTGCAGATGGCATAATCATAATTTCTGCCACACGGGTTTGCAGTGATTAGACAAATTAATACACAGGAAGGACTTCATTAGAACAATGCCTGGTGTGCAGCAGAGTGCAGTAATTGCTGGTTGTAGTTGTTCTTACTGCTTGTGCTCAGCCACTCAGGGGCAAATTTGTGTGTGTGTGTGTGTGTGTGTGTGTGTGTGTGTGTAGTATAGAACTGAAAAACTGCAAAGTTTTTTTTTATAATAGCCAAGGGGGAAAGTTATAACTTCACTATCTCAACTTTCTAGGATTGTTCTTTTGATTTTCTATTCATTAATTTGTGGGTGCTTTTGAGAAGTACTAATTGAGCCCCTTCTGTGAGCCCAGCAGCACTGTGCTAGGTGCTGGGGATGAAGTGGCAGAAGACAGGCACATCTCCGACCTCATGTAGTTACAGCACCAACTCTTCTATCCCACAACTCCTTTTCCCCATCAGATTTGGGGGCCTGGGCCAATCTCGAGCATATTCTCTAGCGCTGGCAATATGGGGTCCTGCAGCAGACCATAAAATACATGGTATATGGGTTTAATAATGTCAGGGGAAATTTTCAGTTAATCCCTTGGACTGTGGGTACACCCAGGATTCAAAGGCCAGACCAAAACGCCATGAAGAGAAATAGAGAACCGGTAATTATCTGGTGAATTTGGGTCATGTGGAAAGCCAAACCAAATTACTCTAGCCAAGGGAAAAATGATTTTTTTTCTTTTCAAATGAATTCGTTTTGGTAGGATTTTGCTGGGGTCTTCCCTTTCTCTCTTTGCTTTCTTCTACCAGATATTTCCTAGAAACCAGTAAGATATAAAGGCAGGGAATTGGAAGGGAATGAAACTGTCCATTCACTGGATATTTGGGGAGCCCTTCTGTTCCCAAGATATAACATGTTTGGAAAACTGAAGCTATGTTCTCATGGCTGTCTGTGCGACTAGATTCGATCCCCTTGACATCCTCAGTTGCCTCTTGGAGCCTCTCATTTTGAACTGAATGTGATAACTTGTCTTCATTGTGAAACAATTGTTTTCTGTTATATGTTTTCTTATGTCTTTTTCAGTTCTAAATTTCTATTTATCTATGAATTTGAATTTCTTAAGGCAGAAGCAAATGAAGGGAACAGGCTTTAATTTTTATGTTTTGAGACATTTCTTAAATTTGTGATAGAGGATTTCAAAGTATTCCCCATCCAGGAAATGGCAATGGAAATTGCCTACTTCAACATGTAATCTATAAAATCTCATTCAATAGTCTAATGAGAATTTGTCACTTTGTCACCTAGCTGACCTCTTGCAACCCCGAGGCTCAAAGCGAAGAGATGTCTTTTCCATTTTGAGTGAAATGCCTGCATATTTTACAGTGTCCTCACCAAGAAATCCCTCCAGCCAAAATTTCAGCCAGTCTAAGTCAATTTTTAAGCAAAGTGCATAACCAGAAATTGGCACAAACATTTGTGTATCATCCTTTCCATATTCAAAAGCTGTCTGAGACTCATTTGATTAAGCATAAAAATAACTCTGTGAATGTCATTAGGAAGGCTGATGAACATGCCATGTCTGGTCCCTCCAATTTGTATTCTGGGGATGCATCGTTAAGTCTCTGTTAAGTTGTTTCTCTTCTAAGGGCCCGATCATGCTCTCTAGAGTCTGAAAAAATTATTTTCATATTGCATTAAGAAAGTTTAATTTTTCTATTTCTGTTGAACAGAAAGGAAACAGCTGATAAGTTGGGGGAGGCCAGTACGGTTTATTTGGCTCCTCTAATCTTTGCTGGTTTCTTGAGTTAATAGAGCATCTTTATTCCAACCAGTGCCCTCTCTGCCAAATCTCCTCATTAAACTGAGCTGTGATTAGAAAAGAATAAATGACATTTTACTTCATAGGCGACTCTTTCCAAGCTTCCATACTGCTCTTTAAGCTTTCCTCTTACACAACTTTTCCTTGGCCCTGGGCATTTCTTCTCCCTGGCAGCTCTTCCACACAGGATGTCATGGTGCCTGACTCCTTCTGTAGACCTTGACTGAATGATGCACCTGCCTCCACACCCAGCCCTGTGGGCTCAGTGGTTACCCACATGTTCATTCATTCTGCAGCCATTAATTCTTATACACAGAATGGGCTTGTGTACTTTAGACTCAAGTGGCCATCACTGAGCATTCTTAATTGGTTCAGAAGTGGAAATCCTCTTTGGATTTCTCACACTTGTTTTTCTGTTTGTTTTCCTAAAGTCAAGGAAGCTCAAAATACATGCTGCATATGCCAGAAAGATACGTGTCCCACATGTAGACAGATGTTGACTAAAAAAGTGTCACTTGGGGAAATTGTTAAAAAATGGAGATTTCAGGGTCTCCATTCCCAGAAGTTTTGGGCCAATCTGAGTGGGGTCCAGAGGATTCTAGTGCGGACCTAAGACTAGATTTGCTCCCATTGATGAGCTAAGGCTATGGCAGGAGAAATGAGCAAGAAGAACACTTGAAAAAGGACTTGGTAGGTGGGGGGGACAGGGGGCAGGAAACCAAGGATGACCCAGGTGTACATATTCCTTCTTAGTTTATTTGCAGAAACAAAAAATATTGCTCATTTCAAGGGTAGGGAGTGTCCCAGGGCAGTTACAATGAAGCAATACCTCCAAAAAAATCCCCCCGGATTCTTTGATGTCAAAATAATACATTCCAAGTAGAGTGCATACTCTATGATGGACTATAAGGAGTTGACCTGAGGTTGGAAGAAAGTAAAACCTGATGCTGCTGCGAGAAATGAGCCGGACTTTTCTTCCTGGTCATCCAACCTGTGACCCTAGACACCAGAGGTCATATTGGTGTCATTATGAATTTGTAATCCTCAACTTCAGATGAAAATTCTCTGTCAATGTATTTCTCTACTAAGGTGTCTTACTAATCAGAATGAAAATTTTATACCTTTCACTCCTAGGTCAAACTTCTAACTTTCTCCCCTAGTCTCCCTGCACCCAGCTCTATTAATTTTATTTTGAGTCAGGCTCTCACTATGTTGACTGGGCTAGACTTGAACTTGCAACCTTCCTGTCTCAGCCTCCCAGAGTGGTGGGATTACAGGCATACATTACCCTGCCAGGCTGCCCTTAGTTTTAATGATGGTCTTAAATCCTACTTCATGGAGAATATATACACCCTCAGACAGGCACACCATAATTTTTCTGCTATCAGTTCTACAAATGCACCTGCAGCTGTACTTCTTTTTAATCTTTTGCCAAAGACCATTTTTATTTTCCTGAAAGAGTCTGGATCTTACACCTCCTCATCTTTACAAAGATCTATTTTTTCCAGTTTTCCCTTTGCTTTTTTTTTTTTTTTTTTTGGTACCAGGGATTGAACTCGGGTCCTTGTGCTTGCACAGCAGGCGGCAAAACCACTGAGCTAAATCCCTGGCCCCCTTTGCTGTATTTTTCACCTTTAACTTTTATATTTTTACTGGATTATTTCTGTTAGTATACACACCCTTTGTGCCATCTTCCATTAAAAATACACCTCCTGGGGGTGGGGATGTAGCTGAGTGGTAGATCACTTGTCCAGTGTGTGCAGCACGCTGAGTTCCATCCCCAGTACCTCAGTCAATCAATATCAATCCATCAGTCATCAGTCTCTCAATCCCATACCCTTCTGTTTCTCTGACTCCTGCTTTGTCAAAATTCTTTCAATGTTTCCTTCATATTTTGCATCATTTTCCCACCTCTCATTCTTTCTTCTCCTCAGGCTTTGAGTCTTTCTCTCGTCTTATACTCAGCACATAGTCTTGTCAAAACTTGATATTACTAAACTTAAAGTGTTGCCAGTATTATGCATAAGATGCAGTAGGGTTCTCTGAGCTTCCTGGATTTGTGGTTTGGTGTCTGGCATTAATCTGGGGAAAATTTCAGACATTACTGTTTTGAATATTTCTTCTGTTACTTTCTCTCTTTCTTGTCCTTCTGGTATTTCCATTATGCATATGTTGTAATTTTTCTAGTTGTCCTACCACACGCCTTGGATACTCTGTTCTATCTTCCCCCCTAGTCTCTATCATCTTTACTTTTCAGTTTTTGAAGTTCGCATTGAGATATCTTCAGGCTCAGAGATACTGTCCCCAGCTATGTTCAGTAGACCCTAACCCTCACCCCAGCAAAGATATTCTTCATTTCTGCCATAATATTTTTGATCAGCACTTTTTATGGTACTTTCTTAAGATTTGCACTGTTCATCATAATCACAATTATTTTAAATTCCTGGTCTGATAATATCAGTATCCCTTTCATGTCTGGTATGGATATTTGCTCTGTATTTTCAAATTATGTGCTTTAAAAAAACCTGTTAGTGTGCCTTGTGTTTTTTTTTTTTTTTTCTTTTTGGTAACAGGGATCAAACTCAGAACCTTGTGCTTTCAAGGCAGGCACAGAGCCAGTGAGCTAAATCCTCAGGCCTTGTAAGTTTTGATAGGTAGACATGATGTACTGGATAAAAGAATTGCTGTAACTAGGCCTCTAGGGATGTGATGGTAGGACATTGTCTTAGTTACTTCTTTGTTGCTGGGACAAAATACTCAAAACCCACAAGTTAAAGGAGGCAAGATTTATTTTGGATGAGAATTTGTAGAGGTTTCCATTCATAGTTGGCTGGCTCCAAGGCATAGTGGAGGAGGCCATGGCAGGGCAGGCAGGAGGCAGCCAGCAGTGAGCTTCCCTTTCCCTTTTTACTCCACTCAGGCTACAAGCCTATTTGCTGGTGCCACGCACACCCAAGGTGGGTCTTCGGCCACACCCACAATAATGCAAATCCAATCAGCAGATTGGTGCAGTTGTCACACCCTTAGTCTAGTGCCACACACCCATGGCCCAGGCACCCCCCAGAGCCCTACCCATGAGCGCATGAATCTCTGGGGACATGGAGATAGCAGCCACAGCAGAAGTTGCGAGAGCGTGTGATGGGTAGTTCTGTGATGGAGCCTCAGTCTTTAGAAAGCATCCGGGCTGTCAGCTCCACACATTTTGTTCCTTTCTTTCTCTTTTCCCATCTTCAATATCTGCTTTATTGCTTTTCATTAATATATATTCATGACACATGGTGGCCCCTTCAGCTGGGGGTTTGATACACACCTTGATCACTTTTTCCTGCCCCTGCCCCGCCTGCCTGTCCTCCCCTCTCCCTCCTTCCCCAGTGACTAACCTCATGTTCCCCACTTTCGAATGTGGCAGAATGGCTGCAGTGTGCTGGAGCCAGACCCCTCCCCTTCCCACATGGAAGTTTGGAGCTGACTGGATTGGGTATTGGCCTTCCCCTGGGTAGGTTAATCTGAAACAACTTCCGCAGATTAGACTGTCTTTAGCCAGTTTCTCCCAAGCTTCAGGCCCGTTGCAGAAAGGCAGAATGCGTGAGTGTGTTTCAACATGCTCCCTGCACCTTACTCTGACATTTACTGCAAGATTCCCATTGGACCTGGAGGGAAATCTCCCGGTATCATTGGGACCCGGTGAGCACCTCTGCGCAGAGCTGTTGGCTCTCAGAGTTGTTAGCACAGAGTATCCCACGACTTGTCAGTCACAGTGTGACTTCCTTGTGCCAGTCCTGGGTAGCTTAACACAGCAGCGCTTTCTTCTCTCAGCTCTGGGGGCTGGAAGTATGACAAGCTCTGCTCTCTCAAAGGTTTGAAGGAGGAAACCGTGTTTGTCTCTTCCAGCTCTGTGGCAGCATCACTCCCATCTCTGTCTCCTCTTCCCCCAGCCCTCTTCCCTGTGTCTGTGTGCGAGTTGCCCTCCCTTTGCCTCCGTAAAGCCACCAATCATTGAATTTAGGGCCTCCTCCACGTCCCGGATGGTTAGGGCTCAAGAGTCCTAACACATCTGCAAAAACCCTAAGGCCTGATTCATGGCGGGGGCGAGGGGTGGGGGGAGAACCTAAATGTGTCTTTTTGAGGGATACAGTTCAACCTGCTACAGCCGTAAAAACCAAATTCAAGGCGTGCGTGAAGTTTTGCGCAGTGGCAGTATCCTAGCCAGTGAGGTTTACCCGAGGCGCGATGATTGCTAATTGAAAAGCATGGGTGAGTCACAGCAGGACCTCTGAGAGGCTGTATGTGGGAATGTTGTAAGGATTTGGATTTCGGAATCCAGTGTGCAGACACCAAAAGTCCTTCAGCATTTTAAGTTTTTAAGTTGAGCCCCTGGATGAACAGTGGAAGCAATTCCTCATCAAGAGAGAAGGAAGCTTTTAGGAATGGTGACTGTGAAGACTTTTACAGTCACCTCCAGAACAACACAGAACTTAAGTGTAAGCCCTCTGGGGTCAGATAGACTGTTCTCAGCAATTGTGTTGCGGCTCAGTTTACTCGGATCTTGAGATCACCGTCTTACAAAATGTGTCTGATATTTCTCTCATGATAGTGTTGGGAGAAGGCAATGTGATTATGCGTGTGAGATACTAAATAATCAGTGACAAACACATGGCATTCTTTCCATAAGTCTCTTCTGTTCCTCTCATTTGAAAGGAGCCTATGATGATTCCCCAGGTTCCATTCTTGGATTTTAGTAAAAGGATAGTGGATTAGGAAAGGTGACATGGTGGCCATAGGTAGGGAGGGGGAGAGAAGAAGGCAAAGGGCCTACTAAATTGTCCCTTGAGAGTTGGCAAGACCAGTGGTGTGAGACTAGAGAGAGGGAGGAAAGGGGGAAGATATTACAGAGGCAGCTGCACAGGACTCAGAGAACAATGAACTGTGAGGAAAGACAAAGATTTATGACTTCCTCTCCGTGGGAAGTTGGAATAGGGTCTTCAATGGAGGTGGGCAGCCAGAACGTAGAGTGGTACCCATGAGAGGACATGACAGGCTTGTTCAGCTTCACCTGGTGATGTCCTTGCAGTCTGGGACCTGAGCCACCAGGCAGGCTCACAGCAGGCTCTCAGGGCTTCCTGTCAGAGTGGCTGGTGGATATTCTATCTAGGTCAGCACTGTCTGATAGAGATATAATGAGAGCCATTATGTAAACCATCTGTAATTTAAATTTTTCTAGTGGCCACATTAGAAAAAAAGTGAAAAGAAATAGATGAAACTAATTGTAATAACATTTTCTCATTACATCTAAAATGTTATAATCCCAAGAAATAATCCACATAAAATTGTTGATTATGTCATACTCTTTTTTCATTCTAAATCTTTGAAATCTGATTTGTATTTTACAATGATAGCACAGCCCGATTGGCACTAGGCCTGTTCTGAGAGTAATAGAGGTGGAGGTGACCGTCAGGCTGTGGATTATAATGTTAGGTTGCCTGTCAAAAGAGGAAGTAAGTCTGGCCTCACTTGCATGCAGGAGAAAAGACGATAGTTGTAAGGGAGAGAATGTTATGTGAAATGGGAACCTAGGACAGAACTGGGGAACGCCTTATTCTGTAAAGATCTGATTTTCCCATTAGAGTTCGGAGGCACAGAAAAGAGGTGAATTATTAGCAGTGATCCATTGTGCTGGTGTTTTATCGTATTTCCCTCTTGTTTTCTTTGTTCTATTCTTTACAGATACCTCATTTATGTTTGTAGTGTCCATTTCTCCATTATCGTAACGTAAGTGGGATTTTCTCCTGACCATATTTCCAGAGCAGTCCCTCCCACACGTTAGGGTTCAGTAAATGCCTGTGACATAAAAGCCAAATCTGTGCTGCCCAGTGATTAGCAGTGCAATTGGCAGAGAAGAATTAGGTACAAGAAAAGCGCCCTAGTGTCAGATTGCCAGAGAACTGGACTCCCAACGGGTGATACTGCGCATATGGACGCCTGGAGTTCGAGAGAAAAAATGATCCGCTGGGTTTCAAGTAGCCTAAAAAGACAGCATTGGAACCTGGTGCATGTCTTAAGCCATGGCTAACTTTGGCGTATTTGGAGAGAAAGGGAACATTTTCTAGGTGGGCTGAGTGATGTGCCAACACAGGATGCATGTGGAAATTTGAGTTGTAATATACATTGGGAAAAAGTAAGATACCGAGTTGGAATGGTTTCCACTGCAGTTTCTGAGGTGTGCTAAGCAGAATTTTAGGAATAGCATATAAATGAATTGGAAACACAGGAGCTGGTAGGAGGTATTGCAACAAAGCCTTTGGGGATACGAAGAGGAGAGATACAAGTGCTGTTTAAACAATGGCCGCAGTGAACTTTGCTTTCATCTGAAGGTGCACTGGATGGTTGTCCTAGTTATTTTTCTCTCATTGCCGAGACAAATACCCACACTCAAAATTAAAGGAGGAAAGGTTTGTTTATCTCACAGTTCATAGAGGTTTCAGTCCATAGCTGGCTGGCTCCAAGGCAGGGTGCATGGCAGACAGGCATCGAAGAGGAGGAACAGTCCATGGCAGGCAGAAGGTAGCAAAGCAACCAGGGAAAAGGCTAGCCTCTTTCTGTCCCTTATATTGTACCCAGGCTACCGGGATTAGGGCGGTGCCAAACCAATCAGTGGACTGATTTAGTAATCACCCACCCTGGATCCCAGCACCCCTAATCCTAGCACTGTACCGTGAACCAGTCACATACTCTAGATTCAGGCACCTCTGAAACAGCCCCACCTATGACCCCATGAGGCTTGGGGTGACATCTAGACATGAGCCATAACAATGCTTGAATGTGTTGTTAAGAGCAACTCCAAGTGAACTTCGTCCACTGAGTGACAGCCCCATAGACTGAAAGTTGCAAATAGCAAATGCTTTTAGAGGTGGGAACTGAGGGAGGAAAATGGGTTGAAGTCAAAGTGTTGGAAGGCATCCAAGTGGAAATTTCCAGTAAGCCTTCAGATGACTGAGGGACTCACGGAATGTAGGTTCTTTCCAAATCTTCTGTTCTTTTCGCCTGTACAGATAGTGTTTACTTTCTGTGTTTTCCTGTGGCTCTGTTGATTACATTCTTCTGAGTGGTTTGAAGTTGCTCTGGCTTCAGACCGGCATATGTTTTGGGTATGGTTAGAATAGAGAGCTAACAAGCCCAGGGTCATGGGTTAGAGCCCCAGGAGGGCCAGTTAGTGTCCTGGAGAGGAAATGGTGTTGTGTGGCTCACAGACTGCACCCCTAACCTTGTCTGCTTGTCTCTAAGCTGCAGCAGTGTCCCAAGGGGGCTGGTGGGAAAGCGCGTGGTCACGTGGCATCCATCGCAGCTACTGGGAGGAGAGCTCCAAGTGGGTCTGTCAGGGTTGCTTCTTCAGGAAGCTTTGGCTGCTTTCCTCCGCAGCTCTTGGGACAGAGATAGCAGTTTAGAGACCACGTTCTGATGAAGCGCACACGGGACGGTCACGTGTCTCTCTGTGTGCATCCATGTCCCCCCACGGGTCTGCTCCTCAGGAAAGGGGCAGTGTGACTGTCCAGCAGTGGGTGGGATTTGCTGTAAGTGTCTGCTTGCAAGTGATGGAGTATTATCAGTTTGACTTTTAGAGCTGGCTTACGAATAAACCCTGGAGAGGTGAATGTGCCCAAAAGACTCCAAGCAAACCTTTCACTGAGCGCTTCGCTTCGTTATCTTATCAGACTGCTTGAGCTCACTGCCTGCTCTTACTGGGAAATACAAGTCCACTCCCACAGTTCTTGTTAAACGGTCAGACAAGGACAAGCAAGAAACGGGGCTGGGGTTTTAAGGAATGACAGTGCCCACAGAACGGCCCTAGACGAGCCCCGGAAGACACTCTCTGCAAGTGTACAGTTACCAAAACTTGTTGGGATAGCATCTGAGGTCCAATTCTATGGGTTCTGCAGTTTCAAAAATCAATTCAAATCTCAAATTGCTTTTCCAGTTGACTGATACAGCCCCGGTCGTTCAAGAGTGACCCCAAAGAGGATTTGGAATGATGTTACATGCACATTGGAAGACTCAAAATAAATCCTCACAGCTGAAGAAGGGCTTGAAAACAGGTTCCCTTTTTCTTTCAGGGAATTGTAGTTTGCCATACTAGGGTTATTTATATCATATGACAGTACGAAAAATGGAAAAGAATGAGGAGTAAGAGAACAGATCATCAGATACCGTTTAACAGATTGCTAAGAATAAGAGTGATATTTTAGAAGACTGTGCTGTGGAATAAATATGAACAACAGTAAAAGACACAGTCACTCCAGCTGTGTATTGGTGAATCCAGTAAAGCTGGTTGAAAAATTCCTGGAGTTTGGTTTATGGATACCAGCAACTGACTTATTCACACTGTCCTTTTGAATTGATTACACTGACATGAGTAATTATTTTGGTATTATATAGAGATATCCTGAAGATACCACATAAATAGGCAAAAATCATTATATGTTTGTGGTTCTGCAGGCTAGGCTGGGGTTAAGAAAATGGACGCATCCTAGTGACACAGCAAGAAAATGATCCACTTGAAATTTTACATTGGCTTTGTGGTGTGAGGGTTTGCACCAGTGCTTTCCCAAGTGATTTGCAAAGTGAGATTCAGGATAGGGGAAATGTGACCACTTGGTTATGGTCAGAAAAACGGAGCCCATGAGCTGGTGTGTGCTAGAAAAGGGCCTGATGAAGCCAGCAGGACTCTCAGCTCCTTAACCAGTATTCGGAGTCTTAATGACACAACAGAGGAAGTGGTAATAGAGGTGCCCATAAAACTTCCAGGAGCCGTAGAAGCAGGAGCTAAGGACCAGGCTAGCACTAGACCAGGCCACGGTTTCCACCTCGCCCAGAGAAATCAGAGCAGTGAGAAGAACGAAGACACTGTGATGAGGCTTCCATGCACTCACTCAGTTTAAAGACATGGCCTTTGCTCTTAGATTACAGGCATGCCATGTTTTTGAAGTTAATTCCCTTTCCCTGACATATGGTGATGACAGACGATTTTTTTTGATGTCCTTGATAAAGATGTTACCACTCCATGTGAACTTCTCCAAATTTCTACTCTTATATTTTTATGTTTTGAGAAATCTGGAAGTTTAGGGACTACTGCATGATTATATCTAACCCTCATATGAATATCAAGCAGATATTACTATGATTATCATTTTTTAATTTTATTTTATTTTTTATGATTATCATTTTATAAAAGAGGGAAGTGAAGCTGGGTGTGATGGCACACAGGTGTAATCCTAGCACGCTAGGAGGCTGAGGCAGGAGGATCTCCAGTTTGAGTCCAGCCTGGGCAAGTTAGTATCTCTCTCAAAATTAAAAAAAAAAAAAAAAAAGCATTGGGGATGTAGCTCAGTGTGAAAGGTCTGGGTTCAATCCCCAGTAAAGGGAAAAAAATGTAAAAAGAGGAAATGGAGCTGCACAGAGGTGTATTTAATTTGTTCCAAGCACCCGCTAGCGGCATCAGAGCCGAAGCAGGAGCACATGTCCCGGCGTTCCTACTGCTCACTGTCCTGATTCCTGTCCGTATGGCTATGGGCTGGTGAGGGAAGCAAAATCCGATCTAGGTGTCTAAACAGCGAGGATTGAATGCAGGCGACGAAGACAGAGGCAGCAATGAGTGGGAGAGGCGGTGACCCAGGGATGAACAGTGTCAGGAGCCAACTATCCCTGGGCTGGAGGAACAGAGGAGGGCTGCTCCCTCTCATTTGGGAAGGATCCGGTCCCTCCGGAAGTGCGGGAGGGCAGGGACCACAGACAGCAGGGCTGCAGTTGCTGCTGAAGCTGCTACCGGAAGCCGGGGAGAAGGGCAGAGCCTGGCCTCCTACGTCATCTTCTCCTCCGTGTCCTCTGCTTCCTGTTGGCCAGGCCGGCCCAGAGAGAGTGCAGGTGCTCTGGAGGGTAGTTCCGTGCGAGCCAGCGGATCCAGGAAACGCTGGGAAATAAGCAGGCGCGGGGAAACGACCTCAGCACATCCTAGCATCCCTCCGTAGTGAAAGACTCCCCGGGGCAGTAAAAGCACTCTGTAAAAAGAGTGGCGAGGTCTAGAGACACCAACCAGAAGGGAGTTTGCAGTATGAAGTCTATGAGAGTCTGTTTGGCAGTGGGAGAGGGACAGGAACGTCTCTACTTGCACTGACCTTTAAAAGGGAAAGAGGCAGAAGAAATAAGTAGAGATTTGCTGGTGGGTTGCATTATGTCTGTGTATCTTAGGTGACGTAAGGGCGGCTGCAGTCGAAGTTCCGGCCGGATCGTCAGAGGCGCGGGGACAGCCCCACCCTCCCCCTTCCAGAGGCCTGGGCCTGGGGGAAAGGCGCTGTGCTTCGGTAGGTAGGTTCCACCTGAGGGCCCGGACCCACAAGTGGCCACGCGAGATCCTCTAAGCCCCCCAACTTCTGTTTGGAGTGAGAGCCCCTTTCATCCACTGCCCGGGAGTGAAATAAGCAAAGTAGAGCTAGGACATGACAGGAAAGTTGCTCAATCTTTAACTCGCTCTTTTTTTTAGCTAAAAAGAGGAAGTTCTCTTCCAGGCCACATTTCCTACCTTCGTTGAAATCCAAGGTCAAATTTTACTTCTGATGTGCGTAGTTGTCTCAAATCCAATTTACATCTGTTTCTGTTTTTAGTGATCACTTTATTCTTTCCAAAGTCATCTCATCCCATCGCTTGGCAAAGGGAAGAATATTTAGAAACCAGACGCTGCACTAACTGTAGCCATTATCCTTTATTGGAGCCCAAAGAGATTTAATCTGTATCCATAAACAGGTGAGGAAGAAACCAGTTTTCAGCTCAGCTCCTGACTAAGGCTCTCTTGCTGCTAAGCAAGCAGAGGCTCCGCTATTCGGACCCGAGGAGTGTCGCAATTGTCCATTCCCAGTGGCCTCATTCTGTCACTCCCAAACCGTCCTATTTTTAATGAATATTTTATGTTATATTCTTTAATGTCATGTAAAATTCATAGGTAATATCAACATATTTACAAGTTCAACGAAAAACATGTTGCTTGAAATGTAATAAAAAGAAATAGAAGAACAGGAGCTTATGAAATGTGATAGAAAACTATGGTGAATGCATAAAATTAAAAAAAAAAGTCACAGGAAAAGACACATTGCCATGAATCTCCTTGAAAATACTCCCTCCTCACTTTGAACACACTCATCCCATTGTCCAGGCCACTTTCTGAATCGGCTCTGGAGTCCTCTTTCAGGAGTGTCTTTAGTTGCCTTATCATGGCTACCTCAATGTCCTGATCTGATTCACAACATTTACCTTGCATGGTCATTTTGACTTTGAGGAAGAGCCGGAAGTTACAGGGTGCCAGATGCAGAGAATGGGCAGTGAGGACACAGCGTGATGTTTTCGTGAGCCTGCTTTCCCGTTGGGTGGCATTTGGCAACAGTGTCCATCATTTTCTTGGTGACACCCCCTAAATACACCCAAAAAGGAGGACTTCCAGAGCTGTTTCGGAAAGCGACAAGAACAATGATACGTGTGTTCAAAGCAAGGAGTCTTTGGAGGGGATTAATGCCAATGTGGGCTGTAGTGTAATGAGTTTTAAACATTCACTGTGTATTTTGATCACTTCTTATATAATAAAATACAGTGGACCTCGAGTTATAGCCAGCCTCACATATGAACAACTTGGGTTATGACCAGAATTTTAGTTTTTTAACTTATGACCAAAGTCTTGGGTTATGACCCAAATGCCGGCCACTTGTTCTTCCAGATGGTCTCAGACACAGGTTTAACCCTTAAAGAGTTCTGGAAGAAGCATGACAGCATCCTCTCCTGTGTGGGGTTCACTGAGAAATCCTGGGCCAGTGTCTCTCTAAGGACACTGAGATCTGCCTGTGTACAGGAGAGAGACTTTAAAGGCTGTGTAGAGGAGCCCGAGCCTTCAGTGACCGACTTGAGTTACAACCAGCCCTCGGGAACAAATTGAGTTCGTAAGTCCAGGGTCCACTGTGACCTGCATTACTAGCTAGAATGCTCAAACATAGCTCTGCCAGAAGCATCCTGAAGTGGTCTGTGTTTACCACACTTTCGAGAGCTTTGACCGCAGGCTGACACACTTCTGTCATAATAGCTCCTGATCATAGGATTTCGTATGTAGTTGGTTGAGCCCGTGTAGGAGCCCCTGTGCCCCCAGTGGTTGCCAGTGAATACCCACCATCATTGTTATAGTAGCGGTGACAGTCATGAACACAGATCCGACAGGGAGGAAACTGTTATTTTCATGGAGGTGGTAATTTGACCTAGGTGACCTTGAAGAATATAGGATTTCCTCTAAGGATAGAGTTGTTCTTTTGTTTTAGGAAAAACAGCCTTTGAACAAATTCAATAATCAAAGCTGAGCCAGCCTTGTCCCCACTGTTACCCTGGGCAGAGCTGCAATAGAAGATTGGTCTGCTGAGAACACAGAATTTTCTTGAAAGTTCTAAGGGAGCGGGTAGAGGGCTGTGTAGGAGCTTTGAGGTTCTCAGCAGTCTGCAGAAAGAGTGGGAGGGATCACAGCAAGGTGAAGGGACTGCCACCAGAAACTCCTTGATGGATTTGTAGTAATAGTGATGTTTGACATGGGGGTGGGGGAGAACGCGTTATGGATCTCACAGTGGAAAATAGTAAAGGAAACTTCAGTCTTATTTCTTGAGAACCAAGTACAAAGTCCTGAATCTTTCTTCACATCTGAGCCAGTTTATGAATAGTTAATATGAGGTTTATAAAAAGGAAAATGGAATTCCATATTTCTAAAAGGGGAGGAATCACTAATCTTTACACCTTGCACTTTTACAAATGCTGCTGTGGGTTTGATATCTGTAGTACCTATTCAGTAGAAGAATTAGATTTATTGAAATAAAAAATGCTGGGTGATCACATTCTTATCAGCTCTCTCAGTATGGGAGTGTGTCACATGCCACTTGTGTGTTGTATATCCTGTATGATAAGCAGAGAGTTTGGCAAGAAAATCTTTCCTCAGACACCTTGCATCAGAGATTTTTACTCACTCATAGAATTGGTGAGAGGGGTCAGTTTCTTAAACCTAATTTATCATCAGTGCATATGTTGTAAGACCCATACATCTCTTACTCGTAATACTTTGTACAAGTCCTTTGAAACATGTTTATTTTTAAATATAATTTGTAAATTCTTTAAGATAGCTCCGTTTTATCATATTGTTTGTTTCATTTTTCTGGGTAAGTTTTCATGTTTATTTGTTGTAATGACCTTAATTAATAAAAGTGCTATTGAATAGTAGACTTCTTTTTTTTTTAACAGTAGACTTCTTAAAGAATGACACTTTACACCAACATTATCCAAAAGAGTCAATTAATCAAACATGATTAATTTTAATGTAATTACTAAAGAAAGATATACCATTTTATTATGACACTCTAGCCATACATTTTCAAAATATGCTTATGAAACATTAAATGGAAGATAATGATTCAGTTAGTTACATTTCTCGAAGTCATTAGGGCTGATATTTCTGTCATAGATAAATTGAATAATAATTTCAAATATAATCAGAAATAATTTAGTAAAAATATGCTTTCAAACTCAAATGGATACAATGAATGACCAATCATTGTTTTCTGGTTTCAAAGTAGCAGGGAAAATTAATTCAGTGTCTGTAGGTTTATTTATCACACTTGGCCTATAAGTGTGATAAAAATACATGCAGCAAAATACATGATGTAATCCCAATTCTCATAGTTCATTAACTCTCTTAGCAAAAAAAGAGATCTGACATGGCATTTGGGGCTTTTATGTCGACCGAATATAAACTGCATGACATTTGAACATTTTTGATACCTTGAATAGACGTTTTAATGATACATAGACACAGAGAAGGGATGTGGAGTAAACAGCTTGAGGCTTCAGAGTTCCCTCCTGCAGTGCACTGTAGCAGCAGGTACAAGATAAACATCCAAACACAATTAGATTAAGAGATCAACAGATGTGGCTTCCCTATCATAGGTGAGCGGGGTTGGTGGGTGGTTTGGAAGGGATCTGAGAGCCCAATTTTCATTTTCCTACTTTATATCAGTGCATTTGGGGCGAAAGAAATGTATAATGATTGCTTTTAGGCCCAGCAATTCAACCAAAGGCAAAAACCTAAGGGTTGTGAAAGGTCACCCTGAAGGTGAGTCAGCCTGGAGATTTAAGTAAAACAAGCTATTTCCATCTTAGGTCATATTTCAGTGGGCAGCAAGAGTTAGACTTTTGTGTTCTCTTTTTCCCTTTGGGAAAATTCGTGTCCATGACAATTGAAGAATAAGGAGAGAAAAGGGCCATATTTAAGATCAGTGTAATCAGGAAACATGTGAAGTGTGTTTTTAAAGAGGTCCCTTTAATTCTGGCCTTTCAGCACCGGGCCATCTACACAATGCTGACACAGATTTTGAAAAGAATCGAGGGGAGTAAGGGTGGCTTCAAAACCCTCCCAGGCCTCTGCCTTATCTGTGAGTTTTCCTTTTAAAACGTGTGCGTGTGCGTATGCAGGGGGAATTATTCTATAAACAGAGTTTGTTACTTCAGTTGGTATCTTTATCCTGTACCATATGCATTTAAAGCTTCAATCTTTTTTGTCATTTTTTTCTTTTTAAATAGAAACCACACAAAAACAGTATCTATGTATCAATTTCTAATACCTAACAGGAAAATTTTATAGAATATCAAAATAGCTATAAGCAAATAGGTACTATAGGATGAAACACTAGCATTGAAAACAAAATATAAACAAACACAAGAATCTACACAATTTTTCTTTTGTTTTTGCCCCCTCTGACCTTGGACTTCCATGATCATCGAAGAGGAGGGGAATAGTGACTCGTATTCTTCTACTGTACTTTAAAGTGAATGATGCCAAAAGATAAATCAGATTTTTTTTTTGTTTTTTGAAAACACTGTTGGGAGAGCCCGTGGGATTAGAATGGAAATGTACTTTCATATGAGAAGAGCCAAATAGGTTCTACTCTAATAAATTAGGACAGTCTTTTAAGATTAAAAATAGCAAAACATTTTAAATAGTCTGATTCAGTAAGTCAAACATACATTCCTATCTAGCCTATAGTTTAAAAAGCCTATGTGGGTTTAACTTATCATCCCTTATTCCAATATGAAAAAAAGAAGAAAAAGAATAAGTCATTTTTGAACATTAAGATATTCATAAAGACTGTATAGAGTAAAAAAACCCACAAAAATCTTCACAGATTGTTAGCCATCTCTTTCAACAATTTCTCATAAATTCTTCTCTTTCATGATCAGTAGATAACCCCCTCTCATGAGGAAAACGCTCCATCCTTCCCCAGCGGGATCAGTGATTGCTTTCTGAGTGCTACTGCCCTTTGAGATGTTAGGGTTCAGGGAGGCTGTCAACACCAGAGCCTCCCCAAGGAGGACGAGGCAGGAGCTATTTTTAGGAGTAAGTGAATCGATGTATTTTTCTCATTTTAATTTTCTGTACTTGCTTTAATATCTGTTGTAGAGCAGAGCGCACACGCACACATACAAAATCAAGAAGCAACAAAATCTTCCTTTTTAGTTTTTGCCATTTGCCTTTAAGATCTTTTTCCCTTTTATTTAAACTCCATACTCTTCATCAAAGTCTTCAGACCGAATAACATATTGCTAATTTTGCTGAGTCTGAGAGCCAACACAATGACGAAGGCTTTCACCTTTCCTAATTTTCCACCTTCTGTCCCTGTAACCCAATCTCGCCATTTGGTGAACAATTCTTAGAAGTGACAATAAGTTGAAAGGTGGTGGTGACCTAATGCTATTTTATCAAGCCGTCTAACTATAGAATTGTTTTCATACTTTAAAAAAATATGTCTATGCTTTCTTTTTTTTCTTTTTTTTTTTTTTAGTCAAGTACTTTCTTAAACAAACAATAGCACCACATTGGCATAGCTGGCCAAACAATAAATGGGAGAGCAAAATACACTACAACTTTCTTTCAAAGTCTCTGAAGTGCATAAGCCAGTAACAGAAACCCTGGAGCTTCAGAACAGGTGATGGATTCATCTACAGGACACCAACTTTCCAAGGAGGGGAGGGGAACCAGAGGAGGTCAGGCTTTTCTGGTTTTTTGTCTTCAATCAAACTTTCAAGGAAGGGGTTTCTCAGTATTTTGTTGGACTGTGTGTGTGTGTGTGTGGGGGGGGTAATAGAGTGGGTGGGCATTGGATTTTTCTTGCACCCTAAAAGCCTGGAATCTGACACAGAGCTGAATTAACTTTTTCAGTGGAACTGCTTCATCTAAACATGTTTAAATAATAATTTGTAGTATTTGGAGAAGAAGGACCAAAATTTAACCTAGGTATTGAGTAATGTCAGTTAAATTGGAAATAAACCTATTAGCTGAAAGTTCATTCTTACCAATATTGACAGTTCTTACATAAACATCTTCTGGTTGCCACATTTCTAGATGCTAAAGCAATATGGTTCCATAGGAAAGGTGATATAAGTTTGAGTTGTGAAACTGTAGGTATTCCCTTGCACCAATTAATTCCAGGTCATTCTGCTGCAGTACACAAGGATCAGTTGCCCCTCAGGGTTTACACTGATTTATCTTCTAGTGTTAATTCATTTGGAAGTAAAATGTTGGGCTAGTTGATTGACTGATTGAGAAAGGGTCCCACTAAGTTGCCATGTTGCCCAGGCTGGCCTTGAGCTCATGAGCTTCCTGAGTCAGCCTCCAGTATGCTGGGATTACAGGCTTATGCCACCATGCATAGCCAGTACGATTAATTTTTTATTAGTTGATTTATGATTCAACTGGAGAGGATTATGTGTTGGAAAAAGTTAAAAGATGACAAGGCATTGTATATTTAAGCTTTTCTCATTGAAAGTTTTTGACTGTTTGTAGAATTAAAGTAAGTCATAGACACTCTTAAAATTACCACATCCAGCCATGTCAGGAAACTCGTAAATCTGCAGAAGACTCCCTGTAAAGTGTTTTGGGAGTTGGCAATTTTAAAAGGTACTCTGAGAACAAGAAGTAAAAGTCCCAGGTGCCATCTCGGGAGAGGAGGCCAGCTGGTCATCTGCAGAGCCCACCCCGGAGGACCAGCAGAGGGGAGGGCGGCCTCAGTTTCTTCCCTACCTCCCCAGAGCGGTCAGAGCCTTGCTGAGCTCGCCAAGGGACACTGCCCCAAGGGCACTGGGGACAGAGGGGCCTGGGCTGGAGAAGGCACAGGGTAGGTGGGCTACACTGAACAGTGCCTTCTACTTACCACCGAGCTGGGGAAGCTTTGCTCTCTTCCTGGCCTCTGAACCGTGAGATAACCCAGGGGAAGACGGGCACAAATGATGTCGATACTGTTTTTCATATACACTTGCAACAATATAAAGCACACAGTTTGGGTGAGGTTATCGAACCTGCTGAGCTTTTCACCAAAAAGTCTAAGGGAGATGAAAGATCTGAATGCTGAATAATTCATTATTCTATAAAGAAATTTTAATCCACAGACCAGAAGCAATTTTTAGGCTCCCACAGATGGCCTGGTCCTCACTTGGAGGTTTTTGGGTGCCAATGGTATGTCTAAGACCCAGCAGCAGAGAGCTGGGCAAACAGGAGGGGAAATTTCAAGGTTGAGAACAAAATTTTTGCCTCTCAACTAGCAACTCTAGTTAGCATATTTTAACAAAATTTTTTAAAAAGTATGTATATACAACTAAGGATAAGAATACAATGAAGGAAAGTTCATTTGTGACTTTTTTATTAGATATTATTTCAATATTTAAAATCCTGGGCCATTTTTCTTATTTTGTCTAAAGAGAAGGAAAATGTATTTTTCAAAATGAATAGAGTGTACTTTATAATATTAAAAGAGGTGTTACTAGACTGATTATAACTGTGCAGAAGAATCAGTGAGAGCTAACAGACTAATCAATTTCCCTTTCACTGGTGGAAATCTTTTTGTTTCTCTACTTTTTAACTTTTCCTTTCTTTATATTCACTTAGCTTTCTATTCATAGGTTCAAAGGTAGAATTCAAAACCAAATATTAAATCCAATGTTTCTAACATTTTGGAAAGTGTTTGAAAGAGATCGTGGTGTTAGCTTTTAAAACCTAGTTGGTTGGTTGGACGGGCACTGGGCTATGGCAGTCCTAAGTTAGTGAGTCTCTAGCCATGTGGGGAAGGGGTTGTTGGTAGAATTCCTTGCATCACAGCAATCCAGAGGCTCTGATGTTGCACCCTCATGGAAAGCGGGATAAAGATCTGAAGTGTTATCTTGATAATCCTCATACCACCCATTTGAGGTAGGTAGATGACGTATTGCCCCGATTTTTCAGATGAGGAAACAGGCACAGAGAGGTGAAGGGACTTGCCCGAGGTCCCACAGCGGTGAGTCCATGGCAGAGCTATAGTTATTTGTTTCTTCAGTGAGCAAAAGAAACCAGGTCTTAAAATTCCTGGCCTTGTACTCTTTGCATTCCACAGTTTCCTGTGGCTCAGGGGTTCAATCTGCCAGTGGACTCCCCCATCTGAAGCCCCTTGCAAAGATACCTGAGGAGTCTGCACTCTTCCCCAAGAGATAGAATTCTCCCCTCCTCTTCCCTCTGCGCCGTCTTTGGCTCCAGGTTTTCCCTTGTGCTTTGCTTTCACCTTTTACCGTTTTGACCAGATCTTTCATATAACAAACTACAAAATAGCACCATTGTACTAAAAAAAAAAAACAGAGTTTTACATACGGTTTGATATTGTGTATTATTGATATGCTAAATTTACATAGTGCTCTATATGGAAAAAATAAAATGAGAAGGACAATCAGGTTGCACACTAACTCATCCTTTGCAGGAACCACTGAGAGTTTAATAGACTTTCTACATTTGGAACATACATCTAAAAATGACTGGCCTCAAAGTTGTAACTATTTTGCCTGAATTTTTTTTTTTTTTGTGGCATGATGTGGGAAAATGAAAGCTTTGTGTC
This sequence comes from Heterocephalus glaber, assembly GCF_053883595.1. Classification (NCBI taxonomy): domain Eukaryota; kingdom Metazoa; phylum Chordata; class Mammalia; order Rodentia; family Bathyergidae; genus Heterocephalus; species Heterocephalus glaber. The sequence goes on from NW_028258357.1 coordinate 19,521,361, forward strand.
TAAAATAAATGCATCAACCTATATTTGGTACAAATGCCACACATAGTCACATGGATTAAAAATTGGTGGGTGACTTGCCTGCCAGGTACAGGTTTTGAGGAGGCCAAATTTGCCAATTGTAAATGTTATGAAGGGGCTGTGGAGCTAGGCGATTATTAGACACAGTAAGACCAACCGTTTGTGTGATGCACAAAGAAGTGCAAATGAGAAAACAATTCATAAACCACCTAGACGGATTGCTGAACTGGTTCCAGCAGCCAAGATTGAGAGAGGAATTTAGTGCAGCTGGATCTATGTGACACCATGCATTGGGGCTCTTGAGAGGCAGGGACTAAGATCAATACTTTTTTCTCTATCGATCATTATTGATAAAGAATAACAAGCAATCTACCAACTCCAGGACCGTTTTTTGCAAGTGCAAAGTTTTTGACAATCACTCCTAAAGACAATGTTGGAATGTTTACTTGTATATTTCACTGGGGAAATGCCCATCTTTGAAACATTATAAAACTTATTTTTTGGGAGGCGTCCCAATGTTTAACAGGTGACTCGCTCAGAGCAAGGGATGCTGCGGTGACATGTCATTCTTCACGCCCCAGCAGGGTCTTCCTACATCCTGTAGTTCCTGTTTCCTGCACTCCCCCTACTCGCATTCTTCAAATGTACTTCCTATAAATCAGAGGGGAAAAAGACATTAACTGGATGAGGTTTTATTGCTCTATAAAGTATTAGGCTTTCAAAAATAGTCCAATGTATGGGTTATAGTGTAATAGATAATTCAACACATGTGTACAACATCTAATGATCAAAACAGGGTAATTAGCATTTCCATATCCTTAAAAACTTACCATTTCTTAATGCCTAGAACCTTCAAACTGCTCTTCATAAAATATGTAATAAATCGTTGGAAACTGTAGTCCTGCTGCTGTGCTGTAGAAGACTAGTACTTATTCCTCCTGGCTGGCTGCAATCATTAGTTTATAACATTGAGTCTCAGACTTTTAGCAATCAAGCTAAAAGAGGGCTTTAAGACATGCATAGGTGGATAGGCCTTTAGTTAACACTTCAGACCACTCTCACACGGGCAATTTCTCTATGCTGCGGTGGCATGGATACTACAGATTTATCATCATACAAATAGAGGTTCCAGCCATCTGTCTCATTCATACTCAGCAGACTCATTCACAGGAAAGGGGACACTGAAAATTCCTGCCTTTTGGCATGTAGCCATTTTTCCTAGTGAGAAAACAAAAATCAATCAGATTGTGAGATCATTCTCTAGTTTTTCCTTTCTCTTTCTTTGACAGGATCTTCCTGTGCAGTCTAGGCTGGGCTCAAACTCACGATCCTCCTGCCTCAGCCTCCAGAGTGCTGAGCTTACAGGCATGCACCACTCTGCCCAGCTTATCCTCTTTTGTTTTACCGCAGTTTGTTCTGTCTTAATTCTTGTAAAAGGGAACTATTTCTTTTTCTCTCTGTCTTTTTTCTGCCCTCTAGAGAGAGGCACCCTTTTAAGAGTAGAAGACTGGAAGTTTCATAATTGAGTTAGAGTCTGTAAAATCAGACATCCAGGGCTGACTCTTTTGTTTTCTAGCCATGTGAACTTGTGCAAGTATTGGTCTCTTGGGTCTCAGTTTCTTTCTTCATAAAATAGACTAATAATAGTACCTACCTGACTGGATTACAAATTCAGCAATTAGTGTACATGAAAGTGTTGTTAGCATTGTTATTTACTCGGTTCTTGTTATTACTATGTCCTCTTTATTGGAAAGTAATCATTCCAAAACCAAAGAGTCCTGAGCTTTTTTCTCTTCAAGGAGCAAGGCTATTATCTAGGGAATGTTGAGTTTTGTTTAGAATGGAAGGCCTAGAGGGCAGGACTTGTGTTTCTGTTCAGTGTTCCAGCTCCAATATCGAGAAGCGAGAACCTAGAACTGAGCCGAGACCTTGCAGGTGTCAGTAAACACAAGGAGCTGAGTTACAGGGAGCAGTGTGTGATCCTGAAGAAGCCCCTTGGGATATGCAGAATGGAGTCCTATAGTTACTGCTTTAGCTTTGAATATATTTAAATAGCAAAGAAAAGCAAGGAGAGTTGAAATAACATTGAGGAGAAAGTGGCATTGACATTCACCCTCTTAAGATACTTCTTTACTGGGTTTTACCTCTAGCCAGGGGGCCTCTGATAGGAGGCTGTAATGGACTGTTATTGGTCTGAGGAACCACAGGCTTCCTTGTCCCTAGGACATGCTTCCTTCAAGACCCAACCAGCATTTCCACCATGGTGGCTGTGACCTCTGGGCTCTTCCTCTGGCTTAAATAATCACCACCCACTCAGTCACACCCCCAGTGGGCACTAAGGGACTTAGAGATGCTCAGACCCAATACTCAAAGAGGGTGAGAGGTTGGAACACCAAATTTGGGAAAGACTCAGCTGCCATTCCTTGGAAATGACACCCATTGACCAAGACTCCCAGGGACTTGGGAATGTGTCTTACACAGGTTGTTCAGCTCTACTTGGAGTAGTAGAGTTTTGTCCCCAAGTCCTTCATAAAGAGTATCTAGCACTCTGTGGGCTGATGGTCAGTATCCTGGACTGACTGAATAAAAAGAAGATGGCATCCTGCAAAATCACAAACCATCCAGCTCAGTGGCCAGTGTAGAAGCAGCTGGTGGGAAGATTCTAGGCATCTGAATGGAATAACCCCAAACGTCATTGGCTTAAAATCCTGGGTGCCCCCTCAAATAGTGTACAATTTTTATCAAGTCTATTTAACATGCATTTATTGCTTTGTCAAACATCTACTATTAAGCTACTAGTATAAGTGTGTCCCTAATCTTACATTTTATTCTGCTTTCTTAGAGTGGTTTTCTAGAAAAAGGAAAGAAAATCACAGGATAGGATCACTAATGTGCCCAGACTTCTAAGACATTTCCATGTGGCCCACCGACATATGCTCATCAAAGCCCACAATTGCCATGGTTAAGAATAGACTTTCAGCCAAACTACTAGCTGGATTAACTCACAGGTACAGAATTTCACTAATTTGAGTTTTACTCTTTTTTTTTTTTTTTTTTTAAATTTAAGATGTATACCAACTTAGAAAAAAGATTTTTTAAGAATCTGAAACCATGAAACTAAGAAAACACTCAAGAATGAAATAGTAGCAACAAAGAGAAAGCCTCACGAGACATTTAACCTTGTTTTCCTCCAAAGTTGATTAATCACAAATTTGTAAAAGAAAACACTTAGGTGTGTCCTGCATTCTGCTCTTCAGACTCGTGAGACAGGCAGCAAAAGAACTGAAGTTCCATCGCCCAGCCTTACAGATCTTGTCTTCTGCTCCCGACAGAGAGATTCTTTTTCTTTCTCTCAAAACAGAAAGCAGAAAGCCTGAGCAGAGGGATCCTCTGGTCTTTTTCTTCTGAATCTCTCTCAGCTGAAACACCCATTGCTTCTCCAAGTAGCATGGTTCCCATGCGTGCACCCCCCCCCCCCCCGCACACTTCTGCGCATGCGTGTGTACAGTGGCGGCCTTTCAGAAGCAGCTGGGAGGTTATCTGGCTTGGACTCGGCTCTTTTCCTGGGCTTTCACACGTGACTTCTTTGTTGCACACAATGACGTGACAAAACAAAAGCACCAGGGAATTGGTCTCAGTTGCATCTGCTGCTCTGCTCATTGTCTTAATTTAATTACGTGGGCACCCTTGGCCAGAGGTGGTGATGGAGTTAGAAGCACCCGTCCCCGGAGCTGGCACTCACCTTCCGTGCTCTCCTTGAAGGGTTATGAAACTGTCCCACATTCGGCCAAGCAGAAACTTTCACTCCAGCAGCTTGTCCAAGACAAACAAGCCAGCTGAAACTGTTTCTAGTTTGCAACTAGACAGGTTTTTGAAAGGAAAACAGTAGTGAGTAAATACTGTTTCCTATTGACACTAGGGAAGGTAGGAGTGTTTTTAAAAAGTTGGTCTTTCAGCTCACTGGATTTGGTTGAAGAAATCCATCCGCCTCAAGAAAGGGTTAACTAACTCATTAGCGAACAAGCAGGGGACACGTGACACACGCTATCTACTCCCAGAACAGCCTTTCCTTTCCCTCCGTGATCTCTTGGTTCTTCTCCTAGCTCCAAACTTTCCTCCGGAAAGTTACCCAGAAAGTTACCCAGTTTCAGTGCAGAAGGTCAGTGGAGGCTAATGACAACGCAAACAGTAATAGCCTCTCTCGACAATCGCAGAAGCCTTGCAGTTTCCCGAATAGTTTTACTGAATCCTCATAATCACTTGGCGAGATGATGTTATTTACATCAGTCCCATGTTCCCATCCCTTGAGCATTTATTTTATGCTGGGGATTATATTGTGCATGTTCACTGTGTATATTTTCTGATTTAATTCTCATGGTTTTCTTAGGGATGTGTAGCAGCATCCTATTTGATATGTAAGCTAGCTTTAGCATCTTGGTCTTTGACCTGGGAAGTTTTTAAGGGTAAAGAACTCACCTAATATATCTGACAGTGAAGATGGAACATAGGTTGGGATTTGTACTCTTTCTTTCTGATTCTGTAGCTCATCAACTGACCACCCTGCTATGCTATTCCTCAAGAGGTAAAACAATATTTGGTGTCTCAAAGTTTAAGCCTCTTTCTAGTAGAAATAATTGATAATGTCATGAGCTACCCGTGACCCCAGTTGGTGGTAGATGTGAGCTTTTAGAGGAAGGCAGTGTCCTGGGGGGGACAAGATTCTAATCCAGGAGAGTGGGGCCCCTCCCTTTCCATTAGTGTGAGTTGAGCCCCATTTATATCATTATTATAGAGGTCTAATATTCGGTTAGCAAAAGCTAACCCCACCCCTGGCCCCTAGGTGTCATAGCCACTTCTTTTCCCCCTGCCCATCTTTGTGAGATTGAGCCTAAAAGATAGAATCTAAAAGGAGGATGATAATAGGCTCTTTAAATTTCAGGGAGGAAGCAGTGATATTTTCAAGCAAGTATGTTTCCATCTCCACCCACTCCAAACAAGTTAAGTATTGTATGGCATAAAGTCTAAAAACACCCTGGCATCCTACAAAAAATACTGGGAAAATACTGTCCAGCAGGCAATACTGGTAGTCTGTTGCAGAGCACAGAGTCCTAACTGGGCTCTGACCTTCCGAAAAGGGGAAAATGGGGGAGAGCCGGGGAGGACTGACAGCTGGTCCAGATGTTAACTCTCCGATAGTCGACAAGGAGGTGATGTAGCTCTTCTGCCGAGTTGGCCGGGGACACAGTGGAATTGTCCTGGGTAATTTGGACAACTCAGGATCCATTTTTGATACCTTTTTACTTCAGGGAATCTCAAGTTCACATTCCAGGAGTTAGGTCAGCTTTTCAGCTTTGGAGCCAGGCTGAATGAGGGCCATGCCATCTACTTGGTGCTTTGGGATATGATTTTAACACCAAAGGACAAGGTGACCTGTGCCCGAGGGTCACTGTGGTGGCGGCGGCCAGGCTGTCTTTAAAGGAAACAGTGGGAGGTCCGTAGCTGATCTGCCCAGCCTTATGTTGTTTCCTGAGACAGTCGAAGCCTGTCTTTTGGGTGGTTAGGGTGGGAATGGCTTTTCCTCCAGTGACTTTTTTCTTTGGCCCTGGTAGACTGGCTGGTGCTCTAAGCAATGACTGTGTGTGGCAGGACAGCTCTGTCTCCACAGACTTATTGCTGGGAAACACTCTGGTCCTGGCCAACTTTGGCTCAAGGCTCTCGAATGGCTTCGCTGCACTTTACTGAAACCCCAGGGTCCCTGAAGATGTTTCCACCGAGTGCCTCTCCCTCTTTCCCTCCAGAGATACTGCACCACCTTCAGATGGTCTCCCCAGTCTTCCAAATCCCCTCCTGTTTTCCTTCACTTGAGCATTACCCCCAGTAAAATGCTTGCTCATTTGACCGCCAGCTCATCTTCTGTTTCTCAGAGGACTTGGGCCGACGTGGCCGGTATAGGTCCCACCTCCCTTGTCCTGCACGAATACTGTGACCTCACTCCTGCCTCAGTCTCCTCTTCTGTAGACTGAAAGGATGGGGTAAAGACATGACCCTCCTGGAGTTGTTCTGATTGGGTGTGATAGCTCTTGCACGTTTCCCTGGTGGAGAGAGATGAGCCATCGTTACATGTGAAGAATCTACTGTTTCAAGGGCACCTGGTTTAGATCCATCTTGTGGACCTGACTATTAGAAATGTCAGTCTGTTCTGGCTTGTGTGGTGCTAGAGCCAACTCTGAGTCACTGTTGCTAGAACACTGGATGCTCTAGAGTAAATTCTGCATGTGTTTTTCTCTCCACTGAAAGGCAAGCTCCTTTATTGCAAGAAGCAGGTTTCCTTTACTTCTGTATTCTTCCCAGATCTAAGCACAGTGCCCTCAGTATAGTAGCAAATAGGAAATACTGATATCTGGTGAAATTGATTTAAATTTCCTGCAGAAGTGATGGGTTGGGATTGGGTCAACAGCAAGCATTGTGTGGCCACCTACTTCCTGTTGAGCTTGGTACAAGGACAAATATCCCAGCACCCTCTCTTGCCTTGGGATTTACAATGGCAGGTTGTGGAATAGTAAATATCATCTAAGAAGTACAAGAGAGTGCAGAGCACAACTAGCACTGGCACCTTTCTCGAGTTTGTGTTCTGATTCAGCTCCTCCTAGCCTTGCTCAGCCTGGGTTTTCTTTTCTGTAATTGAGATAATTACAGTATTACCTGTAGGCGTATGGTGATTAAATGGGTGATTACAGCTCTCACTGCAGGGGATGTGTCTAATAAACATCAGTTACAGTGGACCTCAAGTTACGAATGGCCTGACATATGAACAACTTGGGTTACGACCAGAATTTTAGTTTTTTAACTTATGACCAAAGTCTTGAGTTACAACCTGAATACCAGCTGCTTGTGCTTCCAGATGGTCTCAGACACAAATTTAACCCTTAGAGAGCTCTGGAAGGAACATGACAGCATCCTTTCCTGTGTGGAGTTCACTGAGAAATCCTGGGCCAGTGACTCTCTAAGGACCCTGAGATCTGCCTGTGCACAGGAGAGAGACTTTGGAGGCTGTGTAGAGGAGCCTGAGCCTTCATTGACCGACAAGTTACAACCAGCCCTTGGGAATGAATTGAGTTCGTAAGTCAAGGGTCCACTGTATTACCTTTTTTTTAAGTTAGTGTTGTCAAATGGCCATGTTTGCTACTCTTTCTCTGGCTCACTATGGGGAAAGAGTAGCCACTGGGTTTGCAGAGCTCTCTTGAGTGCTGGGATGGCAGACTTGTGCCCACCAAGTGACAGGTTCAACCCTAGGGGTCCCCAGAAATTTGTGAGCTTGTGTTCATCCCATCACTATTTCGAGGTTACCTTGACTTAACAACTTTCCTCACCTTTTTTCAAATATTTCTTCCTATGATGTAAGAAATCACTCCCAAAATGGTTTAAATGCTTGGAGGAAAAAGAAACGAGGAAAAGGAAGAAGAGGAAAAATTTCTGAAGGGTCTTTGCCCTTGCTGGCAAGAGTTATTCATGTTGTCTTTAATAGTCCTGATGGATGTGAAATACTTCAGGGTTCTGGGCTTCTTAGATTTTATGGGCAGGTCGTTTAGTTAGCTATTTGTGTTAGTGTTAGATTTTTAAATTAAAAAACAGTTTAAGAAGACTATCTTTCCCAGAGGAAGTTGATTTTGGAATTGCTGAAATGTTCGAATGTTTTAAAAAGTGGAACACCAGATTCCACCAATCTCACTGCTACGTGTTAATGGTTCAGCACATTCTTCCCTAAGGACTAGATTTGATAATTCTTTTTCTTCTATGCCTCCAAAATGCCATTGTTTCACCTGATATAAGCCTTGTGCTAGAGTGGCTTAAGCTAGCATATGTGGTGATTCACGTTACGATGGCCGGAGAAACGTGAAATCCACGTTTGTACTTTTTGGTGTCATTTCAGTGCAAAAGCGATGAGTTCACAAGGTCAGTAGGAAAGGGTGTTTCCCTCTTCCACTCGTGTGTGTGTGTGTGTGTGTGTGTGTGTGTGTGTGTGTGAGACAAATCTGGGCAGAACATTCAAACTCTGTGTTGTGAATTTTCCTTCTCACTGAATTGAGAGAAATTTTGGAAGTTTGGAAGACTGTCCCGAACTTTCAGGATGAACAAAATAACACTACAGCAAGTTGAAGTGATTTGCATCTGTTTGAGGTTGATGGGAGCCTTGAGCATCTCAAAGTAAACACAGACGATGCCAACTAGTACTTTTCCAAGACAGAAAAGTGTGCAAGAACAATTCACGCATGCCCACAGGCTTTAAAAGTCAGAATTGTTGTGCTGTGCCGAACATAACTCTAGCTCCACACTAGTATTTACACAGACAAACCAGAGCACTCAGCAGTGACCAGGTCAATGGACACTGGCAAAATAACAATAATGATGCCACGTACTTGTTAATTCATTCACACTTTCTTCTAGCCTGCATGATTTCATGCATGCCACATCACGATATCAGCATTGCACGTTCCCAAGTCTACAAATGCCAAATGATTAGAAATCCTTCCCAACCCTCAATGTGTCATGGTTTTGCTCCTAATTATTTGGAATTTTTGTCTTGCCATAATTGTTATCTACAGCTGTGAAAATAGCCCATCATATTTTCACAGATGGCAAGGCGTTTGGTCTTTGATTATTTAACCTCTTGGTGTTGGCTAGGCAGAAAGATCCCGGCGAACGTTCACAGACCCTACACAGAATTTTGCAAAAACTTTTGGCATATGAATCCTAGCTTGGAAGCCTGGGCCGTTGAGCCAGTTTGGGTTTGATGTAGAAAGTCTTGATTTCTCACTGGGAACTTTAGAGCTATTTCACCAAAGACAGAAGTTGCTATCATGCTCAACCTTCCACAGGTCTTATTGTTCACACCCCATCTTCTTATGTAAATTCTCACCCTGCCAGTTAGAGGAATCCGGGTGGACGCTATAACGCACTACCACCTGTTTCAGCATAAAAAGAACACATACGTGTTCAAGTAAATCTGTGTGTAAATTTGACCTAATGAGAATGAAAGTGAATGCCGAGTGCATAGAGGAAGTTAAGTGTTTAAGGTTAAGAAAGGGAAAAGTGGTAGAAGGGGCATAGGATTGTTTTCACTAACAGTCCTGCTCTCTAACAGAAGTGAAGTGGAGGGGTAGAAGGAAGATGGGCCAGATGCACTGACTGTTGGCTCTGATGGGTCAAGGATTAGATTTCAGACTTTCTAGAGTTGCACGTTGGTTCTATGGGAAAGTTCCTGGGATCTCAGATGAAAGAAATCTATAGAGTCCTTCTTAGTAGATCTGATGGGAGGCAGTTGAAGCCACTGGATCCTTAGAGGATGTGATAGAAGCAAAACCAACTTCTTGTGGCACCTCCAAATAGGTTCCTTTTATTTTCCAACTAGTATTTAATTTAGGAGTGGAACCTAGAGTCTTTGGGACAATGAAGAACTCTTGCAGTTTTTCTTGAGTAATGACTACTTTTTACAGAGGAAGAAACTTTCACTGAAGGAAAAGTTAGGAAAGTATATTTTCTCCTAATTTTGGAAATTCCTACTGGGTACAACAATGCTAGAACACAGAGCTGCACATGCTCTCACACACACACAGAGACAGAGAGAGATATTTCCCTCTTTCCCCAAAACTATTTGCCGCGGTTAATTATAGACTCTAAATTATTACCAAAAACATTTAGAATTAAAACTACTCGGATGCACCTTTAGCATATTTCTATCAACCTCTCCCTTTTAATGAGTTAGTTTCCTGATCAGTGTTGCTTAAAACCTTAACTATAGTAGTGACATAAAGATGGACATTTTACAGAACACTTTGTAGTTCTTGTTGCTCATCCATGGTAGCCCATGGAAGCTATAGCTGAGTTCCAGCATGGTGAGAACTTTCCTAGAGCTTTCTCGCAGTACCACACAGGGACATAGGACCTGTTAGCCATTCCCTCTTATCATTTCCCTGTAGTTCTCAACTTTCAGTTCGGCCTTCAGGAGTTGAAACCTAAGTTTATATTTCTGAATTATCTTCTTTTGTTTGGGGGATAACAATGAAGTTCGGCTAAAGGCATTAAGAAGTCTCCATAAAGAAGGATCCCGAAATAGGTGGGCAACAGGGAAAAATTCTGATTTCAGCTAGGACCAGGAGGATAGAGAAGCTGATTTTGGCCTTCATATCTGGAAGTTCAGTGACCCCTGAGGAACTTTTGCTAACTAACGTCAGCTCTTCCTTCTTTAATGGTGGACTTGTCTTGCTTACGTCAAAGGGCTCAATAACTATGCTTTCAACAGTGAGGTGAGCGTCTAAGCTGAGGAATTCTTAGTGGATATTCTAAACCTCATAAAAGGGGATTCTGTTTCATCTCACACTGTTTATCTTTTCATCACTACCAAAAGCTTTACTGTTAACTTTGAATTAGCAGTGTTGTTTGCCCTTGCATTAAAAGGCAACTCCATGGTATTTACTAAATATTGCAAAAAGTCTTATTTCCTTTGAACAGGCAAGAAAGGAGGCTAGATCTCATTTCCCCCCATGGATTCTAAATAGACTTAAGAAGCTGCAAAAAGTGGTGCCTATGAAGGCTTGTTTCCCCTGTCGATGGGACAGAAGAAATCAGGAGAGAGCAGGGGAGTTATTCTTTGGGAGCTAATTCTTTACCTCCTTTTCTACCCTTACCTCCTAACAGCATACACATTTGAAGCTGTATGAGGTTTTGTTTGTTTTCAAGAGATGTTTGAAAGAAGATCAAATGCTTGTGAAAAGCACTGGATTGGAGATCCTAGAAACTGAAGTGTCCCGGAAGCTGTGTGAGCCTGGAAATATCCTGGATTTCTATTTATTTTGGCAATTTTACTTAAAACTAGCAAGGGCTGGAGTTCATGCTACAATTAAATTTTCCCTAAGCACCATGAAATGAAAACACATATTACATTTGATGTTAACTGGTTGAGAAAAATGGTAGTTTTCTGAAAAGTTCATCGTTATGACCCTGAAATGTTAATGGGTCTTCACCTGGTGTGAGAGCCCAGCCACCATTTAAATTGAAATTAATCATAGTACCAGGGGTTCTCTGTGTTGGAAGGGGTCCGAGGTTATTGAGATCTGTTTTGTCACACACTTGGGATTCTACTAGCACATCAATGAAAAGTGTTGGCAAGTGTGGGGTTGATGTTTTTGGTGACATGAGACTTTCTTCCACTTCAGAGCCATTTCTTTTTCATATGGTTCTAATTTTGAGAAGTACATAAAGTAACATTAGCTAATACTTTAATTGTGTTTATGTGCCATACACCATTTGAACACCGTTATATTTTTGTGTGTACACACATATGCATAAAATCTCTGTAAGTCCTTAGAACAATTTAGGATAAGGTAGATTCACTTATTACCCCTATTTGAGAAATGAGTAAACTGAGGCATGGCTAAGTCACATGACTTGCCCAATATTACACAGATATTAAAAGAAAGATCCAGAGTTTGACTTCAGGCAGTTTGAGTCTACATCTGTGCTTTTCATAACTATCTTATACTGCCTTTCTGATATAATATTTATAACTCTCCCGGATGCTTCCTACAGAGGTTTGCACACTGTAGAAGCTCAATAAAAATATTTTTCCACAATTTTGTTTCAGGATCACAAATTCACACATATTCCAACTAGTTTTACACACAATCATCAATTTACCCTCAGAGAAAAAGTTGAAGTTGAAATATGGGGATTTTAAGCGATGATTAACACTTTGTGTGCTTTACAAAATCATTGGAGGATCTTGCCAGTATGTAACACTCACTGTAAAGTATTTAGCCAGTTGCCACCTGTAGCAGAATGTCCTTGAACAAATTCAGTTTGAGCTGGAGAAGGACATTCTCAACACCAAAGACCTGAATCACCAAAGCTCCTTGGCCTTTTCTATTTTATTCTGTACTTACTATCCTACGTAGGATGATAGAAAGGATTTTTCCTCAGAAGTTCAATTTATTTACATGGTTTGCCTTTCTACCACTGTGTATCTGCCTGTATTACTCATCTGTCCATCGACCCATCCATGCATCCAGTATTAGACGTCATATATCACTAATCCTTTGGTATTGATACTAAAAAGGAGATGAAAAGACAACTGATTCTAATTTCTTAGTTTCTATTATATGGCAATCACATGTAGACATTCAAAGGATTGTTTTAGAGTTGATAAAACCCATTCTAAAAGGAAACATTTTAATGCATAGTTGGGAGCTATGGGGGCTTTCTTTTGCTAGAAAGTTTTATTACATTTTAAAAGTTCTTCTTGAATAAAGTTTGTGACTGGGTATAACTGTGGTTTACCTAAACTTTACACAGGACATAAACTCTGAACTCTTCTCCTGTGGTTCCTGGAGAGCCATCTCCATTTATGGACCCTGCTGACCTGCAGAGTGTTGGCTTGTGCTGAGGCCAGCCCATAGTGTGCTGTCCTAGCAAGAGAACTCAGCATTTCCTGACTGAAGGGGTTGGCCAGATGGCTCGGGATCCAGCCTGGTCTTTGTCTGGTCCTTTCCACCAGTGTCTACTTTGCCACCACAGCAACCGTGGCTTAGCTCCCATCTGGAGCTTTGCTGCACTTCTGATTGGATCTTTTCTTCATGGATTGCACCTTGGGCATCTTCGTTTTATGGAAGGGATTCTGGGTTCTCAGTGCACCATGGGGGGAGTCAAAAGCATGATGGGGGCATGAGGACCAGGTAGAAAGGACAGTGCCTTCTATCATGGCTTCTTCAAAGTAGGCTACTTGGACGTAAAATTTCACTTGTGCGTTTAGCCATTGTCTTACCCACTAAAGCCATCATTTGCTTGATGGAATACTTCTGTCTTGTCCCATCTCTTAGCACTGCTGATTCCCACTTTGAATGATGCTGAGACTTTTTGCTTTTTTCTCTGTGAAGACCTTGCTCCTGCTGGTGAAGTCAAAGGAAGTGAGGGAGAAGATCTCTAAGATCTCATTCCATGAGGCTACATAGCCATTGTCCACTCTTAGGGAAAGCCAACATTCTAGCTCTTATTCACTCCCTTCCTTCTGCTGGAAAAATGTCACATCAGTGGTAGAATCCATGTGTCCATTTCTGTCTCCTTTTTTCCTTTTGGAATTCTTCCTTAATCAACTCACTTTCATTATGTGTTGTTTGTCTGCTGGTCCAAAGGAAACATCTTAGAAGCAAAGCAGGTCTTTACCCACTTATGGATCTCAGGGTCCTGGTCTTTAAAATGAAGGGATGGAATCAGATAATTTCTAAGGGCTCTTCCAGTTCTAATGTAACACAGTCCTAGTGTGATTCACAGAGAGAAACTCACAGGGTTTTAGATTAAAAAAATCTAGATTTGTATGCTTGTGTGTGCAGGGGAGTAGTGAGAGAAGTGTGGGAGAGACAGAAAGAACTTTCTAGCATCTGCTACCAAAATGCAGCAGTTGGATGTCTGAAGTCTTCATTTGAGATGAACTGGGTCCTTGCTCACCCAAGTTCATATACTGAAGTGTCAAACCCTAGTACCTCAAAATATGACTGCCCAGACATGGGGTCCTTATAGGGATGACTCAGTTAAAATGTGGTCCCTAGGGGGCGGCCTAAGCCAGTCTGATTGGTGTCCTAGACAAAGAAGATATTTACACTGACACAGAAGGAAGACAGTGTAGACACGGAAGGAAGCCAAGGAGCAGAGCCCGGGCCCAAGACAGAGCCTTCTCCATGGCCCTTCTCCATGCAGAGGGCTGGCACCCGAGTTTGGACTCACGGTCTCTCTGTGAGGACAGAAAAGACCTGAGGTGGAAGCCACTCAGCCTGTGGTCCTTTGTTATGGTCGCCTTCGCAAACCAATACATCTTTTGTGTCTGATTCCAAAGTGGAGAACAAAGTTCAGCAGCCTCTCCAAGGTTACCTCACGGGCCTTTAGGTAAATACAGGATGTTCTTTGTCCTAAACCCTGGACTTGACTAAAAAGTGCAGACTCCAATGGCATTGCAGGAAAGAAAATCTGGGAACTTCGATGACACAACTCAGTCTTGCTGAGAATTTGGGGCTAATATTTAACTCTGAACATATATTGACACGGGCAGTTCTTCTACAGGAGATCTGTGCAAAATTTTAAAATGCATGTCAAAGCCTTGGTTTTGATCTAAATTCTTTTACTCTTTTTTTTTTTTTATTGTGTGGGGGGAGAGGGTGAGTCTTGTTTGCCTCTTTTATAATTATTACTTTCTGTTTTTCATTCTTCCCCCTTTCTTTGTACTCTCTTGGGCATTATTCCCCCTCCCACATCTTCTCCGTCTTATTAGGGCCCTTCTGTAACTGGTGACTCCTACTTCCACCAGGGCCACCTCTCTTCATTTGCTCCATAGCATTTTCTGCTTGTCTGTATTGCTGTCTGCTCCTCTTTCATCCTTGCCTCTGCTTAGTCCTCGCCTCCATTTTTCTTGCCTCTGGGGTCACAGTTTCTAACTCCTGTCCCTTCTCTGCTCTTCCTTCTGTTCTCTGACCTACTGACTTGCTTCCGTCCCCTCCTTCCGCTCCCCTCCTGGGGGTGTTTGTGGCCCACCTCTCCTTCTCTTTGGAGACTTCCTTTTCTTGTGGGTAGAATAATTGCATTGAGAATGGGCGGTTGGAGTGGGGTCCGTGGAGCAGCTTTGGGTCATCCCTCAAGGTCGGGCTCCACCAGAAGCAGGAGGTAGCACTGGCACTGCAGAGGGTCTATGCCTCAGCCACAAGGTCCCATCCCGGAATGTGGGGCCCATCTTGGACGCCTACTTCCTCTCCAGTTGGAAATCGGAAGGCACCGGGTCCTGAGAGCACTCCTCCTGCCTCTTCACCTGCGCCTTTCTTCTGTGGCCCTGGCTCCCCTCCTCAGGGTCGGCTACTGTGTTCATCGGGATCTCGTGTCCCCTGGGGTGGTCCCCTGACATCTTTACTAAGCCACCATGTCCTCCGTCAGCCTCAGCGGAGGTTTAGGTTGAGGAAGCGGCAAAGATGTCACTGGGGACTTATTGGTCGTTCTGGACAACATTAATTTCAGCTTAAAGGATTAAAGCCAGGCATTGACTTTTTAAAATTTTCAAAAGAGTCCTCACAGAGACCCGAAAGAGACCTTTCTCTTTGCTTTCTCATTTTCTTCACTTCCTCTTTTCCTTCTTCCCCTCCTCTTGGGTTCTCACTGATTCTAAAATGTTCCATCGATGCCGTGCTCGTCTGTTCCTTCGCTAATTCGGGGGAGTCTCGGGTGCCTCCCCGGGTGTCTCCGCCCTTCTCGAGCCCTGCTCACCGTCTGACTGCTAGGAAAGAGGGGCCTGCAGATGTAGATCTTCAGCAATTTCTAACCAAACAGATTTCTGTTTTTAAGGCTTTGTCTACAGCGAGCGCTTACCTTGGGGGTCTTGGGCAGGTCGGTGTGGCGCTGGGCGCGCACGGAGCGGGCCGACTTGGGGGGCTTGAGCGGGGCGCAGTACATCTCCAGCCGCCGCAGGTCGCAGCTCCGGAAGCAGCACTCGTCCACGATGCCGGTCTGGGGCGCCCGCCGACTGCTGGAGCCGTACCCCGTGGGCTTGTCTGCAAGGCAAACACGGGGGGCGCGGGTCAGAGTCATCCGGGGTCCTACCCGGCCCGCCCTCGGCCCCCGACCTCACCTCAGGGGCCTGACCTGCAGGCCACATGGCCAAGGCCCAGTCTTAGCCTTGTCTTTCAGACGGGCTTAGTCAGGAGGCCACGGGGAATGCTCCTGGAAAGAAAACTGCATCAGATTCCCCTCGTCTTATTTCTTTATTTAAAAACGGAAGGAGAATACTTGGTCCCATTTACAGGGTTCACTGTGATGTCTCAGCACGTGTGTGTGCTAATGACCATCTCAGGATACTTAGGGCGTCCGCCATCTCACGCTTTTGGAAAGAGCACTGGTTTCTATACATGCTGCTGGGAAAACAGGATCCTTAATCGATTTTAGCAAACACACATAGATATTCTATGCAGGGCAGCTCAGTTGTTTTCTTTTTTCCTTATCTGCTTCCATTGTAAAATCAGATTGAACAGGAAAGAGGGCTTTTTTGGGGGGGCGGGTACCGGGGATCAAACTCAGGACCTGGTGCTTGTGAGGCAGGCAGCAGAACCACTGAGCTAAATCCCCAGCTCAGGAAACAGGTTTTAAGTCTGGAAAGGGCTCCTCGTTTGACCAATATGAAAACTGAGGCTCAAGTTGGGAATGACTTGCCCGAGGTAATTCATATGATAAGCGGCGAAGTCACGATTCTAACTCAGACCTACTTCCCGCAAAGCCTGGGAGACCTTCTGTGTGACTCTGGCCAAGTCACTTGAGTTCTCCAGGGCTCAGTTTACCCCTTTGTATAGTGGGGTTAATAATACTGTTCTTGTCAGAACTGAAGATAAAGTTAAATGATGTGTGAGGGAAATAATGTATGAAGAGTACTTAGCACAACACCCAACACACAGTGGGTCCCTAATAATTATTGGTTGCTTCTTTTGAGTACCCTGTCTGGGGTCTATGAAGAAGCTAGGTTAGTTTTCATGCAAACGATTTGGAACTTAGAACAGGTAACAATATTATCAAAATAGGAAACCCTCTCATCATCCCAGAGAGACCAGAACAATTATTTCTGTTTTCTTATAGAGTAAGGAATGAACCGAATGTCCATCCTTCAAGGGATTCTGATTGCCCAGAGAGAACAGCGCCATGACCAAATTTCTTTTGATATTTGCTCATCAATTGAACCTCTTTAGTTGGCAAGAAGTTTTGATTTGGGCACAGTTTTCCTGCTTTTAGAATGAGAAGCAACTGCAGAATAAGCTTACACGGAACTTCACCTGTACCTAATTATTTGTAAGTTTGTTGTCACAGTGGATCTTATAGAAAGTCAAATCATGTCTATTGATCAGTTTAGCAAACAATGAAGCCGATCCGACTCAAGTGAGGATAAAGAGATGGGATCTTGGCCTTTCCTCATCTCCTGCAGCTCTTTGAGGAAGTGAGGTACCCAGGCTTTCTCCCCTGATTTCCAGGATTCATGGAAGAAAACTTGTGAACCACTGACCCACAAGAATCTAACCGCTATGGAGATCAGCATGGGGATTCCTCAGTAAACTAAAACTACAAATTCCACTTGACCCAGCTATTTCCCTTCTAGGTATCTTCTGGAAAGGATTAAAGACATCATATTACAGTGATTCATGCACACCCATGTTTATAGTAGCACAATTCATAATAAATAGCTAAATCTTGGAAGCAGCCTCTATATCCACCAGCAGATGACTGGATAAGAAAGGAAAGGGAAATTTATGAGAAAAGGAAAAAATGGAAACAAAGTCTTTGTAAATAGGGAGAGGTGGTAGGGGTGAAGGGAGGACAGGGAATGGGGAAAAAATAAGAACCAAGATACATCATGTACAGGTACAAGCACCCAATGATAAATGTAAATGTATTGTATACCTAAAATGCACCAATAAAAGAATTTAAGGAAAAAAAAATATATTCACGTACACACACACACACACACACACACGCACACACACACCCACAAAAGAAAATGTGGTATTTACACACAATGGAGCACTACTCTGCCACAAAGATTAACTTGATTAACTTGTAGGAAAATGGATGGATCTTGAGACTGTAATGTTAGGTGAAATAAACCAGACCCACAGCTTTAAAAGTTGCATGGTTTCTCTTATAGGAGAAACCCATATTATAAACAAAGAGCAAAATAAAATATAGATAACAGGAAGTGGAGAGAGAGAGATCATTCTCAAGAGATGGAGGAAGGGAGGAGGGGAAGGAGAAGGGGAGGAAAAGGGGAATTACGATGTGTTGTGTGCATCCACACAAGGGATGCGATTGTGGTGTATGGCAAATGTGGACCAATAAAAAAATCCAATGAATGATCTAGCATATATTCCATTGTAAGTCCTGACCCAAGAATATATTACATTTTTAAATAAAAAGAATCTTATGTTTGTGTAATAATGAGCCCAGACTTAAGGGTAGGGTTCTGAAGGTCGAACTCCGTGCACTTCCTCACTGGGGAGATCAGGCCCGATGGCAGTGGGGAGCTACCAAGCCAGACTGGCCGCCTCGCCGTGGGGAGGGCCAACTGTTCTTGGCATCAAATAAGAGCTCAGATGTTTTCCTGATGCTTGGCACAGGAGCCTGGTGGCTGCACCTTCTGCAGTGCAGGTTTATTGTCATTCTGAGGGCAGCTGGAGGCAGTGGCTTGGTGGGAGTTCATTTGTGGTCTCTGGGTGGGGCCTGCTGTGCCCTTGCGCAGTGAGCCCTGTGGGCTCCTGGTCATGGGGTTTGGGAGGGACCCGGCAGCTGGCCCCAGCTGATCCTCAGCAGTGCTGTGGCCGCCATGGGAGGGAAGACTAGTGAAGACACTGACTCTCTCTGACTTGTCAGCCAGGCCCCGGCAGGCCAAGCCTCCCCGGGTCCCCTGAGCAATGTAAACAGTGTTTTTTCTGTTTTGTTTTTATAATCTTTTCCTGGGACTGTAAATTAGAGGAGAGACACAAATGAGCTTGCGTGGTTCTTTGTAATTCACAAAGGACTTCCACATACTTTGTGCTAAGTGGCTAGCCAATCAAGAGCAGTGAATCCACTTAACTTTTTCTCTTGGGGTAGGGAGAAAGGAGAAGGTGACTCAGTGTATTTTGAGGTGACTGTCCCTGCAGTCCCCTCCTACAGGTGCCTCTTTGTTGAGACTATATACTTCCTAATGGGATTCATTTTGTGCTTATGGAAGAGTAATTTGATATTTGGAGTTGCTGGTAGGAGTGGCTCCACAAACTTTCAGATTTGGCCAATTCAGAAACAACTGATTTCAAAACTCAGGCATATAGTTTGAAGATGGAGTGGGTAGGTTTGGGATTCTAGGACCTAGTTAGCGTTTCCATTTTAGGCATCTCTAACTTAATTCTGCTTCTGTGATCCTTACCTGCTACAGGAGAAAGACACAACCTTCATCCTAGGACAACGCAGAGCCTTTCTATCTTCCCATGTATTGCATATTCCTTTCTTGGAACTATCAATAGCCATGACATTCACCACAGGAAGTAACAGCACACACCCCACTCCACCTCTAGACTTTTGTCTCTTAAATAAGCTCAGAGTCTAACACAATTCAGTCTATAAAGTAGCGGTGCTGTTTTTTTTTGGTCCATAGACTCATGAATTTTGAAAGAGAATTTTAGGACTTTTCTATACTGTTCCATAAAGAAAATTGATCTTATGTCCATATCTGCTTTTTAAACTCTTACTGAAGTAGTGGTGTACAGAATTGGATTTTCCCATAAAGATAACTACCAGTTATTTCTAACTATTGCAATCCTAGAGAGATGTTTTTCTTTGTCTATTCATAATGTCTACAATGGACTTCTTGTATTCTATTCAGGATATATGAATATGACAATTGTTTACCTAATGCCTTTTAAAATTTAATTTATCCTTTGAAGTATCCTATAAGCTTGATTTCTGGTTCGACATGAAGATATTCAATTAAAAAATCATCATTTTTTTCACCATTTGGGAAGCCACAACTGTGGGTCATAATTTTGTCATTATCTTCAAATGCCTCATATTCCTTATTTTTTCAGAGCCACCTAGAGATCCCAGAGAGATTTGATATTTGCTGTCATTTAGGGATAAAGATATTTGCTGCTATGAGTTAAGACAAGAAGCCTGACACAATGCATTTTATTTTATTAGAACATCAGTATAACAATTCACCAATATAAATTTTGAGAAAAATAATTATTAAAATGACTTCTAAATTACAGCTAATTTTAGTCATTTTGACTAATATTTAAATGAGACAGAATAATTGTCCCATCCTTGCCTTTAAACATTCCTTATTATGTAATTCTGCTCTGATGGGTAGAATCAGAATTGGTAGATGAAAGGAAAAAAATGATTGTTACTATAATTATTTTAATTATATTATCAGAAAGAGGAAACATTGGAGAATCAGTATTTAGCAATTTGAACTCAAAAGTGTTAAAAACCAGACATACTTCTTTGAAAATAATGCACTTCCCCTTGCATGAAGCAGTCAAGTAACATCTATATGAACATCTGTTAAAAATCCTAGGAGCAGATTCCTGTGTTGAACACAGTGGATGACTGCTACGGTCTTCTCTTTTGCAAAATGTCTGTAAAGAAGTGGGAGAAAAATTGACAAGGGCTAACTAGCTCTTCAGTAGAGCTGGAAGCCACTTACACTGTCTCCAGGAAAGAGCTTCAAATATTTCCAAATTTAGCAGATGAAAACTTGTTTTCCACTTATTATTTGAGTTCCTAAGATGCTCAAAACATTTTTATTGTCCTTCCTGAGTGCACCAGCAAAGGCCAGGTGAGTGGGACAGTGACTTCTGCAGTGAGGTGCAGTCCCAGGGCCCTGTCGTGCTGGCCTTATGAAGGGTCTATGTATTCACTCAGCTGTTAGAGTGAACAGGCATGCACAACATTCCATGGATTTTTTTCTTACTGACAGTCTTAACATTGAAAATGTATATTTTTGTATGTTTATTTTGTCAGTAGTTTTGCTTCAGAGGTTTCATAGCATGTAGACTGAAGATTGGCCACCACCTAACCTAGACTTTGACTCCTCAGTGAGTAGACATAACGTGTAGTCACAGTGCCCTGCTGCATCTTGAAATTTGGCCAACATACAGGATTCCAATGGTTAAACAGCTGGCTTCTATAATAACAGCACTTCCCTTTAAATAATGCCTGGTCAGTGGAGTAATTCAATAATCTTCAGGGCAAACTTGCTAGTTACAAGAGTTTTGGGCAGAATGGTGGCATCATCAAAACCACACTTATTAGCTGAGTCTCACATTTTGTCATGGGTGCAAGCAAGCTGCTCTCTGCCATTGCTGAGGAGAAACTGTGGTGCTGAGATTTGACTGGGGTCATCATTCTACAGAAGAGAGCTCTGGTCATCCATCGCTGGTGAAACCATTTCTCCTGGTGCTTGTATAAGCTCATGTTTATCATTTGTTTCTGGAAATGCACTTGGGATCCTGTCCTCTACTACGATTTCCTTTAAAACTTCCCTCTTGCATGCTGAGAAAGCTTTGCTTTAACTATTTTAATTCTGTCACCGGAAAGAGGAAACATCGAAGAATCAGTGTTTAATAGTGAAAAATGCAAACATTTGCCAAATAGGGATATGGCTAGTTTTGAAGGCATATACTTGTTATTCTTTGGGTTCTAAGGAATAAAATTCTTCTGTAGAAATTTGCTAACAGGAGAGTTTCCAAAGTCAATCATGTTTTTGAAAGCAGAATAAAAGAATTCAAGTTGGATTTTGTGGGCTATTTCTAGAAAATTCTCAATTATGTATCTGATAGAAAACAGAGAGAGATTATTAACTAACAAACTACTTTCATGTAACTTTGATGAACTGAGGATTGACTGCATAATCAAAGATCATAGTTAAGACCTATAGAAGCCAGAAAATTAGCTGTCATCCATCAATTACTCATTTCAGACCTCCAGACATACTGACAATTTAGATTAACTTGCAATGGTTGGTTTCTTAGGGAGAGGCTGCACTGCAGGAGCCCTTATCTAATAAAAATTCATGTGATTGACACAATTCTGTGTGGGCTACTTGTAAGAAAGCTGTGTAGCATGGCAGTAATTTTGGAAGTTTCCACATTTTATTTTATTTTATTTGAGGCTCTGGATGTTAAACCTAGGACCTTGTGCTGGCTGAGTATATGCTGTTCTACTGATCTACATTCCCAGCCCTGAATTTTAGCATTTTAATTTTCATTTATAGAAAAGGAAGTCACTGTCCAATCTTCCTTACACTTGATGGCTTTAAATGGAAAACCCGAGTCCTAGTAACAGGAACATTACGACTGAACAATTATCCAGACTCAATATGTCATACACGGAATGGCCGATGTCTCCTAAGTTCATAGGATTGGTATTTAATTTAAAACTTTTGAGACTCAATATTTTAC
This sequence comes from Heterocephalus glaber, assembly GCF_053883595.1. Lineage (NCBI taxonomy): Eukaryota > Metazoa > Chordata > Mammalia > Rodentia > Bathyergidae > Heterocephalus > Heterocephalus glaber. The sequence goes on from NW_028258357.1 coordinate 19,543,383, forward strand.
TTAAAAAATTTTAATGGAAATCACACTTGACTTGAAGCAATTCTTGAGATATACATAGTTGTGCTTAGTAAAGCTAAGGAAAGAAGCTTTTACTACTGGCCACATCATTATTATTAGAATAGCATGGTTTCATGCACATATAGATGCAAATGTGTCAGGGATTGAAATGAATTATTGTCAGTATCAAAGCTGATGTCAAACATTTTGAACTTGGGATTGTTTTTGGAAGAAGTGATACATTCACCATATATATATATATATATATATATATATATATATCCTTATATCCATGTATGTACACGGATATATATATCTTTCCTTATACTTTGCTAGTGAACTCTGCATTTTTCTGCTTCTTTGTGGAAAGATCTTTCCAAGTAAGATCGACCTTTGGCATCTGTAAAATTGAACACTGAGAAAATGTTCTATTCTATGAACTGTGTGTCATAAACTTTTCTTGAAAGCCTATCAAATTTAGGCATCGATTTCACTTTTGGCCTGTGTTAATTTTTAATTGGCAGTGTTTGCTGCCCCCTCTACCTCTCAATTGGACGAGGTCATCTTTTCTAGGAATCATGACCCTACACGACCTGCCACCACCCCTGCCACTCGGGAACTCTTTCTCAGCTACTAAATCCCTATAACCCCAAAGACCAAAGTCTTCCTGTTACCCAATCTGCCAGTGTTGTATCTCTGGGTCCAAGAGGAACGAAGCAATGTGCTCTGTGGCTGCCCCTTTCTTGAGAGCCTTTCTTCTTTCGGAAGCCCAGCTCAAGGGCAGGTGTGAGAAGGATGCTACTGCTCAGCTTGCCTTGGGTTCCCAGGCCAGGAAGCTAAAGCACAAGGCCTGGGAGTAAGAGCAAGTGGAGATTCAAGGCAGAAATATCGCTGTTTTAGGGCTCTTTGGAGAAATGGGCCGACAGTGGGAAGCAACGTGATGTATGACTTTAGGCTGATACAATGCCCTGGAGAATGAGTGTCCTGCCAGGGCAGCACAATTTACTAGCTTAGGTCTGATTCCAGGACTCGGAGGAGTTAGATGGAGCCAACAAAATTATACTTTGGCAGGAGAAATGCTTTGCTGCACAGAAATGTTGTCCTAAGGGAATGGTTTGGTTTATCAACGTCTAAGGTGAATGCTAATCAAACGCCAAGAGGTCATTTTTATGTTTGAATTATTTCCATGGGCCCTGCTATATAAGTTAGCTACCATTTTCTAGTACATCGCTTCTATTATTTACAGCCTCCTACAGAGTTTGAGTAAGATCTCCCGTGACATCTGCCACACCAATGATGGGCAGGATGTGGAGTGGGTAAAAGCATAGGTTTAGGAGTCAGGCAGGTCTAGATTCTGCTACATCTGCACTATTCACCTTTGATTTGCCACAGCGTAAATTTTTCTAAGACCTAGATTCTCACAATGTAAAATGACCATAAGCAAAATACCTCCTAGAAGTGTTGAGAAGATTGGACATTGTATGGTGTCTAACACGCAGAAACTGTATTCATCTTAGCTCTTTGTATTATGAACTTGCATTGCTTAACAAAACTAGTGGGGCAGGTATTTTCCTAACTCTTAAAATCCATTGTTTCCTTCCAAAAGATGTTAAAACAGATGGCTTTTCTAGATAAAAGAGGACTGTCCTACATTAAAATAAATGAATAAATAACCATGCCCTTGAAAGAATACCCAAACTTTCTGTTGTGTAGACTGCTCCGAGTAGTTTTAATCTGGACAGTCTGTGAGAATGGATCCTTTCTGTATTTATTTATTTCTACTGGGACATGTTTGCAGTACACAATGATTAAATTCCCCATAGGGAGTTGGTACATGTACATCAATCATCCTAATTATTATTTTTCATTTCTTTTCCCTCCCCCTTTTCTCTGTCTCTTGGTCCCTTTCCATTTGCAAAATATTTACCTTTTTGTTTCCTATCATCTATCTTTTATTTTGTGCCTTAATTTATTTATACTTTGGGTTTCTCATATAAAAGAAACCATGTAATATTGAAGCTTATACGTTTGATTTAATTCGCTTAACATTATGGTCTCAAAGTGTATCCATTTTCCTACAAATGACTCAAATTTATGAGAATGGATCCTTTAATCAGGTCCAATTAGAAAACACCATATGAGCTTATCTTGACCCCTTGCTACCTTTGCTTTTTTCTAAATAAGCCACTGGTAAAAATCATCGGTTTTTCAGTGCTAATATCCATCCATCTTATTCCTAAACAACGCTGCAAGGTCTGAGGTGGGTGGGGAAATCCATGGCTCCCTTTCAAGCAGCGTATGTATTTCTCTTCTCTCCCCACTTCGTGCCTTGCCTCTCTCTTTCTGCTGTTATTCTCTTTCCTCTCCTGTCTGCAGTTGACAGGCACTGACATTTTTTACTGGCTGGTGAGTATAGGGCAAAAGCTCCTGCCCTTCAGGTTCACAGTAGGTTAGGAATGAGAGGTGAGCCCCTCCCTCGAATGACTGAAAAATAGGGCTCCTTTCCTGCCGGCTCTGCTCTGGGAATGAGCGTTCACCAGTCTGCGGTGTCACCAGGCCCACTCAATCACGGCTGCATCATGGATTCACGCGGGAGTGAGATGCAAACAGACCACGCGGGGAAGAGTAAGAAAGGCCCTTGAGGAGTCACATTTGTGAGCTTCAGTTATCTCATTATTGTTTTTCTCTTTCCTAGAGAAAGACTGTGACGAAAACTGCAAGCGGAGCCTGGCTCCAGCCTGGAGATTGTAGCCATGCCACCCACGTTATCTTCCGCTCGCGCTGTGACTGTTCGTTTACTCTTTCAGATATGAGATGCGAGGCCTGGTAGGCAAAACACAAGGCATTCATGCTCGTGGGCAACGCCCCTCTTTCTGGTGCCCCAGAAAGATGAAGCAGCCAAAGGGCTATTCAAGCACATTCTCTTTACTTTTAGTTTCCCTCCAAAGTCTGTCAGTTTCTCTCTGCACCCTGGCATCTGCGCTGCTCTCAGGAGCACGGCTCCCCGTCAGCCTCCCCACTCGGGCCTCCGGGTTTCGCTCGGGCACTGTCTCATCTGGACGTTTTCCCAGGGGCGGGGGTGACAGGGTCAGGATGGCAGGTGTAGAGGCGCTGGCTGCCGGGGAAGTCTGGCCCGGCTGAGGCCGAGCCCTGGGCGGGCAGCACCAGGGAGTGAACCCTTGGAAGAGGCCTCCGGGTCGGCAGAGGCTGCCCTTAGCACCAGGACAGAGCACGAAGCCGCCAGAGTCAGCGACAGCTTGAGCACAGGGCGAGAGGGAACGAGGGAGGACACGGCTCGGTGCTGCTCGATATAAATACCTGCCCGTGTGTGTGCAGGTGCCGACTGGGCTGTGTGTGGTGTGTCAGCCGTGTGGTGCGGGGTTGAAAGGTCCTGGGGAACGTTTCCACAGCACCTTGAACTGTGCCATAGGCCGAGAGGGGACAGAATGTAGGGTCACAAAGAAGGTGATACAGTGTATTGAAAACAGCATCCCAAGTCTCCCAGACTCTCCGGGATTCAGTGCTCTCACCCAGATGACCAAAGCACTGGACCCTGTCGAACACTCTCTAGAGTCATGACTGTAGCTATTATCTGGAGGGCGTTGCTACCCACTCTCTGAATCAGTAATGTACACATGGGACATAGCGCTTGCCTTAACAGGGCTGCACAGTGAGTAGCGAAGAGGGGTAGGATGGCAGCAGCTTGAGTTTCCGCTTTGTCCAGTTTAAGCAACTTTCTAGGATGAATTCCAAGAAAGTAGGGATCAGGTTGGGTCTGATGAAGAAAAATGGGGAAAACATCTGGTTTGGAGGTTAAGTTGAGTTAGGGGGATGAAAAGACAATCTATGGGGACCACAGAGCCAGGGCCAGGCAGGGTATAGCTGTGAGCCAGAAGGAGAACAGGAGAGAGCCTTCAGAAAGTTACATGTGGGAGCTGTTGGGCAGAAGACAGAGTCAAGTGACCGGAAATCACAATGCTGAGGGAAGAGGAATGGCCGCTATTTCATTTCAGAAATCTTCTGTACCAAGGCTTTGCTCTCCAAAGTTACATCATCCAAATGTGACTGCCCTAGGAAGGCTGTTCATATTGTTGACTAGAATACTTAGCTTCCTAGCACGCAACGCAGGCCCGTGTTTTATTTCCCTCCTTTCCTTGGTGTCCATCAATGGTACCCGGAACCTCTGAGGGATGTCACTTCCTCTCAGGTGAGCAGATGAAATGTCCAGCCACAACCACATGCTATCTGATCTCTGATAAAATGATAGGCTTCCAGAGAAGCCATCTATGTTATTGGTACCCCATGTGCGCCCAGAGAACAAAATCAGATGATGAAAATTGTAAACATAGTTATACCATGCCATCCTCCTTTTTTGGGGAAAATCAGTTAATGCTGAAGTTACTAAAATTTTAAAATCTGTACAAGAAGTTCTCAAGCAAGTTGCAGCGTTGTTCATCAAAATATCAAGTGAATATTCATACTAAGACCAAATGGTTTACTTAAGTGTGATTATATATTACATTATTTATGAAAAATTTAGATTAAATCTGGATGAATCAGGCCATTATTTCATTGGCATTATTTCATTCTTTCTATGGAATTTTGCTAATATAATTTCTCTTTCTCCCCTAATATTTGATTGCTTAAATATGAAAAGAGATCTTAAGTGCTTTCCTAAAATCATTGCGTTTTAGAGTCCCCTATGTCTTTGGACATTATAGCAAACTCAAGGTCAATTGAGGAGGATTTTTCGTAATTTCTGATAATCATCGAACCTGTCAGCTTTCAGCCACTGCGCTTATCCCGATCTGTCCCCCCAGTATTACTTTTCTGAATTGAGAAAGTGAACTATGATCACTTCTTGGCCTTTTGGCTAAGATCAAGTGTAAAAGTGAACTATGAATGAGAGAGAGAGAGAGAGAGAGAGAGAGAGAGAGGGGAGTTTCAGCTTGACTCCAAGATAAATCACATCCTCATCTTTATTTCATCTGGGATCAACATCATGCCTACATTCCAAACCTCATTAAACGCTTTTTAGCAAATATAATTTTCCACCAAGAAAAAGCTTGGATTCTCTTAATTGTTTTACTAAAATCAGCACAGAAAAGTATTTTTGCCTTGCGTATTGGCTGTAGAAATCACGCCCTTTCCAGCTGTGGTTTTTCCTTACTCCCTGGAGCGCACGGTGCATGGCCACATCACTCTGCCCTGGGACCTGTTCAGAGGCAGTGGGTTCTTGGCCTCCTGGCTGTCACTCACTTCTGTGAATTTCCTTTCTGAGAAGCAGACCCTGCTAGCCCACAAGTCATTTTCTAAGGCATCACAAAATCTAGCCTCAGCTGCAGAACTTGTTGGCCCCATGGAGAACAAGCAGGGCAGCTCCCACCCTCCTCTCCAGCCCTCCAGCTGGCCCCTGCTTCCCGAGGAGCCCACAGAGGGAGGACAGAGACTGAGGAGCGCACAGGGCTCACGGCGGTCTCCAGTCCCAAGTATCTGCAAGAACTGCAGGCAGGAGCCTATGTGTCAAGCTTCAGGTCGATGAGAGGGAATGACCTGAAGGTCTCGAAGCGGTTTCCGGACAGCAGGAGTGGGGAGAGAGAAGTGACGCTTTTGACTCTGAGTAGTAGGAGGTTTGATAAAAGACTGTGAAGAGCACCACACACACCCTCAGTCCTGAACTGCAAGGCCAAGCCATTTATTTATATTTTTCTGTAGTGGAGATTAACCCCAGGGCCTTCACACAAGCTGTGAGCCACATCCTAGACTCTTATTTTGGGATGGGGTCTCTCCGAGTTGTGCAGGCGGGACTTGAACTTGCAATCCTCGTGCCTCAGTTCCTCAGGGTTCAGGGATAAGAGGATGAAGGTGACTCTTAAAGAAAAGAATGATGGGGGTGGTTGTTGATTCAGGAGATTGTAGTCTACTGGTCAAGACTTGCTAACTTGTTTTTATTTTTCACCTCCTCCTCATCATTTCTGCTCTGGTTCTAGAAGATACTCTGGGTAGAGGACACATGTGAAGTCCTCATCTTTCTGTGCCTTCTCTTTGGACTAGCGCTCCCATGGCCTCCTGAGATTCGCCCCTGGCAGACATTTCCCCCAGTCGGACCAGGAACTGTCGTAAAAGCCTCACATTCTTCAGGACCTCTCTGCCTTCTTTCACCACATCCTTTTTCCCTGGTACGCAACAGGTCGCAAAGCACCCTATACTTCTCTTTGCAGGTTGGCAATACCTTGATACTCACTCTCCCTTCAAACCAAATCCCTCAGCTGTCCTCAGCCGCGGCTCTCGGCCCCCCGGCCTTGGCCCGTCTTCCACCTGGCTTAGTCATCTGTGACATCACCAGGCTTTCTCCCCGGCCTGCAAGTTCCTCCCAGGGCCAGAGGTGCCGCACAGGCTGTGTTACCTGATTTGGAGCCCGGCTGAGCTCTGCAATGTGATTTAAACAGAATAGTGCAGACGCTGCCAGTAAAGCAAGAACAACTGAGAAGACTTAAGTCTGGAGGAAACAGCTTAGCTGGTGAGAGAGAAGGCACTAGCGCAGGGCTCAAAGACCTAACCAAGATGAACTTGGAAACTTTCCCATTAAACTCAAATTTTTCTTTGACATTTAGAAAAATCAAGGTGCTTGCAGTAACCCACTACCAATAGCTTCTCTTCACCGAGGCCTTTCTATTAACTACCACTTTTCATATCTTATTACACTTCATGTCAATATTACTTTTCACATCTTGTAGAATTACATCCTTACAGCAGTTACATGGAGTAGACAGCAGTAACATATCCGTGTTACATAGTAGGATTCTGAAGCTTAGCAAGGAAAAGCAATAACTTGACCAAAATCACACATCTAGTAAGTTGCACAACCAGGCCATCTGGACTGGGGACACCTTGACAGCGAGAGAATCCCCTGGAGATGAAAGACTCCCAAGTTGGTGCCATGACTGGGGTTTTTGAGGACTCATGGTGCTAACATCCATGAAGGACCTGAGCGAAGTCTTCTGAGTTGTCCCTCCAGCCCCAGGGATTGAGCACAGGTAGAAGACAGAGCAGCATTCCAAGAATTCTGGCGCATACCAGAGGGAATGACAGTTATGGTTTTTGCCCTGGAGAGGACTCTGCACTTCTTGCGGGTTAGGACTGGCCGGAGGCAGGATGCTGGCATTCTGTGCAGTACACTGTGACCCTGTCCATCTCAGGAGGGGCGGGGAGCCCTGTCAGGTACCCAGCCTAGCCTGTTCCCAAGCCCCTCAAATTGTGTGAAGTTAAACGACAGAGAGTGAAACAGAAATTTTACCCTTACTCTTGATGCCCCAATAAATCATATTATCTTCATTTACCTAATTTTTTCTTATTCTCATCCAGACATACGCATTATTTTGACACAGCTACAGTTACAGCCCAAATTTAATACAGTATCATGTTTCTTCCACTTAACATTATATTACAAGCATTTTCCCGATTGCTACATAGTCTTCATACTTATAATTTCCAACCACAGAATATATTACCGAGTAGATTTACCATCATTTGTTTCTTTTTTCATTTATCTATTCCTAAACATTTGGGCTATTTCCAGTAGGGTTATTTTAACTAATGCAGCAATAGATGTCTCTGTACAAATAACATTCTACTCATAAGTCATTGGTAAGAATAAAGTCTTAGGGCTGGAATTGGTGAGTCACAGGATAGCATCAGACCATCCTATTTTGATGAAAGCTCACAGTTCTGCACAAGGACAGAAACAGTTTACACATCAAAGCTGAGAATAAGATCCAGATTGTCTCCCCGGATTGGAATGAGACAGCCAAGGTAGAGGACAACCAGGAATCTTACCTGCACCCCGTGAATGAGAATAAATGAACCGATCTCTGTTTCCAATTACCAGTGCACTTTCCTCTAAAGGAAACAGGGTGTGACCAGGACTTGGGCTTGGCACTTGAAGGTTTGCTAAGTAGAAGGAAAATGAATTGATGACAAGCGGCCCTGTCTCAACTTTCAAAATCACCAAGTACCTGGGAGGTTTCTTCTCAAGTCAGGGTTCAAGGGTGACAGCTGACAAGACGAAACTACACCCCCGTGGGTGGACTGGGGAGTTTGCATCCTGAACAGTGTGCATGTGTTTGTGTGTGTGTAGAGCTGGCGATGTAACCCAAGGCCTTGCATGGCCAGGCAAGTGCTGTATGTGAACTTCACTGTAGCCACATCCTGAATTACCAAGGTTTTGCTGCTGTGGTCCTTCTGCACTGAGGTCCCCTCTGGAGAACCTGGCTCCTGATGTCTTTCAGTCCTGAGGGACACAATATCCCTGGAAATCTGCATTCTCATTCAACCCAAAGTTTGGTCAACAACATTTGTCCTCCTCCTCCCATGCTTCCTCTCTTGCTTATTCTTATCAATCACAGAGGTTCCTTGGGCACCTATTCTATCCCACTCTCTGCTCTCAGTCCATGGGCTAAGAAGTCAATGAGACAGACACATAGTGGAAAGACAGGGTCCCCTGTGACCCTGGTTACCGTCATAACCCTAATGGCGGAGGTCGCTCAGGGATGCTGAGCTCTGCAGCCCAATGACCGTGGCTCACAGCAGGCGTTGAAGTCTGTCTAACAAGAGAAGTCACCTTTCTGCTCCAACTACTTCGTGTCCATTCATCTCGGTGAGCTTATTAAATGATTACTTTGTGCACCAACGACTTGTACTTGGCTATCAGCCTTTCTTTTCTGCTCTGTGAAAACCAGTCCACTTCCTCAACTTGGTTTTAAGCCACCTGCAGGGAGAAACTGCAGCCTCCTGCTCCTATGTCTAGAAGCACAGCCCTGGGGACAGGGGCGCTTCTCAAATGCTCATCCATAGGCGGATACATGATGTGGGTGTGAGAAAGAAGAGAAAAGGAAATACTTGCACTGAAAAGAAGAAAGGTAACATCAAGGGCTGGGGTGTAGCTCAGCACTAGAGCTCTTGTCTGGCATGCCCGAGGCCCTGGGTTTGGTCCCCACCACCACAAGAAACAAATAAAAAAACCCAATAAAAACCAAAACAGAAACAAAAACAACAGAAACCCAGCACCAGGGACAGTGTCTGCATTGCCATCTCCTGTCTTGTCAAAGAGGGTGGTTATAGTATTCTCCACCATGGGCTACTGGAGTGAAGCCAGAGACAGCCTGGTGTGGCATGTGGCACACAGCATGCTCTCACAGGGTGCCACCTCATGTCACTACCGCCAGGACTCAAGTGCTGGGCTGGGTGGTCAAGCAGTGGGGATGCAGGCGCTGGAGCCAGTCATCTTGGGTTCACACGTAGGCTCCACCAATGTCTAGCTACGAAGGGGAGCCACTCAACCTCTTAGGGCTCTTCTCCCCAGGTGCTGGTAATGAACGTGTGACAGACCCTAGACAAACATTCATGGTGCTCTGCAAAGAGCCAGGCATTTGCCATCATGGGCCTGAGCTCCATGCTCGGAATGCAGAGAGGATAAGGAGACAGTCCCTGCCCCCTCTCACCCTGGAAAAGTACAGTTCCTAACGCATATCAGCACTATCGATCCATACAGCCACATCCCCGGCTAACTGCAAGAGTGGCTGGCAGGACAGTCACTGCCACGTTCCTTCTGTTCTTCAACCATGTCAACAACCCTGTGAGGCAGATGGAATGATCCCATGTGTAGATGAGACAGCGGAGCACTTTGGTGACTTAGGGATCTGGAAGCTCTTTTGATTTCGAGGGTGTAAGACTTTTCCATCCACAATCCTGCTTCCCAAGCCCCATGAAAAGATAAATTTCAGGTTCATGGATCTATGGGGTTTCTGAAATAGCCATTGCCCAAGAGTACCAATACATCAGAGGCTGGATGGCTAAAAACAACAGACAATATGTATCAGTAGTTCTCAAATCCGAGCCTAATGTATCTCCTGAAGGGCTTGAAAAGACCCCATCAGTGTGTGGCTTCCTCAGCGTTTCTTTCTCAATAGGGCTAACATGGCACAGGACAAGGACTCGAGGGCCAGAAAGAAGCAAGGAGGACTGGGAAAGGCCTCTCATATTTTGAACATTCCAGAAATTCTTCACCTCTCTTTTGATAATTGCCTAATAAAGGTATCCATATGTTAGTCTGGTAGCAGAACCAGTTTTATTGCAAAACAGAGAGAAGAAAATCAGAACCCTGTAAAGTAAGAAAAAGAACTAAAACAGAAAACACATGTTGACCTGTTTCCCTTCCTCACACTTTTTATTTGCACAGTCTGTGTCATTCTGAATTCCAGCTCGCACCTGAAGACGCCAAGCCAGGTCTTGAGAAGGAAATTAGAGACCTCACAAGATCCCCAGCCAAATGGAAAGCTAGAAGCACAGCAGTGTCCTCTGATAGTGAAAGCTGCCTTTTCTCAGTACCAAGTTCAATTTGTTTTTAAGTTTTTAAAATTGTCAGGCAGGTTTTCAAGACAATCTGCTCAACTGTAAAAGAGCTCAGGAGACGGACTTTATAAGAACTGTTTCTACACCTTCCACCTTTATAACCTGCGAGGCTAATGGAGAAAGACAAGATGGCAGGTGGATTCTGAGCACACCTTCTGGATTCACGACTCACCACAAAGGAGAGTGAAGGAAAATATAGCCCCGATGATTGCTGATAGAACTGAGGTGGTTATACAAACCAGAAAGATGCTTATAGTGAGTTGTGGAAAGGAGAACATTATACTTTTGTTATCTGTCAGTCAGGCTGTACATAATCATCAACATTTCTCAAAAAGGCATTAGGATGAATCTCGCTGCAGAAATAGGATTAATTAATCCAACTGCTTCAGTATAGAAGTGGCAGGAAGAGGGGTGAATGGTGCTGTATGGAGTTTCCAGCCTTCTCAAGAGACTGTGTGAGGTTCTCAGAGCTTTAAATCAAGCAGTGCCCTGCAGGCAGGAAATCCAAATTGGGTGGATGAAGAGGGGAGGCAGCAGCCCTAGCCTGCTCACTGGCTATGTAATTACAACTTTGCCTCAAGACCCTGTTTCCATTTCCCTTTTAAGAAGGACTTGGTCTTTTTTGGGGGGGCGGGTACTGGAGATCGAACTCAGGACCTTGTGGGTGCGAGGCAGGCGGCAGAACCACGGAGCTAAATCCCCGGCCCAGGACTTGGGTTTTTAATGATTCACTTTCTAGTTACTTCCTACCCTGGGTCATTTCAACACATGTCTTCTTCATGGATCTATTTCTGGGAAAGATAAAATGTCCTATTTCGCTCACTGAGGAGCCAACTGAACATCCCTAGGGTTGGCTGGGGTCTTTGAGTTGAGAGGTCTCCCTATCTTCCCTGGTTGGTTCTCACACAGCAGCCATCTTAGGCCTCTCTGAGGAGAACCTGCCACAGACATGGAAAGAAGCACGAGCGACCTTTGGATAGTGAAGGCGCCACTGAGCTGAAGAAATCCTGAGAGCTGGCGAGACACTTAGTCTAGTCCCAAAGAACCCACAGGATGATCGACAACCTAGGCCAAAAGGGCACCATGACCCAAAAGCCCAAACTTCAATGTAAACTGGAGAATCGGACAGGTCTTAGGAGTCTTCCAGTCCATGGATACATTTTAGTAGAGGAAACCTGTGGATCCTTTGTGTCATGTATAGTTGTGTATATTTGTGGACTCTCCTGAAAATGAGAATACAGACAATCAAAAGGTTTTCAAAAGGCTACTTGATCTGACGAAACTAGAGAAGTACAAGGCTAGCCTCACAGAGAAACTGAGGCAGAGTCAGTACTCCCTGCCTGCACTGCAGCCTTGTTTCTCCTACATTCTCAGCACCCATCAGAGTCCTTGGAGAGGTCTCCTACAGAGAGCTCAGAAAAAGCTGCATACGTGATTCCACTCTGAAGTCTTCAAGTCCAGCAGGGTATTCAAGGTTGTGAGGAGGTCTACAGCGAAGAAATCTGTTGGATGGCACTGAACCCCATATTTAATGAACCCCTGGGATCCTGTTTCCCAGGAACATCTATTGACTTCCTGAAGAACTGAGGCACCAGTCTCCTGAAATCCTTTCTGTCATCAATTCTTTGTGATTAAAGAGCATGAAAGAATCTTTTGGGAATGTAAATAATTAGCTGAGGAAAAACACATTATTATCCATTTCTATCCCAGCAGATATTAGTCTGTGGCTGGGAGCGGAGCCCGTGAGGGAGGCTGGAATTCTGTAGAGGGGTAAGAGCGTAGGGTCTTCTCCTCAGGGAAGGCTCCGTGCCTGCCCTATCTAAGGTTGCCTCACCCTCAAGCTTATGACCCTAGCGTTTCTTTCAGAACACTTATCAAGATTTGCTGAGGTCCTGTTTATTAATTGGTTGACATAGACTCTGTCTGCTCATTGGGATGTGATGTCCATGGAACCGAGAACTTGTATTCCCTGAGCACTGCTGGAGCCACCACACCCACAGCAGCTCTGCCTACAGGAAGTGTGTTAGTGAGTGGACAAAGAAACGGTTTGCTCATCCCTGTATTCCCAGTGGCCATCATGGGTGCTCCAAAGAGGTTTGCTGAATGCATGAATGCGGAGAGGTGGTCTGCATTTTGTTTTTTATGCCTACCCCTTGTTTGTGGGTATTGCGAGAAGTAAGGGATATTCAGGTCCTTTGGAGATTGTCATGAATCAAGATTCATTCCTCAGTGACAAGTAACAGAGAAGAATGTTTGTTTCAGATTGTAATGAATGAATCAGGAAAAGATCTTCAAAATGTTGAAAGGTAGGATTAGAACTTAAAGGAATCTTTAACGGTTTAGAAAGGAGGAGTCATTCAAAACAGAAAGATGTCTGAAACAGGCAGAAATGGGCTCCGGTTGGCAGAGACAAGCACTACAGCAACATAGCTACGGGCCCTGGGCAAGCAAGAAAGCACAAGACATGGAAACCTGAGGCAGGCGTAGGCGGAGAATTATTATGAGATGAAAGCCCGGAGAGTCATCTTTCCACAAAACTTGGCATTGCTGAGGTTTTAATTAGAGTGGGAACTCAGATTTCATCCTTCTATTTTAAGACTCATTTTGGAGTAGCTGGAAAGGTTCCAGCAAGGAGTAAAATCAAATGATTAACTGGGTGGAAAATGAAGTTAAGATGTAGCTCAAGAGAGAGGGCTGAGCGAGGGGGGACTCGGTTACCAGCACAGGTAGAAGAAGGGCTCGAGCTACACTCAGAGCATTTCTATGTAAATATCTGGAAGAAGTTCTTGATACAAGGGCAACACACTGACCCGGGCGCTGTGGGAAGCTGAGCAGTTCTACTCTGGAGCTCTCTAGACGTGGGATGACAACCATCTGCCTTGGAAGGCTCAGATGGAGGCAGGGGACCTGGCCTGAGGACCTCTGGGCTTTCCTTCCATCTTTGACTCTTCGGTCCGAGTCCTGGTCACCAAGCACACCCCTACCACAGTAATCCTCCATTCCCGGCACGAGACAGACCCCATACTGTCAAGATCCGAGTGGCTTCCCCCGGGAGGAGTTCGATTGTTCTCTCCTGAATGGGAAGGAAATGGAGAGTGTTGCTTCAGCTGCTTCCCCTCTCCTGCCCCCACAGAGAGAGGCCCGAGTGGGAGTTGTCCTGCTGGCCTCCCCAGTGTTGGGCTGGGCCTGCTTCTCCATCTTGTGTGGGACTGGGAGATGGGAACGAGTAGACAGTGGATTCCTCCAACAGTCATGGGATGTCAGAGCCGAAAACCCTTCCAGTGCTGGTCTAGACCCGGCTGGTCTAGACTCACTTGCTACTCAAAGGAGGATACGGAGAACTGGGAAGACTGCACTGGTTTCTCCAGGCATACATCTGCTTCTTCCTGCGTGGGACTAAAGCCTAGTCCTTCTGGCTCCTTATCCCCCACTGTCTCCTTGCTATCTGTGTTTGTACGCCAGTCGCGAAGGACATTTTTAATGTAGATAGAGAAGTCAAAATCTCATCTTCAGCAGCTGGACTGCAGGTGAAGCAGTGAGGAAGGAAGAGCAGAAACCCTAAGGAGGAGAGTTATGGCAGCATTTTATTCAGCATGAGACAGAGGGCGGAGGTCACCACCTGACAGCAGGTCATTTTGCCCACGTGTGAGGCAGGCATTTGGGCTAGGAATGTTTAAAAACTTATACCAACTGCAATATGTTAGGATTCTACGATTTGAAATTTTAGTTACAAAAATAACAATGGGTAGAAGTTTAACTGCTGCTCTACAGGAGCAAGTGTTTTTAGAGATCGTTTGCGATGCAACTGGGTGGTCTCAGTGCTTCTGAGACCCTATTCTTTTATTTGTAGTTTCATTTGATTTATTTTTATTAAGTTTATTGGTACAGTGAGGTGTACATAATGATCACATTCATCACAGGGAATTTACATTTGTACATGATATATCTTGATTCCTCCTTTTTTTCCCATTCCCCTCCCCTCCCTTCTACCCTCTTCCCCTCTTTATATATAAAGCTTTACTTCCATCTTATCCTTCTCTTCTTATTTGTAGATTTAAAAGTAGTTTATCAATTTAATATTCACTAGATGCAGGGCTTTGGGGTGGGCAGGGTGGGCAGGGTGCTGGTTCAGGGAATTCTCGACCCTGTTCTTCCGTGTTGCCCTTTTTGAGCTTTAGATCAGTAGCCGGATGACCCCTGAGAATTGTCTTCTGAGTGCTTTTTGATGCCTCAGTCTCTAAAATCAAAGTCAGCCTCTGTCACTGAGTTAAGTCAAGCCAACCAAGGTCTGTCCTCTTCGGGACTCGCACGTGTGTACACTGTTGTCTTCCCGCTTACCCTCAAGTCTCAAAACCATCTCCACCTACTTCCTACTCTTTTATTCATGGAGGTATTACAGCACTTCACGTCTGCCATTAGAATAGGTCTCAGGCCCCTTTCTTACTTCCCATTCTTACTCTTTCTGCATAATTCCAGCCAGTCATGACCCTCCTTGCAGCCTTTTCCAAAACTTCAAGTGAAGGGGGCTGTGATACAGGATGGCCCTTGAAGGAGTCAAGAGACTAGATAAGTAGGAAATAATGGGGAAGCAGACTGTGGAGTGGATTAACTTAGGAGAAGTATGATGTTCTGATTCTTCAGAGCCTTCAGGCGGAGCATGGAATGTGGAAAGAAGCCACACCATTTCATACAGCCATTGGAAACAGGTGGGTCCCAGGAGACGGAAAAAGCTAGAGGCATCACTGTCTCATTTAGCTCGAAGACCAAGCCTATAAGATGGACACCATTATCACCCTGGCTTTCCTGCTGAAAACACTGAACCTGAGAAAAGTTTATCCATTTATCTCCAGGTCGTCCACCTATGAAGTGACCAAGTCAGGATTCAAACTCAATGGTTTTGCTGAGCACCCAATTGTTCTACTATATTGCTTTTCAAATTGAGCAGAGACTTCCCGCTGGGGCAGAAGTCAATGAGAAGAGCATTTTCTAAGGTTAACTTAGCATGCAACAATGTGAAATAAATCCCAGGGGACTTCCTAACTCATTTACTTGATAGGGTAGCATAATGGACAATACCAAAAGGGATAGATTTTTCTTCACATTTTTCCACAGTGACTTCCCACATTAGTTTACCTGGCCTGATAAACAGGGTGAAGTGAAAAGGAACACTTTGCATTCTGAAAAGACCACTACCTCCAGCTCTTATTATTTTTCTGCTCCTTTCTGAGCTCTGCTGATCCTAATAGTGATCTCTTAAGGCACAGAGAAGTTTATTCATTGTTTCTGTCTCGCTCAACACTATTCAACGAAGAAAGGAAGGGGCAGATGAGGATAAAGATATTTTCTTGAGCAGTTTTATTTTCTCTACACATCTGGCTAATGGATAGGGTGTGAAATTGCTCAAGAAACACAGCCGCCAGGAGCTTTTTTTAATGTTTTCATGCCCAAGTTGATCTAAAGCCTGGAGCAGGGCCAGCCTTATATGCAGGCAGAATGATAATAATAAATGTGGACTATTGTATGCCTCTCAACTATTTCATGCCTCTCACTCTACTAACTACTACAAGGCATATCCTTCAGGAGCCAGGAAGGAGGTGTGATTTCCATGTGTGATAGCATGAGAAATGGTCAGAGACCATACCACTCATTAAATGATGCTGACAGGGTTGTTATCTGGATGTGGCTGACACTGGATCAAACTCTAATTTTGTAGAGCCTTAATGTTAAGTACTTAAGAGATACAATTTAAGGAGCTCAGGGATGTTTAGTCTGGTAAGGAATCTTGATCATTGCCCAATATTCATTCTCTCTGTTTTGGTAATAACAGAAACCCTACTTTTCAGCTAATTTCCCAGCCTCCCTTGCAGCTATGTGTTGCCATGTGCTCAAGTTCTAGGCAACAGAATATAAGTGAAAGTGTCACATGACAACTTCTGGAATCTTTTCTTAAAAGACTGCCAGAATGCATCATTTTTTAAAACTTCTTGTGGACTGGAGCATGAGTGTAATGCTGAATCTCCAGTAGTTATCTTGGGTAATGTAGAGGAAGAACTCCAGGCAAAGATGGTAAAATAGAAAGCTAGAAGGAGATAGATCCTTGAAGATTTTGAATCAGAGCTGCTCTACAGATCAGATAGTCAGCAGCCACAACTATCTTGATACTACTACATGAGAGAAACAGGATTTCATCTTGATTAAACCACTGTAATCCTGGAACTCTTTTACGCACAAAGTATTTTCAGACTAGGTTGTTTTGGAGTGAACAAAGCAATAGATTGCTAAATCCTTCTGGTGCCTCAAATGTCTCCATTACTGCTTTGCCCAGTCAGATCAGGATATATTTATACAGAGATTTTGGGCAGGAAGGTAACAGGTCATCCAGGGTACATAAATGGACCAAGAGAGGTGAAACACAGGCAATCCTATGTCCAACCTTTGTGCAGCTGTAGGGTTTGAGGGGTCAGGAAGGAAGGGGAGGAGCAGAGTTAGGTCCACCTTGCTCTTGACACTGTGGAGAGAAGAAGTCCAATTTGTAATTTTCCCACTTCACAGTTTTGCCAGGGGATGTTCTTTTCTAGGAAATTCATCATAGATTTATGATTACACAGAGCAAAAGTTCAGGTTACATCAGTATTGGATTAACAGTTCTGATGATACCTTTGTATCAGCAAAGCTAGATTGAAACAGAAGTAGGGTCAGACAAAACATTCTCCCAGCAGTCCCTCAACTTCACAGGCAAAAAGGGCAGTGCCCTCCCTGAGCACTCATTCATTGATTTGCTCCCACATAAATTCATTCAACATATTTATTTACTGTCTACTATGTGTCAGGCATACTTTTGAACTTATTAAATATTAAGGAAAGAGAAAGTGACAAGTAGTTTCTAACCTAGATAGTCTTCTTGCAGAGCAAAGCTGCAAGTTAATTTAAAAACTACTCACTTTAAAAAGCAAGCAAGACTATTAGTTCCATGGCATCCTGAAGGCACTGGCCTAAGGGCTGTGTTAATGGACAATGGATAGGTAAATCAAAGCTGAGCCCTGCTGGGATTTATGACCCTGGAGGAGATGAGCTAATCCGCAGATAACTTTACACAAGGCAGAGTAAGGTACAGGTGTACATGGGGAAGGGTCAGAGGAGGAGCTCTAGGGAGTCACACATGAGGTGTGATTTCCCACGGTACAGTTCTCCATTGCAGATCAGGGGAAGCAGTAGAGTGTTTTGTCCCTCATCCTGGAGGAGTTTCAGGGCAGAGAAGAGATTACCTTCTCAGCAGAGGGATTTTATGAGTTCAAAGTCTTTCCCAATCCTTAAATGGTGATTCTTCTCCCTCTATTCTTAACATAATCTCTTATCCCTTGGGCTACTGGGGGGTTCTAAGTCTTGTCATGTTATAGCCCTCGGCTAATGTGAATTCCAAATGTGGGGAGACCGTCAAGGAGTCCAAGTTCATGGATTCGCTTTTCTTCTCGTCCAGCAGTGTAGACAGAAGATGAGTTCCCGAAAGGAAGTGGTCACCCATGTCAAATGTGAGCTCACAAGATGAAGTCTTACAAAGCATTTAATTAAAGTGATGGATTCTTCTCAACTGAAAAAAATCCACCCAGTGTTTTACAGGTGCAAATTTTCACATGGTCAGTTCTGTAATGCATGCTTTTTGAGGGCTTTTGTATTAGTTCTTTGCTTCTCATTTTTTTCTTTATTAATTTTGTGCTTTCCTTACCCAGTTTTCTCATTCGCTGCTCAAAGCTATAAAAATCTCCTGACTTTTACACAACTCTCCTAGAAAGTGCTCCATGAAAGAGTAAGAAAGTAGCACAAAGAGCTAAGTGAACTATTTTGGATGTGACAGGGACCATACTTGCCTTTCAGTACTGCTCTCCGACTTCCTTTGGGAAGCTCGTCGCTCTGCTGGTGACACAATGGAGACATGCCTTCCACACCATGCTCCATCCTGAGACCAGTGGGCTCCTGATGGCCCAGGGACTACATTAGACCTGATAAAATGCTGCTTTTCTGAGACACTTAATCTCCATTTCACCCTCTATTTGAAAGCTGAGGCTGTCTGTCATCTAATTCCCTGTATTGGCAAATGCAGGTAAAGGACGCTTTTGCTTTTCCTTCTTTCCAACTCACTTGGCACACTTAAAGAAGTGCTCTTGATATATTTAATTTTCTCAATATTTACATGCTGTTTACCAATATAATATCTTTCCATCTATACATCTAGTTTTGATCCATTCTTTCCCATTCTAGTAACACTCCAATCATACCTGAGGTAGATTTTTAGAAAGGTCTTGAGTCATTTCTCCTAAACATCTGTTAATTAGAGCCAGGATTTGGGATCTAGGGGTACAGAATCCCAGAGGTTCAGTCTTAAAACAGGCTTCAGAGGATCATGTTATAGTAGTAGGTTAGTCTGATGGTTAATAGACAGGCAGGAGAAGAGTTTTGGACAATTAGGAAGACTGCTGGTGAGAAAATAAGCAAATGTCCAAACACTCTAATGCTGAGTGAGTCACAGATTTACATATGCAATTCATCAATGGTTCCACATAGCTAGTCTATCTTTTCTGGTCTAAGAAGTCTTCCGGGTGGACCAGCTGCTCCCCAGTAGGCATGGAGCTCCTGAATGAAATTGTTTCAACACCTATGACTATGCATTCAGTCTTCAAGAATCTGAGATCACTACTATCCCTTCTATAGAGCTGTTCAGTATTTCTCAAACAAATAATGTGGTAAGTACTGTTTTTTCTGTTATTTTCTATTTTGTTTATTTATACAGCATGGGTAATGCACTTGCAGAAAGTCAGCATGCCTAGAAGCTTGAGATCAAGGTACCAACATATAAGGCCATGGAGGTTTTACTGTTTCCTTTTCTTGACACTTTGAGAGTTGTGGATCTTCTCAGGATAACAAATTTATAGTGCACCTGGAATGTCCCAGTGGGTGTAGGAGAAGAGGAACAATGAGTCCCAGCTCACACAACTCTAGTGACTTCCTATGGTTAGCTGAGATAAGAAAAGGAAAGACCAAAAGCACAAACAGAACTGAATTCCTCACCACAAGGAATCCAAAGCTAGTGGCCATAACAGTGAGTGCACTACAGGGCCTGCTAGAGAGGAGGCTAAGAAAACAAAGTGGAAGGAGAAGATGAGAGACTGATGAGGTAAATATTCCAACAGCTGGGAAAGAAAGGCAGCTTGGGGAATGTAGTGTACATGTCTCCTATTAGGGGAGCTCAGTGACAGCAATCTCTCCCTTCCTCGCTCTCCCTGAGTACTGGCCTCCTCCACCTGTACCTTTCTGGATAATGCTAAGCACCTAAGACAGGTTCAGTTCAGCATTGCCCTCCGCACCTGCTAGCAGGCCTGCTATACAAAGATGCTCAATGCCTATCTACGAAACTACCAATCACATTATAGCTCTCAACCTTGCACATACGTGACAGTCAAACTAGATCAGGTTGGTCTTGTCAATGAGACCACTGGCAGCCTTTCTACAGGCTTGTGAGACCTTCCAGAATGTGCAGTGCTGTTCTTATGGTTGGGATTGACTCTCTCAGTTTGGAGATAACTAATGAAAAATATTACAAGTACACTTTAAACAAAGATGACTATTTTCCTCCTGACTAACCTCACCTATGGGAGAAAGAAAAATCTGGCCCAGAAAAGATGAGAGAGAGAGAGAGAGAAAGAGAGAGAGGGAGGAGCCGCTTGGGCTGGAATCTGTTGCAGAAATTGGGCCCTTGGAGATATTTGTGCAGCAAAATAACTTAAGGACATGGACCCTAAAAAGAAAGCAGCACCTGCCTTGCTGAGCAGTCTAGTCTGGAAAATGCTGGGTTAGCAACACATTGTACTCTCTGAAAACTTGTGACTTCAACGTGAAAAGAAGAGGTTTAAATTAAACCGGGTGTTTCTGAATCTCCCTCAGGGAGTCGGGTTTGGGGTTGAGTAGCTGAGAACTTTATTGGGATGCAGGGAGCCTTCTCAGAAATCCTGGAGCCCCACAGCCCTGGGCATTGCAAGTGTCCACGTGTGGCTGCATTTTTGCCTGTAGGGCCACTGTGGGCTTGAGCGTTCTTTTGCAGCCAAGCATGGCTAAGCCTGGAATGCTGGAGTTGGTCTGTGGCCTGGGGTTGTCTACATTGTGCTTTTGCAAACTGTTTTTTATGGGTTGTTGGTTTTTAGGAGTGGGAGTGAACCTTGTAAGGCTCAGCATTTCTTAGTTTTTTAAAAAAAATTTTATTTCTTTGGTTTTGTCTTGAATTTGGGAAGATAATCCCAAAAACACACGGTTAAGAGTAGGGAACATTTCCTTAGGCCTCAAGCTGAGGCCCTTGGTATTCAATCCAATTCAGGCAATGTTTAATTGAGCACTTTCTACGTGCACAGCACTGTCCTAGGTTCTGAGGTGATAAAGAGGAACATGATATCAGCTGTGGCCTGAAGAAGTTCACGAATGAGCACACATTTGACTCTTGTGCCAATAAGGCTGGGCAATGACCGTGTGCACTAGTGAAGAGACTCCTGGAGCGTGCAAAGGCAGATTCTTGCAAAAGGAATAAGAGGAGACGCTAAGGAAGGAGCAGACAGGCTGGCCCCGGAGGTGGCCCACATTTCCAGGTGAGGGAAGAGGAAGTGGAAGAGGGTACAGAGGATAAAAGAACACTTTGGGGAGGTTGCCGTCAAGGTTACTGAGTACCAGAGTGCTTGGGTTGGTGTCCTCGTTGTCACACTTAGAAGGTGAGTGTCCTTGGGCATATAACGCGCTTCTCTATGCCCCAGTGGCCACACTTGTGAAGTGGAAAAATAAACTGGTAATACATGTAAGTGCTTGGGAAGGTCATGCATATAATAGGAGCTCAGAAAGTGCTAGCTATTATTATTCTTCAGAATAAATGTTGTGCCAACCTATCTTTCTGGCTTATCTTGTGCTGCTGTCCACTAATACAGAACCCAAACAACTGGCTGGATGTCTCATGTGCTTGCAAACATTCTCCACATTTTGTGTTCCACTGAGTTAGCCTCTCTACGTGAATCTTTCCTCCTATCAAAATTCTACCTACTTCAGGTCTACCTCAAACATGGTTGCATTCCAGACAAATGTGAGCGCCTCCCTGCACTGCCCAGGTGTTGTGATAGCTGCTGGAAGCTCTCTTTTGGCAGCTTGCCATGAATCAAGCCTACCACCAACCTCCAGAAAAGGGGAAAAGGCACAGCAGGGGAAAGGGCAGATTCATCTTCCTGCTATTCCTAGATTTCCCTGAAAGATGACAGCAGCACAGAAGGAACAAGATAAACACTAACATCAGCGGGTCACCTGCATGTGCCAGTGTTTGACTTATTGGAGTCTGAAGGCCACTGCCACCTTTGAGAATAAGCCAGGACTTGGTGCTCTCTATGATGTTCCCAAGAACATTCTAGGCCAATCTGTTTAAGAATAGAAGAGGGCCTCATTTCTTCAATTTTGAAAATTGCTCATAGATGGTGCTAGGGAAATGACCTACCAGAGATGGAAGATTCCTCATCCAGGGGTCAACTGACTCAGGCGCTGACAGAGTCAGGCTGGTGCAGAGCCCCAAGTATTTCGCTAGGGACACAGTGGTGAGGAAGTGGCTCCTGTCTCCTGTTTGCCTACCAGTCTGGGAACCAATTGGTGTTCTCAGGCTCTCGTCTCCACGTCCCACTGTGCCAGAGTCGCCATGAGTGTGGTGCTTGGCAGAGAGATTCAGAGATGACCACAGGAGGCCTGAGCTGCTTTGCTGGGTCAGGGCTCCCCAGCCTGAGAGTCTTGGCTGGGAGTGTGGGGGAAGGGAAGGAAGGGAAAGGAAGGAAGGCCCCAGCCACCCACTGTGCCATTCTTGGGTTTTGATTAAAGAGGAAAATACTGGCTCTGACATCTTCAATTTGCAAGATCCAAATGCATTTTGACTTCTTAGAGGAATGAAGGGCTCAGGTTTCAGGGGAACGATCCTGCTTAGAACTTCTGACTCAAAACTTAAAGGCACCCAGCTTCGCTGTAGAGGAATGCACAGCACGTGGAATCTGCAAAGTGACATTGCTAGGGCTGAGAGCTGCACAACGACATGATGTCAGCCTTCAGGTGGGCGCTGGGCTGTTGAGCAATGCCACTGGGAAGAGAGAGGTCACCCACAGCAACCTGTCCAATGGTTCTAAGAATTTTATATCTTTAAAAATATTTAATATATTTCTTTATGTACTGGGACTCAGGCTTTCTGAACCCCTGTGCTTTTCCAGAAATTGCCCCTGAATCTCAGGTTCCAGTTGACAAATTCAAGTTATTTAAAAATATCCCACAGTGAAAATAGGATAAAACATTTCAGGTGGGAGAGGAGCTTCCAAGAAAGGTCCCCACCCATTTCATCGGCTCTTTCCCCAGTCGTCACCTACAGCCTCTTCCTTGAGGCCAAGACTGGGCTAGTTGAAAGCCTCCAGGGACAAGGTGAGCAGACTCAGGCAAGACGTCCGGTCTCCTCATCCTAGCAGGGAGGAGACACACATTCCGTTGTATTCCATGGTGCTGTACAGGACAGAGGCACCCTGCCGCTCTGTCCCCAACCTCTTGTCCCAGGACGAACCTAGCAGACAGCTCCGATGGGGAGCTGCTACTTCTCTCCCTGGCCCTAGGAGGAGATGAATCATGGACATGAGCAGAGAACAAGGAGTTGGCTAACCAGACCTGAAGAACTGAGGTCTCTCTAGGTGCTGGAACAAAGATTCCATGTCTGATGTGCTCACAGCAGCACCCAATGGGACATGGGCTCCCCGCTACTGGTAGTTTCCTTGATGCCTTTGCTCGCTATGCTCACTGCTCACATGTTTACTACAAATCCACCCTACACATAAAAAAACCTGCTGTCGTGGGACACGTGACCATCTTGGGGACACTGGGGGGAAGCTGCTTTGCTCTCTTTTGAGTGCCTAACACTGTCATTTGCTTTATTCGGTTTTTCCATTTCAAGAAAGAGGTGTGTATTTATGTGTGTTCTCTAATGTGGAAGGCAACGAGAGACGCTGCAGGGCGATGAAGTATAAGCAAGTGTGCGTCCAAGGCAGCGCTGAATGCTAACTTCAAATGAAGAACGTCTTCAGTTAGAGGAAGTCAGAGAAAATGCCTCGGGAGGGAAAAGGCATCAACTCTGACTGTGAGTACGTAATAATATTTTGTCAGGAGTCCTTCTCTTATTCCTATTCAACTACAGACTTTCAGCTAGCATTAATCTTCTAATCAGAAGGGAACAAATCTATTTATAATTGACATAAATGATAGTCCTATTTATAGTTCTCTTTGGCGTTCCATGTTTCTCCGCGGGAGATTTTCCCTGAAACAAAAGCCTACTTTTTGGAGCAACCAGCGGTGTTCCAGGGACAGCCTTCATCACTTCAGTTGCCCAGGAGCTGAATTTAATTAACCTCCTACCCCTGCTCCTGATCATGCATGCCTCCTGCTTTAGCCCTAGTCCTTCTGGTCCACAGAAGTCATGTTTGACCCAGAAAAGCAGTGGCCGTCCGTACACTCAGAGGAAGGCGAGTGGGTGCCACCGTGGCCACCCACTGTCATCTTCTGAAGACGTTCTAGCCCAGCTCTCCACTTCTCACAGCTCCACGCTCAAATCATCTCTAGAAACATGTGCTGGGCCTTGATTTTCTGAGAATTCTGTGACGACTCCACAGGTATTGCCCTATCCTATTCCCACAAAAGCTTCTTCTGGTAGGCAGGCAGGCACAAATGTACACATTTTACGAAGGAGAGAATTTCCCAGAGGTTCACAGCTCATGACCGACCGGCTCATTCCAGGCACTCTCAGCAGGGCGTGCAGGTGTCCCCAACCCAGAGCCAAAGCGCTTGCTGCTACTCAAAGTAGTATTTCTACCAGGAAAATAAACACAACTGCAAAGTGTCCAGGCACTCACAGTTGGATTTTTGCCTACTTCAGAACAAGCTGCTTTGAGGAATCCTGGGGCTGAAAGCAAAGGAACCAAAGATGGCCATGTTCTCTGTCTCTGGCCCTGTGTGCACCAGGGGGTGTGGAGGTTGGGTGTGAGGTGGAGCTCATGGCTCCAGGTAGAATTTGGATGCATCACTGAATTTGAGTTGGAAAGAATGGCCTCGAACTTCACAAGAGGAGGAATTTTTTTTTTTAAAAAAATGAATTTTCTATCAACTCAAGGTCAAACCAGCTTGTCCACACAGTATTTCTGGCCCCCTCAGGCTGCAGAGTGAGGGCCCAGGGAGACAGAGGGCATGAAGGTGATAAAGTCCACCTTATTTTTAGACCTCCATAGAAGACCTTACAAGACTGCGTATAAAGAGAGAATGAAAATGCTTGGTACTCATTGGAAATTCAGTAAACATGTTTGAAAATCTTCTATGTCCAGGAGGAAAAAAATACCATTTGATATATTATTATTTCCTTGAATGGTATGTAGGATGATCATTCCTACATATGAGTAAGGACCCCTTCCTTTTTTTCTTTGGTACCGGGGATTGAACTCGGGACCTTGCACTTGGGAGGCAGGCAGCGGAATCACTGAGCTAAATCCCCAGCAGGACTGCTTTCTTAAGCAGATAGAAGGACCTTGGGGCTTTTATATTTTTCCTTGGGACCATGGTAGGTACTCATTAATATTTATGTCTCTTTTGCTTATTTTAGCTTTTTCTTGGTTTCTAGTACTGCCTAGGTATACTGTCATCCATACAACACTGCTGAGTTTAATTACATTTCAATAGAGTAACATTTTTTCTCTTTGGTCAGTATTTTACAAGTGATCATTCCAATCAAAATTCATTAAGTTGGATCCATTAAGTTCGAAATTTGAGTCTATAACCTTCGGGCTCAGTGATAGCCTTTCTGCTGATGCACACAGGAATGAGAGCTCCTTTCTAGGTACTCAGAAACTTTCGAAATAGATGGTTTTGAAGGTAGCAGGCAGAGCCCTTTGCATTTTTATTTGTCTGCAGGTATTTGTGCTCTACCTGGCTCATTTCACTGCTCCTGTGGGGCCCAGGAATGGATCAAGTCCTGGAAATCTAACACACGCTGAGTGTCCTGAAGGATCTGCAGATGCTCCTTGTGAGGTACGCAGTGGTTTTAATCTGGAGATCACAGCCAGCTTCCAACAAGAAGTATGGTATTCTGTTTACCTGAATCCCCTCAGTAGTTTCCTTGAGCTACAGCATTTCTCACTCTCGATTTGAAAAAGGCTGAAAAGTCCACCGGGGCTTCCAACTCAGCCATGTCTACATTTCAAATGAGTTACTGCTTTCTTATGGACGCACACCACTGATGTGGGCCTGCAAGTCCAGGGAGAAATGGATACCTTAGTGAATTCCACACAGGCATTCGCTCTGCTGTATGCAGGGAGTGAGGGGATCTTACAGAGATGAATAACACAGCCCTCACCTTCACAGCGCTTACGGTTAAGCAGATGGTATGAGGCACGAACACTCACCAAACAAACACCAAATAGAACAGATCAGAAGTGCTTTAAGAACCTATTATTGCTTTCTTCTCTCTGAGGAGAGAGTTGACATCTGGTAGAAGATTTTACAGAGGAGGTGACATTTGAGAGAGCAGGAGGGAAGTCCAAGGAAACACAACATGCGGTAATAAGTCATCTCGGATGAATGTTGGAGTACGCAAGGAGCATTTGTCACCTTGCAGTAAACTGAGTCAGTGACTTGATGCATAAAGCAAGTGACCTAAGGCAGTGAGGTGGGCCAGGGTAAGTAAGGCAGTGGGGAGCGGTGGGGGTTTTGGTACAGCAGAAAGCATGTGCCAGTATGAAGCAAAAAGTCATTTAGCAAATATTGGCAGATGGCTCAAATTTTTATAAAAAACACTCTATTTGCCAAACAAAATACTTAGAAAGACTGGATATGACTTACAGGCTGCCAGGCTGTGAGCTCTGCTGTATGGAAATGTTAGGAAATGCAATCGGAAAGTCAGCTAGAGACTTCCATTATATCCCTTGCTGTCAAATGGAGGAGTTTCTACGCAATTTATTCAGCCATGGATGGTGACTGGCTGCTCTTTAGAAGAGCAATTAAGTGATGAGAGCTGTGTTTGAGAAAGAGCAATCTCACGGGTGGGATGGCTGGTGCTAAGCAAGACTGGGCAGAGCGAGCGCTGCAGAGGCTGTTTTGGTGAGTGAGGGGCAGGACCTCGATACTGGGGGGACTGGAAGGAGGGACATGTGTGTAATCTTCCCGTGAATGGGTTACAGCTGTTTGGGATCTTGATGCAAACAAACTAAGATGCTGCAGCTTGCTCTGTCTAAGGAGTTGGGTTTGCTGGTCTCGACTGTCCCAGACACTTGGAGTGATTGCAGAAACTGTCTACAGCCTTGGCTGGGAACCTGGTCTTTGCTGTTTGTAAGGTCACTAGCTAAAAACTCCACTTGCTCTTGAAGAAATATCCGTTTGATGATCTCTAAATTCTTGAATACTTGTTTTTTCAGATCTGGGTTCTTCCTTCACAGGAAGGATTTGATTATCTTTTATATTCTAGTTGAGTTGAACCCTTGATGTGTTAGAGGAAAGCTATAGAATTCTGCAATTTGTATCTTATTCATCAGCTAGCAGTGACGAACCTAGTGTGTGGGTGAGGCAGAATATCTGGTTTACTTTAATATAAGCGCTAAATTTATCAAGTTATTTAGCAGTAGAGTTCTGGGTAAATCCAAGATTCTCTACCTGTCCAATTCAAAGCCCTCCTTTTTTCCTGGTGCCATCTCAAAGCACAGAAGTCACAAGCTGTCTGGTGCTCACATTCAGCTGCTCTGCTGTAGGATAATGTCCTGGAGAAGCCCATCCTGCAGTTACCTGCTCCTTCATGAATGGGCTCAGGTGGGAGAGCCTCTCCTGTTCTAGAATGGGTCTAGTGAAGACTGGAAACCAGCAATGTATCTTTGCAAAGCAGTTTTAAAATTATCCTTCACTTCCCAATTGGTGACAAAATATACTTTTCTTATCTTGAAACCATTTATTTTAAATCCAGTAGAAACCCAAATGGAGCTAATCAACACAGACACTTAAGAAATCATAACAGAGCTTGGCTGAGTATGACACAGGAAGACATAAGAAGCAACACGAAATGAGTAAAACACATTGGTCCACTTCATGCAATTGGAAATCAATCCATCTATCTATCTATCTATCTATCTATCTATCTATCTATCTATCTATCATCTATCTGTCATCTATCTATCTGAAGCAATCTTCCTTGTCCATTCTTGAAAAATGTGGTTATTGAAAAAGAAATTGGCAAGACCTAGCGGAGTAGAGCTGAGTTTCTGGCTTCAGTGAAGGGTTTGGAAATTGCAGCCACAGCAATTAGGAGTTCCAATTTCCGGTTCACAAAAAGTCAGGCCATGGAGTTATCCTTGGAGCCGTTCTCTGTCCGAGGAGGACAGGTTCCACAACTTGAGGGAACTGGGGGAAAATTACCCTATAGTGTTAATGGCCACAAGCAGGTTGGGCCCCGACTTTATTGTTCAAATCTTCAGCATGTCCACTGAACTCTATTTTCCATTGTCTCTTTTATTGTATCAGTGTTACCAATTGATCTCTGGAGCAAGGCTTCTCAGACTCTAACGTGTATACAAATCCTCTGGTATCTAGTTAAAACACAAGTTTTTTTTAAATTGTTTTGGAGTCTGGGAGCCTGATTCTGCATTTCTAGTAAGCTCACAGGCTGCTGAGTAGTGAGGTCTAGCTCCATCTTCACCCACTGTGCAACCTTGACACGTGCCTCTTAGAATGTTTGTCAATCAAACGAAATTCGCTCATTAGAAACAAGAGACTGTTTCTTGCCATGAAGTACTCTCTCTAATCATCAGTCAAATCTGGTTTCTTCTGAGTGAAATCCTTCTTCCTTCTTTAAGATTGCTGTTGTTTTTTACCTGGTGGTAGTGGTGATGGTGGGATCAAAATCATTTACATTGAAGCCAATTATCCACTGAATAACTTTAAGACTGAGTGGCAGTGCCTACTTCAGAATAACCCAGAAGTGAGTCTTCCCAGGTCTTTAGCTTACACCTCCCGGTGCTTATGTGGAGTTACTGAACTCTTGTCTGGCTTATTTGGTAAGGGAGATTTCCATAACTGTATGCAAAGCACTAATAATCTCCTAAAATGCCAGCCAGACTTATGGCCTTTTAGAAAGCTTATTCATAGGACTTACGACACAAGGACTGTCTATCCTAAAGGAAATCTGAAAGGATACGTACTGTATGAGTGTGTCATTGATCATCTCAGAATTTATGGCCAAATATCTGTTCCATACTGGGAGGCAAGAATCAACAGAGAGGAAGGAAGGAATTTTTGGAAAGCCAGAATCATCTCTACACCAAAATTGAGAGAGTGGAATTATGAGGTGGACACATTTAACTGGAAGTTGCATCTATACCGAAAACATAGTCTTCCCTTTAACAAGGAGCATTTGCCATGCTCCACAAACTCAGTGAAATGGTTGGATCCATAGGAAGGAACATGCTGAAAAGCTTTCAAGTTGATCCTGTTTTTTCACTCAATAGCCATTGATTGAGGGTGTCCAGCCAAAAACAATGAGACAAAGAGCCAACAATAGTCTTTCCCCTTGACCATACTAGATAAAGTTGCCGCTGAAATGTGTTATATGTTTCAGGAATAACAAAGCATCCATATGGAACAAATATTTGGCAGTGTGGCAGCTGATGAAACCAGAAAAAATTAGACAAATTATCAATCGCTTGCTCCCAAATTACCCTAAAAAGAAATTAGATCCTTTTTCAGTAGCTTTGCCTTCAAATTTCTTCATTCCATGAGTCACCACTACCTTCTGCCAAACTAAATATGTCCATGAACGGCTGGAAACTTTAATGGAAAGAAACATAAAACTCAAAATACGTAGGAAAATTTAAGCTTCTTCATGGAAGACCTTCATGGAAGACTAGCAAGTCAGGAATGTGTGGAGACAGAATGCATAGACAATACCTTTTGTTTCGGGTAGCTTCTCATTTTAGCAGGCAATGCAAAATACGTGAACTAATCAACCAGCTGCCATGACTTCAAATTAAAATCAGCTCTACAGAGAAATTAGCTCTTTTCTCTTTTTAAGCCTCCAACATATCCAAATTTATGAAAATGCTAGAGTTTATTAGGAGTCATGGTCCTACATTCAGGTTGACTGGATTTTGTATAAAGAGGCTTAATGATGTTATCCAATGGTGATAGAAATTGGGAAAAACCTTTTATGAATGGTTAAGGAGTTGAATTTTCAAAGATTATTCTGACACATTACAGCATCAGGAAGTGGACATACTGGTTCCCTCTGAGTGTGTGGATGGCAGTCACCAGTACTGCCTCTACATGTGTTTCTCAAGGTTGACTTTGAAATAAATGCCTGGCCGTCCAAAGGGCACTGGACTGAGGGTGATGACTGAATTGTAGTCTTGGCTTTGCTCAGCAGTATGCTTTGTGACTTCATGCACGTAAAGATCTTTCTGGCCCATAGCTCCCTCAATCGGATAGCTTTACGTGGTTCTTTCTAGCTCTGTAATTCTTCAATTCTGCTCTGGCAAATAGAAACCACTCATGTTGTCCTCTTGGGGCTGGTGCTGGAGCTCAGGACATCTTTGCCAGGACATCCCATCTCTTGTATACCTTGCTCATCACTGATCCTTGTAAGTAACTCAGTGGGCTAGAGAGAGAGAGAGGCTGAGCAGAGGTTCTCTTTTCAAACTGTACGGCTAGGTGGAACCAGCTAGTGAGGGGCTGGCAGGCTTTGAAGATTCCTCACTGACTGGAGTCAGCTCTCTCTTGAGCTATGTGTTTTCAGTGGGACATCCAAGCAGGGATCCTAAGAGATGCCTACCCCAGGGGATTGTAGACTTTTACCTCCTATTCCTTCCATCTTAGATCAATAAAAATGGCAGTAACAAAATGAAAAGTCATGGGGTTGGTTTTTGGGACTAAAAGAAGGAATTCTCTTTCAGGATAACTTTTTTAGTAACAAATCAAGGAATTTTATTAAGTGCCTAACACCAGAGGCTGTGCGGGACAGAAAATAACCTGCTAAAAATCAGTTGCTGTGTTTCCGAATGAGCTCTAAACAAAATCGAATGAAAGTCACAATTGCAGTAACAAGATTTCACCGTGTGGTTCAAAAGTGTCCTTACTATGTTAAATCTGTCTCTGGGAGTCACAGGATGTGAACCTTCTAAGATGAAAGAATGACTTGTTCATTGATCCACATTATGATCAAACTCACACTTTATTCCATCAAAGGTGTGGGCAAACAAAAAATTCTGATTCAGACTGATCCGGATGAAGTTTAGATGGGCAATTTAGAATGCAAAGACTCTTTTCTGAGTACTACTAGGCTCCCTCTGCTGAACACTGGACATTTTTTTAGACTAAACAGAAATCACCAATAGCTGACATGGGAGAATGGAAATCTTTTGCTCATGTGGAATACCTCAGCGACTAACTAACCATCTCTTGGGGAACAAACTCTCTAAGCAAGTGCCCTGTGGTAAAGTGATAGGCCCCATCTCTTTTCTGCTTCTTCCAACGAGAGGAAATAAAGAGTAATACCGAGTGAACGTTCTCAATGTCTGTTCATTAACTTTTGGGAAGTCTAAGTGTAAAGCGCTATGATGCTAGAAGATATCAACACACTATTTTTTAAATCAAGAAGTTTGAGAAAATCCACTGCAAGGTTAGCTGTCCTAGATTATGATTGCATGAGGCCTTATAGAATTTGAACCACTGAACTAATTTGTGAGCCATAACAAGGGAGACAGGGCAAAATATTCAATTTAATGTATTATTAGTAACATATTTGGAGAGTCCTTTCAGTTTCCAGAGCCATTCTAGAGTTGAGTCTCAGGACAACTCTGAAGTCTAATATTTAGTCCAATTACATGGTGAGGAACGTGAGGCCCAAGGATGTGAATGAAGTGACTTCTCCAAGATCACAGAGCTGTTCAGAAGGGGAACTGGGTCAAGCCCAAATATGGAACTGTTGACCACTTTTGGGCAATAAGTCTGATGATGCACAGATGGGAAAGGCACAAGAAAAGGAGGAGAAAACTGTAGCTCCTACCTTTGAACTATGCTTTTTCACTGGTGAGGAATTGAGAGTTTATTTATTATGTGACTAAGAAGGGAACAGCCGCCAATATTGAGGTCAAAGATAACTAGCTTCTTTTTCATTTGCTCCAGGTGGTCATAATCAAACTTCTAAGTACACAGGCTTGCTCTGGACCATTTCTGCCTGCCCTTACTTTTCTTACTAAAACAAATGAGTTCCATAGCTATAAGGCAAAAGTAAAAGCCTCCAAATCCCTTTTAAATAGCATATAGAAAGAGCTTTTTTATTTTCAGAGAATAGTTTTCAAAACCCAATGACTATTTGCATTGTGTGCTCCAGGCAATGGGCCACAGGATCCTGATTAATCAGTGACCAGCAACTGGGTCCACAAGTCTGCCATTTAGGAGGCCTCCTGGGGTGAAAAGCCATTTCTGGGCCTGGTTTTCTCTCCCTCTCTAGTTGCTTCACTTTTGGAGACTTGTCTAGCATGGTAATTCTCAACTGGGGGTGATTTTGCATCCAAGGGAACACTGAGCAATGTTTGAAAACATTTGGGTGCTTACACCTGGGAGGAGGGGACCCCAGGCAGCAGATGAGTAGAGACCAAGCAGATCGCTCAACATCTTATAATGTACAGGGCAGCCCTCCTCCCTCAATAAAAAATCATCTGGCCCGAAGCATCCACAGTGCTGAGGTTGAAAACCCTCGTGGCATTTCTAGGAAAGGTGAGTGGGAAGTGAAATAGGTTTTAAACCCATGCCACTTGATCTCGTAAAGGGTTTTGGGACAGAGGCGGCGAAGAGGGAGAAGAGACCTCTACAGTCCTCAAATAGTTTCATCCAGAATTCTAACTCTTTTAATTCTAACTCTTCTATTCTAACCTTTCCCCAGTTTCATAGATCACAGGAGCTGGCTGGATGTAGGCTGGCTGGGTGTAGATTTTCTAAATCTCTTACTTCTGATGAAAGACCCATTTCATCAGGGTAAATGGCACAGAGGTGGTTCCATCTTCCCCGAAATACAGAGCTGCCTGACAATCCTGTCACAGGCTGACAGACTGTCAGAGTAGAAAAAGCCCCTCAAGCAGCCTTTCCAGTACCTCATAAAGGTCACAAGTGAAAGAAGAAACTCAGGAGAGATTCATAGAGTATTTGGTTGAGACTCTGCAAAAAAATCAGGTGTAAATTTCTTTTGGCCTGAGTCTGTCAGAGAAATCTCCAGAAAAAAGGCTGATCCAACTCATCAGGCTGTTTCAGATTTTCCAGGAACACGGCTTTGCTAAGTCATTCCAAAGCAGCTCTACCAAAGTTGACATTGGAGAGAGTGACCAGAGAGTAAGAATAATATAGTATACAATAATACTCTAAATTATGACCTTAAGTGGACTTGAAATGCCCAAAACACATTGAAAGGCTTTGTATACCATATGAGAGGCAAGCAGAGGATCATTTTTAGTTTGTGCAAATTTCTACAGCCAGAGAACCAAAGCACTAAGTCTCAGGTGAGTTTATGGGAAAGAAAGATCTACCAAGATCTATGTTTGTTTTGGTGAACTTGTTTGGAGATCTTTCCTGGTCATTTTAATCTACTGGATACCTTTGACATAGGCAACGTTGATGCTACTAAATGGAGAAAAAATGCACTAGAATCAGGACACAGAACCAACGGTATCTCCTTCTACTTCTGCCACAAATTACTGTGTGACCTAAGACATGCTAATTTTCTCTGAGTTCCAGCCTTAGTGCTTGACAAGATATTTTTCAAGAGCCTCCATGCTTGTAGCAATGTTTAGTTTTATTTCATTTCAACTTTCCACAATCAGGTAGTTTTAAGTGGAGACAGAGGGATGTATACTTATACTTAATCAATAATCAGGTTCTCGGGCATCTTCCCAGGGGGTTCAGAATGACTTTTTATTTTTTTTTAATTGAAACCCTTATCCCTGCAGAAGGCTGAAGCATTTAAAGCAAAAGATTTTAATTTAAAAGACTGTGTGGTCTCTGCTAGTTGCGCAATTTCTCTTTGTATCCATGCTTCTGCTGATCAAATATTGCAAAGCCATTAATTACCTCGGGACAGATGCAAGGGCCATGTGCAGAGGTTCTGCTGAACTACACGAAGCAGTATGCCAGATGTAAAGCAGGGAAGGCTTTTTCTCGGTACTTAAGGTTCAGTGAAAAAGCGTGAGGGGCAGCTATGCCAAGAATGGAAACCCAGAGCTTGCCAATTGCTTCTTTAAATGGCTCTAGCCAATGTGAGACTAAACAATGCATTAAATAGGCATAGAACTTAATGCAGTTAGAATTGTATGTCACGAACAGCTCTTTGCTATGTTTTAAACATGATCTCACATCTAGAAAAAGACAAACAAAATGCCATGTTGTCATCTCCTTAGTTTCACAGCTAATAAGGGGTTTGAACTTTCCAGGCAACCAAAGGTAATTCTTTGGGATATAAGAGTTTGTTGATGTTTCATGGAGAGGTATAGGATGGAACTCTGCCAGGGCAACAGCTCAGTGCAAGAATGACTTTTTGCCACGGTGGTTGACAAAGACGTCTGGCTACATGAAAAAGCAAAGCATGTGCAGCCTGTTACCAAGCACAATGAGAGCTCTTGTTGGGGACGCCTTGGGTTGTTCTCAGTGAGTCTGATTCTTTGGTGAGCACTGTGAAATCAGAAGGAAGGCTGGTGAGGGGGTGAGATGGGCTCATATGTAGGCCCTAAAGAACACTGGCCTGGCTCATGATTTCTGGACAAGGTATTCAGAAGCCCAGTGACTTTTCAGAATGCCAAAACTCTCCCTTGGAACCAAAATGTCTACCTTAGCAGCCACTGAAGATACGGAACATTCCATTACCAATGGTCTTCCAACAATGCATCAAGTGGCACAGCACAGCTGGAAATCTTGCATCCCAGACCCCTGGCTGTTCCCATAGTGCCTTTCCTGTGCAGGTTTGAGAAGTCTCTTCATGCCTGGCTCACTCCCATGCCATGTCTAGATCATGGTGCATCTAAACACTTCCATTTTCCCATCACTTCCATAGAACCTCAAGAGAGATGTTTGGTCCAACTAAGGAGGCTTTCCACAGTAGTTCTTTGTGGCAAACCAAGAAGAGCAAGTATAAGGAATGAAACACTAGAGGTCTGCTGGCAGAGGGAGAAGAAAAGCTGAATTTGACCAGAGCAGAGGCTCTCTGGAGCATGCTGCAGATCCTAGAGTTCACAGGTGAGCTGCCATGTCCTCTCAGAGTAGCATCCTGGGAAGGCTCTCGGGCAGCTGCAGCTGAATCCCTGAAGAAATTCCATTAATATCTCCTCAGTTCTCCCAGAAGGTAAAATGTAAGGTCATTGCATGGATATTTCCTTCATGGTCCATACAAGTAAATGTTCAAAATCAAGTGAGTTACCTTAAAATTCTGTTCCTTGTCCCTCAGAAGAGGACTGGGATTTTGGAAGTGTCTCCCTCTGATACAAGACATTGGGCTTCTAAACAATGCAAATGACCAAATGACCACACTCTGTGGCATCAAGGATCCTTGGCTTTGGGTGTGGATCAATCCAGTGAAATAAGTCACAAAATCTGTGTCTCAAAATGCTCATTTGTGCTATGCAGCAATCATTTTTGCCCTCACCACTGGGGGTAAAGAGTACGTGAGAGAGCCAGTGCAGCTGGATTTTGAAAGAGTAAATGTACTAGATAAACATTAGACATTCTTCTTTGTTACTAGTACTGATAGTTCTTACATAATTGTGACCAGTAATGATAGCTTTTATCAGACACCCCCAAGGAGACAAAATGATTAATTAATTGGATTCTTCAGCTATTTGCAGCCTTTGCAACAGATTCTGCAACTGAGCCCAGAAGACAATAATAAATATAATAGCTAACATGTGTGTGTATTGCAAGTTAACATTCTCTAAACCACGAACTCACTTAATCCTAATACTGACACTAAGAGGCAGGTTCCATTTTACAGATGAGGAAACCGAGGTGTAAGGAAGTTAAGTAACTTGCTCAGGAACCCCCACCAAGTAGGTTGTGTGGCTGGGGTTCAAAACCTGGACAATAGAGGTCTTGGTCTTAGACTCTTTACTCTCTTGTTTATAATTTTCCATCAGCGAAGTTGGCCGTAAAGAGCACTAACATGCCATGGAAATGAGAATTACTTTCTAGTATTCCACAGAAACCTTCATTTTCTGACTTACACAGACTGGTTCTCCTGGGTATATTTAAAGAGTAGTAGTAGGCATTTGGAGTCCATATAAAAACCCAGTGCTTTCCTTCACTAATGTCTGTGGCCTATTAGCTCTGTGGTGCTAATGAGGCTAAGGTTATAAGGTCAAACTCCACATGTATAAGTTGGGTTCAAAGAGAATAGCTTTTCCACAGCTAGTGACTGTACTTCTAACTTTGACCAACAGTCATGCAAATGTATGCCTAGCAGTCTGAGGGATGCCAGGGAGAAGAATACAAATGGGTTCAGCTCAAGTCCAGCCCAGTCTAAAACAATGCTACAGGTGGATGAGTGAATCTTTAGATTCTCCAAATCATATGCTCGCTCTTCTTCTTTTAATTGATAGCATCTCAGAAGGCTGTGGATTCTTATCTGTCTCCTGTAGTTTAATAAAGGGCATCTAAAAATGACCTACTCATTTGTCCACATAACCAAGAAGGTGAGAAAATGTATCAGTGAAAACCATCCTGCCTAGCAAAGAAACATGGTGGTGGGTTTTCCTATGAGTTTCTGTTCCATCATGGAGGAGGTGGAGTCCAATTTGAACAAAACAAAGAAGCTGGCTTCTCTTTCACCTGTCTTTGGAGATCACTAGGAAGTATGTAAAGAAGATAAAGGTAGCTAAGTGTTCCTTGGTCACTGCTTAAATCCAAGGTTCTCCAAGCACTACAACCTTGATAATTACAACCTAGAGTACAGGTCTGTTAAAGTTAGGTCATTTACTTTAACAAAATCCCCTTGTTTTATAGACAAGGACATTTCAGCCCAGAAATTTTAAATGCCTGCCAAAATCAGATGACTAATAAATGACAGGACTGGGTGCAGTTTTCTGGGCACTATATATTAAAAGCAAGAGGCTTGAGTTGATAATAATAACAACCTAAATCTAGGTTATTGTTATGCAATCAATAACAATGAAAGTTAATTGCAAAGTTTCACTTAAACTCTTTAAAAACGGTATGTTTTAACACATGAAGAATGTCATTCATTTATTCAAACCTGTTCTTAATAACTATGCATCGGGGGTATGTTTCACAAAAGCCATAAATCTGAAATGGCCGAAAGAGTATCCAACTTTCTTCTCTAATTGATTTACTTTTCCTTTTCCCAGACCACCAGAGGTAAAACATATACAGTTTATTTAAGGGACTGTTTATAGACTCTTAAAACTAAAAAGGACCTCAGAAACTCTCTTTTTGGGGGGTTGATCTTAATTGAAGCCATCCAAGATGGTTGGTTGTCCATCAATTTTTAACATATCTCCAAGGACAAAAATTCCACAAACTCTTAAACACTATGTGAAAATGGTTAATCCCTATGGCGGTCAAAAATGATGTCTATGCCATGTGTGACTTGGCCCGTTTCCTTTTACTATTGCTGTGTTTCACGAGATCGTAGTGAGCCACCCTGTACTTGGGCTCTACCAGGCTGTAGGAAAACAGCTGGCTGCTTTCTCTTCCATTGCCTCAACATTGTCCTCCCAGGATCGATAGACCTCTTTCTGTGATGCAGACGGAAGAATCAGTAAGTAGTGCTTCATTGGATCTTTCATCTCAGAAAATGTCTGGGGAAGTTACTTTAATTATAGACGAGCTCTTCCTTGTATGCTGGGAAGATGTTCCGAAAGCAGATAGTTTGGAAGGTTGCTTCTACTGGGCTTGGAGGGAAGTATGAGCTTATTCATAACTTTGGTTCAGTCTGTACAAAATAAACATTACCAAAAATTGTGATTCTGACGCATTCTAATAGGATTAAGAAAACTCTCCTGGTTAAATATTCTGCACTGACAAAAAGAATAAGTGATGAAGATGATTTCCTTTTAAATGTTTAAGGTTCAAACTAAGATTAGAAACTGCTGTCTGCTATGAAAAAAACTCCATACTTCTACAACTGAGCTGAAGCAGCTAAAAATAAAAGGCACAGTCACAATAAAACTTTAAAAACAAGAGCAAGAAACAATAAATAATAAGTGTCAACTGACAGATCATAGGAGGGGGAAGAATGCTTCCCTCAAAAAGGATTTCAAAGACTGTAACTGCTTAAAGCTGACTTCTCCACACACAGTAAATCTCAGGGGATGAAAAGGAAACTCAGTAAAATTTGTTGACAACAGTTTATGCCTGTAAGAATAATTGGCTCCGACACAAAACAGACCGTCCGTGTAGCTTGAGGATGACCAACACACAGCCCTCAGGTCACTGTTAGTATGCACACGTTATGTTCAGTCGAGAAGCAGTTTTATCAACTAACTGACCAGACATGATATGAGAAGAATGATGGAAGCTACTCGACAGCCCTAATTCTTGATGGTTCTTAAGTCTAAGATCTCAATCAAGTAATCCGTTCCATTCAATTGGACTCCATCCTGTCAGTTCAATAATCAAATATCAGCAATTACTATCTTAGCCAGGCACTGAACTAGACAGTAGAAATCAAAGGCCAATGGGCATCCAGGGGCCCTCTGAAATGTATTACCCAAGGGAAGATGACAGCTGGTGAAGAGATGGCAAAAATGGGGCAAAATATCGGGAAAAGCATCAAACAGGGAATCTACTCTCCCAAAGTTATTTTTTCTCTAATGACACTTGATAATACTTATGTGCACTTTTCTTTAACCTCTGAAAAACATGTCAGTTCCTTGAAGGCAAGGTCAATCTCTTATTAATTTCTGGGCATCTCATTCGTGCCTAGCAGATTAGCATGCACACAGTAGATATCCCATTGGTATTTTGAAGTAAAGAAAAACAAGTTAAAAGAGCTAATGTTTCTTAGGCAAAGATGATTGCCCAATTGGCCAGAAAGCTAACGAGAATACTTTTGTGCACTGGGTACTATGTCAGATGGAGGTGAACATGGGGTTTCTACAAGGCAGAATATATGAAACTTAAACTCTCAATGACAGTATCGACGACCATATGTATGTAATTTACAAAACCACTTCCTACCCAGAGTCATACTCGAAGCATCAAGAGTTGCTATATATAAGTTTCTTCTTTTAAGTTATTGAAACATAATTTTAAAACATTTCCTAAAATTTGATCATTGTAGTGACAGGAGAAAGGGGCATTTTAGTGCCTTGAAATTGGTTTCCCTTGAACTCATACGTGCTCCTAAGTGTCTGTGGGAACATAGTAAGTATCATACAGTTACTTAGGACCAAATCATTCTTTCCATTCTTATTTTTCATCATTTAGTACGAATGTCTTAGGCATAGAAAGATCCAGTTTCCATGCTCCGTGTGTAGAAATCCTGGAGCGCATCATGTAAAACATCACAATTTAACCTGGCACAAAACAGAGTACTTGTAGGCTGGGCAATTACCTAGTGAACTGGATGAAGGAAAATTGAACAAAAAAGGAAAAAAAAAAAAGCCCTCTTGGATATAATAAGTGAGAATAACTATTCATTTTTTAAAAAAAAAAATATGGATTGCAAGCAGCAAATTCTACAGTAACAATGGCCTAATGTTGGGGTCACATTGCTGCCCCTCATTTGCTTTCCACAGGGTGTTGCAAAGGGAAACCGAATCTGCTACTGGAAAAGCCCCAGCCCATGAACCCCTTCATCTTCCCTGCAGCAGAGAACTGGATAGAGCTGCCGCATTGCAGAAAAATACACGGATTCACTCAATCAAACCTTAGGCTAGAAGCACAAAGTGGGAATTTGCCCATTCGAACAGTAGGAAGTACTTCTGATTCTCTGACGCGTGTCCTTTTTCGCCAAATCCATGGTAAGCCCAGATTCTGTCTCCCTCCGAGCTTCCTCCTTCTCCTCTTTCCTACTCATCTCCAGATGGGCAGACACTCCCTTGCTCAAGTCTTACACTAACACACACACACACACACACTCCACCTGACTAGAGAGAGGCCAACATTTGGTAAGAAGATGAGAGAGATCTCAAGTGTGAGTCATCATGGGAGCTATTCAGAGCTTGGGAGGTGACTGAGGTAAGCTGTCTACACTTGAGTGATGTGAACCTTAGAGAATGATTCCTGCTCAGGTTCCTGGAGCCCTCTGAGATTCCAAACAATGGTACGAAGAGAGCATCTGGCTTTGAGTTTCTCACTGTCTTGTAATGCACAGTGGTCATTTCCCTCAGGTATACAGGCTTGGTTGTGCTCTTGCCTGCAGGCATTGCAATACACGGCTGCCTGCTCTTACTGACTGTCGACCTTCTAGTTGTCTGGGACCAATTTATGAGACAGGTGACTCTGCTTGTCAAAGACCCTTCTCCAGACGGAGACACCGCTGAAAAGTCCCACAGAAGAGCTCTGCCAAAGCAATGCAGTGACAAAAGGGACCAAGGTCAGTTTGTGTGGAGGACATGTTGGTAATGATGTTGTGGTTTGGGTTTAGAGAAAGCCTGTGTATTTATGTGCAAACCTGTCTTAGAGCAAAAGTCACCTCCTGTCTGTTTGTGATGACTTCATATTGCATGGAGGCATCTAGAATGTCCCCCTTAATTCTTTTCCCAAGTCTCATGAATGGAGTCCTTGCTATTCCACTCTGGGCTGTGGAGCCCTCAGAACAGCCCCGTGAGGGTTCCTAGGGCTGTATGCACACTCCTAGGTCTGGAAAACAAAATCCTCCACGTCCCAGCTCCTTTTGTCTTATCCTTTCATTGACAGGGGTGGAAGCCTGAGAGGAGGCCCTAATACTAGAAGGAAGGCTCCGCAGGAAGTAAAGACGAACCCGAAGGAGGACAGCGCCACGCCCATCTGTGAAACCTGCTGAAGCTCATGGGCTCTCAGCGGCCGGGTCATCTCCTCACACACACACCCTGCGACCGTCAACGCGCAGAGCCACACTCTCCGGACTCTGGGCCGCGAGGCGAGAGGGAGGGATACTTACTGAAGTAAAAGCCCCTGTCTCCACACACGAACTGAAGCGCGTCGACCAGCTCCGCCCCGCAGAGAGTCTCCGGCCCCGCTGTGGCCGAGCCGGTGAAGGCGAGCAAGCAGAGGGCCAGGTAGAAGAGGTGCGAAAAGGACACGGAGCGCATCCTGACCTGCAGAAGAAGCAGAGGAGGGGTCAGCTGGCCTCGCTGGGTCTGCATGCCGAGTGGGGCTGGGGCGACAGCAACCGGAAAGGGACCTGGCACAAAGGGTGCCAGGGACTCGATGGGACCCGACAGGGCACCTGTTGGCATCAGACAACTGTGCTCAGCCACCTTGCTGCTGGCCCCGTGGCCAGGTCCTCCCGACCCCTTTCTGCTGGGTTCCTGTTGCAACTGAGCGAGAGGCCAACCAGCGCTGTGTGAATGAAAGATGCTGGTATGAGGTGGGATTTCACACCACTCTGAGATCCTGGTAAAACTCGATCAAAGTTTAAATTGTGCCCGGTACAGATTGGTAGACAAATGTGTTTTGTTAATTGAAGTGCTCTAAAAACTGGCCATCCACAGATAGCATACGTATCAGTTATTGGCTACGATATTAAATTAAGCAGAACAGCATTCGCTGGCTACTGATTAAGAAGAATGTATTATGTTCAGAAAAGGATTTGTAAAAATACTGCAGATCATTATAGGGGTTCTTTCAGAGAGAGAGAGAGAGAAAGAGAGAGAGAGAGAGAGAGAGCGCTAGAGAGAGAAGAGGGGGCGGCATTTCCTACCTGGGTAATAGCAGTTAACACAACCTCAAGTTGAAAAACAAGCAGGAAAAAGATGAGGATTTGAGAGCGAATTGGCTCACGCAACAGAAGGGGGCAGGAAGGAGTACGCCGCCCCTCACTCATCTGAAGGTGATGACCGAGCCGCTGTCCCACAGAATGGGGTAAGAAGAGAAAGCACAATGGATTTATCTCCTCAAAGTTCTGTGGGACAGGAGAGACTTCAGAAAGGGAGCACTCCCCGCCTCTCATGCTTTGCTCCAGGGAAACGCGGGCAGCCAGGTAGAAATAGGTTGGGCCAGAGACAGTGTAAGGTGAGGACCGGTGGGCTTGGCTGTTCCCATTCCCCTTTGGGCCTCTGTGTGGAATCTTGTGTCCTGGATACAGGACCGGACCCATCCGGAACAAGGGTCCTAGGACCTGTGACACCAGGCAAGGTGGGTCATAGAGTCTCTTTATGGCCAGCTCTTCCAAAGAAAGGCAGGGGAAGGTCGGAGCCATATTTCTGGGGTTTTATGGCTGACTTTGGCGTTGAGCATTTCTAGTTTCTGTGACCTGCCTTGGGGGAGAACAGAGAGAGGAGAAAGGAGGGCAGGAGAAGGTCAGAGAGAGGCTTTACTTCTGAGACCTTCCGATTCCCTTTAGCTCACAGTGCTCAGCAGACCAAGAGCCATCCTGGAGGGCATCATTTCCCCAGCCCCACATTAAGTAAAACCTACTCCATCTGCCTCCTAATGCCCCTTTCTTCAAGTCCAAGAGCAAATCAACGCACGCAGTGAGCCCCTTCCACTTACAGAGCACAGGGCTTAAAACCTGCAGTCTTTTTTTTTTTGGTCACAGGAACTCTGACTTCATTTGTTGGAGGGATTTATGT
Organism: Heterocephalus glaber; assembly: GCF_053883595.1. NCBI lineage: Eukaryota > Metazoa > Chordata > Mammalia > Rodentia > Bathyergidae > Heterocephalus > Heterocephalus glaber. The sequence goes on from NW_028258357.1 coordinate 19,585,613, forward strand.
GTTACTGTATCCATTTTATAGCAAAAGCTACCCAGGGACCCCTGGTTGGCAGGACTTAGTCCGGGATCCCTGGCCAAGTGGCAGCCCTGCCAGAAGCAGGATTCCTGTGGCTCAAGTCTCCGCTTTCCCTCTAAGAAGCAGGGAAGTACTAAGGTGACCATTACATTAAGTTTTTCCACATTGCTACTTGTGGCACCGAGATGTAGATTCTTCCAGGAAGGCTCCCATGGCGGTGAGTGGGTTCCCCTCCCTCAGCTGCATCTGTACTCGGCACAGGAAAGAGCCACCGACAGGATGTTAGGTTCGGGGCCCTATTACAAGGTCACAGGGTGACGCTGGAAGCTATAATTTTACAAAGAGGCTGCTTTTGAACCTCGCAGTAGGGGCAGGTCCCTTCAACCCCATCACTTGCAGCAAACCAGACACAGGCATTTACTGTCTGCCCACCCTCCTCGTCCACCATGAACTCTCAGCTAAATGGCTTGGCCATCAGTGGCAAAGTTTGCACCATCACTTTAATTAAAATTTCCATTTTCGTGGCCGGAACTTCAGCCCAGCCATTGAGGCGAAACCCCTAGACCTCCAACTCTTATTAACACAAGGTAAATATTTAGTCAATGCTTGTAAAACAGCTGAAGATAAAAAGCACCCTCTATTTGCAAATCATCATAAATAATGGACATAAAATAGAAGAAGAAGTAAAAGCCCAAGTGAGCTTTCACTCCATTTTCTTGATAGGACCTTCACATGGAAACCCTCTACCCCCACGAAGCCAAAGGCACGGAGACTGGGATGGCAAATTATCACCTAGTCTTCATTTTTATTAGATACGAAGAAGGTAGTAGGGGTTTTGCCTTCAATATTTCCAATGGAAGCCTCAACAGATGGAACCCAACTGGTTTTCATGGCCCTTCGCAAAAGCAAAAACCAATAATTGACCTTCAGAACACATTCTTACACTTTGGCAGTGGGCCAGTTCTAGAATGTATTTGATTCCACTAAACTCACTTCTTCATCGCTTCCTTTTTTGTGGAGTTTCTGATATTGCTGAGGGCCAAGCACCTGCATTGTAGATGCCTTCAATTCTTCAGCTTTTATGAAATCCAGGGAACAATTATGCAAATTTACAACTTTAGCGGGTTTAGAATTTCAGTAGACACCAGCACTATATTTTTAATAGTTATTTTTGGTATAACACATTTAAGTCCAGCAATATATCGAAATCTCTTCTAACATTTAAAAAACTTAGATATTTAAATAGATTTTCCTTGTTCTTTCTTTCTTTTCCTGGCGAGTTATATTGTCAGATAAATATCAGTACTTATAGTTCTAGGACAAGTTAGAACCTCTCGCACATTTTCCTTTCGCTCAGAGAACAGTCCAGCACACCCACAGAGCATGAGAGAGTCGTTCACATTATGTTCCCCCAAAAGAGAACAACAACGAACTTGCTTAGGAGTTAAAAGTTTGAAACAAGTGGCCCCATATGTTCATGATTTCCTTGGCCTTTTATTTTGCCAACCACACAAGAAATGAATAGAGGAAAAGATAATGTTGGAGAGGAAAGAAAGAAGAACCAAGAAGAAAAGAGAAAAAGAAAGTGGGGGGGAAAGAAAATAGAGAACACCCTTCCTCAAACATCATTCACGAATGCATATTTTCCAAAGGCTTCTCTTTCTATCTGAAATAAATGGAATATCAATTGATCCCAGATGTCCGGGCTGTGATGAACATAACCCAGTGAAATGCGAGGGCAGGAGCCATAAGAAAATACTCACTGTGGGTGCACTCATATTTGTTTGTTCCAGGTCTTTTACAGCAGGTCAGGGTGGGTGTTATGAGGCTGATGTGAATAGAAAACTGAAGACTTAAAAACATGTGCTGCTTGATGGGTGGGGTTTGGGAAAGCATCTGGTTACATTTGGACACCCAGGCAGGTATGCCGTGAGCCTGAGTGAACGGCCTTTTGTCCATTCAAACAATGAACAAATTGCACAGCTGGGATCCGAATCCACTCCTTCCCCGTCAAGCTACCGGGTTCCCATCGGGAGCTTACTCTAGCTGTGCACAAGGGTGGCCAAGCCCCAGTGCACGCCTGGGTTCCCTTCCCCTGGCTCCAACACTGGCAAGTACCTGGGGACCCCGACTTCTGCAGCCAGGCTGCAGGCTGTGGCTCTGATCAGGACGCCTCCCTGCACTGAGCTGCCCTTGGAAGTCCACCCTGCTGCTTCCCACTACTTCCTACCCCAGGACAGGGAAAAGTTAACCACTCGTCGTTAGCTGGGCACACACGGCAGGAGTTCATTTGGAGATGATTTTCCAAACTCCTAAGCAACGCGGAGATAACATTCCACAGCCTCCTTGGCGATAATCTGAGCGGGGAGCCAGCAGCCCCAGCTGCGGGGCCGCGCAGTATCTGCATGCTGGCTTTGCTTCCGTCAGAGCAAGGTGGCTCGTGTGAGCCAGCATCTCAAGGACAGCAGATCAGGTGCCTGACACGGTCTGTCCTGAGCTCCCAAGCCACTTACTCAACAGGCACAAGTCCTAGCGGTGAAGTATTTGAAGGCAGCAAAGGAAGGCAGTACTGAGTGCAGCTGGGGACCTTTTAGGAATTGAGCCCTCCCGCGATTGCCTCCGGAGCCAGGGACAGCAGCTTAAAAGTGCTTGCAAATTGAAAAAAAAGAAAGAAAAACAAAAGCCTCGAAGGATATAATTTTGCTGAGAATGGAAACTTGAACTAGGGCCAGGGATCCGAAATGGGAAGTGAGTGCATTGAGCACAGCAGCCAAATTTACCTAAAGACTTGACAACACCGCGTATAAAATCAGAGCTTTACGGATGACACGAAACCCCAAGCCCGAACTTTGCCCACGAAAGTGTTCTTCAAAAGAAAAAAGTCGGACAAGCAGCTGCTAGAAAGTTTCTGCCTTCCATATACAGTGTGCATTCGTTTAAATTACGTGCATTTGCACCGTCAGCAAGAACTGTCAAGGAGCTATTTTGCTCTTCGGAGGAGCAAATCAAACTTCACTCTAACTTTCTGGGCATAAGCGCAGAGAGTTCCGGGTCCTTAGCTCCCAAGATCATATTTAAAAGCTCTAATATCATCTAAAATGCAACTGTTTGTCTGTGGCATGCTTTGTAAATAAAATCCTGGCAAATCACACACACACATTCACACATACACAGGAGCAAAGTCTTACAAATAAAACAATCTGCACCTGCAAAAGAGAAAAAATCTCAAAGTTCATATGCATGCTTGATAACCCTCCTCCACAGGCAGGATTTAAAGAAATCTTCCACAATGACACCACCAGAACCCTGCAGAAGTGGGGAGGATTTAGCAGAAGTACCTTACAATAGTTTCTACTCCTACAGATATCTCTGGAAATGCATCCATTTCCCCAAGCTATTTTGTCAGATCCCACGGAATTGCATGTTCAGCAATTTAGAAATAAACTCCTAGTTCCGAAACAATGCAAATTCTCAAGTGAATAACAGTTCTAAGGCAGAGGCACACAGTATCCAATGTACATAAAATTCCCCAATGACTTCAAAGAGTAAGAAATATTTACCTTCAAGAAATCACAAAAGCAGCACTTAAATAATTGAGTTGGAAGACTGCTGATTTTTCCCATTGCTTCTGAAGTAAAAAGTCTGAAAATGAATTGGTTAGCAGCAATAATGAGGCAAAAAGAAATCCAGAGAGATGGGAGATGTTGAGAGCAATGTCACATTTCAATTTTGAGGACTTTATGGCATTGCGCAGGCTCTATCTGCTCTGAATTTAGCAGTGACAGTGAGATTTAGCAAACAGAAGAGGGATTTAGAGAAAATCCTCACATTTATCTACAAAACACAGACACTGTAGACAGGAAACAGCTGGGGGAACATTTGCCTTCCCTCTCTCTCCCTCTTCTGGCAAAGTTATCGAGTAAGGACTTTTTTGGGCATGGTGACAAATAACATCATACCTTTGCATTTTAAAACTAGAGCACAAAAGCATTTTTTTCCCTTAAAAGAATGTGTGTTAGTGACAGGATTAGCAGACATTAAAATACTTATGCTGCCGTAGAAAAGAGGGGTGTTTATTGATTAACTTTCTACCAGGCACAAAGACACACGTCTGCTCATCCACCTTACCAGAATTAAAGGAATAGGGACAGGGGGTAGGGGGGCAACTTTATATTTTAGAACCAATGTAATTTTCTTAAAAAATCAGGAGAAAGGATGCAAAGAGCATCCCCAGGAAGTTCTACAGTTTTAACCCCGAAATGACCGGGGTACATTAGGTTGGAAGACAACACGTGGGTGACCCCTTGTCCTAATTGTCAAGTGAGGGGAGTGATCTCATTTCCTAAAACCTACAGGAGGGGCAGGCGATGCTGGATTGGCTCACTTTAGGACACTGTCTTGTGCTTTTTGCCAGCAATGAGGCAAAGGATATGCTGAGCTGTAAAACAAACTGGAAAATGCAGTCTTCTTCAGGCGTCCACCCAGCTGCTTGTCACCTCTGTCCCCCAGGACAGAGTCCCTGAGGGCTGGAGGAGGCTTTTCTGTCACTGCCTGGATTTTTCTGCATAACTTGAACCTGTGTGCTTGCGTGTGTGTGTGAGTGTGCGTGTGCGCACTGCGTGTGTGTGTTATGTTTTCTTTCTTCAATTTTTTTTTTGTATTCTAAATAACACCAGCTGGCTAGCAATACCCTCTCCAGGGCTATGATGTCATTCAAATCCCTGCACTGGGTGAGTGGCCGGCAGCATGGTCCAAGCCAGCTGTTCCGCTATTTATAATGTATATTTGCCTTTGCCATGGAGAATTGGGTCCTGAGCACTTGTCGATACTGTGTGTACCTACTCCTCTCTGGTTTGGTGAGGCAGTAAAGTGGATTATGAAATAAGGTTGCAAAAGCCCAGGTCAGACCTAGGGCTTACCCGGATGTTTCCCTGGGCGTGGCTTCCCAGGATGGTGGTGACCTGGCCTTGCATCTCACTCAGCTTCCCCCGGGACTCGATGACACTGATGCGTCCACTGAAAACTGAGTCTGCAGAAAACCCTGGTCTGGCTTTTTATGTTGTCTTGGAGCCAGAAATGTGTTTGTAGAGGTAGATGCCCTCAAAGGAAGAGATGGCGGGCTTTGAAGGGGGTCGGTTTGGGTCAAATCTCCTGTGTGGTTAATAGATCCTTAGCAATGTTGATCTTTCAGAAATGAGAAACAGAGGGCTGGGGATTTAGCTCAGTGGTCCACTGCCTGCCTCGCAAGTGCGAGGACCTGAGTTCGATCCCCGGTACAAAAAAAAAAAAAAAAAAGAAATAAGAACTAGAAACCGAAAGTTGTGCTGTCCCAGACGTTCAGCATCGCATTGATGAGCTCCCACGGTGGGCGCTAGACAAACACAGACGAGTGACACAGACTCAGAGATGGCCGGGTAACATCGCTACCATGGCCAAGCTCTTTAAAAAATGTGTTCAGGGCACCTTGGGAAGGGACAACAACTTCTCGAACAAGGTAGGGAAAGGAAGCCCTTTTGAAAACCCAGGACAGGGCAGGAAAGATTGTCTTATGAGAGGCTTTGGGGTGCAAGGCTGGGAAGTTTCAGTGGCTGGGATTTGACCCAAAGACACAAAGCTGCATCATCAAGAGGTGGCCCGGTGGCCATCAACAGATGTGCAGTGATCCCTGTACTTAAACATAATCCAAGGCGTCCTCTAACACACTCTCCTCCTGCACTTGATTTATGACTTCATTTACCAAAAGTCCCCCGCCCCAGCGTTTGCGGGGTTATGCCCTTTCTAAGAAAGCCAAGTCCGGCCTCCCTGACAGACTTTGATGGTGGGGTGTATGAAACCAAACTGCTGGTCCACCCACGCCTCGTCCCGGGGAGGAGGAAGAGCCCAGACTTCCCTCAAGGGGAGTCAGGCCTGGCTGGGGCCTGGCACTGCGTCCCCTGCTCTGTCCCCAAGCTGCCAAACACCTTGCCCCTCCCCTTCCACTGTAGTTTTAGCATTCGCAAGTGTCCCGAGTTGTTCCAGGGCTCACTACTCTTCCCCAGGTGGGTGACCCTGTTGGGGATAGCATGCTCTGTGCACCAAGCACCCGAGCCTTAGCCCTTCCGTCCGGAAGGCCACTCTGGGGCCAGAACACACACTGTTCCCTCGGACACTGCCCTCCCGCAATATCGACTCACCAACTCTCTTGGTTTTATAACCCCAATTACCCTTAAAGGATAATTGAGTTTTAATTTATGTCCTAGTTTTTATGTCACAATCAAAGAAAACTGAAATTTCAGTGAGTCTTAATTGTCATCAGCTGTGCAGTGGAAACGTTCCGATCTGAGCTCTCAGTTTCCACCGGGAAAGCAATTTCCTGAAGTGATTAACGTATATTTCAATTTGGAGAATAGTCTATATTGCTGGGGAGGGAAGCCAGCCACAGAGCCGGGCAGTAATTCCTGGAGAAATATCCCTTTTCTTTGCAAATTCCAGGAGTCAATAGGGAAACGAAAGGGCAATAAATGCACCACATTGTTACCTTTTAATGACCTTATGCTGTACCTGGTTAGGAGAGAAAGAAAAGAAGGCACCTATTACCGGAGTCCAAGGCGGCAGTAAATCTATTGCCTAGCAAAGCTCGGGTCAGGAAATCCCATTGGAGAGAAACAGCCAGGGTCATTCTGAACTTCGGGAATGATTATGCAGTCTCCTGTCTGGAAAGAATGTGACAGTTCAGACGGGAACAGTGTGCCGCCAAAATAGCTCCCTGTGAGGATGTGCTCGCTGTCAACAAACCCCCTGGATGTGAGCTTCACAGCCTCACCTTCGGCGTGTGTAATGCCTGTGCAATATAAATAGCTCTCCTCAAAGCCTTCTGCTTGAGTAGTGTATTTGCATAAAGCTACAGCTTCAGAAGGCTTCTTTAACAAAAAAACCAATAAAAAAGAGCAGGCTGGCCATTCACAGAAAGGGGGTAGCAAGGCCTGGTCGCCCCTCTTCTTTGCTCCCTTCTTCCCGCTGCTCCTTGGAGAGCTCTCCTTGAATGCTACCTCATGTTGGTGTGCAACAGGGCACATTTGCGATTGATTTCTGTACCGGCTTTGGCGACCTCCATGCAAAGTTCAGACTGGAGGCCGGGGTTGAGGAGCCTTACGAACCGGGCAAAGGGCAAAGCCTAGCTTCTTGGCAGCCGACAGGCAGAGCTTGGGGCACCCGTGGGAGCTTCTCCTGGATCTTCGATTGGGCAAGGGGTGTCCACAGTGGGTCCCCCATGTCGGGGGTGAAGGTGTTGGGTGTGTCGAGTGTAAAACTGGGAAGTAAAGGTCGGACTCCCAAACTCAACATGCTGGGGATCGAGAGAGAGGACGGATGTCACCTCAGGAGGACACTGTCGCTCCCCAGAAAGCTCTGCTCCTGTGCAGAGGAGCATTTTGCCCCAGCCAGGGGGGAAAGGGGAGCAGAGAGGAGAAACCCTCTCACTAAAGAAATCAATGCTTTCTTTTCAACATCAAACCTGGATCTTATTTCTTCCAAAATGTCAAAAGGACAAATGCTGGAAACAGGAACGAAATTGTTGTGGTTTGGGGTGGGTGGGCAGATTGAGGGACGGGGGGCTCACACTCCTGCCCCACGCTGACTGGATGGCCAGGGACCAGCACCCCCGGCCTGGGGAGAGCCCCGGAACCGCTCCCAGGAAGAGAACGGTGCGCGCGCCCTCTAGTGGACCCCGGGGAAACTGCCGCGGAGCCTCCGCCTGGAGCGTGGGGGCGGGGCGGCTTGGAAAGCACTGGGGGCAGAGGTACAGAAGCCACCCTCGTCTTTACTTTCATTAAAGGCTTTTGAAACAAAGGAGGTAGATATGGGATTCACTGTCTTTCCGAAAGGGCAGAGGGCTAAGGGGCAGGAAGGACGGTACCTCCCCGAGGGCCTTGGGTGTCCTCAGGGGCATACTGGGCTCTACACATTTTGCTGCATGGAGCAGTGAAAGTCATTTGTGCTGATAAAGGCAAACTGTACAAGTCCAGCCTTCTGACAGTAAACGACCGACTTCTTCATTTTATGAGTAAGAAAATGAGACTGGGCAGGTGACAGTTGCTGGCTGGAGATGACTTGTTAAATGACACAATTTTAGGTGCTGGAAAATGGAGCTCCAGGCCAGACCGCCCGTCTGTTCCTTGTGCTTTTATCACATTGGCTTTCAAAATGTGGGTTAGGGCACCTGTGGTCAGAGGCCATGGCATTAAAGAGTCACTTAAGTATAGAAGGATTCCATTTTTAATTCTCTTCACATTGTGCATCTATCAAGGAGAAAGTTCCCATCCGGTTCTGGTCTATTTTCAATGCCTCTAACACTGGCTCAGCCTCCTTTTTAACAAAGAGAAAGTGGACCTCAACCCCAAAGTCTTTGCAGAAGGCAGTTTTAATCTAGAATTTAATACTGCTTTAAAAAAAAAATATGGCATGTTTTTAAGGATACCTTCCATTTGGAGCAAGTGATGCTGTATTTAAGATAAATATTTTAAAGTTGAGTTTTAAAATGTACGTATCTAAGCCTTAAAAACATCCATTTAAGAAAAAACATATATTTATAGTAAGTAAATAATTTACAGGTGGCTGAGACTTATGAAAAATGTGTACATGATGTTTGAAAGTCTGACGTCTGGAAATCATGCCACAGAAAATGCCACTGCCTTGGCAGAGCAGAGACAAAGCCACCATGTGATAGCTGGGAACAAAGACTGGGATTGAAAGAGTTCCCACCACACACGTGTGTGACGTACACATGTGGATGATTCTGATTCCCTTAGGCCGCTCACGGGTCACTCCAGCCTTCCCAGGAGCTCGGAGAGGCTCCATGAGTAGCTTTGGCGTGGCCTTGCCCGTGAGCTCAGCTCTCCAGGGTGCAGAGAGTGGAAAGGCTGCTGTTCTGGGGCGGGGGCAGCGTGGACAGAGCCTCACGGGGCGGGGGAGGCCCAGGCCCAGTGAGTCTGCAGCCCTGTGCTCAGAGTGCGGCTATGCAGAGCCCTTCGTCACACCCTAACCCTGCCAACCGCCTCCTTCACGTAGGCGAGAGACTGGAAAATGCCCTTCATCCTCTCATGTTCACTTGTACACGCGATTTGCACATGGCGCCTGTGCCTAACCTTGGGCCCGCACCGTGCAGTAACAGACCCGGTGTCCGTCATGAGCGAGGCCCGCTGGAGCAGCGCTGGAGAAGCAGGACCTGCAGGTTGGCCCACCAGCCGTCCTCTCAGATGCTCCATTCTGCAAGGTTGAATAGCAGCGTTTATACTCCCTCAAGTGGATTTCAATAGAAATATGAAATGATTCCACTTGATAAAGTTTTTCCACCACAAAGGTGGAGGTAAGAAGGTCTGATCTCTGAGAAGCCCAGAAACCCCCAGGAAGCCAGCTTCATTTGTTCTTCTCAGTCTTCAGGTGTGAAGAACAGGTGTGACATTATTGTGCTTTTTGAGAGCAGGCCATGTAGCCTCCAACTTTCATCTTTTAGTTAAAGGTGGCTGCCAGGGAGCCTCTCAGACAGCTTCCTGCTGGGGTCTCCCACATGGACAGAGGTTTGAGCGCCTAGCTGGAGAAAAGGCCCTGCATCTAGGGGTGTTCTTGGGAGCGTCAACATGCCCTGGAGATGGTCCCTCACTCTTTGCCCAGCACAGACCTTGCAGAGGACATAAACACCCCCCACACCCTTAGATCTGACCGAAACATGCTGCTTTGCTGTGTTTCACAACGTCTCGGTGAAGCTCTCAGTTCCTTTCAAAGCTCCAAATAAAAATGTAAATGCAGCTTTATTAGTCGGGGTTCTCTAAAGAAACAGATTTGACAGGGTGTGTGCTTGTATATGTGGAGAGATGTATTTCAAGGAGTTGGCTCCCTTGATTTCAAGGGGCTGGCAAATCCAAAATCTGCAAGGTAAACCAGCCAGCCAGGGAGCCCAGAGGTGGATGGAAGGCAGGTTCCCTACTCTTCCTCTGAGAAGCTCACTGTCGGCCTAGGAAGAATTTCAGATTGCTGGACAAGACTTAGCCACAGTAAGGAAAGGAATCTACTTTACTCAAAGTCTACTGATTTAAATGTCAACCTTTCTCTGAACAGTAGGAACAGCAGCGACAAATCGCAGGCACGTCAGGAAGGACGTCTGACTGGATACCTGGGTACTGTGGGCCAGCTGTGTGGGCACATGATTCAGCACCATACCGGTGTTTCTCAAAAGTCCCACTCATTGGTCCTCTCTAACAAAAACTGAATAACAATAATGATAATTTTTCCAGTTGTTAAAAAAAAAAAGAAAACTCAAGTTAATGGATTATGTTTCCAATCCTAAGCTTTCTTCTCATGCATTTTTCTTTTTTTTTTTTTTCTCATGCATTTTTCTTAAACCTTTGACCCCTGTGCTTGATGCTGCCTGATCAGTGCCTAAAGGCAATCCCTTCCTTCATAAAGGAGTTGTTGAGCATAGTGGGCAACATACTGAGAACGAGAAGTATAATGAGTAACGCCGCACACCATTTCCTGCTCATGGAACTGATTGTGGGGTGCAGGGAAGCAGCCATGAACTGAACAATCATGCTAATGAACGTGCACGTAAAGTGGAGCTACATATTCTGTGGGCGATTATTATTATGTTTTTGCTGTTTTTTTTTTAATGGTTTTGAGAAATGTTAACCAAGGTGGCTAATTAGAGACCCAGAAGACAGGAGGTGAAGGAGTCTTCCTTAGGGAACAGAGATTAGAGGAATAGGTTATCTCTTTCTCTTATGGGGAGATTTAACTCAAGACCATCTTTGATTTCTAGAGTTCTGAGGAGAGCCACAGGGACTCAATCTTGTGGGGTCTTTTCTTGTTCTTGTCCTCTTTATCTCCTTATCCTCCCCTTTCTTCTTCTCCTCCTCCTCTTCCTCCCCTCTCTCTTCCTCCTCTCTCTCCTCTTCATTCTTTTCCTCCTCCTTTCTCTTCTCCTCTTGCTTCCCCCTCCTTATTCTTGACAAAACAGCATGGGTGAGGAATGATGTACTCATTCATGCTTTATTCATGCATCCACCACCTATCTACGGAGCCTTCCTAATGCCAGATATGTATGGTCCCAGGTTCAGGGGACAGTATAGGGGGAAAGAAAATCTTTGTTAGTTACTTTTCTCTTGTTTCTGAGACAAAACACCCTGCACTCAAAGCTAAAGGGGGAAAGGCTTCCTTGGCTTACCGTTGATAGAGGTTTCAGTCCATGATTGACTGGCTCCAAGGCAGGGTGGCACATGGCAGAGGGGCATCGAAGAGGAGAAACAACATGGCACGCACAAAGTAGCAAAAGCAACCAGGGACCTTCACAACATCTTTCTGCCCCTTTTATCCCATCCAGACTACTGGGGTTAGGGCGGGGCCAAACCAGTCACTCACGTGGTTTAGTAATCACATGCTCTTAACTCCAGCACTGCACATCCCAGATTCAGCCATCTCTGAAAAAGCCTCACCTCTGACTGCAAGAGGCTCTGGGGATCACCTAGACACAGCCCTAACACAGTCTCACCACCTCCATGGAACTTACTTCCAGGAAGTGTGGTGCGTGCGCACACCTGTGTGCGTGTGTGTGTGTGTGTTGAGGAGGGGATGGTGGGAAATAAACACACTAAGAAATACTGCAAATTAGATAATTTCAAGAAGTGCTAAGCACAACAAAGAGAAGAGGGCAAGAACACTGGAACAACCTGATGTACTAACTTAGCCAGAGTCAGTGGAGATGGACCGAGATGCCTCTGTGTGAGCGAGAGGTGATCATTTCTCTCATTTCCCCGTTTTCTTTCAGAAGCCATCAGTATTTGTTGATGTCTTATAGGGAAGACAAAAACGATCGTTTCTTCTCCTATTCTAAGCTTAGGGCTGAGGTCGCTGTGACCAAGGACCAGTTAACAGGAGGAAAGCCTGCAGATTAATTCAGCTTCAGTTGTACATCGCACAGGTGCCTTCGTCTGGAAGTGAAGCCTCAAAGAAATGCACAGTACATTTTTATTCTAGATTTGCAGAGGAACAGACAGTGGCGGAGAAACGCAAGAGGAGAAGAAAAGGTAGGCGTAATGGGGCTAACCTGGGAAACAGTGCGGCCTGGGCTTTCAGCGTCTGCGCAGCTCCAGGCACAGGGAGGACACCTTTTGAGGCTCTCAAGGCCAAGTTCAGCGGAGATGGGAGTGCAGATCAGAGATACCTTCCTGCTTCTGTGGTTTTCTCAGCTCCAAGGTGCATCATTGGAGGCAGCATGTCCCAAACCCGATCACATTCGTCTGTGTGGTATCTCAAGGTACAGCTCTCTGCCTGCCACCTGTGTCCCAGCACTTGATTCGTGCAACTGCCCAGAAAAGAGGGCTCCTACAGACCCGAGGAAGTCGCTGCTGTGGGCTTTGACCAAACACCTTGAATTCAAGCCATTTAAAAAAATTCAAGTAGAAGTTTGCTGTTGGAGAGATAGTGGATAGTTTAAATTGAAATAAGAAATGTAAGAATCTACAAGTAGCTCTTAAAAACATTGAATGTGTAAAAATTGCCTTTGGTAATACTTATACCTTAAAGTCACAATGGTACAAACTAAACTCTCAAGTTGCTTCAAACCTCTGCCCTGGCAGAATGAACTTAGGACTACAAGTCGAATCAAACATTCTCCTCATGCGAAACTGTAGTTTCTGCAAATTGAAAGCACAGAGGTAGGAGGAAAAAGAATGCAATGTTCTTGAGAAATGAGCAAGCAAACGGATTAAGAGCAAATCTTGGTTAACACATCAATGAGGCCATGCTGCAGATATAACTTTTTGAGCATCTGCCACGGGCCAGAGAAGGTTTCATCATGCCTGCCAGGTGACATTAGAGCGAACACAAGAAAAGCCTCTCAATGCGGGGGTGCTCCGGCAGGGCATGTGTGCATCTCAGCCAATGCCTCCCTAACCGCCACCCTCGAGACAAAACCTCCGGGCAGAAATGCTGAAGAGCTCCAGACCAACCATGCTGAGCAAGGTTCAGTTGGCTGCTATCAGGACTGTGAGCTCTGCCACTCCAGGGCAGTGGAGAAGTGGCGCTTCTGGCTCTAATTTAATGTATTCTGTCGTTGTGAACATCTGCTCTATTCAGCTTGTTTGGTAGGCATCCTACAGGCACAGATAAATGCAAGGCAGTATCTACAGCCCCAGGAAGCTTGTTATCTTATTTAAGAGATGTGGCATACAAAGAAGTTAGAGATGATGTTACCCTGGGGCATTAAGTCGAATGCATGATCGATCTCTACATTGTGTGATTATTGCTGTGGGTTTACTAGTGTGCTGAGGACAGAAGAAAGAGAGGTAGTGGGGGTCCCCTTCCTGGTTTGGGGGCTCCCCTCCTCATGCAGGTGGTTGCTCCAGATCTTCTCTTCTCCCCTTGCTCTCTGATTACTTTACCACCATCATCACTTTTAGTTGAAGTTCTCACTGTTTCATCAAAGAGATAGAAACAGTTAAAAGAAGTCTTCCCTAAGCTTCCACTCACATCTCCCTGGACTACTCCAAGATCGACTCAAAGTCCCCTCTACTCAGGGATTCCTCTGTCTCCTGAGTCCTAGTTATCACACTTTCTCCTGCATCACTCTTGCCATTACATACATCTGAGGCGTTTTACCTGGACTCTACTTTCTCATCTTAGGGCCACCTCGTCTCTCTCCTTCCCCTTCCCACCAGCATTATTCTGTTGCACATTTTCCTCTTAATTAAAACAAGTACTTCTGTGGGAGCAGTAGAATTTGTTTATTGGTGCAACAAGGTAGAAACAAACCATTTTCCTCTTAAAAGTAGGTACAGTAGAAAGAGAATAAGGATAAAATCAGCACCTCATTCCAGTGCGACTTCCTGACATTTGTCTAGCAAGTAGAATAACAATCCCAGGCCTCAGTACTTTTCACTGGAGCTCTGATTTCTTTGAGTCAATAAAAGAAATTGGCTGGTTAGGTATTGCTGTTTTTTATAACCAAGATAATTTTAGTCCATTAGCAGGGAATAATTTATTGTGTTGAAGTGCAACAAAACTGTTGTAGAAGTAGGTGGATGGTTATTTGAGAAAAATCATGGAAAATCAGAAACTGCAATAGACAAAGCTCAACTAGTAAGCAGCCAGGAGAGTTTCTATAGCAGTCAACTGTAGGTCTCCAGAGGAGCAAGACAGGACACTTGATAGACATAGACCTTCCTCCGAGCTCGAAGACAGTCCAACAGTGTCATCATCAGATCTCACTGCTGAGTGCTTGGAATCTTGATGGCAAATACAGAAAACCCTGACTATCTTTCTTTTTTACAATCAAACCCTGTTACCTAACTTCACAGAAGAAACTAGAAAAATGGAAATCCAACATTTAAAACAATTGCTACTTATAATTTTTGCCAGAGGACAGGTGGGAAGGAGACATGAAAGCACATAGCTGCTAGCAGGACAAAAAGCACAGTACCGGGTTTCAAGGCAAGAACCAAAAGTATAGTATTGACAGACCTGTGTACTTTTAGAAGTGGAAGAGACCTTAGTTACCAACAATCTCAGGCCCCACTGCCTGTGCACTTGGTAGCTGTTGGAAATGGGAAAGGGAGAGGTGGTGAGGGGTAATGCACAGAATAATGGGGTACAGGGATCCCCACAGGGACAGAGCCCCAGGAGGAAGCAATGGTGTTTTGCTACATACACTCACGGATGTGGCACTTTATGGAAGAGGCAAAGGAGAAGCAGGATGGCTCTTGGACACACTGATGGGCACCTGGTTGAGAACAGAATTGCATCTAGATTCCTGCACTTCAGAAAAGAGAGGCAGTGCTACAAGAAAGGGAATTTAAAACCAGATTGGGGCGGGGAGGGGGGGGTGATAAACCAAGCTTCAAGATGACTCAGGTATGGGGAGAAATGCATCCTACTGGAAAGAGTAAATAACTGTCCCCTGAAATAAGTGTCCCAGAGATTGAGAGAAGACTGAAGTCCAGATCCCCGAAACATCACTGGACAGTTCCATGGCCTTGAGGAAGTCGTTCATTCTCTCCGAGCTTTCCTACCTGTGATCCAGGTGCAGACAGCCTGAGGTTGAAACCCCAGCAGCATCCCTCACAGTGTGACTTTGGGCAAGTAATTTGTTCCCTGAAATCTCCTTACTGATAACTCGAGGACATCAACACCTACCTCACAGACTGAGTGTGCAGGGAGTGCTAATGGTCTGGATGTCGTTAACAGAAGGATGTGTTAACTACAAACCACAGCTGGAATGTCCTCCAAGTACAGTGCTCCACACTTTGTGTCACCTGGACGGAGTTTCATGCTGCCCTGTCCTTGGCAGAAAAGTTGGGTCAAGGCCAAGGTGACGTGTTTCATGTTGATCAAATCATACACAATCAGGAGACACTGTGGTCAGATGGGCTAGTTATAATTTACTGAGCCAGGACATCAGGTATTCAAGGAAAACCATGCTCGAGAATTTATTTCATTTTGATGATTCTACAACTATGAGCTTTGTTCTGTTAGATTAACTCTCCAGATGGTTAGCTGAGGGAAGCGGGTGCACAGATAAACACGGGTCGGAGGAGGCCAGATGCAGGGGCTTAACATCCCTTCCTTTCGTCTCTTTCAGGAAAACGGACTCCTTTGAAGACTGAGCAGTCCACATGAGGATGGCCATCACTGGGAGCTCACCATGCATCTCAGGGTTCCACAGGAGACTACCAGAGCTTCTCACACAGCTTAGCCAGGCCATGTTGCTTTCCAACAACATTCACCTCCTCACTGAAAACTGCCTCGGAGATCAATCTCTTCAAGTTGGCTGAGTCTGGTGTAGAGGCTCAGGCCTAGAGTCCCATCTACTCAGGAAGCTGAGGCAGGAGGATTGCTTGAGCCCAAGAATTCCAGGCTAGCAAGGGCAACATAGCAAGACCCCATCTAAAACCCAAATCACAACCAAACAGAGAAGACAAAGAAGAGGAGTACAGGCTGCAGTCAGGATTAGTTATTCTCTTTCTCCTAAAAGACCTCAGCGGTGAACCCTGTGTGCTTTTGGTCCCTCTTTACATCCCATCTATCCCATCTCAGAGACCCTATACTGCCTGGGCAGTCTTTAGTTAATCTGGCTTAATCTCTCCCCAAACCCCCCATTTTGCCCTCTGGCATTCATAAATGACATCAGGAAACCTCCAGTTTTGCACCTTCTTTTAGTTCCCCCTTTGCTTCAAAACCCATCTGTGCAGCCCTCTTCGAGGGAGCTGCTTACATTTTTCTTCCTGTGGTTCACACACCAGTGTCTGGGATGCTGGATAGGAATCTTTCTTACTTCCTATAACTGCTTTCAGGTGACTTTTCTCCCCTAAACCTTTCTGTCTCCGGCTCCTGTGGAATGCAAGCCATCAGAATGGGCCACTTTCTCTCGCACTGATGGCAGAGTCCGTTGCCTCCATTCTCCTCCATTCATTAAAGATGTGTTGCCTGGGTCACTGCCTTCCTCTGTCACCACTATTTGGAACAACAGTACCGCATGGACAGTCCTGACAACTGGGCCTCTTGGCTCCTGACTCCTTGCATCCAGTCATGTTTTCTGTCCTTCCTCAGCTCTCATGCCCACTTCTTGTACCCTGGATTTTTTAACTGCATTACTTCCAAAACTCCATTTCAAGTATCCCACTGCCTACATATCATTTGTTTATGGGTGAATGGAAGAAGGAGGCTAAGAAAGAGCTTAAAAGGTAAAAGAAAGGGGAAAAGGGTCGTTCAAAGAAGCCAAGCAAAGAAAGAGTTTCCAACAGGGAGATAGACTTTGTGGAGATTGGGAAGGGGATTTGGAGATGAGCAGAAATGGGAAGCTGGAGAGGGGAAGGGAAGAAAAGATGATTAAGGTGTGATATGTCTATGTACCCATGCCCCAAGACGAGTGTAATCATTCTACATCAAAGCATATACTTATGGAAATAATAAATAAAATCAGAAAAAAAGGAACAGGACAGGTTAGTGAGATAGAACCCATCACTGAAATAAACATTACTGGGTCCTCCCCCTTCAGCAGATCTGCCGTGAGGCCAGGAAGTTCAGTGTCTTGCATGACATTAACTTTTTACGTTTGAGAACCACTAATGGGAATATTTTGAGTAACGTGAGATTTGAAAAACAGTTTATTGGACTTGAACATGCAGAAAGTATCTATGTTGTGTTGAAAGGAAGAAGACACAGGGGGAAATTATGTGGAGGCAGTGAGAATAGATGATGGTCTTAAATGGAAAAATTATCAAAGACGAAAGAACAATAGAAGTCAGCTAGAGCAGGTTATGAGGACAGCATTTTTGTGGAAGGATGGAAGGCCTTGGGCCTGGGCAGCGGAAGATCCGGGGCAGTGGGAGGTGGTGCTAGCATCACAGGCTGGGGAAGGAGCTGGGGGAATAGCTGAGGCCCACAGGTGGAGGGGACAATGGCCAGGAGCAGCGATGGGGCTGGGCGTGGAGAGGGTGAAGGATGGAGTGGCCCATGTTTGGATTGGCCCGTTGTTCCCTTAAAATTGAAAACAGACTCATGTTCAGAGCAAGGGAGAACATAGAAGAGTAGGGTGTTTAAAGAGAGAGGGGAAGGTCGGAACAGATGAGCACAAGGTTTAGTGCAGCCGGGGCTCAGCTGTGGCCGGAGCACCCCCGACACCCCAACAATGCCTGGCAGCTCTGGTTTGGCAGCAGAGAAGGCAGACTGTAGGGTTTGTCAGGGGTAGGGGTGACTTTCTTTCTTGTTTTTTTGAAAACAATAATACCTCCATCAGTGAGCGCTCCGGGAATAAAATTCTTTACTATGAAAACAGACAGTCTGAAAAACAAAAACATGTCCATAAATCAGGAAAGCAGGACATTTGTAGCCTTATGACAAAGTTGCTTGGTATGCAGTTTCTTTTTGTCTTGGACCAGATTTGAGTTTAGATCAACATATAAAATCTCTGCAGTGAAGACCCACGTTGGGGTCTGCCACCTCCTTTTCTCTCCATTCCCAGCCCTCAGAAAACCTGGCCAGGACCTGCTAATTGGTATTGGTACAGTTGAGTCTGGAGTGCTGAGAACCCTCACTCGTGTTGCTTTAGTCAAGATTATGGACTTCAAAGGCTTTTGTCCTGATCGTGCTTTGGTATTGGACTTTGCTTCTGTAGAAGAAGTTCAGACAGTGGGGTGGTTGGATAGCTCTGTCTCCATGGGCTCACATGCTGCAAGCTTGACCCCCAAGGTGATTGTTTTGGGTGGTGGCAGACACTTTAAGAGATGGAGGTGATCAGATCTTTGGCAGCCCCACCTTTGGAAGGGATTAAGCCAGTCTTGTGAGACTAGGTTAGGTCTCATGTGACTGGATTGATGACTGGGAGAGTAGGTTGTTAAAAATGAGTTAGGTTTTCTTGTCTTCCCCTCTCTCTTCCTTTTTTGCCATGAGGTCTCTGTCGCACACCTTCTCCCCTTTGACACCGTCAGCCCTTGACAGAGCTGTCAAGATGGGAGTGTTCATTCTTGGACTTTCAGTGTCTAAAGCTGTGAGCTACATAAGCCTCTTTTCTTTATAAATTATCAAAATGCACAAAGATAGATGTCAAAGGTGGAAGGAGTTCAGGTAATACAGATATTTCACCTGATCTCCAGTGCCTGTGTTGTACCCAGAGGCCAGAAAGGTGTCTGGCATGGAAAATACTCAGGAAGTGTTTATGAAGTAGATGAATGAGCATATGAATGAGTGAATGAACAACGACAGAGGGCATGGGATTGGACAGGAATATGGAGCAGATGCTGGGGAGGAAGCACATATGATTATCCCCTGTGTGAAGGGCACCTCTTAGTTGGGTTCCTTCAGAAGTAGACCCTGAGACAAAGATTTGGGAAAGAGTAGTAGTCTTAGTCCGTTCTGTGCTGCTATAACAGAATATCCTAGACTGAATAATTTATGAAGAATGGAAACTTATTTCTCACAGCTCTAGAAGGCAAGAAGTCCAGCTCCAGTTGTGTCGCCACATGTTAAAGATGAGAGGGACGGAGAGCAAACCCACTTCCACTAGCCTTTATCGGAGTGGATTAATCCATTCCTAAGGATGGAGGCCTCCAAACCTCAACACCCGCCACCAGCCCCAGATCCCAGTCCGAGACCTTGAGACACATTCAGATCATACAAGTAGTTTATTTGGGAGATGGTCCCAAGTAACACCGGCAAGGAAATGGGAGAGGGAGAGGGAGAGAGAGAGAGGGAGAGAGAGAGAGAGAGAGAGAGAGAGAGAGAGAGAGAGAGAGAGAGGGAGGGAGGGAGAGGGAGAGAGGAGGGAGGAAGAGAGAGACAGAGAGACAGAGAGAGAGAGAAAGAGGGAGAGAGAAAGAGAGAGAGAGAGAGGGAGAGAGAGAGACGGGGAGGGGAGAGGGAGAAGAGAAGGAAAGCAAGAAAGGGTGATTAAGGACAGGGTTGCCACTGTGATCGATGGAGGCTCAGTCCTATGGGGACCTCAGGAGAAGCCACTGAGCTGTTCCCGCCAAAGGCAAGGAAGCCGGGGCACACATGCATCGTGTCCTACTTGTCGTTGGGTGAGGACCTGTCTACATTTCTGGGGACCCTGCAGTTAGACAAAGCACACCATTCCAGCTCAGGACTTCTCTCGGGCAGAAAGCGGCAGGTGGTTCCCTTAGGAAACCAGGAGCGACAGAGGAGGAGGTGTGGTGGGGCTCGGGAGCCAAGATACAAGGCTGATTTGCAGTATCTTTCCAAACCCTAAATGCATCTACCCTTCCATGCAGTCACCTCACACTGCAAATGGGTTATTTGATAAATGCAGGAACTCGCACACAAGGTACTCATTACAGAATTATTTTAGTAATGAAATATTGGACACAGTCTCCGTGTTTATCTCTGGATAAATGCTCTGAACCTTTGCTTACAGAAAGATCTCCAACATATTAAGTTTTTTTTTTGTACTGGGGATCAAACTCGGGACCTTGCACTTGAAAGGCAGGCTTGGTGCCATGGAGCTAAATCCCCGGCCCCATATTAAGTTTTTATAAAGCAAGATGTGTGGTGGTTTGAAGAGATTTGCATGTTACCATCTACATATTTTTGTATGCATAGAATATCACTGGAAAGATATACAAGAAACTGGAAGCAGAGACTCCTCTGACATAGAAACTGGAACAGAAAGGCTGGGGATTTAGCTCAGTGGTTCCACAGCCTGCTGCGCAAGTGCAAGGTCCCGAGTTTGATCCCTGGTATCAAAAAAAAAAAAAAAAATTGGAATGGAAGAAAAGACAGATGAGGTGGGAAAAAACCCATTTATTTTTACTGTAATATGCTGTAGTATCTGATTTTCTGAAACATGTTCATATATAACCTATATTAAACAAACTGGAATTGTTGCGTGTGTGTGTGTGTGTGTGTGTGTGTGTGTGTACAGACTGTGGTTTGTAAAACAAAGTACAAACTTCTTTCCCTACCTCCATCCCCCACCTAGAGACTTTTGGGACTTGGATCCCAAAGGACTACGGTGATGTTTGGAGCTCTTAATACCATGGTGTTGGGATTATTCCATTGCAAGCCCCTTGAGGAAGTGTCCTTTTCTAGAATTCTTTCTTATTTCATTTTTCAAACTCTCTGCTTTCCTATAACCCCAAAACATGGCGGCTGATAAATGTCAAGACACACACAACCAATAAATTCTAGCTCAAATCAGACTAGATTTTCTTTCTTTTTTTTTTGGTACCAGGGATCGAACTCGGGACCTTGCACTTTCGAGGCAGGCGCCAGAACCACTAAGCTAAATCTCTGGCCCCAGACTAGATATTCTTGATAACATGCTGCCAGTAGAAATGTTTTCATCCCCGAAGATGGTCCCTTGAGCAGGAGAGTCCCTCCAGCGGGGTCCAGAATGTCTCAGCATTTGGCTGGCACTGGCGTGTCACAGAAATGCCCAATGAGCATGTTTTCATTTTGAGGAACTGGGCTTCTCTCTGGAGTGTTGGAGGTAGAGGAACTAACTCAAGTCTCATGAAACTGGCAGACTCTGCTGTTTCTTCTGCTGTCTCAGCCTCTCCAAGGAAGACAGGGTTAATCAGCTAATTGCTTAACTTAATAAGTACAACCAGCCACATTTACTATAAAATGCCCAGATTAGATTGGGTGATTTTTGGCAAGAAGTAGAGTTGGAGGTGCAGAATTCTTATTCTCTTTGTTGGTGCCACTGAATACTGATGACAAAAGTCATGATTTCCATCTGGATTATTGTAGTAGCATCTCCAAATGCCCTCCCTGTCTCCAGTCATGCCACTTTTTAAGCTATCTTCCAAGAGGTAGCCACTGTGATTTCTCTAAAAGGTGAAATAGCTCTGACGATCCACTTCTTGAAACCTGCCAGTAGTATTGTCTTTTCCTATGCAAAGTACTCTATTTCTACATTCCAGTAACCAGGGTACTCAAAGCCTTTCATGGTCCATAACTATGTCGACTTTTCTACCCACATCATGTACCATTTCCCATACTTTTATATTTTTCACAGTGTCTGCTGATCTCTTGTATTTCTGAGCTCAGAGATGGGGGTCCTCTGTGTCTCCATGGTGCTGTTCAAATCCTTTCCCTAATGTAGTGCTTACTATACTGGATGGCATCGTTTTGCTTCCTTGCCTACATCCTCTATTGGATAGTAAACTTTTCTAATCTCTTGCCTTTACATCCACAACGTGCAGTACACATCCGATAAATATCGTTCCCATATGTTAAACTCCCTCTGTCCCTTTCCCATCAAGTGCGGCCTATTGCAGGCTTCCACCACCACCTTGTAAACATCTCCTTCCACTCTTACTGTTTTATTCATGCTTAGGAACAGAGTTGCAGGTTGCGTTCCTAAAGGAGAAGCCTGCAGTAGAGATTTACATGCTGGCATTTTGGAGGCATCCTCTCAGGATTGGCACCTGTGGAGGAAGTGAAAGAACCAGATTGGGAAAAGAGAGAAGTTGGGCTGTGGAGCAGAAGCAATGAGGCCTTAGCTGACCCTACAGAGAGCTGTGAAGCTGGTGAAGTCCTTCAGGGTTGGCCTGAGTTGGGGACAAGAGACTGAGTGTTATGTCCCTGCATCCACCAGACTTTGGGTGTGCAGTGCCTCTGGAGAGGGTCATGACTCAGCCAGGAGGCTCTCTTCCACCATGGGCAAGGCCTCCAGAGGCCTGAGAACAGGCCTTTGAGGGACTTAGCTTTCAGTCCTGAATGGGGATTTGGGCCATGCACCATTCTATATCAACTGTAGATATGGATTCTGGAGCCCAAATGCCCATGAGTTCTATCATTTGCTGAGTGTTTCACGGCTGTATAACCCACACCAAAACTAATGGCTGGAAGAACATTTGTCATGTGTTTAGGCCACAGGCCTGTGATCTGAGTAGGGTTCACTGGGGACAGCTGTGATGTCTCCCGTAGGGTTGGAGGATGCACTTCTGGCTCCCTCACATGGTCTGCATCCTCAGCTTGGACCCCTCTTCAGGATGGCTTGGGTTTCCCCACAGCATTTTCTTTTCAAATCCAGCAAATCCTGGCTTATTTATATATAGCAGTTTGTTCTTTAGTTTGTTCTGGAGCTGTAGAGAATTAACTGGAGAAACTAGAAAAGAAAGAGTGAGAAAACCTAGCATGGAAAAGCTGGCAGCTTCTATGGGCTAAGGAGCGGCTCCAGCCCACAGCAGTCCCTGAGATTTACCTTCAGTCCTGTGTCTGCAGTATTAACACATCTGCAGAGATTTGAAGACAGAACAGAAATGCAAACAGCAGCACCAACCAGCCAAGACCAGAGAAACTATTTTTAAGTCATCATTACACAGATGAATTCATTTAAACCTCAGTATTTTGAAGTAGTGTAACATTTACATCTTTAGTGTATATATAATGGTTTGGTTTTATTTGTAGGAGTTGTGATTTCTACTTATGTCACAGAGGTTTGTTGAGCTGCCCATCAGCAGGGCACAAGTTTGGCAAGAGAGAAGCTTTTATTCAAGGTTTTCACATTCATCAGGAATTTTTATGGGTTAAGCAGTGGCTTTTGAAAAATTATAGTCTTTGGATATGGGAAGAGATGTTCTCTTTCCTATTTTGCTCATTTAACCTGTTGCAAAACTAAGAATGTTGTACAAACTCGACAGTGTCTTGGACTTTTAGAACTTTATTTTGTAGCCCAGATGTCAGGTGAGCCTCTCACTCTGTCACCACACGTTGTCCCAGGGTGACTAATGAGTCTAGTTTGCTCAGGACTGAGGGGTTCTTGGTACGGAGGACCATCCCTGCTAACCCTGGGAACGTCCCAGCAAGGCAGGCTGAATTGGTGGGCCTCCTAATTACCTTCCCTCAGACACAGAATCCAGTCGTTCCCTCCTGAACCTTGCAGAAATGACCTATGTACCACACGCATGATCTACCCTTCTCATCTCCTTCGTCTTTCCCCACATTACCCTCTTCTGGGAACAAATAGGGTCGTCTCCTCTTATGCAGGGAGGTTCTGTGCCCTTCCCTATAGCCTTTGCATCGGTTGTTTCATGGCCTTATAGCTTTAACTTCGACTCTAAATGGGTTTATCACAGCATTCCTTGAAACAAACATTGCTCTCCTGAAGGGCATTGAGGGCAATGGTGGAAAACAGTTTTTATCTTCTCACAGTTTGGGTGTGCATGCACACTTGTGTGTGTGTGTGTGTGTGTGTGTGTGTAGTCTTCTTATTCATGTGAACCCCAATTATTGGCTACAGAGCACCATACATGAAGGACACGACTGGTCTCATCTAAGCAAGTGGGCTGGATAGAGGAGTAAAACAATGATTTCCAGCTTTGCTTCCTGCCCTGACAGGCCTCTGCTTTGTGCACTGGGTTGAGGGGAACCCATTTCAGAATCTTCTACATGTATCCAGAAAACATGTAACAGTACAGAGTGGGGAAGTAGTAACACAGTCAATCCTAGACCTTCCTAACCTTGATGTAACAATGGCCGTTAGGGTCTCTGCCCTATTCTCCTGGAATGTGGTACTACTTAGAGTTATAAGCTAATTAGTTAGAGTTATTAGCTAATTACTTAGAAACACAAAGATCATCCACGTCTCTCCCACAGATTTTGAAAATATTGTAAGTAATTTCAACAGATTGCAGAAAACTTGGAAAATTCAAATGGAAAAGTACAGAGAGTGACAAAAATCACCAATAATTCCTTCACACAGACGTTACTACTGTTAAACCTTTAGTATGTTTGGTTTACAAAATGGACTGTGATGCTTTGTCATTAGCTGTGTTCACTCAGCAACAGATTAACATTCTGCATTTAGGCATGAGGTTTTCACTTAGCATGGGCTTTGTGGTGGCTCAGTTGGATTCCATGGATGGAGAGCCATGATTTATTTGGTCATATCTCTCTGTTTGGATATTGAGGGCCCCCTTCCCTCTCCCTAGATTTTTAAAAATAAACACACATTGAATGAATTACTTCTCTACCAGATATTTTGATTTCTGACTACTTTCTTAGTAGCTATCCTTAATGGTAAATTGCTAGGGTGTAATTTAAATGTATTTTGGGGTGTTATTTTGGTCAAACTGTCTTACAAAAAGTGTTCTCGATTTATACTTCCTCTAGCAGAACAGAGGAATGCTTTGCTGACAATCGGGGATGACCAATGACCGCACTGGCCAAGTGATTCAGGAAGTGGCAAAGTCTGATGTGGTGGGCAGAATCGGATATTGCTCTTTGATATCGCTGTGTTTGTAATGCATCTGAGAATTAAGCAGGAAAGCAAACAGAGACATTGGCATTCAGGGTTGGAGTCATCCAGTAGCACCGAAGGACCTAAACATACTTCAAGGACCTTAACCTGGTATATGCGGACCTCATGCTGGACTCTCACCCACTTCATGCAAGGGTCCGCTCGCCGGGACAGATCTGTTCAGAGCAGAGGGCAAGGCTGCTGTTGAGAAAAGAGAATAATTAAAGAGTTTATGACATAAGGAGGGAGGAAGGAAACCTGTCCATTGTGAGTGCATTTGCCATATGGATCAACTTATTTTGCCCTAAAATCACAGTATGGATTTTTTTTATACCCATTTTACCACTGAGGAAATAGAACTGTGGGGGAATCTGGAATGTCCTGGATGGTCCTGCTGCTAATTAAGAGCAGACCTAGGAACTGAACCTCGGTTGTTGGATTCTAACTTAGAGCCATTTCTAATACAGATGTCTTCCTGGAAAGTGAGGACATCAGAGACACCTGCCTACCCATATTCAGTGCACCACTGTGTACCGTGGCTGAGATATGGAATCCACCAGAGTCTAGTAACAGATGAGTAGAGAAAAAAATATGGTCTGTAGCACAATGGAGTATTATGCAGCCACAAAAATGGAGGAAATCCTGTCAGTTGTAGCAGTGTGGGTAGAACTGGAGCACACCAGGCTAAGTGAAATAGAAAGACAAATACTACCTGCTTTTACTCATTTGTGGGAGCTAGGAAAGTTGATCACACAGAAGCAAAGAAGAAGAGATCACTAGAGGCTGGGAAGGGGAGCAGAAGGGGAGGAGAGAGAGGGTGACTAATGGGGACCAACACACAGTTGGGTGGTAGTGGGGAAGGAGTTCTAATGTTCCGTAGCTCAATGGGGCAGTGTAGCCCACAACAATCAATTACACGCTTCAGAGAAATTTAAGAAGAGTTGAGGACGTCCCCTCACACAGAGATGACGTCTGAAAGGATGCAAATGCTAATTTCCCTGCACTCCTTGTATATTCCACGTGTGTGCACACCATGAACCCTGTCAATAAACCCAAAGAAGGGAAAGGGTGAAGGCTGAGACCATGCCACTCTGCGGAGGAGAAGCCCTGCCAGCTCCCTCCCTGTTGCTTAGGACGGTGGGAGCCAGGAACAAGAAGGGTAAGGGGCCATCCCCTCCCCTCCCCATGCTTCCCAGCCCTGCTCGGTGCCAGGTGTTACTCCGTTAACCTCATGTCACTTTTACACTTGACATTGAATTTCCGGGAAGACACCTCTGTTGGAAATGGCACCAATTCAGAGTCCACCAACCCTGGTTCAGTTCCTGGGTTCAAATTGCTCAGAAGGAGCAGGTGAGGCAGAGGGCCGGGCAGGTAGCAGGTCCTGAGATGAAGGGGCTGCCGAGGGTATGGTGGGAGCGTAGCTACATCCACACCATCGAAATGCATGGCTGGGACAAGTGCATTGCTTTGTGTGCTTTCAATAAAACAGAAAGGAAAATAAACAAAAAAGAACTGAGCACATGGCAAAGCAATAAACTTTCTGTGAGAAGAACTGAGGTTCTCCCAGGGGTGGGAGCTGAAGAAGTACTGGTTGGAAAACAATTGATGTTGAAGGGTTTCTGCCTCTGAGCAAAGGGGCAAAGCTGGGCAGGGGGTGGTAAACTGGAGCCGATGCGGAAGGCAGCTGTCAGTGTTGCAATTCTCTTGGGCTCCTGGTGACATCACCTGGGTCACCTTAACATGAGCAAGTGGGAAAAGCAGAGCTGGGGACTCCTGGAGGGAACAGGAGGACAGAGGTAGCGTGCCCAGGAAGTCACCCTGACAAAACACAGGACAGCCGCCGGGCCAAGCCCTAGCCCTGCCCGCCACCTTTGGGGAGCAGAGAGGGTGGAGGCGCATGCTGAGCGCCTCCCACAGCAGACGAGTGCAACCACCGATGCTAAGTGGATGGATTCTACAGGGCAAGTGGGCCAGTCTCTTGAGCACAGAAAGGTACTTGGCTTTTTGGGTGAGCGTGCACTGTGAGATTAAAGGAAAACCCGAGAGACATTCACCTAAAAGCAGCGGGGGCCTTGTTTGGATCCTCATTTGAACAAACTAGCTGTAAAATGAGAGTTTTGAGGTGTCCGAAGAGAAATGGAGCCAAACTGGGAGGACATTACAGAATTATCATAAATTTTGTGGTTTTGCTGCAGAGAAACGTCCTTACACATTTCTTGCTGCAATGTGCATGAACTCTGATGACATGATGCTAAGCAAAAGGAGTCAGGCACAGCAGGGAAAATACTATGGGTGTGATTCTACTTATATAGGTCCCCAGAGTAGTCAAATTCATAGACAGGAAGCTGTATGGTGGCACATGCCTGTTATCCCAGAACTAGGGAGGCTGAGGCAGGAGGATCACTATAAATTCAAGGCCAGCCCTGTCTACATAGTGAGTTCAAGGCAAGCCTGAACTGTGTAGTGAGACCCTGTCTCTTCCCTGCTTCCAAAAGAACTTTCATACACAGAAAGCAGAATGGTGGTTTATAGCAGGTGGGGGAGGCCTAACAGGAAGTTCATATTTACTAGGTTTGGAATTTTAGCCTGGCAAGTTGAATGAAATTCCAGAGGTAGGTGGTGTTGATGATTGCATAACACTGTGGAATGGTTAATGCTCCTGAACTGTACACATAAAAACAATTGAAATGCTAACACACATATCATGCATATCACAATTTTAAAAAGTCCTCAGGTGTTAAAAACATATATGATGCCCAAGATTTTCAAAAAAAGTAATCTAGTATAAGAGCAAAAGACTTGGACGCTAGAGAGGAAAGAAGACTAGGGAGATGTGTGTAATTGTTGAAGCACAGGTCATCTAGTGCAGTCTCTATAATTTTACAGGAAAGGAAACTGAGGCACATAAAGTTAGGCAGTTTGCCAGATGTTAACTACAACTAGCTATCACACAGCTGCTAAGGAGCAAATGCAGGACTCCTCCTCAGGTACTCCTCCTGTTTTATACCACTATACTTTTTAGGGAAGCAGCAAATATAGAACTCCATTGCATAACTATATTGTTCCTTATGATATGCCAAATAGCCCACCATGTGGAGTTTGAAATAGAAGGTTGATTGGTGGAGTTTAATTTTGATCAGTTGAGTTTAATTTTCTGACATGCTCTGTGCATTTATACTCATTTTTGAAGACTCAGTGAAAAACCAAACCAAACCAAATCCTGTATAGCCCTAGTGACATGAGCTGTCACCACATGAAATTGAGCATAAAAAAATAAGCCCCAGCCTGGGAGGAGGTCATGGAGAGAGCCTGGGAGCGAGCAGCCCACATGCATCATACACATGGGCTGGGCTCCGTGGGCTGCCCTTGTCGGATGGCTGGGAAGAACAAGAGGAACTGTGTAAACCAGTGGTGCCTACTGTGGCTACCACCATAGAGCCACTGGGCACGTTTACAATACCACCTGATACCTCATAGGAGCTCACAATCGCTGATGGAAAAGGAATCTGGCGTGGATTACTGAATACGCTGTGTTGTAGCCATTCAATAAAGCCTTTTATGGAAAAGAATTTATACGCAACGCTGTCTCCAGCTAAGGGAATGAACTACCAGAGGCCATAAAATTATTTATTGAGTCCTTGCTAGAGTGAGTGCACTTACACCCCAGAGAGCAGCGTGGTGGTCATAGCAAGCGCCTGGAGAGATTGAGCCATCACAAAAACCCCATTGTAACACAACGCAATTTGGAATAACATTAAAGAAAAGGGAATTATGCCTGCGTATCAAAGGAAAAATGAAAGCCCCTTGGATGTGAGTTTTATTTTGAAGCCGAAGCCTTTCATCATATGGACAAAGAAAGATATGATCGTTCAAGCAGCCATTTGCGATCTCAACATGTGACTGCTGGTGTTTACTCTGTGCTTTGTCCCTGGTGTGCTGAGGACAGACAGGTTTTCATAATCATTCCTGAGAAGTGGAGTCGTCACTGATTTAGTAAACTGAATACAGAGAGTAAGACCCCCACATGTCTGCACACCTCAGCTCGCGTCTTGATATTTGGAGAGAGCATTCACAGGCATTCACTTCAAACACACTGAGCGAACCAAGTCCTCTGAATTCTCATCCCAAGTAACTCTTCCATGGAGCACAGAATAAATGACCCCAAACCTTCAGTGCAGGGAGGGTCACCCCCCCGCATCAGAGTGAGTAATAAAGGAATAGAGTTGTCATATTTGGCAAATGAAAAAAATACAGACTACCCAGTTAAATTGGAATTTTGGACAAATATTTGGAAATATTGCTGGAGACATCATCATATCGCAGACATTCAGTTTTTCTTGGAAATGTTAGTTAAGTGGGGCATCCTGTATTTTACCTAGAAATGCTAAAAAGAGAGGTCCTTCTTCTCGAACATAGTCTGAATGTTTTATTCCAGCATGTCCAGGGTGTCTGGAGGTGCAGATGGTCAGTGAATGTCCAAGAATACAGGCCAGGAGGGTGCTATTGGTGGTTAGTAAGAAGTTGGTGTGATAGTTTGAAACTGCTGTGTAACATTCTAGAGCTTCAGAAAACAGTCATTTATTCAGGACGACACTCGTGTGCATTCAGTGTGGAGTGGGTCCGCTCTGTCTCCAGCTGTACCTCTTTGATTGCACGGGGTAACTCACCAGAAGGCCATGGCTGGCTCTCCTCCACCTCCTGAGACCTTGGGGTCTTGACGATAACAAAGCACAGCAACACAAGTGGAAATATGCAAGGAGCTTAAGGTCAAAGGTTGGAGCTAGCACGCTGTCATTTCCACCTGCACACCCTTGGCCAGGACAAACACAGGGTTAAGCACAAAGTCAAACACAAAGGTGAGGGGTGGGAAGGCATATCCCTCCCTGGCAAGGCGATGCGTGCAGGGAAGCGAAGAGTGGGACTAAGGCCCACACAGGGAGACTGAGGGCAGCAGGAGGAAATCGCGTCCCTGGTATCCCCAGAACCAAAAAGGACGCAGGCGTCAGGGGAGGAAGGTGCAAGGGATGGGTGACCGGAAACAGGGCTACCAGGGTCAGAAGGGCTTAGATGCAAAAGTTATTTGATTCTCAGTGTCACCCCTGGACTCAGTATTTGCCTGCTTGCCTGGAAAGCTTTGCATGGATTGACATGAGAAGGAGCATGCAGGTGGGAATTTAATGGTTTGGACGTGAAAGATGCGGGATAGGTGGGTGGTCTGCAGTTCCCTCAATGTAGTTCCCTCTGCAGATCACGCTAGTCCTTGACCTCTCACTCCAGGAAGAACACCTTTGGTTCAACAGGCAAGACACTAAGACCACTGCAAAGGACAACTCTTCACGTAGTTACTGTTGGAACCAGGACTTTCCCATCCAAGGAAGAGAAAGTAGATCCAGAAAACAAAGGAGACTCTTAACAGCTAACCTGAAATGCTAGGGATTCTAGCTACAGGTAGGGCTGATTCCAGGTGCTGAGGTGACGCCATTGGGAGTCTATTTCTCCATTCGGGCACGCTGCATCCTTCTGTTCCAGCATCATTCTTAAGCAAGCTGTTGCTCCGTAACGCGACTCTGGGTTTGCTGCTGGAAGCTCCAGGTTTACAGTCTATGAATTTGACGATGCAGGCGGTGAAATCACATCTCTTTTCTTTAGGAAAGTGAAAATCTAAGAATTGAATTTTAAGCTTAATGTAGGTCAAATGTCCACTTGTGAACAAGTCCCCATGACCAGGATGCTGATTTGCCAGCCCTGCGTGGTCCCAATCTGAGTGGTGACATTTGACCTGTCCCACCTAGACCTTCTGGGCTGGCAGCTGGGGAGGGATGGGAAAACTGGGAAAGTGATGAAAGACAGGACAAGGTGCTGGGGGGGCCCCAAAGCAGCAGATATCTCTCTCCAAGAACTACTCATTTCGTGGAGTAAAAGATTTTTCAGCCTCTGCCCTCCTCCATTTCCTTCCCTTCATGCTCTGGGGGCCACCTTCCTCTCCCACAAGCATCTGAGAATGATCACTTACATGGAGGACAAGGTGTCACCCACACAATCACTTTCTCACCGAGACTCCTTGCTCTATTTTAAATAGAAGCCTACCCCCTACCCCATCATCATGCCTGATCTCTTTAATCCTTATTTACTCTCCCCTTTTTCTTCATGTACGTATCCCATGGTAACATTTGCTAGTGTGTTTATTGTCTACTCTGTCTCCACCTTCACTCCCATCCCACAAGGACAGGGTCTTTGTCCGGATCACTCACTAATACGTGTCCAGTGCCAGCAAGGGAGTCAGGTGCACAGTAGGTGGTCGATAACTGCAGGGGAATGAATCTCCTTCAGTTCCAGAGAGACGGCGAATATCACATCCCCCTGATGGGAGAAGAGGAATTTGCTAGGGCTGCAACTTCACAACAGTCCCACCCTCCTAATCCCTGATTATGTATCTGTGATCAAAACAACATTTTTCTTCCCCTCTTGAATCTTCATGAAGCCCACCAGTCAGGCACTATCATCCCACTCTAGGTTTCCTGGGATCAGAAAATGATCCTTTGGTGTTGTGCACAAGGTTGGATTTAGGCTAAGAGGCCAGGTGTGGCGTAGCTGGGGTGTACCAGATGCCCTGTCTGGTGGACGGCTTCAGGGTGCAGGGGATGGACACTGAAAGAGAGATTAAGTCTTTGTATTTACACCTCATTTTGGAAGGAGAGACCTTGGTTCCCTAGGCCAACATCAGGGTGGATGAAGGGCCCATTTGTGCACTGCTCTGGGTTTGCATTTGGGGCTCTCTTTCCACTTACCTGAGCCAATGCCTAGCTTCTCTCTGAGTTCTGAACAGGATTGAGTTGGTCCAAGAGAGCTACAAAGCCCACTGCCCCTTCTCCACTTGGTTTCATGAGGAACAAATGCTTGTGCCTCACGATCCTTAGGCTGAAGCTGCGGGCACATGCTATGGTGAGGGACAAAGTGCCTGGGTTAGCAGTGGGTGGGACTGGGGCCTCCTACAAACACACTGGGCATTTGGAAGAGCTTGTGCATTGGGAAGCACCTGCTCCAGGGTTATTTTTTCAGCACTTTTGAGAGAACCACACTTTAGCTCAACAATAAAGTTGAGTGGTGCACGGTGAAAGCAGAACAAAGAGAATAAGCCAAATTAACATGAAGGGCTGTCTTCACTTGGAGAGCTCCAGGACGAAGACTCTTGGGAAGAAGTCTGTCCTTGCCAGTGACCTTGTGTGTTTATTTAGCTGTCCAGCTGAAGGTTCACCCTGACATTTCAGCAACGAGGCAGGGCTTGTGGATTTATGATGATGACTCGGACAAGGCAAAGGACTGCTCCCTGATGGCACTGCCAGAAAGAATTCGGGAAACCTCTGCTTTCGCTCACCGCATGAGGCGGGGGTGGAGCTCACATCCTGTGATTGTCCCCAAGATGACCACGTGGAAGTCAGCTGAGGCAGTTCCTGCCCTCTAGGAAGGAGTCCTGGGGAGGCAGGGAAGAGGATGACTCGTGTCAGGAGACAGCTACCTCGACAAAGAAGGAGGTAGGGAAGGACGCTTACGGGGGAAAATGCTTCTCTGCACATTCAGAGAGTTTTGCAAAACCTTTTAGCAATGAGTATCCTTGCGAGCTGTAAGGGACAACTAGAAAGGAATGGCCGGGAAAAGGAGATCTATGCCTTGACCACACTCTACACTGTTTGCTAAGTTATCTTTCAGGTCTATTATTTTTTAATGGAAACATTTAGAAAAGACTGATTTAATTAAAACAAAACAAATCACAGGCCTCATTCACTCTACCTTTATTTTCCATGGTCCAGGAAACATGGCTTCATTTACCAGCTGTGTGGACTTTGGCAATTTTTTTAAATCTCCTTTGGCCTATTACCTCGTCTGGAAAGCAGGGTTTATAACAGGGCCTGCATCAAAGGGCGGCCCAGAGAATTCAGAGAGATAAGGACAGTGACACGTTCAGCTCTGGTTATCACAAGTGCTCTATGATCCTAGCCATCACTGATGCTGCTCAAATGCTGTCTTAACACCGAACTCAGTGATGTGGCCCAGTTTGTCCTTAAAACAGCACCTAGAAGTCTCGTAAGCGACAGCAGCAGCTGTCTCAGGGCTTTTGTCTCTCGTGCCGTGGCTGGGGCTCTGAAGGACATGGTGCCTGTGGCAGCCTGGTTCCCGAATGTCCAAAGCATCAGAAGGAGAATGGAGCAGCTGTTTGGCATTGGAACCATAGGAAAGGCAGAAGGGAAGGTCGATGGGGTCACAAACACACCTGTCGTCATCCTAGTAAAGTAAAGGGTCTTCCGTCATGTCCTAAATGCACCTGAGAGAGATCTGAAAAGCACAGAAAATGTGGAGTTGCCCAAGTAGGAGATGAGACAAGAAGTGGTCTTCAATTTGTTTATAATGAAGTCCACCCTGGCCTCTCTTTCCAGCACCTTCAAGATTTATTCACCTTTCCACGGAAGATGACCAGGGCTATAAGGATCTTACTGTATCTTAAATCATAAACTCACTGAATAGAAGGGCTGAATGGAATCATAGGTCATTTGGTAGTATTTCAAGTACCAGAAAACATGAGTGAAGCTAATTTTTATGACTGGGAGATTTATTTATCTCATACAATTAGAAGTTCAGCAGCAAAATGGGCTTCAGGATTGGTTGATCCAGTAGCTGACCATGCCATGCAATTCAGGCTTTCCCTGTGCATCTGCTCTGTCATCCTTGGTGTGTTTTCCAGGCTGTTTGCCCGTGGCAGGTAGGGCGACATACTTTTATATATTTCTAGCCAGTGGAATGAAGAATGGGGAGAGAACCTTTCCTCCAAGTACGGAGTGAGGTTTCTATCTTTGTAGTCCAAAGGAGCTAGTGTAGGACATGTGCTTGCCCCTAGACCAGGCACCGTGGCCGGGTGGACACCTTGTGCTACTGGCTTCACTGGAATACTAAACCAACTATTAGCAGGGGAGAAAAGGAGAAAGGATTATTGGTTTCAGCCTGGATGTTTTTAGCCTTGCCACTATTGACTCTGGGGCTGGGAAGTTCTTCTTCATGGGGCTTCCTTGTGAGTTACAGAATGTTTACCATCATTCTTTATCACTGCCCCTCAGTGCCAAGAGCAAAGGACCATGTGGATAGAGGAAAGGCTGGGAGGAGGACTGGGATTAGAGGGGTGTATCAGTCTGATTTCTGTCACTGCAATCAAATACTTGGGACAGGCTAATGTTATGAAGAAAAGAGGTTTATTCAGCTCACAGTTCTGGAAATTCCAGGACAGGGAACCAGCGTTAGCTCAGCTCTTGTGTGGGCCTCTGGGATGTGTTACACATGAAAGGCCACATCATGGTGGGAAGAGATGTGTGAGAAAGAGATCCCACTGCCAAAGAAGGCCTGGGACCTACAGTCCCTTCTGAAGTCACCACTCAGTTTACATAAGGACCTCCCACTTGGCTCTGCCTTTTACGCTGTCTATGCCCCACTTTCATAGTGGGGAACAGGCCTCCGGATAGGGCAGGATCTTGTAGGCCATGCTAAGGATTCCAGTTTTTATCTCCAAAGCTAAGTAAACTACCAAAGGGTTTTGAGTCAAGGTGAATTGAAGCTGGGGCATGGAGAAGGAGCAGAAGGGAAGCAGCAGGACCAGATGTTAAGGGAAAACAGGTGAAAACTAAGAGTGACTTCAGCTAGGGTGGTGGAGGTAGAAACAGGAAGAATTGGATTCATTTCAGTGCAATTAGGCACCAAGCCAGTTAGATCTGGTGCTGGTGTCAGTAGTAGAGGGTGGAGAGGATGAAGAAGAGAGGCTGCTAAGGGTGATGCATGGGCTTCTAGTTTTCTTACTTCAGGAACACGGCAGAAGGATCGGGTTGTAGAAGGAAGATCATAGACATGGTGAGTTTGAGGCTGAGGTGAGACATCCAGGTAGGAATGGGAAGTGGTCAGTTTGAGGTGCGAGTTTGGTGCTCAGGGCTGCGTGCTGGATTGGAGACCATGCTGTAGTTGGAGCCATGTGCATGATGAGAACTCATCTTGAGGGATTCTGACACTCAGCAGTGAGACACAGAACCAAGAGTCTTGCAAAGAGCTGCCGGAGGAGTAGGAGGGACTGCAGATGAGGGGTGCTTTCCCTAAACCCCTGGGTGGCACGAGCATTTTGAGAGGGGGGCTTCATCAGCTCAGGAGAGGAGATGGAAGGTAAAGATCCCTCCCTGGGACTTGGTGACACGGGGAGCATGGCCAATCCCAGCAAGAGCTGCTCTGGAAGTAATGGCTGCTGGATAAAAACCAGGCTGAAAGAGGAGGATTGATCCATGGAGAAAGATGTGGGACACGGAATAGATTCCTCTCGGAGAGACTGAGTGTGGAAGAAACGGAAGGGATGAGAGAGCTGGAAGGAGAAGTGAGGTCTAGGGAGAGATTTTCTTCTAGTGGGGTTATCTGATCATGTTTAAATGCTTTCTGGTGGTGCCCGTAGGAGGAGGGTGGGTGTTTGAAAATGCAGGACAGGAAGTGGAAAAGGATAGCTCAAGGTTATGACAGAGGCGGGAGGGGACGGACCCCTGAGCCTTAGCAGGGCCAGGGCGGCTCTGTTGTTGCAGGAAGAGTGGAGGAGGAGGGGACGGACGCCAGTGAGAGTGGTTTTGTGACAAGAAGTGGACAGCTCTTTTACAGTTTCCGAGAGTAGGAAGTTTAGTTTCTATAGGAAGGGGGAGCCAGATGGATTTTGGAAACTGCATTAAAGTAAGCAGTCATCTTCATCTCCAGAGTTTTCAGAGCCTTCAATGTTCGAGCGTTTGCTGTGTGTGTCCTAGCGGGGAGCAGAGGAAAGCGCTCCCCGCTGTCCCACGGAGCTCTTCACAAGTTTGGCCTCGCATAGGTGCAGCCTCTGGGAAGGACTGAGCCAGGTCAGCACCCGCATTTTACGGTGGGACGGTACGGAGGTTGAGGAGGTAGAGCGGCTTGGCTGGCTGAGGAGCGGTGGAGGATCCTCCTGCAGGAAGGTGCTATGTGCAGGAGGCAGCTGGCTCTGCAGGATTTGCTTCAGCCCTGTGAGCATAGCCCTCTCACTTCTGCTGGTGTTATGTGACTTCAACCCCATGGCTGGGATGACCTGGCTCTACTTTGAGGTGTGGAATTGGACAGAGAGACACGCATGAAACCTTTGTGTGTGACGTCAGAGAACCCATGGCATGGTCACAGAACTTCCAGCTCTGGGTTCAGCCTGCCTGGGACTGTAACAGAAAGAACTGTGTGTTCCTGGACAAGTTACTTAATTGATCCATGCCTCAGTTTCCTTATTCGTACCAAAGGGAATAATCATAATATCCCTGCTGCAAAAAAAAAGTTGTGATGATTAAATAGAAGAACACTTAAGAAAGGGTCTAGAACAGCGTGACAGTAAGTGGGTAGTGTCTGTTAGCTATTACGGGTTGAGTGTCACTTATCTGAAATGCTCAGGACCGGAAGTGTTTTGGGGTTTGGAATACAGTGGTACTTTGGTTCATGAACTTAATACCAGGCTGCTGATTATTACCACATACAGTTTGTCTAGGACCTGAAGTAACTCGCAGAGGAAAATCTCATCCCAGAAAGAAAGCAGGTTCTGCAGGTTCCTGCAGCCAGCAGCAGATGTGTTTGGGGTTAAACTTAGTCTTCCTGGTTTCAGAGAAGGTGGATGTTTCACCTCTCAGCTGTGCAACCAGCATCTGACTGAAGGCCCTGATGGTGCTGCAGAGGTCCAGGGCACGGAGGGCCCCAAAGCATCTCAGAACTCCTCCTACGATGCTTGGCTCAGTGGTCAGCAGTGGATGCAATGGGTAATCGTGGCCTGCTGCCTCCAAGAACATTTGTTAACTCCCCAGTTTTCTTACTTCTCCCTGCTTGGAGTGTTTGACCCTTCCTTTGCCACCTGCCCAGGGCCAGTCCTTGTGAAGTTCGGAGTCTT
The DNA here is from genome assembly GCF_053883595.1 of Heterocephalus glaber. Taxonomy (NCBI): domain Eukaryota; kingdom Metazoa; phylum Chordata; class Mammalia; order Rodentia; family Bathyergidae; genus Heterocephalus; species Heterocephalus glaber. The sequence goes on from NW_028258357.1 coordinate 19,622,299, forward strand.
CGTGGGCTGGAGAATCACCTACAGAGCTTGAGAACCTGCCACCTTGCTCTGCCCCTCCCTGGATTCTGGTCTGTGGATCTGGGAGGGACCCAGGAACATGCTTAATGGGTACCTCCAGGCCATCCTGATACAGGAAAATATAGGCACTGCTCTGAGAAAGCACTCCATAATCTTATCTGGATTTTCTGGAAAGCATGCTACTTGGAGGAATGGAAGGAGTGGGATTTTTCAAGACAATTTTGAATTAAAAGTCAAAGGTATATGGGGACCAGTTTTTTAACTTGGACCTCTGGCTCCAGATGAATTCATGGGCAAGGTTCTCACTTGAAACTGCTATGTATTTCAGATGAGCTCTATGGAAATGAAGGGAGTTGTAAGGCGTAAATCCAGTGGTAGTAATTATTTTGCATTAAAATATAAGTCTCTGTGATGGAAGGGTCTTTCTGGCTCTGTCATAGACACTTAAATTGTTAGCCAGCCAGGGCAGCAGCAGGAACAGCATCTTTTGCTTGACCCAGCTCCCTTGCTCTGTGTGAAGCAGCAGGCTTAATTTTTGTTGATAAGGACCCAATATTTTTAAACTTTTGAATGCAAATGAGTCATCACCCAAGATGCTGATTGGCTGACACCCGTTCTATTTGGTCGGATACTAAATAGTGAAGAGGAAAAACTGGTTATTCATGCAGAAAGGCTGAGAAGGCAGTGAATAGCAGCACAAAAATAGCTTCAATAATTATAAGTCTTACAAAGCCTGTTGTGACGTAATTTATGAGTCAAAAATGAAGTGTATGTGACATGAAGTGATTCATTCTGTGAATAAGAGAAAGAATCTGACTTATTTAAATGTGTTTTGTCAGCAGCAATGATCTATCCTGAATAACGTGTACCCTTTGGCAAGAGTGAGGGATTGTGTTTTTATTCTAACATAAAAGAGATACAATTTTTGTAAAAAAAAAAAAAAGAATCATGGTGATTCACATTAAGTTGGTTGGCTCTGGCCTCACGTTAATAAAAAAAATAAAATAATCACAGCACGCTTCAGCTCTCACGCACCATCTCCTTGCTCTTTGGGGATGCAGGGCTGGCATCCTTGGCCTTAGCATTTGATGGATAGAAATAACAGCATATTTTTCCATTTAGCTCCTTTCAGAGCAATCTTTCAGTATTGCCATATGCTATTTGTGTAAGGTGCTCACACTATAGACCCAAATCCTCATATTTTCATAACCACCTTGTCTGTAATTCTTTCCATTGTTTTTGGTGGATGTGTTTCTTTGGCTCATTGGTACCTTGTTTCCAGAGCAAAGTTGAAGCAAATGTAAAAGTTTACCATCTTCCCTGGTCTATTGTGCTAGGCTGAAGGCTTTGGACTTCGATATAGACATTTTGGACTTTATTAATTGGTTTTGAACTTCAATAAGTATCATTCCTTTCATGACTGCTTTTCCAATTCTGAGTTTGAAATATTTGCAGAACTACGGAAGGAGCAAAGCGAAGGAGGGGTCCATATTTCTCCTCGTGATTGTTGAGGAGCTGGGTCCAGCCAGTGGCTAATGGGCTTGTTGAGTAGAACAAGACTGCTATTTGCCTCCCCCAATATTCTCTTTTTCTTAGTGATAAAATTCTCAGGTTTTAGCAGCAAGCACAATCACTCAGTATAAAGCAAAACAAAACAAAAGAGAGTAACAACAAACTGCCCAGCCTCCTCAGCTGGGCATAACCATTCAGGTGAGCTCTGGATAGCAGGATTTAAGTAGTTTGTATAAGTATTAGGAGTGTCCTTAGAGAGAAACCCATCTTCGTTTTATTCCTGTTTCCTGGTAACTGGAAGGCAAGTGTGAGAGCTGGAACTTACAAAGCAGGATTCTACCCTGAGGGTCTGAGATACATGGCACTGATGGAGCAATGGCAGGAAAGGATCTGGATTTCCTGGTGGCCTTGAAATGCTACCCTAGTCCCGAACTGTTTACCTTGGAATTTCATTTACACAAGAAAAAGAATAAATTTCTACCTGCTTAATCCAGGTCACTTGACCAGTAATTATTCGATGCGTTCTGCCATTTGCAGCAGATTTCACGGTAAATGAATGGGCACTTTCACGCCTCTTCCAGGGGAGATGCAGATCTAAGGCAGCAAGAAGGCAAAGTGTCCTTTGTCCTCAGCAGACAAATAAGAACAGTCACAGGTGGCTGAGCCGTCGGGAGCCATTCTTTCCTCCTCAGCCCACTGGGTGAGCCACTGCCCGCCCCAGGGAAAATGACTGAGGTACCAAGACTGCAGGAGTGCTCCCTGGCAGCGGCACCTCCACAGGACTGGGCCAGGTTCCACCAGGTTATGCTGCAGCAAGGAAGGCTTCTGGCCTTAGAGATTAAACCATCCCTGCTTCTCATGTGAGCTGAGTGTTAACTGCAAAGGACAGAGACAGGGCCAAAGCAGCTCAGTTGTCTCCACACATGCTCCATGGCTGGGGAGGCAGTGAAAGGAGAGCACAGGTCACCACACGCTGCCTCTGGAAGCTTCCGTCTACTCAGAGGTGTCACATGTCCCTTTGTTCACATTCTGTTGGCCAAGGAAGTCACTGAGCCAAGCCTGTTTCCACAGACAGATAAGTAACCTTCCCCAGTGAGGAGCAACAGCTAATCCAGGACCCCAGCACCTAGAGCTCCCCTTTCTCTCTTGGCCCCCGCAGAACTTGTGTTCTGTTCTCCTGACTCTCCCTCCTGCCTCTCAGTGCTCACCCTGGGCACTGGGTGATGCCTTCTCCATCCTTGCTGTCGTTCCACCCCTGCAGTAACGGCGTGAAGCCAGTTGTCGTTATCAACAGGCTCGAGTTCCATAAGAGTCTTTTTTAATTTTTTGTGGTACCAGGAATTGAACTCATGACCTTACACTTGCAAGGCAGGTGCAGTGCCACTGAGCTAAATCCCTGGCAAGTCCCACACCATTCTTGGGAGGAGAGACTGCGATTCTTCCCATTTTACAGATGACAAAACTGAGGCACATAATGATCAGTTGACTTGCCCAAGACCATAAGGCTAGTAACTAGCAGAGCCAGGTTGTGGCCAGGCAGTCTATCTTCAGAGTTTGTAGTCTTAACATCTTTATTCCTGTGTTCTACAGTAAGTGTTTCACATATATCAACTTATTTACCTTAGCAATATGAACCTTTTGATGCAGATTCTCTTCTTTTTGTCACTGATACCCAGGAGGCTGAGACACAGGTTAAGTGACCCCTCCGATCTTACACCAAGCTGTGGCTTAGTCCCAGGGCCCTGCGTCACTGCGTCCCACTTTCCCACAGGGTGTTGATGTACAGCCTCCTGGGTCCAGCCCTCTCTGTGGTGGGCCCAGAGGGCCCAAGCCTGGATTTAGCAAGAATCAGATGGAAGAGGCCGAGCTGCACTTCAGCTAGCAGTGGGGCTGTGTGTTGGGGATGGTGTGTGACTCTCCAACCATGAGCCCGTGTCATGCCCGGTGCTTCCTCATGAGGACTTTGGAGAAGCTCCAGCCTGACGGGGCCATGGAAGCAGCCCCTGTTTTCCTCTGATTTTCTCTTCCATGCCCCATGGCGTCTCACATCTGAGTGGGCTGTGTCCGTGGGTGCGTGGGTTTGCTCATTCATTTACCAGGGAGCCCACAGATTCCTCCAATGAATATTTATCCAACCTACAGGAAATAGTTATCAAACCCTAACATAAGGTCAGATAAGTCTCGGGCACTGTGGCAGAACCCAGGGACCCAGGATCGAGCATTCGAAGCCTGCCCTACTGGTGAGAGGTGAGAAATACACAAATAAGTGAGTGATGTGTGCTAGGGAGGAAATGGAGGAAGGAAGGGCAAGGAGGGAAAGCCCTTGCTTAGACTAGGAAGCTAGGGGCAACCTCAGAAGTAGAGCACAGAGAGAGGGAGGGGGGGATATGGATAAAGACTTCTAGATCTGAGCGAGGAGCACCTACAAGGGTCCTGGGGTAGAAGCATGAGAGGCAGGTTTGCGGAGCACCAAGGAGGCCAACATGGCTGGAGCAGAACAAGTGACCGAGAGAAGCCTGAGACAGAGAACAGTGTAGGGGGCAGATCACCCAGGGCTCTACAGCCCTTCACCAGGCCTTTGGATCTGACTTTGAGTGAGGGTGGGGCCTGAGGAGGCACTCACTGCCCGAGAGCCATATTCTGCTGCCCTGTGGAGATGGGAAAACTGAAGGCCCACCGACAGGGGGTGGTTGGATAAACTGCAGCACAGGAGTGTGGGTATGATTGTTAGGGTTAGGGTTCTTCTTTTTGTAAGGGTCATGGATAGTGTGGAAATAGCAGTACCTGAGGATGACTTAGGGTTCAGGTAGGGTTGGGGCTAGGGTTAGGGACAGGGTGATAGATAGCATTGAAATTGAAATGCCTGTGTCTTCCAGTGTGGGTTGGAAAGTTAGTATTACCATAAGTTCATGGGGAGGGGGAAGGATAATGTCAAATGTCAAGCACCTGGGTCTTGTGATTTGGTCCTGCGGCTTAGGGTTTGGGTTAGGGTTAGGAGTAGGTTTAGGTTTAGGGTTCCAATTCATGTACCTGACGTTTGGAGTGTGGGTATGAATGTTAGGGTTAGGGTTCTTCTTTGCGTTATGGTCATGTATAGTTCAGAAATAGTGGTACCTGAAAATGACTTAGGGTTCGGGTAGGGTTAGGGCTAGGGTTAGGGGGTGATAGATAGCATTAAAATTGAAATGCCTGTGTCTTCCAGTGTGGGTTGGAAAGTTAGTATTAGCGTAATTTCATGGGGAGGGGGAGGGATAATGTCAAATGTCAAGCACCTGGATATTGTGATTTGGTCCTGTGGCTTAGGGTTAGGGTTAGGAGTAGGTTTAGGTTTAGGGTTCCAATTCATGTACCTGACGTTTGGAGTGTGGGTATGATTGTTAGGGTTATGCTTCTTCTTTGCATTATGGTCATGTATAGTTCGGAAATAGCGGTACCTGAAAATGACTTAGGGTTCGGGTAGGGTTAGGCCTAGGGTTAGGGGGTGATAGATAGCATTGAAATTGAAATGCCTGTGTCTTCCAGTGTGGGTTGGAAAGTTAGTCTTAGCGTAATTTCATGGGGAGGGGGATTGATAATGTCAAATGTCAAGCACCTGGGTCTTGTGATTTGGTCCTGTGGCTTAGGGTTAGGGTTAGGGTTAGGAATAGGTTTAGGTTTAGGGTTCCAATTCATGTACCTGACGTTTGGAGTGTGGGTATGATTGTTAGGGTTAGGGTTCTTCTTTTCATAAGGGTCACGGACAGTGTGGAATTAGCGGTACCTGAGGATGACTTAGGGTTTGTCTAGTGTTAGGCCTAGGGTTAGGGTTAGGGTCAGGGTGATAGATAGCATTGAAATTGAAATGCCTGTGTCTTCCAGTGTGGGTTGGAAAGTTAGTATTAGCGCAAGTTCGTGGTGAGCCTGAGGGATAATATAAAATGTCAAGTACATGGGTATTGGGATTTGGGCCTGCAGCTTAGGGTTAGGGTTAGGGTTAGGTGTAGGTTTAGGTTTAGGGTTCCAATTCATGTACCTGATGTTTGTAGTGTGGGTATGAATGTTAGGGTTAGGAGTCTTCTTTGCGTTATGGTCATGTATAGTTCGGAAATAGCGGTACCTGAAAATGACTTAGGGTTCGGGTAGGGTTAGGCCTAGGGTTAGGGTTAGGGTCAGGGTGATAGATAGCATTAAAATTGAAATGCCTGTGTCTTCCAGTGTGGGTTGGAAAGTTAGTATTAGCGTAATTTCATGGGGAGGGGGAGGGATAATGTCAAATGTCAAGCACCTGGGTCTTGTGATTCGGTCCTGTGGCTTAGGGTTAGGGTTAGGGTTAGGAGTAGGTTTAGGTTTAGGGTTCCAATTCATGTACCTGACGTTTGGAGTGTGGGTATGATTGTTAGGGTTATGCTTCTTCTTTGCATTATGGTCATGTATAGTTCGGAAATAGCGGTACCTGAAAATGACTTAGGGTTCGGACTAGGGTTAGAGTTAGGGTCAGGGTGATAGATAGCATTGAAATTGAAATGCCTGTGTCTTCCAGTGTGGGTTGGAAAGTTAGTATTAGCGTAATTTAATGGGGAGGGGGAGGGATAATGTCAAATGTCAAGCACCTGGGTCTTGTGATTCGGTCCTGCGGCTTAGGCTTAGGGTTAGGGTTAGGAATAGGTTTAGGTTTAGGATTCCAATTCATATAACTGACGTTTGGAGTGTGGGTATGATTGTTAGGGTTAGGGTTCTTCTTCTTGTAAGGGTCACGTATAGTGTGGAAATAGTGGTACCTGAGGATGACTTAGGGTTCGTCTAGGGTTAGGGCTAGGGTTAGTGTTAGGGTTAGGGTGATAGATAGCATTGAAATTGGAATGCCTGTGTGTTCCAGTGTGGGTTGGAAAGTTAGTAGTAGCGTAAGTTCGTGGGGAGGGGGAGGGATAATGTCAAATGCCAAGCACCCCAGTTGAGCCTTTACAAAGATGGACGGCGAGTCCGCCAGTGAATTCGGAGGGAATTCCATGAGAACATGTGGGGTGAGGAAGCCAAGATGGCGAGAAGCATGAGGCTCTCCCAGCCTGCCATGGGCAGCACTCAGGGAGCAAAAACGTGTGCATGCTCCGTGTACACAAATGCATGCATACAGATGCGTCAGATAGGTATGCATTGTGGACATTGTGGATATGTAGTTTGTGGAAGAAGACGTCATAATCTCAGTGTGGCACTGTGTCACAAGTGTGGCCGTTCGCTGTCTCTTGGGGAAACTGAGGCTGCAGGAGCTCAGCACTGCAGTCACAGCACCTGGTCGGGAGGAGCTGAGTGCCCAGAAGTCTCATCCACAGATTCCCTTTCTGCTGTTTTCCATGTTATTTTTGCATCTTACTTCCTGCCTTCTCAGGGAATAACTTTCCTCAGCAAAAGTGGAAAGAGCCGTCACCTTTAAGACTTTCTGGAAAAGACAGAAGCCCCCCCTAAAGCCTTCTGAGCTCTGGGAAAGCTCCTAGTTCCCACCTCAAGCTGTCGGGGCTGTGGTGTCTGCAAAGGGCTCAGGAGACTGTCCCTTGTCGGGTGGTTCCCCCCACCCCCACCCCCAGTAGCAGGCAGCAGTAGAGAGAACAGGAAATTTTTCACAGGAGAAAAGACAAATTGCCCATCTGAAAGGAAAACCAAAAGGAGGCAAGCCACATTACGCAAGAAAGAAACAACGGGAAATCCTGTAACGTGGTGGCAGAGATGCCCAGAAAGTGGATTGTGCATTCCTGGGGAGGGTGCCACGGTCCTCCCACTATAGAAAGCAGGATAGTTGTTCTTCCAAACATTTAAAAATGCTGAAATCAGGGAGGTAGACCCTGTGCAAAAGGGAAGAGAACCAAAAGTGGTAGAAGAGGAAGGGAGAGAAGAGAGGGAAGAAGAAAGGTGTGCAAAAGGGATTAAGATCTATTATGTACTTGTATCGACTCCCTGTGGTGAATGTCATCATTATGTACTGTGGACATGAACTAATAGAGACTCATTTTTAGAAGGGCTGAGGATGTGGTCGGTGGTAGAATGCCCCTGGTTTTGATCCCCAGTACTGAAAAAAAACCATTAATATTGAAATACTATATGAACCAATACTTCCATTTCTATGGCTATATTCCCAAGGAATGGACAGTAGGTCTTGAAGAGATGGTGACATACTCATGGCGATAGCAGCATTATAACGCTGGCTGGAAGATAGAAAACCCAGATACTCAGCCAAAGATAAAGAGACATGCAAAATGTATTACATACACAAAGGGGTATTATCCACCTTGAAAAGCAAGGAGATTCTAATACACCTTACATTGTAGATGGAGCCTGAAGACTGAGTGAGAACAGCCAGACACACAAAAGGACCAATGTGTGGTGCCACTTTTGGGGTGCCCTAGACGAGTCACATCCGTGGAGACAGGTTTGGAGCTGCAGGTCGGAGCTTCAGGGAGGGAGTGGGGCTTTAGTGTTTATTGGGTACCAAGTTTCATAGGGGCCAAGGGACAAGCACTGGCTGTATAACAATGTGCCTGTACTTAATGCCACCAAAATGGATCAGGTCAGGGTAGACCCTGGGGCCTCCACCGCCCACCTCTTGAAACCTTTTAGCTTCCATGTCCCCTATTTCACAGACTCAGTTCGCTCTCAGTGACCCTGGAGGGGCGTCACCAGCCCATCAGCAAGTCCAGCAATCTGGGCTGTGGTCTTTGTCCTGCGGATAACCTCACATCCCAGTTAAGTGTGGGGAGAACTGAAGCTCCAGGGGCAGGGCGGTGATGGGCACCATCCCTCAGGAGGCCCCATGGGGATGGCCTCGGGGGGAGTGTCCCCTTCACAGGGGACCTGGCCATGCTGCGGGCAGCAGTTCCGGGAATAGATGACGACCCTGTTGGCATTTCCAAAGCTTCTCCAAGACTCCGTTTTGGTGCGTTTGCACTGAAGCTTCCTTTACACTTCAGCCTTCCTCCTGTTAGGCTTGGACAGACATTTCCCTCCAAGGAGGAGAGAAAGTCTTTTCACTGATCGGAAGCAGTGCGCTGTGGCTAGCTGCCGGCGAAGCCATCTCCCACCAGGAGAAGGGTCTCAGTGGTCCAGTGCCGCACTTCGAGCGCCTTGTTGGCTACAGGGGCACCGCGTTTCTCCTCCTCCTCCTTGTCCCTTCCCCAGCCCCTGCACCTGTGCCTACAGAGGAGGGGACGTCTCCCTCAGTGTGTCCGAGCGCCTGGACACACACACTGACCTTGTCACTGGGGCCTCACCCGGGAAGGCATTTGGTGCCTCCGCCGGGGCAGCTGGTGAGAGAGTGAAGCTCACATTCCAGCTGAAGACGGGGACAGGCCGCTGACGCAAAGCAGCCAGGACTGGATTCTACGGCCCCTGGGGAAGGCACAGCTGCACAAAAGCTGCTTTAGCTCACAGGGACAGACACAGTGGTGGGAGGGTGAGAGGAAAAGCCGCACTTGTGGGCATCCTCGGGCGAGCACTACCAGGGGTCGTCTGCACCTTGCTGTGAACTCTTCCCTGCCGTGGCTGTACCCAGGCTGCAGGAATGAGCTGCAGAGACTTTGCTGCTCCTCTTGATTCCTCCCTAGTATTCTGACCTGCTCAGGTCTCAGTCAGCCCCTCTTGCGGGTCCCTGGGTTCTCTCTCTCGGTCATTATCTTCTCTCTTTCAGACACTGAGACAGCAGTTCCTAGGTTGTGAATCGGATTGCCGGGGTTCAAATCCCACATCCCCGGGCCCGAGGTTGGCCAGGGGGCAGCCCAGAGGCTGTCCAGGTGCTGGACCTGACGGCCCACCCTGCACCGCGGTCTGGGAGGCGATCGGGTCCCTCGCAGCCGCCTGATGTCCTGCCTGGCTCCTTAATCCATCCCACATGTTTCCCCACTGGCCGGGGAAGCAGCCCGTGTCAGGTTGTGCCTGAGGTCGAGTCAGAGTGGCTTCCCCCCCCCCCCCCCGGCAGATGTGCGCCCGGGGCAGGGCAGCATGACCACTAGCGGCCCGCGGGAAGTCTGCCTGTGCAGTGTGTGAGGGAGAGAGAGAACGCCGTGCAGCACAGGGTGAGAGGCTTGGCCGGGGCCGGGGAGTCAGCCAGCAGCCCCTCCGAGGGGCACTCGGGATGGGATTCAGCCTGCCACGTGGGAGGGAGGAGCAGCTGCACCCCCTGCCGCCTGGGTCCCCACACCCCGGGCGCCCTAGGGACATCATGAGCAGGAGTCTGTTCAGAGCCCCGCCAAGGGCAGCTTCACACAGCCTGCCCTGTTCACACCTTCTTACAGTGGGCGACAGCTGTACTTTCCTTGGACCAAAGGGGACACGGGGTGCAGAGCAGTGGGGGCTTGTTGAGGTCACCCAGCAAGGTGCAGCGAGTCCTTTCTTCCCACTGAGGAGACCAGGCTGAGTCTTGCAGAGAAAGGTGTGCCAGGGAGGGCAGCTGCGCAGGGAGAGGCTGGAGTCAGCTGTGATGCCTGCTCCGTCCAGACCTGGCCCCTCTGGGAAGCAAGGGTCCCACAGGACCTTCAGGACCCTTTAACACTCTTGCTACTCTGATCTCTTTCTTAAGCGTCCTTCCCCTTGTAAAGCCCTTTCTGTCTTGCTTCCTCCATGGATGTCAATTCTCCGAGGGCGGTGGTCTCCGTTACAGTCCCAGGCCAGGCAGGGCTCCCCTTGGCTCAAGGTGAACCAGCAGCTGGGTTGAAGGACACAGAGGGGCTGTGGTGCTGCCCCTGGAACTGCTGTCCTCATGAGACTGACCCCACACTGAGCCCGCATGAGGGGAACCCAATGCAGCTGGGACCTTCACCAAGAAGCCTTTCTCATTGGACCCTGGACCCTGCCATGGGTCACTACGGCAGTGCACACCTGCTTTTGGAACAGTGATGTTTGGGCCACTGCTTGTTTACACACCTGTCTTCCCTACAGATACCTGGGTCTCCCGGATGCAGGAAGCGTGTCCTTGTCACCTTTAACAGTACCTAGTAGTATCTGGTATACAGCAGAAACTCAGCCAAGGTTTGCGAGAGGAGGGAGGGAGAGAGAGAGGGAATCCAGCTGACCTATTTGACTCATTTCTGTACTGACAAATTTTTAGGAAATCTTCAGAGTGCCTCAGTCAGTAAGCACAACTGTATTTAATGGGATTTTGCTTAGCCTAACAACTGACTCATCCCTCAAGCTTCACACCACACACACACACACACACACACACACACACACACACACATCTTTGAATAAAACAAGCAATTTTAATAGACCTCATTTCCTTTCTTTGAAAACTTAGAGAAACAGAATGAGGCCCCCTTCAACTTCTTTGTAGTGAAACTCCCAGGTAACATTTTAATACCTAGGCTCATTTATACATGGGCAGAGCATCAAGCAATAATAAAATTTTCAAACTTGGATTAAAGCACCTTTGAAATCTTTTAAAAATAGAAACTGTGTCAGAACTATGAAAGAAATAACAGTCATGGGTTTAGAAATGGTGCCAGCCAGCACACATGGACAGTCTCATGGAGGGAGGTCCACAGGTTTAGACAGGTCCAGATGTGTGTAGCAGTTCTCATGCCAGCATTTGAATCTTTTACCCAGAGTGCAGAACATTGGTTAGGCCATAATGACAGATTCATCAGTCATTCGACAAATGCTTTTTGAGTATCCACTGTTAAGGGCGTTGATCAGAAGTTCTATGGCTGCATCGAGATTGACATGGTTATTGGGTTCATGAAATTTTCATTATGTGGAGAGAGAAAAGAGCAGCAAAAAAGCAAAGAAACAAATATAAATGTATACAATAATTGGAGGGCTGATAAGCACTGTGGAGGAAATAACTTGGGAATGGAAACAGAAAACCGCCTCTCTCAGACAGGGTGGACAGGGACAGCTGCTAAGGTCTGAAACCAGAAGGATGGAGAATGAGGAGAAGGTGTAAGACACCAAAACAGCGTGTGCCAAAGATGTGTAAAAGGCTCTGTTTTAGGGCTCGGGAGAGACCACTAAGGTCCTAACCAAACACCCAAAGCAGAGGAGGCTGCAGTGGGCTGGGAGAATAGAAAGGTCAGATCAGGACCTCGGGGGCCACCAGTTTCCATCCCGCGTTGAGTGGAAGGCCACGTGGGACCCCGAGCCAAAGTGTCGTACGGTCACACTCTGTGGCAGTGTCACTGTGGCAGGCGGCCTCGACCCAATCAGCAGTAGAAGCAGCGCTGGTTAAAAGCCAATGGCGTTGTCCAGGTCAAAGACCATGGCTGCAGAGGAAGAGAACTGGATGCATTTGGATGTATTTGGAAGCCGGAAGGGACACGACCTGCTGGTGGTTTGCATGTGGTGCTCACTGAGAGTGAGGGACAATGGAAGCGTGTCGCCTGGGCGTGAGGTCACTCAGTGCAAGGACATGGCGCTGGAGGGCGGGGTGACTGAGAGGGCAGGGCAGGGCACCAGGCGACATTGCCTTCCCAGTTTCCTCAGAGTCTCTGACCCCTGAGCCAAGGCCTGGTGAGCCACAGTGGGCACTGGAGTGAGCAGTTGTCTCTGGCACTGGTGAACAGGATGCCTCGGTTGTCTCCTCTCCAGGGCACAGGGCATGCTGCTGAAGTGAGAGCAAGAATGGAAAACCATCTGAGCCCTCGAGCAGCTGCTGGTGCCACAGCTACTGAAAGTGCGGAGATGCAGAACATTCAGCAGTTTCAGGGAAAGGTGACGTCAGGTATGTGGAGCCGCGTGGGGCAGAGACCACTTTCTGCTGGTGCGAAGGCTGCAGAGAGCTGATGTTGAGACTGAGGCTTTTGAGGTGGGAGTCAAGAAAGGCTTTGTGTCTTTTTTGTTGGTTTATTTTGCAGTGCTGGGGAATCTAACCCAGAGCCTCATGCCTGCTGGGCAAGCGCTCTAGCTCCTAGCCATATCCCCAGCTCAACAAGGCTTTGAGGCCAGGGAGCTCCCCATGATCAGAATTGTGTGGGAGCAACTGCTCTGGCTATGGATGGAGAACGGATTGGAAAAGGAAGAGAAGACAGAAGTTAAGGGTCTAAGTAGGAGGTAAAACAGTAATCGAGAGGCATGTGAACAAGGACCTAGAAACACTGATGATAATTATTACAGCCCCAACTCCCTGGTACTTCCACTGTCCTGAGCTTTGTAGACATTAACCAGTGTAACCCACTGGGCCCTCCTAACAAGGAAAATTCCACTTGCGACTCCTGTTTTCTGATCAAGAACTGTGGCAGAGAGAAGTTAAGTAATTTGTCATGGTCACACACTACAGAGTGGTGGGAGAGATTTGAACGCAGACATCTAGCTCACAGCTAAGGAACGAGTTGTGGCCCGAGAAAGGAGAGGAAGCTGGGCTGGGGAGAGAGCAGGTCCTTACCTGGTGACCCAGAGGAGGTAAGTGGGTGGGGGTGAAGGAGAGAGGCCTCGGAGAGCCCCCAGGGACAGTGACTTAGGCACCGGGATAGGTGACGCTGGAGGCGGCTTTGGCACACCTTCTGTCTGTGCTGTACATGAGGCAGCAGCTTGGAAGAGCCCTCTTGCACTTGTGATCCTGCTCGATGGGGCGGACAGGGGCTTCCCAGACAGGGTTGGCCTGAATGTGTGCGGAGTGAAGACTGCATTGGAATGTCTCGGGGATTGGGATCCTGCCCTTCTGACCTCCCGGCGATATTGTGAGCAATTGATGAGCTAATGAGACACAGCCCAGCAGAACGGGAAGCCAGAAGGCTTGAGCTGAAATTCCCTCCCTGTCTTTGTACCTTGGGGGGATGTCAGCTAATGTTACCCAGCCTCAGTTTCCCCACTGGAAGAAAACTGGAAGCCATTTCTCTCCCAACGGCCCCAGAGGGCTGCTGCACAAGGGTGAGGATTGTTGTTGGGTAGTTAGAGTTTGCAAGTGGTAGTTCCTGAGCCCGAGGTAGGTCCAATGCTCTTCACTAACTGCCAGTGGGAAAATGAGCCTTTGAGGAGTACACAACACTCTGGAAAAGAATTTTCAGTGGTAAAAATGTGCATGATTGTCCAACAAAGGTACTCTATGTGCTTAAGTTTTTAAATAATGCTCTGAGATTACTGAATTTAAACCCCTGAGAAGAGAGAGAATACAGTATTAAATGTCTTTTAGTGCTCAGTCTCTTTGTGGTGTTCCCAGCTAGGAATACACTGATCAGGGCATAGAAATGAATAGTTTAGAAACATTCCCAGACCTCAAGTGAGGTTGCATTCTAGTAAGGGAAGACAGGCAATAAACAAATCATCAAACAGGCCGGCTGCCTAAATTCAGGTCGTGTCGAGTACTGTGCAGGACACGAGGTGGGTGATGAGGCCAGAAGATTTTGCAGGGGTGGTGAGAGCTAGAACAAGAAGGGGGGAGAAAGGTGTGGGTTCAGGAGAGGACCCTCTGGCCATAGAGGGGATGTTGCCGGGACCCTCGACTAGAACCTGCCTGCTCTTCAAGAAACAAGAAAGCAGTGCCTTTGTAGAGGGCGAGGGTGACAATGGCTGAGGCTGACATGGGCAGGGGCATGTCACAGAGTGCACGGTCGAGTTTGACTTTATTCCAGCTGCCACGTGAAGTGGCCCAGGGGTTGGAGGCTGGAGGACATCAATAGAGTCAAGCTTCTCAGAGAACCCTGAGTCTGCTGGATCGAGATAAGATGGAGGTGGGACAAGAGCAAGCTGCCCAAGCCGAGTTAGGAGACAGTGAGTCTTCCGGGCCAGAGAGGAGGAGGAGATGGAGAGAAGTTCAGGCTATGTTTGGGGGATGGAGGCAAAAGCACTTGTTAGGGATTATAGGGAGGGAAAGACAGAGAAACTGGGGTGGAGACAGCCTTCTAGATTCTGACCAGTGGGAAGGAGGCACTTGAGACAAGCTTTGTGCTCCAGAGTTTGCAGGTCTGTGCTCTCCTGTGAGACCTTTGTCACCAGAGACCTTGTATTTGTCCACACCTGGAAGAGTTTTGTCACCAGAGTAAGCAGGACCTTACTCTCAAACACAGAGCTGGAGAAGGACCAAAGACACAAGCAAAGATGAGGGGTAGAAGTAGCAGGGATGCTCTAGTTTCTTCCCCTTGTCTTTTCACTGCTTCTGTTGACTGCTTCTTTTCCGTAACCCCCCTTCCTACCCGTGAGCAAAGCCACAGGAAAGGAAAAAGCCCCAGGGTGTTGATGCTGACATCCTTTTGCATCTTGGCTTCACTTCTCTTCCCATATCTTTTTTGGAGATTGTCCCGCCTTGTTGGGCCTCGTGGGGCAGAGAATGGCAGGGGAGGGGAGACTCTGGAGGAGGGCAGAGGGGGACTGGAATTCACATGGAAGAAGAGCAGAGAGGCTGTGGGGTTTGTTTCCTAGTCTCTCTTCCGACCTCACACACTTGGCTCGAGGTTCCTTCCATGCACATCATGGGGGACCGTAGTGACAGGAAGACTAACACTCGGAAGAGGAGCTGGGGTAGGAGCGCTCAGCGTTTCACCCCTTCTGGTCCTACGGCTCTGCCCCAAGTTAACCCTGCAACAAGGAAGCGCGTTTAGCAGAGCATTTCTTTCAAGATTTCATAATCTCCTGCTTGGCAGCAGCTGGTGGTACAAAGTGTGGTGTCTACTGGATCCGATTATGTAACAGATGGTTCTGTTTTCAAATTTTCTGCAAGTGTTTAGATGTTTTTTTCACTAAATTCATATTTCCCATCTGATGCTACCCCCTGGGGCTGAGCTTTAATCTGGGTTATTTGGAAGCTCCCCCCTCCCCTTTAAATCTCCCAATAGCAAGAGAACGTCCCAACCCGGCTGCCACACAGCAGCAGGGGCGGCCAGGCAGGGACAGCGCAGGAGCACAGCGGGTGAGCTGGGCTCGTCTAGCTCCCGCCAGAAGTGGACTCCCTGTGCTCCCCTGGGAGAAGCCTCAACACCCGCTTCAGAGACCTTGAGCCTGAACAGCGTGTTCCTTTCCCCGGGCAGCACATGTTAGTGCATCAGAATTCCTAGTAGCGAATTAAAGCTCCTTCAGCAGAGGATAAAGGCCCTAAGTAACTGTGTTACTGGCCCATTATGTGTCTCGAATCGTGTCACCCTGCTCCCCAGTAGGGTTTCCCGCTCATTATTTCCAGCCTCAATTCCCACTGCTGTGCATTAATGGTTCCCTCTTCTCTCTCTCCACTGCAGCTGCCTACAGCTGTCAGCCACCCACTCCATCCTGGCCTTTCGAGCGTTTTCATCTTCCTGGCAGCATTATGAAATTTAATTTATAACAAAAATGTTCTCTGGGCCTCCTTTTCTTTACGAATCTCTGCTCTCTTTCACCATTTAGGAACCTCCCTCGTTTTCCAAGCACCTGTTCCTCGAGACTGCTTTTGACAACGCTGCTTTTTCTTTGCCCGAGTCCAGGTTTCCTAAGGGAAACAGGAAACAGAAGAGAGGGTTGGGGCTATGCAGCGTGCTCCAGCAATGGAGCAATGGGAGGGGAGAATGGGCTGCCCTGGAGACCTCGTCCTGAGCTGTCATGTTCCTTACCTCCAAGCCTGGGATCACACGGAGAATTGGGCGGGCGGGCGGGGGCCTCTGAAGCAATAAGGTAACAAAGCTGGCGCCCCCTAGAGTTGTACAGAGCAGCAACTTTCCCACCAGGGGGCACAGAGACTGGGGCCTTTCGGTTGGAACCTCTGGAATCTCCCTGTGCATCTGATGAGGACGGTTTGTGTGTCCCTGAATCTAAGGCCTTGGAAGGGAAAGACCCATCCTGTTATTCTCTGTGCTCTAAACAGTGAGCAGAAATGGTGGGGCCAATGGAAATGAAGAGGAGGCAGCCTTATTCAGTGCTGATGGGGCCCTTCGGAGCTTGGGCCCTGTGTGGCCCCACAGGCCTGTCCCCCATGCAGTTGGCCAGGATGCTGTAGCACCTGTGTGACCATACTTAGGCTACTGGGTGAGGCCCTGTCCACTTGCAAATGTGTGAAGAAGACGTTATCTCCTAAGTCAATCAAGTGAATAGTAGATAGATCTTCACAGAGAAAACTAAAAATCATTTCTTAAACTCTTCCTGTCTTATTTTTCAGATCTAGATGTACTTCAGGGTGGTGGAGGTTTCAATATGATGCCAAGCCCTTGTGGCAGGCTCAAAGCTTGCGGTCCATGATCATGGAAGGTGGGGGATGTTTTAGATTTTCTAGTGTTATATTCTTCTCTGAGCTTATTTCTGGGTGAAGACAGAGAGAGTGTATTTGGGAGAATTATTCTTGGATATGCACTGTACCTATCTGGAAGTTCTTTGATAAATTTCTAGTGGAGGAAGATGAAATCCCAAAGATGTAATTAAGTAGCAGAAGACGGTTACTGAATTGACACACATCAAACAACGACAGGAACTTGCGTGGATTCCCAAGGGGGAAAGGGAGGAGAAGAATGAAAGAAAGAAAGGAGATGAGAGAGGAGCTAAGAGACAGCGCCTAGCTCAGGAGAAGAAAAAGAGGGAGATGCCTCGTGGGTCAAAAATGAGAAGGAGACTTTGGAGTAACAAAAGCTATCCTAAGAAGGGAATTTTTCTGTGTCCGATACATGTGACACAACTGTGCTTCCCCTGGAAGCCACATAATATTTTTAACAGAGTCTGGATTGCATAGGACTGTATTGTGTGTGTGTGTGTGTGTGTAGTGAGGATAGATGCTGATCTCTTGTGTACTGCTTGATTTAAAGCTGAGGCAGAGACAGCTGCTGGGAACAAGACACCCTGACAGAGGGAGCCCAAAGTTGTAAGGGCCTGACAAATTTCTGGACTTCCCAGGGTCCATTGACTTGGTGATAGAAGAGCAGACTAGATGGTTTCAAGGAATTTCCCTTGGAACAGAGAGGTAGGGCTGGCTCCAGTTTCATCTGCACTTTCTCTCCTGTTGTTATTCCGGAGCCTTCAAGAATCTGGTCAGGCTGCAGGGCGACTGCTAGGGGAGGCTCACACTGCCACACCTGGACCGAAGCATGAGCACGGAGAAGTTCCATCCATTCCCGAGGGTGGCTTAGCAGCGGCTGCTGTTCTTAGTGAGAGACAATCCTGGGGAGGGTGCATTTTAGGGACAAGTGCCCTGTCTCCCTGCCTCCACTCCAATATGGAGATCTTTTCTTCCCTGTGATCCTTGAAACACTAAGGGTTTTATTTTTTAAAAAGGCATCTAGTGTCCTCTGAACCATTCACTGTGTATTTACCTAGTTCATATATTTGCAATATGACAACCATAAGAAAGACTGTACTTCTGAGGAGATGTATTTCTCAGCATTCTGGAACTTCATACATTTTAATCCATGCCATGATACATGTCTGGAAACTTCCCCCCTAAAACAGAACTACTGTTATAGACCCTATGGTATTAATATTTTAAAAAGTTGATAAATGAGTAAAAATGCAGTTTAATCATTAAAATTAAAAAATTCTGTACATCCCTCCTGTCTCCCCAGTTTGGTTCCGAGAGCTCATTTCCCTACTGTATTTAATGTGTGCTTTATTGATAGCTTCTTCAGTAAGAAGATAGTTCAGGGAATCAAATGAACAGGGTTTTGGGTGTACAGAAAAGTACCTTTCCTAATAAGCAGTTTCCTAAGGATGGTGCTTCAGGCAAAGTTCTGTGGTTTTAGTGAACTGACATTTATTAAAACATAGTTGAAACAGAAGGAGAATTTTATGGACCTCCAAGAGGAGGAAATACGTAGATTCACTGTCTTGTTTTCTGTTGCTATAACAGAATACCACAGACTAGGTAATTTATAAACATTAGAAGTTTATTTGCTCTATGGCTCTAGTGGCTGGAAAGTCCAAGAGCATGCCACCCCCTACCTCTTTGGAGAGGACCTTTTTGCTGTGTCATTGTGTGTTGGGAAAATATCTGGTGGAACTCATCTTCTTTTATCAGGAACCCTCTCCCGCAATAACTCCCCACACTCACTGTACCAGTGCTTCCATTCACGAGGCCTAATCCATTCCTAGCTTCATCACCTCTTAGCGCCTCGTGTCTCAATATTGTTAAATATCCATCAATTTCAACGTGAGATTTGGAGGGCACATTGAAATCATAGCATCATCTTGCCTGAATGTAGGAAGGGCAAGTCACAAACTGGGACAAGACTGGGTCAACTCCTTCCATCTCTCATTGGGCCGGATGAGAACCTCACCTTTTAAAGTCCCACCTTGGTACTGGTTGTTTGTTCCTCTCCACACTGTCCTCCTGGGTAGCCTCAGGTCTCCATGGTGGTCTGTGGTTGACAACAACATTGTAAGCCTGATTTATCAGTGAAATGGATTCTGAGGACCTGGTCCCTGAACAAGGCTGGAAAAGCTCTCATGTGCAGATTTGCCTGTGTGGATTGGGTAGCATGATGGTGAATGAAAGAGCTGAAGTCCTGCCTGTTAGGAATTAGACAAGCTTTACTAGGCCCTGGGGAGCACAGTTGAGGAGATGGTGAAGGAACCTAAATACCAGCAGATAAAGAAATTGGACAGGATTTTCCTTTCATGTGTATTCGATTTTTTGTATTTAGAGCTCTAAAAAAGGACATTATTTGGGGTTTAACATTTGGGCTTTCATTTCACTGGGAATTGAATAATGAGAGGGAACTCACATTATATAACTTTGGGAGAGTCTTCATTGTATTAGTTGGGTTCACTGTATAACCTCTGGCAGGCACTACTGGGCCATGTGGCTGGGCATGATTGGAGGTCAGAAATAGCTTCAGGAATGATTCTTTGGCTTGTGATGAAATGAACCTTGGAGGTAATGAATGTGTTTTTTTCCATCCCGGAGACCTCTGGCAGCAACAGTTGAGTGGCTTGCCCCCGGTGCAGGAGGAGATGTCAACAGTGTTAGGTGTCCGGAGGGAGCGCGCCCTACTGCCAGATGCTGAAGGGTTCTGGGATACGAGAGACTTTCAGCACTAAAGCTGTCAAAGTCCCAGGCCCGTTCCAGGCAAACAGCATGCCACTCCACCCCAAGGAGGGAGCAGCCGGGCTCTGATGGGTGGCTTGCCTCTTCCCTGGGTGGTGGGGAGCAGACAGGCTTGCGCAGGTTGTCAGTGGGCTCTTGCTTCCTTGCAGTGTGGGTCTGAGTGTCGCTGTGATTGGAGTCAAAAGGGGTAAAGCTTCTAGTTCTCCTAAGGCCAGGCTTAAAATTTCTAAAACGTTGCTTCCATCATATTCTCTTGGTCAAAGCAGACACAAGACCAGCTTGAATTCAAGAAGAGAGGAAGTTTGCCTCCAACTCTGGATAGATGGAGCAGTATGCATGTAAAATGGAGGACAAAATGGGTGATGGGCATCATTAGAAACTGTCTGATGCAGCTATCATTTTACACACAGGAATGCAAATAGGTATAAGGGTCCATTATATGGCAAAGTTTGTGTATCCTGAGACCAGTCAGATTACATCCTTAAGAACTTAGATTCTAAGAGAGACATATGTGCAAATAAATATACAAATGCAGTACAGCCCGATGTCCATGCACATGAGTATCTATGCACACAGATATGTGTTTATACACAAATATATGTGAAATGAGAATTACGTGTTATATAGAAAGTATTTTTTTTTCCTTTTGGGGTGGTAGAAATTGTTAGACTTAACAGACAATGTACAGGATTTGAGGAATGAGTAGAAGTTTATGGAGGAAGGACTAGAATATACCAGGCATGGGCCGAGGATTTAGCTCAGTGGCACTGCACCTGCCTTGAAAGTGCAAGGTCCTGAGTTCGATCCCTGGTACCTGAAAAAAAGAAAACAGTGTGGAAAATATACCAGGCATATTTAAGAAATTAAAGAGTGTGTGACTTGTGCTTTAGACTGGAGTATGAATTTGAATGTGAACCCCAAAGAGCAGGAAGGGAACATAACAGGCAGGCCCGTGTCTGCCATGTTGGAGAATTGGAAGGGCTGACTTCATTGAGTTTTGATTTTAATTTTTAATGTTTACTTGAGCAGCACTAACAACAACTATTTACCGAACATTTACTGTTTGCCAGACAGTCACCTACATACTAGAATATGCCTCACAGGAACTCTATAGTGAAGACTAATATCTTCATTTTACACTAGAAGAAACTGAGGCAGAGAGAAGCCAAATAAACTGCTCGATACAGCACAGTTGGTAAAAGGCTTGTGCCTAAATTTGAAGGGAGGCGGTTTCTCTCCTTAACCAGTGTTATATATCTGTCTACTGAATTTAGGGAAGATTGTTTGGTATAAGGAGAGGCTAGAGATGTTTCCACTGCCTAGAAGACTGTGGAAATAATTTCAGTGAGTGTAATAATGTTCTGAAAAATCGTCACAATAGTAGGAAGCTGTGCCACAGGTGAATCCCAAGTTGTTAAGGGAAGAAAGATAATAGGATTAAATAAACAATCAAATCTATAGGGTAAACAAAGAAAGATTGGAGTTGACTTTGAAGTTCCTGGTTTGGGTGAGCTGAAGTATAAGACAGTGACACTGTCCTAAATTAGACATAGGTAAGGATAGTTTGGTTTGGAGGGAAAGACAGTCCAGCTTTGATACATGGAGCTCGAAGCACTGTGTGTGGGAGACAGCTGGGAACAAGGACAGCCTTAATGGAAAAGGCAGTTTCAATGCCTCACACCAAATGGACTAGGAGGTCAAGTAAGGCAACACATGTGTATCTACCACCGGACTTATAAATACAGAGGTCAGCATGACCTTGACCAGAACGGCGTAAGTGAAGAGGTGGCTGGAAGCCAGTCTGGGGTGGTGACGAAAGCAGGAAGGGAAATCAGCAAGGGGTGGCCCAGATTTCCAAGAACTCGCCTGTGTAGGGCGAAAAAGACTCAGAGCAAAAACTACATAGAGATTTACAGAAGAGACAAGACATTTTGTTGGCTTGTTTGCTTGTTTTTGAAAGAACTTGTCCATTTTCTGAGATGCGTCAGGGGGAGAGAAGGTTCCAGATGGCGGAAGAAGAGGGATGGAACTGATGAATCTAAGTGACTGAGGAGAGCAAGGGAGGGTTGGCCACATCACAGGTATAAGGGTTGCTTTTGCAGGAAGTTGCCTGTATAAAACACGAGGGGAGAAGGTGAGGATGTGTAGAGAAATGAGTATATTTGTAGTCATGTGGTGAGTAGCAAATCGAAAAGTTTCATATGTCTCTAAGAAGTGCTAGCGAAAGTCATTTGTCCAAGGAGGACAAGAAGGCTGGGAACAGAGAACGAGACAGTGGAGGTTGGAATAGCCCTTTGGTCAACAGGGTGCCAGAGTCAACTGCATCCATGGAGAATTCATCATGTGCTAAGCACTTTGCTAGATCCGTACGCATAATGATAGTAATGACCAATAAATAATGACTGTGGTCAGATCCTTTGGAGCTTGTCTATAGCTGTTAGTCTAAATATTTACTGAGGAGTTGTTTGCATTTTGTGGCCCAGGATGTAGGCAGGTTCCTCCTCTGATCCCATCAATAAATATTAATCGAACACCTACTGTGAAAAAACTCTGATGCTGGAAGCAGGGGAGGAGGGAATGTGTCTTGGGAAGCTTCAGGCCATCCTGCCCTTCAGGGCTGCCAGCTGAGCTCTGGGATGTTAACAGTTCTCTCCTTCCTTACCGAGCATCTCAAGACCCTGTGTGACAATCCAGCATCTAAGAGGGTCCCTCGAGGACCTGACCTCCTCTACCATGTTCCATTACAGTGGCTCCAGCCACACTGCTCTGTTAAGTCACAGTGGTGGGGAAGATGCTCCAAGTCCTTAGGCCACTGCTTCTCCATGTGAGGCCCCCAACTCCAGGGCACCAGTTTGAAAGGGAAATCCTTAGGCCTCACCCAGGAGCTTGTGAGCTCAGAAATCTGGGTTTTTGCAAGATTTCTAGGCAACTTGATGCTCATTCACATTGAAGAATCACTTCCACGGACCATAGTCTTGTTCCGAGTCCATCTCACTCCAGGGATCTCCCTAATGTTTTAGACCTCGGTGCTTAGCCCAGATGTGCAATAAAGGTCTCTAAAGTGGCTGAGCGTGGCTGGCAGTGGGCCCATATGTGGAGGGAAAGAATGCAAATGGGAAGATCAGAGAGGGAGGAGTGTGTGCTTGTCACCCTGTCCCTCTTCTCAGGGAAAAGGACATGTGGATCGGAGCTGGAGGGGGCCTGGGGTAGAGACACAGAGGCTTCCAGAACCGGAACTCAGCTTGGGACCACCCAGACCACTGATTCCGAGCTTCATTTGGAGTCTCAGACCTTTTAGGGATCGTATTTATAACAGGAATTTTCTCCTTATAGTTAATGATTGAACGATTACTGTGCCAACGCCGTTTGTTACATATGTAATCACATCAGATTCTTGTCACTAGGTTCTAGTCTATCCCTGTGTTCAGGAAAAGGAAAAAGTGAGCCTCAGATAGGTTTTGCAGAATGAGACGGATTTTTCCAAAGTCAAGCTGGTAGAAGTGGGATTCAAATTGAGATTTGTTCTTAAACCAGCAAGTTATAGGGGCCTAAAATACAAGGAAAGTTACAGACTCTCTGCCTACTTTACGAAATTCTCTCTTGTCTCTCTGTCACAGTCTCTGTCTCTCTCTCTCTCTCTCTCTCCCCCCCCACACATTCTATCAGCAGTTTAAACGTTGGCCTAATCAACAGCTCTTCCCCATCTTGAGGGAACCCGTCTCAGTACATCTGCCCGCCCTCACCTCCAGGGCCGAATGGCCATTCCCCAGATTCCTTCAAAGCCCACGGAGCTCACTGGCTAGCGCAGAGTGCTACAGGACGCACACAGTCTTCCTGGCACCTCCCGATGTCCCTGTTTGACCTCTCTCTTTCCCGCCTCAGTCTCCCAGGTCCTCCCTCTATCCCTCTGTTTTCTCCTAAGCAGTTGACCCTCCATCCTGTTGCTCTCGTGAGAAATGAGTTTCGGAGCTCTTGGTGCATCACAGGCACGGAGGAATTTGTTTTCCTAAAGAACGTGTGCGTGCTCAGCTCGGGGACTGCGTTCTACATTGGCCTGGCCAGAGGAAGATTCTGTCGGGAAAACCAGTCCACGTATTGCACTCTTGGCAGCTGTGTGCTTGGGTCACTGGAGCCCAGGACGCCGTAAGTCCTCTGTGTCCCCAGGGCTGGGAGATGGGGAAGCTCAGGTGGCCTCATGCCTTATGCCCCAGACTCTGCTCTCAGCTGCTCCTAAAGGTGGTTGTGGGTCCGCAGGCTCCGGAGGCTCCTGGGCTAGAGACACATGCCGAGCAAGGGCTTGGGCTGTGGTATTTGGCCATGTTGGGCTCCAATCCTAGCCCGGCCCTGGCAGGGCTGGGGACTGCATAAGTGAAAAATAGTGGAATGAAACCTCAGAACACGTTCTGACCTTCAAGAAGGTTTGGTTTGGATTGGGTTCTAGAAACGGTCTGGGCTCTTTGGTTGCAGAATTTTTTTTTTCCAAGGTGCATTTTGAACTTCTTCAGAGAGCTGTTCGTGGCCTCTGAGGGGCTGGGAGGTCCTGGGGGGCCTCACTCTGCCCCTCCCGGGGCCCCCCGCAGTGTCACTGGGATGACAGAAGGGTGAGGGTAGAAGCTGACACTGAGTGACCATCATGCACAAAGGAGAGCTTTCCAGCCGTCACTGCACGGCCTGTCACGAGGCTCTGGTGAGGGGCCAGGGGTGTGCACTGCACACGAGGAAACCACACCGTGGTGCTCACGTCTCCCTCCTGACCTCACAGTAACAGCAACGCGAGACTTCAGGGGACTGAGGTGCTGATTCCCCACTTCAGCTCCTCTCTTTCCTGTCCCCACTTCTCCCACTGATTTTCTTGTCCCCTCCCTCCCCTCTCCTCCATTCTCTACTTTCCTCTCCTCCATCTTTTCCTTCTCTCTTCTCCCTCCAGCCTCCTTTCTCCTCTGCTCTCCTCTCCTCTCCAGCTGCTTCTCAGCCTCTCTCTCTTCCACTCCACTTTTCTTCTCTTCCTCCCTTTTGTCCTTCATTGTTCACCAAGGCCGTTCATCTAGTTCTGCCGGAGACGCATCACTACGCCAAGCTCTGTAGGAGACACAAGGATGCAGAAGACACATAAATGTCAAAAGAGACCCCAAAGACACTGCCGAGGAGGTGAGAGTGGAGGTGAGTCAGTGAGGTCTTCCTCACCAAGTGCCCTGTGGTGCAGCCACCGTTGGGCTACCTCACTCAGCCTCTTCTACTTGGTGTTGGCCATGGCAAACAATTTGGCATCCAAACGCTAAGCATATTCCTCATCCCAGCTAGTTCTGGGCACACCTACAGAGGTCATTCCATTTTACAGCCTCTCCCATGAATGAGAGAGAGAGAGAGAGAACTGGAATCGAATCCAGGGGCTTTACACCGAGCCCTTTTTACTTTTTTCCATTTTGACACAAAGTCCTGCTAAGTTGCTAAGTTGCCTGGGCTGGGCTTGAACTTGCAACCTTCCTGGTTCAACCTTCCAAAGTGCCAGGCTTATAGGTGTCCCTTTTCAAGCTTGTCCCTTGTGCTGGGTGTTGATATGCAGTGTCTAATGTGAATTAAAATTAAGTGTGTTAGCATAAGCCTTTATAGTTAGTGACCTACAGAGTTATGGTAAAAGTGGAATAAGATCTTCATCGGGCAAGTCCTTAAACATACTCTTGTTTAGGACGATTCCTTTTCTCCTAAGATCTTCAAGTAAGTCATTTAAAACTTGTAATTTGTATGTCCCGGTGAACGGAGAAGAGAAAGGAGTGAGGATACCCACTGTGAATTGTTTGTGGCTTCCAGATTGTGACTGCCCTGTGCACTTCAGTTAGGATGGAGTGAGAGTGAGTTCGGTCGGCCTTGCTTGGCATGGTCCTGTGGTCCCACCCGCTCCATCAGAGATGCCTATGCATTCACTGGGATCACTGGTAAAGTCGCTCTCTTTTTCTCTCAGGAGCAGGTCCTGCAAGGACCCAGGAAGCTCAGGACTGCCAGCCAGCCCTGAGGGCCTGAGGGACAGAGCTGAGATGCGGACCCAGCACAGAGAGGGGAAGGACAAGACTCCTGAGGGAAAGCGTGGGAATTCCGGATCTAGTCACACCCGAAGCCAGTCCATTAGTTATTTGAGGCAACAAATTCTCAGTTTTGTTCAGGGTGGTTTGGGTTAGCTTTCAGTCACTCACAGATGGAAAGTTCTAGGCAGGTGCAAGGAACAGAGGCAGTGCGCTGGGTGTGGGGTGCCTGGGTCCGAAGGCCGGAGGGGGTGGGTCTGGGCCGGAGCTTCTCCATCCTGTTGGGTCCCCCGATGGATGGAGAGCCAGAGCCTAGAGCCAGGCTTGGCCCATGACAGGCTCTCAATAAACATCAGCCGAGGAGAATGAAGGTGAGGTCCAGCAGCCGGCACGCCGCATCTTGTTCCCTTAAGCTTAGAGAGTGGCAGGTTCAGCAATTTCCCTTCTATTTCTGATTGGTTCTTGGTAAAGTCCTTTTTATAAAATTCAAGCTTGTCCCTTGTGCCAGCGACGTGAAGTAGACTCAAGCTGGCCTGGGCTGGCAGGGGAGTGAGCGTGTCCCTGGGGGCTGATAGGAGAGGAGCGGAGAGGAGCAGAGGGAGCAGAAAGGGTTTCCAGGCTCCGTGATGCGGCCTCAGGGAAAGAAGCTGGGGACAGAGGTGAATCTGCGTTTCCCTGTGTGTCTCCAGTGGAAAGCTCTGTCCTATCCCAAGGTGTGCTTGTGGTCATTATTCACCTGGATGTTTTCTTCCTTTCTCCCTTTTCTTCTTTTCTGCTTCTCTTCCTTCTTTATGCTCTCTTTGACTTTATCCAGTAGTCTTCTTCCTCTGTCTCTCTCACTGCTCTCCTTTTAGTTTTTCTCTCATTTTGCCCAGCTGTTCTTGCCAGCATGTTCTGAAAGCCACGTGCCTCCCACAGCCGGGCCTTCCTGGCCTCCCCTCCCCAAACTTCCCCAAGCTCTCCCCACACCTCCCTCCATGACTCCGAACCTCGGGGGTGCTGCGGAAAATGTGGCTCTGCAGGTGCGTGCTGGAGACGGAAATGAGGAGGCCCCTGGAGAGGGGCCAGCGGCTCGAAACTCTTCCAATGCCAGGTAGCCTGGAGCTGAAAGGCCTGAAGTGTGGCCAGAGCACTCTGCGCGATTCGCCTCCAGCTGCCTCAGTAGAGGTCACCGCTATCGCCCAGTGGGCAATTAGTTGGACCAGTGTGGGAGAACACAGGAAAGACCCAGTGGGTCTCACAGTCTACGGAAAGGATGGTACTCGACAGAGAGGGGAGTCCTTGAAGCCATGAGTTCACATCCCAGATCTTACGGAAAGCTGGTTCTGGCCAAGTGCCTTAACCTATCGAGTGTTGGTTTCTTTATAAACACATTCATCCCTTGGTATCCATGGGCAATGGTCTAGGATGTCCTCCTGCAGATACCCCATCCATGGGTGCTCAAGTCTCTTATGAGAAGTGATGAGGTGTGTGCTTATAACCCACACTCCTCCTCCTGTGGGCTTTCTGTAATTTCTAGACGACTCGACAACTTGTGATCCCTAATGCTGAGGAAGCTACATGTAGGTAGCTGTTCCACAGCACTGTGTAGGCATGGTGACAAAAAGTTACCTCCCTTATCTACACTCCTTCCCACTTTCTCTTCCCTTTCCTCTTTGTCTCAGAAGCAACTAAATTCTTTTATCTAGATGAACTGCCTGCCTCTGAGTCTTTGGTAATAGCTGATGAGTGTCCTGCAGAGGCTTCTCAAGACGCTTTCGTATCTAGGACAGTCCCTTCTCTGGAAAGAATCCTTCAGCCAGCTGTTCAAAGGGAACCATTAATTCGCCATCTCATGAATGGATGAGCCAGTGAGCAAGGAGGCATGGCTTAGTGAAAGGATGGGATCTACCCACAGACCGCTTATTGAATGGGCACCAGCCATGCCTGATGTGTGCTGAGACTGAGCGTGGGGGCTTCCTGTCTCCACCAACTCGAGCTGTCCCCTGGCCATCCACAGTGCCCCACAGAACACGGGCAGAGAGGGGCCACAGCAAGTGGGCCACCAGGACTCTGCATGGAGGGGTGGTCTGAAGTCCTACAGGGAACAGAAAGGAGGGACCAGACCAAGAAGCAAGCAAGCTCAGGATGGCAGCACGGTTGGAAGGCACGTGGTGATGAGCATGAGTCTGGAACTCCACGGCCTTCAGCATCAGCCTCGGGCTCTTCAGGAAGCATTCCTTACTCCCCCATCCCCGTGGGGCTAGGGGCTGTCTCTGCTCCTAGGACTTCCCGGCATGGGACCAGCACCACCTATGGGGAGCCCTGAGTGGCTCATGTTTATTTCCGGAGCCCCCTGAAAGCTATGACCATTTCACATGGACCTTTGTCCTGGGGCTCCTGCTGTGGCACGTTTTGAGGTTTTGCATTGTGCTGCAATGGATCATAGGAAATCAGGAAATGGTTTTTGATTTGGGGGCTCTTCAGGGGCCCGAGTATCATTTTAGGTAACCGGAGATGCAATCTAGAAGAGAAACATTATAAAATACATATTTCTGAAAACATAGGTTATAGGTATGAAATGTTCGGCTCAGTGCTGGAGTGTGGCCAAGCTCTAGCTCTTATCAAGGGCATCAACAAAAGCAGAGAATCCTGGCTTTGGACCTGGGGCCAGCCTGGAAGTCGGGTGGGGATCTCAGAGAGGAAGAATGGAGTGCGAAGAGCAAGCCTCCTTCCCTTGTGGAAAGTCTTTCAGGGATGGCAATTCAAGACCCAGGGCACTTGAAAGTGTCTCTTCCAATCTGGAAATAAAATGAGCTTTCTGAGCTGCTTTTTGCAAAGCCAAAGCACGGAGGACTTTTCTGACTTTCATCCCCCTTGCATCAGCATTTGGAAGAGAAACAGGGAACAATTAACATCGAAAGGAACCCAACCTTATTAACAATCCACACCGGCGGGCAGTGGGAGACAGAAAGGCTCAGATCCTAACCCTTCGAATTGTGTGAAGCCTAAAGAATTACAGAATTACCTGGAACTCGAGCTCTTCATCTGTTTTCACTTGATCTCTATCCAAGTAACTACTGTAGAATAATTGAATATTCTCTGACTCGTCGGGAATAAGGCTTGCAATGTGATCATTAAAGGCATTGAAATTTTGATGAGATCATTAATAATACCTCTTGTCAGTGACTGAACTCTAGTTAATAACTTCCTTGTGACTTTTGTCAAATAGATTTTCCTGGGGATATTAATTTCCAAAGGTTTGTGGATGTCCTTCAATTGTTAGCCAGTGACAGAAATAGCTATTTTGCTGTGGCATGTTTTGAGGTTTTGCCCTTACTTCTAAGAAAAAGGCGATAATTGTGTAGACCAACTACTCATCTGAGTTTGGCATTAAGTTCTAACCTAAAACCTGAAGTAATATTTTCTAAAAGGAATAGTTTCATGTAATTTTCACAATAACAGCTTGCCAACACCAACTATTCTAAAATGGCAGCCTGTTATTTTACAAGTTATGTAAGTCTAATAGAGGAGAAAAAATCCTCTTACCACCTCTCTTTGGAAACAGTTTCTTAGAATTTTCCTGACTAATGCAGGCTAACGTTAGTATATTCATTTCTCATCTTCTGTTGCTCGCACACAACCAATCCAAACCCACTTCCAATCCAGCGCCAGCCCAGGCTCCAAGGGAGGCTGGGTTTGTATCTGCTCTGTGGTGGGCAGGGAAGGCTTGGGAGAGGGTCAGCAAGAGCTGCTCATTAAATTCCAGATCTGGCAAACTGGAGCGACCTTCGGAGTTGGAAGGAACCATGGTGGGGGAGGGGGGAGAATTGCTTCATGTATCAAATAATGTTCACTGAGAGCGTGTCACTCACCATAGGAACCGAGAGCCCTAGGCTTGGCAGAGGGAAGGGGACCCACACACACTGCTCGTTGAGTGAATGAACACTTTAAATAGGGCCAAACAGGGTTTGGATAGACATACATATGACGGATAGGTGACTGGTTAGGAAGGGGAATTCAATTTCCTTTACGTTTCAGACTCTCTTCCTCTTCTGACTACATAATTACTGGCAAGAGAGACTCTCACTTGGAATCAGGAGAGGTGTCTTCCACTATTATGGATAATATATATGTATATATTTGTAGCTATTCTTTGAAATTTCTGAGAGAGGGAGAGGGAGAGAGAGAGAGAGAGAGAGAGAGAGAGAGAGCTGCACACGTGATCTCTAAGGCCCTTTTCCTACGTACGTAAACACCAGAGGCCTCGTTCAGCAGTGCTCTGCTCCAGCCCTGTCCCCTGAGTCTGGACAGTCCCCACTTCTGCTGCCTCCTCTCCTGTCTGTCCCACCACTCCTGACCTTGGAGCTGCTTCTCAAGATGAGCTGTGTCCTCCCCACACCAGCTAAGGCCACTCACCCCGCCTTCTGCACACACCCTGTCCCCACTGTATCAAGCAACCTCTGCTGCCGGCACCACTTCAGGAGACAATTTTGAGTGTTTCAGCTTCACTGCAGAGTGGTCCAGGGTGCATCCAGGAGACCCCTTTTTCTCTTCATGCTGCCTTAGTTCTCTGCTCTCCTCTTCCTGCTCTTTGCAGCCTTCCATCTCCCCTGGGAAATCCGCTTTTCTCCAACCCTTTTGCAGAGTTCTCAACTTCCTTAGGCCAGTTGCTTTCTCAGTTTATGTTTTCTTGAGCAGTTAAATTCATTTTTGTGGTTTTACCCAGAATTTACAAAACTCTCTCTCCTGAGCGTACTTACATGTTCAACTGCCTGCTCACAAGACTGTCTTGGTTTTAGCTCATGATTCCCCCTGGCTTCCTGCCTGTAGAGTGCGAACTTCTCGTGGTCCTACCAATTTGGGTCCAATTGGGTCCAATTGAGAGCAATTCTCATGGTCCTGCCAACCCAAATGAAGGGATAAAGAACTCCACAACACACAAACAGCCCAGTGAGGGCGAACTTAGTAAGAATTATGTAATTATGACACAGTACTGTGTCAGTTTCATTACAAAAGTGTATTTATTATTTAAGAAAGTTCAATTTGCAGATAATTGGAAAAACCATAACCAATCATAAATGAATTGTGAGTCATTTTGAAAATTAACATTATAAAAATCCTCTCAACTTTTTTTTTTTTTTTTACTGCAAATACTATATTGAATGTGGGATGTGGGTGAATTCTAATATATTTGCTTTCATGTGGGATGGGGTTTCCAGAAATAAGAATGCCAGCCTTTGAAGGTCTTGCACGCAGCCGGCCTCCTGTGTGATGTCTATCTGAATATTCCACAGGCAGCCAGAGCTTGGCATGGCCCAGGCCAGACTCACCCTCTGCCCTTGCTGGTTTTCCCTGTTTCAGTTGGTGCTGCCCAGTCACCCAAGCTGGAAGCTTCTCTCATCCAGGTCTCTTCATATGCCCTCATACAATCAGTTGCTACCTCCTATTGGTCTTCCGGGTAGTTATGTACTGAATTCTTTCTTTCTTTCTCTGTTCCTTACACTGCTGTAGCTCAAATCCTGGTGGTTCTCACTGTATAATGAATAGTTTTATACTGGAGTTACTCTGTCTCCTCTTCCCTTATAGTCCTTACAAACAACCCTTCCTTAGAATTCCAACTCTACCCTACCTCTCTGCTTTCAGAAGCATTGGGAGCTTGCTCATGATTAAGAAAGAAAATGGGATCTTTTCTTCCTAGTCCACATTATCTATTATACCTTTTGATCCTCACTTACACTTTCAGTTTCTTACACCAGAGAAGCTATTCAGTATTTACACGTGTCCTATTTATTTCACTTAAGAGTATGGCCTCAATGTGCATCCATTTAGCTCTAAATGTCTCTAGTTTCTCATTCTTTATGGCTGAGTAGTACTCCATTTTATAAAAAAAACCACATCTTCTTTATCCAGTCTCCAGTTGATGGGCAATTGGGCTGTTTCCAAGTTTTAGCTATTACAAACTGTGCTGCTGCGAACATGGGTGCACATATATCACTGTGCTATGATTCTTTTAATTCTTTTGGGAAGATCTCCAGCAGGGGAATAGCTGGGTCAAATGGGATCAAAAGGATAATGGCTAACATGAAATAGGAAGAAAAGGGGCAAAGGGGAAGGGGAAGTGGGAGGGATAGGGGAAAGGAAAGAAGGGAATGGAATTAATATGAGAAAATGGAAACAAAGTCTTTGTAAGTAGGGAGGGATGGAGGGGTTGAAGGGAGGGTAGGGGAAGTGGGAAAAATAAGAACCAAGAGAGATTATGTAAAGGTGCAAATTTCCAATGATGAATGTCATTATACTGTACACCTAAAATGTACCAATAAAATTCATTAAAAAAGAAAAGAAAAATGGGAGCTCTTAGGCCAGTATACTGCACTCTGGTGGCCTCCTCCTGCCTGTTTCTGTGGCCTGTCTCTCAACTTTTCCCACCTGGCCGTTGGCAGTTGGCAGTTAACTATTTGCCTCTGAGTTTACTCATCATGACCTCCCTGTCTGGGACACGGCTTCCTTTTTTCTTGGTTACCCTTCTATTTATTCTTTCAGACTTGGCTCAGGCATTGCCCATCTATGGAAGCCTTTGAGGAACACCTCAAACCTGGACAGAAGTCTCTGTGTAGCACCCAGCCCCTCCCTCAGCCCTTTGACATGCCGTCCTGTGTCGTAACAATCCATCCACGTGTCCCTCTCTGCCCACACATCAGTGGGTCCCTGCACAGCATGGATGTTCTTATTCCCATCCCACCCTGCAAATCAGAATAAAGCCTTCTGCTCCGGGGATCCCAAATGTTAACCTTTCCAGGAACTCAAATCTTGATTAGAGTGTTCAGGCAGAACTCAGATACACCCAGAAAGCCATCTACAACACTTCTCCTAATGTGGTTCTTTAAGGTTGTTTTGCTTTTTGAGACAAGGTCTCACTATATAGTTCAGGCTGGCCTCAAACTCTCTGTGATCCTCCTGCTTCAGCCTCCCACATGTTGGGACCACAGGCCTTTGCCACCAGGTCCAGCTAAGTGTTTCTTTAAGTTTTAATTGAGAAAGGATGAATGGGATCTTTGGAGTGGAGATCACAAGTAGGTTACATAACAACGAACACAACACAATCACGCGTCACCCTGTGTATCTGCATTAATATGCAGCTATCAGTTAATATGCGATGTATAGTTGCTGCTTGCTAAGAATTTGATAAAACTCCTTAGCCAGGTATGGCTAGGGAACTGTCATCTCTGCTCAGGGCTGGCCAGCTGCCTTTTTCTTTATTTGTCAAAATAGACCCTGTTGTGGGACCTTATGTTCTTATGTCTCTCATGTGTTCATGCCAAATTTATGTTTTCTGGTCTCAAGGTCCCTTCTATAAAGAGGCCTCAGCCAAGGACTGTGGTACACGCCTTTAATCTGGGAGGCTGAGGCAGGAGAATCCCAAGTTGAAGCCTAATCTGGGCAATTTAATGACTTAGCAAGACCCTGTCTCAAAAAAAACAAAACACCTTAAAAAAATAAAAAGGGCCAGGACATAGCTCAGTACAAAGGTCCTGGGTTCAATCTCCAGTCCTCCTCTGCCAAAAAAAGCCTTGTCCTCTCCATGTGCACTTGCTCAGGGCTTGCATGTCCTTTAAGACTGAGCCTCCACTGGTGACATTGAGCAAACGTGCCTTCCTCCAGCGCTCCATGAAAGGTTCCCTACACTTCCGGTCCTCTGGGGCCTTTCTGTCCAGGAAGGATCGCCAGGTTAAAGACAGAGAAGAAAATACAGAATTCCCAGTTAAATTTAAGTTTTAGAAAAACAATACTTTTTTTGTACAGATGTGTTCCATGCACTATTTGGGATGTATACTAGAAAAACACTCATTGCTTACCTGAAATTCACATTTAACTGGTGCCCTATATTTTATTTGAAACACCCTTCTGAAGTTGTACTCAGACCCCCACAGACTTCATGCACACTCTAAACAGATGGAACTAGTTCTCACTTTTTTGTGTATTTGCTTTTTTTTTGTTCGATTGTTTTTTTGAGACAGGGTCTTACTATGTAGTCCAGGCTGGCCTTGAACATGTGGCAATCCTCCTGCCTCAGCCTCCTGAGTGCTGGGATTACATACGTGCTCTACCATGCCTAGCTACTTCTCACTTTCTCAAGGAAATGTCTTCATTCTTACTTTCTCTAAAGCAAAGAGGGCCTTTTGGTTCATCTATAATTTCTTTGCATGTAATGTGGGTCCATAAAACAATTGTTTTCCTCCTGGCTCTGTGGTTTGATACTTGGTACCTGATACCCAGCCTGGATTTTAGGACTTTAAATGTTCTGTGACAAATGAGAGGGTCGATTCTTTCTCCAAACAGGGTGTCATGACTCAACTCTGGGGTTGCCATTTGGAAATACAAGTGAAATATTTTGAGAGAAGAATGATTTTTTTTAGAGATGCCAGATAACCTGATTGGATGTGGCGAGCCCAGAATTTTAATCATTTCTATTTTCACTGTCACTTGAAACAAATGAAAGCAAGTGAAAACAAACAGTTGTAGCAGGGAGGCCTCTGCTCCTGAATCGCAGCCTGCAGAGTGCATCTCCCGAGGGGACGGAAGCCCTGGAGCCATGGTGGAGAAGGTCTGGTCATGGGTCTTTCTTCCAAGGTCCCTTTGCCATTCCCAGATTAAACAGGCAACAGGACTCCATTCCCTGAGGGTGTCCAGTGGGTACAAGGCAAGGAAGAGAGGAAGTGAACAACTCCCCTTCCTGCCTTCTGTTCTCAAGGTCCACACCACAGAGAGAATTTTCTGGGGGCTCTGGTCTAGAGAGTGTGAGGAGAAAGATCCTGGGAAAAAAGAACAGAGGGAAAGGATGCTTCTCCCCCTCTTGAGAAGAACACATTCTCAGACAGTAGGGAGGAGGAGGAGGTGGAGCTGTGAGGTTCCTGTGAGCTGTGGTCAGGGTCACCTTTGTCATGTGAAGGAACCATCTGAAGAGAAAATGAGAATCAGAGTTAATTGGTTGCTGTGGCGATTGGTGAATAAAGGGGAGTCCCTGATTCAGAGGACCACTCGACACCCTGGAATCCATCCAGGCCCAGGTGTGAGGAGACACCCCAAATGGGCCATTGCTAAGTACCCCAAATGCAGGGTGTAGTTATCCACTTGGAAAACACAGAGGCATAGGAATATCCACCCACCTGACAGCTTAGATAGGGTTCCCACCTGCCAGCACCGACACTTCCTAGACACACGTGTAAGTGCAAATAACATTATTTGCACTCTGGGGGCAGCAGCTCAAAGATTTACTAATCTGACATTTCCCTTCATTTGATGTATCGGGCACACTTGGTCACACCTGGGCTTTTTCACAGACTGAGAGATAGAAACAGAAACTTTTGAGTTATTTGCCATGATAAAAGGCCATGTCTTTGCCTGAAAAGCATCACTGCCCCTTGATAACTCAGCCAGATTACCACTCATGAAACGCCTGACCCTGTGCTAGACGTTTCCCTGTATCCCAAAGCAGTGTTAGTTGTGTTTGGTACCTGCCAGTATGGTGGCCCTCACCATGAATCCACACAGCAAAGGTACTTAGGATGTAACAATACTAACAACAATAGTTATTGGCATATTGAGATATCTAATTATTAGTTTACAAATGAGGAAACTAAGTCAGAAAGAGGTGGAATGACTCATCTGAAGGCTCACAGCTAGTGAATTTAGTTAAGAGTTGAAACAGTCCTGGAGGTCTACACTAACTCTCCCTGTCTGCTACCATGACTGTCTGTGGCCAGTTCCTGCCGCCTGAATGCTCTGGCCTGGACTAGAAGTGTCCCCTCACTCTGTCCCCATACCTTTCTTCACGACATTTATCATAGTTTGCAAGGATCTGATTATTTTGCTTCTCTCAACTGCGAGCCCAGAAAGGGTGGCACACAGCCTGGAAAGACAAGGGCTTTGTTCCCTGCCACCTCTCTGACCCCACTTTCTTCCCAGAGGGACAGAACTATGGCCGGAGAGTGGCAGATCGCTGCCCACCTTTCCCAGCCTGCTTTACAGTTACATGTAGCCATGACTTTGTTTTTGCATAGAGAATCAGGGCACAGTGGCAGACATCACTGCTATTTCTCTGTTTTGTTGTTGGCTGCTGGAACCCACTGTGACCTGAGGTTCACCACACAGAGGCTGAAAAATAGACTTACGGGATGGCAAGGAAGAAAAACCTGGGTTTGCAAAGGACGGAGCAGAGGAGAAGCACCAGCAGCCTGGACACTCATGTCAAATTGTTCCATCAGGATGAAGTGCAGTTCAGTTGTCCTTAAACCCTGGGGTGACCTTCATTATGGCAGCATAACCTCAGCCAGGCATTTGTGGAGCCCAAGTAGCTGGTACGAACCAGGAGCTCAACGTGTATTTATTAATAAGTCAACTGAAAAACTACATAAATGAGGTATCTTTCCTGCTGAAATTTTCATTGAACTACCTGCAAGGTGGGACTAAAGCTTCTACTCTGTAGGGAACAGGGGAAGGGGACGTTACCAGAACCTCTGCAGTGAGTCCTAGTCTCCTGTGAGCCACGGCAGCACACGGCGAATTACAGGAAAGGTAGATAAATGAGACTGAGAAGAAGCTGAGCTTTGGGTCTGATCAGTGCTGCTCTGGGCGGCAAAGACAAAAACCCCCTAGCTTGCAGCACCTTTTATTCAGTCCATGGGGAAACAGATGTAACAAGTGAAATGCAGAGTTCAGTACTTCACATTGGGATAAACAAGGTGTAACAAAAGACAAGGGGCAGTGGAAATCTAAGAACAATGAGGAACTATGCAGATGAAGATTTGGTTCCTCCCTGGCGTCTCCCGCAGGGGTGGTCTTGTCCGGGAGATTGCAGCATCCGGGGGGATCACGGGGGGATCACTGAGGTCTCAGTTGTGACCAGAGGCCAAAATGCATTTGTGTCTGGAAGGTCCTAGCTGGGCTGTAGGCAGGAGAACTAGGCCTGCTCAAATGATTTTTCCCTAGAATTATGTAGCATTGCTTCTAACACTACTCGTTTTCTTCCACATCTACCACAGCATTACACACACAGTAGGGGTCAAGGGCTGAAGAAGTGATGGGAAGAGAAGTATTGGGCATGTCTATATTAACATTTTGTATGTCTTTTTAGATCATTCCTGATGTATAAATATTTGTAAATAGTTACAAAATTCAAATCCCATCTAAAAAGGGATTCAATCTGGAATTCATGTGTAAGGTTCCATCCTGTCAGTTAAAGATCACATCAAAATAATCGAGGTGTCTGGATTTACACTCACGAGGGACCCAATCCATTTAAATTTCTACTAGATGGCTTATTTTCATTTTAAATTTTATAATGAACCTCACTGTGGGCCAGGCACTGTGATAAGGATGTGAAGTGCACCTAACATGCGTCTAACCCTTCAAGGAAACACTACTGTCCCATTAACAGCTGGTAGAGTCTTGTCCTGATGTTCCCTGACTAGTAAGTAGGTGCTGAACGTGGGAACCAACTATGAGTCCAACTGCTTATCCTCTGGTTCACTCAACAGCTGTGTATGAGGCAGCTGCTCCGTGGGTACACGTCACTGTTGGAGCCAGAAGACTGACAGCAGTGAGCAAGGCAGACCTGGCACTGCCCTTAGGAAGCTTAAATCTTCATCGGGGATGGGTAGGCAACAAACAGTTAAACACAGGCACCAGTAAGGATGCATTGGGCAGTGGTAAGATATACGAAGAAAGTAAGATAACTCAGTCTGCTAGGGATAAGAGAAGACCAGGGTAGAGATGAGTTTTCAAGAGAATATACAGTCCTATTTTAGGGACCATGAGATGCTTCTGTGGCATCTAAAGAAAGAGGCCCTTACAATGACTGGTGGTAATACCAACAATTGCCATGTATGAGGGTGATCAAAAAGTACAGTGAACGCTTAAATTCTAAAAATGTATTACAATAAAAGATATATTGCCATTCATCCTCATGAGAAATACTCCTTGCTTCAAACACACTTGGCCTGTTTTTCTTGTCATTTTCTGAAGCAGTTTATAGTTTATATCAACAGCAATTTCTGTCAAATAGAAATATGACACTGTGTCCTCACTCACCTTACTCATCGGATCTGGCACCGTGAGACTTGTGGCTCTTCCCCAAAGTCAAAATGACCATGAAGGGGAAATGTTTTGAATCAGTTCAGGACATTGAGGCAGCCTCAGCAAGGCAACTAAAGACACTCACAAAAGAAGACTTTCAGAGCTGCGTCAAAAAGTGGCAAGAACAATGAGATAAATGTGCTTGAAGCTAGAGGGAGCATTTTAAGGGAGATTCGTCTTTCACTGCAATTTAAAAAAAAAAATCTAAACATTCACTGTAGGCTTTGGTACACCTTGTATTGAGTGCTTGCGTGTTCTTGACACTGACATACATCCTTTAAATCTATCAAGGTCCTTATTCTTTGCAAGAATCCTGTAGGGCATTGTTCCCATTTCTCAGACAAGGAGACAGGTTCCATAAACTTTCCAGAGTCCTGACGCAAATAGGTGGCAGAGTCAGGACTTGAACGCAGACACTGGCTCGGGGGGGGTCTCAGCTCCCCTCCACTCTGCACTGTTTCTCTCTGGCATAGACCAGGCAGATGTGGCAGTGAGAAGTCTGGGGACTGGCAAGGGAGGAGAGGTCATTCACATACATACTGCAGTTCGATCACTGGGCTTGATCGAACCCCAATAGTTAGAAAGGGAAGGAAAGCCAGGCCCAAATCCTGGGTGTGCCAGGGTTTGAGGTCAGGAAGGAAGAGGAATTGGCAGAGGAGGATAAGAAATATCTGTAGGTACCTGCTTCCTAGTGGCCTGCCAACGAGCAGCTTTGGTTTCTTTGCTTCAAAAACCCACGCACTTAACCTCTGTGCCATCTTGTCCCCCCTAATTACATTAAATAAGAAGCGAGTAAATAGGCTCATTAATTTTGAAATGGACTTCAGACGTGACGATTCTGAAGCTGTAAGGTTGTGTCAGTTACAGAAAAGCAGCCCTCGAGGCTGGGTTATGCTGTCAGCCTCTCCATCTTTCCACCTCTCTTACCCATCACATAGACAAATAGAAATTCAGAGAGTAGTAGGAGCCTCCATCGCATTTTAATAATTTGCCCCTAGGATGTCTGTTTTTGGACCAAGACTTTGGCTTCAGATTCTTATGAGTTATGTGACATCTGGGGTAGTTTTGAAAGCCAAGAAGTTGCCTCATCATCTGAGAATTGAATTCTGTATATGCAGTCGAGCCTTAGTCAAAATAGAAATAAAAATTGTGTTTATGTACACACACTGACATGAGACTCTTCATTCAGTTACTGAGCCTGCCAACGTTTATCCCATGTTCACACTCCCATAAGCACTGTGTTAGAAGCTAGCAATAAAAAGAAGATGAGGACCTCTCAAGAGCAGGGTCAGAAAGCAAGAGGCCGCAGAGTGTAAATAAAGCAACGGTGGTGACATCACAAGGTTCTAAGTCCCCCTTGTGAGTGGAAGCCACCTGTGCGAGTGTTTGTGTGTGTGCGTTAGTCCACTTTCTGTTTCTAAAACAAAATACCTATGTCTGGGAACTTTATAAACAAATAGGATTTAGTTAGCTCATAGTTTGAAAGGCTGAAGGCCCAAGACCAGGTGGTCTCATGTACTCAACCACTGAAGAAAGCAGGGAAGTGAGAAGGGAAATGGCCACATGCAGAGTGGGCCACGCATGCGGGGTGGTCTCAGTCTGCAGCAACTCACTCTTAAGAAACGAGTATTAATCCTTTCCAAGAGCATGCCCTGAATGATCTGATTTTTTGTTTTGTTTTGTTTTGTTTTTGGTACCAGGAATTGAACTCAGGGACTCACGCTTGCCAGGCATGTGCTGTACCACTGAGCTATGTTCCCAGCCTTTGAATGTTGTGATTCTTTATTTCTTTTTCCTTAAATTCTTTTAATGGCACATTTTAGGTATGCAGTATGTTTACATTTATCATTGGGTGCTTGTACCTGTACATGATGTGTCCTGGTTCTTATTTTTTCCCCATTTCCTGTGCACCCTTACCCCCTCCACCCTTCCCTATTTACATAGACTTTGTTTCTATTTTTTTCTTTTCTCATAATTTTTCCTTTCCCTTCTTCCCTTTCCCCTTCCCCTCCCACCACCCCTACCCCTTTGGACCTTTTCTTCCTATTTCACATTATAAATTATTCATTTTAATCATTTTAATCCTTATTTACACTTTCAGTTTCTCACACAAGAGAATTCGGTATTTACACATGTGGGTCCTATTTATTTCACTTAAGAGTATGGACTCAATATGCATCCATTTAGCTATAAATGTCTCTAGTTTTTCGTTCTTTATGGCTGAGTAGTACTCCATTTTATAAAAAAACCACATCTTCTTTATCTGGTTTCCAGTTGATGGGCATTTGGGCTGTTTCCAAGCTTTAGTTATTACAAAATGCGCTGCTATGAACATGGGTGCACATATATCACTGTGGTATGATTCTTTTAATTCTTTTGGGAAGATCCCCAGCAGGGGAATAGCTGGGTCAAATTGGACCTCTAGTCCTAGTTCTTTGAGGTATCTCCATACGGATCTCCACAGTGCTTGCACCAGTCTACACTCCCACCAGCAGTGGAGCAGGGTTCCTCTTTCCCCACAGCCCCTCCAGCATTCGTTATTGGTTGATTTCATGATAGCAGCCATTCTTTCTGGTGTGAGGTGGAATCTCAGTGTTGTTTTCATCTGCATCTCTCGAATGACCAGTGATGTTGAACATTTTTTCATATCTTTATTTGCTATTTCTACTTCTTTGTCTGAGAAATGTCTGTTCATTTCAGATGCCCATGTTTGGACTGGGTCTTTAAATTTGGGAGGTCTGATCTTTTTAAGTTCTTTATAGATTCGAGATAGTAGACCTTTGTCTGAGGAAGAGCAGGTGAAGATTTTTTCCCACATTGTGGGTTGTCTCTTCACACTGCTGGTGGCTTCTCTTGCTGTGCAGAAGCCTTTTAATAAGAAGAAATCCCATTTGTTGACTGTTTGTGCTAGTTCATGGGCAACTGAGGTTTTGTTCATAAAATCTTTTCCTACACTGATGTCTTCAAGAGTTCTACCTAACCTCTGTTCCAACTGGTTCAGAGTTTCTATTTTAATATTTAGATCTTTAATCCATTTTGATTTTAGTTTAGTGCATGGTGAGAGATACAGGTCTAGTTTTAATCTTTGGCAAGTTGAAGCCCATTTTTCCAGCACCATTTATTAAAGAGGCTATCTTTCCTCCAGTGAGGGTGTTTGGCTCCTTTGTCAAAGATGAGATGGCTGAGTGTGTCTGGCATTGTTTCTGCATCTTCTAATCTGCTCCACTGGTCCTCAGGTCTGTTTCTTTGCCAGTACCATGCTGTTTTTATCACAGTAGCTTTGTAGTAGAGTTGCAGGTTGGGGATTGTGATACCCCCTGCCATGTCTCTGTTACCTAGAATTGCTTTTGCTATTCTGGGTCTCTTCTTGCTCCAAATGAATTTTTGGATTGTTTTCTTGAGGTCTGTGAAGTATGCTGCTGGGATCTCAATTGGAATTGTGTTAAATCTATATAGCAGTTTTGGAAGTATGGCCATTTTCACTATATTAATCCTTCCTACCCAGGAGCAGGGGATGTCTGTCCATTTTCTGATATTATCTTCAATCTCTTTTCAGAGTGCCATAGTTTTCAGAGAAGAGGTCTTTGATTTCTTTCATTAGGTTGATTCCTAGGTATTTCAGTTTTTTGGATGCTATTGTGAAAGGAATTATTTGCCCTATTTCTCTCTCAGTGAGTCTGTTATTGGTGTAGAGGAAAGTTATTGATTTTTGTGTGTTGACCTTGTAACCAGCTACTTGACTGAATTTGGTTATTAAGTCTAGAAGACTTTTGGTGGAGTTCTTGGGGTCTTCTATATAGAGTATCATGTCATCTGCAAATAATGACAATTTGACTTCTTCATTTCCTATCTTTATTCCTTTTATTTCTTTCTCTTGTCTAATTGCTGTGGCTAATGTTTCCAGAACTATATTGAACAAGAGTGGTGATAGTGGACATCCTTGTCTTGTTCCTGATTTGAGTGTGAAGGATTTCAGTTTTTGACCATTTAGTATGATATTGGCTGTTGGTTTTTCATAGATGGCTTCTATCAGCTTGAGGTAGAGACCATCTATTCCAATTTTTTGTAGGGTTTTTATCATAAATGCATGTTGGATTTTGTCAAATGCTTTTTCTGCATCTATGGAGATAATCATGTGGTTTTTGTCCTTGGCTCTATTGATAAAGTGTATTACATGAATTGATTTTCATATATTGAACCATCCCTGCATCCCTGGGATGAATTTCACTTGATCAGGGTGTATGATCTTCTTAATGATCTTCTGCATTCTGTTTGCCAGTATCTTATTAAGGATTTTTGCATCTCTGTTCATTAGTGAGATTGGCCTATAGTTCTCTTTTTCAGTTGGGTCTTTCTCTGCTTTGGGGATCAAGGTGATGCTTGCTTCCAGGGATGAATTTGGGAGTATTGCTTCCCTTTCAATTTCATTGAAGAGTTTAAACAGTAGTGGCAGCAGTTCCTCTCTAAATGTCTTGTAGAATTCAACAGTGAAGCCACCAGGCCTGGGCTTTTCTTAGTTGATAAGTTTTTAATTACATTTTCAATTTGATTGGTTGATATCGGGTTGTTCAGAATTTTTAGGTCTTCTTCGTTCAACTTTGGTAATTCATATGTATCTAGGAATCTGTCCATTTCTTCTGTGTTGTCCATCTTATTGGCGTATAGGTTCTGGAAGTAGGTATTGATGATCCTCTGGATTTCTGATGGGTCTGTTGTCATTTCACCCTTTTCTTTCCTAATTGCATGGATTTGGGACTTTTCTTTCCTTTTTCTGACAAGGTTGGCTAAGGGTTTGTCAATTTTGTTGATTCTTTCGAAGAACCAAGTCTTGGCTTCATGGATTTTTTGTATCGTTTTCTTAGTCTCCATTGCATTGATTTCTGCTCTGATCTTTATAATTTCCTCCCTTGTATGAGCTTTGGGGTTGTCCTGCTCTTCTTTTTCTAGAAGCTTGAGGTGCAGCATCAGGTTGTGTAATTGGGCTTGTTCTGTTTTCCTAACATGCATATTCACTGGTATGAATTTCCCTCGTAAGACTGCTTTCATTGTGTCCCATAGATTCTGATATGCTGTATTGTCATTGTCATTTAATTGAAGGAACTGTCTGATTTCTTCTTTAATTTCCTCTGTGACCCATTGGTTATTCAGAAGTGTGTTGTTCAATTTCCAAGTGTTTATGAAATTTTTTGAGTTTCTTTTGCTATGGATCTCCAATTTCATCGCACTATGGTCTGATAATATACAGGGGATAACTTCAATTCCTTTGCACTTACTTAACCATGTTCTATGTGTGAGTATGTGGTCTATTTTGGAGAATGACCCATGTGCAGCTGAGAATAATGTGTATTCTGATTTTGTGGGGTGGAAGACTCTGTAAACATCTGTTAAGTTCATTTGTTCAAGAGTTCGATTGAGTTCTAGTATTTCATTACTTATTTTTAGTCTAGTTGATCTATCTATTTGTGACAGTGGGGTGTTGAGGTCCCCCACTACAATTGTATTAGTGCATATATGACTTTTCATGTCCATTAGTATTTGTTTTATATAGTTGGGTGCACTAGTGTTTGGTGCATAGATATTTATGATTGTCATCTCTTCCTCTTGGATTCTTTCCTTTACAAGGATGTAGTGTCCTTCTTCATCTCTCTTAATCAGTGTTGGTTTGAAATCTACTTGATCTGCAAAGAGGATAGCTACTCCTGCCTTTTTTCGGGTTCCTGCCACATGAAGTATTGTTTTCCACCCTTTAACTTTCAGTCTATGAGTTTCCTTTTGAATTAAGTGTGTTTCTTGTATGCAGCATATTGTTGAATTTTGCTTCTTGACCCATTCTGCCAGTCTATTTCTTTTGATTGGTGAATTGAGACCATTAACATTGATGGTTATAACTGAAATGTATTGACTTGTCATTGCCATGACTTTTTCTTTTTGTTGGGTTCTCCCCCTCTACATTTAATTTCTTGTCATGCCAGATGGGTTCATTCTGCTTTGCTTCCTGGGTTGTGATCCTCAATGTCTGTTCCTAGGATATTGTGTAAACTTCTTTGGAGTGCTGGTTTGGTATTCACAAAGTTCCTAACGTGCTCTTTGTCATGAAAGTATCTTATTTCTCCATCCATTTTGAAAGATAGTTTTGCAGGGTACATCAGTCTGGGTTGGAGGCTGTTTTCTTTTAGGGCTTGGAATATGTCACTCCAAGCTCTTCTTGTCTTGATGGTTTGTGTTGAGAAGTCAGCTGTGATTCTGATGGGCTTTCCTTTGTATGTGATTTGTTTCTTTTCTCTGACTGCTTGGAGAACTTTGTTCTTCTGTTGTGTTTCTGGAATCTTAACAATTATATGCCTATGTGTAGATTTTTTTTGATCAAGGCTATTTGGAGTCCTATATGCCTCACTTATCTGTATGTCAAGCTCTTTTCCCCTGCTTGGGAAGTTTTCTGCCATTATTTCTGTGAAGAGATTTTTTATGTCATCTCCACTCTCTCCTGTTTCTTCATTGAGCCCAATCAGTCTTATGTTATTCTTCTTTGCATCATCTAGCAGCGGCTGGATTGATTTCTCATGTTCCCTTATAATTTTGAAGCAATTTTTCTTTTCCTGGTCACTAATTGGAATCTTACCTTCTATATCTGAAATTCTGTCCTTACATTGGCTCATTCTGCTGTGTAGACTTTCGATGGAGTTTTTCATCTCCTGGAAATCTATTTGCATCTGTTTTATGGATTCCATTTGTTTCTTATGTTGGGATTCCATCATATTCCTGAGCTCCTCTCTAGATTTATTAATCGTGTCTTGCACTAGGGGCACAATTTCTCCTGTTATGTGAGAAGTTATTTCTGATTTCATTTTTTCCAGATTCCATTTTGTTGCCAGTTCAGTGGGTCCAGGTGGTTGAGTATCAGAGTGTTCCATCTCATTTTCCTTTGGGGTTTTGCTGTAGGTGATCTGAAAGTCTGGTTTTGAGACTTATTTATGTGT
Source organism: Heterocephalus glaber (assembly GCF_053883595.1). Lineage (NCBI taxonomy): Eukaryota > Metazoa > Chordata > Mammalia > Rodentia > Bathyergidae > Heterocephalus > Heterocephalus glaber. Next base: position 19,666,818 of record NW_028258357.1, read on the forward strand.
TTTCCCATTTTGACTGGGGCGGGAGGCTGTTAGCACCTGCACGGATTACCTCCTCTGAGCTGGGAGAGGTGGGACAGGGGCCAGGAGGAGTGGTAGGGATGGTGACCCAAAAGCCCTTTCCTGTGGGCTGGGAGCAGCGGGAGGGATAGTGGCCTGGAAGCCCCTTCCTCTGGACCAGGAGCAGTGGGATGGTGGCTCAGAAGCCCCTACCTCTGGGCTGGGAATGGTGGGAGGGTTGGTGGCCTGGAAGCCCCTTCCTCTTGGCCAGGAGCAGTGGGACAGAAGGTGGCCCAAAAGCCCTTTCCTCTGGGCTGGGAACAGCGGGAGGGATGGTGACCAGGAAGCCCCTTCCTCTGGACCAGGAGCAGTAGGATGGTGGCTCAGAAGCCCCTGCCTCTGGGTCGGGAGCAGCAAGACTCAGTACCTTGGTCTGGTGGTCTGGTGTCCTCTGCATCTTTGTAGTGTGTAACCAGGTGGCTGCCTGTCTACAGCAGGGTCATTCAGTGTCTTCTGCGTGACTGAGGACCTCAGTAGGGCGTGCACAGACCTGCCTGTCTGCAGTGGGCTGATTTGGTGTCTTCCGCGTGACTCCTCTTATGTTATTCTTCTTTGCATCATCTAGCAGCTGCTGGATTGATTTATCATGGTTCCGTACTATTTTTAAGAAATCTCTGTTTTCATGGTCCTTAACTGTGATCCTGTCTTCTATATCTGATATTCTATCTTCACATTCCCTTAATCTGCTCTGCATGCTTTCAATGGAGTTTTTAATTTCCTGAATATCTGTTTGAATCTTTTTCATAGATTCCATTTCTTTCTTATGTTGGGCAATCATGGCTTCCAGCATGTTTCTGAGCTCATCTATTTTTTTAGTCTGTTTCTGTTCTAGAGCCTTTAATCATGCCTTTTACTCTGCTCACCATCTCTGTAGTTATCTGGGAGATTATTTCTGTTTTGAATTTTTCTAGAGCCTAATTCATCTGTTTTGTTACTTTCTGTGCTATCAGTTCAGGGTGTCCAGGTGGTTGATTATCAGACTTTTCCAACTCATTTCCCCCAGAATTTGCCTTTTGTGGGGTGGAAGTCTGAGTCTGTGCCTTACTTAAATGTTTTCTCATTTTTGTTTTTGGTACTGTCCTTGGTTTAGTTCCTGGGTTGATACTTTGAAGTTGCTTATTGTAAGTATCTTTGTTGATGTATTTAGAACCCTTATGGAATGATTGCTTCTCAGAGGTGTCTTCTGGATATAGCTGGTCTTTAAATTTTGAGTCTCTAATGGCTCTGAGGTCATCTCATTTTCATTATACCAGGAAGGACAACTGATTAGATCAATCACAACACCTTAGACCAAGTAATATAATCAGCAACACAATAGCATCAAGTACCTCTTAGAAAATGACAATTTGTGGTAGTTATTAATCTATCACCTTTAACTGTGTGAATTAATCAAAATCAAGGACAAACCCAGCATATGTTTATAGTGAATAAACTGTTCTATATAGCAACTTTACCCTTCAGGATAGGGAGTTAGAAGGAGTTAGGGAGGGAGGATAGATAGCAGGATAGGCGAAGGTTAGCAGTGAGGCCAGAGGACACAGGTGAGAGAAGCAAAAGAGGAGAAAACAAAAATAAAGAAGAAATACAAATTAGGGCCAGAAAAGGAACACAAAGGGAGATGAAGAACAATGTGGGACAGCAAGGGAGTGAGGGAGAGAGAGAGAGAGAAAGGAAAGAGAAAAGAAAGAAAAAATAAAAATAAAAATTTTAAAAGGGTAGAAAAAGAGAAAAAAAATTAGAGCAAAAAAACAGTGGTAATTTTGAAAATAACAAATAAAAGATAAAAATGAAGGGCCTCCTTCAGGGTATTTCTCTGCTGTCACAATAGACAACGTGGGCAGCTGTGTGCAGTTATAAGTCAGTGAGTCTCAGTGAGCCAGTCACAGACCCATGAAATTCAGACTGATTTCTGGCTGCAAGTCCCAAGTTGAGCTCCCTGTCCTCCTGCAGGATTGAACTCTGCAAGGCTCTACTGCAGGTTCCAGCCACCCTAACCCTGAAGATAGTCCAGGTTCTGATGGGAGGTGGTGATCCCTCTAACTTACTAAGTATGGTGGTCTGGTGTGCCTTTATTGCAGAGATTCTCTTCACTTTTCCAGTGGGCTTCGGTTTTCATCAGGGAGCCTGAGAGAGGCCCTCTCTCTGTTGTTCACTTCTGCAGCTCAGGACAATGGCCTTTATGTCTCCCAGTGCCTCTACAGTGTAGAGCCAGGTAGCTGCACAGCCAAGAGGCCAGAGTCGGGGGGTGGGGAGGGGGCTGTTGTTGCAGGCTCCACAGGGCCACGCTGGCAGCTGGTGGGTGTGCCTGGGCACCTATTGATTTTTAAAAGTATTTATTTATGTTGTTTTCTTGGTTACACATAAAATAAATGATGATTTCAAATATAATGAATCAATTCACATTAATTTTTAAATTCAGCAATGCAGATGTTTCTGGGATTTAATCATCCCCTTTCTCTCCAAGGGAAGAAGCAATGCTGTCCACGTACTTTGAAACCATCAATCGAGTGGTCTGATTCTTAAAAGTTCCTGTTTCTTAAAAGTTCCACCTCATCAACACTACCACACTGAGGACCAAGCCTTCAGCACAACAACCTTTGGGGGAACAAACGATATTCAAACCACCATCCACTGTCAATCCACCACCCATCATCCACCCATCCATGCATCCATCCACCATCCATCCATCCATCCATCCATCCCTTTGTTAATTCTCCCATTCACTTAAGAGTTATATTTGAGGGCCTACTATATCCTAAGACCTGTGTTTATTGCTGTGGATACAGTAGTGAGCAAAAATGGGCACAGTCCCTGCCCGCATGGAGGTTTAGTCCACTGAATGAAGGACACTGAGTGCTGTGAATTTTTTAAAATTTGTGATAAGTTGATCAAATCTGGTTATGAAAAGACACATCTGGAGGTCATGTGAAGAGCGAACTTGAGAAAGGATAAAACAGGGGTGAGCTCTTATTTTGGAGGCTGGGGCAGTGGTCTCAGAATGGGATAGTAAGGAGTTCAGCTAGGGCAACGTAACTGAGCACACAAGCCTCTGGCCACTGAAGGCTGCTTCACTAACTCACTTCGGAAGTATATCAGAAGAAGCATGGTACAGCAGCAGTTAAGAGCAAGTGCTTCGATGCTGCATCTGGGCCTGCCACTGGCTACCTGGGTAATGTTGGAAATGTTATTTCATCTCTGTATCTGGATAGCCTCAACTCTATGAGTACTGGTGGGATAGTGTCCCCCAAATTCACATTTACCTGGTACCCATGAATGTCCCCTTCTTTGGAAGTAGAGTCTTTCCAGATGTGATTCGTGAAAGTGAGGTCACACTGATTACCATGACTTCCACTTCATCCAATGTTTGGTGCCCTTGTACGAAAACAGAGACACAAAGGACACCATGTGACATTGGAGAAAGAGACTGCAGTGATGCTGTCGAAGCCAAGAGGTCTTAAGGATTGCCGCCAGCCGTTAGAAGCTGAAGAGGTAAGGAAGGGTGCTCTTGCACAGATTTCAGAGAGTGCACGGCTCTGCCAACACCTTGAGTTTGGACTTCTAGCCTCTGGTCTAGCTCCTGGACTTCAGAATCATAGGAGAATAAATTATGTTGATTTAAGCACTCCATTTGTGTGCATCTGTTGCATCAGCCATAGGAAAATAGCACGTAAAGTTGTGTTGAGTGTTAAATTTGTTATTGCATGCAAAGTGCTAAGAACAGTGGCTGTGCAGGGTGTGAGCTCAGTAAAATGCAAGCTATGGTTAAAATGTGCTTGGCACTGTTCTTGGCGCTCTCCTGTCTAGACTCACCGGGCCAAGAAACTATCACACTGAACCAATTGTGAGCACTGATGTGTGGCTGGTATTTGGCTAGATGGAACTGATGCTGGGCGATATCCTTATCAAGAGACCTTTGGGGGAGATGGTGCATTTCCTGGGGGGGTCCCACGATTTGATAACCAGCACTGCCCTCTTCCCCTCACTCCATACCCTTCTGTCCCCTGTAGGGCACAAAGCCTCCTGTTTCTCTACTGCATCTCCTGCTTTCTGCAGGAAAGCATCTCTTAGCTTGCTAGAGCTGCCTAAGAAAATACCATAGATGGGCAGCCCTTGAACAACAGAAATCTATTTTTTCACAGTTCTAGAGGCAACAAGTCCAAGATCAAGATATCAGCAGGTTGAACTTCTCGTGAAGGCCTCCCTCCTTGGCTGGATGATGACGGTCTCCTTGCTGTGTCTTCCCATGGCCTTCCACCTTGTGCAGCCCTGGTGTCTTCTGTAGGTATACAAATCTCTTCATAAATGTGCCAATCAGAGTGATGAGGGCTCACCCTACCAGACTCACTTAAATCACTTTTAAAGGCCAAACAACATCACAGTCTTGAGATACCGGGGATTAGGATTTCAACATGTGAATTTGGGGAGGACACAATGTAGTCCATCACATTCAAGTTGTTCAGGACAGGTAGAACCCTAATACTCGGTCATTGTGAGGGAGCTCATGGCTCACTGTAGGAGGGCCGTATGGCTCAGGGTCAAATAATTCAAGTACTCTCCCTGGCTTGGCAGGAAGTGGGTTATGAACACAGCATGGGGCTCCAGTGTGGTTTCTGGTGGGGTGGCTTGGGGAGGGGCACCAGGACACTGCAGATGGACAGGCCCTGGTCAGATCCCTTGTGCTAACTGCTTCTTTCCATGTCTGCACCCTCTCTAGACTGCTGTCTTCTGAAGGCACAGACCCCTTCTCTCTGTTTGTGTTTGAATTCCTCAGTGCCTGGCACATAGTTAGCATATTTGTGGAAGAAACAATTCACTTTGATAGCCTTTTCCCTATGCAAAAGTTACTTTCTGTATAGCGAGAGCATCTAGAAGCCTTCGGCCTCCTCCCATCTTGATCTTAAAGAGGCCTGGTCTTTGCCCTTTGATGTGTTCGATGCTTGCAGACATAGGGATAATTTGGTGAAGGGTTACCATACACTGAGCACAATAGGGAAGGTTGGCAAGGTCTCCTGTGAGTCTCATGGAAGCCCTGGATGCTTGGGTCATTTCAGAGCTGCAGCATCCACCTCTCAGAGCGGTGGACTCCCTGGCCCTGTGTCTCACATCTGGTTAGGTGACTGCTGGGCCAGGCTAGAAAGCCAGGTCTCTAGTTACAAAGCAGAGGTCCTTAACCACTGATATTTCATGGCTTCAGACTGGTCCTGCCCCAGCTTTGACAATGCCTGCTGTCTTTCAGAACAGGAGGACAGCCAGTCGTCCTAACTATTTCAATTGAGTGTCCATGGAAAACCTGGAGGCTTGACTCATGAATTAACTGCAAGATAGACATCATTAAGTCAGCAGGACACTTGCTTTATGAAATCCGTACTTAGAACCCATTACACTAGAGAAGAAACTTCCATATACCCCCCGTGTGGTCTTCATTTCTGTTTGTTTCAGCATTTGTTTCTCTATGGGGACTGGCAGGGTGTCTGGATCCACACATGAAGAAGAAAAAAAATCCACAAAGAAAACTGCTTTGTAATTTCTTTGTCAATTAGACTTGAACTATGAGATTTTTCTTTTCCCCTCCATTCTTTTTCTTTTCTGCCTTCATGTTTTTAGCCATTTTAAAAATTGTCTTCGCATTGGTGGTGAAGCTCTGATGCGCTGAAGAGAGTTTGGTATTCAAGATCTAAACACAACAGGGTGACTTGAGGACAGGGTTTCAGCTTTGCTTTTGACTCTCCTTGGTTTTGTGGGTTTAAGTTAATGTTATTTGAAAGTTTTTGTATGTGTGTGGTTGAATATATACTATAACTTGTTCTTTTGTGACAACAAGATTTATACTGGCGGTGTCTCTCATACCACTGGAAACTGGAAGGAAACCTATAATGCAAGGCTCTGAGAGTTTTAAAAAGACAGTAGCCATCGTAGGGCTCTGATGGCTTCAAGCTGCCCTTGAGCCCAGGGACAGGCTAAGCTCCCTCCCGGCGCGCGTGGGAAGGCAGCAAGCACATGGTCTGTCAGATATTTAATATATCACATATGCATTTGGATGCATTCTCCACCTTCTTAATTAAGATTTCTTCAGCAAGACTTCAGTAGAGACAGAAACTAAGCTGATGGAATTGTATTAAATACCAACTCACTTCCCAAGTTTCTTACTGTTTTATTTTTTTCACTTAAGATGACTTGGCTGGAGAGGTGGAGGGATTTGAACAAAGTATAGACGCTGGCATTCCATTTTGTGTATCATTTTGGCTCCAGTGGACGGCTCCCGGTAAAAACGAGCCTGTGAGATGTAGCTGTTTTATGGAAGGGCTAACAATACTAGTCTTTTATAAATCACAAATCCTCTTAACCTCAAACAGTTTGGAGCCACCAACTGTAATCTATAAGGTTTCAACTCACAGAGATTTTATTACTCCTTGGTGCCTTTCAGGCCATTAGGCAAATATTTATATGAAGCTCTCAGCTATTAAGAGATTTAAAATCATTTTGTATGCAACAGAAGCTTCCAGACCATACCCTCTCAGTTAAAGATTTTGATACAGGTTTTGTGCTTTGCCTGTTGGTGAGTACTTTATGTAATTTTGACAGCCATTTGATTGAATTTCTTTGAGACATAATTTGTGCTAGATAAATCCTAGACACCTCTCTCTCTCTCTGTCTCTCTCTCTCTGTCTCTCTCTCTCCTTCTGTCTTTCTTTTATGGGAGAATGGCAAGGTGGACAGATTATCATTACATAATTCTTGCTTTTTCTGCACTCAATGCTTATTCTTTTGAAATTAAACAGGACTCAGTGGCAGTTGTTACTTATTCTCTAGCAAATAGGATCCTTTAGCACAAGCAAGAGTCACACTCTAGGAAACTTGAGCACCAAAGGAATTTCCTGGGAAGATGTAGGTACTTACAATACCAAGGAGGAGGCCAAAGATTTGACGTGATGGATAGAGTGTGAGCTTTTCTAGGGGCTGGGCAGCAGGGGCTTTTAAACAGGCCCACCTGGAAGCTACTGTAGAGTGGGGAAGCCAGAGACCCCCACCTGGGGAACCCCACTTCATTCCCATCACTGATTCTTCAATGGAGACCCACAGCTGTTCCAGAGGTGGACTCTCATTAGCCCAGTGTGGTCACATGTTCCATCTTTGCCCTCAGGACAGTGAAGCAGGTTTATTCAGACACCCACAGGCCCCAGCCATCCATGCAGCAGAGTCTCTCTGAAAGGAAATAGGACATTGTTAAGAAGAAGAACTGGATGTTAGGCAGCCAAGCCCAAATGCCTGCTCCTTGCCTAATTATATGCTTAGGGAAATAAGCAAAATATCCCCTTTTATTCTCAAACTTAATGCAGGAATTCCAAGAGTTTCAATAAATTTATTTTCAAATTAATTTTTTACCTCAGTGAGAGGAATCTGATCATCTCAGATTCAATTTAATGAAACAATTGTGAAATCCTTTGGGTTCAAAGTGGAGAGAGTCCTGGAAACAATACTCTCGATTCAATTCCACACTGTCAGTTGGGCAGTGGGGAGGAAGGAATGGTCCCGGGTTTCCTCGAAGTGCTAATGAAAGGTAGTGGCTGAGCCTGGGCTTCACACTTTTATATGCTTGTTTATTATGAGCTATTTAACTTTTGCAGCTTTATTAAATGCTTTACAGACAGGTTTAGTTCATGTTTAAGTACAGCTTTGTAGGATGGCCACATTTGGCCAAGCAGCCCGACAGACTAGCAGCAATGTTTTGCAAATATTCTGGTAAGCAGTTTCGGGGTAAATTCTGGCTCCCTGTGACATTTTGAGGGGTGGGGTGGGAGTGGTTCTCTTCAGTAGAACTGGGCAGAGCTTGTGATTATGAAGGGAGAGAGAAGGATGGAGAGAAGCAAAGGAGAAGCATGCGTGACATTCTCATTTCTTTTTGATGTAAAAAGTGAAATAAGATACAAATTTCATAGAGTTCTCCTTTGGATCAAAATGAGCTTTAGAATAGGAAACCCTGATGCTAGGAAACCCCTTGAAATACATGTGGCTGTTTTAAATACATTTTACAAAATTAGAAATAATGTTTCACAATATTTTTATTTCACCCTTAAAACAAAACTATATAATGGGTAAAAATAATAATTGCTACCATTAGGCTGTTCTAAGTCTTGTCTTAAGCATTTCACATGCAATATCTCATCTAATCTTTATAAGACTATGAGTAATAATTTTAATTCCATTTTATAAATAAAGGAATTCAGGCTTAGATAAGTTTCTCAAACATCTGACTCTATGTGCAATCTATTTATCACTCTATCATAGAGGTCTCCCTACCTGATAGTCTGATGCTTTGGTCATTCAAGTTATCAGCTGATCTTTGAGACATCTGTTTCTTATTTTTCCACAGACAACATAACTCTTCAGGGCAAGCATTGGGTTAATAGTCACAGAGCTATTTATTGGCACTCTGAAATTGCCCTGTGAATACTTTCTGCTTTTGTCTTACTTTAGGCCATTATGATCCTGGAAAAGAGCACTTATCTCTATATTCTTATTTCTGTTTTGCATCTTTCCTGGGAAATCAAGCTTTGCCCAAATTAACATGGTGAACTTGAACTTGAACTTCTCTCTGCAAAGCAAAAAATCCTTTCTCCTAGCTATTTGGAAATCAAAGTCTCATGCGAGGGATTCGTAAATCCTTGTCCAATTTTTATCAAGAATCCAAATTATGAGTTTTCTCCCCAGTGTTGTTCATGTTGCAATGAATAATTCAGCTAAAATTCCAGTCCTTTGTCTTAGACAGTTTGTCATTGTGTAACATCCCATGTGTTTAGAGGATAACATAACATCAGTCCCATCATTAATCGAGAGCTTACAGTATGTCAGAGGCTGGGCCAGGGACTTTGTAGGTCATTGCATTTCGTTTAATTGTGACTACAGCTCTAGTTTTGAATATTATCCTGCTGCTTTTGCACATGAGGGTGCTGAAGCTCAGAATGTTTCAAAGGCAGACTTGGGTTTCAAGCTTAGGTCTTGGTCTCTGATATCCAGTGGCCTTTACCCTTCTCCATGTAGACTTCAGCAAGATTGAGAAAGGTCCCTGGGAATGTGCCAGCTCTGCTCATAGGAGAAGTTTCCCAAAGTATTATGACATCTCAGTGGGAAAGACACTGTGGAGAGATACTCGTGATGGGTTTGATTTCCTGGGCTTTGATTTATCAATAAAAAATTCCCCCATATGATATTCCTACTCTACTGCCCCTTTTTCCTTCCTAGAGAGCCTGAAAATCCTCTCTTGGTGATTTCAGCCCCTAATGTGAAGTTCAAATAATGTCCCAGGTACATTCAGGACCTGAATGTAGGCATAACTCTTGGTCATTGTTCAACTTGGCATGTGATGTGTGAGGTCACGTGGACATGTAAGCTTAGTTGAAGGAATGTAGGCTTAGCACATGGGCAGGAAGAAAGACATTATGTGGGTTTTGTGTATCTATATGTCTTCCTGTTGGACAGTGTAATCAAAAGTTGTGTATGAGTGTGTCTAAATCCAGTGTGTGTGTATAAGGGGTGATTATGCAATTTCATGTGGATATCTGTGTGTGACCTCTGTGTGTGCAAATCCAGAAGTGAGCATATGTATTAGGGGAATCCCCGTGCTTTAGTGGGAAGGAAGAACTACTGGTATCCAAGTTCCAGGATTAAAGTTCAACTGAGGGAAATGTACAAATTCAAAGAGCTCAAAATCCATCTCTGCAAAGATGAGCAGTTTATACTTCCCCAAGACTAAAGATATGTGATTTCCCATTTAATTAGAAACACACCTCACACTCAACACTAAGCACAGCTGGACATTTGGGTACTGTCTTTAGGTATCACCATTGTCCTGACTGCCCCTGAGATAACTGTGGAGCTGTCTACCCAGCAGCTAATTACTTCTACTTATCTTTCCTGCTTCCTCCAGCATCCATGAACTCTAATGATCATCAAGCCTTTTCATCATATGATTGTGAGTAGAGCAAAGAATGGATAGAGCAAAGAATCAGGTATCAGCTCTGTCGTGGGGAAGGCCACCTACTCTCCCTGCACCTCAGACTCCTAAGCACCTATAAGAATATCTGTCCAATCTACTTTACAAGGTTGTTGTATGAAGTGAATGAAATGATGTGGAACCTGTAGATAATGTAAATTGCAAAACAAACTCCTGTAGATTGTTATTGATGCTGCTGTCATGTGGCTGTCAAATGTGTATATTACTTGGGCTTCTCTGCTGACCAGTTAAATGAAATGAGAATTTATACAAAGGAGCTGCAAGATTTCGGGCTGAGTGCTACTTTCATTATCTTTTGGCAGAGAAATCTATGGGTATATTGTTTTATCTCTGGAACCTTAAAAAGTCCATACCCATGGACTAGGTTTATCATCCTCACTGTATTAACTCAAAGGACTGTTGTGAGGGTTACACGGGATATGAGAGTACTTTGCAACCTTCAAAGTGTTACACAAATGAAGAAAATATTTATTAGTGTTTTCCTTGCAAGCTACTTGAACAATCCATTTTCTTCTTGGCTCATGTGACAAAAGAGAACATTAAGGACCTTGGTCAAAAGTACACATTTTATTTACGACTCTGTCTCTGAAAACATAATTTAACTGCCTGGTGGTCATGGAGCCCAATGTGTCATTGTGAATTAGGATGAAGGCTGGTCGTTTCTCATGCTTCTTCCAGATGATTTGATCATGCGCTACAGGACAGCTGGCCAGTTAATTCATGTTTAAATAATGGCTTTGGGTTGTGTTACCACCTGGAGTGTTTCTGTTTTTATTTCTATAAGCATAATCACTAGACATGAAGTAATTGCTCTGTAGATGTTTATGGAGTTCTTGCCTAATTCTAGGTAGAAGCTAAACTTACAGAGATAAAAACTATGTTGTCTCTGGGTACAAGGAGCACTGTGGCTCATCAGGAAACAGACACGTTTTTAAAAACAGTTGCAGAAGGTGCATGTACAGGTGCCAGTGGGCACACGGGGACTGAGAGGAGGAGAGTCCAGGTCTGTCCAGGTGTTGTAGTTTTGATGGAGCCGAGACTGGCAGTCTGAGTATGCGGATTCCATGGGGACACAAAGTGGGAGAGGGGAGAGAGTCCAGGCAGGGGAGGAGCCCAGGTAAGGCAGGTGTGCAAATGTGAGCATGCACTGGACATACTGGAATCTCAAGTACCCTGCTATGCCCAGTTAGGGCATGTGTGAGGAGCTAGCAGGAGCATTTCTCCTAAGGATGGGTGAAGTCAGGACCAATTTATTTATTATGGAATTGGAATTCCAGACTAACAAATATGAATTCTTTCTTGATTTCAGGGATAAAGCGGCCTAGGAAGATAAATGAGATGATGAAATTCATATTTTAAAAAGTCGAATTCAAACCATGATCAAATATTTGCTATACACCGTGTGAAGCTCTGATAGATTAAAGATAAAATATCTTAAGCATCTTAATCTTTGGGAATTAGTAACAGAGGGTATGTTGGGAACTATAGTTTTTTTTTCTTCCTTGATTGGTGTAGAATTCACTTCCCAGTCTATTAGAGGAACACCAAACAAAGACCTTATAGGCAATAATATTTGGGTAAGAATTTATTCATGTCAATTCGTTTTCCATCTTTAGTATTTTAATGGGGGTCATCCTGGGTGTGGACAAGTGAAACCCCAGTCCTGTTATTGGCCAACATTAATTATGGATAGCTCTTCTTTTCAGAAGAAAAGAGAGACTCTGAGAGGTATAAAAATACACTCTCTTAAAGAGAAATCCTTTAGGCCCATGAAAACTTAAGGGCAGGAAAAAAGGGAATAAATTTCTGAGGTTTGAAAAATGAAGATGATTATTTCAAAAATTATTTTTAATAAGAACCAGAAGAATATTTAATAAGATGCAAGTAGACACAGGCTTTGAAAGATAAAGGCAGAGACTCATGAGAAGGGAACATTCTGAAACAAAAATATGAAGGGACAACAAGTCAAGCAGAAAAAGGAACTAGATGAGCTTGGGAAGAAGCAGCAGCTAGGTGAGCTCATTTCTCAGGGTCTGTCTCATTTTCTCCATTCTCAGACTGAGAAAAGGACACGTGATTTTCTTTGCTCACTATACATTGGGTCCAGGCTGGACACATGACCAAAGCTGAGCCAATCAATTTCTTCTAAAAATGTGAAATAAAGACACACAAATACTCTGTAGGCTTAGGTAAAGCTGAGAAGAGAGGACAAGTAGAGTCACCTTAGCAGCCCTCTTCATTTCTGTCCATGGAGAAATACAGACCTGAATTGCAGAGAGAATAGAATTAAGAAGCTGAATAAAGGAGAGCAATGACAGGAGACCACAGGGTTTGGAGAAAGGCAGAGAGAGAGAAAGCAGCTATCTTGGTCCCTGATTGCTTTCCAGTTCCTCATTCCGGTCTCCCATGAGGCCTCCCTAGACTTCCTGGCTTTGGGTTCTATGAATTACATTTGTATTATTTTTAAAACATTCCACTTCTGGCTCACCCTAATTTGAATGGGATACTATTATTTGCAACCCAATGGTCCTTGCCCAAGAGAGAAGGATTGCAAAAAACACTAAAAACAAAACAAAACAAAAAAACCAGTAGCAGTGTAGACTTTTGTTTTGAAAGTCAACTGGAGACTAGCTTCTATGTAGCATTTCTTGATTTCCCACAAAACAAAACATATAAATTAAAGGATTTAAAAAATTTGCAATAACATTGAAAATTGAGGTTCGTTGTCAACCTAATTCCAGAACCAGGAGAGTTGATTTTCAATACTTTTCTGGTTTGACCTCTAAATGGCATTCATCCCTGTGGAACAGTCCCTCTGAGGCTCTTTCTTTCTTTGGCTCCCAGGACTATTTTCTTTCCATAACTTCCATTCCTTTCCAGCTTTGTTTTGCTCTATTTTCCTTGCTCCTTCTTCTTTACTTGACCCTTTATTGGTTTAACATTGTTCCTGGGTTTTCTCGTCTCTCTCTGCCCAGGTGGTGCATGTACAGGCACAGTTTCTGTTCTTATTCGGAAGCTGATATTTTAAGATCTGTATGCTTAGCCCATAGATCCTAAGTGTACAAACATCTTCTACAGATACCTCTACTGGGATGTTGCAATAGCAGCTCATATGAAACTGAAATTACCCTCTTTCTAGTCAAATCTCTTTCTCCTTCAAAAAAAGTCTTACCTTTGGGCTGGGGATTTAGCTCAGGGGCACTACACCTGCCTGACAAGCTCAAGGTCCTGAGTTCAATCCTCGGTATTGAAAAAAAAATTCTTCGCTTCTCTATCTACCCAGTCATTGCAACTGGAAACTTGGGAACTATCCTGGAATGCTCCCAGTGTCATTTCCTTAATATCCATTCAGTTGCCAAGTCTAGTTGTAAAGACTGCACAGAGAAAGCCCAAGCCCTCCACTGATGGTTGCTTTATCACCAGGAACCTCTAGGGTTTATCTCCCTCCCACGTGCATTGTGTCCTGCACAAGCCTGACAAAATATTATATATTAGTCTGTGTTTGCAATCCCTGTGTAGAGCTGGTACATGTACAAACAAATCTTAATTCCTTTTTCCATCCGCTTTCCCTCTATCTCTTGATCTCCTTCTCCTTTGAGAAAGCTCTCTTGCTACTTCCTATTATCTCTCTTTTATTTTGCTCTTCATTTATAGTTTGGATCTGCCTTACAAGAGAAACCATGCCACATTTAAGCTTGTGCATCTGATAATTTATTTTACTTAACACTCAAAGTGCATCCATTTTTCTACAAACAACTCAAGTTCTTTATGGCAGAATAGTACTCCATTGTGTATAAATTCCACATTTTATTTCTTCATTCATCTATTGAATGCCGTATGGGCTGCTTCCAAGATTTAGCTATATGCATGGATCACTGTAATATGACATCTTTAACTTTTGGGGGGAAGATACTGAGTTAGGTGGAATGGAATTTCTAGTCTTAGTTTTTGAGGAATCTCCACACTGATTTCATTAATGGTTGCACTAGTTTACATTCCCACCAACAATGTAGAAGCGGCGGATCAGACAGGTGATGAAATAAAGAACTCTAGTAACAGTGAGTGGTGGGAATTAGAGTTAATTAATTAATTAATTCAGTGGTGCTGGGTATTGAGCACAAGGTCTTGTACGTGCTAGCTAGGCAAGCACTCTACCACCAAACTGCACTTCCAGCTGGGGAAATTTAAAGCAGCCCTAAGGGATGTGGTTCCCTTCTATATCCTTATCTTGCAATCACTTAAAACAATGCTCCTCAAGAGTGGTTCCAGTCAGCGCTGGGGATGGACAGTTGGCCAACTGTCAGCCCTGGGATAAGCGCAGGAGCGCAGAGCATTTATCGCACTGTGTCTTGCTCAGATGGAGCTTAGAGGTGAGTGTACTTACACCACCAGAACAGTGTGCAGATCGCATCTCTCTGTGGATCACTCTTTGGGCACCCCTGCCCAGGTGGGGCATCCTCCACATTATGCTTTAAACAGCTAATTAGCCTCAGAGAGTTGTGACATGGGCTGCTGCCTTTAGAAAAGATAGGCAGTGATGAAAATGGATGGATATGAGATTAACAGAACTGAATAACATAAGGGGATGTGATAAAACTCATGGAAAATAAAAGAGAATCAGTTCTAAAAGGAAATAATGAGATCAAGTAGCTAGAACTAATATCCAATAACCTTGAAATCCACATCAGGGGCATAAGAGAGCAGAATTAATGTTACACAAAATTCAGTAAGTAGCATGAAAGATAAATCCTAGCTGTTGTAGAATGCAGGGGAAAAATTCAAAGAAGTATAAAAATGGAGAGAAGATGACAGATGTAAGGCCCAAACCAGAGAACAACCAACCGAGCAAGTAAGCCAACCAACAAAACCGGTTCTTTCTGAAGAAGAAAAGAGAACAGTACCACTCGAATAGCATTGTCAATGAAAAATGTAAGATAAAACAGTTGTGACTGAGGTGCGGAGAGGGATATGTGAAGCTCTCGAAGGTTTACTCCATTCCAGCGGAAAAGCAGTGAAGAGAGAATTCCACTTACATTCATTTGGGCAAGATTTCTGGGCTCAAAGAATAAAGAAAGTCTACTGGGAATTCAGGGAGAACAAGCAAAAATAGGGTTCATTCTACTTCTTAGAAATGAATTCAGTGTTTACAGAGTTTTGAGTTTTGAGGGAGGAAAAATAACTACGAACCAAGGATATCATATACAACCAAGCTATCTTACTTCTTCTTGTAGGTACTAATGTGCTAAAATGTGGCAGAATTAACTTATTTTGAAAATATCTATGTTTCCTATGTGGCAGCCATTTTAGATGCAATGCTAAACAAGACAGATACATAGAAAACTGAGAAAAGGTAGCTTTCTTGAAAAATGTGCTTGAAATCATTCTCTAACCCACTGAGTAATGAAGCAAAACAAAAGTGGTAAAGTAACAGTTTAAATATTTTAGACCTAAGAATCGAAGCTAGTGGTTGTAGCACACAGATATGACTGAACTATAATGAATGTGGCTATAGAACTCAATATAAATTTTATTTTTTAATGGAAAATAACATGGACAATAGTAGAAATAATTTGGATTTTAAATCTAAGATTATTTTAACAAAGATCACAAAATGAGAGCTAAATGGGAAAAAATTAGAAGATCAAAAAGATACTTTCTGATTCTTAAGTTTAGAATCATCTTTGAAAGTCTTACAAGTAGCATCTTTTATAATTAATATAAAAGCTTCAAAATGTCTTAGTAGAGAATGACAGATCATATATGTTAGTTTTAGCAAAAAGAAACCATAGGCAAATTTGCCTTATTAAAATGCAGATTCCCAAACTGCTTTTTAGTAATGTCTAATTATTTGGTTTTGGATAAGGAACACATTGTACACAAATTAAAAGGTTAAAAGCAAAATTATAAGCCTTGATGTTACAAATTCAGTGAGAAAGGAACAAAATATTTTAATATTAATATCAAAACCAAATGTAAGGAAAAACATTGTACATGACAACTTATTTTTCATATCTGTAGAGATGTACCCATTATGAATTGTGTCTCAGTGAGTATTAATAATTCGGATTAGACAGGGCAAAAACAACTAGGAGTACAAATAAAATGGTAAAATCTTCATCTTTCAGCCTAAACTCAGAAAAGTAAGATAAAAACTGTAATTAGATATTGAAATAATAAAAATGACATCTTAAAACAGGAAAAGGGTTGAAAGTATAGCTCAGTGGGAGAGCATGTGCTTAGTATATGGGAAGCTCTGGATTCAATCCTCAGCACTAGAAATAAGTAAATAAATAAAATAGAAAGGAAAATTTTTCTTGAACCAAAGCCCAATCCATTGAAGAAAAATGAGAATGGAGATACCAGAAAGAATTCCGGATGTTTTTACCAGAAGCCACGTACTGCCAAGGACCCATCCTAGAAAGCCACAAGTCATAAGGAAGATAGTGTGTCTTGGGACACAGTGATGAGAATTCCGTTGCAAAAGATGAACTCATAAGCAAACAGCGCTAAACCCATGAGAAATGACTACCTGGCCACAGGGTCACAGCAAGCTCACAAAGACAGGAGCTCTCATCTTAGGAAATAGCATTAGGAAATCAGACAGAAAAAGACACTGAATAAAATAATATGTTAGTAACCTTAAGCAGGTAGGGGAAGAAATCTTGAAATAAGGACAGGAGTTTGTAAAATAAGAACAAGTGGACATAAGCAAGCAAATAACTACAGCCTATTAGAAATGTTGAGAGAAATATGTATATATATGTATACTTAGGTGAATGTTTATATGTGCATATGTATGAAGTGTAATCTAAAATATGCTGAATGTTTGAATTTATAAAATTATTAGAATAAAAGACACATTGACATTAATGCTCCTCAAAATACTCACCCCTTGCTTTGAACATATTTATCCCATCATTCTTGTCACTCTCTGAAGCACCTCTGGAGTCCTGTTCCGTGAGTGTCTTTAGTTGGACTCTCATGTGGTCACCTCGATGTCCATTTTGAATTGATTCAAAATGTTTCCCTTTAATGGTCATTTTGACTTTGGGAAAGAGCCAGAATTGTACAGTGTTGGAGCCAGTGAATAAGGTGGATGAGGATGCGCTATTTTTATGAGCCTGCCTTTCTGATGTTGGATGGCACTGAGCAGCAGGGTTCACCTTATTGATAATTACTCCTTGTAAAGACACTTACAAAAGAGGACTTCCTGAACCGCTTCAGAAATGATAGAATAATTGCATTTGGAGTATTGTGACAGGGATTAATGCCAATGTATCTTTGCTGCAATAAAAATTTTAATTTGAATATCAACCATATATTTTGATCACCCCTTGTATGTGCATATGTATTTAAATATAAAATTTATTAGATAGAGAAAATGTCATTTTGGATAGAGTTGTAGAAAAAACAAATAAGCCAAAAAGATTGACAGAAGAATTCTTTTCAAAACCACATAATACAGCAAAAGAGGTTGAAAAGAAGACAGAAAGATATATAAGGGCAAGGCACAAAAGTTCCAATACTCATCTAATAGAAGTATCATAAATACAGAATAGTTTAAATGGAGGAGAGATAACCATTGAAGAACTTAACAAGGAAAATCCAAAAAAAAAGAAAACAACCCTTAGATTGTTGCAAAGAAAAGGCGAAAGGTAGAAAAGTAATTCTTAATAGTTATAAGAGAGAATGTCGGGTTATAAGCAATGGAGTGCATACCAGTTTAAAATACTTTTTCATCAACAATATTGGAATTAAAGACGAGAAAATACCTTGAAACACTTGAGAAAAAAACACCATTGAATCTGGAATCTTATACTTGGGCAAACTTTCATTCCATAGTTGATGATGAAATAAAGACTTTTGAAACAAAAAAGATAAATCAAGTAGGGATGCTCTCGGGGAGGGGGAATGACAAGGCAGTTTAGCAAGAGGAAAGGTCACTCCAGGGAAACAGTGACTCAATGATGAAAACAGCTCGGACATTCCAAATTTCACTGTAGAAAGGAGCTGTTTGAGAAATTTTTGAAGGTGTAACAAAAGCGACATTTGAGAATTTAGAAGTGGAGATAGGTGAGTAGCTAAAAGAAATAAATGTTTAGATAGAATTGTATATTAAGTTTCTTTTTTCATCTGGGATGGGGAAAAAGACTGGTTAGTTCTACACTGTTTTGAAAAATATACGTTCAAAGACTAAAAGAATAAAGATCAGCATTTGATGAAGTGAAACAGAACGTATAACTAAAGCAGGAGAGGAAAAATGGAACAAAAATGTGCAGAATCCAACTAAATGCTCAAGAGATACGAAAAAATGAGATAGTAAGAGAAAAACATAAAATTATAAGAATACATGAAAAGTTATCAGCACCAAAATATACAGCAGTTGGTCTTACACATTTAATAAGAATGACCAAATACTATTATTGCTATTTGAATTCAACAAAGAGTAATAATACAGCTTTTAATCAGTCATGGACAAGGAAAAAGATGATTTTATTCTGCTAAAAAGAGAAACCTTACAAAGAATGATATTGAATGAACCATACTTATTGACTACAGTAATCTAAATCTTAGGTTAACAACAAAAACATAAATTTCCGGGGCCGGGGATTTAGCTCAGTGGTTCCGCCACCTGCCTCGCAAGCGCAAAGACCTGAGTTCAATCCCCGGTACCAAAAAAAAAAAGAAAAAGAAAACAAATAAAAACATAACTTTCCAAAAAACTGGATATTTTGAAATTAAAACCAACAAAACCACGTCAATTTAATTCATGAACTTAATGGAAATAACAAATGTTTAGTTAGAATTGAATTAAAGTTGTAGGATAGTAACCACACTGGTACTTTAAGAGATACTTGTATTTTTAAGTGGTTTATTAGAAAATTGAAAGTTTAAAAGTAAATTAGTTTTTCTGTTTAGGAAGCTGGGGCAGAGCAATAGAGAGGAAAAAATCAAGAGAAAAGAAAAATTAAATTAGAAAAATGACCCATGTTATGATTTATATCTAAAAGGTCCCCACAAAGTCATGTATGTTCAATGGTGGGGATTTTAGAAGGTGCACTGTACTCATCAGTGGACTGACCCATGGATGAGTTTAGATCTGACTGTGCTAGTAGGAAGTGGGGCCTGGTTGGAAGAGTGGGTTAATGGAGGTATGACCTGGAAGTGTATATTCTTGTTCTAATTCTGCCTTCCTGGCTGCCATGGGACGAGGAGCTTTTCTCTGCTATGCCCTTCCACCATGCTGCCCCTGCTTTGGAGCCAGCCAGTCATGGACTAAACCCCCTGAAACAGTGAGCCAAATTAAACTTCTCCTCTTTTAAGTTGTGCCTGTCAAGTACTGTGTCTCAGAGATGGGAAAATTGCTAATACAATCAACAAAACTAGGAACTGGTTCTTTTAAAAGTCCTATTAAAGAAGTAATACTATGGAAAAACAAAAGAAAGAACAAGGAGAATGAAAGCATAAATAAACAGTATTTAAAACAAAAATAGAATCATAACCATCAATGCTTTAAAAATAAAAATTACAGAAATAACATTGTACAAAAAAATTTGAAACATAAATAAGGAAAATATTTTAAGGAAAACATAAGTTGTCAAAATGAGCCCAACACCTCAGGCCAATAAACATAAAAGATATGGAATCAGAAGCCAGGAATTTTTCCCACACAAAGGTACCTGGTCCAGCTGACTTTATGGGTGAATTCCAGCAAATCTTTAATGAACAGATAATTCCCATTGGATGCAAACTCTTCCAAACAATATAAAAAAGGTGGGAAGCCAGTCACACTATTTTGTAAAGTTAGCTTCACAATGATATCAAAATGAGACTCTGTTCATATGTTAGATTTAGTCTATAACTTTCTTTTTGGAATAATTTTATAGCTTATAGCTTTAGATAGCTTATAGTTTTTCTTGTTGATGTGTTTGAGAACTTTCTTCCTATTGTTCAAATTAGTTATTGCTGCTTCAAGGAAAATTTGAAATTTTCTAAATGACTATGAGATCATTTGATAGAAAGGGACTTTGTCTTTCAAGGAATTTAGTTTTATGCTTGATTTCAACAGTTGTCTCAGACTTTTTGTTTACAGCAATTTATGCAGTGTAGACATACACTCTGAATTATGAGTATTTATTTGGAAAAGTTAGGAGAAACAGTCTCTGAGGTCCCAATCATCATACATCAAGTTCTCTTTCATCTTTCTACATTTTGCAGATACCTTCTGTATGTAAGTGATGAGGAGCTACACAGATGTTAGACATTATAGGAATGGTCACCCTGGGATGACAGGTTTGAGAAATAGCTCTGTCTCTAATCCCAAGGAAATATGTTTTCCCTTTGTAGTTTCTTCTGTCTATCTATGTTTCTGAGATCACTGCTGGAAGGAGAACCAGCATTTGAATTGCTACATTCTTCTTTTTTTTTTTTTGGTACCCGGGATCGAACTTGGGTCTTGCACTTGCGTAGCAGGCGGCAAAACCACTGAGCTAAATCCCCGGCCCTGAATTGCTACATTCACTGCTCATGAGTTAGTGGGAATTGAAATGGCTCTGGCTGGGGACACACATACTCCCAGAGCTATTACTGCTTTTTCTTGCCTCTTATTGGCATTTATTTTCCCATAAACTTGTGGTTACAAGTGGTGAAGTAGCACTGGATATCCATACAAGGTGGTAGAAAGAACACATAATACCAGTCCTGGCTTCAAATCATGACTCTCTTGTTTCCTTGTTCCATGATTTCAGGTTAGTTATACTGTACCCCCCTATTAGTGAGATGGGATTACTAAAACTTTAGAACACAGGGTTGTTAGGGAGACTATATTGTGTAACATGTACAACACTATTTAGTAAAGCTTCTGTTTTATATATATATATATATGTATATATATATACACACACATATATATGTATATATATACACACATATATATGTATATATATACACACACATATATATGTATGTATATATATACACACATATATATATGTATGTATATATATACATACATATATATATGTATATATATATACACATATATATATATGTATATATATAGCTGGTACTTCATATATATGGGTTCCCTTCCCATATAAACACTTTATAGGCAAGCACGACCCCATATTACCTGATCATACTGTCCTTTTATAAAAATTTGTTTTGGATTTCAAACAGTGTATTTACAAATGAATTTTAGAATTGTAAACCACTGGGAGGTGTCTATAAAGTACTAGCACTGTGGGAGTCAAAAAATTGAAAACAATTAATAACCTCCATCTTCTTTGGTGCAGGAGCTTAGTTTTTATTTAATGCCCACTAAACAATAGATATTCACTTATTTGAAAAACACAGACTTATGTACGTATGATTACTAACAAAATAAGAAAAATGTGTATTAGTCAGCTTTCCCATCATTTGGAAAAAATTCCAAACAACTACAACTTAAAGGAGGAGAAGTTTAATTTGGCTCACAGTTTTGGGGAATTCAGTCCATGGTCAGCTGGATCTAAGGCAGAACCATCATGGTGGAAGGGTATGGCAGAATAAAGATGCTCACCTCATGGCAGCTATAGAAGCAGAAAAAGAGACAGGAGGAGCCAGAGGCAGGAATATATCCTTCCAACTCATGTGCTCAGTGACCCACCTCCAACCAGGCCCCATGCCGTAATAACATATTCAATCATAAACTCATTAATGGACTAATCCACTGAGTAATATACTGCCCCCATGATCCAATCACCTTCTGAAAGCCCCAGGTCTGAACACATGAGACTTCGGGGGTATATTTTTTATCTAAATCATAACAACATGACTGAGTACTTCTTGGTTTACAAAGAACATTCACTTTCACAATTTATTTGTGTTTGTATCAAAGCCCAGGGAGTAAGTCCAGCAAAATATTATTATCCCCATTTTATGCTTAAGAAAACTAATACTGAAAATTTTTCAAGGACTGCTGGAAGACAACTGTTAGAATTTGGAACTAGGGTTTGCTGGTTCTTTTTGCACAACCTTGTTAACTTTCCTGATAGCATCTTGTGCTTTGGGAGTGTGTGGACCAAATAGGAAAAGGATTGGAAGGTCATTTGAGAATAATTTGGCAATCTCCTGCAAGATTGAAAATATGCGAAGTCCATAACCTAGCAACTCTGCCTCTAGGTATATACCCTAGAGGATCCCTCCACAGGTGCACAAGGACACAAGAACAAGAATGTTGATTGCAGCATCTTTTGGTAATAGCAAAATTGGAAGCGACTAAAGGGCCATTTGTAGGGGAATAAATAAATAAACTCCATTCTCTTCATATGATGAAGTGTTATATAACGGTTAAACTAAAGGATTAGTTCTCAGAAATGTGATCTTGAATGAAAACAGAAAATTTAGAGTGATACATACATTTTGATAATATTTATACAACATTTTAAAACGTGGAATGTTAGATACTGTTTCCAAACATATATTTGTTATAAAATGGAGAAACAGCAATTAGAAGAATGCATATCCATTTCAGTGTGGTGCTTGCTTCTGAGAAGGAAATGGGGGCGTGATAAGGGGAAAGAAAAGAGGATCTCACCTTTATTGTAATATTCTCATTCTACTTTTAAATGTAAAAATAAGAAATAAATGTGGAAAATGTTAATATTTGCTCATTTCTGCTATTGGCACATGGATGCATATCATTACTTCTTTTTTAATGTATAATTTGAGATTTTCAAAATTAAAAAGAGAAAAAATTTATTTAGAATATAGAGCAGTGATTAAGAACATGAGTTTCAAAACTAGACCTGGTTTGGGCAAATTCTGTCAATTTTAAATGCCATTAAAGTGAATTACATCTCCATACTGCAGGCCTTCTCAGTGCCTTTAATGTGCTGATGTATACTTTGACTCTTTAGGAGGAGCATATAATATTCAGAATTTCCTAAATTTATTTGACTATAGAATGACTACTTCTAAGACACGATAAAGGCTCCCTTTATATAAAATATATAGTTAAGGGATAATTGAATGATCATTTGCCTTCAGTCAGGAAAAGATAGTCCTTAATCTCCCTCTGATTTAATCAGACTTCTGTGTTTTTCTTACTCCTCCTATTTCTAAATTCCATTCTTTGTAAAGGCAGGGCATCTATCCCCTTTCTTTGTATTTCTCAGCAAAGGGGCTGTTAAGAAGACAAATTTTCTGAGTAGCCTAGAGCATCATAGAATCAATATGATCTCTCTTTTAAGGCCAACATGGTTCATTTTATATGAGAAATTTCCAAGATCCTTTTTAAAATTCTGTTTATATTTTGGTATCCTTCATCACATCTAGCTTTGGGCAGTATCTATGAACGTCTGGGCACAGCATTAAATCCATTTCCCTCTCAGTTCCTCCAAAATTGACTTGTATTCAGTGATCATGTTTCCTGTGAACACAAAGATCCACTGGTGGCCTTAAAGTCCCCTGAGAGGACCATCAGCTATGACTCACACAACACCATCTCAGAAGATGCCACCCATGTCTCATGTATGCCCACCAGCCCATAGGCTCTGGAAGGCTATGCCACTGAGTGTAAACTCCAGTGTGGCCAATGCGAATTAGCTCACTTTGTCCCTGTCTAAACTGTTCTGACATCTGAAAGACTAAAGGTCATCGAACCTATTAGGTTAACAGATGTCGTGTGCTGTCTTGTGTCACTCTAGCTTGTGAATTCCAAGAAGTACAATTTTTTTTTCACATCTCAACATTTCATATTGGAATGCATCTTTAGCTGTTGGGATCCTACAGTTCACCACCAGCAACAGCTTTTTTTCACATTCTAATGTTACTAGGAAACAGTGTGTTGCTTTTGAGAGCTTGAGAGATTCTTACATGTGATTACAAATAATATTTGTCATCAGCCCCATCTCTCCAGCCAGATCCTCAAGGCCAGGAGTTCTTCCTTTGTATTCCTTCGATCTTGCCTGCAGTGGTCCACGCCAATCAGGGACAGCAGCCAATGTGTCACTTACTGAAAGGAACATGGTGGGCGTAGAGTCATAGACTCAGCTCAACACCACCCCTTGTTAGCTAATAGACTTTGGAAATGCCTTAACCTTTCGTGGTCCCAGTATTCTCCAGACTCAGCAGTGATACTTCCTGCCCTGTCCACTGCCTAGAGCAACCCTGGAGATCCAGCGGGATCTTCGTGTGAAGTACTTTGTACCAAGTGGCACGCAAGGCACCCACACATTGCTCAGTGTCACCATTGGGTTGGCAAGCTGTTCCCTTTACAAAAACTAAGTTGTTTAAGGATAGAATTTCCACAATTCCAGTGAACTTGTTTTGTTTTATTCAAGGCTGACGTATTTCTGATATAATGCTTGTCTTAGCCTTGAATGTCACACTCGGCTTGGGTTTGAAGCAAATTGGGAATTAAGGGTGTTATTCCCAGTCCTGCTTCTGACCTTGGTCTCCATTTGACCTTGTATAAATTCAGCTTTCCTGGAGGGCGGGCTGTCCAGACAGAGAGCATTTAGCTGTGGTTTACCTTGGAATTGAAACATTCCCCCCAGTGATTTATGTCTCTGACATGGTCTCATTTTCTATAACCCCAAATAAAGCTTCGTTTGTTTCCCTTGGCTTCTTCGAAATCACCAGAGTGACTGACTCCATATATTTAAGCTTTGCAAAACTCCCCAGGATGTATCCCCTTCTAGGTACCAAGCCAGTTCTGCTTTGTTGATTAGCTTGGTGATCTTTAGATTTCTCTGGAGACTTTGACCTTGTGTTCTCATGGTGAAATGAGCCAAAGCTGACAGAAAATATAAATTGATCTTTATAACTGAGGCCCCTGTATTGATGTCCTAGAAGTTGATCTCTCACTCAGCTTTAGATCTTTCGGTAGTGACCTGCAAGTTGCAGTACGACCTGCAGAGTCGGGTGTGGAGGGCCACTGTGACCTCCAGGCCAAGTGTTATACCCATGGAGGATGTGTAATTAACCCCCAAATGCCAACTGCTCTGTTACAAAACACATTCTGGAACCTTTTGTCTTTTAAATTAACTGGTTGGGTCAGCCGTAAACCAACAATCATGTTTCTCTTTGTACCAATCAACTCACGTACTATTTTCATTGAGCCCCTTCCTTAATCAGTGCGTTGGTGTAGGAGACAAGCAAAGGATGAATCCTAATCTTTGCCTTCCAGGAAATTCCAGTTTTATTGGAGGAACTTAACCTCAGGAGACAAATACATTATACATTAATGGAACTGAGGCTTAGTGTACAGAGAACTGCGGAACTTCCGAGCATATGAAAGCCCAATCTGACCCTGTAGACAATGGGTGAAAAAATAGAATTATGCTTTGGCAAAATCTATGAACGTGCTTCAAATGAGTTACGACAGTTAATATTGCTTGGAGTTCATGTCTACTTTTGGGTGAGTGGCTTTTTCCTGGGGCAGCTCAATGATGGAAAAGGGATGAGAAAATCAGAGAATGTGAATCCTTGTGATTGCTCCCCAGCACTGGACAGCTGTCTACAGATAATGCATGCTGCTAATGTTTTGGATTTTTACTAAAATGTTGAGACAGTTGAATGACCCAGGACAATGAAGGGGAGAATGATTAACAATTTGGCTCTCATCTCTGCAGTCTTTGAGCTAATATCACTCAATTCTTGGATTATCTGTCCTTTGAAAATCCAGATCCATTTGTGCTCCGGCTTCTTCTGAGATCCTTAGCACACTGTGATGGAGTCCAACACGACCACCTTCAAAGGCCACATCCTTGTTTTATTTTGGATGACTTTCCTACTCCCAGCCCAAATCCATTGCTGATGTGTTGGAAGGTGTCTTGCTCACATTCTTCTGGATTAAATGGGATTTAAATGTGATCATGCAGGTAGTTTGCCTTTAATTGGAGAGAGCATGGGGCCATCTGTATATGCTCAAGAGTGACAGTCAACTTAAAAGCACTTCACATCACCCTTTTCTTTCTTGTTGATTTTTCTGAGGCTTTTTAAAAATTATCTTGGAATGCTTTGAGGAGGCTCATTCCTTCCCTCAAATGTCAAGCTCTTTCCTCAAATCAGCATTTCTGGTATTTTCTTTGTTGGGGGGGGCGGTGAATGTAATTCAGAACTGTGTCTATACAATTGAGTGAGGTAGAGAATTTCAGATAATTCAACAGGAAATGATGTTTGCTCTCAATTATCCAAATAGTTTAGGTGAATGGGTCAAAAGGGCTTTTGTCTGAAATCATCTGGGTCAATAACTCAGTTCTCCACACTACTTTGCATAAACAATGGATGTATATATCTTTTTAAAGGGTTGTTAATCACTTTTAAAAATCAGCATTAGGGGTTTAATTCTTTTTTATTCCAGTTTGTTTCATGGAGAAAGAAAACCCAGCAAAGCATCCTGTGTCCCCTCTTTACCCCATTATATTCTCAGAAGCAGCTGCTGTTGCCTTGGCCACAATACAACATTTATTTGCTGATTTTGGGACATTAATGTCCAAACTTGGCTGAGCTGCAGGAATCCTGAACTTCTTGGAATACAAGGCTACAAGCCATGGGTCATGAGCCTGTGAGGCACCTGTGAGTGTGCCTCTCTTAATAGTCTGAAGCAGAGAGCCCTCCATTCCCACCAACTGAGTCTTATGCCCAGGAGACAATGGTGGTCTTCAAGTTCAGCTGAGATGCAAAGATTAAGGTTGGGACACACAGCTCCCATGGAGCAAGGCCCCTTCTAAACATCTCCAAAGGTCTAGGGACTCACCTTCTACACAGCTCATTTGTCTGACCAGCTTTGGTACCCAACTCGGAAAAAAGTGAAGCAGTCCAGACCAGATGAACATTTCTGGAGTCCTTCATTCTTGGGCGTTCTGACCCAAACTCAATCCATTCCCAAACACTTCCTTCATTACTTTAGGAGAAAGTTGCTTTCTATGCCTCCTGCCTGGGGCATCTGCCATAGTTCAACCTTCCACCATCCTGAGAGCCATGGCAAAGAACAGGAGAACGCTAACAGTGCTGCAATGGGAGGTGCCACGTCTACGACTTTAGTCTCTCAAGTTTCATGGCTCATGATCCAAACATTCCTCTGTGCTCTGTGGCCCTTGCTGACCGTTCCCATCTTATCACTTGCCACTCTTTGCCTTATACTGTATCTTCCGGCAGTTCCAAGCCATCTGAAGTCCTTATGCTCTCCAAACAAAAGCGTATTCTTTCGTGTTTCTCTGTAAGTGTTCCTTCTTCTTGAAGTGTCCTTTTCCCAGTAGCCGTTCATTACTCCCATTCTCCACTCCCTTCACCCACGGTAGTTTTTAAGAGGTATCATTTCCCCAAGAAAGACCTCCCTGAGACCCTTCCATGCAGCCTTGCTCCTGCCACTGGATGTGCACACACTGCATGTCTTCACACTTGTCTAGTTGTGCGCGTGTCTCTCCAGTTAGATTATGAGCTCCTTTAACACAGATGCTGAGTTTCTTTTGTGTTTTTTTTCTTCATGCTTGATTCAGAGACTGGCACACAGTGCATATTCAAAATAAATGCTGAGTAAATTGAATGAATAAATAGAAGAGACTCTGCATGGGTAGGGGATGACGCTTTTTGCTTGAAGTTGTATTTAATGGTGAGCACAGAATAAACCACATAATCATAACAGTCCTGTTCTAATTGAACAACTATGACCTGATAAGTGTTTCCAACATGTGTAACCCTTGCAATAAGACTACTACAAGCTAGGTACAAAGATTATCCCTGTTAAAAGTTAAGGGGAGGGCCAGGGATTTAGCTCAGTGGCCCCATGCCTGCCTCACAAGCACAAGGTCCTGAGTTTGATCTGCGGTACTGAAATAAAAAAGTTAAGGGGATGTTTATTATGAGAATTATAATGGTAATAATTAAAATCTAAAATTATTAAAAGGCAACTTCTCAAGAGAGAAGCTAAGCAATTTTCTTAAGGCCACACACGGTCATAAAAAGTAGAGCTTGGGATTACTAACCAATGCCAATGTAATGGGCTTAATCAATGACATCTTATTTTTTGGAGATGGGTACAGAAACTGGCCATGTTGGCTGTCAAATAAAATCCCCCCAAATGTAATTAGACTTCGGATTACTCTATTGGGAAAACTCTAAAAGCAGTAGAATAAAAAAAAATTTCATTCAGCCTGGGTCTGGCAGCGTCTGTACGCACATGAACTCCAAAGGCAGGAACAGCTTGTTAATTTGGCATCTAACTACCAGAAATTTCTATTAACAATTATTGCTGGGAAGAGTAATTGATGTATAATGATGGCCCCAGGGTATTATGTGGTCATGAAGTACCTTCTGGATCATCAAAGAAAATTGAAATCATGTTCATTCTAAGCCTAGCACTAAATTTGTTTTATTGTCTTTGAAGATTTTGATGTTATAATCTCTGAATAACTTCTATAAACTTAACTATATTAAATCCTTTAAGGGCCAGAAAACCCTCTTAGAGAGAAGTTTTATTATAATTTCAAGCCTGATTATTTCCCTCTAAAAGATATGTCAGTGTGATGTAATTTCTGAAATGCAAATGCATGAGAAAAATATTAACTTATTGTATCTTTTGGCAATTATGTACTTTTCAATTAATGGACATCATTTTATAAATATTTACCAAGCAGGTACCTGTGCTGGGTACTGTACTGGGTACTGAACTGGGTACTGAAGTTGCAGGGGTGCTGAAGACATGCCCAATCCCTTCCCTTCTACAATGAGGTGATCCATGATACATTCTGATGCTAAAGAAATTAATTCTGATTCTCAAAGACTAATACTAGTGTGGATGATTCTATGACTTCAAGGCCGAATTAAGTAAATGCTAGAAGTGAATCAACAGCCGAATGTAGAAGGAACAGCAAATGGATATCCTTCAAGGGGTAATACATTGGCGGTGTTTGCAGTCTGTGGGGAGCCTGCTGAGGTCCCTTCTGCACTTCAGAAAAAGTATTGTGCCTGACTTTTACTGTCCAGTGATGGTGTTGGACGAGGAATGGCAATCCTGTTAGAATAACTGCATTTGCCACCTACTTGGGAAAATGGAAAGCCATCAACCGGTAAATCAATGAACATTTATTGATCATCTTCTATCACTTGGATAAAAAATATTGTCATCAAGGTTGGTACCATAAGAAAATGAAGAGGGGCATTATATTAGGCCTTGTTCTCACACTGTATCTGGGAGGAAGCCTACTCAGGGCAGTCAGTGGCAGGGCAGACCAATGATGAAATGAAATCCAGGCTTTTCTTTAGGTATCAGGCTTTGATGTATGAAGTGTTAGCTTCCTGTAGGACAATTCAAGGACACATTTGGATAGCCAGATAGAGCTCTCTAATCATCCCCCAAAGTCCTGGGGACCAGACACAATCAGGGCTTTGGGGAAAAAAGCCCAACAGCCTGGAACCATCATCCAAGCTGGTCCTGAGCAGAACGGGGGCCAAGCAGAGAGGAGAGGTGTGGCTGCGAATTAGGGTTGGGGTCTCCAGTTCCTTCCTGCTAAGAGCCTCAAGTCAAGGGTCCAAAGCTTGCATTGGCTCTGGCTGTGGATTGGCAGCTTGCTCGCTTAGAGCATGCAGAGCTGGTATTTGTTTGCTTTAAGTTTTCTCAAAGACATATTTAATAGGCAGATGTAAACCTTTATGTTCTCCTTCCAACAGCTCTTGGATCCCCTCACTCCTTGATGCCTGAACCCTTTTCCCAGGGTGTCCTCCAGCAGTGTAGTCTTTGCTTTGCTGAAAGAGCAGGGCCTTTGGCTTGCCTGCTTTCCCACCTCCCTGCCAGTTATTACGTCTGTTTTCTGGAAACGGCTCACTCCAGCTTGTTTACTTATAATGGGCCTTATGGTCAGCTGCAAACTTCGTTTGCAGTCTTTTTGGGTAACGTTTATTGTTTTCATCTGATTAAGAAAAAAATATGTGCCAATGGTTGAAAATTTGGAAAATACAGTGAAATATAAAAATAAAAATTCAAGTCACTCATAATTTTATCACCCAGAGTTAATCACTGTTAATATTTGGAAAATTTTTTCAGGCTTTTAAAAATCTATGCAAATATGTAGTGAACATGTCTCCATACCCTCCTAAACACAAATGTAATGCTGATATAATTTCAATTAATTCTGATCTTTTTACCATTTTAACTAACAAAGACACCAAATCTTTGTCCACTATTCTCATTACAGCTTTAGGAATAGATTATCATGGAAAAAATTAAAGTCACCAGTGTATACATGTGTTTAATGACTCTTGATACAACTGTGCCAATTTGAATTTCCAAAAGCATGAAAATCATCTCACCGTACCCTCGTGTGTCATTAATTTTGAGTGATAATTTAGGAGACTAAAATAGTATCGTCTTAATTTCAATGCCCTTTCTTGGAGTATTGGTGAGTTTTATAACCTTTGATAGGAAGCCCATTCTGGAAGTCCTGGCCCTTGTTTGCCTTTACTTCACTTATATTTATCTTCCACTGATATTGACTTCCTGGGTTTTCCTAACTGGGGTCTATGCACTTTTTTGATCTATAAAGTATATTGGCTCTCCACACTACATACTTTATCTCTTCAATTAACAATCATGCACTCATTAAATAGTTATTGAGAACCCATGATATTTCAAGCTTCTGAATGTAGAGATGGGTGGATGAAAATTGAAGGCCCCTAACCTCTAGAAGTTCAGAATATAGAGGCAACAGGTACACATATAAAATTGGAAATAAAATACAGAGCGTTATGTCATTCAATCAGTGTTTACTGAATACCATCTACCCGCCATGGATCAGATTAGGTATCAAGGATAACAACAATGAACAAGATAGGCATATTTTTCCCTTTACATGGCTGTTATTGGCAATACAGAATAGTTTTCTAGGTTGTTACAATAGAGTGGGTAAGTCAGAGGCAGCTTCACATTGTGGCTAAAGACATAGCTCTGAAGCCAGACAGTCTGGGTCAAATCCTGGCTCAACCACTAATGAGCTGTCCTCTGTGATTATGGGGGCGTCAGTTAGCCATTCTGTTCTTTGGTTCCCTCCACTGGGGAAACAGAGGCAATCACAGGGCATTTTGCACATTCACGCAGGACTATTGCAACACGGGAAGGGTGGTGTAGGCTACTAGGGTATAAAAGAGGGGCCCTTGATTGAGACTCACAGAGCAGGGGTTCCAGGAGCCCCATGTGAAGAACATGGGTGGTTGTCTTCCAGAAAAGTCAGGGAAATCCAGACCAGCAGTCTGAGCGGCTGTCAGTTATCTGTGGCTGTGTTAACGACCCACTTCAAAGCTCAGAAGCTTTAAAACACTGACGTTCAGAGAACAGCAGATCAAAAAATTAGATTTTGGCTCAGAAACCACAGAGGCCAGGGGAGACTGTACCTGAGGTGGGGGATGATGTCTTTAAAGCACTGAAGAGAAAAATTCGATATCCAGCAAAAATATCCTTGAGGAATGAGAGTAAAACAAAAGCTCTCTTAGAGGAAGGGACATTGAGGCCTTGGCACCTGCAGAGCTGCATGGAAAGAAATCTAAATGATGTCCTTCTGGCTTGACTGGAAATGCAAAGCTTCCAAGATGAAGAAAGAGCAGCAGAAATGGTAAATAGAACAGACTTTTTCCTCATCTTAAAATTCTTTAAAAATTGGTATGATTATTGAAGGGAAAATTTTTAACAGTGTCTGAAGGGACACTAAATGTAGGTAAATGTGACAGGTGACAGTAGCGCCGATGGGGGTGTGTGTGTGGGTGAAGGGATGTGCTTGGTTGCAGGTCTTCCATATTTTACTCGAAATGGTAAAATATTAATTCTTAAGTCTATGGTGAAATTTTAGGCATGGGTATTATGACTTGTGGGCAACTGCTATAAAAATAAAACAAAGAGACATAACTAGAACAACAGTAGAAAAATTAAAATGGAACAATAACAAATTTAAAGACTCAAAAAGCGTGAAAGAGAAAAAAAAATTAGAGGAGACAAACAGAACCCAAATAATAAAATAGTAAGTCAAACTGGCGTGACTATATTAGTATTAGACATAGAGTTTATGTTTCAGTTTAATTTGCTCTTCTATTTCAAGTTTTCCTAAGACAGAAGCTTAGATTATTTACTGTTTTTTCCAATATAAGATCTTACTACTAACCAAAAATTTTAAATAACCATTTAATGCAATAAATTACTACAAGAAAATTACCAGAGAATGCACTGTAAAATTATATGATGAAAAGGTTCATTCTAAATAATCTGTACCTGAAAACAGAAATTCAAAACATTAAGCAAAAAGTGCTAGCACAAAAAAGGGAGAAACAGGGACATGCACAAATATAGGAAGCTTCAACACTTCCTTTCTCAGTACTATTGAGGAATTGGGAAGAAAATTAGCAAAAACATAGTGGACTTGAATATCACTGGCTAACTTTATTTGATTGACATTTATAGAACAATCTACCAGGCAGAAACAAAAAACATTCTTTCAAACTGTACACAGAACAGTCATCAAAATAGACCCTTTTCCAGACCATGATGGGAGAGGGGAACAACAATTTAATGATATTTAAAAGTACTTAAAAATACAGTTCATGTTTTCACCATAAAATAATTAAAAGGGAACTCCATAACATGAATATCAGGAGATTTTATAAATATTTGGAAATTAAAAACAACACATTTGTAAATATCTGCAGGTTAAATGGAAGACTAAAAAGAAACTGAAGAATGTTTTTGAACTTAATGTCAATAAAAATACAGTATTTCAAAATCTGTAGTGTGTAGCTAATGCAATGTGGACAGGGAAATTTGTAGTATTAAATAATTAGCAACTGTTTTCTTAATTCAAGGATAACTTAGAACAAATGTGTTTAAGTCCAAATTTTTAAAATGTGAGTCAATAAATTCTAAGAATCCTGAAACAAGTTCATAGGTATTTGAAAGATTTTTTTTTTCCTGAAAAGAGAAGTCAGCAAACTATGGCCCAAAGGTCAAGTTCAATTTTCCAATTTTCTACCTGCTTTTGTGAATATGACTCCACTGGATCTCAGCTGTCCCCATTTGTCTATGTATTGTCTATGGTTGCTTTCAGATTCCAAAGACAAAGTTGTCACATCAGAGAGTATAGAGTCCACAGTTTAAACTCTTTATTATTTGCCTTTTTACAGAAAATTTGACCAATCCTTGACTCAATAGATGCTTTGCATCATTCAAGTTTAAGTAAACTCACGTATAGCCATCAAATGCTTTTACTCACCTGGAGTTACACTGTTTTCAGGGGGGTTGACATCCAGTGCCTCATTTGCATCACGACAGATCTCGTTTCAAATCCAGGCTCTGATACTTCAATCAGACCTCTGTTTTCCCGCCTGTAAGATGGAAGCAGTGAAGTGTCTGGGTCAAGGTAAAACTCTGCAATTACTCAGCCCACTAAAGTTGGAATGCCTGGAGATTGCCACCTGGATGCTATAGTCCCATTTGGCTGAAAAATCTCACTCTGACCTTGAACTAAAACTACTCTATGCTTTACAGACTGACTTGACTCTACCTGAAGCATGACGGTAGGATCTTTAGCTCTCAATGTGGTTGGCCCAGATGAAAGACACAAAAATTGTAAGTCAGTTTTACCTACTACTCTTGTCTCCAAGACCACGTCTCCTACAGGAATCTTTCACTACCTGCAGTCTCCTGACTCAAAAACTGACCAGAAAACAAAATGCAAAAATGCATCAGTGTTCATCTGCCAGGAAAACTGTTTCAACTCGAGGTGATGACAGGTGACAGAGCAGGCAAGCGGGCTCCGGTGGTCCCTCAGCTCTTTCCCAATAGAGCAGCATCTCATTATGTAAACGTGTTGTGCATTATGGGTCATTTCCCCCAGATGAAGTGATGATTTCTTCTAAGACAGTGGGAAAGCCTGAGGAGAGGGGCGATTTGCCTGAGAGGCTTTGGAAAGCCCATTCATTGGCAGAAAGGTTGGAAAGAAGAAAAACTTGGAGAGAGATGACTGCCTAAAATGTATGTTTACCATCATTTTGTACTTTATCTGCCACGTGTTTAATTTTTCTTTATGCATGAGGAAATAGAAAAACTCTTAGTGTTTTGTTGATTTATGTTATGCATACTAGATTGCCACGGGACTGTTCAGTGACATAGCTGGTAACTGAGTTTTAAGAAAGGACTATGAATGTATTATTATAATGATTCTCCACTCTCTGAGGATTTGCTAAATAACAGGTTTTTTGGAATGAGTTAAATTCAGGCAAAGCAGCCAAGGGGAGCGCTTATACTCTGTCCCGCTTCTTGGGAAGAGAATCCTGATCTTGTCTCTGTGTGCATCTCTCCATTGCTAATCTCCCCACTATGGCAGGCCGCAGTTTTGCCCACTGGCTCCCCAGACCTCGAATCCTCATCTCTGGTGGCCTCTGCTCTCCTGGGTGCCAGCTGCCTCTCCTCTTGGCCTGGGTTTTCTGGCATAGCCTCCTCTTGTATTCTGCTAATTCTTCTCCCTGCTGTTCCAAATGGACCTCCTTTGAAGCTGAGCATGCCTAGGCAGAGGTCCCATTCTTTAGTCAAGCAAGTTCAAGTATGAATTCAATGTGTTCCCAACATTCTCTTTCAATATGGTCCTTCCCGGGGTCAGGACATGTTGTGCTGCAGCCTGGATGTCTCTGATGCTGGGTGCTTTATTGACTCACCACCTGCTGTCTGGTGCTGCTCCTTCAGGATGCTGTTCTGCAGATGGGACTGAACTCCCCCACAGCCCCTAGAGGTAGGCCTCTTCTCCTCTCTGTTCCTCCCAAGTGATGGTTCTGAGCACCCATACCTCCATGCCCAGTCTGTACCACCAGCTCTAATGAACACAGCAATAGCTAATCAATTTCAGACACATGGCAGACTGTCTCCTTTGGGGACTCGTTTCCTTCTGCTGCCTTTGTTGGCTCCTTTTAACCTGACCTGTCCAATACAAAATGTTGGTTAGAAAAACGATGTGACGTGGCCCTGCTTGTCTGTGATAATGAACCACACACAATGAACTCCTTCAGGCGGACCTTAGTCACAGACTCCTGCAGTGGCTGATTTTAGGTGTCCGTTTCACTGGGTTAAGGAATACCTGCAGAACTGAAAGGGGATTATTTTGGGGTGTGTCTGTGGTGTTTCCAGAGGAGATTGGCATGTGAGTCTCAGTGGGGTCACTGGGAAAAATCAGCCCTCACTCTGGGTGGGTCCCGTCTGACCAGGCCTCCGACAGAGCCGGAACACCTTGTGCTGGGCTCGCTCCTGGAGCTCAGATGCACTTCTTCTCCTGCCCTCGGACACAAGAATTCCAGGCTCTCCACTCTCTGGACTCCAGGGCTGACACTCATGGGTCCCTGAGTTTTCATGGACTTGGACTGAGCCAGGCTGCCTGTGTCCCGGGGTCTCCAGCTTGCAGACAATCTGTTGTGGGCAATCTGAGCTTCCACAATCATTTGAGCTGATTTCCAGTAAGTCTGCTCTCATGTATCTCTTTATCTATCCATTTCTATATTCTGCTATTTCTTCTTTTCCGGAAAACCTTGACTTATGCCACCCAAGGCTCCTAAAACATCTGTGACATAGAAGGCTGGATATCCCTTACAGCTTTCATCTTTATATTACTAGAGATGAAGCTTCCTTGAGCTTCACTTTCCTCTTCCATAAAATGAGAAGGTTGTATAGATGCCAAGACCCTAACCAGCATCTGCACTTGATGATTGCACCTTACCAAGCAGCTTTTAGGCCCCAGAATTTTCTTTTGCAGCCAATGCTTTCTGTAACTGCACCAGGGTTCAAGCATATGGAAATGTTGTGTTGCACAAAAGTGTGTGTGGGAGGCTGGGGATTTAGCTCAGTGGTTTCGCCACCTGGTGTGCAAGCACATGGATCCGAGTTCGATCCCTGGTACCAAAAAAAAGTGTGTATGGGGTAAAGCTTTTTCACATGTAGGGAAACATGAGTCTTGCCCACACTTTATCCAGGTTCCTGTCCCAAGAGGAATCATTTCTCCCTTCTCTTCTCCCACCTGCCCCTTGCTTTTCTTAACACTGAATGGCCACATGGCTTGAAGCAAGCACTTTGTCCTAGAGCATAGATGTGCAATGTCTCCCTAACTATTCCCTAAATCTTAGGCTTATAGAAAGAAACTCAGAATTCAGATCAGGAAACCTAGTTTGGCCAAGGCTCTACTTCTTACCAGCCATAAGATCCTCAAAGGGAATTTTGTTTACCTATAAGTCATTTTCTTTAACTCCTTGACATTTGAGAATTGAAAGACTCTATACAACTCTTAATCACTAAAAGATATTTTTAAAATTGATTTCAGAGACTTATACAGTCCTGGGAAAAAAACTAGAAATGCAGATATTTGTTAGAGAATGAAGAAAACCTAAGATGTTCTGATCCACCTAAAGGAGTCCAGTTGAATTTCCCATGTTAACGGGCTGCCTGCACATGAAAGATAAGGGATGAGAACCATGCTGGGTCCAGGGAGTTGTTTGTTCATCTAAAAACATATTGTGGGTCCTTTCTTCCTCGTCCACCCCCATCTTCCCTTCTCCTGGTGGCTGTTCACCATGTGGTGTTTAGTGTTCTGCAGAGTTGGGGATGGCTTCCCACGTGGTATGAGCCAAATGAGACTTCTCAGTGAACTCAAAAGGTGAAAATGCCCCCTACCTTTGGTCTTTGTGTGAAAGGGACCCCAGGTGACCGATCTCTCTAGAGGGGCCACACCACTTCCCCGAGTCCCTGTCACTCCTCTGTGGGTCACAGCACACTCTGCATCTGCTCTGCCTCCTTCTCCCTCTATTTCCCCAATCTCTTTCCACCACTGGTTGTCTGGAGTTTGCAGCCCAGATGTTCTCCCCGAACGATTAGATTGCTTTTCAAGCGGCTTCACAGAGCAGATGTTCCATTTGCTCCCTCGGCCCTCAATTGTGAAGCCTCTCTCTGCCCCAGAAAGCACATTGCGCTGCTGCTGTGTGTTTGATCAGGAGAGTAGGAACAGGAAGGAGAGAATCCTACATTGACAACTGCTTGGCAGACGAGCTCCTGGGTGTGAGTGTGTTCCTCCTCCCTTTGTTCCCATTACCGGTGAGAGCAGATGTTCCCGACTAAACAACCAGTTCTTCTTTCTCTGGCCCCATACACCGATGCTACTTCCCATTCCCCTGCTTCGTGCTGATCACAATTTACCCGAGACTCCAGGATCTTTCTTTGCTTAGGTGCATCCATGCCCTTTGCTTCCTTCACTGTTTGCCCAGTCTGGGAAAAATGCTAGATAATGGAATGTGCCTGAAGCCTAGACTTCAGACCCAGGGTGCGCCTGCGTTTGCCTCACTGCAGTTTATTATCTCATCTACCCCTTGTTTTCTTCCTCTTGCCACACCGAATTATTGCAATTACAGCCCTTTTCACCCCTGAGCTGTAAGCCTCCTCTTTCTCTTCTTTTTTTCTGGAACATTCTTTTTTCTGCCTTCTCCTTCCCCTGGTGAATTCCTGATCATCCCCCAAATCTCTGCTTGAACACGACCTTCTCTCCGGCCTCTACTTGCCAATCCAGTGCCCCCCCCCCCCCGAGCTTATGTTAATTCCAAACCAGTCATTACTCCTCTGTATTATACTGGTGTTTTAATTTTTTCTCTCCCTCTTGTTGTTAATTTTGTTTTTAAATCTGAACAAGGTGTCTGTCATATCACACAGGACAGTTAGGATAGGTTCCAGATCCCTTGCTCTCTCTACCTTCTTTTAACTTCACGGAGTCTCTACTCTGTGCTAAACACTCTTGCAAGCCCTGGAGTTGTCCGGGTGAGGGAGGGGTCGTCCCTGTCCTCAATTACCGTGAGTGGTGGTTTCCATACAGGGATCTCCAAATTTGTTTCATGGCGTTGTGGTGGAGAGATACACAGATGACACAGGACATGGACACTTAGGTTATTCGGGTACTAACCCTGCAGGCAGGACATTGGAATATGGTAAAGTTGGTTTGGTACTGAACACAAATTGGAAGTAAGAAAGGGTTTGGAATAGAGCAGGGATTAACAGACTGCCCACCAGCCCAGCCTAGGCCATTGCTTGTTTTGTAAATGAAGCTGTGGTGACACAGGCAGGCCCATTCACTGCATATTGGTTCTGGGTTTTCTCCCCATGCTGCCCTGGCGGAGTTAAGTGGTCGCCACAAACTAACTATGCCATCAAAACCCAAGATAATTATTATCTGGCTTTATTCAGAGAAAGTGTGCTGAAGCTTGAGTTAAAGCATGAAAAAGAAAAGTAACCAGGGAAATGTGAATAAAAATAGAAAAAAAGTGAAATTCTTCACACATTTTAAAATGATAGAGCTATATTATCAAAATAATACTATACTTGTTGGGCAAAAGGCTAATAGCTCAAATGGTGGGATGTCCAAAATAAATTATTTATATAGAAATTTAATATATGGTAAAGGTGACTTTTCTATCAGGAATACATTTTATTTAATAATCAACGCTAGAAAATTTGCTGTTCACTTGGAAAATATTTCCATTAGTTTTAACATGCCTAGTCCATTCTCATCTCCCCAAATTAACAATGTATTATTTGTTTTGCATTCAATGTCTTTTCTTTCTTTCTTTCTTTCTTTCTTTCTTTCTTTCTTTCTTTCTTTCTTTCTTTCTTTCTTTCTTCTTTCTTTCTTTCCTGTTGTTTCTTATTGATCCATAATAATAAGGCTTTAGTAAATTGATTAAGGTGTGTGAATAGTAGATCTTCTGTTTTTGCATATAAAAGTGTTAATTTAGTTGAATACAGTGTTCCAACCTCACGGGTAACTTCTCCCTTCCTCAAAGGCATTATTGCGCTGTCTACTGACAAACTTCAGTGCTGATGCTAAATTTACAATAGGCCCTATAGAACTCATTCATCTATAGAAAATCTATCAAGTATTTTTATCTTTTAATATATTTTCTTTGTCTTTAATAGTCTGAAAGTGCCCATGATGTGTTAAGGGGGGTATTTTATTTCATGTCTATGCTATAAGTTCTTAGCTGTCATTATTTTGCTGATCACTTCTTGTCCCTTTCTCCAGTTCTCTCCCTACTGAGCTCTTGTTAAAGGATTTCTTGAGCTGCTCATCCTTTGTTGCATTTTAACAGCATTCACGTGTTGTTCTGACTCTCGTGATTTGATCACACCTGTCTTTCAATATGATAACAATTCTCAGCTATGTCTACTGTGTCATTAATATGGGTTAAGAATCTATGTGTCCCTCTGTGTGCTGAATTTCAATGACATTTTCTATTTAAGGAATTTCTGTCTTTCAAAAGAATAAGAAGACAAGCTGCAGACTGGGAGGAAATACCTGCAAAATCTTATCAGATGAAGAACTGTTATGCAAAATATACAAAGAACTCTTAAAGTTGAACAATAAGAAAAGAAAAAAGCCAATTTTAAAATGGACAATAGATCTGAAAAGATATCTCACCAAGTAGGGTGTACAGACAGCAAATGAGCATCTGAAAAGATGTTTAACATCACATGTCATTAAGGGAATGCAAATTACAACAGTAATGAGCCATCTCTACATGCTTATTAAAAATGACCAAAATTGAGAATATCAAACCTGAACAACACCAATCCTGAGGACTATGCTTTTTTTTTTTTTAACAAAACGAAACACACTTTTACTACATGATCCATAAATGATCATGGTCCTTTGTATTTACCCAAATAAGGTGAAAAACTTATGGTCATACAAAAACCTTGCACATGAATATTCTATCAGCTTTATTCACAATTGCCCAAACTTGGAAGCAACCAAGAGGATCTTGAAGAGGTGAAAAGATTGTTGGTGGTCCATCCCAAGGTGGAATACTACTCAACACTGAAAAGAAATGAGCTGCCAAGCCATGAAAAGACATGAAGGAATCTTCAGTGCACATTATGAAGTCAAAGAAGGCAGCCTGAAAAGATCAAATGCCATATGATTCCAACTAATGTACATGATGTCCTGGAAAAGGAAAAATCGTAGAGATAGGAGAAGGATCAGAGGTTGCTGAGAAGAGGGAATTAATAAGCAAACAACAACAAATTTTGGGGCAGTCAAACTGGTTTTTATGATAATAAAATGGTGGACATATGATATTATGCATTTATCAAAATTCAAGACTGTCTAATGCTGGGAGTGAACCCTAATGTCAGCTAGGGGATTGGGATGATGACGATGTGTCCGTGCAGGTTGTAATAAACAGCCCATTCTGGTACCAGGTGTCCAGAGGGACAGGGGAGGTTTACCTTCACTGTTGCTATGAACCTATTTGTGCCCTAAAAATAAGGTCTATTTAAAGAGCAGAAAATGATCTATTTAGTTGCTTTTCAAATTCTATTATTCTTTTTAAACACAATTTTGTCTAATCTTCTATTTTCCACTCTTTAATCTGTTTGTTTAACTTTTCTAAAAATACTTATCTTAATATCCCTTTCATGTACACTTTTGAGCTGGGATTCCATT
Organism: Heterocephalus glaber; assembly: GCF_053883595.1. Taxonomy (NCBI): domain Eukaryota; kingdom Metazoa; phylum Chordata; class Mammalia; order Rodentia; family Bathyergidae; genus Heterocephalus; species Heterocephalus glaber. Next base: position 19,707,369 of record NW_028258357.1, read on the forward strand.
TTTTTTTCAATTCTGAAAAATGATCAACTCTTACCTTTTAAATATTACTTTTCTGCTGTTGTTCCATATTCTTATTCAAAAATTCCCTTTGGGAGTTTGTTGGGCCTTCTCCATCTCTGCCCCAACACCCACCTCTTAAAATTGCACAAAACAAGAAAGCCCAAATCTCCTTGATTTCTATGCAGCATTGTGTGGAAATTCTTTTTGCTATCTTCTTATTCACTAATTTTTCTTTTTACTGTGCTCAATATAGTTTTTTCCACTTATTGGATATTTCAGTCTGATAATTTAAAAAATTTTAACTTGATCATTGTTTCAGATTTTATTTTTTTACTTATCATATCCAGCTGTTATTGTTTCATGGCTGAAATTCAAAAGGGCTTTCTTTACTGAAACTTTGTCTTTTTTATTTTTTCAAGAAAAAAATATCTTCCCCAGGAACTTCATTGTCAGGACCATGTCACATGGCCTTCCATAGCTGCAAGGGAAGCTGGGGTAGTGAGTACACAGCTGCTTTGGTTGATGAACTCAATTCTCTCCAGAATTCTGGTCACAAACTGAACCAGACAAGAACTGAATCAAATTTCCCCATACACTCCACATTGACCCTAACCATTGCATTTGATTTGGTCCTCATCCGCCTCAGTTTGCAACCAGAATCATGGAAAGAATCAAGCTGGTGAACTGAGGTAACACTGTATTTCTTTTTCTAGCTGCTATGGTAGCAGGAGGGCAGCTCAACAGAAGTTGAGGATGGATACTAAGTAAATCAGTCCACAATATTTTCCACAGTGCTCTTGCACATCTTTCAATTTCTTTAAGTGGGAGTGAAATATTGACTCGGAGGAGAATGTTTTATGTTTCTCTCACTCTCTCCTTTTTAATCACCACTTCTCCATCTCAGGGGTCTCCCCTCGCTGTGAGTGTAAATAGGTCTGGCAATGGCAGTGCAGGGCTTTTGAGCAGTAGTGTTCCTGGGTTCTTCACTTGTCTGTCTAATCATCAAGCCTGCATGGCTTTCTCTGGCAGTAAAACTATATCAGTGTCCTTTTCCTTTTGACCTCAATGCCCTACAAGCTTAGAGCAGTAGGTGGAAGGTGTCAGCAATTTCTAAGACAATTCTTAGTGAGTGGAAGAGAAATTCTAGCCCTCATTTCCCATGGAGCCCTTGCTCCTATTAGCCCAGAGAAACACTGGCCATGCTAGCTAGTTTCTGCCCCCAGAGCCCAGTGTGTGTATTGTGTAACATTTCTGCTTCTGCCAAGTTAACAGAAGTGTTAGCCTACTGCTCCTCTTCCTCTTTCTCTTCCTTCTCCTCCTCTTTTTCTTCCTCTTCCTCCTTGTTCTTTTTATTTTCTCAGTATTGAGGATTGAGCCCAGGGCCTTTGCCCTAAGCTACATTCCCCTCTTTTTGAGACAGTATCTTGCCAAGTCACTGAATGGAGCTTGGAATTGCCACCCTTCTGCTTCAGCCTCCCAGAATGCTGGGAGCACAGGTGTGTGCCACCATGCCCAGCAGTTTGTTTTCTTTTAGTACAGTTCAGCTATGCCTTTCTGGTTTTCTTCTCTGGTACTGGATGTCTATATGTTTGAAACAGAGCAACGTGTCTGTACATGAACTACTCAAGCCATCTATGACTTACTTCAGTTCTTGATCATATAATTCTTTTGTATTATTCCCCATTTGTGTAATTATTCCTCATAATACATTTGTAAGATTCTTTTTTTTTTTGGTACTGAGGATTGAACTCAGGTCCTTGCACTTGCGCAGCAGGCGGCGAAACCACTGGGCTAAATCCCTGGCCTGTAAAATTCTTCTTAAAGGCACAAACAGTGGACCTGTATATTCCCCAGTAGGCTTGACAGATGTTCAACCCTTCACTGTAAAGACTCTACAGATGCACAGAGGTGCCAAACACTACCATTTGGGCTAATAGAGTATCGGGAACATGAAATTTTCCTGTATATATTGAGCAAGAATTGGAGGACAGAATTTAAGGGTCCAAAGAGAAATGTTAACTCTGTTGAGAATTTCAGAGGATTTTCAAGATATCTCAATAATCACTTAGCCTAGTGGTTTGAAGAAGATGCAGAATCAGAACTGAATTCAAAGTCTGTTATTAGTACCCAGTATAAACTTAAGCAAGGTTCTGACCCTAATTCCCCACCTGAAAATATTAGATATAATAATAGTACCACCCTCATAAAGTGATGGCAGAAATCCATGAGAAAATGTGTGTAAAGTTTTTAGCACAATATCTGGCATATAGCAGAGCAGTTGTACATGGTAACTGTTATCATCATTTGTTAATATTCTGGCGGTCCACTAGAAGGTATATCTTTCCTCCTTTTTTTAAGAATTGAGATTCAGTACAACCAAGGTAAATATGGCCAACCCCAGGTAACCAGCAAGTCAGCTTTAATTGTTGCTTTGCAATCAGCCCATAGCACATGCCTTTCTTTTACCTCTGGCTATTGATTTTTGTCCCAGGATTTTCTGAGAACTGCTGTCCAACTCAGGGAAAATTCTAGCTAGTGTTGTGTAACGAAGAAGGCCTGCTTACCTGTATTATCCAATTTGCAAGGTCAGTTTTAATTTCCTAATCAATCATAGCTCTTCTCCCCATCTTTGCCACTTCCCTGGCCTTCACCATTCCTAACTCTGTGTCATTCACTAAAAGCAATGGTAGCAGATTCTAATTGCAGTGAAGTTGAAGATTCCAGTATTGCTTCCCCATGACGCTTCCCTTCCATGGAGTTCAGAGCCCTAACCACATACACTTCATCCACCCTGACGAAAAGATATACCCTAGGATTTTATTCTAACGTGAAATCACCCTTTTATTCTAAGCAGGTTAATGGAGCACTATCTTGTGATTTTCTTAGCTATCACAATCACAATTTCCTCAGCCACAGAAATAACCATTTGATTCCTTTCCTCCCTGTCTTACTAGCTGTCATCAAAGACTTATGGTAGTTATGCAATAATTGCAAAGTTATTTCTGTCCTGTGGGAAGCTCGAGCTGGCCATGCAACATGAATCCTTTCAGGGCTGTCTATCTGGGGCTGTCTGGGCTGCACAGCAGAATACCTAAGACTGGTACTTTACAGAGGACAGAAATTTACTGCTCGTAGGAATTTACTGCTCCTTGCCAGGAGGTCCAAGACCAAGGTACCAGCAGCTAGTGAGGAGTCTCTTGTTCACCCTCGTGGGGTAGAAGGTGATGGGGACACAGCAGAAGAGAGGAGAGAAGTCACACTTGCGTAAGCTCTTTCATAGCCTCATTGTCCCACATGTGAGGACAGAGCCCCGATGACCCAAACACCCCCACTTAGACCCCAGCTTCCTAATCTGGGGATTCAGTTTCCTTCTGGCACATGAAGTTTAGGGGACACATTCCGTGATAGCGGAGTCTTAAAGTGTTTTTGCACTTAAAACACATGAAGTGAGTTTGAATTGATTTTCAAATTTTAAAAATCTAGCTGGACTCACAGTGAAAGAATAAAATCATTTCATGTTTTGTCTACTCGTTTCTACACACCAACTCAATTTGATCGTTTTGATTATGCTAACCAGCTATAGTCGATCAGAAAACTTCACCTACCTACACGGATCTCTTTTTTTATTATTATTATTAAATAACTTTATTATCAAACACACACACACATACAAAAAATTAAAACCGCTCAAAGAAGAACAATGCGAGGGGAAAAAACTATAATAATATTCAAATACAGTAGAACTCAACCACAACAGAACTGAAAAGCACTTAAACATTTTTCCATAAACTTAAAAAAGCATCTCAAGCACCAACAAGAAACCAGAGGATGTGATTTATTTCAGAAAGATCCCCCAAACCAGCACTGAACAAATAATGATCTGGAAAAAAAACTCCAGTTAGTTAGCAGACTCCATATAAGCCAAACTTCTCCCTAATTTAAATTTCAATACAGTCATGTGACACGCAATGGAAACACAATCCAAGAAATATGTTATTAGGCCATTTCATCTGTGTGTATCCTTAATTACACTTTTCAGTTTCTCACACTAGAGAAACTATTCAGTATTTACACACGTGTGTCCTATATATTTCACTTAAGAGGATGGCCTCAATATGCATCCATTTAGCTATAAATGTCTCTAGTTTCTCCTTCTTTATGGCTGAGTACTACTCCATTTTATTAAAAAAACACACCTTCTTTATCCAGTCTTGAGCTGATGGGCACTTGGGCTGTTTCCAAACTTTTGCTGTTACGAATGGTGCAGCTGTAAACGTGGATGCACTTATATCACTGTGGTATGATTCTTTTACTTCTTTAGTGAAGATACCCAGTAGGGGGATAGCTGGGTCAAATGGGACCTCTAAGCCTAGTTCTTTGAGGTATCATCTCCATACGAATTTCCACAGTGGTTGTACCAGTCTACACTCCCACCAGCAGTGGAGCAGAGTTCCTCTTTCCCCACAGCCAGGCCAGAATTTGTTATTAGATGATTTCTTAATAGCAGCCATTCCTTCTGGGGTGAGTTGGAATCTCAGTGTTGTTTTCATCTGCATCTCTCAAATAACCAGTGATGTTGAACATTTCTTCGTATATTTATTTGCTGCATTTACTTCCTTGTCTGAGAAATGTCTGTTCATTTCAGATGCCCGTTTTTGAATTGGGTCTTTGAATCTGGGGGGTCTGATTTTTTTTCACTTCTTTATATATTCTAGATAGTAGTTCTTTGTCTAAGGTACAGTTGCTGAAAATTTTTCCCACATTGTAGGTTGTCTCTTGGCTCTGTTGGTGGTTTCTCTTGCAGTGCAGAAGCTTTTTAATAAGATGAGATCCCAGTTGTTGATTCTTTTTGCAAGTTCCCATGCCACTGAGGTTTTATTCATAAAATCTTTTCCTATACCAATATCTTCAAAAGTTCTACCTAACTTATCTCGCAGCAAATTTAGTGTTTCTGTCCTAATATTTAAATCTTTAATCCACTTCAATCATAATTTAGTGCATGGTTATAGGCATGGGTCAAGTTTTAATCTTTGGTATATTGAAATCCACTTTTTCCAACACCATTTATTAAATAGGCTATCTTTCCTCCAATGAGGATGGTTGGCTCCTTTGTCAAAGATGAGGTGGTTGAGCATAACTGTAATTGTTTCTGCATCTTCTAATCTATTCTACTGATCCTCAGGTCTGTTTCTTTGCCAGTACCATGCTGTTTTAGCACAGTAGCTTTGCAGTATAATTTCAAGTTGGGGATTGTAATATCCCCAGCCATATCTCTGTTGCCTAAAATTTCTTTTGCTATTCTAGGTCTCTTCTTTTTCCAAATGAATTTTTGGATTGTTTTCTCTAGTTCTGTGAAAGATATTATTGGAATTTCAATTGGGATTGCATTAAACCTATATAATAGTTTTGGAAGTATGGCCATTTTCACCATATTGGTTCTTCCTATGCAAGAACAATGGACGTCCTTCCATTTTCTTATATCCTCCTCAATCTCCTTTTTCAGGGTGCTGTAGTTTTCAGTGTAGAGGTCTTTTGCTTCCTTTGTTAGATTGATTTCTAGATATTTCATTTTTCTTGGATGCTATTGTAAAAGGAATTGTTTCCCTAATTTCTCTCTCATTGAGTCTATTATTTGTATATAAAGAGGCTATTGTTTTTTGAGTGTTGACCTTATATCCAGCTACTCTACTGAATCTGTCAATTAAGTCTAGAAGTCTTTTGGCAGAGTATTTTGGGTCTTCAATGTAAAGTATCATATCATCAGCAAATAATGACAGTTTAACTTCTTCCTTTCCTATTTTTATTCCTTTTATTTCTTTCTCTTTTCTAATTGCTGTGGCTAATGTTTCAAGAACAATATTAAACAGGAGTGGTGATAGTGGGCATTCTTGTCTTGTTACTGATATTAGCGTGAAAGTTTTCAGTTTTTGACCATTTAATATGATGTTGGCTGTTGGTTTTTCATAGATAGCCTTAATCAAGTTGAGATAAAGACCTTCTATTCCAATTTTCTGTAGGGTTTTTATCATGAATAAGTGTTAGATTTTGTCAAATGCCTTTTCTGCATCTATTGAGATAATCATATGGTTTTTGTCCTTGAGTCTGTTAATATAATGTATTACGTTTATTGATTTGTGGATGTTGAACCATCCTTGCATCCCTGGGATAAATCCAACTTGGTCAGGGTGTATGATCTTCTTGATGACCCTTTGTACCTACACGGATTTCTACTCCCAGCAGACTATACAGCGATTTTCCAAACACAGAGGCAACCTTTTACATAGTGCTATATTCACCTATCTGTGGGCTTTCCAGACATAAGTTTGTTTTTCAACTTGTGTTACATTTTCAAGTGGATTTGATTGGAGCTTCTTTTTCAAGATTGAATAGTTATTGTTGTTTGCTTTTTTTGGTTTTATTTGCCTCTAGATAAACCTCGAACTTAATGTACTACAAGATCACCTGAGGCACTTGTTAATGATAAGCATTCCTTTTTCCTTGGAGAATCTAATTCAATAAATCTGGAAGCATCTTCGAGCGGATCTCATGCCTGTGACCTTCAGACAACGCCCTGGAAAACACTTTCAAGATGTCCATCAAGAGGTTAGACCATAGGTGTTTTTTGGTTTTGTTTTTGGTTTTGTTGTTTTGTTGTTTGTTTTGGACTTTTTTTTTTTTTACTGTGGTGTTCAAACAACTAAAGAAGGCAAACCCTCTTTCTTCCTAATTTTTGAAGTTTCTTTGTGAGCAAAACGTACAAGTCCTTCATGGATCCACAATGCCCATGTCCCACCTATTCCTGCATGTGAGGCCTCTCCAGCCACAGTGCTGTTGTCTAATGAGGACCCACTGCTGCCTGTGACCCAATGAAGAACCCCTGCCCTAGCTCTGTGACATTCTCAGCAGGCTGCCTGCCTCAGCCTGCTTAGGGTGCAGGTGCCGGCCCTGGATGTGTGCTACATGCTCTCCCCGTGTCTGTGACCTCATTCTATGGTTGGCAGAGTTTCTGTCGAGAATCAGTGTCTTTTATGCTTTATGTTCAACTCTGCGGCCATATTGTGAGAGCAGCCATTCATGATATGCAAATGAATGGACACTGCTATGTGTCAATAAAACTTTATTTATGACATTGAAACTTAAATATTTTGTGCAACAAAATCTTATTCTTCTTTTTACTCGTTTTCAACTGTTTAAAAATGCAAGCATGGGAATCAGAATGACCTGGTTGTCAGGAGACAAGTCTGCCAATCCGTTCTCACAGAAGGTGGGGTTTTCTTCTTCTTTTCAATACATCCTTCCACTCCATCCCAGGACCTTCTTTCTTCCTGTTCATTTTGAAGCCTCATTCAACCTACATAGCTTTTTCCTCTGGCTCCTTCTTGTCCTCCTTACTCCTACTGGCTTTTCCTTAGAGTGTAGCATGCTCTAACTTGTCTCCTTCTAAATTAAAGCTCTGTTGGCCCTGGTGGTTAATTTTATAGACTAGTTTGGCCAGGCTGCCATGTTCAGTTGTTTGCTTAAACATCATCTAGCTGGGAGTGATGGCACACACACATCTGTAATCCCAGTGCTCTGGGAGGCTGAGGCAGGAGGATTGCAAGTTTGAACACAGCCTGGACAACTTAGTGAGACCCTGTCTCAAAATAAAAAGTAAAAAAGTGCTGGGAATGTAGTTAAGTGTTCTAGGTTAAGTGTCCTGAAGGTCCTGGGCTCAACCTTTAGGACCAAAACATAAAATAAAACAAAGCAAAACCATTCCACTAGTATAAACATTGATTTCAAAGTATTTTAAAACTATGACTAACATTTTAATTAGTTGACTTTAAGTCAAAGAGATTACACTCCCTAAGGAGGCTGGGCCTCATCCAAGTAGTTGAAGGCCTTAAGATTGAGTCTTTCCAAAAAAGTACCAATGGTCCTCAAAGCTTGATCATAGAAATCCTGCCTTTCTTTCTATTTTGCTGCCTTGTAGAATTCAGACGCAAGACTGCAACATCAACTCCTGCTTGAGTTTTTAGCCCACTGGCCTGGACCACAGACTGGACTCTTCAGCCCACAATTCACTCATTCATTCTCTCTCTCTCTCTCTCTCTCTCAAACCCTCACTGTTGTAGCCTCCTATCAGTCTTTTAGCTGCTTCCCACTCAGTTTCTTCTTCTTATATAACTTCCGGATAGCAATATTGAACATCAAGATTTGCAAACTGACAACTGTATCTGTTTGACCAGTACTATATTGAGCCTCATTACTTTAAAAACAAGCTTTGGTTTGGATAACATCATTTAGAAATCGGAAGTCTTCACTTAAGAATCTAGGTTCCTACTTTTCTTGAAATTGGAACATTGGGTTCATATTCTTTTTTTTCTTTGCTCTTTCTGGTACACGTTTGCCATACCTAATACTTACATACGTTTTGGGGAACAGGTCCACATGTGTGTCACATCTCCATCATTTCCAATGTCCTCTCCCCACGTTCCCCCTTCCCCAGTCTCCTTCTTCATCTCCAAAATGTCTGACTCCCCTTTTTCTACTACCTCGCCTTTATTTTACTCTTGAATTTATTTTTTCTGTTCTCATATCAAAGAAACCGATGTGATATTTCACTTTCTGTGTCTGACTCATCTCCCTTAACATTATGGGTTTGAGACCCATCCATCTTCCGGCAAGTGACATGGAGTCAAAGCCACTTCTCTCTTCACACCCACAAGTGATGGGATGCACAGTCTGAAGATCTGCCCCTTGAGAAGACTTCCTCTCACCACTGTCTTTCAGGGCCCTCTTGGAGTGGAACTGTAACGCAGCAGCTGCCGTTTCTGCCTTGAACGTGGGTACTGAGCTGACCCATCCATAGGTCTCGTTTGACATTTCCTCACTGCATCACCTGGTTACAGGAACTCTCAGGCAGATGTAGGGGTGAGTTGAAGGAGAGGTGTCAGTTCACTGACTGATGGCCACTCCCGGGGGGTCTCTGTTATGAGCCATGCATGGCCACCTTCCCAGCAACTGGGGCAGTGAGAGGCCCTGACCAGTGAGCCCTAGAATCCACTGCATCATCTCCCCATGGACCCTCCTCCTCCTGCACTCTTTTTCTTTGGGTCAATAGCACCACCACTTGTGTTATGTAAGTCACCCTGGATTCCTTCTTTGTAAGTTTTACTACCCCATCTTAGGTGCATTTAATCACTAATTGCTGGTTGTTACATTTATAAATGGTTCTAGATGCTTCCCTCTCCTTACCATTTCTGGTTTAAGCAGTGTAAATAGATACCATCAAAACTAAACTTAAGAAAATTCACTCTAGCGTCAGTGTGGAGAGCAGATGGACAGAGGCAGGGAAGAAGCAGAGGTGAGTGCAAAGAGAGAGGTGACAAGTGTTCACAGCTTATTTTAGGCTGAACTGTAAGAAGTGGCTAAATCCCAGCAATATTCATGATGCAGGCTTGAAACTTAGGAGTGAAGGACAGAGCAACATAAAATGACTTCTGGGCATCGATGTGAATGGGATGAAGAGAGCGAGTGACACTCACTGAGTTTCAGCCTCTGTGGGAACAACTCATGCAGATTTCCTCTGGAACCCAGGACACAGGTACTTCCTATACTTCACTTGTTTTAGGACCTAACTGACTTGGTTTGAATGTGTTCTCCAGAAAGCCCGCCTTGGGAACTCCGTCTCCACTGCACCAGCATTAGGAGGTGGAGGCAGGAGGGAGGGAGAATGGATTGAGGCTGCTGTGGGCAGTGAGTTCTCCTCATGGGAGTGGAGTCCTTACGAAGGCGGAGTTGGGCCCCATTTACTCCTCCTTCCCTTCCCGCTTTCCTTCCTCTCTTCTCTCCCCTCCTCTCTCCTTCCCTCCCTCCCTCTCTCTCTTTCACTCTGTTTCTCCATCTCTCTCTCTCTTTCCCTTCTGCCCTCTGTCATCAACAACCCAGAAAGAGGACCTTCATCAGATGCGGGGCCCTTGATCTTAGATGTCCCAGCCTCGGGGACCAAACAATACATTTCTGTTCATCCTAAATTACCCAGACTCGGGCATTCTGTTATAGCAGTACAGAATAGATTAAAACGGCCTTGGATTGCTCCATATAATTACTTTTATCTGGACTAAAGAAAATTCAATTTAGCTTTGAATAAGTATCAGTCTTACAGGTAATGTTCTGTAGTTGTTACAGAACTGGTTCTTCCCATTTATTTATGGCTGAATAATCAAATCAGTATCTGGCACAGAGTAGGCAGGCAGTGATCATCTGATGAAATGAACTAAACCATTTTTAAATTAAACCCTTAAGTAACTGTTTGCTAGATGACTCACACATAGGTCGTTAGAAAGCAGAACATGACAGCAACCAGGGCCGTACTTGGTTCATATCCATCTTCACCTTCTGCCATGTTTCCTTGGTTAGAATAAACTCTGGAAATTTGATGTGGAATCTCAATAATGGGACAATCAGTTGGAGTGCTTGGAAACCATTTGGATAATTCATCTTTAAGGAGGATATAGTCAGGATGGGCAAAGGGAAATGGACTTTGGCTCCAGTATTTCCTAATAATTCTCTTTTACTCAACAGCACTGCATTAGAAGAACCATGGACTGTTAGGACTGGAAGAGGCCTTAGCGACCACAAAATCCAAATGCTTTGTTTTACGGATGAGAACAGTGAGGCCTACTAAGGTTAAACAGGGTTACCCTATGCTTTACGACTAATCAGCAATAGAGTGGGACACAGACGTCAATGCTCGGTCCTCTAAACCAGGTCAAACCAAGCATCATTTGAGTAACTAATATATTTTTAGACAATTTGCTAATTTCTACTGCTGCAAAAATGAATCCCCTAGACTTTAGTTTTCTGTCTGCCAGGAGTCAGACACAAAGTCAGATTTTAACACCATGAATTAAGTGGCATGATATAAATATAATACAATCATCATTATTCACCACCAATTGAGAATTTAGAGAACCTTCTGTGAATCACTTTATATAGCTTAATAATTTAATCTTCTTGTGAACTGCTTTATCTGTTATTTCCTTTCCAACTCCAAGCTGTGGGAAATACTGAAAATACACATTGGGAAGATATCTTCAAATCAGAGTCCGAGTCCAGGTTGTTTCTCTTTTCCCTGGGTCTGAAGGTATCAAACCCCCCTGCCCTGACTTGGGCAGTCACTAGACAGCACTACACTAATTGTGCTTGGGATATAAGGGCCACGTGAAAAGTTCCAGGATCCTTTTATGGACCAGGGCTAGTGGAAACCTCTATGATTACCCTAGCGTATGGAACGGAAGCTCGCCAAGTTTATGATTTCTTTGGAGATTATATAGGAGTGTTAAAAGACCGTAAGGTCACATTTAGAGCTGGTGAAAGGCTTTTTAAGGTTTACGAGGCACACAACAGAGTATTAGTTGGCCTTTCTGACAGCTCAGCCATGAACACGGCTTTTACTGCTTCATAGGGACCGATGGTTGAAAATCTATGACAACATCAATTTACATGTTGACAGTTCACTAAATACATAATAACCATGTTCTAAAATGTTTTACAGGAAGGCTGGGAAGTTGGCTGCTAAAATCAAGGCACTTTCACGAAAACAGAATCAAAAAGCCAAGATTTACTCTGAGAGTTATCACTGATCCACACGGGGACACACACATTCCCAGGACCCCTGTATGTGCCAGTGAGCTCTGTTGCCCGAACCAAGAGCAGCTCAAGAGCTTGTGGCAGAAGTTTGCTTGTTTTTAGCACTTACCTCCCTAAACCTTTTGCCACCCACAAAACTAGTGTATTATGCAACTAGAGAATCAAAGCTGAACTTGTATTCTCAGCTCCCGTCTCTATGCGATCATTTGTTATTTGCCAAACACCATTCTAGTTTCTGGGAAAATAGCAAAGAGAAATAGAGTCCCTGGCTTCAGAGAGCTTACATTCTAATTGTAAAGACCAGTGGGTGTAGAAAGCAGAAGTAAACTGGCTGTGGTACTAAGTGAAGAGCGCGACAATAGAGTAGAGACGTTTGTGTATATGTGTCTGAGGCCGCTGGGCAGCGCTGGCTTAGCTAAGACAATGGGGAAGACCTTTCAATGGTAGACCCTTCTCAATCCTAAGGAAGAGAAAACCATGTCTTTGCAGAGATCTGGGAGCAGGTAGTTCAAGCACAGGAAAAACAATTGCAAAGGCCCTGAGCTAGGAAGCTCAAAGACATTCTTGCATTTAATTTTAATTGTAAGATGCATTTAATGTTATGGTGCTGGATTCTTTCTCAACAATAAATATTTTGAAGGCCTAAGGATTATTTTGATATAAATGTGATATCCTGAAAGAACACACACATAAGCCCGAGGAAAGCCAGAGTAGCTGGGATGTAGGAACGGGAACAGGGGGAGGACAGAGTGGAGTGAAACGGAGAGGGAGGTAGCCAGGAGAGGGGTCACGCAGGGTCTTGGAGACTGAGCAATGCGGGCCTTGCTTGGAGGCCAGTGGAGGGCTGGGAGAGAGGACACAGTGTGAGCTCTTTCGCAAAGACTGCACCATGGCTCTGCGGGTGAGTTAGATGGCACAAGCAGACCAGGGAGGCCAGGGGGAAGGGCAGTGTGCGTCTCCAGATACAAGATCATTGGTGAAACCACTCTTACCCTTCAAGGCTCCAATCCAAGGTTATTTCTTCTGTGAAATCTCCCCCGATGATGCCTACCCCTTTCCACAGCAGGTACAGAAGGGGCCCCTCCTCCGTGACCCCGAGCACTTCGCGTATGGCTCTCTAGGGAACTCATCCTCGGCGCACACCCAGACAGAGACTGTCGGCTCCGTCTGTAGCTAGGAAGCCCTGGTTTGGCCAGAGTCCGGCATGGTGCATGAGAATTACCGCACTGAGAGGCCGCCTGCTGGAACCTTCTGACAGAGAATGCTTGGCTGCTTTCTGGGTGTCTGTCTGGATTTGGATTCCCCAGGGGTTGGGAAAAGCTGCCATTCCAAACACTCGCCTCCCTTTGCTGTGGAGTGAGGCACTGGGGCCAGGGTTCTACCTGACAGCATGTGTGGCTGTACCATGGGTCTCAGTCTGGGGGCTGAGTGGAGGAGACGGGCTGGGACCCTTAGGGGGGTGACCATTGGCTAGGGATAAAAGTCCACTGATTAATACCAGGGCAAGAAACCGTGGCTTGAGAGGCTATGGCCGAGTGGATGCTAATTATGTATGTTTTTCCCTCATATCCTGCTTCAAACCAGCAGTGAGGCTGCCAAGTATAAGCGGGGGCTGGAGAACTTTTTCTTCTTATTGTTTTCAAAAGCCTTTGCATGTTCAAATTCTTTATGACACAACTGGATGCACATTAGGCCAATAAAATAAACAAGGGACTGGTCATGAGTTAATCTTCCGAAATTCACAATTGCCAGAGCAGTTTGCCTTTGAGAAAGAGGGCTTCAGTGACTCAGACTGTGCAGTGACTCAGCAAACGAATTGGTTTAGGAGTCAAGCTGACCTGAGTTTAAATCCAAGCTCTGCCACTTGCTGGACGTGTGGCTCCGAAGTCATCGCTTGAGTCTCTGTGAACTTCTGTGTCCTCGTGTGTAAAATCCACGTGACAGTACCTACCTGGTATCCCACAGATGAGGGGACGTGCAGAGTCTCAGTGGCTTTGTCTTTATTTCTGCTGGCTGAGGCCCAGTCACCTGCTGGACAGGCCCAGGGCAGGATCACGCATTCCATGTCCCCAGAGCATGGGCCGTGAGGCCACCGCACAACCCACAGCAGACACACACCGGTTAGTCTACCAAAGTCAAGTTTTGGTCTTCCTCTGGCTGTGTGATCACCACGTTCAGAGAGGCCAAGATATGAATGTTGGAGCAGGTCATGCTACAACCAGCCGGACCCTCCTGATGTCGCTTACACTTGCACCCCACACATGAGTTATTTAGGGCTGTTTTGCGAATGACCCCGTTTTCACCCTCAGTCATCCTCCGTGTCTCTTATCTGCACCTCACCTGAAATTCTAAAATTGCAATTTCTTTCGGGGCAGAGTGGTTTTGCACGCACATTGCTACATTCACAGCTAGTGGGAGGCTGGGTACAAGCTTAGGATAAGCTCCGGAACCAGACCCCTGGGGTTTCAGCACCAGCTGGACAAGTCACTGCTGCCCGTGCAAACTTGGGCAACGGCCTTCCTGTCTGTGGGCCACAATTTTTCTCTCAAAAATGGATGCAACCACCAGTATTTGGAGCTGGGCTAAGGGAAAACATGCAGAGCAGTGGCCATCACAGAGTAAGCACAGAATCACTGCCAGTTTCTGGGGTACTAGGCAAGCTAGTAGGACCACCAGACCCTTTGAGGAAACACAAGTCTTAGGGAGAAAGACATTAAGATGTACAATATAGAAAAGAAATTTCTCAGTTTCACCAAGAATGACAGGGAAGAGCACCTATTTATATCTTCAAGAAAAGCATTTTATAAACTCTACACCAGCTTTCTTTCAATCAATGCTCCAACCTGTGTTGAATAAAAACCTAGGACCCACAAGTCTCACTGTCCCCTTGTGTTGATATCAAGAGAAGGCTGGGTGTTATCTGGAGTTCATCTAGAAACTCACAGAAAATGCTGTGCTTTCTTGGTATGAGGCTAGTGCATCCATGTCTAGAACATTATAGGTGGTTAGGGACGTGAGGCCTAAGAGAGAGACAGGGAAAGGAAAGTACACAGGTACATCTGAGTAGTGGGTATTCAAACATCTAATTCGTGTAAGGCTCACAAAAGAGGTGATCAAGCAACTCAACAAAAGTCAGAGTTATAAATCCATGATGATGGATGTCAGATTTGTTCATTTATAACTAAGGAAATTAAATATCAGAGTTTCAATGTTTGCTTGGGGCCATACAGGTCTGTAAGTGTCAGAAGCAGGACTCCTATATGTGGTGATGCCTAACCTAAAGCTCTGTCTTTTACACCCATGACAAGCAGATGGCAAAACCTTCCAAGAAATGGAGAGAAAGCATCAAGAAACTTCTGGATGGCTGGACTTTGGCCAAATGGTATATGAACCAAAACTGAAGATGGCTTCACACACTGAGTGCAAATTGAAATTGGTGGGCATCCTTTACTTGGGAAACCTTCCTTAATTTTCCACATAAGTGAAATTGTTGTTATGCAGTTTCTTATCCTTTCTATGCTTTCCCTTTAAAGCATTTATCACTGTTTATGATCACAAATTTACCCCTATAATTACGATGGATGCTTGTTTCTTCCTCTGGAATGCCAGGAAATCTGGGAATGAGGGGGTATCCAATGGGTTCCCTAGTGTCTCAACTAGTATGGTATACGTCAAAAGGTAGATGCTCAAGAAATACTGATGAATGAATAAATGAAGACACATTACCCATTGAGGCTTGGAGACATACACAGAAAACAAGAGCCAAGAGTAAATTTACCTGTGATGAAAGAGAGAAATATATAACTGCAGAGAGTGCTGAATCAGGGTAATTCAGGAGCCAGTGAGTGCTGCAGGAGAGAGCACTCTACATAGCACCAGTCATGGAAGGACTCTAACGGGAAGTGAACAAGTATGGTGTGAAAATACCAGGGAAGGAAGATCCAGATCTGGGAGCAGGAAAGAGTGTGATGTGGAGATGCAGCAAGCAGACTAACCCAGGTGAATTGGAACCATGAGGAAGGCAGGGTGCAGGGGTAAGCAAGACCCACCCCAGAGGCCTCCAAGGTCAGTGAGCAACCCTGGACTTGAGGTTTGGCCAGAAGGTGCCTAAAGGCTCAGACAGCGTCCTGATGTACCTGCTTGGTGCTCACAGCCCTCTTCATGCTGGAGTGACAAGGTCACTGGATGGCCAAGGGCAGAGGTAGGCACCACTGAAGGTTCTGCAGAAATGTAAGAGGGGGGGACAGTGGCTTGAATTAGGTAATGAGTAGAAGGGGAGAAAAGTGCCCAGTTATGTTTTGGAGGGAAGGCTAACTGATGGCTTTGATGTCAGGCATAAGAAAAAAGGAGGAACCACTAATGACTCCCAGGCTTGGGGCCAGAACACCTGAAGGGATAAAGATGTGTTCATTGAAATGGGAGGTAGAGAGGCAGCAGCATAGCAGGGATTTGAGTGACGCCATACTCATTGGACTTGTAGTACAGAAGCCAATAAGAGCAGTGTCTGTGCGTCTTCCAGAACCCCAGGCTCCCTCTCCAGCCCTGCACCTTCCCTCCTGAACCAAAGAAGGCAGCAACCCAGAGACTCACAGCTCCTCTTCCATTTGCGTCTGCTTTCATCTGGCCCCTCTTCTGTCCCACCTTGCATGGGCTGTCTGTCTCCATCTAGTATCAGTGGCTTTGGCTAGCACTCACAGGAATATGTCCAGCGTGCAAAACACTTCTCTGTCAGCATGGGGTTGCCCACTGCAGCCAGGGGTTCCTGGCGCTGGGCGCGCTGGGCATGCTGTCCTCCTAACACCCGGTCAGCTGCTGGCCAGCTGCAGCATGCAGATTCCTGTCTTGACCTGCTCCCAGACAGCCCTGACCAGTACTTTGCACTTCATTCGTGTTATTCCTCTGCCTAAACGCTGGTTCTAGACACCGCGGGGAGCACTGGAGGCTGCATGCTCTTCATTCTTTTACGTACACAGCAGACACCCCGAGTGTCCTCAGGTGCCCCGATAACAGAGGCCCATTTCCTCTATGTGCCAGGAAAGGGAAGAGGGCCCAGCTGGTTTCATTTCCTTAGCGATATGCTGAAATCTCTGTCCGACTGAAAGGCATCTTTTTCATAAGGCTGAAAAGATGTAACATTAGCTTAATCATTCCCAAATGAATCCTGAAAAATATTTGGAAATAGTACACTGATACAAAATAATTTCAGCATTACTAGAAAGTTTCAGCCATTTGCTATAAACTTGTACTTTTAAGTGGCAACCATGTGGTCTGCTTTTGGAACACCCAGTTCTTTCCTCTTTTTTAAAATAGAATTAAAACCCCTGATGCTTGTTTTAAGACCTAAGGAAACCTTCAGGGCTTAGCAAAGTGTAGAACCTGGCATGGTCATAAAGAAGATAAATTTGCCTTTACTTCTTGAAGCTGTTAAAAAGAAAAGACACATAATGCTGTCTGTGGGAAACTAAAATGGCAGCTGCAGCCATTTCCCAGAGGGCTCTGGGAGGAGATGCCTGAGGTCACTCCATATTCCCCTGGGTTCCAGGAAAGTAATTTACTGTCCTCCTCTCACATCTCATGCTCTTACCCATCTAAAGCAGAGAGCACTGGCAAAAGAGAGCCAATTCCTACTAGAGCCCATCTTGATTGAGGAAATTAACACTTCAGGAGAAGAATTCTGTCCTTCAGGGCTCATGAAATGGATCCTTGCCAAAGCCACCCGAGAGAGGAAAAGTCAGGGAATTACCCACCAACCTGCAGGGGTAATGAGGACTGAGAAGAGTTCCACCAAGTGCTGCAGCCTGAGGGGCTTAACTTGAACAGAAATAAACAACTTCAAAATAAGAATACAAGGGAGAAATGGACAAGATTTGGGCCCCAGGGAGAGATGGAAATTCACACTCGTGGGATTCATAGTCCGGCCATGGGTAGAAGAGCCAGGCACTGAAATCCAGGGCCCTCCCAATGATGGGAACTCTCTTCTAGGGACATGAAGATGACAGCTTCTGAGTTCCTGTCCCCTTTGGGTTTATTACTACACGGAAAGCAGCCTCACTGTGTCATTAGCAGTGTCCCCTTGCCTGTATGGAGTTTGGCTTCTCTGGGTTTGGATGAGTATACACAGTAAGAAGGAGTGAGACGTGTGGAGGATAACTCACTCACACAAGCTACCTCTGCGTAATCCCTAGCAGAGTGCTTTGCACAAAAGAAATACTCAAAGCATATTCATTGTTCAAGGAATTAACTACTTTTGAATTTCTACAGGTCCATCCACCATCAAAAGTATTTCTGTTCAATTTTGTTACTGCTTAAGAAATTAAAAATGAGCACATAAGAGAGGAAGAGTGGGCCAGCCCAAACACTTGATATCTAACATGTTAAAAGGCTGCATCTTTCTCTACAGCAGCCAATTTACTGTTCCAGTGAGCAGAGGAGCAAAGGCAATTGAGTGGGTAATAAGATGTTGAAACTAAAGTTATGGTCAGGCCCCTAAGTACAATAGACAGGAAATTCCAAAGGAAGGTAGAAAATTATCGTCATGCATATTTACAATACCTCTGTAGAACCAGTTGCTGAATTTTTCACCTCTCAGTCAGAATACCACTATAAAAAGGGATGGGTGGTTGGTGACACACTATTCCTTCACTTCCGGTCTGGTGAGAGGGGACTTTGAGGAAACCATTATGGACTTGGGAGCAGGACTCTATAAAACAAGGAGGCCTGTCCCATGCTCCGGCTCTGGTGTCAGGAGAGAATCCTCAGACTGGGATTGGCCTCCATCCCTGGGGCAAGTTGGGCCAAGGGGAGAAGAAAGATTCTTAAGGAGAAGATGTAGTGTGAAGAGGAGAGAGAGTTCGAGATGAGTGGCTCATGCTCCCTGAGGTACTGAGGAGCAGGGACAACATGGATCTGTGAATGGCCACTTTGGTGACACAGGGGTGAAGAGCACCCGCTCAAAAGGGAGATAGATCCACACTTCCTGGATCAAGGAACCCACAGAAGGGAGAAACTCAGAGTAGAACCTCCTGTGAGCCCACCGGAATTCTCCCCAGGAGACAGAATGGGCCTGGTCCAATGGCCATGAGCCCAGCATTTGAGTTTCCATTAAGGGAAGGGAGGAGAAGTAAAAAGGATGAAGATATGTTATGTACACATATGGAGTCCCCACGATGAATGTGATCATTCTGTACCGCAAGCGTGGACTAAAACAAAAGACCTTTCTTTATTACTCCCTCTGACCTTAGGAGAGTCAGAAACTGCTGTTCACCTGTGGAGGAGGTGGAGAAGGAAAACCTAAGATAGAAAATATATAAAAGAAATCAGCTAATACCATCTTTCCCACTGAAGCTTTCCATTCTGAAACATGTACAAAGTAAAGATAAAAGAAGAATTAACCCTAAGTCAGTTTGGAATATTCTTGTGATATAGTGGACTGGCATTACATTTTCTGAACTGATATTATGAGATATGATCAACAAATACAGTGAATGTTTAAATTTTAACAACTGTATTACAGTAAAATGCACATCGACACAAATCCCCTCAGAGTACAGTACTTCCCCTCACTTACCCAGCCTTCTTGCCACTTCTGGAAGCAGTTCTGGAAGTACTCTTTCATGAGTGTCTTTAGTTTGCTCTCATGGCTGCCTTGATGTCCTGAACTGACTCAACGCATTGACCTTTCATGGTCATTTTGATTTTAGGGAAGAGCCAGAAGTTGCATGGTGCCAGATCCAGTGAATAAGGTGGGTAAGGACACACCATCATGTTTCTTTGAGCCTGCTTTTGTATTGGACTGTACACAGCAGTAACATTCACCATATTTTTTATCACACCTCACATCTTATAAATATATGAAAGAAGACTTCCAGAACTACTTCAGAAAGCATAAAAAATAGTAGGATATATGTGTTTGAAGTGAGGGGGAGTATTTTGAGGGGAGAATTAATGGTAATGTGTCTTTTAAAGCAATAAAAATTTAAAATATGACCATTCATGTGTAGCTTGATCACCTCTTGCACATTCTCAAGGTAAAGTAAGTGTCTACTACCTAAAGTAACTGTCTGCTACCTTCGTGTACACGAAGGTCATGGTGTGTGCCTGTGGGGAAAGAATAAAAATTATGACCACAGCAACAAAGATTTTTAAAAGGTTGGTAAACATTAAAAAGTCACAAAATACAATTTCAAATTTCCTGGTGCATTGATTTTTTAAATTACATTTTGATTGCATATCATTTGATAGTTTCTTCACATGCCTATAGTTTAGTACTGTTTTCGGCAAAGAGAATAGAAAAACACTGCCTTTTTGTTGATCAGATTTTTCTTTTAATATCATATAGGTTTGCACATTACAGACATAGATGTAAGAATGAATTTTATTTTGTTGATTTTCTCATGAAGAAAAATAATTTATAATTACATGGACTGCATTTTCTAGTTCACTGTAAGTTGCAACTGCAGCAACTGAATCCTTTGCTTACAGCTTTAAGTGTGTAAGAGTCAGAGAAGTTTCGATGGACCAGTTTTCGATTCCTCACAGCTCAGCTTCGCTTTTCCTCCGCTACTCACGTATTTCTGCAGCCAGGTGCCGAAGGGTAGAATCCCATCCAGAGATGGCAGTGGGGTTGGGCCTTTTGATTGGGAAGCCAGTGAAGTGGCCAGGTGAGACAGGAGCAAAATTCAAAAGGACCCCTAACTCTCCAGGAGCTCTGGGCCTACAAGGGAGAAACAGAAACTGTGCAAGAAAGACCCTAAAAACCCGTGAGGTGAGTGTTTGGGAGGAAGGGGACACTGCTCTAAGAGGAGCCCCGCCAGCAAGTACTTTGCAATGGATCGTGACGTAGGCGTGCGGCAGAGGCCCAGGGAATGGGCTGAGTCCAGGAGGCCCGCGCTCCCCCAGCCGCTCAGCTGAAGCTCAGAGCCTTTGCCGCCTTCCTGAGTGCGCATCCTGCTCTGCGCTTTCTCCTGGGTTCCTGTTCAGCCCCTGTCCTCTGCTCTTTTACCTCTATGGCGACCTGCTGGGCTTTGGTAGGTTTTGTCTTCCTGGAGCAGGCGGGGGACAAAGCAGGGGTAGCCCTGCCCTCCTTCCTCTCGGAAGCCCAGACCTCATGGTCCCTAGCTTGGGTTGTTGCCAAGGTGAGCAGTCTCATGGTCACCTTCTCCTGCGCCCTTCCCACCACCGTAAGGACTCCCATAATGCACAGCGGGGAGACCTCTCCCGAGAGAGGGGAAGAATGACCCAGGCAGTGCAACGCCTGCCATACCCGGGTGGCTTTTCTAGAGAAAGCATGCGCTCCTCGAGAGCCTTTGGTACGCTTGGCTTCTGTGATTCCACGTCCCCGACCTCTGAGGTCTGCGTCTGTGTGTGCAGCACGCGATCCGCTTCATCACAACCTGAAGCGCCTAGTTCAAGTGTAGGTCTTAGCTCTACTCTGGGACTACTCCAAGGACCTAGGGAATGAACGGGACTCTGAAGTTCTATTGCGTCTCTAAAGCGAATGTTTTGTATCTTAAAATTGGTGAATGACCCCGCTGAGGATAGTGCGGTATCCTTTCCAATGTGCAGACTATGTCAGAGCAACACAAGAGACACAGGCAAAAGGAGAAATGTCAGGTGCGTAAACAGTCACCAGAGGAAACTATGATGTCTTAAAGGGCAGCAATAAGAATGTAAATAACATCCGGAGATGGCGAGTCTTTACAGCAATGCTAAAATAGCAGAAGATCGGCAACACCCCAGTCATCCACATATGAGGTACTGATAAACTACAGTACATTTACACAACAGTGTACCAGGCAGCTTTATAGAAGAATAGAATCATACACTGCTATGACATGTTTTAAGTGAAAAAATAAAAACCAAAACTCTGAGCAGTGATCTTGGCTTATATTCAGTCCCATGAAGAAATGTTGGAGGTGCACAGAAGAATCACTAAAATTGGGGTGACCTATTGTATCAAAGCCCCAAGCCCACAGCTCTGCCTGAGTGGGAAACAAAGGGAGCTGGACTTGTATGTTTATAGGGTGCCTTCCATGGGATGCCTCTTTCACCTGACAGGTGTCCTAGTTGTCCCTCCTGTGACTGGGGGCCCTCACGTGCAAACCTTGCTTCCAGTACCGGTGTCTTTTGATGCCCACTAGAATGTTGCTCTGGCTTGGGAAAAATCCAACCTGAGGTCCCCTTGGGTTCATCAGATGAAAGGCACACATGCAGGACGCCAGCTCAACAGGAAGTAGCTGACTTGCTCACAGATCCTGGGCAGGCAGGGTACAAGAAGTCAAGACAGCTGCCCTCACAGATCACTTGAGGCAGGAATGAAGAGTCAAGCGAACGGGGAAAGCACACATACAGCTGGCTGTAGAGATAGGGAAACGGTGGTGGGTCACTGTGAGTTTGCAAATAAATGTCAGATCTCCATTTAAAAGAAGCAACAAAGAAGCAAGGAGTCCAGTCTGCTGAGCAGGAGAGATGCTCCTGAGTCTTTATCTGTGGCCCGTGGCTTGGCCTGTGTGGCCTGGTGCTGCACTTCTAAAGCCTTGGCAGCAACCCTCACCATGATGTGTTCACAGCACACTGCGTTTGAAGCCATGGGCTTATATTTTCCCACCATGCTTTTCCCACTCTCTTTGGCCAGCACCGTGTCACACTGCCTCTAGACTTGGGGATGGGGTTTGCGTGGGCCACGGTGAAGAATGTTGAACACGGAAATTGCTTTTTGTTGTTGCCTTGGAATCCTCTGGCTGCCATGTGAAGAAGCCCACTCTGGCCCCATGATGATGACGAGAAACACAAGACCAGCTGCCTACCCCACCACCTTGTCCCTCACCCCCCATGGCCTAGCTGGAAGCCTATCAACTGTATAGTCATGTGGAAGAAGAGATTTAGTGTGGGGCTTAGGTATTGCACAATTGAAAGTCATTAACCAGCAACCACAAAGGAGAGCTGGAAAAGAAGTTGATGAACGGCTGTGGCTTTTGCAGCTGACGCTATTCCTGAAGTCAGTGAAGCAATGAAGGTGGTCCAGAGGAAAATCTGGGCACAAAGCAAGAAACAGTGAGGGCAAACAGGAGCCTGTATCTGTCTCCTCTTGCCTCTCCTCCCTTTGCTAGGGAGCTGCATGTGTGCCTGGCCCAGGACTTGGAAGCTGAAGGAGGAGATCAGTGGGAGCTGGAGAATCTGTGGGTCTTGTTGCTGTGCCCATGTCAAAGAGCGAACCAGCAGACCAGCAGCACGCTTGAGCTGCAAAAGGCAATGATGCCAGGGACCCTGCACCCACACTGCCAGCATCGTTACCTTGCCAATCTCATGCAATATGTGGTGTGGTCTGCCATAGTCCAGATTCCACAGGGAAGGGAATTCTAAAATGGTACAGTTAAGCTAAGTAAATGCACTGTGCCTACCAACCAGCCTAAATCATCCAGCTTCCAGGAAACTGGCCAACCAACCCAGACACATGAACCTCCTCAACAGAGTCTGGCCAACATCACCAGACCAGAAGAACGGCTCATCCCATCCCAGAGTCACAAGCTGAAGAGTTGTTTTAAACCGCCAAGATTGCTGCCCATGCAAAGCCAATAGACGGCCTGTCTAACAATGGAGAACTGGGTGAGTAACAGAGTAGATGGAAACTGAAGCAGCCGCCAGGTTTCTCAATGGATACTGTACTCAGTAAGACCTGTATCATTTTGGTTTCTGGCCCATGTAAATATGTTCTTCGTAAAGAAGAAAATTAATTTAAAAAGCATATGGAGGGAGTAGAGTATACTGCTGGATAGCCATTATAAAGGGCACTCTTAAAAGGGAGGAAGGACTAAGGAAGGATAAAAGAAGAGACAGGCGCCAGGCAGCAAGTCCTCCCACAGCAGCTGGCTTTTATGTGGAGCCACATTCCCGGTGTCTGGGTAGCACCCTGCTGGGAGTTTCCCGTCTTCCCCTTTCTCTTTCATCCCTTACTCCAATCCATCAGTGAGGTGTTGGATTCCATCCTGCGATTCCTCTTACATATGCCATCTTCTCGCCTCCACTACTATCCCCCTGCTCCGGGCTCCTGAAACTCTTCTCAAGACTATTCCAGTAGCATCCTAATTGACACCCCGGCTGCCACCTTCTCTCTCAAATCCATTCTTATATTTCATGGAAGTGGTATTTAAAAAATTTAGAGTGGATCCTGTCACCCAATGTCCTCAGCTCATCTTCTGCTTGAAGACTTCACTGTTTTCCTAGTGTGTTTTGAATTTATGCAAATTCCTTGTCATGATGTTCAGGATGCTGCAGGATCTCACTCCTCCCACCCTCTTGGATCTCTCCTCTCACCTTCTAGACCCATCCCACTGGAGATCATCTTCATCTCCTCAAAGCCTCGAGCTTTCTCACAACTCTGTCTTCGCACATGACGTTCATGTTACGGCTGTTATTTCTTTCTGTTCCATTAGACTTTCTGTCCCCAATAGACTGCCAGCTCCATGAGGGTAGGAGCCCTGGCTACCTTGTTTATTATTGTAATTCTGAGTTCTAGCACAGTGCTGTGCACAACGGCCCTTGATGAACATTTCACAGATGAACGTATGAATGAGTGAAGCAAGGTGGATGGAATTAATCCACCTCCTCCCGCTTCCATAGCAGTGTCTCCAGTTTCCAAGTCCCTGTCATCTTCCTGGCCTTAGACCCTCTGCCCTTGCTCGACTGCCTAGCACGGGCCTTTACATTCCTTCTGCTGCAATATTTTTCTCAGAAAGTCTGCTCTGACCCCTGTCTCTGCTCCCGATTCTCTTTTTGTATTTATCACTTTCTAAAAGTATAACTTTTGTGTGATGGCAAGAACTAATCTCTTCTTATTAAGAGTTCTATTTGCAGTTAAGAAGATAAATTTGATGTTAAATGAATAATAAATAAAAAAAAAACGATGATGTTCTAGTTGTGCTCTTCCTAAGCTACTTGTGAAGACTGAGGTTCTGACCTTTCACTCCAGCCTACTTTCCAAACCCAGGTACCACTAACGGGGCTGAGCACGTTGCAGAAAAGAGAATTCACCATCTCTGGGCTGCGTCCATCTCTTGGATCTCTCCTCCCCTGCATCCACCTCCTGGATCTCTCCTTCCTTTGTGATTCCCTGTAGAACCAATCTTTCTGAACCATGATGAGGTGACTACATTCCCTTGGATGTCATGCCTGGTTTGCCAAACTGAATTCTCTTTCACTCTGTGTTCTTCTTTCTTTTAATGGACTTGGCTTCTTTCCTTAAAAGAACTGAAACCTGTTCCTGTTCTCTCCCCAGTCTCCTGTGTAACTGGCCGTATCTGCCCCAATTCTGATATATGACTGACAGAAGGGAAAAGCCAAGTCCATTAAAAGTTAAGGAAACTCAGTATGATGATTAATTTTATGCATTAGCTCCACCAGGCCATGGGATGCCGGGATAGCTTATCAAATACTATTTCTAGTATGTTCTATGAGACTTTTCCAGAGGCCTGGGCATTGGAACTGACTATGTGATGCAGAATTCCTTTCCAGTGTGGACGGACATTGTCCATTCTGTTGAGGGTTCCGATGGGGTTCAAAGTTGGAGGAGGGTCCAGCTCTGCCTGACTACTTGAGCTGGTACATCGACCTCCCGCTTTGGCACTCCCAGTTCTCATCCTTCAGACTCAGACTGGAATCTATACCATTGCTGTCCAGCCCTCAAATCTTTAAGCTACACCACCGGCCTTCCTGGGCCTCCATCTTAAAGATGGCGGACGGTGGGGTTTCTCAGCCTCCATTATTGCACAGGGCAGCTTTTCTGGAAAACCCTGATTAATGCACTCAGAAATGTCTCTTGAAGCTTCACTGTGCTTTTAGAGCCACGGTTTCTTCTAAATAGCTGCATGGAATGCCATAATCTGAGTGGACCACAGTGCATTTAGCCATTTCCCGCTGGTGGCCATCTATGTAGCTTTTTGGTTTTTTGGGGGGTCTTTTTGGTACCAGGGATCAAACTCGGGTCCTTGCGCTTGTGAGGCAAGCGACGGAACCACTGAGCTAAATCCCCAGCCCCTATGTAGCTTTTTTACAATGTTTACATGAAGCATTGAATGGAACTTTCTTTGAAGACTTCACTGTGATGCCATTTGTGTGAAATTCCTGAACATTCTCCATGCAACAAAGATATGTACGAGAATGCAGAGAAACAGTCTGCTGAGGATAGTTAGCTCTGGGTAATATTCAAAGAGGCTTTCTCCTCTGTATTATTTTGATTTTATAATAAGGAAAATGCAAGTTTGCATTACTTATATGATTGAAGATGATTTAAAATGTTGTGAAGAAAATATTAGCAAAAAAATTACCCCCCTTTCCAAAGTTCCTTTCCTGGGTAGAGTGAAAGGGATCATGTGACTGGGCTGCTGTGGAATGTTGCAAAAGTGAGTGACGAGACTGCCACAGGGGAAAGGTCGCCTGGGAGCACATTGCCTCGCTGGGTGGCAGGCCAGCTTGTCCTCCTTTGGCACCTTTGAAGGACGTTCGACTTTTATTTTCAACTTTGCTTCTTGCGTAAGGAGAGAGTCTAATAAGTGGAAATTGTCTCAGCCTTTTGCCATCGCAGGTTCCTGGAACATAGCTGCATCACTGCAGAAATCTGTCCAGGCCTTCCCAGAAGAGTCCAGACCTGGAATCTGAACTTGAATCCTGGTGTGATCACTGGGATGTTGTGGAGCAGTCAATTGGTGTCTGGGTCACAGAAAGTACAGTGGGGGATATGATAACAATGACACGGGACAACCCTTGAGTTGTTTCTTTGGTTGAGATTTTCTTTCCCGACTGCTTCTCACACCTCATGCATCTTTGCAAAGCAATGATATGATAATGAAAGTATAGATAGCACTGGGCCTGTTCCACTGAGGGACGCTGTTCCAGCCATGCCAATATTTAAGTCTCTGGGCCAACCACCCCAGGACATTTGCACATGTGACTCCTCTCCCTGCATTCACTCTTTAGCCAGAGCCCATGGCAGGATCTTTGTGTTATTTAACTCCCAGTTCCTATGCCCTCTCTTTGAAGCAGTCTTCTTTGGTCAGCCAGGTTCTTCTCCAGTTACTTTCTATTTCATCCCTCTGGCTTATATTCTGTGAGACACACACACACTGTCTGGATCCATGTGGTTCTATTTATTTGTCTATGTGTCTTCTGCCTCCTCCCCATGGAAGGTAAAAGGCAAATGACTTTGTCTTATTAATGCTAAATGCTCAGCACGGTTCCTGACACCTCATGGGCACTTCAGGATACCTTCGAGTGCACTCATGAGTGGCTCTTCAGGGATGGGGCTGGAGCAGAGATTCTCAGCCTGGCAGGAACATTAGCTTTGGCCGGAGAACATCTGGGGTCCCACTCCAGAGACCCCTGTTCTTCCGGGGCAGGGAAGCCCCAGCCTCAGTATTTTGCAAAGTTGCTGAGTGATTCCAGTGTTGGTCAAAGGATGGGGACCCTGGGCCAAGGGTCTTTCTGTTCCTTCCTGCTGCCGCTGTAATTCCCTGGGACAGAGATCAGGTGATGGGAACAGCAGTCGCCGGGCCAGCTGGACCTGGCTAAGGTGCAAGGTGTGGAAATGAGGCCCAGAGGTGAAGGTGAGGGTGGGGCTCAAGGCCACAGCCTTCATTTTCTGATGAAAGATAACACGGTGGCCCTTGCTTCAGGGCCTACTTGCTCCACAGTATTCTAATAGATCCTGCAGAAATCAGTGCACAGATTTGGACAGATTCTGGACTTGGAATTGCATTTAATGAACTTAGAAGTGCATTTTGGTGAAGGATTTGCTAAAAGAAGAGGCTTCTGGATAAGATCCTTTTCTCACCGCTTTTTTTTTTCTTTAATCTTATTCTCTTTGTCTTTCTGCTTCAATTCTTTCATTTGGTCCATCTCTGTCTATATAATCTTACCATTCTCTATTCCCCCTAGAGCTTTCTAGAATGTTTCCCCAAATATTTCAAAGTTCTATTTTTCATTTTCTTTCTTTCTTATTTTTTTTCCTCCAAACTTGGAGAGTGCTTTGCATAGTACTGTGGGCACTCTATGTATAAGAAAGAACCTCTCCCTCCAAATGAAAGGAGGCCACACAGCTTTGACTTTGCTGCACACCTCTGATGGTCCTCTGGTCTCCTCAGACTGCAGAAATGGAGAGGGTTGGACCCTTCCCTAGATGGTGGGAGGTGTGAAATTCCTGATAAAACCATAGACCATCAAGGCATTTGGAGAAGACGGGTTATAGGGACTTTGTGATCTCTAAACACAAGCCCCTCTTCTGTCAGTGAAGCATTTGATTGATGAGGAGTGAAGCCTGCACATGGTTTGGAGGTACCGTGCTCAGAGGTTGAAGAGAGAAGAAACTGTGACTTTATTTGGAAGCACTTTGCCTGCTGCTGTCTATCCCCAAGGGTTAAACCGTGTGCAGAAGTATGGAGGGGAGGGGAGGTCGGAAAGGGAAAAGCATCTGCCCTGAGTGCAGCGTTCCGTGCTTGCTGCTTCAGGGTGGCATCGGGGTCCTGTTCCCCTAGATACCTCTAGGGCCCCCTGTCTTTCATATGAAGCTGGGTGGAGACGTGGGGTAAGCCAGTTTCAGCCCTCTTGGCTCTGGCAGGAGCTTGTGTTGTGTGTCTGTGTTGTTGACTTGAAATTCACCAGATGGGACACTCCTGTATTGGGCTGTCCAGGGGAAAATGCCAGGTAGGACACGGCATGGGAGCCGCAATGACTTCATAGCCACCTTGCCCTTTCCTGAGTGGGACCTTCATATTCTCCATGGAAAATCAGTGGGAAATGCTCATTTGTGTGGGTCTCTCTTCAGGATACCGGTGGTGTGTGCTTCATCATGGGCACCTAGGTTTGTTGAGCAACACTAGAGGAAGACTTTAAGAGAGTAACAAGGAAACAGGCACTGAAAGGGATGAGTAATGAAGTGGAGGTTCCCCAGTAGGAGATGTCATGTGGGAAGGTAGAGTAGGAAGGACGCACTGCAAAAACTAGTGAAATCGCATTGAATTAATTGTTGAACAATTTCCTAGGTATTTAATGACTCCTTTCTGTCCACGATGCTTTCCTAAGCCTAGAAGTTGCATCAGGTTGGATCTGAGAGTCCGTGGGTTTCCTCCCTGTTTGTCACATTCCTGCTCTGTGGAGATCTTCCGGCCTCCCAGCAGAGGGGTGCTCTCCTCTCTCCTCCTTGGTTACTCACGTGTCCATTTGTGATGCTCAATATTCTTTGCACAGGTTGTCTGCCAGGTGAGCTCCTGGCTCTGTGGGCAAGGGTCATGCATGTTGTAGTCATCTTCCACTACTGTGCATGAAAAAGGTGCTCAACAAAGGTTGGTTAAACAAATCTAACAATCAACATTTGAAAAAGAAACTTCATTTGACCCAGGTATTCCTCTTCCAGGTATCTTTCCAAAAAAGTTAAAGACATCATATTACAGTGACCCATGCACACCTGTGTCTGTAGCAGAACTATTCATAATAGCTAAATCTTGGAAGCAGCCTATATGTCTGTCAACAGATAGGATAAAGAAAGTGTGGTATTTACACACAATGGAGTGCTACTCTGCCATAAAGAAGGATAAACTTGAGTCATGTAGGAAAATGGATGAACTTTGAGACCACAATGTTAAGTGAAATAAATCAAACACGTGAATTTAAATATCACATGATTTCTCTTACGAGGAACCCCAAAGGGATGGAGGGAGACGGAGGGAGGGAGGAGAAAGGAATAAACAAGAATCAAGATGGGCTATGTACATGGACCAACTCCTCTCAATGAATGTGATTGTCATGTACTGCAAGCAAGGACTAATCAAAAGCAGGAAATAAAAGAGAATTTAGTTTGGAAAAGTAGACCCCGATCTTCACATCTTTATAAATATGCTAATGACAGTGATGATACGGATGATTTAACTTCTCGGTTTGTTCCATGAAGTGAGGAGGTAGGTTTGAAAGCAATGTGGTAAGACCCACAGAATTTCACCTTCATTCTCCAGACTATCAGAGACATCAGCACCATCCCATGGAGGATGGAGATGTGGGTCAGCGTTACTCAGACACCACTGGTACAGTTTTGTAAATTAGTATGGCCCTAATCCCCAAATCATTGTTGCCTCTCCATTGTCCCTGAACCATGCACTCGACATGAGTCCTGTCCAGGAAAGACAATGATAATAACAACTGATATTAATGGAGTGGTTCCATGTGTCAGGCTCTAGTCTGAGTACTTTGCAGCTTTCATTTCATTTATTCCTCTTGCAATCCCGCGAGGCTGGTGATAATATTATTCTTGTTCTACAATAAAGATACCGAGACACAAAGAATTAAATAAATTGTTGAAGGTCACAGCTTATGACTTGGGTAGATGGTGGGATTCCTGCCTCGGCCATCTAGGAAAGGTCATTTCTCTGCTCTTGCCGCCCATGTTTGGCTGTCATAAGGAGCGATAAATGTGTTTTACTCCTGGGTTGAGAATCTGTCACTGTGGTTGTTCCTGGAACTGAGTTTCCCTCACCTGCCCTTGCAGACTGGGATCGCGCTCTCTGATCTCCTCTAGATGGAGCCAAGGTTGCTCTCTGCAAGACTACAATCCCTTTGCTTTTCTTTTTCATATAGTCACTAAATTTTCAGCTGTAAGCACACCACCTCTAGTCTGCTTCCCCCACGAGTCTGCGAGTTCTGGAAAGATACTCTTCCGTCTCAGTGTCCTGTACCTCAGACCCAAGAAATAATTTGTTTACCTAAAAACTTAATTAGGGAAAAGTTGCAATTTACCTCCAACTTTTCAAGGGCCTTACCACAAGGATGTTCACTGATGCATTATTCATTCATCTCACACACTCATTTATTTTTCTTTCAATGGACATTTATGAATGGAGGATCTTTCTGTGTCAAGCATTCTCTCAGGGCCAGGGACACTGGGGTGAAAAAATATACCTGGTGCCTGTTGGTAAGAGGATTAAAGTCTAGACATTTATCAGAAGTGTCTAGTTACAAGTTGGGGTATTGCTATGGGAGAAAATTATAGGTGCTATTGGGGAAAATATAAAACCGAATCCCAAATTCCTGGTTCAGGAGAAAACTTTCAATGCTACCAGAATCAAGTGGGTCAGCCTCTGGCTATCAGGGTATAACCACTGTTCATAGCCGGCAAGTTGAATGCAGAGTTGGACAAGTCTGGACAAGTTAAATATTCTAACAAAAAGGTTTAGGATCACTGGGGTAGAAAGACCCCAGCAGTCATGGACTCCAGAGTCACATGTGTTGGAAAAGGTCATGTGAGGCTCCTAGTAAGCTGATTGTGCAAGAAGAATATGAATCAGTATCACTGCAAGGATTTATTCCATCCCTCAATCCTGTTACCAGGAACAGAGACCAATGCCTTCCTAGAAACTTCAGGAGCCACGTAGGGACCTATGCTGATGGCCTCAGGTGCTTTTACTTGGAATCCAGAGCAAAATCTGAATTGTCCCAAACCAAGTCTGAGTTGTGCTAGAGATGTATCCCAAATTCACCTTGGTGCTCCTCTCTGGTGAGGTAAAACCAGATAGCAGAAATCAAACTTCTAATCATGGAGAACATTCTGATAGAGTATGTTTTTCTTTATTTAGAGGAAGTTTCATAAGATATTTTTTTAAAACAAACATCTGGTTTGGGGATAAAGTCGTTTTATTTTGTGATTGCCAAGCCACAGAGCCAAGGTAACCAAGAAAGCCTCCCTCCTTCCTACACTTTCTTCCATAAAGCCTAACACCCAGCTATCAAATCATGCACTCTCTAACCCAAGTGAAGAAATAAGGTGAACAGAATGAGGTTTTTAAGACTCAGGAATAATCTACCTGGCTGATGGAAACTCAGAGCAATGAGGGTAGCCGGACTCCCTTCCAAATGTGTTCTTGAGCTAATCGCCTCTTATTAAAGCCCTCCATGAAAATAATCATCTAAAAAGCAATATGCAAAAGAGGGATTCGATGAGTACGAGTGAAATCCCTCTTTGCACCATCACTGCCCTCTTCCCATGAAGTTGCAGAACTGTTATCTGTCTGAAAAGAAAATAAGATGCAGAGTCAGCAAGGGGCCTAAGAAGATGTGGACTGAGGCTGGCTTCTGCTTTTGTGTCCAGGGCTACAGAAGTTGGCTTGATGGGTGCCTGACTGCTCTAGCCACGCCATTCAGCTGTTTAGACTCATTCACTTACTCCAAAATATTATTAAGCACCTGTCAGGTTACAGGCTCCATCCAGACACCAGACTTTAGGTTACTTTAGGTAGCCAAACTATAACGAAACAGACATACACACAAAAGGACTGCTAGTGGTCACGGAGCTATGAAAGAAAAGGCTCTGGAAATCGAACTCTCTAGCCTCCCATTTCTCCATGTGTCCCATCTAGGGCAGACCTGCAGATCACCACACCCTCTCCCACATTCCAGACCATGACGATCGATGAATTACACCTGCTCTCCCTAACCCTGGGCATTCAGACAAGGACACTAAACACCACAAATAAGACATAACTGGGTTATATCAGCTTAGTCGTGCTATCAAAGAGTTGGAAAACAGCCTAAAGATCTGTTTTTCTCAAACCTCATTTTGCAGTGATCCACAGTGGATAGGGAACTGTCTACAATCTCCCAGCATCACCAGGGGCAGCATCCTGGCTGGGACTCAAGTCTCATGACTTTCATTCCAGGACCTTTGCCTGCTGTCTTCAATGGAGACTATGCCATCCCTGTCTTATCCCACTCAGCTGTCTCTCCATCCATTTATGGTGCTTTTGTAACTTGAGGAACCTAGATGAGGGAGGAAGATGGAGATATAAAGGCCAGGAGTTGAGTAATTTTTGTGGTTGGCAGCATGTATCAGTGAGCAGTCGATTGCAGATATCCAGGCAGGGATGGCAGATGAGAACCCAGCAGCTGAACAAGGACTCGGTTCTTTCTCTCTTAAGTGTGTCAGAATTTCCAGAATGTGGAGAAATCGTCTTCCTCTCGAGTCCCCAAATTATCTTTTCGGGGGTGGAGATTTGAGAAAGGAGACAGGAGAGACAGAGGTGGGAGGTAGAAAGCAGGGACAGGGTTATTCCATTTTTATATTTGCTACATGCTTGCCTGCCCTGGCTCCTCACCTGATGCCAAGGTGGAGGCCTTGAGGCTGTGCCACACCAGTGAGGCTGTTTTCTGCATCTGACAGCAGTTTGCCAGAGGAAGGCGACTCTACACAGGTTTCAAGCTGACAATCCAAGGCTCCTCACAGGACTTTTTAAATTTTGTTTTGTCCAAGGTACATAGATCAAGTCTGCTAAGTCTGGGTCATTCTGATAAATTCTTGAAAACAGGGACCTCAGATAACCAGGAGGGAACATCAAACATCTCCTGGGGCTGGAACCCAGAGTTGGCAACTGGCCCGTGTCCTTGCTTCACTCCAGCCCTGGGGCTGCAGCAAAAGGAAGCTCAGAGGCAGCGTGCTCCTCTGGCTTCTCAGGGTCATGTGCTCAGCGGTGGCTCCCCAAACTCAGAGCTGCTCCTCTTGAAAGCAATTGCAGTGGAACAGCCAGTCCGGCCCTACTCCATGGGAGCCAGTGAATGTTACCACTGACCAGAGGACACTACAGGCTCAGTGGAAAGAGGACAGGGGAGAGGACCAGCTGGGATAGGGGTGTCTCAGGAAGATCGTCTGGCAACAGGAAGTAAGATGGAATCAGGAAGCTGCATTTCTAACCAGCTCCCTGAGGCTATTGTTTCCCGGGAAGAAACCAAACTTTCCACACTTTTGTGAGAAGGAAAATGAGGGAACTGCCCAGAGTCACTGAATTCCCCACCCTTTGGAGGCCTCAGGGCGGAAGCTGGTGAATAGGTATTCTCTATAGTTTCATGGTAGTCTTTTCTTTCCACTGAATGACATATTTGAACATAGTCAGGGTGCTAAGCAAGTAACACACAATTCCACAGGGCCAGGGGCTTCACTTGAAAAAGAAATACAAGGAGCTGGATGTGGTGATGTAGACCTGTAATCCCAGCACTCTGGGAGGCTGAGGCAGGAGGATCACAAGTTCCAAACCCAGCTTAGGCAAATTAGTCACTTAGTGAATTTCTGCCTCAAAATAAAAAGGGCTGGGGTTGTAGCTCAATGCAAAGGCCTTGGTTGAAGCCTCAGTACAGAAAGAGAGAGAGACAGAGGCAGAGAGAAACAGTGAGTGTGAGAGCAGGCAGCATACCTGGGTAGTGTGGCTGAGCCCCGAAAACAGGCAGAGCCTTGGTGGAGTTTGGTGACCTGGGTGAGGATGAAGAAACAAGCGACAGAACCGAACCCAGGTCTCCTGTTTGCCTGAGGACAGCACAGGCTGCAGACGCGATTCGCTTTGGCTTTCCCAATTCTGCTAACTTGTGCATCGTGCAGGAGGCTCCACGATGGGAGCTCCAGAGCCCCAGCGGGAGTCTGCAGGACCCCGTCCTGAGTCTCCCATGGTCAATTCTGCCATGGAACCTTAGCTGAAGGCAGTTTGTTTTTCCTTCTTCCTTTCCTCCTTCATTTAGTCCATGGAATTGTACCGGGAATCAATCAAGGGCTGGACTCTGGGGTATCAGGAAGAACAACAAACAAGCTGTTGCCTCACTGTGAGGGGAAGAGGAGACAATAAATAGGCTTTCTTTTCAGTCATCTACCGTGACTTTGCTGCTACTGCTGCTGTTGCTAAATTAACGGGACTTCCGAGCTCTCTGGGAGACTGCCTTCCTAGCCTCTGCCAGCCCTCGCCTGCCAACCTGGGATCCTCCTCGCTAGGCCGGAAGTGGCCTCCAGAGACCGGAGGGCGGGCCGGAAGACCTTGAGCCCCAAACCCTGCACTCAGTGGATGGCCAAGGATGAGTTGTTGGGAACCTCTGTGGCCCCGTTCTAATGCACCAAATAGTTAGGTCGGGATTAAAGTTCAGCAGGACCGATGGCTGAAATATTGACTTATTCTTGCTCTAGCTGGTAGAAGGTGGTACCCCAAGTTCCTGCTACTCCGCGCTGGGACTTTGCACAGCCCAGCAAACATGAAGTAACGTCTGGCAGGGTGGCTGAGTACCACTCCAGGCAGCTTCAGCGCAGGCTCTGGCTGCGGGGAGGCAGACCTTATTATTACTCACTCGCCTGGAAAACCTGAGCGAGAATTCCCAGTGATCGCAAAAGGAAATGTCCTCGGGCGCGTTCGATAGTTTTGTTTCTTCCTAGGCAATAATGATGGAGGATGGGGAGAGGCAGGTAGGACGGAAAGAAGGCCAGAGCTGGATGAGAAGAAGCAGGAGCCAGGCCGAGGAAGTGGACCTAGGTGGGAGAGGCAGCTCCTGAGGGACCTGGGCCTGTTTAGACCGAGTCTTCTTAGGGTCCAAAGAGAAAGCCAGAGCGCAGGGCTTGTCAAGGGGCTGGGAGTTCTTTGAACGGAGCACAAAGTGTGATTGTTCCCGAGGGCCAGCCCTTGCTGCCCTGCTAATGTATTCCATGCGGGTCTCCTCCCCCGGGCAGACAAGAGCAGAGAGAGCATTTCTCTTTTACACAGCCCACACCCTGCCCCTGGGAGAATGGTCCCCTTGTTCCTCCTGGCTCCTTTCGCATTTGCACTTTCTTGGCAAACCTGCCGAGAGGTATCAGAGTCACCAGGCGCACCCCGGAGCACTGATATGTTTGGAATTTAATCAAATGCCCCTCAAAACGGGACTGTTTACCTTACTCCTGGAAGCACCCACTTTCAGAATATTTAAAAGCTATAAAAGTACGAATTTTAGGATTCTGCCCTTGGCAATGAGCTTTCTAGGACTTACGTCTCACGCTTCCCAGGACGGGGACCAGGTGTGTCCCTGAATCGGCCATTGCAGCGCAGGGAGTGGCAGGAAGGTGGCTCGATGCCAATCCTGTTTTAGTGATACTTCACCTTGTGCTCTGGCCCCAGGGGCCTGCAGTGGGCTCTCAGGACGGCTCAGGTGGCGCGGTCTTTGCCCGGGACTCCCAGCTGGGCTCCTTTCTAGCCCCTGGCTTTGAAGCTGCCTCTGGCCCGAGCAGCTGCAGGTCTGAGCGTCAAGGCCTGTCTCGCCCAGACCGCAGGGCCCAGACAGAAACGAAGCCACTGCAGCTTTGTGCGCCTTCCTCTCTTGACTGCCACCGTGTCTCCTCGTCCTTGCCTCAGGTGCCTCGTGTTTAAAGCTTTTGTGATTCTCAGACACCGAGACGAGGTGCCACTGGCTGCCCACGTCACAGGGACAGTCACGCTGTCAACCTGTCTGCTCCCTCTCATGAACACCTCAGTCCTCATCCCCTGCCTTCCATCTCTCTCCTCGGAGGAAGGGTTTGTCCACCTCGCTGAACTGCATGTCCCCAGCTGGGTCATGACCAAATCCAAGCCGAGCCTCTCCTTGAGGGTCACTTTGGTCCCTCTCTTTCTGACAGCTCCTCCTCCTCTTTGCATGTGAAGTCCACAGCGCCCCTCACAGTACGCCGGCGCCCCACCTTCCCTCTTCCATACTCAGGCTCCTCTTTCTCAGCCTCCCCGTTCTTCACCCCCTTGCAGCTGCCCTCTGGCCGAAAGCCGGTGCTGAAACACGCTCAAGAGCCCACAAAGTGGCTCCGTGCTGTTGAGTCTCAGATCAGCCGCGTCCACTCTGCTGTCCACCTGTCTTTCTCTTGCCTTTCCCTGCTCAGGTGCACATGGGCCTGCGGGCCGCTTTCTCCCAGCAGCGCTCCAACTACTCGGCAGCACAGTGCTTCTCTGCAGCAGAGCAGGGCTTTCCATTCTCCATCCCGCCCTCCCTTCTCTCATTCTCTTCTCTTCTCCCTCTCACCCTCTGCAGGGATTCCAGGGGCTCCTTTGCACCCATGGTGATGATTCCAAGTCCTCTCCTGCAGAGCTCAGCTACCTTCTCGGTTCCAGAGCCGTCACCCTGCCGGCTGACTTCGCCCTCTTGTGCACTGCCGGCCGCGTTTCCCACACCCACTTTACTCTTTTCTCTGCGAACCACTCTCAGCTTGGGCCTTTATTTGTGTAAATGGCCCAGACATAACCCGTGCAAGCTCAGATTGTTCGGCCCTTTACACTGCCTCGTCCTGCTCCTTTCCCTTTCTGTATTTGTCTCGTTTTCTGAATCAAGTCCTGGCTCCCCGCTCTCCTTTCTGTTGCAGTTATGGTCACCCGAATCTGGACATTCTCTCTTCTTGCTGGACTCCCACAGTAGCCTAGTAGGTGAGTGTCTCCTTGCCTTTCCCTTTCCCACATGTCTGACTCACACAATTCTCTCTTAGGGCCCACTGCTGACCAAAGTCTTTTCCTGCTTTCATCTCTCTGCTCGGTGAAGTTTGGGGTCTTTACAATGCCACTCAAAGCCCCAAAAGATCTTGTCAGGCTTAATTCTCAGCACGGTCCTAACATTTACCTGTTACAGTGGAATGCTATGACTCACAGTTCCTGAGTCGTGCCCAATGATTCCTAATTTCTGCCTCTTTTTTTCAAATATTCTTTTTCTTTGTCTAATACCCCTAAAAATGCTTTCACTCTAATACAGTAGAATTGAAACCCTACTATGTTACTTTTTTTTCTGTGACAAAATTTGTAAGAAAATTATTTTAAAAGAGAAAAGGGTTTTTTTGGCTTATAGTTTCAGAGGCTTCAGTCCATGGTCACTTGACTCTTCTACTTTGGGCCAATGGTGGCCCAGTCCATCATGGCGGAAGCATGTGGCAGTAGAAGTCTGTTCACCTCATGGTGGTTGGGAAACAAAGAGACTGCAAAGGAATGTGTTGGAGTCCCAACATGCCTTTCAAGGACACCCCCCCAATGGCCTAACTGCCTTCTGGCTCATGATACCAAACCATTCCACCTGCTCACTAGCCCCCCAGTGTGCTAGAGGATCTACCACTTGCCCTTCCCCAAGCCAAAGACAGAGCTTTCAACACCTGAGTTTTCAGGAGCAGTTATGATTTAACCATGGTATCTACAAAATTAGCGTGAGCTGCCTGCAGCCCCGACTGATCGCTGTCTGCTCAAGGTTGAATATTTTGAGAGTCTGATTTCTCTACCTTTACCCTGCCTAGCTTGTTAGACCAATGAAGGGGAAATATATAGATATATTGTATATCTATCTCATCTGTCTTTGCAGAACTTGCATAGCTTCTGGGGCAGTATCTTCTTCTGGATAGAAAGCCCCATTATATATTTGTGAAATGTTGAGTAAAATAATTGTTACATTTTCAGAAACTTTATCACCTTTTCTTGTGTTTTGGAAGATTTTTAAGGTTTTTTTCTATTTTAATTTTTATTTAAATAACTGGAAAATAATAGAAACTAGTCACTTCACAAAATTATTTTTGCTCAAAGATAACTACTCTCACTGACATCTTGAGGGTGACCCTGATTTTCCATTTAAATAATGTAGTGGAAATAAGAAATAAATAGATGATTGGAACACACACAGATGCTCCTGGGCCATGATATTATGGAATGATTACTTCTTAAAAAGAAACATCCAAGCTTCGTAACACTGAGACATCCGAGGTACTAAGTATAAAGTCTTATTCACTCTCTTCTAACACTCAACTCTTGCCCCTTCCTTCTGCCTTCAGGGAAAGGCAGCGGAAGGTACTATACTTGACTACAAAACCAACAGACTCCTGTATTGGTCTTCTTGTGATTTTTAAATGGCCCTATATGCCGGGGATGGGGTGAACAATGTTTTAAACTCACTTGGATGTTAGATCTACAAATTCGCACACATGCAATACACACAAAGGAAAATATCCTAAATAACTAACAAAACAAGAATTCAGTTGACTATTTGCTATGAGGACAATGTTGCAAAAGCTTATTTGTTCATCCTACAGGGTCATAGTCAGTCCAAGTCCATAGCAAATGACCAATCGATCTTGATTGATTATAGATGGTTGATTTCCATTGATGGAATTCCCTCTGGAGACTTTCCTAGACTCTTCAGCTCGGGAGATTTTGACATGTGTTGAGCAAACCTATATTTGGAGGATGTATTGGCTGAGAATAAGCACACAATATTTTGTCAAACGATTGATTGTTGACAAAATCTCATCTTCGTCAAGTAGGGAAAGTGTGGTTGGCAGGTGTGTTTGAAGTCTTATAAAGCAATTGTTGTGTGTGTGTGTGTCCAGGTATATCTGTGTGTGCTCCGTCTCTGGCTACAGAATGGAAGCAGGAGGTCCCAGGTCACCCCACTCCGGGAGCCCCTTCCATGAGGGGACTCTTGCAGCCACCACGGGGCATTTCTGTGCCACATGCCAAGTTTTCTTCTCCCCAAGCTTTCTTTTAAAGAACTCAAGGAAATTCGAAACAGCAGAGTTGAATGGAAAAAATGTTTCTTGCTCAGCACGTACAGTTTGATCCACATCGGGAAATACTGCTACTTCCATTTCATTACACTTTTCTTTGGAGGGACCACTTAAAAAAATTTTTTTTCATAAAGTCTGGAGAGCTGAAAGTCAGGAGTCTGTCCATAGCTAAGTCTCACGGACAGCTGGCTGCTCAGACACACAACAAAGGGTCTCCTGTGATGCAGCCAATTCCATTTCATGAAATCTTTTTTGGTATAAACTGGAGAAAGCACTTTGTTCAGTTAAAGTGGTTCTTTTTTTCCTTTCTGCCAGTTGTGATCTCCAAGACCAACATTTCCTTCCGTGGGGAGTGGACACGCCCCCTGGCGGCTGATTTGCACATAGCTCTGTCTTTATCCGAAGACCCAGGGCCCCAGGGCCTCAGGAGGGGCTCCGAGACATCCTGGAGCAGGCGTTAACTGGGCTTTGCTGTCTTGTGGCAGGCAATGAGCTGAGAGACTGAGGTTGGAAAACCCAAAGCCTCGCTCTGGGTCTGCTACACAGCAACCAACACCCCCACCTGCTCACCAGGCCAATGCTGAACCTTTCTGCCTGTTTTCTCAGTGTGAGGTGTGTCATGGTTACACCGTCTAGCTCCAGGCATGCTCTCAAGGGTCACACAGATAAAATGAGAGCAAGACAAGAGGAGTGAGCCTATGTTGCAACTTAGATGAGGTTACTGCAATGCTTAAAGTAATTTAAAGTCTCCCTTTAAAATCAAATCCAATATTGAATCTAGAGCCTTCACACTGAGCTATATCTCCAATCCATTTTTAAAGTTTGAGTCAGGGTCTTGCTAAGTCCTTAAGTTGCCCAAGCTGGGCTCAAACTTGTCATTCTCCTGCCTCAGCCTCCTAGGTTGCTGGGATTACAGGTATGCACCAACATGGAGAATCTCATACCTCCAGGCTGGCCAACTTTCCTTTAAGGCCTTTATATGCTCGTCCTCCTGCTCTGGCCCTACCTCTCCTCTCTTTAAAAGTTACTTTCTCATGAATGCTTCACCATCACCCTAAAAATGTTTCCCTGTATTTTTTCATAGAATCTCATTATTTTCTTCCATAGTACTTATCCCATATAGATCATATGCTGTGTATTGAATCATTTTTATTGACTATCTTCTCCATTAAAATGAAAGATTTCACTGCTATACACTCTGCATTTGTAAATAGTCTTAATTATAACTTGGAGATGGATGAATAAATCTAGGGTTGTCATAGAAATGTGAATTTGTAATTATATAAAAATAAAATGAGGATGTAGCTCACCAGTAGCATGCTTACCTAGTAAACTGAGGCCCTGGGTTCCATCTCCAGGATCACAAAAAATAAAGTGAAACAAAACTAATATGTAGTATCCAAGAAAAACAAGCAAAATCAGCTCAAGAAAGAGGAGGCTACAGTGTTAAACTAGGTTTATTGGTACATGTGGTAAACATTTAAAATGAATTATGCAACATGCAATACATAGTCTATATTTCACAACTGCTTAGAGTGAATTATAGAATTTTATAATCTAAATTTGCATTTGATCAAACTGTGGCTCAGCAATGTGAAGTGATGTGTTTAAGATCGTACAAAAGTGGACATAAAAGTAGAATGTGTGTTTCTTATTCCTAATCTAGGGCTCTTTTCTCTACACTGCTTATTCGTGTATATTACTGTGAGACCTCACCTCTTCAGGCTTGATTGGTTTGTTAAATTACTATATTAATTCTAGGCTAGGGCAACCATAAACCAATTGCTTAATAGTTATCAACATCTTCTATTCTGACCATAATGTCAATTCAGCTCCCTGCCTCCCTCTCTCCCTCCCTCCCTTCCTTCCTCCTTCTTCTCCTTCCTTCCTCATTACTGAGGGTGTTTCATCATCTTTTGTTCTCAGAGGATACCTTCCTTGTGGAAACTTATTCCATTCAGTTCTGGAAACTTTTTCTCAAATTGATTCTTTTATCATTTCTTTACCTTCATTTTCTATGTCTTTCTCTATAATTTTTCTTTCTCTTCAAATTCCTCTGTTGAATTTTTCACTTCTGTTCTCATAACTTTAATCAATAATCATTATTTTATGCACCTTGAATATTTATCTTTCAACAAACTATTTGTATTTCAAAGCCACAATATCCTTTTGAGAAAATAAATTGTACTATGTTTTAGTTACTTTTCTTATTTCTAGGACAAAATACTTGATGCTCAAAGTTAAAGGAAGAAAGTTTTGCTTAGCTCACAGTGTGTAGAGGTTTCAGTCCATAATCAGCTGGCTCCAAGGCAGGGTGGCACAGCAGACAGGGATTGCAGAGGAGAAACTGTTCATGGTGGGCAGAAGGCAGCAAAGCAAGCAAGAGAGCTTAATGGCTTCTTTCTGGCCTTTTATATTCCATCTAGGCTACCAGGATTAGGGCAGTGCCTAACCAATGAGTGGAGTGATTTAGTAATCAAACACCATTAATCCCATCATTACACCCTCTAAATTCAGCCACCTCTGAAAAACCCCCACCTATGACTGCATGAGGCTTTGGGGGGACACCTAGACACAGGCCATAACGTACTACTTTTGAAATTATTATTACATTGCATTTTTATCTTTATGTTCTCTTCCTCCACTAATATATTTTAGTCACTTCCTCTCATGCTGAGGCTTTCTGCCAGTGTTTGGTGATTCTTGGATGTTCTTATGTGTATAAGAAGGGAGAGATTCATTGGGTAAGATATGGAATACTCAGTTAAATCTGAATTTAAGCAATAAAGATAAGCAATAAATATATTTTAATATGTTCCAAAGATCACATTTTAAAAAATTTGTTAAGTGTGGCAACTCCAAGAGAAGAGTAGGAAGCAACTAAGAGATGTCTGTGTGTGCAATGGACTTGTGGTTTCCTGGGTGTTGCTAAGATGACCCTTAGGGGCCATTTCTCTGAGGACACTTGATCGTTCACGTCTTTAGGTCTTCATGGTTGAGATGAGTTCCCAGGGCAGATGCAATGACTCAGTGCTTAGCCCAGGGCCAAACCTTGGCTGTCAGTGTTCTGGGAGCAGGGTGAGCCAGCTCACGGTTCCCACCATGCCATGTGCACACTTTCGGCAATTCTCCTTGTTTTCAGCAGGCTGCTTTTGCCCTCAGCAGTGCCTGGAAAACCTTGTCTAGATCTTTCTGATGCATCTTCTCCATAAAGTAGGTTTTCAATCTTCTACCAAGAGGGAGAAGGAGCACTTTCTCAAACAGACTGCTAGTGAATCCTATATCTGCTTCAGCTGTTAGCCACATTCTCACTTGCATAGGTATGCTTGCTAATCATCTCTGAGACTTTCTGAGGTTTTTTTCTTCAGGTTGCTTCTGGGTTTCCCTCACCATCAGCTTAAATTTCAGCTTTCGTGGGTCTCCGAAACCACTTACAACTCAGCCATCTGCTTTCCATCTTCCAGAATGTTGTTGTTGTTGTTGTTGTTGTTTTCCTCCTGATTCTTTTTGTCCTTATGGGTTAATGTCTTTAAAATCAATCCCTTTACTGTCTTTTTAGTGGGTTTGGGATGGAATGGAATGCAAAGCATATGTTAAACCTGCCATCTTTAACTAGAAGCACAGCCATGAATTTTCAAAGTGACTGCAGGGGAGTCATTTAATTCCCCTTTTCTGAACTCTCTTTTTGTAAAATGAGAAGGTTAAATGAGATGGTCTTTGATGGACCCCACACAAAAATTTTATGATCCTATAATCTGCATTATCATTATTAATTGAGAACATCAGGTAACAACTTCTCAAGCTTTTAAAACAAATTCTGTTTTCAATCCTTTAGGGAATCAAGTCAATAGACCGAGGCACAGTTTACATTTTCAGTCATCCAGTTTCCCAACTCTGCCAGTTACCATGATGGAAGTTTTAGCAGGGCTGCTTGCTTCCTATCCAGCTGAGGACAATAATATAAATTTCTCTCATAAGGTGACTGTGATTATTATTTGGATTATGAATCTCCTCAGCATAAGAGTTCTTGGTCTTTTAAACCCTTCTGATTAGGCAACGACAGTATTGACCTTTAGTGCTTAGGTAGAATGTAGTTAGGGTTATTAGTCCCTGTAAGTTGCTAGTGAATCTGTTCCTATAAAAGACTGAGTGCTCAAAAACACTAATAATACTACTAAAAGGGCTCCTCTTAATTGGCAATGACTAATGTGTCAGGTAATCTGCTAAGTGTCATGTTCACTTTATCTCTGACCTTTACAACTGTCCTCCTACGTTTTTCCTAATGAACCTGTCTTAGAGACAAGCACACTGAGACTCATGCGAGTTAAGTGACTTGGCTAAGTTCACATAGTATGCAATGGAGTTGACATTCAAACCACATCTATCTACCACCTAAACCCCACGTATACACTTCCTTCTGCCATAATGTTTTATCAGCACTTTAAAAAGCACTAACTAGCATCTCTAATTGGGGACTGAATGGGAAGGAGCTTAGTGTGATGGTGGAAAGTTGGCCTGTGTCCTAAATTTTTGCACCTTTCTAGTGGACTCTGGGTTCTGACCATGAGTCTCCAGTTGAACTTTCTCCATGGCCCCATTTTGTCGTGTAGGTGGCTCTTGCTGCAATGCCATTTCTTCTCTTCTCGTCCCACCACTGTCTACACATCCCAAAGGGTATTATCCAGGTTCAATGTCTTTGTGAAGGTTTTCTTTCTTTCTCCAGGGACAATTCATGAGTTACCTTTTCTGTGTTCCCTGAGCATTTTAATTTGTACCATATGAAGTTAACCTCTTCTTTAAAACTATTTTTGACTAATAAATACAGATACCATCAAACTTTGGGTTGTAACTTGTTCTGAGTGGGCCCCACAAGACAAGCAAAGCTTTCTAATGAATTTTAACTTGATAAATGGTGACATCTTGCAATACGAGTAGCCTCTGATGCTAAATGTCCCATGATCACAACTGAGCCAGTGGTTCCCCTCTCTTCGTCTGTCTGTCTGTCTCTCTCTCTATAGGATTTTGGGTGATAGTATCCTAAGAGCAGGAGGATATGGAAGAGGTTTCATCTGCAGAGGGGAAGAAAAAGGTAAAAATATCTTCCATCTTGACTGAGATTAGGGAAATGTGTAAAATTTGGTTAACAGAGCAAAGCTGCAGCACTGTGAGTGATGAATCTGCTTAACAACAATGCAATGTCACATTCCATGAAATCCTCAAAAGGAGGCAAAAGCAAATGTCATTGGATAGGTTCCTTGTTAAAAGTGCACAAAAAGAAAAAGATTCCATTGAGGCAATAGATAGCAGCAGTTCCGTTAGTGACAGTGAAAGTCGTCCCACATGATAACCCTCCTCTCTCTTGTCTCCCTCACACCAGCCATGGAGGTTTTCAAAGGTAAGTGCAGGTTAATTTGTTTATTTTTCTTTATAGTTTGCATTTTCTTTATTATTTTGTATTATATTACAGTATTGTGATCATTTTTATATGAATGTATCATCTGAGTTTCCATTATTTCTTATGGGGAAATTTGCTTTAATATGTAAGTGCTTTGGATGACAAACATGTTTCTGGAACAGACTGTGCTTGCAAATCAAGGTTTTACTGTCTTTCATACAGTTTAATCTCCTTATCTCATTTGTTACAGCTGGGAGTTGTACGTATCCAAGCCCTCCCTGACCTACCCTCAGCATGTCAGCTCCATAACTTTAATAAAAAGAGCTGAGCATTGCAGTTCTTCCTAGGGATCAGCAGGTCCCACATACT
This sequence comes from Heterocephalus glaber, assembly GCF_053883595.1. Classification (NCBI taxonomy): domain Eukaryota; kingdom Metazoa; phylum Chordata; class Mammalia; order Rodentia; family Bathyergidae; genus Heterocephalus; species Heterocephalus glaber. The sequence goes on from NW_028258357.1 coordinate 19,752,086, forward strand.
CTACATGAATTAAATCTTTGAATCCTCAGAGCAAGCTTGTAAGGTTGATAAACTCTTTCTGCATAGAGCCATTTTACAGATCAGGAAAGCTGAGGCCCACAGAAACTAAATAACTTGCCCAAGCTCACAAAACTTGGAAGAACTTGTATTTGAGTCCAGATAATCTGACTTTAAACTGCAACCTTAACCATTTCTTTGAACTGCCTCTCCTACTCCTCTGTCTGGTTGTTTTTGGATTGCCAGGGCATCCTTAGGATCTGGTGTAAAGTGAGGGGGCTAAGGTTGTTTAGAAAAGAAGTGAAGGAAAGGATTTTTTATCAGTTGGGTATTATGGAACTGGGTACCCAGAAAAATAAGGCCCAGGTCCTGCCCCAGTGGACTGCGGCAGCTCTGCCGGACAGTGGGAGGCTGAAGAGCAGGGGTGAGCATGTCAAAAGGCATAGTGCCATGCAGAACACCTGGCAGGGGTGCAGGACGCAGATGAGTCCTGAGGAAAGGAGAGGCAGGCATGTCCTGGGTCAGTAGGGACTTGAACTAGAGCGAGGTGCCCTTTGTGTGAAGGGCCTGAGAGCAGGGCGGGCAGGGGTGAGGAACGAAGCAGGGGCTGGGCTCCTGGACCAGAGAAGACTGGACCAGGACTGAGGGCTATGAGCCCCAGGGCCTGGATTTGAGCCCTGGCTCTTTCACGTAATCCCTGGAGAGCTTGGGTGGATTTCCTACCTCCTAGCAGTTCAGCTTCCCTTCCTACTAAATGGGTGCAAAAACCGGGCCAAAGGAAGATCTCATCAGTGAGTATTTGTAAAGCACAGAAGATAGTGTCTGCATCACAGGAAATGCTCAAAAATAATATGTAAGTAGTTTGTTTTCTTGAGTGTGTAGAAGCTAATAAAAGATTTGACAATAAGAAGCAGGGAAAGAGATCTCTTGCAAATGGAAAGGGGACAAAAACTTGGGGAGGAGGAGGTGAAAGAATTCAGATGGGTTCTGTCCAAGGGACTGCAAACATGGACTAATAAAATAAAAACTAAAAAAGAAATAGAGGATTTGCTTTACAGTGTTAGAAGGGGGCAATTAGGGCCTCTGCCTGGCTTCTCATGGCTATACAGTGATTAAAGCAATGGCCAGTGTGTGTTCTGCGCTTCACTGGGGTCCCACGGCAGGCCAACCTCAGACACCTGGGGAGGAACCGCCACTCTACTCATTTGATACAGGAATACTCAGAGGCAAGAGGGCTCCTGTAACATCTGCACACCCACGGAATAGTAGGGAGGACAGATTTGTACCAGGCTTTGATCTGCCTGCAGAGCCCATGCCATGAGAATCTGATGCTCTGCAGGTTAATGAGGGAGCCAGATGTGTTGGGCCCCAAATCAGTTTTAGTTTAATGGCACTACTTGAAAACAGCCCCATTTGTACAAAGAAATGAATAAATACTCACAGGACACATCCTTACAGTTTCCTACGTTTCACATTTTTTTTTCATGAGTTGGTGAGGCTCCCATTCCCTAATCGAGAAGACTTGGAGTAGAGTGCAAAATAAAAGTGACTCCTTTGTGGCCAAATGCTCAAGAAATAATTTGTGGTGTTTTTTCCCTCCCTATTTCTCACACCCTCTTTAAAATATCTATGCAAGCTGAAGATTTCACCTACATTTTCATGAAAGTCTTTAAAAGAAATTAGTTTTAAAAGAAAAGAAGCCATAAAATGTGAAGTCATGGGTAGAGTTGGAAACAATTTTAGAAAGGAAGCTATATAGTGAAGCTTCGGAACTACAGAATTTTGGGACCCAGAGAAAATGCTAAACTTTATGTGACTTCAAGGAGTATGCAGACATGATAGAGAGAAGGGAACTTGGGTGAGTTGTTTGCCTTCTCTGAACTCTAGATTCCTTAGCTCTTCCGGCATCATCGAGACAGTACTGGTTGCCAGGAGATGAGTCCATTCATGAAACGAAAACCACCTCGCACAAGGCCTGGCACGGACAGTCAGTGCTCAGAGCTACTTCCCGAGGTCACCCGACTAGCGAGCATCAGAAAACAAAATTTTCACTTCCAATCCTGTTTTCCAGGTGAGTTAAAATAAAAGAACCCACACACAACAGATTATTATGAATATGCTCGACCTAACTGACATGTGAAACCCGGTGGTCTGTGTGTTTTCTTCTAGGAAGTAGATTCATTTATATTCATTTCCTATTTCTTTCTCTTCTAGTATTGTGCTAGTAATTCTTTATGTAGGAAAGCTTTTGAGAAGTTTCTGAGCACTAATATTAGTCCTAAGTCAGGACCAGGCAGCTGAATTAATGGTGTGTTTCTTTTAAAAACAATTCTTCAGCAACTTCCGAGGGAAAAAAATAAATAAAAACAACAATGAAACCGGCACCTGATGTTAGCACTCAAACACGTGTCTGATTTTAGCTGAAAAATCTAAATAGAATTACTAAAACACAAAAAATTTTCATAGTGGCCTGTGGAGCTATTTACGTAGACCAGTGGTGATGAGATTTGTGTCCCTCTCCATTTTTTTTTTTTTTTACAATAACCACTATTTAAAGGCACAGAATCATGTTATCCAAAACTTGCTGATTCAGAAAAGGAGGAAACCTTATCTCTTGCTCATTTTATGTTTTCAGAATCAAGATTCATAAGTGAAGTTTTGTCCTGTGTTGGGGAGATGGGAACCATTGGTCCCACCATTTTTCTTCTAGCCATGCTTGGCTGAGGGGCTTAGAAGAGATTTTTGGTGGAAGGAGTAGGGATTAGGGGCTAGCTGGATTCTGAGAAAAAGCATGTAATTCACAGAGGTCACCAGGAAACTGTTTCCCAAGGAGGGTTCTTGTCTTTGAAATCTTTTCTCACCCCTGGTCTTACAAAGCCCTAGTTCATTGAACCTCAAAGGAATAGCATATGCAGCTGGTTTTGGCTGGCTGGCTTTGATGGCTGGGGTGTTTGAACTGCAGTGGGGGTTAATATGGTCCATTTCAGTTCAATTGTTTGTGTATCTGCTAAGGATTCCTCCCAAGAAAGAACAGGCTTCATCCTGTGGGAAATGAACGTCTCCCTGTGAGTATTATGGGGGCTTAGGCAAAATAAAATCACTTTTTCAGGTGATGTTTTGGTGAATGAGCTCGGTTGATAAGGTGGTGCTTCTGTGGTCCATTTGGTTTGGGCGGATTATATGAACTTTCACATCTCTGGAAGGCATCTTCATGCTTTCACAATTTGCTAAGCCTTGCTTCTCCTCCAAAGATTTCTTCCTGCAACCTTCCCAAGCCATTTACCTCCCAAATTTGAGGAGTAAGATTTTAATAACCCTTCAGTGACTTGGAAGAGGGGCAAGGGGAAGGCTGCCCTCTGGATTTGGCTTCAATTTGGGGAAGATTTAAGAGGAAATCCGATGATGGAATTCCCTAGTATTAGATGAGGACTGATTTTCTTCCACAGCAGATCATTTCTCTTCTGGGCTAAAGGTTGCTAAGTTTGACCTCACTAGATTCCCTCATGAAAATATCTTTTCCATGAGGCCAGGGACTTATCTAGATAACTGTTATGTCCTGCATGCCCAGGACAGTGTCTGGCATGTAGTGGGTTCTCATTCATTTTGATGGGTAAAGAGAGAAGGTTCATTTTGGCTTGCAGTGTTGCAGTTTCAGTCCATGACTGGGCAGCCCCACTATTTTGGGACTGTGGTACAATTGCACATGGAGGTAGAAGTGTGTGGTAGAGCAAAACTTCTCAACTCAGGAAGAGGAAGTAAAAAGAGGAAAAGAGGCTAGAATCCTACAGTCCCCTTCAAGTGCCCAATGATCTAAAGACCTCTCGCTAGGCCCCGCCTCTAAAGTTTCCATCATCTACCACCTCCTCAAATTGTTCCCTGCCGACAAGCCTTTAATATGCGGACATTTGAAAGTCACTTAAGATCCAAATTGCAGCAAGTGGTTGTCCTGCAGTAGCACACAACAGTGTGTGTTGGACCGGAAGTGATAGGTGATCCTGTTACTTGTGACTCATTGCACAGAACTGATCGTACAATCCCCATCAAAACACATGCAGGTACATGCACAATGTTTCTACGCTTCAGGAGGAAAGAAGTAGTGACCAGTGCATTGAGGAAAGAAATATTTAGTCTGATTCTGTAGGCGAACTTAGCCATTGCTAGAAGTTTAGTGAGGCCACAGGTCAGCTCCATTTCCCCAAATGACTTTTGGAATCACAAATGAATCACTTTAGGCCATGAGTCTTAGTCAGCTCAGGCAGCTATAACAAATTATAATAGATGAGTGGTTTAAGCAATAGAAATGTATTTCTCACGAGAAAGTCTAAGACCCAGGTGCTAGGACCAGTTGGTTTCTGGCGAGATCTGGCTTCCTGGTTGCTTGATGCCTGTCTTCTTAATTTGGAGGAGAGCAGACAGAGGCAGAAGGCCATCTCTCCACCTCTGTCTGGATGAGGGCTCTGAGCTCAGAACCCTGAGGCCCCACCTCCTAGTAACGTCCCTTGTAAACTCGGATTTCAACCGCTTAATTTTGACAGGACACAAATGTGCATTCCATGACACCATGTGTTCTCAACAAGGTGGTATCATTGCAAAGGGATGAAATTTAGTTTCTTGGAGATGAAAACATAAGTCATGGTAGGGTCACTGAGGGAAAAAGTCTGAAAAGTGCTCCATAGCAGGGAATGATGACGAAAAGTTGGGAACAGGACTTTCGAGCTGATGAGACAGAAGCTTGCATTTCTGTTTCTTGTAGCTGGTGGTGCTTCAAGAGTGATTTGCCCTCTGGGACTGTGCGGATTGTTTCCTGCGTAGTGAGGGGAAGATGCCCCTGTGGGGGCCACTTCCATAAACATAGTCACTTCCACCTCTGTACATACTGTGCTCTACCATGTCTGGACATTAGAAGTTAGAGAAGGCCTCCAGGTGAGATGTCACTAGTATTGGTGGTGTTAGGGTTCCTAAAATGATACCCCAACTTGTGGCACTTTGACATGTGCAGCTGGAAGAACAGTGTCTGCTCCAAGGTCTCTCAGACTTGTCACATGCCTCCTCCCTCCATTTCCAGATTTTTCTCTCATCTTTCTCTTCCAGAGTGCAGTGAGAGGTTTTTTCCCCATTTTGATTTATTTACCTAAAACTGGATCTGTCAAAGAGGATCACATTTGCCTACAAATTTTACTGAAATTTCATCAACCAGGAACTCATACTAAACTCATACTCCAGAGGAAGAGAATGAAAAATCAAACACCACATCTAGAACTCAGAGGCACAAAACCCAGGCTAGCATGTGTTTTCTGGACTTATCTCTTCCTTCAAAAATCATTTACTCTGTCTCTAAAATTGCCAAGAGCCTCCTATTTCTCTCTCCTCTATGAAGAAGGCATTTCTTTTTCATATTTTGTGTGGCATCCATGCATGTGTGCCCAGGAATAAATGTGTTATGCGTTTGTCTTGCCAAACTGTATCACTGGGGTCTTGGGCATGACCCTTTATAAGAGGGTTCTTCCCATCCCTGACAGAAGAAATAGTACTTTTACATGTAAGAAAAGGTCCACCCCCATGAACATGTAGGAAAACCAGTCCAAAATTGGATGACTTCTATGCCAGATAAGTACTATTATTCTTGCGTAGATACTTTTGGTCATGTGAAAATCTAAGTCTAAGATTTACATTGGCTAGTTAAATATTTATCAATTTCCAAAGAAAACCCTTACATTTGAAGAGAAGGTAAAAGAAGAAAAGAGCTTTTTCTTATGTTCTTAGAAAAACTGGGTTAGAATTTCTGCTCCTTGTGTTTGAATTGCAGATCAAGAGCTTACTCACTGAAAGACATTTGTCAAGTTGTGTGATATTTTTGTGCCTGAGTTTCCTCAGAAGTTAACAGGGATAATCATAGTATTTAACTCATTTTAAGGTTGCTGTGAGGATTAAATGAAGTACTGTATATAAGTTTTAAATTTTTAAAAATTGACAAAACTGTGTAATTGTATATTTGTCATGTACATGATATTATGAAAAATATATACATTGCAGAATGGCTCAGTATGGTTAATTAACATATGGAAACCTTACATATTTTGTTTTTGTTTTTGTTTTTTTAGGATATCTCAAAACCAACTTCTTTAATTAGAAAGCAACAAACATGCACATGGCAAGTGTAGAAATTTATTTTAACCAACATTTTCACTATAATGAAAATTACTCTTCAACATTGATCTAAGCTCCCACATCTGAAGGCGAGGGAAAATATTGCACTTTGCAGTTTCTAGCACTCCTCATACACAGCAAAAAGTTTACAAATACTTTGCTAGTTTTGTTTTTATACACTCTCCCAAATTCATGCATACACTCATTCCAAACCAATGTTAGGTTATCCCCCAAAAAGGGAAAGACTCCAAAAAACCATAACCTTAAAATTGCACTCAAGCTCTGTAAAGAAAAAATATAATAAATGTCTTGTACAAATTTCACAACAGTGAAGTGCTTGCCAAAAAGAGCTGATTATTCCTCATCTTCGTTTTCATTCTCCTGACCGGAGCCTTCTGATCTGTCACCCTCCAAGCGGTCAGCTCAGATATGATTCAGTGAAGCCAACATCCTCAACATGAAAGAGGCTGGAACTGTAATGGTGTTTCTAGTCTCCTCCAACACGAGTTCGTTTCAAGTTATAACTTCATCAGCAAGTTTTCGATTAAAAAACCGTGACTCCTCTAGTGGTGACCAGATCTTTATGTCATAATCTATGCCAGATGAGGCTAGAATCGGGTCAAATGGGTGTGGCTGCAGACAGTTCACCACGTGGTTGTCCGCCTCCAGAAGCATCAGGTGCTCAGCAGGATGCCGATCCCAGATCCCAGATGAAGATGTGGCCGCAGTCAGACCCGCTCATCACAAAGTTAGTGCCCCAGAAATTGGCTTCTTTTATCATTGTCCTGGAGTTGTGATGACCCTTATAAATCATCTTTACTAGTGGCCTTCTAATGTTCAAGGAATCCAGCTCTTCCATTTCTTTCCTTTCTTTTCTCCGCCGGAAGAACTCCTGAATACGTGCAATAGCAGAGTGTCTATCCCCAGGTCCTGCTCGGTACCTTGCCCCTGGGATCAGGATGGGGTCATCATCGCTGTCATCTGTGTCCTGCAGAGTGGAGTCCTTGGCTGATGACTCCTCATGAGATGAAGGCCCGATGGCTTCTGTCTGGGCCTGGGGCTCGGGACTGGTGGTGCCCTCACTGCTCGTCTGAGCTGAAGGCTCCGCTTCCTTCGCTCTTTCAGACAAAGTGGGCTCTGCCGGAATTCCACAAGGGCTACCCGGAGTGAGAGCACTCCTTTCTCCTGAGGTGGGATCTGATGGCTCAGGTGCGAGGTTATCTAATTGTGCTTTGTCTATGCAATCCCGAACTTGGTTTTCTGCAGTTGTACCTTCCTGACCTTTTGTCACATCCTCTAATGATTCTTCAGGAGCTTTTGTCTCACTGTCTCCTTCTAGTGTTTGTACTGAGCTCGGTGGGACCAAGGATTCCTCCTGATCCTCAGATTTGCAATGGCTTCCATTTCCTCTAGAACTCGAGGCAGTACTGCTCCATTCATCTGTAAAGTTCAGTTTTATTGTGCTTGTAGTTGTTCCTTCTGTGGTGTAGTGCAAACTTAAAACTGGTTCACCTGTCCCTGGTTTAGGGCTCAGCTTTTCATTATTGTTATCAGGCTGATGATGCGCATGGTGTCCAGAAGCTTCCGCGGACTGCCTTTGCTCGCTGTCTGGAGAAGACAGCAAAGAAGTCGAGCGGGGGCTTCCGGTGGAAAAGCCGACTGAACAAGCCTGAGCAGACGTGGCAGAGGATGTAGCAGGCTGAAGAAACTGCTCGGCTGGGGCATCTACGTCCATTGCAGTTTCACCCGCTTCCAGATCAGGACTCGATGGGACCGCAGGAAGAGTGGAAACATCTGACTGACTTGTTCCACCTCTGGGGCGAGATCTTCCTCACCCTCTATTGCTTTGTGCAACTTCACTTGCTTCTTCAAACCATCTTGATAACATATCAGACATTCTCTGCATCAATGATACATTGGGACTTTGCTCTCCATCTCGTTCTCGTTCACTCTCGGGCCTTGCTCTGGGTCCAGTATCTGACCAATCACCACGAAGTCGCAAACGCTCAACTGGAGGCTGCGGTAACTCTTCTCACCTCTCTTCTGTAGAAGGAGTCTTCACTTCTCGTGCTGTATCATCTTTTGGGTTGAAAAGACAGATGTAATCTGAAGAGTAACTAACGAGAATCTCTTGTCCATCTTCGCTACAACACAGAGACGTCACTCTACAGGACTTATTGTTCAGATGGGAAGGGATAAAGCGGGCAACCATTCCAGTAATCCCTCGACCTGCATAATTCCCTGTAGCTCTTGTTCCCAGCATTCTCCGATCACGTATTCGTACTGAGCTATCAGAACAACCGACAGCGAGATAATATGGTACTGGTGGACAAATAGCAACTGATGTGGCAGCACGTCGACAGTTAATTAAAATAGCATCTTTGCGATCTTCTTTTGTGCAGCTAGTTTTGATGTGGGTGTCAAACCACCTAACAGTTCCATCTTCACCACAAGACAGAAAAGTGTAAGGATCATTTGGTGCAGCCATAATCTCATAGGTAGTTCCAAAATGGCACATAAACTGGCACTGTCTGTTGGTGTCCGCATCTTGCTCAACATTAGTATAAAATATAACTCCATCTCCGGAGCAGGATACAATCTGCTTATCATTTGTGCACGGTAAGAACTTTGCACTAAATATATTTGCTCGATGGCCAGAACGAATTGTTGTCAAAACCTTTCTGCTGTAGGGATTACTAATTACTAACTTGGTGTCATCTGAGCCAGATAAAATATATTCTCCAGTGTCATTAACACAGCCATCATGCACATTTAGGGTTGCTTCAAGTTTCAATCTTTGGATAAACTCTTTTCTTCCCAGGTAGCGGCTCCGCAGCCTGGATGGATCCTCCAGGCCCAGCGACCGTCACCTCACGTCCCACAACAGGTGCGGGCAGGAGCCGCCCTGAGACATGGCGAGGCCGCGCCGGCTGGGACGAACGCGCGGGGGCGGGGATGCGTCCGCATCAACTTCCGTGCTCCTCCGGCACCATCCGCGCGCACCTTCCGCGAGCCGCAGGGCCTCGCGGGTGCAGCATCTTAGCGGCGGCTTCTTCCCCGGCGGAGCCCGGCCGCTCCCGGTCCGAAGCTCGCTTCATACTCTCCGCCTCTGACGACCCAGAACCTCCAGAGATCGGCCTACTTTCTGTTTTTTCTGATAAGAACAATTACTATCTATCCTTCCGCCATTTTCAAAATATAATACATTGTTATTAAGTATAGTCACCACACCATGCTATAGACTTCCAGATATCATTCCTTTTATCTAATTGAAATTTTGTATTGTTTGACCAACATTTCTATGGTCCCTGGTAATCACCATCCTGCTCTTCTATGAGTTAAACATTTTTAGATTCTACAATGAAGTGAGGGCAGGTGGTATTTGTCTTACTGTGCCTGGCTTGTTTTCCCCAACATGATGTCTTCTAGGTTCATCCATGTTGTCGCAGACAATTTCAGTGTTTGTAAGACAGAAAAGTATTCCACTATGTGTATGCATCATGTTTTGTTTATCCTTTCATCCACTGAAGGCCAGTGAGGTTGACTCCATATCTTGGCTATCATGAGTAATGCCACAATGAACACAGGCATACATATATCTCTTCCATAGACCAACTGCATTTCCTTTGAATATGTACCCAGTTGCGAGCTTGCTAGACCATATGATAATTCCATCTTTAATTTTTAAAAGAACTTCCATACTGTTGTCCACAATAATTGTACTGATTTACATCAGTATGGAAGGATTCCTTTTTCTTCACATCTTCACCAACACTTGTTACTTTTGTCTTTTTGATAAGCACCATTTGAATGGGTGTAAGATGATATCTCAGTGTGGCTTTGATTTGCATTTATCTGATGGAGATTGATGTTGACTTTTTCTTCTACGTACCAGGCATGTGTATATCTTCTTTTGAGAAGTGTCTCTTCAGGTCCTTGGCCAATTTTGAATAAAATTATTTGTTTTTTGTGCTACTGAGTTGCTTGATTTTGGATATTATCCCATTATAAGTTATTTTTTGTGTTCTTGATGATAGCCTTAGATGTATTTTTTCTTTTGAGAAGCATCTCCTCAGTTCATGTGCCCATTTTAACTGGATTATTTTACCTTGCAGTGAAGTCTTTATATAATCTGGACATTATCCTCTGTTGGAAGAGTAGCTGGCAAAATTTTTCTCTCATTATGCAGGCTGTCTCTTTATTCTGTTGTTTCTCTTGCTGTGCAGTAGTTTTTTGGTTTTTTAAAATTTGATGCAGTCCTACTTGTTGATTCTTATTATTTCCTGGACTGTTGAAGTCCTGTTTGGAAAGTAGTTGCCTGAGCTTATAACTTGAAGTGTTTCCATTATGTATAGTGTTTCCTGATAGCAATCTCAAAGTTTCAGGACTTATTCTTAGGTCTTTGATCCATTTAGAATTGATTTTTATATAAGGTTCTAAATATGGATACCCAGTTTTCCCAACAGGACTTGTTAAAGAGGCTTTCTTTTCTCCAGTGTATATTTTTTAGACCCTTAGCTAAGATGGCTGTAGCTGAATAGGTTTGTTTCATGATATTTTATTCTATTCCATTGGTTTATTCCATTGGTCTGTTTTTATGCCAGTATTATTCTGGTTATGTTACTGGGGCTGTATGGTATATTTGAATAAGGTATTGTGGTACCTCAGTATTGTTTTGTTTGTTCAGGATTGCTTTGGCTACTCTGAGTCTATTATGTTTCCATATGAATCTTAGGATTGATTTTCTAGTTCTTTGAAGAACATCATTAGTATTTTGGTGGGGATTACATTGAATCTGTAGATTGCTTTTGATAGTATGGTCATTTTAACAATATTAATTCTTGTGATCCATGAACATGGGATGTCTTTCCATCTTCTAGCTTCTTCTTTCAGCAGTGTTCTTTAATTATTTCACTGTAGAGGTCTTTCCGCTTCCTGGTTATATTTATTCTTATTTTATTTTTTCATGGCAGTCTTTCTTGAGGGAATAAAAGATTTAAAGAAGGCATGGTCTTTGTCTCAAAAGACTTAGCTGGCATCCAGGACAAGAGGGAGGTTAAATGGCACTTGAGAAGAAAGATTTCTTTCATCTGGGAGGTTGTTGCATTTGAATTGGATGTTAGGATGGAGGTAGTATGGGACACATGAAAATGTGAGCATGACAATGGCTGTTGAAAGAGGAAAGCAGTGTGACAAGTTGTAAAGGGCAATGAGAATGACAGTTGTAGGCAGAGAGAGAGAGAGAGAGAGAGAGAGAGAGAGAGAGAGAGAGAGAGAGAGAGAGAGAAATAAGGTTGGAGAAAGTTGAGACCGAAAGGAGTTTGTGTTTGGCTCTGCAGGGAAATGTGTAGATGAATGTTGTGAACAGAGCTTGTTTTGAGTAAATTAATTGGATTGGATTATCAGAAAGGGAGAAGAGTGAGATCAGACTAGGTAGGTTTGTGCCACTGAACTGTGGTTTGTGCTTTCGTTCCAGCTCTCAGCTTTGTATATTTTTACATCACACTCGTTCTTTTTAAAACAAACTGTTCAGACTGAGCCAGACTTACTATCAAGCTATTAAATATACAAATTAAGAAGGCAGCATGTTTTTGTGATTTGGCTCACTCTCCTATAAACAAGTTTATATGTAACTGACATTTCATGTCATATTTTAGCTTTTGTTAAAAAGAAGCGGAGGAAGAGTTGGAAATTAAATGGTATTTCAGCGTTTGAAGATTCCTCACAAAGCCGTTGCCTACATTGTAGTGTTTGTCTCCTTTGCTTCTGGATTCCACCCATTTGGGCTGAGAGGATTATTGGCAGTAGCGGAAATTTCTTCCAGCTCTACTGATACTGAATTATTAAAGGATGTATGAAAAGGAATTTGTTTTAAGCCACCATATTTATTGTAATTCATTACAGTATCAAGTAGGAAACTATTACAGGAACCAAGAATGAACCATTGTAGCAAGGACACCAAGAAATAGGTCTCTTCCTGGAACTCTAGCCTCTTAACCACACTGGCTTAGACTCCTCACCTGCAACTTAAGGAGAAGGAACTGAGCACTAAGATGAGAGCACTCATCATACATACATTTATGTCATGCGTTGTGTGAGAGTTCTGTTGCAGACTGTGACCTTAGACTTTCTCAGCAAATCCTTCTTCTCCCCAAAATTTTAATTGAACAAATCATTAGGCATCATTTTGTATATTTTTAAGCCTTAATAGATTTTACTTGTGATTAGAATCAATGTCTGGTATTAAGAAGAAGAAGAAAATAGGTAAAAATCTCTTAAAGAATTTGGTCTTGAGTAAGCACATTCCTACTTTGGCTCAATATCTGCTCTGGCCCGAATCTTCTGTGGCTCCCTGTTACTCATAAGGGAAAGTGCTGTGCTAGCACAGCGGGGAAGCAAGTCCCCCTATGAGAAGAACTCTGAGTAGTGTACTGATACTATGTCTGCAGTGACAGGGGTCAGAATAATACTGGTTCATGGGCAACTGGATAGTCAGCAGATTAGGAGGAAAAAGATGGGGCTATTAGCGGAAGAAGTATGTGGGTGGATCTTTCTGAATGCATGAAGACTATGGAGATATTTGTGTTCCATCGGAACGCTCATCAAAGGTCATCGGTGCAGAATGGATGCCGAGTAATCAGGGGGACAAAAATGAAGCACTCTGTAGATGTCAGATACATTTCTCCCAACTACCTCAGTGTTTGTTCACTGGGTCCATGAACAAAAATAGGCACAGTGACAGGAATGGGCTATGGACACAGACTTCCCTATACCACGGCTCACCTAGATACCAGGTGAGTCAATTTGCTATCAGAAGAGACCATTGCTGGATGGCTGAGATGGGTCATTCACAGGGCAACCAGCAAGTTATGATTCAAACCAGTGACCACTTTATCTTCTCGTTATTGGTACTTGTGGGTCTAGCAATTAAGGAGTACAAGTGGGGGTGTCTCTGTATTAGTTTCCTAGTGCTTCCATGACAATGTACTACAAACTAGGTGGTTCAAAACAACACAAACTTATTCTGTCACTTGCTGATGTCCTTGAGTCAAAAATGAAAATGTTAGCAGAGCAGCAGTCCCTCTGGAGGTGTAGTGGGAAAACAGGTTTTGCCTCTTCCAGCTCCCTAGTCTCCATTGGCTTTCCAAAGGTTTCTGGGATGCTCAGTAAGGAATCCGCATTGTATCACTGTATCCCAAATCTCTGCTCTGTGATCAAATCGCCACCTGCTCTTCTCTCTCTCCTCCTCTATATATCTCTTATCAGGACACTTGTTATTGGAGTTAGGGCCCATTGAGATAATTCCAAATAATTGATAATTCCTTATCTCAAGATCCTTAACTTAATATATCTGCAAGCACTCTTTTTTCAAATAAGTTAACATCCACAGATTCCAGGGTTTAGGGACTGGGCATGTCTTTAGCAGAGTCACTATCTAATGCACTACTGTGTTGAACTCAAGCAACTCTTTAAAAAGAAAGAGTGCCTGGTTGATTTTCGTCTTCTTTTTCATTTTGTTTTTTGACAAATTCTCACTGTGTAGCCCATGCTGGCCTCTAACTTGTGATCCTCCTACCTCAGCCTCTCGAGTGCTGGGATCACAGGTGTGCACCACCACAGCTGGCTTGCAGCAGGCATTATGATGCAGCATGTGTAAGGGCGGGGTCTACTGCCTGTATTGGGTCCTCAGGTGACCTTTATACAGCTTGTCCTTACACTTGTGTTTCAGAACCCAGCTGATCACATGCACCAACCCTTTAATCCTATATAAGCAGCACCACCTCTTTCCAGCTGCACTGCCTTGAAGAGTTATTTATCCTCTGTGAGCCTCAGTTTCATCTGTAGAATGAAGACAAAGAAATAATTTCTTCCAAGAGCTTTAGCGAGAATGAAATGAATTGATGTGTGCGAAGTGCTTAGAACAGTGCCTGGCTCACAGGAAGCCCTCAGTAAGCACTGCACATAGCTCTATGCATGCCTATTATCATCACTGGTGTTCAGTGGCGTGAGAATGGTCCCATCTGTCTCCCATCCCACTGGATGGGGGCCTGGCTGTACCATTTGTCAGCCTCAGGGGGCCACAGCCCTCTCTCAGCTCAAAGTTTGTCCTTACTAATATTCAAATCCTCTATCCTAGAATTATAATCCTAACAATGCCATTTTTATATTAATTTTATCCCTGGATAAAATAATCTGATTTACAACTTACAAATCCAAAGAATAGATATAAGGTTGATTTGATTTTCCAGGTTGCCACATAATAATATACTTATATAGTATATACACCTAATTATAATAATTGTACAGTATTATGATACATTGTGGTATGTTTTCGATGACCATAGCTAATGATATTATTAAAAATAGAGCTACTCAGTTTAATAACTATTATTGAGCATTTGTGTGTGCATGCATGCACCAGATACTGTGTGAGATCAGAAGCTGACCCATAACCTGCTGTTGAAGTTACTTATCAGAACACAGCCACATCTGTTTGTTGACAACCTTGTTATTTTTGCATTATAACAGCAGGGGTGAGTAGTTGCAAGAGATCATATGGTCCCTACACCAAAATCTAAAATTCTTACTATCTGAACCTTACAAAAGTATCTGCTGATCTCTCTGCTAGATGTTTAGGTTACAAAGATGCCAAAAAAAAAAATTATTGTACCTGTTCTTGAAGAGTTTACAGAATAGAGTGAAGGATAGAAAACAAAATCTCAAGGTAGTGGCGACATCTCTCTACTAATTGTGTGATGTACACAGATGAGGTTACAAAGAAATAAATGATTAGTTCTTTCCACAGGTTGTTTAAAAAAATCTTCTATGAGGAGATGAAATTTAAAATGATCATCACTCTATGTAAGAGTTTGTTCAGAGGACAGGAAAGAAAATTGAAGTGAAGATTCCGTTTGACCAAGAGAGCCAGAGAAGGAAGCAGAAAGTACAGGAATCCCTCATTAAGTTGCCCAATGTGAGCGCTGCATCTGGTGTGTAGGGGGACAGAAGGAGTAAGTTATCTGGTGGTGGGTGGTCCTAGAGAGAGAAAAACAGAACAAAGCCAAACTCGGTGACATGGAATCCCCTTCCCATCTTGTAGTTTTCATCAGAGCTACAGCAGCTTTTGGTATGACTTACATTTTCACAAATTGGCCCAGTGATCTATAACCATGGAAGAATGGAGAAAATAGGGGTGGATCTGGTCATTGTGACATTAGCTTCCTCTTCTATTCCTTTGTAAGCAAGTTTTCATGGCACAGCTGTTTTCTAATTGGGGAACTAAAACCAAAACAAAAACCAAAAAACAAAACAAAAACTTTCTCTAGTCTTGCTCACCATTCATTAATATAGGAATCTTATATTCCAAAGCACAGTACAGTTAATACAAAGGAGGGAGTACAAAGATAAGAGAAGAAATGTCTTGAGACCTCCCCACTGAGTCGTATAAAATGATAAGGAAATGAATTTTGGATAGAAGTTGGGAAAGCCACTTGCTTTTGTAGGAAGGGGTGTTTTGAAGAACAGATTTCTCACTGGAAAAGCTCTGCAAATGGCTCCTCACTTGGGATTTAGAAAATGCTCTCCCTTATAGCATTCCCTTGTCCTCGAAATGTCTCTTTATTGCCCTTGCTGATTGAACGTGGGACTCCTGTGGGGGGTAGATTGAACCTCCAGAATGCTTTCTTGAGAGAAGAAAGGTACAGTGGGAAGAATGCTGGGAGACACTGGGAGAAACTCTAGTGGGAATCTACAATCACAAGCACAGTTATCCCAGCATCATTCATAAGGTTTCAGTTCATTGTATTTGACTGGTCTTCTGTTTTCTTTCTGTTTGCTATTATAAATTGATCTTGAATACAGTATCATTTTTTAATGAAGAACTGTAAAACTGGTCTGTTATGGTGTGTGTGGTATTCACAAGCTTGTCTGCCTTTCTGGGTGCTGTAGTGGGTGTCAAGGGTCCACATGCCGGAGGCAGAATCCCCCTGGGTCAGCACTGGGAGGCGGTGAAACCTTTAAGAGATGGGTGGAGTGGGAGGTCCTTGGGATAAACACGGTTCTCATGTGATCCACTGGTAATTCTTACAGGAGGGTTGTGATAAAAGGGTTGGAGGCGAGCAGTCTGTGTTTCCCCGAGTAGCTCTCACTCAGCTGCTTCCAACTTGTTACTTACTTCCTTTGTGATCTTGAACACTTCCGGATCTGTAAAACACAGAGGTTAATATACTCAACTCTTGTGAAGCTACTAAGAAGATTGCATTAAGTAAAGACAATTCATAAACTAGCCAAGAAAGAGGTCATATTCCTAAGACTTGCATGAAACTCAAAAAAACTTAGAGACATTCTTATGATGACTTTTTAAAGGTACTTAATATCTTTCATATATACCATGAACCTTTAAACACAGTCCAAACTTCCATACAATAATCTCACTCTTGGAAATCCTTCTTAAGAAAATAATAGGTATTAAAATTACTTTTGATAGAAGAATTATAATCTGGATATTTAATTAATGAGTAAATAATTTGCCATTTGTGAATTGTTATGGAATTGTTAAAATAGTATTTATGATTTCATACTCTCTGGTGGAGTTTCTTTCAACTTGTCTTTAAAATAAAAATAGCAACTTGTGTCTCAAAGTCATGTCATTGGCTGGGCACAATGGCACATATGTGTAATCTCAGCACTCAAGGAGAATGAGGGAGGAACTTTGCAAATTCAAGCCTAGATTAGAAAATTTAGTGAAGTAGTGAGATCCTGACTTAAAATTTTTTAAAAAGGCTTAGGATGCAGTTAACTGCAAAAACCCTTAAATTTAATCACCAGTACTGTAAAAAGAATCATGTTATTGATATGTGATAATGTCTTTTCAAGGAAAAATATATGAAAACCTGTGGTGTTATGTTCATATTCACAGCATTGAACATGACTACTGGCACACAATTTAGTGCCATAATCTCTGCAATTGTCTGTACATTTTCTAGTCAATGGAGTTGGATGGAAAAATGCCAACCAGCGGCCTTCAACTGAGCAGCTTTGCTCTCATGCCCTTCTGCCATGATGTACCTGCCTTGGAACCTGCTGAATGAAACATGTACTCAATTCTTTGGGACTGGGAGCTACATTAAACATCCACTTCTGTATATTGTTTGTGACTGGGGTCTTGTCCAGCAATAGGAAAGCTAATGTAGAGAATTGGTACCTAGAGCAGGGTTCTTGCTGTGACTGTGTCTGACTAGGTGGTTTAGATTTAGAAGCCTTTGGAGCTGGCTTGGAGGAGGAGTTTGGAAAGTTTTGGAAATGTGGGCTAGAAAAGTCCTAGAAAGCTGTAGACAAAGCTTGGTGGGTGAGTCTTATTGGAGCTCAGAAGACCAGAATGCTGATAGGAATGCAGATCTTAAAAGCTGGGGTCAGGAGAGTTTAGCTGAGAGCAAGGACTAAATTGGTAGTTGAACTAGAGAGCATGTGTGTTACACTCTAGCAGAAAATTTGTCTACATTTTGCAGACAAAATATTCTAAGACTTTGCAGAAGATTGAGATTAAATGTGGTGGACCAATTTATCTGGTGAAAGAAATTTCAAGACTGCCCCACATTCAGGTTGTGGCATGAGTACTACTGGCTACTATTTACCAGATCTGTGATGAGAACTGGGGTGGTGGTGGTGGGGCGACAAGAAGCAAAGCAGAAAAATTTTAAAAAGTTAAATTTTGTCCCAAAAGGAACCATGTATAAAGTTGAGGACAAAGAAAGTGTGACTCTTGAGGAGATTAGCCAAAAAAAGAAACCAAGTATTTGGTAGAGGGACAAAGTAAAAAGATGCCTTGGGAGCATATCAGGAGTCAGCAAGACACCACAGACAGCAGGTCCAAGGGTTTGAAAATACACGATTTTTAGTTCAGAAGAGACTCCCTAAGTCACTTGCTCAAGAAAGGCTGTCTAAGAAATTGGAATCTTGGGATTCATTTCACTTTGCTCAGTCATTCAGAGACTTTAAGGCTGATGAAGCCATGGTCCAAGGGGGCCCAGTTGCTGCCCCTGGTAATGGGAGACACTGGCATGTGATGATGGCTTTACACATGTGCAGAATGAAGAGTTGTGGTGTCAGGGAGGCTTTCACCCAGATTTTCAGGGAAGCCAGGCAAGGAGATCCTGAGTGGGGTGTGTGTGAAGCTGTCAGAATAAAGCCAAAGGTGCTGTGGAGACCCCAGGAAGTTGGAGATGCTAGGAACTTGGAACATCTGCTGAGGAAAGGTGTAGGCTATAAGTGGAGCCAGCCCAAGAGAGAGGCCATGTGGGCTACAAAAAGTAATGCCATGTGTGTGTATGTGGGGGGAAGAGCTGTCCAAGGCCTTTGGAACTCACATTTTACCACCATGTACTTCCATGCTAGATATAGTGCTATAGGATTCAATGCTTTCCCTGCTGGGTTTTGGTCCTATGCTTTTCTAACCCCTTTTTGTTTCCTTTTGGAACAGGAACATTTACCCTGTTCCATTGTACTTGGGGGTTATGAAACTTTTAAAAAAATTTTACTGAAGTTAAAAAAATTTTATTGTTCCATTGTACTTGGGGGTTATGAAACTTTTAAAAAAATTTTACTGAAGTTCATAGCTAGGAGCTTGTTTTGAGTCTCAGAAGAGACTTCTATTTGGAATTTCAAATATGCCAGAACTGTTGAGACTTTGAGGAAAGGATTGCTGTTTTGTGGTGGTATGGAGGATAGTTGTATTATGTTGGTGGAATTATGAACTTGCTGTGTCTTTATTTGGAGATTTAGTTGAAGATGTGTTTGGCACGTAGTTGACAAGGGGTGAGGTGTGGCACATAGAATGGAGTATCAACTGGATTGGCTTTGGGATCTGCCTGGGACACATTCATGGATATCTGGGTGGTCATGGATGCATGACCTTGGGGTCTGCATCTGTCCCCTCCTCCTTTCTGCTCTGGTGCTGTTCCCTGCTCTGTGTTTGAGCCACCATGAACTAAGCAGTTTTTATCTACCACACCCTTCCACCATGATATTTCTGCCTTGGCGCAGCCAAGCATGGAGTGAAACTATGGGCAAACTAAACCTGTCCTCCTTTAAGTTGTGGGTATTGGGTATTAAGCTGACTAATTCACCATGCTGCTATTACATAAGTGCTGTGTTTTCAAGGAGCCACAGATGTCTCCCTCTCCATCCTGCCCCTTATCTGTCTTTTAAGATCATTTTGTAGAGGCTCTTTTCAGAAAGCAGAATGGGAAATTATGAGGTGAGCAATACTAGTGAGAGGTGGTTACAACTGTCCTTTTGCTTTCTGAGGCAAGAGCTCTCTTGAGGAAGTACTGCACAGTGGACACAACAGGGGAGGAGCTGGTAGGGTAACAACATGGCTATGCAGTTCAGGGAAGCACACAATGGAGTTAAGAAAGATGCCACTGTGTGTGTTAAAGGAGAAATTTACAACAAATCTAGTTTAACAGATCTTAATTGGCTTCTTTTCAGATTCTAGAATTGTAGCACTCTGGACTCAAAATGGTTCAGAGTGCCCTGCTTACCATATGTCAGGTGACATATACCCAGAATAAAGGAAGTAACATATAGAAAGGGAAGTGAGATATAGAGAGATAGTTCCCATTGGTTCCAACTCACATCTGTCTTATTTGAATAGAGTTTTTGAATAGTTGGTTGTTTGTAATTGGCTGAGATTCAGCTTCATGTTATAACAGTAGCTTACAGCCTGTTTACACATCAAGGTAAGTTGTGGTTCACTATGCATGCAGAAACCTTTAGGCTAACCTTAAACTATATACAGAAGGAGCATTAGGCCAAAAAATTCATTTTAACATGAGCCAGAAAGTAGTCCTGGGCAAATGCCTACTAGACATTGGCTAGCAGCTGTGAAAAAGAACTGTAGTTATGTTTTAAAGAGAAGATGATGGATATGAAAGGCAGAGAACAGAGGTTAAGCTAAAAATAGTTAAAACTACCTTGGCTTAGCAATAGTCTTCGGTTTGTCATTCCAGAAGGCCTACTTAATTCCAAGTAAACAAGTATAAAAACATATTCCAATACTGTTAGTATTTTAAAAAGTACAAGTGTAATAAAAATCTGACAAGGACTTGACAATAAAATTAATTACTCAGTAAGCCATTTGTTTGACTATCTAAAATTTAAAAAGTCAAATAGTGATGGTTTAAGAAGATAAGGTTTGTTCTTCTCTCAAATAAAAGAAAACTGGAGATGCAGCTCAGATCCACAGAGGGCCTGTGGTACCCTACAATGAATGGGGCATGTTCCTTCTAGGGTTCCCTGCCATCCTCAAGGTGATCCTCCAAGATGGCTGCCAGCACTTCTGCCATTGTGTTCAGGCAAGGGGCAAGAAAAGGAGAAAGGGACCTGTACTCGATGACTCTTTCTCCTTCAAGGACCTTCCTGAGAAGCCCCCATTGGACAACTTTCATCTAAAATTAATTCATTGGCCAAAACCATGATAAATGGTCACTCTTTTTGTAAGGCTTTTTGGAAAATCTAGTTTTCACTGGGAAGATTTCTATACCCAATTAAGTCCAGGTTTAATTAGTAAGAAAAAAGAGAAGAATTCTTAAGAAAAAGAGAAGATATAAGGTCAGCAAATTGTAGTAATGGCCACATCTACAAATTGATGAAAGTCATACTGACATTTGTCTTTTGCTTTTGGGTGTGAAATAACAGTAGTGAATAAGATAATGTCTCCACATTTTTGAGAGGAAAAATTCAACCCATTCTCTTATAAGTAGTAAAGCCACAAGTCATATGAGAGTCAACTAAATAAATTTTCCAATATACAAGGGTTTAGAAAATATACCATCTGTGTTCATCAGATTTCAGTTGCTATGACAAAATGCCTAAGAAATCTTAAAGGAAGAAAGATTAATTTTGGCTCATAGTTTCTAAAGTTTCAATCCATGGGGTTTTTTTTCTCCATTGTTTCTAGCACTGTAGTGAGGCAGGAACATCATGGAGGGAACACAGAGGAGCAAAGCTGCTCACCTCGTGGTGGCCAGGAAGTGGGGTGGGGGAAGAGGTGCTGGGGTTCCAGTATCCCTTTCAAGGGCACATCCCTAATGACCTACTTCCTCCAACTAGTTTCCACCTTCTAATGTTCCCATCACCTACCAATGGCACCACCAGCTGCAGGCCAAATCTGCATCCCACTAGTCTTTGGGGGACATTCCAAATCCATCATTTATGTGCTCTTCTTCTCCAATAATTTTATGCCAAGTGACAGATTTGTCAAAATTAACAACTATCATGAATTAAATGTAATTCATAAAGCACTGAAGGTATGTATGGAGATCAGTTAAACAGTAAGTTGATTGAAAATTATTTTAGGCAGCTATTTTAAATAAATTTCAAGTAAACACAATGTCACATTGGTGCTTCGGTGAATTACAATATATCTGTAGAAATATCATTCAACAAAGTTTATTTTAAAAGAGATAGAAAAAATATAAAGTCTAATATCTATAAAGATTTTAAAATATTATCAAGAAATTGAGGTTGGAAGTCCCAATGATTGAATTGATATGTTATTTTAAACTTTTAAAGAAAAAATAATAATGCCTATAGTATTAAGAAAACAAATTTCTATCCATACAAAAAGTGGAAAGTGTTCCTGAGGACCTGTAAAATCTCATAAACCAGAAGCCCAAAATTGATAAAAATGTTGCAGTGAAGCTACACCAACTCCGCATAAATATAGAAGCATAAATATAATATGTAAAATATTAACCAATTTCATTCTATAGTACAATTCCTCTTTGATAAAGTAGTACTTGTATAAAAATGAAAATGAAATTTATAGTTATGAATCCATTAATAAGAGATCAAAAAAGAAAAATTGTAATCATTAAGTGAAGGCTCAAACCTATTTAATTTATGGCAATGTGTATTTCTATGGAAGTCCAAAACATCAATATTAGAAGATGATTCTCTTAGCATGCTAAAATCAACTTCCTTAAACCAAAGACAGTGCTTAAAGTACATGAGCAATTTATTAAAACTAAAATCAAATACAGTATACTGTTTCTGCCACTATTATTCTACATTGGGATTTTGAGTAAAGACAGTAAAACATGGAACAGTAAAATGGAGCAAAATTGGAAAGGAAGAAAGGATATTATTATTATTTATATAAGATTCAGTACTTAAAAATCACAAAAGAATCAAAAAATGATTTAAAGGGAGGATACAACATAAATAACCATTATTTCTTAATATACAATAATCTGATATACAAAATGAAGGTACATCAATTATAATATATGATATATAAGTACTTATATAGATACATAATAATATATCAGATATAATTTTATATATCCATTGATATACATATCAATATTATATAAATATAAAATAACATATTAGTCATATAAAATTCTAATCATGAACTACAATAGATTTACACTAAGAAAACTACAGTCTCAGCCTGGGAAGCATGAAAGAAGATTTGAATAAATTGAGGGCTTATATTCTGGAGGGGGAGGAGCCTAGAATAACCTTTAAAGAAAAACAGTGCTGTGTGGAGCCAAGCAACCAAGGATTTAAAGTTCTGAAACAGTGAGTCACAATATCCTTACTCCTTTAAATTGATTTCCTCAGGGATTTTGTCACAGCAATGGAAACCTGATGAATACAGACGGCATATTTTCTAAACTCTCATATATTAGACAACTTCCTTTGATGCTTCTCATGATGAATTATGACTTCCCTGTATATAATAGCCTACATTTTTCCTGTCAAAAAACAAAAAAAACCAGAGTTAATATAAATCAAATTCCAATTCAAGTAGGATTTTGGAGAAAAGATAGGAGAGATAAGTGAAGAAAATGACCTCACCAATCATGCTGCAACCATAAGTCTTGCAGGGTGATGAGGACACAGATCAGCAAGCACAGTGACCTAATCTGGAATCCTTGATTCCCCTCCACCACCACCTCCTCCTGAGGCAGGGACAGACCACCCTGATAAATCCTTGTAACCTCTGGGAAAAAGACTGAGGGCTTGATCTTCCCTTTTCTTAAGACTCTTGGACTCCAATACAAATTTCCTACATGCAAAGCAAGTGATCAAGTTTCAAATGTTAACATTTTTCCCTTGAAAACAATTAGCATGTAATAAAATTAACCTCCATCTTCCTAGAGACTTGGTTATATTTACATTTCCCAAAATTACATTTAAAGAACTTGTATTAACTTTGAACCAGAAATAATGTTAACATTACTTTTTAAATTGTTTGGAAGACATCTCTGTAGAACCTTAAATAGCTACAATCAGGTTAAATAATTTTAAAAAACAAAGTCTAACTGTGATCTTGGAATGTAGTTCAGTATAGAACACTTGCTTACCAGGCACAAGGGCCTGGGTTTGATCCCCAGTACTGAAAAAAAATAAAAAACAAATCAAACAAAAATGTCTGTTCCAACAACTGCTATTGTCACCAACTCTTAATAAATGTCATCTGTGAGGGTGTATGGTAGGCTTATAGGGAATCTTCAGATCATGGTTAAAATTATAGAAAATGATGAAATTCATACTTAGTTAAAATTGTAGTCCATATTTATTGATCGACTTACCATTTTATAGATATTATCTGAAATCCTAAAAATTATAAAATAAATTTAAAATCATGTCATATTAATTGCTTGGAATTGGCCCAAAGTTAGCTGATTAAATAATGGGATTATTACCAGCTAGTTGGCTTTCTTCAAATATTGAACTGGAAATGAAGCATGTGTCTCTCTTATCTTGCTCTTTCTCACCTCCATCTCTAGCCATGAGTTTGGAAAAACTCAGCCTTGTAAAAACTCAGAGTTGTTACAAGGAATTCCTTTGCTTGTCCGCCAACTGTGATTTGCTGTTTATCTTGGTTACTTTCCCTGTCACTGAGACAAAATACCCAACACTCACAAGTTAAAAGAGGAAAGGTCTATTTAGCTCACAGTTTGTAGAGGTTTCAGTCCATTGTTGGCTGGCTCCAACAGCAGGTAGCATGGCAGAGGGGTCTGGCGGAGAAATTGCTCACATCATGGTGAACAGGAAGTGGAGAGAGAGTCACTGGTGGAGCCAGGGAGAGAAATACGACTTTCCAGGTCACACCCACAGTGACTCACCTCTTCCAACTATGCCCCACCTCTAAACAGCAAGTCAGCTATAAGCCCCATAATCCAATCACTTCCCAAGATTCTGCCTACAACCCCACAAGCGTTCAGCAGGACATCTGGATAGAAACCATAACCATGGATGGGGAGTGCAAAGTAGATCTGCTCTCAATCAGCTTCTTTCCTAGTGGGTAAGAGAAGAGAAAGGGCACCCTCATGTAGCCCTGGGTTTGTCTATACTCCAGACAGTTGAAGCCTTCTAACACAGGGACCAGAAAGTGAGCTAAGTGGGGGTAGGAGTCACTCTTCTTATTCATCTGTTTCCCCAGCTTATAGAAGCATCTTTGGTACTTAGTAGATTTTAATAGATATCTGTTGAAGGAAGGTTTCCACTGATTTATACTCACTGCAATAATGTCTTACAGATTATTTGCTTTACATTTACTGATGGTCAGTACACAAATTAGTTAATCTGTTGCAGAGGATTGAGAGTTGGTAATGCATACAGAGAAAAACCACTAAGAAAATAAAGCAAATTCTATGCAGAGGGAAAAATGAAATAACAGCCAAGGAGTAGTACATCAAAGTGATAACCATGGTGGAGTTTGAGTGGTGAGATGTCTTTGTATTTTCTAAAATATTTACCAAATATACACTAACTTCATAATGAAATGCAGATTTGTAAAAGCATTTACAGATGTCTATACTTTGGATAAATTTGAGGTTTTGTTTAGATGATGTCATAAAGATGATTTGATCTGATAGTTTTTTAGACAGCCAACAGATCTAAGAGCAAAACACAAACCAAAACAAACCAAAAAACCTCAAACACTCAGTCTTGGAATTTGTCCCTAATAAGACTGAAATCTTTACTTTCTAATGGATGGATCCCTACGATGAAATAGTAAAGAGACCATCTTGCGTGCCATCTTCTCTTAATACTATTGATGATAGAGGTCAGAGGGGACCCTAAAGGAAGAGCAGGGAATAGTGGTGACCATTTGGTAAACATCTATTGCTTCCCCCTCCATACACCTTTGAATCTAGCTTACGTTACTAGTACAGAATTCATCTTTGTTTTATGATGGCTCCTTCTCCTTGTTTTACAACTACTCCTCCTTTTATAGTGCATCCCCAAATTGTCTGAGAACAGGAACACACTTTGCTGGTTCATCCCACCCCTGGAATAAGTTGGGCTCCTGGGCTCAGCTTTCCCACAGTTCCCTGGGCTTCCCATGCACCCTAAGAGGAAGGGGTATGTTCAGCCCTCACTTTTTGGACTTTACATGGAAAAGTGTCCACTAGAGTAACAATCCTGCTCTCTTATCCAATCCTAGCTCTTTGCTCACTTAGCCAACAGAACTTGGCCAGGGCTGTGGCTGTCTCTTCTCAGTGGAGGACACCAGCTAGCTACCCATTCTGGGCTAGCTTCGGCTTGGGTAGGAGAAGGTGAGGATGACCACAGACTCTTTGCCAATGGATGCTGTTGGCAGAGGACCTTAACCATTTTTGGGTGTCTCTCTGCAGGGACTCGTTAGATGATTAAGCTAGGGCCTTGTGAAGGGAGTCATGCAGCTCTGGGGAGAAAGTTCAGTCAGAGTCAAAGCAGAACACCCACCTGGCTGAGTCATCCACATGTCCCCAACAGTTCCCTCAGTCATAAAGCCAGCACTTGATTTCCACCATTCCCATTCCAATGTCTTTCTCTCAGACGGTTCAGAATGTGGATGAAGAAGAGGATAGTGCAGGGATATGATCTCTTAAAATGTGAAATTATTTAAAATTTAATATGTATATCACCTGCTAGACTGCAAGGTTCATGAAAGCAGAAACCCGGTATCTATGTGTTTCACACATAGGTTTCTTTAGAGCTCAGATTTAACAGGTGGGGTGATGGAGGAGGCAGATACTGGCTCAGCCTTCTTGGTACTGCCACCAGCCCTCTCTGCGCCTGGGTGAAGCACACAGTCTTCAGCCAACTGTACTTTTCCACAGTGCTCCTCTTTCTCATCTCAGCCCAGTGAGTGAGGGTGGGTGGGGAGAGGCATTACTCAGATGGGAGCTTATTGATTTCCTCTTTGTTCACCTCACTTCAAGCACTAGAGAAGAAAAAAAATTTTATTGAAAAAGACATTTGGGATGAAAGAGTACAGGAGAGTGTTTATATCCAGACACCCCTCTAAAGCCTCACGGGATCGTGGGGAGGACTTGTGGAAGGTGATTGGATTATACGGCATTAGGACCGACTTGCTATTGGAAGCTGGGGCCTGGTCACAAGAGGTCACTGTGGGTGGAAGCGGAAAGTTACATCTCCCTCCCCAGCTCCTCCCTTCTCTCTCTGCTTCCTGTCCGCCATGCTGTGAGCCACCTTCCTCCACCAGGCCCTCTGCCATGCCTTCCCAGCCAGGAGACAACTGGCTATGGACTGAAACAAGAGCCAAAATAAACCTCTCCATCCTTAAATTGTGGGTGTTGGGTATTTTGTCTCAGTAATGAAGCAAGGAACTAAGACAAAGGGCATCTAATAGTAATGGTAATAGAATTTAGAATCTGCTTTATCTTCCAAGTAGCACAAAGAACCTTGCAAGTACATTGCCTGAGTGACAGTGTCCAGGTGCCGGCCCATCTTCTGGGCTTCTTGGGCTGCACTCCTCCCTTGGGGACACTGCTCATTAAGAACAGAACATTTTCTTCAGGGCCACCACACAGAGGAATGAGGTTGTTATGTACAGAATGTCTGCGACTCTTAAGGCTGGGCCTCTGGCAGTTCCCCATCCACACATAAATCTTCATGTGAGTGGAGGTCCACTGATGCATGCTTTCCTGGGTGACTCTGGAGCCAAGCACATGCTGTCCTTTCCAGTATACCCCATTTCCAGTGGGAAAGAGTCCACAATTTCAGAAGGCCAAATGACAAGCAGCTCATGGTCATACTGTTGGTTGGCCTTTTTCCTCCTGCTGTGTCCTGCTCTGCAGACTGGAGGTCCATTCAGGCAGCTGAGAGCTCAGATTCTCAGAGTCTGAAGGAGTGGCTTTCATCCCCATCCAGGGGTGGTCTTCTGTCTCAACACATGTGGTCCAGCCTGTATCGTCTTTTATCCGGGGGAAGGACATGACAGTGTCTTGGACATCATTCATTGCATCTTCAAATAGCTTCAGTCAAATGATACCCAACCATGACAGGAGGTCAGAAAACCAGCTGGTGCTCTATGCAGTGGAATGCCAGGCAGCTGCTCGAGATTACAGTCTGGAAAATTACTGAACCACCTGGGAAGAGGTTGCGATAAATTAAGTGAAGGTTATAAGACAATATGTATATTATAATCCAGACAGAGATAGATAGATGATAGATAGATAAAGAGAAAGGAGAGAGAGAATGATTGATGGGTGGATCAATATGAGGACTGAGGAGTCCTTCAAAACACTACAGAGCTTTTCAAAGCACTGGATTTTACCCTGAGGAATTGTGTTGCTTTTTTACCCAACACCATCTAAAATGACAAGCAGACAGAGTACTGTACATTTCTAGAAGAAAAACAACCTTACTGTTATTCAGAATAAAAATACATACACACACGCAATTGAGAACATTCACGGAGCCTGTGATGGTCTCTGAGACCCTTCCTTCCCTGTCTCCCTCCCCCTTTGCTTCCTTCCCTTCTCCAGTTTCCCTCCCTGTAGGTATTCCTGCAGCATCTCTGCATCACCCTAGTGTTCAGGGACCCTGACTATCCTCCTGGGGGACAAGCACAGGGTTTCCAGACATTCCAAGCTAGTGTGTTTTCAAAATAAACTCCACCTGCTAATATTTATCCCATCACATATAAAGTGAGGGGTTACACACAGTAAACAACACACTACCGGGAATAAGAAGAGCAGAATACTCCCTCTGGTTGCATTGAATTTGTCGTATAATTACACAGACTATGATGAAAGCCCTGACTTAGGAAGAAGTTACCCCATTGCCACAGAAAGCAAGAGAGTTACCCAGTCATAATCAGTTGCTTGTGACTACATCTTAAAGCATATTTTTTCTCTCTCTTAATCATAACTCTGCACTTTGTCATGTCCTGGGGAAAAACCTGGCCACACCCACACGTGCACTGCTTCTTAGAGAAAGCTCCATGGGTGACTGTGTCAGTCGCAGCTCTGGAGTTTCTGGCTAAAGTTTCAGGAACCAGAAAGAATGAAAGAAAGGGCTCAAGAGTAAAGGCGAGGAGGAGCAAGTGTCTCAGAAGATGCATGCCAGAATGCAAGGGTCAAGAAAACTTGACTCCCTTCTGGAAGCCACTGGAAAGGCCTGGAAAGGCAGCCCTGGAGCTGGGGCACAGGGCCCCCTCCCACTGTCTCCACTCCTGGCCTGTGCTCCTGCTCATGTGCCTCTTCTCCTGGGCCCAGGTGGGGACCTCCGCTGCTCTGGCAGCAGAATGGGAAGTCGTTCAGTGCCCTGCAGCCTTGCTTTTGTGGTTCTGATACAGGACATGAGACCTAATCTAATTTGAAAATAATATAGTAAGATGAAAGGAAATCCCACTTGAGCTTCTCATTTTAAAAAGAGTTCAAAAAGCAGACGAAGGGAGCCTGAGACCTGGATCCTCAAAGGAGACCCTTTGGTCCATGAAGCCAACGAGGCCAGCTGTGTTTCCCATCTGTATCTTGTCGCCCCTGGCCTGGGGCTGGGTGGGGAGAGAGGCACACAGCACACAGCAGAGCAGCCCAACTGCTGTCTCCACCCTCTCCTTCAGCCCGTGGGAATTTCCTGACTTCTGAGGTCTGACGTCCCCGGATCCGAGGGAAACCACCTATCACCCACTGGAACTAGTTTCGAGGAAGGAGCTCTGTTACTGTGTAAAATTTCACCCCAGACTAATAGAACTTGACACTCCGAATGTCTTTTGCATGATGTACTAAGGTAGTGTTTTGGAAAGTATCAATATCTGATCCTTGCTGTGTGGTTTTGAGATATCCAAGTATTCCTGCTTCTCAAATCCCTGCTAAGAAGCTGGAACGCAATGCACTGCTGGGTTTTCTCTGCCTCAGATGAATCCCCACCTTGCCGAAGCAGGACTAGATGCACTTCAAATTGACAATTCATCACAATAAAAAAAATTGCTGAATGATGTCCAGACTGCCTGGCCTCCGTTCAACACCAAGGGTTCTCTACTTTACGGGAAATTAGGCTCCTGGGCCAGCTTTACATCAGATGGAAAAGTGAGCGCTACCATCTTGTGGACAAAATATAAATAACAAGGAGACGCTCAGGTACTGTCCTCTGTATTGGGGTGAACGCCTGCCTCATTCTGGGCTCCCACCTGCCACCAGGACCATCCCATGAGACTTTGACCCTAAATTATTTTTGTCAACAAATCCAATGTAGTTCAATATGCGCTCACTGAGAAGGTTTTGGAGCACAAAGACCGGAGACTCGGATCCTCATGTAACCTTTGTCTTCGACTTCCGCCTCTCCAGATTTTCAGTTTTTAATTGCTAAGTGAAATTGTTGATGCTGGTCTTCTCATATTGGACACATGGGTGTGGGTGCTGACCAGGTTGACCTGTGCTGAATGTGTTAAATGTTCTGACCCCAAGAGAAATTGGTTTCTTAGCTGCCTGTTTTTCAGAGGAATGTAAAAGTAGTTATTTTTCTCCTTGGTAAGAGAAGCACACACATGCACACACACACACCTTGCTGTGGCACTGAGGCCGTGCTGTTCCAGGATATGGAAACGTGGACGCCATCATCGCGGTTGGAAGAAAGAAGCAGAGCGAAGAGAATCGATTACAGGTCCCAGGTGGGAAAGGACCTTCCAAGGTGTTAACCCAGATCATATTTTTAATGTCTGAATCACTTTCACAATGTCTGGTTGCTCATAAGAGACAGGGAAACAGGAGATTTCAAGCACAAATTTTTAAGGATGCATTTCTTTTTGGCTGATGTTATTTTTGCTGTAGCCAGAAAATATAACTGGTCTTGCATAGATTCCTAAAAGGAGAGTAACGTATATTTCTCTACCTCCCATAGAGAGAGCTCAAAGTTTATCTATCCCCTCTTAGTCCATTACTTCACAACATACACAGCAGGCACGATACCTCACAAGAAGCATGTTTAGTTCACCCCAGCATCAGAGATGAAGCACTGGACTTCTGCAAATATGAAAACCCTACAACTGAAAAAAAAAAAAAAAAGAAAAATGACAAGAACAGTAAGAAAGACAGCACTGCACTCGGACGGGCACTTGTTCCCAGCACTGGGCTCAGGAAGGACACGAGAGAGTAGGAATTTTACTGACCACACCGGTGTCTGCTCCAGACCTTGCCAGCCACGAGCACCTGACTCTGGATTTTGAGACTTTGACCTTCTTCCTCAAGGATCTCTAGATTTTTTTCTTTTGTTATAACTTGCTGCCCACAGCGTAAATGTGATCTCAGAACAGAGGCCGTTACTTTAAAAGACACGAAGAAGCTTTAAAAGAAAAGCTAGATATAAACTCTTTTGCTAAAGTACCTTAAATCAATAAGAAAATTAGCCAGATTCAATGAGGAGAAGCAACCTTCCAAGGCCCCTGATTTCCACAAGCTGGACTCAATACTTTTAATTTCCATATTTTTTAATGGGAGATGAATTTTTAGAAGCCAA
This sequence comes from Heterocephalus glaber, assembly GCF_053883595.1. Lineage (NCBI taxonomy): Eukaryota > Metazoa > Chordata > Mammalia > Rodentia > Bathyergidae > Heterocephalus > Heterocephalus glaber. Next base: position 19,782,995 of record NW_028258357.1, read on the forward strand.
TACTAGCCTTTTAATCATAAAAGTATTAATGTTCTTTACCGTTGAAGAAATCTTTGCTGCATTTTTATAGTTTTATGGTAACTTGAAATTATTCTTGCCATGAGAACTTAATAGTGGGACTCAATAAGAAAACAGTCTTAAGGTGCAGGGTATTTATACACAGTCAACTTTTAAAATACTTCTGTATTTGAAAAATGTGTGTAATTGATATAAAAGATAACCTGAGAGTAACAGCAGCATAGAAATCCCAAGAGCAACTCAGGAATAGAGAAATGCTTGTATTTATTCAGTGTCTGGAGCTGCCAGGTAGTGTGCAAGGCCTTCCCATCCACTGCCTCTGGTCTTTACAGCTGCCCGGGCCTCTCCTTTCTGTGCCTGGTGCACCGAAGTGTCACTGTTACTTCGCATGGCTGAAGGCCCTAGACTTGAGGTCAAAGTCGGTACCCTGTTTATGCCATGTACAGAATCACAATACAGACTTTATTTAAAGACTGATGCTTGGCCTGTGTGAGCTTTGATAAAAGGAAATGATATAAAAACAAATCCACCCACAAAGCGTCCAATCAGCTTGCTGCTGTATAAAATGGGATCTTTGCAGAGAGGTCAAAGCTGCTGACACTGACGCTGCCATAGGTGTCAGAGTCCATCTACAAGAAGGAGTGAGATCAGTGAGAGATGACTTGGGGAGAAAGGAGCAGAGACCTGGAGCCTGGAGAAGGCCCACCGGGGAGTGAGCAAGGTGAAGACACCAGCCTCTGACCCCTAACTCGGCCTAGAGGCTGGAAGTCACTTACAGAGAGGCAAGGTCACCAACAGGTAAGCTTTCAGCCCGGATGTGGGTCAGGGGCCCAGTCCTCTGGCCTCTAGCTTGTGGCCCACAGCTGAAAAATGCAGCCCTTCTGCCTTTCTACCTGCATTATTCTTTCCCCAGCAGGTGAGAACATGCAAATCCCAAGAAAAGTACTCCACCCCTGTCCATTTCTGTCTCCGTTTGTCTGACAGCCTTCTGATACCTTGGTGAAAGGATTCTGCATGAAGCCTTGTTGGAAGTAGACAGCAGGGAGGTAGACAGCAGGGCAGTCAGGAGTCAGTATTACTTTCTTATTTAATTACCCGCATTTGACCATGCTAATGTCATAAACAAATTCCTAACGGCCAGTAACACATCCCTCAAGGAATACTCGGGGCCCATTTGTTCAGCTCATTAGGACCAAAAGAACAGCTTCATAAACCCAGATCTGTCAAAGCCAAAAGAAAATGTGTATAATTGGAACAAGGCTGAAAACAGTCCTGGAGAGCAAACTGCACTTACTCAGTTCCTTTGTCCTTCCAACTCGACCGAGCATCACATTTCAGGAGGGAGCCCGGGAAGAGACAGGGCTGAGGGCTCGCTGTGCTTAGTGGTTCCCAGACAGGGCCTCCAAGGCAGTGCAGGCCCTTGTTTACTCAGATTCCACTAGGTCGGATGGTGCTGCTGCCAAGGCGAGTCCACAACTGCCGGCTTCCCTCCTGCTTCAGGGCAGGGCCTCACAGTTGACCCTTATCTTTGAGAAAGTTGGCAGGGAGAGCTGAACAAAATCTCTTCTAATCAGGTGTTCTGATAATCTAAATTCCCTCATGAACTGGCTGACTACCTACCTCATTTCCTCAGACTGCCTGGAGTTCTACTCTTCTCTGACATCTGTTGGATGTCCCTCCCTGGGAGAGAGCCGCTCCTCAAAAAGAGGATGAACTGGAGCCCTCTTGTTTACCAAGAGTGTCTCCCTAATGTGCACATGCATGCACACAGGCCAGCGCCTTGCACGTATGGAAACCAGCTGGAGCCTTCTCCTGGACTGCCAGGCTCCCGTCGGTCACAGAGCTTGTAGTGATTCCTCCCGGTCTGCAGGGATGGGTCCTTTGGATGTTAGTTTATCCACCACCGGGGATGCATGAATGTGATCATTCGGCACTCACCAGTAGAGCATCTCGGCTCATACTCTTACGGATGCAGCGTTCCCAGGCAGCTTTGCCTCCCTGCCTAGAGGTTCTCGTCAGCATCCTCCAACTGACCTCCCGTTTTCCGACCCCATCTAGCATGCCTCATGGTCCAGCAGGAGACGACAGGCCCATATACAGCCCCAGTGTAGTTGGGCCCGAGGAAACACATTCTGTGAAAGTGGCCCCTTCTCCGTGTCCCTGAAGCACTACACTTACCTCATCCCTGTGACCTGCTGTGAAAGCCACAGTCGGCCTGCTGACTGCGACGTTAGGTAGCTGGACCGTGAGGTAGTCCAAGGCCATGAGTTTTCAGCCAGGGCACCCCTAATACAAGAACCAAGAGTCATTTCTTGGTTCTCCCTTTCTGAGTCCTCTCCCCCTGCTCTGGAGAAGGAACATTGCCTGTCTTGTTCATTCTAGTGTCTGCACATTGCATGCGTGCCTAGTCCATACTAGGGGAATAAATGGATTCAGGAAACCAGAAAATGCTGCCATTTACAGATTTGTTTCTCTGAGTCAGCAAAGCTTCAAGGCCAATATTTCTGAGAAATAGGTCATACTTTCAGCTTTTCCAACTTACAAACCTGTGAATTTTAGAAATTTATTTCACCTTTCTGACCCAGGGAAACTTTAACAGTGACACCAATCATAGTCTTTGAATTGGTTAGCTTTCCTGTTGCTGGCAGAAAATGGCTGATGCTCACAATTTAGAGGAGTAAATGGTTGATTCGGCTCCCAGTTTGATTCCGTCTGTGATTGGCTGGCTCCAAAGGAGCCAACTTGGCAGAAGGGCACGGCAGAGTGGAGCTGTTCACAGTATGATGGCCAGGAAGCAGAGCAGGGGAACAGTGCTAGACAGGAAGGGACCAGGGACCAGATATAGTCCCCAAGGTCAGGCCTCCATGACCACCCAGATCCACCCAGGAGTGAGTGTGAGAAACTTGCTCAGTGTCTCTTACCCAGTTGTGCTGACAATCATGACTCATGGTCACCATCTTTCTGTGGAGAATAAAGGTACTGTGTATTTACTAAAGAATACGTTGTGCCCTCAAGAGACCTTATCTTTATTCTTCACAGTAAGGCTCTGGCAATAACAACTGGACTTGATAAGAAGTGACCTGAGTCTCGGAGAAATTAAATAATTCCCCAAAGGTAGCCCAGTTATTTGGTGGCAGGTTTGAATCCAGATCATCTGAGGCACCAAACAAAGGTCTCAGAGTTTATTTGGATTCAACCACTTTACATGCTGCATAAGATTCTGGGCTCCTGTTTTCTTTTCCAGAGTGGATTCTCTTTCCTCTACAGAGTGTGGTCCCCAGGCCACAAGCATTCAGAGAGCTTTTGAAACACACGATCTCCAACTTCCCCTCAGCCCCACTGGGTCAAGTCTGCTGCTTAACAAGATCCCCAGGTGATTTCCATTCAGAAGCGCTGGTCTACACCACAACAGCACACGTACACTGCAGCAAGCTCTGTGCAGTCAGTGCACACGGAAGGGGACCCATCCTGTGGCCATGATGTCCCTGGGCGCAAAGCAGGAAGCGTGCTGGGGCACAGCATGGGGGGCTGGCTGTCATACTGGTAAAAACAGCACTCCAACTTGGTGCAAAATAGGGATCTCCCATAAGCATGGCGGCTTCTAGTAGGGTGGCTGGCTCACCCTGCTTTGCCCAGGACTTTCCTTTAAGCCCCACATCCTGAGGAAATCCTTCACTCTGAGCAAGCTATGACATTCAGTTTCCCTAACATGTATGTCTCCCCAAAGAGGCGAGTGAGAAAATTGCCTTAGACTTAGGTTCGGGAGTTCTAAATTCAAGTTTCATCAGGGTAACAAACTATTTCTGTTACCTGAAGAACACCCTTAAACTTCTCTTTTCCTCATCTGCCCAATAGAGGTAATCCCAGTCTCACATGGCAGCTGTAGGATTCAGTTAGAAGCTACAGCTATGTAAGACCATCAAGAGAGATCTGATCTGCATTCCATGCTGGTAGCCCAGGGTGAAAGTCTGTGAACATGCTTTGTCAGCGGTGACATAAGCAGGCATCCAAGATGTTGGATGTCGTGAGAATACGACTTTCTCAAATACCCTTTCTTTAAATTCTCCCCAGTGTGTAGAGCTCCAGGTGAATCACAGTATCATCAGTCCAGCCCCAGCAGTTTCTCTCACTTTTGGAGACTCTTAAGTCGCTTAAAATGGCTCTGCATCACTAACAAGAGCAGGATGTCTTCTGGGCTTAATGGTTCAAATCTTAGCTCTACTGTTGAATATTCAAGTGGCCTTTGACAAGTTCCTTAACCCCCTGTGATTTAATTGCTTCGTTTGTAAACTAAAAGTAGTGGGAATAGCACTTATCTCATATGCACTTGAGTATATGGAATGAGATAACGTGGTATCAATGCCTGGTCTAAAGAAAGGGCTTAGGTCTAAAGCTCACACCCTTTCTACATTGGTCAGGTGCTGCGATTCCTCAGAACATCTGGACTCATTCTCTTTCTAATAAAGCAGTGCTCTGACAATGTTTAAGGTGGACATGAATCATTTAGAGGTCTTGATAAACTTCGGACACTGTTTCAGTAAGACTGGGGCTGGCAGAGGCTCTGCATTTCTGGAAACTTCTCAGGTGGTGCTGATTCACAAGCCACACTTTGAGTACTGAAGCTGTAAACAGCTGGGGAACAGGTGGAGGGTCCTGGATCTATTTTCAGAAATTCTGGGGCTGGAGGTGGGAGTAGAGAGTAGGGGAGTGGCAGGTGGAGGAGGTTTGGCGGAGCTAAGTAACCAGTCTTACTGAGGGATTACTCCTAACTAGTCAGAGCTTAAGACAATTTTTACCTGTGTCTCTTAAAGTCCATGGCAAGAGTTATTCTTCCAATTCCCCCCAGTGTCAGAATCACCTGGGGTACTCTGAAACTACGCAGCTTGTCTTAGTCACTTTCTCCTCACTTGGGCACAATACCCAAACTCGCAATTTAAAGGACAGGAGGTTTATTTTGGCTGACATCTTCAGTCCATGGTAGGCTGGCTCTAAAGCAGGAAATGAGAGAGCCCAGACAAGGAAATCTACTCCTGTCATGGCAGCTAGGAAGCAAAGATAAGACCTTCCGGGTCATTCCCTTTGTGACCCGCCTCTTCCAAGTCACCTATAAGCACCCATAATCCAATCACCTTCCAAAATCCCTGCCTCTGAGTACCTGAGGCTCTTGGAGGAATCAACCATAACACGGATTCTCCAGATTTTCTCATAGGAGGGAGCCTGGAAATATGTAATCATACAAGTACCTCAGATGCCTCAACAGCAGAGATGTTTGGAAAACCCTGGAAGTACTGTAGAAATTGGAAAGAGCAGGCAGTAAATGAGAGGTAGTGTAACCAAGCTTGGCAGGGTCAGTTGTACAGGATGTGGAGGAGGATGGATGGAGAATCAGCCTTGTAGACAGAGAGGTTTTGGTTGAAAGCCAGCAGGAAGAACAGTGGGGGTGGGGTAGGCTGTGTGGACCATGAAGCTTGGTCCTGCATTTTGTCAGAGTCACTTCCAGGACTACTGAATTTGATCTGAAATGCTATGTAAACATGTTCTATATAGATCATTAAAATGTTACAATAACAGAACTTTGGAGTATTGGTTCTATACCTGGGTGCCGTCAAAGCCACGTGCAATCTGAAGTTTGCATACTATGATAAAAAAAATTGGCCATTCTCCCAAATGCTATACAAAAACACATTAGAATGGCTACAGTGAAAATGCAAAACAGTAAGAACGCTCACACTATGGTATGTATTAGTGTAGTCACTTTGGCCGCTTCTTCAGCCCTCTTACTCTGAGGCTTCCAGCTCCTTAGGCTGAGAAGCTATTGTTTTCTTTCTCTGGTCTTCTGGTTTGCAGACAGCACAGTGAGTGGACTATCCTGTTTCTGATCTTATAAGCCAATCTAATAAATCCCCTATTATAATTACATATATAGTCTATTCATTCTGTTCTTCTAGAAGACCCTGACTACTAGTATAGATTTGGAGAGAGAGAGAGAGAGACCTAAAAGGAAGAGAACATACCATAGTCACTGGTATTTCTAAGCTACATTCACACTGGCTTCATGTCTTGACTCATCCCCGGGAGATGGCTGGCTCCTGGGGATTGCCTTTTCCCCAATCATATGGTGCAAAAATAATGTTTAGTAAATGGATATGACTCTGGTTCTTTGCACTTCTGTAGGAGATAGCCCTTGGCCATATCCATACCCCTCTTGGAGAGACGCTGAAGCATCATGCAACCCTGTGGAGTAGTCTTACTCTTAATTGGGAAGCACAGCCAGGACTCACAGAGTCTGGAAGCCTGCCTAACCACTGCACGTCATGGAGATTTCTCAATCAGGCATGATCGATCCTGTGACAGACACCATGAGTCGGTGAGCACACGTTCCCCCTCCGTCTCTCTGCTGCCTCCCCACCAATGTATACATGGTGATTTGTTCTGGCTTCGGCCACCAGCCTTGCAGAATATGTGTTCTATGATTCCCAAGGCAGGAGGTTTGGTTTTTCCTGATTACCCTGCTGGCACTTGAAGTCCTGGCTTCATCTCCAAGCCAAAGGCCTGGGTGGTCTTTGAGAAACCTGAGAAGGTCATTAACAAAGGATCATCTCCCCAAAGTGACCTTTTATGAAGTCTCAAACTACCCCCCCCAAGCCTTGTCCTCTGCTAATAGAGAAGAGATGGTATCATGTGAGCTTCAGTAAGGAGCTGAGGGAGTTCTGAAATGATGCAGATGCAGACGCTAATTTCAAAACAATCCCAAGCAAGTAACTTATTGTAATAAGTCAGTCAATAATACCTAATAAGGGCTTAGTGTGCAAATAACTATAGTGATAGCAAATGAATTACAGTACTGTGTTGGTTGTTCGTATTTCACTTCTGTCTTGCTTTTAGTAGATTTACTCCTGTACATCAATTTTTAAAGCAGGGCCTGAAAACTGAGAGTCCACAGGCCTGATATGACCCACAGATAGCTTTGGTTTGGCTTGCACAATGTTTTAAAACTCAGAGACTTCACACTAAAATCTATACTTCTTCTGCTTAAAAACAGGAAGATCTGGCAGCATCTTCTTGCATTAGCAGTTTGCTAGGGCCACCATTTCCCATTGCCTTACAACTGAACTGCTTAACTCTGGACCCTCTAGGAACTTCATATTTTCCACCCTGTTATGGAAGTCTCTGTCTTCATAAACACATTGCATAGAAGGGGAATTGTACTGACCCTTAGGCTGTGCTGATGGCACAGTCTTGGGCAGCCACAGTTTCTAGGATGCTGCTTCTCACACTCCCCCTCCAGGCTTCAGTGGGCCGACTTCACCAGGAAAGGCACCTGATTCTAAGGTGACCTCTGCTGAGCTTGCCAAAGGCTTCTGGCCGGGCAAGAAAAAGCGAGGAAGGGGAACACATTCTTTGTTCAGCATTGTGGGATTATGAAACTGAGCAACAGTTTCCAGGTAATGAGGGAGAGGGTTGTAGCAACTGTGAAATGCACTTAGGACCCCAGCAGGCCAAAGCTCTATGTGAGTCAAGCTGAGGTGGAAAGAGCGCATGGGAGGAGGAGTATGGGGCTCCTGTGCCAGCATAGGCAGCAATAAGACAGCAAATCTTCCTGGAAGGCTGAGACCGTAGCCCTGTCCTCTTGATTCCATCCTCAATTCCAGTTCTGCTGAAGCCCAATGGATTGGTCTTCAGTCCTTGGACATCCATGAGGTAGGGGAAACTAGCTGCAGTCATCCTACATCTACCTTTCCTCTTAAGAAAGGCACTGTCAATTTCCTTAAGGGAAAAGCCACGGTAGAAGAGCCATCCGAGAATGACGCCTGTGTCAAAGGAGGGAAGACCCGGCCCCTAAGTGGTCCGGATGTTTCCCATTTCTCTTGAAATAGGCCCTCCAAGCCTCATTCGGCCCATTTGCCCAGCAAAGGCAAAGTAGAGAAATACAAGAACCATGAAATGCAATTCATAAGCATTTATCAAGTATTGTCCATGAGACAATTCATCATGATAGGAACTGAGAAGGGAATGAAGATGTCTACCCCTCGAGGAGCTTGCAATCTAATGTAAATACAGAAATGCCCATGAATTACTGCAGCGTTAACAGAAGGCAACAAACACTCTAGTAAACACTTGCAGATCCGCAGAGTCCTTAAGAGAAAAGAGGAAGAGATGATTCTCTTACCGGGGCAGGGGGTAGCTTGGTAACCCAGCTTTGGAGCAAATGAGAAGGGACGATGATAGATCAGGAAGGAGTGGGAGGAGATAGTGACAGTGGGAGAGCGTTGATGGACATGAAGGGAGGAGACGGACAAAGGACACCAGGGAATCAGCAGCACTGAGGACAGGGAGGATAATCCCCTCCAGAGGGACCTGGGGGCTTCACTCGATGACACTGAGTCCCCCCTCCCCCCTAGTAGCACTGTCGCTGGGAATCTTCAAGGCTCCGAGAGGGAGAGGTCACCATGGATTTGAGATTCTTCCCAAGAAGCTTGGCTTTCAAGAGTGTTTTGCTTGTTGTTGTTTTGTTTTGTTTTAACCCAGTATCTGGAAGAGGGTAAGAGACAGCAGGAGCCACCCAGGTAAAGGAGGCCAGGGTGGGAGCAGCCAGCCTCCGGATGAGCAGTTCATAGTGGAGAGCGGTGGAAAAGCATGTGGGTGAGGCGGTCTGGAGTGTCCGCACAAGGCCTTGGATTTCAGGCCAAAGGGTTTGGATTTGGTCCTGGAGGCAGAAGAAGCCAGAGAAGACTGGGGAAAAGGGTAGACTTGATGAAAGAGCTCCTCATTCAGTAAAGACAAGCACTAGCACACTTCATTCTTTTCTTTAGAAAACAGTCATAGTATGCAGCTTTAAATGCACCCCCAACTCAGCGATCAGCATATACCAGGCCTGCAGGGCCCAGGGGGAGTTCAGGAGTTCGCACTCAAAGCTCAAGGCGTGTTTTCCTTGGCCTTAAGAATGTCCATGGGCCATGCAGGTCCTCACACGGGGACAGCCTGATGCGATTAAACATTTGCACCAGTTATTCTGACTCTCGTGGTGCCCCTGCCCCGCTGTCCAGCTCCCCCACCCCACTTCAGATACCTGGAGAACCCTAGCTGTCAGGGCTCTGTGGGACTTGATCTCTGCTTCTCGAGCCCCGAGTCTGTGTCAACGCCTCCTTGTGTCCGGCACGCTGGCCCTCAGCCAGAGCTTGCTAAGGACCTGTTTGTGATCCACATGGCTGTAAGTGGAAACTTTTTTGTTTTGCAGTACTAGAGATTGAACTCAGGGCCATTGCACAGAATAACTTTTTAAAATTTTGTTTGAGACAGGTTTTGCTAAGTCACCAGGTTGCATAGGCTGGGCCCAAACTCAAGGCCTCCTGGCTTCCAGAGTGCCGGGATGATGGATGTGCGAGCCCATGTTCATCTTTAAATGGAAACTTGGGATTGGTTTTCTCTTTTTCTCCCATCCTTCTTGCTATCTCCCCAGGATTTCTTCTTTTCTCTTTCCTTTTTCTGTTCAGATTTTTGGCTCAGCCTCCTCTTCTCTCCTCTTTATTCCCCTTCCCTTCGTTCTTTTTACTTCCTATCTTCTTGGAACTTTCTTTTTCTCTACAGGAACTGGGAAAGACAAGGGTGTGTGGGCGGCCTTGGCTCCCCTCCAAGGAAAGTGTGAGGCTTTGGGCAAAATAGACTCTCATTTCTTCCAAACATAGGCCTAATCTGAACAGTCTCCAGGCTCCAATCCAGCTTCAGTGGTTTCTGCTGGACTCCGCGGGGAGAGACCCCAGGGATGCTGTGTCATTAGCCTCAACTTGGAGAAAATCAGCTTTCTGTGCATCTACTTGTCTTGTAGGTTGGGGGACCCAAGCTCCCCTTCTTCAGCTTCCTAGAACCCAAGAGAGACTCTTCGGAGCGGAATGCCTGGCTTAAGAGAAGCAGGACTTCATTAAAGGCTTGATTTATCCCCAAATGATCTATTGTTATGCATCAAACATGTTTTCCCTACAAACCAGTTGGCAGAGAGCATGCAGATAAATTACTACAAGATGTAACCAGGCAAGCTGTTCAAAAGGAGAATGATTCTCTGTGTGTGGAGCTCAGGAGAGCACATCTATAAACATGTGTTGGGAAATCCATTTATTATAAGTTGGCTGAAAGAAACAAGCTGCTGCCCTCAACTACCAGCTTGCTGCGATATCTGATAGTTCTTCTGAGGTCACTGTCCATTTTCTCATGGGGAGGATGGAGCAATCAGGGTGTAGCTACTCTGCAGTATCTTCAGAGGGGAGGGAGTGCCAGCTTATCTATAGACAATGGCGAATTCTCCCTGGCAAAAGTGATGTCAGCCAGACTTTGTTCCCTGGAGAGATGGGATAGAGCAATTCTACCTGAGTATAAAAATATTTAATTGATGTTAGGATCAATTTCAAAAGAATAATGTAGTATTATAACACTACAGCACAGTGCTACGATTTGGAAGAGAGAGCCTAGGTAAGGGATCAGAGAATACAGAGTATAAATCCCTGCCTGACCATGGGCCACTTGCTAGCTCTGAATTCAAAAATTCAAAATTTTTGAATTTTTCTGAGATTTCTTCCCCTCTGCTTAAAGGAAGTAGGTACATGCCACTTGCTCTGACAAAGTTCTGAATTACATAACCCATGGGCTTCACTATGGCCAATAGCCACATCAGGCTAATTACATCAAACTTAAATAAACTAAATCAAGTCTTCAGTTTCTCCATCATACAGGCACATTTCAAGTACTTGGTAATCTCGTGGAGCTGCGGCTACTGTATCGGGCTGCACAGACAGACAATTTCTATTCCTGTGGAACAGCCTACTGGACAGTAGTATCCCAGATACAGACAAGACCCTTTATGTATCACTGTTTTTGCTTGCTTCAGAGTTTTCAAACCCTTTCTGACATTATACTTGATCAAAGAGCTCTCTGTCCAGCAAAGCTGGGATGCTCTCTCATAGCCTCTTGGACAAGACCCTCTCTCTATTTGATGTTCTGATCTGGCTTGAGTCTGAAAACATAGTGATTAATGGAAAGCTGGAAAGAGTACTGAATAGAAGATTTCTGGGCCTTTAGTTAATAACACATCAAATGAACAAATGTGGAAGACCCTGTCTCCAGCCACGAAGGCATCTCAGAAGAAATGACAGACTAGGAACAAATTGGAATCAGCAAAGAACAAGAAAAGGCCCTGCCAGAAGATCCATCAAATACTCTTGTTGAAGCTTGGTGAGTGGCATCTAAACGGGCTTGTGCTAACATGCTTGTAGACCTTTGAATATTGGATTTAACTGCCTCAGAAAAAATCTCCGTACAGATGAAAACTACCCTGAGATATGTAGCTGGAGCTTAAGGGCTTTGCTGAAGGTCAAAGCAGAGTGGCCTCAGCATTGCTTTCGTCTGCTTGAGGACCAGCTTGACTTTCTGGGGTACTTCCAAGACATCCATGCTGCAGCTAATCAGATTGTAGCCTGCTGAGAAGGCCTTCTTGATCTGCAGAGCATATTTCCTGGAAGAATAAAAAAAAGCAAGCACAAGGTAAATTTGCTTTTCACAGGCAGAAGGAAAGAAAAGCAAAAGCAATAACTATTTGTTGAGTGCTTGTTGTATACTCTGTTCTAGTCATATTGTACTGGTCATATGAGTTCATTTTCACTATAACCTTATAAAACAAGTACTATAAATGTCCCCATTTTATAGATGAAGTAAGCAATGAATGATTAAGAGCTCACTCAGGGTCACAAGCTAGTGAAGCATGGAGCCAGGACCTGGCCCTGGGTGGTCCCCCAAGAATTCACATTCTGAGTCACAGTGCTCTGGAGCCCGTCAGGGTAAGTGCTCTCTCTCTCTCTCTCTCTCTCTCTCTCTCTCTCTCTCTCTCTCTGGCTTCCTTCTTTAAGTTTCCAAAAATAATGAATTTTTAAAATGGTATTTGGAGATTTTTCTTCTGCAGTTTTTCTGGTCATTGTAGGAAAGAGCCTTAAGTATTACAGAAAGCAGCATTAAAAATAATGATAGACACACTGCTTCCTAGATAAGGCATCTTCTAGATTCTACACAAACAAGCATTTCATGGCTAAATGAAAATAATAAATCCAAGGAGGCAGTGAGATGGTTTCCCTCTGGAATTTGTGTGCTAGAGTTTGGATCTGGAAAATCCTTACAGGTTTGTGTGGTAAGGCGTAGCCCCCAGCACCAGTCCATTGCAGTACATCTCTGTTGGGGGGTGTGGGACCTTTCAAAGGCGGAGCCTAACAGAGGCTATAGGTCACAGGGGGCATGGTCTTGAAGGAGATGGTGGAGCCCCAGTCCCTTCCTCTTTTTCATGTGAATAGTGTCACCATATACCCCTTCCTCCTCACGACCTCCAAAGCAATGAGGGCAACTGACCATGGACTCAAACCTGCAGAACTGTGAGCCCAAGTAAAAACTTTCTTAGTTTTAAATCGCTCATCTCGGATATGGTGTTATAGTGATAGAAAGCTGAGTAACTCAGTTTCCAGTGAAAATGGGCTTTAGGATTGAGAAAGGTGGGCCACAAACTGCTTGCTTATAAATTAATTTTTATTGGAACACAGACACACCAACGATTTTAGATTGTCCACTCTGGTTTTTGCACTACCAGAGTTGAGTAGTGATAAACTTTATGGCACACAACACTGAAAATATGAGATGTGATTTACAGGAAGGTGTTTAAATTTTTTAAATTTTTACTACATTAAGGACACATTGCTGTTAATCTCTCTGAAAATATTCCTCCTAATTTTCAACACACTTGCCCGGTGATTCTTGCCTCTTTCTGAAGCAGTTCTATAGGTCCTTTGGTGAATGCCTTCAGTCACACTGTTGTGGCTGCCTCGATGTCTTGAACTGATTCAAGCCACTCACCTTTCGTGGTCATTTTGAATTTGGGGAAAAGTCAGAAGTCTCACAGTGCCAGACTCAGTGAATGAAATGAATGAGGACCCAGCGCAATGCTTTCAGGAGCCTGTCAGACATTCTTTTGTTTTCTCGCTGTCATCTAAGTCAAAGATCAGCAAATCTTTTCTACAAATGGCCGGATGGTATATATGAGGTGGGATCAAAATATACAGTACATGTTTAAATCTAAACAACTTATTACAGTGAAAGATACATTGCTGTTAGCCCCCTTTGAAATATTCCCAACACACTTATGCCACCACTCTTGCTGCTCCCTGAAGAAGCTGTGGACATCCCGTTTAGTGTCTTCCACGGTGTGACAAAGACTGTGCCAACACAGGCTCCTAAAAGCCACGTGAGTCCACACCACTACCTGACCTAACACAATGCAAATCCACCCCTCCAACAAGCCCGGAAGTCACAGCCAGCCCTGACTGATCACTTTGTGCAACACACACACCATGCTCGGCTCCACGTAAACTTTTGTTTTTTCATTTAATTTTCACAACTCAAGGAAACAGGACATTCTCCTTATTCCATAAATCAGGAAACTGGAGCCTGGGGAGGTTGATTACTTAATTCCAGGATATTTCACAGAAAATGGTAGAAGGTTTTAAAGTCAAGGAGCCTGAAACCAGCCACAAATCTTCCAGTAACTCTGCTCTGCTATGCTGTGTGGCTCATTTATAGCCTCTTCATCCTCATGGCTTTCAAGGTACTCCATGGGTAGCTGTTTTCTACTTTCCTAATTAGAACCAAGGCCCAGACATAGTTTCTCATAAAGCTGCATACCTCGTAGCCCCCTTCCTAGCAAGTGGCCACTGTATGATACAGCATACCCTGAAAACAGGGGCACGCATGGCATGTTCTACTGCTTTTATATTTCCAGCACTCACTAGGAGTTTTCTCAGTGACTTTTATATAATTGACAAACATTATTTAAACTTGGAGATGTTATAAGAACTCTAACGCAAGTCCTTGCTAGTCATAGTCCAGGCTGAGGTCCAGCAGCTGACGTCACCTGACGACTTGTTAGGAGTGTGCTGTCTTCAGGCTCAGGTCCCGTCCCGCTCTGGGATGGTGGAATCAGAGTCCATCCTCAACAAGGCGACCAGGTGATTCCTACGCACTTTAAAGCACTGCAATCCTTACAAAATTATTACCACTGAGCCCTCCTGTACCGGAACAATCCGGGTGCAGTGGTTAGCTGGGACTGAAGCAGACTTGCAGAAGCTGACATGCCAGTGTATTGTAGAGATAGGGGACTCCAGGGTGCAGAAGGAAATGGGCTGTGATCGTGAGGAGGAATGAATGGCCGCGCTCCTGTCTGTCAGGAGCCTCTCCCTTTCCCCTTGGCCCCTGCTCACCGGAGTCACCTCACTACTACTCCCCATCAGGGCTTCAGCTTAAACCTCAGAGTCCCTTTCCTCCAGGATGTGGGAGCCAGGTGCCCCCTTCAGCACCTGCCACTCCTCCCATCCCATCAGGAGCCATCGTCATTTCCTGTGCTCTCCCTGTGTCCCATGGCGACAACACCATGGGAACCCTGCTCGCCCTGGTAATTAGCACTCACTGCTCGCTCACCTGTGTCTGGCTGGGGTGTGTATTGGCAGAATCCACACTTGCTCTGACTGACTCTGCTACCACCTCCCTTCCCAAGGTGGAGAGCTGAGGTCACCGAAGCATGCTCAGTGAGGCGTGTTGAGTGGAAGAAGAGAGGAGCTGCTCCTCTCTCTGCTCTGCCCACCTGTACCTTCCCTGGTGGGAGTGAAACCACCCTAGATTCCCTTCCCCCACCCCACAATGTACCTCCTGGAACTCAGCCTTGACATCCTGCAGCCACAGGCAGAACGGCTGAACCTCTTGGACTTTCTGTGCCTGAATGGCAACGGCTTCCACAGCAAAGGCTTGCTCCTGACTTGTTTGACCGAATCCACTTAAAAAGAAAGTAATGAACGGAGAGGCAAGAGTCTCTGAGTGCACCATTTCCAGACTTGTGCACTTTCCACTTAGAGACTCGAGCTCACTGCATTCATCCTACAGCCAGAGCACAGGTAGGGCATGGAACTGTTGCCAAGGACTTGAAATCTTTGGCTGTGTCACGCATTTGCTGGAAATGGAAATAAATGTTACTCCTACTCTTGTACTAGGATGTACTATTGCTCTTTATCGCTGTCATAACAAGTGAAATGAGCTCGTTTCCAATTTTATCAAACCCACTTTCCATCTTCTAAGAAACAAAATGGCAGCACTGATACATGTTGTGGGGAGTTCTGAAGTTATTACTGGTGACTGATATCTGGGCAGTGCACTGTGGGCATAGATAATCTTTCATCCTCCCTTCTGCTGCATGCCTGAGCATGACAGGAGTATTCCCTGGTGAAAGTGTATGAAGCCCCACTAATTGGCGATTCTCCAGGTCAGTGCCGGATGGAGCAGCACCACCAAGAAGGGTCTGTGGAGGCTCAGCCACCTTGGGGTGGGAAGGGTGGTAATATCCACTCCTGGATGGAAGCAGAGCCTCAGATAGACAGGCAGGGTCTAGAATTTGGGAGTGGATGCAATGTGAGAAGAGGTGGCCCATGCCCAGAAGCCTCAGCAGGAGCTAAGCTATCTGGGCCAATGGAATGAACACGGCCCTGTGGAACACGAATGGGTGACCATCCTAGGTGTGATGCAGAGAATGTAGGAGAGGCCCAGAACTCCCCATGCCTGGAAGGAGTGGCTCACCCTTACTCACATTCACTGGTGGCATTCACTGTTTGTGGTGGCAAAACAGAGGTGGTTTCTGTCTTGATTGGTTTGTTTGATGAATTCAAATACTAATGTGATTCATGATTTAAAACTGTGCCTGGTGTGGTGAGAAGAGCAGAGGTACTAGGTGCAAGGCCAGTGTACAAGAGAGGAATCTAATCTCATGGGGGGCAACAGGGAAGTCTCTCTTGAAGAAGAACTTGGAGAAAGAAGAGAGCATTTCTGGCAAAGGGACAGCTTACAAAAGCCCCTGGGGTGGAAGAAAGAGCATGTATTTGAGAAAATGAGAGAAAGCTAGTAAGTACTGAGCCCAGTGTGGCTTCTCGGAAGAGGTGAGACTCTGCACAGGGCATACGTGGAGGGGTTTTGGCCCTGGGAAATAAAACAGCATGAACCACTGGGACTTGAGTCAGGCTTAGACCAGGACTCAGACCAAGGAAGTATGAACCTGCACTTCTCCAATTTGCCCATTCCAAGGATGCAGTTAGTCCACAAGAGTGGCTGACAAGTTTTGCTGGAGGAGAATATCTCGGTTAGGGCTTGTAAGGTTGGGTTTCAGCCATTGCTCTACTTCCTTTTCAATTAGGAATTACCAGGGTTCTGCTGACCTTGAAGGATTCCTTAGAGCACTGCTACTCAAACTGGGGTCTTAGCCTGCAGAACCAGCATCTCCTAGGCACGGGTTGCACCCTGTGTCAGTGATTCTTACATAGTCGAAATTTGGGCAGCGATGGTTTGGAGAGGTGGTTTCACACCTTTGCTGCATGTTAGTCCTTTGGAGGAGTCTTACAAGTACCGATGCCTCTGCTCCACCCCCACAAGTTCAGATTTAATGGCTCAGTGCAGAGTCTGGATACGGAAAGTTTTGCAAACTCTTCGGGTGCTTCCAATGTTCAGCCAAGTTGGAGAACCGAAGACATAGAGGCTGATTCCCAAATGCCAGGCACAGGTCAGTTGTCAGTCGTCAGTCTCTAGCCTGGCATCTGACCTAACAGACCAGGATTTCTAAGGGTAAATTTCAAGGATGGGAGGCAGAAAGAAAAATTCTCCTAGTACTTAAAAAATGGGGGCACCAGGTGATTTTTTAAAAAATCTATCCAGGTTTGGGAAGCCCTGGTTCAGATGGGAGCATCCCAAACTTTAATCTGATTTAATCTGAGGGGAGGTCTGGGATTCTGATTTCTAGCAAACTCCAAAGCACTGCTGCCAAGTGAAGGGTCACACTGTACTTCCTGGTCAACAAAATGGACAGCCTCTCTCTAAATCCACCAATGGCCTTACCTGAAATATGTTAACATACAAGGCCCTTATTTGCATGTCCTTCTCCTTTAACCAAAGACCACTTTCTGCAGAGCAGGGATTGGGTCTTGTCATCTCTTCATTACACACAGGGCTCAGCATGTATGATGACCACCATAAATGGGTTTTGAATGGACTAAATCCTGTGATGTCCTTGGGGTCCAAGCTGCAGAGCCAGCTGAAGGTAAGACATTCTACAGTGTGGGCCTTCTACTGCTGCCAGTCACCAGTTCCAAGTGGATGAGGCCCAATGCTAAGCTGTTGTTACCCGAGGCTGCTCTGTAGGGGGTACATGGGGTCAGTGAGGTCCTCTGGAATATTACTAATTCCACACAGTGATCACAGCTATGATATTTACAGACCCATGAACACAGGAGGTGACCTGAGGTTGCTCAAACAGCTATGGACTCCAAAGGCTTACTCTGCTCCATATGGAGCATGTGTATTACCCGAGGATGCCAAACCATATCATTCATTGGCTGTTACTACCCAGAGAAATGTGTCAGGCAGTGTGCTCAAGTGACACAAGAAAGCCTATCTGACAGCAGTGGTCAAAGGAGAAACCCCAGTGGGAACAGAGGAACTCCAGGGGACATTGTTCAGGCCTTTGGAAGGGGAGAAAAATGCCTCTGCCCTCTCGACTGAAGGGCCCGGGCTGGGTGGAGGCTGACAAGGACTTATTACTTTAGAAACTCTGTTCAGGGGTTTAGTTTCATCCTCAGGATTCTCTTCGCGTGGTGATGGATGTTTTTCTCCTGAATGTTTTTTGATACGGTGACTATTTGTGTAGTCTGGGAGCTACATATAGGAGGCTGCTGGGAGAGAGGAAGGGATAGAGAGAGGAGAAAAGAGGGAGAGACAGAGAGCAAAAGAGGCAGTGAAGCAAGGAGGAAGACACAAAAACACAACTAAATGGATGGAAAAGAGCAGAGGTGGGAAAGCCAATGGAAGTTACACAATGGTAGAGGTTAGGGCCTCAGACCAGGGGCCACCCTTCTCCCTGGAGGCATAGTTTTTATACTGAAGGGTGATCCTAGTGTCTTGTGAGGGCACTTGCTTAATACTCACCTTAACCCTTACACGGGGCATCGGACAGACAAGCAGTCTTTGGCCTTTCCCTTCTGCTCCAGTGATGTGCTGCCTGCTCTCCCCAGGAAATCTCACCTGCAATCTTTTTTCTGCTACCCTCATCCTCTACTTTCTCCCAAAGGTAGGTTACCTGACTAGGAGATTAGCATGTTATGGCCATTGTGAGTCAACTTCTCGAGGCTCTACCACACTTTCATCTCTTTAGCCGACTTCACCCCCGGCTCTCCTCTCTGCTCACGGCCTGCAGTGGGGTCCCCTCCTCTGCTTCCCTTTCTCCCCAGTCCATCGGAGTGACCCATCCCACCTGGGAGGATTTCCAAATAGCCCGGTGTTTCTCTAAATGTGTTCCCTGGACCATCTCTTCAGAATCGTGGAGGTGGGCATGGCAAAGTAGAGAAGGAAAGGGGGATTTTTCTACATGCAGACTCCTGGGCCCAGTGGCTGACCCATAAGCCAGACTGGAAATGAGAGGCAGGAGCAACTCTGGGAGGCTGTGTTTGTAATCCTTGATCCAGATGAGATGAGAAGCCCAGGAAAATTCAAGAACTTTAGCAAGACCAGCTCTCAGGCTTCTCACATTCTTTCTCCTTCGAGACCCTCCTCAAAAGATGTGAGAGTTCCCTTCCCCTACCTAAGAGCTGAGGCCATGTCCCTTATGCAAGTCAGGACACTCTCCAGTTCTAGGCTTCCTCCTCAGCAGGCAGAAGAAAGCATTCAAGTCATAAACAGAAACAGGGGAGGACAGGTCAGGTATGCACAAGAAGCTAGAGGCTAGAGGAAGCTAGAGGCTGCACACCACAATTAAGTGGGCAGCAGCTCCACCTTGCCACCTGGTTTGGTAGCAATGCCACCTGAAGATGCCAGTCCTTCTGAAGTTTTAAAGGAAACTAGAGATCAGGGTTTTTATGTTGGAGCGATCACTTTATTTATGGCTAATTTCTTTTTAACAGGGCAAACAAAATACATATTTTGGACACATTCAGGTTGCTGAGTTGATATTTATAACCCCCAGATGAGAACTCTGTAGGGTTGCTTTCAGTTGGAGAGTTCTAGAACATGGCAGGCTTGATCTTCCCTGGTGGACCAAGTTTTTCTATTGCTGGCTGGAGCTTGGTGGCTGATGCCTCTTGTGTTTGTCAGCCCTCCTGACACTAGGACAGAATACCTGACACCTGTAATTTAAAGGAGAAAAAGGTTTTGGCTCATATATTTTTGGTTTGTGGGTTTCAGAGGGTTCAGTCCATGTTAACCTGGCTCCAAGGCAAAAATGACATGGCAGAAGGTGTGATGGAGGAGAACTGCTCAACCCATAGCAGCCGGGAAGGGGAGGGAGAGAGAGAGAGAGAGAGAGAGAGAGAGAGAGAGACAGAGAAAGGGAGACAGAGGGAGAGAGGAGCCAGGGATAAGAACAGACCCCCAGTAACCATATCCAAACAGCACATTCAGCCAGGAACTGGTCAGCGGCTGAGGTCTCTGCCTCACACTGCCTGAGGCCCAGCCTGGGGACCTGCACTTCCTGCCAACTCCAGGTAATGCTGATGCTAGGGAGCCACTGAGACCCATGGTAGACTCAACCCTGAGCTCCTACCATGTTCCCTTTCTCCTTAGAACCGGCCCTCAGTCCTCAGGGTCTCTCGTTTCCAAGTTACTTCCTGTGACGATCACGTTGAGTCTTCTTGGGGTTGTTCACAGGATCAAGAGTCCGTGCCAACAATAACTGCCATGCTGAGAGTTGCTGGGTGGGAGGCATTCATCACAGCCCTCTACTTCGTTCACTCTAATCTGCCGTGGTAGGAGAACAAGAAGGCGTTACCCCGAAATTCTGAGGGAAGAAACTGAACCCCAGAGAGGTTCCAAGGTCACCCAGTTTGGGGAAATGAAAGTCATGATCCAAACCCAAACAGTCTGCCTCCAGAACCTGGCTATCATTAAGTTATAGACCAAGCCGGGATACTTATGCAAGCACCAGGAGACGCTATGAATAAAGATGCCGGGAGGAGATGCAAACCAGGGCTGTCCAGGGAAAGCCAGGACACGGGGTTACCCAAGTGGAGTTTGAACGGAGTCATGAAGATTCAGTAGAAGATGACAGGGCTAGACCCGGGGACAGGGAAGGAAACGCTGAGAGTGTGCAGAAGAGGTGGCTCAGTGACAGACTCTGTCAGACGTTCTGACCCATTCCAGCACTGCCGTACTCCAGATAGAACAAAACAAGGAACGTCTTTGCTTTGTTCCGTACACTCTGCCATCATTCTGTGCCCACTCACACACTGCTGAAGAAGGATGGGGTCCCTGGGCCTAGAAATACAGACAGGCAGCTGAGGCAAGATTGGCCTTGCTTTTCAAGAATTCTGAAATTAGGAATTTTGCACAAAATCCTGCCCATCACAATGGTTTCCTACAGTAAGCACAACAGCTGCTGGGTACTTAGCCCTCCTTGATTTATGTAAAAAGGAAGGGCAATTTCATCATACTGTTTCCCAGTCCCACGCTCAGGGAAACTAGAAACAGGCTCAATACTGCCCTCTGGTGTGCCAAACGGGCAGCCGTCGGGCTCGGAGAGTGAGATGGATCAAAGCCGCAGAAAGAAAACCAGAGGTGGCGCCAGGACAGAGGTCCCCTGCAGAAGATCCCTGAACTAGGAACCAACCAAGGGCTTGGTGTCCCACCACGCACCCCCCGGAGGGCCCCACAGGGAGATAAGCTGGCTGCCCTGAGGCCGAGTCAGAAAAGGTTTGCACCGCAAAGCCTCTGGGGAGCTCTGTAGGTACAGGAACTCCGTTTCCCACGCCCACTTGGCGATGGAACACAGCTTCTCCCCACCTCGGTAAACCCCACTCCATGCCCTGTCCTCTGGGAACAGACTCGGACCATGGCAGTGCAGGAAACGCAAATAAAGCTCTCGACGTAAGCTCCCCATAGGGTGGAAGTCTTGACCTGTGGGCTTTGATCACCCCGCTTTGCTTTGGAGAGATCAAACAGCACAGTAAAGCCACAGAAGCAACAGAGGTGCAGAGACAAAAGAATAGGGTGATGTCCTAACACTCAGGAGGCTGCGGCAGGAAGGTCACACATTCAAGGACAGCCTGAGCCACAAAACACGAAAGAAAGACGAGAAGAGGAAAAATGACCTAGGCAATGACTAAAGCCGAATATCTGATCCACAGTGCTAAGGACTAGAAGATCCTGCAAGAGCCCGAGGCTAAGTCCTCCAACTCCACCTCACCTCGTGCTCCATCTCAGTCTCGAAATTTTTGCCATGGAGGAGGATGTGAGGCAGGCACAAGGCAGGCTCGGTTCCAAGGATGACCGCAGAGGAGGAAGATGTCACTGATATGTCAAGTCCAGCCGTGACCACATGTAGCTCCCACTGCACAGCCGGGATCGCTTCTATTGCTGTGAGTCCTTTGTTGCTATTATGTTACCCCTATTTTGTATCTCATTGTTCTTCAAGGTGTTGCTGACCATTCAAATAGAAGGGTAAAGGATCCCTCCCCTTCAGGTGAAATTTCTCCATTCCTTAGTGACTGGTAGAAACCAGTACCAATGACACTTTATTTCTCTATTTGTAAAACAGTGCCATCGATAACTATCTTTTCAGCAGAGTTCATTGATTCATCAAGTTCTTTCTTCAGTCACTCAACTGATACTTAACCTGTGGCATCCCTGTTATGTGTCAGACTCCCCTAAAGACAGGGAATAAAGTGGGGAATAACACAGGCATGACCCTGGCTTTCCTGGCACTTGCTAGGTCCTGGGATTTTAGAGCACATTCTCACGATATGATGTTATGTGAGTCTATTTTGCGATGTGCAGGACTAGGTAAATGTAGAGTAGTAGTGTAACTTAATAACCTCCCAACACTGTTGCTACGTTGTGCTTACCTGGCACTGTACCTAGCTCCGTGAGAACCTTCAGAAATATCTGCTGAGTGAGTTAATGAGTGAAAGAATGATTGAGATGAATTATTACTGAATTCGCTACATAAATAGCACTCATGATGAAACAGCAGGTCAATGAAAACACGAGAATGCGCATGTGATTACAGAGGTACACACACTTAAGAAGGTGAAGCGGGCTGTCACTGTCCTCCTGGAAGCCATGTGTTCAGTGTTCCCATTTCAGAGATAAAAAAATGGGGTTCAGGAACACTGAGTAACCTGCCCCGAGCTTCGAGATTGTAGACCCGGTGGACTGAGGACACACCCTTTCCTTCTCCTGTAGGAGGACGTTTTATTCTTCCCCCAGGTCCCACTTTTTGTCCTTGGAGAACACATTCTTCTTTTCCAGACTCAATCGAGTACGAACGGAGGGCGTGTTCCACCTGATGTGTCACAGCTGGGGATGAGGACCTGGGATGAACGCCCAGAAGGCTGTGGTTCCCAACTCAACCTAACCGGAACCCGGGGCATCTCCTGATTTCTGCTGATATTTTCCAAACTGAGTGAAACCACCAACAGATTTCTTAGCACCAAACCGAGTTCAACTGTTCACTTGAGGAATCTCCTCTATTCTATCCACCCCTCGTGTCCTCTTGCCTGTGTTCCACACCCCTAGGTTGGAGAACTTGTCCGTGCTTCGGTTAGTGAGCTATTTTACGGTAGGAATGTGCTTATTGTTTAGCTGAAATCTCTTTGAAGTGGCTTTTCCTCATGGGTTTTAATTTTCTTCACTGAGGGTGATCTGGAAATCTGATCTGCTACCTGCCTGAGAAATGTTTTCACACTATCCTTGCTGTGTTTGCCACACCACATACTTCTATACTCAATTCTTTCTCATCCACCTCATTTCAACTTTACTTACTTTAATCTCCAACTAAGCAATAGTATTTGTGAAATCATAGGTTGATATGTTTTGGTTTTCTCATAAGTGTCATTTGCATTATTGTTAATTTATTACTAAATAGGTGTTCATGCATCACTTACTGATGGGCAATGCATTCTGAGAAACGCCATCTTTAGATGCTGTCATTGTGTGGCCTTCATGGTGCGAACTTACACACACCTAAGTGGGGTAACCCACCTCACACCCCAGCCTGTGTGACACAGCCTGTCTCTCCCAACTACAAATCTGAACACATTTTACTGCACTAAATACTACAGGCAACTGTAATACAATGGTAAATATGTACGGATCTAAATGTACTAAGCATAGCAGGTACACTAAAAACGGAGCGAGGAAGTGTAAGAGCTGGTGCACCTGGGTGATAAGGATCTAACCGTGAATGGAGCTTGCGGAAAGGAAGTCGCTTCAGGGTCAGTAACTGGGAAGACCCCAATGTGACAGTCCCCATGCCATACACTTAGGCTGCGCTCAATTTACTAAATGTTACTTTGCTTTCCTAAATAGTAAAGTAACCTTACCTTACTATCACTTTTTTGCTTTCTGTACTTAATTTTTTTAAGTATGATGTAATAATGCTTGACTGAAACACACATTGTGCAGCTGTATAACACTATTTTCTTTCTTTATAACTTTATTCTATAAACTTTTCTCTACGTCTAAAATTTTTTCCCAAGATCCTGAGCTCAATCCCCAGCGTCTTCATTTCAAAGTATTATTTTTGCTGTTGAAAACAAAGACACAAACCCACACGTTATCCGAGGCCCACACAGAGTTGAGATCATCACTGAGTGTCATTGTTCACCTCCACAGCTGGCGCACCGAGTAGTCTTCGGGGACAGGAACACGCAGAGGGCTGTCCTCGCCCATAGCAAGAAGGCTTTCTTCTGGAATTCCTCCTGGAGGATCTGCTGCAGGCTGGTTCGTGGTTAGCTTGCTTTCCTTTAGAAGCAGAAGGAATGTACTCCAAAATGATAATAAAACAGACGTGTAGTAAGTACATGAACCTATAGCATCGTCATTTATTACCATGATCATGATAATTATGTTATACATAATTGTATGTCCTATGCTTTTACAAACATGACAGAGAAGTTGCTTTGTTTACACCAACGTCACCATACACACACATGTAGGATGTTGTGCTGTGAAGGATATTTTACAGCTCCATTAAAATCTTATGGGAGCCCCACCCTATATGTGGTTCATCATTGCCCAAAATATCATTATATTGCCTGTGACTGTATATTATTGGTATAATGTGTTATTATATATTATTCCTATTAATATATTATTAATTAAGTTATTGATGTTTCTTTCCATCAGGGATGGTGTATCTGACACAATTGGGAAACACTATAAATACCCCTTCTCTATTTACTTTTTTAAAACAACAGCCACTCTACTAGAGGAAAAGAAAACCTCCAGTACTTCAGTCAGGTAAGACTGTATAACATTCATTTACTGCCGTAGCTATCTGCCTTCAATTTGTCTGGATGCCTATTGAGGGTTGGAAGCAAGTCTCAGATACCCTTCTTTCATCATATACTCTGATTTTAGTAATCTGTGTTTTCATTAGCTTTCTTGGCAGTCAAACTATGTATCCTACAGATTTTGCCCACACCAGCCTAGTATCATCCTTTCCATCTTGTTTATTCTTTTAGAACCAGGTACAAGAGCTTGTGTCAATCCTTGCTACATTTCACTGAGGCCTACTGATGTAGCTTGTAAGGGTGTTTATTGATTTTGATTCTGATGCTGTTCACTCTCTCCTACCCTCTTTCTACCAGTAAATTTGATAAACATGTGTTCTGCATCTTTATATAAATCACTGACAGTTATGTGCCCCTGGAAACTTACATCCAGATTGATAGTGGCCATCAAACATCTTGTGTTGGGCACTAGCTACTATCATTGAATCCTTCTTAATTCATATTAATCCTCTGGAGACTTTTGTCATTTAATATGACCTCTATTATATTCCCATATTACTTTTGACATACTATAGTACTGTATCAAATGAACACTTTTAATTTTTTAAGATTACTAAAGTTTTCTTTAAAGATCACTGGGTCTACAAGTTATAATAAGTTTATTGAGCACTTATTTATCCACTCCTTGTACAAACACTTAATAGACTGAGAAGTTTTGCTATAATCAGTTCTTAATGGTAGATATTATTATTCTCATCCAATAGGAAGGGGTTTCTGAAAAGTCTCAGCAGCCATCAATGCAACCTGGCTTGTAAGCATGGAAGAAAAGATCCAAATTCAGGCCTGCTTGACACCAAAGCCCAGGCCATTTCTATGCTAAATGGTGGGCTCTGGTGGAGACAGACAGGTGAGCACATGTGCTCTTGTTTGCTGGATAGTGTCTTCATTTTCCCCTCAAATATGTAACAGCTTTCCTGGAAAAACAGCAAGTCATTTGCTGAGGGCTTGGATGTGCAAAGATGGGAAATAATGGGCAAACAGTCTACACAGAAGAGAGCCTCAGAGAGAAGGAAGAAGCAGCTTTCTCTGACACTGGGAGGAGCTCTGAGCAAAAAGCATCATCAAGATGCATCCGTGTGAGCTCTGGGCACTGGGAAAATACCTGCAAAGACCAGTGGACCAAACCGGAAGTCAGAATGTAAAGTGCACTCATCTCTGAAGACACAGCTCCATAGGCATAGGAATCAATGTTGGCTAAATTTGTACCACTGACCCTGAAACTGCTGCCCTGCAGTCACTGTCTCACTTTTCCTGGGTGAACCACATGGTGATGACCTCTCTCTAACCCTTGGACTTTTCCAACAAATATCCACTGTCCATAAGCAGGGCAGCTACTCTGCCTTAAAGCTGCAGTCCTAGAAATGGGGCTTCTGTCTTCATCTCATCCTGTAGAGGCGACAGAGGGCCAGTCAAGATGGGGACCATTCCCAAGGGCTAGAGGAGATGGGTGGGTCCCAGGGGAAAGACTACCGGCTTCAGGCCCCTTTAGGAGAGCGTTTAGATGGCTGATTTTTCCATAGGTGTAGCTTTTTCAGCCATGGCCTTATCTTCCAGCTCTTAGAGGGTGGGTAGCAGGCAAACTTTTCCAGCAGAAAGCTCTGTTCCCAGGTGCCAAAAGTGTACTTGGCCACGGAGCTGCTGCAAAAGCCCCCAGGGGATCCTCTGTGTTTTTGCACGGTTGTGGGTTGCTAGGTCTGGGATAACCTGGGGCAGGCTGCCTTGCTCACCAAATCCTTAAATGAAGTGCTTCAGCAAGGGAACGTGGGGTAAGCTCCGCTGGCTTTTGGTCAGGGTTGGCAAAGCCCAGACCAGAGCTGCTATGGCAAGGACCTCATTTAAGGTATGTCCAGATGAAAGCATGGAACAACTCAGTCAGATGTAGAGGGCCGGACTGTGTGGGAAGGAGCCGATCATTCACCAGCGCTTGTTTAAAATAATCCGAAATACTTTTTAATAATTTTATTTAAGAAAAAAATTTCCCACCTGCTTCTACAGAGCAGCGGAGCTCTCCGTGTAGTCAGGGGGCATTCACCACAGTGGACAGTGTCCTGTACCCGGGTTCTGTTCCCACGTCCAGGAATAGGTTCCCAGGAGAGGTCACGCGACACTTTCCAGCGTGCACAGCATGGGTGACGTCTCTGCCACCTCAGAGCCCAGAGTGCCCGACATTGTAGGTGATCTTGACCGTGATCCTCTTGATTGCTAGAGCAAACAGGAGGCCCCCCCACCGCCCCAGGGAGAGAGAAAGACTCTCTCAGCAGCCATTTGGATGAGGCCCTGCTGCCCAGGGAGGGAGCCGAGCCCAGCTTCGGTGGGCGTCTCTCAGGTCACCACCGTGTCTTCAGGTGGCTCCCTGGCACTTTCTATGGGCCTGTGGGGTTTGTCCTCAAAGATTCTATCGCTGGCCCTCACTAAACATCCAGGGATGTCTCTCTCCACAGCTGCACCCTGTGCCCAGGGAAAGTGGGGGAAATTATGTTATTGTCCCAAGTGGCTGCTGTGATTCCCTTCCCTTCCTTTTGCCTAACAAATTCTCTGAAGAGCAACTCAAATATTTGCTAGGTACATTGATTTCTCCATAATACTCTCAAGTGGAAGCTCCCCTCCCATTTCCAGAAATACCTCAGGGCCTAAAGATGGGGCTTGCATGCTCAAGGGTTATAATTACTAATTCTAAACTTTTGCAATTTCCCCTTTCAAAACTCCAATTTTGTTGAGGCTCTGTGATCTTCTGTGCCTCCATATTGCTGACATTTTCTGGCCTCTTGACGACTGTCCTCACTGATGGAGGACTTTGACACCTGCTTCACTGTTTTCTTCTCCACCCCTGATTCTGTCAACGTTCTTGGTAACTGCAGCACCTGTATAGATACTTGACTCCTTCAGAACCTGCCTTCAGTCCTTTCAATTCTCTACTCTTTTTCACTTATTTATTTATTTATTTATTTATTTATTTATTTTGGGTACCAGGGGTCGAACTCAGGTCCTTGCTCTTGAGAGGGAGTGGCGGAGCCACTGAGCTACATCCCCCACCCCAATTCTCTACTCTTGATAATCCCAATTTTGACAAACCGCAGCCACCCACAGCTCACAGTCCCACATCCCTGGTAAAATTCTGCCTGCTGTCTGCTCTGAGCTTTGTCTTCTCCAATGACAGACACTTTTCTTCCTTCAGCTTGATCACTAGTACCCAGGCCCCAACAATGCCTCTCAGCTCTTCCAACTCACGGAGCTTACCCTTAATCCATGGGACAGAGCTGAGCAGTCTCTCTGTCTCTCTCTGTCCTCTGTCCCTGTCCCTGTCCTTCTCCCTCTCCCTCTCTCCCTCTCTCTCTCTCTCTCTCTCCTCTGTCTCTTAAATGTACACAGTTTGGAAAGAAAGTGTGTCAGGGTGGGCTGAGAAGAATCAAAAGAATCTACATTTCAGTCCAAAAGTGTGTGGCTTCCATATCTGGACCTAGCATAGATGGTACTAGAACACTAGTACATCCTGGTTCATGAGGTACGTGGTGCCTATCTGCTAAGTCACTCAGTACTTGGAGTATCTTTTAGCTGGTATGTGCTTGTACCTGATAACAGGGCTCTATGATAAGATTATTGGATTATTGTGACTCTCCCATCCTAAAAGAGGTTCTATTTAAAGAAGAAAACAAAAGTAAAGAACAAAGGCTTTCCCCCCAGGCTTCTCTAGTCTCTGATTCCAACACACACACACACACACACACACACACACACACACAAAACTTACACTTTCTGACTTTCCTTTATAAAGGAGTAAAATTAAAATTTGTTACAGCACTAAATCAGAACTTTCAGGGGTACAAGCACAAGTCTTTTTTTGGGGGTTTTTTTTTTTTGGTACCAGGCATCGAACTCAGGACCTTGTGCATTTGAGGCAGGCAGCGGAACCATTGAGCTAAATCCCTGGTCTTACAAGTCTTGTTTATGAGACATGAGGCAAAGTGACTATCAGAGGGACCAAGTTCATGTGAGAAATGAAGTTTTCAGGCTTGCTTTGTAAAGAGAATCTTCCCAATAGGCAGTGAGGTATAGCTCCAAAGAAGCTCCAAGGTAGAGTCAAGACTCACATCTGCTCTCACTAGCTAGCAATGTCTCTGAAGTTCTCTGTCCATTAGTTTCCTCTTCTGGCGACCGAAAGGCAGGTATGGGGATTCCTGGACTATTATATTTACTTAAAAGAGTCCTAAAAGTCTTTTATTTAGCCATACAAACCAGCCTGTGGTTTGTACCATGGTACTTAACCTCAATTTCCTTATCAGAAAGTGGGGATGGTAATAGTACCTGAGCTGTGGCCTTCTTAAGTGACAGGAAGGCCCCCAAGCACAGCTATAGGGACATTATTGAGCAATAAGTGTTACCATTGCTTTCATCATTGCCATCACCATCATGAATGTGGTCCAAAGGCAAAGCACTGGTACACATTTGAAACAAATTAATTATTACCTAATACTTGTGGTTTGGTGATTAAAACATTTCAAAACAAGACGCTCTTTTGTGGGAAGGATTTAAAACAAGGGTTGAAAAATCTGGGAACCAGATTTCCAAAGCCTATAGAGTTTACAGCTATTGTGCACCTACTGTGTGCACTGTGACATCCGGTGGTATACAGGGTATCTCTTTTAACCAATTTTCACTTGACTCAGAGCCCTTATCACCAAGGGATATTTTGTTGAATGTTAGTTATAAACAAACTGCTGCTCTGTGCCTCAGACTTAAGAGTTTAGGGATGTGTTTCAAACAGGGATACAGCATGTTCCCAACTCATCGCATAAACATTCTATTCAGTTCATCTCATGACTCTTAAATCTATTTCTCTCAGTTTTGAATATGATTTGGGGTAAGAAGTAGCAAAATTTTTCTGCTGAACAACACTTGGAACACTACCTGTCACATACTAAGTGCTCAGATTATTTATCAGTCTTGTGTTGCTCTTCTCTTCTTGTTTAACAATAATATTGAAAGTAGGCATGGAGTGTAAGGTATGTTATTCAAGGTTACTGTTTTCCAGACACAGTGGAAGGGGCTTTGTGTAAATTTTTCTCATTTATTTCTCAACTCTATTCTCTTATCTGAGTAAACCCGGGAAAAACAGTCATCCATGCTGGTTATAAATGATAGTGGATTGGGTGGTTGTAATTTTTAGGTTTGTCCTGACATGACGATTATACATCAGTACCCTTTGCCACATGACTTTGACTTACCACCCACTGGAGTTCCTGTAAAATAGGCTCAGCCACATGATTGGCTTTGGATGAGAGCACCTTGGCAGAAATGCCCACATGCCAACTCCAGAACAAGGCTTCTAGAAGTTAGTTAGGTTCTACCTACTGCCTTGCACAGGTGTATTTCCTTCCAAAGAGCTTCCCTTGCATATTCGCTGCCTCTTCTGCCTGGGTCCCAAAAGAACTACCCATGGAGCAGACTTAAATACAATGAGCAGAGAGGAAGAAATTCCAGAGGGATTTAAGGCTTGAAGGAGAGTTGCTTGGTGTACCCCAGCAGAGCTGACCAATGCCCAGATCATGGACAACACCATGATGACTGGGATGCTCAGCATCCTTGGGGCATTGCAGGTTGATTTGACAACAATAAATACACGTAGTTACCTCAGATTTGGGAACATTAATCTCCTTGGCCTTTAGTGCTATCTGGCATCAGTACATCATTTACCTCTACCCTTAAATCTTTATTATCTTCCCTTCCATCCTCACTTTTGAATGATGTCTTTTGTTTACTGGTTTACTGAGAAAATGGAAACTGTTAGAAAAGAGTATCTACATGTTCCCTCAATCACAATCCTATGAGTAAGCATCCTGGTCCACACATGCTGCCATTTCTTCGTTAACGAGCTGTCCTTGGTCCCACCAAAAGTGACTGCTCCCTTGGACCTTGAGATCACATCCCTTCCTATTGCAGCAGCTTTTTCCTCTCCATATCCTGCGTCATCAGATTCAACCCCGAGAATATCCATCATTTTAATAATATGCAAAGGAAGGATGGACCGAAGGAAGGAAGTTTTCTCTAACAACTACTACCTTAATTCCTTGATCCACGCCCTAAGAAAGTTCCTTGAAATGATGTCTATATTCTCTGGCACTGGCTATTCTCTTCTCTAGTGACTCCAGTGCAGAGTTTTGATCCTGTCACTCCACCAAACGGCACTAGTGAAGGTTCCATTACTTTCCACACTGCTCAGTTCAGTGTTCAAGGCCCAATCCCCAATTCACTTGACATATCAGCTGCTTATTCCTCTCATCTCACTCCTGTCTTTCTGAAAATATCACTTGTTTTCCAGGACACAACATTCACTTAATATTCCTCCTGTCTCACAACTGCCCCTTCTCAGGGTCCTGAAAACCTGGAGTACTCTGATGTTCAGATCTTGCTCTCCTCTCTTGGCTGTCTCTTCCTTTATGATCATAAACAAGATTATGTTTTTATATAACATTGAAATATGAATGACTCTCAACTTATTTTTCAACCTAGGTTTCTCCCAGAACTCCAGACTTGTATATGCAACTTCACATTTGAAATCTTCAGATTGGAACTCTAAGCATATCTCAAATTTCACAAAAGGAACAACAACTTTCAATCCCACACACACTCACAAAAGTGTTTTTCCCATTGGAGTCATGTTTACTTCATCTCTCTATTTCAGCAATCCAAAAACCTGTGGAGTCATCTGTGACTCTAGCTTGTATGTGAAGGTTAATCTTGAATTAACTTGCTGGCCTGAGAATATAGTAAAGCAAACTTCTGCATGTCTGGGTAGGTCATGGGGCCATGACTTGGGGACTCTATTTGACCCATGGCCCCTCCTCTCTGTTTTTCTCTTGTTCTCTACTTCTTGGCTGCTGCTAGATTAACAGCTCTCCTCTGCCATGCCATGCTACCATGATGCTTCTGGTTCAGAGTGAGCCAACTATGGATTAAAACCTCTGAAACTACAGCCAAAATAAACCATTCCCTCCTTAAGGTTGTTTATGCCAGATGTTTTGTCCCAGAAATGGAAATGTGACCAATAAAGAAAATGAGTACCAGAGAAGTGAGGGCCATTGCTATGACTACCCCTGACCATGTGGATCAGGAAACTTTGGCAATGGTTTGCTGTAGGAAGTTTGGAGATGCAGGCAAAAGAAGCCTTAGAATGCTAAGCAGAGCATGTTGGGAAATGCTGGTGGGAGCTCAGAATAACTGAATGCTAGGAATAAGTATAGTAAACACTGTGCTCATGAGGTTTCAGACGGGAATGAGGATTCTACTAGTAACTGGACTACTGGCCATTCATGTTATAGTCCAGTGAAAAACTTGTTTGCATTTTGTTCATGCCCTAACACTTGGTGTGAAGCTGAATTTAAAGATGGTGGAGGAAGTTTCAAGGCAGCCTAATGTTTAGGATATGGCCTGGATACTGCTGGCTGCTTTTAGCCAGGTTTATACTGAATCAAGAACAATAAGCAGAGCAGAAAGATTTGAAAATTTGTGCTTTGGCCAGAAAATTAGCACTGGTAAAGGTGATGCCAGGGAAGGTGTGGTTGTTGAAGAGATCAATTCTGTTAAAAAAAGAAGCCAAATACTTTGCACCTGGGACAACAGAAAAGATGCCCTGAAGGCATATCAGGAATTAGCCAGATCACACCCATCTCAGATGCAAGGTGTCACAGTGTAAACTCTGTTGACAAACTTTGCTTTGAGATAGAGCCCCAAGTTGTTCTGCTCACTCAGGGCCCTCTACAGTAGTGTTCCCCTGTGTTCAGCCATGGAGACACTCAGAGGCCCCTGTAGCCATGGGGAAGGGGGGCAAGTTACTGTTCAAGCTGGTGGCTGACCTTGATGTCATCCACGTGATGTTTGTTTTTCAGGGATGCAGAATGCAAGAGTTGGTGGGTAATGAAGTCTTCCAAGCAGATTTAAAAGGTAGCATGAGAGTTCTGGGAGAATCTGAGAAAGCAGTATGTGAATCTGTGATAATAAAACCAAAGCTGTCCTGGAAGCTTCATTGCCCAGGAAGTTGGCAGTGCTGGGAATATGGAACATCTGTCAAGGAAAGCTGCAGACAGTGGTCAGAAGTAGACTAAGAGAGGCCATCTGGGCTGCAAATAGCAAAGCATGAGGACAGGACTGCCTAAGAGTCCTTTTGAGTTCACGTTACACCACCATGTGGACAACATGCTGGACATGGAGCTGTGAGGTGTAATGCTTGCCCTGCTGAGTTTTTGTCTTCTTTGGTCCGGTTCCTTTCTAATCCCCTATTCTTCATTTTTGGAATGAGATTGTTTACACTTTGCCATTATATCTTGAAGGCATGTAACTTGATTTTCTTTCTAATTCACAAGGACTCACAGCCAAAAGTTTGCCTTGAATCTCAGAAGAAACTTTGGACTTGACTTTTAAGCAATGTTGGAAGTGTTGAGACTTTGGGGGAAGGAATCAATGGGTTTTTGATTGTATGCAGGACAGTAACATCGTGTTATGTGAAATTATGACCATACTGTTGTCTCTAATTGGAGATTAAGTGCATTTTAAGGAGATGTTTTTGGGTGACAAGGGGTGGTTAATTTTGATTGCTAATTCCATTGGCCTAACACATGCCTAGGAGATTAGTGAAACACATTTCTGGGTGTGTCTGGGTGGGATATGAGGGTGTATGACCTTGGGGACTATATCTGGTCCTTGTCTCCTTTCTCTGGCTTTGCTTCTTGTTACCTACCTCATGGCTGTCATGAAGTGAGCAGCTTTCCTCCGCCCTGCCTTTCTGCCATGTTTCTGCTTCACAGCCAGCTGACCATGGACTGAAACCTTGAAACTGTGAGCCAAAATGAACCTTTTCTCCTCTAAGTTGATTTTCTCAGGTATTTTATCACAGCAATAAAAATCTGACTATTGCTTCACATCCATCGTGCAATATCATCATTGGATGCATCTTCAAAATATACCCACAATCTCACACTTTATAACTTTGATCTACCCTAGTATTGGGGTCGAACAGTTACCATCATGGTCTAAGCCACTGCTGCCTATGGCTGGGACTACTGCACCAGTCTCTGGATGGTCTCCTGTTTCCTTCCTTATCCCTCAGACTGTTCTCAACTTAGCAGCCTAGGTCATATCATGTCAGTGCTCTGCTGAGAATCTTCCAATGGCTGCACGTCTCCCTCAAAGGAAGCATAAAATATGAATGATGATGAGCTACAAGCCCTGAGTGACTCCAACTTCATCTCCTACTCTTCTCTTATCCACTCTGCTCTGCCACACCTGCCCGCTTGCTCTTCCTCGGGACCCTCGCCCTCATCTTCTCTTTGCCTAAGTACATGACTTACTCCATTATATCCTGGTGATTTGTTCCATTACCTTTCTGACCACTATTAACCCACCAGCACCTCCTCTTTCACTTCCTCGTTTCATTTTTCTCCTTAGAATTTATTACCTTCTAACACTACTTAAGTAAGGCTTTTGTTTCTATGAATTACTGTTTGTCACTTCTGGACAATCTCTAGGATCAAAGATTTTTGTTTAATTTGTTCCTGGTTCAACCCCCAGATCACAATATTAAGTGAAATAAAAATCAGACACATAAGCTTAAATGTAACATGGTTTCTCCTATATGAGAATTCCCCAAATATTTCTAACCGAGCAAAACAAAAGACAGATAATAGGAAGTAGGGAGATCTTTTTCAAATTGGAGGAGGAACAAGAGATGGAAGGAGAGAAAAGAGGGGCAGAAAAGGGGATAAAAAAAGAATTGAAGGCTGTGTTCCAGTTCCTGTCCACGGGCACGGTGAGGTCCCGGGAGCGGCTTGGAGCCCCGCCTTCATCTGGTGCTCTGCTTAGCCGCGCGGGCGCCTGCAAGGCTCAATTCCATCCCCCACTCCCTGCCTTACGGCTCTTTTGCTACCTGGTCCCACACTACAGAGGCACAGGGGATTATACTTCACATAGTTAAATGCGATAGATTAATAACTACCACAAATTGTCATTTTCTAAGCTGCGCTTGATGCTATGGTATTGCTGATTGTAACATTTGGCCTAACATGTTGTGATTGATATAATCAGTTTTCCTTCCTGGTATAAGGAAAATAAAATAGACTCAAAGTTATTAGAGCCTCAAAACATAAACACAAGCCATATCTGGAAGACACCTCTGAAAAGCAATCATTCCACAAGGGTTTTAAGCACAAGCAACAAAGATACTTGCATTAAGCAATTTTGAAATATCAACCCAGGAATTAAACCAAGGACAGTACCCAAAACAAAAATGAGAAGACATTTAAGCAAGGCACAAATGCAGGTTTCCACACCACAAAAAGGAAATTCTGGGGGAAATGAGGTGGAAAAGTCTGATAATCAACCACCTGGACACCCTGAACTGATAGCACAGGAAGTAACAAAGCAGATACATGAGGCTCTAGAAAAATTCAGAGCAGAAATAATCTCCCAGATAAATACAGAGATGGTGAGTAGAGTGAAAGACATGATTAGAGGCTCTAGAGCAGAAACAGACAAGAAAATAGATGAGATCAGAAACATGCGGGAAGCCATGAATGCCCAGCATAAGAAAGAAATGGAATCCATGAAACAGATTCAAACAGATATTCAGGAGATTAAAAACTCCATTGAAAGCATGCAGAGCAGACTAAGAGAATCTGAAGACAGAATATCAGATATAGAAGACAGGATCGCGGTTAAGGACCATGAAAACAGAGATTTCTTAAAGATAGTAAGGGACCATGAGAAATCAAACCAACAGCTGCTAGATGATGCAAAGAAGAATAACATAAGACTGATAGGAGTCCATGAAAAAACAGGAGAAAGTACAATTGACCTAAAAAAACTGTTCACAGAAGTAATAGTAGAAAACTTCCCAGACAGAGGTGGAGAATTGGACACACAGAATGCCACCCAGCCACGATAAAAAAAAATCTACACCTAGGCATATAATAGTCAAGATCCCAGAAACCCAACAGAAGAACAAAATTCTACAGGCAGTTAGAGAAAAGAAACAAATCACCTACAAAGGAAAGCCCATCAGAATCACGGCAGACTTCTCAACACAAACCCTCAAATCAAGGAGAGCCTAGAATGAAGTATTTCAAGCCCTAAAAGAAAATAACTTCCAACTAGACTGTTGTATCCGGCAAAATTATCTTTCAAAATCGATGGGGAAATTAGATACTTTCACAACAAAGAACACCTGAGAAGTTTCATGAACACCAAACCAGCATTCCAAACAATTTTATGCAATATCCTAGCAAAAGACAATGAAGGTTACAACTCCATGAGGGCCAACAGAGAGAAGACACCATGCAAGGTAAGGTACTAAAGGGAAAGGGGGAAAAATAAGAAAAGAGCCAACAACCAAAAAGAATTGAAGAAAAAAGCGGAAATAGAACTTCTGCAAAAGAGGAAGGAAACCAAGAGTTGGAAGGAGCTGGGAGAGATAGAAGGGGTAAGGGATGA
The DNA here is from genome assembly GCF_053883595.1 of Heterocephalus glaber. NCBI lineage: Eukaryota > Metazoa > Chordata > Mammalia > Rodentia > Bathyergidae > Heterocephalus > Heterocephalus glaber. The sequence continues at coordinate 19,818,883 of NW_028258357.1, forward strand.
AAAGAGAATCGAGATGTGTTCTGCATAAGTACCAACTCCCCACAATCAAGTAATCAGTATGTAGTGCCAACAAGGACTAATAAAATAAACAAATAAATAAATAAAGTGCAACTGATACATAATAAGTGTTCAGGTACTATGTATTCAGTAAATGATTATATAATTTAATCTTATCAAAACCCGGTGAATTATATTCTTTTCTATTCATTTAACAGAAGAAGAAAATAGAGCTTAAAGTGGTAAATAGCTTGGTCAAGGTCACACTGATGGTCACTGCTGTTTCTTTGGCCTGACCTACTTATTATAGGAAACTACTACACTGCATTTCCTATGATAGCATTCTTGTTACGTGTCCGTAACACACAGTATATTATATGTATTACCAATAGGTAATACTATATCTCCTAAAAGTCAGTAGCCTTCAGTTGACTTCTCTAATCTTTAATTCCTTCCAATCCAGTTTCGAAAGCTTGAAATTATCAGCTTCTCCACTACAGTTTCAGTCAACCATTCAACAGGGAGGCCTACTTCTCTGAATTCTCAGCCCAGATTGAAGCCAGTGAGATAAAGAGCACATCTTTAGCTCAGCCCAGTCAGATACTGAAAGGAAATTCTACACATGAGAACATTTGATGTGGACTTCCAGTGATGTAGTGAGAATATACTTTACACAACTTTCTTACTGTGTACTCTTCCTGATGACTCCAGGTGGGAACTTTGACCATGAAGTCAGCAGGTCCTAGGCAAACTGATGCTGCCAGGTTAGCTGTGTGACCAAAGCCAAGCTTCTTCATAGCTCTTTAACTCAGTTTCCTAATCAATAAAGTAGTTCTTACTGCAGAGGGTGACAGTAAGAAGTGAATAAAATTATGTTCATGAAGCATTAATGAATGTGGCAAGAACACTCAGAGCACAGACTAACAAGGTGATGGCTGCAAAACTGTGGAGAGAAAGGGTTTAAAGAGTACACAGGAGCTGAATGACTTGCAGCTGTTCCATAGGCACAAGCTGCACAAGATTCCAGAAGATCCACCCAATAAGTGAATCCACTGTTGATACCTTAGCCCAAGTTAGAATTATGAACAAACTTCTCACAATAACTACAAACAGCTGGAAATCCTCAAATCATTATGCAATCAGAAGACATTAATACATTTATACAATTTTCCATTTTTTACCAGGTCCTGAGACTAAAAAAAAAAATAAATGAGGGAAAAACAAAGACTAGGTCCCCCAAATATTAGTATATTTGTGGAAATAAACAGGTCTATGGAACAGAAAACCAAGAGTACCACACTGAGTAGTAGCAAAGACAAGCAATGGCAATTCGCCTCAGAGGGGCAGAGGACTTTCCCAGGGAGTAGTCAGGAAGAGCTTTTGAAGGGGCATAATACTTTGCTCTGGCTTCGCATGTGAATCAGATCCTAACAGGAGGCAGAAAAGCAGAAAGATCACTTAAAGGTGAGCCTGAAAAGGAAAGATGGACCCCAGAGCTGGAGGAGTTTGAATGGCAGTTGGAGAACTTTGGCCTGGATCCTACAGAAATGGGAGAGATACTTAAAACAAAACCAATGCCATGGAGTCGGGGAAACCCAGACCATCAGAGCTAGAAAGCAGCTTGTACAGCTCTGCCTCCACCTGGGGCTGAGGAGGAAAACCAGGTCCAGGAGAAGCAGTGACTCGGCCGAGAGAACAGTCAGAGCGCGACGAAGCCCAGGTCTCAGCTTCGGTCTCTGACGGCTGGCCTGCTCCCCTCTAACACAAGGGACATCATCCATGACTAATTTCATGAGCTGTAAACCAAAAGAAAAGTCTTATGTCTGTTATCCTTTCTCCTTACATGTGAATAAAGTATAAGCGTGCAATCCACGCTTACTCTTGCCAGATTTTATTAAAATAAGCATCAGATGATCCCAGAGAAGTAAGCCTAATAATCTAAGGAGCAGGAAATGAGCACAAGTGACAAACACAGCATCCAGGCTTGTTCTTAGGGTAGCCTGGAATCGAGGGTCTCCACCTTGATCGACGTTCGCTCTGCTTTCCCTTGATGCCCCTTCACCCCTTCAGCCCTTATTTAGTCCAAAGGTATTAATGCCAGGCCTTGTCTACACTGCGTCTGAGCCTCCCGAGTAGGTTCTGGTTCCAACAGCCAAGCATTTTCTCAAGAAACTAGAATCAATTAGACCCTGATTGGAATAAAATTTGTTTTTACAATTCACATCTTGAAATAAAATTTAAATTTCTGCTGAACACGTTGAGAGAAGCCAAGAAATATATTGAAAGTGAGATTGTTGTTCTTCCCTATGGCTCAGGAACCACTAGGGAGTGTGATTCTCCTGGAGCGAGAGGTGATGACGGGCCTGATGCTGAGACCAGGCTGAGTGCTGGATGGTGATCAGTCTAGGACACAAGATATATTTCTCCAGAAATTATTTCCTGGAAACAGAGTGACCTCACTGTGCTGGACTCTTGGATGTGCCTTTGTTTGCTCCTCTATAACATAAGGGTGGAGAGATAGGTGGGTGAATTAGATGACAGGATGACCTCTGAGAGTCACTGAAGCTCTATAATCTCTTTATTCTATTTTAACCAAAATACTTTAGAGTCAATTTTACAGCATTCTAGTCTTTAGTGGAACAAAGGGCCCTGCATTCTTGAGCTGCATATAGTTTTATGCCTCCTGCTATACCCCAGACTTAGAGATCGCAATTATTAAGTGCTCTAGGGGGTCTTGCAGTAAGTTGGTTAAACAGTTGTTACCCAAATTTATATGATAATAGAATCTTCTCCCACCCCAAGAAATTTCTAGCCTGGGATTTATAAACTTATGAGCAAGACAGTATGAATGAAAAAAAAAAAAAAAGAATAATTACCCATGGGGACCGGGTGAATTCCTTATCTGTGAACATGGGAACTTGATCTAGTAATTCATGACAGCAATCTTTAGGGGAGAAGAACAAAAAGTGATAAATATGAATACGATTCATGGTCACATAGGAAAGGCTTTATGTAAGATTAGTTCTGGAAAAAAAGCCAAGCATCATGTATGTTTTGACATTCAGAAATTATGCCAGAGTAGCTCACCTACTAGCTTGTTAAAATAATGTTATCTCAGAAAGACCAGCTACTCTGAAGCTAAATTCCTACGTAAGACAAATATCACTGCAAATATGTTCTAATATCTGAAAGGATTCATGGCAGAAACACTAAAGCCATGCAAATTCCCTACAATATCAACATTACCTGGATGCCTAGGCTGTGTGTGTTCAGTGGTACAGAGCTTGCCTCGGATGCACAAGGCTCTGAGACTGATCTCCAGAACTGCAGGGGACCTGATCCGACCCCCACTCGCAGATAAGAAATTTACCCGGTTCCCCTGGGTAATTATGCTTTTGTTGTTCACTCATACTGTCTTGCCTGTAAGTTTATAAATCCTAGGCTAAGATTTGCTTGGGGTAGGAGAAGATTCTATTAGCATAGAAATTAGAGTAATAACTGCTTAACCAACTTACTGCAAAAGTTTCTGTTAGTTAAATTTTGTTTTAGCATCAAAGAAGATTATCCATAGTTATCTGAAAAAACGCTATAGAAATACTTCCCCTTTCCAACTACATAACTACGTGAGGCCAGATTTTCTTCATCTACTTTAACCAAAACACATATCACAACAGATTAAATGCAGGGTATAAGATTCCAGCTTCCAAATAAAGATAGACACTAGAGAAATTTGCAAAACAGTAAAACAATGTCACTCTTCTCACTAATTTTTCATTTTGAAAAATAAAGCTTTTTTATAATATTTGCCAATATTTACATGAACATACAATAGATTTGTTAGTATTCTTAACCCAGTCAATATTTTAAAATTTCTTAGTGTTGCTTTCTAAATTGGTACTGATTAATGTAACAAGAAACATAACATACATGGAAAGCTCTTTTGGGTTCGCAATTATTTCTAAGAGTGTAACAGCATCTCAAGACTAAAAAGTTTGAGAAACATTAGACTAGAATCAGTGCTAACACAGAGATGGTATTCAAAAATGGTCAAGGTATTCCAATATTTATAGAAGGAAATCAATCATAAAATACACTAAAAATTAGGTCATACATTGACCTTGACACATAACAAAAATAGACCAGTGTATCCATCTGAGTTAAAGAGCACACACAAGATTCCGAAGAGTAAGCAGCTGTCGAGAAATAGGTATCCACATCCACCCCAAGTTTGAAGGTCTCGACAGGGAATCTCCATTCCCTACACACAGCCAGCATCTCAGGTATGTTTAGGATGCGAGAAGTCTGTCAGCTTCAAACGAGTTCTCACAACCCTGGGGCATTTACAAGAGGGAAGGATTCCAGGACAGTCTGGGCCAGCTAATGGATGCCTCCAGATGCTCTTCCTGTCAGACCACTCAAAGACATGGCTAGAAATGCTGCTGAACTGGAGATCTGCCTCAGAAACCCAGCCGGCGAAGTCGCTCTTTAGTGGAGATGTGCAAAGTCAAAGCCATCGTCAAGACCACGAAGCTGATCTTCATCTTCTCTCAGCTGAAGGCACGGTAACCAGGAAGACGCAGAAAAACGAAGACTATCCACTGGCTAAAAGAACTTTGGTAGGTGATGTTATTATGAAGACTAAAGTAGTGAGTGCTGAAGTGAGAGGGAGGATGTGGAATTCCAGAGGACAATGAGGCTTTTCTCCCAGTGTTTTCTAGCCCTGAGACCTGAGCTTGAACAGTGGCCTTGACTCCCTTTCATAAGAAAATTACAGAGGTTTGCTTCAAGTTTTGGAATAAGATTACTTAACGTCTGAATTTCAGCAGCAGCTTGGTTAACTGTAATGAAAGTAACAAGATCTTTCAATCAGACAATTTTTATCTCGGGACATATTGGGAGTCCATGGGATTTTACAAAATTAGACAACAAATTATTATGACATGTTCACTACCAGTAGATAAATAGTTCATTAGTGATAAGGGCTAAAATATTGAAGGTGTTCATCTTTATTATAACAAAGCAAGATAATACTTTGTACAATTTTTATATGCTTTACTTATTCCCCTTGGTTTCCACCTATGTGACCTTCACTCTGCTTGCCCTGGTCTGCCATTTACTGGGGGAGTAGGGGGTTACAAAACAGTCCATAGTTAAAGAGGAGGCCAATGTACAAAATAAGATTTCCAGTAAGAAACAGGCTATGAAACTGGGTTTTGTCCAGGTGAAAGTTTTCAAATCCCTTTGTGTCCCTGTTAGCATTGGCCCTTCCAGGAAGACATATGTCTGAGGCTCCTGTGGGGGTAAGGACGAGTCTCCTATAGGTAGCAGCAGCCTGACTATTCATGGTAGTAGAGTATGGTGGAAAAGATAAATAGTTTGCAAATACTTTCATTTTGTAGTTTGTCTCCTAACTCTGCTGACTGTTTCCTTTGCTATGTGGAAGGTTCTTAGTGTAACATCCGCCAAGTTTTACTTATGCTTTGGGGGTCCTATCCAAAAAAACTACATCTACATCAATATGTTGAAGAGTTTCCCTTGTTTTCTTATAGCAATTTCATAGTTTCAAATCACACAACTAAGCCTTTGATTAATTTTGAATTTACTGTTAGGTAGGTTGAGAGGTAGGGATCTAGTTTCCTTTTTCTGCTTATGTATATCCAAATTTGTCAGCACCATTTATTGAAGAGATTGTCATTTCTCTTGAGTCCATGTTCTTGGCTCTTTTCAAAAAATCCTTTTGCTGTATGCATGTACATTGATTTCTGGGTTCTCCATTCTGTTCGTTGGATTATGTGTCAGCTTTTATGACAGTACCATGCTATTTTGGTCACTAGAGTTTTGTAGCATGTTTTGAAGTCAGAAATTGTAATGCCTCTGTCTTTGTTGTCATTGCTTGTTTTGTTTCTCCTTTCAGGATTCCTTTGGCTATTCCAAATTTTGTGTAATTCCATGTGAATTTGAGGTTATTTTTTCTATTTCTCTGAAAATTGTTACTGGTGTTTTGGTGAGGACTGCATGGAATCTATACATGGCTTTGAGTAGTATGGTCATTTTAATAATATTCTTTTAATCTATCTGGAACATGGGAGTGGTTCTCATAATTTCTTTATCTGTGTTTCATTGTTTTTCTTGTAGACATTTTCCATTTCCTTGGTTGAAATTATTCTTGTGTTTCATTTTACTCTTTTAGTAGTTATAATAGATGAGATTGCTTTCTCGATTTCATTTTTTTAGCAAGTGTGTTAAAGTTTTTGGTGTATAAAAATGCTACTGGCTTTTGCGTGTTTAGTTCCCTGAAACTTGATAGAATTAGTTCACCAGTTCTAAAAGCTTTTTGATACTTAGGTTTTTCTATGGATAAAATCAAGTCATCTGCAAACATCGATAATTTGACTTACTCCTTTTCACTGTGGATGCCCTTTAATCCTTTCTTTTGCTGAATTGATCTTGCCAAGACTTCCAATAACAATGGTGAAAGAGGACATATTTTTTCCAAATTTTAGAGGAAACACGGTCAGCTTTTCATGATTCAGTATGATATTGGGAGCAGGTTTTTCATATATGGTCTTTAATATTCAGAGGTATGTTGGTTCTGTAGTTATTTTTGAGAGATTTTATCATGAAAGAATATACAGACCTGAGGATCAATGAAACAGGCTGAAAGAGGCAGAAACAATACAAAACACACTCAGCCACCTTATCTTTGACAAAGGGGCCAAACACGTTCACTGGAGGAAGGATAGCTTCTTTAATAAGCGGTACTGGAAAAACTGGCTTTCTACATGCTGAAGATTAAAACTAGACCTATGTCTTTCACCATGCACTAAACTAAAAATAGAAGTGGATTAAAGATCTAAACATTAAAACAGAAACACTGAATCTTCTGGAAGAAAGAATAGGTAGAACTCTTGAGAACATAGGGGTAGGGAATGACTTCATGAAAAAAACCCAAACTGCACAAGAAATAGTGCAAAGAATCAACAACTGGGGTCTCTTCGTATCAAAAAGTTTTTGCACTGCAAAAGAAATCACCAACAGAGTGAAGAGACAACCCACACTGTGGGAAAAAATTTTAGCCAGTAGTCCCTCAGATTAAGGACTAATATCTAGAAGATACAAAGAATTGAAAAAAAATCAGATGCCCAAATTTGAAGACCCAATCCAGAAATGGGCATCTGAAATAAATAGACACTTCTCAGATAAAGAAGCAGAGATGGAAATAAATATATGAAAAAATGTTCAACATCACTGGTCATCCAAGAGATGCAAATTAAAACAACCCTTCAGATTCTATTTTAGTGGAGAAAGAATGACTGCTATCAAGAAATCAATGAACAACAAATGCTGGTGGGGCTGTGGGGAAAGAGGAACCCTGCTCCACTGCTGGTGGGAGTGCAGACTGGTGCAACCACTGTGGAAATCAGTGTGGAGATTCCTCAGAAAATTAGGATTAGAGGTCCCAGTAGGCCCAGCTATTCCCCTGCTAGGTATCTTCCCAAAAGAATTAAAAGCATCATACCACAATGATATATATATATGCAACCATGTTTATAGCAACATGGGTTGTAATAGCTAAAGCTTGGAAACAACTCAAATACCTATTACCAAGGAATGGATAAAAAAGATGTGTTTTTTTTTTAATACAGTGGAGTACTACTCAGCCATAAAGATAAACTTGAGACATTTATAGCTAAATGGATGCAATTTAAGACTATACTCTTAAGTGAAATAAATTGGACACGTAAGTGTAAACATCACATTGTCTCTCTGGTGTGAGAAATTGTTGGGGTAAATAAGAACCAAAATGTACAATAGATAATATGAAATAGGAAGAAACTGTTCAAAGGAAAGGGAAACTGTGAAGGAGGGAGGGGGATGAAAAGGAAGGGAAAAGAAGAAAATGAGAAAAGAAGGAAAAAATGGAAACAAAACTTTGTAAATAAGGAGGGGAGGGGATTGGGAGAGAAAGAGGAATCAAGATATACCATGTACAAGTACAAATACCCTTTGATGAATGTGATCATTATGTATATTAAAACTGTACCAATAATATTAATTTTAAAAGAATATAGAATATTATCAAATGTTTTTTCTGCATTTATTGCTTTTCATTTTGTTTTGTGATGTTTTACTGGTATTGATTTGTGAGTATTAAAATCATTCTTGCATCCCTGGGAAAAATCCTACTTGATCATAGCTATGAACTTTAAAATGCGCTACTATTTTATTGAGAATTTTTGTATCAGTGTTCATCCAAGATACTGGTTTGTGGTATTGTTTGCTGTTGTGCCTTCTCTGGTTTCAGTATGAAGGTAGTGCTGGCTTCATTAAAAGAGTTTGGGGGAGTCACTTCCCTTTCAGTCAGTGGGATAGTTTGAGAAGAATTCAAATTGCTTCCTCTTTAAATGTTTTGTAGAGTTTGGCTGTAAGATCAGGGCCTGGACTTTTCTTTGATGGGAGACTCATCACTTACTATTGCTCTGTTTATAAATTCTATTTATTTTTTATTCACTCAAGGTAGGTTGCACATATTCAGGGATCTATCCATTTCTTCTAGGTTTTCAAATTTGTCAGCCTGTAGTTGTTCTTTGTGGTTTCTTATGATCCCTTATATTTCTATGATATCAGTTACAATATCTCCTTCATCTCTGATTTTTTTTGAGACTTCTATCAGTTTCCTTTATTTTCTTTGTTTATTTAGTTAAAAGTCTCTCATTTTTGCTTATATTTTCAAAAAAATCAATTCTATTTCATTGATATTTTGTAATTTTAAAAAGGTTTTATTTCACTTATTTCTGTTCTGATCTCTATTATTTCTTGCCTTCTACTAATTTTAAGTTTATTTGTTCTTACTTTTCTGAGTGTTTGAGGTACATTTTAGTTTATTTATCTGAAATCTTTCTATTATGATGATATATGCATATATTGCTATAAACTTCTTTATCAATAGTTCTTTTGCTGTATCACACAGATTTTGATATGTTGTGTTTTCAAATTTATTTGTTTCAAGAAAACCTTTTTGTCTAAATTTTTCAATGACCCATTTGTCATTTAGGAGCAGAATGTTCAATTTCCATGTGTTTTTATATTTCCCATTGATCTTTTTGTTGACTTCTAGTTTATTCCATTGTGGTCTGAGAAGATACCGGATATGATTTCAATTTTTAGAAATGTACTGAGCCTGAATTTGTAGCCTACACCTATGCCCTGTGCTCTAGAATGTCCATGTGTGATGAGAAGAATGTGTATTCCACTGCCATTGAGTGAATTGTTCTGTTAATGCCTATATGTCCATTTGTTTTATAATGTGTTTAAATTTCAATATATCTTTCTTGATAATCTGTCTGAATGATCTGGCTATTGACGGAAGTGGGGTGTTGAAAACACAAACTACTATAGTATTAGAGATACTTCTCCCTTTAGATCTAACAATGTTTGCTGTATATATTTGGTGGTTCAGTTGTTTTTTTCTAAGCTAAAACCTTAGTATTCAGGTTTAATTGCAGTGTTGGCACTTTGTGATAAATAAGTGGGTTTTGGATTGCGATTTGGGCACTTGATCTCTAAAAGATTCACTGTCAATGGCATGGGATAAGTTTTTCCAATCCTTCATTTTCAGTCTATGGCATCTTTAACTTTGAAATGAATTTCTTACAAGCCACATATTATTGAATCTTGGTTTTTTAATCCATTCAGCCAGACTATATTTTTTCTGATTGGGAAATTTAATCTACTTACATTCAAGGTTATTTATTACATATATGAACTTGCTCTTGCCATTTTATTAATTGTTTTCTCATTGGCTTGTATATTCTTTGTTCTTTTCCACTTCTCTTATTATTTATCATTGCGATTTTGTAGTGTTGTCATGGTAAAGTTTGATTCTCTTGTCTTTCTCGTTTGTGTATCTGCTCTCCTAGTGAGGCTTATACATGTGTTATCATGATGGCACTCACTATTCTTTTGTTTCTAGTGTAAGACTCCTTAAGCATTTCTGGTAGGGCCATATTTCCTTGCACATGAGTCACTGTTCTCTTTCTGTTTTTAGATTCCTCTTATCTTTGTACTTTTTACAGTTTGACTATAATGCTTTGAAGGATATCTTTTTTGGTTGACTTCCATTGGAAGGCAGTTTCTGTGAATGTTTCGATTGTTTCTTCCAGTGGTGGTGAACTTTTAGAGCTTTCTATGATACAAACAGCCCGCTGTGGCATGAATGCCATATATTCACTACCTCTGGTTTAGATTGAAGCAGCTCGTGAAGGTAGTGGAGCAACTTTTCAGTGGAGGTGGACTTCCAAGGATGCACGTGCTCAGCCCATGGAGCCCAGTGCTGATCTTGCTGGACCTCGTGATGGCAGCAGGCCTGCTCTGACCTCTAGTCCCACGAAGCCTGTGTGAGTGACCCTGGGAGTTGTGACACCAGAAGCTGTGGCCCTAAACCCCAGGATATGGGGAAGACCTTTTCCACATCCCTCAGGATGCACAGAGGTGACACCTGGGCTTTGGCGGTCTGAATTCAAGGTCCCGAAGCTGCACGATCCAAACAGATCTTCCTTGGGTCCTGTAGGTTGAGCATGGTAATGATAGGGCTTAAAGCACCAACATGTCTGCTCCCAAGACTGTTGGATGTGGGTGGGACCTTTTCTAGGTTCTACATGTTGAGAACAGGTGACTTTGGGGCTTGTGATACTGGCAGCTGCATTTCTGGAGCTTTGTAAACACAGAACTGACCTTCTCTGTGTCTCAAGAGATCAGCAGACACATTCCCAGGGGCCTGGGCTATGGGGGAAGACTTCCCTAGGCCCCAGGAAGCAAGTGCAAATGATGCCAGGGTTTGTGGAACTAACCTTGGAGTGATGAAAGGGCTGAGACTGTCCCTGGTCCTTGCATAGTACCATTATTTTCTCTCAAATTAGGAAGTCAGGAGCCTGGATACTAATTCAAGAAGGTTGGAGGGAATGTGATGGATGACTGTTGAATTATGAGCTTATTACAGGCTGTACCAAGCAAACTGCTCCCTCTCCCCTGATAGGGTCTACTCGTGATTTAGTTCTGTGTAAGAACATTCTATCTACTTCAGGGACTGAGCTCCTTGGGAGAGTCAGGGAGGCAGTGTTCTGAGACAGTCAAGCCTCTTTGGGTGTTAACTAATGACCATTTGTGGGAAGAGGTAAGATTTCATCAGTGCCAAAGGTTTCTAAGGCAGCATTTGAAAGCACAGAAGGTAGAGAGAGAAGTAGATTTGAAATAGAGGCATGAGCCCAACCCATTTGCCAAAAGATGTTTCCTTAGATTTAAGTAAAAGGTATTTAGCAATATGCAAATCTTTTCAACAGAGAGAGCGAAATGCAGATAATTGTGCTTTTACTCTTCTGCTTTTTACTCTTCTGCTTTTCCCAGGACATGGCTCAGTATATTTATCTGTAGAAAGGAGAAATTAGAAATGCTGCAATTAGAATGAAAAAGCACATTAATAATTTTCAACATTGATCCCTTTTGTGATACCCTCCCTGTTGCTCGTTTGCATAGCAATGTGCTTTATGGAGCATGGAAAGAGCAGAGTCTGAATCTCGGCTGTGAGTTTCTCATATCCTACCATGGATCTGCCATGGATCTCCTCTATAGCCCAGGGCTTGATCTTGGCACATCTCAGTGCATCTGTCAAAGACATGAGTGATGCCTACCATGTGTGCTTAGACAGGAAATAGTTTGAGAACAACTGCTTTAAAAGGTGAACCGCTCGTTTGGGTAACAGAGGGTGAGCAGTGAGGACCTAGACTTTGGATGTATGACCTTGGGAAAGTTGCTCCAGCTCTCCATTCTGTGGAAGGAAAACATTGTACAAGAACTCCCAGGTGGACGAATTGTGGACTTTGGGACTCAAGGCTGTATCCCATCATGAGCCTCCAAGCTCACCAGGCTGTGTACAACAGCATGCAAAACTTGTCTCTGGCTTGCAGCAGGGAGCTCTGGAGAGCTCTGTACTGGGACCTTACAGGAACATTTGGGCGGAGGGTCACTTGATTATGTCTTTTCTGGCTTCCCTTTTCCTCTTCAGCTTCTTAGTACTTCCTCCTATCTCCCCACAAATGCTACAAAACTGTCACAATTGCTGTATGGTCAAAAATGTGTTTTCAGCTAACCTAACACCATCAAACCAAAGTTTGTCCTTTGGTGTGAATGCATGCCCCAAATTATCATCCCAAGGAGTGTTTGGGTTCCCATGCACCACATAGATTGCCCAATGTACCAGTATGGTTTCAAGATCCTCGGCCTGTTTCTATTCCTTTCCTTCTGGCTGAAACATGCCCCTACTGCTGCCTCTCACCAAGCCTCCAACGTCCTTCTGCCCCCTCCTAGTGAACGTGCATATCTGATGAAGGAATACATGAATGAATAGTAAGACTCTTCCTACTTATATTGTTTTGTCTGATTTTTAATATTCACGAGGACTTTCTCTAATGTCCCTGAAGATGTTTGTCCAGGGAGTGCCACCTGTCCTTCCCCTGTTACTGGTCTGGTGGGGCCAGGGGTGGGTGGTATTTAAAATATGGACTCTGCAGCGGGAGCATCCACTGTGAGTTCTGGTGTCAGCAGGAGACTGGAGCAGGTCTCTGGGACAGACATCAACCCACCAACCCAGTCAGCAGGATTCTGGGCACCAAGAGCATGCTTAGGTTCATGTAGTCAGCTTAGAGCAGCTCCTTTAACCAAGACATACAGACATATTCAGATGTTTAACAACCACCGTGTGTTTACCCTGGCTCTTGTCTGACCCGCACCCTGTTCGTGTCCCTGCAGGGAAGTGGCCTTGCTGGGAGGGGTTCCCAGTCTCAGCCTGGGGCCTCAGCCTGGGAGGATGCAGGCAGGGTCAGGGCGACCAGTCCCTCACCTGTGTTTGAGAGGCTGCCTCAGGGGTGAGGGGTGTTTGACGTGCAGGGAGCACTGGGACCTGAAATTGAGGCTGCATGGAAGTCCTGACCTGATGACCATCCTGCAGCAGTGGCAGCTACAGGTCTGTTCAGTTTGCAAGGGAGGGAGGGGAATGAGCCAGATTTCTGATAGTCCCGGGCCACATCGCACTCTTAGATCCAAAGTCAAGACTCTTCATATTGGGGCGGATTTAAAAAAATTTTAGTTGACATGTAATATTTGTATGAATGGGTAAAGAAATCTGGTATATAAAAACAGTGCAATGTTATTGGCTCATACAAAAGAAGGAAATCCTGCCATTTGTAGCAACCTGGACGGCACTGGAAGACAGTGTGTGGAGTGACATGAGCCAGGCACAGGAAGACGATTACCACATGTTGGAGCTCAATGGGGGAAGCTAAGGAAGGCTGGGGTTTGAAGGCCCAGGCAGAGCAAGGTTTCATCTAGCGCCTGGGTGGCAGTGGTAGCATTTGGGCCAGACTCTCGGTCTCCATCTCTGCTGCCTGCTCCCCTCCTCTGGTCCACCAGAGCAGCAGGACAGAGGACACAGATTCTGTCCTTCAGTTCTCCAGTTCACCATGGCAAACCATGGTGCAGCTCTAAACCTCTACCTCTGCTTCCCATAATGCTTGGGAAGCACTGAGCACAGAGCCTAATGCATCCTAAGAACTCAGAGAAAGTTAGTGGTGTTGCGGAAACCAGCATCATTTACTTTCTAAGTTAGAAATATTTGAGTTGGCTTAATCCAAACCCTCACATGGAATGCTACACATATCCACTGAAATCTCAGACACAAAGTTTTGCCACTTCATCACCCGGACTCTATTTCTGTGCTAGTCACATGGAGCCTTGCTGCCAGACTTCTGAAAGGACAACTGCTTTGGCCAGGGTGAGCCACAGCAGCCTGGTGTTAGATCTCTAAGCTGTGTTCAGAGAAAGGGCTCCACCTCTCAGCAGTTCTCTGGTGAACCAGAGCATCCCTCAGAGACAGGCTGTCAGTCCAGAGTTGTTGATAATCCTGTTAGCAGATCTGAGGATGCTGCCTTGCTTTGGTAAAGGGAAGGATGCAGCATGACATGATTGTGATGACTCCAAATCTGAACCTCAGTTACTACCATTCTACCAAACTCTTGCTGGGGTATGGTGTGTAGAGGCGATCATAGAAAGAACACCAGGAAGTTGGCTTTAAATAAATATCATTTATTAAGCCCTGACCACAGCTGGGTCCTCACTGCTCCCCACATACACACTTTGGCCTAAAAGTTAAAATAAATAAGGAAAGAGAGATAGGAGAGAGAGAGAGAGAGGAAGAAGAGGAAGGAGGAAGAAGGATGAGAAGGAGAAGGAGAGGAGGGGGTAGGAGGAGATATCTTTTTAGCTAGGGCCACTATCGCATTGGGGTCTAGTTCATTAAGAGGTTTAATTCACAGCAAGCAAACAAGCCCTTGCCTCTTTGGTCTGAATTGCCTCAAGAGAAGGGCAGAGCCTCTGCTTCTCCCGCTCAGTATGTGTTTTGCCCAGCTTTTCTGTGGTCTGCACCAGCCTCTGGGTGAGGGATCCTGGCATCCACCTAAAACATTAGCATTTTTGGATCTCAGACACCAAGAAGGTGAATGTTTCCATTGTCTAGTTATGGAATTTTCCAAATTGAAGCGACAGGCCCATCCGATTTGCCAGAGAGGATCTACGTGGACTGGTATTTTATGAAAGAAGCCAGAAGAAGGAAAGAAGGGAAGAGGCAAGTTGGGAGGAGGGCCAGGGTGGGCAGGATGCAGCAGAGTGGAGGCCAGCCCTCGGCGGGAATGTGGGAGCACCTGGGGAAAGAAGACCTGAGTGTGAGCACCAGGCTCCACTCTGGGCCTAAGAAAACCTTCACAAGGACCTAAATAAAACTTCCAAGCTTAAAAACCCTGGGCCGTAATGAGCAACAGCTGTGTGGTACAGCAAACTCCCAACTCCAAATAGTTTCCCTAGAAAGAAACAATTGTGTCTGCCCCGCCTCCTTAACCCTTCCATCCCTAAGAGAGAAACTCGCCCTAATGTGTTTTTTGGGTCCTGGAAGTGGATGGCTGAGTGGCCTTAGCTGGGTGGGTCTGGAGCAGGTTCATGAGCCCTCAGTGTCCCCATCAGATACTGGGGTGGCTGATGTCCAGCCTTCACTGTGATGTTCTACATCACGACCAGCATCCCAACCCGGGGCTGGTCAGTGGGAGCCCACTGGTCAAATCCTGCCCTGTGCCCTCTGCTTGTTTTTGTAAATAAATTGTTGCTGGCATAGAGCTAGAGCTAATCATTTACCTGTTGCTTCTGGCTGCTTTCAATCTACAAGGGCAAAGTTGACTAAGAAAATGTCAGCAAAGCCCAGTCTTTCACAGAAAAAGTCTGTAGAGCTCTGACCGCCAGTACCAAGGTTTTGGCCCTTAGAAATAGGGAAACCATAGCATCCAATCCTTTGCAGATAAGAAACTCCACACAAAATAAAGTGATTGGCCTAAAATTAGTTAATGGTAGAAATGGTGCTAGTATTGTCTCTCCCTAACTCCATTTCCACCAAGACTCCACTTTTGAAACAAAGAAGGTAATTTACACAGCAAATGACCTGAAGTGGTAGTGTCGCTAGACGGAGTATGAGGAGGTCTTCCTAAAGGGATGGGCAAGGCCAAGCAAGGTCTTGACGTCTCATCACAGAAAAGCTCAGAACATGTCAGGAGAGGCATAGGCTTGTCAGGCAGAGTTAGAAAGTATGAGAATATAGAGAAGGGACTTGAACATGAGGAGCTGAAAGGAGTACACCTCTGATGGAGAAGATCAGACTGGTCCGTTAGCAAAGGAACAAGGCCAGTGTTTATAGACAGGCTGAGGTTAGCTAGGGTCTGTATGATCATTACCTCAGTTCTGGTTTTGTAAAATGGCTCTGGAGATGTTCTTATTGCATGAGTGAGTGACCTGGTCTCCATGAGATGACTACTTCTGTCGGTGGTGGCAGTTTCTGTCTTGTAGGGGCTTTGCTGGAATCCAAGGAGACCACAGGTTTAGGGAAATGACTGGAGACTTCTAGGCACCAATCCTGATAGCCTCAATTATATGAGGATGAGATAGGTTACATAAATTTAGGGCTGACCAACCCTGTATTACCAGCTTTTAAATAGGCACTCTCCGTATTAGTCATCTTTTCCATTGTGGGACAAAATACTTGAAACCCACAACCTAAAGGAGAGGTTTATTTTGGCTCATGATTTCAGAGGTTTCAGTCCATGGTCTGGCTCCAAGGCAGAAACATCATGGCAGAAGGGCATCGTGGAGGAGAGCTGCTCAACTTACGGCAGCCAGGAAGCAAACAGCAGGGGAAGAGCCAGAGAGGCACGAGCCAGGGCCCAGGTACAGTCCCCAAAGTCATGCCTTCATGACCCATTTCCTCCAGCTAGGTGCTATGTCCTAATGGCCCATTCAGCTATGAACTCATCAGTGGAGTAACCCACTGATCAAGTTAGTGCCTGCAGAATCCAGTCACGTCCTCTGGAGTCTCTTAATCCAAGCTGACAGTCAAGATTAACTGGCAGACTCCCTAAATGATTAACATGCCTACCTACAAAGGTGAACAAGGATCTGACCCTAAGTTTTGAGGTAATAAAAGAGGCAGATACAAATAAAGCTCTGCTCTGCTTTTAGTTACTCATCGGGGATCTATAGGCTCAGGTGAAAAGTTATTTTTTTTTTTTTTTAAGAAAAGCAGTTTTTTAAGTCCCTGAGGGCTTCAGAAGGAAACACAAATCATGCTTTTCTTGAGTAACAGGTTTAGGATCCAGGAGTTCACCTACCCTTTAGTCCACATGGTGGTCTCCAACCATCTCAATAGGTCTTTGCTTTCCATGATCAATAGCAAAATACACACAGAACTGATTTGCAGATCGGACATTTTATTAATATCTCTTTGCTCTGTGTTAACGTAGCCACCCTAGTGTTCGGTAAAACATATTTTAAATTGTGTTCTAATGGCTGAGTATTTGCATCTGATGTTAAATTAGGCTAGAGCCTCCCTCCCCTGGTGGTGGTGGGGAGCATTTGCTGCTCATTTGATTAAACCTTATGAACAGTGGCAGGAGTTTGGGTAGTGATATTAACAGGCTATTATGCACAGAAGTTATTTTTTTAACTTTAATTTAATTTTTTGTAATAATCTCTCGAATATAAATTTGACTCGGACCAAACACTCAACTTCCAAGAAGGCAAGTGATAGTTCTTTTGAAATGTGTGGATTCCTTCCAGATTTTTGGAACTTGAATAATACAATAACACAATAGAGTAAACTCACAATGAACTGGAATCGATTTAAATCAGAGTCCTCAAATAACTGGAATTCAATTTTTGGGTCAACCTTCCCGTCACTCAACATTTAGGAAAAAGAGGCTCATAAAAACCAAACAAGTGGATGGAAATTTCGTTTAAAAAATTGACAAATCAATTTCTGGAAACTGTCTCTGGAGGCATTACAGATCTAGAATGGAAAGATGAATAATTTCCCCGGATCCCCATAGTTTGCTAGGTATATGCCCTCGTGGGGGCCGGATGGTGGATTCCAGGAAGCAGCCAGAGGGAAGGGCAGCAACACTTGCTGGCGAGAAAGAAGAGGCATGGGTCATCCCTCAATCCAATCCCAGAGGCTCCAAGCCTTGGCTCACGCCCTCCAGCTCCTTCAGCTTCTGTCTCAGCATCCAGCCTTAGCCCTGAGCATCTGCTGGGCTGAACTGCTCAGTTCTCTCAAAACACCTCTGCATTCTCTCGGAGGTCGGGAGTAATGTAAACCCTGCAGGTGTGTAGTCAGGATTCAGATGCTGGATTTGCTCTTCATTAGCCATGCAGTGTGACCTTGAGCAAATCACTTAATCTCTCGGTGGTGTCTGTTTCCTCGTCTGTTAATGGGAATCCTGATGGAGCCTTCTGATAAGGCTGTTCTGAGATTCAAATGAGCTAATACACATCAAGTGGGAGAACACAGCCATTACTTCTGACCTTTGCACACACTGCACCTTCAGTGTAGAGCACCCTCAGGCCACCACCAAGGTGGGAAAGGGACTTTACCTGACTCTCCTTTAACCCACCCATCCACACTGGGTTACATTTCCTGCTTTAGGATTCCCATGAAACTCCATGCAACTTATAGATACTTCATTTGCTTGTTTGAGTCTCTCTTTAGTCTGAACTTTCCAACAGCAAAAAAATTGTCGTAACCATCTCAGTGTCTGAGACCATGTTTAGCAGGTACTACCACTTAAAGTTTAGTTTTTAAATGGATGCATAATACATGAATAAGTGAATCAACGCATGTGCCCAGCAATGTGTGAGTGGATTAATATGTTAACAAAGGAAAGCCAAATTTCTCTTCCCTATTGTCCATCTGCCTGGACCCTAGATTGTGTCCATGATACTCATCTGTCTTTGAGTCTATTAGAAAAAGAGAGCCCCTTCTATAAGACCCTTAATTTTCATCTGTCAGAAAAATGTCATAATACATTGATTTCATTGGAAGAACATTTCAAATTTTAATAATGGCTATATAAATCTATAGGGCCTATCTTGTGAATGGTACTGAAAGGGTTTTGCCATGCCCAACTAACAAAAAGATGGCAGAGCTGGCGATTTTTTAGGCAGAAAACTATATAGATAGAAATGAATGTTTGCCACTAAAAGACAAGAATCAGCTGCGTGGCTATGAAGGACTGAGAGAGCAATGGCACATTGGGACATAAGAAGGAATTGGCCCTTCCCTTGGTCCATCCATGCTCCTCAGTCACCCTTGCTCTAGGACTTTGGTAGGCAGGGAGATGTGCAGTGAAAAGAATGTAGACTGGAATCAAAGCATATGGGTTTTATTACCAGCTCTGTCACTAATCAGTTGTGTAATCTTAGGTAAATCTCTTGGTTGACCTGAGACTTAGTCCCCCTTTTAGAAAATCAAAAATAAAACAATTTAAAGATATAAACTGCAAAGGATGCTAATGTGTTGTTATCTTCATTCATCATCATTACTATTACTCCTTAAGTAATAACCAACAGTACTTCTAATACACTCACCATGAGCACCACATTTTAAAAGGACTTGAGTATTCTCTGAATTAGATGAAATAACATATTAGTTCATTAGGAAGGTATCAGGGATTTGATCATCTGGTCAGTAACATCCTTAGAAAGAGGGACCCTTGGTAAGTTGTGATTAGTGGAAAGAGGTTAGGAACAGGAGACGTCACCATACTTAGAAGAGTTTGAGGTGGGAGAACAACAGGAAAGCCTTGGTTATCTGAAATAAGCAAAGGTCTTGTCATCCCCAAAGTTTGGCACAAGGATTGCTTGGAACAAAGTATCCAAGGAGCTGAGGTGATTTCTGATGGAAGACTCACAATTATACTACACTAGAGTTTATATATTTGTTTGGGAACCAACTCCTGTAGTGACCTTATTGGCTTAAGGGTCAGTCCTAACTCTGCAGAAGGGAGAAAAAATCGGGAAGGAATTGCCTAAACAGATTTTTCCTATTAAGGTAGAAAATCCCAGATGCTAGTGAAAACTTGCCTTACTTTGAGGTTTAGGGCAATGTTGCAATCTTATAATTGAGATAAGATGTTCAAGGTCAAGATGCTAAATGTCAGAACTGGGAATGTAGATACTGTGGCCCATTGACTTTCCCCCTGGAGATGAAGAAATTGAGGTAACTTGTTCAAAATTATGCATCAAATTGCCCATAATCCCAACCAAGTTACCCAAGATTCATGAGCATTCACATTTGTCCAAATGTCTACATACCCATGAGGCACTAACTGAAGCATCCGATGAACTGTGGCTTAACCAGTGGGGTATCTGGATGCCCACACACATTGCTTCACTTGTAGCTGCTACAAGCCCTGAGGTCCTCAGTTTTCCTGAGGTTTGCCACTACACTATCAGGGTGTATCAGTATAGACTGAATGGTGTGGAAGAGGAAATATCGAAGACAAGGCATGTGATGGACAGAAGGGTGACGAGGGACACTTTTGTTCTAGTCTCTAGTTGCTAACAGTGGGACCCAGTGTTAGCCTGACCAGTATTAGCCTTCTTCCTTTCTGCCTCTTCCCATAGGGCCGTTTGGCATTCAGTACCCAAGCAGATGCTCCTCTTTTATGCAGGCCACACCTCACTGCAATGCTAGATGTTTTGATTGACATCATCTCTATGCATTTCTACCCATTTTATGCTCTCTCCTGAAACTCAGGGTCTGGAAGCCAGGAAACTAGATGTCCTAGGCTCCTTTCCCTCTCAGGTTCTCTAGATGTGACTTAGTATAAATATGATTCACAGTTGGCCAGGAAGATGTAGAAGGTGGAAGAGAGGCCAAAGCCACTCTTTTCTTCTCAAAAAAGCAACAGGTGATGATGCAGACAGGAGGGTCTGCAGGGGTCTCCTGAACTTCACCTGTCCCGCATCCATTAGAAAACTGGTTTTCAAGTGCTGAAGAGCTTCAAGCATTTTGTGAAGTTTTGAGAACCACATCCTAAAATCTTCCTGACTTGGCCTCTCCACCTTTTCAATGATTTTATAAAAGTTATTACTCAGTGTTAAACCTCTTTTTGCTTGACAGACTCTGGGCAATTGCAGAGTGAAAAAGCAAGTCAACCACTAACCATTGTTTGGTACCAGTTAAGAGATCTCTCTCTTCTGGGCCTCGGCTTCCATTCTGTTGAATGATAGGCTTGGAGATGATCTCTAAGTTGACTTCTAGTTTCAAACTCAATAAAATACCCTAAGATTATCAGTCCTCTCTCATAGGTTTATGAGGAAAGAAGGGGGAGAAGAGAAGGGACATTTGCCTTTTAAGAACCAAAGTATGTCCTGTGGTTGAGGGGACACGGCCCCCTGAGTCCGCACCGAATTCCTCTAGCAGCTGGAGAGCATCCAGGTACTGCTGGTGGGCATAACTGCAATGGGGCTACTCGGTGACTGGTAGACTTCTCTCTTACCAAGAATCTTCCCTCCTGTTACCACTCCTTTGTGAAGTGGACCTCACCTCAGGCAGAATCTCAGGGAAAGCTCCTGCATCCGTCATATTTAAGTGGGGACCCATCTGTCCTCCTCCACTTCAAAATCTGTACTTCTCCCCTCGCCTTCCAAGCCGATGAGAAAAGCATTCATTTGGTGTTATCCCATCCAAGGTCCTTAGAAGATCAAACCTCTCAGAGCAGGAGGGTAATTTGGGGAGGATGGGATCCCATGAGAGTGTGGACACCCAGCTTGTCAGTGGACCACCTGCATTTCCTTCAGCTTCACCACGTGTGTGCCTGGTTGCTCCCGTCCATGGGATTCTGTGTCACTTTTCCTGAGTGCTTTCTCCAAAATGGACCTGCCAATCTTCCTAGGCGCAGGGAAGCCTGGAAGGGCCAGAGTATTAACATCCTCAACCAATAGCTGCCACTATGGTGAGTAAATACCTTGGGTCCTTTGCCTCTCAGTGGGACAAGCCCCAGAAGGTGGCCAATTGACAGAGTTTTCACAGGTCAGGTGGCCTATAGTGTAACTGGCTTAAGTTTTGGACTCTTGATCAGCTCTTCTCTTTCTCAGCCTCTCTTCCAAATAAATTTAGATGTAAGCTCTTGTCTGGGGTCTGTTTCTGAGGACTCTCTAAGAAGCCAGTTGGTTCAGTGAGTGCGTCTCTTCATGTCAAGTAGTTACATTCAGGGGACTGAGATAATGGGAAGTTTTATAGGTAAAGAGGGGAAGTGGAGGTTGAAGAGCAGCCCTCATCACTGCCTAGAGCAAGCGACATCAAGGCCCAAAAGAACCGAGGAAAAGCCAGGAAGAGCAGCAATCAGACTGGAGAAGGTGAGTCACACCTTCAGTAGCAGCACATATAAAGCCCTGAGCAGAGCCTGGCATGTTTGCAGGACTTGCTGAGTATCTTCATTTTCTTTAGCACAAGCCCTGGGATCGCATTATTCATTCATTGACTCCATCATGTACTCACTTGCTCAACAATTAAAATCTTTTCTTTATTGCTTGTGTTGGGCCAGAAACTGTGCTGGGTGCTGGGATGGAAAGGTGAACAGAGCATGGCTCTTACTTCTAAGATGCTTCCAGTCTGATGGCCCAGAATGGAAGTCCCTGCCAGCACCAGAGCTACCTCCCAGCTCGGGCTCTTGGGGATCTGAAAGGAGACCTTGGCTTGGCTTCAGAAGAGTTCGGTCACACACTGTATTTTGCTAATTCCCAGCAAACAAGTAATGATGTAATGGCAGGAAGCCTCATAAAATGGTTATTTCTATTCCCGGACTGCTCCGGGGTTCCATCTAATTTATAAACATTGTTTTATGAAAAATTGAGATCATTCTTGGAAGTGCCCACTGGGAGTGACCTTTGCTTGTTTTGGTGCAGTGTTTGTGTGTGAATGTGTACATGGCTATTGTTGCTAAGGAGGCAATGGCCAGCTCTGGGGAGAGGCTGTCTTTCCATTCTGCACATTTCCTTCATGGAGGAGGGTGGAACTGACACCCCCTCTATGCCCAGTTCTCCCCAGCAAGAGAGAAGGAGTTGGGCTAGGGGCAGCAGCTTACGTGCCTGAGACAGTCACAATAGGCTCAGGAAACGCTCACCAATGCTTCGGGGGGCTCCAGAACCAGTCTTTGGCATGGGGGGGGGGCTCTGCATCACATTTTTGGGTGAGACTCAGGCCATTAACAGAAAGCTCAGTTTCTAGGGATTTGTACACAGTTCCTGAGTTCAGAGCTTCTCCAAACTTAGGGTGGTGGAGGTCTGTGCCTCATTTGAGGGAGCAAGGCGGGTGCGATTTAATGGAGTCACAGGAATGCTGGTTCGCCTTCCAATGGTGATAACTGGAACTACTAAAATAGGAGTAGAGAGCACTGAGCTAGTATCACTTTACAACTCTGTCTTTTAACTTTCTGGGTGGCTCTGGATGCGTTTGCTAAACCTCACTGCATCTCCTTCTTGTCCAACGTCAGTAAAAACACCTGTGTTACAGTTTAAGAACTATGAGATATGGACCAAAATACACAGTGAGCACTGAAGTTAAAAATATTTTATTGCCGTAAAAGACACATTGCTATGAATCCCTTACTTCCTGATGCTCATCCCATCACTCTTGCCACTTTTTGTAGCAGTTCAGGAGTCCTCTTTCATGAGTGTCTTTACCAGGCGTAATCGAGAATACAGTGAATGCTGCTGCTTCTGCTATCCAACAGAAAGGCAGGCTCCTAAACACATTACTCTGTGTCCTTATCTACTTTATTCACTGGACCCGGCACCACGAGACTTCTGGCTCCTCCTAAAAGTCAAAATGGGCATGGAAGGTAAATGCTTAGGGTTGATTCAGGACATTGAGGCAGCCATGACAGAAGAGCTAAAGACCCTCACAAAAGAGAACTTCCAGAGCTGCTTCAGGAAGTGGCAAGAAGGCTGGAATAAATGTGTTCAAGGTGAGGGGGAGGATTTTGAGGGGGATTCATGGCGATGTGTCTTTCACTGTAATAAAGTGTTTTAAAAAAATTTAAACATTCACTCTAGTTTTTGATCATAACTTTTAATTCAAATATTTCTGACCTGTGCATCACAGGTAGCAACCAGCCTCTGATAGACTGCTAGGCTGCTTCCTTCATATGGATGCTGTTCCTCAAATATCTGCCTAGATCATGTTCCTCCTTTCATTTAAGTTTCCTTGCAAATGCATCTCAGAGCCTCCTCTGCCCATCCCTCATTTCCTGCCTCATATCACAGCACTTACTATGAAATCCAGCCATTTCTGTCTTTGGATTTAGTGAGTTTGCTCTTATTTCCTGTCTCACTGAACTAGAACACATGCACTGTGGATGCAAAGACTCTTTGTTTGTCATTGTAATCCCAATGCTCATAATGCTGCCGGCACATAATAGCTGTTCCATACCTGTGAGTTAAATTGGCAGCTACTGTGCATACAGACTAGAGTACGTATTTTGAACTAAGTTAGTAACTGAGATGTACAGATTAAGACTAAAGGTTCTTAAAAATGCCCCCATCAGAATTTGCCAGATTTGGTTAGGCTTGTGATTGGAATAAGGTGTATTCTCCCTTAAAAGCCACAGCCATCACTTTTGGGCTTGCCTCTTTTTTCACCCCTTGTACACATAATTCTATCTCTTTCTTTCCCTCAGTCCTCTACCACACTTTGTCTTAGTCCTGCGACTACTTCAGAAGTGAAGTTTTGGACTCTGGAATCGTTTTTTTTCTTTTGTTTAGTTCATGTTTTCAGTACATGCTCACTTTCATCATAAGGAATTGGTACATCTACATAACACATCTTAATTCCTTTTTATGCCCACTTTGTCTTCTCCACCCTCATCTCCTGCCCCCTTACCATTTGCAAAATATCTAGCTCCCTATTTCTTATTATCTATCTTTTATTTTTCTCTTTAATTTATTTATACTTTGGATTGCCAAACCATGCGATTTTTAAGCTTATGTGTCTGATTTATTTCACTTAACATTATGATCTCAAGGTGTATCCATTTTCTTACAAGTTACTCAGGTTTATCATTCTTTAGAGCAGAGTAGTATTCCGTGATGTGTGTAAATACCACATTTTCTTTATTCATTCATCTGTTGATTGACATGTAGGCTGGTTCCAAGATTTAGCTGTATAAACATAGGTTTGGCTGCTATAAACATAGGTATGCATGGATCCCTGTAATTCCCTTTAACTCTTTTGGGAAGATTCCTAGAAGGGGAATAGCTGGCCCAGCAGAGAGGAAGCATCTTACTGTCACCCCCTGGAAAACCCTCTGAGGGGGAGACAGTGGGGACTCAACTCCCCAGGGTGGTGCTGGAGTCATCATTTCCAGGTGGTGATGAACGTGAGCCTTTTGTGTAGCCAGAGTGGCCAAGAACTACCTTGGAGAGGATGTGAAGAGCATCGATGTGATTGGCCTGGAGGGCCCCCCAGCAGGGCCAGGTGGAAGAGACAGCCTTTCAGTCAGTCTGGCATAGCCTCGCTCGATGCACACAAGAAACCACAGGTAACTTCCATGCTGATGACGCTCGCAGCCTTCCCAAGGCGACTGGTGCTCCTGCAGGGCATGTGGCTTTCTTACTTCTTAAAGGAAGACACAGAAATTCAGAGAGGTTAGGTGGCTTACTCTAAGTCACACAGCTTGTAAGCAACAGAGTTTAGATTAAAACCTCATTTGCCCTGTTCTGAGCTACACCGTAAGCTAATTTAAGACAAGGATTGAGTCTCACTGCATCACCGTGCCTTCCTCAGCACCCAGGACAGTGCCCAGCTCACCCATATTGGGAACACTCCATAAATCCATACGTTCGCCATTTTGAACTGTGAATTTAGAGAAAGGAAGCCAGAGAAGCGGGAGAGCAAAAGCTTGAGTAGCTACAGTAGTTACTGCTGAGCTTTTACCAAGTGAGCTTTTCCATCTCTGTCCTTATTTCCCCTCCATCACAGTCATCTCCTGGCACTGACAGTGGGTCCAGTAAGTTCTCTTCTTCCAAAAGAACTTTGAAATGTTCGATTCTATGGCACTGTTGAGGAGAGGATTAAGTATTATCATTTCTCCAACCCAGAGCCCTTTTAAAAAAGCAACACCACTGGTAGATTTATCATAGACACATTGTGCCAACAGCTCAATCGAATGCGATTCATAACTTACTGGAAACAAACTGGCTAACTGAATCGACTGGAGCTGACCAGCTGAGTGACTAAGCATGACACTGGAAAGAAGTGCAATGCTGTGCAGCTTTGTGTGGGGCAAAATACAGATTCTTAGCTTTGAAACACAAAAGTTCTGATACAGCAGAGTTGCAGGATAGCCTGTGAATCTGCATTTTAACAGGCATCCTGTTAAATCCAATGCATTTGACCCCTGCCTGTGGCTTTCTTATCTAGACAATAAGCCGGCCATCCAGGACCTCAACACTGCTTCCAGGAAGGCTTGGTTTTGCCTTTTTGGTCAGATGTCTAAGTGCTCTTTCTCTTATAGGCCCATGTAATCTATAAAACATGTTAAAATCAACCATAGTCCAAATTAAATATAATTTAAATTAACTACAAAATAGTTGAAATGCAGTTGATTGGTGGGCATGTTACCCTTTGTAGGCATACAAATAGTAATTGTAATTTTATAGTTTTCTCTTTTATGTTTTGGAACTAAGACTTTTTGTTTCTAGATCGCCAATATTTCTGTAGGGCCTAAAACAAGCTTAGGTCCTAGGTAATATGTCCTTATTTTCAGTAATAAATGAAACTTCTCTAATTTCATTTTGCCAGCAGAGTGTTTTAACAGGCAGTGAAACTAGCCAGGAGTTAGCTTAATAGGAATATAAGCAGCTTAGCCTCTTAGCCTCTGGGGTTTTATACATCATATGTTTCATAACATCCAATTCATATTACCTGCCTGGCCCTGGAATTGTTACCCATTATCTATCTTAAGAAAAATGTGAAGATGCCTTCCAACCTCAAGTTTTATTATTTTATAAATAAAAAATTCCTTGCCTACAAAGCATAGTTCCAGCCCATCCAATTGGCTGATGAGTCCGAAGCATGCAATTGGCTTGCTTTGTACATTTGAGATTATCCGTTTGTGATAAAGCATACATTTGGGGTTAGATCCAGGGCTGAATGTCACCTGCTCGATGATACCAAAGGGATCGACCAGAGAGCGATCACTTCCCTAAGCCTGCATGCTGAGCTATCAACACAAAGTCACGCAAAGCATACCATAGCGCTTTTAGAAACTCTTTTTTACAAAGTGAAAAGCCAATCTATGTCCATAAATGATAAATGAATTACTGAGTAGCGAGTATGTGTACTAAGTCGCAGTTTTCTGAGTTGTAGAATGTACTCTTGACTTAAGGGATCATTACTTGGAAAACAGGGAGGAACAGGAAGCACAAAGAAAGACATCTGACAAATAGCTTTCCACTTTCTGGCTTAGAATAGTTTCTTCCCACTGAGGTACAAGTCTGAGGAGTTCTGAGCACATCATCGGCTGCTGGATTGTGTATGTGTGCAAAGCTCGCAGGGGGCCCTTCTATCTCTGACGAAGCTTCATAATCTCAATACACCTTACCCAGCTAGAACGGACATTTTGTGAAGGCAGGAATTGCTTGCTTTATGCTGCACATCTTCAGCATTTTACCAAAAGGAGACTTGCAACAAGTTATTTACCAAATGAACAAACTCCACTTTCTTTTGCAGCTTGCACTCTGCTTTCAAGTGACAATAAAGTAAATGTTCAGAGTTTAAGTTCACTAAAAAATCTGAACATAGTGTTACCAAGAGGGGCAAACGTGTGAGTCTGACTACACCAGACTGGGCATTTTTTTCTAGCTATCTGGGTTCCGGAGTGAGACGATGATGCAAAATAGAGTATGTGGTTTATCTAGATAGATGTCTTATCATGCCATTGGGTGTGACATGCATGTGCTGCCATTGCTCCAGCTGAGGCCAGGGTCTCCAGTGCACTAAACCTCCAAGGCCGATGACCCCTCCTTCCTCAGAGCAGTACCAGAAGGTTTCAAGTTCAACTTGTCTTTGACCCCCAACCTGCCTAAAAACTATCATGCAATATCTGCCAGTACCTCCTATAAAATTGATTTTGTTTCACTAGAATACATTTTTTTCATACCTGAAAATACTTCTAGAGTAAAAGCAACTTACAGTTTAAAAGTCCAGCTTCTTTAAATAGAATATTTCTAAAATATAATTTCTAAACTTTTAAAATAAAAAATTATATTTCATATTTCCCCTTCAGGAAGAACATCTGCCTTTTTTTGTTGTTCTTTTGTTGGTACATTTTAGGTATACAATTCATTTACATTTATCATTGGGTGCTTATACCTGTTCATGATGTATCTTGGTTCTTATTTTTCCCCCATTACCTGTGCTCCCTTCAGCCCCTCCACCCTTCCCTATTTACATAGACTTCGTTTCCATTTTTTTCTATTCTTATAATTTTTCCTTTCCTTTCTTTCCTTTCCCCTTCCCCTCCCACTTCCCTACTCCTTTGGACCTTTTTTCCTATTTCAAATTATCAATTATTCATTTTAATCATTGCAACCCTTGTTTACACTTTCAGTTTCTCACATTAGAGAAACTATTCGGTATTTACACATGTGTGTCCTATTTATTTCACTTAAGAGTATGACCTCAATATGCATCCATTCAGCTATAAATGACTCTAGTTTTTCATTCTTCATGGCTGAGTAGTACCCCATTTTATAAAAAAAACACATCTTCTTTATCCAGTCTCCAGTTGATGGGCACTTGGGCTGTTTCCAAGCTTTAGCTATTACAAACTGTGGTGCTATGAACATGGGTGCACATATATCACTGTGGCATGATTCTTTTAATTCTTTGGGGAAGATCCCCAGCAGGGGAATAGCTGGGTCCAATGGGACCTCCAGCCCTAGTTCTTTGATGAATCTCTGAGAGAATCAAGGATATTAACAAAAGCCATCAAACAGCTGAAGATGTTAATTTATCTTTATTTTACCCTATGTGGTTGAGCGTGATCATGAGTGATTATGAGACACTAGTTATTAACTAGAATGTTCAGGTCATTTTATTAAAAAGTAAGCATAAAAAGTTGTAAGTTTCACTTTAAAGGAAGGAAACTGTATTTGAAAGAAAGAATTTTCTCCAAACTCTCTTCAAAAGACAGCACCCTGGTCAGAATCTTTCCTGCCCTACAGAGCTCTGTGCAGACCATTAGCCACCAGTCATTTCAATTAAATAAATTAACAATGAGTCCCATGGACACAACCTCATTTCACCTGGGCAGTGGCACCGTGTAGCTAGTAGCTGCTGAGCTGACCATTTCCCATCACATAAAGCTCTATTGTATGGCATTAAGCATGGCTGTAGGGCTTTCTCTGTCTTATCAAATAGTCTGCTGATACATATTTGGCTGAAATAGGTGTTATGCGTATTTCAGTTTGGAGGTTAAATACCAATATGGAAGAATTTTTGCTGTTGGGATTAACCACTGGATTGATAAAATGTTCTTTGATGGGATGGATTTTGTAGTATATTAATATGTTTTTTACTCGTTAGAAGCAAGGTGAGTTTTTAAAAATATAAAATAGATTCCTAAAAATTTCATACAAGCTAATGTTAACGCAAAGCTGTTATATAGGTTGTCAGAAATAAAATATCTAATATGACAAACGTTCTTTTGGCTTGGCAATTCATGTCAAATATATTTGATGTTTTATCTGTAGTTTTCAGATGGAACTAAGAAAAAGATCATGTATTTATGAAGTTAGCTCATCTCTTTATTCAACCATTGCATTAAAACAGAATCAAAGAAAAAGTGATCAAATCGAAGAACATAGATTTAAAGCAATCTATGAAAATAATTTGAAATTGTACCTCAAAGTAGAGACAGACATATGCTACGTCTCACCTCTAGTCCTTTTCATCAAGTTTATTTTTGCTTTCTTTAACTCTGTCTCCATTCTCTTTTTTTCTTTTTTCTACAACATTGGCAAGTTTTTAACCATTAGAAGATCGATCTCAAAGAATGGCATGCTTACTACTTTAGATGGGATAGAGGTCATTTTTGTAATTTTTATATTTATATAATAGAAAAAAATCATTTTTTCAAGACCATAAAGGCTCACCTATTAAGCTTGAAAAAAACAAATTTAAGCAAACATGTAAGACTACCTAAAAGAAATGTTAGGTAAAATCTAATAGTAGTACCCTAATAGGAAACCAGATGTCATAGAGTTGATATCTAAATGACTGCAGTTTCAAAAACACTACTTAAACTCGTCACCAGGCTTGTGTGGCATGCAGCCACCTGACCTGTGGTCCCTTAGCTGTTTTAAATTCATTATGAAAGGCCGCGGGCTGCTCAAGAGTCCTACACTGTTCTAGCTCTAATCCTCAGCATTATTATGAATCTTGGTCTATTTCTGAGGTCCCAGGAAGTGGTGAGTGTATCCTCCTTTCCCCAGCACACTCTGAGCTATATTTGGCTTCCTCACCAAGACCCCTGGTTTCCTAATTTTATCTCTCTACCATACACTTTTTTTCTCTCTAAGAAGCCCCAATTCTGACTGGTATTTGACCTACTTTAAATGCACTGAATACTCTCCATTCAGTGGCATGTGCTTTGAGAGATCAGCAGGACAGGATCTGTTCACAGAATTCAGCTGTGACCCATGGATTATACAATGGGCTGGGGAACTCATGCCTTCAGTTACATTTTGGAGAAGTGAGACATAAAGCATCACTTTAGGGAAGCATTCCTCAAAAGGCACTCAGTAAACACTGGTTCTCTATGTTGATCGGAAGGAATAAAAGAGTTCCAAAGTCAAGTAAACTGGGGAAACATTGAATACTAAATCCCCCCTTTTGGAGCCTCCTGCTGCAGAGCCATCTCCTGTCATGGCTAAGCATGCAAGTTCTGTAGCTGGATGACCTGAACTTGAAGCTCAGCCAGTACTTACAAGTTTCATAACTGTTCCATTTGCAAAACAAGGAATAATATTAGTGGTTACCTTCTGGAGTGGCTGCAGATGTAACAGGTCAGTGTGGGTAAAGCACTTAGCAGTCATAGTCATAGAGTATGCACACCCTGGTGTTGACTTTTTATTATTAAATGTATTTTTCACTGATACATAAAAACATAAAAAGTTGTACATGTTAATGGAGTACTGTGTAAAGCCTCGATATAGGGATACATTGTGTGATGTTTAAATATGATTTAACGTATTTATCCATGGTAAAAGCATGCAAAATCCTTTCTTCTTTTGTACCAGGAAAGTCTAGTAAACATTCTGAGAAGTCCTACAGTGTTAAACCCCTGTCTACCTTCGCTTACTCCTGAGTTTCCCAAACTTACATCACTTTGGAATTCCTTTTTATGCATAATTCTTCAGAATACTGATGGATCCATAATTTGGGGAACACTGCTCCAAAGGCTTGTGTTTGAAAGTGGGGAGCACAGAGGACCGATTGTTTCTTGCAAGGTCATTCCTGGGTGAGGGAATGTTGCCCTCAGGTGGATGGGGACCTGGCCATAAACCTACGCTCCACAGAGCCAAATTCTCCACGGTGGAGTTATGAAAAAGTGAAAGAAACACAACTAGTGAGCAATTTTTCTATTATGATGTGATTTTAAATAATTTGAGGAAGAGGTCTTTATTAACATACTAAGTATGAAAGTAGATATTCAACTTACTTTTTCCTCAAGGAACTGCTGCAGATTCACATAAAACTCCAGGCCATCGGGCTCAGAACCTTCTCTCAAGGATAAAGCACTCCTCACTAAGGAAGAGGTAAGCTGTCGAATTTACTAAAGCTGTCAACTAGAACTATGATTCAAGGTGCTGAGCAATTAACCAGCAAGTACACCTAGCCAGAACAGTCAACCGTATAAAAATTATAATCCATTATTAAGGTTTTCTCCAAGCAACATGAGCAAGTGGAAGGTAAGATCCATGGTCTCCACAGCACCATGTCAAAGAGGTTCCTACTTTCAAATTTTCTAAAATCACTATTTCTTGTTTTCCTTTTTTTCTCTTCCTTTCCTTCCTCCTCCTTTTCTTTATTATTACTACTAAATATAAATATGAGCTCTACTGTTGAATAAAATTAGGAACACAACAGGAAAGCAATGATCTAACTGCTAATACCAGAGAAGGCTGGATTGGCTTAGAGAAAGCTTGTCCTTTGCTTAGTTAGGGAACTTCTGGTGTGAGCAACAGTAAGTACCTTTACCAGCAGACTTTGGGAGCTTATCAGAAAGGTCCTGGGAAACCAGCACATAATGTGTAAATGTGGAAGCAGAAAAGCCCAAAATTCTTCAGAACAGAAACGCATGGGGCACTGGCAGTACTCATTGCTAATGGGAGTTTCCGTGTCTGTATGTTTCTAATCTCAAATTCTGGAAACACCGGAGCTGACTGATCTAACTGAGATCAGATGTGCATGGAGGTTTTCTGTTTGTTCCTGCACATGTACTCCCCCGTTCTGTACCCTTTTCCACTCTGCTCTATGCTCTGGGATGGTCAGTGTGTGTGGACTGAGCCCCAGGTCCTTTCCTTCTGTATTCCAGTTGGGTCCAGGGATGGAGAATGCTGTAGGAGATCAGCAGGGAGTGAGTGGGTGGTCTGCCAGCTCCCTCCTTGCTGAGCCTGCAACACTGACATCCTGCCACTCAACATCATAGCTCCCACAGAGGTCTTCAGTTAAGCCCAGGGCTGGTCACTGCCTCTCCCTCTGGGATTCCCTTACACCTTGCCTGGCCCTTGTATCTACTCCTAACATCACCCTCCCTTACTGGCCCACTCAAGTCCCCTCTGTTTCCTGTAGGGTCCTCATAGGAACCAGAGACCAACTGTGGAATCCACTAGGCAAGAACTCAACCTCTTTGGGTTCCAGCTTCCTCCACTGGAAGACCAGGTCAGTACTTCACAGGGTTACCAGGAGGTTTAAATAAAGCTTGGCATGGGAAAACTCTCAGCAAAACTAGGTTACTCTTACACCATTTTGTCTTTGCAAGGAGGATATTAAGTATATCTTTATATGCAGTATATGCAAATGTAATTTTAAAGTATTACATTTGTAAAGGTTTTCCCATAGCACTTCAAACCCAGAAAAAATTCATGTGTCGCAGAGCCCAGGAAAAGGCGGGATTAGAGCAGTTCTGGTGCCCTGCCTGATGATTGGTAGTAGCAGGTCCTGCAAGCATCATAGAGGTGGCTGTCAGCAGGTCTCTCGCTCACTGATCATATGTTCCCCTCATGGAACATAAGGAGAGCTGGCTTTCCAAAAGCACCAAAGTGGGCTCCACCCTCCTTCTGTGGAATGGCGGACACGCTGGCCTGTCCTATAGGACTACAGATATTCCTATGGAGACAACAGCTCTCCTTCCAGGGAAATCTCTGGACCAAGGCACCATGTGAGGGGTTCACTTATGAAGTGTGAATGAAAAATTACAGAGAATGTTTACATTTCATAAAACTCCTCAAAATACCCCTTCTCGCTTAGAACACACTTATCCCATCATTCTTGCCACTTTCTGAAGCAGTTCTGGGGTCCTCTTTCCCATGAGTCTGTACTCCCCATGGCCGAAGCCATTTCCACAGTGTCTGCCCTTAGCCTCCTGTACCCGAAGTCTGGCCACCCTCGGAAGGATTAGATTTGCTGAGAGGCTGCAGCCCTGGGGCACAGCCACATATGTTCAGCAAAGGATTTATTTTTGCTGGAGAAATTAGAGCAGGCCTAAGGTAGAGGATGTCACTGAACACAGGGAAAATGACTTTGGCAAGGCATGAGCTCTAAAGCCAGAGATGTCTGGGTTTGGAATCCTTATTTGGTCTGTTATCAAGCTGGATACCTTCGAGAAGGTCGTTAATGCTCCCTGGGCCTAAGAACCCTCATCCGTAAAGTGGGAGATGCTGCTTATTTCTGTGGAATTCTTGTGGGGACTGAGAGGTGATGGAAATGGTCAACCAAGGTTCCTGGCACATTCTAACAGTAGTGTCTATTACTCATAAAGTAGTTGTAGTTTTCTTTGTTGATGGCCTCATACAGAATGAACCCAAAGCATCTAAACACCCATAGATGCTGAGTCATAAGGAGCCAGAAGAGCCCGCTACACCTCCTCTTCCTGCCCCCATGCCAGAGGACTACACACAGAGAGCTGGGGACCACGTAGGGACCCTTCTATGCCTTCCAGTTGGCTTAGATCTAGACACATGAGACCAGTGTGCATTTAGTGAGGATTCATCCGTGGTGCATATTGCACTATGACCTTCATAAATACTTTCTAAGTGAATGCTCAAAAGACCCTATGTTGCAATTCCTACCATTGCTCCTGCTTTTCACATGATAAAACCAAGTCTCCAAAATATTGAGTGACTTTCTCAAAGTCACATAGACCAGGAATGGACTCCAAATTTGACTGAGACAGCCAGACCTCAGAGCCCCCATTCTTAAGCTTGGCCTTAACCATTCTTCATCTTGTTGCTTCCATGTTTGGCTAAAAGTCTGAGCCACAGGTTCCACAGGCCAAGATGGCTATTGGGGTTGAATTGTGGAATCAGCAAAGCAGCTGGTGGACTTGGGCATGCTGCATCTATTCTCAGCCCTGGCAGCATATTAGGATCACTTGAGCTCTTTGCGAAAACTAATGCCTGCACCTTACTGGAAGAGATTCCTATTTAATTGCCCTGGGGTGGAGTCTGGGTACTGAAATATTTTGAAGCTCCTCAAGCAGTTCTCATGCAGAGCCTGTGGTGAGAACTAGTCTCCTCGCCCTCCACAGTGCCCCTTAGTCACACAGCTCCTTGGAGCTCTTTGGGGATTGAGTTGTTTATCTTGGCATCTGGCTCGGAACTAATTAGATGATCCTCACACACCAAGCAATAATACACTGTGTCAATTCTGACTTGGGACACCACAGCACTTTGCTTAGAAATCTGAAACTTTCCAAGGAGAATATTTTTCTTTATTACCAGCTGTAGTCAAGTTTCCCTTGGAAAATGGTAATATCCAAATCTCTTTTTTCCTACCAATCATATATTGCAAAAAATATTGCCTTGAAACATTGCAACAGCATTCAGCAAATTACCCCACGTACTGGCTCAGCCTCATTAGGCTTGTCCTCTTTGGCCTTATCAAAGAAACAGGAGCTTCCCTTCCGGATCCTTCCCCAGAATGGATTTCTTCACTTTTTCCTGAAAGGTCAGGACATGGCCTTTCCCTGAACGCCTCCTTAGGCAGTGACAGGCCCAACTTTTTGTTATCTTCTGTTGTTCTTCCCTTGGGGATGACTTCTACTTACAAATTAAAGATGTCTGCAATTTTGGATGATTCATATTTGAAAAAGAAACAGAAAGGTTTTATTTTAAATAAGGATACTAGTAGTGGATCCTGTTGACCGTCTAGCCGAGACAGGATTTCGGTCCACTGTCCACACAGCTCACCCAGGCTCAATACTCCAGTTGTTCCTGCAGACTCACTTTTATCCCTCTCTGCTCTAGCCTAGTCTGGGGGTCATGGGCGCCTACGGGTGGAGTTGACTGCCCTCTCAGAGTGAGTTGGAAATGTTTGCTACCTTCCCCCTTTGCTGGATATTTGCAGGTTGACCAGTGTCCTGTAGGAATGGTCAAAGACCCTCTCTGGCAGCCTCTCTAGCCAGTCTTCTGTCCCTGCACCCTAATAACAGCTCCCCACTCCTCAGGATGAGAGCAGCTGGTCTGGACTTGGCCCTCAACCTTACAAAAGTCACTTTACTAAGTTCTCCTCATCTAACTAGTTTTAATATGCTGCCTGTTTCCTACTGAGACCTTCACTAAGATATTGTGTGGCATACATTTCCAGTCTCAGGGGCCAGATTCTGATGAGTCTAGCCTAGGCACAGCGTCCCTTCTAGCAGTAATCCATCCAGACACCCAGGTTAGGGCAATCAGTATATGGCAACCCTTAAATATCTTTGACATGGAGGTGATGTTATGGTTTGGATCTGTCTCCCTCCCTGGCTTCTCCCTTGATCTCTCTCTGCTTCCTGGCCGCCATGCTGTGAGCAGCTTTCTTCCACGCAGGCCCTTCCGCCATGCTGCTACTGCCTGGAGCAGGCCCACCATGCAAGGACTGAGGCTCCTAAAGCATGAATCAAAATTAACTTCTCCTCCTGTGATTGTGGGTTTTGGGTATTGGGTCCCAATGAGGAGAAAGTGACTGACCAGTGAGCACCTGACCCACATGGGCCAATGAGATAGAAGAGAAAGGAAGTCCCTGACTTCAGCTTCTGCCAGCCACCATCTTAGGAGCCAGCAGAGAGGCACTGTGGTCACAACAGCACTTGCAGGCCAGAGCCAGAATAACAGAGCCCCGATTGTCCTGCCTATGGCTCGGCTTGCGGTTAGGGGAAATAATAGATCTCCTTGTGGGTTAAACTTGTTTTAGTGTTTCTTTGTTGATTTGTTTTTTGTTTGTTTACATGTTTTGTAATTTGACACCAAAAGAACCACAACCTATGCAGTGTTATTAGCATTTCTTTTATTTGGGCAGGAGCTGTAGGGTTTATGTAAAGCATTTCCCTTTGCTCTCATTGATTCTTTCAATGGTCACCTTAAGGGTCACAATAATAGTGACGGATACTAAGAGTGACAGGGTGGGTACAGTCTCCAAAGCACATTACCTGTACATGTGAATTTGCTTAATCACCACAGCAGTTCTATTTAGCGATGCTCTGACTACTCCTATTATAGTGATTACTAGATGACACAGAGAAGGGCATGGAAAAATACACCCAGGTCACCAGCTGATAAGTGGTGAGGCTGAAATCTGAACCCATGCAGTCAATTCCAGACTCTACTGGTTCCGCTTATATTCTACCATCCATATTTCAAGTGGAGAAACTGAGGCTCAGTGAACCAAAGGGCTAGTTAGGAGGAGAGTCCGGACTCACACTTCATCTAGTGCCATTAGCACTATGTCTTATTTTCTTCCACTGAGCTTCTCCTGGGGTCGCTCCAGTAGTTTGGGGAGCAATGGATGCCAAGGCGAGCGGCACCCCTGCTGGGTGGATGTCCGGAGGTGGAGCGCCATGTGTGAGGAGAGGCTCCCTCTAGGGGTCACTAGTATACTGCAGCCGGCGCGTTCTACCAGAGCTTCAAACTTCTGTCACACACTTCCGACGAAAATTCTGCACAACTATATCCCCCTTACATATGTTCATTAACCTTATCACCTGAAAATGTTGTAACATACTGGAAAGAATGTAGCACCCGGTGTGTTATGACACTACTGACTTTTAAAATAAAACAGCTCAACCTCGTTGCAGACAGGCAGGTCTGCCCATGCCCTACCTAGGTCCTGAGTCACACAGAACATGCCGAATCACCCCGCTGCAGACAGGCAGGTCTGCCCACACCCTACCGAGGTCCCCAGTCACGCGGAACACACGCCGAATCAGCCCGCTGCAGACAGGCAGGTCTGTGCATGCCCTACCGAGGTCCTGAGTCACGTGGAAGACACCGAATCAACCCGCTACAGACAGGCAGCCACCTGCTTCCACACTACAAAGACACAGAGAACACCAGACCACCAGACCAAGGTACTGAGTCCCACTGTTCCCAGCCCACAGGTAGGGGCTTCTGAGCTGTCGTCCCACTGCTCCTGGTCCAGAGGAAGGGGCTTCCCAGTCACCATCCCTCCCGCTGCTCCCATCCCAGAGGAAAGTACTTTTGGGCCACCTTCCGTCCC
This sequence comes from Heterocephalus glaber, assembly GCF_053883595.1. Classification (NCBI taxonomy): domain Eukaryota; kingdom Metazoa; phylum Chordata; class Mammalia; order Rodentia; family Bathyergidae; genus Heterocephalus; species Heterocephalus glaber. Next base: position 19,856,066 of record NW_028258357.1, read on the forward strand.
ACTGCTCCTGGCCCAGAGGAAGGGGCTTCTGGGCCACCATCTCTCCCACCACTCCCGGCCCAGAGGGAGGGGCTTCTGAGCCACGATCCCACTGCTCCTGGTCCAGAGGAAGGGGTTTCCCGGCCACCATCCCTCCGGCTGATCCCAGCCCACAAGAAAGGGCTTTTGGGTCACCATCCCTACTGCTGCTCCCGGCCTCTGTCCCACCTCACCCAGCTCAGAGGAAGTAATCCGTGCAGGCGCTAACAGCCCCCTGTCCCAGTCGAAATGAGAAAACAAGTAAATAAGTCTCAAAACCAGACTTCCAGATCACCTACAGCAACCCCAAAGGGAAATGAGATGGAACACTGATACTCAACCACCTGGACCCACTGAACTGGCAACAAAAGGGGATCTGGAAAAAATGAAATCAGAAATAATTTCTCAGATAACAGGAGAAATTGTGCCCCTAGTGCAAGACATTATTAACAAATCTAGAGAGGAGCTCAGGAACATGATGGATTCCAAATATAGGAAACAAATGGAATCCATAAAACAGATGCAAATAGATTTCCAGGACATGAAAGTCTACACAGCAGAATGAGCCAATCTGAGGACCAAATTTCAGATATAGAAGATAAGATTGCAATTAGTGACCAGGAAAAGAAAAATTGCTTCAAAATTATAAGGGAACATGAGAAATCAATCCAGCAGCTGCTAGATGATGCAAAAAAGAATAACATAAGACTGATTGGACTCAATGAAAAAACAGGAGAGAGTGCAGATGACATAAAAAGTCTCTTCACAGAAATAATGGCAGAAAACTTCCCAAGCAGGGGAAAAGAGCTTGACATACAGGTAAGTGAAGCATAGAGGACTCCAAATAGCCTTGATCAAAAAAAATCTACACATAGGCATATAATTGTTAAGATTCCAGAAACACAACAGAAGCACAAAGTTCTACAAGCAGTCAGAGAAATGAAACAAATCACATACAAAGGAAAGCCCATCAGAATCACAGCAGACTTCTCAACACAAACCATCAAGGCAAGAAGAGCTTGGAGTGACATATTCCAAGCCCTAAAAGAAAACAGCCTCCAACCCAGATTGATGTACCCTGCAAAACTATCTTTCACAATGGATGGAGAAATAAGATACTTTCATGACAAAGAGCACCTTAGGAACTTCATGAATACCAAACCAGCACTCCAAAGAATTTTACACAATATCCTAGGAACAGACATTGAGGATCACAACCCCAGGAAGCAAAGCAGAATGAACCCATCTGGCATGACAAGAAATTAAATGTAGAGGGGGAGAACCCAACAAAAAGAAAAAGTCATGGCAATGACAAGTCAATACGTTTCAGTTATAACCATCAATGTTAATGATCTCAATTCAATCAAAAGAAATAGACTGGCAGAATGGGTCAACAAGCAAAATCCAAAAATATGCTGCATACAAGAAACACACTTAATTCAAAAAGAAACTCATAGACTGAAAGTTAAAGGGTGGAAAACAATACTCCATGTGGCAGGAACCCGAAAAAAGGCAGGAGTAGCTATCCTCTTTGCAGATCAAGTAGATTTCAAACCAACACTGATTAAGAGAGGCAAAGAAGGACACTACATCCTTGTAAAGGGAAGAATCCAAGAGGAAGAGATGACAATCATAAATATCTATGCACCAAACACTAGTGCACCCAACTATATAAAACAAATACTAACAGACATGAAAAGTCATATATGCACTACTACAATTGTAGTGGGGGACCTCAACACCCCACTGTCACAAATAGATAGATCAACTAGACTAAAAATAAGTAATGAAATACTAGAATTCAATTGAACTCTTGAACAAATGAACTTAACAGATGTTTACACAGTCTTCCACCCCCCAAAATCAGAATACACATTCTTCTGAGCTGCACATGGGTCATTCTCCAAAATAGACCACATACTCACACATAGAACATGTTTAAGTAAGTGCAAAGGAATAAGTTATCCCCTATATATTATCAGACCATAGTGCGATGAAATTGGAGATCCATAGCAAAAGAAACTCAAAAAATTTCATAAACACATGGAAATTGAACAACACACTTCTGAATAACCAATAGGTCACAGAGGAAATTAAAGAAGAAATCTGACAGTTCCTTCAATTAAATGACAATAACAATACAACATATTGGAATCTATGGGACACAATGAAAGCAGTCTTACAAGGGAAATTCATAGCAGTGAATATGCATATTAGGAAAACAGAATGAGCCCAATTAAACAACCTGATGCTGAGCCTCAAGCTTCTAGAAAAAGAAGACCAAGACAACCCCAAAGCTCATACAAGGGAGGAAATTATAAAGATCAGAGGAGAAATCAGTGCAATGGAGACTAAGAGAACGATACAAAAAATCAATGAAGCCAAGAGTTGGTTCTTTGAAAGAATCAACAAAATTGACAAAGCTTTAGCCAACCTTATCAGAAAAAGAAAAGAAAAGGCCCAAATCCATGCAATTAGGAATGAAAAGGGTGAAATTACAACAGACCCAGCAGAAATCCAGAGGATCACCAATACCTACTTTCAGAACCTATACGCCAATAAGATGGACAACACAGAAGAAATGGACAGATTCCTAGATACATATGAATTACCAAAGTGGAATGAAGAAGACCTAAAAATTCTGAACAACCCAATATCAACCAATGAAATTAAAAATGTAATTAAAAACTTATCAACTAAGAAAATCTCGGGCCCTGATGGCTTCACTGCTGAATTCTACAAGACATTTAGAGAGGAACTGCTGCCACTACTGTTTAAACTCTTCAATGAAATTGAAAGGGAAGCAATACTCCCAAATTCATTCCTGGAAGCAAGCATCACCTTGATCCCCAAAGCAGAGAAAGACCCAACTGAAAAAAAGAACTATAGGCCAATCTCACTAATGAACACAGATGCAAAAATCCTTAATAAGATACTGGCAAACAGAATGCAGAAGATCATTAAGAAGATCATACACCCTGATCAAGTGGAATTCATCCCAGGGATGCAGGGATGGTTCAATATATGAAAATCAATTCATGTAATACACTATATCAATAGAGCCAAGGACAAAAACCATATGATTATCTCCATAGGTGCAGAAAAAGCATTTGACAAAATCCAACATGCATTTATGATAAAAACCCTACAAAAATAGGAATAGATGGTCTCTACCTTAAACTGATAGAAGCCATCTATGAAAAACCAAGAGCCAATATCATACTAAATGGTCAAAAACTGAAATCCTTCACACTCAAATCAGGAACAAGACAAGGATGTCCACTATCACCACTCCTGTTCAATATAGTTCTGGAAACATTAGCCATGGCAATTCGACAAGAGAAAGAAATAAAAGGAATAAAGATAGGTAATGAAGAAGTCAAATTGTCATTATTTGCAGATGACATGATACTGTATATAGAAGACCCCAAGAACTCCACCAAAAGTCTTCTAGACTTAATAACCAAATTCAGTCAAGTAGCTGGTTACAAGATCAACACACAAAAATCAATAGCTTTCCTCTACACAAATGACAGACTCGCTGAGACAGAAATAGGACAAATAATTCCTTTCACAATAGCATCCAAAAAACTGAAATACCTAGGAATCATCCTAATGAAAGAAATCAAAGACCTCTTCTCTGAAAACTATGGCACTCTGAAAAGAGAGATTGAAGATGATATCAGAAAATGGACAGACATCCCCTGCTCCTGGCTAGGAAGGATCAACATAGTGAAAATGGCCATACTTCCAAAACTGCTATATAGATTTAATGCAATTCCAATTGAGATCCCAGCAACATACTTTATAGACCTCGAGAAAACAATCCAAAAATTCATTTGGAGCAAGAAGAGACCCAGAATAGCAAAAGCAATTCTAGGTAACAGAGACATGGCAGGGGGTATCACAATCCCCAACCTGCAACTATACTACAAAGTTACTGTGATTTAAAAAAAGCCAGGTACTGGCAAAGAAACAGACTTGAGGACCAGTGGAACAGATTAGAAGATGCAGAAACAATGCCAGACACATTCAGCCATCTCATCTTCGACAAAGGAGCCAAACACCCTCACTGGAGGAAAGATAGCCTCTTTAATAAATGGTGCTGGAAAAATTGGGCTTCAACTTACCAAAGATTAAAACTAGACCTATATCTCTCACCATGCACTAAACTAAAATCAAAATGGATTAAAGATCTAAATATTAAAATAGAAACTCTGAACCAGTTGGAACAGAGGTTAGGTAGAACACTTGAAGACATCAGTGTAGGAAAAGATTTTATGAACAAAACTTCAGTTGCCCGTGAACTAGCACAAACAATCAACAAACGAGATCTCTTCTTATTAAAAAGCTTCTGCACAGTAAGAGAAACCACCAGCAGTGTGAAGAGACAACCCACAATGTGGGAAAAAATCTTCACCTGCTCTTCCTCAGACAAAGGTCTACTATCTTGAATCTATAAAGAACTTAAAAAGATCAGACCTTCCAAATTTAAAGACCCAGTCCAAAAATGGGCATCTGAAATGAACAGACATTTCTCAGACAAAGAAATAGAAATAGCAAATAAATACATGAAAAAATGTTCAACATCACTGGTCATTCAAGAGATGCAAATGAAAACAACACTGAGATTCCACTTCACTCCAGAAAGAATGGCTGCTATCATGAAATCAACCAATAACAAATGCTGGCAGGGCTGTGGGGAAAGAGGAACCCTCCTCCACTGCTGGTGGGAGTGTAGACTGGTGCAACCACTGTGGAAATCAGTATGGAGATACCTCAGAGAACTAGGACTGAAAGTCCCATTTGACCCCGCTATTCCCCTGCTGGGGATCTTCCCCAAACAATTAAAAGAATCATACCACAGTGATATATGTGCACCCATGTTCATAACAGCACAGTTTGTAATAGCTAAAACTTGGAAACAGCCCAAATGCCCATCAACTGGAGACTGGATAAAGAAAATGTGTTTTTTTTTTTATAAAATGGAGTACTACTCAGCCATAAAAAATGAGAAATTAGAGACATTTATAGCTAAGTGGATGCACATTGAGGCAATACTCTTAAGTGAAATAAATAGGGCACACGTGTGTAAATACTGAATAGTTTCTCTGGTGTGAGAAACTGAAAGTGTTAATAAGGGCTAAATGTATAATAGGTAATGTGAAATAGGAAGAAAAGAGGCAAAGGGGAAGGAAGTGGGAGGGCTAGGGTAAAGGATAGAAGGGAATGGGATTAATATGAGAAAATGAAAAAATAGGAACAAAATCTTTGTAAATAGGGAGGACTGGAGGAGTTGAACGGAGGGCTGGGCAAGGGTGAAAAATAAGAACCAAGAGAGACTATGTAAAGGTGCAAATTTCCAATGATGAATGTCATTATATTGTATACCTAAAATGTACCAATGATTAGAATGAATAATCGATAATGTAAAATAGGAAGAAAAGGTCCAAAGGGGTAAGGGTAGTGGGAGGGGCAGGGAATAGGAAAGAAGGGAAAGGAAAAAATGATGAGAAATGGAAAAAATGGAAATAAAGTCTTTGTAAATGGGGATGGGTGGAGGGGGTGAAGGGAGGGCTAGGAATGGGGAAAAAATAAGAACCAAGATGCATTATGTAAAGGTACATTTCCCAATGAGAAATGTAATTGTGTTGTATACCTACAATGTACCAATAAAAGAATTTAATACAAGATAAATAAATAAATAAAACAGCTCATTCTTCAGTAGGTATCCATTGACATCTAAATTCCATCGCAATTTGGTATTTACAATAATCCAGTCAAAAACTGAAATAGACACTTCTATAATAATTAGCAATTTGACATCTTTCCTTTTTCTCTTGAAATTCTGTTACCTCTCTATGTCACACTCGGGACTTTATCCCGATGTAATGTATTTATTCCTCAGAGCATTTTATCTTTGCAAGGAAACTATGCATATAAATAAAAAGCAAGTCTGTTTTTAATGATTTAATGCTGTGACTATAAGATCTTAAGAGTTAAAATATTTCTTTTGTATTAAGTATACCTATAAATGTTACTGGTACACAATTTACAAATAATTATTAAGCTCAAAAGTACACTTTAACTTATTAATTGGGTATGTTTTTTTCCTTACAGTTCATATGAAATGTACTTATTTTTAGATTGAGGCAGGAACCAGTATTGATTTTATTTGTGGGTTTTTTCCATATTTTTATGGTTGTAGGTCCTGAGAATCTGTATTGACATGAATAGGCAAATTGAAACATAAGGTTTGCTATAGTAATGTCACTCAATTTTTGCAACAACCTCAGCTTGTTAACAGTACATCATGATCCATCATAAAAATTATTGTAATTAGCCCTCAAATGCGTATTTCCTTCACAGTCTTTGCCACACAAAAGAATTTCGTTCTTTGTTTTTTCTTATTTTGCCTTCTCTCCTGCCTCCTTCTGTAATCAGGATGCAGGAACCTAGCTTATATTCTTTGGAACCATGCCTGGCACATAATAGGTGCTTGACAAATTTATGGCACCCTGTACCCGCGGGGAGGCCAGTACCATGACTGTGTTGGACCAGACATGGGGATAAATAAGAGAAGGAGGGGCTGGGCTCTCAGCTGTTGAAGCTTCCTTCTCCCCTAGGAACAGCACCTCTGAAGTACACGGCTGCTCCAGTAGGACTGAGATTCTCCTCCTGTTCTGGGAGGGGCAGGGGCGGCTCCTCGATTCTGCAGCCCTGTCCCCAAGTACCTGGGCAGCTCCCTCCCCTCCCCAGCAGGTTCTCTCAGTGGAACTCCCAGGAGACCGAGTGGCCAGCTCTGGTGTTTGGGGGTGTCTGGTGTGTGCCCCAAACTTTGTCTGTTCCCCAGCTCTGCTACTTAAGAGGAACACTTCTAGACCAATCCCGTGATGACACCTCCACAATACCACGCTGACATTTCCATGTCATTGGGAGGTCTACAAATTGCACTTTCATTTTCAATTTCGTTCTTACCCCAGCTTTATGAGGCGGGCAGGGCAGGTATTATCATCCTTTAGCTTGAAAATGAGAAGTTGGAGGCAGAAAGAAATAAAGAAACATGCCCAGTATCCTATATTCAGCAGATGGCACAGTATGGCTTCAATGCTTTGTCTGGATGTAGTGCAGGTCCAAAGTTAAATCCAGCCCACTCCAGCAATTAATCTACTAATGTGGCAAAAGGAAAGTAACTTCTGTGCATTTCAGTTGGTTCAGTAAAATGCAATCATTAGAGAACTTGATGTTAGAGAAACTAATCTATTATGGCTGCATCACTCATAAGACTGTTTCCCTTGCCGAGAGGAGTATTGTTACTTTCATTCCCATTTTAACAACGAGAAAACAGAGGAATAATGTAACAGAACACCAGCGTCTTCAAGACTGTGGGATTTGGAGTGCAGCTGCTTGAACTCAGATCCTGGCTTTAGAACTAACTAGCTATGTAACTTAGGCAACTTATTAATACCTGCCTGGCATAAGGTAAAAGTCAATATATGTCCGATAGTATTAGGCTACTTTTCCAATCTGCTTCCAAAGACCGTGGTCTGATCCATAACACTGTTATGTTTACAGTCAGGAGGTCAGAAGGGACAGGAAGGGGTGTGTGTGTGTGTGTGTGTGTGTGTGTGTGTGCATGCCTGATGAAGCCCCGTTTTTTAGGCTAAAATTTTGGAAGAATTCCAACAGTTCACTCCTGTTTAAACCTCCATTGTGGGGCTTGGAGAGAAGGGGCAGACATTCCTAGAGCAGATGCCACCGTGTGTTCCCCCAGCAGCACTGTGACCTGCAGACAGTGGATCCTCATTCTGCCCTCCATACTGATCTCCCTGCCAACCACCAGCCACTGAGAGCATTAAGGCAGAAGCCACGCTCCTGCTCTGTTCTTGTTAGATGAGATCAGGCATGTCTGGAGTAGATCCGTCTCTGTTCCCATGTACTCCCAGCTCAGTATTCTAGAGAATTAAACCCATTTCTCCCTCCAGAAAACTGCAGTCAGTAATTCCCACCTTGCTTCCAAGGTTCCCACCACATTCTTGCCTGGAAAAGAAAAATGGCCTCCCGTCTTCAGCCCCTACGTCGATGTTACCAGTGGCCACCTGCTAGCTGGCAACAAGAGGCTTGGCACAGACCTACAGCCTTATTGCTTTCCAAAACCAGCCTTCTTATTTGTCTGCTGTACCCACCGCAACAACTCCAGCACCAACAATGACATCTAACGTGTTGTGAGCCATTATAGCATTTGCTTGCTGAAACCATCTGTGCATCTTGTATAACATCACCTCACCTGGCCTCAGTTAGAGGATTATCTGGTGCAAAATGTCTATAGACTTTGGGCAGCATCAAGTTTATAGATTCAATGTGTGGCGTAGGGTCCCTTATGGGCCCTTGCTAAAACTCTTGCTGTTATTATTATCAATAGAACTAAAGAGAGCTAACATTTCCCGAATACTATGTGCCATTGTGCTTGGAGTCCAGAGCCCCAGCATTTAAGAAGAAGGCTGCAGGGCTGTCTATTGAAACTCAGCCATCCTGAACTACAGAGGAAAGGCAAAGGGATATTGGGGGTCACTGGGTGCATCTGAAGTCATTTTGATTATAGACATTGAGAGAGGTAATTGCTAACACTCATTGGATGATTAGAATTGATTGAATAACCATGTTAAGTGGGTACTATTATTATTGGCATTTTTTAATTAGCAGAAAGTACAGGGAAGTCACATAACTGCTGGTGTGGGAATCGTTGGTAACTGGTTGAGTCACAAGTTGGATCCAGGAACTCTGGCTTTTAAGTTCATCACACTACTGCAGCTCCTCGGTCCTCAATCTATTCCTGCTTCTCCAACCCCAACCCTTCTGTCTACACTGATATTTTTATCTGAAAAAGATCCAAGTTGCTTCCACCAAGTTTTCCCTGCTCGTGATTTGAATTTTTCCAGGCAAGGTTAATGTTAACAACTGCTAACCCTTAACTTTCCTCTAAGTCCTTCACAGATTTACTTAATACTCTTATCAAATCTATGAGGTCAGTGCTTTTATATTCTCACTTGATTGATGAGGAAACCCAGCCACAGGCAATAACTTGTTAGAGGATTTATAACCAGTGAAGGGGAAAAGCAAGATCCAGTCTGGCTTCTACTCCCTTGCTTATTCAATATGTTCTGCTGCCTCCTTGGTCAGAAAAGTTTGAAAAAACAAAGTTTTGAGATGACGGTGGCACTTGGCAGTTCTGGGTGCTGCCCTTACAATGTGTTAGACCCAGCAAGAAAGAACCAACCAGAGACCGATATTAAATCCACACATGAGTTTATTACCAGCTGGGACCCAAGCCGAGCATCGGACTCGAGCCCTGACTGGGGGAGAGACAAACATATTTTATACACCTTTGAGGCCAACAGTTTCTAGGCCCCGCTATGGGATAGAACTAGCAAAGCAAGCGAAAGGTACAGAAGCGGAACGTCCTGCTGTTAGAACATTTGTAAAACAGTAGTTGATTAATTGTTATTTCTAAAGAGACTTTCTAAGGGGAGGAGGCTTCTAAGCTTCTTCCTTCTGAGTTCATCTAAAGGGCAGGCAGGTGGGTCAAGCAGCAATATGGAGTCTGTCTTGCTAACTAGGGTCCTTCACAATGCAACAAGGTTTGTGACATTCCCACTTCAGAGAAGTTGCAGAACTTCAGCTCTAGGGTCAGTGATGATTTACAAAGCTGGAATGGAAAGATGTGCCCCTTTCCATAGGGTGGATGTGCACACATCTGAGCTCTGGTTGTAAGACGTCAGTAACTGGACTTCATATTGGCCCCTTTGGTGTGAATACCCACCTGGGACTCAGCACGCTGGCCTGGGGAGGTCTGGATTCTGCACCATCACTTTCTGCTTGAAGGAACTGCAAGGAACATCAGAAATGAAGATTCATAAACTTGGTCTTTTCCTGATTTCAGTGGTGTTTTTCTTATACAACATATTGAAATACAGAAAATAAAAACAACAGCTAGAAAACATGCTCAGAATACCTTTCATCCCGTGGGCTTCCTTCTCAACAAATCAGTGGCTGAGTCCATCTTTTGCCAGTATAACGCTACAGAGTAGGTGAGTTATGAAGAGGAGAGCTTGAGGCTGCTAGCGGTTCCGGTGTGAGGCCAAGGGCCACATCTCGTGATGGGCTTTTGCTAACAGGGTCCTGAGGTGGCACCAAGCAGCACACGGCAAGAGGCCTGGACAGAACGGCTCCAACAGCAGGCCCGCCTGCTGTCAGGACACCCCTTTAGCCTGGTAATCGAGTGGGTGGATTCAGCCCTTCACTCAGGCAGAGCTTGGATCTGTCTTCAAGCTCCCACCTGGTCCCATGCCTTCTTGTCTCGCAGGAGGGGTTAATTTTAAGCACGAGTTTTAAAGGGGATGGGTTGCTTTCAAACCATAGAAAACAATTTGTGAGGAAAATCTCCTAGCTCTTTTCAAGGGCCAATAGTGATGACTGCTAACATTCAAACTTGCTAGTCCTTTCTCCCCTCTGTGATCATGAAAGTATATATTATGTATATGATATCTTTTATAGCATATATGTATGGTATCATACATGTCATATATATCGTACACCATGTACATACATATACATTATTAACAGGAATTTAAAAAAATAAAAATGTCATAATTTTTCCTTCGAAGTACCTCCTAGACTTCCCCAGTCAGTATTTACAGTTTTACCTCATTTTCTGTGTCTCTTCCATACAACATTCCACTGCACAGATGATGCTTCTTCTAAATGATCTCTTCCCGATGGACATCTGGCTTACTTCAGAATGTTTGCTAGTCTGGCAATGAGCTCCTCGTGAAGGCATGGGAGGAGGAGTATTAGGAGTGACACAGGAGAGCAGGTGTGAGGGAGAAAAGCGGGCCTCCCTTTTCTGATCGTGGGCTGTGAAAAGTATTCACTGGCTTTCCTAGCATTCAATACAAGCCAGGGATAAGGGTCTACATACTTGTGCCTGTGTGTGTGTGTGTGTGTGAGAGAGAGAGAGAGAGAGAGAGAGAGAGGGATTCTAAACATCTTATAAATATTGTAGTTATTTAAAATGAAAAATAAAAGCTGAGGTATTTTTGGCAAATATATTGCATCAATAGTATTGACAGTGGATAAGACACAGGAAGCATTTCTGTTTCATTTTGACTTTTGTCCATTTTTGCCAAACTGAGAAAAACTTGAATGTATTAAAAAATATTTGCTAATACCCAAACTGCTACAGTGATCACCTGCTGTATCTTTCGTTCACCAGTCCATATCATTTTAGCGCAGTTAGCAACTACCCGAAGATGTCAGATGGTTGGAACTTTTCCATCTTGTACTGAATAGTAAAATGTAACTAAGCATTTCATTTTCAGATTCTCAGACTGCCTTCCACAAATACTTCCTGCTTCTGATTCCAGTTCAGACACCCACATTAAGCAATATTTTGGATTTTGACCCCCAAAGACATTCCCACAGTTACACACAACCAAGAAGAAAATTCACGAGGCCTCCTCCCCCTTCTTCCTGCTTCTACCTCTCCTAGTCCAGCTCATGTCCCTGCCACTGCCTCCAGGACCAGCCCTGAATCTGTCCTGGCTCCCAGAGTCCAGACACCAGGAAGCTGTTACTCCTTTAAGTTGAAATGTGGCTCTACCCACTGCCCACGCAGAATGAAAACTCCAGCTCTGTGTTCACTCTTCACTCAAAAAACCTCTACTGTCTTGGAGAAACAGGAAGCATTCTGAGCTCTGCCCAGCAACCGAAGTGGCGCCAAGGATCTCCCTCCTCACTTCCCAGCAGGAGGGCAGAACCTGAAGGTCCCAATCCCTTGCATCTGGGACCTAGGGACTGCGCTTCCCTCCTGGCTGCTTGCGCATGGGTGGAGACTGACAGGCTTAAAAGCGAGAATGTGAAGTGTAGAGACCTCCCTGTGGTGGAGAAGAACCATGAAGGACTCCACAGCCGGAAAGCCCCTGCCCCACAGGACCCAGGTGAGGAAGGGTGAGGAGCCAGGGTCAGGAGGAGAAAGCAGAGGGCCTCCGCTTATTGTGCCTGAAAATCGCAGCCGCACTGAGCGGAGCCCTCTGACTCGTCTGTCTTCTGCTCTCTGTTGGGATCAAAGACCAACTCAGAGGTAAGCACCCTGTCCCTCCATGGCCAAGACCCCCACCACCACCTCTAAGGAGAAGCAGAGTCACCTGCCCCCTGTCTTCCTGGAGCCACAGCCTCCTCCTCCTGCTTGTCATTTCCAGGGTGCTACCTCTCCGGCCCGGAGCCCAGCTCCCAGCGATCTGCAAGCCTAGGTCTTCCTGGAGCGCTGCTTTCCCAGCTGTGGGTCTCTGACCTGCTCGAGGCTGGACTCCAGCAGCCCGGTAACCACCTAGGGGTGGGTAGGGAGGGCGAGGCCTTCGGGCGGCCTGCACCGCACTCGGGTTCCTCCCTTGAAGGAGCAGAGGCCTACGGCACGGGAGCTGTCCGCGGTCCTGGCCGGTGTCTCCCAGCGGGTACTTAACCCAGGGCAGCACCGGTACTTCTCTAAAGGGTACAAAGCCAGGGCTGGCTTTCATCAACCTTCCTGCAGGCGAGGCCTGAGAGCCACGTCCCCTTCATGTTCCCACTCAGTGCCGTTCCCCTCTGAGAAATTAAGACTATTTTGACGTCTCCCTTCTTGTTCCTACCCCTGGCGTCCATTACCCTCCCCTGCCCCAGGCAGCGCCAAGTGAGGAGCCCAGGGCGTTCACTCCCAGCCCTGTTCCTGAGTCCCAAGGGGCCAGGCTGCTCTGGGAAATGCCAGGGCAGACTGAGTTGGGACTGGGCTAACACTCACTCCTCCTGTCTATGTGCCAAGAGGACGGGACTTTGAGTTCACCAGTTAGAAACTGCATGTCTGGAACAGTGAGGTCCGGACCTCTTTAGATGCACAGTGCGCCTGTGGGGCTGGTGTGAGGCTGGTGCCCCTTTCTGTTAGGGTGTTCCTGAGCATGGGGGAGGACAGGAGGTAACAGCCGGGTGGTGCGTGGAAAAGACGGGTCTGCAGCAGCGAGTGTGGCCCTTGTAGTCACTTTCAGTGGGTCTGGATCTATGCTGAACGCAAAGCAAGGGCTCAACAAATGCTTGCAGAATTAAACCCGGAAAGGCACTACAGGAATTGGAGAGCTTTCTCTTCCTCTCCCATCAAACTGTACACCTCATGGCAGATTCTGGAGACTCCGGCTCTCTGGCTCTTTAGAGAACAGAGAATCTTCCTCCAGGAGCGGGTTGCTTCCTTTCACCCCTGCATCACTGAGAGTCTGACTTGTCCTGTTCTGTTTTGCAAAACTTGCTTTGCCTATTCTGCCTTCCACATTCACTTCTTCTAGAGGCAGTGCCCAGAAGAAAAAAAAACAGCTTGACCATATTGCGGGACACTTTGATTGTGAAAACTGATCTCCATGTCCTGCACCCTGGAAACATGAAAAAGCTACTCTGTCCTCACTCCCCAAGGTAACCCTAAGACTGAGAAACAAAGTGAAGCCATGTTTCCCTGTGCTGATCCCTTAGTAAAGGAGCATGTGGAATGATTTAGTTGTAAGATTAACCTTGTTTATTTTAGTCATTTCATAAAACCTACACAAAGCATTCTCAGCTGAAAGCAGTGTCTTTAGCAGTACAGTGAAGTGAGGGTCACTACAGCTCCAGGAGGAAATGGAAAAATGCAAAACGATGTGTGAATGTCAGAAATAAAGGTGGAGGAGGAAAGAAAAAATCTATAGCACTTTTCAAATGGGACTTTTAAATTTCTATCTCCAATATTACCTTTTTAAAAATGCAGTTTTGGCCTCAAGTTGGAATAAATTTCATGTATATATGTTATGAACAAGCTTATATATGTGTACTATATACAATATGTACCACACACATTACAGTATATACAGCATATACAACCTGCACCAAAAGGTTTATATCCTGCTTCAGTCAACTAACATATTCTTTAAAACACTTTAAAAGGAACTTTTTTAAAAAAGAAAAAGAACATTTTTTTCAAGTAGAAGTCAGAGAAGCTTTAAGTAAGATTTCTTCACAACTCCTGTCTCTTTGGAAAGAGAGGCAGTTGGTATCATGTTGCTGATCCAAGAGTACCAGAATGATAATGGCCATTACTGTGGGGGTCCATTTGTCTATACCAGAATAATGCATGCTTGACATTGTTAAGTACTACTGTACACACAATATTATTTGACCACTGTGACATTCTTGTGAGGTAGGCATCTTCCTCTAACAAGTGAGGAAATTGAGACTCAGGGAGATTAAGGGTCCATCCCAGTTGGTTCAGCTTGATGGGAAAATGAAAATCTAAGCTGGGATCTCCAGGGGACTCTACTGAAAGAGGCCCTATCTTGTAACATGAGGGGATGTGCAGCTAAAAATAATAATATGGTACCTGGCTTTCATTTGTCTACATCACAAGACATCAGACATTGTCATCAGGGGATAAATTCACACCTTCCATCCTGTCATTTCTTTATTCGGCCAAAATGTAAAGTCTGCAGTGAGCTAGACCACACTTAGGTCTTGTTTCTAGCTTGTACTGACTCACTCTGTTCTGGTTTCTACTGCTGACTCTTGCTGCATAAAAAGATAGCTTTGGGATACTGATTAGTGGCACAGCCCTTGTCTTGCATGTGCAACAGCCTGATTTCTATCCCCAGCACTCGGGACGAAAGGGGGGAAACATGGTTTAGGACGTGCCACCACTTCTGTGGGCCTGGCGGGCGCTGTCCTCGGTGCTGAGCATCTCCCTCCAGCAGGCACTGTCCAGTTGTCTTTCCATTCACCCCGCCTCAAATGCCTTGTCTTTGGAGACACCTTACAGTCACAAAACCTCTAGTTTTAATCCCAGAGTGCTCTTGCGCTGAAAAAAATTTTTCCCAAGGACTTTCCTGGGAATGGAAAATCTGGGAAAGGTTCTGCTTCCTCCTTCATTCCGAAATTTGATTTATTTCGTTAGAAAGTGGAGCTCATCCAGTGCAAGGGATTCAGCACTGGCAGCTGTGAGGAGTGTAGCGTTTGAATGCTGCTCCAGCTCAGCAGTTCCCTAGGCCAACACTTACCCTTTACAAGCAGGGTGGCGGCTCCAGAAAAGTTTTCTGCTACCAGAGGTGCTGCTACATGGGGACGCTTGGGGAAGCTTTAACATGTGTTCTTCCCAGCACCTGGAGGGCTGGGGCTGAGGGAAAGGGACAGCAGATCTGTGCCTTTTCTTGTAGCTTCGGAGAGGTGAGGGTAATGAAGGTGGCAGTGATAGAAAGAAGTTTTTCAAAGGAAGCTGAGAGCCAAAGCTTAGGAAAGAGAGAAAAAGGGGGGACTGAAAGACGCAAAGGAGCATGCATTGCTCATTCTTCCTTTCTAAATCCGAGCTCCAGACCCCCAGAAGGAGGTGTGGAAATCATCTCTAACTCCACTCTCTCCACCTGCAGGGAAACTGAAGAAAAGCACAGGTCCCAGGTAATGTTGTATTTAGATAAAAATAAAGCAACCTCAGGGAGGACTGAGTCTACTTCTTCTTTATTAGATATTCCTTAATTTATTTCTCCTGGAAAGAATAAAACATAGGCATCCAAACAATATGCTGATTTTAATCTACTCAATGAAGGATGCTGAGCCACTTCCTTTCTCTGGACATCATGTACTTCCTAAGAATGATCCAAGGAAAAATAAAGATTGCAGTTCAAGCTAACTGTTGTCATCTTTTATTCATACAGGCAAACTGGAAAAATAAACAGATGATATACTCCTTCAGTAATATTTTCTCTTCTTAGAAACTTAAGAGATTCATTTGTCAGAGAAGCACATTTTAAAATTTTTAATTGACAAAGAAAATCTGTATACATTTGTGGTGTACAGTGTGGTACTTTGATATAAATGATGTTTGATATTTATTAAAGCTAATTAACATAACCATCAGCTCACATTTATCCCTTTTTGTGGTGATAACATTAAAATCTACTCTGTCAGCAATTTTCAAGTATACAGTGCACTGTTATTTATAGTCATCATGTTGTACGCAAATGTCCAGCACTTACACCTCCGGTCCAAAGTTTATCTTCATTCAGTAGGTAATTTTTTTCTATGAAAGCTATGCCTTAACCCTAAACTTTAACTTCATAATCATTAAAATATCTTCACTAGGACTAAAAAACATCACTACTACATATTCTGTCTAAAATACTCTATAATACTTATATTCCAGAGTCAACAATTAGCTTCTAATGTGAAGTAAAGGGGCATTGGGTGAGTCCCTTTGCAGAATGCTCACTCTCTAGGGGAGTACCAGAGGAAGGAGTCCATTTCTGGCGGTAAAATCAATGGGTTCTATAAAGGCATTGGAAAATCGACAACTTCGAGACAAGGACGGCTCAGACACATTCAGACTAAATTATTATTCGTTCCTCCCAGCTGGCATACTCAGGCAGGTACTTGTTCCTGTAGTAGCTGATTAGTGACAGCTATTTACAGACACACAAGCAACTGAGTCATATTTTAAGGGCAGGAAGGAGCTTCATTGACATTGTTTAATTCTCTCTTTATTAGAATGAAACCAAGATCCGATGAAAGGAAGTAGATTATCTAAGGTGACCTCATTGGCAAGTGGCAGACAGATCACCAAAGTCATTTTCTCAAGGTGCCCAGTAAATCTGGCTGTGAATTTTAAGCAAAAGGATAATCTAGGTACCTAAAGTGCAGGAGTCTGAACCCCAGCCCCAGAGAATCTTGGTGAGCAGACTGGGACAGTCCCAGGATTTTCTATTCATGATGGCACCACAGGTCTCAGAACTACTTGTGCAGAAATACTATGTAAATCTCTTAAGACTTAACTGTTGACAAAATAAGACATAAAGTAGCATACAAATTTCAAATCATAGCTTTAAAGACATTGGTAATCTCTCCCACTGTATCTCAGATATTTATGTGTTTGTATAAATTGCACAATCAGCAAAAGCCACGCACATGCGACTTTGGCCATCATGGGTCCCCTGCTGGACGCTGAGGCGCGGATTATTCCTTCTTGTAGCGAGATTTCCCAGCTAATGCTTTTCTAAGGCATTGAGAAGACTATTTCATCCCAAGAAGCACTAGAAACTGTAAAATTGTGTAACTACTAATGTTTTTCTTTCTAGCATATAAAATTCTTGCTTGTCTAATAAATTTGCTATTTAATAATGTATTCACTTACTTATTCAATGACTATTACTGCATATCTGTCAGTTATGTCTGTAGTCCCCAAGCAGACTTCACAATAATTGGAAATGACATTAGAAATTGTTGGGATCCAGTGGAGAGTCCTGATGCCTTACACAGCTGTACTTATGGTTATAATAAAACACGCAAACATGTATTGTGTAACGCTATAAAACTTTAATGCTTGTAACTATATGATGGGTTCCCACATTAAAGGAAATTTACATAAGCATGATAACAAAGCAGTAACTGGAATCACAGTCAATGAAAATGGAAAATGAACTTTGTAGATTAAGATTTATATTAACCCAGATAATTCAATTCCAGTGAAAGTTTTATGTTTTACATTTAGTTATATGTACTCCACTTTGGCAAGTAACAAAGGAGACTTCAATGCAGACCTTCCCAAATTTTAATTAACCTTGATGAAATGCAACAGATTGCTATTTTAACCAAAGGGAGAGTATGGAATTATTATCTCTAAATCAAAGAGGACTACAAAAGATCCATCATTAGTTTTTGACAAAGATATTAACATACTATCATTTCAGACCAGTTTCCTTACTTGTTGATCCTCCATTTTGTTCCCCCAAAAGACTTTAAAGCTGTTATTTCAAATTAAAGTTTTCTTTTTAGAGTTTTTGGATGAAAAAAATAATTAGATTTCTGCCAACACCGAGTTCTGTCCATAGCTTCACTTTATTTTCTGGAGAGCACTGCAAAGGATTCCAACTTCACCTACAAAGAAGAGCACCATTCAGATGGGCCATGACTATAAGGACAAACACCCCTCAAGTGTCCACCTTGGGCAAAGTCCTAAGGGATCCGAGGGACACTGGAAAAGTTAGCTGTCACTCCAAACTTCATGCAGCTCACCACTCAGCTAGGGAGACAGGACTGGGACCAGGTGGTATGCTGTAGGAAGTCCTCGGGCTGTTACTGTAACTGGCTTCCTCTTTCCATGAGCCATTTCTCAGGAAGGACTTAGCAGGTTTCTCTCTAGGCAAATCACAAGCTGCTCTGTTTCCTTTTCACATGACATCCACAGATGCTTCAAGGAGCTAAACCTGAAAGTGTGCTTACACAAATCTTCTCCCTCAGAGTCTCCTGCTCTCTTATTACCAGGACAAATCCCCAAGGCTTACCACAGATTTAGTAAATTTATTCTGGGCCCATAACTCAGGACTCTAAGTTCCAGCCAGCTGTCCGCATGATTCTGACACACACTAAATTCTGAAGAAGCATAGCTTTAGCAGAGAACCCAGCCTAGATTGTTAGATTCCTGGACAGAAGTACCTTGCAATCAATTCCATTTCTGCCAGGGCCCCAGGGATACAAACTCTTCACAGAAGTGTGAGAGACCTTGGAGACTGACAAGCTTCACTCCCTCCTCAATCTCAGAGACAAAAGTACAGAGAGGTGATGAGGACTTCCATAAAGTCACATAGATCTAAGAAGCCTTCAGTTCCTAAATTTGTTACTCTGCACTCTTAGAAACTTCCTTATAAACAACAGCCAGTAGCCAGTGGAGTTATTCTTGCCTTTTCACAGGAAATGAGAAAGAATGCAAAAACAGCTGTGCCCTCACCCCTGTGTCTCACACACCAGCCTCTGCAGCACCTGCCTGGCTTCTTCAGTGGAAGCACCACTCCAAATGGGTTTCCAAGATGCAGTGAGCCCATGGAGTGCATCAACCTTGCGCTTTTTCAAAATGGGGGATCACAGGTGGCCACACCTAAGGTGCAAAGACTACCAGGGCCAGTTCTGTGCAGCAGAGGGGCACAGCCAGTGATAGGCGACACTTCAAGCCCATCTGCCCTCCTGGGCTCTCTAGCATTACACAATCCAGGGACTCCTACCTGTTCTGGAATTCCTCCCTTGCACCCCCACCCCCACCATCCCATAATTCATCTCTTCACTCAATAGCTCTTGTGTGCCCAATATAATTTTTAGCAATAGGGCTAGGGCTTTGATGTGAACCTGGTGTGACTCTCTGTTTGGGTCTAGTTCAGGGGGCAGACAAGCCAACAATTATAAAAACAACACTAGTATAATGACTCCTTTGTGAGTGGCAGATGTAGGAATGTAAAGACACAAGAAGGACATCCAACCCAGTCTTCTTATAAGAAGAAAATCTATGTGAGACTTGGCAGGTGAGCTGGCTCTGGGCCTTTCCAAATGGATGGAGGAAGAGTATTTCAAGCATAAAGAATGGTATAGGTAAAGGTCTGGAGGTAGGAGAGAGCACAGGAACTCGAATTCAATCAGTGTTGCTAGAGAATAATTTGAAGGGCCAGAGGCAGGATCAAGTATGACCAAGGTACCCCGTGATTTCTGAAGAGCAGTGGTGTAACATCCATCATCAGAGAAGAGTGGAAGGGCGGTAGCTGAGCTCCTGTATGGCTAATAAAGCAAAGAGAAAGCGGCACTTAGGTGATGAGACTGCAGGCAGAGTGATAGCCATTAGACCCTTAGAGAGAGAGATGGAAAAGCAAAGGGCAGAGGCAAAGCTGAGGGTGCCAGTGAGGTGCGAAAGGTCTCATAGTGGTAGGAGAGAGGATGGAACCTCAGAGGGTCCAAAAAGAGGTGCTCAAGCCAATGGGGCCTTTTTGCCAAATTCTTCTCCCCAGTGAACCTGCGGTTTTTGTAGAGATGCTTTCTCCTTAAGTAAATATTTCATGATTTCTGTTGTTCCTAAGGTGAGCATGGAAAGATGTAATCCTCTATTTCCTGGAAAGAGAGTGTGGCCCTGTAGGATGTAGCAACTCACTGTTGATGGAGTCCGCCAAGATCTTCAGCTGCTGGGTGTTGTCCAGGACCTCAATCCTCTGGGTGTAGGGGTCATAGTGAACTGAGAAGGGTCGGGGAATTGTGGCAGCGAAGTTCCTGCAAGCAAAACCAGGGCCTGAGGGAAGGGTGCCGTGGGGATGTGAATTCTCAGGGCCGTTTCCCTTCTCTATTAACGCTGAGAGCTCACTGGAACCCAGGCTGCTGGAGCCAGGGCTGAGGAGGGAAGTAGAGTTTTAATAGGGTCGCTTGGGAAGGCTTTGTGTGTGCCTCTGTGTATACACACACACACACACACACACACACACACACACACACACATGGATTTAGTCACCTCGCTCCAAAAAGACAGAGATGGCTTATAATAGCAGCATGAATACAGTAAAAGGCATGTGTTACTAAATAAGCTCAAGAGAGTAAAGAAAACCCAGCTGAAGAATGCTATGGAGGGAGAAAAAAAGCAAGTTCTGAGATGTTGGATAGAGAAGGAGAGAAGGAAATCCAACTCTCAAGAGCTTAACAGAACAGTGTGCTAACGATGACATTTAACCCAAACTGGGCGATCCCAGTGGCTCAGGAGGCAGAGGCAGAAGAATAGCTAGTTTAAGGCCAGCTTAGGCAGCTTTGAGAGCTTGTCACAAAATGGTGATGTAGCTCTGTATGAAGGTCCTGGGTTCAACCTCCACCTCTCCACAATATCCAATAAAGTAAAGAATCTAATCTTCTATATCCCAAGAGCCATATTAAACCCTAACTGCTCTAAACTCCTTTATAAATACCATTGCTAACTTAATCTTCACAAAAACCTTAAGAGGTAAGGACTACTGCTATCCCCATTCTCAGGTGAGGAAACTGAGGCTTGGGGAGCTGACTGCTAAGGCCACTTCCATCGGTAAGCTGCACACCTGGGAATGAACTCAAATGATTCTTGCTTTCTTGCCTTCTTGGACATTATTCCTGGCTAGGGAGGAATCCCTCATGAGCGCCTTTGTGAGGGACATCAGACAGTATAATAACAAGAAATTCCAAGCGCATCACAAATATTAATTTTAAGTCAGCCCCTGGTGAAAGTGGGAGCTGCTGGACTGAAGACAGTGATGAAGGAGTCAGGAACCCTCCGAGTGGGAGGTGGGAGAACCTCAAAAGCCCAAGTCAAACTGCTCCAGCTCCACTCCTACCTCTGCCCACGATGCCCCTGTGACCCTGGGCAACAGCTCCCCTGTCTGCACCTCCCTTTCTCTTCTTCCTCTGTAAGATCCAGGGATGGCTGTCCTTACCCAGAGGGGTGCACCAAGCCCTGTTAGAGTTCGGGGTGCTGCTAGCTCTTACTAGCAGTGGGACTCCTGAAGAAAGACTGGCCCAGAGGGCCCCGCCATGGCTTCTCTGCAGGAGACCCAAGCTGTGCAGTGCACATCTGGGTCTTGCTTGCTCCAGCCCTCCTCCCCTTTCCTCCCACAGAGCACCTCTTTTGGGCTTTGAGCAGCACCCCCTGACCCCTCTGGATGTGTTGCAGGTGGGGTCTCAGTTTGGAGCTCAGCCCCTTGGACCAGGATGCAGCACTCAATCCAAGCTCAGCCCACCTGAAAACCAGAGTGGTGGGAGTTGCATCCTCAGAAAGTCCAGACCTTCCTTGTTTTGAACCTTCTTCTACATTCCTCTCTACCCCAAGGCCCCTCTCAGCAGAATGGCACTTTCGTGAGGGTCTTGCTGGGCCCTGGCCCTACACACTGGCAGAGTGGCTGGGATGTAAAGCCTGGCAGGTGTGTGTCCTGCTAAGCTCTTCCGTCACTAGCTGCTCAGGGAGCTGACTCTGGAGGGCCCATCTAGAAGTGACCTCGGCATGATGGGGTGCTCCTCCCCAACCCAGCCACTGGGCCCAGTGAGCCGGGTGACTGACATCACCTTCCCCATGGTTCTGCATCCTCATCTGCAAACTGAAAAGTGAAGTAATGAACACAGGAAAGGCAATGAGACAGATTCAGGTGCATAATAGGTGCCAGGCGTGCACCGCTCATTATTATTAATATTATTACGACCTTACCCACGTGGGGTAACATCATCCACTAAAGTCCATAATCTGAATGTGGTCCTCGGAATGGCAGGAGGGATCCTGTGGGGCTGGAGGAAGGTGAGGCTCCTGCAGTGGAGAGAACTAGGAGAAAACTAGAAATGTAGAGCAGGAAGGACCGAGGGAGGTCCCTGGGAGGGGAGAAAGGAAGCCACTGCAGGCCACACCCAATGTGCCTGTGGGCCAACACTGCACCTTTGCAATGGGCCGAGTGGGTGGACAGCTGAGGTACCCAGCATCATAGGACCCAGGGGCCGCATGCCCCGTGCTTCACCCCTCACTGACGAGAGGTGTCAGAAAGCAGTAGAGGTGAGTTTGGGGCTATGTGTGGCCGAGGAGCCCCTCTGCTTGGCCTCTTTCCTGCTGGGATGAATCTGGTCTGAGGGTTTTCGGGCTCATTGGCAGGGGTCTGAGCTCCCAGGGCTGAGCCCACACTGACTGCCCCTGGCTGCACCGCCCCCAAGGCCAATGCCCTTGCCAAGTGTGCACTGAGCACTGAGCCTGTATCGGGCACTGAGGAAGGGCAGTGTCGGGGTTCACATCTAGCTGTTCCCCAACAGCCCCATGCACCCAGCGGTGGGGCTTTGGGGAGGTGACTGGATCATGGCGGCGTGACACTCACCATTGGATTAGCCAGCAATGAGTTAGTTTACAGCTGACTTTTGGTTAGGAAGGAGGGTCTGTTTGGAAGAGGTGTGTGTGGCCGGAAGGGCTCATCTCTCCCTGCTCCTCCCTTCACTTGCTCTCTGCTTCCCCACTGCCATGCTGTAGTCTTCTCCGTCATGCTCCTCCTCCAGGCCACTCTCCCCTGGAGTCAGCCGGCTTTGGACTGAAACCTCTACAGACTATGAGCTAAAATAAACCTCTCCTCTTTCAATTTGTGGGTGTCAGGCATTGTGTCCCAGCAATGAGAAAAGTAACTAAGACAAGCAGGAAACAGAAAGGCTGGAAATCCCTACACTTCTGGAGCTTAACTTGTATATTCTATTAGAGTTAGGAGAAAAATAAATTACAGAAGCGCCGACAGCAGGGGTGAGTAAAGACTGTGGCTCCATCGGATTATGACTTCATGGCCATTGTGACATCACAGTGCCACATAGTATCCAGTGTTCACTTGATCCTGGGGCCAGAGAATCCATTGCTCTGCCAGTCACATGCCGTTAGGTCCAGTATGCAATACTTGATGATGCTAAGTGACTATGTCACTGGGTTTTGTGCTTAGCAGGTATACTTTTAATCATCATTCTAGTGTCCTCCTCCTACTATGAAAGCAAAATGTTTACTGTAAGACAATATGGTGCATCATGCCAACAACAGCCTCACACATCTTACATGTACCATGTCCCTTGATTACATCATTTTCTCTGGTGCTTGATTTACTCTTGTGCTGTTTTGTTCCTCGTGGTCTTAGGAGCAGTGCGATGCACCTCCTGTGTGCAGTGTAGCTACGGTGTGTCCTGAGCTATACCACCTGGGCTGGTGTATGTATATGGTCTGGAGTTCACATAATGTTGGACCAACTACTGCTACGATTCTCAGACACATCCCTATTAGGCAATGCATGACGGTAAGCTGGCTGGGGAAGAACAAGGAGACCTTTTGGGTGAAGATGGAAAGGAGGTGAGAAAGCCAGTTCTGGAGGTGTCTGGGAGAATAAAGTGAAGAAGGTACTTCTTGGGGTTGGAAGACTTCTTGGACTGATCTGGTGGGGAACTTTCATGTCCACTCTGTACCCCAGGGGGTGCAGGACTGGAGGTGGTGTCTACATTGAAAGCAATCATGGCAGGCCTGTCTGCCACTGGAGTGTCCAACCTCCCAGCAGAAGGAGGGAAAGGGCACAGGTGAGTAAGGTGGGGCATGAACTCCACCTGCTGCACAAAGTTCTGGTGGGCCTTGGGGTCCAGTGTCCAGTGTCCAGTGTCCCGCCCAAGTGGCCCCCAGACAATACCAGCAGCCTGAGTCAGGACACACAGGGAGCTAAGGTGCCTCCTCACCTCACTTTCTCCTTGGCATCACTGAAACTCTCTGCCACATAGTAGAGGGGCTGGAACTCAGTGATGGTGTACGGCTGGACAGCCATCTTCTCCAGCTCCAGCGGGAGGAGCTTTGGTTTATCAGATAAGCAGTACTGCAGGTGCACAGTGAAAAGCTCTGTTAAATCCAGACTGGTGATCCCTGCCACATTCCACCCCCTCTGGCTCCTTGTACACCCCAGTCAAAGGCAGTGAGCTCTGCTGCATATACCGGATCCAACCCTCCGTAGCTCATCTAAAGCTTACACCCAGGGTAGAAAGTGATAAATTCATTCTAACCACCTCCAAATATGGTGATTGACTGATAGACACTGCATGAGCAGCCACCTTTTCCGGCATGTGTTTGCATACATGCAAGGCTGTAAGCCCAGGTCAAGCTTGGGATCAGGAGGCCCCTCTTCCCTGGAGGCCCCTGAACTTGCAGTTGATTCCCCAGTCTGCACCTCAAAATGGATGCAAATGGGGCTTCAACAGCCCCAAGGGCAGGAGAATCGTGTCCCTTACCCGACACATTCACATCCATTTTGGACTCTTTTAGGGTCATACCTGTAATTCACCAAAGGATGACAGGAGCCCAGCACCATAGGCCTTGATGGAGTCCCCTTGTTTGCAGAGCCCAAACTCCACAGTGAACCAGTAGATCTAGGGTGGAAAGTCAGGCTGAGAGCAGACCCTAGGAAGGGGAGGGCAGCGGCCAGCCCAGGACCAAGGAAGGGAATGCCCAGGTGGGTGGTTGTCTAAACCAGTGTGGTATTTCTCTGGTCCTGAGTCTCACCCTATCCCATCTCCGATTGAACTAAGAGTCAGCAGAACCCAAGGTATGACAGGAGCCTCTGGAAGGTACTAAGGAGCCCCCCAACATACCCCAACCAGCTCCACTCTCTTTAGGAAGGAACTCCTCCATTCCTTTTTCTTTTTACTCCTTGGCACAGAGTGATATGCTCCTAAAACGATCTTAAATGAGCAGGGGTTAGGTAATCCAGGCTCAGCTGCTGGAAGTAGGGGATTCAGTATTGAAAGAATCAGTGCAGGACACATCCCATCCTCCATGCTAGAAACTGGGGCACTGCTGAAGCCAACCACTCTGATAACCAAGTTGTTTTCTTTCTACAGCTCCCAATCCAACATGTCCTAGATGCCTGGGACCAGGAGGGACCTAGCGCTCACTTAGCTGCTGAAGACACAGAGTCCTGGAGGACTGGTGGGAGGTCCCAGGTAAGTGTGTATGTTGGACTAGAGAAAGTTAAACCTGGGAAGGATATTTGAGCTCAGTAGATCTGACCTCCTCAAATGCAGGTGAGAGGTCTTCAGCCCAGGTAAGGCAACCAGCTTATTAAGGGCAGAGAGAGAACCCAGGACTGATTCCAGCCCAGTGTGCCGATAATTTGATTTTTTTGAGAAGTTATGTTGACAACGAGTCTGTTATGATGCTTATGGTAGCTAACACCACTCTCTGAGTTCCAAGTTCATTTTTTGACTCAGAATGAGAAATTTATCTGGATGCTCCTTGCATCTCTGTAGCATCTCATTTTAAAATTCATGCTTACACAAACTGGACCCTTCAGATGCCCACGACACACTTTTAAGATGGCAAGAGGTGCACTGCTGTGCCCATTTTCAGGGATGGGGAAACAAAATCCACATGCCCAAGGTTTCAGAACAGGCATGCGTGAGAGAACCCTACATGTTTTCATTCTTTCTGATGAGCTGAGTTCATAAAATCTTCTAAGTTAATATATCTGAATAGTAGATTTACTTATTTGCAGTCCTTAATTCTAATATAAATCTTTATTTTTCCCATTTCCAGCCTGGGCACTTCATAAGAAATGTGGCTCAGAGTTTGGGGAGGGATGTTCTGAAAGCAGAAAGGAATCCACCTTCTAGGCAGGTTTGCTGTTTCCATAGCTCCAGTCCTTAGATTTCCTTGGGAGAGGGGAGAATTCGGCAAGAATGAAAAGGTCCCTCCACCCCTACCCAGTCTGAGAAAGGAAAGAGCTGAATGCTGGTCCTGTGCAGAGGCAGAAATATAAACTTTCCCTCTCCAAAGCTGTGAATCCAGACCCTACCTTTATGTCCAATGGATCTCAAGGGCTAACTATTACTACCTCTGCGTGCAGCTGATTTAAAAATAAAATCATTAAAGATAAGTCAAAATGGAAGTTTTACTCCTGCAAATGTAACCTGCACATACTGATTTCCCCCCTAAACGTCCTGGCTTCCAAAGGAAGAGCAGATCTTCAAAGATCCACAGCCTCCCGCCACCCACCCCGAGAGCAATGGGACTCACGGTTGCGAGTTTCTCAATGTACTCGTCAGGGGCACCCAGAGAGGCCAGGCCAATCTCCTGCAGTTGTGGGGAACCAGAGTCACTGGCACGGCCCATCTTCAAATGTCACCCCCATGCCAACACTGCATGTTCTGCCAAGTCTCCCCGGCCACACATCCCAGAATCGCGGATCCCCAGAGCAGGAGGGAGCCTTCACCATGGCTTCTGTCATTTGTTACAGCTTATAGATGAGGAAACTGAGGCACATAGAGGGGAGGTGGCCTGCTCATGGTCACACAGCTGGCTGACTGCAGCCCAGGGATGAGTCCCTAGGGCACAAGCTGACCGTTCCCAGAGCACTGAAGAGTCTTAGTCCCATATCCTGAGACAGCACAGAGGGATGCAGATGGCATGGTGGGCCAAGGCCCCAGCCGGTATTTACACAGCTGGAGCTGAAATGCCAGGTGTCAGGGATCCCTTCGCATCACAGCTCCAAGTGCAGAGCCCCTCAAGTGCTCCGACTCTTCTACAGCACTTGCTCCAGCCTGCTGTGTGTGTGTGCGTGTGCGTGTGTGTGTGCACATATGTGTCTTTCCAACTATATCTATCCATTCATTCTAAAAATATGTAGAGTGCCTTCTATGTGCCAGGTAATATACGAAATAGATGAAGATTGTTGACCTGTGGTTTGTAGTGGAGACGCAATAAATAATAAGTCGACACAGATATGTGAAAAGTGATACGTCCCTCAGAAAGAAGAAACATGGAGAGGAAGGGACGAGGGGGATTGGGAGTTTCAGGGACTCTACCGAGGGTCTGCAGTAGCAGGTAGGCATCCAGGGCAAGCATCACTGAGAAGGTGATATTTGGGCAGGGACATGACGGGGACCGTTGGTTCTGGGGACATCGGAGGCAAACGCACTGTAACCCAGGCCTACAGCCAGTGCAGAGGTTCCTCAAGGAAGGCAAACGTAGCTTGGCTCAAGGAACAGAGAGGGAGCGGTGTGGTTGGAGTACAGTGAGGGCTAGTGGTGGGTGAACAGCTGGAGCCTGAGGATACTTTTAGACATTTTAGGATCTGGCGTTTTCCTTTCAGTGAAATGGGAAGTGTTCCAGGGTTCTGACCAGAGAGGTGGACACAATCTGATCTATCTCATCAGAGACTCGCGGATCGTCAGAGCGGGCTGCAGGGGCTGCGGGACCCCAGGGAGTTGGCTGCTGTAGTCCACAGGGGGAGAAATGCTAGGGGCTGAAGCCAAGATGCTAGCCATGGGGCAGCGGGACAGGGGTTCCACACATATGTTGAAGGTAGAACCACAGAACATTCTGACACTTTGGTTGTGAGGTGAGAAAGGAAGAGAGAAAATCCTCAAATTCTTTTGGTTTCAGCAGCTGGAAGGATGGAGTAGCCATGGACAGATATGAGGAGGTCTCCAGGGTAGAGAAGGTGTCACAATTCTCTTTTGGACAGGATGGTAGAGATGTGTAATAAGTTCCACTCCAACCACCCGCCCAGGTGTGTGAAGTCCCGAGTCTAACAGGACCCACTGATAAACCCAAGGTCAAAATGGCGCCCTGTTCGCTTACTCACCATTCTTTGTAATCTTTCCCTGTGCTCCATCCGCACCCTACAATTTCCCGTGGTGGGAAGTGGGCCGTGCCATTAGATCAAAAAGAGATATTATCAAGGAAATTTCAAGTGAGTCCCTGCCTTAGGATTGTCCAGATCAAAGTTGCAACTGTGTGACAGTTCTCGGGCCATAGTAACAAGTCCAGGACTGAAATCCGTCCTGAGTAACCCATATCATCATGGCAGCTGTACCTGCACTGTCAAGGATGATTTTCCCCAGGTGAAGTTCAACTAATCCCTAAGGACAACCACTTCCCAATGCAC
The DNA here is from genome assembly GCF_053883595.1 of Heterocephalus glaber. Classification (NCBI taxonomy): domain Eukaryota; kingdom Metazoa; phylum Chordata; class Mammalia; order Rodentia; family Bathyergidae; genus Heterocephalus; species Heterocephalus glaber. Next base: position 19,884,355 of record NW_028258357.1, read on the forward strand.
CACCATCTCTAAGCACCATAATTCCCCAAATCGCACACAGAGTATGAGTTTTCTTTGTTTAGAGAATTTGTGGCTTACAAATACAGCATCCCTTACTCCCAAGCAATGAGTTCAGCTTTTTGTTTGGTTTGTTTGTGTCAAATACGAAGTGATACCCTCCTCGTGTGGCAGCAGAAATCTTATTTCCTGCAGCTGAGGGGAAATGCTTATAAAGGTCACACATGACATACAATGTCTTTGCTCTGAAGTTCACACTGAGCCCCGAGTTCATTCATAATCACTCTGCTTGATCCCCATTCTTCCATGTGAGTAATAGCACTGGCAGAGAAAGCTTTAACTGCTCTGCTTCTGTGGAAACTGAGTCACGGGGCAGCCTGGCACCTTGGCTCAGGTTACAAATGTGGCCAGTGGCAGGATCGGGGATTGCGTGTCAGAGGCGTCCTTCAACTTTCCGAGACCCTGGCCACCCAACCAGGCGTGAGGCTGCTGCTCACAGCCTGAAGAGAAGTGCTAGAATCTTTCTTCTCATCCCAAAGCACTGTCAGGTAGCTTGCTCACTATGTGAAAGGTGAATCAGGTCTAGGTTTCTGCTTTGATGGCAGGGATGAGAAATTTGTTTATTTATTTATCTACCTATTTATTTTGTCAACTATACGTAAGATTATTGGCTTTGGATTCTCAGTAAACATCATCTTATTTAATTCAAATATCAGATGTGACCAAAACTACTGTGAATTTTTTAAAATTTAAAAACTTTTTACAGTAAGAAGCACATTGCCATGAATCCTCCTCAGAATACTATCCCTTGCTTTGAACACACTTATGCCAGCTTTCTTGCTGCTTTCTAAAGCAGCTCTACAAGTCCTCTTTTGTGTCTTTAGTTGTGTTGTCATGGTTTCTTTGATGTCCAGAATTGTTCCAAAACATTTACCTTTCATGGTCATTTTGACTTTGGTGGAGCCATAAGCCACACGGTGCCAGATCTGGTGAATACGGTGGATGAGGACAGAGGACATGTATGTAATGTATGTAAGGCTTGAGCGGCCTTTCTGATGGATGGCACCCAACAGCAGTATTCACCATAGTTTTTATCATACCTGATAAATACCAGGTATTGTTTGATCCATCCTTGTACATGCACAAAGGACTGGCTGACAAAGTAGAAAGTGGAAAAGTCCCTGAGGAGACAACCAGGTATGGTGGTGTACGCCTGTAATCCTAGCACTTGGAGGCTGAAGCGGGAGGATTTCTGTGAGTGAGTGTGCAGCCAGCCTGAACTGAGCTACATAGCAAGACCCTGTCTCAAAGAGACAAAGTCCCTGAGACAGTGGGGAGGGAAGTCCTAGGAGATCGCAGAAGAAGGCAAAGGGCTTCTGCATGGAGGTCAGAAAGACTTTCCTGCGTGGAGAGGCCCCCACACGCTCACTGGTAGCCAGGTGGGATTTGCAGACTGGACCACACGCATCTCATTCCCAGGCTGAGCCGTTCACCAGCTGCAAGCCAAGCGCCCTGGAGCGCCATGCAGCTGTCCCTACAGAAACACATGTGCTTCTTGCGTGGAGTCTCAGAGCTGGACCCGGTTCTCACTTTGTGTGTGGGGGGAGGCTCCCCGGGCCCCACTCTGTACCCGAGGCTAAAAAGCCCCATTCCATACCTGGGAAAATTGGGCAAAGCTGCGGTCTGAAAACAAGGGCACATGTCCCAGCAGCTCGTGGCAGATGTCCCTGGAAGACAGCAGGCAGAGCTGCAGCAGCGTCGTCCTGGGAGCCGCGGGGGGAGGGGGGCAGGACGGAAGAGCCACCTGTGCCACGAGCATCCCACAGGCACCTAAGTGAGCCTCGGACACGAGCCCTTCCCATCTCAAGTCCTCTCCTCAGTCAAGACTTACCGGGGACACGCAATACGCTCAGCATCCCCAGTGGGATCTCACACTGCTCTTGGTCTGGATGGAGACCAGCAGTCAGGAAAGACAGCCACCCGTGTTTAACACTGTCACTGCCCCCACCATTAGGGGCAGCTCTTTTCTGATCAGCAGCAGGGAACTTGGGGAGGGGGGAAATGATCTGGGGCACCCTGTTGTGTTTTATTTTATAAATTTCTGCCAGACTAAGGAAGTGGCTGGATCCCAAGGTCGGAAGCAGAGTGGCCAGCCTCTGTCCAACTCCAGCTAAGACACAGTCTGGGCAAGGTGCAGCTGGCACAACCCAGATGTGCGCTTAGCAGGGTCTGAGATAACGGCTGTGGGGTGTGCTCTGCCCCTCCCCGTGCAGACGGCAAAGCTCTGACTTGGAAACTTGAGGGGGACCTCTGGCCTCCAGTGCCCTGGTTCATAGGGTGCCCGGATCTGTGTCCGAATGTGGCACAAGCGCAGAGAGAAAACCCCAGGAGTAGGTGAGTTCCTCTCCCACTGCTACCATCCATCCATCCATCCATCCATCCATCCGGGCAGAGTCCTGCGCACCAGCCTGCATGAACCCAAACCCTTTTCCGGGAGCAAGAGAGGACAGCGGATGGTACTCACGGCTCCGGCGTGTACATGGGCTTGGACCTGTGTCTGATGTACTGTGTGCAGTGGAAGACTCTAAAGGCCAGGCCGCCCAAGAAGTCTCTCGAGGACAGCAGGCCGGCCACGGGCCGCAGGCGGAAGCCGGTACAAGCTTGGGAGCAAAGAGGAGCAGCAGCTAAGGCCCATCCTGCAGAGCCAGGTCCAGCAGCAGGGGGCGCGGGCTGCGGGAGCTCAGGCTGTGGCACCAAGCAGGCAGGGTGCAGCCTCTGCCCCGCGGGTTTCCAGTGGCTGACGCAGTTCAGGTAAGTCACACATTTGCGAGCCTTGGTTTTCTCATCGTGCTTTGGGACGGACCAAGCACCAGAAGAGGCAGGAACAGGAAGGGCCTCGGCGGAGCCCCGCCCTCGCGCCGCAGCTGCACATCGAGCTCCGCTGCTGTCCCTTAGGGCCCAGCGCGTGTGCCCCACTTCCGCGTGCAGTGTGAAGAGGACTGGAGGAGTGAGGAAGGGCCAGCTCTGCCTTCTCCCTGGGCCTCAGTCTCCCCAGCTCGTGAGGAGGAAGCCGGTGCTCTCGGTGTAAATCACCTCCCGCCCTCCCTCTCTCTCCAGGTCCAGGTGTGAATTCTGTCCTGGCTGCGTGGTGGCCCCGCCCTGTGAAAGCCACTCACCCCCTTACTCAAGGGGTGAGACATCAGGAAGTCCATCCTGACCGTACAGCTTTACCACATAGCTTTTTCTAAACCTGACTTTCTTCAGAAAGTCATCATTGCTTTGGTTCCTGTAAGGTGTGATCAAAAATATGGTGAATGTTTAAATTGAAAATTTTAAACACACACGTTGCCGTGAATTCCCCTCAGAAGACCCCTACTTACAGCACACTTATCCCCTCGTTCTCCCCGATGTGGGGGCCTCTTGCATGTACCCCAGTTCCAGTCTCACTCCCCTCCCTCGAGTTTCCTGGTGTCTTAGCCCAGAGCCCTGCAGCTCTGCACAGATGTGACGCTGAGGAAATCCTTCATTTCTGTAAAGCCCTGCTCTGTCTCCCTGCTTTTCGTCACTCTTCCTGGCACAAATACATGGCCAGCATGAGTCTGCTGATTGTTGGGATTTTGCTGAGCTAATACCTTCTTGACAGAAAAGAAAATACCTATGAGGGATGATTTATTGATTACTTGATTGATTTTGGTACCGGGGATCAAACTCAGGACCTTGCACGTTCGAGGCAAGCGTAGTGCCACTGGGCTAAATCCCCAGCAATGCGGGATAATAAAAACAAAAAAAACAAAACAAGATTCAGTGTAAAGAAAACATTGCCAGGAACGATGGGATAAGTGTGTTCAGAGTTCAGGCAGAGTATGTTGAGAGGTTTAATGGAAATATGTCTTTTCCTGTAAATTTAAAAAAACAACAACTAAACACTCACCAGATATTTGGTCACCCCCGTGTCTTGCCCGGAAGTGCTGTGCGCTCCGTGGCCACGTGGTCCACAGGTGCAAAGGCGCAGAGCGGGCCAGCAGAGCACACGGGGTGGGGGAGGCTCAGCTCTACAATTCCACAAACGCCGACTCTCGCTCGCCAGCACCCGCCCCTCCTGGCAGGGCCCGTGCCCCGGACTCACTCTGCAGGAACTGGGAAACGTCCTCCAGCTGGGGGATGTTGTCCTCGCGGAAGCTGCAGTACTTTTCCAGAAGTGGGAAGATGTGGTTGTGCTCGTGGCAGGCGTGGGTTTTATACAAGGACTTCAGGGTCCTGAAAACCATCCCCCACGTTTCCTTCTCCTCCTCTGTGTACTCCACCTGGGGGATGGGCTGCCCACTGGGACATGGGCACAAACAGGTGTGGGAAAGTTATTCGGGAGAGGAAAGCCCCACTTCTGGATGCAGGAAACCCTGTCTCGGTTCCCCCTGGTACAAGAGTAATCTGATGAAATGGTGATAGGCACTCTCAGCTCGCTGGGTACACTGAGGATTTGCTCTTCCTTTGGGAAATCCCTTGGCCTTTCTGTTCTTCTGACTCCCCAAGTGTTTACCCAGGGGGACACCCATACACTTTCCTTCGGGGGCCAGGCAGGTACCCTCCAGGCAGAAAGTAGCAACTATACTCTAAGTCATTCTTTTGAAAGGTCCCGAGCTGAGTTCCGAACAGGGAGAACACATAAAAACCGAACGCAGCCTGGCCTCCAGAGACAGGGACCTCCTGGAGCTGCAGGCCTTGTGCCTCTCCGAGGACACAGCGTCCGGCACAAAGTGGGACTGTTTATCCCAGAATGATGGCTCAGGCTCCCAGCGAGGCCCTCCTACCCTTTCAAAGTTACAGCTCATCTGAGGCCATGAGAGCAAAGTCACTGTTGTCCTCCACAGAAAGGTGGGCAGGGATGAGGAGGAAAGGACAAATTTTTGTTTAGGAATGGAAAGCAAGATGATTCACAGAATCTTTTGGTGGCCAAAAGAGATTGTGAATGAGCATTAGGTGAGCTCCTGCCTGATCGTGCATGGTTATTTCAGGACCAAGTGCTGATGGAGGAGGAGAAAAAGGCTCTGGAAATAGTCAGAGGCTGGTTCAACATTTAGCCGCGCCATTTCCCAGCTGTGTGGGCTTAGACAATTTGGTAAACCTCTCTGAGCCTCAGTCTCCGCACTGACATAGGCTAATAATAAATACCATTTGCAGGGGGGTGGACAAGGCCAAGGGAAATGCTATGGATAAGGCTCCTAACATTGTTATTACTGATCAATAATAACCACTGGATAACTGACCACTATCATTATAACCGATTCTCGTTTAAAAAGAAAGGCATCTGATAATTTGGAACAAATTTCAAGAAATAGCTGCATCTTGGGCATCAAGATGTCGTCCTGGTTGATATTTGTAATTCCCAGGACCCGAAAACTCTTCTTCCAGTACAGCATCCTCCTCCCCGTCAGATTATGAGGTGCAGACACCAGGAAGCTCCACTCCAGCCCCACAGGTGATCAGATGACCAAACTTGATCAATCAGAGAGTCTCATTTCCCTGGCCACAGGGATTGGCTGAGAGCTGCTCCTGTCCCTGTCAAGCCTGTGGGACTCAGTGGCAGAACTCCTGATTGGGCTGGGAGGTCAGCCTAGAGGTGCTGGGGTCCATCCCCAAGACAGAGAGGCCAGTGCCTGAAAAGGAGGCCCTTACAGAGGACGGTGAGCCCTAGAGAGAAGGAGACAGAGTCCTGGATCTGCCTCTGTCTGCAGTCACCAGACACCCTCAGAGTGGCTGACAATGACTGGAGATAAAAGGACTTAGAACCTAATGCAGTCGCCGCATTGTTACATGACCTTGCAAGCTACTGAGCCTTCATAAGCTCTAGTTTCCACCTTTGAAAGGTGATGAGTTCTTATTAAGCCTAACTAAATATCTGCAGAGCAGTCAGCAAAGCCTCAGACACACAGTGAGGAGGGGATGAATACGGCTGCTGAGACGATCTCTCTGTGGGGCAGAGGGGGGACAGAGGGGTCATCCTGAGTTCCTTCCTGACTATGTCTCTTCTTATTCCCTAAAACAAGGGGAGGTGTCCCCAAACATTGACTTAGAGAGTTCCCAAGAACCCAAAATAGCCAAGAGAGTCTCTTCCCAAACAACGTATTTGATATCTGCATTTTCTTTTGGCTAAAATAGAGTAGTGAGGAGCCTAGGACCCAAAGAGAAAAAACAGAAGCACCCTAAAATTGCCCTTCGCAGCCGGGTCGGCCCAATGAAAGAAGGACACTGAAGCCCGGCTGGCCTGAAACTGCCACGGTTCATTATTCCAGTAGAGCAGCCAGACCCTTCTCGAATGTAAATGATTTTCTTTTTCCTTCTTCCTGGTTCAATGTGGAGAAGAGCAGAAGTGGTTTCATTTGGGACTGAAGCCTTTTATAATTACCTCAGATGTTGTATAATTAGACCACAAAGCTTGGGAGGAATCTGGGCCCCTGCACAGTGGGTAATTTTGTTTTGTCTAGCAGCAGCTTTTTAAACACATGTTATTAAAGGGACGGCTTAATCTCTCTCTCTTTCTCTCTCTCTCCCTCTCCCTCTCTCTTTCTGCCTAAAGGCTGGATGAACCACGCTGGTGCCTTCCATCCTAGTGTCCTAGAGCAAGGACCACGCATTCTGGCGCCCCTGTCTCTTTTCCCCAGTAGGCAAGACTCACTGGCAGTAGTTGTAGGCAATGTCAGCAAAGTACTTCCGTCTCGCTCGGTACACGGGATCCTTGAAGCCCTAGGAGAGAGCAGGTATTTGGTCACTCGAGGCTTTAGAGGGAGGGCCAGGCCTCTCCACCAGGGCTCACATGGAGGCTTCCGGGTGATGACTGTGAGGGTCCCCTTCTCCTGATTAGGAAGGAGGTCTCGTTAAAATAAAAATACAACTTCCATTCAGTGCAGGGTGAGCTCTGAAATATGAACTGGGAGTACAGCAGCGTATTTTAAAATATAAAATAAAAGTCTCAGTTCATCATAAGATGAGAGCACCCCTACCGGGCTTTGTGAGCCACCCATCCTGAGCAACGCCTTCCATTCAGTGAAACCCTCCCTGCCTTCAGGTTCCAAGTGCCCTTGCCTGAAAGAGATCTCATCCACAGCATTTCTAACTCCACACCTGCTCAGGCAGAATTAGTAGGGTAGACATCTATGATGAATATCCACTTACTTTCTGGCCAGTGGCTGCCTCCTAACTTCCTGATAGACAATCGTATATATGCTCACAGCTATGGCAATTTTTCAAGTCACCATTTATTGAGCACCTACTATGTACCAACTGATATGTGCTAGGAAATTATTTTATTTCTAATTTATTTATAAAAGTGTATAATTACGTTGGTTATTTTAGTTTATGATTGTCATGTATTGTCAGATAGGATTAGTTCCTTCTTTCCAGAATAAACAGAGGCTCAGAGAAGTGCAGTCGGAGTAGAGGAGAGCCCAGGCTTGGGATCACCCAGTTCTCTGGTCTCCCCGCTGCACTTCAGTAACTGTCAACCTTTACAGCCTGGCAGGGGCTCACCCACGGGAGCAGTCCACTCAGGAAACGAACAGGATGACAACGGTTTCTTCTCTGAGGCCAACAGGCAGGCTCCCCAACCACTCCCAAGCAGCACACTTCCAAGTGAAAAGGGGCCAAGTGTATCTGTAAGTGTTTGGGGCGGGCGGGGCATATCCTGAGTCAGGCATGACCACGATGATTAAAAGAGAATTTCCCAAAAATATTTACTGTGGTCTAGATTTTCCTGAGACGAGCCGGGCCCACCACTGCAGAACGAGGCTTTGCTCCCTTCCAGCTCACCCAATACCTTGAGGTTGAATTCTCTGTCCCCAACCCTCCTACCCATGAACGAATCATTAGGGCACCAATAAGTCAGGCTTGTATCACAGAGCACATTATTGAGAGGAGTCTACTAAAAAGACAAATATTCCCTGGTTTTGAAATACTTCTTTTATTTTGTTTGCCTGATTGGGTGTCTGGGTTGGTCAATGGTTCATTATCTCAGGGTCAACCAGTAATTCCAAAGAACCAGAGGTCAAAGTATTTATGCAACACTGTTTCAACTAAGAAATCTGTGGCAGAGAACTTGGCCCACAAAAAGAACTCCATGCACTCGTCAAAAGGAAGAAGAAAAAGAAAGGGGGAAAGTTGGTTTCCTAGGATGAATTTGGAGAAATAGAAAAATCCAAATGTTTCAAACTAGAAAGTTAAATAAAATTACTATGTTTCTTGTTCCAAACCCCAATCCCAGTTACAGTAAGTGATTATTTAGTTTTGAAAATCTTCTGTGACATGGTTGTTACACGGCATAACCCAGTGCTTTCTTGGGGCTCTGACTGAACAGAAGTGGGACAGTTAGGAAGCAGAGACCTGGGAGCCTCAGTCCAGCTCCCCTTCTCCTGGGTGAAGGAAGGTTGGCTTGGTGCCCTGTGGTAAGAAAATGGGGCCCCGTAATTGGGTTTCAAGCAGCACTAACGCACCTTTTAAGAACCAGTCTGTGGTCAAAATAAAGAAAACTTATATGTCCACAGTTTCATACTCTGCATTCAAAACTCTAAATTTAAATATAGATTTGGTGCCTGTTATCATTATGGTTTGGATTGAGGATGTCTCCCAGAGGCCATGTGCACTCATAGGTGGGGCTTTTTAGAGGTGACTGGATCCTAGAGTGTGCTGATTAGTCCATGGATCAGTTTAGAGCCAATGAGCTGTGGGGAGGCGGAGCCTAGTTGGAGGCAGGTAGCTGGGGGCGTGGCCTGGAGGGGTATAAATCCCTCCCTGGCCTTCTCTTTCTACTTCTTGCTTTTGCCCACTCAAGACAGCTGGCAGAATGTTTGTTTCTGTATTTTGATCTGGAAAGGTGGACAGTGAAGCCTCATGGTTTATTCACAGAAGGGTCCTTCATGACAGATCTAGCACCTTGAGGTGCCCTGGTCCCACCCAGCTGGCAAGTTGAGATCTGAGAGTTGAAGCAGCAGACCCCACTTCACACCTGGACCCCTTTGAATCCCCAGTGGCTCTGCTCATCTTTTCTGTGTCTTGTCTACATGGTTTAAGGTTTTCCATGCATGAAGACAAAAGCTTGATACAAACCGTGTGTCTGGCATCAACTACAGCGGAGGGAATATACAAATATACAGAACAGAGGGTGGAAGGAATATACCAAACTCTGACAAATGCTACTTTCGGGGTGTGGGAAGAATGGGCCAGACAATTGTTTTAGTCTTCGGTACTATTTATGCTTCTGAGATTTTCTGTTGCCAACGTGGATTTCTTTAATAATTGGGGAAAAAGCAAAATAATATTAAAATCCATCTTGAATCATTTTGGGGAAGAGGCAGAAGGGAAATACAGCATGCATGAATAACATACCACGTGTGCTTCCGTACAGGAGAGTTGCTAACCATGGTCTTTTCCAGCTCTGTGTTTCTAGGAAGTTCACTGTCAACTGTACGGACCCCGGCCAACAAACCACGGGGACTCCTGCCCTCTCTGTCTCCAATGGGGGAACAGAGCTCTGGCCTTGAAGCCCAGCCTGGTGGGGACTTGTCCTTGCATCTTCCGGTTGCCAGGTGACCACGAGTTCTCTGTGGCCATCCATACAAAATGCTTTCTGAAGGAGGCTGCGGTTGGGAATGACTGATCACCCTGTCTCGATTTAGACTAATAGCAGCAATTTTTGTTGCTGCATGTAACCAAGGATGTTTCGACAGGGAAATATATTGTTGGTGATGGGGTGGAGAAAGAAGGAGACAAGGAAGAGGGAAGGAGGGAAAGTGTGGAGAATTCTGCAAGATGCAAAACGGCGACATCTCCTGAGCCCACCTGGAGCCCTTTTCCTTTGGCTCAGTTCTGTCTTGGGGTTGTGATGTGTTTGCATGTGTGGACGGGAGGTTCTGGGGAAAATATAATGCTATGAGGTCTATCAGTAGGTCCTCTGAGGATTCTTCTAGACTGAGGTACTCAGTTCTTCATTTCTTGATATCCCAGCTGAGGCAAAACCTCAGGGACCCCTGCCTTGGCGACTCAGGAGAGAGACACACTGTCGGGGTCAGGCGGGCCGCTGTGGGACATCGCTGTGTCACTCACTGAGGCCGACTCACCTCACACGGCCTTCGCCTCCTTCTGCCTGGATGAGCTCTCGAGTCAGGCGACTGCGCAGGGTCGTGTGGCTTGAGTGATACAGACAGGGTGCCGGATGAGACTCTGAGCACACAGCGGGCATGCAAACAGTGACACCTGGGCGCCACAGTGGGGGAAAGCCGCGCACAGGGGAGCCTGGCTCAGATCCCCAGAAGGATGCGCCCAAACTGAGCAGGAGCCTGAGAGTCTTCTGGGCCTCTTCAGCGCCACCTGTGAATTCTTACCTCACTCCCTACATCTCATCTGGTCACTGGGAGAGCAGGGTGCTAGGCCACGAGGGGTCGCACTGGTACCACCAAGTGCCCACATCCCGCCCTGTGAGCCCTGGCCAGGGAAGCCTGGAGGCGACAGGCCCCTTCCTTCGTTGTCCTGTTGCTGCCTGCTTGCTCAATACCAGCAAGACCCGGAGCCTGCTCCAAAAGAGAACTGGGTACCGGCCACCCAAGCCCATGCCCTCCGGCGCCTCGTTTTTATTCTGGCCCATGCGCCCTTCACTTGCAGGGATCCAGATCCGAGCCTGCCCACCCCACCTCTCCACCTGTGTGGCCTTCTCCCTGAACCTGCTGCCCACCTTCTCTGCCTCTGCCGCCCCCTGCTGGACGTCTGCAGCTGCTCCCACCTGGCTTCCCTTCCCTCAGCCCTGCAAGTGGCTTCCGCAGCCCTACTGCCACCAACTCCACCCGAGCGAGGGACTCAGCAGCCCAGCGGGTGAGGATGTCGCCTTTGTCAGCCACGCTCCCAAGTCCATCCCAGTTTCCTCAGCACAGCTTTGAGGTGCTGCTCGATCCAGCTATGTCTCTGCCTCTGACCCTGCCCGCTGGTGCCCTGTACCAGGGTCCTTCCAACCCTCCAAACACACCAGGGCTTCCCCTTCCCCAAGCTCCTGGGTGAACAAGCTCCTGCCTGCTGCTTCCACGGTGACAGAAAACAGCTTCGTGAGAGGCTTTCTGTGACTTCCCTTGCTTATCGGTTTCCCCTCCAGTACACCTGTTTCTCCTCTCCGTCAATAAGGACTAAACACAAGAACTTGGTCAGCAGCACGGGGCATTCTCAGCCATCCCCTGGAGTAGGAACTGTTAAGAAAATGATGCAAAACTTCAGCAAAAAGGTAAAAGAAAATGGGCCTGCTCCTTTTCAGTGTCACCTTCGGTCATCTTCTCAGAAGTTCACTGTAGGCCACAGGGAAACATATTTACCACTTATTAACCAGGACTCTTCAGGCAGCTGGTGGAGAAGGTAGGTAAGTCACAAGATACCTCAGGGTCCAGATGCACAGTCTCTGTCTGGCGGGCAGGGCTGCTCTCATGGTAGTGGCCTCACTGCCTGATGGGATGTTAGTCCCCGTGCCACGGTTCCCACTGTCTATTCCAGCGCTCTGTTCTGGGTGGCGGCAGACCCAGTGGGGTCTTGGGGTTTCTTCCCAGCGTCTTTGCCTCACTGGCAGTTCCCTCCGTCACGGCCCCCGTGGCTCTCTGCCAGGTGCTTACGGTAACTTGTGTGTCCTTAACTGTCTGAGGATGATGCATCTCTAGCGAGTCTCGGGATGGACTGTGGAAGGGCTTCAGGTAGAGCAGGGAGGCGAGGAGAGGAAGCAGAAGGCGAGAAGGCAAAAGCAGCCTTGTCGCTGGGGAATTCGCTCCTGAGCAGAGGAACTCAATGCCTGTACCTCGGGGGGTTAAAACGTCCTTTAAGAGACTTGAATCAAGCAGTGGAAATACACACAGAAGGGCAGAGGTGACTGAGAGGCCCCTGGAGGGTAGATCTTTACCCTACACACAGGCACAGGCGGCAGATGAGTGCGGACGGGGAACTGGGGCTGAGGAGGGAAGTCGCTGGTGCTGCCCAAGCTCTGCCCTGCCTCACTTGTTCAAAGTGCAAAAATCTCTCTCCCAGTGGCCCTGTGGCTGAGCTCCACTCAGTGGAATTTGAGTGACCGGATGTGTGGGTCGTGTCCCGCAGGGGTGACTTCCCCTCTGGAGAGGACTCTTCGGGGTTGGAGGAGGAGACAGCCCAAGTGCTATGTGGAGCGCGGCCCCACTGAGCCACGCTGCCAGGCTGTCCCCACTGAGCTGGCTGTGCAGCCGGGCTCTTGATAATGGTTGGCCTGCTGTGATCTCCAGAGAGCCCTGCTCGGTTTGCCCTTTCTGGAAGTCCTCTCTGACCAGGCGGCGGTCCACAGTAACGTTGGTGCCAACTCCTTAAACCTGCTGTGCCTTATGCACATTCCAGACTTCCTACTGAAATCTCTACCTGCACACCAGCATTATAACATGGCTGAAAAGGGGCTTCTACGGGCAAGGAAGCATGAGGGACCTCAGGTGAAATCGACTTTAATTTTGGATGACTTACCAAAGCCCCTAATGAGATATGGGATTGTCTATGCTTCCCACGGGGCCACAGAGCACGGCTTCTGCTCTTTGATGATGGGATGTTTTCCACAGGCTGCAGTCTGGGAAACACGCTCTAGACTCTTCCACTTGTGTGTGTATTCGTGCCTCCCAGGAGGTGACAGTCACCAGAAGTGAGTTTATTTCCGGCCTGTGCTGAGTGTTTGAGACCCTGAGATCATCACCACAGCCCGCGGCAGACACAGGAGGCAGGCAGGCTGCAGGAGGGAGACCCCTGAGCAGGCCCTTAGAAGAGGACAGAGACTGCCCGTGGGAAAGAACAAGTGGGATGCAAAGGAAAAGCATCTTGAGGAAAGGGCCCGGCAGGGTCAGCTTTGGAAATGGAATCAAACACCCGCTTGGATTCAGCCTCTGAAGCTCCGGTTTCAACTCAGTCCTTTTAGGTGGCCGGAACTGTTCCATAGACAAGAGGCGCACAGCCCTCTGTGGCTGGGCCTCCTCATCTGCAGGGGGTGATCAACATTTAAATTAAAGAGCACAGGCTGAGCATTTTGCAGGGTGCCTGGCTCCTAGCCCACGCCCAGGAAACGGTAGTCGCTACACCACCGTGTAAGGTGTGGATGGAGGAAGAAGGCAGGGAGACTGCGGCGGAGGGGTGCAGGCAGGAGGTCGCTCGGCTCGCTTCATGCTTCCACTTGGCTGAAGTCTGAGGCTCTGACCCCCAGCTGCTCCCGGGTTTGGGTCAGCCCTTCTCCCCACTCCTCTCTCCGAGGGCTGCTCTGCAGGCCCCAGATGTAAGCTATGTGACCAAACATCGTGCCTCTTGCCAAGGACGGGATCAGTGAGGAAGCGCTTGTGCTGTCGAGGTGACGGGCAGAACACGGGGTCCTCCTGTAAGGAACAGTCCCTGCCCCAAGGCCCGGCCTGTCCTGGGCCGGTTGCACCTGAGGCCTGGCCTGTGGGGCCGAGTGGCAGGAGGCTCTGCTTCGTGCTTGGCCCTTGGGGACCTGAGCAGAAGCCCAAGGAACAGAGTGAGCCTGGCGCAGCTCCCATGCACCTGATAAGTTGTGATTTTATGATAAAGTTCATGGTGTAGACAGGCCAGGGAGCCAAGGCCACGGCCTGGGTTGGGAAAGAGAAATGAATTCCAGAGAACACAAGGGCCAAGCTGCGTGGGTCTGACGGGAAGGAAACGTTCCTGCCCCCAAACAGCAGGGAACCAGGCGGCCCTTGGAGGACAGGCCAGGGAAGGAAGAGGGGGTGCCAAGGAACAAGGTCCTGCTGATCAGGGCCACGGCCGGGGAAGGGTCCGGCAGGCCGCTTTCCAAGGAAGGATCTCGGGCCTGGACAGAGCAGGTTAAGGGGACATCGGCGCTTTGCCTGCAGTGGACTTTGCCACCCTGGGCTCCACAGGAGTCGGCACCGGAAGGTAGATGGAGACCAAAGTCCCCCAGCTTTACTTTGCTTTGGGGGAGACAGAGTATTTATGGCCCAATCCATGTCAGGAGCCATAAGTACGTCTGTACTTGGTTTGGGGTAATTTGGTTTAGCTTCACAGCTAAGATTCAAGGAAGCCACCAAGGGTCACATGAAGAGGCACAGGAGGGAGGCTGCTTTCCAAGATCATCCTAAGAGTAGGGACCAGAAGCCACCTGTGTGTTCACTGTTGGGAGCCGCTTAGCAGGCAATGGCTCTTTGGGAGGCTGAGGCAGGAGGGTTCCAAATGCAAGCCCAGCCTGGGCACCTTAAAGACTTAGAGATATCCTGCCTCAAAATGAAGCAGTTATAGGCTGGGGTGCAGCTCAGTGTGCAGGCCTTGGGTTCAATCCCCAGTACTGAGAGAGACAGAGAGAGAGAGAGAGGACTCAAACATAATTATTACTTTAGAATACTGAGACTCCACCTCACCCCAGAAAGAATGGCTGCTATCAGGAAATCAACCAGTAACAAACGCTGGCGGGGCTATGGGGAAAGAGGAACCCTGTTCCACTGCTGGTAGGAGTGTAGACTGGTGCAACCACTGTGGAAATCAGTATGGAGATACCTCAAAGAACTAGGACTGGAAGTCCCATTTGACCCTGCTCTTCCACTGCTGGGGATCTTCCCCAGAGAATTAAAAGAATCATACCACAGTGATATAGGTGCACCCATGTTCATAGCAGCCCAGTTTGTAATAGCTAAAGCTTGGAAACAGCCCAAGTGCCCATCAATTGGAGACTGGATTAAAGAAGATGTGGTTTTTTAATAAAATGGAGTACTACTCGGCCATAAAGAACGAGAGACTAGAGACATTTATAGCTAAATGGACGCATATTGAGGCCATACTCTTAAGTGAAATAAACAGGACACAAGTGTAAATACCAAATAGTTTCTCTAGTGTGAGAAACTGAAAGTGTAAATAAGGATTAAAAAGATTAAAATGAATAATTGATAATTTGCGATAGGAAAAGGTCCAAAGGAGTAGGGAAGTGGGAGGGGAAAGGGAAAGGAAAGAAGGGAAAGGAAAAATTATAAGAATAGAAAAAAATGGAAACGAAGTCTATGTAAATAGGGAAGGGTGGAGGGGGTGAAGGGCGCACAAGGAATGGGGAAAAGTAAGAACCAAGATACATCATGTACAGGTACAAACACCCAATGATGAAAGTAAGCGTACTGTGTACCTAAAATGCACCAATAAAAGAACTTAAGGGAAAAAATTATTACTTCAGAAGAGAGTGGTAAGGGCTGGTTTTTCCTGTTTCGGAGTCTGGGGGCAGGAGACCTGGCCGGCCTGGCCCCGGGAAGCCCCTCTGGGTCTGTGCAGGGCCCTCAGCTTCCCTGAGCACTGGCGGAGGAGTCCTCGGACGCAGCGGAGTTCCGTTCCCAGGGCCAGGGCGAGGGAGAGTCCAGAAGCCAGAGGTGGTCGGGGAGCCCGGGAGGCAGCTGTCCGTCCTCACCAGGCCTCCACGCGCCTGTCTGTGCTGGGGACCCCTCCGCTCTGCCTCCTGGAAGGAGCAAGCTCCTGGTCACCATCAGGACCGCGGCGGGGACAGGACGGACGCCCGGTGACGGGCAGGTGCCGCTCTGCACTGAACCAGCTGAGCCCAACGTGAAAATGCAAACAGCCGCTGGGCACAGGAGCCCAGCCCCGGGCACCTCCGCCCCATCCTCACTGAGCCCCTGAGGTGGGGGACGTTCCCTGCCCAGGGACCCTCAGTCCACAGCTAGTGCAGGAGACCTTTGGAGTCTGAGCCACCCAGGACCCAGAGCCCCAGCGCCACCCCCAGGCCCCAGATGCTGTGCGGAGCCCCCTCTTTGTGAGCATCACAGCCCAGCTTTCAACCCCACCGTCTCCGCCACTCTGCCCCCGGCAGCTGCAGAGCTGGAACACAGTCTGCTCCTTCCCAGGCCTCTCGGGTAAACCCCAGAAGCGGACAGAACCAGCGTGCATGTGCTCGACATAGAGATGATGAGGTTCCTAGACAGGGATTCCTATGTGTTCCAACAATAACCACCCTGACAATGAAGTCCTGTTATTCCTTGCTTCCCCGGCACTGGCACCGGCAGGCACAGAAGCAGAAACTCAGTAATTGCTTGCTGACCGAGTAAACAAACCTTTCTCGGAGCTGAGAATGTGGGAGGAGGCGCGGAGAAGGAGAAGAGAGGACAGATAGAATCTCCCGGCCCACCCAAGGCCACGCTCACCGGGTGGTCCGCGTCCAGCTCCGCCCCGTAGCTGAGGATCTGGTTGGCGAATCTGTCCAGCTCCTGGATGGTCCTTGGGAACCAAGGCACTGCAACAAGAAGGGCAGGGTCCTGTGCTGAGTGGCAGGACGAGGCCAAAGACCCAGGCTCGGCCCCCAGGCAGTTCCGCGCACAGCAGGTGGGGTTCCACAGAAGCCCCAAGTCACTGTGAGTGAGCAGCTTGGAAAGCAAGTGTCCACGATATCAAGCACGTCCGCCCTCCTGCAGATGTTCCGAGTTATCTCAAACTCACCTCCCTCAGCCAGCACAGTAATCTTCCCTGACTGCATTTAGCAGCAGAATACCTCACCTAGCCCCAGGAGGGACTCTGAGACCCCATCTCACATCACGAGTCTCATCATCACGAGTCTCCCTCCCTCCCGAAGGCCCAGGAACCCCAAGTCTTCTGATCCCCGAGCCAGTGGGAAGCCCCAGTTGAAGCCGAGAGCCAGGCAGTATGGGGTTCGAGATGCCTCGGGATACCCAACACTGCGGCCTTGCTCGGAAGCAGGACGGTGTGGGAGGAGACGGAGCAGAGCGGGGCTCAGCTCATGCCCTGCAGGGTGGGGTCCCCCAGAGGGAGACCCGGAGGGAAGGAAGAAGATGCCGTCCCGGGATGCTCAGGGACCAGGGTAGTGTGGGTGAAGCTCCAGCAGGACTGGAGCCATGTGCTCTGGGTAGCGGCTCGGGTCCTTCTCTGTAAAGGGCGATGAGCAACAACAGAAAGAACGGCAAAGATTGGAAGCCTTGCCAGGCTCCAGGGCCTGTGCCCTGAGGCCTACAGGAAAGGAGGCTGCAGGCCCAGGAAGCTTCCCCCACTCAGTGGCCAGGAAGGAACGTGCCTGCCACCTCGTGGTCAGGCTGGGAATCGCCGCCGTGACCCAGGTGGGAGACGGGACTAGCGCTGACTGCGCTCCCGGAAATAGGGATTGAGAGCCCCTCTCCGCGGTGCTCCACAGTCCCTGTCCAGCCTCGTTTCCGTAGATCCCAGCTGCTCAAGGTCTCTATTGGCCCAGTCAATGGTGGAAACTAACACGGGACACTGTCCTGAAGACTGCCTATGTGGTGGGAACTCTTGATACCCCCGCATTACAGGTGAGGAAACTGAGGTACAGAGAGTTAAGTGGCTGATAAGGACAAAGTCTTGAGATGTCCTAAATATCAGTACAAAAGGGTGGAAGGAGAGGAGGGAGAAGACGGGAGGAGGTTAATCGGCAATGAGCTATATGCTGAAAAAAGATCCTTTTAGATTCCGGAACGTGTGTTAAGACCTAAGTCAAATCTATCCTGAGCTGGGCATGGTGTGCACACCTGTAATCCCTGCACTTTGGGAGGCTGAGGCAGGGACAATTGCAAGTTCAAGCCCAGCTTGGTTAACTCAGTGACTTAGTGAGAACTTGTTTCAAAATTTAAAATAAATAGATAGGAATGTAGGTCAGTGTGAAGGTCCTGGGTTCAATTCCCAGTACCAACTGCACACACACACACCGTGGGTCGGCTGGGGAGGTGGGGTTCAGTTGTGGGCCTGGCTGACTCTGCAGGCTCTGGCCTAGACCCCACATCCACCCTGCCTCTTTTGGGGAGACGAAAGAGCCACCTGGTTAGGGGCTGGCTCTGGAGCCTCCTGCAGCGACATGAGCAGGCACTGCAGAGAATCACAGCTCCAACTCCCCTGGACGGCTCTGAGCAGGCGCTGCCCCCCCCCAGCACATGACCCGGTCCTGCGGTCCTCCCCAGGGCACTGGAAGTAGGGCTGGTTACCGTCCCGTTCCCAGGCGAGGGGACCAAGGGACAGGTGGGGTCCAGGCCTGGACCTCCTTGCTCCCAGCTGCTGAGTGACTCAGCTCCACAGCACCCACCTGGCTTGGAACCTGGCTTCCCATTTTTTTGCCTCACTGTGTCCCCAAGCCTCCTTTCTCAGTGAGTCTGCCATCTGCCCTGCACGGTGAGTGCTGTCAGCCCTGGAGATGGCCTCCAAAGCACTTGGGAAAGGTCAGCTACTCCATACAGCCAGGGCCCAAATTCCACAGAGACCCGTCCTGTCTCTGGAGCATCTCCCGGAAGTGCTTCGAGGACTCCAGAGCATCGCCCTGGAAGCGCTTCAAGGACAGCACCCACCAGGATGGAGGGGCCGTCCCCCTCCTCCGTGTTATGTGTGGCTGGTAAACCCCAAGGCCTCGCTTCCTGGGCATCCTGCACCCCCTTGGCTGCACCATTCTCTGACCTAGGGACCCTAAACTTCCAAGGGCAGGGGTCAAGCAGGTACTGAGACCTCCTGTGAGCCAGGTGCTGGAGGGAGACAGCAAGTAAGCAATAGTAAGTGTAAATATTTGGCCATGTGGGAAAGTCCTGAAGAAGAGAGAGCAACCTAAGCAGGTGAAAGTGCTGGGGATGCTCTTCTTAAAATTTATTTCCATTTTTCCATTTCTGTATAATTAACAAATAAAAAAGCATACATTTAAGATGTACAATGTAACGATTTTCCATATAACGTGGAATAGTTCCCACAATGAAGTTCACGAACATACCCATTATGTCGTGTGGTTACCATTTTGCGTGCGTGCGTGTGTGTTGAGGACACTTCAGCTCTATCTCAACAATTTAATTATTATTAAGTTGCTGATGCTATGCTCTGTGTTAGGCCCTAGGAAGTTATTCATCTTGTAACCTTTATCAGCAACTCCCCATTTCTCTCTTCTCCCAGCACGTGGCAGCCCCCATCCAACTGTCTACTTCTATGAGTTTGACTTTCAGATTCCAGACATAAGTAAGATCATGCAGTATTTGTCTTTCTGGATCTGACTTAGCTCACTTAGCATAATGCCTCCAGGGTTCATTTATACAATCCTAAATGGCAGGCTTTCCTTCTTCTTGATGAATGAATAATAAATACTCCATTATATACCATATTTTCTTTATCCATTCACCCAGAAGTACAGAGCCTTAAGTTGTTGCTATATCCTGGCTACTGTGAATAATGCTGCAATAGATGTGGGAATTCAGAAAGCTCCTGAAATACAGATTTCATTTCCTGTAGGTATGTTCCCAGAAGTAGGACAGCTGGACTATATGGTAGCTCTTTAAGAGGAGGCTCCCTATTGTTTTCCATAATGGCTGCACCAGTTTACACCCTTTCCAGTGCAGGACAAGGCCTCCCTTTTCTTCATCTGGTTGAAGAAAAGGCTATCTGGTTACCTCTTTAATCTCAGTCCAGGGATGCTATTTTACATGATAGTTTGTGTCTCTAAACTTGACCCTAATAGCCATAGCTCAGGGCATTCTGGGGAAGCCAGGCTCTGTCCCTAACCCACAGCTGGTTCCCATTTATCTCAGGGAAGCCTGGCTAGCAGTGATGAAGAGCCTGGCCACAGAGCCAGATGGGCTGGGCTTCAATCCTGTGTCTGCCCTCACTATCTGCAGCATGAAGACAAGTTACTGGGTGTCAGTCTTCCTGTCTGCAGAGTGGTGACAATGGCACTGCAGAGTAGTAAATGGTAAGAACCTAACTGAGCTAATAGCTGTGATCTGCTGAGGATGGTTTAGGCACATAGTAGCTGTTATTCACCTGTAAGCCGCAGGAGATGTTAGACCTGTAATCTACTCAGTCAGGCATTGCTGAACACAGATGTGCTCTGTTAGGGAGTTTTGTCCTGGCAGGAACATCAGGGGGGTAATACACAAACAAGTCGGCCGCAGCAGCCTGACCTATACGACCACGTCTCGGAGCTGGCCCGTTGCTGACTTAAGCTCATTATACAGCAGATAACCATGCAAACGTACACACACATGCGTAATTCCCTGGTCTGCCTTGTTCATCATTGCGCGGAAAAGAGAGCAGAAAGTGTCCCCCAGAGCTAGAATGTGGGTCCCTCACCTGCCTGTGTAGCCGAGCGCGTGCTCGTGTTTCATCTCTCAGCGCCTTGGTGTCTTTATCCCCAGCGTGCACTGCATCCAGGCGATCTTTCCCATCACTGGGGAACTCAGTGCTGTAGCAAAGGGGACCTGATGCCAGCAGCACAGCCAGCTTACTTCCTGGCTTACCTCTAGCCACTACATTATTCAGCCCTCAGGTCCAGTGCCCCACAGTTTCCCTTTCTCTCTCATCAAAGACACCTGATTTGTTTGCTTGGTTTGTTGTGCTGGGGATTGAACCCAGGATTTCACTAAATCGCCAAACTTCCCAGGTTGGGCTCGAACTTGTTATTCTCCTGACTCAGCCTCCCAGAGTGCAGGGATTATAGGCAGCAGCGCCTGAACTGCCTTTACTCCAGGCTCACTGAAGCCTGTTTGCCCTGCTGGGCTGAGCCCTGCCCATGGGCACCTCCTAAGTGAACAGCAGAGGGCGCCAGAGGACTTGGGCCACCGGGCCTTGCTCGGCGGAAAAAACCAAAAGGCGAACATCCACAGAGGTTTGCAAAGCCTCCGAGTGCACAAGTGGAAGGGAGAGGCCCAAGAAGCCCCAACAGGGCCTCTGGTGGTCCCCAGCCCCATCGCCCTCCAGAGCAGGCCCTGAACAAGCCAGGGGGAGAGGCTCAGCAGGCTTGGGAGCTGATATCCATGCTGGTGCTCAGCTGCCTCTGCCACTTCTTAACTTCAGGGCCGAGTGCAAATTCACCTCTGTTCCCTGCTTTCCATTTGCAACACAACCATGACCCTGTGTCTCCCAGGGAGGTGGGCGCGGACTAGGATGAGCACTGCCCGGGTGGGTGAGCCACACTAAGAACCGGGTTTGGACGCACCGTCATTCTGGAAGGGTGGCAGGCAGCAGCCCTCGAAGCCAAGGCCCTTGGGGCAGCCTCTGTACTTTGGGGTAGAAGAGGACCCAGGCGGATGGACGGAAGGACCGGCAGATGCTCGCCTTGGAGTAGGGCCCGGGCTGAAGGACAGGAGAAGAAGTCCTGGGGGTCAGAGTGGGTTCTTAAGGGACCAACAGGCTAAGGACACTAGGACCTGACTCAGCTTTTTCCTTCTGACATTATGTATGTTTAAGAGCTTCCTGTACACCAGCTACAGAGCTAAAAGCTTTACTTCCACTGCCTCTTTTGAATCTCGAAGCTCCTGGCAGGTGGGCACCAGTGTTCTGGTTCCCTGATGGGTAAACTGAGGCACGGAGATGAAGGGACTTACTCTACACCCCCAAGTTGGTGGAGCTGAGATTGGAATCCTGCACCCATGCAGGTCAGCCCAGGCTATGCTGACCCTGTCCTCTCAGGAGGCGACAGCAGGAGCTAGAGGGGCTTGAAGGACATGGTGAGGATGGTGCTGTCCTCCCCAGCCTCCTCCCCAGCCCAGGGGCGCAGCTTCCTAGCACCTGCCTGCTCCTCCGCATAACCTTTTCTCTCTTCTGGAGTGAAGGTTGCGGGTCCTCTCGCCCCAGCCCCTGCTGGGTCGCACAATGCTGGGAAGAGAGAGTGACCCCGTGACCCGGGCCTCTGTTTGGAAGAGTTAAATCAGATTAGCTCATTAATGACCTTGCCATATACCTCGCGGTGGGCAGGCTGCCGGGCTTGGTTAATGAATGACCGGCCGGCTGGCTCAACAGAGGGCCTCTGTGCAGCCACCATCTCCCGGGGGCCGGATCTTTAATAAATATTGATTGTGCTCCAAAGGAAGCAGCCCGCCGGAGAGCCAGCCCTGAACACCCACATCGTGGGCCCATTAAGTCGGGGTCAGCTGCGGCTGCTCCGGGTGCTGCGGAGCCACTCCCTGGCTGGGGTCAGTGCTGGACCGGAGTGACAGCAGCACCCGTGCCGCCAGCCCCAGGGGCCAGCCAGCAAGGCACCCCGCCTGCCTCCAGCCGTCTCAGAGAGAGCAATAAATCCTCCATTCCGCGGCCCAGAATAGAAGGTGCTTCCACCCCGGCGCCCTGGCTCCCAGAGGCTCCTCTGAGGCGGGTGAGGCCTCGTCCCGCAGGCCCCCCAGGGCAGAGGGGTCACCTCCTGTCCCCTTGGCCAGCACACCTCTCATCACTGCCTCGCAGGGTGCACAGAGCCTCACCACTCTGCAGCGGATGGGACCAGGAACCGGCTTCTCCGTCCAGCTGCGGGCGGAGGGGTCAGCAGTACAGGAACTGCCCAGGGGATAAAGGGGTTAAAGGTGGACCAAACAGAAAAAGGTGGCCACGCCACCTCTGACTTCTGAAATGGTGGAATAAGGCCAGGAAGATCCAGAGACAGGATTGCTTGATTTCCAGTATGTGCTTTAGGATATGCATAATAACTGCAGTCACCTGGGTGAGTTAGCACACACAGATTCAGCATCTTGGTCACTTGCTCCCCCTTCATCCTGGCCATCCTGTCCCCTTCTGCACTCCTGACCCTCTTCCCATCCCCACAGTCCGCCTCCCTGTTACCTTCCATCTCCCTTGCATCTTGCCCTGTTAATTATTTAATGCTGGCTTTCTCATATAAGTGAAACCATGCAACATTAAACCTTCTATGTCTTTTTTTTTCATTTAGCATTATGATCTCAAGATCCAGCCATTTTCCTACAAATGTCTCCAATTAATCCTTCCTTATAGCTGAGTAGTGCTCCTTAGTGAATAAATACCATGATTTCCTCATCTGTTCACTTGTTCAGAGGCCTTTTGTATACTTCTACAATGCCATAAACAGGGGTGTACATGGATCACTCCCATAGGATATCTTTAAATCTTC
Organism: Heterocephalus glaber; assembly: GCF_053883595.1. NCBI lineage: Eukaryota > Metazoa > Chordata > Mammalia > Rodentia > Bathyergidae > Heterocephalus > Heterocephalus glaber. Next base: position 19,907,225 of record NW_028258357.1, read on the forward strand.
AGGAAAATATCCAGGAGAGGTATGGCTGGGTCAAATGGGATATCTATTTTTAATTTTTTGAGGAATTTTCACACTGATTTCCATAGTGGCTGTAGTAGTTTAAATTCCCAGCAACAATATGGAAGCATTCCTTTCCCCACAACCTCACCAGCATTTGTTGTTTGTCTTGTCTTGTTTCGTTGTTCGTGATGAGTGTTCACTGCAGTAAGATGGAATCTCAGTGTTGTTTTGATTTGCATTTTTCTAGCGGTCGATAGGAAGGATTTTTAAAAGCAAGGACCACGTAATTTATAAAATGCTAAGGAAAGAGGGATAATGGTGTCAGATGTTACAGAAATGTCACAGAAGTCGAAAAGAAACAAAAAAGATTTGTTTGGGTAGTGGGTGTGGTCGGAATGGTAGGAAAGGAAGGAGGAAGAGGTGGCAGCAGGAAAAGGGATGGAAGGAGGGAAGAAATAAGGCAGGGAGGAAGGCAGAGGAGAACCTGGTCTCTCATAGCCCACTGAACCCACAGCCAAGGGACAGTGCCGAGCGCAGGCAGAGACACCCGGCCGTGGGAGATCACTTGACCTCACTTGACCTCGGCGCGCCATCTCCGCAGCTGCTGGTAAGGCCGGGCCAGTGGGGCAGGGGGCTGCCGACTCCCGTAGCCTGCCCAGGAGCTGCTTCATGGAGCTGGAGGTGACACACAGCATCTAACTGGGTGGAGCTACAGATCACAGTGCACTGTCTGTCGAGGGCTAAGGATGCTGGAGGCCAAGGGCCGATTCAAATTCAGGGGTTCCACTCATTTCTCAAAGCCCCAGCATTCAGAATGATCCCTTCAAGGGCCCACAGGAAGGGGTAGAGTGGGCCTCAGCTCCTAGGTCACACGTGAAGAAGCAAAGGCTGATACGGCCACCCCGCTGGAAGGGGTCCTCGGAATCCAGACCCGGCGGCAGTGTACAAAGCACAGATCCAAATCTGCCACTCTTTCTGGGTCCTCACGCTGCTCCCCCATCCAGCAGGAAAGACACATTGCCATCCAGTCACAGTGCTGTCACGTCCTGTTCCCCTTCCACGGGGGACACACTTGTCACGCAGGCAGAAGGTGCTCCATCGGCTTCTTCTAATGTCCGAAGTTGGTGGCTGCCCCCATACTGCATGGCCCCTCTTGGCCAAAAGGTCAGGAGGTTTAGGATTCCGCACCTGCTCAGTCCTAAGATGCAGGTGACAAAAGACTCAAGGGTGAGTTTACTGACACTGTGGGTCCACTCAAACTCTGTCGCACAATGACACTGGTGCCCGGCTCTCTTTATTCTCAGTTGAGCAAGGGGAGGCGAAGGGAGGGTGAGCAACATGGCCAACAGCTGCAGCCCCAGGCCGAGCAGGGACGGGAGCACCCTCCAGCCTGACCCCTTTGTCTTGTTTCCGATCAGTGAAACGAGGCATACTGCTTTTTGCTTGCTCTGAGTTTGTTGTTGCCAAACTTCAGTGTGACAAGTAATGAGGAAGAATTTCAGAAACTGGATTTGGCAAATAAATGAGAAATTCTTCCTAGAGTCTACCTAGCTCGGAGCTCTGTGACCCGGATGAGGCTCAGGAGCAGCTGAGTCTCCCTTCCCAATGAACGGAGCTCACCTCGGTGACCAAGCAGGTGCGGCCCCAAAGGCTGTGCCCCCAGCCTTCCCGGGGGCTGTGTCTTCACACCTAGGGGTCTGCTTGTCTGGGGAGTGCAGTCTGCTGGACAGAAGCCACCTCCCCAGGCGGCAGACTTGGCGCAACATCAGCTGCTCCTGCACAGGGCTGAAGGAGGCTGTCGGTCCCGTGTGCTTTCATGTCATGCGAATACTGGTCTCCTGCCAACCTCGGACCACACGCATCTCCATCCCGGCCCTGAGGGGCCCACATGGGTGAAGCAAAGCACACAGGAGGAAGTGCAGAGCTGAGGGGGAGCAGCCTGTGGGAAGTAGGGCCAAATGGATGATCGAGAAAGGGAGGGAGGAAAGAAAGGCACAGTGGGCAGGATGGGGAGGACCCCAACCATCAGTCTTGGCCTTCAGCCTTAAGCAGGGCTCAGGAAAGACTCTTTGGGATCCTTGGCTTCTTTGAAAAATCTTCTGTCCTTGAACATGTTCAGGCACACACACACACACGTGTGTGTGTGTTGTATGTGTGTGTGTGATTTTTCCAGGGGAGTTTCAGGACCCTCCCAGGAATCCTGTCCTTCCCTTCATCAACCCAGCTGACCTGAAATGTACATCTTTTGCAATATATCTGTTCAGAGCAGCAATATTAAAGCAGAAAAGAGAAAACTCAAGAGGGTGGGGGAGGGGAAAGAGGCGGGAAGAGGGAAGGAGTAGGTTCAGGATGTTGGTTTTGTCTCCTCACCAATAATAACAATAAGTGCTCACAAGATGAATGGATGGCCGGGTGGATGGACAGATAGGCTATATCCAGAGAGACACAGACACATAAAAAGACACATTCATGTATACATACATAAACAGGCAGATGCCTAGATGCATAGATAGATAGATAGATAGATAGATAGATAGATAGATAGATAGACAGATAGATAGATAAGATGAACAGACAGAGAGGAACACAACAGAGATAAATAGCCAGCAAGCCCTTCTGTTTTGCATGGAATAAACAGTTATACCAGCAACCTGGACTCACTTTGCCTCTACATCAGGACTTTTAGAATGACTGTAACATGAATAAAATCTAATAAAGGTCTCCTTTCACTCTTGGAAAATAACTCCAAAGAGATACATTTCTCAACAAATGATGCCCTAGAACTCCACGTACTGCAGACTTTCTGTCCTGCTGCAGCGTGTCTCCGTGTAGGCATTTTCTACCCCCCACGAAATGCAATGTCATGCAGAAGACTCAAAGGGAACGGTAAAAGGATTAGTAGAAGGATCGATGGCCGATATTAATGCTCTTTCATGTTGGGTTGAGGAAGGATTTGAGATCATCAGGAGAGGGTAACAGGAGAATAGAACTGGAGGATTCAAAAGCCTCCCTGGATTAAAATCCTATTAAACTCCCATCAGCTACTCCAGGAGGCTCCTGAGAAGACTCTTTGACGGGCCCCATAATTAACCTTCCCTTAAGCTGTGCTGGGTGGAGAACTTTGGCAATTAAGAAACTGAAAAACTTTCATTTTCTATCACCCACATGGCTTCTTGAATGGTTTGAAAACTAGAGTGGAAAGTGGTTTAGCTTAATTGATTTGAGGGGTTCATCTCTCCCACTTGAACCTGCCGTCAGCCTCACCCGAGATCTGAGCCCTTCATTAAAAAGGGCGTTTGTCCAGAGAAAGAATCAAAGGTTCCGACCTACTCCAGTGCCCTCCGCCCCACCCCACCCCCGTCCTGCAGAAAGAGAAACTGGACACAGGAACAGTTGTTTCCCATTTCTCTTTTGGAGCCCAAACCCCGCTTCACAAAAGCCACCCCCCAAGCCCACCAGGCTCCCCACATCTGGGGCCCCAGCAGCTGATGGTTGCAGGTGAGGGTCAGGTGGGGACAGCTGTGAGGACAGGGGTGGGTGACCAAGCATTCCTAAAGTAAGGGGTAGGAGGCACACATGCCTGTAAAGGGTCGGGCTGAGCGGGCCTTTCCTTCCCCAGGGGAACGTGCTGTCAGCTCCCAGCTCCAGAGCCTGCCCCTCAGAGCAGCAAGGCGAGGGGCCAGGAGTGGAGTTAGATGCGCTCCCTGCGGCCTCTCCCTAAGGCAGGAGCCCTTTCCGTCCACGGTGGAGTCATCAGGGTGCCCAGTGGAGAGGAGGCGATCCGCCGGCCCTGCCTCCTGTGGCCCTGGCCCTCCCCGTGGTGACGGAGAGGGTGCCTCGTCCTCTTACGAGCAACAGCTCTCTCCAGCTCCCAGCACAGCACCGTGACCCGAGGCACAAGTCACACAGGGGTCTGCTGGGCTGTGTGACCCCTGGCTCCCGTGGCTGTTCACAACAGCAGTGATGGAGGTGGTCAGAACATTGGTTCACTAGGCCTCCCGGCTCCCGGCACAGGGCAGGCAGCCTGCCAGGCGGGCATTCCGGCTACTCCCACCCAACACAGCGGCTCAGGAATTGGCCCGAGCAAGGCACACCTTGGTGCACAGCCTGCGCCCAACCCCAGGACATCCCCAGGAGGAACAGCCTTCGAGCGTCCGGTTCAGGCTGCAGCCCACCAGCTGTTTCCACACATCTTCCCGGCCCGCAGCGCGCCTGCCTGCCTGCCTGTCAAATGCTTTGATTTCGGACCCCAGGGCCCCAGCTGGCCCAGCCTCCACCTGCTGCAAGCAGAGGCAGAGCTGCCCCAGGATCCGGAGGGCCTTTGTCCTGGGGGCCTGCAGCTCCTGTCGGGAGCAGGTGGCCGGAAAAAAGAGAGGACGGTCATCAAGGAGGCTGCTTGGGAGGCGGAAGGGAAAAGAAGCCAGGAGGGCTGAGCGTGGGAAAAACTGGGACCTGCACCCATCCGCACCCAAGCTCTCTCTGGACCGCGTCGGGCCCAGCGGTTCCGGTCTACAGGAGCCAGGGCGGAAGTGGCCTCCGAGGGCGTCCTAGGAGCTGCCTGTTAGGAAATGTCGCAGGGGGCTGTGCTACAAAGTGGGTTTTGCCTCATTTGAAAGCATCTCTGTCTGTTAAAATGCCGTTTTTAGATTATTTTTAAAATTGATATGTGAGAACTATACATATTCTTACCATGCTCAAGGTCTTGGTTTCCTCAAGAGAAAAGAAAGAAAAAGAAAGAAAGAAAAAGAAAGAAAGAAAAGAAAGAAAGAAAAAGAAAGAAAGAAAAGAAAGAAAGAAAGAAAGAAAGAAAGAACTGTACACTGTGATGTTTCCATACACATATAAATTCTGCAATGTTCATATAAAAAAATAAGCATTTCTGTCATCTTAAACACTATTCACATTTTTATGGTGGAAATATTTAAACACTTTTCTTCTGACTTAAAAATAATACAGTACCATATCATTACCTCGAGTTACCCTGCTATGTAGCAGAACCCAGAGCTTAGACTCTTACCTGCTGGTGACAGTAACCATTAACCAATTCAGCCCAGTGCTTGAAATTCTCCTGACCTAAGGTTTTCAGTGTTTGTGAAAAAAATTTTGATTTTACAGCAGAAAAATTTTTGATTAAAAAAGAGAGCTTATCTCAGTAATCACACTCTTAGATATTTACCCAAATGAGTTGAAAACTTATGTCCACACCAAACCTGAACATAAATGTTTATAGTAATTTTATAGTTGCCAAAAATTGAAAGTAACCAAGATGTTCGACAATTAGTTATGTTCATATGATGGAATATTATTCAGCAATAAAAAGAGATGTGCTGCTGCGTGAAAAGAATATAGGTGTCTTACTAAGTAAAAGAAGCCAGTCTACAAGGTTATAGCCTTAGAGTTATATACTATATACAACTATATCTATTTTCATACTTAGAGTTGTATACTATATACAACCATATATACTGAGAGTTGTGTACTATGTCATTGCAACTGTATGACTTTCTGGAAAAGGAGAAACTACAGAAATAGTGAAAAAAGATCAATGGTTGCCAAAGGAGGGAATAAAACAGCAAGGATGATTGGGTGGATACTTGGAGGGTAATGAAAACCTTCTTATGAGATTGTGAAGCAGCTGTGTGACCTCACACATTTGTTACAACCAGTAGAACTGTACCACACAAAGCATGCTCCTAAATGTACATTATACACTTTATTTAGTTCAGTGTTGGCTCATCAAGCATAAAAGTGTTCAGCACTCATGGAAAGTGTTAATAGAAAAAATGATGCATGAAGAGAAAGAAGATGGGGGGATTTTCTGTGCTTTCTGTACAATTTTTCTATAATCTAATACTGCTCTAAAAATAAAGTCTATGTTCATCTAAATATACTTTGGGCCTTAAAAAGCAATCAGGGACCTGATTTAGCTCAGTGGTTCTGCCACCTGCCTTGAAAGCGCAAGGACACAGTTCGATCCCCAGTACCAAAAACAAAAAAAACCGAATCAATCACCCATTTCTTTCTAGTCTTTTGAAGCTGATCATAATTGCAACAACACCATATTGTCCTTCAGTTGGCCCTGTGGAAGACCAGCACTATTCCAAGCTCCATTTATATAAGAGTTTATTTAATCCCCATAAAAGCATTGGGACTAAAAATTACAGGGCTTGTCGAGGGCCTCTGAGTCCTTAAGTAGTGGAAGCAGAACTTGAACCCAAGTCCACACTGATAATTCCTCCACTCTATGGCCCCTCTCCCCTCCAGGGAGCAGCAGCAGGCAGCTCTGTGGTACTCAAATAATGGGGCACTGCGGGTCATAAAAACGCCTATGTTTGCTCACTCAAAAATATTTGCTGTATGCCAAGCCTGGTGCTAAACTCTGCGGATGTAAATACAGATGAGAGACTCCCTAGTCACAAGACACTTGAGATTTAGTGCAAGAGGCAGATGCAGAGACAACGGCAATGAAAGTCCTAGATCAAGGAACCAGGTGGTCCTAGCTGCAGCACCGGGCATCTAGGAGAAGTGCTTGGACGGCCTCTGATTGGAATGGAGATAAGTAGATCTTGCCCTGAATTTGCATTTAAGAAGAAAGTGCCCTGGACATCACCCCTCTGGAGGCAGAGATTTAAAGAATGCTAACACAATTATCAAAAGATACATAGAAATTTCAGCAACAGAATGAAAACTACTAAGATACGGAACAGCTCTCTTGGGAAAGTGGAAAAAGAACCAATTGGTGATGCCTACGGTATGCCAGGGTTCTGTCTGGGTCCCTGACCTACCCACATTCTCCCTCTTCGTCCCCTGAACAATAGCCCAGCGTAGGTAGCATTTATGCTGGTGTTTTACCACGACAGTGTTGAGGCGCCCGTGCTGCAAGATTCCTCTCATTCTTACCAGTGTCTTTCTTCTTGTCTCGAGAGAGCTCGTGGACAGTGGCACCAATGTCATGCCTCAGGATCTGGATGATGCTGGACAGGGCAGGCACACTGCGCTCGTCCAGGTGGGTGAAAAACTCGTACTCGTCTTTGTTTAGACGGGACGGTCTGGATTCGATGTGAGTCAAATTGATGTCATTCTCCTAGGAGAGAGAATTGGGCAGGCTTTGGACTAAGACAGGCCGAAGATGCAAAAGCAGAAAAAAGCACAAACAGTGAAATGGAGAATCCAAGAGTAGGATTTCACTTTTCAATAACAGTAGAAGAAAGTCCCTAAGTTTTCTAAAGGTACTTATTTTACCTTCAGCAAAACCAAGTACCAACTGGGAAGGGGTGGGAAGAATAATTCAATTATTAGCATAGAATATAAACACATGGAAATATGCTAACAGCCCGAATTTCCACCATATGACTTTGATTTGATTCATATATATATATAGGACAGTAATTATGGAAAAATATCGACATGGGAAAAATCTCCTTTTCCAAATTAAATCCCACGCAATCTCAATACGTAAGCAATATAGAAGCAACAGTTTTTGGCTTAAACATAGTCCTCAAGACTCAGACTTACTTGTTTTACATTTAAATTCTAAGTAACACTGGCTGTTAGGCTTTATTTACTTTCATGTTTCTCGCCCTCAGTTTCCTCTTCTGTAGCTGGGTGTCTCCATGATTCCTGCTTCATAAGTTCCCAGGGAACATTGGACAAGGTGAGACATACACACATGCTGGTGGTCACATGGTAAATGCTCAGCAAAAATGCTATGGTTACTATTATTAACATCTTTATAATCATTTTTCATTTCAGTTATTCAACAAATAAATACAAGACCCAGCAGTTGCCAGTCGCCTTTCAAGTGTCTTGGAGTGAACAGAAAAGCAAAGATGCTCTTTGGCTTATGAAGTTTATGTGCACATCAAGGAGAGCAAAGAACAAAGGAAAAGATAAGTCACAGGTGCATTATTTTGGAATGACAGAGGATAAGGAAAAAAACACAAGGCAGAATAGGGCAAAGGGGACACTGGGTTCTGAGGTGGTGGAGATGCCAGGTCCTGAGGGGGAAGAGGCTGCACTCCGCCTTCAGCAGGGTGACACAGATGGCCTCGAGAGGGCGACACATTGCACCCTAAAGGGGCTGTGGAGGGGAAGGTCCTGCAGCACAGTGCCCCTGCTGGCTGAGGGGAGAGCCACAGGGCCAGCATGACCAGAGCAGCAGAAGTCAGGGGGAAAATAGGAAGAGAAATCAGAATAAACACATGGCCAGACAGTTATCTCAAAGAGTGAGATTTTTCAGGAAGCTCCCCACCTCCATCCCAGGCTCCTAGAGCAGAGAAGCTCAGCCGGTCCCAGCACCCGGAAGGAAGCTCCCCCGCTGCCATCCCAGGCTCCTAGGGCAGAGAGGGTGAGCCAGTCCCAGCACCCAGAAGGAAGCTCTCTACCTCCATCCCAGGCTCCTAGGGCAGAGAAGGTGAGCTGCGTGGGTGCCAGAAGCAGCACCCCCCCGAAATGAGAAAACACATAAACAACCTTCAAAAACAGAGTTCCAGATCACCTACAGCAAGCCTAAAGGGAAACGAGAAGAAACAATCTGATACTCAACCGCCTGGACTCTCTGAACTGGCAACAAAAGAGGATCTGGGAAAAATGAAATCAGAAATAATTACTCAGATAACAGCAAAGATTGTGCTCATGGTGCAAGACATGATTAATAAATCTAGAGAGGACACAGATTAAAAAAATAGAGTATCTGAGGAACATGATGGAATCCCAACATAGGAAACAAATGGAATCCATAAAACAGATACAAACAGATTTCCAAGAGATTAAAAACTCCATTGAAAGTCTGTACAGCAGAATGAACCAATGTGAGGATAGAATTTCACATATAGAAGATAAGATTGCAATTAGTGAGGAGGAAAAGAAAAATTGCTTTAAAGTTGTAAGGGAACATGAGAAATCAAACCAGAAGCTGCTAGGCGATGCAAAGAAGAATAACATAAGACTGATTGGAGTCAAAGAAGAAACAGGAGAGAGTGCAGATGACATAAAAAATCTGTTCACAGAAGTGATGGCAGAAAACTTCCCAAGGAGGGGAAAAGAACTTGACATACAGATAAGTGAGGCATATAGGACTCCAACTAGCCTTAATCAATAAAAATCTACACATAGGCATATAATTGTTAGGATTCCAGAAATCCAACAGAAGAACAAAATTCTACAAGCAGTGAGAGAAAAGAAACAAATCACATACAAAGGAAAGCCCATCAGAATCACAGCAGACTTCTCAATGCAAACCCTCAAGGCAAGAAGAGCTTGGAGTGATGTATTGCAAGCCCTAAAAGAAAACAGCCTCCAACCCAGATTGATGTACCCTGCAAAACTATCTTTCAAAATTGATGGAGAAATAAGATACTTTCATGATAAAGAGCACCTCAGGAACTTCATGAATACCAAACCGGCACTCCAAAAAATTTTAGACAATACTCTAGGAAAAGACAATGAGGATCACAACCCCAGGAAACCCAGCAGAATGAATCCATTGGGGGTGACAAATTAAACGCAAATGGGGAGAATCCAACAAAAAGAAAAAGTCATGACAAGGCTTTTAAAACTTTGAACTTCATCTCCCTAATGAGCGAATAATTCAGTCTTATTATTGTACTGATTAGTATTTTTCTGATTCTAGAGTTGCACACCTTTCCTTGTGCTATACTGGCTATTTATCATCTTCTTATGTCTGCATTTTAATTGGGTTGTCTATTAATGAGCTGTAAGAGTTCTTTATATATTCTGGTCATAGGTTATATGCATTGTAAATATGGTCTGTTTAAGGACTACTTTTCATTTTAATGATGTCATTTAAAGTTCTAAATTTTGATGGAATCTCATTTATCAATTTTTTTCTTTTATACATCATGTTTTTTGTATCCTAGGTAGTTTTTGCCTACCCTGAATTCATAAGTATTTTCCCTTATAATTTCTTCTTAAAGTTTCATACTTTTAGGCTTTCTTATTTAGGTTCATAGATCCCTTCAAGTTATTTTCATGTATGGAAAAAAAGGGTAGAGGTTAATTTTTTATATATAGATACCAGGTGTTCTAGTGCCATTTGCTGAAAACACTGTCTCTTCCTTGGCTCTTGAATTGAGTTTATATTCTATAAAATGCTAATGTTAACTAATCTTTCAAAACTCAGTGGACCATATATGTATGGTTCTATTTCTAGATTCTCTGTTTTATTGAAATTACCTATATATCTTTCCTTACACCAACACTGCCTTGATTACTGTAGCTTTAGAAGAAGTCTTAAAATTAGGTACTAAACATCTTCCAACTCTGTTTTTGTTTTTGTTTTTGTTTTTGGCTTTTCTAGGTCCTTTGTAGTCTTACATAACTTTTAAATTTCAATATCCAATTCTTCATTTATAGCAAGTATACACAGACCTGAATTTTTATATATACCTTGTGTTTTCTAATCCTGCTAAACTCAAGTACAAGTTCTAGGGGCTCCTAGAGATTTCTTAGTATTTTCTCTGTAGATGATCATTTCATCTACATATAAAGATTTTGCTTCTGCCATGCCAATCCTATACTAGTTGTGTTATTTTATTGCCAGACTATTTTGGTGGGGCCTAGGTTTCAAAGTTTAATGGACAGATAAAGAGTAAGCATATCTGCCCTTGTTCCCCACCTTAAGGAGAAAGCATTGTATCTTCTCCATTCATATAAGGCGTTCTCGCTGGAAGTATGGAGTACATGTCTTTAATCTGCTGAGAAGTTTCTGTTCTACTTCTAGTCTCCTGATAGCTTTTACCATGAACAGCTGTAGAATTTAGTCCAATACTTTTTCTCCAACTAGTGACAGGATCATATGGCTTTTTCCTTTCCTCTGTTAAAATGATGACTTCTGGGGGTGGATCTTCCAATGTTGAACCAACACTGCCATCCCTATAACAAAACCACTTTCTACATCCTGCCAGATCTGACTTCTAAGAGTTTGTTTTGTTAAACAAATTTCTATCTGTGTTCATACTTTTTCCTTGTATTATCTTTATCCAGTTTTAGGATTAGCACAATGTTGAGTTCTTAAAATGAGGGGAGAAATGTTCCTTCTTTTTTCTGCTTTAATTGTTTGGTATAATTTATCAGTTAAAATGTTTATGAGCCTGCTGTTGTCATATAGGTAGGTTTTCAAGCTAGGAATATACTTTCTTTAATAGGTGCTATTCAAATTTTATATTTCCTCCAGAGTTAGTTTCATTAATTTGTCTTCCAAGGTACTTCTTAGAAGTTGCCAAATTTATTTCAAAACAGATTTTTGTAATATGCTTTCTATATCCTTTTAAATGCTGTAAAATCTGTGGTAATGTCTCCTAGATCTTAATATTGTAATTTAAAAAATGTATAACTGATATTGTGTAACAGGAAGAAAAGGTCTAAAAGAGCAGGGTAATTGGGAGGGGTAGGGGAAGGGAAAAAAGGGAAGGGAAAAAATATGAGAAGAGGAAAAAAATGGAAACAAGGTCTTTGCAAATAGGGAAGGGTGGAGGGGGTGAAGGGAGGGCAAGGGAAGGGGAAAAAAATGAGAACCAAGAGCCTCATGTAATGGTACAAGATCCCAATGATGAATGTAACTGTATTTTATACCTAAAATGTACCAATAAATTTAACGGGGGGGGGGGGAAGAGTGAGATTTTTATTTTGAGGAAATAGGGGTCGCTATAAGGCTTGGAGCAGAGAAACAATTTGATCTCCCAATCTCAAAAGGATTGATCTGACTTCCATGTTGAGAACCGACTTTGGTTAATGGGACACCTCAGGCCACCCACACCAGGCAGGAAGGGCGCTGAAACCCACGCAGGTGGAATGGTGGGGAGGACAGCAGGGGCGAGAAGAGCTGCTATTGTGGATACCTTTTGTAATGTCCTGAAAGGGCCAAAATTATCCAGAGACCTGAGAAAAATCTGCCGGGTAAAAAAAAGGAAAAAGGTCCACCATGTTCTACAGCACCCTCCGCTTTAACCATGACTCTGATCATGGCGAGGCCAAGTGCAGAGGGTTTCTGAAGTCTAAGGGCAGAGCAGGGCACCAATAAAACCCACGAATCTCCCAGAAGAGTCTCTTTTTGAATCAGGTATCACGGGCTAAGCTAGGTACCACAGAATGCAAACGTGTGTGGGTGTCTCTGGCATGAGCACCTTTAACCCAGCTGAACCATTTCTTCACGGTCACCTGATGGTCCACTGTGTGGATCTGGCCTAAATACTTCACAGATACTCAAGTGATGGGTGTGTGTGTTGCTTTATATTTTTGCCACCGAATACAGTGAATAGCATCATTCATTGAATATACAAATACAGCGTATGTATCCCTATGTACACATGTCCCTTCTCACCTGATTCCCTACTGCTTCCCAGGATAAATATCTGGGGCCAAATTTTGTATCCTTTAAGGGTTATTTATGTGTCCCCATTGTTCTCCAGATATGCTGGATTCATCTATTCTACTTTTCTTCAAAATCCCCAAACTTCTCATCTGTATAAATCTTTCAGGATTTTCAATATTCTTGACTTGAGAGGTGAAAATAGCCCATAACTGATTATTCAATTTTTTGTTTAATTGTTGATGAGACTGAACATTTTTCCTATGGTTAGTGGCTATCTGTATTTCTTCTTTTATGAATTATTGACTCAGGCAATTTCTCCCATTATAAGCCTATTTTTACTATTTTGTAATAATTGTTTATATATTGATATTCATTCTGTTGTATGTAATTTTTCTCAAGTTAATGTTATCCTTGGCTATTTTAAATACCTTCACAAATTTTTTTAAGTGCTCTCAAAAACTGTAGGAAAATAACAATTGTGAATAGTCTTACGGTTTTCAAGGACTGCACTTGTGGTGTGTTCTTAGGAGAAGGTCATTTGCTCCACATCATACTTGAGCATCTAGTCTTCCCATATTGTCAAGGAGCTTCCTGATTTTAGAAACAAGTTCCCCAGACTTCACCATTTGGGCATTTGCGAAGAGCTAGATGCAAGATCACCAGAATGTGCATAATAAGCACAAGACTGGTTGCATAATTTCTCCAAACACATTCCCTGAAATACTAGTCTTGATAATGGTGATGATGCTGGGTTACTCAGAAGTCTCACTTTCCCTGGCTCTGAGATTATCTCTTTCTGAGAAAGGGGAAGCGAAGGGAGTCTAGCACTGATTTCTAGTGCTGAGATGTCATGGTTTCCTTCCAAAATCTGGGAACCTGAAGTTGGTTCAGAAGCTGGACACAGAAGTGGACTAGGAAAGAATGCTGCTCAGCAGCAGAATCTGGTGGAATCTTGAGAAGCACACTGAGGCCTGACACTGAGAATCAGGCCACAGTCACTGGTGGCTTCCTCATGGGGAACTCACTGTCCACATCAAAACATCCATTCCATGGCACAGGAAGAGCTCTGGAGCTGCTTTATTAAATGCCATACAAATGCAAAAATAGTCATTATTTACTATTGATTCTCTGCTTTCATGTCTTTAGATGTTAGGATTTTAGCTCTTATGGTTGTTATCACACAAAAAGCTATGTTCTTGACTTGGTCCGCAAACATAAGTGCTTGGCACATCATCTGCTACTTATCCAGAAAGTCTGATTTCTTGGCAGTGCTGCTCATGATGGAGAATACCAAGGAGTAGCGCCTACACCTTATTAATAATAAGTCAAAGAGCTTGCCCCAGTGTTTAGATGAACAGACAATTCCCTCAAAATGTGCCAACTTGAAATATTCTAAAATGATAAGGAATGAAATTCATAAACCTTGTGGGTGAAGAAGTGGATTTTCTGCCTTGGTTGTAAACCAGATGAGGATGAAGAAAACATGTGTGGTTAGAACAATGATGCCTTTGCCATTCATGCATCACTTTATAGTCTAGATTTTCTGTGGCCATCCCATAGTCTATTGGGGAGGTTAAGGAAGATGTGAAAATAAGAAAAAAGGAAAGAAAATACAATCAGCAGAGATAATGCCTTGCTATAAGAGGCAGAGGAGGAAGGAAGATTTGTCTAGTGTTAGTCATCCATTTCTTACCAGACTTCCTTTCCTACCAGACACAGTGAGTGCTCCACAAATTTAACTTCTATCTTTATTATTAATATTATGTCAAACACAGAAAATTAAAACCCCCAGGTACAGGACACACAAGGAGAGCAAACTTCACACACGTTCTCTTCCTCCTGGTCCTTCCCCTCACCCCCAAGGACACAGGACGCTGCTGGTGGTGGTGCACTCAAGCTGCAGCCCGCACACCCCAACACTATGGCCAAATGAGCCAACTTGGGGGCCCCAAGGGGGAGAGAGGAGCGGGAGGAGGGTGGGCTGGAGAGAGTGGTGCCTCTGAAGCTTTCTCTGGTAAACAGAGGTTACTCGCTGGACACAGCAAAGAGCAACGTCACCCTCCTTGGCTCAGGAAGAGAGAACAGGTAGGCTCTGCCTGCTGTTTCCCTATGTTGAAATCTCAAAAGAAGAGACAACCAATCCCTGCTTGGGGCAGAGCACAGGCCGCAGCAAAGCCAGGACCCACACCTCTGGCCCTCTTATTTGTTTGTACAAGTCTGAGGAGGTGGACTGGGAGGGGCAGGTGAGGAGTGTGCACAGGGTGGGGGGTGTTGGAAGGCAGATCATAGGTTACAAGTGCTCGCCACCCACACTCCACCCCTTGAAACATCCAGTTCCAAAGAAGAATCTTGCTTTGGCCATAGCCATAAAATGATTCATACCTCGTGACTCTGTTTTTCTAATGCTGGAGATCTAGATCTTGGAAAAAGTTCACAAAGCTTTTCACCACCGTTTCTAAGCTAACCAAATCCCCATAATAATGGTTGGATGAATTGGTGAATTGCAGAGTAATTACTCAGTAGAAGATTATAGGACCATTAGAAAGCAAGTGGCAACAATCACAAAGCAAAGTGCTTGCTTGTATAACTTCAAGATATGCTAAATGTGGCAGAGTCTAGGTGATGGATTTAGGGGTGATTTTGTTTCCTTTTTTCTCTTTGCCTTTTTGTCATGGTTCAACTTTTCTAAAAACATTTATTATTATGAACATCTGACTTTATTCTTAAGTGGTTATAATGGTAACCGCTTGATAAAATATGATGGATATAGGTATGTGATAATCAAACCATATTTAAAAGTTAGGCCCAGAATCCCTCCAAAAAGACTAGAGTTAAATGCACCAAAATGAGTTATGACGGGATCATGTGAAATCTCTACTTATTTGCCAAAATCTATGTGACAGAAGTTTCTGGTTAAGCAAGCACTAAACATCCAGCCAGATTCTCTGTTTCTTTCACAGTTGAATCAGTTTGTTAGCAGTTAACCCTCAAATTTGTCATGCAATTTCCTTACTAAGGGTTTTCCAGCTTATCACTATAGATTTTCAGCAACCAGTAATTCTTATTGCTAAGAGAGGCTTTAGAAATTAATTTGCAAGCCTGGTTAGAACATAATTGTAATAATAAATTTCTATGTAAACAAGAGCTCTGTGCTGATTTACAGACCTGCCCAGATCCATTCCCCACATCTTTGGTGAGGGATAATGAAAGAAGAATTTTGTCTATTATTCCCAGGGACATCTGAGAAAGGGGAAGAAAGATTTAGAGTTAAGCTTTTCAAAAATGATTTCATGATTTGTCCAAAGTTGATGGATGCACAAAAACTATTAATGTAAAACCCTGGTAAACCAGGACTCTGGAACAGGAGATGTGGAGTGAGGTTCGAGGATTCATTTATTTTACTAAGGATCAGAAATCTCTTCTTCCCATCCTTGAGAAAAATCTCTTTAAAGAGGAACTGGAGGGCCAGGGATTTAGCTCAGTGGTTCCAGCGCCTGCCATGCAAGCCCAAGGTCGCGAGTTCTATCCCCGGTACCAAAAAACAAAAACAAAACAAGAGGAACTGGAAACAAGCGAATGAAATTACAGAATTTACACTGCTGACAAATTGACTTGTCTTCCGGGGTTCCCTGAGGTCTGCTTTATTGTTCCTTGACAAGTAACTGTGCATATTTATGCAGTGCAATGCGATGCTTTGATAGGTGTATACACTGTAGAGGGACCGAGTCAGGATAATCAGCCTATCTGTCACTCCTAATGTCTACTATTTCTTTACAGTGAGAATGTGTGAAATCCTCTTTTAGCTATTTTGAAATATGGATGACATTATCATTAAGTACAGTCGCCCTGCGATGTTACATTGAGCTCAAGCTGAGGGCCTCTCCGCTCCTTCCATGATTCTATGGGAAAAGGAGGACAGTGCCTGGAGAATGGGGCTTTGGGATGGAGCTGGGTTGGTTCTGCTCCTCCCCGCCTTTGGTGATACTAATTAGCCATTCTGAAATTTTCTTATTTGTGTTTAAAATGAGGATAGTAACACTATGGTAGCTTAATGAGAACTAAAAAGTGTGTCTCCAAAACACAATTAAATGCTACCGGGAGCTTGAGTGGTCTGCTCTACCCTGGAGGAGGAGACCCCGAAGAGGCCAGCTGGACGCTCGGCTGTCTCTCACCCCCAGATCCCCTGGCCTTTGTTTCATCTCATCCTTCTCCCTCTGCTTATGATTGTTTTTCCCCCAGCTTCTCTTTCAGGTGGTTGGATCTCCTCCAACACAGCGAAGACGCTTCCTGGAGACAGCCGAGCTCTGTTCAAAGCCTCGGGAAAAACTGCTCTGATTCCCTCGCACTCCTCTTCTTACAACTTTTCCTGCCAGCACAGCGATAGCATATGGAAGATCAAAAAGGCCTTGAAGGCTATTTCAGTCTAGGCTACCAAGGAGCAAGCTGGGCTCAGGTGCTTTCAGCCAGCCCCACATTCGGTGGCAACAGATCTGCACTGTCACAGCACGAGGTCGCACTTGAGAAGGAAAGTTGCAAGTGCTGCAGGTTCTCAAATATGCCTGCGAATGAACTGTTCAGCAGCTAAACACAGTGCTAGCTTTCCACTGGAGAGTCCCCTACTCAACAAAGCAGTCATCCGCCGTGCAAAAATGTTCAGTACAACACTGTTTGTGTAGACAAACAATGGAAACAAACCTCAGTGTCCACCAACAGGAAGTGGACAGCTCACAAAGCAATAGGAAACGAGTAAGCAAGAGCTCTATGTAGCAGCATAGACAAACCTCAAAAGCAACATCCACCATCCTCTCCCCCAAACCAAAACCTCCAGGAGAATTATAATAAGATTCTAATATTATGAAGATTAAGAGATTGCAAATCTCTGGCATTGCATCAGTGATGGATATTTATGGAAAAGTCTAAAAGGATACAGGGAACAACACAGAATTCAGATTCATAGCTGCCTCTGAGGACGCAGGAACTTTAGCCAGTTCTACAATGGTTGATTTCTTAATCAAGTAAGTTACACGGTGTTCTTTGTTTCATTATGTATAATTGTGTTGTTTGAATAAAATGGAAACGTCATTTGGATTATAAAACCTTTTTACTCCTCCAGTGAAATGCCAATGTCATCCTTTGATTAAGGAAGACAGGTTCTTGGTAAATATTTTCCCACTGCTCTGGACCTGAGACCAGGGGACAAAGGCAGTCCTCATGACTGAATCTCTGTGCAGTCCTGGCTGCCAGGCCCCAGGTCACAGGGTCCAAACCTGAGAGTCGCCCGTTGCCTGGATCTGCCAGGATGGCCCCTCTGCCCCAGGTATGCTGAGGCTGGCAGATAACAAAGGAGTCAAGGATTTCATCATTTGGATGTCCCTTCATTCTAGAATTGACTTTCTCTGCCTTCTACTGGTCAACCCCTGCAGGTTTCAGCTGAAACATTACATCTCCAAGAAATCTCCACTGACCTCCAGCCCCTCAGGCCTGAGGTCGTTAAGGATGCTCTGAGGAACCCTGAGCTCCTCCTAGCTGTTGCTGTTTGCAATTATCCACTGTAACTGCCCATTAATGTAGAGTGGCGCGGGGCCGAGAGTGACTATCTAGCTTACTCCACCATCCCCATGGCCTGAATAGGGTCTGACAATAGCAGATACTCAGAAGATGCTAACTGGATGCATGCATGACAGAGCAAAGGACAGCAAATGTCTGAGGAGGAAGAGGAGGAGGAATGGATTCAGTGGGGAACACAAGAGCGCCGGAAGTAGATCTTACTAATAAAGAATATGCCCTTTCCGTTTGTTTCCAAAAGACCACTCTCCTTTGAGAATGGGAGATGAACTCTGGAGAGAGTTTTAGCTGCACCCTTCTAGCCCTGGGCAGCTTGTTTAATCTGAAGCACTGCGTCTCTATCAATGTAATGATGCTAACTGAGGCCCCTATATGCCTCTGGGATGGAGGCAGAACTCAGAGCTCTGAATGTCTGCATCTCTGCTTGCTCCCTGCCCTGGAGCACACAGGGGAAGCTGACTGGCAGAGTACTGCAGGGGGAATGCAGACATCCTCCAGCATCTTCCTCCAGGAGCCTGCTTCTAATTTTATAGCTCATTACTAAGACACCTGCAGCAAAAACTCTCAGGAGACTATTTTCCTAAGAAGGCATGTTTCACGAGCTAGTGGAGACTAAAAATATAAAGAGGTATGGAAAATGTTTAAATAAATGCATAAAAATTGAGTCAGGCCAGGCACAATGGCTCATGCTTATAATCCCAGCTATTCAGGAGGCTGAGGCAGGAGGACTGCAAGTTCAAGGCCAGCTCGAGACATTTATTGAAGCCTCGTCTCAAAATAAAAAGTAAAAAGGCCTCAGTGGTAGAATATGCCTGGGTTCAATCCCCAGTATGGAAAATAAAGAAAAATAAAACAAAAAAGAATACAGAGAATAATCTACAGAGCAGTGGGCTGTTGATAGCCTAGCAGGTTGGGGTTTGAGTATATTCTTAATCATTGCCCTTGAAACACTAGAATATTTATTTGAGTCCCCAACTCCCATGGCCAAGAACTTAAGAGTCCCTCATGCTCTGTGACCCTTTACAGATACAGAGCACAGAAGTAACCAGAACAAATATTTATTGAACCCTAACTATGTGGCAAATGCTGTCCTAATTAATTACTTTTCATGAATTAATTCATTTAATTTTCACAGTAACATTATAATATAGGCTTCTTATTACCCTTATTTTAAAAAATGAAACCAAGCCACTAAGATGTGAAATAACTTTCCCATGGTCATCTAGCTACTAGGTGCTACAACCGGGGTTTCGGTCCAAAAGTTTGGTTCTAAACAGTAAATTCTTAAGCCCGGTGCTGTTCTGCTCCTCCCTGCCCCAAACCTAGGCTGTAGCTGATAGTTTGAGGCTCCTAACTCTAAGCCAATATGAGTTTGATGGACCAGGGATAGCTGGAAGATGTCAGAGTCATCCTAAATGAGGGTTCATAGTCAAGGGCATTTGGGAGATGCTGAGAGTGATCCCACTAATTTGATTTTTTCCCTGCAGGATTTCAGGGTTTGATATGTTCATGGGATTGTGATCCTATAGATATGTAATTCACTCTTGGAATTCTTTTCTGATAAAACACATACTAACAACACAGATTCAAATATTGTTTAGGAAACACTTCACTAAAGAGTGGTTTAAATTTTTCACTTTGTCATTAATTTCCCTAATTTGATTGTATATGGTCCAGAAATTTAGAGCCAGCTACATAGTTTGCTAGGAGGCTGAGGCAGGAGGACCACAGGGAGAGCCTGGGCTGGGCAGTCTAGGGACTCAGCAAGACCTGTCCCAAAGTAAAAAATAAAGAAAGGGTTGGGATGTGGCTCAGTAAAGAGGCTTTGGTTCAATCCCAGTGCTGCAAAAACAAAAGCAAACAGAATTGCACAGTTTAAAGGTTTTGTCAGTGTTTTCACCCGGTGCTCACTCTTGCATATGACTCCTGAAGCCATCGAGAGAGGTAGGAACACAGCAATGTGTTGTGGCCTCCAGGACAAAAGCTTGGTTTGGGCTGATGGCTCCACCCTGACTCTCAGTCCCTGCACCTGCCTGGACTAAGTCTTCTTGAACAATGTCAGTGAGTCATTCTAGATATTTAACATGGGGAGAAGCATACACGTTAAGAAAAGCTTCTGTGGCATAGGCATGAGGGGTTTCCCAAAGGCCCACCATTCCATCAGCCACAGCCAGGGTCCCACCTGGAGAAGAGCTGTACAGGTACACAAGCAATACCCAGAGGCTTGCCCAATACCATTGATCAGTGCAAGGAGACCCTAGCCAAAGCCTGTGCAGACAACAGGAACTGGGGTGCACAGCCCCCAGCCAAAGGGCCTCCCAGACAACAGCTACATAGGGGTCCCTGCAAGAGGCACACCTAAATACCATCCCAAGTGTGCTCAGGCCCCAGCCAGAAGACCACCCAGACAAGAGGTCAGCTCAGGAATTCAGAAGGCCACCACTCTGAACCAGGAATTAGTGTACTGGTGAGCAGCAGAGTAAAGGCTGTTTGGTGGCTTGCTGAGAATTCAAGAACACTAGGTGAGCAAAAAGTCACCTCAACAAAGGCACAGCAAGCTGCATCTGTTGAAATGAAAAGACACATAAACAAGTATCAAAACCAGACTTCCAGATTGCCTAAGGCAACCCCAAAGGGCAATGAGATAGAACAATCTGATACTCAACAACCTGGATTCCCTGAACTGGCAATAAAAGAGGAAAATCAGAAATAATTTCTCAGATAAAAGCAGAGATTGTGCCCATAGTACAAGACATGATTAATAAATCTACAGAAGACACAGATAAAAAAATAGAGGAGCTGAGGAACATGATGGAATCCCAACATAGGAAACAAATGGAATCCATAAAACAGATGCAAACAGACTTCCAAGAGATTAAAAACTCCATTGAAAGTTTACACAGCAGAATGAGCCAATGCGAGGAAAGAATTTCAGAGGTAGGAGATAGGATTGCAATTAGTGACCAGGAAAAGAAAAATTTCTTTAAAATAATCAGGGACCATGAGAAATCAATCCAGCAGCTGCTAGATGATGCAAAGAAGAATAACATCAGAATGGTTGGAGTCAATGAAGAAACAAGAGAGAGTGCAGGTGACATAAAAAAAATTCTTCACAGTAGTAATGGCAGAAAACTTCCCAAATAGGGGAAAAGAACTTGACATACAGATAAGTGTGGCATATAGAACTCCAAATAGCTGTGGTTAAAAAAAAAATCTACACATAGACATATAATAGTTAAGATTCCAGAAACCCCACAGAAGAACAAAATTGTACAAGCAGTTAGAGAAAAGAAAAATATCACATACAAAGGAAAGCCCATCAGAATCACAGAAGACTTCTCAACACAAACCCACAAGGCAAGAAGAGTGTGGAGTGATGTATTTCAAACCCTAAAGGAAAACAACTTCCAATCCAGATTAATGTACCCTGCAAAATTATCTTCCAAAATTGATGGAGAAATAAGAAAATTTCATGACAAAGAGCACCTTAGGAACTTCATGAATACCAAACCAGCCCTCAAAACATTTCAAACAATATCCTAGGAAAAGACAATGAGGATCACAATCCCAGGAAGCCCTGCAGAATGAATCCATCAGGCATGACAAGAAGTTAAACGCAAAGGGGGAGAATCCAACAAAAAGAAAAAGTCACAACAAGGATAACTCAATATATATCAGTTATAACCATCAATGTTAATCATCTCAATTCACCAATCAAAAGAAATAGACTGGCAGAATGGGACAAGAAGCAAGTCCCAACAATATGCTGCATACAAGAAACACACTTAATTCAAAAAGAAACTCATAGACTGAAAGTTAGAGTGGAAAACAATACTCCATGTGACAGGAACCTGAAAAAAAGCAGAAGTAGCTATCCTCTTTGCAGATCAAGTGGAATTCAAACCAACACTGATTAAGAGAAACAAAGAAGGACATTACATCCTTGTAAAGGGAACAGTCCAAGAGGATATATGTGCACCAAACACTAGTGCACCCAACTATATAAAACATTACTAATGGACATGAAAAATCGTATAACCACTAATACAATAATAGTGAGGGACCTCAATACACCACTGTCACAAACAGATAGACCAACTAGACAAAAAATAAACAATGAAATACTAGAACTCAATCAAACTCTTGAACAATTGAACTTAGCAGATGTTTACAGAGTGTTCCACCTCATAAAATCAGAATACACATTCTTATCAGCTGCATGTGGGTCATTCCCTAAAATATACCACATACTGCCTCATAGAACATGTTTAAGTGCAAAGGAATTGAAGTTATCCCCTGTATATTATCAGACCATAGTGGGATGAAATTGGAGATCAATAGCAAAAGAAACCACAAGAATTTCATAAACACATGGAAACTGCACCAGACACTTCTAGATAACCAATGGGTCACGAGGAAATTAAAGAAGAAATCAGACAGTTCCTACAATTAAATGACAATGACGATGCAACATATCAGAATCTATGGACACAATGAAAGCAGTCTTACAAGGGAAATTCATAGCAGTGAATACTTATATTAGGAAAACAGAGCAAGCCCAATTAAACAACCTGATGCTGAACCTCAAGCTTCTAGAAAAAAAATAACAGAACAAGCACAAAGCTCATAAAAGGGAGGAAATTATAAAGATCAGAGCAGAAATCAATGCAATGGAGACTAAGAGAATGATACAAAAAATCAATGAAGCGAAGAGTTGGTTCTTTGAAAGAATAAACAAAATTGGCAAACCCTTAGCCAACCTTATCAGAAAAAGGAAAGAAAAGGCCCACATCCATGCAATTAGGAATGAAAGGATGAAATTACAACAGACCCAGAAGAAATCCAGAGGATCATCAATACCTTCTTCAAGAACCTATATGCCAATAAGATGGAAAACACAGAAGAAATGGACAGATTTCTAGATACGTTTGAATTACCAAAGTTGAATGAAGAAGACCTAAAATTTCTAAACAACCCAATATCAATCAATGCAATTGAAAATATAATTAAAACCTTACCAACTAAGAAAAGCCCTTGACTTCACTGCTGAATTCTACAAGACATTTAGAGAGAAACTACTGCCACTACTGTTTAAACTCTTCAATGAAATAGGAAGCAACTGAAAGGGAAGCAATACTCCCCAGTTCATTCCTGGAAGCAAGCATCACCTTGATCCCCAAAGCAGACAAAGACCCAGCCAAAAAAGAGAACTACAGACCAATCTCACTAAGGAACATAGATGCAAAAATCCTTAATAAGGCACTGGCAAATAGAATGCAGAAGATCATCAAGAAGATCATACACCTAAGGGCTGGGGATTTAGCTCAGTGGTTTCACCACCTACTGCGCAAGTGCAAGGACCCAAGTTCGATCCCCGGTACAAAAAAAAAAAGATCATACACCCTGACCAAGTGGGATTCATCCCAGGGATGCAGGGGTGGTTCAACATATGCAAATCAGTAATTGTAATGCACTATATGAATAGAGCCAAGGACAAAAACCATATGGTCATCTCAATAGACATAGAAAAAGCATTTGACAAAATCCAACATGCATGTATTATAAAAACCCTACAAAAAATTGGAATAGTCTCTCCCTCAATCTGATAAAAGCTATCTATGAAAAACCAACAGCCAATATCATACTAAATGGTAAAAAACTGAAATCCTTCACACTAAAATCAGGAACAAGACAAGGATGTCAACTATCACCACTCCTGTTCAATATAGGTTTGGAAACATTAGCCACGACAATTAGACAAGAAAAAGAAATAAAAGGTATAAAGATAGGAAATAAAGAAGTCAAATTGTCATTATTTGCAGATGACGTGATACTGTATATAGAAGACCCCAAGAACTCCACCAAAAGTCTTCTAAACTTAATAACCAAATTCAGTCAAGTAGCTGGATACAAGGTCAACACAAAAAAATCAATAGCTTTCCTCTACATGAACAACAGACTCACTGAGACAGAAATAGCGCAAACAATTCCTTTCACAATAGCATCCAAAAAATTGAAATACCTAGGAATCAGCCTAACAAAAGAAATCAAAGACCTCTTCTCTGAAAACTATATCACTCTGAAAAGAGAGATTGAAGGTGATATCAGAAAATGGAAAGACATCCCGTGCTCCTGGGTAGGAAGGATCAATACAGTGAAATAGGCCATACTTCCAAAACTGCTATATAGATTCAATGCAATCTCAATTGAAATTCCAGCAGCATACTTCATGGACCTTGAGGAAGCAATCCAAAGATTCATTTGGAACAAGAAGAGACCCAGAATAGAAAAAGCAATTCTAGGTAACAGTGACATGGCAGGGGGTATCACAACACCCAATTTGAAACTATACTACAAAGCTACTATGATAAAAACAGCATGGTACTGGCAAAGAAACAGACCCAAGGATCAGTAGAATAGATCAGAGGATGCAGAAACAACTCCAAACATATTCAGCCACCTCATCTTTGACAAAGGAGCCAAACACCCTCACTGGAGGACAGATAGCCTCTTTAATAAATGGTGCTGGCAATATTGGGTTTCAACTTGCTAAAGACTAAAACTAGACCTATATCTCTCACCATACACTAAACTAAAATCTAAATGGATTAAAGATCTAAATATTAAAACAGAAACACTAAACCAGCTGGAAGAGAGTTTAGGAAGCACTCTTGAAGACACTGGTGTAGGAAAAGACTTTATGAACAAAACCTCAGTTGCCCATTAACTAGCACAAACAATCAACAAGTGGGATCTCTTCTTACTAAAAAGTTTCTGCATAGCAAGAGAAACCACCAGAAGTGTGAAGAGACAACCCACAATGTGGGAAAACATTTTCACCTGCTGTTCCTCAGACAAAGGTCTACTATCCCGAATCTATAAAGAACTTTAAAAAATTAGACCTCCGAAATTTAAAGACCCAATCCAAAAATGGGCATCTGAAATGAACAGACATTTCTCACACAAAGAAGTAGAAATAGCAAATAAATACATGAAAAAATGTCCAACATCATTGGTCATTTGAGAGATGCAAATGAAAAGAACGCTGAGATTCCACCTCACCCCAGAAAAATGGCTGCTATCATGAAATCAACCAATAACAAATGCTGGCGGGGCTGTGGGGAAAGAGGAACCCTGCTCCACTGCTGGTGGGAGTGTAGACTGGTGCAACCACTGTGGAAGTCAGTATGGAGATACCTCAAAGAACTAGGACTGGAAGTCCCATTTGACCCAGCTATTCCCCTGTTGGGTATCTTCCCCAAACAATTAAAAGAATCATACCACAGTGATATATGTGCACCCATGTTCATAGCAGCACAATTTGTGATAGCTAAAGCTTGGAAGCAACCCAACCATCAACTGGAGACTGGATAAAGAAAATGTTTTTTTAAATAAAATGTAGTATTACTCAGCCAGAAAGAATAAGAAACTAGAGATATTTATAGCTAAATGGATGCACTTTGAGGCAATACTCTTAAGTGAAATAAATAGGACACACATGTGTAAATACTGAATAGTTTCTCTAGTGTGAAAAACTGAAAGTGTAAATAAGAACTAAAAGGTATAATAGATAATGTGAAATAGGAAGAAAAGGTGAAAGGGGAAGGGGAAGTGGGAGGGGTAGGGGAAAGGAAAGAAGGGAATGGAATTAATAGAAAAAGAAAAAATGGAAACAAAGTCTTTATAGATAGGGAAGGGTGGATGGGGTGAAGAGAGGGCAGAGGAAGGGGGAAAAATAAGAACCAAGAAAGATTATGTAAAGGTGCAAATTTCCAATGATGAATGTGATTATATTGTATACCTCAAATGTACCAATAAAATAAATTTTAAAAAAAGAAAAACTTCTGCATCTCCCCTGTCTTCTAACACCTTTCACATCTTTGTACTTTCACAGATTCCTGACCCATCCCAATACCTTATTCCAACATGTCCAGGGTAAAGTTCATCCTCTTCACAAAGACGCACATGGTAATCATTGTGTTGTTCTGCTTTCTCAAAATCAATTGGTGTTTCTCAGATAAAAATGATAGTAAACCCAGGGGTTTGAAAGTCTCAGATCCAGGTCAATTTCTGCAGTTCTGGCACCCTGCCTGTGTATCTGAAGTGAGCTCCTGAGCACGCTGAGCTGGGGTGTCCTCTTGTCTAAGTGGGGTGGCATCGCCTACCACCTCACACCATGCTGAGCGAGGCCCAAGTAGACTTGTCAGCTCGGGCCTGGACACAGACCAGTCCCTCTTGGGCAAATGCTAGCACTGTAGTTCTCACTCCCAGTAGGGCATCAGAGACACCAGCAGCAAAATTCAAGAAAAAATAAAAGTCCAAAACCCATAAAAGAATGACTAAGAACACTGTGTACAATGAAGGTTGAAATTTCAGGATAATAATTGATGCCATAAAGTCAAATAAAAATATTTCTCAGACACATAGTAGAATGCATATTATACAAAATGTCACAAGTCAGTAAGAAAAAGACAAATTTGCAAAAAAAGAAGAAATGAGAATCTGGGTAAATAATTCACAATTTACAAAAGAAAAATATCTAATACCACGAAATGTGAAATGACAGCCCCATCTCACTAAAAACCTAGGAAATTAAAATTAAAACAGCAAATCATATGTAGTCCATTATATTGTTCAAGACTAAAATTAACAATAAGCACATGTTCTTAAAAGTGTAAAGGAATGAGTATTCCTATATTGAACTGATGGGATTATAAACTGCTAGATGACATCTAGAGAAACATAGAAGTGTCTATGAAAACCAAAAATGCCCGCACCTTAAGGTCAGCAATTCTCTTCCCAGGTAGATAACCCAGAAAAACATTTTCATATTATATACTAAAAATAGTGGAAAAGTAAATACTGCAGAACTGCACAACACAGGAATCACCCTGGATACTGGAAATAATCAGTCAGACAAATAAAATGCAATACAATCATAATAAGAACTGTGCTTTAGCAGTTAAAAGTCACACACATGATCTACATGAATCAGCATGTATTTATCTGGAAATATTGCATGCATAGCAATACGTAGCAATTCTTAGTGAGTAGTTAATAAGTGTTTTGAAGTCTTTTAATACGGATTAAGTCATTTCATCTCCTGAATTGTTCTATGAGGCAGGCACGGCTTTATCCCATTTTATAGATGGGAACTGGAGCACAGTGAGGTAAAAGCCACAGCCCTGGTTTCCTGAGGTGGGGATCTTAAGTGAGCCACGGGGCTGCCAGGCAACAAGGAGGGGAGGACGCGACTCGGTGACCCCCAGTGACTGAAGGGAGTGGGAGGCTACACTGAACTCAAAATGATGGCGCCTTGGCAGAAAGTCTATGGGATGACCAGGATGGAGAGAAGATAGGAAAGGACTATGGTTTTATCTTCAGTGTTCTAATTTTTTATCTTAAGAAACAACACATTGACTTGTCATTTTTGAATCCATAATTATGCAGGAAAAAAATGACAGTTGGTCAAAGTGTTCACAGTAGTTGATAATGAACAGAGGGAATGTGAGTGGTTAGTTTTCTTATACTTTGGTGCATTTTTCAATTAAGAAAGGAAGGGAAGGAAGGGAAGGGAAGGAAGAGAAGAGAAGGAAGGAAAGAAGGAAGGAAAGAAGGAAGGAAGGGAAGGGAAGGAAGAGAAGGGAAGGAAGGGAAGGAAGGAAAGAAGGAAGGAAAGAAGGAAGGAAAGAAGGAAGGAAGGAAGGAAGGAAGGAAGGAAGGGGAAAGAATACCTGGAGACGAACACCCCTCACACGTACACATATACATAAGAGTGGAAGACTGGGCCCAGGATATTCGCATGTTCCACAAACCCCTGAGTAATTTGGAAGTGCAGACAGACACCGGTATGTGGCAGAGGTGTGGGGTGTCACTGCGGGGCCTGGGCTTTGGAACCTGAGACCCCCATTCAGACCCATCTCCACTGCACATTAGCTGTGTGGTCGTAAGCAAGTTATCCAACCTCGCAGAACTTCAGTTTTCTCATCTGTTAATGAGACCATGAAGCTTAATGAGGATCAACAATTCTGCCAAAAGGAAAGCCACCAGTCTGTATGACCAATATGTACTAATAAAAAATGTGGAAAAGAATCAAGATGCTTGATTAACTGAGAATATTATGTGCTTGGCTTATCACATAATGTGGTTCCACAAATACTAGAATGTTTCTTTCCCTTAACTCAGGACTTTGGATGCTTACAATCTAACTCTGAGTTTTACCCGGATGTTAATAAGTGTATAAGAGATATGCTGGCCTGTGCAATTTCTAAAGCAATTCTTGAAACATTTATAGGAAAAAAAATCTATACACACTAACAGCCACCTTTATTAATGGGCCAGGACAGCAATCTCTGGTTTCCCCTCCATAAAATGGGTACAGGAACACTTTCCATGACTTAGGCAGGTGAGATCTTAGATAATGCTGCAGAGAAGTCACCAGAGTGCACACACACACCACACACACACACACACACTCACTCTCACACCCACTCACACACACACTCACAAGGCCCTCTTAGGAGCACTTCACCCAGCTCTGGAAATTGAGTCACAGTACCAATCGTTTGTTAGATTGTAAACATCTGGTCATTTACTATTATTTAATCTATGAATTCTGATTTAGGCCTAAGGGATAACCTCACTAGGAAAAAATGCGATGAGCTGCCTGATAATACAAAGATGTGTTCTAAGAACATTTTTGTCCCTGGTAAATCCTCTGTCTCTACATACCTTCGTGACTCTCAGGCAGGCATTTATTCATCTCTGCTTTGGAAAGCCAGGTTCACTTATTTTAAACAAACTTCTTTTTAAACTTTTTTTCTCTACTGTAAAGTGATCCCTTTGTCCCCTCCCCTACTGTGCCCTTTAGAAAGAAATCTCAAAACACAAAGCCTGCATGTTAGGAGCAGGAGTGAGGTTCTCCTTCATAGAGGCAGGAGTATCTACTTAAATTATCTGGAATTCTTCTGTTGATCCTCTATGTACCAATATATTCATCCCTAGGTTCAGTTTTATAAAAGAACTCCAGGTAAAATATTTCTTTTAAAGTCCAGGGCAAAAGGGTAAAATGATCCTAATTTCCTTTGCTTGTTTTTAAGTTTCATTTTGTTCTCACTTGAACAATTAGCACATATAAAATTCTACTGACGATATAACTATGGCAGAGATAAAAATCCCCCACCTGGAGAATCCATGCTCGAGGCAGGGCTGTGGGACAGCAGTGCACATCGAGCAGAGCAGATGCATCCTGTGAGCAAAGGGGACAGCTCTGGGGACGCGGATAGGGTGACCCATCCAGGGACTCCTGGTGGGAAAGGATTGACCAGGCTGCTCCCTGGGTGGACAATGCACGCACTCCCACTGGGCTCCCCTCAGCATTTAAGGCTCTTTGTAGCCCTCAGGAATCCTCCGTAACGAATCTGGATTTGTGTTTGCTGAGCAAAGTCCAGGGGAGCAATAGCACATGTGCTGAGTGCCGAGTGCCTCAGCTTGCAGGGCAGCTTTCCTGCCTTCTACCCTCCCAGCCTCCCAGAGCCGTGTCCAGGGGCCTTGTTCCCCAGCTCCCTCGCACCAGGGACCCCTCCAAACTCATCTCATCACCTTGGCTTCCCTCTGCCCAGAGCTGTGCTTGGTGGCATGAGGCTGGTGTGGAGGCCCCTGTCCTTCTGTCCCCTCTCCCCAGAGGGGAGAAAGGAGATGGAGAAAGGAGAGGACAACTAAACAGCCAATGAAAGACACCAGGACAAGTGGGCCTGGGGGCATGTCTATAATCCCAGGACTCCGGGAGTCTGAACCAAGAGGAACTCAGGTTCCAGTCTAGGCTGGGCAAATTAGCAACTTAGCAAGACTCTCTTTGGCAAAATAAAATACTAGAAAGGGGGGGAAGCTCGGGATATAGATCAATGCAAAGTTCAATCTCCAGTACTAGGAAAACAAATAAGCAGATGATGTGATAAGGAAGAAACCACAGAAGAAAAAATTTTAAAGTTTTATTGTGTATCAGCACTTTTTTTTCTATTATTTGACTTGCATTTTCATGGTGCAATGGGCCCTGCAACTCACAAAGCCAGTCTTGTGTGACACAATGTTGAACAACAGTTAAGAAGGTCGGTTCTGAAGTCAGAATGCTCAGATTCAAGTAACATCTCCAGTATTTACAGCGGGGTGACCTTGGGCAAGTTAATGAACCTCTCTAACCTTCAGTTTCTTTCTCTGAAAAATAGGGACAAAAGCCCCTAATTCATGCTCCTTTTATGCAACTAAGCGAGATGGTGTCTCCAGAGCTGCTGTCACTGAGAGGCCTTCCCACACCCCACCTCTGCTCATGGCTACTCACAGAGCTTCTCCTCCTTCCGCTGTCTGGCTCCCCAGCCCTTCCCTAAGCACCGAGAACTTTGTAGGTTTTCATGGGTGCTCTCATCACATGGTGCCAGGCCCAGGAAGGGCTGAATGCATGACACCAATGCAGGTTGAGCAACATTCGGATAGTCCTGACAACCAGCCTGCCAGTCCACTGGGCAGGTCATTAACAATGGTAGAAAGCAAAGCATTTTCAGTAGGAAAGGCCCAGCTGAAGCATTAGCAAAGTACCTGTGAGAAATCTGGATTAGGAAATCGTGCCTACCGAAAGCCCAAATCAGTATTTCCTGAATTCTGTTCTCAGATGTTAATAACTATTCTTAAAATTGAGTCCACAGTAATCGGCTTGGAAAATAGTACACACATTTACCCCTATAATGACCTGCTATGTACATTAGAGTTTTGTAGACTTTAAAAGTCCTATGACAAAGAAATCAGAAAAAATCATCTAACCTTGTTTCTCATACATATTGGCCATGGAATCTCTTTAATCATAAGATATCAACCAATACCTTGAAAAATATTAGCTGTTGTCTAGAACATAGTTTGGGTTTAATCTGCCCAAAGGAAAGGATGGTGTCTTATTTATTACCTTATTTCCAGATAATCAATATTAATTTAGTGAATTAAAGAATCAATGATTCTTTCATTTCATTTTGTCTAGTCTTCAACCATGATCACATGCAATATATATTTACCAATTTTCAGATATGGTTTTTTCACAAAGTCCCTGTTGCACTTAAGCAGGTGTGAAATATCAGGACTGCAGTATGAGTGGAGAGACACAAGCTCCAGAGATTGAACTTAACTAAGTCCACATAGCTGGTTCTTGCGAGAGGTGGAGCAGAAGTTGGTTTCAGCTCTGTCTTTCAGATGTCACCTAAGACAAACACAAAGCACTCACCTCAAACAAGCGCAAGACTTTGGCCAATGCACCAACTTCTTCTTTGAGGGAGAAGATCAATGAGATGGCGCTATTTTGGCTGGAGTTGTCTTCAATGTACCTCGTTTCCTGCAGAATTAGATGCACTTGGTTAAAATATTTTCAACATCTTGGAAAATTCTTCCTTTGAAACCTCCAAGAAAGAAGCAAACGGGATTTTTCCCTAGTTAAGCCTTGGAATCCAGTGAGCTACGTGTACTCTATCCAAAAGTATATTGTGGGGCCGGGGATTTAGCTCAGTGGTTTCGCCACCTGCTGCGCAAGCGCAAGGACCCGAGTTTGATCCCCGGTACCAAAAAAAAAAAAAGTATATCGTGTGGTGGAAGATAAGTCAGTCAAGGGGAAGGAAATGCTCAGTGATGCTCTCGCATCCATTTTCATTTTGGTTATTCACTGATGTCACCCGTCAATCCCATTAAAATTAATGCCTTTTCATGTGCACTTACTAAGTGCCAGGCACAATTCACTTTGTATCTGAGAGACACAGAGATGAAAAGGCAGCACTTCTACCCTTCAGGAGCTAAAATTCTTACTTAATAGCCACTTTTACAACTAACTGAAACATACTTAGAGGCAACATAATACAGCTCTGAAAGTAAGCATCCCAGAGAACACTGGGAAAGACATGGGCAAGTACTCAGAATAGACACAGGCTTCTGAATTTGAAGACTTGGCTTGAAATCCTCTCTCTTCCAGTTTCCTGCACCACTTTGGGAAAATCTCTCAGCCTTTTTGTTCCCTCAGCTATCAAATCATGATAATCATAACTCTTATCAAAACAAATTCAGATGATGAAGAAAAAAAGATAAGTTTAAAAGGAATATTAAAAGAAGTATAACTGCAAAAAAAAGAAGTACAACTGCTAAGCTTTTGGCAAAATCTCGGGAAGCATTAACTCATTCCTATATGCTGGGATCTAAGATATCCATTTCTGAAAAAGAGTCATAAAATGCAGAAAAGTACACAAATAACCTATCAGAAGGGGCTTACTTTTAAATAAATAGTAAAGAATGCGAAGTATCTACCACATACTACTCGTGTGTGACAGCAAAAGGGGGTAAGGGACAGGTGTGCATTCCAGAATCTGCCAAACATTACCCCAAGTTTGAAAAATAAGTTTTATTTTAAAAATGATGTGCACCACTGACATACAGAATGTTCCTAAAAGCTGGGAGGAAAAACGTGCATGACACATGGCCTTTTGTGAGCAAGTTAATGCAGTTAAGGAACTGGAGGTCACAGCATCTCCCTGGAGAAGGCTGAGTGGGGCAGATTCTTATCAGCGGCTGAGAGAGTAAACACTGCTCCCATCCTAATGGCCCCTAGGAAAACTTTTTCAAATCAGAAAATTCAGATTCTCCCAGAACCTCCCATGAAACAGCAATGTGGAGAGGAACCCAACTTATCAGCAAGTGGAATGAGAGCGTGAATTAGAATTAGAAGACCGAACGGTCATAAAGTCCCATTTGGAGTATGATGCTATCTTTCTAAAAGCAATTTTCATGTACCGTTTACTAAGAGCCTATCATGTCCTGGGAATTACAGTAAGCGCTTGGTTTGGATGATCTCCTCTAACTTTGAAAACAGTATAAGAGATAGGTTTTATTATTCACCAAAGCCCCCTTTGTTGGCGACAGGATTAAAGCTCAGCGAGGTCGAGTGAGTGGCCTCGAATACCCCAGGTCGCAGTGGGGCTGGGATGGAGGCAGAGCGCTGCCTCCCTGCCTGCTGGCCTTGCATGACCACCTGTTGCAGGCTCTTCCTCGGCTGCAGACGGGTCTGGCTTCCGTCTCCTCCCTACCATAGAGCGCTGCCTGCTTAGTTCTTCTTCCCTCGAAGAGACAAAGATTGCTCTGTCTCTGGTTCACTTGGCAACTTTCCTCTCTCCAGCTGACCTCTAGGCAAAGGGGCTATCCCTGATGCTGAGCAGCACACCCCACCTTCGGCTGGGGCAGCTCACACTTGAGAGCGCCTCTGCCCGAAATCAGTCACCCCAGCCCTGGCCCACTCCTGCACCTGTCCCTCGGACCACCAAGTCCAACTCCATCTCCCCAGAAACGACTCTGCTTTCCACTGCCATCGTGGGACTCCAGCTTGGTGGTCCACACGATCCCCCAGAAAAGAATTGTGCCCGGGGCCGAGGATTTATCTCAGTGGTTTCGCCGCCTGCTGAGCAGGAACAAGGACCCGAGTTTGATCGCCAGTACCAAAAAAAAAAACTGTGCCCAAGTCCTTCTGCACTGTCTAAAGCATTCTGGATGATTTTTAACTACAGAAGATCTCAAAATCGCTGATAAATACACAGGCTGTGTGTTAAAAGTGTGTCTTCGAGTCTACGTTTGCTATGTGATTAGGCACTCCTGTGCTACACCATACTGTGCTGTTACTAGGGTTGGTTCTGCCTCTGACTGAGTACCTAGCACTTGCAGGGAGCTGTGCTGAGTGCTTTGAACAGTTAATAAACCTCCTCTTGGGCAGCAACTAGCTCTTCTCCAAGAGTGTACACGTGTACTCCTCCTTCCTCACAAGACTGTTGCTCTCCTTTTGTAAATGAGGAAATAGGCTCAAACAGGTGAAGCAGTTGTCCAAGGGCATCCAGCTAATGAGTAACAGAGTCTGAACAACAGGGTCAGTGGTTCCAGGAGCAGACTCGGCTAGGACAACAACTTCCCTTCTGGATTCTGACACTGCTGTGTTGACCCAGCCAATCACAGACCTTTGACAAACTCTTCTTGAGTATTTTTTCATTATCTCATGAGCTGCGCTTAATTTATTTCTAACAGATTTGTGAGTTGACTTGTACACATGTGTACAATGTGGATGGGTATGAGGTAGAGAAATGGAACTCACAAACTCACTGAGAAGAAAGAGGGCAGGAGGAAAGAACTTTATTAGGAACCAAGAATCAAAGAATTTCAATGGTTGAACAATGAATGCATTCACCGTAGAAACACAACATGTTCTTTCTAGTTGTGTCTAAAAAGTGCATTCTGTTATCTTTAGAAAGAGCAGATTTCAGATTTATAAGCAACACATTTTAGCAAGGGTACTCCAGGAATGCTGACTTCCAATCTTGGTGCTTTGAGGGTTATGAGGGAGATATGCATTTGTAGCTGTGGACACACACACACACACACACACACACACACACACACACACACACACACACACACACACTGTAAGATGACTAAGCACAAGATGCAAAGCCCCACCACAAAATATCTCTCTGCAGCATAGTACAAACTCCCTATCTATCTCTACATCCCAGCATTAGCCTATAGGAGGAAGCATTGCAGAAAACAAATGTACATCGTTGTTGGAGTCAGATGGAGGTTTAAACACCAGCTCCACTATTGGTAGATATGGTTTCTGCCTTCCTCACATCCTGTTCCGTGACTCTATTTTTCACAGCATTTTTCTCTATATGAAATTATACTACATGTTGATTTTGTTAGTTTTTAATTGCTGATCATTTGCAGGAGAGTAGATTGTGGTGGGGCAGGAACTGCCCGGCCAGCACACAGCAGTGCTCGATAAGTCTTGGCTGAGTGAATGGAAGAGCCAACTCCCTCCTACGGGACAGGAAAGCTGTGATGCTGCCTGAGGAAAGCTCTGCTGCACCCTAGGCCCCCAGCACTCCGGGGTCCTCCTGCCCAGCTGTCCTGAAGACTCCCAGAGCTGGAAGGAGTCCTGCAGATGAATGGAGTCCAATCCCATCTGCCTGGGCCCTACAGATACCGAGCTGAGCCTCCCTGCCCCAAAGCACAGCTGACATGGATCCGGAGCGTCCTGCACACCTGGCACCCTCTCCAGGACGAGCTGCCCCAGGCACAGTGCCTGACCCCTGGCCCATCCGGGCCTCCCTGCCAGAGTTCAGGACATTTTGTGGAGCAAACCCTTCGGTTCTAGCTACACGCACCGGGTCCCTTTCCTGTACTCCAGGAACTGCAGAAAAGATGTATAGGCTTTATTTCATTTAATTCTCATGCTGCCCCTAAGATGTGGCTATTTTTATTCCTACTTTTCAAACCAATGAGTCTGAGGCTCTGCGAAGTCAAATACCCACGTTGGATGCAGAGGTGAGACCCCGGCTTGCCTGAAATCCACCTCTACCGGGGCCCTGCACTTGGCAGTGCCAACCTGTGGATTCTTGGTCTTCTAAGTGCTACAGAAACCAAACCTCAAGACCCCTTGGCTCGCTGACCTGAAGGTTGCCCTAACCCATCTCACGGATCCAAAAGAGCTGGTCCACATCCCCGCAGTCTCTCCAGGTATGCTCATTTTGGACTCAACCTTCCTCTCCTCTCTCTCGCCCCCTAGTGGTTCTCCCTAATCCTGCAGGCTCGGTCCTCCGAAATCTGAATCTCATAGACGGGAGAGGGATTTCCCACCTGGAGTGAGGATGTAAGTCAAACTGTGAAATGTGCTCTGCAACTATTTACCTCACGAGAATAATGACAAACCCTGCAGCGTGGCACCCACGCTCTCTATATCCCCAGCACACTTTCAGGGTTCTGAGCCATGGTACACCTGGGGTGATGGCCTCGTTCATCTCCATCTCTACTGAGTTTCTCCCTCCCCCGTTCAGAGACAGTTTCCAAACTCTCTTCAGGCTTTCTCTTCTCCCAGAGTTAAAGGGAGATTCAGTTTCCCATAATCTTGCCGTCCTCGTAACTGGCCCAGGGCACTTTATAACATCACAGAACTCCAAGGCTCTGCCCCAGATGATGAATGACTAGCCCTTTCAGTTTAGAGAGAGAAGACAGGAAACAGACAGGGGCCGTGACCTGTCCAAAGACACACAGCTGGTTGGTAGCAGCTCTGGACAGGTGATCCCCAGCTCCTAAAGCAGTGCTCTTTCTCCTTGAAAACCACGTAGGATGGATGTGGTTCATTGGGGACAGTTGTTAAGGGCAGAACTACCTGATGACTTCTGGTCATTCTCACTCTCTGCAAATGAATTCAGACTTCTTGGTGAGCTCATGACCCTAGGAAGCATCAGTATATTCCTATCTCAGATCTCTCCTCCCAGGCGCACACCCAGGACTGGGGATTGAATGCTGGACTACTCCAACCCTTTTGTTTTTTATTTTGAGACAGAGTTTCAGTAAGTTGCTAAGATGGCCAGACTAGGCTTGAACTCATGGTCCTCCTGACTTAGGTGCCAGAGTGCTCGGATTAGAGGTGTGCACCGCCACACCCAGCTAAGACCTCTTTCTCCCTGGGCAGCTGGGGCCACCCTGGCCTACCTGTCCAAAGTCAGAGAATTTTCGGTCCAAGCCTCTGTTCTCCAGGACCACAGCAGACATGCTGGCGGCTGGAGAGAGCTGTCTGTAGCACCAGATCAGCAACCAGCACGAGGCTGAGCATTTTAACCTGGTGCAGCACAGGGTGTGTCCTGACACGTCACCTGTCGGGCTGAAGCCCAGGGGGCGTTGCCCCGAGGCAGCAGGGTGAGAGGAGGGATCCTAAGGGCCTGGCAACCTGTGAGGCTGTGCTTGGCAGCCTGCCCTGAACAGAGGCCGAGGCCAGACAGCCTAGGGCCACCTGTGCCTGGAGATTACGCATGTTTGACATAGAAGTGTTCTCCGGAGCCTGGACAGCAGCTTGCCCCCAACTAGAGTAAATCCACCTCTGCCTGATGCTGACAATCATGGGAACAATTCCCTCCTCATTCCTGTACAAACACACCCAGGGTCCTAATGTAGATTTTTTTCGGTACCTTTTGCTGACTGCTCAGCAAACCACCTTGCTATGCTTTGTCTTTGGAAATCTATGTATAACTGACGTCGTGGACATTGAGCTCCACAACTGAAGAGCAAAGGTAGGGGTCAATGGGGTTGAAATCCATCACAGGTTCCACAGCAACTTACATAACCCAGGGGGGGGCTCCCAGTAGAGGATGGCAGGGCCACCTCGCTGCAGTGCATGAGAGGCAAGAATCAGAGGGTCGAGGCAATGTAGTAACACTTGGTAAATGATCATAAACTTGGCAACAATAGGACTGTTCCGTGTTCGGGTGGCCTTCCGGGCCTTGTGAATACACCAGGGAACAAAACACAGGAGCGGGCAACCGCCAGCCACCAGGCAGCCAGAGCAGGGCTAAAGCAAGCCAAGGAGGCTGGGAGTGGGTTTCTGGGAGGCAGGGCAATGCTGTCAACCCCATCTTACCAAATAGGGGCACAGAGCTGGGGTGTTAGTCACTAGCAGGAAAATCGAAGTAGAAAGAGAACACTGGAGAGTTACAGTTTCAGGAAAGATGCAAAATATCAGGGACAGGAGGCCTTGAGGGCCTGCTTAATATTTACCCAGGAGAGGTTAAAGGGGTGTGAGGTCACAGGCCGATAACAGAGGTTCTGTGAGCCCACCCCCACCCCTCCCACGATTCTCTGACCTAAAAGCTAAGCATCTGCCAAAAAAGAGAAAAACCTCAAGTTTTGGATTAAAAACAAGTGGATTCATTCCTGGTTTTACCATTGAAGAGCTCTGTTTGCTGTCGTTAAGACGGAGCTTTTAGTGGCTGATTAGGGTTTCTCCCACCTCTGCATCCATCAGGCTGCCAGGAGTACAGACAGAAAGCACAGCATCAGTCCTATTCCTAATACTTAATGTTCTCCAAAAGTCAGAATTGGGTCATTTATTTTATTTATTTCACCAATCTGATCACGATGAAGGGGTATCTTGCTTCTGCTTTTAATTTGCTTTTCCTTTATAACTAGTGAATGTATTTCTTTTTTTTTTTTGCACTTTATTAAATTCTTTTATTGGTACATTTTAGATATACAACACAATTACATTTCTCATTGGGAATTGTACCTTTACATAATGCATCTTGGTTCTTATGTTTTCCCCATTCCTAGCCCTCCCTTCACGCCCTCCACCCTTCCCCATTTACAAAGACTTTATTTCCATTTTTTCCATTTCTCATCATTTTTCCTTTCCCTTCTTTCCTTTCCCCTGCCCCTCCCACTACCCCTACCCCTTTGGACCTTTTCTTCCTATTTTGCATTATTGATTATTCATTCTAATCATTGGTACATTTTAGGTATACAATATAATGACATTCATCATTGGAAATTTGCACCTTTACATAGTCTCTCTTGGTTCTTATTTTTCACCGTTGCCCAGCCCTCCCTTCAACCCCTCCATTCCTCCCTATTTACCAAGATTTTGTTCCTGTTTTTCCATTTTCTCATATTAATCCCATTCTCTTCTATCCTTTACCCTAGCCCTCCCACTTCCTTCCCCTTTGCCCCTTTTCTTCCTATTTCACATTACCTATTATACATTTAGTCCTTATTTACACTTTCAGTTTCTCACACCAGAGAAACTATTCGGTATTTATACATGTGTGTCCTATTTATTTCACTTAAGAGTGTCACCTCAATGTGCATCCACTTAGCTATAAATGTCTCTAGTTTCTCATTTTTTATGGCTGAGTAGTACTCCATTTTATTAAAAAAACCCATTTTCTTTATCCAGTCTTCAGTTGATGGGCATTTGGGCTGTTTCCAAGTTTTAGGTATCACAAACTTTGCTGCTATGAACATGGGTGCACATATATCACTGTGGTATGATTCTTTTAATTCTTTGGGGAAGATCCCCAGCAGTGGAATAGTGGGGTCAAATGGGACTCCCAGTCCTAGTTCTTTGAGGTATCTCCATACTGATTTCCACAGTGCTTGCACTAGTCTACACTCCCACTAGCAGTGGAGCAGGGTTCCTCTTTCCCCACAACCCAGCCAGCATTCGTTATTGGTTGATTTCATGATAGCAGCCATTCTTTCTGGAGTGAAGTGGAATCTCAGCATTGTTTTCATTTGCATCTCTCAAATGACCAGTGATGTTGAACATTTTTTCATGTATTTATTTGCTATTTCTACTTCTTTGTGTGAGAAATGTCTGTTCATTTCAGATGCCCATTTTCAGACTGGGTCTTTAAATTTGGGAGGTCTGATTTTTTTAAGTTCTTTATAGATTCCGGATAGTAGACCTTTGTCTGAGGAAGAGCAGGTGAAGATTTTTTTCCCACATTGTGGGTTGTCTCTTCACACTGCTGGTGGTTTGTCTTGCTGTACAGAAGCCTTTTAATAAGAAGAGATCCCACTTGTTGATTGTTTGTGCTAGTTAATGGACAACTGAGGTTTTGTTCATAAAATCTTTTCCTACAACCATGTCTTCAAGGGTTCTACCTAACCTCTGTTCCAACTGGTTCAGAGTTTCCATTTTAATATTTAGATCTTTAATCCATTTTGATTTTAATTTAGTGCATGGTGAGAGATATAGGTCTAGTTTTAATCTTTGGCAAGTTGAAACCCAATTTTTCCAGCACCATTTATTAAAGAGGCTATCTTTCCTCCAGTGAGGGTGTTTGGCTCCTTTGTCAAAGATGAGATGGCTGAGTGTGTCTGGCAGTGTTTCTGCATCTTCTAATCTGTTCCACTGGTCCTCAAGTCTGTTTCTTTGCCAGTACCATGCTGTTTTTATCACAGTAGCTTTGTAGTAGAGTTGCAGGTTGGGGATTGTGATACCCCCTGCCATGTCTCTGTTACCTAGAATTGCTTTTGCTATTCTGGGTCTCTTCTTGTTCCAAATGAATTTTTGGATTGTTTTCTCAGGGTCCATGATGTATGCTGCTGGGATCTCAATTGGAATTGCATTAAATCTATATAGCAGTTTTGTAAGTATGGCCATTTTCACTATATTAATCGTTCCTGCCCAGGAGCAGGGGATGTCTGTCCATTTTCTGATATCATCTTCAATCTCTCTTTTCAGAGTGCCATAGTTTTCATACAAGAGGTCTTTGATTTCTTTCATTAGGTTGATTCCTAGGTATTTCAGTTTTTTGGATGCTATTGTGAAAGGAATTATTTACCCTATTTCTGTCTCAGCGAGTCTGTCATTTGTGTAGAGGAAAGCTATTGATTTTTGTGTGTTGACCTTGTAACCAGCTACTTGACTGAATTTGGTTATTAAGTCTAGAAGACTTTTGGTGGAGTTCTTGGGGTCTTCTATATAGAGTATCATGTCATCTGCAAATAATGACAATTTGACTTCTTCATTACCTATCTTTATTCCTTTCATTTCTTTCTCTTGTCTAATTGCCATGGCTAATGTTTCCAGAACTATATTGAACAGGAGTGGTGATAGTGGACATCCTTGTCTTGTTCCTGATTTTGGTGTGAAGGATTTCAGTTTTTGACCATTTAGTATGATATTGGCTCTTGGTTTTTCATAGATGGCTTCTATCAATTTGAGGTAGAGACCATCTATTCCAATTTTTGGTAGGGTTTTTATCGTAAATGCGTGTTGGATTTTGTCAAATACTTTTTCTGCATCTATGGAGATAATCATATGGTTTTTGTCCTTGGCTCTATTGATATAGTATATTACATTGATTGATTTGTGTATATTGAACCATCCCTACATCCCTGGGATGAATCCCACTTGATCAGGGTGTATGATCTTCTTGATGATCTTCTGCATTCTGTTTGCCAGTATCTTATTAAGGATTTTTGCATCTCTGTTCATTAGTGAAATTGGCCTATAGTTCTCTTTTTCAGTTGGGTCTTTCTCTGCTTTGGGGATCAAGGTGATGCTTACTTCCAGGGATGAATTTGGGAGTATTGCTTCCCTTTCAATTTCACTGAAGAGTTTAAACAGTAGTGGCAGTAGTTCCTCTCTAAATGTCTTGTAGAATTCAGCAGTGAAGCCATCAGGGCCCGGGCTTTCCTTAGATGATAAGTTTTTAATTACATTTTCAATTTCATTGGTTGATATTGGGTTGTTCAGAATGTTTAGGTCTTCTTCGTTCAACTTTGGTAATTCATATGTATCTAGGAATCTGTCCATTTCTTCTGTGTTGTCCATCTTATTGGCATATAGGTTCTGGAAGTAGGTATTGATGATCCTCTGGATTTCTGCTGGGTCTGTTGTCATTTCACCCTTTTCATTCCTAATTGCATGGATTTGGGCCTTTTCTTCCCTTTTTCTGACAAGGTTGACTAAGGGTTTATCAATTTTGTTGATTCTTTCGAAGAACCAACTCTTGGCTTCATTGATTTTTTTGTATTGTTCTCTTAGTCTCCATTGCATTGATTTCTGCTCTGATCTTTATAATTTCCTCCCTTGTATGAGCTTTGGGGTTGTCCTGCTCTTCTTTTTCTAGAAGCTTGAGGTTCAGCATCAGGTTGTTTAATTGGGCTCATTCTGTTTTCCTAGTATGCGTATTCACCGCTATGAATTTCCCTTGTAAGACTGCTTTCATTGTTTCCCAGAGATTCTGATATGTTGCATTGTCATTGTCATTTAATTGAAGGAACTGTCTGATTTCTTCTTTAATTTCCTCTGTGACCTATTGGTTATTCAGAAGTGTGTTGTTCAATTTCCATGTGTTTTTGAAGCTTTTTGTGTTTCTTTTGCTATGGATCTCCAATTTCATCGCACTATGGTCTGATAATATACAGGGGATAACTTCAATTCCTTTGCACTTACTTAAACATGTTCTATGTATGAGTATGTGGTCTATTTTTGAGAATGACCCATGTGCAGCTCAGAAGAATGTGTATTCTGATTTTGTGGGGTGGAAGACTGTGTAAACATCTGTTAAGTTCATTTGTTCAAGAGTTCGATTGAGTTCTAGTATTTCATTACTTATTTTTAGTCTAGTTGATCTATCTATTTGTGACAGTGGGGTGTTGAGGTCTCCCACTACAATTGTATTAGTGCATATATGACTTCTCATGTCTGTTAGTATTTGTTTTATATAGTTTGGAGCACTAGTGTTTGGTGCACAGATATTTATGATTGTTATCTCTTCCTCTTGGATTCTTCCCTTTACAAGGATGTAGTGTCCTTCTTCATCTCTCTTAATCAGTGTTGGTTTGAAATCTACTTGATCTGCAAAGAGGATAGCTACTCCTGCCTTTTTTCGGGTTCCTGTCACATGGAGTATTGTTTTCCACCCTTTAACTTTCAGTCTATGAGTTTCCTTTTGAATTAAGTGTGTTTCTTGTATGCAGCATATTGTTGGATTTTGCCTCTTGACCCATTCTGCCAGTCTATTTCTTTTGATTGGTGAATTGAGACCATTAACGTTGATGGTTATAACTGAAATGTATTGACTTGTCATTGCCATGACTTTTTCTTTTTGTTGGGTTCTCCCCCTTTACATTTAATTTCTTGTCATGCCAGATGGGTTTGTTCTGCTTTGCTTCCTGGGGTTGTAATCCTCAATGTCTGTTCCTAGGATATTGTGTAAAATTCTTTGGAGTTCTGGTTTGGTATTCATGAAGTTCCTAAGGTGCTCTTTGTCATGAAAGTATCTTATTTCTCCACCAATTTTGAAGATAGTTTTGCAGGGTACATCAATCTGGGTTGGAGGCTGTTTTCTTTTAGGGCTTGGAATATGTCACTCCAAGCTCTTCTTGCCTTGATGGTTTATGTTGAGAAGTCTCCTCTGATTCTGATGGGCTTTCCTTTGTATGTGATTTGTTTCTTTTCTCTGACTGCTTGTAGATCTTTGTTCTTCTGTTGAGTTTCTGGAATCTTAACAATTATATGCCTATGTGTAGATTTTTTTCAATCAAGGCTATTTGGAGTCCTATATGCCTCACTTATCTGTATGTCAAGTTCTTTTCCCCTCCTTGGGAAGTTTTCTGCCATTATTTCTGTGAAGAGATTTTTTTATGTCATCTGCACTCTCTCCTGTTTCTTCATTGAGTCCAATCAGTCTTATGTTATTCTTCTTTGCATCATCTAGCAGCTGCTGGATTGATTTCTCATGTTCCCTTATAATTTTGAAGCAATTTTTCTTTTCCTGGTCACTAATTGCAATCTTACCTTCTATATCTGAAATTCTGTCCTCACATTGGCTCATTCTGCTGTGTAGACTTTCATGTCCTGGAAATCTATTTGCATCTGTTTTATGGATTCCATTTGTTTCCTATATTGGGATTCCATCATATTCCTGAGCTCCTCTCTAGATTTGTTAATAATGTCTTGCACTAGGGGCACAATTTCTCCTGTTATCTGAGAAATTATTTCTGATTTCATTTTTTCCAGATCCCCTTTTGTTGCCAGTTAAGTGGATCCAGGTGTTTGAGTATCAGAGTGTTCCATCTCATTTCCCTTTGGGGTTGCTGTAGGTGATCTGGAAGTCTGGTTTTGAGACTTATTTACATGTTTTCTCATTTCAACTGGGGCAGGGGGCTGTTAGTGCCTGCACGGATTACCTCCTCTGAGCTGGGAGAGGTGGGACAGGGGCCGGGAGCAGCTGTAGGGATGATGGCCCAAAAGCCGTTTCCTGTGGGCTGGGAGCAGCGGGAGGGATGGTGACTGGGAAGCCCCTTCCTCTGGACCAGGA
This sequence comes from Heterocephalus glaber, assembly GCF_053883595.1. Taxonomy (NCBI): domain Eukaryota; kingdom Metazoa; phylum Chordata; class Mammalia; order Rodentia; family Bathyergidae; genus Heterocephalus; species Heterocephalus glaber. The sequence goes on from NW_028258357.1 coordinate 19,950,788, forward strand.
GCAGTGGGACAGCAGCTCAGAAGCCCCTACCTCTGGGCCGGGAGCAGCGGGACTCAGTACAGTGGTCTGGTGGTTCAGTGTCCTCTGTGTCTTTGTTGTGTGGAACCAGGTGGCTGCCTGTCTGCAGCGGGGTGATTTGGTGTCTTCTGCACGACTCAGGACCTCAGTAGGGAGTCGTGAATGTTTTTCTTTATACCCTGATGCTACTCGAATTTCCCACATCGTGATTAGCACATCCTTCACCCAATCTCTTTATTTATACAGTATTGTCTGGGGGTGTATCTTACTATCAGATTCTCAAGTGCCCCTTCTTGATCTTATTTTTCCTTATATTTGTTTATCTATTATTAATAAATAGGAGGGCCGGGGATTTAGCTCAGTGGTTTCGCCTCAGCCTGCGCAAGTGCAAAGACCCAAGTTTGATCCCCGGTACCAAAAAATTAAAAAAATTAAAAAATAAATAGGAAATTTCCTGATGAAATTTTGAACACTTTCACTCTGAATTTGTGGGATAATCTGGGGCCAATGTAAACAGTGGCAGTTATAGTAAGTGTACATGCTGGATCTCAGCCTTATTGTGAGTGCAGTCCGAAAGTTTCCATTAGTATTATGCTTGATGCAAGTGTTTGATGTTATAACCACCATCAACTTTACAAAGTCCCCTCTGTGTCTATGGTGCTTTTATCATGAAGTGTTGGTTTGAATGATTGCCTTCCCAGAATCTGCTGAGAAAACTCTATGATGTACTCTTTTTAGTCTATTAATGTGGAGAATTTACATAGACAGATTTTTCAGACTTTTGCTTTATAGGATAAACCTTACTTGATCATGATATATTAATTTTGAGTAAACTATTAGGTATGGTTGGCTCATACTTTATGTAGGATTTTTCTGTCTATATTAGTGAAATAGAACATTTTCATTGCTTGTACCGTCATCTCACTTTGAAATCAAGATTGTAGTTGCCTTATACAAAAAGTGTTACAGCTTTCCCCATTTTTATAATTTCCAGAATAACACATAGAAGATAGAAAACATCTTTTTCTTGAAGATTTAGTAGGCCTTTTGTAAAACTACTGGGCCTGATATCTGGGGAGGGGGCTCCTTAGAGTAATAGAAAACATTGTAATTTATTCAACTATTATTGGCCTACTTTTGCTTTTTATTTCTTCTCATTTTATATTTTCCCAGACATTAATTCAACATATTGTAGTTTATAATGTTATTTTTTATTTTAAAGCTCCATTTGCTTCTAAATTTATTTTCTCATTTTTTGTTCTATATTTCATTTATTGTAGTTTCACTTATTCTTTTTGTTCATTAAGAATCAGCATTTTGGGCCAGGGATTTAGCTCAGTGGTTCCAGTGCCTGCCTCACAAGTGCAAGGTCCCAAGTTTGATCCCTGGTACCAAAAAAAAAAAAGAATAAGCATTTCATAGAACTGATCTTCCCTAGTGTTTGTGTTATTTCCTCTCTCACTGATTTCTTTCTATTTGTCATTTCTTTGTGTTTGACTCATTGGTCTTTTTCCAATTTCTTGGGTTGAATACCGAACTCATTTGTATTCAACCTTCGCTGTTTCTTGATAAATATATTTAAAATGAAATATTTCTAAACACTATTCTATGTCCCATTAATTTGATACATTTGTTTTCCTCATTATTGTTCAGTTTTACATTTTACATATAATTTCCTCAACAATCTAAGAGTTTTAAAGAGCATATTATTTAAATGCAAAGTACTTGAGATATTTCTAACTTCCTTTTTGTCTCCAATGAAGTTCTACCAATTTATTGTTTACCTGTAAAATGCAAGTCTTTTCCCCTATACCTACTGCAACACAATGGAAAGTTGCACATGTTGATGTTGATAAATATCAACAAGTAAATTCAGATTCACAAAGACCAGACATCACCTGAGTATGTAAACAAGTCTGCAGAGTTCATGTTCACAGTGCCAAGGTCATGAGCATCATCCAGGACCAACAGGGCATGCTTGCAGTCTGCACCTGGGCTTGTCCAGTCGTGGACAGTGATACATAAGTGAATGTGCACTCAGCTCTCTGCTTCATACCCAGCTTGAGGAGCTCGAGACCAAGTTAGTCTGGATGGAATCTTGCCTGGAACAAGGCCTGAGCCTCGTTTGGTCTGAACAAACTCCCCACTTAGCACTCAGTGTCCTGAGGCTAACAACGTAAACCAGTGAGGTGAGAACATTTTTCATGTATTACTCTGGGACCAAGACAAATGTCAGATATGCAGAACCATGGCATTCAACCATGTGTGAGAATTTACAAAATTTTAAAATCTTCACCAATATAAAGGGAGAAAACCTTAGTATAGTTTAAATTAGGATGTCCCTTGGAGCAATGTTTGCACACATTTAAACTGAATTTTATTTACTCTTGTGTGCACTCTCAATGCCTTGGGTAATGTCCTTGTCCTGTGCTTTTGAAATCACCAGGCAGGATAAAGGCCAAGGCGTAATCCCTAACCCCACCCACCCCAGATGCCCTGAACTGTGGAAGGTACTTGCTCTTCATGGAAACATCCACAGCTGTAAACTGGAGTTGGTGTCTTCTGTTACAAAAAATTTTGATTACTTTTTGAATGCAGCCTTGTATATGTGCCTTGAAAATTTCCCACAGGATGCTTTTAAACATGGTTCTATGGTCTCTTATAGACTCATTTCATCATGCAGCCTATTTCAAGAAAAATTCACCTTTGTTCTGCCTGTTCTCATTGTGGTCATCTCCCCATGTTCAATAGTCACAGAAGCTTCCTGGTTTCCTGTCTCTATATGTGAGTTAGACACTGTCTCTGTATCCCACAAATTCTGGAGAACACAGGCCAAGTTCTCTGATATGTTTCTTTCATCTTCCCTAAACTGGTTAAGGTGAAGAGAAAGGACCCCATCACTCCTCTTCCAATGCAAGGAAGAGAAATGTGGCGGCATACTGACAAATCTCTTTCTAGTGATTTCTCTCTTTTAAGCCATCATTTTAGTCTGCTGGTCTCCCCCTATAAATCCTTAAAGTGAGGGCTGAGTCTAAGGTTTCAAAGGGGGTTTTAGCATGTCCTGCATAGAAGGTCTCAAAGGCCTAAATAGCAACAAGAAAACAATCACGTTTGACAGAGTACCAGAGTGGGAACTAGACCTATGGGTCTCAAGGACATTCCTTTGAATATATAATTAATTTCAAGCATTTATGCAGAATTTAGGAAAGGGGACTGTTGGCAGGCGATTCCCATGGTAGTTCTACATCTGGGACCACATTTTCAAGGACACTGCCACAGCAGACAACAATGGAAGCTAAGATAACGTCTCCCTCTGAGCCAGAGAGAAGCTTCCAGACCAATATAGGAGAGAACAGAGGAGACATCATGATAATAGAGTCATCCTCCTCTCTCCAGAGAAATTGTGCTCACAATCCAAGGTGAGACAATGCCTGTCTCTGGAGCAGAGGATGGAGAAGTTGCCATTGGCCTTATTTAAGATCTATGCTCCAATCTCAGTGCTCCCAGCTGTGAAACAGATCCACTGTGTGCTTAGCATCCACCTGCATCCATTCTGCACTGATGTTGTCAATGCCACCTGGGAGACAGGAGACCCAGAGAAAGCACGGAAATGCTGCCTATTGCACCGTGAGCAATAAAGTGTCTAAATTCACTGGGGCTCATTGTTTCTGTCTTAGTCACTTTCCTCATCACTGGGACAAAATACCCAACATCCATAACTTAAAGAAAGAAAAGTTTATTTTGGCTCATGTTTCAGTCCAAAGTCGGCCAGCTCCAAGGCAAAATGGCATGACAGGGCCATGGTGGGGGGAGCTGCTCACAGAATGGCAGAAAGGAAGCAGAGAATGAAGGGAGGAGCTGGGAAGAAAGTTGTAACTCCAACCAGACCCCACCTCCTGACACAAGTCAGCTACAAGTCCCCCCCCCCAGTCTAATCACTTCCCCAAAGTCCTGCCTGTGATGACATGAGGCTTTAGGAGGACATCTGGATATCAACTACAACCTTTTCCTTACAAGCCAATTTCACAGGAACATGACAGGACTGCTTAGCTCTTAGAGAGATGTTTAGAAATTCCTTGCCCAGTTAATAGAGAAGGGAGTGGTGGCATAGAGAGGAGTTGCTCTGCATTCTTTCCTTCTCACTCAGAAAATGTTAGCGACCCCCAAGGCTTCTCAGAATCAAACATGCATTTTCCACCCTTCCCTGAAGGTATATATAGCTGCTGGTCTAATATTTGACCAAAGAAATGCAAGGAGAAAGGCTTTGCAACACCTGAAAAGTGTCCTTTAAGGAGGCTGTCTTGGTCACTTTCCTCATTGCTGAGAATAAGTCCAAGTGCAAAATCTCTGAGTTTTAGGGCAAACTCTTAGGTGTGAACCCTTGTAAAAATTAAAAACACTGCTAACATACACTGCCCCAGGATCAGCATTCCCATTCCAAAAGGGAAGAATGAGGGGAGAAACCAACAGGACCTCCCCCTACTCAACACAAGGGCATGAACATCCACCAACTCCAAGCCAGACCGACATTCTGCTTCTCTTGGTGTTGGGCAGCAGAGGTGAGGACTAACCACCCAAGCGATCCCGGATAAGGGTGATGCTCAGGGACAGAGGAGAGCAACGGGTCCGGTGACTGCTGATGGGAAGCCAACAGTCCACACTCAACAGGCTCCAGAGGGTTGACCACCAGACAAGGACCTGCCTTGGCTTGTGAATGCCCAGTCCGCGGTGAATGAGCAAGGGGCCTTTGACTCCGGGAGGACACCTCAAAAGCCCATGGGCGCCAAAGCCAAGCAAAGAAAACTGCCACCAGCTCTATCCCGGCTGCAGTTCTTGGGCAGACACTGCTCTTCAAAAACACAGGAATGTTTCTCAGTCTTTATTGATTTTTCTGTTTTCTGTTATTTTTATCTTTTCTTCACCAGGTGTTGGGGGGGGGTTAGGGGTTTTTTCCCTCTTTTCCCTCTTTTTAGTTTCTTTCCTCATTTATTCTTTTGTCCTTTCGACTTTTTCCTCTTGCATCTCATCTTTCTTTTTCCATATTTTGCTGTATCTTTTTTCCTCTTTTTCTTGCTCATTCTTTCCTATAACTTTCCTCTGACACTAGTAATTTTTTGTTTAATCCTCAGCAGGAATCCCATCTCACTTTTCTCTCCTCGTATCCCATTGATCAATTTCTCAACTTCAGCTTTTCTCACTCTCTGGTTCCCCACTCCTTCTACCTTTACTAGTAAATTACTAAGTTTTATGAATATCTAGATGTCTAGTTAACTTCATATTACTGTTGTTTATTCTTTATTTTATTCTTTATTGTTATTGTTGTTGAATACTCTTCTATTATTAGCAAAGATAAAATTGTTCCATTTAGTAGATATTTACTATTGGTCAATAGCAGATCAATATTTGGTTTGTTTCAGTGTTCATACTACAACAATAGATCTCTTTTCTATGGCTAAGGTGGTACACTATTTGTCCTAGGGATTCCGACTATTCAGTTTGTATTTGATGCTATAATTGAGGCTGATTTTTTTTTTACTATAACCAAGATGATATACCTGTTGCTATTAATTGATTTTCTTGGAATTCAATATCTGAAGCATTTGGGGCTCATTAACAATACTGTGATATAGGGAACAGGGAAAGGGGATGTTATTAGAACTCCTGCAGTGAGTCCTAGTCTCCTGCAAGCCACGACAGCACAAGGCGAATTAGTTAATATAAAGACAGAAATGAGACTTAGAGAAGAAGCTTTGGCCTGATCAATGCTGCTATAGGTAGCAAAGACGAAAGACCCCAAGCCTGCTACACCTTTATTTGGTACTTTCCGAGTAACAGATGACTCAGAGGATGGTGGGCAATAATCCTAGAACAATGAGGAATTTAGGTTGATTAGGAATTTGTCCCCACCCAAGATCTCTTCAGTTGATGTAGTCCTGCCCTGGAGCATCACAGCATCACTAGACCATTGAGGTCTTAGCTGTGACTGAGACTAAAATAGAGTTATGTCTCAACATGCCATAGCTGGCCTGTAGGCAGAAACACAAGGCCTAATCATAATTTTAATTGTGAAATGATTTTTCCCATAATTATGTAGAATTTCTCCTGACACTGTGGCACATTCCTGGAGAATTGGGTATTGGGCCAAATACACTACAAGTTCCCACTACAAGTAAATGGAGATAGCTTGATCCTGGGTCAGAGGCAAAGACTAATAATCAGCCATGCCCAAAGGACAGCACTAAAACTCAGACATTAAATAAAGAGGTCTCCATATTAGAAACAAAGCTTTCCCTTACAATCAACACACAAGCCTCAATACAAAAACAGACAAGTAAAAACAAGTAAATGAAAAATAGAAACATGAGAAGACAAGCCAACAAAATGCCTCAAAACCTCCCAACTTCCACAAAACTAATCAATAGGACATCAAAGCCAAAAGCCACACACCCAAATTATGGAAACTGATATCAAAGAAGATAAGAAGGTAGAGCAATAAAACTTTTGGAAGCTCACAGAAGATGTAAGTGAACAGATATTAGGCCAAATAAAATGATCAGTGAGTCTACAGAGGACATGAATAAAAAGCTAGCAGAGCTAAACAAAGTGATATAAAACATGAATCATCAGTTAGAAAAGAATTAGAGTCCATAAAAAGGCTCCAAATAGAAATTCAGGAGATTAAAAATTTTATCGAAAGTACGGGCAGCAGAAGTGACCAACGTGAAGACAGAGTGTCAGAACCAGAAGACAGGGCTGTTGTCATGGCCCATTAATGAGAAATACCTTAGAAACAACAACAGAACATGAAAAACAGGTCTAACAACTCCTAGGTGACACAAACTAATCTAAGATTGATTGCAGTTAGTGAAAAATCAGAAGGCAGCACAAATGACACATAAAATCTGATGAAATAATAGCAGAAAACTTTCCAAATAAGGAAAAATAATTTAATATCCAGAAAAGTGAGGTGTATAGAGCCTCAAATATCCAAGATCAAAAAAGAATCTCTACACAACACATCATATTCAAAATCCTCAAAGTGCAACACAAGAACAGAGTCTTAAAAGTGGTTAGAGAGGGCTGGGGATTTAGCTCAGTGGTTTCGCAGCCTGCTGCTCAAGCACGAGGACCTGAGTTCAATCCGCAGTACCAAAAAACCCCCAAAAACCTAATAATGCACCTCAAGGTCCTAGAAAAGCAAGAACAATCTAAACTCAAAGATAGTACAAAGAAGGAAATTATAAAAATCAGAGCAGAAATCAATGAAATTGAGACAAAAAAAATTACAAAGAATCAATGAATTGAAGAGTTGATTCCTCAAAAAATAAACAAAATAGACAAAACCCTAACCAATAGAACAAAAAAGACTCAAATCAATGCAATTTAAAATAAAAAAATCACAATAGGCCATGCCAAAATCAAAAAAATTATAAACAACTACCATCCAAACCTGTACCCCAATAAATTGGAGAAATCAGGAAAAAATGGATAGATTCCTAGGTATGTATGAATTACCAAAACTGAACCAAGAAGATTTAAAACCCTGAATAATCCAACAGGTAATGAAATTGAAGAAGTAATAAAAAGCCTACCAACTAAAAAAAGTGCAAGTCCAGATAGATTCACCACTGAATTCTATAAAACCTTTAGGAAAGATCTAATACTGATACTTCTCAAGCTCTTTAATGAAATTGAAAGAGAAGGAGTACTCCCAAACTCATTCCTGGAAGGTACCACTATCTTATTCCAAAACCAGTCAAGGATCCAAGCAAAAAAAGAACTATTGATCAATCTGCTTAATAAATATAGATGTAAAAATCCTCAATAAAATACTGGCAAAAAATGTAATGAATTATCAAAAAGATCATGCAACGTGACCAAGTAGGCTTCATCCCAGCAAGACAAGAATAGTTTGACATACACAAATCAGTAAACATAATACATCACACAAAGAAGAAGCAAGGACAAAAATCCCATGATCATGTCAACAGATGCAAAAAAAGCCTTTGACAAAATCTAACATCCCTTCATGACAAAGGCACTAAAGAAAATAGGTATAGAAGGATCTTATCCTCAATCTGATAAAAGTCATTTGTGACATACTACCAACATCATGTTAAACTTGGAAAAACTGAAAGCTTTCCCTTTACAATCAGGAAAATATAAGGATGTATACTTTCACCATTCAACATACTACATAAAAAATTAACAAGAACAATTAGGCAAGAAAAACAAAAAAAAAGAATATGTATAGAAAAGGAAGAAGTCATATTATCATTATTTGCAGAGGACATGACCCTCTACATAGAAGACTAAAAAATAAACCTACCAAAAACCCCATAGAATTAATAACCATATTCTGCAATATAGCAAAATACAAAATCAACCACAAAAATCCATGGTATTTCTGTACACTAATAGTGAACCCACTGAGAAAGAAATCAAGGGAAAAGTACCATTTCCAATAGCACCAAGAAGGATTAAATAGTTATGAATTAAACTAAGGAAGCATAATACACATGGCCTGGAATTTAATTGTCAATGATGTGCTTATTCCCAACCATAACCTTCTGAGCCTGGCCTTTATTGTCTGCATTTCTATCAGCATCCTGGTCTTCTGAGCTCTGACAAGAATCTTTCCTCAGGCATGGCTTACAGCATTGTAGGGTTTCTCCACCCATCATCTCTAAACCCTTCCTAATTCCTTCTGTGAACCTCTCCTGAAAGCTTCTGAACTGCATGGTCAGATCACAGTCAAAGCCACAACCTCACTTCTCTGGTACCAAATTTATCCTAGTCTCTTTCCTTGTTGCTGAGACACAATACCCCAAACCCACAACTTAAAGGGGGGGAAGTTTACTTTAGCTCACATTTCAGTCCATGGTCTGCCACCTCCAAAGAAGAAACAGCATGGCACAGGGGAATGACAGTGGAAGCAAGAGCGAGGGGTGGGACCAAAGAGGAAGATGTGACTTTTCTGGTCATGTCCTCAGCGACCCACCTCTTTTGTCCAGGCTCCACCTCCCAACAAGTAGTTAGCTATAGATCCCATGATCCTATTACCTGCCACCAGCCCTGCCTCTGAGTGGGTGAGGCTTTCAGAGTACAACCAGATAGATATAAACCTAACAACAAGGCAAACGTTTCTTCCATATTGTCCTTCTGGCAGGTTGGAATGCAGAAATGCTGGGTGGTGCAGGAGCAGCCATATTGGGTTCTGAGAAATTTAAGAACAGAAGCCATGCTTTTCAGAGCAAAAAGAGAGAAGGGTCAAGAGAGAAGGAGCCTGGTTCCTGACACCATGAATCATCCCTCCAACCACCTTGGACTGCTGACTCAGGCTTTGATATAAGAGAGAAACTAACTTCAATTTTGCTTAAGCCTATTACTTTGAAGTTTCTGTCACTCACAGACAAATCTAACCCTAACCCTGTAAGATACAAGGAAATGATATTCAATGTGGCATTATCTCTCTGAGAACTACTCTTTCCTCCTTAGAATTTAGAGAAAAGTACAATGTCTTGTTGCAGAAACTCAGGAAATCACCACTGTGCAAGATCAATCTGGCCCATGAGCTTGCTCAAAACCTCTTTTCCACAGCGTCTTTCTTTTTAGTCTTCTTTCCTAGAAAGATAATCCAGAAATCTGAAGGAAATCTATCTACCAAAAAGAAATCTATCAAAGTCCATGCAAACAAAATGCAATTAAGGTATGAAGTCATGGTTATCAGAAAATAAGATTTAGGGCCTGCTATTCCAGGAATTCTTAGCAGAACTTAGCATTACATTGGCTCAAAATAAAATCAATTAGTAAATCAAGCGCATTTGATCAAAGGTCTATTAAATGAAAATGATATGCATTCATGATCTGAACCTCCTGGAAACATTACATCCATCTCTTCTTGGCAGCACTGGCATGAGATCACTGAGTGTTGTCATTCATGTGCTCATCCTTTCAACAAACATTTGCTGCACATGTATTTTCCAGGCACTGAGCAAGACCCCTATGACCAGGAGAGTCAAGGCCACTCCTGCCTCGATTCCACATTCCACTAGGAGAGGCGAACTATAAACACAGGGACCAGAACAAAATAAATGTAAAATTAAAACAATGATAATGACTGAGAAGAAATAAGTTTTCAAGAGGTATTATAAGACGCTATTTGGGGGAGGCTGGCTTCAGTTGGATGCAGGGGCAAGATGTGATCAATGCAGTAACATTTTGTAGTTTATCAGCACACACGTGAAGCACACAATGTCCACATTCCTATGGGAAGGTAGTACATGTACATAACACACTCCCATTCCTTTCTTTCAGCCCCTTCCCTCCCCTCCCTCCCCCTCTGCCTGTCCCTTGACCCCCTTCCTTTTTGTACATGTTTGCAGTGTATAATGTTTACAATCCCTGCATGGAGTTGGCTCGTGTACATGACACATCTCAATTTCTTTCCTCTCTTATCCCTTCTCTCCCTCTATCTTTTGATCCCCTTCCCATCTGAGAACAAGGAAACATTTGAGCTCAGAACTGACCCATGAAAGGGCTCCAGAGGCAAAGATCTGGGGGAAGAGGGTTTCCAGTAGAGGGAACACCGTGGAAAATCTCTAAAATACATGCACGTGTATATCTGGGCCAGAGGTGGCTGGTGTGTGGGAGAAAGCTGTGAGCTCAATCGAGAGTGGTGAGCAAGACAAGTTTATGTCAAAGGCAGCTCATACACACCCTCAAGAGCTGATTTCTCAAGAATTTGTAGGCCTATCGCTAAACACAACCATGATTAAAATTTAAATTATGTAAACTTGCAATTGAATAAATTATATTGAAAACAACTGTAATAAATACACACAAAAAATTATTTCCTAGTGACTTCACTGCATTTTCCTACTACCTATGCTCTCCCAGTTATTTACATTCACTGAGTCAAATGGTAGAAAGATCACATCACAATGCACCGCATTAATCTTGTTCCGACTGTGAGTTCGGTGACATCATGTGGGCAGCCTAACGTCTGTTAAAGTGTGAACGTGAATATTTGCACCACGGACATCATCAAACACTGGAAATCAGGGACGTGTTTGTTTCGCTGGAGTAAGGTGGGCAGGTTGCTGAACATTTACCACCACCCCACTGGTTCTGAGTGTGGTAGCAAAGCCACCAGTAGGGTGGCAGCCAGATCCCTTAGCGGGAGGACAGCAATGTCTCAGGGGAATTGAAGATGCTTAGAGACAGAGCAGGCTCAGCCACTGACTGACAGAGCAAGGACACCAAATCCACACAGAGTAGGGTACAGATTGTCTGAAGAAAACTCCAAAGTCAAAGCCGGGAGATGATGCTATGTATAATGGCAAGGCTTAGGAGTGAGGGGTGGTACTTGGTATGGTTTGGATAAGTATCCTCCAAAAGCTCATTTGCTGAAGGCTTCATCCTCAACCTGTGGTGCTATGGAGAAGTAGCAGAACCTTCAGGGAGTGGAGCCCGGATGAAGGAAGCTAGATCCCTGGGGCTGTGTCCATGAAGGGAATATTGGCTCCTGGTCCCTCTTCCTCCTTTTTCTGGCATTTGATCTGGGCCACCATGAGGTAAGCAGTGTCCTCTGTCACATTCTCCTGCCATGAGGTGTTGCCTCATCAAAGGTCCAAAAGTCATGGAAACAACCAACCATGAACTGACACCTCCAATACTGTAAGCCCAAATGAACCTTTCCTCTTTTTAAGTTTATTTATGTAATTTTTCACAATGATGAAAACCTGACTAACACCATACTCAATTGGTCAACCCATGTACCACCTCTTCTAAGAAACTTTCTCTGACTCACTGCACCTCATCAAAAGTGGTCACCCCTGTTTGTGCCAGACAGCACCCAGGAATGTCCTCTATAAACTCACAAAGTCTATGTGGACTTGTTTTCACCCTTCTGTTTCTTCTCCTAAGTTACAAGCTCTCAAACTAGATAATTATTACTATTTCCAAATTCCCAAGACTAAGCATAGAGCTTGATGGGTACGAAGTGCTTGAGTCTTAGTAGTTTAATCAGAAATGTAGTAAAATGTGAACAAAAGTGTTCAGGGAAAGATTATTTCAAAAATTAAGGAGTGAAATGAAATCTTCAGCAATACAGAATAATTAAACTCATTATAGTGCATTCACAGAATAGATGGAGAAATAGTTTTTTTTTTTTTTTTTGGTACCAGAGATTGAACTCAGGTCCTTTTGCCTGCACAGCAGGTGGCGAAACCACTGAGCTAAATCCCTGGCCCAAGAAACAAAATTTTTACGATCACAGAAGTATGAGCTCTTACAATACACAAAGTTAAGCTATCTACTGACAAAAGATATAAAGCCTTCTATTCTCCATTAGGTAAATATGTCAAGAAGTACATACCCACAAAAATAAAATGAACTTAGGAAGATAAATTCTGCCTCCATTGTGGGAATAAGAGTGATATTTGTCATGCTCATGCTTTGCCATAGAAAATTGCAATGAAAAAATATTTTTTAGAGCATTGGCCAATGCCATATTGAATTTTTAGTTAGACACAAATGGTACATCCTGCAGCTTTACTATTTCTATTTCATTCCTTCTGGAAAGAGAAAGGGACCAACATTTATTTAGTACCTAGATATGTATTCAGTACCAGCCACACTACACATTTTCTTGATGCTTTCTACATTCAATCCAATTTGCTTTCAGGCTTCCCATTGTATGGAGGAGGAAGCTGAGACAATGTGGTCTTGTGAGAGGGGAAGCAAAAGATCTGGGACAGAGATGTTAGGGCCGGGGAAATCACCCTTATCCTCTCCCTCTTGGCCCTCAGGGGAAATCAAAGTGCTCAGTGGAGGAGAGTGGAACTGAGCAGCCCCGTCCACTCCATAACCCCGTGCCAAGGGGCTTCTGGAAGCTCGGATCTTGGCAGCTGCAGTCATCACTCACCTAGCAAGAATTCTGGGAGAGCATGCAGGCACACAGCTCACAGCTCACAGCTCAGGGGGGCTCAGTTTCCTGGTCAGGCACAGACTTGATCTTGGGTATGGATTCTTCCTCTAAAGTCCTCTGTGTCTTTCTCATCAGAGGAAGTAGCTGGTTGGACTCCAAGGTTAAGGAGATATTTGTGGGAATAGAAGTGACATGCTTCTATCTAATCTAAAAATTATTCAGCCCTTGCTGCAAGGTAGGCACTGTCCTAGGTTCCAGGAATACAAGTGCTTCCCTAGCTTTATGTCCTTTTTAGGAAGTAAACATTGATTGAGTGACAGGAATACATTCAAATGGGCAATTGTAACAACTGTCATGCAGGAATTATATATGATGCTCTAATAACTCTTCCCAAAAGTGTGCTCCATCTTATGGTAGAAAATAGAAAATATTTATTTTATTTTTTCCCCATTAAGTTTATTGGTACATTTTAGGTATAAAATACAGTTACATTTATCATTGGGATCTTGTACCTTTACATGAATATCTTGGTTCTTATTTTTTCCCCTTCCCCTGCCCTCCCTTCACCCCCTCCACCCTTCCCTATTTGCAAAGACTTTGTTTCCATTTTATTCCTTTTCTCATATTTTTCCCTTCCCTTCTTTCCTTTCCCCTATCCCTCCCACTACCCCTGCTCCTTTAGACCTTAACTTCCTATTAGACAATATCAATTATACATTTTTTAAATTACAATATCAAGATCTAGGAGACATTACCACAGATTTTGCAGAATTTAAAAGGATATAGAAAGCATATTACAAAAATGTGTTTTGAAATAAATTTGACAACTTTTAAGTACCTTGGAAGACAAATTAATGAAACTAACTCTGGAGGAAATATAAAATTTGAATAGCACCCATTAAAAGAAAGTATATTCCTAGCTTGAAAACCTGCCTATATGACAACAGGCTCATGTACATTTTAACTGATAAATTATATCAAACATTTAAAGCAGAAAAAAAGGAACACTTCTCCCCTCATTTTAGGAAATCAACATTGTACTAATCCTAAAACTGGATAAAGATAATAGAAGGAAAAAGTAAGAACATAGATAGAAATTTGTTTAACAAAACAAACTCTTAGAAGTCAGATCTGGCAGGATGTAGAAAGTGGTTTTGTTATAGGGATGGCAGTGTTGGTTCAACATTGGAAGATCCACCCCCAGAAGTCATCATTTTAACAGAGGAAAGGAAAAAGCCATATGATCCTGTCACTAGTTTGAGAAAAAGTATTGGACTAAATTCTACAGCTGTTCATGGTAAAAGCTATCAGGAGACTAGAAGTAGAACAGAAACTTCTCAACAGATTAAAGACATGTACTCCATACTTCCAGCAAAAATGCCTTATATGAATGGAGAAGATACAATGCTTTCTCCCTAAGGTGGGGAACAAGGACAGATATGCCTACTCTTCATCTGTCCATTAAACATTGAAACATAGGCCTAAATCAAAATAGTCTGGCAATAAAATGACACAATTAGGATAGTATTGGCAAGGTAGAAGCAAAATCTTTATATGTAGATGAAATGATCATCTACAGAGAAAATACTAAGAAATCTCTAGGAGCCCCTAGAACTTGTATTTGAATTTAGCAGGATTAGAAAACACAAGGTATATATAAAAATTCAGGTCTATGTATATTTGCTATAAATGAAGAATTGCATATTGAAATTTAAAAGTTATGTAGGAGTACAAAGGACCTAGAAAATTAAAAGGAAAAAAAACAGTATTGAAAGATGTTTAGTACCTAATTTTAAGACTTCTTCTAAAGCTATAGTAATTAAGGCAGTGTTGGTGTAAGGAAAGACATAGATCATTGGAATAAAACAGATAATCTAGAAATAGAACCACACATATATGGTCCACTGAGTTTTGAAAGATTATTAAACATTAACATTTTGTAGAATATAAACTCAATTCAAGAGCTGAGGAAGAGATAGTGTTTTCAGCAAATGGCACTAGAATACCTGATATCCATATATAAAAAATGAACCTCAACCCTTTATTTCCATACATAAAAATAACTTGAAAGGATCTATGAGCCTAAATATGAAAGCCTAAAACTATAAAACTTTAAGAAGGAATTATAAGAGAAAATGTTTATGAATTTAGGGTAAGCGAGAACTTCCTAGGATACAAAAAACATGATGTATAAAAGAAAAATATTGATAAATGAGATTCCATCAAAATTTAGAACTTTAAATGCCATCGTTAAAATGAAAAGTAGTCCTTAAACAGATCATATTTACAATACATATAACCTATGACCAGGATAATAAAGG
This sequence comes from Heterocephalus glaber, assembly GCF_053883595.1. Taxonomy (NCBI): domain Eukaryota; kingdom Metazoa; phylum Chordata; class Mammalia; order Rodentia; family Bathyergidae; genus Heterocephalus; species Heterocephalus glaber. Next base: position 19,966,058 of record NW_028258357.1, read on the forward strand.
ACTCTTACAGCTCATTAATAGACAACCCAATTAAAAAGTAGACACAAGAAGATGATAAATAGCCAGTACAGCACAAGGAAAGGTGTGTAACACTAGAATCAGAAAAATACTAATCAGTACAATAACAAGATTGAATTATGCACTCATTAGGGAGATGAAGTTAATAGTTTTAAAAGCCTTGTCATGACTTTTTCTTTTTGTTGGATTCTCCCCCTTTGCATTTAATTTTTCATGCCCAATGGATTCATTGGATCATATTGTTGGATCTTGCTTCTTCACCCATTCTGCCAATCTATTTCCTTTGATTGGTGAGTTGAGACCATTAACATTGATGGTTATAACTGATACATATTGAGTTATCATTGTCATGACTTTTTCTTTTTGCTTGATCCTCCCCCTTTGCTTTTAATTTTTTGTCATGCCTGGCAGATTCATTCTGCTGGGTTTCCTGGGGTTGTGATCCTCATTGTCTTTTCCTAGGATATTGTTTAAAAATTTTTGGAGTGTTGGTTTGGTATTCATGAAGTTCCTAAGGTGCTCTTTGTCATGAAAGCATCTTATTTCTCCATCAATTTTGAAAGATAGTTTTGGAGGGTACATCAATCTGGGTTGGAGGTTGTTTTCCTTTAGGGCTCGAAACACATTACTCCAAGCTCTTCTTGCCTTGAGGGTTTGCAGTGAGAAGTCTGCTGTGGTTCTGATGGGCTTTCCTTTGTATGTGATTTGTTTCTTTTCTCTAACTGCTTGTACAATTTTGTTCTTCTGTTAGGTTTCTGGAATCCTGACTATTATATGTCTATGTGTAGATTTTTTTTATCAAGGCTAGTTGGAGTCCTATATGCCTCACTTATCTGTATGTCAAGTTCTTTTCCCCTCCTTGGGAAGTTTTCTGCCATCACTTCTGTGAACAGTTTTTTGTGTCGTCTGCACTCTCTCCTGTTTCTTCATTGACTCCAATCAGTCTGATGTCATTCTTCTTTGCATCGTCTAGCAGCTGCTGGATTGATTTCTCATGTTCCCTTACTATTTTAAAGAAATTTTTCTTTTCCTGGTCACTAATTACAATCTTATCTTCTGTATCTGAAATTCTGTCCTCACATTGGTTCATTCTACTGCGTAGACTTTCAATAGTTTTTAATCTCCTGGAAATCTGTTTGCATCTGTTTTATGGATTTCCTTTGTTTCCTTTGTTGGGATTCCATCATGTTCCTCAGCTCCTCTATTTTTTTTTATCTGTGTCCTCTCTAGATTTACTAATAATGTCTTGCACTATGGGCACAATCTCTGCTGTTATCTGAGAAATTATTTCTGATTTTATTTTTTCCAGATCTTCTTTTGTTGCCAGTTCAGGGAGTCCAGGTGGTTGAGTATCAGATTGTTTCATCTCATTTCCCTTTGGGCTTGTTGTAGGTGATCTGGAAGTCTGTTTTTGAGGCTTGCTTACATATCTTCTCATTTCCATGGCGGGGGGGGGGGCGCATGTTGCTGCTGTCACCCAGGCGGCTCACCTCCTCTGCCCTAGGAGCAGTGGAATGGCAGCAGGGAACCTCCTCCTGGACACTGGGATTGGCTCACCTCCCCTGCTAGGAGCGGTGGAATGGTGGTGGCGAGCCTCCTTCTGGGTGCTGGTATTGGCTCACCTCCTCTCAATAGAAAATATTTAGATGAAAGAGGAAAGGAAGAACCTGGAACCTTCTGGAACCTTCCAGGCAGAAAGACAGCATGAGCAAAGGCCATGTGGTAGAAATAATGGAGAGCCTGGTCAAAAATACAAGACCATGTAGGGCCTTTGCAGACCCTGGTGAGAGGTCTGTTCTTTATCTTGAAAGAGTTGCTAACTACTGAGATATGTAGTCAGAGGGTGGCTATGTGGAATCTGTATGTTGGGCAAGACTACCCTGGCTATAGTAGGGAGAGTGGAGGGGTAGGAAGAGCACTTATGACCAATTCTAGTTCTCCAGGTGGGAAATGGCCACATCACCTTGGACTAAGGTGGTGCTGAGAGGGGAGATGAAGAAAATAGAAAAGCTTTGAGGAAAATTTAAAAGACTGAAAAAAGGAGTCAATTTAGATATGGTGGGCAAGCATAGGAAATAGGCCCAAGATACTTTCTAGGCTGCTAAGTAGGTAGAGACAATGACATCCTCAGAGGACTGGAGAGACCCCTGGACTTCATCCCCCTGGGCCAACCACTGAGAGGATCCTTCTGGGACCGGACCTCACCAGGGTTTGTGAGTTAGAGAAAGAGAATGTAGACCTTCCCTTACATGTTGCATTTATTTGGGTTTTACATTTGGATTTATAGGATATTTTCATGTGCATTGTCTGTAAGACAGAGATGAATATTTTCACTTTGAAAATGAAGGCATACCCTCTTGATAGTTCAGAGACTTGCTAAAAGTCACCCAGGTCCACTTAGTCCATATCCAATGGTCTCTTTACTTTGTTTCAATTATTCATTTGTTCATCTGTTCACTCATTCGATATTTGTTTGCAGCCTACTCACAGACATCAGAGACAGATCCACTGTGGAGCCAATGAAGCTCAGTCTTCAGGGCCCTGTGTCTGTCTACAGCTCCGGGGCTCACTGAGGAGCCCTGGAAGTGGGCTGACCTGCTTATGGGTCGCCATCTGTTTTGTGACATTCACCGAAGTCTGACAGATGAACCACAGCCAGCTAACACTGACTTTTCATCTCCCATCCTCCCTATGATGGGCACAGACATCTTTGAGATCCAGGTAAAGGAAGATGAGGCTGCACCGTGATGCAGCTCTGTACCTTGCAGACACTTCTGTGGACAGTGCAGTGGTCCCTGGTCATCTAGATGTAAGAAGGCTGCTGAGCATGCTCTACAGGGTCTGTTGTCTTCAAACCCTGGCCCATACCATCTTTCCTTGTCAGGACTCTACCTGTTCAGAAACCACAACAAATTATAAATGCACTATTTTTTCCTTGTGTGATGAAAATTGTGCAAAATCAGTTAATCAGAACCCCCAGCTTTGCGTGACACCAATCCATATTAGGTATACTAATAACTAGTATATCTGGGGTAAATGATGCTTCAAAAGCATCCAAACTATGAATAATAAAAATAAATTTCAATCTTATGTTACAGAAAAAATGAATTGTCTTTTCATTGCTTAAAGATAATGCTGGTTAAAATTATGAGATGACCAAAGAATAGACACCAAAAATGTAGAAAAAGTTCCTGTAGAAGTTTATTAGGTAATTTATAAATAAAAATACAGTAAAACCTTGCTTTGCAAGTGTAATTCATTCTTCAAACATGCTTGTAATCCAAAGTACTTGTATATCAAAGCAAATTTCCCCATAAGAAATAATAGAAACTCAAGACAACTTGTCCCACAACCCAAAAAATTCACATAAAAAATGACTAAAATATTGTAATACAACACAAAATAATAAAGAAAATATAAATAAAAATAAATTAACCCACATTTACCTTTAAAAGCCTATATGGCTGGTGTGAGGGATGACTTTCACTTTCACTAACAGTATTGCTGCTATCTATGGGCCCAATGGAACCTTTCTTTTTGTGCAACTTTGTCTTGGTTACTTTTCTCATTGCTCAGACAAAATACTCAACACCCAAAGTTAAAGGAGGAAAGGTTTATTTAGCTCACAGTGCACAGAGGTTTCAGTTCATAGTTGGCTGGGTCCAAGGCAGGTGGCTTGGCAGAGTGGCCTCACAGAGGAGAAACAGTCCATGGCAGGGAAACAGCAAGCAACAAGCAACCACAGCAACCCTCTTTCTATCCCTTCTGTCCTATCCAGGCTTCCTACCCTTAGAGTGGGTAGCATTCACACCTAGGACTGGGCAGCCTCAATCTTAGCATCATACTATGAATCAATCCCAGCATCACATCGTTGATCCCAGCAGCACGCACCCTAGATTCAGCCACCTCCGAAAAACCCCATCTATACCACATGAGGCTCTGAGCAGACATATAGACACAGCCATAACAAACTTTGACAAGGGACCTAGCAATGGCCCTTGCTTTTGCCTCCTCTTGAACATTTCTCAGAAATGTGACATTGCATTGTTATTAAACAGATCCATCGCTTGCACTGCTACAACCTTATTCAGGTGGTGCATTTCTACAAAGTTTTGCCTTGTTTCCCACATTTTACACATTTTCCTAATATCATTTGAAGTGAGGGACTCCTCTGCCTTTTTCTCTTCCTCCTCTGTGATGAAATCTCCTCTGTAACCTCTTTCTGCAGGGAGATGATCACCCACAATCCTGAGGCAAAAGAGAGAGAGAACCATTGGCTCAGTTATGGTCATGTAATTTTGGGCATCATGTACTACTTGAACTGCAAGACATCACTCATTTATCAAGGTAGAATTTGTTAGAAATGTCTGCTCATCTGTGGGACCCTCACACAAGTTACTCACAATCCAAGGTTTAACTGTATCATAGTCCTTTATCTGGAATTTGTGATATCTTGTCAGATTTTAATAATGGGCAATTTCTTCAGATTTCTATTTTAAAGACACACTCATATTTTTCTGCTTGATTTTACATTTAAATTGGTTGTACCCCTTTTCCTAAGAAAGTCCTAGAGTTTTATAAACTTCAGGGTTTCCAAGTTTGAGTCTGCCCCACGCATGGGAACCATGGGAGCTGGGCAGGAAAGTAGCCTGCTCGGCTCCAGCTTTACATCTGTGGGAGAGCAAGGGATGAAAGCAGTGTCGGGCCAGGCGGCCCCAAGTACCCGGGGATAGCACAGCGCGAGTCCTGACTGGGTCTAGGGTTGGTGCCAGGCTTAGGGAAGAATAGTGAGGACCAAAGGAGGGAACAGTGAGGATTTTGTAGGGAAAAAGGTAGCCTGAGTCTCACACAGACGCAGTGCAAGTCTCTGGGCACTGATCCAAGGCTTGTGGATTAATCCTATGGCAAAGTTTTGATGACCTCAGTTCTTCCTCTGCCGCCTCCCTGAATTTCTTTGCCTCGCTTCCTTGACACCACCAGCGGCCCCTTCCTTTGGTCTCCCTCAGCACACACACCGTTGATGTTTTGGTTTTGTTTCAAAATTGCCTTTTTGCTTGCCCACTTGGGGAAAAAAAAGGAATATGATGTGAACTCCCTGAAATATGATGTGGACTCCCTGAAAGGAACTGAACATTTTATTTTATTTTACTCTCACGTGCCTGGCCGATAGAAGGTAAACCACACATGGTTATGCAACAATATTTATTGAGCTCCTATCATGGGGTAGGCCTTGTTCTGCATATCAAGACCCACTAGTAAATGAAATGGACACAGTCTGTGCCCTCCTGCACTTTACATCCCAGTGTTTGTTGAAGGAATGCATGAATGTTGGTGTGCATGATTAACAAGCTCAGGAGGAGCATTGGAAAAGGGTTTAAAGTAGTCAGAGTCTGTCTGCTACATTCTGTCTTCCATAGCTCTGCACTTACCCTCTATGGATATGATGGTGTCATTTCTCTGCTTTAATTTTCTCAGTCCATCACTCAAGCCCACCTGACCACCAACCCAACCCTTCAGCCCCCAGCAGCACATGCTCCTGCCTCCCACATTTTTGAAAATATGAAGGAGGATTCTAACACGTTAACAACCACCCTTTGTGATACTACCAACATCAACTGCACTAAATATTTATTAAGTGCTTTAAACAAGGTTTGTGTGCTCCTTGGAGAAAAGACTTGATGTTTTCCTCGACTCTCTAGAGTCACATAGAAAGGTCACTGGTGATCCTAGGTGTTATGGTTTAGATCTAAAATGTTCCCCCCAAATCTCACATATTTGGAAAGTGATTGGATCTTGGGGTGCTGTACTTGTGAGTGGACTCATCTATGGATGAGTTCATAGCTGAATGTGCAGTGAAGATGTGGGCATAGTTGGAGGTGGGTCACTGGAGGCTGGAGCTGGATGGGTGTGCTCTATCCATTGTGCGCTCTCTCTCTCTCTCTCTCTCTCTCTCTCTCTCTCTCTCTCTCTCTCTCTCTCTCCTTCCTGGCCACCATGGATTGAGCAGATCTCCTCCACCAGGCCCTACCATTGTGTTGTTTCTTCCTTGGAGCAAGCTGACCATGGACTGAACCCACTGGAAACTGTGAGTCAAATGAAGCTCTCTTCCTTTAAGCCGTGCTTGTCAGGTATTTCATCCCAGTGACAGAAAAGTGACTAATACACTAGTTAACCCATGCCAAGGGGCAAATGAGGCAAGTGACATGTGAATAGAGGAAGGATGATTTTTTAATCCATTAAATTAATTTAAAATGTTTTTGCATGGCAGTTGCTTTGTCCTAGAGGCATACAGCTTATACTGCTAATCAGCTTTATTGCTACCAAGTCCATCCATTCATTCAACAAGCATTAACTGAACACTCACCTTGTCCCAGACACCCTGCAGAGAGCTGGGTGTGCAAATGGGCAAAGCAGAGCCCTCACTCTGGAGCTTGGAAGGTACAGAGCACTCACCCCAAGGACCAGGGAGGCCATGGGGAGGTTTTGAGTAGAAGAACAGGATGGAAAAGATGACTTTGCCTGGGATGCATCCTTCCAGTGCAAGTCTGAGTCCCCAGGAAGGAGAAACCTGATGCCCCAGCAGGAAGCCAGCCTGGCCCCGAGGGAACAATTCTTCCTTACTCAGCCACTTTTGCTCTGTTCAGGCCTTAAACAGCTCAGATGATGTTCACCCACACAGAGAAAAGACATCTGCTTTACTCTGTTTTCTCATTCAAGTGTCAGTCACAACAGAAATACCTTCAGCGACACACGTATAACAATATTTAACTGAATATCAGTGCTCTGGGGCCCTGTCATGATGATGCAGGATGTTAACCATCTGCAGTGGAGGGGTGAACCTCAGAGGTGAGAAGTGACGGAGTCTCAGGTGCAGGTGACTACAGGGGACCTGGTGAGGAGGGTGAAGGCAGATGTAAGTACAAGGTCTCGTTTTGTTAAAGGATGCATAGGTATTTTATACCTTATAGGTTATAAGCTAATCAAACAAACTTCCTGGACTGAGTTGGGGAGAAACAAGATCGGGAAGAGGTAGAGGAGGTTTGGAGAGGCAGAGGATGAAGCAGCAGAGTGGGGAATGGGACTCACGGTTTCCAAAGTGGATCTATTCCACATGAGGACAGAGAACAATGGTCACACGTGCCTGTAATCTCAGCACTCAGGAGGCCGAGGCAGAAAGATGGCTGTGAATTGAAGTCAACCTAGGCTGCATAGTGAGACTCTGGCTCCAAAAATGAGAAAAAGAGAGGGAGAGAAAGACAGAGACAGAGACAGAGAGAGAGATAGAGACAGACAGAAAACAAGATAAGAACCCCTGGACTTGAGAGACCCAAGAAAGTAAGACGCTAGTGGTAGGTAGTTGTTCACATGGCCTTTTTCTTCCCAATACTAGTTGCTGACTATCAGGGCCAGCTTGAAAAGCCACTGCTCTAATTCCTAATCCATTCCCATCAGCTCCAGACATCCCTTGGTCCCACTAGGACAAATGCAGCCTCTTTATCAGAGAGAGGCGCTCCTGGAGCGCTGGGGTAGAAAGCGTCGCACTGGACAGCGGAGACCCTGGTCAGGCGCCAGAAGGCACCTCTTTAAAGAACAGGCTCTAGAGTAAAGCTTGCGAATCTGAATTCTAAAAGCATCACAGCATGTTTCCCATGATAGCATCATGGGGAACGCGATACAGGTAGCATGATGTTCTACGGTTGAACTGACTTCATGGAACAGATTTCATGGAATTGAACCGACTTGTGCTGCACGAATCCAAATTGCAGAATTTTCATTTCCAGCTGCAGCTTGAGAAATGGCCGGCAGGTGGCGAGCGACCCACACAACCCTCAAGGGAGGATTTAATAGTTTCGCAGGTCCCCAAATCCCTGATGAGAACCTGCCAGGAGCATCCGGTTTCCCAAGCTGAGTTGTTGCCAGGGTCCCCAGGGTGAAGTCCTGAGGACCCCGTGCCGCTGTCCTCTGGCTGCCGGGAGCCAGAACCCTCACCACCAGAAAGCACACCTGGTATCCGGGGGGCTGAGGGCCTCATCCTGGCCCCTGGGTTTGGGTTGGTCCCGCGGGGTGCCTGGGCTGACCAAAGAGAGCAGGAGGGTGGGTACGTCGCTGAGTACCCACATTTCATAGCTGGAGAACTGCTGAAAGGGGTGAGCATCTCGCCGGCCCTCACAGCCTGGAAACTCCCAGAACCTCCTGGAGTCTTAAGGGGCGTGGGTGTGGGTGGGTGCTCATCAGGGCCTGTCCAAGCGCGTGGCACGCCCATCCTGCTGGGACAGGGCTGGGTGGCTTTAGGATGTGTTTGTAGTCCATGGCTTTTGTCTAGATTTGAATTTATTCCGGCACAGTCTGCCATCTAGGTGCGGGTGGGCATCAGAGACTTAGGGGATGGAGGAAGAGGGCACCATCTCCATGGTTAGTGGTTGCGCTGTGCACTTTAGCGGGTTTTCTTCCCTTACACACCCCCTTTTCTATCTACTAAACTGCCCCGTTTTATCTTGAGACAGGGTCTCACTAAGTCACTAATTGCTCAGCCTGGCTGGGGGATCCTCCTGCCTCAGCCTCACAGAGTGAAGGGATTACAGGCACGTGCCACCATCCCCCGCTTTGGAGGAATGACTGGGCCTCACCTCTGTTGATGGTCCATAGTAGTGGTTATTTGTAAATCAATCACCGTATCAGCCTGGATCAAATTTAAATCTAAACAGCATTTGTAAAGTCAGAAGAGCAGCATGCCTCTCTGGTCACCTACTTCGAGAGGTTCCTAGCACTTAACAGCCCGCCCGGTGATTACTATGGGTGATTACTGTGTTCTCAGCACTCTACAGATACAACTCGTGTCTTTCTTGCAGTTCCTTTCGGGCTTCAACTCAGTAAGTGCAACAGAAGACGTCTGGCTTCCCCCTCCTACCCCTTCCCGCTCAAAAAGACTGGAATCTCCAATCAGCTGGGGCTCCTGCCGGGCTGCCTGGAGGGAGGGAAGGGAGAGAGGCCCGAGAGAGCCACCGAACCGGCCCGGCCAGGCCCGGCCCGCGGGGAGGGGCAGCAGCCGCAGTCCCGGGCCGCACCGCAAGGAGTCGGGCTGAGCCGGGCTTGGGCGGGGGTGAGGGAAAGGGACCCGGACGCGTGGCCACACAATGGGGACACGCGACTGACCGCAGCCCCTGGGTAAACGGCCCGGCTCTCCCGGGGAGGCGTCGGCTCGCAGGGGCTCCCGGGCCCCCTCGCCCTGTCGGGGTGCGGCCCGGAGGACGGCGCCTCGGCCCGGTCCGCCCGGCACGGCCTCGGGCCGAGCGCCGCTGGGGCAGCACTTGCCAGAAGGTCAGGTCGGATGGAGGCGAGGGGTGGCTGCGCCGTCAGAGCGCCCCCTTCCGGTGAACCCCAGAAAGGTCCCGCGGGAGCGAGCGCTGAGGGCACGGAGGAGAGGGGTCGGGGCCGGGAGGGTCGGTGTCCGACCTGGGGAAAGCCGCAGGGCGATTCTTCTCCCTCCCCGGGCAAACTGTGCCGGGAGGCGGCGCCAAGCCCCCTCTCCCACCGGACGCGCTGCACCGCCAGCTCCGAGCTCCAGACCCAAGTCAGAGCTGTTTGCACAGATGAAAGCAGCAGCGGCTGGGCCCGGGGACCGGGGCGCATCTCAGGGGGCCCGGGCGGGCGGGAGGGGGTCTGAAGGTCGCTGTCCCTGACCCCAGCCCGCGTCCCCGGGGCTCCGCAAAGTTGGGCGGAACCGGGATGGGCCGTCAGGTGGCCGCTCCCGTCCAGGCCTCTGCTCACCGAAGTTTCCGAGCAAGTCACCCTCTGCAGGGCGCTTTCTCCTGGCCTAATTGTCCCCCTCTCTCCCTCCCTCCCTCCCTCCCTCGGCCCTTCCCAAGCTGCTTTCCTCCCTCTGCGTTGTGTCAACTGTTTTATCTTTATTCCTTCTCTCTGTCGCCATTCATGCCTTTTTGTGTGTGTGGCTTCTGGGGCCCATGCGGGGCTCCTTACCACCCACGGCAAGCGTGCTCCTGTCGCTGAGGTGTTTCTATACAAACTCCAGCGTCCAGTTGTCATATTAATTATTACACTGAGTAATGACTGAAATGGTCAAAATAAGGAGAGGCTCCAGAGCGCTTTTTCTTGCTGCTCAAAGATTCAGCAAAGAAGCCGGCAACAAAGCACTAATTGGTCCCCAGAAACACTCTGACAAGGCATGGAAGATAGGTTTCATAGAGCCCTGCGATTGTAAAGGGGGGAACGCGATGAATGGACCCCACGCTTCTTTTCTAAACTCTCTTGCTGAGCAAAAAAAAAAAATTTTTAAAAGGGGCCTCTGTTTGAATACTGCCCTGATCCTCGAATACTATACCCAGCAGAGAAAAAAACGCACCATTTATTGTAAGTTTTTTTCTTCTCCAGCTATTCAGGGGTTCTCTGTGAAGAATCAGCTGGTTTTGTTTACCATGAAAGACCTTTGCTTTATTTTCATTCTTGGAGGAGCTGGGGAGGAGGGAGGGAAGGACAGCCGTGTGCCTAGACAGCGGAGCTGGCCTACTGTAACAAAATAGAGTGTAACAAATCCTACAAAAGTTTAGAATGTATTGATTCTTTGGAGAGCTATATAGATTAACGACTTTCTTTATGCTTATCCAGGGAAGGTATTTTATCATAATGTAAATGGGGCTTTTGAAAAAAAATAAAGACTTAGCTTTACTTCTCCTTATTTGGAGAACTTCAAAAGGACTTGTGAGGTGGCTGCAAATTACGACCTTCTCCAGGCAAGCTTTCCTTCCTAACCAAAAAGCCACAATAAAATATAGTTTGTGCTGTTTTTGTTTCGTTTTGCCAACTATTTTTTTTTCTTTTAAAGGCATATTGAAAAAGTGAATGGAATGCTTAGGCGTCTGGACTCCACGATGCAGGTGCAGGCCTGGCTGCTGTGACCAAGTAGGCTGGAGAGCCAAATGTGCTGATGGCGCTGTTGTGCCCAGGAGCTGGGCCTCCTCCCAGGGCCCTGTCACCTGGAAGGGAAGGGAGGGGTGGAGGTGGAGGCAGCACCTGTATAGTCATGTATGTTTCCCTCCCTAGGGCAGTCACTCCTAGCACAGGCTTGATGCAGCACACCCCACTGGACACAGGCCCCCGTGTTACGGCCACCGGAACAGCCTGTGATACACTGCACGTTTGTGATCAGCTCCATCCTTTCCTCAGAGTGTCCCAAGTTCCTGTGACTCAGGCCACGGCCCCCCCCCCAGCAAATCTTGTAATCTTGAATCCAGAATCCAAGGGGCTTGTGCACTCTTTGATTGTTATCCACGAGAAAGAGAACTGTATTGAAGGGTTCATCTCCTAGAGCATCTAGCTTCACCTTTATCATTCACTTCGCTCTCCAAATAAAAAGTAGGAAGGGGATTTTCCAAAGAGAGGGGCACAACCCCATTCCCACCGAGAGAAGTCGCACACTGTGGGGCCTGAGAGATGGCACACGACTGCGGATGGTACTGATTTGGCTTAGGCGGTGTGTGGGAATTAGCATGGCAGGAAAGATGCAGGGCACCAGGGTCTCAGGTCTGTGGGATGGCAGATCCATGTGGACTGCTAGGAAAGCCCTCTTCTCAAATAGACCTTGGTGCTAAATGCAGAAAAGGGCCTAAGTATGGTCCAGTTCCTGATGATCCCACTCAGGGTGGCCCAAAGGTAGAGATGAAGTCCTTTATTGTGCTGAAGGAGAAAGAAAACTCATCCTGTTCCCTTTTCCTGGAAGGTCTATGTTCTAAGCAATGTCCAAAGGAGTCAGTGGCTCGCCTTTCCCGGACAGGAGACAGAACAGACAGAACGCGGCTGGTGTGCTGCAACTTGGAAGGAGGAAGAGCCAATTCCTGGCCTCTGGGGGGAGCCTCATGAAGCAACTCACCAACAGCATCTGACTTCGCCCTCATGCCAGCCTGGCAGATGGGCAGATGTGGCCCACGGTCCCATTTGTGGGTGATACTTTCAAACGCTTCTTGCATGAATTGTTTTCTTCATCATGTCCAGATCAATGGGACCATGTTCAAGTGTCCAGGTCAGGTAGGACTCTGGGGACTTCCACACAGCCAGGTACACAGGGCAGAGGGCAGCCCCAGGAAGTCCGGGCTGGAGGCTGTTTCAGCCACTTTTCATGCGAGGGTCACAGAGTGAGTCTATGTTCCATCTTGTCCTGCTGTTCTTGTTACAGAAATGGGCTTCCTATCTCCATCACCTTGATTTGCCAGCCAGTGTCAGGGTTTGGGTCTGGATGTTCCCCCAAAGCCTCATTTGGTCAGAGGTGGCTGAACCTGAAATGTGTGACGCTGGAGTGAAGGGCCTGTGATTTCTAAACCACTACACATGAGTGATTGGTTTGACACCACCCTAGCCCTGGTAGTCTGAATGGGATAAAAGGGGCAGAAAGACTCTGTTAAGGTCCCTTGTTGCTTTTGTTACCTTCTGGTCACCATGAACTGCTTCCCTTGTTGCTTTTGCTACTTTGTGTGCACCATGTTGTCCCTGTCTTGGGGCCAACCAACTATGAACTGAACCTTCTATAAACTGTAAGCCAAATAAACCCCTTCCCCTTTAACTTTTGGTGCTAGGTATTTCGTCTCAGCAACGAGAGAAAAGTAACGAACACAACCAGAATCACTACTATCCTTCAAAAATAAAGGGAATTATTTATCTTTGGAGGCCTAGACAGGAAGCTGGGACAGCACTGGATTTCCGCTGGCTGGAATGATCCTCACAGTGTGGTCCAGGAACTCAAGAATTGAGCCTCCCCTTCTACTGTAGTTAGGGTCTTGAATATCTCCTAAGGGCTTGTGTGTTAAAGTCTTTGTCCCCAGGTTAGAGTTGGTGGGAGGTTCTTAGTTCACTGGGGACCGGGACATGAAGACAACTGTGGAAGCCCCACCCCTCCCTCTTGCTCTTTTGCTTTCTTGGCAGAAGGTGAGTGGTTCTTCTCCACCATGCACTTTCGCCACGATGTGCTGCCTTGACACAGGTCCCAAACCATGGGGCCAATGAATCATGGACTGAAACTTGGAAAATTGTGAGCCAAAACACACTTTTTATAAACAAATTATCTCAGCTATTTAGTAGTAGCGACAAAAGCTGCCCCACCACTGTCTCACGGACCCTTTCTTGGGTGGGCTTTGAGCATGACTTCCCGGTCAGTCCACAGGCTCCCAAGTACACCACACTGAGAGCACACAACTCTGGTAGCCAGGTGCCATCCCTGTGGCCTGCTAGCAAGCAATGTGCACTGTGCTTGAGGTCCCACAGCTTGGAGGCTCCACAGAAGGGTGGCCCTGTGTCACACTCTAGGTCACAGGGTCAGAGGCAGGATTCTGATTTTGACCCTGGAGCCTCAGTCTTTTGCTCCAAACTGAAAACACTTTTGGCTTCTCTTCCCAGAAGGATGGAGTGGAGGTGACCGGGCTGAAGCAGAAACACCTGGCGCCACCTGGGTGGTGCAGGATTCCCAAGGGCAGAGATCTAGACGCCTCTGCCTTAGGAGAAGATGGAGAGGATGGTATTGGGGTGTAGCCTCTGGGCCTGTTGGAGGTGGAAGAGCATGAGAAGCTCTGCAAACCCTGTGAGGAAGCAGATGCAGCCTGCAAAGGTGAAGAGAGCAGGGCGGGAGGGGCTGGAGTGGGTAGTAGAGGGACACGCTTACTGGTGGCTTTGGTTGGGTCATCATTATCCCCACTGCCATTTCTCCTGAGCTGAGGCCAAGCACACCGGCACTGGAAAGCAAGCTTGACTCGGGGTTTCCCCTCAGAGGCCATCCATGGCCTGCTTGGGCGGTGCTGGTGGTCAGGGCCTTGGTGTGGGGCTGGAGCCCAGAACTCACACTGCCCATCAGCAAATGTTCTGCACTCCTAGGTATGGCTTCTGAAAGTAGCTCCTGTAGGCCTCTCCTGTGCAGACAAGGAAACTGAGGCAGGTAGAGGAAGAGGGGCTTGATGAAGGTACTATTCACCACAGGGGACTCGGAACCTTCACTGAATATAGAACAATAGAGCTGCAGCTGGCAGGGAGCTCAGGATTCTTGCATGATTCAGTTTCATACGAAGGAAGAAGGAATCTAAAGGAACGAATGTTAACCACACCCTACCCCTACCCAAACTTTTCCTGAAGAGGCACGGGGGTGCAGGGGTGGGCAGCGCCTGGATAACCCTATTGCATCGGGTGACTGTGACTGAGGCTACCAGGGCTGCACAGATCCCCAGCCTGAGGCCTGGCTGCAGCGGGGTGGCCCTGAGGGCCTGCTCACCCCACACACTCCTGAGAAGGCATAGTGGCCTTAGCGAGGTCGGCAAGCCAGGGGTTATTGCAGGGCCCACAGGGGCTTCGGGCCTAGAGGTTTGCAGAACTGACCTCTGCTGGCAGGAACTGGGTCCTGTGCTTCTCAAACCTAGTCCTCTACAAAGAGGAAACTGAGGCAGAGGAGAGGCGATCGGCCTGCGGCACCATCCAACCTCACTGCTCACCAGGACCACTGCGGCTTTGAGAATTTCGAACAGGCAGCCGGAGGGCGGCTCCCTGGGTCACCCTGTGGACCCTTCAGAAAGACCCATCTCCACAGGGGGACTTTCAATTAGGAGCAATTATCCGCGTAATTCACCCAGTTATTCCTGCACTCCAGTTTTCCTCCTGGACAGATCCGCCTGGTTCTGCCCCTTCCCAGGCGGTTCCCCCAGGGCACTGGTTCGGCTCCTTAGCCCAGGCGCCGCGTCCCCGGGCGATCCGGAGCTGGACGGGGTCCGGCTGGAGCGCGCCAAGGCCGGGGCCCAGCGAGGGCGGCCGGGCAGGCGCCTCCCCCTCCCAGGCGGCGGCAGCACACGGCCGCCCGGGCTCGGCTCCCAGTCGCCTGCCACCGGCCGGCCGGGCACACGCCTGGGGCGGGAAGGAGCCTGCGCCAAGGCGCCCGCGGCCTCCTGGACCAAAAATATTACGGGGGGGGGGGTGCTACAGGGAGGAGCAGCGGGGTCGCCCAGGGACAAGGGGGAGCCCGGCGGCGCGGATCACAGCCACCCCAAGCTCATCATTTAATGCGACCAGATGAAGGGTACAGAGGGAAAACGGAGGTACGGAGAAGCTGGCAATGACCAAGAACCACAGGGCTGAGAAGGGGATCCGAGGCGAGTAGAATCCAAGTCTCACGCGGGCCACTGCCCCCATGGCTCTTCCTAAACTTCAATCCTACGTTAGGGTCACCTCTGAAGGGCTCCAGAGAGTCAAAGCAGGCAGAAAAACGGAAAGAAAGAGTAACAATAGCAGAGCCCCAGCCTCCATCCCCTGCACACGCTCCGGTGCCCGGGCCACTTTCCTGTCCAAACCTCCCCTGCGTGCTGCTCCAAGCGTAGGAGCCGCCCAGAGCGCGTCACCCCGAAACTTTGCGCCCTGCAGGGCCGCTCTCCCCGCGGCGCGCCGGCCCCCTCCCTGGCGCCGCCCCCGCCGGCCACAGCCCGCCCGAGCGCGCCGCCTGTTTATTCAGCCGGGAGCCGGCACGCGCCAGGCGCACGCACTGCGACAACAAACGCGGCTGAATGGAGCTCGCCCTGCGCGGCGCGGGGCCGGAGGCGGGGCGGGGCGGGGGCCCTGGGGGCGGGGCCAGCGGGGCCGGTCGCCCGTAGAAAAGGCGGCCGCGCTCCGGCGCCCAGCGCTCTCACCACGGCCAGGAGCGTGGAGGGCGCCCGACGGGCCGGCCGGGGCGGGCGAGGGACGGGAGGACCCGAGGACGAAAGGGGTTCCCGAAATAATAAACAGCCCGAACGCGGCCGCTGGCCGGAGACCGAGGCGGGGCCCGGAGAGCGGGGACCGGGCCGCGGGGCGGCGGGCGCGCTCGCGCTGACTCGCAGCTCCTTCGCCTCCTTCCCCTCAGCCCAGGAAGGCGCCGGCGGCGGCCTCACACGCGAGCGCCACGCGCGGCTCCCGCGGCCGGCGGCGGGCGGAGGGGCGGAGGCGGCGGCGCGCTGGCGCGGGCTGCGCCCCCTCTCCGGGAAGCCTCCCGGGGCTCGGGCGGGCTCTGAAAACTCCCCGGCTCCCTCCCGGCGCTCCCTTCTGCTCTCGCCTCCGCGGCCACCCCCGCTCCACCGCGTCCCCGGCGCCATGGAGAGCTCGGCCCCGAGGGAGGGCGCCGGCGCCGGCCCGCAGCCCCCGGCGCAGCCCTTCCTGCCGCCCGCCGCCTGCTTCTTCGCCGCGGCCGCCTCGCAGGGCACGCAGCCCCCACCGCTGAGCCCGGCGGCCGACGGCCAGCCCGCGGGGGGCGGCCACAAGTCGGCGCCCAAGCAGGCCAAGCGCCAGCGCTCGTCCTCGCCCGAGCTGATGCGCTGCAAACGCCGGCTCAACTTCAGCGGCTTCGGCTACAGCCTGCCGCAGCAGCAGCCGGCCGCCGTGGCGCGCCGCAATGAGCGCGAGCGCAACCGCGTCAAGCTGGTGAACCTGGGCTTCGCCACGCTGCGCGAGCACGTCCCCAACGGCGCGGCCAACAAGAAGATGAGCAAGGTGGAGACGTTGCGCTCGGCCGTCGAGTACATCCGCGCGCTGCAGCAGCTGCTGGACGAGCACGACGCCGTGAGCGCCGCCTTCCAGGCGGGCGTGCTGTCGCCCACCATCTCGCCCGGCTACTCCAACGACATGAACTCCATGGCCGGCTCGCCGGTCTCGTCCTACTCGTCCGACGAGGGCTCGTACGACCCGCTCAGCCCGGAGGAGCAAGAGCTGCTGGATTTCACCAACTGGTTCTGAGGCGCTCGGCCGCGCGGGCCCGGGGCGGAGGGACTTCGCCGGCAGGTAGGTGGGCGCGGGGCGCGCGGGGCGAGGGAGGCTCTGTGGCCTGGTGCTTTCCCTCCCTTTGAGTGCCTGGCCGGAAGCGGAGCTTTCCCCACGGAGGTGCAAGGTTGTTGTTTGTTTCTTTAATTTAAGGAGTGTGTTAAGGTTTGCCAGTTCCAAAGCCAGGACTCGTTCCAGCCCTGGCCTCTGGAAGTGGCTTTGCCCAGGTCTCCGAGGAGTGCGGGGTGGGGGTGAGCTGCGGAGGCGCTGCCGCGGAGGCGGGGGCCCCTCCTGGAAGGTGTCGCGTCGGTCACGCCCCCCAGGACCTCCCGACCTCCGCCAAGACCCGACCCTCGCAGTCCGCACTAACTTCGTTCTATTTCTCTTACAGGGTGAACCGCACAACCCGTACCTTTAGTGCTTTTCTTGGCGATGTTGGGAGGGAGCGAAAGAAAGAAAAATAAATAAATAAAGGAAGAAAACACATATACACAAAAACAAAAGCAGCAGGCAACCGACCCCGGGCCCACTCATCCACGCACGCCTGCGAGGCGAGGCGCTCGGAAAATAAGGGTGTGCTCCGAGTCGCGTCTGGCAGTGCAAGTCATCACCGGGATGCAGAGAGCGGCGGGTGCCGAGTCTGCGCACAAGGAGGCTGCTGGCCTGGGCTGGGGTCTCTGGCGACCCGAGCAGCCCACGCCCCCAGAAACTCCCACCTACTGCCGCGAGGCCGGGCTGGGGCGGCAGCTCGGTGCGTTGCCTTCACCCCGCGCCCTCTCAAAGCAAGCGCAGGGCTCAGCCCTCTAGAAATGGGTTGGTGCCTTTTCATCCGGGTAACCCAGCCCAGTGCAGCTGTGGACCTTCGTCTGCAGTAAAACTAGGCCCCACTCAGACCCTGGAACCCCTCCGAGGACCCCCCCTCCCCAGACCCACCCTATCTCTCCCACCATCTTTTCTACTGTTTTCATCATAGAATGCTTCCAATCTTTTGTGAATTTTTTTTATTATAAGAAAAATCTATTTGTATCTATCCTAACCAGTTTGGGGATATATTAAGATATTTTTGTACATAAGAGAGAAAGAGAGAGAAAAAAATTTATAGAAGTTTTGTACAAATGGTTTAAAATGTGTATATCTTGATACTTTAACATGTAATGCTATTACCTCTGCATATTCTAGCTGTGTAGTTCACCTTACAACTGCTGTTTCCCCTATGTGGTTTTTGTAAAGAACTCTCCCCATAGGTGAGATCAGAATACTGCCAGATGTACTTCAGCACCAATGTGTCTTACTTTATAGAAACGTTGCTAATGTATTAATGATGTTATTAAATCCTGTTCACGAAGAACAAAGTTTATTCAGCTACTGTCCAAACGAAAAAGTGGCAGCCAGATGGTTTTGATAGGGTTGCCTTTTGGAAATTTCTACCACTGCCTTTTTTTTTTCTTACTGTTTTATTACAAACTTACAAAAACGTGTATAACCCTGTTTTATACAAACTAGTTTCGTAATAAAACTTTTTTCCTTTTTTAAAAAGTGAAAATAATCAGCTGCCTCTAAGCTTTCTTTGACACCCAAGGGTGTCCCTGGCCAAGTTATCATCACAATGCCAAAGGGAAGGGGTGGGTGGGAGAGAGAAGTTGGTATGAAACACACAGGGCTGGAGAAATGACAGAGACAGGTGGTCTCCCCAGTCCTACCCCAGGGGCAATGGTGTGATGGATGTAGAGGAAAACTGTCTGTTTTTTATTTTATTGCTGCAAATGCATACAGACCCGCAGGAGAACAAATGCGGGCTAATGGTTGCTTCCTCCTTTAATAAGCTGCACATGTGAACGTCTCCAAAATGTGAGCTGGGAAGAGAAGATGCCGCACCCCATCTTGGGGCCCTCACCCGCGTCCTGAGCCTCTGCAGGCCTGGCTGAGGGAGACCCCGGGATCAGAAGGAGGCGGGTGGGCTTGGGGTAGGGTGGAGGTGAAAGGTTGGGGGTTGGGGTTGGGGCAGATCCCCCTCCAAGCAGTGGGGTGTGTGCTTCCTTCACTCCCAGCCACACGTCTCCCGCCCCCCCCCCCCACGCATACACTTTCCATATTGCTTTTAAGTAAAAGACATGGAGGATATGAACTCCTCACAGGAGTTAGAGTTAAATAAATTTTAGAGATGTGTGGTCGCTTTGAGACACTCGCCTATGGAAGCCTGTGACTCTATCCAAATAGCGTGAGCTGCGTGTAAAAGTACCCAATTACCAAGATTCAAAAAGAAATTGGTGGGTTTTTGGCTGGCTTGCTTCTTGTCAGTTAGCAAGGACGTGATTAGAATCCTACTGGGCCTCTGCCTGCTCCTCGCTGGCCGCAGGCAGCACTTGGTGATTCAGCGTGCGTGTCTCCAGCCAAGCGGAAAGCCAAGCGCAAAACGCATCTTACAAAACCCAACAAAGAGCGGGGAGCCAGCACGTCTTCCAGAGTTAAAAATCTAGTCTGTGTTGGTACATCTATACCATTTAGTGGCACCGAATAATCATTTTTTAAAGCCCCGATGCACTGAGCTCGACGCAGCGCCTGATGTCATTTTGCTAAATGACCCTCTATAGAATGCGGCTTCAGTCCCTTTCAAAGAGATGAGCGTAATTAAGGGGAGGAAAAAAATCAGTAAATTCCTCATCGCCATAAATAATCGGACTTTCTGCCAGCAGTGGGCCAATTTAGAGCTTACTTGAGGGAGTAGTGCTTTTGTGGTGTCTGCTTTTTTATTTTATCTTATTTGGAGGACCAGGGCTGTGCCCCCCCCATTTCTCTTTCATTTAATTTGACT
Organism: Heterocephalus glaber; assembly: GCF_053883595.1. Lineage (NCBI taxonomy): Eukaryota > Metazoa > Chordata > Mammalia > Rodentia > Bathyergidae > Heterocephalus > Heterocephalus glaber. The sequence goes on from NW_028258357.1 coordinate 19,985,652, forward strand.
CCCTGTGAAAGTTCCAGATAAGGTGTGCAGAGAAAGTGTAGTGAGTCACTTACAATTATGAATCTAATGTTAGAATAATGTTTCAGTCTCCACGAAGGGGACTTTTCTCCCTTCTCTTGGTCGGGACAGGTGTTCCTTTCTGCACTTGTGAATGGAAAATGTCCAGCCTCCTTAAACTGGAGGCAAAGTTAGCCGTTGTTTGCCACAATGCAAAGGCAAACTCGAAAAATTCACAGAAACACACACACACACGCACACACACACGCACACAATTTTGCTGAAGCTAGGAAAGCACAATGCAGGGATTGGGCAAAATCTCATTACATCTGCTCTAATCGCTAAGCAACACAAAGCCAGGGCTTGTGCGGAAGGGAAGCCCTTCACTGGGAGGCTGACAAGCAGCATTCAGCCCCGGTCGTCAGTCCCATAAATCACCGCTGCCCATTGGCTGCACCGCAGGCTTCAGCCCAGGGCTGTCAGTGCGATTGGAAGCATCCGCCCCAGCGGCCAGCAACCCGGGCTCAGCCCGGATTCACTATTTGGGTGGGTGGGTGGGGGGTGCGGGCAGGGGAGAAAAACTCCTGCAGTTGACTGAGATATCTTGCCTATTCAAAAATGGCCCGGAGACCACCAAGTGAAGGCTGCAGGCTCTCCTGAAATTGAGGGGCGGGGTGCTAAAAGAAAAGCCAGGCTGCTGGCTGTTGAATGCACGTATTACCAGAGGCCAGGAGGGAGAGAACTGCTAGACACATGGTTCACCTCCTTGGCAGCTTTTTTTTTTTTTTTTTAATTTTAAAATCAGGAGTGAGGGGATGGATGGAGAAGAATCTGTCTCGAGTTCACAGAGGTGGCTCCACCAGCGAAGAGGAAAGAAAGCATTCTGCTATTTGCCTAGCATTTTAGGCAGATGGCAGAAGTAAGGCTGAGGTGTAGCCAGGGAGGGCTAGAACATGCGTTTCCACTTTGCTGATCTTGCAGGGGTGTCGGAACATGGAAGGAACAACCCAGCTCCGGGGTCCTCAAAGCAGTTAGGTGAACCTAGATAAAGGGTTTCCAAATGCTCCTGTGGGGGAGATTTCCAGATATATGCAAACACAGGTGCCTGTTGTGGTGGGCATTCTTCCAGGCTTGTCCTCCTTTCTTCTGTGAGGACTGCTGAGACACGTTAAATCACAGCCCTGACTTGATTCTAACCCATACAGTACATAAGAAATCCCAGAGTGGAAGCAGAATGGAGGTAGACTTCCTAGAAAATCCAGATTGCCTCCCTCAAATGCTACCTCCTGCAAACTTCCCCTAACCATCCTGTCCAAAGCCAGTCTCCTCCTGCCAGAGCCCTTCCCTGTCTGCAGCCTGATTTTCTTTCCTAGCATTTACTGAGACATGCTGTGCCTTGGGGTTATATAATACATATCTGATTGAGGATGGTTTTCCCCTACTGGATGGTGAACTGCAGGAGGACAGGGACCTCACCTGGCTTGTCCACTGTCCCAGCCCCTGCTCTGGCCTGAGAGAACTGTGTTACTTACCCCCGCTTTCCTCTCCATATCTGCTCTCCACCCGCCCTCTTCTTGCCCCTGTCTCCGGAGACAGATCCATGGGGAATCCTTGCCAGGGCTCCCTGCCTCTTGGCTTCCTGCCAGGTTGGGTTGGGCCAGTGGGGGCAGCCTTGGGAGCTGGCAAGCTAGGAGGGGTGCTAGGTTGGGCACCCCTATGCCCTCTCTCTGGCAGTGGCTCTGCTCCTTGGCCACAGGTCACACCCAGTGAAGGCACTTTCATCCCACACAGCCCCCAGATCAGGGCTTGTCTCCTCTCCTTGGTCCTTCCAGCTCAGAGGCCCTAAGAGCCCTTCTTGTTTAAGCTCTGGTGCTTCCTCAGGTTAGCTGCCTCAGCCCAGTCAAGATCTCTGTCCATTCAACTCTTTTACAATTTTTGTTTGTTTGTTTGTTTTGGTACCAGGGGTGAACTGGGGACCTCATAAACTCTTTCATTCACCCCTTTCAGTAAGTGCCCTTGGCTCCTGCTGACCGTGTGACTGATCTTCAGGCCCGCTGAGGCCACAGGATCTCATGGACAGACTAGTCCTGTGTTGGATTTCTAGAGACTCGCAGGGCTCTCAGTAGGATTCTTCCTAGGGTAGGGTGAACCTAATTCTGCAACATCTAATCCTAGGAAGTCACTTCGTCTTTTTGTACCTGCAAGTTTGCGAAAAGAAGTTACTCTTAGTTTTCTCTTCTGGAAAATAAGGACAGTGATGCGCTCTTGCATAGATCACTGCGGAAATAGAAATAAAAGGGTCCTGGGGTGTTGGTGAGTGAATCAGTGCTTCTCCTGGTCTTCCGTGTTGGACTGAACGAAGACCTGCTGCTGGCGGGCAGCACTACACGCTCACTGGAGTGGGGATGGACTCATCAACAAACACAGGGGACATTTCCGGGACTCCACTGTTGCAATGAGTGACTTCCACAGGGAGCTCTCCTACACGCGCGTTTTACTGCAACTTTTTTTTTTTTAACATTAAGGATGCTTCTCAGCAACCTCATTTGTCTTGCGTTTTCAGGTGCAGGAAGTCTCTAAACTTCTCCTCTGGCTCCTGAGCCATGAAGCGGTTGTGGGGATTTCCCCAGAAACCCAGGGTTACCCAGAGTCCCAGGTGGGGAGCAAACGGCCTCCTCCAGGGACACCTGAAGTTCTAGTCCAGCTGTGAAGCCATAGGCTTGGCTTCGCAGGTCCAAGTTATATTCCCTCCTTTGTATGCAAGATTAGGTTGTTACAAATGAGTGCGTGGGTTAATGGCAGGAAACTAGTGGCCTCCTGATTTATTCAGGCTGCGCACTGGGGCGCCCCTTGGCTGCGGTCAGCCGCGCTGGACCGGCCACCAGATGTGGGCTGGGGTTGGGTGGGGTTTGGGGTGGCTTGGGCCGGACCTGGGAGAAAAGGAAAGGGCGAGTGAGAGAGAGGAGGGAAGGCTGGAGAGGAGCAAGGAGGGAGGGAGGGAGAGGGAGGAGGCGGCGGCGGAGGAGAGCACCCCGGGTGGGGGGCGGCGCGGAGGAAGGGGACCGGGAGGAGAAGCGAGCAAGGAGAGGGGAGAGCCCGAGCCAGCGCCAGAGCGCCCCGGCTGTTTCAGGACCCACGGGCGGGCGGGAAAGCCGCCAAGCGGGCTCCTCGCCCGCAGACTGTGCAGAATGCGGACAGCACAGGCCGGGCGGGCGCTGGGCCAGGAGGTGGGCTCGGGAGACGGAGCCCCGCAGCTGCCCCGCCCGGACCCCGGCCCCGCCCCGTCCCATAGCTTCGGGACCCTTTGCTTCTGCCCCCTTTCTCTAACCTTCCTTTCTGCCCCTTCAGCCATTCACCCTCTCCTTTTGCCATCAGTGCTTGCCCTCAGTATTCAAAAATAAAAAAGAAGAAGCAGGAAAAAGAAAAGCAAATCTATCTAGACCGAAGCCCTAGTGAGCCTTCAGAAGGAAGCCGGCTCTGCACCGCCGTCCCCTCGGCCGATGGCCTTGTGGAGCCTGAGGGTGGCGGCTGGAGCTGGGGCAGCCACTCTGTCCGCTGTCCCCTGTCCCCAGGACGAGGCCGAAGCGCGCTGGCCGTGCCCCCAGCCCACTCCCTTGACTAGGAAAGTCCGTCTGCATTGTCCATTGCCAGCAGGCCCTTTGGTGAAAGGGAGGCCGGCCAGCCCTCTGATCAAACTCAAAGGTTAGTTAAAAGACAGAAACAGCTGAAAGTCTTCATGAATAATGCCGAGCCAGCCCACCCCTCCGAGAGAGAGCAGCCCAGCCCGGTGTAGAGCCGCTTTGCTCAATGCCGGACCATTTTGTTATGCTTCTCGCCTAAGTCAGAATTTCACAGGAAGGGCCAGAAGAAAAGCTCCCACAATTAGGGGTCGCCTGTCAGAAAACATTAACGCCTTCCTCTCCCGGCCTGTCAGGGCGGCTGCAGATACAAACCGCCATGGCGAATTGACCCTCCACCCATGAAGCCTGCCCAGCCAAAGGAGCAGGGATTCACAAGCAAAGTAGACAGAGCCGCCTCAGCCTCCGTGTGGTTTCTGCAGGGCCCTGATACCCTTGATGGTGCCCCCAGCTTCTGCTTCTGAAGACTCAGCTGTGGGTGCCCCAGGAGGAGTCACAGGAGATGGTCCTGCAGATAGATGGACAGATCTCTCCCTGAAAAATGCTGTAGGGGCTTTGCCTACAAGAGAAGCGATGCATCCTTACATGCTGCTTAATGAGCATTGCTCAAGGGCCAAGCTTCTGATTTTGTTGATGATTAGAACACCCTCTCAGGTGGCATTTATTATATTTTCCTTAGCTGAAGAAAGCAAGTCTCTTGGACCATGGGTCTAGGCCCTGGTCACGTAGCTCGGTAGGGACAGAGACAGGATTTGAACTCAGGTTCACCTAACTCCAAATTCCCTTCTCTTCCTGTCATAATGCAACCCTTAGTTTCTCCAGTAAGATCCAGAGACCAACTGCATGTGCTTCCTGCTGAAAGCATGGCCCTAGTCAGTGTGTTCTTTGCCATGGTCCTTGCATTACCAAGGCTATTGTACCTTTTTGAACAGTATCTGGGGCATACTTGACATTCATACACTTATGAAAGGAAGAAAGAAATGAAGGCAAAAGGGGAGGAACTCCTTAGAAACGAGGTCCTTCTGTTTTGCTTTGAGTATTTTCTCCTGGAAGATATTTGATTTGGGGCCAAGATATAGGATGGAGATTCCTAATGCACTATCAAGTAAGCTGGGGAATTGAACTTTTGCCTCTTCCTCTACCTAAGAGAAAATAATATAACCACCTGCCAGGTTGGTGGTGAAGATGAAAGAAGATAACTATGTAACAGTGCTTAGCTTGGTATGTAGCACATAAAAGATGGTCCAAAGAACTCAGCTGAAAATCAAATAGGAATTAATCTTTTAGTTTTTTGTGTAAAGAAAATATATTCCATATATGCAAGTACATCTATGAAGCAAAAATGCTGTGCTGTTGTTGAGTCATCAGGAAATTTTGTGTGCTAATGTTCTGCGGGGTCCACACTGCCAGGATGCTGAGAGGTAGAGTTTCGTGCCTCTTAGAGAGGCTACTGGTGTGGAGAGTTTTGGAACTGCCAAGAAATGAGCTGTCATCTTCTAGGAAGAGCAGGATGGTTTGGCCATTATTTCCTTCTTCCTAGTGGAGATGGTAGGAAATTGTCAGCTCGTTTTATGGAAGAGAAAAATGAAGCCCCATGAAGTGACTACTTTGCCAGGGGATTAGCACTGGGAGTTAGAATCCAGCCACTTTGCTTGTCTTCTAGGAGCTTTACCCTCTTCACATTCCAGAGCGGTTCAGAAATTTGCCGTCTTCCATCAGCCTTGGAAAATTTTCAGGAAACCACTTGCAGAAATTTAGAGAATGGGCATTATTCTCATTGCACATTATTGCATGGGTGAGATAATTTAAACTTACTTCAACTCCCCAATATTAGTGTCACTGCCTCTTTGTGCCTCTTTCCCCAATCAATTGTTTCAGATTCCAAAACACCAGTTTAAAAAGTAGAAGGAAAAAAGAAAAGTTACCTGTTTGTTTTTTTTGGTACCGGGGATCAAACTCAGGACCTTGTGCTTGTGAGGCAGGGGGTGGAACCACTGAGCTAAATCCCTGGCCCCAAAAGCTACCATTTAAAAGCCAGGAATGTTTAATAATTCTGCAGAAGTTGGTCAGCTTCTCTGTCAATTTTCACTCATTCGTATTTGCGGTCTTGGATCCTAGAGGGCAAGGCTGATCTTCAACACGTTCTTGTTCTCCCCTCCATCTGCTCTTTGCATCTTTCTCTGGCCAAACTTCTTCACTATCCAAGGACAGAGTCAGTTCTCGATGCGTAACATGCCTTGAGGTTGCTGGCCAAAATAATGGAGGGCTGGAGAGACAAGGCTGCTTTGAGGATATTTTATAAAAATATCATGTAGGCTGAATTTGTTCAAATGCTGCAATACTTGAAATATAGGCCGGCCTTATGAACAGTGCCACAGCCCCCTCACACGAGCACATCATGTAGAAGTGCTGACATGAGGACTGTGGACTGTGGGACCATAGTGATACAGCCAGTAGTGGTCTGTGTAAATTATCAATGACCTCTTTGCCCTTACAAATGCAGGATAAAACAGAATGACCAGATATCTTAGCCATGGTGGGAGGACCAAGGTGGACCATACCAGTCTCTTGTTTCATTCACAATGTCTCCATTTCCTGGGGAGGCGGAAGTAGGATGTGGAAGACAACGTAGCACACAAGAAGTATATCACCTCTCTCCAGACAACTTCTTCTTGAGGTGGCCATGGTGATGCCTGATTACAGCTCTCTCTCCATTCTCAGGGATGTCACCCTATTTCACTAGAACTCACAAATAAGCACTTATTATGTGACATCTAAATACGTTTTTTTTAATGAGAAAAAAACCAGGTAAATTCAAAAGGCAGGCATATGTTGGATTATCTTTTTTTAATAGAATGTTAAAAAATGTGAAACTACTTGAAACTTTAATGTTGAGTATTCGTTGAAATAATTGTGTGAAGTTCATATAATGGCATGTCATGCAGAATTTTAAATGGCGATGTAGATTCATGTTTACTAACATGCGAATATATCTGTGATGTCATATATATAAATGAAGAGCGCAGCCAACCAGAGAAAAAGTCAGCATCTAATTATATACACGTATGTGTGTTTTCTCCATCCCTTTCACTTTTCTACTTATAAGAATGTGTGCTAATTCAGTTATTAAATCAACAGATCTTTTCCCATGTCCTGTTCTGGACCCTTAGGGTAGAGCAGTACAGATGGCTGTCATATGCCCTTTACAGTTTATGGGATCAGACAGAAACTAAAAAACCTAGCAATTACATATTTCTGAATCTTCACTCTTCCACAATTTTAAATGTCTCTTGAATGTATGATAACATCTTAACTAATCTGTGGATTTTTACACAAAAGGATTTCTTTCTTTTTCTTTAAGTTTTTTGCTATTTGTGAATAAATGCATGAAAAATTTTTATAATCAAACATTTATATATGTCCATAACTATCCTCGAGACAGATTTATGAAAAGTAAAGTGCTTTGTCAGAGCAAAAGTCCTTTTAGAGGTCTTTGGATTCATGTTTTCTGATTGCCTTCAGAAATGTTGAATCTATATAATTTCATCAGCAGGGGTATGTGTATCAACATGGATGCAGCCTGAATATGATCATTTTAGACAATGTTACCAGTTGGTAAAGTTTCTTTTAAAAGCGGTAGCTCATTCTTTTATTTGGCTTGTCTTACCTCACTAGTGCCATTCAATTGTTTTTTCATATTTACTCCAATAGTTCTCACACAGTAGACTCAGATAGGCTGCAGTAGAATAGATGAGAAAAGGTTTGCTTATGATATATGTCACTGGGGATGCTGATGAAGTAGGGAGCTTTCATATAAAGCCAGTATGTGGGCAGGAGTCATTCATTTTAGCCTTCTGGAGGAGATATACCAGAAAATTAACTTTAGAAATGACAACTGTGGGTAAGATAAAGCCACTGAGCTGTAAAGGTGGCTTCTGTTCTCAGTTCGCATCTCCAGAGTTACACGGGCTGGGTGTCCCCAGCGGTCCATCTGGAGGAGGTGAATGGAGAGGGTTACTTTGTACTCAGCTCCCCTGTGCTCCTCAGTCTCCTCCCAGCCTCTTCCCATTCATGTTGACCTCCCAGCCCTACCCCCACCTGCTGCTGGCCTGGAGAAGAAAGCCACTTCCATTGGCCTTGGCTGCCTGGGGAGATCTATATTACTCTGGGGAAGACAGGAGTTGTCCCCATCTTGGTAAAGTGTGAAATTCGGTTTTGATTGCAAAGGGAAGCCATTTCAACGGGATTACACCATGACCATGTAGATTAAACTCAGCCATATGGCCCGGGGACGCTTCCTCCTAAGGTCAGGTAACAGCACATTGCTAATGATGTGGTGATGACATTTTCAAATGAAAAATAAAGCCACCTGGACACGAATAAAGGAGGCAAAAAAAATTGACAAGATGCTGGTAAGCATTAGCCGAGCCCTTGGCTTTCTGGTGGCTTTGAAGAGGAGTGGGAATTTGTTTAATTTATAAGTAAGGCCAATGAGCATGGTATTATAAAAAGACTTTTGCCTGCTTGGCCCATAGAAAAAGATTCGAGTTGACTCAGAGGCTGTTTAACCTCATTTAGCCTCGGTTTCTTAACCTACTGCCTGATCATAGAAATACTTTCTAAGGGGCTGTCGGAAGAACAAAAAGGATGTGTGAAGGTGACCTGTGAATTGCTAACTGATGTACAAGTGGGAAAGAAGGTTTTTATCAGTTGCAAGATAGAGAAATTAAATCTGGCCAGTTTAAATGAAAAGGAGACAAAAAGAGCTCTGGGTAGTTGTAGTATTACTGGAAAGACTGACTCCAGAATCAGAAAATGAGCCGAAACAAATGAGACTCAAATGAGCAGCTCAAATGTCCCCCAGCATAGCTGGGCCTGGCTTGACTGCTTCTGGGCCTCCTCTAGGACCAGCAGTGGGTGTCCTGCCGATGCCAGGACACTGGCTGGAAACTGGCCTGGCCACCTTTGTGACCACAGTGGGTTCTCCGCTGTCTCTGTTCCTTTGTGCTTCTAGTCATCAAGCCCAGAGCTGCAGTGGGAACTTGTGATTGGTTGAGACATAAAAGTAAGAGATGTGGGGAATCGAGTACTTGTCTTTGTCTGCTTTTATACTCCGAGATGGGTTGTACCAAAATGCTTAAGAATATACCAGGGAAGTGAATTCAGAAACTGGGCAGCCAAAAACAAAACAAAGCAAGAAAAAATGGCAAGGGTGGGAGGCTGAGGCAGGAGGGTCACAAGTTTGAGTCCAGCCTGGGCAACTCAGTGACTCAGCAAGAACTTCTTTGTAACTAAAATATTTAAAAGGGGCTGGGATGTAGCTCAATGTAAAGGCCCTGAGTTCAAACCCCAGTAGTGAAAAAAAAGGAAAAGAAGAAGGAGGAGGAGGAGGAGGAAGAGGAAGAAGAAGAAGAAGAAGAAGAAGAAGAAGAAGAAGAAGAAGAAGAAGAAGAAGAAGAAGAAGAAGAAGAAGAAGAAGAAGAAGAAGAAGAAGAAGAAGAAAAAGAAGAAGAAGAAGAAGAAAGACAAGTATCTTGTAGGTCAGGGGGAAGTCTGCAACTTTTCTATAAAGGATGGCTTAGGGAATATTTTTAGCCTTTAGGCAAATACTCATTTCTGCAATTACAGTGCAAGAACAACCAGGAACAATAAATACATGAACGTGGCTATGTTCTGATGAAACTTTATTTACAACAATAGGATTTGCTTTTCTGGTCATTCTTTGCTAATCCTTGTCTTAGGATGGTAATAATGGTGACAATGTAGTCATCCTTAAAACTCTACTTAGACACCTGGCTGCAAATGGCTGCCGGTGGCCATGGTAGCATTTCCTTCCAGTGAACGTCTGCTCCAGTTCATCTTGCCCCCTGGTAACCACTGTTCCCAGCCAGGGTTAGTAGCCTGTAAGTTGTCTTTATCAGCATATAATGTGGCTCCTCTCCTCCTTTCTAGCATCTTCCTCAGCCACACTGGAGACAACAACCAGCAACTTCTTATGGTTTCTAGGTGACATTTCTGTGGATGGGTTCAGCGGACCTGGGGCAGGGGAAGGGGCAGCCCCAGCCGGACGGACCGAGTGGAGAGTCATCAGGTGTCACACGGGTGGAATCCTCCTGAGGTGGAGACTATTGCCTCCTCTGTCCATCACCCATACGAATTGGGTATTGACCTGCGGGCAGTAGGGCTACAGATGTGGTCTCTGCCCTGGAGAATCTTTACTTAGTTTTCTTAGTGTGTATGAACAAGTTTCTTTCTTTTTTTTTTTACTGGAAACAGCAATTTATTGTATCCATATCTCCCAAGCATAATAAATGTTGCAGGGAAATGAGCTTATTCATCATTCTATGAGGGAGGTCAGCTATCACTTTTATCAAAAATAGGCTTGAGGGATTTAGCTCAGTGGTTCCACTGCCTGCCTCGCAAGCACAAGGTCCCGAGTTCCATCCCTGGTACCAAAAAATAAAAAATAAAAAATGAAAGTAGGCTTGAGGACATGAGCAGAAAATCTCAACTATGATGTGAGACCCAAGAACGGGATTCCTCCCTCCCTCCCTCCCTTCCTTCTCTCTCTTCTTTTTTCTTCCTCTCTCTTTCTCTGTTACTCCTCTTTCATCTTTTTCTCTTCCTCCTCCCTTCCTCTCTCCTCTGTCCTTCCTTCCCTCCCTCTTTTTCTTCTGTCCCTCTCTCTGCCCTCCTTCTCTCTCTCACTCCCTCTCCTTCCTCCTCTCCCCTGCTTTTCCTCTCTCCTTCCCCTTGTTCCCAGTAAGAAGTCCTCGTGTAGAAATTCACTCTGGGTGTGTGATGCCTCACAATGCCAGGAGGGCTACAGATGCCGACGGGCTTTCCCCTCCGTCGTCCTCAGCATTTGGCTTGTTGTCTGGTGGTCCCAGGAAGATCACTCCATCTCCTGACCACATCTGCTTTTAAGCTAGTGGAGGAAGGGTAAAGAGCAAAAGGATTGTGCTGGCTGCAGCTGCTCCCTTCTAAAATGAGGCCCCGAGGTGTGTGTGTGCCTGTACTCCTAGCACTCTGGAAGGCTGAGGCAGGAGGATTACAAGGAGGAGCTCAGCCTGAGCAACTTAATGACTTGTCAAGACTGTCTGAAAGAAAAAAGAAAGGCTGGGGATGTAGCCCAGTGTGAAGGTTCTGGGCTCAACTCTCAGCTGCCAAAAATAAGTGGATAAAATAAAAGAAGGCTGGGGTTTTCCTTTTTAAGCCCAGTATATCACTGCTTCAAAAACAGGTAGTATTCTAACGTGAAATAGGAAGAAAAGGAGCAAAGCGTATGGGGAAGTGGGAGGGTAAGGGAAAGGAAAGAAGAGAATGGAATCAGTATGAGAAAATGGAAAAATGGAAACAAAGTCTTTGTAAATAGGGAGGGGTGGAGGGGTTGAAGGGAGGGCAGGGGAAGGGGGAAAAATAAGAACCAAGAGAGATCATGTAAAGGTGCAGATTTCCAATGATGAATGTAACTGTACCAATAAAATTAATTTAAAAAAACAGGTAGTATTCTACTAACAAGAAAGAAACAAAAACAGGTATTGGGTCTCAAAAATTCAAACTTTCTTTGTGGAGATTTAGCTCAGCGGTGCCACCACCTGCCTCACAAGCATAAGGTCCTGAGTTGGATCCCCAGTACAAAAAAAAAAAAAAAAAGCAAGATTCCTTGCACAGTGCATTTTAGCCCAGGCAATACTTTGCACCAATTCATGGGCCTCACCATTGGATCTGTCCCCAATCCTTTTAATCCTCATTGCTTGTCTGTACTTTTAAGTTGGAACGCAGGGTCTGATTTTCCAACATAGAATCATTGATTCATTTATGGTGCTACTGAATGTCTAAAGGTAGCAACACCCCAAAGTCACCTCCTTCAGTCACCTGAGTCACAAGATGGTAGAAACACTAAGTGACTTGTCCCGGATCACAGAGCTAGCAGGAGTCCAAGATTAGGATGCCTGGCAAGAATTCTGGATGTAATTCTTTTTGGTACTGGGGATTGAACTCAGGACCTTGCAGGCACTGTGCCACTGAGCTACACCCCCAGCTGGTTGTAGTCTTTTAGAAAGCTATTTTCTCAGTGTTTCAAGATTGTAAGAATGTCAAACCATCAATGCCAGTGAATTTTTTTCCAACCAGTTTCCCTCATTACTGACATCTGCCTATAGCAAGGACATTGGCCTTTAAACTGCATTTTTACTCCTTCCTGATTTTCCCATTCTAGGGCCTCCATGGATCTTAATCCATCCCGAATTAAAGATTTAGTAGGCTCTGAAAGAACTGTTGGTGGAAAGACCCTATCCCACTTACCTCCCAAATCTTGGTTTGTGATATTGCCATCCACCCAACGTTTCCAACCAAAAGACCACGGGTCATTTCTGGTCCTCTCTCAACCTCTCCACCTAGTGGTTCCCAGTGAACACTGTCAACTCCAAAAGGTTCTGCAGGGTGTCTTAAAATTCCAGAAAAGCAGAAAAAACATTCAAATTATTTATTGTACTCTTTCCCTACATTAAGGATTAGATACATTACCTTTGAAATTTAGAAAATATCTTGTCTGTAAAGGTATCCAGAAGTTGAAGGAAACATTATGAGCATGTTGTTTGAAAATGCAACCAATGTATTGTTTAAAATAAAAACTTCTCTGTGTCCCGACTTTTTAGGTACCTGTTGTTTAAGATTCAGCCTCTGCATTCTCAGTTGCATAGCTGCTTCGACCTTTCTTCAGAATCTTATGGTTTCTCCCAAGACTTCTGTCTGCAATTGTCTCCAGTCCATTCTCCACATTGTGATCACTTCAGTACTTTAAAAAGTAGTGTACAGATCACATGACTGCCACGAAAGTGGTCTTCCTTAAGTGGAAGAACACTTGCTTCAGACACTTCCATGGTTTCCCCACTGTTCACAATAGTAGTTTCTTTAATCATTCCACAAACATTGATGGACATCTTGCTACATGTCAGCACCCTGCTAGGTTGTGTCAGTGTCATCCAAAATAAATAAACATGGTGGCCACTCTCATGGGATTTCCATTCTAATGAATTGTTAAGAAGGGTTTTGATGACCCAGCTTCTGTCTGTAACCCCACCTGATCTCCAGCCACTCCTGTTGGCCCTTACACCCCAGCAATACCAAATTTCTTTTCTTTTGGGTACCAGGGATCGAACTTGGGACCTTGTGCTTTCGAGGGAGACAGTGGCACCACTGAGGTGAATACCCGGCCTGCAAATTTCTTAGAGTCTTCTATACACATTCTGCTTCTTCTCCCCTTGATACCTCTGTATATGCCCTCATTGTTGGTCTGATGTCTCCAATAGCACTTCCTCCAGGAAGTCTTCCTTGACCCCACTTTACACAGATTAGTCACTTTTTCCTCTGGAACTTTCCTATATTCTGTTGTTACTCAGTTGCCCTTACCACAATATTCCATAATTTATTCGTTTATAGCCTTGCCTTCCCCCCCCCCGGGTGAAGAAACCACCAAAATGCAAAGACTTTAAACTGTGTTTAGAACTGAGAGGAAAACATCCAGATTCACTTTTATTCAGTAAAGCCTGCTGTACCAAAAGAAGAGACATGATGAACTTTTTCATATTGGCCACCAGGAGTTACAATGAGCATTCTGTGGCTCCAAGAATAATAGCTCTTAAGAAAAGGAGCCAGGAAACTCCATGGTGCTTTATCTCACTCAACTCTTAACAATCTGTGCATCCTCATTAATTGTCAAACAATGTTTTATGAATCTTGAAAGTAACTGAAATAAAAAGGTTCATTAGTGTGTGCTTCATAATGGGAGAAACTCAATTTTCAGAACACAAGAAGGGAACTATTCATTTTTACTCTTTAGGTGTCAAGAGGTCTAGGGAACAGAAAGAATGGACTTTAGCAAAATGCAAATTGATTTGGGAATTGTCTTTTCAGCCTAAAAATCCTTGTAGCAAGAAAATGGGAGTACAGGGAGAAAAAAATCTAAGAAGAGCTGATTCATGTGTTAAAACAGAAACTCATATTTCTTGTCTCATAATTTTTTTCCTATATCAGGGAGCTTTATGCTTTATTTACACACTCAATTGTTAGATATTTAGGAAAAAGACTGTATTTAAATTCTCAGTGCCTAGTACAGACACACAGAAAGTTCTCAGTATGTGCAGATTTGAATTAAATAACAGTACATAGCAGGTGTGATAGAAAACTATGGTGAATGTTTAAGTTTTTAAAAATATTCATTATAGTAAAAGACACATTGCCATTAATCCTCCCCAAAACACTCCCACTTGCTGTGAACAGACTTATCCCATTGTCCTTGCCACTTTCTGAAGCAGCTCTGGAAGTCCTCTTTCCTGAGTGTCTTTAATTGGGCTGTCCTGGCTTCCTTAATGTCCTGAATTGATTCAAAACATTCACCTTTCATGATCATGTTGACTTTGCGGCGGAGCCAGAAGTCGCCTGGTGCCAGATCCGGTAACTAAGGTGGATGAGGACACAGTGTCATGTTCTTATGAGCTGCCTTTCTGTTGGACAGTGCTTGGCAGCAGCACTCACTGCATTTTTTAATCACACCCTGTAAAGACACTCACGAAGGAGGGCATCCAGATATGCTTCAGAAAGTGGCAAGAATGATGGGATAGGTGTGTTCAAAGATGGGGAGGATTTTGATGGGAATACATGGCAATATGTATCACTGCAATAATTTAAGAAATATTAAATATTCAATATATATTTCAATCATCTGTTGTAGTTAATAGCTGGCTTGATGAGAAGTGACAGACGCAGCAAACAAAGAAATTGGCTATGTAAATCACAGATGTCCCAGTTTGATCAAGTTCTGCATTGTAGGGTGGGCAGGACCCGAACCCAGCAAGGGCAGATCTGGGTACAGATACACACACTGCACATACTACGGTGGGCCACAGCCAGCCTGCTCCTGCGTTCAGCGTCTCCGAGGCTCCATCACTTAAGTCCACCCACCCCCTCTGATGCCTCTGCCAGGGACACGGAACTTTAATCCTGCACTTATTTTCTACTTTTCTTTTCAAGCCACCCTGGAGAGTCCAGGTATAAAAGAAGAGAGGGCACTTCTGTGTGATTCTGGTCCACTGGGAGCAGGGTGTCCACTTGCATTTTCTCTGCTTCCAATGCACAACGTTTAAAAAATGTTGTGCTTGGAGGTCTCTTCTTTCTAAACCTGTTCAGCAAATTTTTAAAAATTTACACAAATTCAATGTATGTGTAGGTTTTGGGTGGGCCTGGAAATTGATTTATGAGTCAACCACTTTTCTCTTTTCTTGCCATCTCCCGCTTGAGTGGTTTGTCGGCTCTCGGCTTTTCTTTCACGCAAAGAGAATAAGGTTGTCTATGGAAGAGGTCAGCATTTCAAATTGGTGGAGTTCAACTGCACAAATGACATAGAACTGACAAGAAAAGACAAGGGGTTTGGAGGTCACAGACTGCATAGGTCTCGCTTAGGGTTTTTGCTTTGTGATGAACCCTGGCTCCAAAATGAATTAAATAACAGGCTTAAGGACTATTGAGGGAGGACTGAATGCAAATCAAAGATAAGTAGAAGTTTTCTTTCCTAAAAGGGGGATGATTTTTTTTCCCTTCCCTCTCCCGCTTCCATATCTGTGCTGGCGAGAGCTGCATATTAAACACGATTTCACTGCCATTATACTGGGGGCTTTCACTGCGGGCCGCAGTGATGGCCTATCTTGGCCTATGATTAATGACTTGCTAGGCAATTTAGAAGCCATAATAACTCCGCAGTCCACACACAAACTATATAGTCACATTCCTTTTGCGGATTTGCCAAGCTGTTACCAAGGGGCCTGCAGAGGAGCTGGATTGCTGGAGAGATAGCGGAGCATTTCTGCAAATGCCATTTGGGCCTTATCTTGCTGAAAAGTGCAGTGAGCAGCAGGCTCATTTACAAAATTCAAATCCTATGTCTCACAGCTTCTTTATTTCAGCCCAGATTAGGGAAAACAAAACAAAACAAAACAAAAATCGCTAGGAAAAAAAACGCTGGTAAAAACCAATCTTGCTATGTGGTCTCCAGGCTCTGAGCGATTATGGATGCAGGGCAGCGAGGTTCTCAGATTTCGAGTTGGGATTCATCAAGGTCTAGTGCTAATAGTGTCCTCTAAAAGCAGAGCATGGATATTGGAAACCCCAGGCAGAAGCAAAGGCCTGGCTTTGAGGTGTCCTGTTTGGACGTGTTTGTGTGCAGACTTCAAAGCAGGAAACCTGCGTCTGAGGGCCAAGGGAGATGGTGCAGGGAATGGGGGTTGCTGAGTCAGGGAAGAGTGCTCTGTCCCAGTTCAGCTGCTGCCTTGCTGTCCTCTGTGGTCTTAGATCCATGTCTTTTCCTCTCTGAGCTACAGTTTTCCCATCTGTTCAGTGAGAAGGTCAGAATCAGCAAACTATCCGCACTTTTCTGGCTCCAGTTGCTATTCAAGTTGCAGGTATTTATTGAGCACTCACTGTATACTTGGGGCCCTTCTAGATATTTAGGGAAGAAAGCAGATAAAGATCTCTGTGCCAGAAAGCTTCCATTCTTAGAGGGGTGATGCAGTCATTAACAGTAAAGATAAGGAAGAAGTAAATTATATATGTTAGAGCACAATGAGGACTGCGGGAAAAGAAGAGGCAGGACAATGCAGTACAAGAGGAAGCAGTAGGACCACGGGCTGGGCACAGAGCACGGCAGGAAATATGGTAGCCGGTGAGATTCGGCAGGGATGGGAAGGAGATGAAGGAGTGAGTCACGTGTCTGTGGGAAGTGGAAGGCTTCTGGCAGAGACTGTCCAGAGCAAAGGCCCCAGTGGTCTAGGAGTCCATAGGCGAGTCATTTTCTTTGAGACCTAGTAGCTTTCAGTCACTTAGGTAGCTGCGGGCAACTATATCACCCAGATGCATGACTGTCAACCTTGGCTGTTTGTTGAAAGCACCCAGGGAATTAGACACATAGGGAAGCCAGGTCCCTGGTCCAGAGATTCTGATTTAACTGGCACCCACATGCACCCTAGGCACTGAGGGATTGCCGAGCTCCCCAGGTGTTTTTCTTATGGCTGTCAGAGTTGATCTAGAGCCAGCAGTCAGCTCTGCCATAAGCTTCCCAAGGGCTGTTAGTGATTGATACTATCAGCAAGGAACTGTCGCTCTGTCCACATGCAGTCTTCCCAAGAACCTACTCTGCATGACACTGGTCACAAGAGGAGAGTGAGATGGTCCATGCCAAAGTACGGAGAAGGTGGGCACGAGAAGATGATTCCTTCGACCATTACAGAGCCATGGAACATGGTGGTGCTAATGGTTAATTTCCGCCAAATACAACTCACTCAAGTGCTACTTCAGTATCCTTGCCACATCCACGTAAGATTAACTCAGACCTTCTATTTAAATTCTTACTTTATTGTCCTAATCAATAAAATGTGTGAAATCACTTGTTTGATGGACTACATATAACAAATTTAATATATAGCTCAAAGTATATATAAGTAACTGTAAAAGTGGCAAATGCTCATCTGTATGCTATCCAAAACCATCCCCAGGATGATGTCTAGAAAGAAGTGAGCCATGCATTTGGAAATACACCTGAATAAGAGGAGGTGGTGATGACAGAGAGAGAGGAAGAGAATGTGTGTGGTGGAGAGACTCATGACTCCTATTTTATTTACACATGAAAAGGGTACCATGTTGGACCAAAGAGAATCAAAGTTAAGTGGTTGAGGTAGGCTTTGTAATTATGCAACCCATTAATCAGGTGTGGGCTATTCAGATGATTGGCAGGTGGATTTTTCCTTGGAATTCCCAGACAGCAGACATTGTTTGCTTTGGATCAGGTGGCCAGACTTCTCTTTTCTCTCTGTGTGTCAAAGCACTGTGCAGGGAAGTCGAGCCCACACATGAGCTCAGTGGAGTCCCACGCACAGATTCCAGAATGCTTCGGAGAAACATGAGGATGATTTTATTTTGATAATCATATCTTACTGAAGTGCTTGCCTTTTAGAGAAAGCATGCAAAAAACATTTTAAAAAAAAAAAAAATTAGGCTTTATGTGCTGAACTAAATTTCCATTTTTTCCCAAAATATATTTACTGAACAATATGGCTCCATACTTTTGGAATCTGTAGAGTCATCAATAAAAGGAATAGTTACATGCTGAAATCTCTTGCTTAAAAATGTTTTAATTTTATTTAGCAAGTAATAAATTAATCCCCACTGTAAAATGTTTAGGTATAAAAAATAATAACTGTCCCTTTCAATACTAGTCATCATTCTAGGGGGAGTCACTGTTACCCTGTAGGAATTAAACTTTACCTCCTTGTATTTTTATGGTATTTTCATATATAAGGTTTTAGGAAAACCTAATTTGTGTGTGTGTGTGTGTGTATGTGCTTTACAGAAATGTGTATGATGTTACTTTTTACATGGTATTCTACAACTGTCTTTTTTCAGATAACTGTATATCTTATGTCTGTATATTATATATAATATGTATTGTGTTAAGTAAGTCTACCTCTAGAAAATGGCAGCACAAGATTTCAAAGTACAGTGGACCCTTGACTTAAGAACTCAATTCATTCTTGAGGGCTGGTTGTAACTCAGGTTCGTCAATGAAGGCTCAGGCTCCTCTACACAGCCTTCAAAGCCTCTCTCCTGTGCACAGGCAGATCTCAGTGTCCTTAGAGAGACATCGGCCCAGGATTTCTCAGTGAGCCCCACATGGGAGAGGATGCTGTCATGTTCCTTCCAGAGCTCTGTAAGGGTTAAACCTGTGTCTGAGACCATCTGGAAGCACAAGAGGCCGGCATTTGGGTGGTAACTCAAGATTTGATCATAAGTTAAAACTAAAATTCTGGTCATAATCCCGAGCTGTTCCTGTGTCAACCCTGTCACAATTCGAGGGTCCACTGTATGCATCTGCATCCTAGAGACAGTCAAGCGCTACAACAGACAGAGTTGCCTGGGTGTCCATGCAAAATCACCTTACCATACATCTGTGAGACTGTCTTTAGAGTAGGGATTGAAAACGGAATTGCTGCAGAGCTGCTGACTTAGAGGACATACACATTTTTAACTTTAATATATATTCCCAAGATGTCCTCAAAATAGTGACCAACTCTCACAATGCTGTAGGATCACATACCATTTTTAGTTGTGTCTTTTGTGTAGTTGCACTGTTTGTAGGTGCTATATTCATTGAAACCTTCCCTCCCACTATAGCGGGCATGTCTTTGTGAGGTCTATCCACTCTCATTTTCATCCCAGAGAAGCGAGTTAGAGGTGGTTAGAAATAGCACAGAATCAGCTGGCCCAGGCAGGAAATGATATTCCTCATCTTAGCACTGTGCTTTGACCAACTGAGCTAAGCTGTAGCCCGGCATCTGAGAGTAAGGGGATAAACATCACAGTAAATACAAAACCTTCTTGGCACATCCATGCTGCACCACTTAGGGTATCTATTAAGATATCTAATTAATAGGATTAACAGGATATCTATTAAGTTTTAGAACAGAGACCAATATAACAGTGGTCAAAATGAGTTTAGAAATTTAATCACGTCCCTGTCCAAATATAAGAAGTAAGGAGCTGGCATTGAAGATCCACAGTAGCAGCAATCTCTCTTGTTCAACTTTCCTCAAGGTGCTGTGTCTTCCATCGGATCCAAGATGGTGGCAATCATATTCACACTCAAGCCAGGGGTGAGAGAAAGACGCACCTGAAATCACATTCAACCTGCTCATACGTGGAATTCAGTGGCACAGACACATCTTTCAGAAAAAAATCAAGGGTTCTACTACTCTGAAAGATAAGGTAAGGACAGACACTGTCAGGCAACAGTCTGGTTATATATTTCAAAAGGACAATTACATGCTACTGAACAATAAAGGAACAATGACGAGTAATTCACCTATATTATTTAAATTTCACAAAGAATTTTCGTGTACTTTTGTCATTTTGCTCTCACAAAGTTCTGTGAATTAGTGGTGCTCAAGAAACAGACTGGACAGTTCAGAAAAGCAGACTATGAACAGCTATTACCAGCCACTACACTTACTTTAAAAGCCACTTGATTCTGCAAAAGATAGCGTTTCTGAGAGAAGTGGAGATCTCTCCTTTTGGGAGGCATAGGTGAAAGCTGGTTGGGAAGAACTGTGGAAAGAGTAAAGATAGAGAATAGGGGAGGCTGACCTTGAGGAGCTCAGCACATGGACAGGACCACAGGCATGAGAGGTGTTTGGAAGGACACACTTACTCTTAGGAGAGAATTGCTGTTATGCCAGTTACCTTCATCAGGGAGTCTTCTCATCACAGATGGCAGGTTAGCCTGAGGGTGATGGCTATGTCATCCAGAGGACAAGATCTCAGTGTCCATGTCAGTGGAGATTTCAGGATTTTGGTTTCTGTTTTTCTATCTTGTTTCCCATTTCTAGGTTGCTGTGGTGGACACAAATGTGGGGTGTTTAATCCAGGGTGTTCTGGGAGGGCTCTTGGAAGGTTGGTATGATGCTTGACCCTCAGTGGTCACAAGGAACCTGAGCTCAAGACGCATGTAGTCTGTACTTCCCACCTTTCCCAGGCCAAAAAATCATTTGAAGATTTTTGTTGAATATGGGTTCTGATCTAGTAGACCCAGCCTGGGCATTGGACTCTGTTTCTTGGGAATCTCCCAGCTGGGGCTGGTCCTTCTGGTCCCTGGACCATGGTTTGATTAGCCTGAGTCGCTGACGCACAGCATTGTGAGCCAAATACATGGCTGTTGCTCTAAGCCAATACGCTTTGTGCTCATTTTATCTCAGGCAGCACATGGTGGCTGCTCCAATCAACGCACTGTTACTAGTTCTTTAGGATGTCTGTAACAAAGCACCACACACAGTGGCTTAAAGCAATAGAAATTTGTTTCCTCATAGTTCTGGAAACCAAAAGACTGGCATCAATGTTTATTCTGGGGCTCTGAGGGCAAATCTTTTCTGTGCCTTTTCTAAGCTCCAGTGGTCACTACAATCCCTGGTGTCCCTGGTGTTCCTGGGCATTTAGGCATGTCCCTCTCCTGTCTGACTCTTACCACATGGCATTCTCTTGTCTGTGTGTCCAAACATCCCACATTTTCTGAGGACACCAGTCATCGGATTAGGGATACCCTGATCCAATATCACCACAACTTGATGACAGCTTCAAAGACTATTTCCACCTAAGATGACGTGCTTGTGGACAAACTTCAAACCCACACATTGGAATTATTCATATGGGAAATCCCATTCAGGATTCTAAATAACACCTGTCCCAAGAATCTTTGGGACATCAGCCCTTGGTAAGTTGCACCTGTGTTCTCTAGGATTTATTTGTGAATTCCAGCTAGGATTCTGAGTGCTAGCTCTTTTTTTAATCATAATTTGTTTTTATTCATTAAGTTTATTGGTACAGTTTAGGTATACAATGTGATGACATTCATCATTGGGAATTTGTACCTTTACATGATATATCTTGGCTCTTATTTTTTCCCCATTCCCCTGACCTCTCTTCCACCCCTCTACCTCTCCCTATTTACAAAGACTTGTTTCCGTTTTTTCCTTTTTCATATTTTATCTATGTGCCAAGAGCAGAGACTTTGGAAAACATTAATTTTTAATTTTTGGTGTGTAAATTATCTCACTGATCTTTACAATTCTCCTCAAATGTAGGTATAATGGTTTATGGCTCAGAGATCCTAGGAAATTGGCTAAAACCATACAATAAATATATTCAGCAACAGATATTTGTCCATCTGATTTTGAACATGATGTTTCTGTTGTACCATGGTGTTTCTCCTTAGGTTATCAGAAGGTCTGAGTTCTTGTCCTACTCTATTTTCCATTAAGTGGTGTGACCTAGAATGCCTTAATTTTGCTGAAATTCCTCCTTTTGATATAGAGCTAATAAATACATAAATGGGTTATTATGAATACCTAGAAGATGAAGTAAATTGTGTGGCTAGGGCTGGGTTTGGGGTTAGACAATGTTCAGTCAGAGGCTTAGCCAGGTGTGTGGTGCACACCTGTAAGCCCAGATTCTGGGAGGCTGAAGCAGGAGAATCATAAGTTCAAACCCGGCCTGGAAAACAGCAACTTAGCCAAGTCCTTGGCCCAAAATAAAATGTAAAAAAAGGATGGGGGATGTGGCTCAGTGCAAAGGCAGCCCCTGGGTTTAATTCCCAGTAACACACACACACACACACACACACACACACACCCTCGAGATTTGGCTCCAACTATGTGACTCTGGGGCATGTCAATATTAGCTTTGGAAGCTTTAATTTCTTTATCTGTAAAAAGGAAATAATCACATAGCCTATTTCAGAGAAGTACTGCAAAAATTAAATCAGATGATATACAACACATTTAGCTCAGTATATGGCCATTGTAAGCCCTCAAAGATGAACTACAATTAACTATTTTAAAAGCATTTTCTAAAGTGCAAAGTTCTAATTAATAGCAATTATTAAAATTGTGTTTCATTTGAGGTTCCATGGGGTACCACGCTCTTCGAAGTTAGGATGATTTCTCTGGGCTTTTTCTAACCAAACACCACCCTGGCTTGGCTATCAACCATCACTCATACCTCTGTACAACCAAAAACGAAGACCCGTTCCTCTGGCTGGAGATTTTTCACATAGGAAGACAAAAGCAGTTGGCAAAGAGGTCTCCGATGTTCACTTCCGGGAGCAGAAGGAGCTGTCATCCTGTTTTAGGCCGAGAGAGGCCTCAGAGCTCCTGACAGGGCCTCATAAGCTCATCCGGGTTTGCACACATGGTGACCTGCACAACCTGCATTGGTCTGCGTTGTTCCAAGTTACCATGTGGCTGGCCTCCCTACATCTGTTTCAGCTTGAGCGACTCAGAGAAAGACCACATACCTACCAAAACACACCAGGGTTCTCCAATAAGCTTTGGGAACATTCTCCTTGCTCCCCCGGCTAATACCTCAGGGGAACCCTCATTCAACCACTTAGCTTCTATTTCCATCCCTTCTCCATGTCTTACAGTCGCGTGTCTCCTACTCAGCCAAAGGCCAATGCATGTGCACATTTCCAAGCTCTCAGGGACTTCACTGGATGGATAGATCCAGGTACTTTCACCCTCAGGAATTTGACCGCAGTTATTTAGGCCAGGGATCAATCTCAGCCCCAAAGGAACTTATCTGCTATTGTGATTTAAAATCTCTGATCCCTTACAGTGACCCAGTGCCCAGACACCCATTCTCTCTTGAGAAGGCTGGAGTGGAGACACTGGTAAAGGGATGAATGAGCTCAGCCTGGCTGAGGGAAGGCAGGAAACAGAAGCCACTAAGAAGCGGAAGTCAAGGACAGAGGGACAGCCTGGGCAGAGGGAGGGAGCTTTGAGCACCAAGCAGTGTGAGTAAAAGGGTGCTCTGAGAGACTCTTACTGCCATGGCTATGGAGACACCAGAAACTCAGTCCAGGGAACCCAAGTTTCTGAGTCATCCCAAGTGGTGAGCTATACTGAATGAATTCATTTCTTGACTGAAAAGTAACAAAATTTAAATATGGCATCTTAAGAAAAAAGGCAAATGTGTTGGACATATAAGGGAAAGCTCTTAAAATACAAGAGTAACTGAGGAAATAGGCTTGGCAAAGAATGTTAACAAGGCCTTAGTCAGCCTTCCATTACTGTGACAAATACTGGGGATAAATCAACTTAAAAAGTAGGAAAGGTTTATTTTGGTTCATGGTTTCAGAGGTTTTCGTCTGTGGTCACTTGGCCTATGGTGGCACAGTATATCGTGGCGACAGTACATGGAAAAGTAGGCAGAGTTCCCAGCATCTCTAACTTTCCAGGGTTTCCACTGTACCTTTGGCTTCACCATCACAGCTTCGCTTCACCCTCTGCCCTTTCTTGGGCTTCTAGCAGGGACTGTAACTCTGTCACATATGTTTCCCTGGCATCCTAGGCCATCTTCTGAAGTCTGGGTGGAAGCCTCTATGATCCCATAACTTTTAGACTCTGCATGCCTGAAAAATCAGTATTATATGCATGATACCAAGGTCAACTGCCAGCATGAACACAAGCTGCCCCCTTTAGATCATGGCTGTTGTGGCCTCTGAGTGCCTGGATAGCTGAGCTGGGGGATGCATTTCCCTAGACAGTCTGAATGAGAAGGTGTCCCAGGGACTCTCTTTCCAAGCGGAAGACTTATGCTTTTGTACCCTTGAGCCTGTGATGGGTTCAGTCATGCTGATTTCTGAGAAGCCTGCAAAGTATCTTTCGTCTTGTCCCTTGTCTTCGTTACTTTTCTCCTTACTGAGACACAATACCAGACACCTGAAACTTTAAGGAGGAAAGGTTTATTTTGGCTCAGAATTTGTAGAGGTTTCAGTACATGGTCAGCTGCCTCCAAGCCAGGACAAAAGAGAAAGACCTCATGGCATGGTGGCAAGAAGCAGAAAGAGAACAAAGGAGGAGGAAGAAAGATGGACCCTTCCAGGTCATGCCAGCCACCCACAACTTCTGACCAAGATTCCCCTCCCAACATCACATTTTGCTATAATTCCACTCATCAGTAGACTCATCAGTGGACAGAGGATCATACCCCGTGATCCAATCACCTCCTCAAATCCCCACTTATGAATGCATGAGGCTTTGGGGTGACATCCAGATACAAACCACAGATCACTGCACAAAGTACTTGAACTCTTTTTAATGTTAATCTTTCAGCAACATGCTGTTCTTTACCTCAACTTTGCAGATGTTTCTGGCAAAAGTGTAAACTTAAAATAATTCAGTTTTGCTTTTTGCTCTTATAGATCTGGCTATAAGCAGATAGCAGAGGCCCTACCATAGCCTGAATGTTGGGCTTCTTTGAAAACACACACACACACGTGTGTGTGTGTGTGTGTGTGTTTCTGTGAAATATCTGTTCATACATGTTGCTCATTTTTAATTTAACTGGCTTTCATTTGTTATTTTTACTGTTGAGTTTTGAAAGTTACTTGTATACTTTAGATACTTATCTTTTAATCAATTGTGTGATTGCAAATTTGTTTTAGGCTGTAGCTTGTCTGTTTATCCTTTTTATGTAGAATTCAAAAATTAAGTTTCTATTTCTAATTTTGTTGCAGTCTGTTTTATTAATTTTTCTTTTGGCATAGATTTATTTGGCATAAATTTATTTGGGTTTCTTCTTTTTGGGGTTCATGAAGCTTTTTGGCTCTGTAGGTCTATGG
Organism: Heterocephalus glaber; assembly: GCF_053883595.1. Classification (NCBI taxonomy): domain Eukaryota; kingdom Metazoa; phylum Chordata; class Mammalia; order Rodentia; family Bathyergidae; genus Heterocephalus; species Heterocephalus glaber. Next base: position 20,010,507 of record NW_028258357.1, read on the forward strand.
GATTTTTTTGTTTAGTTTTTTGTCAAATTTGGGACATTTCAGTAACTCCTAAAAACATCTGTAAATCCTATCTTTTTCTCCTGACCTTTTAAGACTATAGTAATATAAATATTGAATCTTATCAGGTCCAGGTAGCATAACAAACTGGAATCCAGGTATTAAAAGAAATGAAGCGAGCCACAATTCCTATTGTCAAGGAGCTCACAATGGAGTGGGGAGCACAGATGTACAAATGAGAGGCCATGATACAATGGGTAAATACCATAAGAGCAGGAATTAAATGGTGTGAAATCACCGAAGGGACTCCTCATCTGGGAGAGGCCGCGGAAGTGTTGGGAAAGCATTCACATTGGTATTGGGTGGTAGGTTTGGAAGAGGTTTACCTGGTAAAAAGTGGAAGGAAATGATATGTGAAGAACAGAAAACTGCATGTTCCAACATGCAGAGGCCTTTGGGTAGGGAATTTTGGGTTGTCTATTTCGGTTACAGTGTGTGTGTGTGTGTGTGTGTGTGTGTGTGTGTGTGTGTGTGTGTGTGCCTGTGTGCACTTTGGAGGGAAGAAGTTACAAAGGATGATATTAAAATGATAGAACAAGATACTAAAGGTATTTGACCATGACAGACTTTGTACTCTACTCAGCAAGTGTGTTGTCCCTGGGTGATAGTGCCAGTTGATGTTTTCAAGTAGAAGAATGATTGCTCAGTTGTTAGAGATAAACTGTTGGCATCACATATGGCCTCCTAGGGAGAGACTAGCAGCAAGGGATCATTAAGAAGTTTTTAGGATAATCTGCTTGTCAGAGATGAAGATCTAAACAAAGGAAGTTGGTGTCAGTAAGCAGAGAGAAGATGATGTATCCATATTGCTTAGAAAATATGGAATAAGAGAAGAACCAAAGAATGCTCTAAATTCTCTGGGTGAGCCTCTTCCAGGTAGGGGTGATGTTAACATGACACAGGGACAGAAGAAACACGGGAAAGACACTGATGGGCTGAGTTTAGCAAAGTGGCAATGTCCAAGTCGCTAGTTCAGTGACTTCTGAAAAGAGATCAGAATGGAAGGCCCATTAGATTTGAAATAATTTAGAAATAGGGTTTTATTAGTTTGCTACTATTTCCATAGAAATTACTACAAAACATTGCAACATTTATTTTCTTTTGAAGTGTGAAATGAGTCTTTTGACACTGAAATCAAAGGATAGCACAGCTGAATTCCTTCTGCCGTTCCTAGGGAGAGATTTTGCCTACTTACATCTTCTAACTCCTGCATCCCTTGGCTCATGGCCCCTTCATCCATCTCAAAGTGCATCAGCTGCTTCCTTTGTCACCTGTGCTCTGATCTCCCCCATCTGCCAGTCCAGATAGTCCAGGATAATATTCTCATCTTAAAACACTGAACTTAAAAACATCTGCAAAAGTCTCCTGTTTTCTTCCTTTTCCAGTACTGACCATTGAACCCCAGGGCCTTCACACTAAGCTACATCCATAGCCCTTAAAGATTTTTTTTTTTCTATTTTAAGACAAGGTTTCACTAAGTTGCTAAGTTTCCCAGGCTGAGCTTGAACTTTTGATCCTCATGCCTCAGGCTCCCAGAGTGCTGGAATTACAAGGGTCCTCCAAAATTCTCAACCACAAAATTCCTTAGTCCTGTAAGGTGACACGTTCTTTGTTTGTGGGGACTCAGATATAAATATCTTTGGGATCTAGGGGGTGTTGTTCAGCCTATCACAAGGGCCAATGAGAAAAATGTGATAGAATGAGGGAAGGGAAAACATGAATGCAGAGATCGGGAAAACATGAATGCAGAGATCGGGAAAACATTAGTATGGAGAAAGAAGGGAGATACTTGCTGCTTGCATAGTAAATGTTTCTTAGAAGTCAATGAATCAAGAAATTTCTAAAAGGAGAATTTATGCTCCTCTCAGAAGTGTCTCTGTGGCCGGCCCCATTAGCCTGCCAGGTGCCACGTTTACCTTGTCACCAGCCCGTGAAGTCAGCAAAAACAGTGAATGGTGGGTGTGTGAAGCAACCTTCTGGGCCCTTTTCTCCAGTTCCTGATTTATTTGCTTTCCAGGTCTGAACTTTGCCCTACTCAGCTCTGAGATCCTGGTTTACCCACAGGTCCAGACACAATGTTCAGGAACGCAGCCCTCCATCTCCCTCTGCAGAAGCCAGGTTGGCCTCCCTCTGTCCTACCTTCTCTCACCGTGGTAGCAGTGAGCAACACAGCTTTCCAGACCCCTGGGCTTCCACTTCTGGAATGGGTTTTTCCTTACTTCAGGACCCTTGAATGGAGAGGGGAGCTTGGATTATTCTGGCATCATTCCACAGGACTTCCCATCCTTTTTGTTGTTGTTGTCTTTTGAGAGGGGCCTGGCTATGTAGTTCAGGCTGGCCTTGAACTCACTATGTAGCCCAAACTGGCCTGGAACTTGTGGTAATCCTCCTGCCTCAGCCTCCTGAGTGCTGGAATTATGGGCGTGTGCCACCACACCCAACAGGACTTTCCATTTTAACAAGGGGAAGTACCCAACCCAGAGAAGGACTTTTCTCAGACATTCAGGGAAGCCATGTGGCAATGGTTGTCTGTGCCTGGGTGATCTGCCCACCATCCTAGCAACATATTCTACTCCAGTAATTCCAGAGCCACACAGAGCAGGCGAGCCGAGCTCCTCTAAAAAGAAAGGGGGGGGGCTGCTATGACTACAAGAAAGAAAGGCAGAATGCTGGACCAACAACAAAGCGGATGTTCACAACACGGCGAATAGACTCCAAACTTTCTACTAAGAAAGGATGGCATTCCTGTAGCATTATCAAGAACTGTGCACACAGAGAACCTATATCAGAAGGAGCACGCGATGATTAGGCCTTTAATCATGCAACCCTAACACCTGGCATTCGTGTAAAAATGCTACAAAAGGATTATATTCTTGTAGCCTCCAGTGCAATGCCTGGCACTGAGACAAGATTCAATAAACACTTGATGAATTGGTAAGTCAGTGAATGAAGATACTGAATATAGGAATATAGAGATGTCAATCTGTAATCTACAGGTGATTTGGGGGAATCAGAGCAGAATTTTTTTTTAAAGAAGACTATTTTTGTGGACATATCCAGTTGTAAAATTTTTAAATGTAGACTTCCAAACCAGTATGTTAAAAACTCCACCTCATGGTCACACGCTGGCTTTAGAAAGCGGGAGCTACTGAAAGGTTTTTTGTATAATCTGATTAAGGGGCTGAGTAAGAAGAGGCAAGAGGTTAACGATTGGTGGTTTTAACACCACATTTACCTAAGCTGAAAGGGTTTTTCTAAAGATCTTTAAAAACCTTTGTGAAGTGTGTAATATGAGGGCTGGGCTTGGAGCCCAGAGTTAACACATCCCGGTCCTTCTGCCCCTCTGTATGGCCAGAGTGCTTCCACACCTACGCTAGGAGACAGCTCTCCCTCACTGTCATCTGAGACAGAATTCCGTGGTGCTATGGCACCATCAGAAATCTGTAGGTTTTTATTCTGAATGGTTTGACTAGTTATCAGATGCCACTTCCAAAGAGGCAAAAATTGGGTCTTGGGGTGGAGAGAGATCTTAGCTATCTCTTCAGAGGGCCACATAAATAGATATGAAGTGTATCCCTGATAATCTCATGGTGCCAGTTAGGAGAAAATGGCTAAAAGTTTTCTTAGAAAAGCAATAGTAACAATTGATGATGATAACAACGATGATGATATTTTTCAAACGTTGAGAAATCCTGAGTTATAAGGAAGTACCTGAAATATACTGGTGCTATTCCTTTTATCATGCTTACTCTGCCCTAAGAAAAAAGATATCATATTGGGAATGATCAGACTTGAGTGATAATTTTCATAGCTATCATCGATGTTTATTCATTCATTCATCCACTCGTCAAATATTTATTAGGTAATTTCTATGTTCTACACATGGTACTAGTCTCTGGAATTATCGTAATAAAAGGGCAAGCACTTTTCCCTCAGAGTTCATATTTGGGGATGGAGCATGATAAATAAATTCCATGTATGTCTAAGTAGTAATAATTATGAGAATTAAGATGATTATAATAGCTGTCAAAATAATAATCTTAAAAATTTATGTGATAAAGATTACAGAAATTTCAAAAGCACAGTGGAAAAAAATGACATTTGAACTGGGTCTCAAGTGGCCAAAGGACTGGTAATTCCAGTCCCAAAAGTTTCTAGGCAGAGAGAGGAGGCAGGCAGAGTTCTCGGGCTGGGAGAGGCAGGGCCTTGGGGTCCGTCGCGCTGGCTGGGCTGGCAGTGGCAGGCTCTGGTGCTGGGCTCTGGGCAGAGTCAGAGTCCTGTGACCTTGGGGGAGTCGCCCAGGCTGCTGGTCTGGGGTGCCCTGGAGGATGCTCTTGCCCCCCGGGGCCTGGACAAGCATGGAGGGAGAGTTCAGATTCCTCCAAAACCAGAACCTGCCCCTTCCACTGTTGATTTTTGAGGGACAGGCGTTTTTCTCCGTCTGACAATCTGCTTCTGCTGTACTTCGGGGCCATGTTGTGGGGACAAGCACAGGGCTCGGGCTGGGGGCTCCGGGCTCCGGAACCCCACCCGTCAGTAAATTACTGGGTGACTCCTGCCAGGCCATTCCGGGATCTGTGCTTCCAGACCCTCATGGGGAGCACCATTAAGACCCCTCCTACGACACAGACTCTGTGATTCTATCACCCTTGCCAGAGCCGGGAGGACTCAAACCCCTCACGCAAACTCACCAAACTCTCCTAAAATAATAAAGCCATTTCCTGGGGAAGGGTTGGCAGGAGCAGTGGGGAGCCTCTTGCAGGGTGTGATGAAACCCAGTCCCAGCCGAATATTAGGTTAGAGAGGGGTCTGTGATGGGCGAGGGCTGGCGAGAGAAGAGAGAAGGCAGACAGAGGGCTGGGAGGGAGAAAGTTTAATTGCAATTGTTTGGCCTGCTGATCCCCGGCAAATGACAAGAAGCCCCGAAGGAGCGGCCAACGCAGATATTTGAAAAGCAGAGGCGGCGGGGGATGGTTTGGCCTCTCCCTCCCCTCCGAGGCTGTTTGAGGAGCGGTCTACAGCGCTGACAAGCACGGGTTTGGGAGGCCATTGAAAAGTTTTGGGCCTAAATAGGGTAGGCAGCTTGGCTTAAGTGTTGCTAAGGAATACCTGGCAACGGGCAACAATAGGCCTTTCAGAGAATCCGGGGCAAACAGTGACCGTGGTAATGGGGTGGGCTTCAGGGTCTCCTTGCCCGGCCGGGCCCCTCCCCTGCTCACACAGAGGCCTGGGCACTGGGCTATGTTCCGGAAATTCCCCGCACAAAGCCCCATTCAGCGGGAGGCGGGCCAATGCGTGTGCTTTGGGGGGGTGGGGGTGGGGCGAGGGGGAGGGGTGCCGGAGAAGGCGCTTTGCTGCCAAAAAAACACAAAAAACACACCCTCTCGAGGCTCTTTCTTCTCGCAGAGACTAAGAGAGGCACAGAAAGTGCTAAGTTTGTAAAAGAGGCTGAAAAGGTTCAGAAAAAGTAGCATAAAAGGGGCTGGGGAACGCCCCCTGAATTTTGAACAGAGCGCAGAAAAGGGACCCTAAAAAGCAATTAGGGAAGCTGCTTGTAAATGAGGAGGCGGCTCGTTCGGGGTGGGGGGCCGAGGCCGAGGTAGGTGTGCCCGGGAGGCGGAGGAGGTGCGGGTGGGAGCAGGTGAGGGACGGAGCGAGGCCCGAGCCCAGGGGACCTGTGGGAGGGGCCGTGCTCCCAGCGCCCACTCCCCCGAGTGAGTTCCAGTTCTGACTCGCACTGTTCAGCCGCCCCGCCCTGCCTGGTTTTGTCCTCTGGAGGAGGCCGCGGAGCCTGGGACGTGCCCAGCACCGGGGGGCTGGGGGGGGGGGGGGCTGAGCCGCGCATCTCTCCAGCCTCCTCGGTCTCTGCCAACCAGGGAGGCCCCGGGCCCTGGTGCCGGATACCTGCTGTCCTTTCCTCGCCACTGAGTGACCGGCAGGATGCTCCCGGAGCTGGGTGTCGCCCAGAACCAGCGAGCCGGGCCAGCAGAGGAAGGGAGGCAGCCAACAGATGAGTGCTCTACACATTCCACGTGCCCGAGCTGCGTAACATTCGTGCTCAAACACCCTACTCAACCTCTCTAAAGATAATAATTTTACATTTCCAGCAGCATGTGCACAGTGACAATTATCTGTATCCCTACTGTGTCGCAGCACCAACCAATAATCAAGAGAATTATGTTCCAGTTGAAAGCAGATTTAAATAAACAGACCCTAAATGGGAGCCAATAATAGATGTACCAAAATAGTGCGGGGAGCAAGCAGCCATTCAGATAGGAGCTGTTGAGCTGAAGGGAGAGTGGCATCCAGACCCTGGGGTGTGGAGCTCCTGTCTGGAGCTCAGTCTCTTGTCCCTGCAGACCTGACCAGTTCACTGTCCTACACCCAGCCGAGGACCCTCCTTTCTTTCCTCCCTCCCCCACCTCTTCCTCCTTCCCTTCGACAGAGTCCTGCTTCCTTATCACCTAGGGATATTTAGGCACCTTCAGCAAAACGATTTTTGTGTCCCTCTGCTCAAGATTAAAACCAGTCATGTTGGCCCTTTCTGAAGCAAGGGAGGAGGATATTAGCTCTTTAAAAGAAAACCAAACTGTCATTTTAGGACAAGGGAGAATGGGTTGCTGAAGAGGCAGAAGAATGGAGAACCACTACACTTAGACATCAGGTACTGTTAGAGGTTACTCCCGGTGCTAGGCGTGGCCCTCTGCCCTGAGGATTCAGAGGGGAAAGTGATGGTCCCTTGTCCTCAAGAGCTTCCACTAATGCAGGGAAGATAACCAGGCCCAGGTAACCGTGGTTCTGCATTTCCAGTAATGAGTATGTGTACAGCATACAACAGGGACAGCAGAGAAGGGCTTTGCAGGTGAGGGGAAGGAGATGTCAGGAGGACCAGGATGTGCCTCTAAGGGTGAGCAACACAGAACCTAGAAGGGATCTTCCTGGCAGAGGAAGCAGTGTGGTCAAAGGCCTGGATGCAAAGGAAGGCTCTATTTGTTTGGGCCTCAGGAAGTCCTTCAACAAGAACAGTTTCAAAGTGAGATATCAGAGACAACTGGGACAGGAGGTGCTAAAAAGTAGGGAGTGACAACAAAGGACATGGCTTTGATCTAACCGGGAGGATGAGGCAATGAACAGGAACCTCATTTCTGCTTGCTCCTTGTTTTCCATGGGGACTTCTATTGTCAGTGCTCTTTTGGCTTCCTGTTTCCTCCTTTTAGAAGTTCTCTCCCAGATCTCTGCTTCTTTACTTCCTCTTGCTCAGGAGTCGGTTGCTGGGCTCCATGTCTCTTCTGTTCCACATGGAGTAAATTCTGATCTGCTGCTGGCCACAGTGTAACAGGAATCTGTCCTTCCTGGTTTGACATATCTGTGGATGCCCCCCAGTGAAGCAATCTAATTCTGGAGAGCATTGTTAGGATGCTATTGTTGTCCCAAGTGTCAGCCTGGTTCTTCTACATTTTCATTAATAAGTCTGACATTTTGATCTCAGTCTACCTTTGGTGTCTCACCTTCAGCAGAGCATAGACGTACTAGCTTTTAACCTCTTGAAGTGCCACAGTGAACCGAGCAGGTTAGACTGCTTCCTGGAGAGAGGGATGGAGGGCATTGAGGATATCTGCCCAGAGGCATGGTATGTTCAAAAGGCCTCTTTGGCAGTTGGGTAGAAAATGGATTGTAGAGGGCAGGATGTGATTTTGGGGGAAGGAGGTGATGAAGACCTTAATTGGGAAGGAAGTCTTAGTGCAGAATTTGAGAAGAGGTAGCGAAAGAATATGTTGGGAAATATGTTTTGGAATAACAGCAATTGGTTGTAGGGTAAGGAGGAATCTAGATTTCTGCTAAGTCAATTGGAGTCTCATTTGATGGGACAGAGAAGAAATATGAGGTCGGATGGGAGAGGGGATCATGAGTTCATTTTGTGACAAGTCTCAGAGGCAGTTAGACTTACACAGGCCCAGAGCCCCGTGGAAGATAACAGCTGAATTTACAAACCCAGTGAGAAATGACTGGTGGAGCACAGAATAAGAGAAGAGGCCAAGAGAGATGACAGGGTGAGGCCAGGGGAGGTGTGTAGATGCAAACCCACATTTAAATCAAATTATCAGAAACCCACTCAGTCTTTACCGAGTGCTAGGGAGACATATTATACTTTGCTTTATTCCCAGAGCTGAGCGGAGTGTCTGGCATACAACAAAGGCAATCGACATTACTTTAATATGTAGGTCACCACTTTCCAAAATGTCCAATGTTCAAGTCTTTCTTGTCTGGTTTGTGTTTGTTTTTTGTTTATTTGAGATATGGGTGAAGCATGTATCAATTACACATGTACACTATTTTGTTAAACTCTTCACACAACTCTATGAAGTAGAAACTAATGGAATTATAATAGAATTAGAATTAGAATTAAAACAGAAATTAATGGAATGAAGGAAACTGAGGTTGCAGTGCAGCAGTCAAGCTCTGAACCCCAGCCTGGCCAACTACACGTGAACCACAGGCCATGGGGCTTCTTTCCAAACAGAGGTGGCTGAATTTCCATCTTTAGCAGTTTCCTGCCTAGCAGGGAAATAAAATATCCTCTCACAATAGCAGAGCAAAACCACAAGGTGTGAAGTAAGTAAGGAAATGCCGCACTGATAAGGTACCAAGGAAAGATATCATTAGATACACAGTTAGACAGGGTTAGCTTGGATCTGTAACTTGTTTATTGAGCAATGTTAAGAGCTATAAATCTCAAATTTCCTCATTCTTATGCAGGCGGGAAATATTTCTTCACGGGTACATTTCTGCCTTTGTCCCTGTGGGAAAGCATCTTGCACAAAGCTTAATGTCCAAGATGGAATCTCCCTTTGCCGAATTTTTTCTTTCTCCTCCACCTTAACAGGAAAAACACCCCAAAACCCAAAACCAAAAACCAAACAAACTTCTAAAAGACTTCAAATCCAAAGAGTACCAAGAATACAGAACTATATTTATTTTCAAAATATTATTGTGAAAAATTGTGTTTTTATTAGGAAAATTCTAACAGCAAAGATAATACGATGATATTTAAATCTTGATGAGAAAGTAAAAGGGTTTTTCTTTGTAAAAAACAACACAGAGGGCCAGGGATTTAGCTCAGTGGCTTCACCGCCTGCTGCACAAGTGCAAGGACCCGAGTTCAATCCCCAGTACAAAACAAACGAACAAACAAACAAAAAAACCCAAACCAACACCCCCAGGAAAACAGCTATAACCAAGACTAAGGAGTAGAATGTCTCATCTTCTAGATGACGTTCTATTTCTTGGCTAGTGATTTTTTAAAAAGAGTTTTTATTTATTTTTACCCTGTAGCCATACATTGTTATTTAAAGCTATCTGTCAGAATTAAGAAAGCAGTGTACTTCATTAATTCATCTGCTCAGGAGTAATTCATGGAAGATGAGATTAAATTTTTTGCCTATATTCATAATTCTTTAAGAATACTCTATCTTTTATGAGAAAAATTCTCATTATTACCTGTGATAAAAGGAAACAATAAAAAGTTTCCGTGTTTTTAATAATTGGTTTTTCAGGACCACAGACAGCTCAGGATGTTTTAGTTACTCCCCTCCTTCCCAAGTGTATTTCATTTCATGGTCAAAAGTAAAATTACAGACACATTCATCTATACATTCTTTATTTTCAAATTTATGGCTTTCCCCTAAGAGAAAAAAGCCACATTTAGAAACACTAGACCATTAATCCATCTTGTCCACTTTCATTCATTTTTGGAATTCTGTTTCAATTTAATCACTCAGTGTATTCAGCATGATTAACCAAGATGCAGGTTCTCCTCAAATTCTCCCTTCAAAATGTCCTTGATACATTAAAGCAAAGCTTTCTGACTGGGGTTGAATGCACATTTGAAAAGGGCTGGTAGACAGGGGTCTGCAAAAGACTAGATTTGCAGGACACTGTCATTCCGGGTTCATGCGCACTGAGGAGTGAGGCATATAAATGCCATCTAGTCCTCACCTCTGTACAAGTGAGGACCTCCCATACTGAAGGATGGAGTGGAAAAGATAAAGAAGTGTGGATAGAGAAAGCCGAGATAGTTGGAAGCAGGTTGATATACCCAGCTGTATCATTCAATCCAAATGCTTTCAGTTGCTAGTGGGAGAAATCTAAACAGATGGATCTGAAGGGTGAAGGAAAATTGGTGGTTAAATATGGGAAAGTGAAGGCGAATGCAGCTTCAGGGCCAGTTGTGTTCTGTTGCTCCGATTGCACACTGGAACTCTTTCTCTCTCTCTCAGCTTGGCCTTTCTCTTCACTGACTTCCCTCTCAGAAGTTTTTTTCCCTCAGGCCAGTGAGGTGCCCCACAGGCTCCAGGCCCATGTCCTTCCAGTATCGCTACTCCGTCCTGGCCCGGTTTTTACAAAGCCATCACTGTGTCATGGGATGGACATGCCAATTGCTTCAGCCTTGGTTAGGTGCCTGTTCCTCAAGCTACAGGCAGACTTGGATGCAGAAGAAACACTTGGACCAGGAGAAGAAGAGAGATTCTTCAAAGAATTCACAGGAAGAAAGGCTCGCAGACAGTATGGCCAACATTCACTTGAAACTGGAACTGGAACAAAGTATCCCAAACTAGGAAGCTTAAATAGCAGAAATACATTGTCTCGGGGCTGGGAGTCTGAATCAAGATGTCAGCAGGCCTGATTCCCCTAGGGCCACAGACGAGCTTCTTTTCTACTCCAGGCCTCTCTGGCTCCTTGATGTCATCTTTTCTGTGTCTCCTCACATCCTCTTCCCTCTGTGCGTGTCGATCTCCCCAGAGGGCCACGTTTCCTTCTTTTGTAAGGTCCCAGTCATTTTGGATTGCAGCTCACTTCCGGGACTCGTTTGAACTGACCACTTCTGTAAAAGACCCCATCTCCACATAAAGTCACATGCTGAAGTCCTGGGGACCAGGGCTCATATATCACTTTTGTCGGGGGACATAATTCAACCCCTGGTATGCCCCTATCCTGGAGCTACATCCTCCCCTACTCAAAATACCACAGTTTCTGCTTTTTAAAAATTTAAATCTTAGTTTTAGGATTTGCTTTTCACCCAGAAAGCCTTCTGTTGGTGGTTAACTAGGATAGTTCCATGGCCCTCTCCCCTCCAAACCCTGAGAATATGATGAACAAATTAGGGGAGACATTTTCCCTGATTTCATTTACAATGTAGATGTGCATTTAGGAAAAGGAACATTATATATACATAAATATGTACAAACTGACTTTGTAATTGTTTTGTATTTATCAAATTGTTTGTCCCTCAGAAATTCTCTGCAAAAAGGAATATCATTTAACTTGGCTTAAACTAGTGCTCCCCAAATGTACATAGGGCATGACTATAAACATCCTGAAGAGAAGTGCTGTGGACCTCCAGGCTGGGAAGTTATTCCTGGTCATATCCAAGAACAACAGTACTAAGGAATTCTTTGGTTCCTACACTTTGATTGGCAGAATTATCCCCTCTCTCCCTTTAGGTATGCTTCCCCTTTACTCAGCACCAGAGACTCTTAGGTGTTTACTAATAATTTATTTCCCTTTTTTTCCTGCACTTATAGCTAAACTGCATTTTCTGCTCACTCTTGCAGTCCCTGTGACCAAACTCTACTCAATAGAATGTGCTTGGAAGTGACATGTGCCATTTCTGAGATGACAGCAGAGCTCGAAGGGAAGGTATATCCACGAGGCAAGCATAACCTAGCAAACATGCCTCCCTGACTCTACACATGGAGGAGAGCCCTCCAGGAGCTAGGGATGTCCAACTCAGCCCTGACTATAGACAAAAAGCAAACCTTTATAGAGTTTGAGTCATCAGATATATTTATTTGTTATGACAGTGTAGCCTACTTTACTAACACATGAAGTAATGTACTACTGAAATGAGTCTAAAATACATGGCATTGGCTTGGTGATTTGTTATCAGAGTGACAAGAAGATCAGATTCCAGGTGATGAAGGGAAACTCTTGCTACAACTCTTGCCTGAAGCAATTGGAAGGCAGAAGTACCACCTTTAGAGCCTATAGTTGTAGGCAAAGAATTTGGAAAAGCCAGACAGTAACATATGTTGGCTAAGTTTTGATGTTTTCTAAGGACTTCAAGAAAGAAATGCAATCAGGCAAGAATTGTACAGAAAATAAAGGAAACACAACTAGTCCAGAAACATGGAACACTTCAGAGAAGATGAGGTATCTACTTTTAGACCCCTAAACTGCAAAAAATAACAGTGAGAAGATTTTGAATGTTAATGACCTCCAATGATTTCACAGTTAACTAGTTCTAGGGCTCACATTTGTAGCAGAATTCAAATTGTGCTGGCTTCCCAGCTGTACCTGCTGCCTAAGGTGGCCTCCAGTTAGCTAACACTAAATTGAGAGGAAGACAGAGGTATGGAGAAGGGAATCAATAATAAGGTAGGCTTAAAACCGTGTCTTGGAAAAAATTTGGGTTAAGTTATTGGCTCATAGAACTGAAAGAACATAGATACTAGAACATATATCGGGGGTCAAATCAAGGAACTTCCTCCACAACAGGTCAAGTTTCATCATTACTAAGGACCAGAGGCTGCGAGTTTACCATGCTCTTCTGTCATCAGTGGACGTTTCAATTGCAAGTTGCCCGTATCTGCTTCCCCAGTGTATAAGGAGTGAGTTGTGTGTGTCTGTGGGGTAGAGGGAGGCACTGTTCAGATAACTTGCTTTTAGCTTTCCCTTTCTGGGCACCCTTAATCATCTATTGGGATGCTTAATCATTTGCTTCCACATTTTCTGCTGCAGAGGGTGCCCTAGTCTGGTCTATCTGGATATTGTTCATCATCCTAGACCCAGTAACTAGCCCATGATCAGTCACCAAGCTCAAGTAGGGTCAACACAGTTCTCATTTAAAGATTTATATGCACACTGAGCTTCTCTGCTTTTGTGACTCTAATGTTAACAAAAATACAGGAATGGAGTTGGGAAGAGTCATCTTTACTGTCAGAGAAAATGAATATAGAAAGGATAAAGGCAGAATGGTGGTAGAAAGCTGACAGATGCAGTGAGAAAGGCAGAGGCATTGTTTGCAAACCTGGATACAGTCATGTCCAACAGAGCTACATGATTTCTTGCCATTCTTGCCACTTTTCACTGTCTTCCTGGCCTAACCAATATCTGCATTTGCCTATTTTAATTCTGTTTATTTTTATTAATCATCATCATCATCATCATTATTTGCCTCCTAAGTGACCTTAAAAGTGACCTAAAAGGGGTTTTAGTCTATCAAGAGTTATCACTTTAAGAGTGGTCAAAAGATGATACCTTTTACTCAACACCCTCCAGGAGCTTCCATATTTCACTCAGAAAAATCCTAGTAACCCTCATGCCTGGCTGTGTTTGAGCTCCCATTACCCCAGGGCCTCTCCTTCCATTCCTCTACCTCTTGCCCTCCCAACTCCAGGCACATAACATTTGTGTTGTCCCACAAACACACTTATCTACTTTCTGAAACAGTTGGCAGTTTACATTTATGGCAATTTCTGTCAAATAAAAACATTACAGTGTATCCTCATCCACTTTATCCACTCAGTCTGGAACTTTGTGCCTTTTGACTTGTCCCCAAAGTCAAAATGACTATGAAAGGCAAATTTTTTGAATCAACTCAGGACACTGAGGCAGCCAGGACAGTGAAACTAAAGGTACTCATGAAAGAGGACTCCAGAGCTGCTGCAGAAAGTGGCAGGAATAACAGAATAAGTGTGTTCAAAGCAAGGAGAGTATCTTCATAGGGATCAATGGCAATGCGTCTTTTACTGTAATAAAGTTTTAAAAATGTAAACATTTACCACACCTTCTGATTATTCCTTCTACAACTTCAGAGTCATTTATCAGTTGTAAGTCCTGCTTTCCATATCCATAAAATGGGGACAAGAATCGGTCAGCTGTGGAAGCTAATGATTGTAAGAAGGCAGAATCACAGCACTTTTGTTATTGTTTCTGTGGCCTGACAAGCAATGCCATGTTGTGGTCCTCACCAATGTCTTAAAGTCACTTGCAGTCGTCACATATCACACACAGATTGGTTATCATTCAATAAAAGTCACATCCTGACCCTAGTGCCACACTTACTCACCTTGGAATCTTATGCAATGATCTCAAAATTGTTTCTTCATTTGTAAAAATGACACGATAGTAGCTACTGCACCTAGCTTCCAGGGCTAAGGATCAAACAAAGCGGTTTGTGAAATATTTCTAAAAACCAGAAACTTCGGCATGAATGCAAATGACTGGTGGTGGTAGGCAGCCTGGCATCCAACATCTGAACCCACCACCCCTACTGGAAGGAAGGACGCTCTGAGCAGAAAACAGTCCTCCCAGCCCAGCTCTCCCACCCAACCGTTCTGCAGTCCCTCTTTTGTGCTCATTGGCTGTTTGAGAATTATATATTTTTCATCGTCTTCCCTTAATAACTGTTGTGAACTCTTGGGCTTATACATTTGTGTTTGCACTTCCTACTGAAATAGTTTTAAAATGATATCCTAATAGTCAGGATCAAGGGAAAATCTTGATCGAACTAACACTAAGTTGAGTTAGGTTTTCACGTTAGTCTATGATTTAACACTAAGACTGCAATAAATCAATGCTTTTCAGCTCATTTATTTATAAGCTCCAGTTTGGGGCTCCGATGAACTCCTGAGTGGTTTTGGCATTTCCGGGGGAAGGCTGTCCCTGCTGGCCTTTCAGCTTGCTGTCCCAAATGGACAAGTAAACAGGGCACCATCATGTGCACATGAGAAAGAATGACCTACATCCTCGGTGTTACAGTACAGTATTAGAAGTGTAATTTCAGCCATTTCTCCCAATTAAGGCTAACTCATCTGTGATTTCAGTCTCTCATTTGAAATAAAAGTCTAACGATAATTGGAGCACAGAGCTATTCACCACTGTACTTCAATCTGGAAATAATTGTCTTTGTTCAATTAGGAATCTGCATTTTCATGCCAGTCTTCACAGATTATTTTGAATGGAGAATGCACTCTGATTAAGAGCTATCCTTCTTGGAAGAAGAAAAAAATAAACCAGCAGGCTGAAGTCCTCATCTTCATGTTGGATTTAACATTTTGTTTATGCCTAACTGACTGAGAAAGATGTCACATAAATCACTTTTAAAATTCAATATGGTAAAAATCTCCCAGGGTATTCATATATGGCTTTAAAAAATTTTTAAACTCCTTGGCAATGATTCTTAAGAGTTGGGTTTGGAAAACTGTCCATTTGCCTGAGGCCTTCCATTAATTTTACACATGATAAAGACCAGGTGTTTTGGGAACAAAATCTGATTAACATTTACTTCTGACACTTGTAGAACTACTTGTTCTCCTTGGTACTTTTCAAATAGGTAACCTCATATGTAACTCTTACAAAGAAACTTGACAGTTAGGCATTGCTATCCCCAAGCCACCGGTAGGATAATAAAGGCCAGAGAGTTCATGCAATTTTTCCCAAGGCCAATGAATGAGTCACCGGAGAAACCAGGAGTCAAATGTGAGTTTGGCCCTGATGCCCACGTTCTCTCCTACCTCTAGCTCTTTTCTCTTATTAATGTAAACAGCCAAAAAAACCTGATGAGCAGCATTGTAGTGATAAGGTGCTTAGACACAAATTTGAATAATGCCCAGTCAGTGTATGTCTATACTATAAACCACTATGTTCCAATGATTCTGAAAATGCCTGTATTTAATATTTCTGATAGGAAACAAAAGATCTACAAGTTATGAAAACATATGAGCACAATGACAACTTTCTTACATAATCTAAGATTCTATCCATACCAAAATATGATTTAATTTGAAAAAATGGATTCCCTTAGGAAAAAAACCCATCGCTTCTTTGTTTTTTTGCATCCTTTCAATGAAACATAGATATTAAAGTGAGAAAAATGAATCATTCTCTTAATAACCTCAAGAGGCAGGCAGGATCGGCAGCATCTTATCACTAGCATGTCTATCTTCCTATATCATGTGTGTGTTTTAACATCCACATGCAAGTCAGAAAATCCCATCAGTGCAAGAAGTAGAACTCTGGCCAAACCTTCCATTATCCCTTCTAGAAACATTATACAGGCATTGTAAATCCCCACCTTTGATGCAGAGCAGTTCTTTCTCGTTAATAATACTCTGGTAAACCTACACATGGGTGTTTTCCCATTCTTCTCTGCCTTTGACCTTGCCGTTTCATAACGACAACAAGAAGAAAAGACCTACTTACGCACCTGGATGGAAAGTGATAGCTAACCCAAATTTTCTTTTCTTGCAAATATAGAGAGTTAGTATTTGAGAGACTTGAGGTCCAATGGGACTTGTAAGCAAAAGTGCCGATAACTTCTACCTTTCATGCTGAATTTGATTCTGCCTATGGAGTATTTGTCTGGGACGAGGTTGGTGAGAGAAATGCAGCATTCTCTTTTTTATCTACCTACTCCACTGGCTACGGCAGGTGTGGAGATAACTTGCCAATAATGACTGGAGGCAATATTTCCCCTTTCACAGGAACTCAGCATCTGGTACTGAGGGCCAAAGATAATTTAGTCTCCTAGTTAACTCAGTGCGCAAGCAAAGACTGATAAATGAATCTGATTGCACTGCCATTCAGCAGTGTCAATAATATATTAACTCTGGGCTGCTCTGAGTGAGCTCTTCAGATGCCTTCAGGAAAGAAAGTACAGCTCTAATCGAATTAACCTATCTCAAAACCAAGCACATTACTTAAGGGAGAGAGGGTCAAGCTTTATGGAGGTTAGTAGAATCACTACAAATATATTTGCATAGTGTGTAGATCTCTTCCATCTAACCTTTGGTCTTGTACAATTAAACGTCAGATTCAATTTTGGCCTTGTGTACTCTAGAATGAATAACTTTACCCCTGACACTTTTCATCCCAGTAGAAATGGTGGCTAAAGCTGAAAAATTGCCAACATGCCCAGCTAATAAGCTCTGTGGCTTAAGAAAAAAAAAATCAGCGTGTCCATCAAGCCCAAGGAAGATATATGGCTGTGAGTGAACAATTTAGACCACAAGACAAATCTTTGAGAAAAACAGTTATTTTTCTTCTTGCCCTAATTATCTGAACTGGTTCCTGAAATTGGTAAAATGTACCAGATAGTTCCTTAAATCTCCACTGTACTTTGTCAGTGTTCCCATAACCATCTTGCTTGGTAAACCACCTTCAGAGAGTAGAGAGCTATAGTCTGAGGAGAAGAAAATGAGCTATTTGGGGAGCAAAGTATTCTGCATGAGTCAATGTCCCAGGGCCCTCCGAGAATATGTGGAGGAATAAAATGACATAATTAAATTAAGTGGCTGAGCAATGCCGAAGAAAATATGCCTACAAGGCTCTACCTCTTGGGAGAATGTCATCTTAGACATTTTTAAAGATATCTTATTACACAGAAGGTCACCAAGGGGAAATTATCTCAGTTTGGGAAATAAAACATGATTTTCTTGGGAAAGCAGAAAATTCTTCTGGGGAAGGAGTGTAAGGGAAGGAAAACCTCTTGGAGACAGTGAAACACACGTGTCCTCCCTCAGTGTAAGGAAAATAGCCAGTATTTGTAGGCTTGAAAGAGAGGGAAATGGAGTACAGTTTTGTACTTTCTAAATTCACATGTTGAAATCCCGACCCTCATACAATGATAACTATAAGGAGGTGATCTATTAGGAGTTTCTTAAGGTAAGATTAGATCATGAGTGCAAGGCCCTCAGAATGGGATTAAAAAGAGGAAGAGACATGATCTCCTCCCACCCACCCTGTCCCTCTTTGGACACAATAAGGAAAGGCCAGAAGAGGAAACAGAAGTTGGCTATCTGTGACCTGCTCTCCTCCTTGACATTGGACTTCACAGCCTCTAGAACTGTGAGAAATAGACATTTATGGTATAAGTCACTCAGTCTACAGTATTTGCAGATAGCAGATCAGACTAATGCTGCAATAGTCAACACTACTTTAGGGTGTTTCTTTCACAGAAACGTATTTCGAACACACCCTTCACTGGCAGATAAAATTAAGTGACCGTGTTTGTTTCATGACATGCCCCTGATTAAACCATTACGGTCCTTTTCTAATCAGCATTAGAAAATCTATTGACTGCCCTACAGCCAATAGAATTCTCACTCTTGAAAGTCAAAGGTGAAGCCAATTAAGGCAGTGTCAGTCCTGTAGTAAGACAAAACTGGATGAAACTGGATTGAAAGGGGGGCAAAAACGGTAAGTAGAAACACGAGGCAGCTACTCCCAAAGAAGTTAGTGGGTGGGTCCATAACTCCCAGTCCCCACAGTCTGTTCAGTGAGGCTCAGTTGAACCTGATTTTATTTTTGAAGAAGTATGTGAGTGTGCTTCTTATAATATTGAAAGACTTTCCACTTTCCACATTATTTTTTGAGGTGAGCTAATTCCAACAAGCTTGTATTTGCTTATAGCTAATTCCTGAATAAGATAAAGGACAAGAATCTAAAGATAATACGTTTGACATTTGAAAATTACAGAAAATAGAAAACATAGAGGAATACAATCAAGCATGTATTAAATGTCTCATCTGACAGATGCTGCAGTAGGTATATTACATATTTTAATCTTTTTAGCAATTGTGTATCTCAAGGACATTTCTATTTTAACTATACAGATGAAGCAAGTGAGGCTCAAAGAGCTGAGTAAAGTTGCCTTACCTCCTGAAGTGTCAGGACTTAAACTCAGGACTTTATGTCTCCAGAGCACCTTTCCTTAATCCTGTCACCAGACTTTGGAATAATCCAGACATGATGAGACAGTTAAGGTGAATGGTCAACTTGACAGGCTCTGGAGGCAGCTAGAGGATTAGTAACTTCTGGGTGTGTCTGGGGGGATCATGAAGTCATGATCTTGGATATTATATATGGTCCCTACTCCCTTCCTCTCTGGCACTGTTTTCTACTCTGCTTTCTGGTCACTGTGAACTAGGTATCTTTGCTCCACCATGATTTTCCTGCCTTGGAACCAGTGGACCATGGACTGAATCTCCTGAAATTGGAAGCCAGATTAAACTTCTTTAAATTGTGGGTGTGGGTATTATATCTCAGCAACTGGACAGTTTGATTAACACTTGTGGTTACCAGGTAACAGACGATTCTTGACAATGGTGAAGATGAAGATCACTATGTGTGGTGATTAATTTTATACATTAATTTGGGAAGTATTTTTGGATGAGATTAATGTTTAAATAGGTGAATGCTAAGGAAGCAGAATGTACTACCTCCCTTATGTAAGTGCATTGATTTCATCCAATCTGTTGGAGTCCTGCATAAAACAAAAACACTGGCCTCCAGGTCTGAGAGGAGAAATCTCCCGCCGACTAAGTTTAGATGTCACGTGGTTTTTCTGGGTTTCTGAAGCTGGCCTTTGGCCTGGAACTTCACCATCAACCCTCCTGGGTTTCTAGTTGGCTGACACACATGGCAGATTTGGATTTACCAGTCTGTAATTCTGCAAATCAATTCCTTATAATAAATCTCTTTGTATAAATATAAACATCCTCTTTGTTCTGTTTCTCTAAGAAACATCATCTATTAATACACCATGCAAAAGGCTCAATCAGAAAACTAAAGGTGCAACTCCAAGCTGGTTCTGGAGTATGTAAGTAGTTTCTTGTTTGGGTGTTTGATATGGACTTCTGGTTTTAAGTTTATTGTTGGCAATGTATACCTATTTATTTCTTTTTATTTTCCACATATATGCTTTTTATATCTAAAAAGCATCATTTGCAGATAGCAATAGTTGAGTCTTGCTTGTTCATCTATTTGCACAGACCCTGCCTTTTCATTGAAATTTTTAGTTCATGAATAGAGTTAGATTTTACTATTATACTTTACTTTTTTCCTGTTTAATCCTGCTGTTTTTCTCCTCTGTTCTTTCTACCTTGATTTCTTTAAAGTTAATTGCAAAGATTTTAAAATCCTATTTTAATTCATCCATTGACTTTAACTTATACCCCTTTAGTGTTTGCTGTAAATTGTAATGTGTACCCTTAACTTCTCATGGTCTGCTATGAGCTAAAATACCATTATACAAAATGTGTAGAATTATGAAAATTGATTTATACATTTATATTGTGTCTTAAGCTATAGTTATGCTACTAACACTATAATATAGAGCATGTTCTAATAACTCTACTTAAATAATATTATTTTGAGGATAAGCCCATGGATTTTTAAGGAATTAAAAAGGAAAAATCAGTGTTTCTATTTATCTTCAAGTATAGATTAGATATAAATCTACTTATAGATTCTTTCAAGTTATTCTCATTATTTTTGGTTTTCATCAATTTGTGCATAGTGTCCTTAGGTATGATTTCCTCTTTATTTATACTTCTTGGTGTTTGCACATTTTCTTGAATCTGTTAATTTGTGCTTTTCACTAAATTTGGAAAAATTTTTGGCTAGTATATCTTGAAAAATTTCATGCCCTTTTCTGTCTCTCCTTTTCTCTGGGATTTTGTATGTGAGACCTTTGGATATAACCATAAGTCTCTGAAGCTATGTTTATTTTCAAAATCTCTTTATCCCTATTATATGTATCAAAATATTGTATTGATTTATCTTTAAATGAACTAACTCTTTCCCATCTTCAATCTGATGTTAAACCTATCCATGACTTATTTCACGTATTATATTTTTCAGTTATAAAATTTTCATTTGAATTTTTTAGTTTTATTTCTGGGAGTTTTCTATAATTTTAATAGCTACTTTAAAACTGTTATGTAATAATTTAAAAATCTGAATTATCTCAGAGTCAATTTCATTGACTGTGTCTTCTCTATCATGGGTCATATTTTCTTATTTTTTAAAATGCCCAATGAGCTTAAATAATATCTTGGAAACTGAGAGGGATACATTGTCAAGACTCTGGATGATGCTATGTTTGTCTGAAGTATACTGGCTGATTTGTTTGTTTGATTGCTTCTTCTTTAGTCCAAGGCTGAGGTAAACTCAAACTGCAAACTTTGTCCCTACATCGGGAAGCAGCTAAAGCTTTATGGAAGAACTTTTAGCGTTGGATGAGCTATCTAGAGTTTTCCCCAAACATTAACAGTTTAGAAGTTGCCAGAGATTTGAGCATAGTTTATACATAGAATACATACATAATTTATACATAGAATATAGAGTTCTTTCGCTGTTTTCTTCATCCAGTGACTCCCTTCTCATTTTCTGATTCCTATAATTACTCTGAAATGTTTTCTAGTTCCTTAAACTAGGAACAGCATGTATTGTAATAAAAATAAAAGCTCACCAAATACCATTTATTTTCTTCACATGTCAACCCCTCTCCAGAATATGAGTTTCTGGTGGCTTTCTAGAGCCTTCAAGTAATTGTTTCTTATATTCTTTCCACCATTTATGATTATTATTTTCAGAAGGGTTAGTTACATGGAAGCTATTCCACTGTAACCAAAGTGGCAGCCTAGTTAGAATAGAGACTAACAGTTGCAATGAAATTGCAACAAACCTCTTTGGAACTATTCTTTTAGCTTTGTAGGAACAAATGTCAAGAAGGTTTAGTTTTCAAAATCTTTTTTCAGAGGAAGCCAACCTCAGTCCTTCCATGCTAATGTCATGCTTCAGTAACTCACGAGACAGGTAATCAGATATAGGTTATTTTAAAGTGTAATTTCCTTAAATCCCAAATGTAAAAATTTCAGCCTAGTTATTAACATATAAAAAGTAGATCATACAGTGTATTCAAAGGTGATAAATGCTATTTTAAAAAGTAAAATTAGGACAAGGTATGGAGAATTGGGAGGCCAGGAGAAGGGAGAGCGTTGCAACTTTATATAGGTGGTCAGGGCATGATTTCTGCAAAAGATGACATTCAAGCAGATTCTTGAGGGAGACAAGAGAATTTGCTGTCAGATATCAAGGGGAACAATGTTTCAGGAAAAGAGAGCATCATCATGTGCTATATATACCAGGTGGTACTTATTTGATTCTCTTTCAAAACCCAGGAAAGTCGTTCTCTTACCTTTGTTTACAGACATGAAAACTGAGGTCAAGGGAGAATAAACAGCTTGTCTAAGGTCATGAAACTAGTAAATGACAGAATGGAGCTCAGTCCTCGGCTTTCTCTCCTTACACCCCATCCCCTGCGCCACTCTGTGGTATTATCTGTTTACTGGATTCATCAGCATTTTCCCAAACAGTGAATACTCTACATGCTCTCAGTTGCTAAACCTCAGTCCCTTCTCTTAAGGTGCACACACACACGAGTAGGTAAACTGCAATACATGGTAGTATATCTTAAAACAGATCTACAGAATGCTACACAATTCACATCGGAAATTAACCAAACAGAAAAATGCCTGGAAACCCACCATCGGCTGCTTTTGGTGGACGTATTTGTGCTGATTTCACCTTGTGGTTCTCTCTAATCCTGCACAAGGCTTCTTGGATTTGAATTCAGGACATCCCTTTGTAAGAGATAAAAGATGGTAGGAGGAGGAGAGGAAGAAGAGCATGACCCTGGGGAGAATTCTTGGTAGAATTTAAGCTTCCTCTTTGGACATACACCTTTCTCAAGATGTTTGGTGGATAGCTCATGTCTTCTTGTCAGCTGGTAAACACCAGACACCAAAGTGGAGGACCACAAGATCCAAAATCCAAAGTACATGCGTCAAATAGCCCACCTGTGTCACTCTGATAATTATTCTCTTCATAGCCTAGACACACATCTCCAGATACACTTCTTTAACTGCTGTCCTTTATGTGTAAAAAGGGATTGTAATAGTTCTCCTTGTACAGAGCTGTTGTATTCACTGAGATAATACAATGCTTGCCACATATTAAGTGCTGAAGAAATATCAGGAGTTCTTATTTCCATTTAATATGCTTCTTGGATATTAACCTGTTCAATAAATACTTGGTTAAAATACATCTCAAATTTTAGAAGGAGAAAATGGTGCAGTGCTGATTGACACCAAAATTCTGAGATCTGGAATCTAGACACCTGGAAAGAAACAACTTGGCAAAGAAAAAAAGAAGTAGACTTCCAGGTGAGAGAGAACTGACAGGAAAATTAGATGCTACAGAGAACTTAGGGAGATAGACGACAATGCAGAGAAAACCATGAAACAACCTGGAGGCTCACCCCAGCTACTGGCTTGTGAGGAGGGAGACCTTGCTCCATGGAGAGCATTAGGGAGAAATGGCAGACTGGGCTCCAAAAGGAGCTCACAGCTGTTGTGAACTGCACAAACAGCACAATGCTTTGCTCTGAGGGCACTCCTTCAACATAGCAGGCAACAGCCAGAGAGGAAATCAGAGTGGCCCACTATATCGCCTGAGAGTGGTTAATCAGGTGCCATTTTAGGAAGGGGTGGTTACTTAAATCTGGGACTCAGAACAACAAAAAAACAACTTCACTTCAGGGTTCCCAATGGGACCCTCCCACAGTGACTGGGTGAGAGACAGTCACAGGAGACAGCCACAGACAAGGAGTAAGACAGAAAGAGAACCCATGAGGGATTTAAACTCAGATCAAGAGGGACATAGGCCCTAACTTCCACAGTGAAAGTCCAGGGTTTGCTTAAGCTGCACTCAGAAAGACCTGGGGCTGAAAGTACTGCTGTTAAGTACAGTAGCTCCTGGATGGAAACTACTCATTCAAAAATATGGAGAATTTTTTCGGACTCATTTTCTTTTTAATTTCTTCCTTCTTTTTCACTGGTTTACTGGGTTTGGGGAAATTTTCCTTCATTCTTTTTTTCTTTTTCTTCTAATTGTTTTTTTTAATCTTCAAATTTTTTCTCCCTTTTTTCTTTTATCTTCTATTTCTTGTTTATTCTTTTCTATTACCTTTATTTAATTCTATCAAAATCCTTCTATTCCTTAATAGAAGCCTCTGTCTCACTTTTCTCTCCTCCTTCTCATCCCCCGTAGTTTAAATTTCATTTTTTCTTTCATTCTATTCCCAACACCTTGTATCTTTAATGGTATAACCATTAAGCTTTATTAATCTTTAGATAATTAACTCTTATGTTATTAGTGTTGAATTCTTTTCTATTGTTAATGGAGGTGTAGTTGTCACTTTTAGTAGATATTTGTTGTATGTCAATATTTGGCTTGCACTAGTGTTTATACTATAATTATAGTTCTCTTTTCTCTGGTTAAGGGTGGTACATAATTGATTCTTACTGTATGTCAACATCAAATTTGTCTTGGGTGATATTTCTGTTGCTGATTTACTTGATATTGCCAGGGTCACATAATTGTTGCTATTAATAGATTTTCTCTGCATGCCAGCATCTGGATTACTTTTGTAACATTAACAATATTGCAGTTTATTCCTGGAGAAGTGGGTGCTGGGCCAATTGTACTGCATCCCAAATTAACAGAGATGGTCAGATCTTGGTACAGAGGCCAAAGACTATAGTTAGCCATGCCCAGTGTATTGCTGAAAAGCAGATACTAACTAGAGATCTCCATACTAGCAATAAAGTCTTTACATAATAAGTGCCCACAAATTTAGCACAAATGAAACAGTAGTAACTCTCAATTTGAATGGTGTTGATTCACTCATCAAAAAACACAAACTGACAGAATGGATCAAGGAAAAAACCCAAACCCTTATAAAACCCCTTATATCAGTATATAAAAAGCACATTTTTTTGTATTTTAATCAAAATACAAAAATATAAACAAGGGGAAAAATGACTAAGTGGTAGCATTGCTTTTCAAAATAAAATTGCAGTTAATATTCAGATCTCCAAGCTTGAATCTCCATAAACAATTTCAAGGGGGTAGATTGTCATATTTCTTGTGCTACTGCTTATCTCTTACATCTTTCTGTAAAACATGGTGGAACATGCACTATGCAAGGTTGTATGAAGAGCTGCTATGCTGTGAGAAAGTATTGCTGGGATGGAAGGCCTTTGTTACAGGCAAGATTCCTAGGGTTACATTTTAGAAGGCCGAGAAATAGATTTCACAGGGCAAGAACACTAATCAGTATTAATATTTCAAATTCAAGTAACATCATTGTAAACTCCCTCAAGTCACTTAATCCCCACCCTTTAATGCCTTCACTAATGTTCCTATGATTCATGTAAGTTCTGTCTCAAATAGGACTTGAAATGGGGCACCTGGAGCCAGGTTAACATGTAGGGCAGACTTCCAACGAAACTTTCTGATACCACTTGCTGCTATTGGGGTCCAATTCCTTTTTATAACGTGTGAATTAACACTGCTCTTAATAATCTTCCTTTACCAAATTTAGAGAAAAGAAATTTAGGTGATCAAAGTAGACAGTACATCGCTCTCAAACAACTATTTAAAAACAGGAGGGAAATTCTGTGGCAATACAAAGCATCCCAAAAGTCCTAGTGCAATCTCAAGCCTCCATACCAGTAGAAGTAGAGAAGCTGCAATATTACAAAACATCATCTGAAAGTTTCAACCTTTTAAATGTGAAATATCAACCTTTTAATTGCAATCTCCACTCCGCTTCTTCTTTTTTCTATTCCCTTTAAGAGACACTAGGAAAAAAGCAAAAATAAAAGCTCAATATTCCAAATAAGCAAACCTGAAAATTTCAAATGATATTTTACAAAAGTTTGGAGCTTCTATACTTGCTGTAATGCCCTGGGAGGCAGCAGCACAGTAGGGTAAGGCTTAACACTACACTCAAAGTCCTGGGACATCTTGCATTTTATTATCTGATATTTAGCACTACACCACCATGTTGGTTTGCGTTATGAAAATATCCTCTATTATGTTTATTTAACAAGGGGAAAAATCATCAGAAAATGTGAAGGACCATTAAGAGTTCACGGGATACAGCATGGACCTGATAGAAGTAGAAAGTCCATAACTGAGGCTTTCTCTTTATGACCACAAACATGCCACCACGGTAGTAAGTAGTGCTTGCAAAGGGCATGAGGGGCAAGTGTTCTACAGCAGCTTTTCTGTGTAAACTGATGGACAATAATGACCAGCAACTCAATGACACTACTGGAAGGAAGAACCTGACAATGCGACAGTCTCCTCCTCAGGGGCTTCATGAGTAGGAGGAACACGCCCATGTTTGGGCCTGGGTAGGTGGCTCAGTGGTAGACACTGTGCCCAGGTTATAAATAAGATCCTGGCTTTTATGCCCAGCACCATGCAATAAAAAAGATCCCCGTATTTTAATGGTAATACTGCAACAACCCTAAAGGCATATGTAGCACTATGGGGGCAGAATAATTATATGGGTACTATTTTTAAATCTAATTTTTAAAAATTAATTAAAATGTGAAAGTAGTTTAAACTAAAGTGCTTAATTGATAAACTGCACAGAGCTCACAGCACCGGTCTGTGAAGTAAGCAAATGCCTCTGTGTCAGTCTGGAGCTTCTGCTTTGCAGTACTTGCAACTCCGCTCACATCAATGAGGATAGGAAGTATGTTGCTGCTGACTGACAAAGCCTCTTTCTTGCCCATGCAGTGCTACTGTCACTGTTCAGGGCTTGCTTAAATTCAAGGTCTTTCTTTTTGGTAAAAATATTAACTTTGCTGGGTTTTTTTGGTTTTTTGTTTGTTTTGCAAGAGAGGTGGTATTTCTCCAGCTTTTGAAAATGCGGGGTTCATGATGTCTTAGGTCCCATTTCTCCCTTTTAAGAGAGGATGATATTAGACAAAAAAAGCCAACAAAATTGCCATCACTGGATGATCTTCCCACAGCTGCTCTGCATAAGTCTTTGTCTTCACACAATCCTGACATGGCTTCTAGGGCTTCTGGTCTTTTTCCTTTCTTTCTTTTTCTTTTTAGTTCTTTTATTGGTACATTTTATGTATACAATTTGTTTACATTTATCATTGGATGTTTGTACCCCCCTCCGCCCTTCCCTATTTACATAGATTTCTTTTTTTTTTTTTTTTTGGTACCAGGGATTGAACTCGGGTCCTTGCGCTTACGCAGCAGGCAATAAAACCACTGAGCTAAATCCCCAGCCCTTTACATAGATTTCATTTCAATTTTTTTTCTTATAGTTTTTCCTTTCCCTCTTTTCCTTTCCCCTTCCCCTCCCTTCACTCCTTTGTCTTTGGACTTTTTTCATTTTTCAAATTATCAATTATTCATTTTAATCGTTTTAACCCTTGTTTACATTATCAGTTTCTCACACTAGAGAAACTATTCAGTATTTACACATGTGTGTCCTATTTATTTCATTTAAGAATATGGCCTCAATATGTATCCATTTAGCTATAAATGACTCTAGTTTTTCGTTCTTTATGGCTGAGTAGTACTCCATTTTATAAAAAACCCCACATTTTCTTTATCCAGTTTCCAGTTGATGGGCACTTGGGCTGCTTCCAAGCTTTAGCTATTACAAACTGTGCCGCTATGAACATGGGTGCACATATATCACTGTGGTATGATTCTTTTAATTCTTTTGGGAAGATACCCAGCAGGGGAATAGCTGGGTCCAATGGGACCTCTAGCCCTAGTTCTTTGAGGTATCTCCATACGGATTTCCACAGTGGTTGCACCAGTCTGCATTCCCACCAACAATGGAGAAGGGTTCCTTTCTCCCCACAACCCCGCCAGCATTTGTTATTTGTTGATTTCTTGATAGCAGCCATTCTATCTGGGGTGAGGTGGAATC
Source organism: Heterocephalus glaber (assembly GCF_053883595.1). Lineage (NCBI taxonomy): Eukaryota > Metazoa > Chordata > Mammalia > Rodentia > Bathyergidae > Heterocephalus > Heterocephalus glaber. Next base: position 20,038,225 of record NW_028258357.1, read on the forward strand.
TCAGTGTTGTTTTCATCTGCATCTCTCAAATGATGAGTGATGTTGAACATTTTTTCACATATTTGTTTGCTGCTTTTACTTCTTTGTCTGAGAAATGTCTGTTCATTTCAGATGCCCATTTTTGAACTGGGTCTTTGAATTTGGGCCCTCTGATTTTTTTCAATTCTTTATATATTCTAGATAGTAGTCCTTTGTCTGAGGTACACCTGCTAGAAACTTTTTCCCATATTGTAGGTTGTCTGTTGATGGTTTCTTTTGCAGTGCAGAAGCTTTTTAATAAGATGAGATCCCAGTTGTTGATTCTTTCTGCTAGTTCCTGTGCTGCTGAGGTTTTGTTCATGAAGTCTTTTCCTATGCCAATGTCTTCAAGAGTTCTACCTAACTTATCTTCCAGCAAGTTTAGTGTTTCTGTCTTAATATTTAGATCTTTAATCCACTTTGATCTTAGTTTAGTGCATGGTGATAGGTATGGGTCTCGTTTTAATCTTTGGCAGGTTGAAATCCAGTTTTTCCAACACCATTTATTAAATAGGCTATCTTTTCTCCAATGATGGTGCTTGGCTCCTTTGTCAAAGATGAGGTGGCTGAGCATGCCTGGAGTTGTTTCTGCATCTTCTAATCTATTCCACTGATCCTCAGGTCTGTTCTTTGCCAGTACCATGCTGATTTTATCACAGTAGCTTTGTAGTAAAGTTTCAAGTTGGGGATTGTGATACCCCCAGCCATGTTTCTGTTGCTTAGAATTGCTTTAGCTATTCTAGATCTCTTTTGGTTCCAAATGAATTTTTGGATTGTTTTCTCTAGTTCTGTGAAGCATATTGTTGGAATTTCAATTGGCATTGCATCGAATCTATATAGTAGTTTTGGAAGTATGGCCATTTTCACTATATTGGTTTTTCCTACCCAGGAGCAAGGGATGTCTTTCCCTTTTCTTGTATCCTCTTCGATCTCTTTTTTCAGAGTGCTGTAGTTTTCAGTGTAGAGGTCTTTTGCTTCCTTTGTTAGGTTGATTCCTAGATATTTCATTTTTGGGGGATGCTATTGTAAAAGGAATTGTTTCCCTAATTTCTCTCTCAGCAAGTCAGTTATTTGTGTACAAGAAGGCTATTGTTTTTTGAGTGTTGACCTTATATCCAGCTACTCTACTGAATCTGTCAATTAAGTCTAGAAGTCTTCTGGCGGAGTTTTTTAGGTCTTCTATGTAAAGTATCATATCGTCAGCAAATAATGACAGTTTAACTTCTTCTTTTCCTATCTTTATTCCTTTTATTTCTTTCTCTTTTCTAATTGCTGTGGCTAATGTTTCTAGAGCTATATTGAACAGGAGTGGTGATAGTGGGCATCCTTGTCTTGTTCCTGATTTTAGCATGAAGGTTTTCAGTTTTTGACCATTTAGTATGATGTTGGCTGTTGGTTTTTCATAGATAGCCTTAATCAGGTTAAGATAAAGACCTTCTATTCCAATTTTCCATAGGGTTTTTATCATGAATGAATGTTGGATTTTGTCTAATGCTTTGTCTGCATCTATTGAGATGATCATATGGTTTTTGTCCTTGACTCTGTTAATATGGTGTATTACGTTTATTGATTTATGAATGTTGAACCATCCTTGCATCCCTGGGATAAATCCGACTTGGTCAGGGTGAATGATCTTCTTGATGACCCTCTGTATTCTGTTTGCCAGTATCTTGTTGAAGATTTTTGCATCTATGTTCATTAGGGAGATTGGCCTGTAGTTCTCTTTTTGGGTTGGGTCTTTCCCTGGTTTTGGAATCAAAGTAACACTTGCTTCCAGGAATGAATTTGGAAGTATTGCTTCCCTTTCAATTTCCTTGATGAGTTTAAAGAGTAATGGTGATAGTTCTTCTTTAAATGTCTTGTAAAATTCAGCAGTGAAGCCATCTGGGCCTGGGCTTTTCTTTGTTGGTAAACATTTTATTACATTTTCAATTTCACTCATTATAATTGGTGTGTATAGAATTTCTATATCTTCTTCATTTAACTTTGGCAATTCGTATGTATCTGGGAATCTGCCCATTTCTTCTGTGTTTTCCATTTTATTAGAGTACAGGTTCTCAAAGTAGGTATTGATGATCCTCTGGATTTCTGTTGGATCTGTTGTGACTTCACCTTTTTCATTCTTAACTGCATCTATTTGTGCCTTTTCTTTCCTTTTTTTTGATAAGGTTGGCTAAAGGTTTATCAATTTTATTTATTCTTTCAAAAAACCAACTCTTTGATTCATTGATTTTTTTTGTATCATTCTCATAGTCTCCATTGCATTGATTTCTGCCCTGATCTTTATAATTTCCTCCCTTGTACGAACTTTGGATTCATTATGCTCTTCTTTTTCTAGGAGCTTGAGGTTCTGCATTAGGTTATTTATCTGAGTTCCCTCTGTTTTCCTAATATGGGCATTCACTGGTATGAATTTCCCATGTAGAACTGCTTTCATTGTGTCCCATAGATTCCTGTATGTTGTACTGGCATTTTCATTTACTTGTAGAAACTGTTTAATTTCTTCTTTAATTACTTCTGTGACCCATTGGTTGTTCAAGAGGGTGTTATTCAGTTTCCATGTGTTTGTTGGGGTTTTGCAGTTTCTTATGTTATTGATCTCCAATTTTATTGCACTATGGTCTGATGATATACAGGGGGTAACTTCAATTCTTTCACATTTACTTAGACATGTCCTATGAGCTAGCACATGGTCTATTCTGGAGAATGACCTGTGTGCAGCTGAAAAGAATGTGTATTCTGATTTTGTGGGGTGGAACACTCTGTAAACATCTATTAAGTCCATTTGTTCAGTAGCTTGCTTCAGTTCTAGAATTTCCTTGTTAACTTTTTGTCTAGAAGATCTGTCTATTTGAGATAGCGGGGTATTGAGGTCCCCCACTACAACTGTGTTAGTGTTTATTTGGTTTTTCATGTCTATTAATATTTGCTTTGTATAGTTGGGGGCATTTGTATTTGGTGCATGTATATTTAGGATTGTCATCTCTTCCTCTTGGATTGTTCCCTTCACAAGGATGTAGTGACCATCTTTGTCTCTTTTAATTAGTTTTGGTTTGAAATCTACTTTGTCTGCAAATAAGATTGCTACCCCTGCTTTCTTCTGGGTTCCTGTGGCGTGGAGAACTGTTTTCCATCCTTTTACTTTCAGTCTACAAGTTTCTTTTTGAGTTAGGTGTGTTTCTTGTATACAGCATATTGTTGCATTTTCCTTTTTAATACATTCTGCCAGTCTATTTCTTTTGATTGGTGAATTGAGGCCATTAACATTGAAGGTTATAATTGATACTGATTTATACTTGTCATGATGTTTTACTTTTGTTGGCTCTTTTATTTCTTATTTTTCCCCCTTTCCCTTTAGTGTCTTACCTTGCCTGGTGACTTCCCTCTGTTGGGTCTCATGGAGTTGTGACCTTCATTGCTTTTTTCTAGGATATTGTTTAGAATTGCTTGTAGTGCTGGTTTGGTGTTCATGAAATTTCTCAGGTATTCTTTTTCGTGGAAGTATCTAATTTCCCCATTGATTTTGAAAGATAATTTTGCAGGATACAACAGTGTAGGTTGGAAGTTATTTTCTTTTAGGGCTTGAAATACTTCACTCCAGGCTCTCCTTGATTTGAGGGTTTGCATTGAGAAGTCTGCTGTGATTCTGATGGGCTTTCCTTTGTAGGTGATTTTTTTCTTTTCTCTAACTGCTTGTAGGATTTTGTTTTTCTGTTGGGTTTCTGGGATCTTGAATATTATATGTCTAGGTATAGATTTTTTTTTGATCATGGCTAATTGGAGTTCTATATGCCTCACTTATCTGTATGTCCAATTCTCTACCTCTGTCTCAGAAGTTTTCTACTATTACTTCTGTGAACAGTTTTTTTATGTCAATTGTGCTTTCTCCTGTTTTTTCATGCACTATCAGTCTTAAGTTATTCTTCTTTGCGTTGTCTAGCAGTTGTTGGATTGATTTCTCGTGGTCCCTTACTATTTTTAAGAAATCTCTATTTTCATGGTCTCTAACCGTGATCCTGTCTTCTATATCTGATATTCTATCTTCAGATTCCCTTAATCTGCTGTGGATACTTTCAATGGAGTTTTTGATCTCCTGAATATCTGTTTGAATCTGTTTCATGGATTCCATTTCTTTCTAATGTTGGGCGATCATGATTTCCATTTCTTTCTTATGCTGGGTATTCACAGCCTCCAGTATGTTTCTGAGCTCATCTATTTTTTTTAATCTGTTTCTGTTCTAGATCCTCTAATCATGTCTTTCATTCTGCTCACCATCTCTATAGACATCTGGGAGATTATTTCTGCTTTGAATTTTTCTAGGGCCTCATTCATCTGTTTTGTTACTTCCTGTGCTATCAGTTCAGGGTATCCAGGTGGTTGGTTATGAGACTTTTCCATCTCATTTCCCCCAGGCTTTACCCTTGGTGGGGTGGAAATCTGAGTTTGTGCCTTGCTTAAATGTCTTCTCATTTTTGTTTTTGATACTGTCCTTGGTTTAACTCCTGGGTTGATAGTTTGAAATCGCCTATTGCAGGTATCTTTGTTGCTTGTAATTAGAACCCTTATGGAATGATTGCTTCTCAGAGGTGTCTTCCAGATATAGCTGGTCTTTAAGTTTTGAGTCTCTAATGACTCTAAGGGTATCTCATTTTCCTTATACTAGGAAGGTTCATTGACTAGATCAATAACAACACCTTAGCCCAAGTGATAAAATCAGCAACACCATTGCATCACATACATCTTTAAAAATGACATTTTGTGGTAGTTATTAATCTGTCACCTTTAGCTGTATGAATTAAATCAAGATCAAGGACCAACCCAACATATAGTGAATAAGCTCTTCAATATAACAACTTTACCTTTTGGGATGGGGAGTTAGAAGGGGTTGGGTAGGGAGGGACAGATGGGAAGAAGGATAGGGAAAGGTTAGCAGTGTGGCCAGAGGACACAATGAGAAAGAAAAAGAGAATAATAGGAAAATAAAGAAGAACTCTGAATGAGGACCAAAACAGGGACAAAAAGGGAAGATAAACTATGTGGGAGAGCAGGAGAGTGAGTGTAAGAGAGAGAGAGAAAGGAAAGAGAAAAGAAAGAAGAAAAGAAAAAAAGGAGAGAAAAACAAATATTTGCAAAGAGTAGGAAAAAAAATAAAGATAAGAGGAGCAAAAGAAAAGAGAAAAAAAACTAATAATACTAATTTTGGGAATAAAAAATAACAATGAAGATGAAGGGCCTCTTTCAGGGTATGTCTCTGCTATCACAATAGACAATGTGGGTAGCAGTGTGCAGATATAAGTCAATGAATTTCAGCAAGCTAGTCGCAGACCTGTGAGATTCAGGCAGATTTCTGGCTGCAAGTCCCAAGTTGAGCTCCCTGTTCTCCTGTAGGTTGAACTCTGCAGAGTTGTATTGCAGGTTCCAGCTGCCCTTCCCCTGAAGATAATTCCAGTCCTGATGGGAGGTGAAGATGACTCCAACTTACCCAGTACAGTGATCTAGTGGTCCGGTGTCTTCTGCGTCTCTGTAATGTGGAACTGGGTGGCTGTACAGAGGAGCGGGCCCGGGTGTGGGCTGTCCAGTGGATTGCTGCCAGGGCCTGGGCTGATTCAGCATGTTCCGCATAACTCGCAACCTTGGTATGGCATCCGCAGACCTGCCTCTTGTGGTCTGTCTTTGGTCAAAGGCACAGGCACACACCACATGCCACTGTCATATGCTAAAGAACAAAGGTCAAAGTAGTATTTGGCATAAACACTAACAGGCACTTTAACATTAAACCTAAGAAGGTCCAAGTAATGCCTGTCCAACTCATTTATGTCCTCAAGTGTAACATCCTTGAAGATCTGGCAGAGAGAGCTCTGTATTCCACAGAGTCTCATCATCCCAATCCTTGCAGGGAAGAATGGCTCCCAGGACAATCCTTCTCCAGTTAGTAGGACAGATGTCAATCTCAGCATAGGACAAAAGCCTTTCTAAGAAGACCAAGGTTATTATTGCACCTTCAGTTGGTAACTGTGTGGCATTAAAAATTCTAGCAATAAATCTGTAAATACACATATGTTTAGGATCATGCTCAAAGTATTCCTCTGGAAGCTTTTCTCTTGTAAGTGGATGCAATTGCTCATCAAAAATATCCAGGCATCTGTTTGCATCTCTGTTCTTTATGAGGTAATATACTGCTATGCTTACACATTCTACTGTTTTTCTATGACTAGGCTGGCTGAGTGTGCTATCATCTAGAAATATCGTTGAGCAGGAGCTATACTTCCTAGTAAGCTGTCCCGGAGATTCATGGATGAAGTTGTTGCATATCCTCTGAGCATCCACATATGCTTGACATTTGTTCGGGAAAATTGTGCTTGATATGATTCCAAAGCTATACCTTGGGGCACCTTGAAGTCTCCAATGTGATGGTCATTCCTGGCTCCCATGAAAAACTCCTTGGTCTCCTGGGGAGCAGGTGCTTCTGTCACCGAATCTTTGGTCACTGCTACATAGATCTCAGACACAAAGTATGGCTTCACTGGCCCCTTTCCCCTGCCCACCTTGGGGCTGGTATTGGAGGCCACACAACAGCTCAGAATGTTCCCCATGGGTCACCACTGCACCTTCGCTCAGCCCCACTCAACCAGCTCAACAATGCTCAGCTCCCCCAAGCTGACTGGTCTTCTGAGGGGCTGTGACCTCACTCAGTTCAAAGGGGGTGGAGATCCCACAAGTGTTGAGAGCCAAATCCAGTGCCAGAGATCAGGTCAGAGCTCTTCCTCCTTCAGCCACCACCTACCAACTGAAAGTATGAGGCCAGGACCTGCCAACTGGAATGCATCCTGTGGTAACCTGGTTACCAAGAGCCAATCATGAGCAGAGTTCCATCCACATGCCCGCCCAACTGGCACCCCACTTGACTCAAAAGATCCCACACCATCTGGGGCTGCCCTGCCCTGTAGCAGACACCTCTGCCCAGTATTAGCAGACTATAAGTCTATAAGAAGTACATTTAATCCAAAAAGAAATTCACAGATTAAAACTCAAAGGGTGGAAAACAGTATTTCATGCAATAGGAACCCAAATAAAAGCAAGAATAGTTATCCTAATTTCAGACAAAGTGGACTTCAAGAAGAAAACTGATCAGAAGAGGCAAAGAAAGTCACTACATATTGATTAAAGAACCAGTTCAACAGGAAGAAAAAGCCATCATAAACGTATATGCACCAAACACTGGTGCACTCAACTTCATATAACAAACTTTACTGGACATAAACAATTCGATAAATGCCAACACAAATATAATGGAAGGATTCGATACCCCACTGTCACAAATAGACTGGTCAACTAGACAAAAAAACCAACAAAGAAATATCAGAGTTGAACCAAGCCTTCAAACTAATGGACTTAATAGATATCTGCAGCATTTCACCCAACAACAACAGAATACACATTCTGCTTAGCAATGCATAGGATTTTCTTCAAAACAGACAACATGCTATTCCATAACATGTGCTTAAGTAAATGCAAAAGAATTGAAATTATCCCATGCATACTATCAGATCATAGTGCAATGAAACTAGAAATCAATGGCAAAAGAAATCACAGAAATTATGCAAACACATAGAAATTAAACAATACACTCTTGAATATTCAATAGGTCACAGAAGGAATCAAGGAAGAAGTTAGTTTCTAGAATCAAACAATAATGCCAGTATAATACCAGAATCTATGGGACATAAGGAAAGTTGTCCTAAGAGGAAAACATATCTGTGAATGTCCACATTAGAAAGACAGAGTGAGTTCAAATGAATAACTTAATGATGCACCTCAAAGTCCTAGAAAAACAAAAGTAATCCAAATCCAAAGCTAGTATAAAGAGGGAAATTATAAATATAAGAACAGAAATGAATGCATCTGAGACAAAAAATGGAAAGAATCAATAAGTCGAAAAGCTGGTTCTTTGAAAGAATAAGCAAAATAGAGCAACCCCTAATCAAGCTTACCAAAAAGGGAAAGAAAAGACCCAAAACAATACAATTAGAAATGAAAAAGGCAGAATCACAACAGACACTGCCAAAATCCAAAAAGTTATTAGCAATTATATTGAGAACATACTCTAATAAATTAGAGAATTCAGAAGAAATGGATCAATTTCTAGGTATATAGGAATTAACAAAAATGAACCGAGAAATTATTTTTTTTTAAAACCCTGAATAATACAATATCAGGCAATGAAATTGAAGAAGTAAAAAAAAGAGTACCAGCTAAGAAAAGCCCAGATCCTGTTACATTCACAGTCACATTCTACAAGAACTTAGAGAAGATCTAGTGCTAATACTCCATAAACTCCTTAAGGAAATCAAAATGAAAGGAGTACTCCCAAAGTCATTCCTGAAAGCTAGCATTACCCTGATTCCAAAACCAGAAAAAGACCCAACCAAAAGAAGAGAACTTCTGGCCAAACTCTTTAATGAACATATATGCAAAAATCCTAAACAAGAATACTCTCAAACAGAACACAACACATCATCAAAGAGATCATACATCATGACCAAGTTGGATTTATCCCAGAGATGCAGGAATGGTTCGACATAGGCAACTCAATAAATGTAATACATCACATAAACATAAACAAAGACAAAAAAAACCATACAGTTATTTCAGTTGATGCAGAAAAAGCCTTTGACAAAACCTAACATAAATTCATGATTAGAACCCTGATATATGGATCTTATCTCAGACTGATAAACAGCATTTATGACAAACCAATGGCCAACATTATATTAAAAGGGGAGACACTGAAAGCTTTTCCTCTAAAATCAGCAACAAGTCAGTGATGTCTACTGTCACCACTACTGTTCAATATAGTTCTTGGAACATTAGCCAGAGCAATTAGACAAGAGAAAGAAATAAAAGAGATAAGTACAGGTAAGGGAGAAGTCAAATTATTATTATTGTAAATAACATGATTCTTTACATAGAAGACTCAAAACACTCCACCAAAATCAATAACCACCTAGAGTCAATAACCAAATTCAGTAGCATAGCAGGATTCAAAGTCAACACATGAAAATCAATAGCATTCCTGTACATCAATAATAAACTTGCCAAGGAAGAAATTAGGGAAACAATACCATTCACAATAGCATCAAGAAAAACTAAATATTTAGAAATTAACCCAACCAAGGAAGTGATAGATGTCTACAACAAAAACTACAGTACTCTGAAAAAAGAGATCAAAGAGGACATCAGACAATGGAAAGATATTCCCTGTTCTGAATAGGCAGACCAACATTGTCAAAATGGCTATACTTCCAAAACTGATATGCAGATTTAATGCAATGCTAATCAATATACCAACAGCATTTCTCACAGAACTAGAAAAAAATCATGCAATTCGTATGGAACCAGAAGAGACCTAGAAGAGCAAAAGCAATCCTGGGCAACAAGAGCAAAGCAGGAGGCATCACAATCCCAGACTTCAAGTATACTAGAGAGGTAGATAAAACAGCATGGTATTGGCAAAAACAAAAAACCAAAATAAACCAGAAAAGAAAAAAACACCAAACCAGACATGTGGATCAATGGAACAGAAGATACAGGAACAACTCTAGGCCCATTCAGCTACCTGATCTTAGACAAAGGGGCTAAAAACTTATACTGGAGGAAAGATAGAATCTTTAGCAAACAGTGCTGAGAAAACTGGTCATCAACATGCAGAAGACTGAATGTAGACCCATATCTCTCACAATATATTAACTAAAATAAAAATGGATCAATCATCTAAATATTAAAACAGAGATACTTAATATGCTGGAAGATAAAATAGGTAAAATTCTTCAAAACAATGGCATAGGCAAGGAATTTCTGAATAGAATCCCACCTGCACAAAAAATTATACCAAGAATCAACAAATGTGGTCATATCAAATTAAAAAGCTTCTGCACAATAAAGAAAACAACCAACAGAATGAAGAGACAATCTATAGAAAGGGAAAATGTTTGCCAGCTATGCCTTGGAAAGGTGACTAATATCTAAAATATATAAAGAACTAAAAAATTTAGGACCCCTCCCCCCCCAAATAAAAGACCCAATTAAAAATGGGCAACTGAAATGAATAGAAACTTCTCAGAAGAAGAATTACAGATGGCCAGTAAATACATGAAGAAATGTTCACCATGCTGGCCATTAGAGAAATGCAAATTAAAACAACACTGAGACTGCATCTTACTTCAGAAAGAGTGGCTGTCATCAAGAAATTAAATAATAACAAATGCTGGCAGAGGTCCAGGGGAAAAGAAACCCTTCTACATGTGTGGGGGGCCAAGGTGTAAGCTAGTACAACCATTATGAGAATCAGCATGGAGATTTCTCAAAAACTAAAACTAGAAATTCCATTCAACCCAGCTATTCCCGTCTCACTAGGAGAAGACCATGAAGTCTTTTCAGTCGGCTCCAGTGCCTTGCGCTGTTCTCAGGCCCCACTTCTCCCACATCACTGCGACGTCAGCTGCTTTCCCTCTCCTCCTTGCTCAAGTTCCTTCCCTAGCCTTCCGCAGGGTTCCTAGAACTCAATGGCAGATCAGTCCACAGATGAATGGACGGATGATCGAGACAGACAGCTGATAAACCATTAGAGTTTTATAAAACCTAGCAGCTCAAAGAAGGGCGGAAATATCATGAATGTAGCATTTCAAGGCTGAGGATTTTTTCCATTAATTTTTGGTCCCTTTTTACCTTTCTTGGGTTGATGTTTGCTGTTATAACAAGAAATCAAAATAATTCTTTAGAAAATTTCTGAAGTACAATCCCCGGTAAAAAAAAAATAAGAAAAGAAAATTTCCCAAGTAAAGAGTAACTATTTATAGGGTGTAATGTTTACATTGCTCACAACGTCAAAAAAGTAGTTTTGGAAAGCTTTTAAATAAGTTCTTGTTTTAGAAGGAAAAATTACACCTACACATTGACGTGTGTGTGTGTCTGTCTGTCTGTCTGTCTTGTTTTTAAAGATCTCTTGTGATAGAGATTTCAAAACTCCCAATAGGATCTCAATGCTGCATAACATTACTTTGAAAAACACTTAAATGTCATTTTAAAAAGGAAGAAAATGTATTTTTTATATCATCTGAGCTTCCTATAAAAACTCAACACTAAATTTTTTTTTTTTGGTACCAGGGATAGAACTCCAGTCCTTGCACTTGTGGGGCAGGGGCAGAACCACTGAGTTAAATCTCTGGCCCACTAAAATTTTTTAAAAGGGTAAGATGCCTAAATCATCTGCTTTTTAGATTCAGATGTCGCCTCTAAACCTATGATGGCAAAAGGTCGCCAAACAAGTAATGTGTTCTTCAGGCAAGCTGATAAGAGACTTATTTCTTTCTTTCTTTTCTTTTTTTTTTTTTTAGAAACTTTATTTCAAGCAATGAAGAGCAGAAGGATCTTTAGTAGAGTTTAGTACAAGCAACTACCAGAAAAGTTTAGAGCAGTATGGTTGACTTCCTTTGTACAAAGTTATGTTAGCAAAACTGGAGCTAGAGAAATAAGCCTTTCACCACTGCTGTCTCCTAGACAGGAGCCTGACCTATCCCGATCTCTAATCCTGTTCCACCTTCAGCTCCAGTAGACAAGTTGATCTACTATCTTGCATTCCGATGGCATCTCGATATTGCACATGTATACTTGGTGGCAAAACAAACAATAACACATACAGGGTGGAAAATACCAAGACTCAAATGTGCTTAGACAATAAAGAACAAAATTACATCCTGGAGGCTGAAGCAGGAAGGTTGCAATTTTGAGCCCAGCCTGGGGAATTTAGTGACTTGGCTATACCCTGTCTCAAAATCTTTTAAAAAAGGATTGGAGATATGGCTCAGCATGCAGCCTCTGAGTTCAGTCTCCAGCACTGTGAAAAATAAACAACCACCACAATTAAATAACAAATACAGGGATAATATATCTACATATACAGTGCTTATGTTATAATTTGCAAAGACTCATTCTAGTTCATAGAAAACTGCATCCTAGTACAGAAATGGGCAAACAACAGCAGTTCATTTGAGAGAAAATACCGAAAACAAACAAAAATGTTTAATCTTCACTACTGACCAAAGAGATAGTCATTAAAGAAAAAAAGACACCAATTTAGAAATGTTAAGTTATATTGAAAAGATCTTAGGGACCTAGATGCTCATTACAAATGAACATTCAAATCCATTGAATGTTTGGAGAGAAACTGAAAAACTCATGTACTTCTGATATCACTCTAAATTTATAATTCACAGATTGACAAAACAGAAAAAAAGATAAAGTTATCCAAACCCTTTGGTTCTGACAAACCAAGGCAGAAGGAATTAACAATAAAAAGCTACATGCAAGATGATACTTACTATAATGAAGGGAGGAACCATGTGAAACAAGAAAGGCAGATAATTAGCAAATCAAAATAATACTTTCTAAAACCACATAGAAATCAAGGATGATAGTGACAACATACCGACATAGAAATCTAAAAAATAGTGATACTGTAGTATTCGGTGAACTTTGAAATGTAAAACGATACCTGTGTTGAAAAACTATGCATGTCATGATCTGCAAAGTTAGAAAATGTTTGGTTTAGAAGGATCAGGCTTTTCCCCTTTTTTGGTAGATTCTCTTAGTTGGGGTGTTTCCCCTGTTCTATCCATTTAAAAAAGAAAACAGCCAACACTTGCGAGGGAGAATGGAGGAGAGGATGAGAGATGAGTCTATAGACAGATCCTGGCCCCTGGCCTCACAGGCAGCCTTCGTGGACTCTCAATTTTCTGCAGCGCTGTCAGCTCCTTTCTGGAGGGGTTGATGTGCAGCCCTAATCCTCTCTGCTGGCTGCCTCCCTATTCAGGAGGGTATGCAAATACTTCCAAACCAGAGCGTTTTAGCCCTATTCAAGGCCCAAGACAACACACTTTTCATTAGCATTTGAAGTGTGAGGGCTGAAAAAGGGGAATGGACAACTTTTTTTTCTTTTTTCTTTCTTTTTTTTCCCCCTTTGGCTGGAAGCTTTGGGGAGACTTGAAAATGTACGTTTTTCATCTCTTTGCACACATCAGCATCGGCGCTAAACTTCAGAGAGAGGCATTGACTGCCCTGGGGGAAGGCATTCAGGGGGATTTTTACACATACACAGAGGGCCAGCGCCCGAAATAAATCACAGGATGGAGGTGGCAGAGATGAAGCGAGAGGAGTTCAGCGGGCTAAGCTATGCATCCAGAGGCATGAATTTAAATCTCGATTTATTTTTCTTCTCTCTCTGCTCTTGTGTGAACCTTCTTCAGGACTGGGGAGGGGGCGCTGGGGAGAGCAGGGCCAGATTTAAGATGCAAGAGCAGCCGCAGCCTCCCGTGCGCTGCCCTCTGGAGATGCTGAGCCCATAGCCAGCCGGACAGGGCAGAGCCTGGCACTCCACAGCCTAGGTCACAAGTTCAATCCCCTTCTGGGTCAGTTAGCTTTTCTCTGTGCCGCAGCCACAGACTAAAGGCCTGAGCCCCTATTCAAGCGGAATGTCTCACCAAATGTGTGGCCCTGGTCACCACACACAAAACACCCCAGTCAGAGCCCAGCAATCCATCCTCTCCTGTGGGTTAGGAGGAGCAAGCTGTTCCCGGGGGCCCCAGTGGAAGGCAGGGGTGGCAGGACAGCTCTCTGCAAAGATGTGGTAAGAGGGGATGAAGGAAGCCTTGGGTATGGGAGAGAGATGGGGACCTGCCCCAACTCTGGGTGAGTTGCTCAATGTTTCCGAGCCTCTGCTATAGCTGAGTTGCGATGGCTGAAGAAGCCAGGGCCCATGGAGAGCTTACTCGTGCTGTGCCTGATGCATACCGGGCCCTCACATTGGCCTGGGCTTGTCACCACCAGACACCAAACAGTGTTCTTTGGCCATTTAAGGACACGTGAAGGCTAGACAGAGAGGTCCTTGATAGCAACAAAGATTATTGAGTGCCTGATCCATATTATTAATATCTCTCTATATTTTTCCTTTTCTTTTTGGGGGGAAGTGAGTTATTAAAAAATAAGAGTCACATGGATGTTGTCCCCAGCGAACCTTTAGAGCTAAATAATCTAGCTATAAATCCCAATTCAGTCAGTTACTGCCTAAGTTATACTGAATCAATTAACCTTCCAGTGGCTCAATTTCTCTATCTAGAAAATGGGAATTGTAGTTATCTATCTTGTAGGGTTGTTTTAGGATTAACTGGGTGATATATGGGAAATGCATAGTTACATATGGTAAACTGTTCAAGTCACGGATATGTTTATGGTGGGAAAATAAATCATGGTTTTTGCCAATTTTTAGCTTTAGAGAAGTGACAGGATTGCACTGCAAGCCAGATCACTGCCTTGGCCACGCTTCTGCAGTCTGATCTCCACCTACCTTTCTGGTTTGACATCTGTGCTTCTGTCCCCTCCTTCCACACATACAGTGATGGGTTCTGTCTCCCAGTGCTTCCTTGCTTGCTTTTGCATATGCAGTGTTTTCTTCCCTCATTTAACCACCAATTTGGCGGTTGTTCCCATTTCAAGATCTGAGTGGCATGAGAAAGACTGAATCCAGGACTGGTAGAGTAAGGCTGAGTGTAGGAGCAGCAGGAAAGAGTGCGGCGGTCGATTAGTGATGCCTGTGACGGGTGCAGGACAGGACAGCTGTTGTGTCCATGCAAGCACTGCCTGGTGGGCTCCTAATGCTTGCACGTGGCCTCTGCCTGTTCCCTCTTCTCTTTACCTCTTTACGTCCCCACGTCTTCACCTTGCTTCTCTCCTAAGCAACCATTTCCAGGGCAAACAAGTGTTCTTTCTCAAAAAATGTTGTCCACAATAAATATATACAATTTTTATTTGTTGATTAAAATAAATAATGACTAATTTTAAAAGAGCTCACTTCCAGCACTTTTCCAGGACTCACGTCTCCCCCTCCCCCTTGCTTCAGCATCCTTGTTTGCCCCAGATATGAAAATTAAAAAAACTTTCTCCTTTTCTTTACAGTACAGGTAGAAAGCTTGTGATAGAGGCTCTGAAAAAAATGTCAAGATTGTAAAATGCTAAGCGGCTACAGTGACCTACAGAAAGCATAAATCCACTGGCTGGCTTTTGCTTGTTTATTTTGTTTTGTTTTTGAGATGGAGTCTCATGTAACCCAGGCTGGCCTGGGACTCACAATGCTCCTGCCTCAGCCTCCTGAGTGCAGGAATTAGAGGGGTCTGCCACGACACCTGGTTCAATGGCTGATTTGAAAGAAAACATTTAATAACATTCAGCTCTTGGGAGAAAAATGTATGAAGAGACCTGATGATATCGAAGGATGAAATAAGGATGAAATAAGAGAAGGCTGTTCTTTAATTACTGCACTTCACAAGCCACCCCAAACTAAGTGGCTTCTGATAAGTGCTATGTATTTGGCTCTGGTCTTTGGGTTGCCTATGTTGTTATCCAGATCTGTGGCAGGCCTGGATGATCATGGCTGGGCTCATAACCAGCTGCTGGGTTTGCTGGAGGCTGGTTCGTGTGGAGAGGCCTCAGCCAGGCAAAGGGGCTTGGAAAGGGGAGGGGGGGATAGGACCATTTTTACCCCAAAATGTACCAATCACTGAAGTGACTGCTCAGGCAGGGCTGGGCTGGGAGGCAGGTGAGGTCAGGTGAAGCCTGCGGGTGCAGACGAAGCCACGGGAATAGGAAGAGAGCGAGCAGCTGGGTTGCACAAGGAGCAGGAGGGGGCAGTTCATTAGGATGGCAGAGCAGGAGGGATGAAGGCCAAACCAGTGACCTTTGATGGCAACCAGGATGCCAGCAAAGGAAGGAATCCTTCTAGAGTTTAATTTCCTCATGGATAAAACTGGAAGCGTAACATCTAGATTCCAGGTGGCTGTAAGATTATAGACACATAAAGGGTGTGAACTGCATGCCACTTCCACACACAGCCTGGCCACACATCCACCTGTGTACAGCACATGCATGGAGCACCAGACCAAGAGTCATGGACCCTGACCACCATCCCAGCTCTGGCTTTTACAACACAGTGAATTCGGGTAGATCACTTAAATATCTAAGCTCCAGTTTAATCATCTGTACAACAGGGGTAATAATAAGCTCAAAGTATCCTTCTTGAAGGGTTGAACAACGGGGCCAGAGTGTGCTCTGTGGCCTGGCCTTCAACCCGGTGTGGTCAGGATGATGGTGGGGGTCGTGGACCTCTGCAAGCTTCTGGCTTCCCCTTGCCCACAGCCTGGCTACTGTGCACAGTGGTCACGATTGATTTCACTGCGCCCTTATTCCTGTTTGCCTCGTTCATCACAAGAAGCCCAGAAGTCCTCAAATGCCTCTCGTCCCTCAGCCTGTCTTCTCAAATGGCTCTGTGAACATTCTCTTTTTACTTCAGCTCCCTCAGCCTCCAGGCAGGCAGCTGCCTTTCCAGAGCTCGGTAGCCCCATGTGACTGTGGCCATCATATTACAAAGGGTGGGCTCAGTCCTTGGACTTCTTGCTCGCTCTCCTGTTGACTCCACACAGCCAACAGCTTTCATGCAGCTCTGCATTAATGAACGCAAAGCTCTCCAAAGCTCGGACCTCCCTGTGGAACTCCTCATGTGCACACGCACATGGCCACTGCCTCTCCGATGTGTCCATGTAAATGCTTGGAGCCTTCTCCAAGTCAGCACATCCAAAACAAAAAAGCACGGGCTGTCCCCCCAGATCTGTTCCTCCCATTGTTTTTGCCTCTTCCATGGACAACAATACCATTCTTCTAATGGACTGGGCCACAAACCCTGGAGAGTTCCTTGGCTCCTCTTCCCCAGCCCCACAGCTGATCTATGAGCAAAAGCTCTGAATGCCGTTTTTGCAAAATGTGTCTCAATTCAAACCCTTCTCATCTCCAACACAACCATCCTAGTCCTAGCTACTGCCTTACTTGGGCTAAAGGTAATGATCCCCTAACTAATTTTCCTCTTCCTTTGTTCTTGTGTCCTTTGTCTGCTCTTAGCGCAATCACTGTGGTGCAGTCTGAACGCAAGTCAGGTCCTACCACTCCTCTGCTTCAATACCTTCCAGCGTTACTTTCTTGTTTCAGAGCAAAACTCAAAGTTCTACAAACCTCTAATAATCCATGGTCTTCTAGCTTTTGCCTTGCTCACCCACCTCAGGGCCTTTGCCCTGCTATTTTCTCTGACCGTTATGCTCTTCCCTTGGGCAGCTTGTTTGAATGGCTTCCCACTCTGCTCCAGTCCTGTGCTCAGCTGTCACCTCAGCCCAGTCCTTTCCCAACCTGCTTTAAGCAGCTTCCACTTCTGATCCAGCACTCCCTACCAAGCTCTTCTCTGTTTTCTTCTCCTCCAAAACACTTCTCCCATTGGATGCTCCGTTTGTCTCTCTCTCTATTTATTTCTTTGGTGGGTTGGTTAGCTGGTTGTTTTCTGTCTCTTCCCCAAGACAGAAATGATGTGAAGGGGAGAGTTTTCTGTTGCTTTGTTCCCTGAGGTGTGCCTGGGTGAGAACAGGACCCAACACACCACACAGAGCTAGTTATTAAACTTTGCCTAGTGAATGCATGAGATAATGGTGATAACAAGCTTATCACTGTGCCTGACACGCAGCAGGTGTCTAGGAGATCTTAGTTTGCTGTAAGGATTTGGTGACATGATCTATTGCTATAGAATGTCACACAGTTCTAAGTCACTGCCGCCTCTATTGCCGCCTTTCCCACTGGCCTTCTACTTGGCCTGCATGGATTCTGAGCAGAGCGTGAGATAGGATTGTTGTCAGAAACACACACGGGGCAGCCACAGCTTGAATCTGGCCCTCACAACCGAGATGCTTCTTATCTGCTGTAGGCTGGAAATGCAGATGACAGAGTAATTATAACCATGTTTAACATAAGAGCTAGTCCTCTTGTCCTTGTGGCTTCACATAAGAGATAACTCGCCCAGAGAATAGACTAGACGTGTGGTTTGAAAAGCCTGGTCACCAGAGGCCGTTTGTTGGCAGGCAAGAAGCCCTCGATGCCACACTGGAGGACTAAAGACTCAGATAACCGAATCTTAGCCGTTAAAACCAGGTTAGCAGCTCAGTTAGACTGCGTGTTAGGGCCAGGGAATATATTTCAGAAGAGTTTTCTTATCAAATGGTTTTTAAACAGAGTAAGCTCCAAACCTTTAGAAAATTATATGTGTGAATATGTTCATTTCCAAAACTACTATTGTATCCACTGTGGCAGTATTTATACACTGTAAAGAACTTTAGAAAAACAAGAAAATGAACCCTTAGAAACTGCCTGTCTCTGTTAAGAGTACCTTCCCCCTGCCCCAGCTCTGTTTCCTATACATTTTTGGTACAGTATTTCAGAATGGACCACTTGCTCTTCATAATGCAATGGTTTTCCTCCAGAAGCTTGAAAAGGATGACTTTTGGGAAATAAAAACTAAGATACAAGTAAATATGTCCTGTCATGACCAGCTCTGAGATAAGGCAAGCAAATCTTAGGGAAATAATAATGATCAGGAGCTCAGCGGGCTTGTGCTGCAGGGGCAGAGGGTCGTCTGCTGTGATGGCTGGGGTGTGGTTTGAGTGTGTTCCCCAAAGTCCACATGTAGCAAGCTTGGTGGGCACACGATAGGAGCCTGATGGGAGGGGCTCTGGGAGACGAAGAGACAGAGAGTTCTCATGGTAGTCACCTTGGTTCTGGCAAGAGGGTTGTCATCAAAGAGCAAGGCTGATCCCTCCCTGTCTGCTCTCTGGCTTCCTATCTTGCCATCTTCTCTCTCCCTCTCGCAAGGTCTTCCTTCGAGACATCAGCCTTGATGTGATGCAGCCAGGGGTGGGGAGGCCTCCTACACGTGGTGTCAAGCTGTTTTCACTTTCAGCCTCTAAAATGGGGAGGTAAATAAACACCATTTCATAGAAAGTACCCAGCCTCCTACACTTCATTACAGCAATGGAAAATGGATTCCCACAAGAGCGTAAGTTCAGCCTCTCCCATGCGTCTGGTTCTAGTTGGCCCATGCCCCAGCCTCCACCCGAGGAAGGAGAGATGGGAGGAAACCTTCCCCAGAGACTCGAGCTTCTCCACTTTGCTGACACTGTAGCTCTGGATTTAGGTGATTCTATTCTATGGAGGACAAGGACCAACATTCCTTTCCCCACCTTTCGGGCCAGGACAGCTGGAGAGATTACTTCAGTGGAGTAAGGACACGATCACAGAAATTTGCCCTGAGAGATCTAGAAATATATCATGTGTTTTATTTTTCTCAACACCATATGTTCTCATTTAGGATTAAATTAGTGCCACATAAAATGTGAATATTCTTCGGAAGGGTATTTACATTCCAACACCAAATATGAAGGGGTCAGCTTCCTGCTTGCGAGTGTCCGACCAGGTCATCCAGCAGTTGGGGGAAAGGTCTGGGAACGGAAGCCCTTGAGACCACTTCTTTCTGTCCTTCAGGGACGTTGCCTCTGCCTGGTCCTCTGCCTGTCTGCTTGGCTCCTTCCCTCAGCCTAGGGACAGTTCCAAGTCACTGGCAGCCAGAAAAAACCCAGAGCTCTCCCTGCTCTTTCTTTCCTCTTCTGGACCTTCACAGGTGAACTCACTAGCTCTCCCCACCTCCTCAGTTCCCACCCCTGCCGAGCCATGCAGCTGCCTTCTGTCTGCCCAAGCCCCAGAGGAGCAAAATCAGTCTTGCTATGATCGCTCTTGACCTTTTAGTGGACAACTGAATTAAGTTTTCCTCTCTCTAAGGGCCCTATGTCCTCAGTGTCTCTGTCCTTCTAGCATACATAGGATGATCAAAACATACAGCGACTGTTTAAATGCAATAATTTATTATAGTAAAAGACACGCTGCTGTTAATCCCCTCACACACACACCCTCGCTCTGAGCACACCTGTCTCATGGTTCTTGCTACTTTCTGAAGCAGCCCTGGAGTCCTCCTCTGTGGGTGTCTTTCTGATGTATAATCAGAAAGGCAGTGAATGGTGCTGCCAAGTGCCATCCAATAAAAAGGGAGGCTTGTAAAACAGGACAGCGTGTCTTCATTATCCTGTTCAGCAGATCGGGCACTGTGTGCCTTCTGGCTCTTCTCCAAAGTCAAAATGACCACAAAAGCTCATCAACTGAATCAATTCAGGACACTGAGGCAGCCAGGACAGTGCAACTAAAGACATCCAAGAAAGAGGACTTGCAGAGCTGCTTCAGAAAGTGGCGAGGACGATGGATAGCGTAAGTGTGTTCAAAGCAAGAGGGAGTATTTTGAGGATGGTTGTCTTTTAAATCAATGGCAATTCAAGTTGGTCTCTAAAAAGGGCAAAATGTCTTAGATTTTTTTCTATTTGAACATTCACCGTATTTGTTCATCACACCTCGTGCGCTCCAGGTTCCCGCAGTGCTCCTCTGCTCTTGCTTCCTGTTCCAGGTGAGCCTTGGTGCTCAGGGCTCTTTCTTCCCACAGATCTTCCAAACACACTTCCCCTGAAGAACTGCTGAGTGCACTCAGGGTTTTGGTTAGCACACCTGCACGCCTGTGACCGCTTGTGTGTGCAGACGTAGACACACTATGGAACCATGGAGCCATGTTCTGAGAAATGTATAGGTGGGTGATTGTGTGTTGTGTGAACATCACAGAGTAGAGCATACTTACACAAACAGGTCGCATGGCTACTACATACCTGAGCTGTACAGTGTGTGCATATACACCGAGTAGCCTATTGCTCCTGGAGTCCTGAGGAACAAAATAGTATGAGATTAAATCAGACACAAAAGAAAATGATGCAACGAGATGGATGAGATCATTCCTGTCGGTAGAACATGTCATACTGTTCTACAGTAATTTATTTTGTAAGTAGGTGAACTACATCTAAAACAATAATAAAAAGTATACTGTAATAAATATAGAAACTAGTAACATAGCCATTTATTTTCAAGCATTATGTACTACACATAATTGGATATGTTACCTTTCGATAGGACTGGCAGTGCAGTGGGTGTGCTTGACACCAGCATCTCCACAAACAAGTGAGTAATGGCTTGCATCATGAGCTGAAGATGGCTACTAAGTCCCTAGGAGGTAGGAATGCTTTTAGTTTCCTTATGATATGGGACTGCTTGTGTATTGGCTTTACCATTTATGAAACCTTTTTTGGTACATGACTCGGTGTGCATGTGTTTGCACGTGTGTGTGTCTGTGTCAGACACTACTTGACCAAAATTAAAAACTCTATATTACTTCTTGCACTGAATCCTTCATTGTTTATTTTATTTAACAAATACACACAGAGCATCTACTGCCTGTAAAGTGTCAGTTTGAGCACTGTATTTGTCAGCTTCTCATTGCTGTGACAAAGTACCTGACATATACAACTTAAAGGAGGAGAGGTTCACTTTGGCTCCTGGTTTCAGTCCGTGTTCAGCTGGCTTTAAGACAGGAGCATCATGGTAGAGGTCATGTCAGAGGAAAGCTGCTCACCTCATGGTGCTGAAGGCAGGGAAGCAGGAAGAGCCAGAGGAAAAATACACCTTTCAGGGGCAAGCTTCCAGTGAGTGACCTACTCCCTCCAGCCAGTCCCCACCTCCTAACAGTATGTCCAGCTATGAACTCATCGCTGGATTAATCTATCAGTGAGATTAGCATCCACCTTCCCCAATGCCCCCATGTGAGCCTTTTGGGGGACATTTTTGAATAAACTATACCAAGCACTAAATAAATGTCAAGTACTTGATGCTCACACAAACACTACGAATGAACTATGTGCTATTATTATCATCACCCTTTTACAATTGCAGAAACTGAGGCACAAGAGGTAACAGAATGGGGCCAAACTCATTGGATCGGTAACAGAGCTGGGATTCAAACAGACACACTGTAGCTCACAGCCTGCCATGGAACCACTAAGCAACACTGCATCTCAAGGCAGTGATCTCTTTGGACAGCTCTTCTGTTCATCCTGCCACACAGGTGCGGGCTTGGCATCACTCCTTACACCTGTGTCTACAAATGGGCACATCCTGTGACTTTACCAGGTGTGTGTGTTCATGCAGCCACAACCCAGAGCAACAAATAGGGCATTGCCAGTACCCCAGTGTCTCTCTTCTGCTTCCTCCCTGTTATTACACGATCAAAAAAAAACAAACAAACTAGTTTTGCCTGTTTCTCCAATGTGGTAAATAGAATTATATAGTATACATTCTTTCATGATGAGGTTTTTGCCCTCAATATTTGGAACGTGATATTTATCCTATTGCTGAGCGTAGCAATAGTTTACCTCTTTCATTGCTATGTGTTAGTCAGCTTTCCATTTCTGTCACTAAATATTAGAGATAATTAATTTATAAAGAGAAAAAAGCTTGTTTTGGCTCACAGTTTTCGAAGTTCCAGCTCATGATCAGGCAGGCCTCTTGTGTCTAGGCCTTGGTGGAGGGGCCAGACAGCATTGGCTGGGGGTGTATGGAGAAATCAGCTGCTCGGCTCAGGGCTAGGAAGTAAAAGAGGGTGAGAAAGAGGTTGAGGGCCCACAGTCTCCTTCAACAGCACCTCCCCAACAACCTGTGGGCCTCCTCCCAGACCCCCAATCCTCAAGATTCTACTACCTTGCAGCAGATTCCCTGGAGGACCACGCCTTTATCACACAGCCTTTGGCGACCGCTCAGCATCCAAACTATGCTACTGCATAATGCTCCACTTATTCATAGTTGATAATGTCTCCATTTTACTACTTATGGACTTACGTTCTGTTTCTAGTTACAGATTATTGAAAATAACACGGATGTGAACATTTTGTACATCTTTTGGTATACATGTGTGCATGTATTTGCTAGGTATATACCCAGAAACAAATTTATGAAGTCGCAGGATATGTAGATGATTGGCTCTATAGATGCTGCCAAAGTGGATTTAAGTGGAAGTAAAAAGGATTAAGAGGTGTTATGCGCATGTGCCAGATCCACACAATGATGTAAGCATTATGTATTGGAAACATGTACTAATAAAAAAATTTTAAAAATTAGAGTGACTTAGACAATTTACTCTCCCACCATCAGTTTATTAGTGGTCAGATGGCCCAAATCCTCACCAATTCTTGGTATTCTCAAATGCTCTATTTTAGGCATTCTGATGGATGCTTGGTAGTATTACTTTGCATTTCTCTGATAACAAATGATGGTTAACATCTTTGTGTATGCTATTACCTACTTAGAAACCTGTTTTGTGAGAGGCTTGCTCAAGGTACTTGTCTCTGTTTTAATCAGTTGTCTGGATTTTTTTTCCTGATTGAAAGGACTTGTTTATATATTTTAAATATAAGCCTTTTATGAAATATTTATACTGTAAAATTCTCTCAGTGCTTGATTTGGCAGCACATATACTAAAACTGTAAAATTCTCTGTGTGACTTTTTAGTTTCATAATCGTGTTTTATAATGC
This sequence comes from Heterocephalus glaber, assembly GCF_053883595.1. Taxonomy (NCBI): domain Eukaryota; kingdom Metazoa; phylum Chordata; class Mammalia; order Rodentia; family Bathyergidae; genus Heterocephalus; species Heterocephalus glaber. Next base: position 20,061,667 of record NW_028258357.1, read on the forward strand.
ATATAAGTTCTTATTTTTCATTAATTCTACTCTTTCTTTTATGGTTAGCATTTTTGGAGACTATTAAAATATATTTTTGTATCCCAAGCTCATAAATATCTCAAAAATAGTTTCCTATGGTATCTTCTAGAACATTATTATTTTACTTTTTACATTTAGATCTATGATCTATTTGGAAGAGAGAGAGAGAGAGAGAGAAATGAAAATGAGAGGGTAAAGAATTTTTTCCATATAGATAATCAGTTCAATCAGAATCATATGTCAAAAATTCTGCCACTGTACAATTTCATTCATGTGGCAATTTTGTTATGAATTAGTGGGAATCTTATGAGAATATGTATTTATAAACTATCATTGTGTCCCATTTATCTTTAGTCATTTCTTTGCCAATAGCACCATAATGTATTAGTTATTTTAACTTTAGAATGTCTGAAATCATAGCAGTTCGGATTTTCTAATTTTGATCTTCTCTTACAAATCATCATGATTATTCTTTGCATTGTGTATATTGTTACATTTTGCTTTTAAATTTTAAAAGAAATTTTATTTTGAGATTATTGTGGATTCACATGAAATTATAAGAAATACTACAGAGAGATCCTGACTAACCTTTATCTAATTTTCACCATTGGTAACATCTTAAATATTACCATGCAATTTCACACCCAGGATATTGACATTAAAATTCCTTGTGGTTTTAGGTTGAATTTCCAGAATGGCTGAATGTTTTCATATGTGCCTATTTGCCATCTGGTGAAATGTCTGTTCATATATTTTTTTCTTTTTGCTCATTTTCTTTGTGGAGTTTTGCTTTTTTTAAAGCTGAATTTTGAGAGTTCCTTACATATTTTAAATATTAGTCCTTTATATATATAATATACAAATATTTTCTCCCAGGCTATAGCTTAGATTTCACCCTCTTTATAGGGTCTTTCATGGAGAAATGTTTTTATTTTGATGAGATCTGATTTATCATTATTTTTCCTTAAGTTTAGTTTTGGTTTTAAATACAAGAACTTTTTGGAAATTCCCATGTCCTGAAGCTCTTCTCTGTGTTTTTCTAGCTTTGTATGTCTTATTTCCCATGATTTTTGTGATCTAGGTGGAATTAAATTTTTTATAAGATGTGAAACTTAGGTTAATTTACTTTATGGTCTATTGATTTCTAGCTCTTCCCAGCTGTTGGTCAATTCTCCATTGACCTGTTTTCACACCTTGTAAAAATCAGTAGAGCATATTTGAGTGAGTCTAGCTATTGTTTTCTATTTTATTCCATTGATCTATGAGACCATTTCTCTGCCAATACTGCACAGCGTTTATTGCCATAGCTATACATCTTGCAATGCAATAGACTGATTCTTCTCATTTAATCATTTCATTTGTCTTCTTCAAAATTGCTTTAGCTAATTTAATTCCTTTGCCTTTCTATAAAAACTATGGAATAATTTGGTCTAGATCTACAAAAAGTATCTTGTTGGGATTTGATACTGATTACATTAAACCTATAAATCAATTTAGAAAGAACCAACATATTTAAGATATTGAATCTTTCCATTTATGATCATGGTATATCTTTTTTTTTTTTTTTTGAGATAAGGTTCTTGGTAAATATTCCAGGCTGGCTTGCCCTACATCACAATCCCCCTGCCTCAGCCTCTCAAGAAGCTGAGGCCATAGCTGTGTGTCTCAGTCCCCAGCTTCAATCATGGCATCTCTTTAGTTATTTAGATCTCAAAATTTCTTCCATCAGCTTGTATTTTCAGGACAGAAATACTATGTTTTATTAGGTTTATATGGATATATTTCAATTTTCTGAATAATTTTAAATGGTAATATATTATTTTAATTTCCACATAGTCATTATTAATATAAAGAAATACTATTGACTTTTTTTGTTATTTTACATTCTGCTGTCTTTGGTGAACTGATTAGTTTTGAGAGGTGTGTGTGTGTGCATGTATGTGTTTACATTTCTTAGGATATTCTAGTAGATGATTATGTCATCTATAAGTAGGGATTGTCTTATTATTTTTTCTTTTGTCTTTCTTATTTCTTTATTCTTTTTGCTTTATTTCATTGATTAGAATTTCTAGCGCTATACTGAATATGAGTTATGGAAACAGACACCTTTATCCGTTCCCGGATTAAAAAAAAAGTACTCAACATTAAGTGTAATGTTAGTGGTAGGTTTTTCTTTTTATAGACGCTGTTTATGAAGTTAAGTTCCCCTTTACTCTTATTTTTCTTGGTGTCACATTATAAATAGTGTTGAATCTTCTCACAAGTTATCTCTACATTGATTCACATGGTTATGTGAATTTTTAAATTTAACCTGTTAATAATTTAGGGTTCTAGTGCTTGATTTTCAAATACTGAACCAGCCTTGCAGTTCTGGGGGAAAAAATCCTGTTTGGTCAGGGTGTGTAATTCTTTTTGTGTTTATTGCTAATTACAATGTTAACATGATATCAAGAATTTTTGGATGCTTACCGATGAGTGATACTGCTCTATAGTTTGCTCTTTTTGTCCTGCTGTTTTCTAGTTTTGATATTGGAATAATACCTCATAAAACAAACCAGATAAGTGTTCTACTCTCTGAAAAGACTGTACAGAATTGATATAAATTGTTGTCTGAAACCTTGGAAGAATTCTCCAATAAAATCATCTGTACCTACTGATTGATTTTTGGAGGGAGTTTCAACATTATGAAATAAATTGCTTGATAGTTATCAGGCTACTCAAACTTTTTCATATTGAGTGGCTTGGTAGTATTTGTAAATCTTGAGAACCTGGTTCATTTCATCTAAATTGTAAAATTTGCACTTAAAGAGCTTTTCATAATTACTTTTGAGATGTCTGCAAGGTGTGTAGCAATATCCCCAGTTTAATTCCTACTATTGGCAAGGTATATCTTATCTTTTTCTTAGCTGTCTTTGAGATTTGTCAATTTTATTGATTTTTCAAAGAATTGGCTCTTTGTTTGTTTGACTTTCTATGTTGTTTTTCTGTTTTTGAATCCCTCAGTTTCTGCAATTATCTTTATTATTTTCTCCTTTCTGCTTGTTCTTGAATTATTTAATTTTCCTTTGTGTACATTCCTTAACACTAATATGTAAACTTAACACCATAAATTTCTCTTTCATTACTATTCTAGCTGTGTCATGCAAGTTTTTAATCTTTTGTATTTTAAAATTTTTTAAAAAAATTTTATTTGATTGGCACATTTTAGGTATACAATATAATGACATTCATCATTGCATCTTTACATAATCTCTCTTGGTTCTTATTTTTTTCCCCCTTGCCCTGCCCTCCCTTCAACCCCTCCACCCTTCCCTATCTACAAAGACTTTGTTCCCATTTTTGCTTTTTCTCATATTAATTCCATTTCCTTCTTTCTTTTCCCCTCCCCCTCCCCTTTCCCCTTCCCCTTTGCACCTTTTCTTCCTGTTTCACATTATTTATTATACCTTTTAGTCCTTATTTACACTTTCAGTTTCTCACACTAGAGAAACTATTTGGTATTTACACGTGTGTCTTATTTATTTCACTTAAGACTATCTCCTCAATGTGCATCCATTTAGCAATAAATGTCTCTAATTTCTCATTTTTTATGGCTAAGTAGTACTCGATTAAAAAAAACCCCACATTTTCTTTATCCAGTTGATGGGCATTTGGGATGCTTCCAAGTTTTAGCTATTACAAATTGTGCTGCTATGAACATGGATGCACATATATCACTGCAGTATGATTCTTTTAATTCTTTGGGAAAGATACCCAGCAGGGGAATAGTTGGGTCAAATGGGACTTCCAGTCCTAGTTCTTTGAGGTATCTCCATACTGATTTTCACAGTGGTTGCACCAGGCTACACTCCCATCAGCAGTGGAGCAGGGTTCCTCTTTCCCCACAGCACCGCCAGCATTTGCTATTGGTTGATTTCTTGATAGCAGCCATTCTTTCTGGGGTGAGGTGGAATCTCAGCATTGCTTTCATTTGCATCTCTCGAATGACCAGTGATGTTGAACAATTTTTCATGTTTATTTGCTATTTCTACTTCTTCATGTGAGAAATGTCTGTTCATTTCAGATGCTCATTTTCGGACTGGGTTTTTAAACTTGGGAGGTCTGATTTTTTTAAGTTCTTTATAGATTCGAGATAGTAGACTTTCGTCTGAGGAACAGCAGGTGAAGATTTTTTCCCACATTGTGGGTTGTCTCTTCACACTGTTGTTGGTTTCTCTTGCTGTGAAGAAGATTTTTAGTAAAAAGAGATCCCACTTGATTGTCTGTGCTAGTTCATGGGGAACTGAGGTTTTGTTCATAAAATCTTTTCCTACACCAATGTCTTCAAGAGTGCTTCCTGAACCTCTCTTCCAGCTGGTTTAGTGTTTCTGTTTTAATATTTAGATCTTTAATCCATTTAGATTTTAGTTTAGTACATGGTGAGAGATATAGGTCTAGTTTTAATCTTTGGCAAGCTGAAACCCTATTTCTCCAGCACCATTTATTAAAGAGACTATCTTTCCTCCAGCGGGGGGTGTTTGGCTCCTTTGTCAAAGATGAGGTGGCTGAGTGTGTCTGGAGTTGTTTCTGCATCTTCTAATCTGTTCCACTGGTCCTGAGGTATGTTTCTTTGCCAGTGCCATGCTGTTTTTATTACACTTGCTTTGTAGTATAGTTTCAAGTTGGGTGTTGTGATACCCCCTGCCATGTCTCTGTTACCTAGAATTGCTTTTGCTATTCTGGGTCTCTTCTTGTTCTAAATTAATTTTGGGGTTGTTTTCTCAAAGTCTATGAAGTATGTAGCTGGGATTTCAATTGGGATTGAATTGACTCTATATAGCAATTTTGGAAGTATGGTCATTTTCGCTATGTTGATCCTTCCTACCCAGGAGCAAGGGATGTCTTTCCATTTTCTGATATTATGTCAATCTCTCTTTTCAGAGTGATACAGTTTTCAGAGAAGAGGTCTTTGATTTCTTTTGTTAGGGTGATTCCTAGGTATTTCAGTTTTTTGTATGCTATTGTAAAAGGAATTGTTTGACCTATTTCTGTCTCAGTGAGTCTGTTGTTTGTGTAGAGGAAAGCTATTGATTTTTTTGTGTTGCCCTTGTATCCAGCTACTTGACTCAATTTGTTTATTAAGTCTAGAAGACTTTTGGTGGAGTTCTTGGGGTCTTCTATATACAGTATCATGTCATCTGCAAATAATGACAATTTGACTTCTTCGTTTCCTATCTTTATTCCTTTTATTTCTTTCTCTTGTCTAATTGCCATGGCTGTTTCTAAAACTATACTGAATGGGAGTGGTGATAGTGGACATCCTTGTCTTGTTCCTGATTTTAGTGTGAAGGATTTCGGTTTTTGACCGTTTAGTATGATATTGGCTGTTGGTTTTTCATAGATGGCTTTTATCAGATTGAGGTAGAGACCATCTATTCCAAATTTTTGTAGTTTTTTTATCATAAATGCATGTTGGATTTTGTCAAATGATTTTCTGCATCTGTTGAGATGATCATATGGTTTTTGTCCTTGGCTCTATTGATATAGAGTATTACATTGACTGATTTGCGTATGTTGAATCATCCCTGCATCCCTGTCATAAATCCCATTTGGTCAGGGTATATGATCTTCTTGGTGATGTTCTGAATTGTATTTGCCAATATCTCATTAAGGAGTTTTGCATCTATGTTCGTTAGTGAGATTGGCCTATAGTTCTCTTTTTTGGTTGGGTCTTTCTCTGCTTTGGGAATCAAGGTGATGCTTGCTTACAGGAATGAATTTGGGAGTATTGCTTCCCTTTCCATTTCATTGAAGAGTTTAAATGGTAGTGGCAGTAGTTCCTCTCTAAATGTCTTGTAGAATTCAGCAGTGAAGCCATCAGGACCTTGGCTTTTCTTAGATGGTAAGTTTTTAATTACATTTTCAATTTCATTGATTGATATTAGGTTGTTTAGAATTTTTAGGTCTTCTTCGTTCAACTTTGGTGACTCATATGTATCTTGGAATCTGTCCATTTCTTCTGTGTTTTCCATCTTATTGACATATATGTTCTCAAAGTTGATTGATAATCCTCTGGATTTCTGCTGGGTCCGTTGTAATTTCATCCTTTTCATTCCTTATTGCATGGATTTAGGCCATTTCTTTCCTTTTTCTGATAAGGTTGGCTAAGGGTTTGTTGATTTTGTTTATTCTTTTCAAGAATCAACTCTTGGCTACATTGATTTTTTTGTATCATTCTCTTAGTCTCCATTGCATTGATTTCTGCTCTGATCTTTATAATTTCCTCCCTTGTATGAGCTTTTGGTTCATCCTGCTCTTCTTTTTCTAGAAGTTTGAGGTTCAACATCAGGTTGTTTAATTGGGCTTGCTCTGTTCTCCTAATATGTGTATTCACTGCTATGAATTTCCCTCATAAGACTGCTTTCATTGTGTCCCATAGATTCTGATATGTTGTATTGTCATCGTCATTTAATTGAAGGAACTGTCTAATTTCTTCTTTAATTTCCTCTATGACCCATTGGTTATTCAGAAGTGTGTTGTTCAATTTCCACGTGTTTATGAAATTTTTCCAGTTTCTTTTGCTATGGATCTCCAATTTCATCACCATCACACTGTGGTCTGATAATATACAGGGGATAACTTCAATTCCTTTGCACTTACTTAAACATGTTCTATGTGTGAGTATGTGGTCTATTTTGGAGAATGACCCATGTGCAGTTGAGAAGAATGTGTATTCTGATTTTGTGGGGTGGAAGACTCTGTAAACATCTGTTAAATTCATTTGTTCAAGAGTTCTATTGAGTTCTAGTATTTCATTACTTATTTTTTATCTAGTTAATCTATCTATTTGTGACAGTGGGGTGCTGAGTTCCCCCATTACTATTGTATTAGTGCTTATATGATTTTTCATGTCTGTTAGTATTTTTTTTATATAGTTGGGAGCACTAGTGTTTGGTGCATATATGTTTATGATTGTTATCTCTTCCTCTTGGATTGTTCCCTTTACAAGGATGTTGTGTCCTTCTTTGCCTCTCTTAATCAGTGTTGGTTTGAAATCTATTTGATCTGCAAAGAGGATAGCTACTCCTGCTTTTTTTTCGGGTTCCTGATGGATGGAGTATTGTTTTCCATCCTTTAACTTTCAGTCTATGAGTTTCTTTTTGAATTAAATGTGTTTCTTGTATACAGCATATTGCTGGATCTTGCTTCTTGACTGATTCTGCCAGTCTATTTCTTTTGATTGGTGAGTTGAGACCATTAACGTTGATGGTTATAACTGATACATATTGATTTACCATTATCATGACTTTTTCTTTTTGTTGGATTCTCCCCCTTTGTTTTTAATTTCTTGTTGTGCCCAGTAGATTCATTCTGCTGGGCTTCCTGAGGTTCTGAGCCTCATTGTATTTTCCTAGGATTTTATCTAAAATTTTTTGGTGTGCTGGTTTGGTATTCATGAAGTTCCTGACGTGCTCTTTATCATGAAAGTATCTTACTTCTCCATCAATTTTGAAAGATAGTTTTGCAGGGTACATCAGTCTGGGTTGGAGGCTGTTTTCCTTTAGGGCTTACAATACTTCACCCCAAGCTCTTCTTGACTTGAGGGTTTGTGTTGAGAAGTCTGCTGTGATTCTGATGGGCTTTCCTTTGTATGTGATTCATTTCTTTTCTCTAATGCTTGTAGAACATTGTTCTTCTATTTGGTTTCTGGAATCTTAACAATTATATGCCTATGTGTAGTTTTTTTTTGACCAAGGCTATTTGGATTCCTATATGCCTTTCTTATCTGTATGTGAAGTTCTTTTCTCCTGCTTGGGAAGTTTTCTGCTATCACTTCTGTGAACAGTTTTTTTATGTCATCTACACTCTCTCTTGTTTCTTCATTGACTCCAATCAGTCTTTTGTTATTCTTCTTTGCATCGTCTAGCAGCTGCTGGATTGATTTCTTGTGGTCCCTTACAATTTTAAAGAAATTTTTCTTTTCCTGGTCACTATTTGCAATCTTATTTTCTATAGCTGAAATTCTGTCCTCACAATGGCTCATTCTGCTGTGTAGACTTTCAATGGAGTTTTTAATCTCCTGGAAATCTGTTTGCATCTGTTTTATGGATTTCATTTGTTTCCTATGTTGGGATTCCATCATGTTCCTCAGCTCTGCTATTTTTGTTTTTAATCTGTGTCTTCTCTAGATTTACTAATCATGTTTTGCACTATGGGCACAATCTCTGCTGTTATGTGAAAAATTATATCTGATTTCATTTTTTCCAGATCCTTTTGTGTTGCTAGTTCAGGGAGTCCAGGCTGTCGAGTATCAGAGTGTTCCATTTCGTTTCCCTTTGGGGTTGCTGTAGGTGATCTGAATGTCTGGTTCTGAGGCTTGTTTACATGTCTTCTCATTTTGATGGGGGTAGGGGAAAGATGTTGCTGGTGCCCACATGGCTCACCTCCTCTGTGCTGGGAGTGGTGGTAGGTTGGCCCAGAAGCCTCCTACTCTGCACTGGGAGCTGTGGCACATTGACCCTGAAGCCTCCTACTCTCCACTCAATATTTTGTATTTTTGATCTGAGTCAAATGTAGTTTTTAATTCTCCTAGAGACCTCTTGTATTCATGGATTATTTGAAAATATGTTGCTTAGTTTTTGACTGGAGATTTTAATGGTACCTTTGTTACTGATTTCTAGTTTGATTCCATTGTGGTCAGAGAACACACTGTATGTGATTATGATTCTTTTAAATTTGTTGAGTTTTTTTTATAACCCAAGAAATAGTCTATCTTGGTATCAGTTTGGTGGGCATGGGAAAGGGTGGATATTCTGCTTTGTTAGGTGAGATGTTTTATAAGTGTTGACTAGATCTGTTTCCAGGTAGTTTTCTATATCCTTGCTGATTTTTCATTTGTTCCATCAGTTTTTGAGATGGGTATGTTGAACTCTCAGATTCTAATTGTGTGTATATCCATTTCTCTTTTCTGTTCTGTCAGTTTTTGCTTCTCAAATTTTGCAACTTTGTTGTTTGGTGTCACATGTTTGGAATTGCTATGTGATCTTTTACCACTTGAAAAATTCTATGCCACTTCTGGCCTCTGTGGTTCTGATTAGAAATTCTTGTTTATTCATCTTTTTTTTTCTTCCTATAGGTTTTTTCTCTCTCTCTTTAAGATTCCTTTATCTTTAAATTACAGAATTTTGAGTCTGATGTTCCCTGGTGTAGATTTCTGTAGATTTGTCCTATTATCTTCCATAGTCTTTTGTGAAATTTTGGAATTTATCAGCCATCCTACTTTTGCAAAGTTTTCTAGCTATGGCTTCTTTTTGCATCCCTTCCTCAACTGTGAATAGTGGATATTAGATGTTTTACTATAGACTCATTGGTTCCTGGAGCTCTGTTTACTTATTTTAAATCCATTTCCCCCCAGTGTTTGAATTGAGTAATCTATAGTTCTAGCTTCCAGTTTACTGATTCTCTGCTCTATTGCCTTCATTCTCCTGAGCTTACCCAGTAGGTTGAGTTTGTTTTTAGTTTTAGTTTTTCAAGTTTCACTTATATTTTTCAGTTCTAAAATTTCTGTTTGATTCTTTTTCACATCTTCTATTTATTTGCTGAGACTCTATTTCTTTTCTGAAAGGTCCTATTTTCTTGGGGAGATTTTTTGTTTGTTTCAACCCTGTTCATAATTACTTGTTGAAATATATTAAAGATGGTAGCTTTTAAATCTTTTTCAGATAATTCTAACATTGCTATTATCTTGATGTTAGCATCAATTGTCTTTTTCATTTCTCTCGAGATTGCTACGGCTTGGGGTCTAAAAAGTAATTTTTGATTGAAAGGTGGATGTCACATGCATTGTGTTATGAGATCCTACGTTATTTAAACCTTAGGATTTAGCTGCCTTTCTCTGACACTGCTTTGACTAGGGAAGAGACAACAGCACTTCTTTACCACCCAGTAGAGAGTAAAGTCTATGTTTTTCATTCATTTTCTATCAACACTTGAAGGTAATGCTCCTGGCTCACACTAGGTGGGAGTGAGAGATTTTACTCCTCACTAGACTTCTTCTGATACCCTCTGGAAGAAGGAGGTGGTACTATCTCATTTTTGCTCCTACAATGCCTTCACTGACACCATGGGCAGGGGTAGCCATTTTATTTCCTGTTGGTGATTCAGGTCCTACCTTCCCACAGGGTTGTTTTGACACTATCCACTCAGAGAGGTGATAGGATCCCTTATTACTGCTAGGTGAGGTGCAAGTCCAGGTTTTTCAAAGACTTCCACTGAGACCATGGGAGAGGCATGGTCATTACCTAATAGGGACAAAAGGCCTGGAAACCTACTCAGTTTCATAACACGGTAACAAAATACCTGAAATAACCAACTTACAGGGAAGAAAGTTTTTATTCTAGATAATGGTTTCAGATAAGGGTTCAGTCCATGGTAGCTTGTTCCCATTGTCTTTAAGCCTGTGATGGTACAGGACATCATAGAGGGAACTTGTGGAGAGGAAGCCTATTCACCTCATGGGAAGCAAAGAGATAGACAGGAAGGGACTGAAGTCTCAATATCCAATACAGTATCACCTAAAGCACACCCTCAATAATCTAACTTCCTTCCTTCTTCCTTCCTTCCTTCCAAGATTTTACCAGTTAGTTATCTGGAGACCAAGACATGGACTTTTAGATGCATTTCAGATCCGAACTATAGCATGACAGTGCCCCAGCTGTGGAGAAGTGCCTGAAGTACCTCATTAAAGCCTAGGGTAGAAGTCTGGTCTAGGTGAGGTTGAGGCTACAGTTCTGTTTTATATTCAGATGGTGTAGAGCAGCTGTTGTTCCAAGTTTTCTATGTTGCTAGGTTGCTCTTTCTCTGGTTCATTGGCTACAGAGAGTAGGCCTTTGCTGGGGCTCTTGTCTGTACCCATTGGTACTTCCAGATTGCTGGCTTCTTCAGCACCAAGTCTGAAAGAAAACCTGAGATGCTCATCACCATGTCCTTTGCTGGATCTCAGTGTCCCTAGCCAGTCTCCATTCTTCCTATCTTGCATCTTATATTTATTCTCTATAGAAAGCCCAAGCATTTAGTTCATGTGGGATAAAAAGAATGAAGTGTATCTACTCTACTTCCTGGAAGTGGAACTGTTCATCCTTCCTATACATTTTTAATTGGCTTTCAGCACTTCAAATATACCAATCTGTTGTCGTCTGGCCTTGTTTCTTTTTCTTTTCAGGGGTCATCTGTCAATATTACTGCAATCATTTAAAATATTATGTCTTTTTTCTTTGATTCTTTAAACTTTTGTTTGAATTTTATTTTAAGAAAGGATGTTTAGACTAAGTATAGTTTTTTTATTTATATATATATTTATTTATTTATTGGTACATTTTAGGTGTAAAATACATTTACATTTATCATTGGGTGTTTGTACCAGAGCATGATGTATCTTAGTTTTTATTTTTTCTCCCATTACCTGTCCACCCTTTACCCCCTCCACCCTTCCCTATTTACACAGAGTTTGATTCCATTTTTTTTCCTTTCTCATAATTTTTCCTTTCCCTTCTTCCCTTTCCCCTTCCCCTCCCACCAACCCCTAACCCTTGGACCTTTTCTTATTTCAAATTATCAATTATTCATTTTAATCATTTTCATCCTTATTTACACTTTCAATTTCTCACACTAGAGAAACTATTCAGTATTTACACGTGTCCTATTTATTTCACTTAAGAATATGGCCTCAATATGTATCCATTTAGCTATAAATATCTCTAGTTTCTCATTCTTTATGGCTGAGTAGTACTCCATTTTATAGAAAAACCACATCTTCTTTATCCAGTTTCCAGTAGATGGGCACTTGGGCTATTTCCAAGCTTTAGCTATTACAAACTGTGCCACTATAAACATAGGTGCACATATATCACTGTGGTATGATTCTTTTAATTCTTTGGGGAAGATTCCCAGTAGGGGAATAGCTGGGTCAAATGGGACCTCTAGTCTTAGTTCTTTGAGGTATCTCCATACTGATTTCCACAGCGGTTGCACCAGTCTACATTCCCACCAACAGTGGAGAAGGGTTCCTTTCTGTCCACACCCCCACCAGCATTTGTTATTTGTTGATTTCTTGATAGCAGCCAGTCTTTGTGGGGTGAGGTGGAATCTCAGTGTTGTTTTCATCTGCATCTCTCAAATGACCAGTGATGTTGAACATTTTTTCATATATTTAATTGGTGTTTTTACTTCTTTGTCTGAGAAATGTCTGTTCATTTCAGATGCCCATTTTTGAACTGGGTCTTTGAATTTGGGGGGTCTGATTTTTTTCAGTTCTTTATATGTTCTCAATAGTAGACCTTTGTCTGAGGTACAGCTGCTAAATATTTCTTCCCACATTGTAGGTTGTCTCTTAGCTCTGTTGGTAGTTTCTCTTGCAGTGCAGAAGCTTTTTAATAAGATGAGATCCCAGTTGTTGATTCTTTGTGCTAGCTCCCATGCTACTGAAGATTTGTTCATAAAGTCTTTTCCTATGCCAGTGTCTTCAAGAGTTCTACCTAACTTATCTTCCAGCAAGTTCAGTGTTTCTGGCTTAATATTTAGATCTTTAATCCACTTCGATCTTAGTTTAGTGCACGTTGAGAGGTATGGGTCTCGTTTTAATCTTTGGCAGGTTGAAATCCAGTTTTTCCAACATCATTTATTAAATAGCCTATCTTTCCTCCAATAAGGGTGGTTGGCTCCTTTGTCAAAGATTAGGTGGTTGAGTATGTCTGGAGTTGTTTCTGCATCTTGTAATCTATTCCACTGATCTTTGGGTCTGTTTCTTTCCCAGTACCATGCTGTTTTCATCACAGTAGCTTTGTAATATACTTTCAAGTTAGGGATTGTGATACCCCCAGCCATTAGACTAAATATAGTTTTATTTGCTTTTAATTCTATTTTAAGTTTGCAGTACTTCAGCTCTATGGCTTATAGTCTTCTATCAGTTTTGAAATGTCCCTCTTTTGTATTCTTAATAATATTTTCCTACAAATATTTCTGTTCCAGTCTCTCTTTTCTCTTCTGTTACTTGAGCTGCACAAATATTAGATAATTTCACTCTACTTCATGTGTTTCTTATGGTTTTATATGTTTTTTTCAAATCCTTTTTCCTTTCTGTGACTCAGCCTAGGTGTTTCCTACTGACCTATCTTTTATTTTATTAATCCTCTTTTCCTCTGCTTTCAAGTTGAGTTCACAACTCCAACTGCTGCTGCTTTAAGTTTTTGGAATTCTAGCTTGTATCTTGTTTTTACAGATTTGTCTGTGAAATTCTCCATCTTGCCATGTATTTCCTTGGATAGTCTACCGACAGTTATTTTAATGTTTGATTTGATATTTTCTAAAACTGAGACAACCTCCTAGCTCTGTTTCTCCATATTTTGTTCTCTTGGCTCTGTGTCAGTCTGCCAGGCGAGTAAACGTGGATTGCTGGATAATACACATGAATAAATGTAGAATTCTGGGTGAAGTATTCTTTCTCCAGAGAGGGCTCCTTATATCCTCTCTAAACATAGGCAGATCTCCTTCATCCAGCTCAGGGCTAACCAGTCTTAAATTTGAGGTGCAGAGTTTCTAAGGCTCTGTCTCTGACCCTAGGAGGTAGCTCTACAGGAGCCACAAACAGCCTGTAGTGTTTGCTCATTTGCCTCCTCCTTGGTGGCTGTGGACTTCAGTTTTTGTTTCCTTATTACACTGAAGCAAAAATATAAAATTAAAAAATCATAGAAGTCCTGTATCTCTTTTCACAAGCCTTCATAGCATCTTGGTCCATTGCTGTAGGGAGCTTCAGAATGCCAGCCCCCCTTCTCAGCACCTCTCTGTTCTCCAGAACCTTGCAGCCTCAGATAGTGACGTCCTCAGAACTCTTTTGCCCAGTTTTATGTTCAGAAAAATCTCTGCTAGATTCTCTACATTTTAGTGTGGCTTTCAGCTCATTTCCTCAACCTTTCATCCCACTTCTCCACCAAGATTTGTCAAATACCCTACCAGAAGCTTCCAAAATGTTGACTCACTTGTCTGTAATCCCTTGTTCTGCAGAATATTGATCTAGAAAGATTTCATAGATGGCTTAACCATGATCCTTTCAACTCACTGATTCAGCAAGAGAATCAAAGTTTGCATAAATGATACACAAATACACTCAGATACTCACAAATTATGCTACTATACACCAAGAAAACTAAAAAAAAAAACCCAGGGTGAAGAAGAGATGTCTAGTTTTGAGTAAGCAGGGAAAATAGTGAAATTTGACTTGTTTTTATCTTTCTATCTCATCTTCTTACTACTTTATATCTAATATTTTTATACATTTTAGATATCATATAACATTTATATTAACAATTACTTAGTCAATTATTGGTACAATTATGAAAGAAATGGCTCCCTGGGTACCCAAGGAGGTTAAGCACTGCAAATGTGCACCCAGATTATTCGCATTTGAAATGAAGTTTCTGGCATGTCAGAGAGCTGAGCTTCTTGTTTGTTTCATTTTGCTTTATGGATTCTTTTCAGGGAGGGAGGCCAGTTTATCCAGAAACTTGAAACAGCATCCTAAATCCCGCTCCATCTCTTTTTCCAGTTATGACACCTCCATGCAAAACCACACAAAATATTTGTTGAATATTTTCTAAATGGCTAAAGACAGAACCATCCCTCAAGAACAAGGAAACAAAAGCACTCTAAGAGTCCTTGTGTCTATTCCACCACACCTCAGTGATGCCCACTTCTCCCCACAGTACAACTGGCAGCTTCTTCGGCCTCTGATTTAGGGATGGAAAACATACCCACAACCACAAAGCATCTCCAATGTTGGCAGCAACTTGTGGTTTGCACCCAGACCACAAGTAAGATAATTAAGGCTTTCTTTTGGTTAAAAAAAAAAAAGCAGAAGAAACATTACCACAAAAACGTGCCATGGTCCATCCTGGCCACATCTCTGCTGGTTTCCTGAGGAGGAACACAGTCCTTACCTTGTGCTAACAGCATCGCCACCAACAAACTCTGCCCATACCTGGAGCCTCCCAGGAAAGGAGCAAAGCCCATCTGTGGACTCTCTCCATGCTCGGGACTCTGCATGCAGTGCCATCTTCCCGGTGTGACCCACAGAGCAAGTGCCTGCCTCTTTGGCACCACTTGACCACCACCTTACAAGGCACAGGTGATTCTCCAAGACTCCAAACTTTCCTTCTCAATGGACACATGCTGAGCTCCTCATTCAGTCTTAAGTAGTTTTAAAAAATAGTAATAACAGATAGTTCCATATTCTTTTTTATAGTTTTGGATTAGCATATGTTTGCAAGGCATAATAAATGCGTCCCTCATGGAGAATTGATACATTTATATGTCACATCCTGATTCCTTTTACTCTCCCCCTTCCCTGCCCTCTCATATCCTCCATCCCTTTCCCAATTCCATAAAGTCTATCTCCTTGTTTCCTATTATTTATCTTTCATTTTTCTCTTTAAATTATTTATACTTTGGGTTTCTCATGTAAGAGAAACTATGCAATATGTAACCTTCTATGTCTGATTTATTACATATAGTATCATGGTTGCGGGGTGCATCCCTTTTCCTACAAATGATTCAAATTTATCATTCTTTATGGCTGAGTAGTACTCCATGGTGTGCAGATGCTGTGTTCTTTACCCATTCATGTGATGATGGGTATTCTGACTGCTTCCAAGATTTAGCCATTATTAATTATGCTATTGTCTGTCTTCTTTTGTTAGGATTAAATGATGATATGAAAATACCTGATTCTCTCAGCTCTCTCCAGATTGTGAGTTCCAATGCAATTCCATTTGTGCTAGTGAAGAATCTCAGTTGCCTGAACCTCTTGCTGTCCACACAAGCTGGAAGCCCATATCACAGGAAGCTGGAAGTCCATACCGCAGCCTCCCTTGATATCTCAGGGAGCTCCAGAGATCATTTCTCTTGTGCACAGAATTGAGTCTCTTCTGACTCTGCAGCCATTTTGTTGAAGATCTGCTGTCAGTCACCTAGGAGAGGAATCCGACAGGACTTCCTGTTTCCGGAATTCCCTGTTTAACAGTGTTCTTCCGGTTCTGCAATTTCTGAATGCTCCAAGGATAGAGAGCCTTTGCCCGGCATCAACCATAGCATTCAGGGTGATGGAGTTTGGAGTAAAATGCTCCTCTCCTAAATTCTCTGTGGCCCTTTGTCACTATGACTTCAGGTCTGCTGGCATCTGGACTTCCCTAGAGAATATTATTGTGCTCCAGTCATTTGCTTCTTCTTTTATAGAAATGAAACCCCTTTCAGCAAAATAAAAAAAATACACTCTACAGAAATAAGAATTTCCATGCATATCATCTCTTGAAATAAGCAATTTTGGTCACATTACACTCTGCCACACATCCACTCTTAAAAAATTCCCCCCAGTGGTGCATAAATGGCAGCTGTTTTTCTTATTTCTACCTCCATCTCCAGACCGCACATTCTAAAGGCTAATTTAGTTGATTATCTTAAAATTAAGTTTGAGAGCTCAGCTATTAGCATTTTCTCTCTAAAAATATATAAAAAGTTCTAAGAGAATAAAAGCCAGACATATTTCAATCACTGCAGTGGAAAAGTTACGGGGATTTTTCAGGGAAATCATAATTAGGCATATGTATGACTCCTTCAAACCTGCTGGTGTTGATAGAAGGGGCCTTGTTTGTCTCAGTGTCCAAAGATCTCCAAAAAAGGAGACATAATCCTTCCAGTACCAAAAAATATGCACACGAAAACAATTTTCAGGGGGAAATAATTATTGACCAAACTGTCTAAACAGAAGGGAATTAATGTTTTTACGCTCAAATGTGCATTCCAGGAAAAGGAGATTATCACTAATATAAACAGATTTGTATTTGAACTTACAGCCTGGAGACAGCTGAGGGAGTCAGGCATTTTCATATCATCATTTAATGCTAACAAAGGACAGACAACAACATAGTAGCAATAGCAAAATCATCTATCACTAATTTCCCAGTGCTTTTCCTTTATAGAGCATTCTAAGTCAGACCCATTTTAAGAGCTAAGTGGGAATCACAGAGGTAAAGTTGTGTACCTAAAGTTATCCCACGAGTTCTGTGTAAGGCAGGATTTGAATCCAGTGAAAGCCAACATAGAAGTTTATGCCTTTCATCTACTGCACACCAACTCCCAAGTTGGAAGTCCTAGTAAGGCTTCATGAGAAATTGATTTGCTACAAACAAACTAACAAAAAAGGAATGTGTTTAGGATGAGGTAATATAAGTAAAACTGAAAGACAAGAGTTGTGAACTAGAAGTTTTAGCCTCAAAGAAAAGATCTAGAGGGCTGAGAGATGTAGAACTGGGTCTGGAAGAAACTCGGCTGTACAGAAGCTCCCAGTATTGTGCCCCTAATTTATGTTACAGACTTTTGCTCCTCAGGCAACATGAAAAATGCTCATGTCAATAAAGGCCTTAGTCACCTAGGATCTTTTCTTGGAATAGTTCACCTTGGAGTGGAATAGATAGCACTTGCAAGGAAAGAGAGGTGACTACCGAGGCAAGGCCAGGGAATCCTAATGAAGACCAGATCAGAGGCCAAATGGCTCTCAGTGTTGGCTCTCAGTAGTGAGAGTGAGATGGAAGAGTTTACCCAACCCTTGCACAAACATATGACACATCTTATGATTTGTTTTGAAATTTGACAAGTACAGAAGGTCTTATTAAGAGAAACCAAAATGTTACACCCTGCAATGAGTTCTGAATCGAGTATAAATAATATGATTAGAATTCTTCTCTGGGATGAGAAGAGCTAAGAAACATATGTAGTAATGCCTATAAGGTTAGGAAACATCTTTGTAAACTAAAACTAAAATAAGGGGCATCCTCAAACGTGGGGGTAGATTGCTCGATGGGAGGTGGTAGGTAATACCTGGTACACTATTTAATAGACAGAGAACAAAAGTACACCATAAACCTTAGCTGGAGCCCTTGGGAAATGAGTGGTTAAGGACAGCTATGAGATTCAAAGAGTTGAAGCATTATTTTTTTCAATAATTAAAAATGTCTCTATTTTCCTCATGTGAAGTGGCCCTAGGACTACACTGTTTGTACTTGCTATGTATTTTTTTTGTAACAATTTTCTCTCTTCCTTGCTGTTAGCTGTCAGTTTTAATTGCCATCAGGATTTTTCTTTTTTTCTCTTATTTTCTAAAGCAATCAAATTTAATCTGGTGTAAACTTGGAAACCAGATAATAAAGTTTGTTCGAATTCCATGTAGACCAGAGTTGATTCCAAAGATATTTTAAATACTGACAAACAGGGGAGCTTCACTGACATTTCCTGACTGGTGATGTTCTCCAAAAATATTTTCATTGTCATGATCATAGTGTCAAGGCCACTGAGCAATACTTAGCTCACTTAGCCGAAAGCTTAAGCATAGGTTATATTTCAACTTACTACAAATCTGACTTGTTCCACGTCCTGCCCTGATTTATATATTCTGATTAATTTCATAGTATCTCTACTGTTCTACCAGGCTTATTTCCTAATTCCTTAAACCAGCTATGTTTTAAAAATTCTATAATCTGTATCTTTCTTCCTTCTAAATTATAACTATTTGCACATATTAACTGAACAATATAAGAGGTTTCTTTGTGGAAGTCTCATACCCACAAATAATGTATTTTCATTGTATCCTCCCTCCCTGTTACCCTGATATGAAATGATAAAGTTAGGATAGACCTACACTTCACAGAAAGCCTGATAATGTTAGTGACAGCAACCACAATTGCACTGCTGTGATGTAGGCATGAGACTACATTTATATACAGAGAAAGCAGAGCTCAGAGAAGTTAAGTAACCTGCCCAGGGCCACCCAGAAAATAAATAGTGACACTGGGTCCAAACCCAGGGCGATGACAGCAGACGTGTACTCTTGCCCACCGTGCTGCACACAAGTAGCTCGTGATAAAGGGGAGAAGGGCTTGGGATCTTTAACCTGGTGATCTCTGGAAGCAAACTGGATTCCTGGGATCACCTGGTTCCAGAACACTGCTTTAAGACATAAAGAACAAATGCCTCTGTGACCCACTAAACTTTGATGAGAGTTAGAAGCTGCCTGGGATGTTATCGGCATCGTGGAAAGGTTCTAACTAGGCCATTTGAGCCCTAATTCTCCAAATCAGAGGATTTCAAGCCCACAGTAGTTCCCTCTGTTGGTGACATTCATTCTTAAGCAATCACCATATGAACTAAATCAGTCTCACTTTTACTCTTGCAAGATAGCAAATTAAATCTTAATTTGACAAAACTAAAAGGGCAGGAAAGAGCTGATGGTAATAACCTGCACATTATTTAAAAAATTGCCTTAGCTATGCCACTCATTAGATAACTGATTTTGGGCAATTCTCTTGGCCATATATGAACTTTCACTTAATCATTTATAAAATGAGGGAAGAAAAAAAATAACTAACAGTTATGCATTGTCTTTTATGTACAAAGTGTTGCTCTGCAAACTTTACATACACTGACTTATTCAACCTTCACAATATTATTAATCATTACGTTACCATCTATTTCAAGGTTGAGAAAACAGGTTTATAGAAATGAAGAATTTGCTAAGTTACCTAGGTAATGGGATGCAAAGCATCAAAGCTCATGAGTTTGTGTTTGTTATTGATTGTTTGCCTTTTGCATTTCACCTCCCTTCAATCATTGCAAATCTGTAATTCCAGAATTTAAGAATACACAAAGAGAGATATGGTATTTTTGTATTCTATAATCCCTAGGTCATGTAAATGACTGCCATATAAATCAATCTTCTCTTCCACTTCCTGAGTGTTCTTCCTGGATTGTAACTGTCAAACACAATGGGAAATTTATTTCATGCTCACCACTAAAATTTAGATTATAGCCAGCCATGTGCTGGCTGTGTCTACTGTGCCTCACATGGTAACCTACAGAGATGAAAAGCTTGACACATTCCATTAGGGGGTTAACTTAGCCATATGTCTAAGAAGCAACAGGTACTGGGGAAGAAAATTTGATTATAGGTATTGTTTACATGGTCTATTTTAATCTCGAAATATTTGAGAAGACTTGGTCAAAAGACAAGAAAGGACAACTTTTCAACAGCGAGCGTTTTCCATTCTTATGAATGTAATTTTGTCCCTGCTGAAAATTCAGAAGTTGCTTTGTCCAAAAGGACACTGACATCCTATACTATGCTTTATTTGACATCTTATACTGCACATTAAACCACACTGGCGAACTTCAAATGACTCAGCTCTAGGAATGTATATCTGGTTTAAAAACTGAGGTCAGCTTCAGTGTGCTTCCTCATGTTGTTCTTAGAGGGGTTGAAGGCATCTATGAACACATCTTCTTGTTGTTTTTGTCTTCTTTCGCTTTTATAAAATAGCTATCAGATACCCACACATGTGACCGTCTTCCATCACAGCCAGAGATCACAGTGTGAGGGTGCTTGTTTGGGGAATTAGTTATAGAGCCTGACATGATATGGACTTTTGATGACTCCTAAGAAAAAGTGTGAGTGGAATGAATCACTAGAATAATTTGTGATTTACTGAGGAAAAGTTGCCCTACACCGATCTCTGGGATAATTCTGATAAAAAGATTTATTAGTATAAAATTTATATGAAGAAAATTAAGACTTTTCTCTCCCACAAGGATATAAACAACCTATATTACCAAAGATGAAAACAGAAGCCCAAATTGTGTAATCACAAATCAATATCAAAGAAAGTAGACACCTACATGTAAATAAGATTTCCTGTCAAAATTCCTTTGGTGTCTCTCAAAAACTCCAGGAATACTTTGTTTCAGGGAGTTTGCACTACTTTCTAAAAATTCTGTTTGGAATATATTTTCCCATAGATATTCACATGGCTCTCTCTTAACTCAAGTCTGTGTTCAATGGTTACCTTCTCAGTGATGCCTACCCCGACTAGTCCTGCCCCTGCCTAAAATGCAAACTGCTTCTTCTCATCTATCCATAACACCGTCTTGTCCTCAGGTGGCTTCATTCATTTCTATAGCATTTACTAGCTACTCCTGTACCATTTTCCCCACTAGTATGTCAGCTCCCAAGGCCCAGAATTGTGGTCTATCTTGTTCCCTTTGGTGTTCCTGGTGCCAAGTACACTTGTTCAGAACAATATGAGTGTAGACTCCCAGTAGAACAATGCCTGTACACAGAGGACTCTGAGTAGTCACTGAATCCATAAATACATAAATATTGGAAAGTTGTACAATTATTTCACATAATTATATCTTCCAGAGTGGCCCAAAAAAGCCAACAAGATTTGAGTATCCTTGTGTAGGTAACGCAAGATGGACAAACAGGAAGGTAAGCCCAAAGCACTCCTACTTGTTCTGGACTCTGAAGGAATTCAGAGACAGAGTTTGAAGAAACTCACTCTCAGGGTTGAGTTCAATAGCGCAGGGTGGAAAACGGAGATGAGGAATATGAATAGGTTCTGAAAGAGAACAGGCCAAAGGCAAACGAGGGGCTGCTGAGGGCAGTGTCTTGGAATGACTTAAGAACAGATGTACTTACAATGATTGGATGATGACTAGGAAGTCTGCGTGTTGCTGAACAAGCTTCAGGATGCTTAGCATACAGACAAGTGCTATCATGAACATTTGTCATGTGTTTGACTACCCAGGACTGACTCACCTTTGTTAGCTAGGGTAGGCAAAGTTAAACTGCAGCAACGATTAATCCCTAAATTTAAAGCTGTGGCTTTAAACTGTGACATTTATTTATTGCTCGTACTACATGTCTACCACAGCTTGGGAAAGAGGCTTTGTTCATCACAGTCTCCCTGGTATTTAGGTTGATAGAAGCATCATCTCAGCATGCTTCCATATTTGCAGTGAAGGGAAAAGTAGATTGGGAGAAACATATCTGCCTCACAGAATTTCTGAACTGAAGCAACACATATATATCATTGTTACTCATCTTTAATCAGCCAAAGCTAATCATTTGCTAACCTGGGTCATTGAAGGTAAATAAATGTACTTCTGCTATGGGAGAGGCAATGAATATGAGTGAAAACTAACAGTCCATCCCATCCAGGTCTGTAACTGCAAACTTACCTCTCCTATGGTAAACGGGGTTTTCCTCCTGTGATAGAAATTATAAATGCCACATAGTTTGCCTTCTCAGCTTTTCTACCCTGTCTTTTATACTCAAGTACAATTTGAACTAGTGACATAAAGCAACACAAGAGGGGAAAATTCACTCTGCAAAGCTGTGCTAAGAGCAGCGTCTGGTTCCCAGGAACATGCAGCGTTGGGTGCATAAGTTGGGAACTTGAGAGTCCAAAGGGGCCAGATGTGGAGCCCTCACCTGATGGTATCTGGTGTGATTCAGGACACCCAAGTTGTGAGTGTGTAGCTTTCCTGCACACCTTTACATTATAAAAATTTTCCATGAGTTATGTGAGCTCCTTGATATATTTTCAAGTCATACTTTTATGTTTAAATCAGCTTGATCAGTTGCTATTGGTTACAACTAAGAATTGTGACTGGTACAAATGGTTTGAAATGGTGTGCTCTCTTCTTGTCCTATTGTCTTAAAATTTGCAAACAGCTAAACAAAGGCTTCTTTATCCAGCACTTGACCAAATAAAGAACATAATTCTTGCCACTGTAAATTTATGGGTTTTTGTTGTTATTTAAAATTATCTCTGAAATAAAATAAAATGTAACTTCTACAATTATCTAAAGCAATAATCTTCCCAATGCCTCATTCTTCCCCCAGCCAACTTCTACTTTTTAAACTCATTCTTTTGATTTTCACCTCCTTATCTCTAGGGTTAATTGGTTGTTTTTTGGGTTTTTTTGGTACCGGGGATCGAACTTGGGACCTTGCGCTTGCAAGGCAGGTGCTGGAACCACTGAGCTAAATCCCCATTCCCTGACCTCCTTATCTCTAATCACATTATCTTAATAGAAACATTTTTCTTTCTGGCTGTATGCCAAATACTGACTTAAGTGCTTTAGAAATTTAGTGGGTATCAAAATCTTATATGAGTTAGATAATTATTATTCCTGGTTTTGTATGAGATTCAAATAGATCCAAGATCATATTGTGTGTTAATCAGCTTTCTGCCACTATGACAGAATACCTGAGAAAAGCCACTTAAAGAGTAAAGGTTTATGGTTTCAGAGACCTCAGCCTAGGGTCAGCTAGCACCACTGCTTTTAGACAAGAACATCATAGAAGGAGAGTGTGGTGGAACAAACTGCTTGCCTCATGGCAGCCAGAGGAAGGTGGGGTGGGGGGCTGTGCTACCAGGTTTCTTCCTTCCACTTTTGTTCCTTTTGGGGCCTCAGCCTTTTGGATGGTGCCACTCACGTTCAGAGCACATCTTCCTCATCAGTCTACTGCCTAAATGTTCATTGTCTCTGGAGATGTCCCCACAGGCCCACCCAAAAGTGCAATTTACTACTTTTCTAGGTGTTTCTCAATCGATTGAAGTTGACAATCAAGATTAACCATTACATATGGCTAACAATTGGTGATGCTAGGATTTGAACCAAGAATCTGGCACCGTAACTGCTTTGCTATGTTATGCCTCGACATGTACTTATATATTTACATTCTGTGTGTTCATTTGTAAATATTTGTCTATTGACTTCCCACTTGGTAGTACTTCTTTTAGCTGCTTCACACAAGCACACTTCTCACCCTCCATCTTCATAAGCTATAGAAGTATTTTGCAATCATTGTATCTGTTCAAATGATAGTCAGAGATGAGCCAGTAGTTTAACTTAAAAATTTCTCCAAGTAGTGTGAATCTCCTGCCAACACATCCAAACATATTACATGTGCTATACATTTTATCTTCTTGAATATTCTCTTGGAGTCTCCTGAGTTTCTAATCTGACAGTTTATAATGCTCTACACTTGATAGAACAGAGCTGTTGATGTATATCTTCATTCACATGGACCAGTTGTCATAGTTTTCCTTCATCTTTCTTTTGTCTTGGATCTTCTATTTCTAGGGTCTCATATCTTCTATTTTCTTTGTGGACATAGCTTCCACTAGTTTCTCAAGAAAGAACACATGAAGAATACCTTTTATTTCTGGAGGCTCTTTTATTCTACATAAACAGATGATAGTTTGGCTAGGTATAGAATTTTAGGTTAGAAATAATTTTACTTTCTAGTTCAGAGGCATTAAAAAAACTTCAAAGTTGCTTTTAAGAGGCTAAATTCCAGTCTGATTCTTGACTCCAAATTAGACATTAAGAAAATGATCAAATTGTTTTATTATTAAATTAATTTTATAAAAATTGTTTTGTTTAATCAGTGTAAACACTGTTGCATGTTTTTAATACTTTTGAGTTAAATTTTTATGATATCCTGGATATTTTTTTGCCTTATGGTTCGAATATGAATCTTTGTTAATCATTTTTCTATCACAAATATGTATGTGTCCTCTCTCCCCTCCAAATCCAATTTGTGCAATAGGTCTTTCAATTTTGCTACTATTTTTCTTCCTCCAACATGAATAGGTTGGCAGAAGAATGGGGATGGAAAGGGGTGGCAATATTCTCGAAATAGAGAACAGTCAGTGTGAAAGCTGAAAATGAGACAAAGTCTACCTGGTTGAACCATTTTATTTTATGGAGAGAAAACCCAACTGAAAAGGCATAAAGGATGTGTTCAGTGGTGCATGCCACTTTGTTGCGTGACTATAATTTATCAGCCAAACCAGAGCAATTCTGTGGATGAAAGGAGGGGGATATTAATAAGTATACCAGAATGTATAAGTCAGACAAAGTAAGATTTTTCTGGCACATTGGAACATGAGATTATTTTTCAGGAATCATGGCCTAACCAGTCTCAGAATTCTTGTCATCTATGTTTTCCCCTATTCTTCCACTTTATGCTAACTTCATCCATAACAAATACATGTTTGTTAGTTGTTTTTTCTCTCACTTTCATTATTTGTCTTAGTCACTTTTC
The DNA here is from genome assembly GCF_053883595.1 of Heterocephalus glaber. Taxonomy (NCBI): domain Eukaryota; kingdom Metazoa; phylum Chordata; class Mammalia; order Rodentia; family Bathyergidae; genus Heterocephalus; species Heterocephalus glaber. The sequence continues at coordinate 20,086,664 of NW_028258357.1, forward strand.
TCATCAGACCCAATATCCAACACACACAATTTAAGGAAGGGCAGATTTATTTTGGCTCACAGTTTGTAGAAGGTTTAGTCCATAGTCAGCTGGCTCCAAGGCAGGATGGCATGATGGACAGAGGAATAGCTGCTCATGACATGATAGGCAAGAAGGAGAAGTTGGGGTGGCGGGGGAGAGAGAATATGCTGGGAAGGGAAATAGGGAAATATACACTTCCAGACCATGCCCAGAGACCTGGTACTCCCAACTAGGCCCTACTGCCTAACAGCAAATCAGCGATAAGCTTCCATAATCCATATGTTCCCTGTTCATTTAACAAATATTTATTGAACATCTATTTTGACTGCTGGCCCTTAAAGCACTTCTTATCCTTTTTAAAGATTAGTCATTAACTTCAATCTAAAATACATCATGTGTATAAATCCAGAACTATTAAAAAATGTTTAAAGAAGCTAATACCAACATATTTTATTCAAAAAGTAAATGGGTAAAATTTGGCCCTATTTGGTAACAGAAAAATGACCTAGTTCATTAACATTTACTAGGAACTGAGCATACAGCCACTCCCCTACAGATGAGAGTGTAGGAGAGCTAGCAGGTTTCTGTGAAGTAGTTGGCCTAATTGTCCAGCGAGAATGTCAGGAAGAATTTGGTACCAAGTTAAAATGGCATGACCACCAAAGATGGAGATACCAAGTGAACCTGAGGTAGAAAATGGGCAGTGTGGACACAAAAGTAAAAACCTGCTTCAAAGTTCCAGCATCTGATTTGATGTCCAGGATTGTTTTCCAAGGTAGAGTTCTGTTTGATCACTAACCATACAAATTAGAACTTCACTCAAGATAAATATATGTAGCAAAGCCAAACTATTTCAGCTTTATACTGGAATGTAGGTGAAAACCCTAGAACAATTTTTAAGTTATTGCTGTCAGTTGTTTAGTATAATTCACTTTTTATTTCAAATGTGTATATCAAAACATACCATACTTTAGGTGGTTAAAACGGCAGTTGGTAGTTTCATATAAATAACTGGGGTTGAAATTTCCACATACTCATGTCAGGTTCTCCATGTCTTTCAGGGAACATGTGGATGTTTGCTGATTTTTAACAGTAAATATAGTTGGCACTCCCCAGCACATATTTTACATGTTCAGCTCAATCAATTGTAGATCAAAATTATTTGGAAAAAATTGTTATTTGTACTGAACATGTGTAGACTTTTTCTTGTCATTATTCCCTAAACAGGATAGTATAACAGCCGTTTACATATCATGTACATTTTATTAGCTGGTTTAAGTAATCTAGAAATGATTTAAAGTATACAGGAAGATGTGCACAGGATACATGCAATTATTACACTATTTTCTATAAGGAGCTTGAGCATCTACATATTTTGGTATCCATGGGCTCTTGAAACCAACCTCCCATGGATTCTGAGAGATGATTGTATGTTATACCGAAATAAGATAAAAAATGATGAAAGGTACTAATATTTAATCACTGGACAATCCTGGTGAGTCTAATTGTGTCACTTGGTGGGTCTTTTGGCAAAATTCTTAATGTTACTGACTTCTGGGCTCCTCAACTATAGAAAAGGAAAAACAGATACCTACATTGAGGGCTTGTTTGGAAATTCAATGCAATGTACAACACGTGCTTAGCAGACTGTTTGATGTTAAGCATACTTAATAAGTGACAACTGCAATTTCTAATTCTCCATTTTCTATACCAATAACACTACTTTAAGATTCATTTATCCATGTTTGTAAATGTTTTGATATTTTCCTTAAATAGCTGTATAAATAGTATTCTCCCCATGGCTGATAAGATTATTTGGTTAGTGCACAATGAAATTTAGAATGTGTATCTTGTTCACAGGAGGGTGTCAATGACAGAATTTTATGGCCACAAGTTGTACCCAAACATTGCCTTTTGTGGTTGTATGTAAAATACTGGCCTATTTCTATTGGGAGTCAGTTGGGATGTGTTGGCATAAAGTGACAATAACATCAATTATAACAACAATAGTTAAGCATGCATTAAGACATGGTCATTTCCCACGAGATAAGTTTCACAATTTTTAAACATTAAACTGGCTGAAGTAAAGACACAGTTGTGGTGTCTCAGGAAGATCTGAAGACTTAATTAGTACTCATAGATTTTGGAATCTGAAGCTATTCAAACAAAATTAAGGTTGCAGGTTTACCCAGATAGCCAAATAATAAACATGTGCTGCTCATCTCCAGGAGGACTGGGTAAGAGAATGCTGAAGAGTTGGTAGAAATGGAAGGAAATGAACAATCATCACATAGCAATTTTAGAACATTTAAATTTCCAAAGCTCAATAATATAGTGCTTTTTTCTTTCAACAAGTAAATTACAGTAAGAATGTTTTAAAATGTGTTTAATGAATGGAACTACCATTACACTGGAAACAAATATAATTTTGGCAAATTATTAGAGTCCATCTAAGATTGTTTACAATCTAGGGGTTCCTGCACATTTGCTTCTAATTCTAAGCATGACTTTTAGTTTTTTAAGAAGTATTAATCTTTAATTTGCCTTCATGAAGCCTATGTGTTTTTCCATTTTCACTGTTGTTTTTAAGGATAGTAGCCATTCTTCCCTACCCTTCTTTTTAAATTCACTAATTTCTCAAATACAAGCTCATTCAAATCTAACTCACTTTTCTCTCCAGCATGCAGGTCACATGAGTAGACCAGGAAGAAAAAAAAAAGGAGATTTCAGAAGCACAATTCTTTTAAGGAGTCACTGTGCCTGCTGCAAAATTATTCGAATGAAAGGATTTTTTTTTCTTTTTGAGGTAAAATGACAATTAAGGTCAACCTCCTTCGCTCAAATTAAAAAAGAGAAAAAGGAGTGTAATGAAGAATCTGACTCCTTCCTCTAATTTTCCAAGTTCAATGGTAATCTAACCATGCCATTCATTACAGAAACCATTAATTTTACTATGTGGCTGAAAGTAGTAGGCCTCAGCTTTCATTCTCTTACTTTTCCCCCTCCTTAGTCTTTGTGTATGCACCTGTTCGGGCCACTTTAGCATCCTATTTGTAAAAGTTTGGGTAATCCTCTGGCACTAACCCTGGTGTGATAATACTTCTGTTATTCAGCAGCCTAATTACAAAGGACAACACAGATAAAACACTTCAGTCCTATTTTTTAATAGCTGATTTGCCAATTTCGCCAAGCTCCAAAGAGAATGGTCTCCAAACCTGGCTGGATTTAAATTTAATCTGAATTTGTTCAGCACAAGGAGCTCCAATACCTTAGAGCAGACCTTTTGTTCTTAGATTTTTGGATGCCTCACACCTTCTCCTTTATAGTAATAATATTAAGAAACTGGTTTTTTTAAAATATAGTTTCGGGGCAGGGATTTAGCTCAGTGGTTCCACTGCCTGCCTAGCTAGCACAAGATCCTGAGTTCAATCCCAGGTACAAAAAACAAAAATTTATATATATATATCCTAATTTCCCACATAATATAATTGGGGAATTTTGAAGCATTCCCTAACACTCATTTGAGACAACTGTTTACATTCTTCAACAGCCCAACAGTCAGAAAATTAGGGTTGTAGATACTGAGAGGTTTATTTTATTTAATGTAGATGAAAAATGAGTTAGTCACACATTTTCTAATTTAATGAAGTTTTTCTGAGAGTAATACTGTTGGAAGTGAAGCTAGTAAAGAAAATGTGTTTAGTATTTCTTTTTTTGATTTTAGATGCAGGAAAAAAAAAAGGAGAGAATTATTTCTAGTTCATGAGAAACCTAAGGAAAAGATCAAGACTTCAGTATGGATTAGCTTTCCAGTATCTGAGAACTTAACTCTACCTCTTTGATCTAGAAAGGGGCTAGAGATGTCATGATAAGAGACAATTTTAAGAGCTCTGGATACAACTTGGTTGGGTGGACAGTAATCTGAAATGTTGAGGATTGACTAGATCTGTGCTCTGAAACATGTTTTGGGATTTGGGGGGGCCCCATGCAACTGGAGGGCAGCCCCTGCTACTTCTTAATCCCTTGATTTTGAAACCCCAAATAACGAAGAGGAAATTTAATACATATGTTTCTGATTCATTTAAACTGACTGCTTCATCCAAACGGTGTTTTGTAAGAGGCATTTGATATCTAAGAAGCCCTCTCAGTCTTCTTTCTAAGCCTTTTATTTTCTTCCAGAAAATCACATTTTCCTCATGTTCAGCAGAATTGGAAGCAGGACAAGTTTAAGTTTGGTTCTGAAGGTCATACAAATCCAGAAGTTTGGAAGCGAGCAAACTGTGTCACTCTCCTCTCTTACAGCACCAGACAAGGATATTATCAAAATGAGATGCCATTGGTTAATTTCAAAGACCATTCCATTTAGTAATTTCATCAAAATGTAGTTTTAGTTTCTAAGATTCTTATTTCCCACATATTAAATGACCTTAAGAGGCACCTTCAATTCTATTTTACACATAGAAAAATCAATCCAAGGCTAATGTTGCTCTTGTTTGAGTACAATGAGACAGTATAAGTTGTTCAAAATTCCAGTTCCTGAGTTAAATAATGCTGGTGAAAAACATGTAGAAGAGACAATCATTTTAGATCACAGGAGAGCCCATTAACTCTGTGGGATTTTAATGTTTTAGGGGAAAATTAAAGGTTCAAAATTTAAATACTTGATATATCATTGAAATTTTCTAAGAATAATAATTGAGAAACAACAAAGTCAGTTACTTTTGATTGGTTCATAACAGTATACAGGCATAAAGTATACTGTTAAGAGCCAGGCACTGTGCTAAATGCTATATAAAATTTATTTATGTCACTTCCCACATCCTATGAAGTAGGCACTATTATTTTTATGATCACTTTTTCCAGTAACATAAGGTCCAAAGTTTATAGGGAAAGATTATTTATCAGGTCAGGTATGGCTGGCTCACTCATCCCTTATAGTAATTAACATTTTTATTCAACAGGATATGGCTGAAATCATCAATTTTATGAATAGTCAGAAATTTGCACATAAATACTTTGGGAAAAAGTGTTATGAGTTAGATATCATGAAGCAAGGAAACCTGCTATCTCTGTTGTATTAAATAATGCAGTATTTAATACCTTCCGCAGGTATATTCTGTCCTTTGCCAACATAACCTTTCTTTACACTATTTAGGTAGTATATATATTTGCTTAATGTTTTTCTGAGGCCATTATATTTTTTGATCTTCAGCGTGCCTAGCAATTGGGATGGGTCTCACAAAGAAAGTTTCCCTAAGTATAAGAATAAGGATGCAAAAACCTAGAATGGTAGGAGAACTTTTTATGGGAAAACACAACTTCAGTGATGACTCCTGTGAAGATGGAAGCAAAATTCTAGAGTTTTCTTTCTAGATATATTTTTCACTGTTATGCAACATTTAAAACAGTGCCTGGCAGGTAGCAGGTTCTCGATCAATTTTTGTTGAAAGGATGAGTAGATGATTAAATAAAAAGTGTCTTTGAGAATAGTCAGAGACTAATAGAAAGCACTTAGCAGGTAGATGTGACTTTTGTCTCTGAGGCCTCTGCCTCTGTGTAGTCTGGTGTCTTAGTTACTTCCTTACTACTGGAACACAATACTCAACACCCACAATTTAAAGGAAGAAAAGGATGTTTAGGCTTACCATTTTTAAAGGTTTCAGTCCATAGTCAGCTGCCTCTAAGGCAGGGTGGCATGCCAGAAGAGTGTAGTAGAAGAGAAACAGTTCATGGCATGGGGGCAGGAAGCAGAGAGGGATCAAGGGAGAAGGAGGGAGATAGACCCTACCAGGCCGGGAAGTGATCCACTTCCTCCAACCAGACTTTACCTCCCAACATTTAGCTAGAGCCACTGAAGAGTATCACACCCCTATAGTCCAGTCACCTCCCAAAAGGCCCACCTCTGAGCACGTCAGGCTTTGGGGGGCATTTAGATATAAACCACAACAGCTGGAGTGTCGAAAATTAAGTGTTGGTTTTTGTGCTAGCTAGATGGAAATTACCTTTTTCCTCTTCCCATGACAGACTATTAGGGAGAATAGGGTTCTGCTGTGGGGTTTGTGGTAACACCTCCCCAATGGCTCCATTGTTTTCTCCTGCTGAGACTCCTGCTCCACTCAAGATACATTGCAGAGGGTTGACCTAGAAACCAATGATATCAAAGAAGCTAGAGTATAACTTTCGAGGTTAGATTATAAGACCTTCTGCTTTCCACCTTGTTCTCTCTTAAGTCACTTGTTGTGGGGGAAGCAGTCATTATGCTGTGAGGACAGGTAAGCAACTCTGTGGAAAAACATCAAAGAGATCAGTTGGACAGCCCTGTGAGGGAGCTATCTTCCAAACACGTCTCCCAGACTGGGTGCACATTCAGATGACTACAGCCTTGGTGGACATCTAGACGACAGCTTTCTAAGAGACCATGAGCTAGAATGCTCACTGTTGCTGCTTTGGAAGTCGTTGCCTACACAGACTACAAGCTAAAACAATCTTTAAGGTTGCCTTAATCTGCTAAACAGTGAGGCTATTTATTTTGCAGGGATAGCTAACTAAAACCTAGTTGCATTGAGTGACACAGACTCAGATGTGAACACTGAGAAAACAAATATACAATGTCAATTGGCACCTCTTTCTGTTACTTAACCTCTTCCTACTCAGTATCGGCACACTAGATAGCAGCTAATGAGGCTCGAATCTTTTATGTAAGAATTAGGCCTAACAATAATCTTTACTCCTGATGTTTTATGTAGGGAAGAGGGAAATTTGTGAAGATTTTATTAGGTATGGGTGTGTTGAAAAGATTTCCAGTGCTCTTGATTCATAGCGAAAATAATTTTATGTCATCTGCACTCTCTCCTGTTTCTTCATTGACTCCAATCAGTCTTATGTTATTCTTCTTTGCATGATCTAGCAGCTGCTGGATTGATTTCTCATGTTCCCTTATAATTTTGAAACAATTTTTCTTTTCCTGGTCACTAATTGCAATCTTATCTTCTATATCTGAAATTCTCTCCTCACATTGGCTCATTCTGCTGTGTAGACTTTCAATGGAGTTTTTCATCTCCTGGAAATCTATTTGCATCTGTTTTATGGATTCCATTTGTTTTCTATGTTGGGATTTCATCATGTTCCTGAGCTCCTCTCTAGATTTATTAATCATGTCTTGCACTAGGAGCACAATTTCTCCTGTTATCTGAGAAATTATTTCTGATTTCATTTTTTCCAGATCCCCTTTTGTTGCCAGTTCAGTGGGTCCAGGTGGTTGAGTATCAGAGTGTTCCATCTCTTTTTCCTTTGGGGTTGCTGTAGGTGATCTGGAAGTCTGGTTTTGAGACTTATTTACATGTTTTCTCATTTCGACTGGGGGCGGTGGGGGGGTGCTTTTGGAGTTCGCGGGGCTCACCTCTGAGCTGGGAGAGGTGGGCCAGGGGCCGGGAGCGGCAGTAGGGATAGTGGCCAGGCAGCCCCTTCCTCTGAACCAGGAGAGGTGGGACGGTGGCTCAGAAGCCCCTACCTCTGGGCAGGAATTCTTTAAATGCTGAGAACTTGATTAGCTCCAGTACAGTGGTCTGATGGTCCAGTGTCCTCTGCGTCTTTGTAGTGTGGAACCAGGTGGCTGTACAGAGAATAGGCCAAAGGAGCGGGGGCAGGGGGGAGTCCAGTGGTTTGCTGCGGGGGCACTGGCTGATTTGGTGTTTTCTGCACGACTGGCAACCTCGGGACCGCGTCCGCAGACCTGCCTGTCTGCAGCGGGCTGATTCAGTGTTTTCCACGTGACTCACAGTGAAAATCCTTTTGAAGCATCATGAAAGTTAGATTCAGGCATCTAGTCTGCCGTGTGACTTTGATAAAGATCTGTCAGTTCTTGGAATTTCAGTTTGTTTTCTGTAAAATTGCAAGTCTCCTCGAGTTAAAAATTTTACAAATTAAGTATATTTAAAAAAAAAAAACAAGATCTGACAATGGAGGTCAGTATTCTTGAACTTTAGAGACAGGTACGTGGAACCACCCTGTCACTAGTTGACACACAGATTTCGTTTTAGGGTGGGCACATGTGTAATGTTACCTAAAAGGTCTTTGCTACCTTGCTACCTCCACACACTGTGTTAGAAGGCAGCAGAGTATTTCCTGACACAAACCCCAGCCAACAGCAGTGTAACACATTTTCAGTGTAGAGTATCTACTCTTTGGTCATTAGCTATAGCAACTGAAGTTTGGCTTTGTTTTGTTTTTGCTAAGGTTTTATTTTTCACAACTGGTTTAGTATGGTCTGATGAGCAAACAGGAATTCAGGCCTGCTGGAAAATCTATCCATTGTATCATCCAAATTTGATCTCAACCAAGATTCTGGGGACACAGGGGAAGTGAATGGCTATGGGGTCTTATGGTAATGAATGGAATTGGAGATGAGAAACCATCACCCAGAATTAGGAGCACAAGTCCTGGAGAGCATCAGAGAAGAGAAGTGCTGCCTATAAGAGACACAAAGTGAAACTGTATTATGTAGGAAGTTTCCATTCTTGCTCCAGCACTCACCAGATGTGTAACTTTGGGTAAAGGGTTTAATCGCTCAGAATGTCGCTCTCTGGAAAGGAGCCTGAAAGAATCGCGACTGCCTGATAAGGGTTATATGAGTCAGCTTTCCATGGCTGTGAGAAAATCAACAGAAAGACGGAAGATTTAGCTCTGTTGTGCTGGGGTCTGGTGGGGAGTACATGGTAGGCAAAGCTGCACACCTCCAAGTCAACTGGGAAGCATAAAGAGAAAGAGTCAAAGGGGAAGGGAAGGGTCCAGAGACAAGATACAGCCCCCAGGGCATGGCTCATGACTCACTGTCTTCAACTAGGCCTCACCTCCTAAGTTTCCAGCACCTCCCATTAATGCAGTCAAGTTTTGAATTTACCAATGGATTAATCCATCAGTGGAGTTAGAACACTCATGATCCAATCACCTTCCAAGCATCCCGCCTTTGCACATGTGAGGCTCAGGGGAGACATTTTAGATACAAACCATAACAGAGATGTTGAAGGATTAAATGAAATACCCATGTAAACTATGATATGAGCTATTTTACACATTATACTATTAATATCCCAATAATTACAGCTAAAATTTCATTTAGGATCCAAGGAGTTTCACTATAAACACTGTTCAGGGATAAGTTTTGGGGAGGCTGAAAGTCTCCCCCTTTTTTTTCTTTTTGGAAGACTATCTACATCTCAAACAGAAATTATAAAATATTTAAAAATCTTGCTTCTGAACCAGACCAGAGAGAAGATATGGATTCTTTCACTGCAAAAAATGCAGAAATCTAAAAAGGAATGTATGATTTCAGGAGACATTGCGTTGGGGCCACTGGATAACTTTTTGTTCCTGAAAAGGGGGTGGGCTCTTCACAGAGAGAGACAGTAATGTCATTATTCATGCTGTAAGCCAGCCCACTTCAACTGCTGGTCTTTACAATGCCTACAAGTGTAAAAAAAAAAAAAAAAGAATACAAAAAAACCACTTGCTTCCTTTTTTTATAAGTATTGACATTCTTGTGCAGTATTAGGAGAGCTAATTTAGCTTCCAGTTCTAAGAATTTTTGAATCTATAGCCAGTAATTATTGGCATTCAGAGGTACAAAAGAAGAAAACAAAGCCTGCAAATTCTAGCACATTCATGTGGGATTGGGAGCTGAATTAGGATCCTCACACCCCATTGAATGATCGCCCCCCTATTAGAGCCTTATTAAAATGGTAATGATTATATGCCAGCTATAGGCAGGCAGCCGCACCTGTCAAAAACTACCCCGATTATCCTGTTCATTGAACTGTCTGGCTCTTGAATCAGTGTCTCAGGTTTACTCCTCTGTGAAGTTTTTTTTCCCCTGTCTTAAATGAAAAAAAAAAAAAAGATACAAAAACAAACATTTCCTTGGGTCTCAGAACACTCTTGTAGTTCATTATATCTTCTCCCAATCTTCTGTTTTTGTGTCTAGTAAGGCAATATGATAGGGGAGCTGTCCTTTCTTTGGCTTGGGATAGGAACATGAGAAAAAAATAGAAGAAATGTGAAGTTTCACCTAAAAACATCTAATGTTAGTAAAAGAAAATGCAAATCTGTAATTAATCTGGAAACTGGGATCATTCAGTTGTCAGCCACATGGACTACAATGAAGGGATAGATGCCTGCTACTTATGCACCAATCACCCAGCCGGGAGTGGTCTTACTTCATACTCGTTTTTGGTTTTCGTCCACTTTATACTTTTGAAGGTACCGAAAACAATAATGTATTTTATTTGAAATCACTTTTTTCTCCAAGATGAACCATATCATCATTAGTACAATGTTGTTTTCTTACAAGGCCAATTCTTGCCTTTAGCAGGAGAAAAAGTCTCTTAAAGTGCTTCATCTTAGTTTATCAAATCCTGTAATACAGAAAGACCTCAGTGCAAGAGGACCCTGGGGCTTGGCTGTCATCAGTGTTACTGTGACAGATGCCGAGATGGTAGTAACCGATCACAGCACTTGGAAAGAAGGGGAAATATGCAGAGGACAGTAGGGTTTTGTTGTTGTTTGCTGTTGGCTTTTGTTAGAGGAGAGCTTTCTCTGATTGCCAGCATTTCTTGGAGATTCCACAAAGGATGTTAATTTTCCAATACCTACTGCAGTGACCAGATTACCTGTCAACCACAAGTCTCAGTCTTTGACGAATCGAGCAGGAAGCAAATGAATTGTTTCTGTCCCTCGTTTTTCGATAAGATGTTCTCCCTGGTTGTGCTTTGAAGGTGCAAGGAACTAACATCAGACATAAACAGTTTAAAATTCTTTACACACATGCTTTTGTCAGTTTTCAGGAAGAAAAACACGAGTTGAATTTGGGATTTTGTGACACTAATCTAGCCCAAGTAGGCCTGGATTTACAGTTCCTTTGATATTACATGAAAATATTCACCACTAACGAGGTTAGCAGACATCTTAATTACACTGAGTTGCTGCTTCTATTTCTATAACAAAAAAACACAACACTTTCACAGCTCATCTGAGATACTTTCTTGGAATGCAATTTCTTTATCAAATATTTAAGCACAGTGTATTCTCCTGCCTCCCACACTCATTTCCCAGTCTATCCCCCTACCAGCAGTATTGATTGAATATCACAAAGTACTAACTGAACAATTCTGAAGAATATGTTGCAACATTTTCTAAAACATTGTATCATGAGAGAGTCACACGCTGAAATAATGACCACTGTGCGGTCAAGATTATTACCAGGGCATTTGAGTGGCCAAAGCCTTTTCACCTCCTATAACTCCCGTAGCATGGAACAATTATATGCTTTTTACATTTTCATCCCTTTTCTTTCAATAGGATTTTTGCCTAGCCATCTCAACGTGCCTCATGATTCTTAGTATTTCTTCTATAAAGAGAAGTCTAAATCTTAGCTCTACTCAAAGCTTCTACAGTCATTCATTGCAAACATCTGATTTCTTATTTCCCAAGAATGCTTCATGAGTCCCCAAGTCAGTTTGACATGTCTGAGTTAGCTTTTGTTAAAACTGCACCTACTTCTGTAACAGTCTCCTTGTCTAACTGGACATCACAGTGTGTGGATTCAGCCTGAACAGCATCTTACAGCAGGTGTTATTGTAACAATCGCAACACTATTCCCCACCTCCTCTTCATCCTGTGCATTTACACACGCATTCTGTCTTACAGTGACTACCATTTTGGTGGCAGTAAAGAGATGCCACCAAAGAAAACAGTCCTTGGCCCTTGAGTCATAAAACTGAGATTCCAAAAGAACTCATACATAAACTATTCTTGGGGACGTTTTGGCTGGTTCCAGCTCTGTTACCTCCTTTCACTATATAAGGATCTCTTGGGATGGAGGAATGGATGAGAAGAGGGATTGATTGGCTCCAGGACAAGGACACCAGGGTTGATCACATTTAGGCTGGGGCTGTCCCTCTCCCTTAGCCAGGCCCAGGAATCTTGGGGCACTGACCTGGCACTTACAACTCAGAGAAGCTGAACCTGGGTGAGTAACATGCAGGGCTGCACTGTGCAGCTCTACTAGTGGCCCTTCATGATGGCATCTGGAGCTAATTTATGGACAGCCACCACACCAGCAGAAATGACTTAAGACATAGATGTCCCATGACTTCCCTCATTCATCTGTGTAGGCAGCCTCTTTTCACACCTTTTGTACATCTTTCCCCTGCCACCCATCCTTGAGTTGGAGAATGGACTGTTTTTCACATTTGGAAAAGGAATGGTAGGGTAGAAGGAAAATCCCAAAGTTTATTTGCTACATAAGTGGTATCTGCTGAAGAGATTCCTCCACTCAGGCCAGCTCAAGCCCACCCTTCATTCTCTTCAGCTGGCGGCCTTATCTGTGCTGTCCCTGCCAATGGCCTACACGAGCTCTTCATCTCTGTCTCAGTTATGCCATTCCAGTGCTGGTTTCTCACTCCACTTCATCTTGCACAGGGCTGCCGGGCTCATCTTCCTAAGCCTGGCTCCCTTCAGGCACCTCCCCGTTGACACAACTTGGGAGTTCTTCCACTTCTCATTGGATCAACCTTCAGTTCCATTTGTGTCTTCACCACCAGTCACCAAAGCCAGCCTCGCTTCCTTTAATCCTTGAAAGTAATCACTCATTCCTGACTCCATCTTAATTCATGAACCATATGAGCTAGTTTTCCTTTTCATCAATAGGATTAAGTTTTGTTCATCCCCAGAGGCTCACTGAATTCACAGGTCCCTTCTCCTGATCCTCTCCTTCCACATCAAAAGCCAGATGTCATCTCTTCATCCATTGGCTTTCCACAGCACGTCACCAGCACCTCATTCATCTTCAAACATTCTTCAAGATAGATTCCTTTTATCTTTAAACATTTTATATGTACAAGTCTAACTCATCCTCATAAACTGTACTTATCCTCAAGGCAAGAGAAAAGTAGTATTTATCTCTAAATCATCCAGAAAGCCTAGATCTTGTATGCCACATAAAATCAAAGATACACATTTGTTAGAGAAAAGAAAACTTTCATTAAATTCTACAGTTTGCATTATGCACCTGAAATAATGTCTTAGTAAAACTGCTGAATATCTGAGCTAAGTAGTATTGTATACAAAAAGCACAAAGGTAGAAATGTTAAAAATAAAATATCAAAGTTAATTTTATTATTCTCGAGACTGAGTTATACAAAACATCCTTTTTAATTTAAAAATTGAAGCACTTAATTTTGGCCTCAGACTCAAGACCTTGGGACCATTTTGACTCCACTCTTTCACATCCCAGAATCAACTGGAAAATATTGTCAGCTCTGCCCCCAGAATATCTCCGCAGTCCCCAAGTTTCGCACACTTCTGCTGCTTCTGTTTTAAGGGTCCGTTGTCCACTGCCTGGATGACTGTAATATGTCCCTGATGGGTCCTTTGCTTGCTGTCACAGTCTATTTCAAGCCAGTAGCTTAGTGACCCTGTGCAAACATAAGGCAATCCTGTCATGCCCCCCTCAGAGCCCCCAGTGGCTGCCATCTGGTTCAGGTATTCTTGGAGCACTTCTCAGGTCTTCCTGCCCTACCTCCAGCTCATCCATGACCCCTTTTCCTACCACCCCACCTTTTGGTGGCTCTGATTGAGCCACACTGATCTCCTTGCCGGTCTTGGACCACCACATACCCTTCCATATGAGTGCTTGTGCCCAGTCCTGGATAGAACGGAGTTCTCTTCTTGATGTTTAGGAGTCACTTTCTGAAGAAAGTCTATTCCTAATGGTCTTACTTAAAATCTCAGCTGTCCCCACACCCCATTCTCCCCACTATTTTACTGTCCTGCACTGTATTCATTACGGTTATTTTATTGCCTGTTTTCCTGCCAGAATGTCAGTTCCATGGAGGCAAAGATTTTTGTCTGTTTTGTTCAGTAATGTATTCCTGAGGGCTTTGATCAATTTCTCACCCTTGGTAGGTGCACAATAAATATTGAATGAATGAATGGTACAATATTAGAGTTTAATGGGAGGACTTGAAAGATCCTCTGGTCTAGTGGTTCCTGATTTGTGGTCTCTGAAAGTTGCAATGGTGTCTCTTAATCCTGCTAATTTTCAGAAACTCTGGTAGAAAATAAACTTTTGGCCCTGATAAAATCACTCACTCCTATGGTTGTCAAATGGTGTGCCAAGGAACACTGGAGCTGGAGAGGATATGCCAAAGTGAACTCACAGGGACATCACTGGATGCAATACTCAGCATCTATCAGACACCAGGCAAATGTCTAGCTCAAGGGAGTTCACAGTCTCAACATTAGAGTTTGCTACATTAATTTTGATAATATCTGTACTAGTCAGCCTTCTCATCACTAAGACACAATACCTGACACCCACTGAAAGGAGGAGAGGTTTACCTTGGCTCATGGTTTCAGGGAATTCAGTCCATGGTCAGCTGGCTGCAAAGCAGGAGCATCATGGTAGGAAGGAGTTGGGGAGCAAAGATGCTTAGTTCACGCCAGCCAGGAAGAGAGGAGAGCAGCAACAGACAGAAAGAAGCCAAAGACTAGATATGGCACCCAAGGTCATGTCTCCATGACTCATCCAGACAGACCCAGAAATCCCCTAGGCAGCTTCCAAGCCAATCAAGGTAACATAATTAAGCTTCACTACTATGCTACCTTTCTGAAGCTGAGCTATTGGTGATTGCCACAACAGAAAGCAATTTAGTGCCATCAGAGAGTCAGTATAAAACAGGAAATAATCTCATTCCAAGATTCGTAAAGCTCAATGGCCACGCACCTCCTATGAGTGACTGTGATTTTATAAGAATTAAAAAGATATATTTTTTCCATCTAGATTTTTTTTTTGCCAAGTTGCTACTAAGTTAATAGGACACAAAGACATTATTTGGACCTACGTACTTTATAGATGAGTTGTTTGGGTGTTTGTTTTGGCCTTGGTGCACCATGAAAAAATTTTTGAGCCCACAAGCACTCAAAGGTACCATGAACTAAGAAAGTCTGAGTGCCTTTGCCTAGGCTTACTAACATATTATACTTTTTATTTCAGTTACAATCATAAAATTAGTGTGGCAACCTCATGGCTGCATGTTTATCAAAAAAAATCCAATTGCCAATATTATGAATGCGCTTAATGGAAAATAAATCATTAACGAACAGCAAATTAATCATTAATAAATGTTCTTGCTTAAATGAAGTTTTTCAAAACATAAAGAACCAGAGGAAAATGATATTTAAAGGGTGTTTTGAGGGATAGGTGGAGAACCTTCCATCTTTTCTAAGGCCCTAGCTTGGTCCAGAGGAAAGCTGAACCCTGGGAAAACCAAGTGGCGTGACCACAGTCACCAGGTGGTTAAGGAAGAATGAACATCACCGACTAGTCTCTTGGCCCCTTTCCCAGGTGCTCTGTTGAACGTCCTCTCTATGTTGTACCAAGTCCTTGAGGGATATTTTTTACTAATTGGGATTTTGACTGGCAAATGATTGTTGTAGGGGGCTCTATAAAAAGTACCCTTTTTTAGGACCTGGTGTACTTTCTGAAATAATTTTTTAGAAGCCATGCTAAATCGAATTACACATGACCATTCAATCTGTTTCTTAATCTCAGAGATAATATTGATCAATTTACCAGGAATATTAGCAAACCACTTCATTTATAAAAAGAAGCAATCAGTGCTAGTTAATGTGCCAATGTTTGAAAATCTGAGTGTGTTAAGCTTGTGTGCGGGGCTGTGATTTCATTCCACAGCCCCTCTTTTACAAAGCTAGCGAGAATGTATCACTAGAGGTGGACATAGCACTTAACATTTGATTAAGAAAGCAATGCTTTCATCTTTTTATGAAGGTTGTGTGCTAGGATTTGAAGATAAGAATATTTTTAGTTTCATCCTAGACAATAGAAATACCAGTATAACTTATCTAATCCAAGTCATTCTTTGGAAAATGTGTTGGTTAGTAGTTATCAGTATGTATATTTATTTATAGTTTCCAAAGAAAATTCAGAAAAATAATGCTTCTTTAACATTTTTGCTCCACAGATGGTCCACTGGCCAACATATTTTTTTCTCTCATTTTGATGATATGGGCTGGAAAATGTCTCAACTAAATTAAGCTAATGGAGGTCAGTGTGTGGTATGTGCCATTAATTTGAAGAACAGGGAGATAGATGGAGGAAAGACAGGTAATGATTTGTGACAGGGTCCCCAAATTCGATTTAAACAATTGAATTACATGTATTAAAGTCCCCCAAAGAACTGTGCTGCCAAGTCTTCCTCCCCCACCCATGCAAATAGGACACAAAAGCTGCTCTTAGTAAGACCTCTGTTACCATTTGCTCTGTAAATGCTGTGGGGACCGAAGGACTAAAGACAAAACAAACCTCAATGTCCTGCTGTGTGTAGATGGCAGGGAGTATGTTCTTGGTGTAAATTCTGACATAGCTTGAAGAGCAGGAGACAGGAAGCTGTGTGCAAAAAGGCCTTCTTACACAATATCCTGCTAGGAAGCGTGGGCCAGTATTTCCAAGGCAGCTTATTTAGAGAAATTTCCCTCTGCGACTGCCAAAGGATGCAAGGTAAATTTAGAGTTCACCACAAACACTGAATGGAAACCAGTGGCAACATACACAGTCAACCTTGCAAACTTCAGGCTTCATATCTGAGGACTTGATCAACTATGGACTGAAGATATCTGGAAAAGGATTGCATCTGCACTAAACATATATAGACATATTTTTCTTCTCATCATCCCTTAAGTAATATAGTGTAACAACTGTTTACATAACATTAATATAATATCAGGTATTATAAGTAATTCAGAGATTAGGGTATACAAGAGGAGTACATAGATTATATATAAATACTGCACATTTTATATATGGGACTTGAGCAGTTATTTTTGCATCAGTGGGGTTCCTGGAACCAATCCTCCATGAATTCAAAGGCAATTAGACTCTTGTTAAGGACTCTAGACATAGACTCAAACAATGACTCCATGGGCAACTAGCTCCCTGACCTTGGGCAGATTGATTGACTTCTCTAAGCCTCAGGATTTTTATGTGTGAAAGGCAGATACTAGTAAGATTTACCACATGTTATGATTTGAGTCTAGATGTCCCCCTAAAGCCTCTTATGGTCATAGGCTTGATCTAGAGTGTGTGAAGCTGGAACTGGTTCATGATGCAATGCTAGGCTCAAGGGCACTGGGATTAAAGGCATGAGTGCTACTTGCCCTAAGTAGTGTGAGTAAGATAAAAGGGGTAGGAAGACACTGGTAAAGCTCTCTTGTTACCTTTGCAATTATACGACCACCATATTGTTTCTCCTCTGTGATGCCTATTTGTCACCCTGCCTTGGAGCCAGCCAATTTTGCACTGAAAGCTTTAGGAACTGTGAGCCAAATAAACCTCTTCCCCTCTAACTTTGGGTGTCAGGTACTCCCTCGGCAATGAGTGAAAAGTAGCTGACACACCACATAAAACCCTTAGAAGGAATAAATGAGGTCATTCATGTAAAGCATTTCCATTGTCATTACACTGGTGAAGGTCAGTACTAACCTTCTGAGGATACTAAAGATGAACTATATGGAATTCATGTTCCCTTATTTTTCTCAAATTAACAATTTTTAAAAAACAAAGTAAAGTCAAAGCTTTAATTGTCATCTGGGCATTTCCTTTGAAACCTGTGCACGTCATCTCTCACCATACAAAGGCACAAGAGACATATACTTCATCCAGAGAGGTAAAGTCCATCTGCATAAGATAAGCACCAGAAAACAAACCAGAGGGGCCCATTACAAAACAGAATTCTCCTTTAGTGTTTTTTCAGTATCTTAAACAGTAGCCCCACATAAGAATTTAGACTCTTTGGGGGCCAGGGATTTAGCTCTGTGATTCTGCCACCTGCCTTGCAAGCGCGAGGTCCTGAGTTCGATCCCAGGTACCAAAAAAAAAAAAAAGAATTTAGACTGTTTTATAAATGGGTGCTTCTCAGAGCCTTCACCTATAATAGTGCATAGAAGGATTACAAAACCATCCTGCTCCCCTGGTTATTCATGGAATTAATACAAGCAGCAAAGTGGACTTGAAATTAGCAGAGTTTGGAGTTGATGTTCTGGCTCATAGTAAGTTCTCGATTTCTAGAAGCTGATCCAAGCTCCAGGTTTAATATTTCCCTGAATAAACAATACAAACTTTTAATTTAATTTCCTCCATGATTATCAACATACAGGAACCAAATATTTAAAAGGAAACACAAAAGAAATTTGATGACATACTGTTTGTGAGTTACAACAAAGATTTTTTTAATTTGGTACTGGGGATCAAACTCAGACCTTGGGCTTTTGAGGCAGGCACGGTGCCACTGAGCTATATCCCTGGCCCTTTCTGTTGATTTCTTTTTGTTACAACAAAGATATTAAAATACTTTCTATTCTACTCAAATATTTTAATCAGGAAGTAATTTGTATGTATTATATCCTAAGTCCCCAAACTTGAAAGGGATATGCACTAAATATAATGCTCCAAAATATCTAACAGTCTAGTAAAACTAGGTTGAAAATGAAAAGATATAATTTCACTTTTTGATAAGTTTGTGGCATTGATCAATTAAATCATACAATTATTGAGTATTTATCCATCTATATATGCTAGCTGAGTCAGGTAAGATGAACAAGAAGTAGAAATAGCATTCTAGTAGCCCCCAGTTTAGCAAGGGATACAGACACACAAACCAATAGTTTAAAAAACCCCTAACATCAGGCCTAGAAAAAAAGAACATGCAAAAGCTGGGCATAGAAGGTACACAGAGGCCAGGACTGCAGAATGGAGGATGCACCAAGAACATAAGAATCCTTGTCACTTTGACCATTGCAGACCATGCGAGACAAAACTGATGACAACAGACACCTCCTTCAGATAGATTTGAAAAAATGAAGAAAGTATTGCATCCAAGGAAAAGGGAATTTGTTCTTTTAGCTGAAATAGAAGATTTGTTTTCTATGGATATGAAATGCTATATTTGTAAAACTATTTTTAGTGTTTCTGCATTTCAAGCAAATATGATCGAAAGCAGTGCACAATCAGAAACATTGCCTTTTTCCCCCAGAGAACAATGCAGTTCACATAACATTTTATAGCCAATGTTCATCTCTATGTATTGGGCAAATATGCCAAGTTTCTCATGGATAAAAGATTTGTGTGCCTGGAGAAGAGAAATCTATTTCTGAAACTTGGTGCTATTTTCCATTTGATTAGAAAATATGCTCCCATTTTCCCTAACTGGAGAATATTTTTGCCGATGAACAAATTTATCCAATCTTGTCACACCTGCAATTTTTCCATTATACTCAAAGAACATCGTTGGCCTGATTCTATACACTACCTGTAATTATAGTTTTCTCTTGCATGATGAAATCAAGCTTTTTATGTCTATGCTGTTCAGACACTCAAGGCAGAGGGGACAGGCCTCCTATCACATAGGCTGTGCCCACAGGCCAGACTCACACTTTGGCAGGCCATCTTGCCCACAGACTCAGAGAGCTGATGATGAATGGCTGTGAAGGCTTTGTGATTGCTCAGGCTCCTTTGTGGGACTGGACAATGGAGGAGGACACAAGTCTGGCCCAGGAGAGCAACGGATGAAACTGCTGGGAAGGAAGGCGGTCTCCTGTCGACACGACCACTTGTTGACATTGAAAGAATTTCACAACAAATGAGCAGAAACAGAAACGATTCTGTTCAACAGGGCTATTAGTTGCAACGTGTGGCACCGGAGCAGTCACTCCTGATGTGTTTCCTCACTAATGAGCTCTGAATGCCCATTAAACTGGGATGCTATAGGCCCAGAGCCACCCGGACAATGGCATGCATGAATGCCTTCCCCTGTTGCTATTGGCTGGCCCAAGGAAGAAACAACTGGTATCACTCAAATTTAAACAGAGTTGACAGTACAGTTAGATGATCATTAATTAGAGTTTATGGGCAGATAAAGACTCAGAGACATTTCCAATGACAATATAGGCTAGCATGACTCACTTGGAAGCCTAACCCAGACTGACTCTGCCCTATTTCTGGGGCCATGTGGAAAGGGATTTTAGACAGGGTAAAATAATCTATACAATATTATGTTGGGTAGGATAAAAAGAAAATTGCATAAAATATAGGAGGAGTTTAGGGGATTAGTAATACCACACATGGTAGTGGTGAGTCCTGAGTCAATTACATACACAGACAGTCCTTTTGCATGTGGTAGCATGATGGGAAGTGCAAAGGACTCTGAGTTAGAAAGCCCAGGCTTGCATCCTGACTCTTAAATATACTTATTGGGTGACCTTGACCATCATCTATCTCTGTTTCCCCACCTCTAAAATGGGGGTACTCTTGATGCCAAGTTTACAAGGTTGTCATAAGGATCCAACAGGAAGACCTTGTAAGTTATATTGAACCCCAAAACAGTTGGTTCATCTAGCACTTTTGAGTGATATAACCTATGCATGGATATGATTATATTGAGTAAGTGGTCTACTAACATATAGAAAAGTAAAAGTAAGAAGTATTCTACTGAAAGGGTAAATTTAAACTTTTCCCCTCCAAAATTCATTCTGATAGGACTGATTTCAGAAATCAGCTGAATGGTGAACAGATTTTCAGCAGTAGCTATTACCATCAGAAAATTAACCTTTTGTTCAGGAAATAAGAAATTTCCCCATGTATATCTTTGATATAGATGAACTTCTCTATGCTGGAGCACTCCTAAATCTCTGTCTAGAATCTCATGTGCTCTCCTGTGATCCAGATGGAGAATTCAAACTTACTGCTCAATATTACTTAAATGGATATTTCACAGGTATCTCAGGATCTATATGTCTGAAAAAATAGCTTTTGTTGTATAATAAACTACCTTACAACTTAGTGATTCAAAACAAGAAATATTAGTGTAGCCCATAATCATATGGGTTGGTAGTTTAGGATGGGCTCAGCTGGGTGGTTCTTCTGGTGTTGGTTGGAGTACTCATATGTCTGTGATCAGCTATTTGATCAGGGTGCTGACTGGTGCAAGGATGCATCCTAATCTGGGTAAAAGCAACCTTAAATTCATTCTGAAATATTCTATGCTGACATTTAGTGGGTGCTGTCTGCCTTTCCTTTTCCTTTATTTTTATTTTTATTGAGACAGATCTCACTATATAGCCCAGGCCAGTCTGGAACTCATTATCCTCTGCCTCAGCCTCCCAGGTGTTGGGATTACAGGTACAGGTCACCACACCCAGCTTTTATAGTTTTCATTTTAGCAGATACACTGTACTCATTTGAACCGGGATCATTACAATAACTCAATTGGTTTCTCTATTTGCAATGTTATGTTCCATATTAGTTTTCTATTGCTAAGCAAACAATTGTAAGAAATTTAACCTATTCCAAGCTGCTAATATAAAACATAAAACAGCCATTTATTTTCTCAGTTTCTGTAGTTCAGAAGTCTAGGTATAAGTTAGCTGAATTCTCTGCTCAAGATCTGACTGAGGCATGAACAGTAGTGTATTAGTACTTCCAGAGTCTTTGCAGCTTTAGATAACTTTATGGAAACAAAAAAGCAGTGTTTAACCCAAAGGTAAACAAATATTTAGCTGAATTTCAGTTGCAATAACCAAGAAGCCAAAGTGTTTGGGGTCAAGTTCTCTCTTGCATTTCTCAATTCACATAAAATTAAAGCAACCCAATTATATTGTATGTAAAATGTCCTACCCAACCTGATACATAAAGTCATAAAGTAGATACTCAACTAATATGAGTTCTTCTCTTAAAGCCTTGCATCTCACATCTGGATGTGTCTGGAAGTATTTTTGATTGTCAGAACTAAGGGGACTCTGATGGCATGTATTTACATTACTTAACCTCCTAGGGACCAAATTATACACCTCCCTTCCCAACCAAACATTACCTGGCTCAAAATGTCAATGCTGCTGAATTTGAGAGGCCCTGGTTTGTTTTATATTAGCAACTTGGAATAAGCTAATTTCTTTTTTAAAAAATGAAAATAGTATTTTTCACATTTGGAATTCTTCAAATATGTTTCTCAAATTTCTTATTTTGTGAATATTTACATGAGCTTCCAAGCATGGAAGTACTGGTTCTAACCAGACTACATATTTACTTATTCTTTATATATCTCTTTTCAGCAAATGAGGCCATTTACATGAATACTATAATGCACTCAGTGGCTTAGCTCTTCTAATTAAATCACGGTTTTTCTTTAAATAGCCTTTAATGCCATGATTGGTAATTGTTCTTTCCACTTCTGTAGGAAAAAAGTCCCCTCCTCCATTTTTGTTAAGATATTTTGCTTAAGTAGAAGATACTCAGTCGCAAAGCTTAAAAATGTTCAAATAAAACTTTGTATTTTACATTTTTCAAAAGATCTATTTTAAATAGCCAAGGGGAAAAGCATGGTAGGGCTGCCACTGAGGGTGGTATGTGAGAAATGTGGTCTAGACAAGAACTTTGAGTTAGGAACCCTGTCTGTTAATCTGGTCCTCAAAGTGTGATCCCTGGAACATCAGGAAGATTAGCTGAGGAGTTGTGAGTGCTTGGCCCCCACCAAGCCCAGTTCACCAAACATTCTGGGGCTGCAGTAGAGCAAACAAGCCTTCCCAGAGATCTGGTGCACATCAAAGTGTGGGAATCACAGACCAAAAGACATTCATTCCATTTCTCACTTGGGCAAGGCAGTTTCTTCTGTGAGCCTTGATTTCTTTGTATGTTTGTCTCCTTGGGTAAAAGCAGGGGACTTGGATATAAAAGTACTTTGTACACTGAAAAGCATAATGCAATAATATTAATCCATGAGGATAGAAGACCTGTACCTCATTTTCAATCTATACATGACTTTTTCTGTCCACGATTCTCAAAGCAGAGATGTCCACTGCTGGACAAGTGGTTCAGGCCATTTATTAATCAGACAGAAGGTTCATGGAAATGTTTCCATGTTTACCAGGGTAAACAAGAAAACTTGCAAGCTTTGCAAAAAAAGATACCTCCAAACATCTAATGAGTGTTTGTATCCTGGCATAATTGTAACTAGTCTCTGTTGACAACAAATTGTACACTGAACTTCAGTTTCACCGATAAAGTCCAGGAACTAAAAACACACTATGGTAACAACAGCTGGTTCTGGTTGGTAACCCATCACCTTGCAAAAAAAGCAGGGGAGGGGGACTTAAGTCTTTAGAATAATTTTTGATTCAATAATTTCTAAATTAATCTGTCATGCTCTTATTTCCTTCTCCATGGTTAAGGTGCCACACTGGCAATGCTTCCAGAATAACTACCAATGGAACACTGTATAGTCATTGGCTTATTTTTTCTTATGACTATAAAATAATCTGGAGATGTTTTTGTCTTCTAATTGAAGTTTCACCAAGATATAAGAGAGCATTTACCTCCCCCACTCACTCCAATTACAGCTTAGCAAACCCTCTACACCATGGAAGCCAAGAGTTGCAAGCTATCTTGTTTCTTCTGTTGCATAATGTCAAGAGCATCTTAGACAAGCATATGGCACCAGTCTAAAATTGTTGTAAATGGTACTTCCATTTGGCATGCAGAAATGTGGGCTGATTATTCACAGCTAGTTCTAGCCTTAGTACCCATTAGGAAAGGTAGAACAATCTCACTCTTCACCTCCCAGAATTTTATGGAGAATGTAGTAGCATACTAAGACATTTAGGAATGTACAGAATTTGATTTGCTCATTTGAAAATATATTTACTCTCTAACAGTTGGCTCAAAGACTCAACTGAGTCTTTGAAGCTCTGCTCTAATTTTACCCACAGTGTTTGGATTTTCTTGGCAAGCATGGCTATATTCACTTGTGAAAATTGTGAACATAAAGACAGGTTTTACAACCACCATAGGTATTTTTGTTTGTATATCTGCTTATGGAGCAACGTGGACAGGGTTTCAGTCTGGACTTGGTGTTTGGGTTATAAAAGAACATTAGTGGAACAATTGATTTATATGTGGGCATATCATTGCAGTTGCTGATAAAGAGTCAAATGGAGCAAATTTTGACTGCCAAAATGGGGATCCTGATAAAGGTGTCCTTCACTTCCTGATGACATTTAAATCTGAGAGATAAAAGCATTTGTCAGGATCTTAGAGGGATTCCTAGACAAGCTGCGCATTTGCCAGCATTGCTACATGCACTACTCGACCTTTGTCCCGAAATCTCTAATACAGCAAGGGTTATTAATAAACATAGTGATGACTCATTGAACATTCAGCCTTGGCCAACAAAGTGTTACCACTAATTCATCTGCATAGCAATGTGCTTCAACAGTACAAATGGCAGCACCAGCCTCCGCTCTTACTGAGTTCCCCATTGGGTTCTTTGTTTATCCACCATAGGCTTCCCTAGAGGAAGACATTTCCATCATTCAGAATAACGAGATCCAGAAAGGTGATGTGACTTACTAAATATCATATTGTGAGTATATGTCAGAGACTGGATTTAAAGCCATGCTTGCCAGATTTTTAACCCTATTTTATATTCACCATTTCTTGGCATCTCCAAATGAGTTCAGTGTTTAGTCCTTTTGGTTTTGAAAACTATAAACTCTAAACACTTGTTCAATGAAGTACTTGTAGATCCAGAATAACTTTCCACTTCCTTTGTTGAAAGTTTGTCTCAGGTTAAACAATGACTGCTACCCATGGACAGCTCATTTATTAAACACCAAGCATCATGAATTCTTTCTTAATTTTCCTTGTCTAGCCCTCACAGCAATCCAAATCAACAAGTGCTCTTGCCTGTTTTATCTGTACCTACAGCTAGAAGACTGAGTGCTAAGTTGAAAACTGGAATTTAAATCTAGTTTTCTAATTTGTGTACTGGATTGGCTTCTATCCTGAGTAGTTTGGAAAGGGAGGATGAGTCATGTGGTAGGAAGTCCTCTGTGAAGATCAGACCAGTGGGTGGGACTTCCATTGATGCAGCATTTCTCGCTTCTTAGTGAATGGTCGTTTCTGGTTAATGTTGAAGTGAGATAGTTTACCTTGGTCATTTGGTCTTTAAAACAGTCTTATAAAGGGCCGGGGATTTAGATCAGTGGTTCTGCCACCTGCCTCAAAAGCGCAAGGTCCCTAGTTTGATCCCCGGTACCAAAATAAATAAATAAATAAATAAATAAATAAATAAATAAATAAATAAATAAAATAGTCTTATATATGTAGTTGATGTTGATGTTTATATTTTAAGATGGAGGAACAGCTAGCATGACCTAAAGGAGCTAGTTTAATGCTATAGGAGTTTACCTATAGAAATATTATAAGATTATGGTTTAATTTCTTTCTGGTAAACTCTGCAAAGACTACCTGGGCATAGCTGTGATTTAAAATAAAAATCTTAAAGTTCCAAATTCTTATTTCTCAGCTTATGATCTTGAAGGACTTAGGTTCATTCTCTTTATCTATCAAACTCAGCTAGGACTACCTACTTTCCATTAGTACTATGAGGATTAAATTTTCACAATGTTTTATGAATAGAAAATCACAGAGAAAGGGGAAGTATTAAATGCTCTGGTGTTATTTCTGTATTATTATTACTATACTTATAATTATTACCATAATATCTGTAATTGTTATAATAATAAAGTTATTATAATTATTATATAACCATCACTGTAGTTATTAGTACTATCATATTACTAGTACTATATAAGTACTATAATAATTGATTATAAAATTTATTTATAAAATGTAAATTAAATTGCTAAGAAGCCTAGTTTTGAAGAAGGTAGTAGAATGTTCATAGATAACTGAGAAAATGGGGGTGGTTTCTCAGTATAAATATTTTATATCAAAAGCCCTAGCCAACATAAATGCTTCACAAGTTAGTGGGTGTTAAATACTTTGTGCTGTGATCAAAATCAAAACCATCTGGGGATATACAACCTGGCCAAAAAAGTTAAAGCAGGTAAAGACTTAGACATTTAAATCCTACTCTCTAATAATTTCTAAGATGTTCTATCTCTACAGAGAAGTTTAAAGTTTAAAGGGTAAAGCTGCATCACAATAATGAAAATGGACTAAGTTGTCTTTCATCGCATTTAGGCAGAGATCAGAACCAATTAATCTTCAAAGAAGTGAAAATAATCTGTTCCTGAACTTAATTATGCAAATAAAAGCTCAATTCTCATTTCAAAAATGGCTAGAGAAGGTGCCTTGCCAAAGAGGGGAGGGAAATTAATCAGAGGACAGAGGACGGAGGGGTGGACTTGGCTTGAGTCGCCAGGCTGAATGGAAGCCTTCCCCATGGCTGTGACCGTGGCAGCAATGTCATAGAAACATAATATTCTGAAGAATGCTGTATTATTAGAGTTTCCATGAAATCCAGGACCATGCATCTGCACCGAAGAGCAGTGTCCTACCCTGCATGTCATCCATACCATCTGTCCAGGGAGGAGAAAAGAGACAAGAGCTGTGTCTATGTAGGAGCCAACTTTGGCAGGCTGTCCCCAGGGGCCATCCTGTCCTTGCCCCATGGAGCTACAGGAACCTGGCCTCCCACTCAGTCACTCTCAGGTGCTTCTCACAAAGACCTAGGTGTTCCCACTCCCAAGGGTTTGAAATGTGACTCAGGCATAGAGATCAGCCTCTGGTACTTTTGTGATTTTATATCTGCATTACCACATTTTGTTGTCCAAGTCATTCAGATTTCATCTCGGCAGGAAAGGCAGCATAAGCACTTTGATGTTCTTACAGGCAATCCAGGTGGAAATTTTCTTACCTAGCACAGATGGGATGGATCTATATACTTCTCACAAAATCTGTAGACTTTGAACCAGAGGCATTGTTTCAAAGTGAAGTGGGGAAGTGAGGGAATTTTAGAAATTATTCAGGTGGAACAGACCATGTAGATGACAGATTCTGACTTTTTCCTACTTAAAAATTTCCTTTCATCCTGTACTTTGTTTTTAATGGGTAGACACTTTTCTGTCTGCTCTGAGTGGCTGTGTTAATCAGCTTTTTGTTATTGTGACAAAATGCCTGATCATAAGCAATTTAAAAGAAGGGACAGTTTAACTGGACTCATGGTTTTAGAGGCTCCAGTCCATGATGGGCTCACTCCACTGCTTTTAGACAAAGCCATCATGGTAGAAGGGCATGGCAGAACAAAGCTGCTCACCTCATGGCCTCCACAAGGCACAAAGAGAGCAAGAGCCAGAGAGGAAGGGGTAAGAGGCAAGATGTAGTCCCATGAGCACAGCCCCATGATCCACACCCTTCAACAAGGCCCTGCCTCCTAATAGCCATTCCAGGAGGAACTCATCCATTGATAAGTTAGAGATGAGAACATGATGGGGTCCTCATAATCCACCTACTTCACAGAAGCTCATCAGTGGCCTTCAGGGGACATATTTGATCGAACCCACAACAGTGGCGGCAGTATTTTCCCCTGTGAAACTGAAAGAGCAAGGCAGACAGTGCTCAGCTGGTGGTGGGAAGTGGTGGTTGGGTGGGAGGAGGACTGCGGCACCACATGAAATGCTTTGACCTCTTAATGGGTATGAGCCAGGGGGCGGTGCCAACAACTCTGTCTTCCCATTCTGCCAACCCCTCTCTCTTTTTGTTTTCCTCGGTGACTGCTGGTCCTCATTAGAAAGGAAGAGGCAGTCACTCATTGCCAAGATCACCACCCGTGCATTCCAGAGTTCCACTCATAACAGTGTAGAGCTGGCATTCCTGACAATAGGCAATAGGATTTCTGCATCCTATATTATTTTTTTCCCTTTGTGTCTTAGATGGATAATTTAGGGTAAAAGTTAAGCCCTTATTCACTCCTTCATTCAGGAAGTATTTACCAAGCACCTACTATGTGCCAGGGAGGGGAAATAAAGAGTGTTGGCAGAGTTACAGCTTTTAAATAGGATTATGAAGAAAGCTCTGGTGATCAGGTATTTTTGAATAAAATCTTGAAGGAAGAAGGAGAGCAAACCTGTGGGTCTCTGTGTCCCAGCAGGGGCACACAAACGCCAGGGTCCCAAGATAGAAACCTGTGTGGCATGGTGAAGGGGCAGGAGTGTGTGGAGCAGGGGAGGCGGAGGGTAAGGGGGCCAGAGTTGATGACAAGCTGGATCTTTTATGAGGACACCATTGGGATCAGGACAGAGAGCCTGCTCCCAGATGCAGCCTTTTGGCCTTTGAGGTCTACTTCTTTTCATCCATGCATTTGCAGACCGTGATCCCCGGGGAAGCATGTGCCTGGCTGGGATGCCAGGGCCTCTCTCACAATGAGTAGAGTCCTCTGCTCAGGTCAGAGCTGTCTCTGGGTCTTCAGCTCTAAGTTCTCAGCCACTGTGACTCCAAAAACTTAGATCTAAATCATTTCTTGGGACTCTAAAAAGTCTTTCTTTCCATGACAAGCAGGATTTGTTTTCCTTGGGACCTTGTTGTAGAGAGAGAGGGTAGAGAACTAAAATCAGCCAAGGTCCCGTGCTGAGCTGGGAGTTACTGTGAAGAGCTTGGATGGTGGTGGCACAGGCTGCCTAGGTGGAGATCAGAAACCTCAACAACTGCAAGGAGGCTGAGGGACTCAGATGGGGGACATGGCATTATCTGAAGACGCTTTTCTGTTTGTCACGACTGCCCAGGGCAATCATTCTAGCATCCGGTGGGTAAAGTCAAGGACACTGCTACTTATCCTCAACTGCACTAAACAACCTTCTCCATAAAAGAATTATCTGGGTCAAATTATCAATGGTGCTAAAGTTAAGAAATCTTTATAAATAAATATATATGCATAGTGCTTATAAAAAATTACTTGCTCATTTTTTGGTTTTCCTAACTTCTATGCTTTAAATGTTCTTGACAATGACCCTACATTATTTTTAGAGTATGAATGATCATGAAAATATTATCTAATTGAGGGAGGCTGCCCTTGCATCACCACATTCTCCTTGTCTCTCAACTCTGCAGCAACTTTTCTCTCCCTTCCTCTGAATGACTGTAATGCTTTTGGCTTAGTCTCCTCACTTAAGTCAATTAAATTCCATTTGCTTTTATTCTGGTGTAGCTTTCTGTGTATTCATCTCAACTGTCCAACTGAATGACGAACGCTTTGGAGTTAGGAACCATGCAAAATTGGAGGAGAAGGGGCTGCTTCTCTGACATATGAGAAGTTCTTGGTTACCTCTTCAGGAAAGCAAGAGAGGAGGGAAGGAAGGAGGGAGGGAGAAAGTGAATTTTCTAAACTTTATGCTTTCCCTGCCCTGCCTCACAGTGTAGCTGGTACAGGAAGCCCACAGACCACCAATGTGGGATAGGAGGAGAGCCGTGCGGTGAGGCACACAGTACCAGCCGCTGGCCTTGAGGCTAGAGAGGCGGGCTCAGATATTGATCCTGAAGCTTATTAGTCTAGTTCATGCTTTTTATTTAGCAAACGATGCTTCCCAAGCATGTCCTAAACTTTTTGTGTCCATGTACTGTGTTATCTTAAAAGAATATGTGACACTTTCAGACTCCTGATTCTTCCGGCAAAATGGGGACAAGATACTTGGCAAGGCTTTTTCCAGTTTAAACACAAGGATGTATTAAGTGCTAGGGCCAGGCCATGATGTATGACAGCCACTCCATAAATGGAGTGAGCATCATCATGGCGGCAGTCATTCCCCTCATCATTCTGATCATCTGGTGATTAGTTCTTAGCTGGCCCAATAGACTACAAGACTTTAATAAGTATCTTGGAACTATTTCTACAAGTGAATTACTAGCTTAGAGAATTGCATAGCTTTTGCACACATTTGAAGGAAGAAAACTTCCTTTGGGGAAGACCACACTGGCTGGCTGATGGTAGAACCTGGGGCATGTTATAGAGGGCAAGCAAGGAAAAGGGAAGCAGCCACCCAGCCCTGTCATCTGAACTGACCCTCAGGATCAGTGGGGTCATCTTCCCATGCACCAGTGATCAGTTTTATCAGCAGTCTGTCAACTTCTCTGTCTTTGGTTCTTGGTAAGCACATGCTGTAGGCTGCGGAAGGACCATGGAGCTATAGAAGGAAAGTAGGACTATGGAGAGGGGCAGGGCTAGGACCCAGGAGAGTGCTAGGGGGTGAAGCAAAGAAACCATAAGCAGCTATGAGAGGAACAAGTATTGAGTTTTCAAATCTTGCACACGATCCCAGCCTGCCACACTGCATAGACTGGAGTGGCGTCTGGCTGCCCCTGCCGTCTGCTCAAAGCTGGGTCCGATGGGAAGACAGATGGGGCGGTTGGATAGGAGAGACCCAAGTGGATGGGACAGGGTTTTCTTGGTCTTACTTCACTAGTTTATTCCACCTACCTCCCCAGCTTTTCCTGCTTTTTGGATTTACTCACCAATCAACCAACCAAAGTGTTTCTTTAGCAGTCTAAGTGATGATTCTTCTAACTTTGGAAAATTTCATTCAGAGATCAATATATCCCTCCTCCTACATTTTTTATTATCTCTTTGTTTATATTCCTTTTTATGGTGCATGTTTCTCCACTCACACCTCCCCAGACAGCATTGGAGGGCATTCTAGCCCAGTCTTTATCACTCTCATTATTGTAGGAAGCTGTGTGATAATTGTCTTTTAATCCTGCAACCCAGCCTCTGGCATTAGAGGACCTTCCAGCACACCCTGGTCCAAATATCTTCTTGGCTCATGTCATGGGAACATCTGTTCCCAAATGCTGCACCTTGATTCTGTTCTCTCCCTGGTCCTCTGTCTTCACAATGCACCCTCTCATGCCTGGGTCCCATGAAAACTTCAGCCTGACACTGGGAATTCCAGCTAGTGAGACTCCAAAGTGTTTTCCTATCCCTCTCCCACAGGGAAAGGATGTATCCCATGGAGATTTATATGATTCCTTCCTGGACACAGTGGACACCTGACAGTTTATAACTACTGCTGCATATGCAGACAATATAGCTGTACTTTAGTATGTTTTTTTTCTAGAAAATCCCAGCTCAGTGAATGAAAACCAGCTGCAAGGTGCCATAAGACCAAAGAAAGGGGCAAACAGGTTGAGGAGTGCACAAAGTACAATTATAGGGGACTTTTTGACAGGAATGGTCCCAAGCAGCAGCAAGACCAGGGGATTCCCATGATTTGGCTCATGGGGAGGTTGGTATGTAGTGATGGAGACAAAAGTGACTTCCATTCAATCTGGGAGGTACCCGATTTATCTTAAACCAATATCAAAGACATCAAGCATATTTCTAGCATTGATGGTACCGGGCCTGGGTCATAAAGCTGCACATTATCACTGCAATGGTTTTGTCTGTTTATAGTGCGGTGGGGAAACAGACCAGCTGGGGCCATTCAGGGCCACTTGGGTCAATCACAGTAGTTATGACTCCAGATGGCTGGGGCCAGATCAAGCGGACTCCCTGTAATGTCTCATATGATTAGCAAGATGCTTCGGTAATATCGCTATTGTCTTTAATTTACGGATAAGAGACCCAAAACGTAGTGAGGTAAAATAACTTCTCTGGGATCACCTGGCCCATGGGAGGTAGAGCAGAGATTCTAAGCATGTTTGCCTTCAGAGGCTGTATTCTAGAGCTCCATCCGAGATGCCTTGAATAATGATTTATCTCTAATCACCACACACATTATGGTTTTTGAGAAGTTTATTGAGCCATCTAATTGGATCCTCACAATAGCCCCAGGATTTAGAAGAGAAAATGCAGGCGGAGAATGGAGATCAGGGCTCTGCCTGGGTTGGAACCTCCAGGGAGACAACTCTCAGGCAGAGTTTAGTGTTTGGGCAGTTTGATGGGGCATGGGCCAGGGATGAACCCTCCAGGAAAGGAAGCAGGGGTGGGCAGAGGCCCAAGTCAAGTTCAGCACAGGCACAGTTCCAGCTGAGCCTGGGAGCAGGGTACAGTTCGGGTTTGGTTTGTCCCAAGGCTCCATGTGTGGGAAGCTTGTCTCCCTCTGGCCATACTGGGAGGTGGAGGACCTTTTCGGAGGTAGGAGCTGATGGGAAGTCCCTGGCTGTTGAGGGTGCTACCTCAGATTCTTCAGTAGTTCTCCAGGGAGGGTTGTTTTCAGAGGACCAAGCCTGGCCCACCCCCTCTCTGCTTCCTGGTTTAGGACACGTGGCATCACTTTTTCCCACAGGCTTTCCAGTAACTGTCAGCTGCCATGAGGAGACGCAGTCCTCACCAGAACTGGACCCGTGCGGGGACCCTGCCCTGAACCCCCAGAACCATGTGCTTTTTTTTTTTTTATAACCTTAGCCTGTCTCAGGTATTTCGCTAGGGTAATGAACACTGAGTAGGGGAAGGCAGAACAGTCCTGAGCAGGGGTCAGTGTTTGAGCCTTCGTACCTCACAGTAATGAATCACTGGGCACAGACTTTTTCTTTTTTCAGTTATTTAATTAGGTTCTTAATAAAATTTCAGAACACCAATTTTTGAGGGTACATTCCATTTGACAGAGCAAAAGGGGATCACATGTAGCCCCAGAGCTGAGGGACAGCTTTGATTTTTGGTAAAATCTGCGAGTCCACCGTTCTCTGATCAGCCTTGCGCTGCTCTGAAATCTGGTGTCTGTCTTTCTCAGTGTCGAAGACCTCACCCTCCTGGAGTCCAGGCTCCCGCAGCTTCTTCTTCTTGAAGTAAGCATGAGGTGTTTGGGGATTTTCACGTTGCTGATACCAGTTTGGGTGGGTTACCTTGTGTCTCTCAGCCTTCTGACGCTGCCGTGGTCTGAGCAGGGGCTGGCAGGTGAGGGGAACCTATGCGGTGCAGTGCATTGTCTCCATACCGACCAGAGTCAGTGCCCTGGCCACAGTGAGGTTCCAGTCCCTTTCACTCTTACAACACCAGACGCCTCCAGGTATGATACAGAGCTGCGTTCCCAAACCGGATAGTTCCCTCATGATTCTGAAGCAGTCATAATCCAACAATTCATATTTATCATCTGGATGCTTTTAATCACCTGCATAGGAACTCAGAGTAGATGCTGGTGGGTGTGCTAGTTTTGCAAGAAATGAAGAATTCTGAATTTGGGGGAAAATATGAACAAAATGTGATACACGAACACAAGTCCTGGCTTTTGACTGTTTAAGTTATAAATATACTGTATTTCTCTAACCACATTTGGGTTTTTTTGTTGTTGTTGTCCAAAACTACATGCCAGTTCAAAAGTCATAATCCGAGAAGTATCTTTTCTCATTTCCTTCATGTCATGTAGCTGACTAGATTTTCCTCCTGATGATTTTAAACAAATATCTTTGGCTTAGTTAAAGCCCCTTGGCTCTTTAAATTTCTAAGATTCTTTAAATTATCTATCCTATTTCTGGTCCTCCCAAATCTTGCTTTTATTTTCTGTCTTTTTTTAGTAAAAACTCGATCCAGAAATATCCCGCTCCAAAGAGTTTTCTGAGAGAATTAGACAGTTATAATATTCAGGTGGCGTCTGTTGACGGCATTTTTGCTGGTTAGGGGTATGTGGAGTGTGCAGTGTTGTGGTAGCGTGTGTGGGTGGGTGTGACACGGGCTGATGGTCTTGTGGGAGGAGATCGTTGCTAGGTAACGGCGATGATGTTGGTAGCGGTAACATTGACGACAGGATGGGAGATGGTGGCCAAGCATGATGGTTGGGCATGGGTGTGACAGTGTCAGTGTGGGGAGTTGATGCTATTTTAATAGTGAGATGATGAATGGAGGATGCTGCTGGTGGTGGTGGCAACAAACGGATGATTGTTGCTGCCGTTGATGGTGACGGAAGGATGTCATGTTGACGGTGGCGGTGATGGCGGAGGTGACAGAGGATAATGCTTTTGGTGATGACAGAAAGATGTTCTCACACTGCAAAACCCACATTTCAGTCCATCTACCAAAAAACCCTTAGATACAAATTAGACATGTTTGTTTCCTGTCTTGTTCCTTAAAAATATGAGTCTGAATGAGGATGATTAATATTGAATACAACTCGTTTCTAAGATTCTCACTCAAAATTCTTGTCCAAGAAACTATTCTTCATAAGAAAACAAGTCAGAAAAAACCACCTGGCACATTTTGAGTAGTGGAACGGAGGCCATCATTGTCCCTCCTGCCTTGGTTTCCCGTTAAGCGGATTCAGTACACACCCTCTGAGACAGCCAGACTGGCTCCTCCCTTTGACCCTCACACACCAATTGGTTCATGCTCCATTTGGCTTTTATTCAACCTCTTGCTTGTTTCTTACACCAACCCATCCCTTCCTATTCCTTTACAGTTCAGCCCTTCAAGATTCAGCTCAGACTTAAACTCCTCTAAATATTTAGCTCTCTTCCTTTGTAGAATTCCTATTTCTGTTACGGCCAATGCCACACAGTTCAGCAAAATCATGCATCTGCATTGTTCTTCAGTGGAACCAAGTGAGTTCTTCTGGTTTCCCAGCTGGATTTTCACCTCCATAGGAAGAGTACCCTGACCTCATACTTTGTATGTATTTCTTATAGTGTCTAACCTTTAGCAGATACTTAATGGAATGCAACATTTGGTCATAAAACCCAAAGAAAGAACACCAAAGTGGAGCTTCAAGCTCTAGCTCTGCCCTGAATACATTGCATAGCCTTTACTTACGTCTCTGGAGTTCAATTTCTTCAACAATGAAGTATAATATCAAACCAGCACCATTTTCCAGGCATGTGGATGATATATAATTTATTTTCTTGTGTTAAAATGCTACTGTTCACTGAATTGAAAGTATAACTTTCGAATTCACCATTTGCTATTCCAGGTTAAAAAATAACTTCAGAAGTCTTATTCCAGATGTTCCAGCTCAAGCACAGACAAAATTACTTCCATCCTTTTCTGCACTCACAAGAAATGATATGAATGAGTATTTCAAGTGATTAATAAACATAGAGCTGACTTCAAAACAAAATAAAAAAGGGGGGATTTCTGGTGACCAAAACTATGACAAGCCTCTCCCTCTCTCTCTCTTTAAAAATTATATATATCATACAGAACTCTCAGAAGTGAAAATGGGCTGACTTTTAGGTCCAGAAAGGCTAGAAATGGAGGGATTTGGGTACTGAATCTGTTAAGTTTCTTTAGTAATAATTTAATTTTAAATTTGAGTTTATTATTACATGTGTGTAGTATATAATGTTTACATTCCTTGTGGAAAGTTGGTGCATGTACATGATGTATTTGAATTATTTTTTTAATCCCCTTTCCTTTCCCTCCTTCCCCCCTACCCCTGTCTCTTTATCCCTTTTCTTTTCTTTTTTTGTTTGTCCATGTTTGCAGCACATAATGTTTACAATCTACAATCCTTGTATGGAGTTGGTACATGTATGTAACACACCTCAATTCCTTTTTTTCATCCTCTATCCCTTCCCAAGAGAAAAATCCAGCCCCAGATGTGTGCAGTTTCAAAGAAAATATAAACATAGGGTTAAAGAAAATATGCTAAGAACATTTTGTAGTGGTGGAACTATGAAAAATACTTATTTTTTTCTTTGCTCATTCTGTACTTTTCAGGCTAAAACAGATAACTGTCATCCCATCTCCTCCTCTCATCGCTTCGTGGGTCTGTCTTTATGTCCTGAAATAATCACCAAAGCATGAAGCACCTGACTGCTAAGCCCAGCCTCCAGGTGGGTAAAATACACCCAGGACGTTGGGTGGAGAATCCAGACCAGGAAAGGCAGCGACTTCCTGGTTGTCCCGGTAGCTGTGCTTGGGAAAGCGAGGTGGGATCATCCCCATCTGCCTGGCTCCTCTGTCTCTTTCTCACTGTGTTCTCACACAACAATACAAACATTTTGTCATGAGAAGCTAAAATCCCAGCGCCTTCTGTCTTGGAGTCAGTTCATTGTTTTGATACTGTGCTCGCGGCGGAGATGAATGGCAGCCAGGCTGATCTAATCTAGTCTAAATATTCTGAACCCGGGAAGGGAATCCTCTGCTGCAGGATGCCAACCTACGTCGTTTAATTGCCTCGGCTCCTGATAGATTGGCTCTTACCCCCTTTGAATTCCTTTGTTGTAGAGGAGTTAAAATTCATGAGCGTCCCATGCCTGGGAATACTCACTCACTGCTGCTATTTTTTGGAGCCAAGCTGGCCAACACCGCAAAGAGTCGGAGGTCTGCTGGGCCATCTGTTACATAATAGTCAACAATCTCGAAAATCTAGGGGCACAGGGATGGGGGCTCGAGGATGAGGAGGCATAAGCAGAACAGATTGCTGCCTTGCTTGCAGGAGAAAAACAAGGAGCGATAATATGCTTTGATTGAAGCAGAGACAAGCTTTATTAGCATAGGGAACAAAACAAACTTTAAAAAATGCTGACAGTCTAAAGAGGCTTGGTGACAAACCCCATGTTGAATTGTAGGTCACAGAGGTCCCCGATGCGATGCACACACAAGGGCCACATAATGTATGCGCTCCACACAGACATGTGCACCCAGTGACAAACTGCTGTGGGCTTCAGAGGCTAAATACAAGCCCTGCTTGAGTCTCCAATCTTGGAGACCTGCAGAAGGCACTTTGTCCTGTCTTCCAGCAGCACCTTCATCGCAGGGTGAGAAGGTCCAGAGCTGGGATGATTTTAACACAGCCTGGGCCTTGTGTGCGCCTGGTAGACTTCTGAGCTTTCTCATGGAGCTGCTTATAAACTTTGCCAGTGACTCACAGAACTGACTTCGAAATGCACAAAAACTGATAGCTGGGTAGGAGGGTCAATAAAAGGATTAATTTGCAATAAAATAACTATAGATAAGTTAATTTATGGAATATAGAGGTTAGTACATGGTAGGCACATGTAATTCTTTTGATTTTTCTGTCTTTTGAAAATTTCCATAATAAAATGTTAGAAGGAGACCAATAAACATTGTGACTTCAAAAATCAAAATACAATGAACACTGAAAAAAAGTTTTTTTTAAACCTTAGATTTTTTTCTAATTAAGCATTCTTTTAATTTAAATTTTCCATTCCCAGGACATTGTTTCCAAGTAATGTAGTTAAAAAGTTGAAATGAAAGAAATGGATTAAATTTTGATCACCAAATTTGAGTGACTAGTGTTGATATTTTATTGATGTTATGTCTTTATTGCTGTTGTTTTTAGGAAGCTAAAATTAATGAGATTAGCAAAAGTCTTAATTTGGTATAAAATTTGTACAAGGTAGATTTTTACATCATTTCTTCATGAATAGACTAAGATAAACAATATGAATTCTTATTTTCTTCTCCCAGCTCACAAACTCTTCTCCTGGAAGACAATCCTTCAAAACAAAACAAAAAAAACATTTAAAAACCTAAGCTATTTCAGGGTGGTAATTTGGAATACTTTTTGTCAAATTTCATTGTACTCAAGGTAATTGTATGTGTCTTATTTTTCTTGAACACCATCACCAGATCTTAGTATCTAAGTTTGGAAGATTTATTTTTCATTGAAGGACTGGCTGCACATTTAAGACTTTTGTGTACAAGTGGAGGGAGAGGACACACATTTATTTATAAAAGCATTGAAACAAACTATGAAATAACAGTTTTATCTCAGTGATTGGAGATATCAGAAAGGAAAAGGAAATGCAAGGAACAGCAGGTACGGTTAATATAAACCTAAAACCTTTGGTACATTTGTCTGTGTGTAGAAAAAGTTTAATCTCCATGTTCAGGGCTTTTTACATCTAATGCAATATGTACACCAAATATCTCTTTCAGTAACAACTAATAGTTATACCAAATCCACTTAGTCTGCTAAAATTTTAAGCACAAGGCATTGAATTTCAAATGAAAACAAACATCTGTGATTCCATTTAATACACAAAACTGCATCCCAATGAAGCCTCACACTCAGAATATGAGCACTCGGAAGGCAGCAGGGGTGGAGGCTTGGGTTGGCACAAAAATCTCTGCCTGTGAGCAGCACACTTCAGATGGAATTTGACAGGGGAAGAGTATTGTCTGCAAGTTTCACCCCAGGAACAAAAAAAGAGAGAGAAAATGTGAAAGTATTGAGCAACTTTTGCCTCTCCTCTACCCAATAGCAGACATGGGGATGTCCTCTTTCCCAAGCCAGCAAGGGTGTGGTCCACATCCTGACCCCACGAAAGGAGACACTGGGAGTTGAGTAGCTGGTTTGGGGCATGTAGAATTGGAAAACTACTAAGTAGAAGTGGATGCAACTTACAATAGCAAAATAATCCAGAGGACCTAGAGGAGTCCAACATCTCGGACTGCTGGTTTTCATCAGTGGCATTACTAGCCTTTGTCACTTTCTCCTTGCCAAGTTCACATCCCAGTCCTATGGAATCAGTGGGGTCCAGGAACCTAAGACAAAAGTTAGCGATCAGATCCAGGGACCTGGGAAAACTACTCTAGGTTGAGAAGCAGACACCTCCTCCCACCCAAATGCCAGGTTATTTCCGAAGATTCAATACAGGCTTTCAAAATCTTAACTGATTTATATAAAAGGAATTGAAAGTAACTTCACCTTTCATAAAAAGTACCTCCAAAGCCTGCAGTTCCAAATAGTGTCCACAAAGTCTTTCTCTAATAGAGAAAAGAGCTTTGAAGAATCTGATGAAGTCACTTAAGTGTTTGGGGAAATTTTCTGTTGTTATTATCCATGAAACACAGACCGACAAGACACAGACTGATAATTCCACTGTTGTGTACACTGAGCTAGGTTTCTGTGTCTCTTCTTTCAGCTTTCCCACTTATAAAATGCAGATGATAGCATACTACTCCTGCTGTAATCATTACCACTTTTATTATTATTGAAGGGTTATTGTGAGGATCCAATGTGATAATACAAAGAGCATATACCATGATGCTTCACAAATATAACTGTTTAATAACCCTCATAAAGAAGGATAAACCTGAATCATTTGTAGCAAAATGGTTACACCTTGAGACCATATGATAAATGAAATAAACTCAACACTCAAGCTTCAGTATCATGTGCTTTTTCTTATATGAGAAACTCAAATTATAGATGAGGAACAAAATAAAAGACACACAACAATAAGTAGGGAGACAGATCTTTCTCAGATGAGAAGGGGATCAGGAGATGGAAAGGAAGTGAAGGAGGCGAGGGGAAGGAAATGAAAAAGGGATTCTGAGGCATTGTGTACATGTACCAACTCCACACAAGGACTGTGAGCATGCACTACAAACATGTGGTAATGAAAAAAGAACTCAATCACTGCTATATCCATCCTTAATATTGTACTCCAAGTCAGAAAGAAAATACAAGTTTGGGAGGTGAACACTTAAGGGGGGAATCCCAGCTAAACAATCTTGGGTGTATAATTTTTGCAGTTTGGCTTGAAATGCTTTCATCGTGTTAACAGAAATCAAGAAATTAGAGGAAGACTAGAAGGAGAAGAGGATAGAACAAAATAAAAGAGAGAATTTGTAGGTAATCTTGGCTGTGATTCTGAAGCCCGTATCTCTCCAGAGATTTGTGGTTATTTGCAGTGACCTTAGCAAGACGGAGGAAAGTCCCCACTACTTTCTCACCCTTTGGCCACACTGAAAGAACTTAAGGTGATTCCCTTATGAAAAATGAGATGCCATCGAGGCAGAGAGTACAACATCCTGGTGTTGCAATGGGCCAGGCTGCTAGATGCTGGTATCTGCTTTCTGGCATCACGTCACAGCATTGGGAAAGGCTCCCAAAATGGATTTTTAACACACACTTCCCATGATGCTGAAAAGAAACGTCTTAAGAGGGTGATATAATAAACAGTTACTTAGCATTTGCAAATTCTTTTCAAAATCACATTATTTGCATGTAGTTGGAATTCTGACTTAGACAATTTAAGTGAAGGGAATTTTTTCAGAAGGGTGTTGAGACTACTTGGGAAGAGCAAACTTAGAAGGAGCCATGGGCACTGTGCAGGGCTAAACTGTATGCTTTGACTGATAACCATTCCTGGAAGATTCGAAAACCCCAGGGCAGTGAATCTGATTGGCCAAGGCCAAATCACGTGACTATCCCCAGCTGTCTGGGGATGGGTTGGGACTGGGCTCTTTTCAGTGGACGCCATTTCTTCTCATAACTGAGAAAAGCAGAAAAGCATCCGGAAAAGCAATCAAGATCCAATGAAGGTTAGTATCGGCTATTCGACAGCCCAAGCCAAAAACCAAAAAAGGCATTCCTATATGCTCATTTTAAAAATTCCAAAAAATTCACAATTAAACTCTGTTAATTCTAGTCATGGTTATTATCTTTGATACAATAAAATAACTTTCCCATTATTACTCCACAAAGGTCGTTTCTTAGAGTTCTGACTTTCTAGTGCTGATCCATAAGATGTGAATGCTTCACCAGTCTCAGAGAGCCCTAAGAGAAAAGCAAGAAATGCTCACAGTTTCAACAACGGCTTCCTGTACCCTCAAGGAGCACCTGGGTGGCTTTCCAAAGTCCGGGTCTGAATTATGTTTCTGTCTATGAACTTGACAAGTATAAAAATAAAACAAAAACCAGTGGTGCCGACATTGTAGCAAACCAGGTACTCACTCACACATTATTGGTAGGAGAATAAATCAATGTGGAACCACACGAAGGGAAATTTAACACTGGGCAACAAAAACCTTAAAATGTCCACATCCTCTGACCTAGTAATTCCTTTTCTAGGAAATCTTCCTAAAGAAAACCGTAGTAAGAACCCAAAGATGTTGTTACACACATCTTTATGCAACTTTATAACAATGTTGTATATAATTGTGAAAAATTCAAAACCACAAAAATATTCAGAAAAGGAGGAATTGGCTGATTACACTATGGTACAACCACACGATGAAACACTTTATGGTCGCTGAAATATGTTATGGGAAAATAACATTTTTAGATATTTATGGTGTGTTATAAAACAACAACAACAAAACCAATTACAAGAATATATGAAGCATAGTAACCTAATTTTTAAAAATGCTGTTTATGTGGATTAATAAATACAGAGATGGAAAGAGAAAAAAATAATCTGAGGGAATTGCACAAAATGCTAATAGTGACTTCAAGTAGTGGAATTATGAATGAATTTTAAGTTTTTATGTGTGTTCTCTCTCTCTCTTATTTTTCCTTTTGTGGTGGCACCACAAATTGGACCCAGGGCCTTGCACTTGCTAAGCTGCCACTACCCCTGAGCCAGACCCCTAGCTCCTGATTGTTTCCATTTTACGTCTTACATGTGTAGTTAAAGCATAAAAAGAAATTTACAGGGTTATTTTACATTGAGAATATATAGATTAGTATAAATAAAACTTAGGAAAGACCAATGTCACATGGTATTCCAGAAAGTGTGTAAGTTGTAAGAGTTCAGGGGGAAAAAACCCCTTTACACAGTCAGGAGCATCTTTATACGATTATGAGACAGAGAAGAGGGTTGATTTAAAAAAATTCTTTATTTACATGACGGAGGGTGAGGCTTTTTTTTCTGAACAGTTGCCACCAATTACAGTCACCATTTACTGTGAGACAGCAGGAGACCCTGAGCCTCCTTGGTCCATGGTAGAAGATGAGAATTTCATGCACTTTTAAAGTGTTAATTTATTTATTAGCACACGTTTGTAGTATAAAATACTATTTTCACTGTGGGTATTTGGGGCCTGCACATCACATATCCTAGCTTCTTGATGTATTACCTTCCCTTCCTTTCATCTCCCTGTCACCTTCCCATTTGCAGTCCATCTATCTCCCTGTTTCCTTTTATCTATCTTCTATTTTACTCTTTATTTATACTTTGGGGTTCTCATATAAGAGAAAGCATGCAATATTTAAGCTTGTGTGTCTGATTTATTTGACTTAACATTATGATCTCAAGGTCCATCCATTTTTCTACAGATGACTCAAGTTCATCCTGCGCTATGGAACAGTAGTACTTCACTGTGTGTAAATACCACGTTTTCTTTATCCATTCATCTGCTGATGGACATACAGGCTGCCTCCAAGATTTAGCTGTTGTGAATTGTGCTGCTGCAAACATGGGCATGTGTGGATCACTATAATATTCCGTTAGCTCTTTTGGGGGAATAACCAGTAGGGGAAAAGCTGGGTCCAATGAAATTTCTAGTGTGAGTTTTCTGAGGAATCTCCACATTGATATTCATAGTGGCTGTCCTAGTTTACATTTCTACCAACAGTATGGAAGGGTTCCTTTTTCCTCCAGCCTTGGTGGCATTTGTTATTATTTGACTTCTTGAGAAAGGCCATTCTTTCTGGAGTAAGACGCAATCTCAGTGTAGCTTTAATTTGCATTTCTCCAAAGGCCAGCGATGTTGAACATTTCTTCATGTACATATGAGCTATCTATATTTCCTCTGAGAAGGGTCTGCTCATTTCAGATCCCCATTTTGATAGGGTTTTTATTGGAGGGGTCTAATTTTTTGAGTTCTTTATATTTTCTAGATATTAATCCTCAGTCTGAAGTGTAGCTGGCAATGTTCTTTTTCATTCTGCAGGTTGTGTCTTCACTCTTGGTTGTTTCCTTTGCTGCACAGAAGCTTTTTAATTGGAGAGAATCTCATTTGCTGACTCTCAATATTATTTCTCGTGCAGTTGGGGCTCTGTTCAGAAAGTCTTTGCCCACAAGTATGACGTCAAGAGTTTCACCTATCTTATCGTCTAGCAATTTAAGTGTTTTTGTTTTAATGTTTAGATCTTTGCTCCATTTTTATTTTACTGTAGCACATGGGCAGTCCTAGAAAGCGCACTAAGGCACCCACAATACCTCAGCCTAAATACCCTTCAGACTGGCCCAGTTGTAGGCACAGTGGATCTGGCAGCAAGCCAAGTGGCCCAGGCCCTATTTCTAGAAGGGCAGCTTGCCTTGCAGAGCAAATTTCTGAGGGCGGCCCTATGGATCCATAAGATGTACCACCTAAAGTGACTCAGGATGAATTTTGTACACTTTCCATTGAAATTTCGCCTTCCGAGTAGTTTCTGCAAATAAGAAAGCCCAGAAAGCATGCAGGAAACCAGGCACTGATGCTGCCCTGTGCTGTTGACAAAATTAAACCTCAAAGGAAAAAGACAGTTTGGTCTACTTCTCTTTCCCTGCCTTCTGCTTCCAGCTTTCATTTTTCTTAACAATTATTTTCAATTCAGATGGCTACTAAGAACTTTCAAGTCAAATGATGAAAGACACTTTGTAAAATGAAGAACTTTCATTACAGCAAATTAAAATTGGGGCCTTTGCAGTGAATGAATCATTTTCTATACAGAAATCTATGGCTATGGCCCAATGCAGAGGTTAAATGTTTTCTTTTTTTCAGTTCTAATGCAACTTTCTCCTTTTTTTTCTGCCCGTTGTCTTTGTGTCTCAGAATTGAATGCAACCCCCTGGCCTACGCTGCTTGCTCCTTCCCTTTTCTGCGGAGCACAACAGTAGCTACTACAAAGTACGCTCTGTAAAGCAGCAGTTGTGCGAGGCTGGTGTCCACCAGGAATGTTGGTACAGTACATGTTATCGTGTTTAGGTCCCTGGCTCCCTTTTCTTTTTGGGCTTTGAAAAACCTTGTTCAACCATTACAAGACAGAGCAACATGCCCCGCAAAATCAAATGCAGGAAAAGGTTGTAGAGATGGTCTGTTTACTCAGGACTCACGGACCAGCAGCTAGAATAGCCGGAACAATTTTGTGGTTTAACTTAAAGT
This sequence comes from Heterocephalus glaber, assembly GCF_053883595.1. NCBI lineage: Eukaryota > Metazoa > Chordata > Mammalia > Rodentia > Bathyergidae > Heterocephalus > Heterocephalus glaber. The sequence continues at coordinate 20,130,313 of NW_028258357.1, forward strand.
AAGAACCATGGGACAAAGCTCCCGGGGAACAATGAGAGAAATAAATGTTGATAGCATCCCCTCCCTGTTTTTATTAGTCATACAAAAGAGAATCATTAAATTTTAAAAGGACAAGCACAGATGGTAGAATCACGTCCTTTTCTATCATTGACGCTAACAACACAGATGGAAAAATGAATTAGCTTCATTCAATAAAAGCAAACAATATAGATTTATGGAACTGGATCCTCACGGCAGGGTACCAGGGGCATAGTTAGGCTTATGTGTAGGTGTGTTTCAAGCCCAATTATTTTAGGTTCTTAAAATATAAGGGCCTTGCTAATTAATAAAGACTGTAACTGTATTTATCACTCCATAACTCTATCAAGAGTTAAGCTTTTTTACTTCATTGCTTCCAATCTCAGTCCAAAGTATCTTTTAATTTAATCCTAGCCACTCAAGTCAGTCTAATTATGTTTTAAAAGGTCTAATTTATAACCCTAATTTGTTATGGTCTTATTTTTGGCTCATACTAACAGAAATACTTAGTTGAAAATTCTCTGCAAATCCCACTTTATTTGTTCTTTGTTCTCCAAATTATTTCTTAATTTATCATCCTTTTTTGAAATATTAAAGCAATTTTGAAAAGTGTCAATAAGGAGGGTACCTTTTCTTTTGATGCTTAGATTTGCATCATGAAGGTTTATTTAAAATTCTCCTTTCATTTCTAAATATTGTTCTTGGGGTCTATAAAGCATGGAGTGAAAAGATGCTAAATGAGACTTATCCTAGCTACTTGGATTTGCTAGTAGCTATCAGTAGTAATATGCTCACCTTAATAAAAAGAGGTATATGGGAATACCTGAGAAATAAATCAGCATTATTTACATATTATCAGCATGTCTTTCATTGTCTCTGTAATGTAAGTAGAGGAGGTTAAAGTGTCACTTTCCATGGGAGAAACTCAATCACAGATTGATTCGTTAGAAAAAAAAATCACGCTCTATTTTGCCCTCTTAAAGACAGAGTTAAGGAAACTCTAGAACAAGCTCCCTGAGACATCTATGCATCCAGATAATTATTATTCATTAGTTCATTATTATTCAAGAAAGAATTTGCATGCCATAGCGTTTCTCATTACAAATTTGTATTAAGATTGCAAAGCTGTAGAGTTGGCCTACTTGGGACTTCATCATTCGTATTTACCCTAAAAGTCAAGTTCCTTTTGTCAGGTAGTTCAAATACCTAACCACTTGCTACCTAAATGTTTATTTGTCTCCCAAAATTCATTTTGAGGGCTAACTGCAGAAAGCCAATTTTCAAAGATAGTGCTTAAATTGAATCATCCTTTCCCTGACTTTCAAAGGGATGCCCTTGCCTAGAAGAATTAGCTTTCTGTAAGTAATACAACTGAAATTTTCATCCTAAATTTGAGGGAAAAAGTAGTGCTTCCCAGAACATTGTGTAATTAGGTTGTCTTAAAAGATTCCACCACTAAAAATAATATATTTAGAGTTGTCCATTTAGCAACTTAAAATGCAGGATGCCCAGGTAAATTTGCATTTTGGACAAACAATGACCATTGTTAATATAAAGAAATATAGGTGTGACTCTCTGTCTTCAGAAAAAATGTCCAAGAACTAACCTAGCCGTGAAATTAAGATTTCAATTTCTCTTCACTCAGTTTCTTTAGTGGAGAGCATTTTTAAGTTTAATATTAATAAAAGTATCTATTTTATCTTGCATAGATCAAGAAAGCATCAGCAGCAATTCGTTTTGCCTATTTTTCTATAAATGGACTCATACAGTTTGAATACATGGGTCAGTCTTCTTTTATCAAGTGTCTTTTCTTATAGAATGGATTATTTTTGTACATACATTAAATTTTTCAAGTTAGACCAAATTAAGGAATATATAAAAGCAAATCTTGGGAGATGAATATTTAAAACCAGATTTTAAGATAATGACTTTACTTAATACATCTCTGTCACTAAGACACTTTGGGATTTTTTCTTAGTTAATTGCTTAATAGACATTAATGGGTACCTGGACTACATCAGGCACTGGAGACATAAATATAAAATAATGTGCTTCCCTTCAAAAATCTTATAAATAGACAAAAACAAACATGGCTACATGGAAGAAAGATCAGAGTTGCTATATTTCTGTTAAGAATACATATTTGGGAAGCTGAAGTGTTTTTAAAACAGTGACTGGATAAATCATTTTAAAAGTTAGTTTTTATAAAAAGCTAGTCTCTGTGCTAATTTAGGTGAACTCATAATCAAAATGAATCTTAATTCTGTGACAGACAATTTTGTGGCTAGTAAAAAATACAAAGTAGAAAATTTAAAAATGTAAAATATTTATAACTACCAAAATAATCAAACACAAATGAAAAATGTAATGACAGATATTAACACTGAAAGCTACAAAATATTGATGAAAGAAATTAAAGGAGATCTAAGTAGGAGGAATATTATGATAATAGATGGACTTACTATTGTAAAGGTAAGGAGTTCTTACAAATTAATCTATACACCAAATCCAGACCCATGATAGGTTCCACCAATTTTTACTTTATTAGATAAATTTTTTAAATTATTCTAAAATTCACAAGGAACTGTAAAAATCCAAGAGAAACAAAGAAAAATTATTATTATACATCAGTTAGGTAGGGAGAAAATTGTTTTCAGTTAATGGTAAATGTGTCAATTGAATATCATCACAGAAAAAAATTGTCTTAAATCTACCTTACCCTAGATACAAAATTAAATTCAATATGGATTGCAGATTTAATTGTAGAGGATAAAACAAAAACAAAAAAAAGATGTTTAGAGAAAAAATACAGGAGAAAATTTTCCTCTCTTCAGTATAGCAAAAATCATTTTAAAACATAAAACATGAAGCAGGTGTAAAAGATAAACATCATTAAATCAAGGTATAACTAAAAATTTTCAAGAGACTTGAGTATGACCATTAAAAGGTAACTGGGTGGGAGTGCATACATCCAGCAAAGAATTCATATAAGAAACAAATAAAGAGCATTTATAAATCAACAATCAAAAGCAGTTATCTCAATCAAAAAATGAACTAAAACTTGAAAAAATTCCCTATCAAAGAACATATTCCATGGACAATAAACCTGTGAAAAGCTCATATTCATTTGTCACCAGAGGAATTCATATTAAAACTTTTGCACACAAACTAGAATGATTACAATGGAAAAAGAAAAGGCACAAGTATTAATAAGGTCATACAGCAACTGAACTCTAATACAGTAATAACAACATAGTAAATTGTTACAACCACTTGGAAAACTGGAAATATCTAAAATATTTGAGTATATATTACCCTCGCATAGACCATGGCCCAGCAGTTCTGTTCCTAGATGTGTGCCCAACAGAAACTCAACCATGTAGTCACTAGAAAACAAGTCCTAGAATATTTCATAGCACCGCCATTCCCAGTAGCCAAAAGCTGGAAACTTCCAAAATCTCCATCAATAGCAGACTGGGTCAGTAAATTGTATATTCATACAGTGGAATACTATACTGCCTCAAGAATGAACAATCTATATGGACATAGAAGAATATAAATAAATCTCAGAAAAAATAATGTTGATTAAAAAAAAGCCAGACCCTGTCTTCAAACTGTATGAGTCCATTTATAGTAAAATAAGCAAGATGAAATGCTGCTGATAGTTATCAAGATGGTGGCTACCTCTGCGAGGATAAGGGATTGTAATGGCTTGTGAAATTAGGGGAAGATTTTCTGGAGTACTGGTGATATTCTAGTTCTTAATCATGTGCTTGGCTGTCAAGCTGAGCTCGATTTAATTTGCAGCAATTCATCAAGCTGTGTAATCATAATATGTACACTGTTCTGTAGGAATGGTGTACCTCGGTAAAAATTAAAGGTAAACAAGCAAAAATAAAATACTCGACACTTTGTGGGCAGTTCAGGTACTTATCCACAGCCTGAGGTTTAGAGCAGAAAGAGGTAACCTATGTGGGTTACCTCTGAGTGATAGAACCCAGCCCAGTTTTTAATTGGATTGAAAATTATTTGCAGAAATGAAGAACATATGAAAAATATTTGAGTTTAATTAGTAGTCAAAGAAATTCAAATTTAAAGTTGAAATATCAGTAACATGGAAGATACTTATGATAGAATATTAAATGGGGGTAAATATACCAAAATAATAATAGCAATTATGTGACATGTAGGAAGGTAGATGCTTTCTTTCTTCCTCTTTAAATGCATATTTTCCAAAGGTTCTATATCAAGAATGACTTATTTTTATATGAAAAAAGGAAGAAAATAATTTTTTCCCAGAAAACAATAACATGTTCAGATAAAACAGAGAAATGATTGTTTGCCATGAATTTGCTGGGCTAAAAACAACTTTCCACTTAAAAATGAGTTGAATTATGATTATATATTTGAAACTATCTCTTAGTTTGGAGTTGTACTTTAAATTTCATATGTCTGGAATAGAAATCACTACCCACACACCAGTACTGCTTGAAAAAAAATGCCTCATCTCGTATTTTTGACAGTAAAGTGGTATACAAAGCTGAAAACTTCCATATTTCTCTCTTCATTATCCTAAATCAATATAAATCTCTCTCCAGTCCACTGTAGAAAATTGCATGGGGTTAGAAATTCTTCTGGAAACACGTATGTCTGAACATATGAGTCTCTGTTCTTTATTATCATCACCCTACCGTAGTTCAAGCAATTATCCCTTATGTTATTCTCTTACCAAAAGTTTTATTTCTGCCAGGGCCATGGCCAAACCAAAGTACTTCATGGAGAAACCACATGAGATCAAGTGGATTTGGGGATAGGTGGCAAGCATGTCCATCTAACATGGAACCTTAAACTGTAGGGAATGTCACTTTTTTTTGTGGTTGTTCAGTGGTGAAAGGTAAAGCCTAGTCACAAATTTGTTGATTTTTGTCCTCTACTATATCTTTCTTATGAATTATAAGGGCTCTGATTACCAAGGCTGCTCAAGTTGCTCCCATGGTGTATCAGGGACCCCTGCAGAGGTTCCTGATCTCCTACTCAATGCTACAACACAAGGCAAGAAGAAAGACTTAGAGACAGAATTAAAAAGAAACAGGGAGGGGCCGGGGATTTAGCTCAGTGGTTTCGCCGCCTGCTGCACAAGTGCAAGTTCGATCCCCGGTACCAAAAAAAAAAAGAAAGAAAGAAACAGGGAACTGGGATGGTCAGTGCTGAGCAAGCAGCAAAGACCTTGAACAGCCAGAACCACTTATATTTATTGGTTACACAATCATCCGTTAAATTGGGGTAAGGGGGCTACGTGTGGTTGTTAGGAATAAGTTGCTAATGCAGGCAAGACTTATAAAAGAAGAGACAAAGCACTCTTGTGTTAGGAACAGAACAGACAAGATATAGGTTGTGGCTAACAATTAACCTCTTTTCAGTTAAGAAGGTTTTAATTCTGGGAACAGAATTTGGGTAAGAGTCACTCTGACCTTAGCTGCTGTGTTATCTCATATCAAGCCCAACAGCTCCATGGGCCATTTCCCTAGCCTCTGCTGTGGCCATTGGCAGGGGTTGGTACTTACCTGTGTGCTGTCTACAATGCTCCTATGAATCACATAGGTTTCGGCCAGACTCATTTCTTTAAACAAGCCAATTGAGGGGTTCACTCTTTTCACCCTGCACTGCTCACAGCCTGCTTTGGACATAATTAACAGGGTGGTCTCTCACAATGGTGAGCTGATTTTGTGAGCAAAGGATTGTGGGTTGCCTAGCAAAAGAAAGGGCAGCTCCTCCTCTGGCAGGTGCCCTCTCCCTCTCCCCATAAACACAGGGGATGCCTGGATTGCTCATTAATAGCATTTCTGTAGGGTTGATTAAGACTATCTGCTGATTAGTCACACACATATACACTCACACATACATATGAGGTGTGATCAAAAACTATGGTGAATGTTTAAAAACTTTTATTGCCATAAAAGACACATTGCCAGTGATATCCCTCAAAATTCTCCCCCTTTCTTTGGCCACACTTTCTGAGGCAGTTCTGCAAGTCCTTTTTCATGAGTGTTTAGTTGTGCTGGCATGGCTGCACTGACATCCTGAATTGACTCAAAATATTTACTTTCCATGGTCATTTTGACTTTGAAGAAGAGCCAGAAATCTCATGGTTCCAGATCCAGTGAATAATAAGATGGATAAGGACACAGCATCATGTTTCTGTTTGGTAGAAATTGCCATAAATGTTTAATCAACAAGAGGTGATCAAAATATATGGGAAATGTTTTAAAACCATTGCAATAAAAGATACACTGCCATTAATCAAAATATTCGAAATACTCCCCTAAGTTTGAACACATCTCATTGTTTTTGACAGTGTGTCTTTTTCTGTACTAATTTTTAAAAATTTAAAAAGTCACTTTATTTAGATCATCATGTAATATATATATATATATATGCACATATACTTTGAAAAAAATTATCCCTTTGCAATCTTCTACTACTTATATTTACTTCTTATCACCAGCAAATTATGGTTTAATTATTAATATTCATTCATAATTTGTTAGTGTTAATCATTAATGGTAATTATTAACAGCAATAAATCTCTTAAGCAGTGTCATGATCCTAATTTAAATGATCTATCTACTAATAAACCAAGGCTTTGGTCAGATCTGCAAAAATGTATGTTTTCCAGGTCAGTTTGAACATGTAGTGGCCAGGACACAATCATTTCTTTAGACACTTAAAGTCATAACTTGTCTAACCTAGCCACAAAATCATACTTATTTATTTCCATAAGCATAAAATCCGAGCCAATCAATCCATGATGCTATTTCTCAGGTCACAACACAGAGGGGCACTAGAAAGGGACTGAAGGGACAGACAGGCCCCCAGGTGTTTAATGTCTCCCTTTCCCAGCATCAGGCCCACAGCAAGATCAGCATCTAGTTGAAAAACCCCACTGAGCTGTGTATTTCTGTTTTATTGTGCACTCTGATGTGGAGTCAAAATTTTAAAAGACATTTGTTCCAATCCTTGTCCATAAGTGACTTATATAAAATTATTGTGCATGTCAAATCGTATGGAAATTTAGAGATTAAACTTTTATAAAACTGTTACTAAAAAATATTTGATTGATTATGGATTTTCATCTTAATTTCCACTCTATTATGTTCCAGGAAGGACTTAAAGAAACAAGGAGAAAGTCTCTGTAGGCTGGTGGCATGGATGTCAGTCATAAAAACAGGAGCTAGGAGGCCAGGGATTTAGCTCAGTGTTCTGCTGCCTGCCTCACAGGGGCAAGGTCCCAAGTTCGATCCCCCATACCAAAAAAAAAAACAAAACACACACACACACAAAAACAACAGCTAGGGATTTTGAACCTCTGCTGTGAGTCTCAGTGTAACATGTGGTATCTCTAATCTTCCACCATCCACTGAACTAAGTTCTGCTTTTCTCTTTTGCAGAAGGAGAAACTAAGGCCCAGAGATCTTAATGAATTTATAGCAGGCCACATAGACTGAGTCAGATTTGTTACATTTCCAAGCATTTTCTTTTTGGACCATGGCCCCTTGCCCATATGGCTTTTCCCGGACAATGCCCCTTTGCTGAAACATGGCATGAAGACAGTTTATCTGCTGAATCCCATCTACTGTCCAGGGACTGAAAGCCATGTGTGTCCATTTCCAATTCTTAGAGAATCCATAGTCTGTGGACATAATTTTTCCTCTTTCAACACTCTGATAATACATTGGTGTTTCAAGTTTTGCTTTGGTTTCATAAAAATTAAAAACTGGATCACCAGTGTAGCTATCCTAAAGCTGAATTTTTTCATCAAGAACAGTAAATAAAATAATGAGACATTAGTCAGGAGAGTGGATAATACTGTCCCATTTGCTAATTTCTGAGAAAAAAGAATATTGAGTCAAGATCTGAAACGGGGGCATAGATCCCACTTGACGGTCATGTGGAATCCTTTGCAGGACTTTGAAACCCTCTCCATGAGAGATGAGTATATTCTGTTTGTGTCCTTACAAAATGAGGGAGTAAAATTCTACATCTCGGATTTTTCAGAAAAAAAAATAAACAAAGATTAGACTCATGATTAGGTTCATAGGATTGCTTTATGGACAAATTCTTCTCACTCTTCTTCCCTTTAACTGCTCTCCATCAAGGTCACCCCACTTCCCTGGAGCTCAAGGATGCAAGTTTAATGCCCAGGATGACTTAGGTTTCATTCCCCATCAAAACTCTGCTGGACACTTACTGTATCCCAGACAGGCTGGACGCCAAGGTGACGATAGTAAATCAGAAATCTTTCCCACACCCAGGTGAAGTTTCACAAGCCCGTGATCCCAACCACTCAGGAGGCAGAGGAGGATCACAAGGGCCACCTAGGCAACTTAGCAGACCCTGTCTCAGCATTTTCAAAAAGTACAAAGAGCTGGGGATGTAGCTCAGTGTCCCCTGGGTTCAATCTCCAGTACCTAGAAGGAAGGAAAGAAGGAAGGAAGGAGAGAAAGCCAGAGAGAGAGAGAGAGAGATCTTTTCTGTCCTCAAAAAGCTTCCATTCTCATCAGTAATGGGTTTGGGGGTGTAGTACCCTCAAGACCACTTGAGAGCTGGTCTGAATCTATCTTAGCTACTCCCAGACCACCAGTTCACTTGGATTGAGTCATCTGAAATGGAATCTGCTTTCTACAATAAACTCCACTTACCATTTTTTCAGTCTCCTCTCTCTACTGAGGCTCATATTTTCTGTTGTCCCATCTGTCCACCTGCTGTGATAGTTCCCTCCACTGTATCCCATGAGTGTGTGTATGTGCACGTGGGTGATATCCCTCCTTGAAGGCTAGGACTCCTAAATTTTAGTCTGTGTATGCTTAAATGCCTCATTCAAAGCGAGTCTTCAGTTGGATTAGCTGAAGAAGTACTGTTCACCAGCTGAGTAAGACTGACACTGAGACCACCAATTCCTTGTTACAAACCAGGTTGGCTAATCTAGAAGTATTTCTCTGGGATGAGGCCACCTGACATCAAACTGCAGGGCATGATTCAATCGGGCTGTTTAGCTCATGGTGTCTGATATGGTATTAGATGCTTAGGGTTTTCCAAGTGTGACTGATAATAAGCATTGAGCTTCCCTTGTCAGAGTTAGTTCAGTGAGAAAAAAAAAAGTAATCTGAAAGTGGTAAATAAAAGCAATCTTTGGTCCTTCCCAAACTCTGACTTAATATCAGAAATTCCTGAGATTCTACAACAAAGTAAAATGGAATAATTCCAACAAATGTTAAGAAATATGTAGAATTATTATGAGAAATGCAGTGCTAGTCAATCCCTGACCTTTCTTACCTAGAAAGATGCCTTGTTATTCTAGTGGTTGTTGGGGAAGCCTCAAAAAAGTGTTACCCAATGGAATAGACCAATCCCTCATTGTTCTTAAATACAATTTTTTCTGTAAGAAAATAATAAATAAATAAACAAACAAACAAACCAGTATTGGGACTTGAGGTCACCATGTGCAAGGTACAAGAGGGATTTCTCAGAGAAGAGCCATCAAGACTATTACCAACAGAAACTTTCCTCATTCGCCCATGAGACCTCTTGCTGAGTAGCTACTCCATACTCAAGCAACCCAAACCTTAATGAGTCCCAGCCTGCACCTCCCAAAGGTGGTTAGACTCTTATCAAGCCAATCTTCATACCTCTGATGATTTCCATCCAATGGTGCAGTGAAGTTCAGGGACTCCACCAGACTGTGACCCTCAGAGAGACAGGGTATCTAGATGTGTCAACACAGTGTGGTGGCTAAAAGTCAAATTGCCTCACTTTGTTCCCGAAACACCGTTGGATTTATCTGAACCCTAGTCTCACCCCACACTACATGGTTACACTGAGCACTGCTTAATTTCAGTGTGCTCAGCTTTAAGGTGACAGAAGCAGTAGCAACCCTTGGTAGGCAAATCCAGACTGAATTAGACAACTCGTACGAAATGCTGAATATAGCATTTAGCACAATCACACTGCCTATTTGTGCCACCATCCCTTTCTGGGGTGGAGTGGGCTCCACCACTCTTGCTCCTGAATGGATTGTAACTCTCAGGGTTCTTCCAGTCTTGTGGGGCATCTCCACTGTTTAACTCTGAATCCCAAACTGGAAGAGGAATCTCAGTGCCGCCATATAATTAAACATTGCAAGGCTGTCTGGCGAACTAGACTCACCTTAGCAGGTCCCAAATCATGTCCTAGCCAATTTGGGCTCTGCCCACTGCTCATCCAGAAAGCCCTCCCCATTTTTCAGCTCTTCCTTACGGTATCTCTGTCCTGAAGGTTATCACAGACAGTGCCATAGCAATGTTTCAAAGAACGCATATAGGAAGGAAGCCTATGTGGCTTCACACCGCACAGAATTTCTCCTACTTATCCTTACCACACATACTGTGCTGATATTTTGGAACTTGTATTCTTTAGCAAACAGGTTGGAAGCAGAGGACTGTGTCAAGGACAGCCATAAATGACGCTACTGGAAACACTCAACATTTCATTTTGCCAAATTCTCAGAAAAAAATTTTTTAAAATATTGAACACAATTAAATTCTCCCTGGCAAAATTATGCCACCTGGCCAAATACCTGGTCTGGCATGGTAACAAAGACTCTGTACACATAGACAACGTGTTTGTAAAAACTTGAGGTACTCAATAAGCATAAATAGCTTGAGTTTTATTTTGATTCTCCCAAAAGAATGGTGTATTCTTTGGAAAACTGACCACTGAGTTTCATTCTACAGCAATATATCTTCCCCTCTCACCTTCCCTTTGTGAGGTCGTCTGTATAGAATGGGTTCCCACAGGTTGAGGGGAAGAATTAAAAAAGCCTCCACCATCACCCCCACCCGACCCGTCCTCCAGTCCCTTCCAAGGCCCCGAGCAGCTGGTAGGTTTATTGCTCTTCGCGGCTTTGGCTCTGCTCTATACATGCGGCAAGATTGATTCTCCTCCTTCTAAAATGGGGAGATCTGGGGTGTCTGTGTACCTCTGTCCTGTGTCCCTCTGGAGTAAAATGGCCTCAGCCACACCCAGTAAAGAGGCAGCACATTTTGGGCCATCAGCAAGTGACAGTGACAGTGTGGAGGAGACCACTCCACCACCCCATCCCCGTCCACCTCTACCTGGAGCTCCAGACACACTGAAGATACGTGCAGAGTGCTCGGCCCCACAGATCCCCAGGGACTGGTTTCTGCAAGGCTGGGAGCTGAAGCCACCACTGAGACAGCCTCGCATGCTAAGGCTCCTTCAGGCACCACTGCGAGGCTCGGAGGTCCCGCCGAGGTGCAGGAGTCCACAAGCACTTGTGAGTGCACCCAGACACCCAAGAGGTGGGCCGATCGAAGGCCGCTTTTGCAGCTTTCCTCTCCGACTCGGCCTGCCCACCTCCACAGACAGTTTGCACAGCCTGACTCTTCAAGAATCCCACCAGGCTCCTGGCCTTTGTATCCCCAATTTGGCTGAAACAGAAACTCAGAGCCCCACTCCCACCCCCAGACTGAGCCACTCTTCCAGACCCAGCCAAGGCTTGGCACACAAGCGAGGAGCCAAAGGAGCCAGCCTGCAGGCAACAGGGGAAAGTAATTGCTCTTCCCACCAGCGCGGCTGCTCCTCTGCTTAGCATCTGAACGAGTTAATTTGAGGCCTGGCTTTCTGGGAAGACATGGCACTCCTCGCAGCATCCCACGGGTTCATGGGGAGAGAGGCCCTTTCGCCAGATAGAAACAGTAAATTATATTTGAAATCCATTGCTACTGAAGGAAGAAAAATCCTATTTCTCCCCCAGGAGTCATTCGTTTATTTATTTATTTTGGGGGCCTGGTTGCACCATTTAATATTCATTGTCCAACATCAGAAGTCCCTTTTGCTCACATAAGCATCAAGCAACTAAGGGAAATTTTGCTAATCAAACAAGGAGTGGTTTAATTGAATACAGAATTGCATCAAGAGGCTAGCCCTTTGCCAATCCTGGGCTTCCAGGCACTGATCTCAGCAGCATCGAAGTCAGACAAATTGGTTAAATTGATCCTGCTCCACGGAAAGGGTGCTTCATCTACACCCAATCAAGGGCAGATTGAAGTGTGATGTGCAACCAGGGGAAGGAATCAGGCAGCCCGCTATTTCTGGGTTAGGAATGGGCCTTCACGGAGCAAAAACACCTCCGCTTCCTGTGGGCTTTATTACCCCCTAAACACCAAGGGTCTTGAATTGTGAGCCGGAGGCTCACCCTTGCTCCTGAGCTGGCCATAAAGGCTATGGGCTCAGACGGGAACAGCCCGGTAAATCGGAGCTGGGCATCGTGCCTTTGTTCAGTCTACAACCTGTCAAATCAGTATCTGGCCTAATTAATCACACACACTGCAGAGAGCAGCACTTCCATGCTTCCGGCACCCAGCTAGCTGTTTTCCAGAATTGTTTTTCACATCACCGACCCAGAAAGTCAGTCAGCACAGTTGAGGAAGGTGGCCTTAGCGTGCTTCCCAGGTCCCCACGAAGAGCTGTGTGACTGGGGACAAGTTACTCGAGTGCCTCAAGCCAGTTGTCTCCTCTGTAAAACTGGGGTTGTGACTCTGCCTCGTTCAGAGGCTCATGGGGAGAACTGAATGTGGTCATTCTCAAAACAGCATCTAAAAAAAAAAAAAAAAGGCATCTTGTACAGTGGTTATTCTCCTTTGAGGGAAGAGGCTTCTTCCAAGGGGAACGAGATCAACTCGTCCCTGTTGTGGATGAGTCACTGATAAACCACGGTGTGAAGGGCTCTCAACTAGATTTATTGGACACCAAAGTCCATGCATTTCCTACCATGTCACATCCCAGCAATCCTCACATGCCCGGGCCTATGCACTGCTCAGATCTGCAAAGAAAGACCAGTGAAATCTAACATGTCATTTCTCTTCACAAAAGCAGTCCAGACAGTGAACATTAATGTTTGGTGCCGACCATAAAAAAAGCAGGTTCTCCAAGAGAGACTGTCACTCCAGGTGTTACAGTCCAGCTCCTGTCTCTGTACAACCCCATGTAAACTGGCTTGAGTTTTAGGAAGGCTTCAGTAGTTACTTCTTGCTCCGTGATACCACAGCTTTGTATATGCTTCTAGACTCCCACCTCTCATTTCATGGAAATTATACACTTATATACAACTCTCTCTGCCTCTGGACAGCAGCTCCTTGAAACCAAGGCCAATGACCAGATCATGTTTGGATTTCCTGCACCTGACCCAGTGCCTAAGATTTTCATGGTGGGTTCTGAGCAAACAGATGCCAGATGGCTGGCTGGCTGGCTAGCTGGCTGGATGGATGGAAGGAAGGAGTCCATTCTTTTAGTTACCACTGAAGAGGGCATTGCTTGCATAACTCCTCCCTAGGCATAGAAGAGGACCAATACAAGAAGACATTGTCCTGAAGAAATTTACATAGCATACCAGCATTTTCCATTCACTGATATTCACATTAATATTTTCAGGCTCACACTTCTCTTTGGGCTGCTTTTGTAAGCCTTTCTTCCCTGTAAATCCTTTAGCTCTCAGGGAACATAAAACGAGCTGAATACTCGTTTATTTACTTAGTGTAACACCCTGCACGATAATAGGCTCACATCCTGTTATACTGAATTAAATTCTGGTCTAGTAAAAGAGACAAAATAAATTGGCAGGTAACTCATGTCCATTAATATATTTGCTAATGCAGAATACTGGGATATTAGGATGGAAATATACTCTGAGTTGCGGGAATTTGGAGGAATAGGACCCATGGTACTTACATAGCACAGACATCTTCAGACAAAGACATTAAAGTTTATGACCACCTGCACACCATCACGTTCATTCTCTTCATGCTGAAATGGCTTTCCACTCTCAAAAGCCCACACTTATGCCCATGTACAATGACATAAAATACACTTACATGCTGCCAATTCTTGATTGCATATCAGTGTGTTCACTTGGATGTCTACGCTCACATGCAGCCTCTGAAAACTGACATTTTGCTCCTCTTCAAAAGCTTGCTTCTCCATCATTCATTTAGTGGCTCAACATCAGTCTGGACTTTTATGAATCTTTTCAAAATGTTACCACTTCACACAATTTCCCTAATACCTTAGTGCAAGCTCCCATCAACCTTTTACCTTCCTCATTCGCCAGTTCAATCTTTTTCTCCTCCACACACTTAGTGCCTCTTCTCTACATAGTAGTCCATGATTCTTTGTTAAGGGAAAGTCAGGTCGTGCCATTGTCTTGCTCGAAATTCTCTTGGCTGTCTGTCTCTGGAGAACTCAGGGCTCTCCACGCTCCCCGACAAGGCTCTCCCTGCGCTGTGCCCTGTCCTCTTTGCCCTCGCCCACCCCCTTTCTATTCAGTTCATATCCAGTGTACTCAACTAAATTCAATATATTCTAACACCTTGTGAAGTATGGAGAATACAAAGATATATCTGCTTCTTGCATTAATATAACTAACACTCTGGTTGAGGTAACAAGATATTTTAGACCTTACGGAAATCGTCTGGTCCAGCCCCTTCAATACAGAGAAGAAAAATTATCTTCTTAAGGTTGCCCAGCAAGATAAGAAGCCACATCCCTATCTTTTTATCCAATACTCTTTTCACTGTGTTTTTCTTTCTGTGAAGAGTGAATAAAATATACAGTGAATGTTTAAATTTCTAAAAAATTTATTACAATAAAAAGACGCATTGTCATTAATTCTCCTCAGAATATTCTCCCTTGCTTTGTACATACTTATCCCATCATTCTTGCCACTTTCTGAAGCAGTTCTGGGGGTCTTCTTTCATAAGTGTCTTTATGAGGTGTGATTTAAAAAATACAGTGAATGCTGCTGCTGAGTGCCATCTAATAAATAGGCAGGTTCCTGAAAACCTGACGTTGTGTCCTCATCCACCTTATTCATCAGATCTGGCATTGTGCAACTTCTGGCTCTGCTCCAAAGTCAAAACGACCATGAAAGGGAAATGTTTTCAATCAATTCAGGACATCAAGGCAGCCAGAACAGTACAAGTGGGATGCTCACAATAAAAGGACGTCCAGAAGCTACTGAAATTAGTGAATAAAATAGGTCTCTCCAGTGCCATAGATTCCCCAGTGTGTGACAGCAAGAAAAAATAGAAGGCAGGGGCCGGGGATTTAGCTCAGTGGTTTCGTCACCTGCTGCGCAACCGCAAGGACCCAAGTTCGATTCCTGGTACCAAAAAAAAGAAAAAAAAAACAAGAAAAAAAAATAGAAGACGGGAATAGAAATGATAAAAATGAGGGAAGTTGGGATTTCTCTTAGTAGAAGTAACAAATAGCACTGAGAAGTCTGGCTGTAAAGTCACCAATGATGGTGATAGCTATACTGTATTGTAGAGCTCCATTTTATGGTCTGCTTACCTTTTTAGTCACCAACGTATCCATTTATTCTTCACAACACCATATGTAATGTTTAACATTTCCTCTGTACCTAAGGAAGCTGAAACAGGGGCTCCAAGAAGCAAAAGACATGGTGCCTGAGTCTGCCCTAAATTGAGGTGAGATATTTCACTACAGGGTTATGAGGCAAACCCAAAGTCCTGTGTTGACATTTTATTTCCTAACAGATTTTATTGGACATTCTCAGAGATTTCTACAAAATTTTTCCAGCGTTGGATTCTTTTCCGGGAATTTTCTCCAAAAGAACATGTTGTAATTATCCAATTCTAAAGCTAACATCAGCCTACTTTGTGCCTACAACCTGATTTTCAGGAAATGTCTCTTTTAAACTTGTGCCCTATGAGTTAATAATTAAAATTCACACCCCATAGCCTTCATGAGTGTATTATTTTGCATTGCCCAATAATGGAAATCCGCAGATAGAGTTTGAACTAAACAAGGCTTCCAAACGTGTGTCTTCTCTCTAGGAATCAAATGATCCTTTGGGGAAATTACCACCAGAGCTACTGTTAGAGATAAGCCAGCCCAAGTCCTCTGGTTACAGAGTGAAATGAAGGTAGCAAAGAGTTTAGTGATTCCTGCAAGGTCTCAGAACATTACTATGCATTCATCTCTATTGCCGTCTATGTGCTCTATACAGAAAATCATGAAATATAATCGATCAGTTATTACCCAGTTTAATACCCTCATTTTGTAAAGGAGGAAGTGGAGTTTCGATTTCCAAGTAGAAAAGCTCAACTCCGGCTCTCCCAATCTCCTACTTGGTTATTTTGTGTACAATAGTGCTTCTTTCTAAATACAGATACGGGCACCTTCATGATTAAAAAAAAAAACCCTGCTTTTCACTCTGGGCATAGAATTATGATTTCTGGTAGTAGCTGAGCAATCTGCAAGCCTCTGTCCAAAGAACTCCTGAGTCCTTGCTGTGTGTTTCATACAAAGCTCATGTCTCACATGTGTTAAGATAAACTCTGCCTCCCTCCTGTATCTTACACCTTCATAGAAAAGAAACCAGAGACTCTTTGTAACTTTCCTCAGACTTCCTCTGCTTGCTCCTTTTCTTGCCCCAGTGCCTTCCATGTAATAAGTGCTTCCTCTTCCTCTCTGCAACTCTTTCCTTTGACAGGGGAAGGAGGTCGGAGATAGGCGACACTTCACATTATGGCTTTTTCTCCAGTTTGGTCCTCCATTCAAGTCTCTCTCATCTTATTCTACCTGAGCAGCTCACTGAAGAAGCTCAAGTATTCCCTTTCTAATCCCTCGCTGAGACAATACCAACCCTAAGTTAAGGGTTATTGCATAAGTAAGACAATAAGAGATACAAGGGATTATCACAGTGCCTGGCTCAAGGCGAATACTCAATAATGAGTGAAGCTCCAAGTCACATCTCCAGGCCTGCTCTTCAGTTTTACACGTCTCTTAACTCTTCTGACAACTTTTAGTGCTATCATTAGTATTTTCATTTTATAAGGAGGAAACTGAGGCACAAAGAGGTACACAACACAGCTAAGGGCCCAGAGTTCTGCCAGTAATGGCAGAACCAGGATTCAAAGGCAGACTGTCTAGTTCTAGAGCCTGGGCTCTTTACCTGCAAACCATACTGCCCTGAAACCGAGTGCAGCTGGGCGACCACATGGGGAGGTCATATGGAATGCTCTTGGAGCTCAAGTGCCATAAGATCCCACCACCGCCATGTGCATTGGAAAATGAAGAGTCCGGGAGCTGTTACCCCTCTGATTCCCACTCAAAGGGGAACAGTGCACTTGTTTTTCTAAGAGGAGCTGAGGACCAGTGGAGGCTACATTTGAAGCCAGCAGTAAAAATATTGTCCCCAACCTTTTGATCTATGCACTCAATCCATTTGAGTTTATCGTTATAGTTGGTGAGAATGTGTCTGGGACTATATGGAGTACTCTTTTTGTTAAGGCAGCACTTGCCTGCATTGACTTTTTTCTTAAGGAGGTACTGGGGATCAAACTAGGGACCTTGTGCTTGCGAGGCAGGTGGCGGAACCACTGAGCTAAATCCCAGCCCCTGCATTGACTTTTTAAGTAAAGCCAAATGGAAGACATGTTTGTATAAAGATTTATCAGAGGGTTGGGGATGTAGCTCAGTGGTAGAACATGTGCCTAGCATGCCTGAGGCCCTTGGGTTTAAACCAGCGCACACAACAGATGGTCACATTCTGCTTACTAATAGAATGACAACTCACAAGCCCGTACAGTGGTAAATGCCCGTAATCCCAGCTATTGAAGCAGGAAGATCACAAATCTGAGAGCAGCCTGTAAAACAAGCCAGACCTCATCTTAAAACAGAACAAAATCAAAAGTCAATTCACAGAGAGGTGACAAATGTTCTAGAGGCGAAATGGGCCTCCATAAAGAAAAGTGCCGAATGCTCTTCACGTACTAAAGCAGATCAAAATATTCAACTACAAGTTACCTCAAGGAATCTGTCCAGAGCTGCCCAAGTGAAAACCAACTCCTGCCATCTACACTACCTTTTCTGACTGCTGGCTTCCAGAGGGCTGAAGACAAGGAGGCCCCACACCCACCCAGTAGCTAGAACTGTCAGAGTAATTTTTGGAGACAAAGTTTGAGAAATAGGACAGAAGCCTCAGAAAGGGAAAAGAAAAGTCTGTCGGAGCATAGAACTGCCTCTGTCCAGGGCAAACCCTGCTGAAAAACTGACTCTTGTACAAGTAATCAGATATTAAGACTCTTTTAAGGAGCACAGAATAGTTGAATTCATCACCATAATTTAATTGTGCCAGTTATGAAAGAGCAGTTTGCCTCCCCTCCTTCTCAGGCACTGCTTCTGTGTATTAAACTCAGACAAATCAGATCGAGGATTCCGAGAGTACTGTATTAGTCATCTGCATCCCTTTTAATTTGTTTAATGGCCTTGTGTGTGTATGCATGTCTGTGTGTGTGTGTGCGTGTGTGTCCGAGCTGTACATCATTTAGCCTCACGACAACATGTAAATAAAGAATGGATAGGGAAACCTTTACAGAAAAGAATAAAGCGTGCCTCTTTCTAAAGTTACATTTGATGTTTGAGTAATTCATGGGATGCGGACTGCAAGCCGCAGTGTTTATTATTTCCACTGAGCCGTCTCCAGACTGAGGAGAAGAGAGAAGGCAAAGAAAGGAAGGAAGGAAGGAAGAAAAGGAGTCTGAATTTACACTCACCGCTTCAAAAGCCCTTTTGTGCTCGGCCAACTTCTCCTGGCTGAAGATGCGGTACTTGCCAAAAAGTCGCCTGCAAGAAAGCGCACAACAAAAGTAGAAAACAGCCCATTAAAGGACTCCTTTTCTGGCGACCCCCACCTTCTTTTAATAATTTTTCTTTCACATAAAAGACACATTTTTAGAAAGTGGCACTCACTCCCGGCCTTACGAATGCTCGCTGGGATTAGAAAATCAACCACTTCGTTAGTGGAGCTTGGAACTGGGTTTGGCTGTTTGGGTCAATTGTCTTTTCACCTGGCTCGAGCCACTGAGTCAACGTGGCCTAAGAATGGGGGTTACTTAGCATGTAGGGCCCGTCGGCGGGGGAGCCCCAGACGGCTGTGAGAATGGCTGTCTTGTTTGGGCGGTTGCTGCTCTTCCCTGCACTTGCACATTCAGACTTTCTGTCCATTCAGCCGCGGAGGCCACGTGTCCCGAACCTTAAAGGGCTGGGGCTTTACAGCAACTTGGCTAAACTTGCCCTTTCATCTGGAGGGTTT
The DNA here is from genome assembly GCF_053883595.1 of Heterocephalus glaber. Taxonomy (NCBI): domain Eukaryota; kingdom Metazoa; phylum Chordata; class Mammalia; order Rodentia; family Bathyergidae; genus Heterocephalus; species Heterocephalus glaber. The sequence continues at coordinate 20,149,505 of NW_028258357.1, forward strand.
TCTATGTGAGGGACACTTGTGCAGTTTAGAGAATTCTCTCCAACATGAATGCTTTTCCGTGTTTGTATTTTCATGGGGGTGCTTGAACAGCAGCCTAAGTTGTGGGGTGTGTGGGAGAAAAGGAAAGAGGAAAAAGTAGGAATGAACAAAGAGTGACAGTAACCTCTGCCACCACAGGCTGTGTGGACACCTGCCACAAAACCACAAGTCCAGTGAAATGACCAGTTCAGCGTTTTGATCTTTGCAATGCCAACGGGGTGACTTTTCCAGTGAAATGATCAGTTGGTTTGGCATCTTTCAGGAACAACCCTGGTTCAATTTGAATTATTTAGAAGTAATTACCCCATTGGTAGATCATCAAGGTCTGAGCTTTCTTTCTATTTCCTTCCTGGGCACCTGCTTTTCTGGTCCATTCTAATACTAATTAGTATCCCCAACCTGGGAATGGGCAGTTTAGTTTAGTTCGGCAAATATTTTATGGAATATTTATCATGTGCCAAATACGCCTTTAGCTTCCAGAGCTAGAAAGAGAGAGGTGATTGGTGCCCCCAGTAGGTCTGAGATTTAATGGGGGAGAGAGAGCATTTCGAACCAAGGCCAAGGACAGGCCCGGGGTGGCTTAGGACGACTCGGCGGGGAGACGTGAGCACAGTCCAGGGCTCTCGGGGCTGATTCCTCAAAGAGGTGCAGACTGGGGTGATTTCCAAAGGGTTGGGGAAATAGACCGGTTAATGAAGAGGGAGAAAAGGGAGTCAGGAAGCAGAGAGAACTGGAACATAAACTCTGAGGACAGAAAAAGAGGGGCTGACAGGGAGAATCAGGACAGGGGACAAACTTGGGAGGGTCCAGCACCAGGTGACAGCAGCCATACCTCCTTTCAAGGGCAACACCAAGGTCAAATCAGGGCTGGGAGAAGATGAGATCTAAACTCAGTTTGGTCTTCGTGGAAGTGGACTTGAAGCCTGGCCACGGGGGAACGGTTCGCAAGGAAGGAAGATCGCAATTCTGAATGAAGGATTTGAGGTGAGATTGGGGAGTGGGGTGAGGAAGGAGATTTGGGTTTGCAAAGCATAGGGCAAACAAAATGGGTGGGATTAGGAGAGGAGAAAGATTAGGACAAGCCCCAAGCTTCTAGTTTAGACCACAGGGTGGTGACAGTGCTATTGGGCAAAAGAAGACATCAAAGGAAGAGGGTATCAAGGTAGGCACAGGAGATGACGCAGGTGGGGATGTGTGTGGTTCTGAGTTCAGTGGGAGAGCGTGCGGGGGGAGGCTGTAGATGCAGGTGCTGGGGCTTCCACAAGCTGTGATGTGAATGGTGCGTTCCTGTGGGGCTGGTATCTCAGGTCTCCAAGGAGCTGAAAACATTCTTGATGAGGGGAGCGGGCAAAACAGTTCTTAAATATCACAATAGCTTCCAGCCCTTTGAAGGGTCATAGTATTCTTCCATAGTATAAAAAATTCCAAGGTAAGAAGGGGAGAAAGTTAACTGGAAAGTAGGAAAAAATGTTCAAAATCCCACCTCCTCTGGGGATGGAAACAATGAACGAAAGGTGAAGAATCACAGACTTACACCATGACTTTATTGTTGGATGTTAAAAGCAGACAAAGAGTATATTTCATTGGCTGAAATGGAGTTTGGAGCAAAATTTGAATTGCAGAAAAAGCCCCTGGATGCAGTGTAGCATAGTCCTCTTGTGTCGGGATCAGACTGCCTTTAACATTCCGATTCCAGGATTTCTACCCCCTGTGGTGCTGGTTCAGTATTCTATGTCAGTAGAACCCAGGAATCTGATTTAAAATAAACCAACTACTTGCCTCTTATGCCCTGTCCTAACTAATTAAAAATGTGTGTATCTGAGATTGTGTTAGAAGGAATCTCTGCACAATGGATACGAAATTAGACAGAGGAGAGGCAGTGAGAAAGCTCTAGCATCTTATGAGTGGAACCTGGAAATGTGGGTCTTACTTTTCAAATCTTAGAAAGGGAAACACATCATTCTACAAAGAGAAAAAGACCAGAGATGGGGGAAGCTCTGGAGAGGTTGCTCTCTCTGTTCCCACTTAAAACACCAGTGGTGCAAGGGAATCCACTGGAGAGAGGTTCTCATGGGCACTGGAGAAGACAGCACCACATAAGCCATGAAAGTGCCAGCAACTTCACTGTATACCAGGTGCTCCCTAAATTCATGGCCATTGAAAACTCATTGATGAATAGCATTTATGGAGATTGCCTGAAAGATCCACAACCAATTCACACTACGGCCCCTCTGCATTAGTCAACTTTTTCTCTGCGACATAATACTCAACCTGCACAACTTAAAGTAGGAGAGGTTCACTTGCTCAGGGTTTTAGTCCATGCTTGGCTGCTCCAAGGCAGAGACATGGTGGTGGAAAGGTGTGGTGGAGCAAAAGCGGCTTAGTCCACTGCAGCCAGAAGCAGAGCGAGGGAAGAGTGCCAGAGCAGAAGGAGTCACAGACCCCAACCCTACTCCGCCCTGACCCACTGAGACACCAGTTCCCAGGGGAGACCCCAAAACCTATCCAACTGAAACTCCATCCGAGTCGCTACATCCTCCATAAAGCTGCCTCTCAGACCCTGTACTCCTGCCCTACCTCATCACACAGGCAGGCGAAGAGTTAAGACATTTAATAAAGCGCCAGACTGACTCCGGAAACTCCTTGGGCTTATACTGAGTTTCCTTTGAAGAGAGCCCTACCCGTTCTGTCACCGTGTCGAAGGGAAGGCTGCCACTGAGTGTGCCATGTGCCATGATTCTCTCAGTAGGTGGTGAGTAATTCTAGTAGGGTTCCTCTCCTGTTATTTCTTTTAAACTTAGGAACACTGAGAATTGTATGTCTCTCCTTTCTGCGTTTAGGCTGCTAGAACAGCAAAAGCCAGACTTACTCACAAATAGCAAGTAGAAAGAACTCAGTACTAGGAGTGTTTTTATTAGCCTTGCTCTTACTTCAGTTTTAATAAACATTGTCCATTCCAGCAGTAACAGCGTTGCGCTTTCTCATTATTGCTGTGTTCACTGGAGTAGTAGACTTTTAACTTCTAAGACCCTTTCCTTTGCTTTCACGTCTTGGTTACCTGCTTGGTATAAGAGGCCTAACTTTCAACCCATCTTGGCTTTGGACACACCTTACTCACTAAGCCTAATCATTTTTAGCTTTTCTTGTAAAATGAGAAACGTATCACTCTTCTTTTCCCTTGGACACTTCAAGTCATCGGGGGGCGATTCGTTGATCTATTTCTCTATTGTTGTGTCTCAGGGAATAGGGACGCTTGGGAGGACAGGGAGAGGGGAGCATTCGGTCAGTGGAGCAGTGAAGACTCATGCATTTATTGATTAAGTTCTGTTTTCTATATTGGTGTGATTCCCGGTGCCCCAAAATAATTACAGAAGTAACACCAAAGACCACTGATCACATGGCTGGGCTGTGTAGTTCAGTGGTACACCAGGTGCTTAGCATGTGTGAGGCCCTAGGTTTAATTCTCAGCAACATACACACACACACACACACACACACAAGCACTGATCACAGATCTTTGTACCATATACAATAATAATGAAAAAAGTTTGGAACATTGTTAGAATTACCTACAAATGATATAGAGACACAAAGTGAGTCCTTGCTGTTGGACAATTGATATAGATAGACTTGCTCAACACAGACTACCACAAACCTTAGATTTGTAAAACAATAATGCCTAAAAAGTACAAAATAGTGAAACTCAATAAAACTAGGGTGCCTGTTCTTTAAATCACCTCTAGAGTACTTATACTACATAAAACAATGTAAAGTCTATGTAAATAGTTGTTAGATTATATCACTTAGGAAACAATAAGGAAATCTTCGTGCTCAGTATAGATACAGATTTCCTAATATTTTAAATCTGCAGCTGGCTGAATTTGTAGATGTGGAACTCGTGGACTTGAAGAGTCAACTGCAGTTCCTTCTTGAGGTCCTCTTTTCTTGACAGAGGAGGTCGGGGTATGGGCCTCTGGAATTGGCCCAGGAAGGTTACCAGGTCTGTTTTTAGGGTCAGGGTGTTAGAACAGTCTGTTGCCTCCATGTGGCTCTACATACTTAAGTTTGCCTTAACCAGGAGCTGTCTTCTGGTATCACTTCTAAGTCTACTCAATAGTAAAAATGGTTTTCTTTGTGTTTTCCTTTTGTGAGTATCTCTCCACGATCCAGCAATAGTGGTAGTCAAAGATAAGGATTTGGGGGTCTCATCTCTCATCCAGACAATTTGGGTTGGCTGGTGTGGAACTGAATGTGATTCTTCCCCTACGTTTAAGTCCCAGGAAATGGACACTGTCTAATCTGAATGGCAGAAACTTTTATCATCACATCATGGGGACACCAGAACCTTATGTTAATTGGTCTTCATTTTGGCTGTTATAGATAGGAATGTGATTGATTACAAGATAAAAAAATAATTAAAAATAAAAACAATTCAATAACTTATTGAATGTATTTTTGGTGAAGGCAAGACAATTTCTCAAAGCACAGGACTTGGGTGGGAAGTAAGGCAATGAATCCGAAGCGGTGACATACATACCTGAAGTCCAGGGGCCCAGGGCACACCAAGCTCTAGAGTGACCATCACACCTACTCTCACTGCCCTTCTTATTAAAGGGGAAGATGGGTCATATCGTTTTCTTAATTAAAAGAGAAGTGTGAAGTCAGAGGACAGATGGAGCTGTGAACATTAAGTTCTTCGTTCTTCCCACTTTAATGTAAAGGTGCTCACCATTTCTCTTGACTGTTTACTGGTATTTTAGATTATGCTTTGTTACAAGAAAGGTTTACCACACCTCACGAAAATAAAATAAATTTCTTATATATTATACCATAAAATCCTGGAGGAATGCTCTAGGCAGGTTTCACCCTACTCTTGATTTGTTTAGGGTTGGCCCTGAATACAAGTTAATCCTGTTGGAGGGAAAAGACTAAAAATGGCCCAAAATGCTCTGTCTTATTGTTGTTATAGAGAGCTGATATTTATATAATACTTATTAAAAACCACATATTATTTTAAATTGACTTTTCAGAATAAATTTACAGATTAAATCATTTAATTCTCACACAAACCTTATAGGATTTATACAATTATCATTTTTATCATTTTAGATAAGAAAGCTAGAGTACGGAGAAGTTAAAGAATCTTCTCCAGATCTTCACACTAACAGTGCATGTGCTCAGCATTGACATCTAGACAGTATGGTCCTAGAAGCCAATTCTTACTACTAAGCTATGCTGAATCTTAAAAGGGACCAATGAGATGAATGCTGGAGTTACGCTGAAGGTTCCATTCTTTATAGGAAGACATGATCAGAGTGAGGGAGCTCTCTTTGTCATCTAAAGCACAAGCTCTGTCTCTCTAGTGTCTGGCCTTTTAGTATCAGTGAGGATGGGAGAAAATAGCAGGTGAGAAGCTGATGGATAATTGATACTGACATATGTGTGTTACCTAAGCTCACCAGAGACAGGAAATTAATAATGTAGAAGGGCCCGGCATTGTCATCTTCTGAGTAGAAGCTGCATCCTGATTTGCCCTGCAGTGAGATTTGGGGAAAACAATTTGGTTTTCCCTTTACTTACATAGTATTTACTAGCTGCACTGGAATGGCACTGTTCACCTCATACCTCATTTATTTGTTTGAATGTATCCTGAGTCATAAAGAAAAGGATTTAAAGGACTTTCTAAAACTACATATGCCAACTTATTAAAAACCAGGTAAATTGGGATAAGGGGATTATCAATAAAGAATGCATGCTCTTTTGCTTTTATGTCTTTCTTTCTTGTTAGAACTCCTGAATTTTCAAGGGTAAAAGTCCATCCTCTCATGCATGTGCCTTGGGTAGGAGCAATTTTTACCTTCAGCTCCAGAGGTAAGCCAGGAGTGGATTAAGCTAAAGAGCATCTCTACCACATTGGTTCAGAATGGACACTTAACAGAAATAAATACAGTGAAAAACACAAGAGAAACCAGGAGTTTGGGGAAACAAAAATGTTCCTTTTCTTTACTTGACTTGTTTGTGGTAAGGTTTGGAGTCATAGAAGCCTTTCTGCTACCATCAGAGAAGTCAATCTGCGAATGTAATTGCCTCATGGGAGAAGACAGAGCACAGTATGAAACTCAGTGTGGTGACATAGCTTTAGCAGCTCAAGAGTCCTCCTGGATTGTCCTGATTATTGGATCGATTAAAATAGGTTGAGTTGATTTTCTGCTACATAAAAAAAACAAAAAAAGAATCCCCATTAAAACATAAACCAGGGCCGGGGATTTCGCTTAGTGGTTCCAGCACCTGCCTCGCAAGTGCAAGGTTCCGAGTTCAATCCCCGGTACCAAATAAATAAATAAATAAATAAATAAATAAATAAATAAATAAACCAAAAGATAACCAAATAAGAGATATAAGATAAGCACAGGGCTGATATTAATATACAAAATGTATTTCCTTGCTTCAGGTAGATCACTGATTTGGATATGAGCTTCTTAAGAGCCAATACAAAGACTGACATATGAACAATTATTTTTGAGTTCATAGTGTCTATAGATTAATATAAGGCAGATGCTCAGAAATAAAACAATGATTCCTAGAATCAAGAACCTAAAAGGAATTTATGTATCTTCATAAAAAATGCATTAGTGGGAGACAAAGCAAGATAGCAGAATAAGAATTTCTACCCCAGCCTCTTCACACAAATCCTGATGTGACAACCATCCATGTGCATAAAAATCTTCCCAAGAGCTCCAGAATTCACATGAGAGATTATAGCATGCAGATGGGGCACAGAAGCCAGAAAAGTGCATTGAAAATAGTAGGATGGGCAGTTTCACTCTACCCAGATCATCCTTTCCTTAATTCTGTACAATTCAGGGTTAGAGAAATACCCTTCTCCTGGGAGCTCTCCTGTGAGAGCCAAAGAGTGAGGTGAGCATATGAATTTTCTGTGGATCCAAACTCCAACCTGTACTAATATCCCAGGCATCAGGCTTGCTCCAGTAGACTCAATATCAGGGCAGCCCCATGAACCCTAGCACCAGAATCACCAGCCCACAGGCAAGATGTCCAGTCTACTTCCCCATGGATATCAGCAGCAAGTCTACTCACAGTCCAAACCTGACAACTCACTCTGAATCTTTAAACAGGATAACTTGTAAAGATTGTTTCTTGTTGAAGCCAGTCTACAAAGATTGGAAAAGGTTAACTACTTTTTTTTCTAATATACAGACAACAATGCTAGCTTACAAGAATCATGAAAGATAGATAGCATAGTACTATCAAGAGAGCAAAATAAAGTGCTAGTATCCAACCCTATGGAAATGAAGATCTAAATCCTGTCTAACAAAATATTCGAAGTAATCATCATAAGGAAGCTCAGAGTTCAAGGGAATACCCATAGAAAACTAAACAAAATCAGCAAAACAATACAACCACAAAATTAGGAGTTAATTAGGATAGAAATCATGAAAATAATCAAACAGAAATTCTGGAGACAAAAAATGTAATGATTAAGCTAAAATGTTCCATAGAGAGACTCAATAGCAGTCTCATAAAACAGAAGAATTGATGGGCTCAAAGAAAGGTCATTTGAAATTGTGCAGAGGAACAATGGTAACAGAAGAGTAAAACAAGTGAAAGAAGCACTTACAGACTTGTAAGGATAAACACAGGGCTTAAGAGATACTATTAGGAATATCGATATACACGTTATGGGATTCTCAGAATAAAAATAAAAAGAAGAAAGGACAAAAAGCTTATTTAAAGAAACAATGGCTGAAAATTTTCCAAATCCAGGGAGGGAAATGAATGTGCAATTTCATAAAATGCAAATGATCTTAAATAGATTGAATCAAGGAGACATAATAAAATTAAATTATCAAAAAATTGAGTAATATGATGAACCATATGATTCAGGATATAGCTAAAGAATTTGAAATCAGATCTTGATGAGATATCTGCATTCTCATGTTCACTGCAGCACAATCCACAGTAGAATATAAATAAAAGCAAACAAATGTCTGCTGATGACTGAATGGATAAAGAAAACGTGGTATGTACACATAATGGCATATTATTCAGCCTTTTAAAAGAAGGAATTCTGTCATTTTTCAAGATAGGATTACACCTAGTTTTGTAATTTCTTCTGCCTTTTTCCTATATCTGGAAAAGGCAGCTAGCTAGACAGAGAACTGTTCCAATCCCCAACCTTGCATCATCACAGGACATATTTTTTTTAAGGATTTTTATTATAGTTCCCTTATTTCATTTTACTTTCTCAATTTTGTTTGGTACCAAGACAGTAAAAAGAATGCTATTTATGGGACCCACGCAAAAGCTGCTAAGAAAATGTTGATTTTCAGTTATTGTCGAAGTTAAGTGAGTTAATATTACCAAAACTTGTGGAGTCTTGAGCAGTTGAAACTCATAAGTACTCTAAAGTACTTCCTCTCTGGTTTAGTTAATTGGAAGCCAAGGTTTATTTGTGTTTTTCTTGAAATTGACAAGAGAGTTTAACTTTTCAGATGGGAATCACTTGGGATATATACAAGCTATGATTGAAAAATACAGTGACTGCTTAAATGTTTTTTACAAAATTATTATAATAAAAGACACATTGTCATCAATCTCTGTCAAAATCCTCCTCCCCCTTCCTTTGAGCATACTTAGCCCATCATTCTTGCCACTTTCTGAAGCAGTTCTGGAAGTCTTTTTCATGAGTGTCTTTAGTTGCACTGCCATGGCTGCCTCAGTGTCCTGAATTGATTCAAAACATTTAATTTTCATAGTCATTTTTTACTTTGAGGAGTACTAGAAGTGCCAGATTTGGTGAATAAAGTGGCTGAGGAAACCTGGTAATGTTTTTTTAATTAATTTTATTGGTACATTTTAGGTATACAGTATAATTACATTCATCATTGGAGATTTGTACTTTGATATAATATATCTTGATTCTTATTTTTCCCCCTTCCCCTGCTCTCCCTTCAACCCCTCCATCCTTCCCTATTTACAAAGACATTGTTTCCATTATTTCATTTTCTCATGTTAATTTCTTTCCCTTCTTTCCTTTCCCTTACCCCTCCCACTTCCCCCTCCCCTTTGCCCCTTTTCTTTCTGTTTTACATTATCTATTATACCTTTTAGACCTTATTTACACTTTCAGCTTCTCATACCAGAGCAACTATTTGGTATTTACATGTGTGTCCTATTTATTTCACTTAAGGGTATGGCCTCAATGTGCATCCAATTAGCTTTAAATGTCTCTAATTTCTCATTCTTTATGACTGAGTAGTACTGCATTTTATTTTTAAAAACCCCACATTTTCTTTACATGGTAATGTTTTTATGAGCCTGTCTTCAGTGGGATGGCATTCACTGTATTTTTGATCACACCTAGTCATGACAAAACTGCTTCAGAAAGTTGCATCGACAGGAACCTATTAACCTCTATGAACATAAACATTATATGTCATAAACATGAGATAAGATTAATAATATTGAGAAGAATGAAAATAAAGAAAGGGGATTTAGAGGAGGAGGGAAGGAGAAGAAAGGGAAGGGGATTAAAAAAAAGAAGCAAGTTGTATTTCGTACACGGACCCACTCCGCAAGATGATTGTAAACTCCAAAAGTGTACTAACAAAAAGATGAAAAGAAAGCAGTAAGAATAAGTGCGTTCAAACTGAGGGGGAGTATTCGGAGGGAAGTTAATGACAATGCGTCATTTAAACAATGTGGTAAATTAAAACTTAAATACTGCATTTTGATCACACTTTATAGATTAAAATCAGCATCAACAATGTTGAAGTACAATGACAAACTCAATTTGACAAATATAAGAAGATGAAAATTTCCCTGATGTGCTCAATCAAAAAATAATACCTAGTATCTTGTTAGTGACAAAAGGAAGAACACAATTGCTTGATATAAATCCTCGACTTTAGGTTATAGCTCAGGTAAGTGTAACTAAATGCCATCTGAAGAACTGAGATGTATCCCTAGGGAAGATGGGCACCTAGCACTTTCGGCTACAGAATGGCAGAGTTGGGAGGGAAGAGCAAGGGTTTATTTCTGGTTGATAGGGCATGGCTGAGGGAACAAGTGGAGCTCAGGACCAGGTAGCCTTACCCTGTCAGCTAGAGCATCAGTGATGACAAAAGCACTCTTTCAGTGGCAGCAAGCCCAAGTCCAGTTCTGTCTCTGCACACACAGCTCCACTACCTGAAATTCACGCCCACAATCTTGGCCCTGGAGGATGCGTCAGAACAGGAAATTAGCAGTTTGGAATGTTTTCGGGTCCAATAGTCTTAGGAATGTCTACTAAGAAACTTTATAGAACTGCTAGGAGTCATTGCTCTAAGTGATACACAGCTCTTCAACCTTTGCGGACACACCCTAAAACTCTCAACTTCTTAAATAATCCCACATTAAAACTGTCAATCCGTGAACTCATTAAAGCCTTTTAGGATCTGCTTATTTTTCCAGTTTATGCCTAGCAGATTTTCTTTGCTGTTTCCTGATAAAAAGTTCATTTTTTTTCTTTTAATTATTCCAATGATTATGTCTACTGAAAAGAGATTTCAACTTTTACAAGTTGGCTGAAGTTGCATGGCATTTATATATCCTTTCAAGTTGATTTCTCTTTTCTATTTCAATAACTAACTCTATGTCCTGATGGACTCAATGGTCAAAACAAAAAGAACCTGAAGTTAAAATGAGGGTAAACTTATCTTACAAAGAAAATCATTTCTCTTTTCAGACACTCAAAGCGTTTTTATAGCAAGGAATGAGCACAAGGTACCTTCTCATTATAGAACCGAGTGGCATGGCATATTTCACAAAACAACCAAATCTATTCTACTTATGCAAGCTTAAAGTCAAAATATTTCATGGGATGTACCCAAAAGGCAGTAATCAACAGAAAAAAAAATCTGACAAGTTTTTTGCTTTAAAGTCAAAAACTTCTGAAACATTGTACAGAGCATTGAAAAGACAGTCTCAGAGTAGAAGAAAGTATTTGTTATATTTATCTAATTTATATTTATATATCTAAAATATATAAAGATCTTCTTTAATTAAATAAGTAAAGGACAACTCAGTAGAAAAATGGAAAAAAAGGGAAAATCCAAGTGGTTAGTAAGTAAGTGAAGAGATGTTCAAGTTGAATATCATCAGAAATAAAAGACAACCACAGTGAGTCAGGGATGCATATCCAGCATATGACTGTAGTCAAAAACAAACAAGAACAAGAGCAAAAACACCCAGTACTGATGAGGACGTGAAGCGATGGAAACACAAGTTCTGTTTGGGAAAGTAAGCTGTTGGAGATTAGCTAAGAAAATTGAAATCTGTGTGGCGATATCTGAGCAATACTACTGTAGTTGTCTACCCAAGAGACACACACATAACACACGCACCAGCAGACATTTGCACCAACATTCAGAGCTGTGTCATGCTTGGAGCTGAAGGTTGGAGTCAGCATACATGAGTCGCTACAGTAGAATGGATAAATCGGGGTATAATCATAAAAACAACACCGTCAGAAAAATGAATGAATTGCAACCAGTGTTCACCCTTAAAAATACAGTGCTGAGTAAAAAAGCCAGATTTTTTAAAAATGTATAAAAGGTACGCTGAAGTGTGAAAAGTAAAAAGTACATGATGAGTAAAACCAATCCAAAAATCTGAAATCGGAATGCTCCAAAATCCAAAACTTTTGAGTCCCAACATGACACCAGGAGTGGAAAATCCTGCACCTGACTTTTGTGATAAGTAACAGTCAAAGCACAGGTGCACTAAAGAATGTCGCATGCACCTCCAAGCCCCACCATCTTCCTATCTATCATCCATCTATCTAGCATCTACCAAAAAATGTATACACAGTTCCCAAAAAGAAAAACTTGTATAAACACTTTAATACTAAACTTACTGAGACATCATGGGATTAATACAAGTTACCTTTGGCCTCTACAATTACAAGAGATGCTCAAGGTGGTGGCCATTAGTTTCTAGACATTTATTTAGTATGGTGAACTGCTGCTTAGGTAACCTTGGTCATTGAGATCGCTGCTCATGCATTTTCAGTTTCTTCTCTATGGGCTGGCAGTGTGGTGGGTGGGTTTTCTGCAACATCCTCCAGGGTCCCCCATACGAAAGTAACACCATCTGTTAAAAAAAATCATTTTGTTTTTCTTTTCCTGAAGTGTTTATACTTGGGTTCCATTCTAGCCCTAAGAAATCTCATCATACATGTTCAGTATTTTCAAATCTGAAAAAACCTAAACTTTGAAGCACTTGTGGTCCCAAGCATTTGGGTAAAGAATATTCAACCTACCTGTGGAAGGGGTAGGCACAACAGTGCTGCAGACATTCAGGGTTCTGCTGGGAAGACTCTGCTGAAGGCCACGGGAATGACCCCGGGCCACAGGAACTGGCCCATCCCAGGCCATACCCCTCTTGGGCTCTAGCGAGTGACAAGCGTCTGGTGACAGCCTGGAGTGGGGATGCCAGGCCCAGCTTCATGCGCCTCGACTTAGGCCTTGGCCAAAGCCAGCCGCCTCCAACATGTAGGTGAGATTGGCCACTTCTGCTGCAACCATGTCGCTGCCCAGCTTCTCTGTCTGCTCATCAGCCTCCCTGATCCCTTACAGGCGCATCTCCCAAGAAAGCTTCTGCCTGCTCCACTGTGCCCTAGAGTCTATCTGCAGGAAAGTCCGAGGCAACCTCTGCTGGCTATCTTGGAGGGAAGCTGAGGAAGGGTTTGCCAAGAAGGGACACGATAGGGCTTCTGGCTACTGTCAAAGTCCTGGTATAGCTACACCCTGTTTTTCACCTGATTGACAATTACACATGCATTATGTCTAGAATACACTCGTCTTTTGGATCTTACAACTGTTATATTTCACACAATTAAAAAGCGACTTCTATTCCTCATGAGGGAAGTAACAAATTTGTATTTATATGAAGTGTAGTGCTTGAAAACAGCTTCCTGTAGCTTCTTTGTCTTTCCTCCCTTTTCATTTTTTTCTTTTTTTCCCTGTGATACACAAACCTTTCTGCCGTCACCTTCATCCTGGTTCTGGAACTTTCGCAGCGCTGGGCCTCTGTAACAGGACTGAATGGCATCAAAGGCCTCCAAGCTACAGGGAAAGAAACTGAGGGCCACCTGAGGCTGTATGACTGCACCTTCACACACTCGTGTTTCCTTCATGCAGCATTCTCACCTCGACTCCACAGAGGGAAAGCTTTGCTCTGTGCCATGGGTGGTCAGGGAATTGTGAGTGGAAGGACAGATGCTTCCTCAGAGCAGGGGTTCTGGTTCTTTTTTCTTTTCCCAGTATCAGGAATTGAACTCAAGACCTTGTACTTGCCAGGCAGGTGTGGTGCCGCTGAGCTACATCCCCATCCCTGAGAGAAGGGGTTTTAAGACTCATTGCATGACTTGTCATTGACCCCTTCCCCTCTACCATGAGACAAGCAATAATCCAGGTAGAGTTTGCTCCAGCTGCCTCGGTCCTGAAGGAAAACTGCACAGAGCTCAGCTGACCCACTATGGACACAGCATGATTAGAAAATCAGCTTTTGTTGGTGTGAGACACTTTGTGGGTTGTTTGTTATCAGAACACAATGCAGACTTATCTGACTGATACACAGAGTCCTAGCAGGCAATCCTGAAATCCCAAGCACCATCCAAAAATAGCTGAGCAACTACAAAGACTCCTTTTGCAATGCACTTTTCAAGTCACACTGCCTCCCTTTATATGTTGAAATGTACACACACAAACACACACACACATATACACAAGCACAAGCAAAAGTGGACATAATGAACCACGGCTGATAAACAACATTACTTCGAAGGTGAGATTTTTCTGGTGAAAGAAAAGATTAAACCCAAAGAGAAGAACAATGTATACAAAACGACAGCCACGGATTTCATCTTGCTTAAAAGCGGCTCTGCTTTGAAGAGCTCATCATAACCCCTCTGCAACCAAGCTGAGAGATCTTTGATTGAACCACATTTCTTGCTGTCACACTTGAAATTGCCTGTGACCACAGTACAAAGAAGGTGCCCCCTTTTCATCTGGGTCATCACTTGAAACAGCTCCTTGGCACGTGGGACACCCCTCCGTGAGTGTGTACTGGCCCCCACGATCACCGCCATAAAAAGGCTGAGGAAAGAGACTTTCCTCACCCAGGCTTGTGGGCGAGCTTAATACAGTCTGAGCGGCATGCGCACAGGCTTCACGTTTAACTCACACAGACTCTCCGTGACAGCTGGCAAAACCTCCATCAAATCAAACCTTCAGAGGCCGGGACTCAGCCACACCGGGCCAGGGTGGAAAAGCTTATTTTTCAGCCACGTCCATGGGGCCTCATCACCTCATTCTGTCACTCACACTTCTTCAGTCCACCCCCAAATCCTCCAGGATTTATTGCAGATGTAGCAAGCTTGCTGGAAAGAATGGTACAAGCTAAGAGGCTAGTCGGCTATCGACTCCAAGCTCTGGGTAATACCGATGGGAAATTATTCCCACAAAAGGTGCGCTGGGGTGACAAATGAAGAGGGGGCTGGCCCATTGAAGATGCGGGCCTTAGACAAAGCTAACACACTAATACCAAGCCACTAGCTTTATCTGATTACTTCTGGGGCTGATGGATCCCCAGCCGGCCCCCTTCTTTGGCCCTTCCCACCCATCCTCTTGGGTAAAAGACACAGGTTGCTCCCTTTGGTGTGCAGTCTACCATGAAATGGTAATCGAGAGAATTACTACATTTATATAAACCACAAAGTGTCTCTATGCCCCACGGAAAGACAATGTTCAGATGGACAATAAATTTGTTCTTATGTTGTTGACTAAAGGAAAACAGAGCAGGCAGAGGAAAGTGTTAAGTTAGGGCACAGGGAAGGAAGATTGATTTTTACCCAGAAAGAGTAGTTTTTTTGGCTTTATCTTGGACACATTTTTCTTAGACTCCAGCCTGCCTTACTCAATTTAGGAAAATACTCAGAACAATAGCAATTCCATTCTTCCCCTCTTCTTTTGCAAAAGAAAAGGTGATTTATTTTTTCACTTTTGTCTTTGAGGAGACGTGGCTTGGGTAACTTCCTGCATTCATTTTTGGTTATTTTTTCTCAGTTTGCTCTCAGTCTAAGCAGGTGGTGATGCTGAATCCTGTGTGATGCAAAATGATTTAGTGTTCCTCATTAGAAAAACTCTCAGCCCTAAAAGTGAGAAAGAATTATCCTCATGAACAGTCCCTCTGTTTTTCTAATCTCCTTATTTTCACAGAAACAAAGTGAAATTCTTTTCATCAGAGTCTCAACTGCCTGTTCTCATCAAGACCAGCTCTTCCTGTCAACATTGCCTGTCCTCAAGTCTGGTGAAAAGTAGCATAAAACAAACAAAGCAATCAAATTTGTGGATCATTAATGCAACTCATCAATGTGGTTTGGGGAACAAGAAATTACTGGTAGAATGTGAGGTCAATTTTAAACAAAAAACTTTCTTCAAAATGAACTTTCCACATCCATATTTCATGGAATGACATAACTGAAATAACGTATGGTGAGATGCATTTGAAAAGGCAAATTGTCTACCTCATTCACAAAATTTCCCTACGATGTCAGTAGTCTGCAAAGCACTCATCCTGTTATGTGAGAAATACATGTGTCTCGATTGTGCCAGGGTCTAGGAGACACAACAGAGGATGAGTGACATCTGCTTTGACATTTAGAACATATGTCGTTAACTGGAAAGCTGGTAGTCTGCACCTTGCCAGCAAAGTTTCTGTCTCTGATCTGTTTCTTAGCTTATATCTTGCCATTCTTTGGGGTATGCTCAGCACAAGATGCTCTGCAGGCCAATACACTTCCAACAGTGGCATCCATTTTTGAAATGGTCAAGTCTGACCTGATCAGCCACAGCTCCGCCCATTGAGCCACTGTACTGGGCCCGTTTTTCAAAGGAGAATTCTTGGAGGGTGCTCCTCGGAAAAGTTTCCCTTCTGAAATGATCGTCCAGCAGATTTGAAGGTCACAAGCCTTGATGTCTCGTCTGGTGACCCCCATCTTTGGCTCTTCCCTGTTGTTTGTGGTCCATCACCCCTTCAAGTCTGGGTTGAACTTTTAATTCAGTAGCACACTTCTATTTGTGGGGCAAAAAGAACTGTGTGCCCCACTTTGATTTCTAGCTTTTATTCTTGAACAAGATAAATGAAACAAGCACATTTAAACAAAATTCTGTCTCACTGTTCTCAGCCCTTTTCTTTAAAAGTCCCCCTTCTTGAACTTTGAGGTGTTTCCTCCACATTTCTGAAACATGTGCTTCTCTTATTATATCCATGATAACCATTTTCTGTTTTCTTTTTAATTGAAAGGCAGCAGTTCATCACTTTACGTTCCTCCCAATGGGCCAGGCCATCAACCTTTGGCAACAAGTCTCCACCTTGAGCGTCACACAAGACTGGGACTCGATCTCCCTCCACTTTGATAATCACACTTGACTACAATCTTAGGAAAGATCCCTGGGCCGGAAGACCCCAGCTGGGCCATTCCTGGATTTGTGAACCAGTGTGAAGTGTTAAAATTTGTTGTTTTAATCTGCTACATTTTGAGGTAATTGGTCACCCAGCAATAGTAGCTAACACACATGTCATTTATCAGATATAAGTTTATAATATTTACCCCAGTCTTTGTCTTTCCCTTTCTCTCCCTTAACATTATCTTTTGAAGAGCTTTTTTTAAAAAAAGTAAGCAGTGTATTTAAATTTTTTTCTTTCAAAAAGTATGATTTCAATCTTATTCAAGAAATTTGTACCTTACCCAGTGTCTCAACGATTTTCATCTATGTTTTCTTTCTAGAAGTTTAACCATTGTAGGTATTATAAATAAGCTTTTGGTTTATTTTGAATTAAATTTTGTGCACTGTGTGAGATGAGGGTTAATGTGTGTCTTGTTTCCATAAAGGTGGCCCCTTGTTACGTTTTCTCCATGAATTCCTTGAAATCTTTGACCATATGGTGTGCTCTGTTTATGGACTCTTGATTCTGTTCCATGTATCCATATGTCTGATCTTATCTCAGTACACACTGTCTTGTTTATTCTAGCTTTATAGTAGGTCTTGAAACCAGGTAGCGCTCTAAATTTGTTCTTTCTCTAGATTATTTTGGTTATTCTAGATATATTGCTTTCTTAGACATTTTTAAATCACCCTGTCAATTGCTTTCTTCCTTTTTTTTTTTTTTTTTGGTACCGGGGATCAAACTCAGGACCTTGTGCTTATGAGGCAGGCACTGGAATTGCTTTCTTAAAGCATGCTAGAGATATGATTGGAAATGTATTTAATGAATAGATCAATTTGGGGAGAATGGTCACTCTATAACAACATTGGGACTTTAAACCCCTAGACAGAGTATATCTCCCCATTTTTCAGATCTTTAATTTTCCTTTATAATGATTTATAGTTTCAGATATATAGGTTAAAAGAAATAAAAGTTATTCGACTGAACCATTTTATAAATATAACTTCAATATCATTATTCCCCACCTGTCTTGGTTACTTTCCTCATTGCTGAGACAAAATACCTGACATCCAAAGTTGAAGGAGGAAAGGTTTATTCAGCTCATTGTTTGTAGAGGTTTCAGTTCATAATTGGCTAGCTCCAAGGCAGGGTGCCATGGAAGAGGGGCATCACAGAGGAGAAATAGTTCACGGCAGGCAGAAGGCAGCAAAACAGTGAAGCAGCAAGCAGCAACAAGGAGCAAGCAATGACAACAGCAGCTCTCTTTCTGTCTTTTATAATTTATCCAGGCTACCAGAGGGTAGCACTCATACCCTTAACCCTAGCATGACTCCACAAATCAGTCCCAGCATCACATTATTGATCCCAGCATCACACACCCTAGATCCAACCACCTCCCAAAAGCCCCACCTAGGACCACATGAGGCTTTGGGGGGACACCTAGACACAAGGCATAACACCACCCAGATCAACAATTATTCTTAATATAAAATATCTGGTCAGTGTTCATATTTACTTGATTGCCTTATAACTGCAGCTCTCTTTTTTATAGTTTATCTGTTCCTAAAAGGAGGTTTATTCAATGTATCTGATATTTCTTTAGTCTTAATTGATATCCCTTTTCTTTTTTTTCTCCTATAATATTTTTAATATTGTTGAAGAAACAAGTTACTTGTTCTGCAATGTCTCAAATATTTTCAGTTTTGGTGACTCATCCCTCAGGTATTGTTGGATGAGTTCCTCAGTTCACCAGATCTGGTACCGTTTGTCTTCTTGCTCTTCCCCAAATCAAAATGACCATGAAAGATAAAAATGGTAAATCAATTTAGGATATTTATTTTTTGGTAAATTAGTTGACCAGATAGAGATTCAATTTTGCAGTGTGGGAAGAGGACAAGATTATGCATGGATGGTGTTGTGTACATCCATCAGAAGGCATATGAGGTCTGGTTATCTCTTTTTGTGATGCCACAGCCACTAATAATCATTACCTATATACATCAAATCATTATGGGATGAGAAATAGGAAGCTGGTAATTCTATTATTTCATTTTTACTTGTTAGCTGGAATATTTCTGTAAAGGAACACATATGCCATTAATTGTAGAAAGTATGATAAAAAATACTGTGGATGTTTAAACTTTTGAAAAAACTTACTACAGTAGGAGACACATCGCCATTAATCCCTCAGATTTCTCCCTCTCACTTTGAACACACTTATCCCATTGTTCTTGCCACTTTCTGAAGCAGTTCTGGAAGTCTTCTCCTGTGAGTCTTTTTAGTTGTGCCATCAAGGCTGCCTCAATGTCCTGAATTGATTCAAAATATTTACCTTTCATGGTCATTTTGATCTTGGGGAAGAGCCAGAAGTCACATGATATAGATCCAGTGAACACACTGTAATGTTTTTAGGACCCTGCCTTTTTGTTGGATGGCACTCAGCAGCAGTATTCACCATATTTTTTTTATCACACCTTGTAATGACACCCAAGAGAGAGGACTTCCAGAACTGCTTCAGAAAGTAACAAGAACAATGGGATAAACATGTTCAAAGGGAAGGAGGTATTTTAAAAGAGATTAATAGCAAAGTGTCTTATTTGGTGATAGATATTTTAAAATTTAAATATTCACTGTATATTGTGATTATCCCTTGCATCTGGCTATTCTAAAGCAGTCTTTGTAACTTATATTGACATCCTCCTGAATTTAAGAGAAAAAGTTTGTCCTCAGATGTGTTTAAAGATATTTGTTAAAAAAATAATAAAAATTTTTAAAAATGAAGATCTTTGTTAGTGTCCTGCATGTTAAATACCTGTTATATATGTGTACATATGCACAAACAAACTCATAGATGTATACACATTCATACATATAAAAGAATGTTTAGCCACGTATGCATGTATACTCAGTTAAGATGATCTATAACTTTAAATGATAACATAATTAAAGTTATACAATAGAGAAAAGCCTCTGCAAGCTTTGAATGTTTTCATCAAATCTCAGGATAGGATCATTACTTAAAATGCTGGGTGAATAAGGTAGCTCAGTGGTAGAGTGCTTGCCTAGTATATGTAAAGCCCTGGATTCAACCCCCTTCCCCCAAAATATACATAATTATGTACATATAAAGATTCAGAGCCACGATGAAAGGCAATGTTGGTCAAATAATAGAGGAATCCTCAGGCTTACTGTGTGCTAGGTTCTATCCTAGGCACTTTTCTTAAGAGATCTCATCTTATTCTGTAAACAATAATATAAAGCTATTCTCATTCCCACCTCAAGGAAGGAGAAACTGATGACATGGAATTATTGGCTAACCCAAAGTAAGTGATAGAACTAAGATTAGAATGGGGAGAGGGTCCTAATACCAGAGCCTACTCAATGTTATCTTTACTTACAATCATACACATGAGAAAAAAGAACCTCTTTATTGAAGAGAAGTAAAACATTTTGTCCCAGTCAGCTATATAGACAATAAAGGGCTCGAATAAATTTGGAATGTGTGCTCCTAAGCCCAAAGGGAAGCTTGGCTGTCTGGACCACATACATATATGCTTTGCTGACAGAGCCTGGCCTCAGTGTCAGCAAAATGGAATTCCTCCCGGGAAGACTGATCTTTGCTCTTCTTCTCCTGCGTGGTTTCACCATGTTTAGATTTCTCCAGGAGCTGTAACACACTCATGAAAAAAGTGAAACTCAGGAGTAAAATAGGAAAAAAAAATCAAAAAGAATCTAGGGCACTGAGAAAACTCACCAGAAAGTTTCAGGTTGCTGTAGTTTTACTGTCTCAGTTTTGATAATAAGACTGAATCCCATAGATTGATTGATCTTTTCCCATAATTTGCATTAGAAATCTGAGTTCTCTCCCTTTGGGCTGAGTCACAGATTGCCAGGACAGATTTTCCTGGGTCTCATTCACCATAGATTGACACACAACACATATTGGACCAGTTATTTTCAGCCCCATCCAATTGCCAATGACCAGATGAAAGGACAATGGCCATGATTACCAATAATGATGATTAACTGGTCCTCACTAAACACTTCCTCAACAGTACTCAGCACCATGATAAGCACCTCCTAAATAATACCTCACTTAATATTCAGGTGATTTAAGTCACACAACTAGTAAATGGTAAAGCTGAACTTGGCCACACCAGGTTGACTGGGGATCCTTACCCTAAACAATCACACTACAGCTGCCCTGACTGGATGCTTAGTCTTTAAAATATTAGGTGTCCTTATTATCATAGAACATACATAGAAAAATCCCATTTGCTACGGTTTGAATACATCAGTCAAGATTCATGTGTCGAATCCTGAATCCCCAATCCAACAGATGGGAACCTTCAAGAGGAAGAGGTTGGGGGGAGTGTCCACCATAACTAAATTAAAGCCATTGTCACCAGCCTACAGTAGGTCAGTTCTAAAAGGAGGGAGTTTGTTCCCTTCTCTGTGGTCTTTTCTGCCCCAGCGACGTGCCATGGAATGACACAGCTCTCGGCAGACTTGATATTGGATCACCAGACTCCAGAACTGTGAGAAATAAATTTCTTTACTTAAAAAATTACCCAGTCAGTGATAATCTGTTACAACACCAGACAGTGGTTGCAGGGTATTTTTAGAGATTCATATGATCATACAGTCTGCAGTTTCTCTTTCTTTTTGCCCTGTAAGGATGATTCCGGGGCTATTGAAGACCCCTCATGAAGGCCTGTGGAACGATGTCCAGGTTTGTGAGGGAAAAACTGAGGCACAGAATGACAGTCTGACCACCACTCTTTCCAAGTTGCTGACATATTCAGTTCTACTGACTGAGTCCTCTTTCACCTCAGTACTAACAGCCCAGCACCTCCTACACAAGATCTGGTTTACCCAGCAAGTGGTGATCTATATTGTGCTAACTATATCAAAAAGTGGTTACTTAGGAAATTTACCCTGTGTGATGAGGATGCTGATGTAAAACATATCAAAGCCAATGTGCAAAAGAGCAGGTCTTTCCCCAGGCAAGACATCGTATGATGGAATGTCCCCACTGCCATCATCTGTTGTGTGGAGACAATTGTTGTCCGAAAGGACACCATTGAAAATTCCAAGTGACTGTCTCCCTCTGCACTAGAGCAGGCTACTGAATTTCTTATTCGGGATTTCATGTTCATGCCACACCACTACCCCCACGACATTTCATACCTGGATCTCACTGCTTATGTTCATCCTACCAAATCTCACTAAAATTGCCAAAGGAACATTCCCTTCTCCGCAGAAAGCTGCACTGTGCTCCTCAGGAATGAATCTACCACTCAATGTTCCTCTCAACCAAGAAATATTTACTCAACGAAAGAGGAATTATCAGTTTTTCTAAAAATGAAAGGCAAAATTTCAGTGAAAGGGAAGGAAATGAATATTCTTGAGCCCTCATTCTTGCCAAAACATTGTTCTAGATTTTCAAAAATTAATTTTATTGGTACATTTTAGGTATACAATATAATGACATTCATCATTGGACATTTGCACCTTTACATAATATATCTTGGTTCTTATTTTTCCCCTGTTCCCCTACCCTCCACCCCTCCCTATTTACAAACACTTTCTTTCCATTTTTTCCTTTTCTCATATTAATTCCATTCCCTTCTTTCCTTTCCCCTACCCCTTCCACATCCCCTTCCCCTTTGCCCCTTTTCTTCCTATTTCACATTACCTATTATACATTTAGTCCTTATTTACACTTGCAGTTTCTCACACCAGGGAAACTATTCGGTATTTACACGTGTGTGTCCTGTTTATTTCACCTAAGAGTATCAGCATTTTATTCTGTCAATACTAAGACCAATATCAATACCAACCCTAATACATTGGACTAACACTGACACCAATAAGCTAGTACCAAGCCTATTGCAAATACTAGTAAGAAATACTAATATTAATACTAAACTGGATGTATGTACCAATATTAGGACAAATATAAATATTGAGACCTGGATTGGTACTAATAAAATATTTTCAGGGTTTTTTAGAGATGGAAGGACCTCTTATGGAGTATCCTTCCTGGTTGCTCACCCCCTTCTTACTGGTTCCTTTCTGCCGAGAATGAGTAACCTAGTGGATGGGTAATAGCCACTGATAGTTAAAAGGCTGTCATCTCTAAAGATTTATTCCCTCTTTATCTCTCTACTCAGAAACAGGGCACAAAAGGCAGTGATCCCAGATAAGAGCATCTGCTCTGTAGGACCAGGTGTCCTTCACACCTGCCTACAGGTGTGCATGTGAGGCTTGGTGGTGCAAAAGCAAGCCAGCCCAGTGGCCTGAGCAGCCAAGAGCACCCTCCTCCGTCCTAGCTCTAACCACAAGAAAGCAGACCTTGGGATGTCCACTCTGGAGGAGAGTGAACATTCTCAGAAATAGTGAATTTCTGAACATTCTGGATGGGAAAGAAAGACCTGGAGTTAAGGCTGCCTCTGCTGCAAATTTCTCTGCTTTATAAGAAGACAGAAATATCTCAAATGCGCACCTTTTAGAAGGGAGACAATAGAGCTCATTCTTCCGTGCCACCCCCCATCCCAAGTGGTAAAGATGGTGTGGAATTAGGCTCTGGATGTGGAGTTCTCCCATTTGGAGTCAAATTCACAGCTGGGCTCTGTCCCACAGCAGAGACTCCCTTGCATGAGGGCAAAGAAGCCAGGACAGCCTTTCTGTCTCCTCTCCCCATCCTGGGACGAGCCTTTGCCAGGGCCCTGGGCAACACTCACACTGGATTCCAGGAATGTGATGCTTCCCAAGGTAACAGAGCTGGCGAGTGAGGATCGGCTTCTTCGCAGGTTTGGGGGGCCCAGTGGGTGTCCTATAATCTCCATTCTTCTAATGTGTGACCTTCAGGCCCAGAATTTCATCTTCTGCCTCTGAACAAGCATTTACTTTTATCTTCCTAATATGGAACCCCGTGCGGAAGGCAGGACGGATCATTCCAGTCCCACTTGTCAAATTTTTCAGAGAAAGGGCCAAACCTGGAGGTCTTCTCGATTTCTCAAAGTCACACAGAGCCCAAATGCCACGTCTTCCTCCTCTCAACCAAGTCCTTTGTCCAACTAACATGATTTTAAAATTCTGACGCAAACATTTTGAAAATACCCAAAGATGTTTGTTGAAAGTTCTTTAAGAAAATGAATGACTCTCTTGCCTCTTTCTACTGTCACTGTTTACTCCAGAACACACTGCACCACTCCGAGCCCTGCAAGTCACTTTCCTGCTAACCCTACACTCAGAGCTCCTTGCATGGGATCCAGCCTGAAGTCCAGCATGCCAGGAAATGGTCTTCAAGGAGAAAGAGCTCGTTGTCCCGTCTCTCTCTCTCTGTTTCATCACGGCCTTTCCTTGGGTGCCCTCCCTCCTACTCTCCATCCATCCGGCTCCTCCTGGTCCCAGATGAGGGCATCCCCATAGCACCTTCCCTTACCACCAAACCTCCTGGGAGTCTCACCTTGCAGTGAAATCCTGTACCCTTGTTGCCCATACTGCTCATTTGCACATCTCATCATCTTTTTCGAACTATGAGAAGAAATCCCCCTCCAGACTCTGCTGTTTCTGAGGTCAGGAAGATGTTGTACCCGTTTCTGGCCACAATAGTAGCTCCACAATAGTACTCCACAATAGTAGCCCTCAAGAAAACCACTGGAGGTTGACAGTGATGGCTTCTGGATTTTTTTTTTTCATTTACACTCGTTGGTTTCTCTAATATTGAACACTGGGATTGGAATTGGGGGCCATAAAGATGTTACTGGCAAGTTCCAAGAGCTCAGTATTGCGACAACGGCTTTACTGGAATCTCGGTTCTGTCTTAGATAATTCTGGTATCACCCCGTGGTAGAAGGCACAGGCCATGTGTCTACTTGTCATTCAGATCAAAGTCAGGCTGTGATGGGTGGCTCAGGTTTGTGGCCATCAAGCAGATGGTGGTACTCAGCCATCTCCAATTGTGAGCAGAGAAGGATGTGGTAGAAAATGAGAAAAGGTATTTTTTCCTTCTGATAATTTTCAGACTAGATTGAACACTCCAGTTTAAAGAGAGTCCCAAAAGAAAAATAAATAAAAGCAAAAACAAACACCCTAGAGATAATTCCATTTAATTACCCTCTTACACTTGAGTCATTGCCTCGGGCCTGCTGTGGGGCTCTGAACCCTAGACAGGAGGAGAGTGCTATAATTTTTTGAAGTATTAATGGTTAAGGTATAAAGCAGAGAGTAGACAGTTAAAAAAGAAGTTGGAAATCATTATTGTTAATGTTATTAACAGTAGCTGGCATTTATTGAGATGGTATAATTTCATCTTGTAGAATTTTCATTACAACCTGATGAGGGTTGTAATCATTATCATCAGTAATTTTTAGTGAGAAAACTGAGGCTTAGAGAAATTGAGATTAAGCAACTTAAAATGTGCAAATTACTTGGAAGCGGGTCTGACACAAGTCCTAAATAGATTTTCAATACCATTATCATCTTTGTTATAATTTTTAAATAACTTACACATGATCACACAGCTAGAAAGTGATGGAGCAGGGATTTTTAACCCAAATCTCTCTGACCACAAAGAGAAAGCTTTGATCTGAAATGCCTAACAATACTGATTCTCCATTGCTTGTTCTCATTGTCTCTAATTATCTTTGGGTGCTCAAAAATGATGAATATTTTTCACATATAGCCTGACTTCTCAATAAAGAAGAAAGCTGTCTACATGTTTTAGATAGTAGAAATTTGGCTGCTAAACTATTAGAATTTTATTTCTTCTCTTGTTTTCCCACGCCTTGCCAACCTCTGTGTCACCATATTGAAGCATTGCAGGAGCCCGCTATTCATACTTCTCTAGAAATTAAGACATTCAGTATGAAAGTAGATTAGCCAGTGGATGATACTATCACAGAATTTGATTTCTGTAATAGGCTAAAAATAGGGAGGAATGTCATGATTTGTTAGTTCAGAAAGCTATTAGAGAAATAGCACAATACCTGGATATCCAGTATTTTTTTGCTAAGTCTGATTTCTCCGCTTTCAGAGCATCTTACTAACAGGAAATAAGAAAGACAACAAGAGAAGTAAAAATTGTGAGGTTTGGCCAGGGATTTAGTTCAGTGGTTCCGCCGCCTGCCTCACAAGTGCAAGGTTCCAAGTTCAATCCCAGGTACCAAAAAAAAAAAACTGTGAGGTTCTTGAGAATAGGAACCAGGAGAGGCACATTCTTTTTTTTTTTTTTTGGCTTAAATTCTTTTATTGGTACATTTTAGGTACACAATACTTTTACATTTATCATTGGCTGCTTGTACCTGTACAAGATGTATCTTGGTTCTTATTTTTTTCCCCATTACCTCTGTGCCCTTCACCCCCTCCACCTTTCCCTATTTACACAGACTTTGTTTCCATTTTTTTCTTTTCTCATAATTTTTCCTTTCCCTTCTTTATTCTTTTCTACTCTACTCACTCTCCTCCTGCCCCAGGGGTACCCAGCTCAGACACTGCTGCAGAAGCACCAGCAAATGGTAGATAAATCGGGCTGAAGTTTTAAAATTCCACTAAGTGTCTCTATTTACAAAAAAAATTAAAGGTAATAACCTACTGAAAGGAATAAACAAAAGAATAACTCAATAATTACATAATCCTAAAGCCAGAAAGAGGTGAGGCCTACCTGCTTTCTCCTCAGCTCCCAGAGGAAGAAAGTGGTATCCAGAGAGATGGTGTGGCTGGCCTAAGACCCTACAATGGACAATTAACAATGCAGTAGCTGGAACCAGAACCAGGTCTCCCTAACTGGTGGTCCAGTGCTCCTTCTGTACCCAGCTCTAAAGATATTTCTGACAAAAACAAACCATTTCTGGTCAAGAAAATTCCAGCTTCCTTCATCCGCCAGCTGCCTGAGCTTTGTGACCAACCAACATACACCAAGCTATCTATCACTCACGTCCTCTAAGGAAACCCACGTAAGAGCTTCTACCTTTTTATAAGCTAATAAAGATGATTCTTTGAGATGGAAGGAAAAAAACAATAAGTCAAAACGAATATAATTGATCAAAAATATTTCAAGCCTTTTGCATGAAACTGCCTTTCATTTGTAGACATAACAGATTATACCAAAGATCTCTCTTTACATTTTCTTAAAAGGATGGCAGCTTCAGTTCAATAGCGTTAGTGAGACAATCCCTTAAGCTGTGTCAAAATGCCAGTTATCCTGGATGCCACCCAGATTTGAATAATTTAGCGAGAGACAAAACACATGCAGCAGAAAGAAGGAATGGCCCTTTGAGCAACACTGCCTTTGAGGAGGCAGCATTCTGGCCCCTCCTGCTTCCTGAAGCATCCTCCTCTCTATCAGCTGTGACAAGTGCCAATCAAGCCTTCCCTGGTGCAGGGCAGGGAGGGAGGGGAAGGGAAAGATGCATGAAACGTTCTGGAACAATTGCTCCAGGAGGATTCCCTGCCAGTGTGTGGTCTGGGGAAAAGAAGTCTTTTCCTTTTCTGCATCTAATCTCTAACTGACTATTTACCTCTTTTTATAAACTTGAATCTCTCTGTTGCTCCAAAGGCTCCTAAACAAATCGCCAGTCATCAGGGATTAAGCTGCTTTGTTGCCACCGATTAGGAGGTTTGCTTGTAGTTTTAACATCTTCAGCAACAGCTGAATGTCAAACAACTCAGGAAATACTTGTCTTATTTTGGCCAAAGCTATATGAATGTTTAAAATGAGCTGGGAGAAAGGTACCACATGGAGATTACAGAGCATTCCAGAGAGGTAGGGTTTAACACAAATGAGGAGAACTCTACCAATATTTATACTTTGTTTTTAGGCCACCTTTTTGCAAAGTATTATATCCCAGCCAACTCCCTTTCTCAAAGAAACATCCTGAAAAATATTGATTTTAAGTTGCAAACTCCAGGAAAGTTTTACTCTAAAAACATTAAAGATTTGGAAATTGAAAATCCTCAGAGCATTCAGCTATTGCTGACCTACTGTGTGCTGGTCCTATGCTAGAAAGAATCCAGCCCATTTCCAGGAGTCTTCTATTCCATCCATTCATATACCAATTGCAACATTAAATCATGAAAAGTAAAGGAACATAATTAGCTGAGACTCTTGCTATGTTGCTTCTAAGACCGTACAGGGAAGGACCATGTCTCCATCCTCTAACATTCCCTTCCCTTCTCATGGATCTTCCATGGAAGTTGTTCAAGAGGATCTGTCCCTTTTAGGCATCAGGACTTAGGGGAAGGTACTGGTTTGGAATTGGGCTCTGTGGCTTCATGTGTGCCTCACTTTTTGGCCATGGACAAATCCATTATGGAGTAGATCTTTGGCTTCCTACATTTATAACATGAGGGAAGACCCTTGCTCTCGCCCCTTCTGGTGCCAATGTCCATGACTCCTTGATCTCGGGGCAAGGAGACTGAATAGCAAGGCTTGGGAGCCCCCTATATGATTTGAAACTCCTTCAAGGGTGAGGAATTCCTGGGTCAAAACAGTTTTCTGCAGTAAAGATCTGCACAGTTGACAGGAATGCAGGCCAAGAGCCTGTGAAGCAAAGAAAGCAAACCCAAGTTCACTTCGACGTGACCTTGGGGCAAGGGCTCTAGAAGAAACCCAAAGCAGACCCAAGACTTCACACAGCTGTTTTAGAGGCAATCAGCAGCCTCAAAACTATGCACACATGGCTGCAAGCAGTGGTTGAGGGTTACAGGTAGGGGTACGTGACATCCACAGGGGCGTCCATGAAAATGGGGGTGAAGGAGCCGCTGCAGCCTTGGCAGATCTTGAAATACCAGCTGCACAAATGAAAATGTATCTATTTTGCATGCAGAGCGTACATTGTGCTCACAAGGACCATTTCTCCCATCTCTGTGTGGATTATTCCTCCTCATCCGCTAGATGTCCCATCTCTGATCACTACTGCAACACTGAAGTTACTCTGCGTGGGGTACAGGCAGGGCACTAGCTCAACTGCGGGAGCTTAGTCTCTCTGCTTCTCGCTCAGGAATCTTGCTTCGTCATTTCTCCCACCTCAGGTACCTCCAGGCTTTTCCTTTCCATAGTCCCCCAGTATGCCAATTCCCCTTCATTCATACACACTGATTGCACACCTACTATCATAATCTATAAAAATCACTGAGCCACACCTGTGTCACTTGAAGCATAACCTCTACTCCCTTCCTGTTCCATCAAAGTTAGTTGACAAGAACATCTTGCATATCCCTTCTCCTAATTGTAATTCTCCACGTCTACTTTTCTTCTTGGCTTTCACTCCAGTATCACATTTCCTGTCTGTCTTTCCTGTCTTTCTTTGTCAGTTAGCATGGTTCAGCAGGCCTCTCAACAGAGAAATAATCCCCCCCACCCCAATAGCAGAAGGTCCAGGGACAACACGGGCTCCGGGCAGAGCCGGAGCAGGGATCTGGTCCCTTTTCTATGAGATACCCTCAGTGATCTAAAAGTGCCAAGGCCAGACAGTGGGTGCATTTGAGCATGAGGGAAGAGAGAGAATAGAATTGAATCAAGAAATAATAAGCAGAGGTCTTTATGTTCACAATATCTTATTCCCTTAAGTGCACCTTTGAAGTGGAACTTCCCTTCTCATTTACGCTTCATCTCCACCCTCCCAGAGGGAATTACGATCCCGAAGCATGTGGGTGTTTGAATTTTATGCACATGGAATAATTCTGTATATCATTTGTGACTTTTATTTTTCCATGGCTTGACTCTTTTCTCTCAACCCTCTATTTTGAGATTGATGCATGCTAATGCATATGCCTACAGTTCATTTTCAGCACTGAACAGTATTTTTATCGTGCACCTATCCCAAAACTAAACTTCACCAGGGTAGCTGAGTCCCCCGCATCTGTGAAGTGGGGAGTTTGGGCGATATCTATGAAGTTTGCCAGAGCTCAGGAAGAGGTTTGCAAATCTGACAAGTTGGAGGAGTTTGACCTTACAGAAAATAAGTTAGTGTTTTGTGTTACTCAACAAAACAACACACAGTTAGGATCTCAGAATTCCCATGGCTCAGGAGTTGGGGCACAGCAGATCTGGGTTCTCTGCTCAGGCTCTGACTTGGCTGCAATGAACCTGTCAGCCCAGGCTGAGACCACATCTTGAGACTGATAAACAGTCTCCCTCCAAACTCTCAGGCTGCTGGAGAACTCACTTTCTTGGGGCTGAATGCTTCATAAGGGCTGCTTCTCCAAAGGCAGCAACAGAGCATGAGAAAGAGCTACACTTCCGCAGGCCGAAGACCAAGCAGGTGTCTTACTGAGTGAGACACAGTCGTGGGCAGGACAGCCGGTCATGGTCTTTGCTGCATTCTGTTGCTTAGAGCAGGAGATTCTATAAGGGGACAAATACGAGGAGGCAAGGTCCAGAGGGACAATTTTACTGCCTGTACACAGCAGAGCTCTCATTCAACACAGATGCATATTCAACAAGCCATTTGGCCTGAGCCCACAACTGCTGGGGATGACAGCCTCTCTTCTGCTTCTGCCATCTTCCTTATAGCTAAACTAGAAATCAGAACCAAGTAAGATGCTTGGAAATATAATTTCCTAGTGTACCCTGGAGAAGTGGCATGGGTGAGGCCCAAATGACACCACTGTGCTTTTTGACACACAGGTCTTGTACAGCATTGGTTGGAATTGTTCCTAGGTATTTTAAACTGAATTTTATGTTAGTTTCTGTATATGGAAATGTAAACTTCAATTGTTCAATGCTGTTCTTTAATGAAGTCATCTATGTAAACCCTCATAACCTTCATGTCGATTCTTTGAATATTACTTAGGCAATATCTAGAAATGATATTTGTTTCTTCCTTTTCCATTTGTGTAATTTTCTGTTCTTTTACTTATTGCTCTGTCGACAGTCTCTGGTACAGGATTGTTTGACATTGTTTTACTTCACAGATCAAAGGGAACGTTTTCAATTTCTCTGTAAACATTTATTAGATATCCTTCATGAGGTGAAAAATCTGCTCTTCCTAGTTTGCCAAGAATTGTTTTTCATAAATGTGCTTTAACTTTATTAGATGATTTTTCTGTATCTGTTTACATGATGGATCATAATAGTAGCTTTTCTAATGTTGTCCCAAACATCCATTCCTGGATAAGCTCAAATTATCTAATTCACATGTGAATTTGCTTCGCTGATAATTTTTGAAGATTGTTTCATCTATATTCATAAATGAGTTATGCTAGTTTCTCTCTCTTACAGTTTTCTTATCTGTTGTTATCAAGTTTATATTTGCTCATAAAGTGAGGTAGGACTGTCAAACCTGCTTTTTAGTTTTTATTTTTTGTCTTGGGTAAATTTAAGATTAAAATTTGCTATTTCTTGAGTGCTTTCGAAAGTCTGTAAGAATCATATGGGCCCGGTGTTTTTAGAAGACCACTCTGATGGTGTATTTAATTTTGAGTCTGTTTTGGTTATTTGCATTTTACTAAGCATTTGTCTTCACTTGTTGGATGGGACTTACTATCTGCTTCATCTTTCTTGCATTTACAGTTATTCATTCTTAATATTATTGTAGTTTACCTTTTCTAATTTATTCCTTTGATACCACCAGAGCCATGAAAGTTGGTCTTTTAAAAAAAATAACTTTTGGGGCTGGGGATTTAGCTCAGTGATTCTGCTGCCTGCCTCACAAGTGCAAAGACCCGAGTTCAATCCCCAGTACCAAAAAAAAAAAAAAAGAAAGAAAGAAAGAAAGAACTTTTAATTTTATTAATTCTGTTATATGTTTATTTGATAGTTCATTTATGTTTGCTCTTATATTAAATATGCTTATTTTTATTTCTTTCAACTCATTTTAGTCAGCCTTTTCATTGCTCAGGTTAAAGAATAATATACACAACTTAAGGAGGGAGGCTTGTTCTTATAGCTCATGGTTTCAGAGGTCTCAGTGCACGGTCAGCTGGCTCCAAGGCCAAGATAGGATGGTTGAAGGGTGTGGGGGGGCAAAGCTCTTCACCTCATGGCAGTCAGGAAGCAGTGCAGGAAAAGGGAGCCAGGCACAGGATACACTCATGTGGTCACACTCCCAGTGACCACCTCCAGCCAGCGCTACCTCCTAACAGCACATCCAGCTATGAATCATCCATGGATTAATGCACTAGTGAGGATAGCCTCACCACGGTCCAATCACTTTGCAAAAGCCCTGCTTCTAAACATGTGAGCCTGGGCGGGGGGCAGCATTCTAGTTCCAAACCGTGACAGTATCTCCATAGTTTTTCCTTTTCCCGATTTCCATATGTTAGCTGTAATCATGCAGTAAGTTTTGGGGTATCCTTTGTGTGATATGATACAGCCCATCTGTATAACTGTTCTCCATGTGCTTAAGCAGTCCCCATAGATGCCTACTACAAATTCTTATTAATTTCCCTCTTCTAGTCTTCCTTGTCTTATCATTTTTGTCTCTTCACTATTCTAGAGAGATCTGTCGTGGTAACGTGGGTAGATTGTGGCTGCTGAGGAACCAAGAGGACTGAGGAACAAATTCTTTTTTATGATATTATGTTTTAAGAAAAGATCTGCATAGGTAACCAAAGCCAAATTCCCCCTCACTGTGCTGATTTCCCACATCCTAGTCACTTTTCAGTGTCCTCAGAGGCCACAGGCCACACTCTTCACTACATCTTCCCTTTAATTTAATTTTTTGGACCTTTTTCCAAACGTTGCCGACACACTGGGTGGCTAAGCTTGCTTTCTTTTCCTGCCCTGTGTGGCCTTTGTTCCAGCCAATGCCTTCTTTTAGAAACTCCTTTCCCAGCCACACACAAATATCAAACACTCAAGTCCCGTGTAGGCCCTCTCAGACTCCCGCCTCCACAGAACATATGCAGCCCTTAGGGTTTCTCAGGAATTGTCCTCTGACATCCTTGATATTTTTCATGAACGTATATTTTTTTCTCCTACTGAATTATTAAGGACCTTGAAGCCTTGAACTTAATTTTGGGTATTTTGCAGTCCTGCCATTAGGTAGGAAGGACTGAATGCATTATAGTAAAATAATTTGTGAATTTGCATGTTCAAATGCAGAGACTTTCATGACTATAACTTCATTAATTAAAAATCACTCTGAAAGTGTCTGTCTGCTTGAACGTCATAAATGTTTTGGATAGAGCAAACTAATTATAGAATATAAATAGACTTCCATAAATACTACTGACATTTTCATACCAATTGTTGTGTAATTGAAGACCCAGATGTTCCAGAGTTGTTGTACTAAAACAACAACGATGAATCAATTTGGCAATTCAGTTCACACCCATGACAGTCTTTGTGACAAGTCAAATTACATTTCCTAATTAGCTGGGTTCATCCCCATTTTCTTAAATATAGCACCTTGAACTGGCTAAAGGTAGAAACTCCAAAAGAAGCTCAGTGTATGGATCAAGATAAGAATATGCTACTGATCATTTAAAAGGTTCATTCAAATTCAAAATTTCTCTGTTCCACTTCTCCCTCATTTTAGATCTTTCTGAATGTTGACAAGTTTTGCATACGCTGTTCTTGGTGTATAATTGTTTTTGTAAATTGTTGCTATACTAATTTTTAAATTTATTTGTATAACTTTTAGGATTTATAATATGGCACATGCACAATGTAATATTTCTGTATTTCAATTTCCTTATCTGTAAGTGGCTGTAATAACAATATTTGTGAGCTTTAAGAGAGTTCATATACCAAAAACTTCTGATCCATGCCTTTCCTCTGGTAAGTATTTAACTACTATAATTGTGTTATTATTCTACTTGGAGATTGACTATAATTTTTCTCATTTACATCATGAACCTGTGTGTTTTTCAAATAAAGCCATAAAGAAATTTGAATTTTAAATTTATACATGCACTGACTTTGGAATAACTTAGTTTAAAATTCTTGCTAATTCTGGCGGTGCCTTATGTTGGCACAATAATTCAGAAATGTCCCCAGGGACCCTGGAAGATGGGATAGGACACTATGCCCAGTGCAATGTGAGACAGTTTCTGCCATTACCTTCCTCCTAATCCAACGGCTGAAATGTTCTGATATTGTAATGTGGGAACTCCTATATTTCTAAAACATTTTATTCATTTTTCTTTATTTTATGAACAAAGGCATTTGATTTAAATATTTTAACTCCCACTCTTCAGAATCTTAGCCACTGGATGCAATGTGAATCTCATATGTCTCCAAAGTGCACACTGGCTAACCTTACATGGCAAAATGTTATTTTAATATTGAGATTCTAAATGTACATTGAGTTCACAAATTCCTGGGTCAGATTTTGCCAAGCAAATAAACTTCTCCCAGAATAACCGGAAATCTTATTCCCCCAATAGCTTGAAAAATGGGACACACCTTTAAATACACTTACCTTGAAGGCAATGAGCTGATGCTTTTCTCCCTTGGATCTGCTTGGTTTTATCACCTGAATGTGTCTTCTTTAATAAAGGCTGAAATGTAGGTTTGCACTCAGATGGTATTTGTGATTATCTCAGTTCACTAAACTACAAACCTGATTATTCTCCCAATTAAAACAGCAGTGGGTGCCTATTTCTCAGCAAGACACATGGAGGGTCTTGAATGACCAAGATTTCATTTCTTTTTCAGAATATTTTATACGATTCAGTAATCAGTAAAATTGGTTCCTCTACAATGGGCCTCCTCTGTCATTAGTGTGAATTAGCAAAGTTCTATTGCTTAAAAAAAAAAAAAAAACAAGTAAAGTGGTCTATTACCGTGAATGAACCTGCTTTACAATTTCTTCTTCCTTTCTTTCTTTTTTTAGGAGATTTCTTTTAATTTTAAGGAGGCCTTTCGTGCTTTTGTGCTGTGAATTAAATCACCATTTCATGAGGTTTATCCTTGTCCAGGAAGGAATTAAATCAATCTTTCATTAAACCTGTAAGATTTAAAATCATGCTTACAGGGAGGCTGACAGACCAGGCAAACCCAGCAGTGCACCCCAGGTAGGGTTCCCGGGAAGCGTCTCTGCCCTCAAAAGGTACCATGCAGCTTCCTCAGGGGAGCGCCAGACATTATTCTAAGGGTTCTAAACTGCCGCAGAGATGGTAAGATTCCTTAAATAGCTTGTTTGCTTGTGGATTTGACTGTATTTGAAGTTAGATCTCATGATGTAAAATGCGACATGTGCAACCTGGCCCAGATGGACAGCACAGGCTCGAGCTGTCATTTCAGACCGCCTCACATCCGTGTGGGTTGCTTTTCCCGGTGAGCAAAAAGTTCAGATGTCAAGAACTCCACAGCGGTACCCGGGATTGTAGGTTGGTGGTGGCCATGGCGATCAAGAGGAGATGACAGACATGTTGGGACCGTGATGGGAGCCTCGAATTTTTCTCTAACCCACTTGTGCTCTTGGGAAAGTTCGCTGCCTGAACTTCGGCTCCTGACTATCAAATAGACATAACATAAAATTCATCAGGGTCATTGGGAGGAGTCTTGATCATGCATGTGCTCATCACATAGTAGGTGTACCAGTTAGCTTTTATGCATAACAAATCGACCCAATGCTGTGGCATGAAATAGAAATTATTTAGTATATTCACGATTCTGGAATTTGGCGGTGGAGACTGGGCTCAGCCTAGCAGTTCTGGTCTTGGCTGGACTCCTCTGGACCGCTGCCAACAGTTTTGCTTCAGCTGTTCCTGGGGTGTCTTGGATATCCTTTGGGTGCTACCTCGTTCTCTTGGTTAGGGCAGTCTTGCTCCTTTGGGGAGCCAGGGGTCCAAGAGAGCAGATGTGGGAAAGGCCTTGTGAGAATTGGGCTCATCCTAACCGTCACAGTCCTGCTTCTCCCATGTTCTATTGGCCAACACAATTCACAAGGAAAGCATAGATTCAAGTAAAATAGAAATAGATTCTACTGCCTGAAAAAAAGATATACAAAGTCACATTGTAAAGTATGTAGACATAGGGAAGTTATTTTCAGGGCTATTGCAGTAAATGTACTGCACTGGGCATGTGACGGGTTGTGGCGATCGCTACAGAAAGATGAATGTGTTTGCTCAAGCAGTGAAGGGAGGGACTGCTTCTTTCTGCCAGTAAAATTCTGTTGAGCACAACTGCATCTAATTGTTGACAGATTGTCCGTGGCCAGTTTCCCACTACAACAGTGCAGCTGAGTAGCTACAACACAGACGAAATGGCCTGCTGAGTCTAAAACATAGCCTGGACCTTTAGAGAGAACAGGCTGCTCTAGAGCTTTGTTTCTCCAAGGGTTGTCTGTGGATCAGTAGATTGGGCATCATGCAGACTCTCAAGACTATGGGGTCGGAATCTGCTTTCTAACAAGAGCCCCCAGTAACACTCAGTAGCACTCGGTCAGTGCGGACTAGACAGCAGCTACACGGTTGCAACACAGTCTGAGGAAAGGCCCTGGAGATAAAGGTGAACAGGAGACTCCAACAGGAAGCCCCACTGTTGTGGTTCTTTGAAACCAGCATAGGCACTCTTCTGGCCCCAGGAGCTCTGTCCATCCTTACTTGTTGTCCTTTAAGGGATCATGCTCTTAGCCAAGTGTGGTGCCACAAACCTTGTAATCTTGGCACCTGGGAGGCTGAGGCTACAGGATCACCGTGAGTTCAAGGCCAGCCTGGGCTACATAGTGAGTTCATGGCCAGCCTGAACTATGTATCAAGACCCTGTCTCAAGAAAACCAAACAATAATAATCATAATCATAATCAAAATCATAATCATAATTATGCTCTTGATCCAGGGCACAGAGGGAATGGAAATCCCCTGAGGACAGATTGGTGAGGAAGAGACTGGAATAACTAATTGCCACCAAAGTCGTCTGAATCAAGATAGTCGTAGGCCAGTTCTGAAAGCTCAGTAGGGTCAAAAAGGGAGAAGAGATCCCGACTCAGAGGTCACCTTGTCCTGCAGATGTTGACCATGGCTGGCAGCTGCAGAGACTTGTGGGCCGACGGGATGGGCCACAGGGCCTGTGTCTGTGCGTGTGGCTGAGTCCCCACCCTAGCTGTCTTCCTGGGCTTTTAGGGTTTTCTCAAGTATATTTAGGTGACAATAAGAGCACCTAAGAGGTTTCCATGAGGCTACAAATGACTTCTTCACAAAATTAGGCCAAAATAAAACCTTCCTTGTCTAATTCTTCTGAGAAGTAACTGAATTAATTCACATACAGGTTGAAAAAATTGCCTGAAACATGCAGCATGCTTAAGAAATGTTATGATCATTGTCACCAGCATCACCATTGTCATTGTCCTTTTCCTCCTCATCATCATTAGAAAAGTAAACTACTAATGTCACCAGAGTTGCAGGTAAATCTGGGGATCAACTCCACCCTCTACTCCCTCTTACCTGTTTATCACCTCTCACCCATCTCCTCTCTATATCACTCTCAGGATGTCTCTCTCTCTCTCTCTCTCTCTCTCTCTCTCTCTCTCTCTGCAAATCAACTTTTGCCTCCTCTACTCCATGAATGTTCTGGTATCTCACAATTTTGGTTACAAATTTCTTTGCCTTGCCATTCCAGAAGGCTTTCTTCACCCTCAGACACATTACTAGCTGGCAGATTCCCTTCATGTTTCTTTCCATGTGAGGATTGATTGTTCCTCTTTGTATTTCTGCATCGGGGCGTGGGTGGTTAGCTAGTAAGTCTGTGATTGACTCCCCTTTGGTGAGATATCCATCTATGGTTCAACCAGCTATGGGTGGTTTCTTGGAAGGAGATATGCATGGGGCAGGTATTGAGTCTTGGTTTTCTTGGTTCTTTTCTATACCATATTGGCAGGGGACAGGGAAGGAAATATTGAGCATGCAGATGGTTAAGGCTATTGCCTTATTGTTAGGATGGATGTAGGAATTGGAGACAGAGCTCACCCAACCTTGCAGTTAGAGATAGCTAGCCCCAGATTGGAAAACTATGGAAGGAAATCGGAATTAAACTGGAGGCTGTATTCGCAGTTAACACAGCTCTGATAACACGACAATCAATCCACTAACAGTTACAGAATTTCCACCTGTACTAAAGACCCTTACTGAGATTCTCCATATTCAGTTATCGAATACCACTGAGCATTTACTATATAGTAAGAATAAATATTATTACTATTAGTTATGAAAATCAACATCTACTCTGTGTTACTATGTGCCAAGAATAAGTCCTTAACATGATGTTCATATGTAGATCTCACAACTCTGTGAGTCAGGCGAGGAGATTCTCAAAATGCCTCACACTCTCTGTGGCCCAGACACCAAGCAATTTGAACAGACATCTGCCAGGAATGACTGGGAAGACCATAGGGGCTGCATGGGCTCAACATCAGCTCTAGATGTCGCTTCTATTATCACCATTCATACGTGAGGAAACTAAGACATAAAAGCAAGCAGATACTTGTAAGCAGGACATGGTGGCACACACTTGCAGTCAGCAGTCTGGTTTCAAAGTTCACACATCCTAACTTCAGTCTTCACAGCTCTGAAGAATCACATTTTCTCCTGCAGTAACCACAGTCAAAAGTCATACCACCCTCTCGAGGCACTGGGAATGGGCCTCAAGACTCATTGTTTCCGTGTCCCAGGCAGGGAAAGTAGGAACACGATTCAATTCCTACTTCAAGGCTGACTCTGAACTTATTAAACCTCGGCAATGTTTCCTCAGGGTCCTTGTCCTGAACCACACACATGATTAGAATTACATCTTCCTTGGGGCCAGGGGTGCTTTTCTTTGCATTAGAATTGCGTGCATTTCCCCCAAAATAATGAGTTTTTTTAACCTCATAGTCTAAGCCCTTAATATCATATTTAAAATGTAAGAGATGCCCTGCATGTATTGCTGATTGGATGAAAGAAGGAAGGATTGATGTGACAAATTGCTAGCAGCAAAATACCATGCTCTTACATCCTTCACTCTTTGAGGAAAGATAGTCAGATACACCAAAAATGAGAAATGCAAATATTGAATAAGGTTTCCACTCACATTTTAGGAAAAACAGAGCAAGCTTATGGACAAAAAAGATCATGAAAAACCATTTGGTCTCAAAATACGGATATGCAATGGCACTAAAATCTCTATGAAAGATAGAATTGCTTTGGTTTTATTTTTAAGAACTTTATGAGTTTTCTTCTTCCTGTGTTCCCCTTCCCTTGTACCTCCCTTCCCCTTTCCCACCCCATAATAGCACTGAGATGCCTCTTCATTTATTTAGATTCCATTTTAGTAGGTTAGTCATTTACCTAATGGAGCTGGCCTCTTTTCAGAAAGCAAACATACAGGAAGTATACACCTCAGAGCAGATGGAGTAACCACATCCGGTGGCTGCACCTGCCACTGGGACCACTCTCCATGGGCAATTGAAAAAATATCTGGCAAATTTCTGTATTTACCTTCTGAAGGTGGAGTAGAAAGAGCACTGTAGCATGAGTTAGGAAATCTGGGTCACAGCCAGAGCTTTGGTCTGAAGAGTAAGTGTGACCACTGGCTGGTCACTTTCCTCTTTGGACCTCACATTTCTTGTCTTTAAAGTAAGAAGTTTAGACTAAATTATCTCAGAAGGTCTTCTCATCCCTAAAATTCTGCATTCGTTATTTAATAAATACTCATGACTCAGTCTGGGTGAGGTCCCCTGTAAGGCGTTGTGCAGGATCTGGGGGTGTAGACAACACGCTTCTACCTAAAACAAACAAGACAACTGACATGGATTGAGAGACCCTGGGAGAATGTATGTTAAACTCATTTGCTTGAATACTATTTACTCTATGCTGTAAACCCTTCTCAAAGAATGACTGTCATTATTCCTGAAGAGTTAGTGCCTACACATTCACTTAATTAAACATTTGCTGAACCCTAAGTAATTTGGAAAGCTCTTCCAAGGACAACTACAAATGAAAGCCTTACGCGAGAGGACCATTTTCCCATGGCATGGAGTTCTGCTGCTGTTCCAAGTCTTAAAACATGAATCACAGACTTTCCAACCTCTTACCTTTAATCAGTCAACAAGAAAAGTAACTGTTGAGGAGCTTTCCAAACTCAGCCCCAGAACCCTGCTCTGACACCCACCTGTTCTGTGGATGGAAGAGCTAAGGACAATCTAGATTGCATTTGTGCTTGACTTCACTTTCTTTTCTTTCAGGTGTGGTGTAAAACATGTTTTTACAGACTTCTATTCAGTCTTAATTTTTAAAACAGACACTCTTAGAATTAATAGCTATATCATGTTGTCTACATTGATAAACCCAGGGCATTATCTTTTAAAAAATATTAGTGTTCACAGAAATTTTCATTAATCTCTGAAATATGATTTTAATATATTCCCACTTCAGAGTCTCAAAATATGTTGTTTCTTACTGTTTCCAAATTATCTCTTTTTTCTGCTAAAAAAAACTTTTAAAACTTAAGCTCTAAAATTCTGCACTAAAACAAGCAGCAGATGTGTACCCACAAGACATTGTCACCCCAACATTTGGAGTAGGAATAAGTGACAATCAAATTGGGATATGTGGTTAAAATCATTTTTAAAAAAGAAAAACTGTATTTTAGTAGCAACTTAGAGAAGAAACAACATATAGAAACCCAAATTTATACAAAGAATATATTTGTGATCATTTATTTTACAAAATAACATAAAACATTACATGTAATATTACGTTTTCCTAATACACTGTCAGGAAGTTAATACAAATTCTACTTATTTCCAACTTCGGTGGCACTTGTCTATTTTAGAAATTGTGGTCTCCAACTTTATCAACATGACTACTACTCTTACTCTACTATTTGTCATAATTAAACCTTCTAGATTTCTATGGGAAATCATTGAGTATGTATCTGAGTGTAATGGAATATCTTAGTGTATAGCATGTTTAAAATTAAGTAAAATAGGAAAATAAAATATCAAAAAATAGGTAGTTGAGAAATGTTCCTATGCTATACATGTGCCAGTCTTCACAAAAACATTCACAATATTCTTGCTGTAATCATTAAAATAATTTCTATTAGATATTCAGGAAATAATGCCCTGTTTTACACAGTAAACTACCATTTGCAATTTTAAAATCTTCCTGAAAGGTACATTAATATTATAAATCACACTACATGATTTGCCTAACCCTTTTTATAAGTAGAAAATGCATCCTTTTTGTTAGCAAAACTCCATTCACAATAAACTTCACAATGTGCTGGTGATTATTCTTGGTCACTAGATTTGATTTTGTCAAAATGCTTAAGTTTGTCCTGCTTTCCCAGAGGTAGAAGACAAAGTAAAGTCCCTTGTGTTTTGTTCAAAACATGGATCTTACCCACGGCAGTGTTAGGAGGGGAGGGAAGTAGAATAATTCTCTGCTATATCACGAAGAAAGGAGTACTTGAAAGCAGTGGTTCTCAGTGTCGGCGAGCCACTAGATTCACTTGGGAGCTTCAAAATATCCCATCCCACCAGCTACACTGCATTCCCACTGAGCAGAATCTCCCAGGGTATGGCCTCGGCATCAGTATTTCTTACAGCTCCTAGGACTGATCCCTATGGACAACTAAGGTTAAGAACCGTGGTTGTGAAAAAGGCAAGAGGAAAATCAGAAGCTGATCTCTGACTGTCTGTCTGTCTCTCATTTCCAGTGCTTCCAGTGTATCCTATCACCACAGAAAGCATCAAACCACCTGGATATTTGGGACTTGAATGTTCTAGCCCATAATGTGTAAGGGATCCAATTCCTGGCCCACAGGAGGGGTGGACTGATATCGAGCTCAAAAGGTTCCTCCGGAGAAAAGCCAATTTCCCCCAAGAAGATGAACGGTATCTGCCCCAAACACCGCAGCAGCATCATGGTGTCTCCGAGGTTACCGGCTCACTGTGTTTCAGGTCCTGGTACAGTGGCTCAGTGCAGATGCCTAGACATGGAAGGTGATGGTACACACTCCATGTACACCATGCTCAGCCTCAGCTCTTGAAGGCCTGTTTAGACAACTTTCTAATCATCTAAGTGAAAATTCTCACCTAAACAATGTCCTACATTCCTTGAAAAAGGGAAATAGAGGTGAAAAATGTCTGAATTAGTGTCAAGGTAGAATTCTGATCAACACTGATGCTATGTCCATATAAAACTATATGTACAGTTAAAATACACCTTCTTTGCTACCTTAACTCCAAAGCTTTGATCTAATTTATTTTTGTGCTGGGATACAATGTACTTTCCAGTTCTTTTTTCCAATTCATCTCCCACCCTCTTCCTATACAGTGTATCACAGATGCACGATCTTTAAGCCAATATTCCTGCTAAGTAAGCAAAGATGATTGGAATATATGTAACTTGCTTTACAGGTCCTTATTTGAGTGATTTCAGAAATAAATATGTTTTCCCATCTCTTTTGAAAAACAAAGTAAACAGTAAGGTATAAACAGAAGAGAGAGAGAAAGAGAGGCACTGTGCTTGTATTATCCTATTTTCACCAAGCCTCAGGGGAAAATTGACTCAATAAATGTCTAGAATGAGTAGAATTGCTTAAGTAGTCACAGCGGACTGATAATAGGAATTTTTTTTCAAAGCCTGAGCTCCATTTCAACCATATACAAAGTATCTAGCACTATGATCATGTGATAAGAAAAATTAATTGGAATGAGGAACTGAAAAACTCACCTAGTAGAGAAAGAGAACTCGAGTTCAGCCGTGCTTATTTGCAATACGAGTTTAGCAAGATTATTAAGCTGTCTGAGCTTCCGCATTCTCACCTGTTCAATGGGGATAACTCTTGAGGGATACTATTGCTTTACAGAGTCAGAAAGATGCATGATTATATTCCACTCGTTTTAAGTCCTGGCCGAGCAATCATAGGCAAGTTAATTAACCTCCCTCAGCATCATATTTTTCATGGGAAAGAGTGAAAATAGTCTCTAATATAGAGAGTTGTTTTAAAATTTTAGAAACATAGATAAAATGCCCATTTATCTGCTGGGAGCACTCTAGGTATTTTATAATTGATACTGATCTTATATCTTATAAAATCAGGAGGTACTGCAAAGATCAGTAATTGTAGGAGCCAAATTCTAAGCTCTGATATTCTGAATGTGTTCCATAAATACTTTTGAGCCTTTCTGCACAGAAGCTGTGATGGAGAAATAGAAAAACAAAGGTACAAAACATTGCTTTGCCCTAAAGAAGGTATAATTTAGATAAGACATGGGTCACATATATAAGTCACTGTTGAACTAGATAGTATGTTAGCTACTAAATCCCTATCTCCTCCTCAAATCAAGTGTTTTAGGGCATTAAAAAAGAAAAGTCAAGTTAGAACAATACAGACACAGAGGGAAGAGGGCCCTTTAATCTGGACCTTGACCAGATTGATGGGTTAAAATGCGAAAAAGGACATCCAGGTGGGACAGATGTGCATTAGTCCATAATGTGCATAGATCTATCATTTAATTGGACCATATATTTGACAAAATAAAAGCGATGGTGATCAACAGTTATTAGATAAGTAAACAGTTACGCTGAGTCACCCTAAAGTTGCCAATTGGTTCTGGTTTATGGGTTTAGTAAAAGAAAGCTAATACTTTAAAACTCAAAATAGAGAAGCAACCACGTAACTTTAAGAAATGCCCTCTTTAAAAAGCTGAAGCAGAAAGATGCCATGTGGTTCACTGAGTGTATTAACTTTCTCAATACCAGATGAAATCAGTTTGTCCCTCCCTTTTTAGAGTCCATAAATGTAAATCAAAATAATGTTTACTGAGGGAAGCTTCACTAAACATGTGCTGTACATTAATGTACCTCTTTAGCAATTAATTCTGTGTTAAGAGGGATGAATTTAAAGGATATGGAAGAATACCAGAATATATTCAAATGATCTTATGCCATATGATGCTGTACCATATGTGATCAAACTTAATTAAAGTGATTTAAAAAAAAAGATGTCACTGTTTACCTACAATGTGTATATAACCCTCGGAACCT
The DNA here is from genome assembly GCF_053883595.1 of Heterocephalus glaber. Classification (NCBI taxonomy): domain Eukaryota; kingdom Metazoa; phylum Chordata; class Mammalia; order Rodentia; family Bathyergidae; genus Heterocephalus; species Heterocephalus glaber. The sequence continues at coordinate 20,192,986 of NW_028258357.1, forward strand.
AAACATTCCAAATATTGAAAATGAAGTCATAAAAGTAGTTCAACCATGCAAAGATTTAATATCTTTTTAAAGACATAGACCTGGGAGAAAGGAATTATCCATTCATACGGTCAGTGTAAACAATCCACTTTTGCACCCAACAGATGGAGGCTTTGAATCGGGGGGAGGAAAAGCAGAGAAGAATAAAAATGCAGAGCTTAACATGAATGTGTGGACTATGTTTTTAAAAGCTTTCTTTCCAAGGGAATGGAATTAATATGAGAAAGGGAAAAAGTGGAAACAAAGTCTTTGTGGATAGGGAGGGGTGGAGGCATTGAAAGGAAGGCAGGGGAAGGGGAAAAAATAAGAACCAAGATGGATTATGTAGAGGTGCAGATTTCCAATGATGAATGTCATTATATTGTATACCTTAAATGTACCAATAAGATTCATTTTAAAAATAAAAAATAATAAATAATAAAAGCTTTTTTCCTACTCAGTGTGAACCCAGAGACTCATTATTACAGGTGAAAGAATACATAAAATGCTCCTGGGTGTTGAATTGCTCATCTATATTATTTATTTGTAGCAGTTCTTGATTTTTAATACCTATTTTTATTTTATATATTTGATTTTACATATTTGATTTTTAATATGTAATACTATAATTTTTGTAAAATCTAAATTTTAAAAATTATCATATTATATTTTTCTCTATTTGTAATCATTTGTCTGGGTTCCTTTAATACTTTATCTTGACAAAGCTATGCTTTGGAAGAAAGTAGCTTTCTGATCTTCTAGAACAAACCAATTATTAAATCACAATATTCCATGAAAAAAGCAAGACCAAAACTTTCTAAATTTGTCAATGAAGGTCTCTTTCTCACTGTAACAAGGACCAGTTTCTCAAAAAAATATTACCTATTATGTTAATACTTAAAATTAAATTTAATCCACATGGTGTTGAAATGCATAGCACAATATAAGTCAAGTTTGCAGTTTCTCAGACTCATTCTTGCTTTAAAAACAGCAAAACCTTTCATTTGGTCTAGACATCATGAAACAATTTGAGCCATGGCACGTAAATTAGTATCTTGTGCACTTTATATCAAAGGAAATTTTATGTTATGAGCACATTGCTTATGAAATCAGTATTTCACCTACACAGTTTCAAAAAGAAATGATTCATCATTCCATTCAAGGATAAAATGTTTTAGGTGCTGTGAGATTTGAAGCAAATAAGTGGACATGAAGTTCTGAACTTCCTGCTCCCATGAGTATTTTTAGGGCTAGTTGTCCTTCTCATACCTACCCAATGCTTCTCTTCTCTTCCTTTTCTCTTGAGACAGGGCCTCTTTATGTAGTTCAGGCTTGCCTTGAACTCACTAAGTAGCCCAGGCTGGCCGTGAACTCTTGTCGATCCTCCTGTCTCAGCTTTCAGAGCACTGGAATTACAGGCATGAGACACCACACCCGACTGCTCTTCTTTCCTCTTCTTTCTAAGATTCACCTTAGCCACCACCCTCACCATGGAACTCTCCCTAATTGCTGCTGGTCTAGCTAGACCAGCCCTCCAGCCACTCTGTGTCTATCTCCAGTGACTGGGGTGACTAAACTAGTGGGGAATGATGCAAAGTTTGGACTAAATGAACACGTAGCTACAGTTGAAGTCACCAAGACTTCATTACGAAGAGAAACAACAGGAGTGGTTATTCAGTGGTTCAGTGGAACTGGGCACAGTGGTCAGACCTTTCACATGGATTTCCACTCTGTCCTCACGCCAATTTCATCAAGTCTGTACAGTCACTGTCCTCATTTTATAGATGAGGAAACTGAAGCTTGCCAAATATCAAGTCATTCACCCAGACTATGCAGCAGGGAATAAACAGAGAGAAGAGCACCCCTCAACCCTTAATCACCAAAATAACCCTTAATATCTCCTGTCCTCAGGGCCTTATCTCCTGTGAGACATAAACTCAGAATGTATAAGGATGTATGAGAGGAAAGCAACTTCATTTTCTCCTTTAAACAATGAATCCATTTTTCTTATCAAATGTTTCACTATTATACAAGGGATTTTCAGCATACCCCACTAACACTCATTTACATTAATGGAAATCAGCATGGGAATTCAAGCATCATGACCTGATATTACAGTAAGTCAATAATAAAGCACTCAAAATAATTCAATTTGAACTCTAACACGATGCTTAGAGACAGACAGTAATTCAAATTAGTTCATTTATAGTTTCTATGTGAATAAAGCATTTTCCATTTGAAAATCAAGTTATCTTTCTTTTATTAGTGCATGTTTGTAGTACATAGTGTTTACATTCCTTATGTGAAGTTAATATATACATGTGTGCATATATTATAATATATATATATATATATAATTTTATGATCCTCTTGAGGAACACAGAAGCATGAGAATGAGAAATTTCCAAGGATTAAGGAAGTTCTGGATGAAATGAGGTTGTTCGGAGGCAGTCTTTTTGGAGCCAGATGGAAATGGAACAAGTCCTGGTCTGAGGCCCTCTGGCTGTGGTGCCTTCTGCAAAGCACTTAACCTCTGTCTTTTCATTTCCACATCTGTAAAAATGGCTACTTGAAAGGCTTCAATGTACATGCATGTGAAAGTGCTTTTCACTACATGTGACAGACGGTTGACTTGTAAAAACAATTAGCTCCGTTTCTTTCTTGTACCATTGCACATATGATTGAGTCCTAACTAATATTGTACACATGGTTCATATCCTGGGGATGCAGACACTGAAGATAAGATTCAGCCTCCAGCATAGTCAGAGTTAAGCGGGGAAGAACTATCAGTAAAATACATACTGCCACACTGCTAGGCACAGAGTGGGGCTGAGGCCAGGTGAGGATGGGGGTCTGGGGCAAGGCTCTTGAGATGCACGGGCTTGAGGGGAGTCTTAATGGTTGGGGCATGGAGTGTGTCTGGGAGGCCAAGCCTCCTGGGGATCGGGGCCCTGGGCTACCTTTCCTTTAAACCTCACAAGTGACTTACAACTATTGCCATGTTTTTCAAGGAATGAAAAGGCAGGGCTTGGAGAAGAGTTGTCAGTTTTCATCAGTATAAATATAAAAAGTAAGCATGACCATCATGTGCTGCCACAAGTCAATGACACAGCCCAAGATGACGACTGCCTCAGGCTGCCTGGGCCCCAGTCTGAACATAAGCAAAGAGAGAGACTCACATCACTCCTACTGCCAGTCTGGAAGGGCTGGGTTTCTAAAGATACCCAAAGCTCTACAGGGGTCTTCTGAGTGGTAGAAAGTTTGGGAAGATCCCTTTTCATTAGGAAAAAGTCTCCGCTCGCTTCCCCCCACGTCTCTCTGTTCCTGGTCCAGTTTAACCCAGGAGGAAGGCCGGTCCTCAGCAGAGGCCACTGAGCAAACAGCGCCTGCCCAGGTTCAGTACAGCCCAGGCTAAATAGCAGAGCAAACTCAAACACACTGGCCTGACAATACCAAGGGATGCAAATAAGCCTGCTTTATGTTATCTTGCTGAAAGACTAATATTACCCATTCTTTAGAAACAAAAGCCAGAGCCAGTGTGCAAACCAGCCAACTTTTAGATTTTTGAACCTTCCAGGAAAGAGTTACAAATGTCAACATGGACTCAGCAGCGCTGCTGGCTCTTCACAGAGAAAGTCATGGTACTCTCTCTATGGTTTTTGTTCAATTTATAAGATTACCTATAGAACATTCGTTTCTGCATAGGTAGAAACATGATTTCCCACTTTCAAGAAATCAAAGGTATCTAGATGTATGTGTGCTTAATTTGATAAAGGAATCTACCATACTTTGTTATTGAAATGTTAGGTAAGGCTCTTTAGGTTGAGATAAAAATGCAAAGAGCTTCTCAGCTCGTATAACTGAGATAGGCTTTGTTCCAGCCATGGTCTCATTGTCAGCTCAAATTTTGTCACCAGGCCCCAGTCTTCCTGTCTGTAGCTCTCCTCTCTTTCACGTTGTCTCCCTTCTGGTGTTGTTGCAAGACAGCTTTAGCCTCCCCAGATCTCACTCCTCTGACCTTCACATGCAGTAGAAAGAAGCGTGCCTTTCCCCACAGCACCCACCTGAGGTTCAGAGCTGGGGTTCAACTATACAGCTCTGAATGCGCTGGGTCATTCTGGCCAAGCAAACGTAAGGTGCTGCTGACCCAGGGAAGGGAGAGGCAAATGACACATGCTGAGGACCTCTGCTCATGAGTTATGCTTCAAGAGTTCATCAAATGCTAGAAGGGAGGAAGTAAAAGCAAGTCAGACTGGTCTTCAGGGGATTTTAGGACCGTAGCTCCTCATCCCTGTTGATGCCGACTCATGGCTGAGTCACACAACTTTAGTAGAAGGCTTTCTTTTAAAAAGCTGTCTTTCCTGATATCTCAGATTCACTTTTTCTTGGTTCTCTTCTCTAATCACTTCTTCTCAGAATCCTTCACCAGTCTTTTCCTTTGCTGCTATTTCCTTGAGTGTGTGTGTACTTCCAAGGTTCTGTCCTTGGAACTGCTATGTCATTGTGTGTGGCTATAAATATGTATATGTATGTGCACATGTGCACACCATGAGTAAGTCCATCCACTCCTACAACTTCAAGCACTACTCAAGCCCGGATCTCAAACTGAGACCCCACCATGGTCCTCCCAAAGAGTACACCTTTCTTGGGCTCTTCCATGGCAGTCACTCATTTACTCATTTGCCTATTATTTACCAAGCATCTGCTATCTATGAGTTTTTATGCCAAGGGAATAACAAGGCAGAAACAAGAAGCATTCTTGCCCTGGGGAGTGGTCTTCCTGGCATGGAAGGTCAGCACAGAATAAGTAATTGCAAAGCCGATGAAAACCACAGAGGAAAACAGGATGGATTAGGTCTAAGCCAAATATTGAACTGCTTCCCAAACACTTCTACCTATGTCTACAAATCTAAGTTCATCTACTTCTCTCCAAAGTCATCTTCTATGTTCTGTGTTGTGTTAATGAAGTGACCAGCCACATAGCTTTTAAATGGAAATTTTTATGTTTCCCCCTTTCCCCTCCTTCCATATGTCACCAAATCTTGTTTTTATTTCCTGGATCTTTCCTGATGTAATCTTTCTCTCTACTATAAATGACAGTGACTTTGAGGTTATTTGAATTTGATACTTTTTCACATGCTATTTCTAATGCCTAGAGTCATTTTCAGACTTTATTTTTTTCTCTTTTTCTACTCTTTTTGCATGTTTCTCACCATCCTTTAATGGAAGTAAGAAACTGAACTATTCAATGTCATGAGTCATAGTTTGTTTTATTCCCTAGCCATAAATGAGTGCATGGAATACAGCAGACTATCATTGATTATACAAATAACAAATTAATGAATAAACGAATGAAAATCATACCCTTTCCCCTGCTGTATTAAAATAATATCCTTGGTAAGCACGTCATACAATGAGGGACCAAATATTGCGATGCACTGGGATGGTTAATCTACATAGTCAACTTGACTGGCTTGAGAGATGCCTAGAAGATCAACAAAGCACACTCCTGCATGAGTCTAGGTAGTTCCTGGATGTATGACCTTGGGGTATATCTGGTCCCTGGGCCCTGCTTCTGGGGCTCTTCTTCTGCTCTTTGCTTCCCAGACACCATGGGTTGAGCAACTTTCCTCTAGCTTGCCCTTCTCCCTTATGTTTCTGCCTCAAAGCCAGCCAGCCATGGACTGAAACCTCTGAAACCATGAGCCAAAACAAACTTCTTTCTTTCAAGTTGTGGGTGGGTATCAAATATTTTGTCTCTGCAAAGGAAAGCTGGCTAATATATGCCCTATGGTGTTTTTGTATCACGTCACTTTCCTTAGCCAAAGCTATACTTCAGGTTGGAGTTGGCTAAAGGGAAAACTTATAACCTATTTAGAAGGTAGAATTAAAGAAGTAGTGATTATCCCCTTGAAGGTCATCATAGTTGGAAGTGGTGAAATGCAGTCACACAGGGACCAGCAGATTCCAGTGTGTTCCTGTTCCTATCCACTGCATGCTGTCATCTTCCAGACCACTGGCTCCGCTGATTCAAAGCAAAGCCAAGGCCACCCCTGGAGCCTAGCTGCAGACTTAGAGGCAGTGCACACAAAGAGCAGCAGATTCCTACAGCAGCACCTTCTCCCAACACCACCACAGCAGCTGATGTGCCCAGCATCCAGAATTCTCCACAAGCTTCCATCTGTCCATCTGTCCACTTCATGATGTCTAGTCAGTAGGCTCTTCTTTGATCCTTTATTTCCTTTCTACAAACCTCTAATCCCTATTTTCCCACATTTTATAAGGTCTAAACCCTATAACATGGACCTTAATCCATATTGCTCATACAGTATTTTGCTTTCCTGTTTGAACCCTAAGTATAAGATAAGGACTAACTCCCGTCAGTTCTGCATCTCTCTTTCTACCTTCTATAGAAAGGGAAGGAGATGGATCAAAGAAGCAGGAGTTCAGGCAATTTCCTCTCATTGCCTCAACTGAACAAAGCCTGCCTAAAACGCTAACTACTAGTGCTCTAAGTGCTAGTACTGACCAAAGTCCTGTACCTTCGCAGCGTGGCAGTTGTTTAAATGCACACACATATGTCAGTTAATCCCTGCAACTGCCCTTAATGATTGTTTACATCTCTCCTCTGTTGACGAACACTATGCCAGATTATTCACTTATTAGCCTTTCTGATCTTCACAATACAATGAAATAAAAAATATATTTTATTAACAGTAGCTGCCAAGGTGCCTTTTAGGACAGAGCTATTTTTGGTGGGGAGGAGTCCATGAACAACTCGAAATAGAAGTTGGGACCCTGAAGACTAGGGTGTCAGCAAGTACTGAGGGAAATAGAGAGAGAGAGCAAAGAAAATGAGAGACAGTGGGTCTGGTGGGGTGCAGTGCAACTGTAGGGAGGGCTCCCAGGGAAACCTCACAGATGCAGCCAGGGGAAATAGCATCTAAATGGACTCTCAGAGTTCCCGAAGGGGGACCTGGAATTTGTATGTTTGAGCTAATTTAATTTGTATCTCAAGGATCAGAGAATTCTTGGCTACAGTATTACTTATGTGCAGATAGGGAAATTAAAGCTAAAAAGGGCCGGGTAAGTTACAGTTACAGAAATAGTAAATTCTAGTGTTAGGAGTTGGACGCAAGTTTGTCTGACTTGAGCTTCTACAAGTGTGTGAGGTCATATAAGAGAAACGCATGACTCCACCGTGACATGCTTCACTCCATATCTCCTCTTCGGAGAGACCACTGGGGTCCTCTGGGATTTGGAGCACTCCCCTGACCCCAGGCAGAGGTAGAGGACCTGTTCCTTGTATCCAGGCGAGGCAACAGCAGGCATGGCTCTGCGTGTTCCACCAGTGCTTGCGACTCCTACAAAGTCTAAGGACTTTATAGCAGCAAGGCCTGACCTGATCTACAACCAGCATCCTGCAGGGACCCTTCTCTGGAGGTGGTGCTGAACTGACCAGATACTGACGAACAGGAGGATACCTTAGGATGTCAGAGATGCTGCAAAGACTGTGGTCCTTAGAAAGAAGCAGGTAGTGGGGTCCGCTGGCCCTTCTCAGCCAAGACTCATCTGTCAATGGGATGCTCGAAGTAGACACACAGAGAAACCTCAGACTACCGCAGTAACCAAAAGCTGCCTCTTCTCTGCCATTGTGTGAACCTCGGCTCTTGGGAAAATAGAACTACTATCATTAATAGCAGCAACCTATGCTAGGTGCTTACTGTAGGCCACGATTATATCCATTGACCCTTAAGACACATCTACAAAGTAGACAACGTTATGATACCAATTCTACAGATGAGCAAATGGACAGTGAAATAACTTGTCTAAGGTCACACCGCCAGCAAGGTAAATAAGTCCTGTTCTATTTCAAATTCCATGTTCTGAAATATGTGGAAAGTATAATAATCTTCCAAAAGCTCCTCCCTAAAATATAAGCTCTTAAGAAAGGTGGATGGGTCTTAGGAATCTTCAGTGTCTTTACAGACCCCTGAGCACAATGCCCAGCACAATGGTGCCTGGTCAAAGTGCTCATTCATTCATCTGCAGCCTCCACTGAGCCCTCCTTAGGGTTAGCACAGCTTGGCCTTCAGGGACATGGAGAATGGGTAGGTGCTCTGAAGTGAGCTAAGTTTCACCAGCCCTGAGAGGACAAAATATTGTCCCTGGGGTGCGCTAACAAGGCAAGCGATACATGGACCAATTTCTGAATGCACATATAAGAGAGTACACAATCCCCAGTGGGAATTGACAGGGACAGACACCAAGAAACACTGAAAATGAGTTCGACTCAGCTCTGTACACTGCAGCAGTAAGTTATTCCTTTCGATTTTGAATGCAGGCTGCAGTGCAGTCAGATTCTAACATCTGGGTGGCTACTTTGAGTGTGGAATCTGCATCTTGAGTTAATGGGACACTGAGAGACCCTGAGAAGACTCCACCCTTATGTGAGGGGGGAGAACACTGATTGCCTGTGTGCTGAGTCTGGCTCTGCCATTAACTGACTTTGGGACCTTGAGTGAGTTAATCAACTCGCTGTGCTTTTTGAATATTACATCACCTGTGAGATGGGTAATGACAGCACTACCCTTATAACATTATGGGCATGAAATGAGCCATGTATACAAAGCCCCCAGAGTGGTGTGGGTGATGTCAGTATCTAGCCTGATACTACAGGCTGACCCTGTTTCTGCCCCGCTCTGACACTGACCAGGCTCCCATAGTTCTGTGAATGGCACCACCTCTGAGGGTGTCTTCAGGGGACACAATTTCTCCCTCTTCTCCATGGCTTACTACACCACGGCTTAAAAGTGAGTTTAGGGAATATGCCCCCAGAAGTGGGACCCGGATGAAGACAGTGATGCACAGAATTTGAACCTGAAGGAGGTACTCGTGGTCGACATCACGCACTGTGTGCGCTTACGGCTTTAAGAAGAAATGCTGTGGGAACAGAATTTCTGCACTTGGGTTCACTTTGCAGTGTGCAGATTCTATGGTAAGAATTCATTGTGGAGAAAAGTTGTATTCCTCAAAAGTTTTAAAAATAAAATCACAGCATAAATACACTAGGAAACTTAGTTGCTCTAAGAAATTGAATTGTGAATGCATTTGTAGAAGCAAGAATCCTTTACACAATAGTTCATTACTCATCAGACACTAGATTTCCCTAGGTTATGTATGGTTATATTTTCTTTTTCAAAATCCCAAATGATCATTATGCATATAATAGTTGTTTCTCTAAAAACAAGAGGTAAACCGTATAAGGAAATCTTTGAGCAAGGGAAATGCAGCCTTATAGGAAATAAAAAGTTAGAATCTCAAGGAAGGGTTTTGAATGTGTCTGCATTTTAGTAAACTAGATCCAGAGGAGAAGCAATCTTCAAACGTGCATCAGGGTTACATGAATGAAGATAGAGTTTTCTTTGCTTGACAAGTATCGTTACAGAGTGGTCCTTTATACCCTTTAAAGAAAAAAGTTCATTCTTCTTATTGAATTAAGTTGAGTTATTTTTAAAATTTCATTATTTCTCCTTAGTTTATTCTATGGTTCTTCCTCTAACTTCTTGAGTTGGGATATAAATATATGAAGATATATATATATATATCTTTAGCTACATCCCGCAAATTTTCTATTCATATTTTTCTTGATGAGTTCTAAGTATTTTTAACTTTTTTGCATTTCCTCTTTGTTCCATACAAAGCTATCCTAAAAGTGCAATAATAAGAAGAGCAATTCTAGTCTAGGAGACATTTCTAGTGGTAAAGAAAGATGACAGAACCAATGTAACGAACTACAATGCCACTTATCATTTCAAAATGAACTAAAAGATGCTAAATGTTTTAAAAATAAATTAGGAAAAAACATAAATCAGGATTTTTGAGGTTGGGAATTGAAATTATACAACTCAGGAAGAATTAGAAATATAAGAAAATATCCTTTCAGAAATGAAGATGAAACTAGAAGGAAATGATGCAGAAAAACACATAGTTGATGAATTAAGGAAAATGTAAGGTGGAAAGAAACATTTTTAACAACAAAAGGAAATAAAAAAATAAAAAGGGTTCAAGAGAAAATGACAAATGCAAAGATAAGCAAATGAGATCTCACATACCAACCCTAGTAGTCCTGGAAGAAAACCAAAACAAGGAAACAGAACAAACAAAACAAATTATAATTCAAGAAAACTTCTTGAAGTTAAAAATATTTTGAAATATGTATTGAAACACCATCCTAACACCTGAGACTATTGACCTATAATAACCAAAGTCAAGAAAAGTTTAGTAAAATCAATGAATATTAAAGAAAATGTATTCTGAGCATCAAAAAGAAAAGGCATGCATCACTTCTCGGCCTTTTGGCTAAGATCAAGTGAAAAGGCATGCAATTTATATGGAAACAGAAATTATATTTTTATCACACTTTCAACAGCAACATTATATTTCAGAAGAAAATAGAGTATCATCATTAGGATATTTCAGAGAATAAAGTATGAGCTAAAGTGTTCATGTTCAGTAGAACTAACTTTAGAGAATACAAGAACAGATGCACTCATGAAATGATATTTTAATACACCCTTCCTGAAGACTTTATTACAAATAAAGTTTGAACAGCCAAGTGAGTAAAAGACTAAGACTAAACTAGGATGAGTATGTAGTATGCAATAGATGTGTGTTCTGATCACATAGATATCATAAATACTTTTTAAAATATCAGAATGGGAAGAGATACGTCATGTACAAAAAGTCTTCAGCAAATAAAAATGTAATGATGGAACATCCAATTTAACATCACCAACAAGTCAAAAGGCCCATCAATGTTATGCCAGTACTCTAAGCCAGCACAACAGTGCAAGGGAAAAATATATATACTAATTGTAAGTAAGAAGATATGTTATAATGGAGACATGATAGCCCAAGAGACAGTCCACAAATTCTTAGAACCAACATGGATTCACAAAAGTTCTGGATATAATATAAATGTACAAAATGTGTTTTCAAATGTTGAATATATAAATATAATCAGAATATAAATTTCTGAAAGATATCTTTGAAAATAACATCAGAACCTACATGATATCTAGAAAAAAATATCTGGGAAAATTTGAAGAAAATAATGGGGAAAATTATAATTTCATTCAAAGACACAAAAAGTGATTGAAGTAATGAGTTATCCTATGTTAATGGATGAGAAGGTAACCATTATAAAGATATTAGTTCTCAAATTAATAAACAAATTTTACGTGATTTTAATCCAAACCTTAACCAAGATGGTGTCCTTCCTCTACAAGATATCAAGATTCTTTAGAAAGTTGTAGTAATGAAAGTAACTTTGGTCTTCACATAGGAATAGGCAAATATATCACTTAAATAGGACAGAGAAGCCAGAAACAGAAACATAGCACTAAACACTTGAACTGTGTAGTAACTATTTTCAGAGATTTTGCTTTAGAGTCTAGAGTCAGTGTTTTGTTCGGGCCTTGGATTTCACTGTTCTAAGACTCTGAACTATAACTGGGTTATAACCAGAGCTATTCTCCTGGAATCAATTTGTTGTCTAAATTGTTATGTATATATAAAAAAACTATACATTTTGGAGTGCTCAGTTTTTATATAGGCTTTTGTGTAACTATTAATATGATTGAGTAATATAAATTGCAGAGTTGTCTTTTATCAACGGCTCATTGTGAGAGACCACATATGTACATACACATTTCAGTACCATTCTGCTGTAAAGAAGGATATATCTGAGTCTTTTGTAGGAAAATGGATGCATCTTAAGATCATAATGTGAAGTGAAGTAAATCAGACATATAAGCTTAAATATCACATGCTTATGAGATACCCAAAGTGTAAATAAATTAAAGAGCAAAATAAAAGATATATAATAGGAAACAGAGAGATGGATCTTTTACAAATGAGAAGGGGACCGAGAGAAGGCAGGAGGGAAAGGGGACATAAAAAGAATTAAGAAGTCTTGTGTACATGTACTAACTCTCCATGATGAATGTAATCGTTACGTACCGCAAACATATGCTAACAAAAATTTAAAAAATTTTAAAGTGTAAAATGCAATCATGGTTACAAAACAACCATAAAATTTCTCGAGTATTCTTCGGCCTCATGGTCAAAAGTAATAACAGTATGTTCTAAACACTTCACATGCATCGCAGGAGTCAATCCTGGAAACAGTCTCATGGGCAGACACAATCATCATCCTCATTTTATAGCTGGCACACTGAAGGTTAGAGAAGTTGAACAACTTTCTCAAGGTGATCAGTTAGATAGTGAGCCACAGAGCTGGGACTCCATCTTTCTCTGCCAAACATCAGCACCAGCTCTCTTAGTTACCACTCCACACTGCCTCTCTATAAAATATTGTCATTGCCCTGTTTGAAATTGAACTTTACATTTTCAGCCTGGAAATAAGAGTAAAGAAAACCGGTGCTGTATGAATTGTTTAAAAGTAATTGGTTAACCTTCCTGAAAGCATCTTTATAGAACTCCATTGACTTGATTTTTAATAGAAGTTTTAGTTTGCTAACAAAAATGCAAAGATAACCAATAGGCACGTTTAAAAAACAAATTTTAAACATGTGAGAAACTTGGAGAGTCCTCGTTCCTGAAACAAGAGTAAACTCCTAATGCCCCATTTATGGACGAGGTCTTACTTTGTTGACACATGAAGAAGCTCTTTTTAATTAACTGGATAGGAACTTAATATCTTCACATATGCAAGGCAGGTCAACTTGCCCAGGCAACCAGATACACCGAGCTTTGTGTATTAGTTCTGCTCTTTTGAATTGCAAGTGCACCTTGTAAGTCATGGGCATTAAGGCTAGGTCTTAAATAATGATTTCATACTCAAGTGCTTCTTGGGAAAATTAAGACATGCTAACCAGCAGCAGAGAGCACAAGGCAACCCAGCAAATTAAAGCTTAATATAAGGAAGAATAAACCAAAAGAGCTTCAATAAAAATATCTAGGAAATTAATTTGCTGAATGCCACATGGTCCTCACTGAATGTGAACAGAGAGATCTTCACAGCTTTGGCAAGATATGAAGCTGGGAGTTAGACAGAGCATGCAAAAGCATATCTGTCTTTACATAGCTTATTCAGAAAACATTTCTAATAAGCCGGAAGTGTGAGCTTTTGCACTTTAATACAGATATCAAAGTAAAGGCACATCCTTAGTCCTAGGACTAGTGCCACACTCTGGTAGCATTTGTCTTTCCTAGTGCTCTCTTAACTGATCGCCTTAACAAGGCCAAAGGTACTTAATCTAAAAATACATCATTTCTTCTGATATTTTCCACTTAGGACAAACATGGCACTTTCTTACAGCACTTCTTAGTTGTCTTACATAAAATTTTACATTCCTGACCTGATTACCCTCCACTGAAATGACAGATAACCCTTTACATGTTTTGACTCTTTCATTCTGTTCTATTCCAATACAATTAGAATTGTGTAATAAAGTAATGAAAAATATTTCAGTAGAAATTTAAATTAGTGAAGCAGTTTCACATCTAATATTTGAGTCTCATAAATTCCCTACGGGGTAAGAAGCGGGATTAGTTCCAATGAGGTCATTATACAGATGACAAAGTTAAGGTGCTAAACATAATGACCTGAGCAGGACTCATTCCAGAGGTTTGGAGAAACTGAGACTCACACGGAATGGGGAGCATGGGAACTGTTAGGGGAGGAAGGAGGCAGGAGCAAGAATCCAGTGAAGAAAACACCTTCCATGAACACTGCTTACTGTGATCTGGAAATTTCATAGATTTTTGGTTTTGTTAGTTTTGCTTTTGGCTTGTGTGGTGCACATACTGCTGCAACAACTCCACCTAAATATTTCCCCTTGGGGGTTTGTTGTCAAGTCTACCTTTGGTGTTCACCTGAAACAAACATGGGTCACTCGCATTTGGTGGAAAGCGCCCTCTGGCAGTGCAACCTGCTGCAGGGTTTGGACGGCCTTAATAAGCAGGAAATGTAACCACTGTCCGGAGGAGTTTGCCAATGTCAGGCATGGGGTTTGCACTTTGAGAACAGGCACTGTGCTTCCTGCAAATGCTTCTAAAAAATTAAGCATATAGGGCCGGGGATTTAGCTCAGTGGTTCTGCCGCGTGCCTTGCAAGCGCAAGGACCCAAGTTCGATCCCCGGTACCAAAAAAAAAAATTAAGTAAATTATCAAAGGGGTCTCTTTGATAAATCATGATAAACATCAGAGTGCATTTTTATTTGGAAATGATACTAATATTCTGAAACCTAGATATCTAAAATGGAAAGAGGACCGGGGATTTAGCTCAGTGGTTCCACCGCCTGCCTCGCAAGAGCAAGGACCCGAGTTCGATCCCCGGTACCAAAATAAATAAATAAATAAATAGAATAGAATAATAATAAAAATAAAATGGAAGGAGGAAGTCATACAAAACAAAACCTGTGGAACCACTTATATCTGTGTCTGAGTCTTCAAGCTATAAGGCATTCGACCCAGCCCTGGACCGTTCAGCTATCATTTTTTGGTGTTACCAGAGGCATAGAGATTGTAGAATTTCTGTTAGAATATATGGTCTAATCAGCCTTCTTTCCAAGATTTTTCTCTCTATAGTTAATGTAGCTAAATTGGTACCCCCTGTAGTTTTCAAAGCCTGAAGAAATTAAAAGAAATAGCAAAGAGCAAATCAAAGCAGTGTCAATTTCATCGAGGTAGTATGTGCAAAAGTGGGAACCATGACTCCCATTTCCTTCCTAGATGTAAGGGTGCACAAGAACTAAAAGTAGACAGATGGAGACAAGGCTAACCTTGAATGTTTCTTGCTTAATTTGACTATTTAAACTTTTTAATTTAGTTCTCTTCTGTTCTACACCTTTAAAAAAGGTAGAGTATTTTTAGATTAAAGAAATAACATATTTTGTGAGCAGGTGGAGAGCTAGAAAATTCCAGTCACCAGGTGTCACACTATCTAACAGCACACCAGGTGTAAAAAGGAGAAAAATAACCTTCAAGGGTATCTGGGGAAAATTCCAAGAAAGGTCAGACAGCTATTATCCTAGCCCCTGGCAACTATTTTGCTTTACAACTTCACTACAAAGAAAACCCAATCATGAGAAAGATGCATGCTAATTACGAACACTCTCCTGATGGAGAAGAAGCCCACAGACAGTGAGGTAGACACTGGGCACCTGTTCTCAGAGCCACCTGCCCTTGCCCATGCCAGCCCTCAGCCTGAAGGGCTGGTCCAACCCTCACCCACCGGAAGAACTCTCCCTTCCCCTCCTTGTCTCCAGCAAGAGGCTGGGAATTCTGGGAAGCATTCTGTCGCTTGAGCCAATCCAACAAATATCACCAACACTCTGCCAGGTAGTGAGGGACTAGCAGTGAAAGTAGACACTGCCCTTAAGTTGCCAAGGATCTGATAGAAAGAGAGACCCCGTGTGTTGGACAGCTACTGACTGAGTACGCAGTGTGGGCCAGGCAGTCTTCTAGTAACACACATTACTGTGGATGGATGTCAGAGAGTAATGGTGAAAAGTGAGGCAGAGGCTGCATATGTGTACATACATGCACATACATGCATGCAGTCATTGCTACATACATTCAGGTTCCAGACGCCCTGGGGACACTAAAATCTGCAACTATGCAAATACCCTGTATGAAATGGTGTTGTTTTTGCACATCCTTCTATATACCTTAAATTATCTGTAGGTAATTTATAATACCTAAGGTAGTCTGAATGCTATCTACCTAGTTGTGATTCTCTATTGTTCAGGGAATAATGACAAGGAGGACGTGGGCAGATGTTCAGCACAGATGCAATTTTCCCCTGATATCTTCAAACCCCAGTTGGTTGAATCCACAGATGTGGAACCACAGATATTGAGGGCTGACTGTGTGGTCTGTTTGTGCGTGCACGTGTGTGTGTGTGTGGGTGTGTGTGAGACTGTGTGTGTGAGTATATATTACATTTTTATATATGTATGTGAATTTATGTAAATTATATGCATGTATGTGAATTTATGTAAATTATAAGCATACTGACAGTATCACTATTTGTTATAAATATATTTGGAATTCTTAATAATGATAAATAGTATTTCCATAGTAACCTATAACCTACTACTTCATTATTAGTATTTTATTTAATGCTTGAAAAAGCCCCATGGGATAGAAAGGATAACTATTTAATGACACTATTTTACAATGAAAAAGCCAAAGGCTAAGCAGGTGGCATAAACTTACAGACATGCAAGCTGGATGGATAAGCACCTCATGCTGGATGGAGAGGGGGTAAGGGAGAGGAGGGAGTGGGGAGGGAAATGAAGGTGATTCGAGCTTATCTACAGAATTCCCATTCTTCCATTTAAATAACACAGGAAACAGAAAGGGCAAATAGAAGAAAGCAGTTAATTCTCTATTCTAAACAACCAGTTCTTCCTCTATTAGACTCTGCTTTTCTGTACTTCAAAAAGATCCTTTTCAAAATAACAAGGAAGAAAACCATACAAGAGAAAAACAGGAATTAAACCATTTTCAACAGACTTACCCGTGTTTGCACAATGCACCACAAATATTAAATGAGCTTATAGAAGTGGAGGCACTAGCCTACTGCAATAAGCATCTAACAAAGTGTCCTTTTAATTTTCTGTTCAAATTTTCCTTTCTCTTTCCTCCTTATGTCAATAAATTTTTCTATTTTATATAACTATTAGAGCAGGTTGTTTACATGTCTTCTTCCTTATAGATCGTGAGTGTCATGTAGGCAGGGACACTGTGTGTTCCTGGACTGACGCTGAGCCTGGGTAATAGGTAAGCAAGAGAGCTTGTTGTTAGACACATACGAATATATCATACACACCCATACTGTACACACTCCTACCACAAGCAAAGAACTTAACCCTAAACAGTATTAGTAGAACCTATTTATTTTTCTTTTATTTTTTTTCTTCATGGCCTACTCTTTAATTAGGACCAGGAGTCAAAATGGAAGAATATTTTTTTTCAAAAATCAAGATCACTCAGGATCAAGCTCACAATGTCTTTCAGTGGGGCTGCCTGAATTACGAGTCCCCCTAAACTTGTAAGCAAGATTTCGTTGCCTTATACGACAAGAAAAATGAGGGCTTGGTATTGATTCCCCCCCCCCGATTCAAAGAGAGTGCAGGTGTTTAAGCATTTATGAAATTGATTGACTCCCCTCCAGCAGCCAATTGATAATAAGTTTAAGCTTCAGAGTGAGGCTGTAAAGGTTTGATTATATTAACAATACTAATAGTCATGGGTTCATAAATCTTAAGAGAAAGGATGCGTGTGTCACAATATAATGCATGAAAAAGTTGTTCTTTTATCATGGTTAACTCTCTATTGTGTGGAGACCCAGTTGATCAGCTATTCCATTATTTGAATAAGTATCTGATGTCTTGTTTTCTTTCAAGAAGGCAGGTGCAGGATGAAGCAGGAAGCCTGCCAAGAAAGATGATAAATTACCACTTGGTGCTGGCGACAAGCGCACTACAAATGTAGCGTTGCCAGGAATTAAGAGAGGAAAGTAACCAGAAACAAGCAGGAAAATGACTTCTGACTACAACTTTAGAGGTGTTTGCTTTTTGTCTTCATTATCTTTGTGGTATTTTAAGGGTCTGTGTTCGTTTTGTGACCTGCAAAATGAAGTACTGTCTAAAACAATCATGCACTACTTCAAGACATCATATTTCACCTGCTGAGGTCAAATAAAAATTCAGAGTTGAGAGAGAGTTGGTGAGTGGAGGCAAACAAATGACCTAAGCAGACAAATGACATAAAGCAAAGGTGAAGTGTTGCTGCAGTTTCTTTTGAAACACAGCACCTGGTCATGTTTGGAGAAAGCATTCTGCCCAAGCCAACCACACTGAACAAGGGCACGCGCCTACACGTGGTGTTATTCATCCCACACCCCAGAAGAGTAAAAATATGAACAATAGCAATAGCAACAATCATCATAAATGGGTTTTGAAATCATGTAGTTCTGCTAGAATTTCCTGTTCCCGGGTTAGCTTTTCTGTTATCTGATTCCAGGGTTGTACACTGGTGTTTCCTATCTATGCAATGTCTCTATTGGAATCACCATTGGCAATGGCTGCTTCAAATTTATGGAATGCAACAAGAATTTGTGAAGTACCTAAAATGTACCTGGTACTTACCTGGAGGCTGGGGAGTAAAGAGAGCAGATCCAGCCCCTCTCCTCCAGCTCCTGGTAGGGTGAGGAAGAGACAAGTCCAAGGTCATGAGGGCAGAACTGGGGAACCATGTGACAGTGTCGTGGAAAAGTGTGGAAAGAGCCCCAAGGAGCCAGGGAGCCCGGGAAAGGGCTCCAGGGAGTGGGGACATCTGAACTGGCAAAGAGTGGAGGAGGTGGAATCGTCAAGGCATTGGGGGAAACCAGCTAGAGATGTAGGCACGAGTGCAGCTCTCAGTACCCAACGGTGTTTTCGAATCTCACAGTGAATGTGTGGATGGTAAGATGTGAAACTAGAAGAGCTGCTGGGATTTATACCACAAAGGATTCTGGACTTCCAATAAAGACTTTGGGATGTATTCAATATTTACAGGAAGCTCCTAAAGGAATCTGAATACAGGAGCCATGTGACAAATCCTGTTCTGGCGGAGAATATTTTTAATACAATATGTGATAGAAATATGATCCAGTACTACACGAACACAGACAAGGAGAGGTTAAAGCTGTGTTTCCCAGAAAAGGTCACACTGAAGTGCATTCTAGAAGATTAGTAGGAGTTCATCAGGAACAAAAAGAATGGAGAGGAATTATGCAAGATGGGAGGATATGAGGGAAAGAAAGAGGAGACCAAAAGACTAAGATGAAGTGGTAACAAGGGAGAGAGAAAAGAAAAATCAAAGGAGGGATGGAGGAAAAAGAAAGGAAAGGGGAAGGGGAGAAAAAAGTCAACAAAGCTGTGAAAAATAAAGAAAACCTTGATAAGATTTTGATTACTGGTTTTCTGATTTAATCATTTAACAACATCTAAGTCTTAGAAAATGAAGAAGAACCCAAAATATGTCAGATTGAGAAATAAAAAGGGTTGTGATCAGTTCTCACTTTATCAAAATAAAACATACTACCTTTCTTTAGTTACAGCAATACCAGAGTGGAATGATTCTGACAGTTTCCCAGAGCAAGGGAAGACAAGCTATGAACTAAAGGACTAAATGGGAATTATATCATGTTCTCTGCCAGGGATAAAGCAGTAATCCTGGGAATCTTCACCTGGTTTTCTCACCGCCCTAAATGGGCAAGCAGCACCTTCTTCATGTCAGGAAGCAGCTGTGTAGCTTTTGCAAGTCACCATGGCTCTGCAAAGTGGGGCACTGGGAGGGCTCCCATCTATTTGGGGTTCAGTCCCTGCATGCATTGTTGGCATTCTAAATTAGCAATCAGTTGCAGTGCACTTCGTGTCTGGCCATCGCTCAACCACAACCACCAGACAAATCAAACGCAGTGAAATAGTTGTCCTTGGGAAGATGCAAAGTTTAGATGCTACTTGCACACAGAAGTGAGACCAAGTCCACTCTGCTTTTCTACCTGTGACCTTGCAAACAGGCAACCCTAGACTGTGGCTGGGTACAGGTGAGAGCCAAGTGAGGGCCATGGAACCCACCAACTGTGATCCTGGTTCTGGCACCCCAACAAGGTAATCTCCTTGAGCCTTAGTTTGCTCGTCTGTAAAATGGGGACTCTGATGTTTATTTCCCTGGTTTTTAAGAGCAGTGAATGAGACAGAATAAGAAAAGCACAGAACATTACGGCTGGTGATCAGAACATGTGAAATAAATGGAACACAGCTGGATTGCTATGACCATGAAGAGTAACACCAGGGACATGAGCCATGGGAGGACGTAGTTCTACAAAACCTGCCCATCACCACTCGAGCGCTGCGAGCAGTACTTATTTCAGGCATATGCTTTCGGATGGTCTGATTTGTTGCCACCACATTGAGAGCCTCTGATAAATAGTTCAGAGAAAAGCAAGGCACTGAACAGTAGGCACACTGTACTGTGGTAGAGAATGTGTTACCCTAACTGCTAGAAGATACATCCTAACAATGTGAATTCAGTTCCGGCACTAACTGTAACCTTTGTCACATTGCCTAATTCTTTGTCATATTTTTTCATTTATAAAGTAAAAGTTTTAGACCTTTAAATTTCATGACTGTACATTTGTCAAGTTTATTAATCTATAGAATAAGGTGTCTAAAGATCTATGAGGTGGGACTAAGAAGGCAGAATGGGAATAGGACCACTAAATTACATTAGCTATTACTCTAGACTGCGTCACCGGAATACACGTGTGTAGGAAGAGAAATGCCGTCTCCTAGGGCACAACACTGACTGTGGCAACGGTATTTCTAGACCTTTAGCTTTCTAAGTGTGTTGTCATTAAAGGAGACTGTCTTAGTCACCTTCCTCATCTCTGGAGCACAACACCCAACACCCACAATTTAAAAGAGGAGAGATTCATCCTGGCTCACGGTTTTAGTCCATGGTCAGCTAGCTCCAAGGCAGCAATGGCACCGCGAGGGCCATGGTGGAAGAAAGGTGCTCAGCCCACCAGCAGCCAGGAAGCAGAGAGAAAAAGGAGGGGCTGAGGACAAGAATACACCCTCCCAGGTCACGCCCCTGAACCCCTCCAACCAGGACCCGCCTCCTAACAGCATGTTCAGCCACTGAGCTTTCGGATGGGTGAACCCAGTGATGAATGCAGTGTTCTCCTGATCCAATCACTTTCCACACGTACAGACTGTGAAAGACATTTTAGATCTAAGCCACGACACAGATGCCTGTCAGCCTGATCCTTTGAATGTGTTAAACCAAGAAGGGAATGATGGGACCACTGAGTGTGTGAGCCAGCTTTATGGTACAATAACAAATACCTGAGGTGCTCAGCTTCCCAGGAGAGAGGATGGACTTTGGCTCACAGTTTTGTCCACACAGGGATTGCTTGGCCCTGCTGCCTGAGAGCCCCTGGTGAGGTGGCACATCACGGCAGAGAATGCTCAGCAGAGCAAGGTCGTTCGCCCTACAGCAGGGAAGAGAGAGGGAGTGAGGAAGAGAAGGAAACCAGGATTCCACGGCGTCCTTCTGGCACATGCCCATGACCTGAAGATCTCCTGCTGGACCTTTTTTAGAAGTTCCACTGCTTCCCAACAGCTCCACAGGGTAGAGACCAAGTCTTTAATGCGTGGGCTGTTAGGGCACATCGAAGACCCAAACCACTGCACTGGTTGCTCCCCATGTGCCAAGCATCGTGCTCAATCTCTTCACCTTCACATCAGCCCCACGGAGAGAACTGAGGCCCACACATTGATTTCACGCCCTAACAAAGATTGTTTGGTTCATCACTGATGACACCAGGCCGCATAACCATTATGAAGCCAGTTTGCCCCTAAGTGAGAAAGTATTTAGAAAATCTGATCTCATGCATTCATTGCTGATACAGAGGACCCTTATTTTTCAGTGCACTGCTTTCTGACACCTGATTGTAATGACTTTCTTCTTCCATAGAAAGGAACTCATTGGGAAAGAGCCTCCTACTTCCTGTTTATCTACCTTCTATTTGATGAGAAATAGAGCTTTTGAAAATGGGAAGGGAACAAGAGTTGGAAGGAGCAGGGAAGGGGAGGTATGGGATGAAAAAAGAAAGAAAAATGAAGGTATACAGTAATACCTTGGTTCACAAATGCTTCTGTTCCTGAATAACTCAGTTTGCAAACAGAAGTGTTTGGCAAAATTTTGCTTCTGTCCGTGAACTCCTCATTGATCAACAAACACAGCAGTGGGCATTTCCCCAGAATCGTGGAACAAACTAACATCATGAGCCAAGGTGCCACTATAATGTACGTGTACCAATAAATGTGATCATTATGGACAACAAACATGTACTAATTTTAAAAACACCGAATAAAAAAGAAAAAGACCTCATGGAAAATAGTGCCAGGTCAAGACTCAGTAGAAGGTTAGCCTCTGAGTCACGGAGAGTCTCGTTCTCTAAGGAGGCTGAGAAAGGGGGGAATCTGAATCCCTCAGAGCAGGAGAGACCAGAGCCCAGGAAAGGCGGTGACTCGGTCCACTGGGGCACAGGACTGGCACAGGAACAGGGGCCACGCAGGCCTCCTGCCTGGCGGGTGACCTTCTGTCTCTTCCTGTCTCCCACGTGTGCGTTATTCTCAGGTTTTTGCCGGGTTTTCCACACCCAGTAAATCACAAGTTCATTCTATTCGCATGCCAAGTTGAGCCAGCTCATTTGTTCCAGTTTTATTTTTGTGCTACCTGCGCATTCCCCGGAGACACTAGGCAGGGGAACATCTTAGCACAGGCTGTCTTCCTCCCACTTCTTCACACCTGGCGTGTTTAGCTGTTGGCTTGTTATTCTTTCTCTGCTGGAGTGACGAGGCACAGGAGCACACAGAAGACAGAGTTGGTATTTCCAGCCTAGATTCCCCACAGACCCACGGGTGCCCCTGGAAGCCCCTTGGCTGGGTTCATTTTGACAAGGGGAGAAGGGTGGTCCTCGTTCTCCACCCAGGATCACTCAAGTCAAAAAACACTAACAACAAAGTCACCAGAATGCGTCGCATGTACATCTTGTGCCGTGAAATGAAAACTGCATCAAATTTTAATATGCATTAATAATTGCTTGTTGTAATTAGTTCAAAAATAAACACAGCATTAAAGATGGGCCATTTTCTACTGTATTGGAAAGCTCATCGCTCTGACTGCCAGAGGACTCATCCTACCTCTGTAATTTCATCTCTGTCACCAGCTCTGTCATCCTGAGCATCATTAATTCCCTGGCCTGTTTTCTCATTGATGAAATGAAAAGACTTGATCTTGAATTCCTGCTTTCCTGATTGATAACTGGGCAAGTTCATTACTGTAGAAGATGCTCTGTCTGAGAGGGGAGAACAAGCACATGTCTTGCACTCGATTTCTCCTTGGATCTGAGCCCGCATTCACGTAGCTGTGGTCCTAGACTGACCTACACACTTACCATGGGTCCCCTGGTACTGCCTGTTTGACCTACAAAGTCAGAGGTCAAGAAAGGAAAGCAGAAGGACTGACGCTTCTTGCATCTCTGCTGTGGGGATTCAGGGTGCTGGCTAGGGTCTGCGGCAGCCCTCCTGAGAGGGGTCCTACAACCCCCTCCCCCCCACGCCTCTTGCCTTTCCAGAGGCAGTAAAGTCTTCCTGAGGACTCATTCTGGGCCTCAGACTTGATCACTTGATCATCGAAACAACCTGAGAGGTAGGTACTGACAAGAACCCCATTTCGTGCACAAGGAGTTTGAAACAGAGAAAGGGTAAGTAGTATATCCAAGGCCACCCAGAAGTAAAGGGGTGGAGCAGAATTCAAACTCAGACAAGGCATCAGCAGTTAGTGCTTCCCTGTCCTTCCCAGATGACACAGCTAACCTTGGGTGCATCTTTAAACATAAAACACTGAAATCTACCTCTCTGGGCCGTAGAGAGTATGAAATGTATATAATAGTTGAAATATATGGAGAGTTTAGCCACTACTTCTCTTTGCTGTAGAAGCCTCAAGTTAGCACTGTCTGCTCCTCAGCCTGCAGAGCTCTAAGTCTTGTGGATTGTTCCTCATTTGCCACCTTTCCCTTTCTGGCTCTTTCAGGAAACTGGTTTATAATACATTGGTCCATCCGGCCATAGAGAGGGTGCTTTGTTTTCTGGTGTATGTGTCTGTGGGTGTGTGCACACACGCACTTGTAAACCAAATTTTCGTATACACTGAATAAGGAAATCATTCTCAAGGTTTAGCATTTGCTACCTGAAAGGAGGAAAAAAACAAACACAGGACTTGTTCAAAATTGATAAGCAGATGTTTCCAGCTGTTATTCTTTCAATCAAGCCAAACACTTATGTTCAACTTGCAGTTGGTTTCCTTTCATCTTCATTTCCAAGTTCCTAAATGGTAAGCCAGGAACTGTCATTTTCCTCCTGACATCTTAGCTGCTCTGTTCTATCCACATTTAGTACATTTCCGCTTTACTTCTGAGAAAAGAAATGACCTTGATAAAAATAATCATCACCCTATTTTCCCATCTATATTTTGTTTTAAAGCTGCATAGTAAACATCTTGCCTAAGTTCAGTTGAATTTCAATTCTCAGATATCAACTTTATATTTTATTGGCATCTCCTGCACTGATCTAAGACTGAAGCAAAAAACAGGAGAAATTTGTTTCTATGAGTAACTACTTTAGCTTCAGAGGCGGTGATTTTGTGAAAAAATATAACAAAAAGGAAAGAAATCAGGTTGATTGAATTAGAGGGGAAGGATACAGCAGATGTTTTGAAAACTATGAAAGGATATCATGAAAAATCATACATGCACAATTAAAAATATTTTCTTAAACAATTAACTTTGGAGAAAAATGTTAAAGTCTATTTTGACAGAAGAAACAGAAAACTTAAATGCAGCAACTTATTTCAGCAATTCACCTTGTATACATAAGATATTTTCCTAAATTAAAAAAAATTAAAAAGAGCTGGGGACATAGCTCAGTGCAACAGCCCTGGGTTCAATGTCCAGTAACACAAACAAACAAAGAAACAAAAGCCTCCTTCCCCTCCCCAAATAAAGTCTGAGATTCAGGACAGTTTTATACCTACCTTCAAAGGCCCAAAATTCTAATCTTAAATTGTTTCAAAAATCAAAAAAATAAAGAAAGCTGCCCAATTCATTTTCATAAGGCTACAAATTTATATCAAAATTGGGTAAAGACATATAAAAAGGATTAACCACTTTTTTCTCTATTTTTTCTTTCTTTTTCTTGCTCTATCCGTGCTGAAACATTGAAGAAACAAAGGATGAAGATCAGACATTTTAGAGAAAGAAAAAATTACTGCCTTCTTAATCAACATAAGAATGGGCTATAAAAGTTGATTTAGTTCAATTTTTATTTAATAAAATAAATTCAAAAATCCCAAATAAAAATAACACTTAAATAAATCCAATAGAATGTTAAAAAATATATCATGGTCCTGTGGAATTTTTCCCTCCTCAGGAAAGAAGACTGATAAGTATTTTTTAAAAATCTATTTAATTCCTGTTAGTGGACTAAGGAAGAAAAAGTACATAATTTACCTCATTAGATTAAAGAAAAAAACTGTCAATGAATGTGAATATCAAAGTAATTCATTTATTTAAAGTTAAGACTACAAATGGAAGAGCAGTTTAATAACATGATAGCGAACTAACTACCAAAACCCAACAAGTATTAAATTTAATGAAAAAAAAGCATCTAACTTGTTGCCTTTAAAGTTGGAAAATGGCCAAGCATGGTGGTGCACACCTGTAATCCCCGCACTGGGGAGGCTGAGGCAGGAGGATCACCATGAGTTTGAGGCCAGCCGGGGCTACACCGTAAGTTCAAGGCCAGCCTGAACTACACAGTGAGACACTGTCTCAAAAATAAATAAATAAATTAATTAATTAAGTTGGAAAACAACCATGACCACTGTGCCCATTGTTACTTTTCACGGTGTGTGTGAAGGGTTGTGATCCTGTCTCCGATCACTCACCTCCCCCTGCACCCAGCCCATCTCTAGCATCTCGAGCCCTCTCTCCGGCTCCTCCCAAAGCAGAACTGGACTTCCTACTCCACTGTTATCAAGTCCATTGTGCCATGTCCAAGAAAGCTCCCAGAGTTCCACCTGCTTCTCCTTTGCTCTTCTCCCTCTGCCCACCTGCTGCTGATAGGTAAAGATGATCAGAAATAAATCCTCGATTTTGTCAACTTCTGAGATTTGGGGTGATATGATTTATTGGCATATCAAAGCCTCACAAAAGCTGACCTACACAGGCCACTGTAGGTTAGGATGACTACTACTCTGCCTATTTGTGCACTGATGCATAGCCGAGGGTATTTTGTAGTCATGTTTGATTGAGTCCTCCCTATCCTCCTACTAGAATTGATAAAATTAATATTGTATTTAAGTCAACTGATGATAATACTTGAAATAGGATTGAGACTGATGCTGGGTTTTGAAATTTCTAAAATGTTAGATATCAGGACTAAAAGAGAAGATAAAACGATCATAATTACATGATATAATGATTCATAATAAAACTCCAAGTAATACAAAATGCTATCAGAACTAATCAAGTTGGGGGGGGCTGCTGAATACATAATTAACCAAAAAACTAACTTACCTTAGCAAAATCATACAAGCAATATTCATTCCTTGGGATGGCAGAACCACAGCTCCTGCATGGCCTGCAGTGGTCGCTTCCTCGAAAGAAGACAGCGTGGAAAGGGGCAGCCAAAGGAGCAACTTCACAGGGCGAGAAGCTGACTGCCTCCCCCTCAGCTGCTGATCAGGGTCCTTGTCAACTCTGTCCAGCGAGTCACAAGGACGCTGTGCACCTGTTCTAGGATGCTATGAGGATGAGACCTTATCTCTGTTATCTTCCTCTCAAAAGCCCATCACTCCAGTCAATCAGGACAGAAATGTAAGGCAAACCCTCACTAAAGGGGATTCCACAAATTGCCTGTTCAACGTCTTATAAATTATCAAAGTCATCAAAACAAAGGCATAAAAAACAAGGAAAATCTGAGAAATTATCGCATTCTAGAGAGGCCTAAGGAAGCAGCACTCCTAAAAGTACTGAGTATCCTGGGTGGGACCCTGAAATAAAAAAAGTAAATTGGGGGCCGGGATTTAGCTCAGTGGTTCTGCCGCCTGCCTCACAAGCGCAAGAACCAGAGTTCGATCCCTGGTACCAAAAAAAAGTAAATTGGGTAAAAATTAAAGGGAAGTGAATAAAGTATGGACCCCCTTCAATAATAATGTATTAATATCAGCTCAGAAATTGTAAGAAGTGCACCAATCTAATGTAAGATATTAACCAGAGAAGGAAAACCAAAACAAATTTTTTTTAAACTTTTAAAAAAAATGTTTGTATTGGTAACAAAGTTACAAGTTAAACAGAAAATAAATGACTGTTTATATTAATAATATCACTATAATATATGACAGAGTTTTTCTATTTTTTCTGTTTTAGGAATCTTGTACACACGTGACAATTATTGAGGACCTTAAAGAGCTTTTAAGTGGGTTTTATCTACCAATATTTACCATCTTTGATATTAAAACTGAAAATTACAGATTATATTAATCAATTTAAAAGTCAGGGTTGTAGGATAGCTCAGCACAAGGCACCTGCCCATCATGTATGAAGCCTGGCTTTGATCCCCAGCATCACAGAGGTAAATCATACAGAACCCAGTCCCTGAGAAGAAAAATAACATTACTAACTGAAAAATAACTATATTTTCCAAAACATGTCCAAGAGGAAGGCATTATTTTACATTTTTTGTAAAACTCTAATGTTTGACTATACTACCACGTCTGCTTTTGCATTCTGATTCATTTCATTTCTGGAAAATGAAAATGAAGACTGAGTATTTTCTTCATGGAATTATAAAAATCAATGAACAAAAGAAAATAATAGTGTAAATGAAACAAATTGGCATTTATCTTAAAATATTTCTGAAACAACAGAATAGATAATTTGGAGAGTTATTTGAACTTCTTTCGACTTCCTATTTATCTTCTATTTTGATATGTGTGTGTGTTTGAGTTTCTCATATAAGAGAAACTATGCAATATTTAAGCTTGTGTGTATGACTTATTTCACTTAGATTTATGTTCTCAAGTTGCATTCATTTGCCTACAAATGCCTCAAGTTTATCTTTCCTTATGGCAGAGTCCTACTCCTTTGTGCATAAACACCACATTTTCTTTATTCATTCATCTCTGAAAAAGTGTCAGGAACCCCCAGAAGTTTCTAGAACATACATTGGAACATCATCATAGAAATGCATCTGACCTTGATCAGGATAATTCTTAAGTGTTAAGACACATAAAAAAGACCTGCAGTAAATTGGAGAATAAATTATATTCGTGGATATAATGACATAACATTTCTGTACGTACATTTCTTTCTCAAAATTGCTCTATTTTAACTCCAGCAAGGTTTTTTCTTTGAGGGGAAAATACCTTCACAGCAACACTGAGACGTGTTGGACCAACGATCGGAGTGCGATGGCCTGGCCACGCTGCCCCGTGAGGCCAGCGGACATGTTCCCTCGTGCAGAGGGGCCAAGGCTCCCCGGGAAGCCCGGGAAGCGCGTGGGATTACTGACCGGGCCTTTTCCTGTGCGAAAAGTTATGTGTGTGGAAACCAACTTTTTCTCTGCCGGACAAAAACACACTTTTAAAAACTTATCTCTTATTTTCCCCACTAAGACGGAAAAAGAGACATAGGGAAAAAGTGCCCAAGAGACTGTTGCAGACCAGAAGGGTCGGCGTCCTGCGGAGGCAGGGGAGGGTGTGAGTGAGCAGCGCCCAGTGGAGGAGCCGCTGCTCTGCCCACGCAGCCACGGCTCCCTTCCTGGGCCAGCGCGAGGCGAGCCGCCTCTTCCAGGCTGCGTGTGCCCTCAGGACCTGGGTCTGGCGGGAAGAGGGGGCACTGGGGCATGGCCTGGAAGATTGCATCTCCCTGCCTGCCGGGCTCCTCCCAGCTCTCTCTGCCTCCTGGCTGCCCAGGCCCTTCCTTCCACCGTGCTACTTCTGCTTTGGAGCCAACTGAAAATCCACTGAAAATGTGAGCCAAAATTAAGCTATTCTCCTTTAAGTTGTGCATATTTGATATTTTGTCCCAAAGACCAGAAAGTGACTAAGGCAGGGGTCGTGCAGTTTTTGTCCTTTTGCACCTGGACAATTTTACTTATCATGCTGTCCCCCAGGTTTATCTGTATTGCCACATCGGGCAGGACTTCCTTCTTTTTCAAGGCTGAATGGTATTTCATGGTCATGGGTATAAAGTTTCAGTGGCACAGGGTGGAATGAGTTCTGGAGGTCTGCTGTACGATATAATGTCTATCGTTAGCAACACTGCGTCCTCCACTTATGATTGTATTTGTACTTTCACATGTTCTTACCACACACACACACACACACAAGAAAGAGGGCAGGAGAAACGTTTTGGAGGTGATGGATGGCCATCACCTTGACTGCAGTAATAGTTTCACAGGTATAACTGAATGTTCAAGCCCATCAAATCATATACATGAAATGCACACAGCTTTTGTATAATAATTATTCTCCAATAAAGCTGTTAAATGTATATGTATATTTACTTACATACTTGTTTTTATATATTTATTATACCACATATATAACCAATGAATAAAATAAAAATAGATAAGCAAAGTGTGGAAGCAGCAGAAACTGCAAACAAAATCAGTTTCCCTAAGGGACTCACCTTCCTTGCATGGCAGTTCACGGTCCCAGTCAGAAGCCACTGACAGAAAAACCAGTGTCTCAAGAAAAGGGGATGAGGTGGCACATAATGAGGGGTGTTTGGCTGCAGATGAACTGGTCTTTCTGGAAATTGTTGGCTTGGGGTTTTTCGGAGCTGGTGTAGTTTGCAAGTTTGAGTGGAGGCCGAAGTGAGCAGGCAGCACTGTCCCTATTCAGCAGGACATGGGGACACAGGGGTCAGGGACTCCAGCTGGAAGTAGAAGTGCCTCACAGGAGGGATGTAGAACATATCCGTTCACCAATGAGGAAGTATGCATCAGCTGCTGATTGTTTACTGGAAGCTGGTAGTCATTGGGCTTTTAATGCCACCACAGTAATAATAACAGACACTGAATATTCATGGTGTGCTGGGTAGTTCATTGCGCTCTTGACATCATGTGGTCCTTACAGTGACTCCACGAAGTGAGCATGACTATGAGCTGCACGTTGTGGGCAAGGAAAGTGGATAGCTGACAGGTAAAGCGATTGCTCTGGGTTGCACAGATAGCCAAGAGTTCACACCCACACTGCCCATAGGGTCTGTGCTCTGAGCCCACAGGGGTGTGTTTCCTTCTCTCAGAGCTCCAACAAGGGGAGAATAGACGGGAATATAGAGTCAGATACCGTCAATGACAAATCACAAGGCTATTTGGCATTTAGCCGTTTACTCTGAGCAAATAGCATGGGGCTAAATGCTTTTCCAATGTTATTCTGTTCATTCTATCCCAGGGCTGTTAATGGAGATTGTTCTCCTGAGCTCACTGAGTGAAAAAAATAACATCCAGGAAGGGGAAAGTGACTTGCAGGTCACCTAGAGTTGGAAGAAAGTCTGGAATTCCAACTCTGAGATCCCTGTCCCGTAGTCCAAGCATCAGAGTGCTCCCTACATGGGAGGCCACTAACCCAGCCCTGGTGGGGTAGAAGGTCAGAAAGGCATCCACAGGAAGTGACAGCTACAGGGAGAGTTGAAATCCACCTGCTCATGAAACACTAACACTCCATCCTGAGATGACTCTGTGATTTCTGAGCCAAGTAATCCTGTACTAAGCTGGAGTCTACTTAAAAGTGTGATCTATGTTTGTAATATCCCTTCCCCAGAATTAAGACCCTTAATGTTCGGGAGGAGAATTAAGTTTATATCTAAATCTGAGAGAGGTAAACAAAGACGGCCAATGATTTCACATGCCCAACCTTGCTGGCCTTGTCTTCCATGTTCATAAATGTGGAAGTCATG
The DNA here is from genome assembly GCF_053883595.1 of Heterocephalus glaber. Taxonomy (NCBI): domain Eukaryota; kingdom Metazoa; phylum Chordata; class Mammalia; order Rodentia; family Bathyergidae; genus Heterocephalus; species Heterocephalus glaber. The sequence continues at coordinate 20,223,621 of NW_028258357.1, forward strand.
TAATTTTTCTTCTCTTTGCCACTTCTGTACCATGTAGATATTTTCCTGTTCTCCCATTCTGATATAACCTTTTTTAAAAAAAAAATAGCCCTTCTGGTGGACCATGAACAGAGAGTGAGAAAGAGAAGAAATGAGAGGCCCCGACATCTCCTGACATTTCTTGAGCTGATGGTTTAGCCATGCCTGCGCTGTTTATATTTTCAGTTATGTATACCAATTAATTTTCTTCTGTGCTTACATTAATTAAAATTGCTCTTCTGACCACTTAACATCAAGAGTATTAAATGCTGTAATGACCATTACGTGTTCGGTGGTTCCGTGAGTGATTAAATTCAACTGGCACCTTCATTCAACACGAACTTCAAAGAATCCATCCTCAAGTGAGAACAAATCTAAACCATAGAGGAAAGAAATAAAAGATGTTGCTGTCTTAAAAAGAATGGAGTAAGATAGTGGAGGAGGATGAAAATGGAAATGCCATGAGTACACAGTTATCATGGTGATGTAGCCCGTGAAAGAGAAAGAGGAAACTCCTAGGGGGAAAATGTGAAGCACTCCAGTTTTAATTTGTCTGTAAGGTGGACATCAGCCAATGCAATGTAACTTGAGTGGCACCCACAGTCTCCTCTCCCAATTTTGGCATTGTCATATTCAAGAAGTGTCTTGAGTCTTAAAAACCTTTGGATTTTTCAAGGCTAGAACCACCCACAGTGGGGGCTGGTAATAGCTCCAGACAATATCTTCCCAGTTATTCCATGGAAGCACTTTACTAGAAGCAAATAAAAGGGAAAGGAAAATGAGGAGGTTTAGCCCAAATGGTCCATGATCAGGCATAAAATGTCCTTGAAGTCTTCTTTTTCACTTATAAATGTCATATGATCTTTCATTCTACTCCATAGTCTATTTTATTTATACAAAAGGATGCTTTAAATAGCCATTTGGAATTGAAAAACTTCCCTAGCATTTTGTCCTGGGCCTTTGAATGTCATCAGCAGACCATGTGACATTCAAGAGGTGAAGACAGAGAACACCAAAATTAGTGGTGGCTGGAAACAGTGGACTCTGTCCTGTTGTCCATTTTCACACTGCTGCCTTACTCCAGGTGGCTGCCATGTTTCCTGGACCATGGTTGCATGGCCTCTAAGATGACTTCCTGCTTCCATTCCAATTGATGGTACTCTCCCTCTGAGTCAGAGTACATCTCACTACTTCCATCAGTGGCTTTGCATCAGGACTAGGAGGAAACCAAAATCCTCGGCTTGGCTCATCGTCCCCGGGTCTGGCTTTGGCTTCTTTGTGCAGTCTTGTCTCTGATCACAGTCTCTTCACTCACTGGACTCCAGCCCACTAGCCTCAAGATCATTTCCTCTCCAGGCTCTTGGATCAGCCACACCAGAAATATTCTTGCCCTCCCCTTTCCTTTTCTTTGGGCCTTCTGAAAAACTCCACTTTTTCCTCATATGTGCTCTACCAGTGTCGTGGGTCTCCTACTCATCGGCACCTGAAGGAGATTCACAAGGTCTTTGTATACCAGTCTATTCCTGGTGCCTAATGCTTCCTTGACCCATGGAAGCTGCTCAGTAAAAGTTCCATAAATGACTGATTTTATGGCTGAGCTAGCTTGTCCCGTTTCAGACCTAGAAAACTAACACTGAGAGACAACAAGTAAATTGAAATAATAATTAGAGCAAAGCAACATATTTTGTGTGAAAGACCATTATAATTATCCGGAGAGGAAAATTCCATGAACCCTGCATAACAGCTTCTCCGAAGCCATCGTTTTGCTGGCTCTGGGGTAGCAAAGGACTTATAAGTATCAGAATCTCAAGGACTTGTGACAGTGGTGTGCATCTCTCCTGAATCTTAATACCTGCACACTCCTTAACAAAACTTCCCTGCAGAGCACTCAGTCAACAATCATTCCACCACCTTGTTGGAGACCCAGCTGTGTTTGGAGGTGCAAGGATGAGGGACCAACGTTCCCTCTCTGCAGATGGCTCAGTAGAGTTCAGTTTGTATCCAGTTGGCCTGAACAGGTTGACACAGCTGCTGTAGCTACAAGGAAGTATGGAGAGGAGGGTAACTTTTACCTGGCACATCTCTGCCCTAAATAACACAGGGATTCTGTTCATGAGAAGGAAAGAATAGGTATGGGGCAGACCAGCAGCAGTCCCTGTCATGAACCAAGGTGGACATCGGATGTTAACGCTCAGTAAAAAATTGGAAATTCAAATCTCAATGCCAGCACACCTCCAGAAAAGAAAAGTCGGAAGTCAACATGTCACCAGAGTGACATGCTTCACTGAAGACTGAGCCCTAGACCAGAGAAGAAAGTAGACGGAGCAGGACCCTCTTTCCTCTCCGCTGCCTCCTTCCCCTTTCAAATGCAGTGAATGACCATCCAGCCTTCTGCACTCAGATGACCAAAACCAAAAATAATTCTCTATGAGAAGACTTCATTAACCCAATTTGTGAGTAAAATTTCCCAGGTGCAGCAGTGAAAGGCCTAAGACAGTGAGGAAGTCTACAAACTCCAGGGAAAGGATGAGAAGCCCTGCAGGTCCCCAAACACCATTCATCACTTGTTACCAGGCAGAGTCAGGAAGCCCAGATGGAGATCAGCAGATCACGTGGCCCATGATGTCTACACTCCCTGTGTCCTACTGCTGTACTGATGCACTCCAGCCTCTGTGACTTAGCAGATGCACAACCTATCTGGAGCCTCCACAAAGAGGGTTCATTTCAGACTGTGATGAGTTTCAGAATAAAATAAAGTAGAAAAGCTAGAGCCAGGTCACCCAATGTCGTGGGGGACAGATGTCACCAAGAAACTAGGACACGCTAATCACACAGCTCACAGAAAGGAACCAACTTGGAAAGGAAACCTACATGAACCACTTTATCTAACTTAATGTGTCCTTGTTTGAACATCGCAAGTACTTTTGCCTGTCATTTTCTTTTTATTTTATTGGTACGTTTTAGATGTACATAATGATCACATTCATCATAGGGACTTGGTACCTGTACAGGATATATCTTCCGTCTTCTTTTTTTCTATTCCCCTCCCCTCTAAACATTTAAATTTAATCTTAATTTTTCAATTCAAATCACAGATATTTCGCCATTTTCCACAGAGCGCAATATTCTGTCCTTTCAGATCTACTGAAAACCAGATTCCAACTAGACTGGCAAAATGTCCCGCCTTGTCGTTCCCATCTCTCTTTTTGCAGGTCAGAGTGCTTTAGAAGGTTCTGAAAGATAGAAAAGAAAGCATCTCAAAATCTCCTTTAGCTCTTTATTTCTCAAATTAGCAAACCCTCTAAATTCCAACTCCCTATTAACTCATTCTTCTTCAGATTCTAGAGCTTTCTTGATATGAAAGGAAAACAAAAATTAAAAAATAAAATCTCTCATTACAAGATGCAGTAGATTTTTATTTGTTCTGTAAATACTTTCTTCCTATCTTAGTTCAGTCTGGTTTTTTTCAGCCACACTTGGGACAAAATCTTGGGCGACAACCATATTTAATAGACACACACCAAAGGCAGGCCATAGAAACAAATTGGGTAGTGTTAAGGTTCTACTTCCTTATCATTTTATTTTATACATATGACAATTGGGATATATTTTGTTACGTATTTGGAAGCCAAGTTCTAGTTCCTAAAGAGAAGTCTTCTAATTTTTCAAGTAAAAACTTTACCACACTTACACAAAAGCAGAAAAATCCATGTCGATAGAACTCATTATAACAAAAATGGAGAGTCAAGATTATTAAATTTAGGATCTTTGTGTCCAGTTTTAGTTTAGGTTAAATCTTCCCTAACTGATATCACCACTTTTTTTCTTAAATTCTGCAAGTCAAAGAGCATGTTAGATGAAATGTTTAAGAATCTCTCTAGACAAAAACAAAAGATATCGAAAGTTACACCTTGCGTGCATTTTTGACAAGCAACTACACAGTAATTTACACTACAGGTGTAATCAGAAGAGCACACAACAAAGACATGTAAAATGTATTCATTATATTCATCACAAAATCTATTACTGCAATGGAATTTTCAAATAATTAAAAGGCACCAAAGCAATAAAGCTGTTAGTTGAATTATAGTACAACAATACAATGGAATTCTCTGGATATTTAAAGCGGCACTGAAGGTCACTATCTGTTGATATTACAACGATGTCCCCAGTTCATTGTGATGGAGAAAAATCAGCTTATGGAACAATACGTATAGTGTAAGTTGATTTCAACAAAAATAGCTTTCTATGTGAATATGCTAAGAAGAAAAATACATGAAAGGGTATGCTCCAAAATGCAAACAATTGTTATCACTGGGTTATGGGGTCATATCTAATTTCTGCTTTTTCTTCAAACCTTTTGATAATTTCTTTTTTCTTTCCTTTCTTTTAAAAAAATAAAGAGGCCCAAGTGCAAGAAGTGATTTCCATTTTAAGAAAAAGGAGGGGAAGGGAGGGGAGAGGTCCCTGCACGAAGGCTGCCTTTCCATCTGGGTCAGATATGCGTGCAAAGGGCTGAAGAGAGGTGGGGAGAGAGCAAGGAGGAGGGCTTCACCACACTACATGAAAAGCAAACAATGTGCATATCAGCATCCCAAGATGTACCACTCTGCTGAGAAAACCCAAGACGAAAGAATTATCGGACACAACGGCTGAAAGCATACTGCACCTGTCAAAACGTCTGTCATCTTCTATAGAAATGCACTCTTCTGAGAGAGAAAGGGAAACTTTAGAAAAGTCACTCAGGAACAACAGCTCACTTTGTCTCCTTCCTCTGGCCAACTCCTCCATCTGAAAGCCATTGAGCTCCATGCTAAAGATTGCCTGGAAGGACCAGACAATAGGAAGGTCTCTGTCATTGTCAAGGACAGTTACACTTTGAAGATGACGCTCAAAAGAGGTTAAAATGGGTCAACAAGCAATTGTTGGGCCTATGCAAGGACATGTGAAGAGAACATTGTTAAAGTCACACACACAAACAATCTCGATCTCAAAGAATTCAACTTTAACCTAGAGGAGGTGTGGGAAGGAAAAAACTAACCCGCAGTACTGATTTCATCCCAAAGAAGAGTTGGGGGGAGGGGACTGGCCCCAAGAGAATCGGTCAACAGACAGTGTGGGGATGCTTTCTGCCCTTCCAAACATCCAGCCATGGCATTGTTAAAGGATGAGTCCAAATCAGGGCAAAGTGAAAAAAATGTGATTTTTTTAAAATGATATAAAAAGAGTATACCTGGTGCTCAGTCCATGTTGGCAGTGATATTTTTAAGAATTATATTTTCTGGGTTTTTTTCTTTTCTCCTAATTTTTCCTAGGGAAGGGTGGAGGGGTGAAGGGCACACGGAGAATGGGGGGAAGAAAATAAGATCCAAGACACATCACGTTCAGGTACAAGCACCCAATGATAAATGTGAATGTATGGTATACCTAAAATGCACCAATAAAAGAATTTAAGCAAAGACAAAAAGAATTATATTTTCTGGATGTACTTCAAGAACTACATGTAGGGTTTAGTCAGCTGACTGGTGAATGGCTGTGGGTGAGAATATCTGATTAGTAGTTATTACCTTTATGCCCTTTCTTAGAGGTCTCAAATAAAGAAAACGTAGCCCCCGGTTTGAGAAACGCTGACTCGTAGACAAACTGCAAGTGCTTGAGAGTCAGCGGGCCCAGGACTATTGACAGACTCTGCCTTGTGTAGGCTGTGTGACCTGGCAAAAGTAACTTAGCCGTCCTTCTCTCAGTTTCCTCCCGTGTAGAAGGGAGTGACAGCAAAGTGCCACAACTGTGTTTACTGGGAGGCCTCACGGAGACACTGCATCCAAGAGAAAGAGCACCTATGTCAGAACAAAACTCGTACACCAATGTTCATAGCAGCATTGTTCACAACAGGCCAAAGGTGAGAACAGCCCATGTCCACTGAAAGCTGGGTGGACAAACAAAAAGTGGTATATCCATACCATGGAATATTATTTCACCACAAAAGAAAAGTCCTGACCAGGTGCAGTGGTGCGCACCTATAATTCCAACACTTTGGAAGGCTGAGGCAAGAGGTTTGCAATTTAGAGTCTTGCTTGAGCAAAATTTTAAAAATAAAAATAAAAAAGGGCCTGGAGGAAGCTCAGTGTGAAGGCCCTGGGTTCAATCCCTAGTATCAAGAAAAAAGGAAACAGCCGTGCACAAGGCAACTTGTATGAGTTTTGAAAAATTATGTTAAATGAAAGAAACACGTCACAAGGGACCACACTGCATTATTCTGTTCATATTGAATATCCAGGATAGGAAAATCTAAATGGAAGAAAGGTCAGTCAGGATTGCTTAGGAATTAGGGGTGGAGAGGGGAGTGGGTGGACGGCTAAAGATTACAGGCTTTCAGTCTGAGCAGATGAAAATGCTGACAGACTGTGGTGATGCTCGCAGGTATCTGTACTAAACCCCAGAGAACCATTCACCTTAAACAGGGGACTTGGATAGTATGTGGCTATAATAACATAAATATAATAATGGTGTTAAATAAAAGTAACAAGGCAAGAATGATGGGAAAGCCTTTGTGATGAAAAAAAGGAAAAGTCAAAAGGAGAAAAATTGTGGCGGGAGGAAGCAGAGATCCTGCAATACAGGAATCAGAACAGGGCTGGGCCCATCTTAAATGCTTGATAAACATGGACTATCAGGGTTATTTCTGTAAGTAAATGTAAATCATGGTGGAGAACTTTGGAAAAACTTCTGAAGAGTATTGTTAGAAAACCTGACTAATAGTGAGACTGAAATTTCCATCTTAATCATAAAGTATCCATCTTTGAAAATATTCTAAAATTTAAATTCATCCCCTGATGTCTAAAGATAACCTTTCTCTAAGTTGTCTATTGAAATTTTGAAATGAAATGCACCTTTTTTCTTTGCAGAGTTTGCCATTCACTAAAGTATGCATGATTGTAAAGTTTTTTAGATTAGCAATTGTCCAAAATTCCATATGACCTACTTATCCCCCTTCTAGATATCTTCCCCAAAGAGCTTAAGACATCACACTACAGCGATGCATGCATTCCAGTGTTTATAGCAGCACAATTCATAATAGTAAAATCCTGGAAACAGCCTGTGTACCCATCAACAGATGATTAGATAAAGAAATTATGCCATCTATATATAATGAAATACTACTCAGCTATAAAGAGGGAAAATTTGAGACATTTGTAGGAAAATGGATGTGCCTGAAAAATACAATGTTGAGTGAAATACATCAGACACACAAACTTGAATACCATATGGTATCTCTCATCTAAGTAAAGCAAAGCACAAACTAAGAGACAAATAAAGAAAGAATAGATCGAGACGAGGGGATGGGTCTCTTGCAGATGGGAAGGGGTCCAGGGGACCAAGGCTGAGGGGAGGGGAGGAGAGGGGGAGGTAGGTGGAGCAAAGATTCCTGGGAGAAACAGACCTGAGGACCAGGGGAACAGATTAGAAGATGCAGAAACAACTCCAGACACACTCAGCCATTTCACCTTCGATAAAGGAGCCAAACACCCTCACTGGAGGAAAGATAGCCTCCTTAATAAATGGTGCTGGAAAAAGTGGGTTCCAACTTGCCAAAGATTAAAACTAGACCTATATCTCTCACCATGCACTAAACTAAAATCAAAATGGATTAAAGATCTAAATATTAAAACAGAAATGCTGAACCAGCTGGAACAGAGGTTAGGTAGAACTCTTGAAGACATCAGTGTAGGAAAAGATTTTATGAACAAAATCTCAGTTGCCCATGAACTAGCACAAACAATCAACAAGTGGGATCTCTTCTTATTAAAAAGCTTCTGCACAGCAAGAGAAACCACCAGCAGTGTGAAGAGACAACCCACAATGTGGGAAAAAATCTTCACTTGCTCTTCCTCAGACAAAGGTCTACTATCTTGAATCTATAAAGAACTTTAAAAAATCAGACCTCCCAAATTTAAAGACCCAATCCAAAAATGGGCATCTGAAATGAATAGACATTTCTCACACAAAGAAGTAGAAATAGCAAATAAACACATGAAAAAATGTTCAACATCACTGGTCATTGGAGAGATGCAAATGAAAACAACGCTGAGATTCCACTTCACTCCAGAAAGAATGGCTGCTATCATGAAATCAACCAACAACAAATGCTGGTGGGCCTGTGGGGAAAGAGGAACCCTTCTCCTGGGTTGCTGGTGGGAGTGTAGACTGGTGCAACCCCTGTGGAAATCAGTATGGAGATACCTCAAAGAACTAGGACTGGAAGTCCCATTTGACCCAGCTATTCCCCTGCTGGGTATTTCCCCCAAAAATTAAAAGAATCATACCACAGTGATATATGTGCACCCGTGTTCATAGCAGCACAGTTCGTAATAGCTAAAACTTGGATATAGCCCAAATGCCCATCAACTGGAGACAGGATAAAGAAAATGTGGGGTTTTTTTAAGTACTACTCAGCCATAAAAAATGAGAAATTAGAGACATTTATAGCTAAATGGATGCACATTGAGGCGATACTCTTAAGTGAAATAATCAGGACACACGTGTAAATACTGAATAGTTTCTCTAGTGTGAGAAACTGACAGTGTAAATAAGGACTAAAAAGTATAATAATGTAAAATAGGAAGAAAAAGGGCAAAGGGGAAAGGGAAGTGGGAAGGGTAGGGAAAAGGAAAGAAGGGAATGGAATTAATATGAGAAAATGAAAAAATGGAAACAAAGTCTTTGTAAATAGGGAGGGATGGAGGGATTGAAGGGAGGGCAGGGGAAGAGGGAAAAATAAGAACCAAGAGAGATCATGTAAAGGTGCAAATTTCCAATGATGAATGTCATTATATTGTATACCTAAAATGTACCAATAAAATAAAATTTAAAAAAAAAGATTGCCAGGTACAAGGTTCTAATGACCTCAATGAATGTGGACATCCTATGCCATAAACATGAGCTAAGATTGGCAACATCAACGTGAATGAAAGGGTAAGAGGGGACACTAAAGGAGGAGAGAGAGAGGAAGGAAAGGGGGTTAAAAACAGACACAAGCTGTATTATGTACCTGTACAGACTCACCAAGATGACTGTGAAATGCATGTACCACAAATATGGACTAATAGGGTAAAATCAGCAGTTCTCCAGCTATAGAATCAAACATGAGGAAACTGAGAAGCCCATTCACTCTGACATACACTTGCCACTGGATTCATTCTTTAAAACATTATTTGAACCGCTTTGCTAAGTCTGTATGTACTATGCATAGTTAAACAGGCTGGCTTGTTTTGGTTATCAGTTTTCCAAATCTCAAACAATTCGAAAAGATAAAATGAGCAATAACCACTCCTCTCCCTCACAGGAACCCAACTCCTGGCCTCTTTGTGTCCTTGCTGTGTCAAAGTATGTGTTTATTTATAGATATGCAGACATATTCCATGGTATAAAATAAATTAGCTGTGGCTTTAATCTTGTGCAAAATGGGATTTATGAAAATTCAGGGTTCTTCACTTGCAAGCACCCTTCCAAGTGTCTCAGCTTATCTATATTCATAATTTTGTGTTATGTTCCTTAAAGAGGTCCCTTCAAAATGTATAAGCTTCAAGCTCCACCAAATTTGACTGATCTCGGTTTGGTATTTCCCATTTTACCCACCCGGTCCCTTCAAATCCTCTACTCTCCAAAGTCAAGTTTGAATTCTGCCCCCGGAAGTCTACTATAATTACGCCAGCCTAGTTGACCTCTCTCTTTTCTGTTTCCACTGCACTTAATGCAATATAAAACTTCAGAATCCTTTTTTCCAAAACTTTCTGAGCTGGCTGAATTTGGAGTTTATAAGATTTTACATTGTGACCATGAAGTGTATATTATGTGGTAGTGCATAAATCACATGTTGTTTAACTCTATCCCTGAGAGTCCATCCCAGGTAGCATCCCATAGTCAAATATACTAAGTCATCTGCAGAAAAATACATGAATATTTATATAAGTGAAATGAACAGGAATATCGGTAGCCTCACTTTGGTTTTGCTCATAATTGGAACTCAACAAACTCTAAATCTTGTAGATTTTGGATTTCCATAAAGAATTACAGACATGAACACTATTGTGCCATCCAGGTTAACTTTACTGAAATGGTTCTTCACTGCTGTATTCCCAGCAAAAACAAGTCTAGCATATAGTGGGTGTTCAATAAATTTTACAGAGTGAAATGAATGAAAGAAACAAGTCTTACACTGTTTTGAGAAAAAAAAGACTGTCCTTTTTAGTCAACATTCCCAGCATCAAAGCCAGTGCTTGGCACGCACACAGTGACAAGAAGAGAAGCTAGTTAGGCTGATTCGCAGCTCTCAAATCTCTCCGTGACCACCTACAACAGTAAGACCCCAATCAACAGTTCATACCTGGTCCCAACACCCTGGCTTACGGAATCAGATTGAATCCCCGGGGGACAGAAAACACAAGGCAGAGGGCATGGAGGGAGGACAGGAGTGGGAGCCCAGACATGGCAGAAACTGTGAGAGAGAGCTGATGAAGACAACCTCATTTCACAGAGACTTTGCACTGTGTAAGAGACAGTGCACACCTTCACCTTCAGAAATGCGGAGCATTTTTCTTAATGTCAAATCCTCCCCTGACTTCCTGGACTTCTGCATGACTGCAAATCCTCACCCTCACATTTGTAGAAACATTGCTTTATTCTTTCCCTTGTCTGGGTGGTTTCAGAGTCTTGGAGTTGGTCTAAAGAACACACATGGAGAATGTTAGCCGGTATTCTGTACTCTGAACCCAACTTTTCTAAACGGAATGTTCTGTTGAATAGTGGATTAACTTAGCAACTACATACATTGCTTTCAAATGCAGACTTTGCTTTGGGTGGATATTACCATGTAAGGTTGTGAGGAGGTGAGGCAGTCGAACTTAGGCACATGGCTGATCATCGGTGTGTCTATTTCACTTGCTTCCCTGGGCAGTGAGGCGGTGCTGTCCAGTTCACAGTACTGAGAGGAAGGTAAACAGCAGGTACATACAACTTCTCAGACACGACAGTCACCAGAGACAGGGGCGACGCATGGCAGGTAAATCTACAGACCCTTAAACTAGCCTTATACAACCAATGTTAACACACATACTAATTATTATTGAGATTAGTCAAAAAATAATAACTTGTGTCCATGTATTACTTGCTTTTCAAAATGCTTTGATTTGGTAACAAATTTTGTCCTCAAATTATCCTTCTCAGTAAACAAAACATTTTATCCCAATTTAACAGTGAAGGGAGTAACCCAGACTGGTCACAATTACGGGACACTGTCCTGGCCTTTCAGAACCAGGTCAGGCAAGTGCCTTGGCTATCCCCACAGTGCCGCCACTACAGCATCCGATCCCATCCAGCCCCTTCCCAAGTCTGGCTGGTCAGGCCCAGTCACCTGGAACCTTGCTGCCATCTTCCACAATCCTCAAAATCACCTTCCCCTGTCTTCTGAGACTTCATTCACAGAACTGTGTTTCAATCGAAAAGAACAAGGTGACAGCAACCTCTAAGCTACTTAGCTCTCCTTTGAGTTCATTTCCCAGACATGTGTATCTATGTCTTCCATCTCACACTGCATCTATCTAGTACTAGTGTTCCATGGAACCTGCTTTGGGAAACTGCTTTACAGTAGGCTGTTCCATGTGTTTTACAGCTTTTACCTGAATCCTTTTTCTCAGGCCTGAAGAGAATTTCTGCTTCTGCATAGCACTTTTAGTAAATTCACTAATTTGCATTTTTACAGCTCAGGGAATCCATCTACTGTACCACATTTAAATATCTCAGAATCAAAATTCTACACAAAAGCCGTCAGTTTATCCACAAATTCCTCAACCAAATGACATGAAGTTGAACGTAGAGCAGAAGTTTTTATATACTCAAGAAACTGGCAATCACCATTGATAATAACCTATGAATTCTTTCACACTAAAGCCGTGTTCATACATAATCAAAAATAAATAAATAATTATAAAAACCACGGAAATCATATGAATCAGGCACCAGTAATGTTCTAAAGTTCGAGCACGCCATTTTCCTTTAAGGTGCATTACTCCTAGAGAATGCTACTTTTTAAAGAAATGTAATAATCTCCAAAGGACTAAACATTCCTAAATGGAAGGCAGTTCCTTTAAAACATTTCGTTCCTATTGAAACTCTGAGACAAATTTGAACTTGAAACACGTCTTAAATTATAGATATAGATGTATATTGAAATAAATTTAATGCAGTAAGATTTCATAATTTCCTCAAACTTTATAAACCCACGTGTGTGGGGAAACTAAGGAACTTGAATACAAAACTGTATATAACTATACTGTTCACACTGACTTCTGTTTCTTTATGGATGTTTAAAAATGATCTTTGGGCCGGGGATTTAGCTCAGTGGTTTTTCCGCCTGCTGCGCAAGCCAAGCGCAAGGACCGGAGTTCAATCCCGGTACCAAAAAAAAAAAAAAAAAGATCTTTAAAGGAGAAAAACGAATCCCATAAACTCATTTGGCAAAAGTGGCCTCAGCATACCTCACAATGGAAAGTTGCTCTGCTAACTCGTTCAACAAAATAAAAAATACTGCTCAAAATGACCAGTTTGCTGGTCCGGTATTTTCCGCAGAGAATCAGAAAGTTCGGGATCTTTTACACTGAACTTACTTCCCAGTGCTCCGAGACCTCCAACTAGGATCCAGCTTCGGCCATCCTGCAGAACTCCCCTGGCGCCCGAGGAGCAATCAAATTTCACGGGAACTGTTAAATCGCAGGCTTTCGGCTGTGTTTTGCAGCCTGCCCTGGCCGTTCTACAGGCCTCGGAAGCCCCAGGCCGGCGGGCCGCCCTTACCTGCCTGGGTGAACCCGCCGGCGGCCGGGCCCCGCAGGCCATCCCGGCGGCACGCGGCGCACCCACCCCCGCCGCGCGGCACAAATGCTTTGTGACACTGGGAGACGCTGCAGAACAAAAATACCATTAGAAATGCTGCGAAAGGAACATTTTTGGCTGCGAGGCAGACTTCTGACGTTATTTATTAGATTCCAAGCCGCTTCACAAAGGCCCAACAAAGGTCCCGTGGAAAGCGGCGCATCTGAGCCCCTTCCCGCCGCCGCCGCGGCTCCGACGCGGGCCGGGGAACAATCGCTCGCCGAGGTCGGCGCCGCGCGCACTCACTGCCGGCCTCGCGGGCCTGTGAACGCGCCGGCTGCGCGGGGTGGGCGGCCGAGCCTCCGGGGGAGCCGGGAGCCCCGCGAGCGCAGGAGGGGGCGCCCCGGCCCGAGCGCCCAGCCGGGCGTCCCGCCTGGAGGGCAGGATGCTTGCGGAGCGTCTCCGCTGCCATGGCAACCAGGCCTCCGCTCCTTGCGCTTCCGGACGCCACGCGCTGCCCGCGGCTGGGGTCCGGAGGATATCAGCAGGTGCTCTGCTGGGTCCGCGAGGCCGGGCTCCCCGCAGGCAGAAGGCAGAGGGCGCGAGTGCAACCTGGCGCCTGGGTGGCGACCAAGGCCACACCAGCGGGGGCCTCAGACCCAAACCCGTCCTGGGTCGGGAGGTCCGAAGTCAGCGTTGCAGGGCAGGGGGAGAGAACAGCCTGACTCTGCCCTCGGGCTTCCCCGCGTTCCTTTAAGAAAACAAAAACGCTCTTTAGCCTTTCCCGGTACTCCAAGCACCTCCCTCACACCACATTTTCAGAATTTTCATGAAATTGTTCGTTTCGAGGAAAACCGTTCAAAACTCGCAAGAGAAGGAAATAAGAATTGGTATCTGAAAGAGAGCAACTTGTAAATTTGCAGCAAGTTTGGGAATAGAAAATTATTAAGTGGAGTTAGATATCATGCAAAAATAAAAGGATCTACAGCCCACTTAGCCTGACAACTGATGATTTTTAAAAATCGAAGAAGCAGTAACTTCATGGATTTTAATAGTAATATCAACACTAATAAAAGCTTTGATTATTTTTCTCTGCCAAATCATTTTTTTCACGAAAAAGATGGGGTTATTTTTTTCAAATACAGCCAAGACTGGCAAGGAATGTTATAATACACACACAAGCACACACACGCACACACATGCACACACACACACCACCTACACTTTTATGTTACTGAATAATTTTGACTTTTTATTTGAGAACTCGCCCACTGACCTACACAAATTGAAGTCTAATTCTCCAATAATGAACTCAGATAATTTACATGTTTTAAATCACTTTCTACAACTCTATAAAAAGTTTTATAACTGTCTAGAATATTTGGAACAACCCACAGGATAATTTGCAAACTCAAAAAATATTTTAAAAACAATTAAAATGCACAGTCTCTTCCCAAGAGTGGGTGTCAGCCAATATGTCTCATTTTATATTATTCTATGAAATCTCCACATAACACTTAAGCAGACAAGCATATTATCCCCATTTTACACATAAGGAAGCCGTGAACCCATAGCATAGAATAATATATATGATAAAGTGGCTCAGAATCCCATGTTGGAGAAAATATTCATTTTTTCTGGGCCCAGGCTCCCAGAAATGACTCAGTAGCCCTGGCCAGAGGTCTCCCAGACCCCTGCCTCAGTACTTACACCCAAGCAGTGCATTCTTTTCTAGTTCAAAGAAATTCAGTCTCCCCCTCTTCCCTTTTGGTCAATTCCAAAAAACAGTGTGAACATTTGGAGTAAAATCTCCCCCAAAAAGTTCCCTTAAAAGGTGTATATCATCAGCCTAACCTTTCCATGCGGCAATTCCTAATTATTTAGATCTATGCATTTTTTTCCTTAAATGTTTTCTGCTCCAGCCTAAATATCAGCACCATCCACATGGCCATTCAGTCCCTACTGTGACATAAAATGTCCACCACAGAGCCCGGCACGTGATGAAAGTTTCCTAAATGGGGGCTGGCATGATAATAATAACTGTCATCATTACCTGCTGCAATACCTGAGTCGTCAAATTACTTGTCATCAACTTATACCCACTCTCTCCTCCAATCAGATGCCTGGCATTAGAGTAGACTCTCCGTAAGGACAGGTGGATACAGCGTTTATCATACCTTCTAGGACAGGATCTGCCATTCATTCAGTAACTTCACCCTGTATATTGAAGTTAAAAACAAAAAGTGGTAAATTGAGACAAGAAAAGAAAAATGAGGAGCCCCAAGTTATACATACCAGAATATCCACTGGAACTGCTCAAGGGCTTGTCCTGAAGTTGCACATGTCTACCTGCGGCCCCCAGGAAGTAGCAGCTACTACGTGTGGTAGAAAGGGCTTCTTTGCCGCTTGCTGTCCCCGGGTGGACTGCTGCAGCCTGGCCAGGTGCTCCTTTGCTCCTAGACTTCAGTCACAGTGAAGATCAGAGGTTTACATAGCTGTCTTCATTGAAAGACACTGCTCACACTAGACCTGGGGCTATGACCAGGCGAGAGCAAAGCAATCTTGTCCATTCAGATGGACTCTGGGTCCTTTTGGGAAATATTATAAAAGGCCAACACATTAGTTTGAAAGAATGCACTTCAATATCAACTACTAGATTAATGGCAGGAAGGAGAACATCAGGTAATGGAGGAATTTTTGTTTATAATGTTTCTCCCTTGAACAAATCTGGGAGAAGGAAGAGAGGGAAAAATATGGAGAGGGAAACAGAGGGTTGAAGAATGCTTTGTAGAATTTCAGCCACCTTGCAGGCATGAGGTGAGACCCTGAATATGTTTGTCATTTAGTCCTCACAAGAACCATAGCTGGTGGAGAGCAGTATCATCTCTATTTCACAGGTCACAAAACTAATTTAAGTCTTATGAATTGACTTTTATCACCCACTCTTGCAAGATATGGTGACGTCTTAGCCTCCAAGCCTCTTCATATGACCTTGTTTGGAAATAAGACCCTTGAAAAAGGTGAAGGTAGGCCATCCCTAGCTCCTAGGGCAGAGAAGGTGAGCTGGTCCCAGAACCTGGAAGAAAGCTCTCCCGCCACCATCCCAAGCTCCTAGGGCAGAGAAGGTGAGCTGCGTGGGTGCCAGAAGCACCCCACCACCACCCCTTGGAAATGAGAAGACACATAAACAAGTCTCAAAAACAGACTTCTGGATCACCTACAGCAACCCCAAAGGGAAACAAGATGGAACAATCTGATACTCAACCACCTGGACTCTCTGAACTGGCAACAAAAGAGGATCTGGGAAAAATGAAATCAGAAATAATTACTCAGATAACAGCAAAGATTTTGCTCATAGTGCAAGACATGATTAATAAATCTAGAGAGGACACAGATAAAAAATAGAGGAGCTGAGGAACATGATGGAATCTCAACATAGGAAACAAATGGAATCCATAAAACAGATGCAAACAGATTTCCAGGAGATTAAAAACTCCATCAAAAGTCTGCACAGCAGAATGAACCAATGTGAGGGTAGAATTTCAGGTATAGAAGAAAAGATTGCAATTAGTGACCAGGAAAAGAAAAATTCCTTTAAAATTGTAAAGGAACACAAGAAATCAATCCAGCAGCTGCTAGACAATGCAAAGAAGAATAGCATAAGACTGATCAGAGTCAATGAAGAAACAGGAGAGAGTGCAGATGACATAAAAAAACTGTTCACAGAAGTGATGGCAGAAAACTTCCCAAGGGGGGGAAAAGAACTTGACATACAGATAAGTGAGGCATATAGGACTCCAAATAACCTTGATCAAAAAAAATCTACACATAGGCATATAATAGTTAGGATTCCAGAAATCCAACAGAAGAACAAAATTCTGCAAGCAGTGAGAGAAAAGAAACAAATCACATACAAAGGAAAGCTCATCAAAATCACAGCAGACTTCTCAATGCAAACCCTCAAGGCAAGAAGAGCTTGGAGTGATGTATTTCAAGGCCTAAAAGCCTCCAACCAGCCTCCAACCCAGACTGATGTACCCTGCAAAACTATCTTTCAAAATTGGTGGAGAAATAAGATACTTTCATGATAAAGAGCATCTCAGGAACTTCATGAATATTAAACCGGCACTCCAAAAAATTTTAGACAATATCCTAGGAAAAGACAATGAGGATCACAACCCCAGGAAACTCAGCAGAATGAATCCATTGGGCGTGACAAATTAAATGCAAACGGGGAGAATCCAACAAAAAGAAAAAGTCATGACAAGGTTTTTAAAACTTTTAACTTTGTCTGCCTAATGAGTGTATAATTCAATCTTGTTATTCTACTGATTAGTATTTTTCTGATTCTAGAGTTGCACACCTTTCTTGTGCTGTGCTGGCTATTTATCATCTTCTTATGTCTACTTTTTAATTGGGTTGTCTATTAATGAGCTCTAAGAATTCTTTATATATTCTGGTCATAGGTTAAATGAATTGTAAATATGGTCTGTTTAAGGACTACTTTTCATTTTAATGATGTCATTTAAAGTTCTAAATTTTGATGGAATCTCATTTATTAATTTTTTTATTTTATACATCATGTCTTTTGTATCCTAGGAAGTTCTTGCCTACCCTGAATTCATAACCATTTTCCCTTATAATTTCTTCTTAAAGTTTTATAGTTTTAGGCTTTCATATTTAGGTTCATAGATCCCTTCAAGTTATTTTCTTGTATGGAAATAAAGGGTTGAGGTTAATTTTTTATACACGGATACCAGGTGTTCTAGTGTCATTTGCCGAAAACACTATCTCTTCCTCGGCTCCTGAATTGAGTTTATATTCTATAAAATGCTAATGTTAACTAATCTTTCAAAACTCAGTGGACCATTATGTGTGGTTCTATTTCTAGATTCTCTGTTTTATTCAAATGATCTATATGTCTTTCCATACACCAACACTGCCTTGATTACTGTAGCTTTAGAAGAAGTCTTAAAATTAGGTACTAAACATCTTCCAAGTCTGTTTTTGTTTTTAACTTTTCTAGATCCTTTGTACTCCTACATAACTTTTAAATTTCAATATCCAGTTCTTCATTTATAGCAAGTATACACAGACCTGAATTTTTATATATACCTTGTGTTTTCTAATCCTGCTAAATTCAAATACAAGTTCTAGGGGCTCCTAGAGATTTCTTAGTATTTTCTCTGTAGATGATCATTTCATCTACATATAAAGATTTTGCTCTACCTTGCCAATCCTATCCTAATTGTGTCATTTTATTGCCAGACTATTTTGGTGGGGCCTAGGTTTCAAAGTTTAATGGACAGATAAAGAGTAAGCATATCTGCTTTTGTTCCCCACCTTAAGGAGAAAGCATTATATCTTCTCCATTCATGTAAGGTGTTCTCACTGGAAGTATGGAGTACATGTCTTTGTTGAGAAGTTTCTGTTCTACTTCTAGTCTCCTGATAGCTTTTACCATGAACAGCTGTAGAATTTAGTCCAATACTTTTTCTCCAACTAGTGACAAGATCATATGACTTTTTCCTTTCCTCTGTTAAAATGATTACTTTTGGGGGTGGATCTTCCAATGCTGAACCAATACTGCCATCCCTATAACCAAACCACTTTCTACATCCTGCCAGATCTGACTTCTAAGAGTTTGTTTTGTTAAACAAATTTCTATCTATGTTCATACTTTTTTCTTCTATTATCTTTATCCAGTTTTAGGATTAGCACAATGTTGAGTTCCTAAAATGAGGGGAGAAGTGTTCCTTCTTTTTTCTGCTTTAATTGTTTGATATAATTTATCAGTTAAAATGTACATGAGCCTGTTGTCATATAGGTAGGTTTTCAAGCTAGGAATATACTTTCTTTAATAGGTGCTATTCAAATTTTATATTTCCTCCAGAGTTAGTTTCATTAATTTGTCTTCCAAGTTACTTCTTAGAAGTTGTCAAATTTATTTCAAAACAGATTTTTGTAATATGCTTTCTATATCCTTTTAAATTCTGTAAAATCTGTGGTAATGTCTGCTAGATCTTGATATTGTAATTTTAAAAATGTTTAACGGATATTGTGTAACAGGAAGAAAAGGTCTAAAAGAGCAGGGGCAGTGGGAGGTGTAGGGGAAAGGAATAAAGGGAAAAGAAAAAATATGAGAAAAGGAAAAAAACGGAAACAAAGTCTTTGCAAATAGGGAAGGGTGGAGGGGGTGAAGGGAGGGCAGAGGAAGGGGAAAAAATGAGAATCAAGATACTCATGTAATGGTACAAGATTCCAATGATGAATTTAACTGTATTTTATACCAAAAATGTACCAATAAACTTAATGGGGAAAAAAAAAAGAAAAAGGTGAAGGTGAAGGTGAAACCACAAAACTAAGACACACAAGAGTGTGCCCTGTGACCCGCAAGTAAGAACCCAGGTGAAGGTGGAAGTGAGGATTGGAACTGTGTTGCCATAGCCCAAGGAGCCCTTGAGGCTACAAGAAGCTAGAAGGGATGAGGGAGAACTCATGCCTAGAACCTTCAGAAAGCACTGCTCCGCCAGTACCTTCATTTGACATCCAGCATCCAGATCTTAGAGAATAAATTTCTGCTGTTTTAAGCCACCCATTTTGTGATGACTTGTTATTATGGCTCTAGGAACCCAATATAGTTAGAACACACAGTTGATCTAAGGTCCAAGAACACACAAATATTAACCAACAGGGCTGGAACTTGAATCCAGAACTCTCTACCCGACAGCCCAATCCTAACTCCTCAAGACACTCCCCAGAGGTACTGTCCGAAAATGAAAATCTCAGGTGCCTAAATCTGCTCCAGAAAAATGGCAAGGAGTCCAATGAAAAGCTGTGCCTCCCACCTTGATTCTCATCCAGTCAGTAAAGTCAGTTCCTTTACCTAATTCTCAGCCATTGGGAAACCGATAGCCAGCTTGTCAACTGGGACCAATCAGATCTACATGACGAACCCCTGAGTCGGAAGTAAACATGAGCGTGGGTCCATAGAGGTTGAAGATACTTAGGAGCAGAGCTGGTGCAGCACCAGGTTTCCCTGTCACTGGTAATGATGGCCTGGAGGCCATAAGGAGAAGATAGCTTCAAGAGATACCCAAGAAGCAAGACCAATGTACCAGCTGGTGATGAATTGGTCATGGAGTAGGAGGCAGAGAGAGAGAAGGAAAGAGAGTTCTCTGGATTGTACAGTTGGGCAGAGGTCAATGGGTGTGCATGCCTGTGTGTGCACACACCTGTGAAAATGTAAGATTAGGCCTTGAAAGCACTGAGGTCTCTTCCGGGGTGAGAGATATTGTGAAGCAGATAAGAAGAGCAAAGCTCATTTCCCTGTAACTTATTTCCAAATCCAGTTCCTTTTTAAAGTCTTTTTTCCGTGTAAATAAATAATGAATTTTGGCCCATTTCTGAGACATTATTCTCAGAATAATAGATAAATGTCCATGCAAGCTCTGGAGCTTTGCATGTTAGATTTGAATCCTGACTGCTACAAATTACAGCTGTATAGTCTTGGAAATTTTTCCTTAGTTTTACAAATTTTATTTTTAAAATGTAAAAAATAAGAGATGGAGGAAAAAGAACCAAATTAACATTTGTTTCTCCGTGATATAATGCAAACTTTAGAACTTTAACGTAATGCTCAAATTTTATGCACTTAACATTTATTACATAATCCAGAAAGTACCTTCAGTTATGCAAAGAAAACAAATATTAGAGAGTTAATGTAATTTAGCACTCCTACTGTGAGTTCATTTTCTGAGATGGCTTTTCATCTGACAGTGAGTGACATGGAATAAAGTCTCTCATGGGGGAAGCAGGACAAGGAAGGAGACATTTCCAGAGCACAGGCAGGTCCAACTAGGAAGGGTGCTGGACAGGCCAGTTTTGACAAAATGGTAGTTCATAAGGTGGCACTGGGCTTGGAGTAGTAGGATCAAGTGACTTGGTTTTTTAAGGGTTAAATTGTGTCCCCCAAAAAATGCATTTAAATCCTTGCCTCCTGTACCTGTGAATGAGACTTTATTTGGAAATCAGGTCCTCACAGATATAATCAAAAGGATACCATTATGGTCCTTAATCCAATTTCTTTACAAAAGAAGAGACAGAAAGAAACACACAAGAAAGGACACCATGGGAAGGGTTAGGGTTAAGGTTGAGGGATTAGGGTTTAGGGGTCAGGGTTAGGGTTACGGTTCAGAATGTATCTGCAAATCAAGCAATGACAAGGACTACTGGCAACCACCAGAAGCTAAGAAGGCTTCAAGAAGATTCTTCCTCTGAACCACCAGACCAGTGCCAATCCTGCTGGCACCCTAACTGTACACTTCTGGCTTTTAAATTCTGAGAAAATAAATTTCTGTTGTATTAAGCCACCCAGGTTGGGGTACTACACTATGGCAGCTCTAGAAAACCATTGTACCCGTTATATACCATCAATTTACACTTGTTGTCCCAGGGTAATTGTTAACTACAACCCTTTTCACTAAACAAAAAATATACTCAGATTTCGCAGACGGAAAAGAAGAAAAGCCAGGGGGTGGTAGGTGTAGAAGGGAGGAAAAGGAATTTGGATGTCTTGAGATCTACTATGTGGAAGAAATGATCCACATAAGTGGCAGAAAGAGCTGGCCATGTAGGTGCCAGGACACACTACTAAAACACAACCTCATATGAAGAGAGAGAAGGGGGAACACGGGGAAAGGTGGGTCTAGTGTGGACAGTTTTACTAGATTCTTAGGAGAAGCAGTAATTTTTTTCTTATGTATTTAAAAATGTCTGAGTTTTACGTGTTGGTAACTATTCAGTCTCTTAAAATATGTGACACGGAACAGACAAACCACAACTGTTCTCTCAATAATCATAGCCATCAGTTTGCTCCCTGGCCCATGGCCAGCCCTACAGATGCCACAGTGTGGTTACCTCCTTCCATGCCTGTTCGCCTCCGAACTTGGTTATATACTCAGCTTGGAGCAACAGAACTGCAATGGCAAGCCTTGTGTGCAAGCAGATTTTTGAGCTCTAGAAATCTAGTCTGCCTCCAGAGCTTTACATTGTCTCCTTTTCATTTTAGTTTGTCACTTCATCTTGAGGCCCACAATTTGAAATAGTAGAAAAATTTACTTATCTTGCCCAAATGCCAAGAAAAACCTAAAATCTTTCAAAATAACAGCATTGGATCTCTTCAGTCCAAAGAGAAATAAACAATATTAGAACCAATAGCAATTAATCCACTCTTGTCCAGTTGTTCAAATATCAAGGACAGGATGGGAGATCTGAGGCACATCCCACATCTTCACACCCTAAAAGTTAGAGGCTCGGAGCAACCTTAAAGCTTATCTGAGGCTGAATCTCACCATCTCAACACCCACCTCTGTTTAAATACCTGTAATTGATTAGGCTTTTGTATTTCTCCGTCAAAGATGTCAGTGTTTTTCAGAAGAGCAAGTAAGAATTGTATTTGCAATATAACAGCATTAGATGTGTGTGTGTGTGTGTGTAGGTAGGTAGGCACACATACTTACATGTATAAAAAATGATGAACAAAGCCAACATGTATGATGTTAGGACAGGTGGTGATTATACTTATTATTCTATTATTCTATACTATTATTCAGTCAGTCAACCAATATTTACTGACCATCTACCAAATACTAGATACTGCCCCAGTGAGAAAAGTGTACCGAGGCCAACTGATGAGATTATTTTAAACCTGGATTGACCAGCTGGTTTATAGCGAAATGAACTTCAGCACAACACACCAGGAGCTTCCAGTTTCACAGACTAATGAATCTCTGGTGTCCCCTGTGACACTACTATCAGGTTGCCTGACCTGGTGGAAGCCAGTTGTGTCAGTATTAAATGATCAGCAATAGAGACTGTTGGAAGTACTGTC
This sequence comes from Heterocephalus glaber, assembly GCF_053883595.1. Lineage (NCBI taxonomy): Eukaryota > Metazoa > Chordata > Mammalia > Rodentia > Bathyergidae > Heterocephalus > Heterocephalus glaber. Next base: position 20,246,395 of record NW_028258357.1, read on the forward strand.
TCCACTGGCACTTAATGTTGTTCTTTTAAATTGTTCAAATTTGCCATCCCAGACAGTGACTGTATTTCGGAGCCCAAATTCATAGCTCATGACTTGAAGTCTAGTACTTCTTCTTTGATTTCCACATCTCTTGAGTCTGATCCAGTAGCTCCCCAGCCCCAGTGCACATTTGATAACCTCTGAGATGCTTTTAACCACAGATATGCAGCCCCAAGCCCACCAATCCAGGGACACAGGACCCAAGTATTGGCGTTTGTGAACCCCTAGATGATTCAACCGTATAGTTACGGTAGAGGAGTCTTGGTCTTGGTTACTCACCAGAGGTTTCAAATACTGTTACCAATTTCAGTCCGTGACAAAATCATGAACTTCAGCCATAAAGTCAGTAACATCCTTCTCCTTGGGCCCACAATTTGAAACAGTAGAAATGTCTTCATTTTGGAATCCAGCTCCCAACCCCCTTCTGCAACTTACAGGTTCCTTTGCACTTTGTCTTCACACCAGTAACCCCATGTGAGCCTCACATAAATTCTTTGGCTTATTCATTCGACCAAGAAGGAAACTGAGGCAAAGAAAATAAGCATCTTGTCCACACCTCTTGTCAAACTAGGATCGGGACCCTAGGTCTTGGATTTTGAGGAAGTTTTGTTTTTCTACTGCACAATAAATCCCAGAGAACACACATGCAAGCCACGAACTGGGCTTGATAGAGATAGAGCATTTGTAGAGATATCAGCAAACAAATATTGGGCACTAACCATTGGCCAGGCCCTACCCTACTGCCCCACCTTCGCGCATGGAAAATGCAAACAGCATCATGTCTAATCCAAAGAAACAGAAATGTCCTCTTTGAAGGGCCGAGAACTCTGCCCAAGACCAGCTAATACGAACCAGGGCCCATTCCGTGAGCGCTCATGTTCTGACTGGACCTTCAGCTACTACCGATAGATACAAGGACCAACTTTTCCTAACTACTGAGACCCTTGGAAGGGGGGTCCTGCTACTGTTGTTGTTGTTTAAAAAATTCTTCCCAATATTTGCATTTTGTAAGTTCTTTTAATGTGTAAGCAACCCTGCCTCTTATTTTGCAGCGTGGGTTTTCCATCTGTGGTTAATTTGGTTTGAAATAATGTGGTAGGCAGATTTCAATACACAATAAAATAAACCTCAGAGCTGAATGCGTTTTATAGGAACAACTTCTCATCCCCTTTGAGTTGCAAAGTAGCTCTGGTAAATCATGCGAATGGTGATGTATTCACATTTAATTCAGTAGAAAAAGACAAGCACATTCCCTCTTGCATCCTTAGACCCTCTCAGGTCCGGAAAGCATGATGCTCACCCCTTCGCACTCACTGCTTCTTTTCCCTCATTTGTCTCTTCTACGCTCCCTGCTTCTCACCCAAGCATGTTCTGTGAAGAGGCCAGAGGCAACTGTCCTGGCAGGAGAAATAAAACATAAAGACAACTAATTCCCTACAGCCCACTTTTTCACTTAGATACAAACAGGGCTACGCATAATTGATTTCACCTGCACACATCTGTGCTCAAACATCCCCCTTATGCAGGTCTTCTAGTAATGCCAAAAACTCTCACGCTATACTTTTTTAAAAAGTATTTTTAGACCACATAATGGGATGTAATGAAGTTGCCAACCTCTCCCTCATTTTTCTCTCCTAGCTGTGGAGTGAGAGTCATTTCTAAGCTGATGTAGTTGACTCCGAGAGAGGAGGCCATCACGCCCCAACCTCTGAAAGGTGGAGATTAGAAGCCAAGTGCACAGGCTGAGACCAGACTGCTGGGTTAAATCAATGCTTCATCCCTTCCAGACTGGGTTAGCTAGGCCAAGTTGCCTAAGTATTCTCTGCCTCAGTTTCCCTATTCACAAAATGGAAATGGTGACAGTACCTACCATTCAGGGTTGGCATGCAAATGCCAAACGAGTTAATAAACAAGAGCTTTGAGCAGGAAGAAGCATTTCCTTTTACCTGGTACTGCTCAGACATCTTAGTCATTATGATTGCTGCTATTTCTCAAAATATTCCTTCCTCTCTCTGTCTTTTTACAGCTCCTATATGGCCTCTCTTTGTGGGAAGCTTCACATAGAAATAATATCTTTCTCAGCCATCCACAGCTTGCTTCATCTTATGCAGTCTTTTGTTCAAAAAGCATTTGTTGAAGACCTGCTGCATGCCTTTCCCTGTACTTGGCCCCGAAGATATAACTGGGGAAGATGGGGAAATGGGCCACAACTGTGTGGTTACCAATGTAGTGAGTAAGCTTGCCAAGGACAGCCTCTCTAATGAATGGTGCTGGGAAACTTGCTATCCACAAGCAGAAGGTTGAGTCTAGACCCATATCTCCCACCATGTCCTAAACTAAAATCAAAATGAACCAGATAACTAAATGTTAAAACAGAAGCTCTTAGCCTGCTGGAAGAAAAGGTAGGTAAAACTCTTGATATCATAGATATGGGCAAGGACTCTCTGGGAGAACTTCACTTGCACAAGAAATAACAGTTAAGAGTGAACAAATGAGATCATATCAAATGTAAAAACTTCTGTACAGCAAAAGAAACAACCAATAGAGTGAAATGAAAACCTATGGAATGTGAGAAAAGATTTGCCATACAGAAGATTAATATCAAGAATATATAAAGAAGGGCAAGGGATTTAGCTTAGTGGTGGCACACCTCCCTCACAAGCGCAAGGTCCTGAGTTCAACCCCCAGTATCAGAAAAAAAAAAAAGAAAATATACAGAAATCTAAAAATGAGTGACCCTTCAAATAAAAGACCTAATCAAAAAATGAGCAAGTGAAGTGAATAGACATGTCACAGAATGGCCAATAAATATGTGAAGAAATGTGAAGAAATGTTCAACTAAACTAAAACAATGCTGAGATTCCATTTTACTCCAGAAAGAATGGTCAACATAAAGAAATCAAATAATAAATGACAAGCTGGCAAGGCTGCTGGGAAAAATGAACCCTTCTGCATTGTTGGTAGGAATATAACTAGTACAACCACTGTGGAAACCAGAATGACAATCCCTCAAAAACTCAAACTAGAAATTCCATTTGACCCAGATATTCCCGTCTTAGGTCTCTTCCTTAAAGAGTTAAAGACATCATATTACAGTGTTTCATGCATATTTACAGTAGCACAATTCATAATATCTAAATCTTGGAAGCAGCCTATATGTCCATTAACAGACAACTGGATAAAATTGTAGTATTTACACACAATGAAGTATTAGTAGGAAAATGGATGCACCTTGAGATTATAATGTTAATTGAAATAAATCAGACTCAGAAGCCTAAATATTGCATGGTTTCTTTTATATGATAAATCCAAAGTATAAATTAAGATCAAAATAGAAGACAATAGGAAGTAGAGAGATAGATCTTTCTCAAATGGGAAGGGGGTCGCGAGACAGAGAGCAGTGGGGGGCATGAGCGGAGGAATTAAGACGTGTTGTGTACGTGCACCCGCTTCACACACACAGTGTAACCATTATGGGGAGAGAAGGGGCAGGTGGGGGTCGGGAGGCGGAAAGCTCCTGAAGGTATCGCGGGATGAGTGGTGGCAGCAGCATTTGTCTTTGGAAAAGCTCTGGTAGGGAACCTGAGCAGAAAGGGACAGTGTGGCAGCCAGGGAGAAGGCAGCAGCGTCCCCCAGGTGAGGGGAGATGTGTTCGGTAGTCATGTATAGCGGTTAAGAACTAGGCAGTCTGAGCGTGAAGAATTCTGATCACAAAGTTGTTGAGGAAAATGAGTGAGAGGACCTCATGTTGCAGCGCCAATGTGGGAGCACCTTAGAAATGGAGCTTCTGCGTCTATCCCTACACGGAGAAAAAGCTGGATGAACTGAAAACTGATGACTTTGCTCGGACCCATGAGAGAACTGAGTTTTCAGAGCAGACTCCTAGCCCCGGGATCTGGAGAGCCAAGCAGATTCTATGAGTCAGCCTAAGATCTGCTCATCCGGAGAAGATGCCTCTGGGGCCATAAAGTGGTGGGAACAATTAAATAGTAAGTCTGGGAATTGCTGGAGGCGGGGTGTGGACGAACTTGAGGGTCAGATGCTCCAGGGACCAGCTTTAGGCAGTGCCTACATTTCAGTAAATTTTGCCTCAAAGAAGTCTACCTTTTCCTCTAGGTAAGGTCTGAGAAGAATCTTGTCGAGACCCTGACAGGGAGAAGGGAAGAGCACTCATAAAATACACCCACACCCTCTCCGCAGAAGCACTGTGAAAGCCTTATTCTAGCTGAGGGCAGAGAATTCTTCTACTCTGGCACCATATATCCCTTCCTGTCCTACCAAAGAAACCAAAGAAACACTTGTAAAGGTCACAGGCCTGGCACATAGGCCCCCTAAAAGAGAGATTTTATCACAAGATTGTAAAAGGCCTCCCCTTGCTGACACCCCAGCATCTGACCAGTAGCTGTCCACTAGTGCAGCACAGGATGGGGGTTAAAAGAGCTGCCTGGTGCACATGCTCTCTGAGGAAGAGCAGTTAGGGAAGCCCAGAGTCCAGAGGGTAGAATAAAACGTGAGCACCAGAGAATTTTGGACCCCACATTTGGCCCCCACAGCTACACATGCTGAACACAGCCTGCCTCTAGCCGATTAGTGTAAACCCTCCCACTCCACCCATGTTTCTCTCAACTCTTATTCTCTGATACATCATACTGGCATCTAATGAAAAAATATAAAGCACACCGAAAGGCAAGAAAAACCAATCTGAAGGGATAAAGCAAGCCTAAGAACCGGATTCAGATATGACACAGAGGTTGGATGTTTGATTAAGAATTTTAAATAACTATGATTAATATGACTTCTAATGGAAAAAGTACACAACAGGAAAAGACAGATGGGTAAGGTAAACAGAGGTGAAAATTCTAGGAAAGAATTTTTAAAATGCTACAAATTAAAAATATCATTCAAACGGAAATGTGGGAGGGTGCCTTGGCTGGATTCATCAGTAGATTGAATGCGACCAAGAAAAAGCATCAATGAACTTGAAGATAGGTCAGTAGGAACTCTGCAAACTAAAATGCAAAAAGGGGGAACTTCAGGAAAAGAAAGGGAGAAAGAGAAGAAGAAGGTAGAAAGAGAAAGAGCATTTAAGGACTATGAGACAGTTTTATAATTATATACACGTAAGTGGAATACCAAAAGGAGATAAAAAGAGAGAAAGGACTAGAAGAATTATTTAAAGTAGTTAGGCCCGGCAACATTCTAATCCAGAGAGCTGAAGGAGCAGGAGGAGAATAAATTCAAAAACAAAACCAATACCCAAACAAATAAAACCCCAAGGTACAGCCCTACTTCCAGGTGTATCGTATGCGAACTGCGGAAAGCCAGACACAAAATGAAAAATGTTGAAAGAAACCAGGGAAGAGGAACAGACACCTTTTGGACAGACAAGGTAAGAATTACAGCGGGCGACCTACTGTACAACTTGGTGACTTTAGTTGATAGTTATGTGCTGTACTTTGATTGCCTCTAAGAGAGTAGATGTTAAGTGTTCCCACTACACACACACACAATGGTAGTGAGTAGGAGAGGTAATCCATAAGTTAATTAGTTCAATTGAGCCATTTCACAAAAACATGTTTCAAAACATCATGGGGTGCACAGCTTATATACTATTTTTTGCCAATTAAACTAAATTTTACAAATATCCACAACACATTTCTCATCAGAAATCATGCAAGCAAGAAGCGAGTGGAATAAAATATTTTAAATGTTGAAAGATCAAGATATTTTAAAAGCCATGCAGTTCTATATCCCCAAACAAACTATCTGTCAACATTAAAGGATAAATAAAGAACTCTTCAGACCAAAAAAAAAAAAAAAGAAAAAGAAATGAAGAAATTCATTGCTAAACAGATCTTCCTTGCAAGAAATGTTTAAAAAAAGTTCTTCGGGGAGAAGGAAATTGATATGTTATAAATCAGACCTCAATAGAGAAAGGAAGAACCTAAAGAAAGAATAAACACAATAAAGTCTTTTTCATTTTTAATTGATCTGAAAGACAACTCATGAAAGAGGCATAGTCCCCACCTCATTCCAAATTGGCCTTCTGTGGCCTTGGCCAGGACTCCATTCTCTGCTTTATTTTTATTCCGTTAACAAAGCTGTATATGTAATTCCTTAAAAGTTGAATGTTTATATTCCTCTCTGGAACACAAGCTCAATTTGGCAATCAGCACTTTGAGTCACATCCCAAGCAGCCTGCACATGGCCAACACTGAGAAACCTATGGACAAAAAGCCGGTAAATGACCGACTCATTAGCCGCTCCCTCCCTCAGAAGGCAGTGTGACAGGTCACCATCGCCCGAGCCCTCCTCCCTCGTCCAGCCTCCCCCTGCAGAGAGAACGGAAGTCCACAGTGCTCAGCCATCTCACCCCTCCAACTGGAGCAACCCCAGTGGCTGATCCCCCACTGGGAACCACAAGCAAGATGTGCTTCAAACACCAGCCCCTTAACATCGGCTTGGCACCCGGGTAGAGAAGAGCATTGGGGGCCCCTGAGGGCTGCCACGGGTGTGGGAAAGTGAGCTGGTCATTAGTGAGGGGGACAGTTGTCATAGCTCAGGCACTCTGCTAAGTATGAGGGTGCCTGTCCCCATCCCGGGGGTGAAGATGTGCCTTCTCCCAGTACCGCTTAGCCATCCCTTCCCCTGCTGGAGGGAGGCCTGGAGCCTGTCTCTCACCTGCGCCCTAGGTAGCTACAGAGCTCCCAGGAGCAGCTTGCCCTCCTCCTGTGATGCCACCTCTTCCCATGACCCCATCACCTTTATTCAGGTGCGACTAAATCCCAGAAAATCTCTAGCCTAGAGGCACAGAGGTATATTGGAGGGTTTCATTATTAAACTTCTAAACATCCTTTAAACATAAGACACAATTGAAAGAGCTGATCTGAAAGCCTGACCATTTGGTTAGAGTGGATTCATTGATCCACTGAATAAACCAGACGTGCAGGCCATGGTTTCCTTACCTGTAGAAGAATTAAAATTACCTCTAAAAGCTTCATCAATCCTAAAATCCTACGATTCTCTGGGTAGTTTTTTTAATGACATGGAAAAATTTTTAATTACATTCATTAATTCATTTCTTGAAACATTATGTTCCCATTTTGTATGCCAAAACCAGTCAAAATAGGCAACTTCATATATCATAGGATATCATACAGATAAGAGTGCACATATACAGCTAAGAGTACATATATACATAATAGTTTAAAGAAAATAAATAAGTCCAGATTTGCCCAATTTTATGATCTAAATATCCACAATTTATTCATCCATGTTCTTACTGGTGGACAGAGAAGGGATATATTATAAACGGACTGCTATAAAGGTCCTTGTACCTGTTTTATTGCATGTACTCTAGTTTCTCAGGGGAAGAATATGATTTCTCAAGTCATAGGAGATGTATGCCTTCAAATTTATTATAGAATACCCAGTTTTCCAAAGTGTCTACACCAATTTACACTCCTACCAGCCGTTCTCTGTGATTCTACCTCCTTGCCAACACTTTCCATTGCCTGTTTGGATTTTTTGCCATGCTGGCGAATACAAAATGGTGCTGCCTTGTATGGTTTCAATTTGTGTTTTCCTGGTCAAGAATGAACTTGAGGGCCAGGGATTTAGCTCAGTGGTTCTGCCACCTGCCTCGCAAGGGCAAGGTCCCAAGTTCGATCCCTGGTGCCAAAAAACAAAACAAAATAAGAATGAACTTGAGCCTCTCTCCCCTCAGGGAATCTGTCATCCAATGGCTTCCAAACTGTAATTATTATCTGTGCCTCAGCCCCTTCCCTTTCTCCTGCCCTGTGTGCTCTCACCAGCTGGAGGGCAGTGGCAGAGCCCAGAAGGACACAGTAGGGAGCATCAGGTAACCCACGAAGTCCGTCATCTGCCTCTAAATGAATAACCAGGAGTTGACCTTCCAGGATTGTCCTCACACAATCCAACTGCCATGACCCAGGGTAATATTTCACGTCTTGCTGGAACAAACTCTGTAAGCACAATTTTGCATGCAGTTAATAGTGCTTGGATGATTCTTTCATCCAAATGATTAACTTATTTGGACTATAACTGACTTGAGACAGAAAAGGCTTGTACTTCCTGCCTGTATAACAAGCCAGGCAAAAACTTGGCCTTCTGTATGAAGTTGTTACCAGCTCTCTCCCTGTCCCCACTTAAGAACTCACAGTTTCACAATGATTCTTGTAAAATGGGATGCTAAGATTGGAAAACAGACCTGTACAGGTGAACATGTAATAATACCATCATTCAACGGCACACTTCCAGGAGACACTTCATGTGTTTATTCTGTAAGAGAAAAGCTCAAGTGTTTTCCACGCAAGCTAGAGAATGAACAGGAATGAAATGATTTCATGAATAAGTCATTCTGATATATAAAGAGGGCAGGTAGGAAGAAAGTCGTACATAGAGTTAGAAACAATTAAATAAGGAACCCAAGCTACTGCCTGCCCCAGCCTTTGTTGAAGGAGACCCTAGAGATCTATGTAGATATTATTTTGAAATTTAGGGCTATGACTTGTATGAACATGAATACCCATGCTGAGCTTTTGCCTGCTTTGGTGAAACAGCAAAAGGGACTGTATTCTTGTATTAAAGCAACACTGTGGAAAGCCTGAAAATAAACCATCTATGCTTGATTAATTAGGTTTGTAAGTATTGTTTCAGAACCAAACAATATTTCTAAAGATTTCAATAGTTCAAAGATTGCCCTATGGTCATCTGGCCAATACATCTTCTAACACATGCAGTTTACAGCATTTTTCTTCTCAATATGTTGTCTTTGGTTAGTGAGACATTGTTTGAGTGCGGGGCTTTTTGGGTCATGGTGGTTTTCTCCTGTGCACAGCAGTGGTGCGGAGCACAGCACACTGACCATACATCTTCCATGTCATTTCCATCAAAGGCACATGATGCTTCCCGGTGACCAATCAGGAGAGACCCAGCAACTTAACAGGGGGCATATTGGCAAGCCAAGCTTCCTTAATGACAACCATTGTTCCAGGCCAACAAAAGGGATGTCCTGGATATTAACATGTGGCCTTGTGTAAGGGTCACTGGTATGGCACATCCATCATATTTCACAGCCAAGAAAGAACTTTATATGTTCTGTCAGAACCCACTGTTGTCCAAATCAATGTACTAAGCTGACAGTTGACACCAAGGAGGCAAATGATCTTGAGTGATGATCTCCACTTTAAACAAATATCCTTTCACTTTTTTACTTCTTTGAAGCAGCAGCAGGCATGATGGTGAGAGGCAGGGTTTCAGCATTACACCTCAAGGCCACAGCGGGGTAGCATAAGCAGGCAACCCAATTAAAATATCAATTTAATAACATGTAACCATTGGAACAAATGGTACCTCCTTTGAACAGGCATAACTTCCCACACTGATCAGAGAGGTCACACATTTTGACATCTGAAAGTTTCCAGTGGTTTTCACAGAAAAGACCAAGTTCACAGTTAATACAGTTGGTTGAGGAGGACTCAGAGCCCTGGGCTTGTTGACAACGCTGTGTTGTGTTACACGAAGCAAAGCATCATGGCAGAACTGAATGGAACACGTGGGTGTCACCTGCATGGAATACTAAACCTAAGAGCAGGTGACAAGCTTCTTATGCTGCAGTCACGGTGAGAGGCAGTTTCGTGTTCAATAACAGAAACCTGGAGTTCTGGTTATTAAATATTATCTTTCTTTAAAAAATGGAATTTATTTCTATTTAACAGATCTGAAAGAATACATAAGCAAAAGAAAGTGAATAAATGTGTACCTCGGTCCCTTTGCTGGGCTTTACTGTAGAGGGAGGGGCAGATAGGAGGAGAAGGGGTAGAAGAGAGGATTCCGCTGCGTACATGGGTTAGACACACTTTTCTTTTTCCCCTTTTCTTTCTACTGCGCTATTTTCCACAGTCCCCTTCCTGTAATCAATGTCTTCTCCTCCTTTGGATGTTTTTCCTAACCTCTGGCCCAGTTCCTTTTGCTGTGTGCTCTTGGGTTTGCTTTATCATAATACTCAGTGCTTGAAATTGCCTATTGAATTACCTTGCCAAATTCCATGAGGAGAGAGGCAGGATAAGGCTATTTCACAATTGTAGTAACTTTCAAAGGTAAAATGGGGTCCAAGGCTAATTTTATCTTCTCTTGACCTATGATAAGTTGCTACTACATGAACGAAATTCTCTTCAATGTGCAGAAGGGGTTCAGCATTGGGGCAACCCGCATTTATTATACTGGAAGGAGGACACTGAGTAATTGTGGGCACCTCAGTCACCTATGCCCCGTCATTTCCAAACAAGGTATAATTAGGAGAAGGAGGGAAGAGGGCAATTTTTGAACTATCTTTGGGAAGGACTTTGTGAAGCAAGGTAATTGTGTGAGTCATGTACTAGAGAAAATAAATAGTGGTGTTTCCAAACACTGATCTGCTTTCCTTAGCCTGAGTTCTCCTGTCCACCTTTGCACATGCACTTTACCTTGAAGGTCCTCCCCCTAGAATGCTCTCTACCTGACCACTCTTGGAGCCCAAGGCAAGCACTACCCCTTCGCTGGGACCTTCTCCTGCCGTTCTTGCTCCCACTAACCCCCCTGGCTTTTGAGAGGCTCATTGGAACATCCTCACCACACATGTCGTTGAATGTCTTGGTATGAGTAAAAAAAGAAGGTGCTGTAAGTTATTAAAGGGAAGAAGACACAACTTTATACTCTTTAAATATAATTTGGTTATTACATGTCTGCAGTACATGCATTTTACAGTTATCTTAGGGAGCTGGTACATGTGCATACTACAGCTTGCTTCTTTTTCTTTAATCCCCTTCCATCCCTCTCTCTTCCTGTAGTTCCCTTTTCCCCCTTTTAGTTCTTGGTGATCTTGTTACTCTTAGCTCGTGTTTATGGCACATGATGTCCATGCTCATTGAGGTCCTTAGGATCCTGTGCCTGGCAATCTTCAATCTACCTACTTTCCCCTCTCCTCCCCTCCCCTCACCCTTGGTCCCCTAGACCCCTTCCTGTCAGACACACGAACATCTGTATACTTTTCTGAATCCAGCCTCGTGTCTAGAGTGTTGCACTCTGAGTTTTCAATAAATAGTTTAAAATACATTAACACACAAAAAACCATTCTAAGAACTTACAAGTTTCCTGTTGGCAATGCTTTATTAAACTTATGTGGTAATCATGTTCTATTCTTTCTGCTAACACACACACACACACACACACACATGCACACACACACATGCACGCACACACACACACCTTTTCTCCAGACCAGTGATCCTATGATTCTAAATGGCTTAAATGGTCTAAAAGCTTCCTTGATCTTAGATTCTTCTCTTCTCTATCTTCAATGGAGAATCATCCCAGAGGGGCTTCAGCCCCTGCCACAGCTGGCCTGTAGGCAGGAGAACTAGGCCTAATCAAATGATTTTTCCCTAAAATTATGTAGCATTGCTCCCGACACCTGTCCACCACTGACTGGTAACTGATCTACACTTGGACAATCAGACTCCTTCCATAGAGGTTTGTTCTTAGGGTGTGAGAAACCGCACCTCGGTTTCTTCTTGAAGGCAGATACTATGAGGTTGGAGCTGGAAGCTGTTGGAAACCATGTTTTCATCTTTACGGAAGAAAGCACAATGAGGAAAAGACGATGATGTCCAGAAAGAATGAGAAGCACAAGACGGGCCATTGCAGGGCCTCAGAAGGTCCTGGATTGGATCTTCCCAGGGGCACACTGCACCTCAGATCCCATGGACTCTGGATAGGGAGGCCACCATCCCTTTGCAAACAGTGGAGTGCAGTGTAGACCTCTGTGGTGTCTAATCGATATAGCTCTAAGAAAAGTACCTTAGTGTTGAATTTCAATTATTGAAATTAATTTTCTTTATGAGTTTAGGCTTGGCACCATAAATGTCTACATTCCTAAGAACGCTACTGGGTTCATTTGCTTTTCTCTTAAATAAATGCTCTTATAAGAGGATACTTAGATAAATTGGGAAGGATTTCCATCATCATAAATATAGTAAAATGTATTACCATCTCTTAATGAAATCAAACAACAAGAATGGTAATAACAAGGCCCCAGGTAACAATGATACATAATTACATATTTGTAATTACAATTGGCAAAATAGTGCTCTTTTCTACTCTGTTTCTTTCTACAGTTGATGAAGAGAAATTGCAAAGTTACTGTCCAAGGTTACCCAGCTCTTCATCATGGAAACAATCTTCTAGGTTTGACTTAAAGTGGCCAGAGTAATGCCTCTCACCCAATACATGCCCATGTCCTTTAGTTCACTGCAATCTCTCTTTTTCCCAAAAAAATCTGACCTTTGTCCATATCACTCCTGAATGTGACAGAGATGATTCATGTCGCTAAATTCACAGCCTCCCTTTCTGACTTAGGGCAGCCTGCAATCCCTTCTCCCTCTGTTTCTCATCAGAATGAAAGACAGAAATAGTTATTATGTTCATCCAACAAAAAGGAAATTAATGGTTGATTAGATGCCTGTTCAACACAAGAAGGATAAAAACCAGTCTTCATGGTGAATTATTGAATTAGGGGCCAACTTACAGTGCGGCTATGTCCACACAAAGCCAAACATCCAGTAGATTCAGCCAAAAAAAAAAAAAAAAAAGAGTACAGTTTAGCACTAGAAAAAAAATGAGGTTGGCTGGTCAGAACTAAACAGACAAAATAAAATTAAAACCAAATGTCAATACAATAGCAGGGTTATAGTCCTGGCAGAGTTCACAAACCTATTTCTTACTATCAGAAAAGTGGAGATCTTATTGAATATGCAAAAGCAGATTTATTAATTTTGTGTGGTGGTATTCATTCGTCTCTTTCTTTCAATATTTCTATTTCATTTTCCAAAATCAAACTTAAGATAGAAATCAAGAAAATATAAAGCCAGTATCTAAAGATACTGAGTCACACCAGACCCCAGGATATTGAAAAGAAGCCCTCTCCTTTTATAAGTCTAGTGTAAAATACATTACAATGACTCAGTTTCATATTTGGTGAATTAAATATTATCTTCCCACTCTATGGGGCACAAAGTACATTGAGATACATTTTATCTAAAAGAGTTCTAAACAACAAAACCCATGTGGTGCTCACATTGACCTTCCCAAGTGTTTCTGAATTCTAGGAAGAATATCGGGAAATCCTCTTTCAAAGGTACAGTTTTCCTCTTGGCCCTTTACGTATAGTTGTTGACTAGTATTCAGGGTACATGTCTGTCAACTGTGATTCAGGTGAGGTCATTTTAATGTCCTGTATCATTTTTGATTTATGCTTCAATTACCAGAGCTTGCAATATGGTTACGCTGTAATATTTAAAGCCTGTAAACTCTAAATAGCCTGTAAAACTGTAATATGTTCTCCAAAGTCTTGACTCTGGAGGGCAAAAGGAGAGATGGTAACTTATGAGTAATTTATCACTCCATCAAGAGTGAGATAAAATTAATGAAAATTGCATGTCTTAATTGATAACTTACTCATCAAACTCTACCCTACTCCTAAAAAAAATTAGAGCCAGGAGGTAGACAAAGAACCATTCTTCAAGATGAACTGAAAGTACCATTTTGTGTACTGAGGCCTGAACCCCGGGAACGAACATTTGCAGCTGCCGCTGTTTACTGTTACCTTAAATACGACTGGGCCATATGGAGTCATTCTGAGGACTTTTTATTTTAAAATGTTCTGTTCATATTTTATGCTTTTCCATATGTCTCCTCCTTACTTCAGAGTTTCTATTCACTTGCATGAAAATAAGATCTTTGTTCATTTTTCCCTGTCTCCTTGTCTCTGTTCGGGCCTCAGACCTCTACTTTGGTTGCTGCAGCTTTTCTAGGGCCAGCTGACAGTGGCAGTAAGAATAGAGAATTATTTGGGAGAGTCCACATTTCCTTTGCTCATCCAACCCCCCTGTCAAGATCAACCTGACAGTGGTGTTGAACTGATTGAAAACAAACTAAAGGTTTACAGAAATCTTCAGTGAAACCCTGAGGGAAATGCTGAAGAATGATATGATATGGTTAACCAAAAATTAACCCTAATGCGCTTTCTGAAAAGGGGAACTCCCTGTAGTTTGAGGTTGATGCCAAGCAATTATCCAAACAAAACAGTTGGCAAGTGTGTTGGCCACGAAGTAGTTTTTACATAAAGTAGAAGGAGGAGACAAATATGCATGAAAATTAAATTTAGGCCTCTGGGACTACCCTTTGGGGCCCTAGAAGGGCTGATTGCATGTTCACAGCTGGAATTGGCATTGGCAGGCAGGCCTTATTCATGGGCAGAGGGAGGGACTTCCTTTCTGAGCGACACTCCTGTGGCAAAGTAAAAAGAGACAGCATGAAAAGCATCCCATGCTCACAGACCCAAGCTCCAAAGTCCCATGCTGCTCAGACAGAGCACCCAGTGAGTTTCTCCACAGAGAAGCAACTGTGGCTCACAGCATTCCCTGTCTCCGCAAGTACAGGTTCCCTCTCACGTCTCCCAGCACGTTCTCATGTTCTCTCTCTCAGACAGCGTTCAGCAACTTCTCCACTTGCACAACTGGCCAAGACCACAGCCAGCACCCGGACAGCAGGAAAGCCAGTGCTGCAATCGGAAGGTGGAGGGCGCGGCACCGTGCTGATGCTGTCTGGGAGCAAATTCCTTTGGCTACTGTAGTCACTGATGTGTGTGCTTTCACAGGCAGCTCGGCCCTGGCAGTGGTTTGCCAGGTACCTGTGGTGGTAGGTTGCAGAAAACAAACAGAAGCCAAGAAACCACAGCTCCCTTCCCTTGCAATGTGAAACCATCGCTCCATCTCAAATAGAATCCGCTTCCCTTCTCCTTAACCTGGGCTGGACTTGCGGCTGGTTTTGCCCAATAGAATGTGGTGGAAATGACAGAGAGGACTTTCTATGCCAGCGTAAACCATGGAGGATAGATAAAAACTAGCCTGGTGAGCATAGGACATGGCCAGTTGCATCCTATGACAAGAAAGAGCATGTTATGCTCAATAAAACAGTAAGAATATCTATTGCATCTATCTGCCTAGGAATGCCTGAAGTTTATCTTTCTTACTTTTAAGATTATGACAGTGTATTCACTATTGTTAGTCTCTTATTTTGTGATGAAATTTTGTTTTTTTTTATAAGATAAAAAATAATAGCTAAATGTATTGATCACTTGTATATGCTAGGAACTATTCTAAGCCTTTTACTTGCATTAACTAATATAATTTTCCCACAAAAATGTCCTGAGGTAATTCCTGGCCTTGTGTATTTATTTATTTTTCCCTCAGCTGAAGAAAATGAGGCCCAAATTGGCCAGGAATCTTGGATAATGCCACTCAGAGACTAATGGGCTGAGTCCTGATTCAAACCCAAGGCCCATGTTCCTTCACTGTCACGCTACGGTGGTCTTAACTGAACTGAGGGATGCTCAGCAGCATAGGAACAGTCATAAAGGGGCAATAGGACATCTGCAGCAGCCTCATGCCAGGGCCAGCTGTCCCCTGTCATTCCTCAGTCCCCTGTCCTTGGAGCCACCAGAGGGGTCCTCTGAAAATCGGAGCCTGATATCCCTGCATCCTCTTGTATTCACAGAAAAATCTAAATGTCCTGTTATGACCACTGGGGCCTTGTACAATGGAGCTCTTTCGAAGCTCTCTACTCATCCACCCCACCCCATTCCAGCCACAGTGTTCTTCCTACTTCTGGCTGTTGCCAGCCGGTTTCATGCAAATTGTTACAACTCACCTTCCATGCTTTGCCATCACTCTGCTTAGAATGTTCTTTCTCCAGACCTTGACATGGACTTAGCCTCTTTCCTCCTTCAAGACCTGCACAAATCTCACCTTCTCAAAGGAGCCTCCCTTGGTCACCTTATCTAAAATGACAATGCTCCATCCTTACTCTAACTTGCTTCATAAGTCTCACCACTGAATATGCATTATGCTATATTTTGGGGTTACTTATTTACTGTCTGGCTGCCCTTCTAAAACGCATTCTCTATAAGGTGGGCCTTTGGTATCCCTGTCTACTGCCTAAACCAGTGTTCGGCATATTAAAAGCAAATAAAACTACAGGACACCAAATTAAGCTTGAATTTCAGAGAAACGATGACTATATTGCATAAAAGATACCAAAAAGTGTCTGAAGAATAAACTGGGTGTCCTGTATTATATCAGAAAATACTGTCTGTGCAACCCACTTACAGAAAACACTATATTAAAGAGACAGGTAATGTCAGTCTAGAGAAAGTAAGTTTGGTTAAGGAAGGGACAGGATGCACGGTGACACTCATACCTAATGAGGAAAGACCTTTAGTCTCTTACTCCAGGGGACAGAGGCTGGGACCGTCAGGTGACGTGTTCTGATTCTCTCCAGAAAGATCGAATCTCCAGTGCATGCAGGGCACATGGAGGGATGGCAGGTCAGAGCAGTGGGCGTCCACCTCCAGGAGGAGCTGTATTGGTGAGAGAATTGAGTGCCTGGTGAGGAAGGGAGTCTATTCTGGGTGAAGGTGGGTCCAGACCAGCTCGAGGACTCTTCCAACAGTAGAAATGGGGGGCCTCAGAAGGAGGGGAGACGCGCCCTCTGCATTTCTTGGCCATTGGAACCGGATCCGATTGTGGAACACTGCTCTATCCAAGGCCCTATGCCGAACACAGGGAATACAAAGCCAGCTGATGTTCTTGACCTTCAGAAAATTCTGGCCCAATGAAGGAAGAAAAGGGACGGAAAGAGACGGTGCCTCGAAGTGGGAAGCAGAGGAAGCCAGTTACACTTCCAGAGCTGTGGCAACACAAGGAGGTGGCACGTCACCTAAGGAAGGGATGTGGCTGCTCTTGACAAAACAGAGAGGCTTTCAGCAACCTCATAATAAAACCCTAAGCATTCATTGCCCAAAATTTGACAAATAAAGACATGGGAAGAAGAAAGAACAAGACATAACCACTATGAGCATTTTATACTCTTTTCATGCCAGCCTCCTCCTATCTCTACAAAAGATCATTAGATTCATTGCAATTTATGCATTAATAAAATATAAGTGTATTATATAATGTGTATGTATATTCATAAACATATATAGGTATATATCGTACCTAAGGTAATGATATCTTGAAATTCTATTTTTACCTAATTCTCCATCACTAGGCATTTCACATGCCAATAAATATTCTTTGAAGACTTTATGTCTCTATGATACTGCATCACATATACAATAATTTAGCTTTTCTTCGGTACAGTCTTTTTTGACTAATGTAATAAGAATAAATTGTTAAGTGGAACAACTCACTTTGGCAGGGAAAGATGCTAAACTTCAAAACAATCTAAAGTTTAGAAATCAAAATATGTAAGTAGCATAAGCTTTAAGGGAGATAACAATGTGACTGGATTTGCTTTGCTCATTTACCACTCCAATTATAGACAGATAAGTATTATATTAAATATAATTAATAGACAAAGCTCATGTGATTATACTGTCTGTCTTCACATCCAGACCACAAGAAAATAATATAATATTTATTATATTAACAATGCCGGATTCAGATGAATACTAGTTACCTTATATACTCCATTTAAAAGAATTTCATAAGTCAACCCAAGTCCAGATATGCCTGGGTACAGAGGATGTGATTCTTGATTTTAGAGACTCTATCTGCGCTAAAAACTATGATAATGTTCACATTGTTTTATTTTGTAAATTCAAGAATGAGGAAGTAGTTCCTAGTTCCATTGGAGGTAAATAAATTGCTCCCACAAGCACGAAAGGGCTTCTACCAGGAGTAGATTGATTTGTCTTCATAAATCTCTTGGTGTCAAACTCTGGATAATCAGTTGCCATCCCTTTTAAACTGAAGTGGTCGCCACTCAGGCCCAGATCACAGATGCGGAGTGTGGAGCTGCACTGGTCTCCAACAGTGGTCACCATTACCCCAACTCCGTGGGAAGGACACGGGCCATTCGCTCTCTGTCACTATTCTTCCTAAATGCTCACCACTTGCTCTCCAAAACCATTAATTCTGGTATCTCTTTCTGTTCTAAATTCCCACCGTGATTTATTCCTCACCACCTGTATTGTCTTGAATTGTAGAAGTCTGTGTCCTCACCTAACTTTTGTTTTCAAGGATTATCTGTGTCTCCCATATATAATTCATTTCTATGTATCTCAAGTTGGTGTAGAAAAATGTAATGTCAAGGTCTCTGCAATCTTCTTTCTCACTCTCGAGCTTACTTTCATATGCTTTTCCATATGTCTCCTCCTCACTTCAGAGTCTCTATTCACTGGCATGAAAATAAGATCTTTGTTCATTTTTCCCCATCCCCTCTTCTCTATTAGGGCCTCAGACCTCCACTGCTCGTACTGATGGGATAGGACTGGACACACCATCAGCTCCAGAGGGGACTACTTCCAACCCGGAAGTTAGGATTTCTTCATCCAGTTGTCCTCCCATTTCCTTACCGTGAGCTCTCACACATGGAGGGCTTCCAATTCCTACACTGTGGCATGCCAGACTGAACCTCCACATTCTCCCACCCAGCTTTTCCACTTCCTGACAAAACCTGGGTCTTCTCTGAGTGGGATGGATGGAAGGGCCAGCAACTGCCTACCCCCAACTGAGTCTCCTGCAGTCCCATCCTACAGAATTCACCCAGGTGCAAGGTGCTGGGTACACCCTAGTGGGAGATCAATCACCTTCCGTCCACCAACATGCCTACCATAGCCTAGAAAGGTCCTCCCTTCATCTGTCGTTCACTCTCAAAGAGGACCTACAACTCACAGAGCTCACCTAACGATTCATTTCTTAATACTTATTCAGCACAAGGAACTGCATCAGAGCAGTAACTCAGTGAAGCCCAATCTCTGATTTCCTAGAGGCTCCAATCCATGTCAGCGGCAGCAAGCCTACGGCATGTGTGCCACAGCGGGCTGTTCGCTATCATCGAAAGCTCTGAAGAGTTCACTGTCACTGATCTAGAGGAAGTGGATACACAAACACACACTCACTATGCAATGTGACCAAAGATTTCAGGGGAGAGGAGTATCTCATAATAGTCCTGTGATAGTTAGTGCCATCAACATTCCCATTTTACAGATAAGAGAACTAAAGCTAGGAAAAGCTAGGGTGTGCAAGGTTCACAATAAGCATCCAGAGCCAGAGCAAGCTCTGGTATCTCGTATTTCCACCTCAGCATAACCCTTTTACAAAATCATAGGGCCTCATTTATCCTAGAGAAGAAATTAAGATATTCAAGGAAGTCACCCATTATTGCCTTAAGTTTATGCCAAATTACTCCAGCTCATGCAGATCTTGTAAATCTCCAAATCACTATCTTCTAATCTGACTGCTGTCAGGATATCACCTAGCATTCAATTTCAAGTAATATTTATCAGTCAGTTGAAGGCTAGGTTATGCTGCTATGACATGCAATTCTAAGACCTCAATGGGTAACCAAAACAGGATAATTAATTCAATTCATCAGCAAGCTTCAGTTCTGATGTGCATAATCTTCATTCTGGACCCCATGGTGAAGGGGCAGTCCCTGTGTGGGACATTGCTGGTCTTCTTGCAAAGGGCAAAAGTGTACAGCTCTCAGCTTTTACTCAGAAGTGACACGCTTCTGTTCAGACTTCACTAGCCAAAGCTTGTCACATGGTCAAGCCTGATGTCAACAAGGCAAAGTATAACCCTTCCACAATTCAAATCAGTGAGTATTTTGAACACTAGCTCACCATCTCATTCACTGCTGTAAAATGCAGTTAAATGTGGAGATGGAAGGCCTGGGGATGGACACAAGCTGTACAGATGCCACCTGCCAGCAAGGCCACCTAGTCCACCTACCTCAGAAATTTGACATGGGATCCCAGGGACAATGTGTAAGAAAATTCTTTGTGAACAATGGAGCACATAGCTCTTATACTCACACAGTGCTTCATGTTCATGTAGCTTGTCCCAACTTGTAGATCAGTAGTTGCAAACACAAATATCTGCAGAACCAAGCAGGTAACACGATAAACATGAAAGCTGCCTGTTTGGGAAGCAAAACCCAAAACAGAAACAGAACCTTACTATCCATATAGTTACATTTTCTTTCTGTTGCTCTTTTTCTCCTTTGTAAACTGCTTTTTACAACAAACCCGGCATATCAGAGGACTAGAGCTGCCCTGTGCAACCACCACGAGGAGAATGTGGCTAACATATCCAGCCCACAGCTTCAGGCACAGTTCTCAGCGTAGAAGATACCCAACAAAGACAACAGAATTAAAGTCCACTGTCAGTAATCTAGTTTTCTTAGAGAAGTATAGAATGTAGCCAAAAATTATTTTAAAACTTAGAACAGGGCTGGGGATTTAGCTCAGTGGTTTTGCTGCCTGCTGCACAAGTGCATGGCCCCAAGTTCGATCCCTGGTACCAAAAAAAAAAAACAAAACAAAACCAGAACGATTTCATCAGTCACACCTGCTAGCTAAGCCAATTCTCTACATAAAACATACAGTACTTTACGATGGGAAGCTACTTGAAGTATAAGGAATTATTCACTTGTTTCTTCACTCTTGAGTAAAGGGTTGCGTGACAGCTACATGACAGGGATGTCGGGCTCTGCTCTCCTCCAGTTTACACAATGGTGGAAAGACAGAAACTTTTTGGAGGGGGCATTTTAAATCAATTTTAAAATATTGCAAGAAGAAGACTCTGTTGTAAGTCCACTATTGTTTGATCTCATAACCTCTCATCTTTAAAAAATTGGTGTATGTTTGTGATACCCAATAATTACATTCATTTTGAGGAATATTTTCCATCCCCTCCCCTACCTCACTCCTCTCTTCCCTGACCTCCTGCCCCATCTCCAAAAAGTCTACCTTCCTGCCTGTCTTTTACTTTATTCTTTAATTTATTTATATTTTGGGTTTTTCAAATTAGAGAAACCATGCTATATTTAACCTTCTGTTCTGACTTATTTCACTTCAACCCATAGTCTCAAGGTCGATCCATAGTTTCCTATAAATGACTTAAATTCAAGACACAACTCTTGCATAGCAGAGAAAGGTGAAGACAAGGCAAGCCAAAGAGGAGTGGAGGAAGAGTACGTGGCCCAGTTCCCTCATGGAGAGAGTGGCCCTAGTCACAGTGCTGAGGGGGCATCACTAGCTCGGAGACACAAAGGAAGGCTGAAGACCAAAGGCAGTGAGGGGAGCATGAACCTCAGGACAGGAGCCCGGGAGGGGAGCAGGGCCGAGTCATGGGGCGGTGGTGAGAGTGTTGGCAGCCTAGACTCACAGCAGTGAGTAGGTGAGGATGGTATCTACAGTCCTCACCTACAGGGCAGCAGTGCAGGCCTGAGGCAGGAAATGCAGTGGGAGCTACAAAAAGGAAGAGTTAGTTCTATGCAGTGGACAGAAGAGGAAACATTTGTTGCATTTGAGATGGGCTGTGGAAATGTGGAAGGGTTCCTTCGGTGGTTTGAATGTGGCCCCTAGAAGTTCACATGTTGAGAGCTCTAATCTCCAAATTCATTTTGGTGGCATTTGCAGGTGGGGCCTTGGGTTGTAATTAGGATTAGCTGAGATCAGGAGGGTCGGGCACCCACGATGGCTTTAGTGGCTTTGTAAGAAGAAGCGGAGAGAGAGACCCACACTACCATTGTTGCTGTCTTAGCGTGTAATCCCCTCCACCATGCTGTGACACAGCAGGAGCTCCTCATCGAATGTGGGCACCAAGCCCTTGCACTTCCTGGATCATGAGCTAAATAAACCTCTTTTCTTTATAAAGTACCCAGTCTCGAGTATTTTGTTATAACAACAACAAAACAGACTAAGATAATCTCAATTAACAGAAATTGGGAGGGGGGAAATCTATGAAATACATAAAATCAGAAATTAAGAGCTTGACAATGAAAGCAGCTCAAGCCAAAGGAGGTGTAAGGAAGGGAGGAAGGAGAGAAGAGAATGGAAAAGTGAAATGTGCCATATTCACACTGTGTACTGGCCACTTATTGAAACTGTATGCAAAGGGCTCTGGGCTCTGACTGTACAAAACTAGCTTAATACTCAAAATTATCGCATTTCACTCACAACAAAACTGAAGCTTTCTTTGAAAGTAACTTGCTCCAAGATCACACATTTAACTTAAATAATTTAATTTTTAGGTAATGGCAAATTTTCCCAATGACATTTTAATTTTAATGTAAAGGTAAATCTTAAAAGGGCCAGCTCTTTAGAAATAAGCCTCAACTTTTCCTAGAGAGTAAGTTATTAAGTTTTCACTGTTGGCTTAAGAGTAGCCACCGCTTAAGAGAGCATTCAAGGTCAACAATCTAAGATTCTAATTCCAACTATTTCTAAGAACTCTCAACATTTTACTGGAATAATATCTTTATAAATAGAAGAAGTATTTTACTCTAAGTAAGTAACAAGAAACACATTCTCCCTGTATAAACTAAGTGGCAGCCTGTTTGGCTCATTCATTCCATTAACTGATTCATAAAAGTGCAATAAGTAAAGGTGGTGAAATCTGCATTTGGGACTAATTCCTTAGACAGTGAAGTGCAGGGTAGTTTTGAATTAGGAGCATGTGAACAGTACAAGGAGGTGGCTGACTTAGTTATTCAGGAATCTTCAACAGGGATTCCTTGAGTAGGTATCTTCTTGAAAAAGTTAAAGGCGTCATATTGCAGTGAAACATGCAATCCATGATTATAGACCACAACTCATAATAACTAAATCTTGGAAGCAGGCTATCTGTCCATCAGCAAATAAATAGATAAAGAAAATGTGGCATTTAAACACAATGGAGTACTTCTCTACCATAAAAAGGATAAATTTGAGTCATTACTAGGAAAATGGATGCACCTTTAGCCCTAAGGTTAAGTGAAATAAATCAGACACACAAGCTTATATATCACACAGTTTACATGAAAAGCCTGAAGTATAAATAATTAAATTGCAAAATCAAAGATGGGTAATAGAAAACAGAGAGATAGATCATTTGCAAATGGGAAGGATTCGAGAGATGGAGAGAGCAGGAGGGAAGGGAGGGGAAGAGATGTGAAAAGAAGTGAGATGTGTTACGTACATGTTCAACTCCTCACCAGATGTGTGATCATAATGGGTCACAAACACATACTGATAATCTTTTTAAACCCTCAACAGCCCCCACAGCCCCCTGAGTCTCTATGTTGTAACCCTATTGAATTTTGTAAATAGCACTCATCCACAGCTAAAAATATTTTATGTGCCTATCGATCTCCACTCGATGGAGGTTCCTTTAGAGGCAGGGTTTCCCCAGCCGGCCTGCCACTGAATCCTTAGAAAGGCCTGTCACCCCCTGTTAGACAGCTGTGAGTTCAACTGTGTCTGTCCCCAAAAAGACATGGGAAAGCCCCAGCTGCTGATACCTGTAAATGTGACCTTATTTGGAAAGAGGTTCCTGGCAGATACATTAAGGTATAAGTGATTTACAGCCCATCAAGCAACTCCAGCCCACCTGTGTCCTGAAGAGTCTGAAATATTTGCTCTCTTGACCTATACAGAAAGAGTTTGCTAAGAACCACATACACGTTCAGGAAGCCACTGCACACTCCAGATTGCCTTATAACACACCCTCTGAAGGCCTGGGGAAGGAGAGCAGCTCCATAGAGCAAGAATGAGCATGCTCAACACTGCTTCCATTTGTCTCATTGGGCCATGAAGAAAAACTGCACTAGTTTAAGATCGGACAGGCTGGGGATTTAACTCAGTGGTGCTGCACCTGTCTGACAAGCACAAGGTCCTGAGTTCAATCCCCAGTACAAAAAAAAAAAAAGATGGGACCAATGGACACCTGCCCACTAGCAATCTGAGTAGGTTCTACAACTCCACCCCTACTCCTATTCTCACCACATTTTTCCCTCAGCAATGAGACAATAAAATAGAACAATTAAGATGATGGATTTTGCAATCAGACAAATGTGAGTTTGACTTGCTTCTCCCATCATTCACTGGCATGTGACCTCAGACAAGCTAATTACCCTCTCTGATTCTCAGTGTGCATTCAGTGTACATTTGTGACAGTGGCACGGGACAGTGCGCATAAAGTTTTCCTACAGAGCTTATAGCACAGCGAGCGCTCAATAAATGCCAGTCAGTGCCATTATTATCAGAAACTAGAATTTTACCTGGCTTTAGTTCACACAACAGTGCCCTAGAAAACTCTTTACACACACACACACACACACACACACACACACACAGCTTTCTTTCCAAAACAGTTAAATTATGGTAGATTTCCTCAAAGTAGAAAGTAAGTCTAGAGACAGGGAAGAAACAATGAAGTATAAAAAGAATTTTTCCTTTTTTTCATAAGCGATAGTAGGTAAAAGATATTCTGGCTCTAAAATCTCAGACTTTCACAACAAGATGAGTTGAAAATTTTCCAGTCTCTTCTTTCGATATTATTTCAACCTGAAACCAAATTTCCAGTGAAAGAATTTCAAAATGTACAAAGGAACAAGGTGGAGCTTCCAACTCCTCTACTGCAGACCTCTGAGAGCTGGGGAGACCTTGCTGGAGGCCAGTGGCCCGGCAGAGTGAGAGCCAGGAACACTCAGGCTTATTTCCAGCAGCACCAGCGACCCAGCGCTCCTCAGTACCTGCCCGGGTCTGCAGCCTCAGTGCCTGCCGGACTTTCCAGAGCTGCTTCCTAATTAAAACTGAAGTGCACGGTTTAGCTTAATTGTATTTTTATGCATATAAAGGCCCAGTTAATCTCCAATTGGCAACTTTCACCCCCTTCCTTTTGTTCCTTTTGAACAGTGTGTAAGAGAAGCAGCCAAGCTGTCCTTCCACTCCCTTCCTGTTGCTCTCAGCTTCACTGCATCAGACTCTCTGGAGAAGAAGAAAAGAGAACGCTCACAAACCATGTTAGGTTTGAGAATCCTTAATCCAAATCAGCTCTTATCTTAACTTGCCTATGTGAAATTTACAAACAGGAAGAGAACAAATAAGGAGTAATTTAAATTTTAATTTAAAATCCCCTGTTTTCTTATCCCTTATCAAACTGCCTGCATTTTGCCTGCTGACAATGCACAAGTGTCATTGGCATGGACCAGACCCTACCCACAACCAAGGAATCTCTTTCATCCAAACCCCTGATCCCTTTAATAAACAAAATACGAAAAGGCGGTCAAAATTACGCTGTGGCTTTATAAAGGAAGGCAGGGAAATCCTCCAAGTACAATCCCCTACTTGTTATTTTCACATGCCATGTGACTCTAAGTCATTCTGGAGGATAAAGAGACAGCGGCTGCCACCAGAGCCCAGCCGCGGTTTCCCCTGCGTTCCCAGCCTGGCCCATCTGTTCTCCAGAGGCCACATGAATGGCATATGTCAAGAGAGTCAGAGCTGAGCAAACTGCCCAAAGAAATCGCTCGGCCAACTTTCCTTTGCTTCCATGGCTTCAGTAATTGTTGCTGAGCCAACCACCATATGGCGAATAATTAGTTTTTCGACCCCACTCAAGAAAAATGTCTGCTTCATTGCCAAGCGTTAGCAATATGTGTGTTAATGAACGGTGGGAGTTGAATGCCTATACATTCACAAAAGTTGGGGGTTTTTTTCCTTTTCCAGCTTCTCTGTCCCATTTGCCTTGCCCTCTTTCAAATAGGTGACAGTCTGGGGCCTATGGCATTGGGAGCAGATTTTTTTTTTTTTTTTTTGGAGAGGCTGAAACCCAATGAGAGATGCCCAGTTTTTGCAGTTAAATGTCTTCCTTTTATTAAAATGGCTTTAATCTTCTTTTTCTCAAACTGATGAATTCAGTCTATAAGAAGATGGGGACACTGGAGCCGAGTAGCAGGATGGGTTCTGCTATCGATGCATGAGAAGTGAGTATAAATTTAGAGTGCGTGTCAGGCCTTGAGCAGGATGCACTGATCTGACTTCTTTAAAATAAACACTTGGGTCCTCACTGCACTGGAAAACACACAGGGTGCTTTCAGCATGAAGACTTAAGAACCTAGTTAGGGCTTCCAGTTCACGAGCCCCACAAGAGAAGCTTTAATAGACAGGTAATTCCTCTAAAGAGGGAAAGACCTTTCTGGTTAGAAAATACAAAATGATGCAAGATTTAGAAAAAAACACCTAACTTTGCATTTATTTTTGCATTTTGCTGGTTTTGAAGTTAACTGCTTTAGACCTTGCCCCTCATGTTCTCTGCAAGCAGACATACGAACCCAGAGAGAGAGGGATGAGGAATTGAAATGTTCTCTAATGCAGTTCTCAAAGAACTCTGATATAGGTCAGGGCTTCTCAAACATCTTCACTTTGCATTTTTTGTTTGTTTGGGTTTTTTGGGGTTTTTTTTTTTTTTTTTTTTGGTACTGGGGATCAAACTCGGGACCTTGTGCTTGCAAGGCAGGCAGCAGAACCACTGAGCTAAATCCCTGGCCCTCTTGCAGATGATCGGACCATGGTGGAAGCTACCCCAGAACTCCTCCCTCCAGTCCATCTGCCAATTACAAAGAATCGCCCTGGCCCTTCCAGAATCCCTTGGTGCTGGGCTGTGGACTGAATGAGCAAGCAAAATGCGAATTAGGGACAGACCAAAGGAGAACTTTTCTTTTCTTTCCTGCCTTTATTTGTGATCAGTCAGAATAGTACCTGCATAGAGCACCAGACCATAATCTCCCTGAGGGCACCACTGTTTCTGTTTTATCCCGCAGGGCCAGCTTGGGCCTCAGCTGGGTGCATTAGGGATAAAATATATAAACTCTGAGCAAGAATTTTTTGAGTCAATAATTTAAATAAACAACCATAAGTATTAATAGAGGCCAGCCTAGGGACTGTGGGTGTTTTACAGAGCACACTTCAGTTTCATCTCGTCATATTTGTCCCTCTGACTGCTGGTGACCATACTGAGAGCCTTTATGTCTTTCTGCTCTAAGATTCCAGTTGTAGGAAAAACATGTTCCATTTTTGGTCAAAAATCAGCTGTTCTGCTGTTTTCCATTCACTTGTAGCCAGAAAAGCTGGGGAGAGTAAAATGTGGAAATGATATATCCTGGCCTTCACTCCAAGCTCCAGCTCACAGGAGCTCTCTCTTTCTTCCTCTAACTTTCAGTTTCCTCATCTACTTACAGAGGGTGGGAGGAGGGAGAGAAATCATCCCTCTTGTTCAGTGTTTGGTAGATTTAAAAGGAATTATCACTAAATACTGACTTGGAATAGAAGGAGGTTGCCTGCAGTTTTATCCTGATTTCAAGCAAATCTTTTTTTCCATATGTACCAACTCATAAAACAGTGCATCACTGGGCAAAATAAACAGCTCGAAGTGGCTTGCTTCAGGGTGCAAACAGTCATGAGGAACCTGCAGGGGAATAGCAAAGGATTCTCAGGTCTCCAACTCCAATTGTCATATCTGCCCTTGAAGAAAGGGTGGTGTGGTGGCTTTGTGGATTGCTCCTTCAGCCGGTGCTTCTGTCATAAAACCAAAAATGTCATATTGAAAAGTTACACTTAAGTTGTGCTGCTTGGAAACTTATTCACATGGGGCTGCTGTTCTGATTGGTGTGAAGTCCAGAAGTGCTAGGAAAACCAAATCGAAAAGTAACATCAACTGTAAATTCGGGAGCCAGGGCCTGCAGCAGTAATCTGTCCCTGGTGTTATCTGTCCCTTTGTGCACAGCTAAGAAGTTTGTCCTATCTGGCAGCTTAGAAATCCCAGATGGAGAACTGGGGAGGAGGCTCAGAGATTGTGAGGGGAAGCAGACAGGAAATCTGGTGGGCAGGGGATTTGGGGCTGAAATCTGGCTTATCGCATAGACCATATCCG
Source organism: Heterocephalus glaber (assembly GCF_053883595.1). Lineage (NCBI taxonomy): Eukaryota > Metazoa > Chordata > Mammalia > Rodentia > Bathyergidae > Heterocephalus > Heterocephalus glaber. Next base: position 20,274,258 of record NW_028258357.1, read on the forward strand.
TCTAGCTGGGTATCCTCTAATAATCCTCCCACACCCTGGTGCCTCTGCACCAACCAGAGCTAATACTCACCTCTCCATTGCCCATGCTTGCCCCTCCCCAGCAACCCCCACACCCCGCAATCAATGGCTAAATGGCTGCTTTGTTAAGACGACTCTCAATATTTTCTTCAAAATTCTGCTTTGCTTCGAATGAGCTGGTTGGGTGAACAGGTGACTATCAGAGTTAACGCTATGGAGCGAGGCCCTAGGAGGTACACTGAGTGGGCAATAACGTTTCCCTTCCTTTCTCAAATCGTGTTTACTTGGGCTTCCTGGGTTGCCCAGAAATTCTTATCCTCGCTCAGGATCGGGGCTAAGAGATTGTCTCCAGAAGGTCCCCACTGACAGCCTACCTTTTAGTTGGAAGAGGGCGCCACGCCCTGGCCCTCTTCTTCCCTCCTTGCTGCCCTCTATGGTGGCCCACAAACCTCCTCATTCCCAGCCTGACCTCACACCACTGAGAAGACAGAGCCTTCCAGCGTGAACCCTTCCCTCCGTCCTCCGTTTCCTTCCCACCCCTTTTCTGTCCTCCTCTCTTTGCTAAGACTCAGCTATCCTTCCCAGCTTCTGTATTTCATCCCCATCCTTCTCCCAGGACGACATCGTGTCCACTGCCCACGACTCTGTGGGGAATTTTGATCTCTTCTTTCCTACCTATGCGGCTGGTCTTGTGGCTCTAACGTCGCTATCCAATCTCTATCTCTCCCTTTACCACCAGACTTCTGGAAAGGGGAAAGGAATCCAGTGAAGCGGCCCTGAGCCCCCAGTGGCTGGTGAGTATTTGAGGTGTGGCTAGCGAGGCTGAAGGACTGAGTGTTGGATCTGACTCGCTGTCCATTACTGGGGCTGGCATTGCAATGGCTCCCGAGGCTGGTGGACACCGGACTGAGCAGAGGAGCCCTGAGGGTCCTCGGAGCACTCTTTTTCCCAGATAATTCCCTCAGCTAGCTAATGGGATGACAAAACAGACCTGTGCTTCCAGCTTGCTCTGCGCCAGGCTCTCCCGCCCCTCCTCGGAGTGACGGCTTTCCACAGTGCGTTTGTTTATTCCCAACCCCTTCTCTCCTTTTCATTTCCAGACCACGACTTTGCCCTGCTGCCTCCAGCACCTGGAGCCCTTGGCTCTTGTCAATGGAGAGAGGTGCTTTGAGGCTTCTCTGCAGATGCCCAGGTTCACGGCCCTGGGAGCCACACCTCTGCCTCCCAGAAAGGGGTGGAGGGGCCGGCAGGACTGGACGCACAGAGGCGGAGGAAAGGGGAGCCCCTCTCAGGCACTTCAGCACTTGGCCACATCATCAGCTAGGTCCACTCCTGCTGGACACAGCTACTTAGCTTCTAAATGTAAGCATCTCTCTCCTGTCATAAAAATACACAGAAAAGCATATTTTTGTTTCAAAAACCAGAATACATTCCTATGAACGTAAATAATTGTGTTTCATCATTTGACTCATTTTTTAACTACAAATAAACTTTTTTAACTGTCATGATATAAACAATTGAAGACAAACATTTGAATTTGGGGGTCTCTAAAGCATAGTAAGAAACATCCATTATTGGGTAAATTCCAGTGCACCCCTGAATTTGTATTTCAAGTGTGTTCCATAGGTACTCTTACAAGGTCAAGATGTTTTAGAGCTTTGAAAAATATTCAGAAAATCACTTACAATTTAAACAAAAGAAACTACAGGCATATAATAAAATGCATTTAACATTGTTCCTCAGAAAGCAGGAAAGACTTTCAGAAGATGCTAGGAAATATACTTGGCATGTCAGTCAAGAAGGACGGTGAGCCCAGAGAGGAGAGAGAAGGGGGAGGTGACCCTGAGGCTATGCTGCTTGCCAGTTCACAAGAGTTTACTGCGGCACATGGGGAAAGGGGGCACCTGGGCAGCACTTCCTGGCTCCTGGAGGTGAGAAGCCGTGCAGCAGAGAACCCTGATGGGGAGCTGCCCAAGGCAGAGCACTAGAGAGGAGACAGCTGGAGAGAGCGCCAGACTTCCAACACCGGAAATCAAAGGGAAGATGCCATCTCAGTCAAATGGCAGAAGGAAAGAATTCAAGTCAGAGCCCAAATTAATAATAACAGCAAAATGACTCTAGCCAGCATGATCAAGAAAAACAAAAATAAGAGATGACTCAAAAGAGGTGACAATTCAAATGTCCTTCACTAAAGGGATGGACAGACTGGTGCAATGAAATGCTACTCAGCAATACAGAGGAATGAGTTATTGACATGAGCAGGAAACTGGCTACATCTCAAAGTTATGCAGAGGGAAGCAGCCAGTTTCAAAGGGCTGCAGAATGTGCAATTTTATTTGGGTGATGTTCTCACAAAGATGAAACTATGGTGACAGAGAACAGATCCATCGGTGCCAGGTTAGGAGCTGGGGTGAGTATGGCTGAGTGGGTAACATGCTTGTGTGTTTGTGCTCCCTGAACTCATCAGCACCCTGAATGCAGTGATGATTACATGAATCTATCCATGAAACAGACTTTGTTCAACGGTATATCAAAAAACTCAACTTCATCAGTTGTCAATGTAAAAATAAAATTTAGAAAGACGGCGCTTAGAAAATTAGAAAACAAGGCACAGATTAGGAGACAATGTTTGCAGACAATATGCATTGCTCAATAAGGATTTTAATGAACTATCAAAATTCAGCAATAAGAGAACAAATAACTACATAAGGGGTAAAAATTTAAACAAAACTTACCCTAAAGACAATATATGACTAATAAATGAGCAAGTAAAAAGATTCTGAATGTCTTTAGTCACCAACATGTAAATTCAAACCACAACACACTGTTAGAATGAGCACGAAACACACTGAATATTGATGAAGTGGCAGAGCAAGCGGAACTCTCTCCGGTCCTGCTACTGGAAATGCAAGCCGTACAAACACAGTGGAAAACAGTTTGAGAGTTTCTTACAAACTTAAATGTGTTGCTAAAAATCAAACTACCACATGAATGGCTGCACAAGCTCTGTCCCAGCCCAGATGCCCCACACAGGTGAGTGGATAAAATGGCAGCCTATCCGTGTGCTGTCCAGTCAGAAGCAATGGACCACTGGAGCTGCAACAAGGTCTGCATGGGTGAGACTCGAAATCATTACATTGAAAGAAGCCAGAATTTAATAAAATTGTCAAGAATGGAAACTAACCTACAGTGAGAGAAAGCAGGGCATTGACTGCTGAGGGAGGAGGGGGTGGGGACAGGCTGGAGGAATCGCAAAGGGAACTGAGGAAACTGGGGCACAATGGCTATTTTGGCTGCTCTTTCCATACTAGTTGTTTTCTACACAGGTCTGCCTCTGCTCCTCAAATCTTCCCTGGTGAAGTTTCATTATCCCATACTGCAGACTAAGGAAGACACTTAACCAAAGTTAATCAGATAGCTTGTCAATTAGAAAGTTCACTAGCTCTTTTAAGTTGCAAAAAAAAAAAAAGGAAAACCGCAGAGGAAGGGTGGGAGGAAAGGGTGATCACAGCATGTTACATGCAGGTATCACTATCCAAAATGAAGCTCACTGCCCTCTATAACTGATATGCAATAATAAAAAAGAAAACCTGGATTGAAAGATTACATGTGCATTTCTTGCATCTTCCTATAGAAACAACCCTGCTCTTAAAACTCTATGAAAAAAGGTACAAATGCAGAAATGACCGGGCTGCATCAGATTAGAAAGATGGTGCCCGTTTCTGAGGGACAAAGTTGGCAGGGACCCTCACTGTCCTGTCCCCATGGCTTCACTTTCCTCCTAGATGTCAGAAAGAAAATGACCAGTGCAGCGCTGGGCAGATTCGAGGCACTGTCCAAGAACTCTTTGTATCTTCATGCTGTTTACAACTTATGCTCTTCATCCACTGTGCGGAGAGTTCAAAGGACCTGCTCGAGGTGTCTCATCATTGAGAAAATGAAAAGAAAACATTTAGATAAAATGCTAGTATAAATCCAAATGTAACATGCCATTTTCCAAATGTCAATGTTTGCTACTAATAAAATAGAAAGTAAAAAATTCCAATTAATGGTCACAAGTGAAAACAAATCTCTTCTATAAACAAGAACACAAATGATTCTCCAGAATGTCTCCCCATAAGAAATGGAGAAATTTAAGATCTTCATTTAATTTCTCTATATAGGCTTTTACACCATGAAATCATTTCTTTTGATTGGCTTCTTTTTACTCTGGCAAAAATAAATGCAGCAAAATTAAAACATTACTTTAAAGGGGAAAACATGCTAAAATAAAAGATTTCTTTTAAAAAATTAGACTACGGGCAAAAATTTTCATTTCCGAAATATTTATAAAAATCATCATGTAATTGAATGATCTTAAAGCAATGGACAAGCCAAGGAATCCTTCCCATGTGCATTTTTATGGCCTATCAGAAGCCAGGATTTTCAGCAACACCACAAGTGAAACATGGGAGAAAGTCTGTCAGTTTTAATGGTACAAATCCCTGTATATGGGCATTGAAATCCCTTCAATGTCCATATCCAAAGGAAAGACAATGTAGTCTCAATAAGTATTTTATCACTATTATTGCAGCTGCTGATGTCATTCACACTGTATCCACTTTCTTCTTCATCATCATTATTATCTCAATGTGATCCAGAACTCGGCAGCACTTTTGCAAATTAAACAAGTTAATCCTAAGATTATAAGTCTATGTTTGTGCAGAACTTTGTAAATCTCAGGTGCCATACTAGAGCTATTTTTATTGAAGTTCCTATAAAATACTCAGCAAGACCAGTAGTTTATTTCAATGTATTTTGTTGTTGTTGTTGTTGTTGTTTATGGGGATCAAACTGGGACCTTGCACTTGGGAGGCAGGCAGCAAAACCACTGAGCTAAATCCCCGGCTCAATGTGGTTTTTGAATTTGGTAGAGACAAGCTAGTGGTTATTCATGAAAGGGGGAAAAATGAAATGAAAGCAAACTAAATGCCCCACAAGGGAAAAATGCTTGATTCGATGATAATCAAATGGTAATAAAATTATTGAGCCACTAAAAGAATATGGTTATTCAATTGAACTGTGAAGCAATATAGAAACATGATGTAATGCTAAGCTCAAGAAAAATACAAAATTATACATACTCTAAGATTACAAATCTCTAATAATGAGACATATGAGCCTTAGAAACAATACATTTTGTCAGGTTAAGAGGATCAAAACTTCTCATTCCATTGGTCATACATTCTGTACTGAATTTTTCATAATAATAGAAATCTCTCTTAGTGGGAATCCTCCAATGTTAAATAAAGAAGACTTCTAAAAAATACACTTTATGTCTCAGACAGAGAACACAGATAACAATCTTCCTCCATTTTGACTGTGATCATATTCCTTATTTATGCCCCATTAAATATTAAGTTAGAATTGGTCAAAGGCTAAATCTTTAAATAAATAATGTTACCACTCTTACGACTGCAAGATTAACACTGTATTAACTCACTCGATCGTATAACTGTGTTGTATGAATGGACACAATAGCACTAGCACTTTACTGTATATAAATTGAAAAGTAAAGACTGTAGACAGTTGTGGTGTCTTTCAGGAGGCCTCCTGTCTGTATCCTGTATTCTCATGTGCCGGTGTCTTGGAGATTCTATTAGAAGGTTAAGTATTATCTCTACAGAACTTCAGGTAAGGAAAGACTGGTTCATCAGAGATTTACAAATGAAGACAAGTTTCAAATCCCATAATATAAAATGCATTCTTACTCATATTTGTGCAGTCTTATTCTAAGTTGCAGTGGTGAAAGAGGGGCAGGCATCCCATTGCTAAGAAAGCAGTGATTTCTTAGATGATGAGAAATATGGAACAGCTCATTGTCCAGCCCCTCCCAGAGCTGGTCTTTTGTTAAGTGAATGCTGTGAAATGTAGACAGGGAAAAAATTCCATAAACCCAACAATGCCCAGGGAAACTCATTACTTGAAGAGCAGTATGAATGTCTAGCCATCATATCTGGGTTCAAGCTTCACCTTTTTTCCTAAAATTAAGTCTAGGAGATACCCTAGGCTGGACTTTAAGTGGTATCCATATGGAGAATAAATCGGTATTATAGTCTTATCTTCCATTGCCGTAATAATACAGAAGTCTGAGTGATTCATGAAAGACGAAAGTGTGTAACATTCTAGGTTGTGTGGGATGGAAGCTCATCTGGCAAGGCCTTCCTGTTGGGGTGGATTCTCTGCCAAGTCCCCACGGGGCAACAGGGCAGCACACAACCACACAGCTCAAGCTGGCTCACCTGGGACCCTTTGTCTTTTTATAAAGCCTCTAATGCAATCTGAGGTCCCCACCCTCACGCCCTTGTCTAAATCCGGTGATCTCTCAAAGCCCCACCTCCAAACACAATCAACAGAGGAGTTTGGGGATTAAATTTCAGCATGAGTGTCAGAGGGGACAAACACCCAGAGCACGGCAGCTGGAAGGACCACAGGTGTCTGAGTTCCAAGTTACATTTTGGAGGATTCGCTGAGGAGCCTCGGCTGACTGAAAAACAGCAGGGAGACATTCTGCGCCATGTAACTGCCCACCCTTGGGCCTCAGAGAATAAGGGTCTGTGGTCAAGAATAAAATTTAAAAAGTGCAGCCACCCTATCACTGACCACGCTCATTTTCAAGGCAGGCTGTGGCCCACTCTGCTTCCTGCCCTTGGACTCTGCCTGGATGCATGGAATAGAGAGGGTGGCAGTTCACAGTCTGCCCTAGAAGTCACAGGTGTGACACACACAATGGCAGGTCTGTGAAAAGCCTGGTGGTGACCACGCTTCCAGGGGCTGTAACCCTCCCTGCGACCTGTTCGTCCTAGAAACAGGCAGCAGCAGAAGATCCCACCTTCTCAGGAGCCCTGGGAACAGGGCTGCCCTGTGCTCACCACCACCACCCTGTGCTTTCCAGCAATGGGCCTGAAAACAAGGGTCAGATAATTCCCAAGCAGAGGATGAGCACAGGCACTTGTTGCCTGCGCAGTATGTCTCCTAAAGAATGCCGAGCCCAGGGCTGGGGATTTAGCTCAGTGGTTCTGCCACCTGCCTCAAAAGCGCAAGGACCCGAGTTCGATCTCCGATACCAACAACAACAAAAAGAACACTGAGGCCAGAGAGACTGCTGCTCACTCCAAGATGAAAACTGTGACTTTATACGATCTATCTATCTGTGTAATATGCAGTTGTATACAGCAAAATGAGGGAGAAAGCACATCATCCTGAAAGCTCAGGAAAACCTCCTGCAACCAATAATTGGGGGACTTTTAGAAAACAGTTTGACCACCTTAGCAGTATTTAAAAAGAAAGAAAAAACAGCCTTACTGAGCAGGATCAGAATTCTGCAAAAGAACAGGATAAGATGAGAGGACCCGAGATGTAGATGATTAGATGATTAAGATGAAGATGGAGCAAAGGACCAGTAAGCAGAGACAAAACAGAGCAAAGGGAGATAAGGAACAATTGCAAGGAAATTAAATGTCCAATGGCAAAATGGATGAGCATGTGGGATGACCGACACAGCTGCAATAAAAAAATCAAATCAATGAGCAGGCACTGTGGGGACAAATGGAAACCAGGTTGTCAGCACATGGTAGCCATCTTTTCCGTGTGTTTCCAGACCTCAGGAAAGTCATCTGAGTCCCAGCTGCTGATGGTAAACTCAGTCCCCTTCAGTGATTGCCTGAAAGGAGGGCACGTGATTTGTGGAAGTCAAGGAGACCTGAGGGGAAGTGGCTAAGGCCTTTGGAGAAGGGTTTGCCTGCTGAAGGTGATGCCCAGGAAGATGGCTCCTCACAAAGGCAAGCCCATCTTCAAAGGTGATAAAAATTAGACAAGGCTGGGATCTAAACCAGATGGGGAGACTGCTGTTACTTGTACTTGACAGAATCCTGACACGCCTAATAAACTTGAGAAGTCTAGCCTTAATGAAAAAAAAAAACCAGAACAGAGAAAGAAAAGCCATGAAGTAATAGTAAATCTGGAGGGAGGTTGAAGACAAACAACAGAAATTAAACCTAAGGAATTTAGAAACAGATTAAAAACAGAGAAAACAACTCAAATCTAAGTGGCAAATGAAGATATAATTTAAGAAAAATAACAGAAAAAAATCCTCACAGTTCAAACTTAAAAAGCTCACTGTGTGTTGAGGAAAACTAATTTAAGAGTCATGTTTGGCCTTTTACTAGCAAATTTTTTCTTTTTTATCAATAAGAAAAGCTTTGCAACTATTTAAGTAGAAAAGTCAAAAACATCTACCTCTGTGAAAAATGAAGCCATGCTTCTTTCTATGCAGTTTTAAATGGCTAAGACAATGAAGTTATCATCTGCAAAGGCCAAATGATTTCACTTCTCATTAAGTTTTCATTCACACAAGAAGACAATAGCACAATGTTTTCTTAAGATATAAAAGGAATCAAGGAATATACAAAGTAAATGCAGGTCTTTAAAATTTTCCTTGAAAAGCTCCAAATTCTAAATTACATAAACAAAGACTGAGAAGTTAAGTGGCACAGGGAGTAAGCATAGTTTATTCAAAATGCAATTTTTCATAAATATTCCAATCACACAGATTGAAGAATATTTTGGAAAATGTTGAGGTGCCCACTAAAATAATAGTCTTATTATTATCTCAGGCCTATAGTGAGAAGCGATGGTGCAGAGATGAATACCTTCTCTTAGGAGAAAAGACAAATACATCACTGATCTCAGGAAGGACCAGGCTTGCCATGCATGAGAATACAATCCCTACAGGACTGAACAAGAGTTTGCTAGTCACGTCCCTGTAAAAATGTTGCTGAGGACTGCACAGAGTGGTTTATCACATCGCAGGCTGATTGTAGTGATTTATGCTTGGGCAAGAGTTGGATCTGAGACAAACTCAGATAAGTTAAATGTACTAAAATTTATAGAGACACATTAAATGAGACACATGCAAAGAGCTGAGCAGAGTTAACATACTAATGGTCAGTAAGTTTACCTTCCATTATTATTGTTTCTATCTAATCTTTTCAATACTAGAAGAAATTGCAGCCCACCAGATGTAGGATATAGGCACCGCTTTTAGATGAACAGTTCTCAAATATGTACACTGGCCAAATAATGTACTAATGGTATTCTGCTGTGTGGAATAACCAATTAATTTCTCCTTGAAAAACATAATCTGAGAGCAGATGGACTATAGTAAACATTTAAATATCATGTGAGTTTTTCGAATACTGCTGGGTTATGCATTACTGTCAAGCTCATTTGTCACTGGTAAATAAGAGATGATGTCAATATAATGAATTGGTTTGAAAATCGCTTTTTTCATAAGGTAATTTTTCTTGCTATATTAATGTTTGTTTTGGTTTTTTGTTTTTTTTTTTTTTGGTACCGGGGATCGAACTCGGGTCCTTGCACTTGTGCAGCAGGCGGCAAAACCACTGAGCTAAATCCCCAGCCCATCGCTATCTTAATGTTTGAATGACCAATACAAGCAGTCAAATGCAATTTCCCCTACTACAGCAGAACATAGCAAATTACAGAGGAATAAAATTATACAACATGACCATTTGCCACCATATTCTTCTCTACTCACTTGGACCAAGAGCTTTTTCCTCCAAAACTAATTATACAAAGTCCCCATAACTCAATGCATTTCTCCAGACCCTCAAAAACTTAGTAGCCTGGAACTTTCATATACTTCTTAAGTTTAGTTCCTCAAGATTAAAAAATACCTACATGCACTGAACTCATTCCTTATTAGAAATTCAAAGTGCCTTTTTTTAAACAGTGCCAGTGCATTTGTTTGGATTGCTCTTTTTTGCAGTATTTCAAAGTTGCATGTGTTGTGAGCGATCAGTCCTGCCCTGATTTTCTCACTTTTGCAGAACACAAGTTTCTCATAAATAGTACAAATCGCTCGTTCCTGTACCTAACCACAGCCCTTTCTTTCACCCTTCTTCGCCTCATGTCCTATAATCCTCCGTCAAACTCAGTCACACATACAAGTGCAAAGAGACAGGATTTGGTGGCCTTCTGATCTATGAGAATCTAGGAAAGATAAAAGTATATTCAATATTTAAAGTGACAAGTGGCAGGATGAAGCAATAGTCCATACAATAGTCATACTCTCCAACCAAAGGTCTTCACTTCTTACATGTGATGAAAAAACTTAAGGACTACTCCTCAAAAAGAGTTTATTTTAAAAGCATAAGACTATGGTGGAGGATGCAGAACTTCACTACCCAGGTGACAGTCAACAGGGAATATCACCCCATTTTGTAGATGCCCTTCAGTATGAGTACCTCATACCTAGGGGCCACCTCACTTTTCTTGAATAAGCATGGATCCACACTCCTAAGGTGTAGCACCCTAAGGTCAAAAACAATGCTATGGGTTTACTGTAATGTGCTAGCCCAGGCTCAGAGTGCTAACAACTTACATTATAAGCAACACTCAGCAGTGGCTACATTTGTAGAAAAGACACAGATTAAGGATCAAGAGTAGAATAACCTTCATAACCTTGATTATGGCCAATAAATGGTCAATCAAAAAGAATAAGCACAAAACAAGAGAGTTAAGCAAACATGCTGTAAAAATATTTGGCATTATACTTTAAATATCTTAATTTAAAACATATGTGTGTACATTTTTGGCCAAATATTTTTAATTTTTTTAAATTTTGACACAGGGTCTCTCTAAGTTGCCCAGATAGCACTTGAACTTGCGATCCTCCTGCCTCAGCCTCCCTCAATCCTGGGTTTACAACTGTATATGCCACTATGCCCGCATTACCCGAGCTTCAGATGCAGAACTAATGCCTCCTCTTTGAGCATGGTCCTGCTGATGGAGTTGGAGTTTACTTTGCTGCATAGATTATGTTCACATTATATATCTACAATTGCATAATAATAATTTCTGATCTCCATTTTCTAAAGAAGAATGGAGCACTTCCAGAAAAATCCAAACACAAATTCTTTCTAGATACTAGTAACTGACTTCTACATTCTTACAGCTGCCACAAATGTAACAAACTCAAATCTAATTTAGACAATTTTTCCAAAGTATTTGACTTACTTTTCAAACAACTGTTTTAGCATCACATAATATTTGATTTTTACACAACTACAGCTGCAAGTGGCATGGAGGACTGAGGAGTAGACAGTAGGTCTTAGGAAGCATAGCACTCCATCCAAACCAGCCAGGGAGACCAGAGACCAGCCACCCCCAGGGTGTAGTGGGTGTCAGAGGGCTCTACGGAGGAAATAGAGAGCATCAACTGATTTGGAGGAAATAAAAAAAATCTATGAAGTAGGGGTTTATAAGAGAATATTTACCACAGTGTGGAGGCACCTAAGGCTTATAGCTATGGAAGAACTAAAACTCAGGGCACTGACTCGGGATCGATAAATAGGACATTGCATTTTAGCCCAAAGAATTTAGATGGCTTGCCCCAAATCACTCAGCTGATCGACAGTGCATCCAGACTCCCTTGCTAGTGACTAGTGTTCCTGCCTCTGAATGCGTGCCGACGGCTCTCCAGGCCCACTGCTTCTCCCGTGAGCACCCTACCCATCGGGAAAGATCTGTCTTAGAAGACCTGCTGTCTTGAGCACAGCACTTCAGCTCCCTCCCCTGTAGCTGGGATAAGGAGGGTTGGGTCCCTGTTCTCAGACCAGTTTCCTGCCCGACTCACTGCAGTGAAGGCCATGACCACCTTCTTCTACTGCCTAACTCCAGGCCGACAGACAGCTGGCTCACACCAGCTGCTGGGGATAAGATCCAGGAATCACAGCCTCCCCTAGCTGCTAGTCCTGCCGTGATGGAATCCATCCACTCGGACTCATTTTGTGCTCCTACTGCATGACGTGCTGTGGAACCCTTTTGAAAATATGCCGAATATTTCTCACCTGTCCCTAACTCATGCAACCAGTTTTCACAGTGCAGTTTTCCAGGGATACTTTTCCCATCCCTGAAACACGAATTATTACTTATCTATTTACACCAAAAATTTAAGAGTAACAGAATACCTTAATTTTATCTTTAATTTTCAGAAGTTTAATTATGTTGTGTCTTCGAGTGGATTTCTCTAGGTGTGTCTCATTTGGAACTCATTCATCTTGAACATGTGGTTTATATCGTTCACCAAACTTAAAAGGTTTTGGCCATTATTTCTTCACATACTTTCCCAGTTCCTCTCTAGTCTCCTGGAACTATACAACAACACAAATGTCAGCATTTTTCACAGCGTCCCACACATCCTTAATAATTCTCTTTTCTTTTTTCAGTCTATTATCTTTCTGTTGTTTGAATTAGGTAAATTACATTCTTCTATCTAAACTCTCTCATTTTTCAAAAAAAGAGAGATGAAGAAATCTTATTAAGAATATATTTCCTTGGTATGTACCTAAAATTTAGTAACATGCCTTTCTAACCACAGTTCATTTGAATAAACCTTTTCATTTTTCAGATCCCAGTTGGGCTGTCACTTTTGCAGGGAGCTGTTCCAAGCTTACTTCCTATGCAGTGCTTTTCAGATATATACTTGCATTCTTTATATTCTGATGGTTTGTTTCTGCTTCCTCCCATAAATGATAGGCTCTCCAACAGCATGGGCTGTGTCTTGTTCACTACTGATTTTCATAAAGTAGACCTTCAGCAGATATTGTTTTGAATAAAATACATTATATATCTGATGAGAAGCAACTGCTATTCCCCATAGATTTCAGTTTGCAGCTGAAGTTGGACAAAGAAGTTACATGACATATACACGCTCTGGAGATGTTAAGAGGTGTGGTCTCTAAGAAGTACAGCCTGACTGTGACATATCTTTCCTAGATATGCCTAGGGTCTCCACAAAATAAGCTTTAACTGGTATCAAGAAAATGCTAGAAGATCATTTTAAATCTCAGTTTCAGTCTATTGGGGAAATACTTTCAAAGTTTAGATTCATATGGTGCCACAAAATCCTCTGTCCCTAACTCTGCATTCTCCTTCCCCACATCCTGTCTCCTCTACCCAAGTTCGTGAATGCCCCTTTCACGCCTGGCCAGCTCCACAGCTTCTCCTACCTTTCCACTTTGTTCCAGCCGACATTGTAAGTTTTTGTCTTCTCTAACTCTTGACATTTATTTTGGTCCTTCAGTTTTTCTGGGTCTTTATTTACTCTTTATTCTGAACAGCATAATAAGGGATGGGGACAGAATTCTTCTTTGCTCCTAAATTAAAGAAGAACTCAAGTCGGCTCATGCAAAAAGAGAGAATTCTCAGTCTGCAGGGAGGGTGAGAGAGGAACAAGTGTTCTATCATAATGGCACTAAAACAAATAAGCACACATATATTTCAAGACTTGGCTCTTTCTGCTATTTTAGCCGTTCCCTTGTTCTCCACCCATTTATTCCCCATATTCTTTTGTGAGCTTTAGAATGAATAATGTATGGATGAGAACAACTCTGAGCTGAAACAGAAATTGTCTTCCATATTAGCTCACCTCTGAAGAAGGCACGGTGCATTAAGAGACAACAAAACACAGGCTAAAAGCATTTTTCTAATTTTTGTGGAATAATTTGGCAAGACATAAATAAACAGGCTGTAGACAAGAAAGAGTAGCAGCAAGGGTGAAGGCCACAGGCCTGGGAGAATACGAGGTCTAAGTTGTCTCAACTCCACCACTTGACAGTGGCATGGAATCCAGTAAGCTATGTGACTTCCCCGATTGCAGTCACTTTGCCAGGAAATGGAGATAATATGAATGTCTCGGAGGATTTTAGGAGGATTAAAAGAATGCTTGGCACATGGTCATGGTCAGTGAATGCTGGTTATTGTTGCTGTTTAATCAGACATAGACGAACTAGTCTTATCTCACATAAGACGACACATCGTGCAGAGAGGTATGGGTTTACTAAAGTTAAACATGCTAAACAGAGTTGAGACAAAGATGCACCCACCTAGGCAGGCCTGATCTGACACCTTCACGGTGACAGATGCGTTTCCTTCAGCCTTTGCTCTTCTTTGCATGTGAAGAGGCACAATGTGCTACTTTTCACTCAGAGAAAAACTATTCAAACTATAAGCCCTCAAAAGATACCCCGAGTTTCCCCAGGATGCAGAGGTACCATCTCGGCAGAAACAAGAGTTTTGCACACTAGGGAATTCAGGAGCCCACCTTCTGGAGGGGTGGACCAATGGACCAACTGCCATGTTGCTCAGAAAATACCACTGCCTTTGTTCCCCGCAGAATTTCAGAGAATTCAAAAAAAGAGGGGGAGGGGCCAGCACAAAGGCTAGGAGGCACCAGCGAGTGGAGGCGACTGCTTTATTAATCCATGTGATTAATCCAGCATGCTAAGGAAGACTCTTTACAGAATCAAAACTTGCGTGGTTTTGATCCACATGGATTAGAAAACACTGTTGCATTCATTTGCCAGTGCCTCCTTTGCTTTGTGCTTGAGTTTTATTCTTCAGAGTCTGGCAGGAACAAAGGGGAAAGAGCTTTTATATGAGGACCAGCAGCATAGGCACTTTGACAAAAGTCCTTCTCCCCTCCCCTTCTGGGAGACACTTCCTGAATTTCCCAAGAGCTAAGCCTGGTTTCTATTTGCATCATCCCCCCACCACCACCAAAAAAAGCTGCACAACTGGAAACTGTCCCCTAAATGCAGATTTCTGTCAATGCATGAAAAGTGGTTTTCACCAATGGGTGAGATGGCAAATCCCACTCCAAGCTCTTTGCAAGCAAGTGGTCAGAATGACACAGAAGTATTCAGACTGCCAGTGGGAGCCACCATTGCTTCAGGAGGATAAGTGTCCTGAAAGGGCCCTGTCACATTTCCAGAGTTTTCTCACAAGCTTTAGTGGGCAGTGTGGCAACTGGGAGCCTTGGAATATGCCAAAGAGCAAGCAAGAAATCCTCAGGGAAACGGAGAGGGAGTTGCCAGTCAGACTCAGTCAGGCCTCACCGACCTCCCGTCAGCACCAGTGTGATTCTGAAAGCTACCATGAAGCACGTCTGAACAAAGACATTGTGAAGCCATTTTCTCTCTTTGTATTCTACCCAAGAGGAGCAAAACTGAGTCTTCTCTGGGAAGCCTGTGTGGTCTAAAGCAAGGCTCTCCACCCTTTGTGAGATGTTTCCAGAGACCAAGTGGGGCTGAGACTGCCGTTGGGTCCAAGAGGATGGTGGGTGTGGGAGGAGTCAGAGAAACCTTCCCACAGCACCCCTGGGGCAGGAGATGAGCTGGCTCTGGGCAATGGAAAGAGAATGATCACTTCCAACTGAAACAAGCCCAGCAAAACAAGATCTTGGTTCTGCCTCTCACCTTCCTGGCTTCTGCTGTCCCATGGTCTCCAACCTGTGGTCCCCTATCCTTGTGCAAAGACTGGGACACCTGGAGGTGACACTCCAGAGCAACTGTTCACATCAACTGATGTAGTCCACCAGCCAGCTGAAAATGTATGAGGCCTCCCTGTCAGGAATAATTTCACACTCTCCCTACCCTTGTAAGGCTTCAGGCACATTTTAGGCCCACCCCTAGGATCCGGCATAGAGCTTGGTGCATAGTGAGCATTTACATATATTGTGGAATTTA
The DNA here is from genome assembly GCF_053883595.1 of Heterocephalus glaber. NCBI lineage: Eukaryota > Metazoa > Chordata > Mammalia > Rodentia > Bathyergidae > Heterocephalus > Heterocephalus glaber. Next base: position 20,289,866 of record NW_028258357.1, read on the forward strand.
TCATTTAGGTAAATTCCCAGTATCCCTCTTTGAAGACAAGAGCCCTGATGAATTTATTTTTATGCCCCCAGCACCTAACAAAGCACCTAGAATGAAAAGAAGTTTTTAGTAAATGTTGATGGACTCTATGATGTGTGGCATAATAGATCTTTAAGGAATGCACTGTGTGTGTGTGTGTGTGTGTGTGCGTGTGTGTACAAAAAACAAGTACACTCTAGTTGGCATTTACATCTGAAAAAATGTTTGGTTTGAGTGTGTCTAGCTCTGAAGGCAACAGAACCAAGGAAAATGAGAAATGGAAATCCATAAATTTTAGCTGGTCATCAATGCTCCCATCTGAAAAAGAAAATCATTTCTACAACATCCTACTGGCCAACCATCCAGGTTCTCATCTGTTGACTGAAAAATACTTTTTAAAAGGAGATTAATTGTCCAGTCTCTTGGTCCTTTTGCTTTATAACAGCAGAGACTAAGCAACTTGTATGAGGCCACACAACTAATGGTCAATCCAGGCCTGGGTCACCAATGACTCTCCCTCCTTATTCCTCGAGTCTCAGCAGTCTATCTTGAGCTTTCCACTCTTCAAGAACTGTTCTTGCCAATGGAACAAAGACAAATCACATGTTAAAATAAATGTGGCTTCTTGGTGTAGATCTCAGTGGTCCTTTCTCAGTACGTCATGCTGACCACCTTCACCCCCTTTTAAAACTCGTGACTGCCTCTGAATGTTGTAACAATCATACCAATGATTTGATATGAGCCAGGCACCATCCCAAGAACTTTTAACTATATTGCAACATTTGCCTCTCATCATAAACTCTAGGACTTCAGTATATTATTGTTAATCCCTGTTTTGTCTTAGGAAAATTGAATTGCAGGGAGGCTCAGTAACTCGGCCAACGTCACACAACTAGTGGAATCCAAACTCAAAAACCCAGTTCAGTCTGGGCGTGTCCAATCACAGGGCCCTGGTTAGTTCCTGGCCCTTCTCTACCTTTCTGGGCAAGGTATTCTCTTAGAGTCTCTCCTTTTCTTACCACTGAATGGAATCCATGGATCCAGAACTCATGAATATGGAGCCCAGTTGTGTTGGGTTTTCAGGTGCATCACTAGTGTCCCTCAAAAGAAGCTGGCAGAATGAATTCAGGCTACTGTGAAATACATTACTCTGAAGTTGCAAGACAAATGCATGAGGAGGCTCTGCATGTGCTAATGTATAAAGAACTCCAAAGTTTGGGGTGAAGGCATAGACTGCTGCTGCACACCTCCACACTTACACACGCTTATATACACACTCATTTGCACAAAGGAACTGCTGAAGGACCCTCAAGAAAATATCACTGCCTGCTGGTAGGGGAAGTAGAATGGGGCAGATTGGAGAGGGGATGGGTATCAAAGCTCTTCACTGTATACCTTTATATTTTTGGTTTTTGGCATATGTGAATGTATTCCCCCACCAAATTTTTAGTCTTTTCAATAGAGGCAAGTTTGGTATTTTTGCACTGTGATTCTTTTTAAATTTTTTTTATTCCTTGAGTTTATTGGTACATTTTAGATATATGATATGATGGCATCTATCATTGGGAATTTGTACCTGTACAAGATATATCTTGGTTCTTATTTTTCCCATTTCCCTTCCCTCCCTCAATTCCTCCACCCTTCCCTATTTACAAAAGCTTTGTTTCTGTTTTTCCCTTCTTTTTTCATTTTTTTCTTTCCCTTCTTTTTCCCCTCCCCACTTCCCCTTCCCCTTTGAACATATTCTTCCTATTTTACAAGATCTATTATACATTTTGGTCCACATTTACACTTTCAGTTTCTCACGCCAAAGAAAGAATTTGGTGTTTTTCACATGTGTGTCCTATTTATTTCACTTAAGAGTATGGCCTCAATATGCATCCATTTAGCTATAAATGTCTCTAGTTTATCTTTCTTTATGTCTGAGTAGTACTCTATTTTGTTTAAAAAAAAAATAGTCACATCTTCTTTACCCAATTACCAGTTGATGGGCACTTGGGCTGTTTCCAAGCTTTAGCTATTACAAACTGTGCCACTATAAACATGGGTGCACATATATCGCTGTGGTGTGATGGTTTTAATTCTTTCAGGAACATACCCAGCAGGGGAATAGCTGGGTCAAATGGGACTTCCAGTCCTAGTTCTCTGAGGTATCTCCATACTGATTTCCACAGTGGTTGCACCAGTCTGCACTCTCACCAACAGTGGAGAAGGGTTCCTTTTTGCCCACAGCCCCGCCAGCATTTGTTATTGGTTGATTTCTTGATAACAATCATTCTTTCTGGAGTGAGGTGGAATCTCAGCATTGTTTTCATTTGCATCTCTCGAATGACCAGTGATGTTGAACATTTTTTCATATATTTATTTGCTATTTGTACTTCTTCGTCTGAGAAATGTCTGTTCATTTCAGATGCCCATTTTTGGATTGGGTCTTTAAATTGGGGGGGGGTCTTATTTTTTAAGTTCTTTATAGATTCTAGATAGTAGACCTTTGTCTGAAGAACACCTGGTAAAAAAATTTTCCCACATTGTAGGTTGTCTCTTCACTCTGTTGGTGGTTTCTCTTGCTATGCAGAAGCTTTTTTTGTTTTTGTTTTTTGTTTTGGGGGGTTTTTTTGATACCGGGAATCAAACTGGGGACCTTGTGCTTGCAAGGCAGGCAGCAGAACCACTGAGCTAAATCCCCGGCCTGTGCAGAAGTTTTTAATAAGATGAGATCCCATCCAAAGGGGTAGGGGAGGTGGGAGGGGAAGGGGAAAGGAAAGAAGGGAAAGGAAAAATTATGAGAAAAGAAAAATATGGAAACAAAGTCTATGTAAATAGGGAAGGGTTGAGGGCACACAGGTAATGGGGAAGAAGTAAGAACCAAGATACGTCATATACAGGTACAAGCACCCAATGATAAATGTAAACGTATTGTATACCTAAAATGTACCAATAAAAGAATTAAGCAAAAAAAAAAAAAAGATAAGATCCCAGTTGTTGACTCTTTGTGCTACTTCTTCTACAATTGAAGTTTTCTCCATAAAGTTTTTTCCTATGCCCATGTCTTCAGGAGTTCTATCTAACCTATCTTCCAGCAGGTTTAGTGTTTCTGTTTTAATATTTAGATCTTTGATCTATTTTGATTTTAGTTAATTCATGGTGAGAGATATAGGTCTAGTTTTAATCTTTGGCAAGTTGAAATCCAGTTTTTCCAGCACCATTTATTAAAGAGGCTATCTTTCCTCCAGTGAGGGTGTTTGGCTCCTTTGTCAAAGATGAGGTGGCTGAGTGTGTCTGGAGTTGTGTCTGCATCTTCTAATCTGTTTCACTGATCCTCAGGTCTGTTTCTTTGCCAGTATCATGCAGTTTTTATTATAGTATCTTTGTAGTATAGTTTCAAATTGGAAACTGTGATACCCCCTGCCATGTCTCTGTTGCCCAGAATTGCTTTTGCTATTCTAGGTCTCTTCTGGTTCCAAATGCATTTTTGGATTGTTTTCTCAAGATCTATGAAGTATGCTGTTGGAATTTCAATGACATTGCACTGAACCTATATAGCAGTTTTGGAAGTATGGCCATTTTCACTATATTAGTTCTTACTACCCAAGAACAAGGGATGTCTTGACATTTTCTGATATCTTCTTTGATCTACTTTTTCAGCATGCTGTAGTTTTCAAAGTAGAGGTCTTTTACTTCCTTTGTTAGATTGATTCCTAGGTATTTTACGTTTTTATGCTATTGTGAAAGGGATTGTTTCTCTCATTTCTCTCTCAATGAGTTTGTTATTCATGTACAGGAAGGCTAATTTTTGAGTTTTGACCTTGTATCCAGCTACTCTACTGAATTTGGTTATTAAATCTAGAAGTCTTTTGGTGGAGTTTTTAGTGTCTTCTATATAGAGTATCATGTCATCTGCAAATGACAATTTAACTTCTTCATTTCCTATCTTTATTCCTTGCATTGTATCCCATAAATTCCTGTATGTTGTTGTATTGACATTGTCATTTAATTGAAGAAAATGTCTAATTTCTTCTTTAATTTCCTCTGGACCCATTAGTTGTTCAGGAGAGTGTTATTGAATTTCCATGTATACATGAAGTTCTAATGGTTTCTTTTGTTATTGATCTCCAATTTCTTTGCACTGTGGTCTGGTAATATACAGGGGATAACTTCAATTCCTATGCATTACTTAAGCATTTTCTATGAGCTATCCTGCAGTCTATTTTGGAGAACAACCCGTGTGCAGCTGAGAAAAATGTATATTCAGATTTTGTGGGGGTGGAACACTCTGTAGACATCTATCAAATCCATTTATTCAGAAGTTTTGTTCAGTTCTAATATTTTGTTGTTGGTTTTTTATCTAGTTGATCTATCTATTTGTGACATTGGGGTACTGAAGTCCCCCACTACTACTGTATCAGTGCTTATTTGATTTTTCATGTCTGTTAATATTTATTTTATATAGTTGGATGTACTAGTATTTGGTGCATTTCTATTTATGATTGTCATCTTTTCCTCTTGGATTGTTCCCTGTACAAGGATGTAGTGACATTCTTTGTCTGTCTTCATTAGTCTTGGTTTGAAATTCACTTTGTTTACAAATAAAATAGCTACCCCTGCTTTTTTCCAGGTTCCTGTAACATGGAGTATTGTTTTCCATCCTTTGACTTTCACTCTGTGAATTTCTTTTTGAACTAGGTGCATTTCTTGTATACAGCATATTGTTGGATCTTGCTTCTTGATCCATTCTGCCAGTCTATTTCTTTTGACTAGTGAATTGAGATCATTATCATTGATGGTTATAACTGATATGTACTGAATTATCCTTATCATGATATTTTCCTATTGTTGGCTCTTTTATCACCTCCTCTCCTTTCCATTTAATTTCTTGCCTTGCCTAATGGATTTATCCTGTTGGGGTTCATGGAGTTGTAATTCTTATTATCTTTTTCTAGGATATTGTTTTGGATTTTTTTTGAGTGCTGGTTTGGTATTCATGAAATTCCTCTGGTGTTCTTTGTCTCGAAAGTGTCTTATTTTTCCATCAATTTTGAAAAATAGTTTTGCAGGGTACATCAATCTGGGTTGGAGGTTGTTTTCTTTTAGAGCTTGAAATATCTCACTCCAGGCTCTTCTTGACTGGAGGATTTGTATTGAGAAGTCTGCTATGATTCTGATGGGCTTTTCTTTGTATATGATTTATTTCTTTTCTCTAACTACTTGTAATATTTTGTTCTTGTGTTGGACTTCTGGAATCTTGACTATTATATGCCTAAGAGTAGATGTTTTTGGATCATGCCTAATTGGAGTTCTGTATTCCTCACTTATCTGTATGTCAAATTCTTTTTCCCTATTTGGGAAATTTTCTGCAATTACTTCTGTGAATAGTTTATGTATGTATTTTGTGCTATCTCCTACTCCTTCATTTACTCCAGTCAATCTTAAGTTATTTTTTGCACCATCAGGTAGCTGGTGGATTGATTTCTCATGGTCCCTTGCTATTTTTAAGAAATCTTTCTTTTCGTGTTTGCTAACCATAATCCTGTCTTCTGTATCTGAAATTCTGTCCTCACATTCACTTATTTTGTTGTGGAAACTTTCAATGGGATTTTTAATCTCTTAGATATCTGCTTGGATGTGTTTCATGTTTTCCATTCTTTCCTATGCTGGAAATTATTTTCCTCAGCTCCTCTATTTTTTTATCTGTATCTGCTGTAGATTTACTAATCATGCCTTTCATTATAGTCACCATCTCTGTTGTTATCTGAAAAATTATTCCTGATGTCATGTTTTCCAGAGCCTCTTTTATCTGCTTTGTTACTTCCCTTGTTACCAGTTCAGGGAGTCCAGGTGATTGACTTGAAGATTGTTTCACATCATTGACCCCTGGATTTGCCTTTGGTGAGCTGGAAGTCTGGATTTGTGTCTTGTTTAGGTGTCTTCTCATTTTTATCTTTTTGTTGTTGATGTTTTTGGTTTAATTCCTGGGTTGATACTTGTAAGTTGCTTATTACAAATATCTTTATTGCTAGTCTTTAGAACCCTTAGGGAATGACAATTTCTCAGAGGTGTCTTCCAGGTATAGATGGTCTTTGGGTTTTGAGACTGTGATGACCCTTAGGCAATCTCAGTTTTGGTATACCAGGAAGAACAACTGACTAGAATAATCATGTCACCTTGCCCAAAGTAATACAATCAGCATTAACAGTAGCATCAAACCCAGCTTCGAAAATGACAAACTGTTGTAACTATTAACTTGCCACATGAACTAGATGTATGGTTGTATATCAAAGTCTAGAACTAATCAGAAATGTTTTCAGTAAATAAGCCCTTCAGTACAGCAAATGTACCCTCTTGGAAGAAGACTTAGAAGGAGTTGGGGGAGGGGTAGAGAAATAGAAGGAGAGGCTAGAAGTAAGGCTAGAGGACACAGGAAGATCATGCAAACTTTGGGAAACTGGTGAAGACAGGAGGGAAAGAGAAAAGTATAGAAAAAACTAACAGCAACAGGAAAACTAGAAACTGTATTCACACTCCTATAAAAATAAGAACAATGAAGAAAAAACAAAACAAAAACAGGAACAAGAAGGGAAAGAAATGAAGAAGGAAGAGGAGAAGGAGAAGGAGGAGAGGAAGAAGAATAAGAAGGAGGAGGAGGGGGAGGAGGAGGAGGAAGAAAGAAAGAAAGAAAGAAAGAGAAAAAAATGTCTCCTTTAAGGCATGTCTCTGCTCTCACCAGTAGACAACATGGACAGTAGTGTACAGACCCAAGTAGATTAATCTCAGTGAGCCAGCCATAGTCCACTGAGATTCAAGTTGGTTTCTGGCTGCGAGGCTGAAATTGAGCACCCTGAACTCCTGCAGGTTTGAACTCTGCATGGTTCTGCTGCAGGTTTGAGCCACCCTTCCCCCACAGCAAGTCCATATTCTGATAAGAGGTGCTGATCCCAGCAACTCACCAACCATTGTAGTCTGCTGACATCTTTATTACAGTAACTCTCTTCACTTTCCTGGTGGGCTTCAGTTTTCAACCACAAGCCACGGAGAGGGCCTCTCTGCTGCTCACCACTGCACCATCTTCCCGAGCTCAGAATGATGGCCTTTCTGCACTCCATTGCTGTCTGTCCCCAGACACCTCTGCCACATGGGGTCTGGATCCCCGCACCCCCTGGTCATGTTCCATTTCTCTTGGGGCACCCACCCAGTCATGCTAGACTTCTCTATTGCAATGTGATTCTAAAATGACTCAATTAAAATTATCTTACTCCAAAACAATAAAACTATCATAAAATCAATAAAACCTTTCAACACCCTGACATCCAATCATATGCAGAAATTTTACTAACATGGAAGTTTAAGTAAAGAAATGAATGAAAGAAACATTCTAAAATTTTTAAATAATAAAATAAGACATAGTCTAAATGAAGGCATCGCTGTTATCTGCTTTATCAATTGTCTTTAATTTTTCTTAGTAATAAATTGGAGGTGTAAATTTACTGTTTCAAGTCAATAGAATGATCTTCCAAATAGAGTTTATGCATAATCCTGGGTTTTCATAAGAGTCTATGGTGCCAGAGTTGGATAACTCACACAACCACATGTCATTTTGAAAGTAATATTCTTGCTTTCCCTATATAAATTTGTTTTGGGAAAACCTCTCTCTCTCTCTCTCTCTCTCTCTCTCTCTCTCTCTCTCTCTCTCTCTCTCTCTCTCTCTCTCTATTTTTGTGTAATTTAAATGCAAATATTGGTCAAATTGATCAAATGTGCTCATTCTCCCTGCCACGTGAGAGCCAAATTCAGCCAAAGTCATTGGATAAGAGGTGAGAATGGTTACAAATGCAGGGAAAAGAGATTGTGAGCTCTAGGAATCATATGAAGTTTGACTGAAAAGCACAGTGTATGTTTAATTTTTTTAAATTATCATAGTAAAAGACACATTGCCATTAATTATCCTCAAAATGCTCCCCCTTGCTTCAGACACACTTATCCCATCATTCTTGACACTTTCTGTGGCAGTTCTGGAAGTCCTCTTTCTTGAGTGTCTTTATTGGGCTGTCCTGGCTGCCTTGATGTTCTGAATTGATTCAAAACATTCCACTACCATGGTCATTTTTACTATGAGGGAGAGCCATAGGAGGACAGCTTCTTCCTTTCCATCTGATGGCAGCTATAAGCTAAGCCAAGATGAGTAGGTACAAGTACATCCAGGAGCTAGGCAGGAAGAAGCAGTCCAATGTGATGTGCTTCCTTCTGAGGGTCTGCTGCTGACATTACTTCCAATTCTCTGTGCTCCACAGGGTCTCCCAATGTGCAGACTGGGACACAAGGCCAAACAAGATTATGTCATACACAGGATTCATGTTACCTTGATGGCCACAAATGTCCAGTTCCTATGGGTGCAACTTATGGTAGGCCTGTCCATCATGGTGTTAACCAGCTAAAGTTTTCAGACACCTTCTGTCTGTTGCTGAGCAGCAAGCTAGACACCACTGTGGGGCTCTGAGAATTCTGAATTCTTACTGTGTTAGTGAAGATTCCAATAGAAATTCTTTGAATTCCTCCTCATTGATCCATTCCACAAAGCCATTAGGAGAAATCTTGAAACCCAGTGGATCACCAAACCAGTCATAAGCACAGGGAGATGCAAGGCCCAAGAAAAGGTCACAGGTTCCACCACACTATTGGTGGTTCTTGCCATGCAGCTTGCAGAAGGCACAATACTCTCCAGCTCCACTGTTAGCACTAATATAAGTAATGTTTGTAGAATTCATAACCTAATAAACAATTTAGGACCAAAAAAACACCAGAAGTGGCATGGTATCAGATCTGGAAAATAAGGCCCATGAGGACACAGAGTCATATTTTTACCCTCCTGCCTTTTCTTGGATGGCACTCAGCAGCAGCATTCACATATTTTTTGTCATATCTTGTAAAGACAATCATAAAAGAAGACTGTCAGAGGTGCTTCAGACAGTAGCCAGAATGATAGGATAAGTGTCCTCAAAGCAAGGGGAGTATTTTAAGAGGAATTCAGGGCAGTGTGTCTTTAACTGTAATATTTCTTCTTAAAATTTAAACACTCACCATATGTTTCAATCACCCTTTGTATAAATGTATAACTATCAGGGCACACTGGTGCTGTCCTTTGTTAAAATGAACCCAACATGCCGGGGGTTTAGCTCAGTGGTTCTGCTGCCTGCCTCAAAAGTGCAAGGTCCCAAGTTCAATCCCTGGTACCAAAAAAACAAAACAAATAAAATGAACCAAACATGAGAATGAAGCCAGTAATAAAAGGAGACATAAACCAAGTTTCTCTGGAAACTCTGGCCTTTCTTGGGGTTATTTCAATTATCTTTAAAATGTAGATTATTACATTTACTGAGAGAAATTCTTCATGTGATTAATGAATCTAGAACAGGGCAAGAAGGTTCTTTTATGATGGGGTCTGGGCCATAAGGTGGAGAAGAAAAATAAACAAAATTAAGTCTGTGACTCTAAAGATCATCCCTGCCACCCACCACTCTTACTTCCCTTAGTGAATGGTATTTTTCATAATTTTTACTTCTTCATTCTTAAAGGAAACAGTTGTAAAAACAATTTCATTGACTCTAGTTACCTACCACATACACTTCTACCTACCTCATTAAAGGGCTAATTAACTTTTTCTTGTTTATTTAAAAGTTTTATTGAGTTAGACTGTGTGCCAGACATTGTGGTAGACACTGGAGGTATAAGAGATGAAATTCCTGTCCTCCTGAAACTGACATTTTAGTGGAGGGGAACATAAAATACATAAGTGTATCTATAATATTTCCAGTGGTGACTTATTTCTTACTAAGATGGAAAACAATATAAGGTTAAAGAGACTGGGAAATTATTGACAGCAATACTTTATATGCAGTAATAAGAGAAGGCTTCTCAGGCAGGATGTCTTTAGAACAAAAGACTCACGAGGCAGAAGGAGTAGCCATGGGATGACTTGGGGGAGGCCATTTGAGCACAGGGGACAGCCAGTATGTCAGAAGGTGGAGAGGAAAGAGATAGGAAGGCCAGAAGATGGGTCAAGAGAGGCACTCAAGTCAGGCTTTGTCACCTGAAAGAACTGACACAGAAAATAAAGAGGGGAGAGAGCTACAAAGATATTGGATAAGTAACATAAAATAAGATCACAAAAAGGACAATTTGATTTGATCTGAATTTAAATAACTCATTAAAGATACAGTCTGCACCAACTATGCATTAGTGTTGGTGTGTAATTGTCTAGATATGATTGGATATTGTTGTATAGCATTGTTTAGATAGTAGGAATAGTATGTGTTTAGGGTAGAATTGACTTGTTGGGTCAGTGAGAAATCAAACCATCCTTGCATGAGGCATAAGGACCCTACCTAACAGGTGTGGATACTGTCCCATTATTTCACATCACATAGCCATATCACTAACTGAGCCCTCCCATTCTCTGAGCAAGCAGTCCTAGAAAGGCCCCAGAGAAGGTCTTCTCCCTTTGCAGACCAAGGAGACAGAGGTGGAGGCTTAAGAAGACCCATATCCCTTAAACAGCAGGAAGAGACTTGAGTGACCCAGACCAGTTGTACCCATGACAGAGCATAGGAGACTAACCAAAGGAAGGCCAGAAACATGTAGTCCCTAAGCCTTTGTGTCTGCCAGCATTTTCTTTATATTTGCTAGGTATTGAGTGTTTGTATCAGTCATCATAGATGAGCTAAGAGAAATGAAAGGAAGTAAATTTATATGATGTTCAAGGAAGAAGGGAACTGCAGGAACAGTACTGATGCTAAGAGAGGCATTGAGACAAAGTGAAATGAGGGGAAAATGATGTTTACAATGGGGCTAGCACCACTGTACACCTGGAGAGCACACATGCACAGATAATCTCAGTGGTAAGAGTCCAGAGCAGGAGCTGTATAATCGTGACAGTCCATGTCCAGACCTGGTCTTCCCTCTGCTCTGCATGAGCTTGGATGACACTCTCTCTAGTCCTCAGTGTCTACCATTGTAGTGTGGGGCTCATGCAGCCTCACAATACCATCATCCCCATTTTACAGGTGAGACACTAAGTAACTTACCAAGGTTAGGTAAGGAGTAAGTGTTGGAAGCAGGCCTCAAATCCTCTTTCCAAAGACCACACTCACAACCCCACTCCAGAGTGCTTCCTTGGTGTTAACACAACTAGTAATCTGGATGTCCAAACCACCCAGGCCTCAGCCTTTCTTCTTTCCCCAGATCTACCCACCATTGGATCCTGTCAATCTCACCCTCTTAAGATCCTCCAACCCCACTGCCTTCTCTCAGAACTCTCTGCTCCCATCAGCTTTGCCATCTGTGGCCCACTTGCAACTCACCTCCATGAGATTCTCTTCATTCTCTTTCTAAAACCCAAATCTAACTACAGCACTCACCTGCCTAATAGTGTTCAGTGGTTCTCAGACTTTATGGGGCATAGAGATCTCCTGAATGCTAACGCACACATTTTAATGCAAAATACCTCTGATGGAGCTAGGGATGAACACAGTTAATAATCATCACAGGTGATTGATATATAGACATATGAGCAACTTGTTCTTACAGGGAAGCCCTGCATCCCTCCCATGCCCTGGAAGTCTATTCTAGTGGAGATGCTCTGACCCCACCCCAGATTGACTCAGGATCTGAATTGAACAAGCTTCCCAGCTGATGTGCCACACACATTCAAGCTGTAGAATATGCTCTGTTCTGGAGGGTCCGATGCAGAATCCTTCCTAGGACATAAAAGCCTGGTCATGATTCATCATCTACTTGTATCTCCACAGGGCCCTCTCCTCTTGGATCTAAGCATGACAAACTAGGGAAAATGAGGCACCAAAACCTAAGGCAGTGACCTCTATATTCTTCATCTTGATCACTCCAGGCCAGAGCACAGCCCCTCCCCCTACTTGAGACATGCTGCTTTATTGACTCATGTGAAGTCAAGCCTAATGGGATTGATTTAAGTTTTAAACATACTTTGAAATGCTGTATCACATTCAAATTGTACCTCTCATCAAGGTGTGACTGATGAACAATGAATGGAGAAGAGACTGCCCAAGTTATCGACCTGGGGGGGGGGGTTACTCCCTAAAATGCCACATTTCCTTATTGGACAGGGGACAAGGCACTGAGTCTTCTCTACAAAGACCTCAGATTCACTGCCTGATGTCAAACTCATGCTCTATATATTAAAGCACAACCCCATCTTTGTTTTTAAGAAGAACAAACTTTCACCACAAAGATACAAGAACAGCAAATATTGATCTTCTTGACAAGCAATGCGCCTCACGCCATGGGCCCTCCTGCATCTGCTCGTGGCCGTCCAGCCCTCCCTTTCATCAAGAAATAATGCCAAGTGCCCTCATGTGCTCTCTGCTACAGATTGCAAATATTTAAAAGAAATAAATTTCTCTGAGTGCAAAGCACCTTTCTTTGTCATCCTACCCCCTCTCCTCCCGAGTTGTGTTGATTTTGGGGCTGCACACACCCCCAGCACCTGCACTTTTCCATTGTTTATTTGCCAAGATCTCTGTGGTTTTCTTGCTTGCTTTCAGAGCCCACACTAAGTACAGTAACCAATGGAGAAATATTTTCTTCCTCTCTTGGCAATGGGCAAGGGAGGCAGTAGCTTCAGGATGCTGAGAGCAACTGGAATCAGAGGACATGGAAAGACAGGAGAAGAAATCGGGGCTCCTCTATCCACACTTGCCCCATACGATAACGAAAAATGCCCCTCTGTTGCAGACTGAAAGGGTATGTATCCACCATAACCTTATTACTTGGCAGAAAGGTTTTAAAATTTGTTTTGTTGCAATCCAGAACCATTCTTTAATGGAAGCTTCAGACCTGAACAATAAGAATTAAGAATGGAATTTTGGCAAATGGATAATAAAGTTGTGATTGAGAATGGCCATTTCAAATACTAATCCAAGGGTCCAAATACATTGAACAAAACTATTTTTTCTTGGGCACAAAGCATCATTTCCTTGGTGCACTGTGCTTATGCCCTGCGTGGGCTTGGTCATAGCCTTACTTTTCCCCACTGAGCCATGTGCAGTAAAGTCGGAGCAAAAGAGTCCGTTGCCAAGTTGAGATCAGACCAACAAAGAGGCTCACTAGCTTCAGGGACTCACAGTCTATGTGCTAAGCATTAGCTCCTTCTCTTACCCTACACGAATTTCTATTTTGAAGAGAGTATAGAGCCTCTACCACGACCACCACATGGGAAGCCTTTTGTCACTTTGCACTACCCTACATTTTACTTTAGTGAGCATGTATTTGAGGATCTATACTTCCCCAATTCATGATCCCTACGGTTTGGGTGAGACAAATACTAAGACCAGAGCACAGTGTTACTTTACATTCTATGACTGCAAGAATTCAACTTCAGAGCCAACAGAGTATTATGAGATGGTGATGGGGCTTCCACAGTGGAGTTTGACAGTGAGGCTGCAGAGGCTGTGGCAGCCATCTTACCACCATGAGGCTCTGAATCACCTTTCTGACCAGACAGCTGGACTTGGCTCAACTGCACCCTCTTGCTTGTTCTCTGGTGCCTAGAGATCCATATTTCTGAGATGAGGCCGACTGTGTTCCTTGAAGTTTGCTTCACTGTGGAAAACTGACCACTTCTATAAGGAAGATACTGATAAAGATGGCTCCTACTTTGCCCTCATTTTCATCATCCTCTACCCAGCAGAGACGAGAAAAGTCCTAGGTCATTTATTTATCCTGGAAATAGGATAGATGGTACTTGCTACAAACCCTCACACCTAAAACAGAAGGTGTTCGTTATTGTTGGTGTATGTACCGACTGCGGCATAGGAGCTGAAACTACTCTATGTGCACCATCTCTATTCGATGGGAAGAGCTCCATGGAAATGCATAGCAGGTGTTTTGGGGTGCATGCAAATCCTGAAGCTGCCTTCTTGTAAGATTCCAGGAAATGCCAAACAAACCATGAAATGCCACTGTATAAATTTAGATTTGCTCAAAACTTATCTGAATGGAGAATTACATCTTTTTAGGAAAAAAAATAGTTTTGTAGAAATAATCAGCTCTGATATGCTAAAGTGAATGTTTTAAAATAATCTATCAGAATTCCATCACTATAAAATCAGGAGAGTTGTCAGTCTACAAGATATGCTTAGGGCCCGCTGCAGACAGGCAGGTCTGCAGACACCTTACTGAGGTCATGAGTCCTTGGAACATGCCGAATCAGCCCATGCTCCAGCAGCAATCCACTGGACCCCCCCCTCCCCGCTCCTCTGTACAGCCACCTGGTTTCACACTACAAAGATGCAAAGGACACCAGACCACCAGACCATGGTACTGGGTCCCGCCACTCCTGGCCCAGAGGTAGGGGCTTCTGAGCCACAGTCCCACTGCTCCTGGTCCAGAGGAAGGGGCATCCTGGCCACCATCCCTCCCGCTGCTCCCAGCACAGAGGAAAGGGCTTTTGGGCCACTTTCTGTCCAACATTCCCAGCCCAGAGGAAGGAGCTTCTGGGTCACCATCCTTCCCACCACTCCCGGCCCAGAGGTAGGGGCTTCTGAGCCACCGTCCTACTGCTCCTGGTGCAGAGGAAGGGGCTTGATGGCCACCATCCCTCCCGTTGCTCCTAGCCCAGAGGAAGGGGCTTCTGGACCACCATCCCTACCAGTGCTCTGGGCCCCTGTCCCAACTCTAGCAGCTCAGAGGAGGTGATCCTCACGGGCGCCAACAGCACCTCCCCACCCCCCAAATTGAAATGAGTAAACATGTAAATAAGTCTCAAAACCAGACTTCCAGATCACCTACAGCAACCCCAAAGTGAAATGAGATGGAACACTCTGATACTCAACCACCTGGACCCACTGAACTGGAAACAAAAGGGGATCTGGAAAAAATGAAATCAGAAATAATTTCTCAGATAACAGGAGAGATTGTGCTCCTAGTGCAAGACATGATTAATAAATCTAGAGAGGAGCTCAGGAACATGATGGAATCCCAACATAGGAAACAAATGGAATCCATAAAACAAATGCAAATAGATTTCCAGGAGGTGAAAATCTCCATTGAAAGTCTACACAGCAGAATGAGTCAATGTGAGGACAGAATTTCAGATACAGAAGATAAGATTGCAATTAGTGACCAGGAAAAGAAAAATTGCTTCAGAATTATAAGGTAACATGAGAAATAAATCCAGCAGCTGCTAGATGATGCAAAGAAGAATAACATAAGACTGATTGGAGTCAATGAAGAAACAGGAGAGAGTGCAGATGACATAAAAAAAACTCTTCACAGAAGTACTGGCAAAAAACTTCCCAAGCAGGGGAAAAGAACTTGACATACAGATAAGTGAGGCATATAGGACTCCAAATAGCCTTGATCAAAAAAAATCTACACATAGGCATATAATTGTTAAGATTCCAGAAACTCAACAGAAGAACAAAGTTCTACAATCAGTTAGAGAAAAGAAATAAATCACATACAAAGGAAAGTCCATCAGAATCACAGCAGACTTCTCAACACAAACCATCAAGGCAAGAAGAGCCTGGAGTGACATATTCCAAGCCCTAAAAGAAAACAACCTCCAACCCAGATTGATGTACCCTGCAAAACTATCTTTCATAATTGATGGAGAAATAAGATACTTTTATGACAAAGAGCACCTTAAGAACTTCATGAATACCAAACCAGCACACCAAAATTTTTACACACTATCCTAGGAACGGACATTGCGGATCACAACCCCAGGAGGCACAGCAGAATGAACCTATTAGGCATGACAAGAAATTAAATGTAGAGGGGGAGAACCCAACAAAAAGAAAAAGTCATGGCAATGACAAGTCAATACGTTTCAGTTATAACCATCAATGTTAATGGTCTCAATTCACCAATCAAAAGAAACAGGCTGGCAGAAAGGGTCAAGAAGCAAAATCCAACAATATGCTGCATACAAGAAACACACTTAATTCAAAAGGAAACTCATAGACTGAAAGTTAAAGGATGGAAAACAATACTGCATGCGACAGGAACCCGAAAAAAAGCAGGAGTAGCCATCCTCTTGGCAGATCAAGTAGATTTCAAACCAACACTGATTAAGAGAGATGAAGAAGGACACTACATCCTTGTAAAGGGAACAATCCAAGAGGAAGAGATGACAATCATAAATATCTATGCACCAAACACTAGTGCTCCCAACAATATAAAACAAATACTAACAGACATGAAAAGTCATATATGCACCAATACAATCATAGTGGGGGACCTCAACACCCCACTGTCACAAACAGATAGATCAACTAGATTAAAAATAAGTAATGAAATACTAGAACTCAATCGAACTCTTGAACAAATGAATTTAACAGATGTTTACAGAGTCTTCCACCCCACAAAATCAGAATACACATTCTTCTCAACTGCACATGGGTCATTCTCCAAAATAGACCACATACTCACTCATAGAATGTGTTTAACTAACTGCAAAGGAACTGAAGTTATCCCCTGTATATTATCAAACCATAGTGGAATGAAATTGGAGATCAATAGCAAAAGAAACCACAAGAATTTCATAAACACATGGAAATTGAACAACACATTTTTGAATAACCAATGGGTCATAGAGGAAATTAAAGAAGAAATCAGACAATTCCTACCATTAAATGACAATGACAATACAACATACCCGAATCTATAGGACACAATGAAAGCAGTCTTATGAGGGAAATTCATAGCAGTGAATACTCATATTAGGAAAACAGAGTGAGCCCAATTAAACAACCCAATGCTGAATCTCAAATTTCTAGAAAAAGAAGAGCAGGACAAACCCAAAGCTCATACAAGGGAGGAAATTATAAAGATCAGAGCAGAAATCAATGCAATGGACACTAAGAGAACAATACAAAAAATCAATGAAGGCAAGAGTTGGTTCTTCAAAAGAATCAACAAAATTGACAAACCTTTAGCCAAGCTTGTCAGAAAAAGGAAAGCAAAGGCCCAAATCCATGCAATTAGGAATGAAAAGGATGAAATGACAACAGACCCAGCAGAAATCCAGAGCATCATCAATACCTACTTCCAGAACCTATATGCCAATAAGATGGACAACACAGAAGAAATGGACGGATTCCTAGATACATATGAATTACCAAAGTTGAATGAAGAAGATCTAAAAATTCTAAACAACCCAATATCAACCAATAAAATTGAAAATGTAAATAAAAACTTAGCAACTAAGAAAAGCCCAGGCCCTGATGGCTTCACTGCCAAATTCTACAAGACATTTAGAGAGGAACTGCTGCCACTACTGTTTAAACTCTTCAATGAAATGGAAAGGGAAGCAATACTCCCAAATTCCTTCCTGGAAGCAAGCATCACCTTGATCCCCAAAGCAGAGAAAGACCCAACCGAAAAGGAGAACCATAGGCCAATCTCACGAATTAACATAGTTGCAAAAATCCTTAATGAGATACTGGCAAATAGAATGCAGAAGATCATCAAGAAGATCATACACCCTGATCAAGTGGGATTCATCCCAGGGATGCAGGGATGGTTCAACATACGCAAATCAATCAATGTAATACACTATATCAATAGAGCCAAGGACAAAAACCGTATGATTATCTCCATAGACACAGAAAAAGCATTTGACAAAATCCAACATGCATTTATGATAAAAACCCTACAAAAAATTGGAATAGATGGTCTCTACCTCAAACTGATAAAAGCCATCTATGAAAAACCAACAACCAATATCATACTAAATGGTCAAAAACTGAAATCTTTCACACTAAAATCAGGGGCAAGACAAAGATGTCCACTATCACCACTCTTGTTCAGTATAGTTCTGGAAATATTAGCCATGGCAATTAGACAAGAGAAAGAAATAAAAGGAATAAAGATAGGAAATGAAAAAGTCAAATTGTCATTATTTGCAGATGACATGATACTCTATATAGAAGACCCCAAGATCTCCACCAAAAGTCTTCTAGACTTAATAACTAAATTCGGTCAAGTAGCTGGTTACAAGGTCAACACACAAAAATCAATAGCTTTCCTCTACACCAATGACAGACTCACTGAGAGAGAAATAGGGCAAATAATTCCTTTCACAATAGCATCCAAAAAACTGAAATACCTAGGAATCAACCTAATGAAAGAAATCAAAGACCTCTTCTCTGAAAACTATAGCACTCTGAAAAGAGAGATTGAAGATGATATCAGAAAATGGAAAGACATCCCTTGCTCCTGAGTAGGAAGGATTAATATAGTGAAAATGGCCATACTTCCAAAACTGCTATATAGATTTAATGCAATTCCAATTGAGATCCCAGCAGCATACTTCATGGACCTTGAGAAAACAATCCAAAAATTAATTTGGAACAAGAAGAGACCCAGAATAGGAAAAGCAATTCTGGTAACAGAATCATGGCAGGGGGTATCACACTCCCCAACTTGAAACTATACTACAAGGCTACTGTGATAAAAACAGCATGGTAATGGCAAAGAAACAGACCTGAGGACCAATGGAACAGATTAGATGCAGAAACAACTCCAGACACACTCAGCCACCTCATCTTTGACAAAGGAGCCAACCACCCTCACTGGAGGAAAGATAGCCTATTTAATAAATGGTGCTGGAAAAATTGGCTTTCAACTTGCCAAAGATTAAAACTAGATCTATATCTGTCGCCATGCACTAAACTAAAATTGAAATGGATTAAAGATCTAAATATTAAAATAGAAACTCTGAACCAGTTGGAACAGAGGTTAGGTAGATCCCTTGAAGACATCAGTGTAGGAAAAGATTTTATGAACAAAACCTCAGTTGCCCATGAACTAGCACAAACAATCAACAAGTGGGATCTCTTCTTATTAAAAAGCTTCTGCACAGCAAGAGAAACCACCAGCAGTGTGAAGAGACAACCCACAATGTGGGAAAAAATTTTCACCAGCTGTCCCTCAGACAAAGGTCTACTATCTCGAATCTATAAAGAACTTAAAAAGATCAGACCTCCCAAATTTAAAGACCCAATCCAAAAATGGGCATCTGAAATGAACAGACATTTCTCAGACAAAGAAGTAGAAATAGCAGATAAATACATGAAAAAATGTTCAACATCACTGGTCTTTCTAGAGATGCAAGTGAAAATAATGCTGAGATTCCACCTCACTCCAGAAAGAATGGCTGCTGTCATGAAATCAACCAATAACAAATGCTTGCAGGGCTGTGGGGAAAGGAACCCTGCTCCACTGCTGGTGGGAGTGTAGACTGGTGCAACCACTGTAGAAATCAGTATGGAGATACCTCAAAGATCTAGGACTGGAAGTCCCATTTGACCCCACTATTCCACTGCTGGGGATCTTCCCCAAAGAATTAAAAGAATCATACCACAGTGATATATGTGCACCCATGTTCATAGCAGCCCAGTTTGTGATAGCTAAAACTTGGAAACAGCCCAAATGCCCATCAACTGGAGACTGGATAAAGAAAATGTGGGTTTTTAAATAAAATAGAGTACTACTCAGCTATAAAAAATGAAAAATTAGAGACATTTATAGCTAAGTGGATGCACATTGAGGCAATACTCTTAAGTGAAATAAATAGGACACACATGTGTAAATACCAAATACTTTCTCTGGTGTGAGAAGCTGAAAGTGTAAATAAGAACTAAAATGTATAATAGGTAATGTGAAATAAGAAGAAAAGGGGCAAAGGGGAAGGAAGTGGGGGGGCTAGGGGAAAGGATAGAAGGGAATGGGATTAATATGAGAAAATGGAAAAATAGGAACAAGATCTTTGTAAATAGGGAGGACTGGAGAGGTTGAAGGGAGGGCTGGGCAAGGGTGAAAAATAAGAACCAAGAGAGACTATGTAAAGGTGCAAATTTCCAGTGATGAATGTCATTATATTGTATACCTAAAATGTACCAATGATTAGAATGAACAATCGATAATGCAAAATAGGAAGAAAAGGTCCAAAGGGGTAGGGGTAGTGGGAGGGGCAGGGGAAAGGAAAGAAGGGAAAGGAAAAATGATGAGAAATGGAAAAAATGGAAATAAAGTCTTTGTAAATAGGGAAGGGTGGAGGGGTGAAGGGAGGGCTAGGAATGGGGAAAAAATAAGAACTAAGATGCATTATGTAAAGGTACAATTCCCAATGAGAAGTGTAATTGTGTTGCATACCTAAAATGTACCAATAAAAGAATTTAACAACAACAAAAAAAAACAAAGTGGGGAAGAATCTTCCTCTCCTAGAAAATGCTTGATCATCCAGGGGGTGATCAATCATTCTATAGTAAATTGACAGTGTTTTGGGAAATTGGCTTTAAAGTAATTAAAAAGCTATTACAAACAAACAAACAAACAAAGATATGCTTAGTTATATCAGCAGGAAGATTCTCCTCAAAATTAGAAATCATCAAAAACTATTTGCAATCTTGAAAATTAAATTGGCAAAATATAAATTACAATGACCTCATAAATAAATTTGCAAATTAAACAAGTCAGAAAGAAACCTTATGACCAATAAAGATATCACAGTAATAAAATTTTATTTATTGTATTATATAAAATTATGACATCAAAGTATCAACTCTTTCAGGCTGTAAGTTCACATTAATACTCATGTACTTCTATTACCCCAACTACATTTTACAAGTAGTAAGATATTCTTTTCAATATGTTAATGAGCACTGTTTGTCAGTACATGTTTGCAGGACATAGTGACTGCATTCAGCTTGGGATCTGATACACATACACAGCATGTCTTGGTCACTGTTACTCCCCGATTGCCATATTCCCATACTTCACTTAGCATTAGTCTTAAGATCCATCTACTTTCCTACAAATGACTCAAAAAGATCCTTCTTTATGGAACAGTAAGAATCAAATGCCAAAAATCAACACATGAGATCATATTAAATGAACAAACTTCTGCACAGCTGCGGAAACAACCAGTAGAGTAAAGAGACAAACCTATAGAACAGGAAAAAGATTTACCAGCTACTCCTCAGATGGAGACAAGTATAAAGAACTCAAAAAATGTAGTAAGATATTTTTAAAAGAAAAAAATATTTGTACATTTGACTACTACCAACTGCCCTTCTCCTCTGCTTTTTTTGTATGTGTGGGATTTTTTTCACAATTTTATTATATTATCCTATATTTTTTCTTTTTTTCTTCATTTTATTGGTACATTTTAGATATACACAATGGTAACATTGATCATAGGGAATTTGTACCTGTACACATATATCTTGCTCCCTTTTTTCTCATTCCTCTCCTCTACCTTCAAGCCCTCTTTACAAAAGCTTTGTTTCCATTTTTTCCTTCTATTCTCTTCTTTCCCTTCCTTCTTTTCCCCCTCCCTCCTCCCTTGTTCCTCTTCCCATTGGAACTTTTTCTTCCCACTTCCCGATCTCTGTTACACAGTTTGGTCCTTATTTACACTTTTGTTTTCTCACATCTGGCTGTGGTGGCACACACTTGTAAGCCCAGAACTCCAGAGGCTGGGGCAGAAGGACCATGGGCCAGTTCAAGGCCAGCCTGGGCTGCATAGGGAGACCCTGTCTCAAAGGGGAGGGGTGGAGCCAGAAGATGGCTCAGTGGGAGAGAGCTTGCCTCACATGTGCAAGGCTCTGTGTTCAAATCCCATTGCTGCCAAAACCACCACGGATGAAATCCACCTATTCCTATCACTCTCTGCTTTTTAAACAAGGAATCCCACATTTTCACATGACCTTGGTCCCCTTAAATTATGTGCCTGGCCCTGACCATCTCCATACAATTTTTTCAGACTAAGTCTACAATTCTCACAGTCAAATAGACAAGGTTAAAATTTCTGAGTCAAATGAAAAGATTCTGCATTTCTCAACTGCATCATATGGAGGTGACCCTTCGGTGCTGAAAGGTCACTTCCTACCAGACTTAAAATATTTGAAGCCAATATTTTGACACTTGGAAAGAAAGTGACGCTGCCCGCATCCTTCAAGTGTCTTTGTTTGGCCACGTATTCTCCTGAATTGCATAGATCATCTCCAAGTGCATGTATAGTTTTGAGAATTTCTCTGTGGTTTTCATCCAAAGCTGATCCAGTCTGACACCATTCTGATTTATGAGCTTTTGTCATCTGCCCAGAGACACTTGTTTCATTTTTATTCTTTGCCTATATATCTCTAAAAACTTGTATGTGTTCTTTGTCACTATGTTTTTGGTTTTTTGGTACCGGGCATTGAACTCAGGACCTTGCAGTTGCGAGGCAGGCTGCAGAACCACTGAGATAAATCCCCCACCCATGTCACTGTGGAAATACCAGAGGAAAATGTCGAGTGGGCTTTCTCTCACCATGCTGGGCCTTCAAGGAAGTCCTTCCAATCTGGAAATTCTTGTTTGACGTTTTAGGAACTTCCCTTTTTCAATTCTGGTGAAAATAATTTTTACCTTCTGTTCCTCTTCCTCTCCTCTCTCCCTCTCTCCCTCCTTCTCCTTCCCTTCCTCCATTCTATACCTCTTTCCTTTTATTCTGTTTTTCTTTCTGCTTTCTAAAGACTTCCCTAACTTAAATTCTGACCTTTGTATGGCTTATCACACATTTTTCTTATCACATATTTAATTTGCAAAGTTCATTCCTTCTTATTGTCACTTTCAAAAGTGACGCTTTAAAAGTCACTTTTAAAAAGTCACTTTAAAAAATGAGCATCCTCCGCTCATTTTTGGATGTCACTTCTCCTACTTCTGAGTATTTTGTCTTTAGGGGCTGTGCTTCCCTAGCACCGTTGGGTTGTGTGAACCCTCTTGGCCCTGCAGGCTTCCATACCCTCTGAGTTCCTCTCCTTGTGCATTTGGTTTATCTTGGGTTAAAAGCTTTCCTCATGGATCCTAGAGAGCTGTGACTATTCTCTTTCTTTCTTTTCTTTTCTTTCTTTCTTCCTTCCTTCCTTCCTTTCTTGAATCCCTTTTTATTATATATCAGCACAAGAATAAGAAAATATTTCAATGACTTCTAAAAGGCTTTAGGAGGTTATATATTCATAGGAAAGCGGTACGGACACCGTCATTGATTAGGCACTGCCTTCCCTCTCTGGAGTTTTGGGTGGCAATCCACCCATTTTTAAGGCAAGGCACTCCAAGGCCAACTGGATGCCTTGGTTCCTTGGTGGGGCTTCCTGGTTGCACCAAGAGGCAGCAAACTATCTTCCCAGAGGCAGATTCCTGGGTCAAATGGGAAGTGCATTTCTCTGGGATCTTTTCCCAAGTACCAGCTGGAAAATACTCACCCAGCTGGTAATGTCTGGAGACACCAGGAGGAAATGGCCTGAGGGTCCCACAGGTAGCTCTGTAGAATTTTAAGCACCCCATATTTGGAGCGCCTCCCTCCCCAAAGAGTTGGGAGCCTTCTGTCTTTCCAGAGAATAAACCCTTGTCCTGCAGGGCCCTGCAGGGTGAGTCCAGAGGATACGGAGCTCTAGGGGTCCAGGTTTCTCAGGGGTCACATAAACCGACTCACTTCGGGGCAGGTGCCTGTGTCGGAAGTC
Source organism: Heterocephalus glaber (assembly GCF_053883595.1). NCBI lineage: Eukaryota > Metazoa > Chordata > Mammalia > Rodentia > Bathyergidae > Heterocephalus > Heterocephalus glaber. The sequence continues at coordinate 20,313,418 of NW_028258357.1, forward strand.
ACTGGCTTCTACCTCTCAACAGCTCTTCCACTTTCAAAATACTGTTTGAACTGTTCCCCCCGTGTGTCTCCTCTCTGTCTTCCTCCTCTGGGGTGAGTGCATTTTGTTATGAAGCAGTGCTTCTCAATCTTTTCCAGAATCTTGTGGATTAATTCCACCTGCATTGAAATTCTGCTTCCACTATTCACTGGTTGTGTGATCCCAGGAAAAAGATTGCCCTTCCCCGAGGCTCCATATCCTCCTCTGAAAGTGGGATTTTAAAGTAATTCCTGTGTTTCAAATGGTCAAGTGGGACAGTAACCACAAAGTGTCCAGCACAGAGGCATAGAGGGAATGAGTGGGAAGGAAGTGCAAGAGAAAACTGGAGAGAAAAAGATAATGCTTGAAACAAAAAGGTCTTAAAAGGAAACGTCAAACTGAATAAAAGAGGCCAGGGCCACAGTCTACATACACAGAGGTACTTAGGTTCCTGTGACCCACAGGGAAGTAGGAGATGCATACAGGAGAGAAAAGGGAGGTGAGAGCACTCACACCTGATGGCACCCAAGATCCCCATATCCCACAGCGGTTCTAGGAACTAGCTTCCTGATGTCATCTTCCAGGACAGCAAAGTTACTGTCTCCGCCTGGCTAGTAACTGACCTGCCAAAAGAGGTCAGGCATCCTTACCTATTGTTAGCTCTCTTTTTACAGGACCATAAGTGAAATGCAAATGCAAATGCTCCCCCAGCTCATCCTCTTGCTCAGACGCCAGCCCACGTTATCCTGCCCCTGAAGATCTGAGGCCAGTACTCGGAGGACGTGTGTGTGCAGGGCCAGGTCATCGCACACTCACAGCGCTGGGAAAAGTGACTCAGGGGCAGAAAATAAAGAAATAGGTCAACGTCTCCTTGACAGCTGTCGAAATACATATTATTAACCCCAAAGATGTTACTTTAAAAAAGAAAACATAAATTCCAGTCCCTTGCAGGTCTCCTTCGTGATGTAGTTCAAATCATACTTGGACAAAGGACTCATAATTCAATTATCAAATGATTTATTACAAAACGCTGCCCACATTGGATATTTGGATATGTAAACATCAGAGTATTACGCTCCCTCGGTCCCGGGCTTCGCATTTCAGATTTCATTAGCCAATAAAGCCAGGTTTATTTATAATAAAGTTAAACCCTTCAAACCACTGACCATGGAAACCAGATTTTGAAATAATTCAGATTTGTGTTTCTGTTCTTTCTAATTAAGGGTAATATCGGGAAGCACAGACAGTGGGTAGCATTGTTCAAGCCCCATGGACTTAAGCAAGAAAATCTGATTATCAGCTCATGTCAGAAGCCAAGCAATAATGCAGCTTAGCATTCGTTTGGGCTTTTTCTTTGGCCAAAAGATAATTACCGTTCGTGAGGCCTTACGTAAGTGTATCTAATATCTAAGGCCCTAAAATTTATGAATAGCAAAAGCACACAATAAGCAAAGAAGAATTACTGTATTTATTATTTCTATGGCTTGTTCCACCATAATAATTTCATTATCTAGCAAAGTTGGACCTCTAAAATCAAAGTATAATTTCTTAAAGGACAAGAAGTTAAATATGTTTGAGAGGCTTTCTGTCCTCTGGTTAAAGTTATTTCTAACAAATAAAAAGGACACTAACTAGAATTTCAATGGGAAACTTACAGAAGGGAGCTCCGAGTTACCGACTGAAGCCACTGCACACACAGACATCAGGCTTCTGATGGGAGATTTTTTTTTCTTTTACAAACTGTTGTTTCTCAATCTTAGGCTATTGATTATAAATGCAATGCTTCCAACCAAGCTACGGAAAAGTCTCCAATTTGAAAAGACAGCTTGGCAAAAACAGGATAGTGTTAGAATGTGCACTGCTGAATACAAAGGACCCAAATACCACATATATCACAAAGAATAAACACCGAGAACCCAGAGTGGAAAAATTATTTGAACTTGGAACTAAGGATTTAGTATATGAAGCCAAATCTAATTATGTAGACAAATGAAATCAAGTTGTAAAGTTTTTAAGGCAAATTTGCTAAGATCTCCAAACCATAAAGAACCAACCACTTTTGGAAGAGAAAGGTATACTGTGGTTGCCCTGAACTATAAATTGTTTATTTCCTCAGCATAAATATTGTTTCCCTGCTCATTTCCTGCAGCAACTCATATTTCCCTGAAAATAAGACCTAGCCAGAAAGTAAGCACTTGTCACCATGGTGATAGCCAGCATCATGCTGAAGATTGTAGCTCAGTATCCTCCTGCTCAGTGGCCACTCTGTAAGGCAGGTAAGGCAAAGTGGCTGGGGCTGGCATTTTTGATCTCCAGTTTTCAATGCTAATTATTTTCTTATCAGGTCTTGTCTTGGGGGAAACCCAGTAATATTTTGAGTACTTACTATGTACAAAGCATTGTTCTAAACACCTCAGATTTTAACTTACTGATTCCTCATAAAAACCTTGTAAAATTAGTATTTTATTAACTCTATTTTACGGATGAAGAAAATGAAACAAAGAGGTTAAATAAGTTGCCCAGGTGGCTTCTACCAGGCTAAATTGTACAAAACATTTGATTTTATTTACCCTCATAATCAGAGCTGGTTTCTATCTCCAACCTCTAACTTCTAGTTGGAGTAATTTTTCCCCTCATGGTTCCCAGAATGTACCCCGCATGATGTGAACTCTGTGGAGCAGAAGTCAGATGGGAAAGACATTCCCTTCCCTCCCTGCTTCCCCCAGCTTCTGAGACAGCACTGGGGATCTGAAAGGGTCGGGGAAACGTGGCACTGTGCAGAGGTGAACATTTCAGCAGGGTTTGGTGGCCAGGGACAGGATCAGGAAGCCGATACAGGAGAAAGTCAACATGGCTGCAGAATGGTCAAAGAGGAGCCACTGTCCTCTCCTGAGCCCTGGGGGCAGACAGGAGGAAGATGACCACACAGACCTTACTAGGGGACTGAATCCGAGGATGAGCCCATTCCCCAGAGTCTCACAGTGCCCTGCGAGGCTTGAGAAGCACTGGAGTGAGCGCTTCTGGAACATCCAGGGTCCTATGAAGTTGACAGGTGCCCTAATTGCCTGCCTTTCCCTCTGCCGGACTTGATAAAAGAAGCCCAAGCCTGATTTTCCCCTGGGAACACAGTGTGGCAGAGCCTGTTTCCCAACCTGCACATCCACTCTGTGTCCTGCTAGAACCATCTTTGCTTTGTTTCCTCCTCGCTCACGACTTCTCAGCTCTCGAGGCGGAGTGTCTCAAAGCCCACACAATCGGTAGCCAGCACCCTCCTGGCTTTTCCTCGCTCTTCTCCTCCACTCTTTTTTTTAATTGTTGATAACTGCAATACATAAAATTACACTCCTCTTGAGGAATTAGTCCCTACACATATCACATCTAAGTCATTTTACGTTCCCAACCCTCCTACCTCCCTTCCCATCCCTACACAGTCTACCTCTCATTTCCTAGCATATTTTATTTCGCTCTTTATTAATATTTTGGGCTTCTTGTGTAAGAGAAACCATGAGATAGTTAACATTCTGTGTCTGATTTATCTAAGTATTATGATCTCAAGATTCATCCATTTTCCTACCAATGACTCAAATTTATCCTTCTTTGTGGCTTAGTAGTACTCCATTGCATGTAAATACACTTTCTTTATTCATGCATCTGTTAATAGGCATATAGTCCATTTCCATAGTTTAGCCACTGTGAGTGAGTTGTCCTGCTATATACATGGGTATTATGATTTAAATCTAAAATGTCCCCAGGAGTTTCACATGTTTGGAAGGTGACTGGATCATGCATATGCTATAGCTGACTTACTGTTAGGAGGCGGGGCCTGGCTGGAGTGGGGACAGGCGCATGATCCGGGTGGGTATGCATCAGTATGGAGAAGCAGTGTGGGCCGCAGCACAAAGCCCAGAGCAAGACAGCACAAGCTGAATCCTGGCTCTACCACTTGAGCAAACTGCTTTGCCTTTCTTTGTCTCAATTTTCTCACCGGCAAGGTGGGAATGAAAACATTCCCTGCCATCTGAGTGGCTTTAACAGTGCAATGGCAGCATTCATGAGAATTCAGGGTAGCCTGGCAGTCACTGCTCTCTGGATATGTTTGGGAGCGGTGAGTGGCAGAGTAACTGTTTTGTGGCAGGGGCCACAAAGTCACTGGTAACTGGGTGCAGTGGTTATTTAACTCAGGTTAAGAGATGGAGCCATGAGATGGAATCTGGTTTGTGTTTTCTATCCTGGTGAAAATGACAGATTCTTCTTTCACTGTGACTGAACAACAGGAAATTGTTTTGCACTTTATATGGCTAATTTCACAGACTTCTGTGTGTTTTTATATTTTAGTAACAAAATGTCCTTTTGAATATTGTAAAACTGCATTAGCCTTTGGGAGCTCATAGGGACGAAATTTATGGAGATCGGTAAGGTGGTAATAACTGTGAACAAGAGTCGAGTCAGTGGCAGACACACAAAGAAGCAGATCAACAGTGCATCTCTTATCTCAAATCCTTGGCCTCAGCCCTCTGCTCTTGCTCTGACCCCTGTGGGATCTACTAGGGAAGAGGGGCAAATAGAGCAGCAGTTCTTGGGCTGGGTGCTTGCATCAACTCACTGAATGCTTGTTGTACTGCCATGAAATAAAGCACACTGTGCCTATTTTACAGGTGCAGAAATCATGGCTAAGAGCAAATGGCTCGACATGCCAGTCATCAATTCATTATTTAGGAGTGTAAAGGAGCCACAGGGAGAAAGCAGCTTCATTTGAAGTGGGAGCCCAGAGTTCCACACAGCTGGTGATTCAACCCTGCACATAATGATTTGGAAACAAGCAGACTGATTGTTTCATACATGTCACCTTGCTTTTTCCATGATTCTAAGACTGGACCTTTAACAAATAAAAATCCAAAACTAAAGATTTTCTCCTAATAGAATGTCAACTTTCATTTAAAAAGTGAACCATCAGCCTTAACCTAATAGCAAAGCCAGACAAAGACATTACAAGAAAACTACAGACCAATATCCCTGAAAACAATCCACTCAAAAAACCCTCAGCAAAGTACAGTACTAGTAAGCTGAACTCAATGGCGTATTACAAGGGTGATACACTGTAGCCAAGCAGGATTTCTTCCTGGAATGCAAGGATGGCTCACTGTTTGAAAATTGATTCGTGTAATATACCACATTGACAGAAGGAAGGACCAAATCCACACAACTTTTAAGAAAATCATTTAATGAGATTCAATGAACTTCCATGAAAAAAACACTCACTAGGAGTAGAAGGAAGCTACCTCTCTACTATGAAGGTCATATATTGAAAGCTCATGATATGATCTACTAAATAGTGAAAGATTGAAAATTGTGCCTCTAAGATCAGGAACAACACAAGGATACCCAATCTTGCCACACCCATTCAATACAGTATTGAAACCTCCATCCAGAATGATAATATTTTCTAACATTCTATAGGTTGCCTTTCACTCCACTGACTGTGTCTTTTGATGAACAGAAGTTCTTAAGTTTGATGTCTATTTGTCTATTTTGCCTTTGCTCTGGTTAGACAAAATATTTACAAATCACATATCTGATAAGAACTTGATATCCAGTCTCATAAAGAACTTCTAAAATGCAACAAAAATTAAATAATCCAATTTAAAAGGGGGGAAAGACTTGAATAGACATTTTCAAAGAATGTTATACAAGTGGCCAACAAGCATAGTTATAAAAAGTTGTTCAACATCACTAACTATTAAAGAAATGCAAATCAAAACCCAAATAAGCCAGTACTTCATACCCAGGAGGATGACTACTATAAAAATACAAAACAAAAGAGAAACAGGAAGAATGTGGAGAAATAAAAACTCTTGCATCTGTTGGCAGGATTGTAAAATGATGTCTCTCGTTTGGAAAATAGTATGGTGATTCTTTTAAAAATTAAAATAGAATGATCCAGCAATACCATTTTCAACAGAATTAAAAGCAGAGTGTCAAAGAAATACTGCAAACCATGCTTATAGCAGCACTAGTCTTAATAGCTAAGAGGTGAAAGCAACATAATCTCCTTTGATGAAAGGATGCAAAACAACATACGGTATACTATATATTTACAGTTTTATGTTATTTAACCTTGAAAAGAAATTTTGTCACACACTGCACATGAATGAACCATAAGGACACTACATTATATATAGTAAGCCAGTCACAAAAAGATAAATACAGTAAAACATTGGTTTGTGCACATAATTCGCTCTGAAAACATGCTTGTAATTCAAAGCACTTGTATATCAAAGCAATTTTCCCCAAAAGAAATAATGGAAATACAGATGATTTGTTCCATAATCCAAAAATATTCATATAAAAATGATTACAACACTTTAATATAATACAAAATAATAAATACAAAATATGAAGAAAAATAAACAAATTAACCTGCATTTACCTTTGAAAACCTTGGGCTGACAGGAGGGAGACAATGGAAAGGAGGGTTATTGTGTAGGATGACTTTCACTGTCACTAATGGAATCACTGCTATCTATTAGCTCAGTGGAATCTTTTCCTTTTCAGACAGTTTTAACAAGGAAACTATCCAGTTACCCCCTTTTGAAGATTTGCAGAAATATGACAATGCATTGTGGTTAAACAGATCCATCGCTTGCCCTGCTGCAGCTTTATTCGGGTGGCACATTTCTACACAATTTTGCACTGTTTTCCACATCTCACACAGCTCCCTAATCTCATTTGAAGTGAGGGATTCTTCTGCCTTTGTCTCTTCCTGCTCTACAGACGAGATCTCTTCCATAGCTATTGGGAGATGATCACCAACAATCTCAGAGAGAGAAAGAGGGGAGAGAGGGAGACAGAGAGAGAGAAAGAGAGGGAGAGAAAGAGAGGCAGAGAAAGAGAGAGACACAGAGAGACAGAGACAGAGGGAACCATTAACTCAGTTGTGATCATGTGACATTCAGCATCATATACTATTCACATTGCAAGACATCACTAGTATATCAAGTTAAATTTTATTAGAAATGTTGGCTCATCTTGTGGAACACTCACAGAACAAGTTAAAATCCAAAGTTTGACTATACTCTATGATTCCAGTTAAATAAGCAAGATAAAGTTGTCAAATTCATAGAAACATAAAGTAGAATGATGATTACCAAGTCCTGGAGGAGGAAGAAATGGGGAGTTGGTGAATGAGTACAGAGTTTCAGTTTCATAAAGATGAAAAAGTTCTGGAGACCTGGTAGAAAACAATGGGAATCTACCTTCCAGAACTGTTCACTTAAAGTGATTAAGATGCTATCCTTTATCACAATTTATAATTTCAAAATAATGAGTACTATTACAGAAGTCAGAAACAAAAGAGTGAGCTGTCCAAAATAGGGCCTGTGGTTGTCCAGGGTGGAGAGGTAGGTGAAGGTGACCCAGAACTCCATGGTGGAAGAAGCTCAGCACCAGGGCCAGCACGTGGGTACTGTGACATCTGCTCCCTCCCACGTCCCTGCACAGAGGACTGGGAATGAGGACCTGGGATTGGGGCCAGACTCTCTCTTTCTTTCTCACTTCTTTTGCTTTCATCCTTTTCCCCTTGACTTAACTGTTCTCGTGCAATGTTCATATTTTTGTCTTGTTGCGTTACCCACTGGGAGATTTCCTGCACCTTTTTCACACAATCTTGCATTAAAGTTTATACTTTCAGCAATCACATATTTGATTCCATGAACTCTTTGTTTGCTGATTGCTTCTTTTTAAAGGACACAGCTGTTCTTAGTTTATGGATTTTCTCAGAATCCCCATGGGATACTAATTAGATGTCTTTTTAGAGTGAAAATTTTTTTCTAATTTCTGAATTATGTCGATGCCCTTCTGTGCTGTTTTCTCCCTCAGATTTCCCAAATCCCTCTGTTTTGTGTAATTGGTTTTCCCTGAATTCTGGAAGTCTTTGATATTTGAATGGAAGCGAAGTTGATGAGTCGCTTCCCTCTTTGTATAGATGTGATTCTCCTATGAAAGGATTCGGGGCTTCTCCCAAAGACAGTGGGTTCAGTGGAGGGGACAGTTACACAGATGGAAGGGCTTGGATCTCAGGGTCCGCAGGGCTGGCTGGGGCTCTCCCACAGGCCAGAGTGGGAGGGCTTCACTCTAAAGCACCCAGTTCCATGCCAAGAAACCTCGTTCTCCTCCCTGCCTTCAAATCACTCCTGTCTTCTCATCAACCACAAGGTAGAGCTACTTAGCCCATTAAGGGATGTGGGAGAACCAAGCATCCTGGGCTTAGCACTCTCTCCTTTGTCTTCAGGGTCCATGCACAGCAAGTGGCTCGGTCTGCCTTTGGGCCTACAGTAGTTTTATCACAAACAGAGCCTCCTTCCTGGACTGTCTCAGGAGGCTGTGGGCTTTCGCAGTGCTGCCCTGGCTGTTCAAGGAATTCTGCTGGGAAGCATCCTGCCACAAAAACTAGGACACGAGGGAGGATTCTAGCATGGAGTAAATCGGGAATGTCTATGGCCGCAGTTTCCTCATCCAGGAAGTTAGGCGTTTAGTTCCATTTTCCTTAAGTACCAGTAATCTCAAGTAAAAATACTGGTCACAGCCTCGGGCCACGGCTTTGTAGTCTATGTGCTCTATCTGAAATTGAACTTCCGGTAGCTTCTTCCAAAATTCAGAGATGGATTAAAACCCTCAGATAGGTAGATTTTACCAATACTGTATATCCCTGTTTCACTTTTCTTTCTAAAATATATAATGTATAGACTGTGTGTTAAGAAACACTTAACACTGAAAAAATAGCCCATTTGGAAATCTAAAGACTAAAAATTAACCAGTCACTTCATGTTTTTAGCAAACACACTTACCATTGTGTGGGGCTTTATTGTCCCCCCTGGTGAATAGAGCCTTTAAAAATGTATACGCCCAGCACTGAATACCGTGTCAAATCTATTGGCACTGCATGTTTAAACACCTGCATCTCATCACCAGCCCTTCATAATATTGTTAAACAATAATTATACTCACGATGAGTAATGAATCCAAATATATTCTTCCTTGAGATGTACATTCTTGTATTATAAGTAACCCATTAGTGGCATATAAAAGCTACTCAGGTAAAGCAAGAGTCACCCATACATCTCTATAATACTCAATAAGTTTGTAAATGATTTTAATAAACTGTAATGATGTCATCTTCATTAGCAAATTCTTGCCCGATTTTTATGAGAATGATCAATTTCTGTTTTCCACATTTCTAAATTTCACTTACGTAATCAGATTTAAATCTTTAGAAAAAAACGTATTTTGAAATTTGGCCAAGTGAAATTTAGTATTGTTTTTTTAATACCTGAAATGAAAATCAAAACTTGAGATAGAGGCTAAGCTTACTATGGAGCACACCCACACAGCTGACCTAAAACTGACATTTGCTGGCAGATTTAGAGAAAACCTCCAAGAAAATCATTCACCTATTTCCCAAATCAGAAAGACTATGGTATCCCAATCACTGTGATTAAAAAAGATCAATGAGAGGCAGACAGAGAGAGAGAGAGGAGAGAGAGAGAGAGAGAGAGAGAGAGAGAGAGAGAGAGAGAGAGAGAGAGAACCGAGAGAAATAATAGCAGCTAGGCATGGAAGCACGTCTAACTCAGTTGATTTCCACAGCCACCTTACGAATTTGATGCTATTACTGCCGCATTCTGCAGATGAGGAAGCTGAAGCATACACAATATACCAGTATCTCCCAAAGTCCCAAGGCAGAAAGAGGCAATGTCAGGATTTGAACTCAGCCTATCTAGCCCTGGTCTGTCTGTATGACTCCTATTCTCAACCACTGACTCCGTGTGCCACCCACTGGAGCAGGAGCAGCAACCTCAGTGTTCCATATCTCCAGAATCCAAAATGCAGCAAAGAGCTCAGTGGTAATTCCAAACCCTCCTCCGGAACAGACCTGGACCTTTGGATACCCATCTTGCCCTGACCCCAGATTACCTACCTCTGACTTTCAGTATGGACTTTTCCCTCCTCTCTTAACACCCTAAAGACTGTCTGAGCAATGCCACGTCCATGTGGGTGAAGGAGGCTACCAGATCAGCTTGAAGTCCTCTACCCCTCCCAGTCTTCCTGAAATCCTTTGTGATGTGATCCTCTGATTTCCAGGCAGAAAAACAGTTTGTGATGTGGTGGGTAAGCATGATTCAGAATACAGAACTGTGCCTGCACCAGGAAGTGAGATCGCTTAAAAGATTCCCTGCACACTGAAACAGTGCTGCCTTCCTCTGCTGGTTTTGCTGCAGGCTTTGCAAAGTGAGGCATAAATGAAGAGGTGGAGGCTCTGGCATAGACCAGGAGGGCAACCTGAGGGCCAGACCAGCTGCCCAGCACCAGAAGCCCAGCATCCTAGCAGCACTCCATGCCTGTGTGCCCTTCTACCTTGAAAAAGTCACCCAATGACTTCTTCATACTAGAGCCCAGTCACTTCCTGCAGCCCAACAGCCCAGCTGCAGCTCCATGCCCTGCCCAAGCACAATCCCCAGTGGGTTTCTACTAAGCTAAGCAGGATCTGGGACTCCCATAACTGCTCTGAGACACTTGTAAGTGTGAAAGGGGAGCCCACTAATAGTCACCCAAGAACAATATGAATCAGGGTGTCTGAAGGCCAGAGGGACGAACCCCTGCTCTCTCTTCACGCAGCTCCAGTCTGCCCATTGTTCATTTCAGTCTGCCCCTTTGCGTTGCTCTCTTCCCCAGTCTGGGTTACCTCCAGGTCTGTGCACCTGCTCCTCCTCTCCCTGGAGCACCTGCCCGCCGAATGTCTTCATACCTTGGCCCTTCTTCTCTTTCCGTGAAAGGTGGAGGACTCTAGCCTCGTACGTGGGATTTGTGTGCTTATGAACAGGCCTCGGGAAGCTTGCTGACCCCTCTGCCATGTGAGAACCCAGCAAGGAGGTGGCATCTATAAGGAACGAACCCTCCCCAAGCACAAAATCTGCTATCGCCTTGATATTGGATTTCTGAGCCTCCAGAACCTTGAGAAATAAATTTTTGTTCTTTATAAGCTACCCCGTCTATGATATTTTGTTATAGAAGTTCAAATAGACTAAGACAAATTTGTATAGTTTCCAAGGTTCATCCATGTTGTATACATAATAACTTTCTTTTTGATGATGGAATAAAAGTCTATTATACGTATATACCACATATTATTTATCTATTTGTTTTGTTTTGTTTTGTTTTTGGTTCCAGGGATCGAACTCGGGTTCTTGCGCTTGCGCAGCAGGTGGCGAAACCACTGAGCTAAATCTGCAGCCATTTATCTATTTGTTTATTGACACCCCTGGGATTATTTCTAACTCATAACAAATATAAATAAGGTTGACATGAACATTGGCATACAATGTATTTGTTTCAGTTTATATTTTCAGTCCTCGTGGGTAAATACCTAGGAGTGAACTATTGAGTATAAGATAATTCTACATTCAACTATTTAAGAGTACACCATCTTACATTTCACCAGCAATGCATGAGAGTTCTAATTTCTTACCTCCTTGCCATATCATTTTTTCTTATAATCATCCTAATGGGTATGAAATGGTATCTCACTGTGGTTTTTATTTACATTTGTATATCTTCATTGAGGAAATATCTATTCAAATCCTTTGCCTATTTTTCAACTGGGTTGATTGGTTACTGTTTTTGATGCTGAGTTATGTAGTTCTTCATACACTATGTATATTAATTGCTTATATACATGATTTGGAAATATTTCTCCCATTCTGTGGGCTTTCTTTTCATTCTCTTGAAGAGAGTGTTGTAATTTGATCCACAGTAGTTTTTTTCCCAATTTATTGGATGATCCAATTTATCTTTTTTTTCTTTTGTTGCCTGTGCTTTGGTGTAACATTTAAGAAATCACTGCCAAATATAAGGTTATAGAGATTTTTGCCTGCTTTAAAGATTTTTATCATTTTAGCTCTTATGTTTAGGTATTCGATCAATTTTGAATTAATTTTTATATATATTGTGAGGTAAGGATCCATTTTCATTTTATTACATGTGAATATCCAGTTTCCCCAAAATAATTTGTTGGGAAGACTGTATTTTCCTCACTAAATGGGGAAAAGCACCTTATGAAAATTATTGGGTGTACCTTTATGGGTTTTCTTCTGGACCCTCTATTTCATTGGTCTACATGTATAACCTTATCCCAGAGCTACACTGCTTTGATTACTTTAGCTTTGTAATAACTTTGAAATAAATAAAACTTTACAGAAATTTGTGAGTCTTCCAAATTTTTTAAAAATTGTTTGAGCTTTTGGAGTCTATTGGCATTCCATGCGGATTTTAAGATAGGTTTTTCTATTTCTGAAAAAAAATCTCTGTTGTAATTTTGATAGGGATTATATTAAATTGACAGTTTATCATATGAACAATGTTAAATCTTTCCATCCATGAACATAAGATGCTTTTCTATTTATTCAGGACTTCTTCAATTTATATCAGTAGGATTTCATTGGTTCCAATGCATGAATCTTTCACTTTCTTGGTTAAATTTATCCCTAAGTATATTATTCTTTCTAATGCCATTTTAAATGGAATTTAAATTGAATTGCCTTCTTAATTTCCTTTTCAGATTGTTCATTGTTAAAGTATAGAAACATAACTAATTTTCATCTGTCGATTTTTGTGTCCTGCAGCTTTTCTGAATTTGCTTATTACCTTTTAACTAATTTGATTTTGAATAACATCTGCAAAGTGTCTGTGGTTGGTGTCCAGGCACTGGCATTAGCAGTCAGACATAAGAACTAGTAGCACATTAAGAAAAGCTAAGAAGCTTCCACCAGCAGTGCAGGAGCATAAACCCCAAATCTGAGCCCAGCCCAGGGACAGAAGGAGCAGGAGTGCCAACTGCAGGCTCCTATCTCTGGGCCCAGGCTGTGGCAAGTGATACCACACAGGCTGTGCAGTGTGCTTTGGGCACTGATCCTAGAAGCCGACCCTTGGCCCTGGTTTTCTAGCCCTCCTAGAGTTGCTCTGAACTCTCTCGTTTTATTCTGTCCAATCCCTTCTATGATTGTGCAGAGTTAACTTCTGCTGCTTGCAGATATGAATCCCATTTACTACACTATCCACAGCGGCAAATGCTCTGATCTTACTCCCTTTTGCTACACGTGATTGCCACAATTTGACCTATCTAGTTACTGTGCAGTTGACACGGGAACGAAAGCTCCATGGGATCAGGGTCTTTTGTTTTGTTTGCTGCTATGTACCTAAAACAATGCCTGCTGTATGTTCTACTTGATACAGCTGGTTGCAAGAATGAAACTTCTGACACTCATTAACCATTCAACCCTGACAATAGCACAAGTCTGCTAATAGAAGAAAACCTATGATGTTTATCCAATATTCTGCACCCACAATCCACCCTTGCCCTGCTCTAAGCACGAGGATTCTAGCAGAGAGATTAGAGGACCCTCCTCTGGAGAGAAGTATTTTGGGTCATTTCTGTCTGACGCTGACCAGCCAGCTGCCGTCTGGTCTATTTGTCCAAAGTAAATGAACGTTCTCTTTTTTAAGGACATTTCTTGGATATTAGAAAGACCAGGCATTTCTAAACTATTTCAGGGACCTGCTTTAATATCTGAATATAAAAGATGTCCTCAGACCACCCCAGCCTCAGCAGGAGTTAATCCCTGCTGAAATTGGAGAGGACTAAGAGTGACCTGGTGCCGTGTCACACTGCGGTGGAGGCACTCCGCCTCTCGCATTATCTACTATAAGAGATCCTGAAATGTTTTCCTGTCCACATCTGACTCGCTTACACCTGCCAAGGAAATAACCTCCTTTCAAGGCTACAAGTTCTGTGACCTGCCCTACATTTATCTGCCCCACATGCTGCCTTACAGCATTCTAATGAGTGTAAATATTTTTTTTATGAGACAGGGTCTCACTATGTAGTTCAGGGTGATCTTAAACTCACTAGGTAGCCCAGGCTGGCCTCCAACTCACAGCGATCCTCCTGCCTCAGCCTCCCAAGTGCCAATGAGTGTAAATAAATAAGTAGGTTGAATACAACAATTCAAATTTTTTTAAATTTCTAGGAGTTTGCAATTTCAATTTGGACATTATTGTTTTAAATCCTTGGGAACAGACTCACAGTAATTCCAAGCTGAGTAGGCTTAGAGGCTCCAATCCTGGATGTCCTGAAGCAGATCGGAGGTTTTTGAGCAGAAGAATGATATGATCTGTTTATATTTTTGGAAACTTTACTAAATCCTTCAATCCAACTCTGACCTGGAATATATTTTTACCACCATATGTCTGACTCCAGTTTCTGTGTCTTAAATGACTTGAAACTAGGAGAGAAAAGCAAAGGTGCCTAAACTTAGCCCCGAAATGACATATCTACCACATTAAATGTGTAACTAATTCTGTAACTTGTTTTCCTTCATCATTAAGTCATTGAGATGTATCCCGATGGCATGTGTAACTTCAACTCATTCATTTAAAATAGATGCAGCACTTCATTATAGGAATAATGCAGTTATCCATTCTCTTGTATTGGACAATTTATAAATACAATATACAGTGTTGTAATATGTATACATGGACACAGACACACCCACTTGATAAAGGTTATTTGACATATGGTATCTCATATGTGATAGATTTTAATACAATACATTGTATAACATATGCATATACTAATAATTCATATTATATAGATTGACTATATCATATAAGGACCATACAATATCTACTACATAACACATAATCTACAATGTATAATACAAAGGTGGGATCAAAAATATATACTGAATATTTAAACATTACCATTAGACTCCTTCAAAAAACTCACCCTTGCTTTGAACACATTTATGTCATTGCTCTTGCCAGTTTCTGAAGCAGTTTCTCTTTCATGTCTGAGGGGCTTTGATCAAAAATACGGTGAATGTTTCCACTGAGTGCCATCCAACACAAAGGCAGCCTTCTAAAAACAGGAAACTGTGTCCTCATGCACCTTATTCAGCAGACCTGCCACTGTAATTTCTGGCTCTTCCTCAAAGCAAAATGATCATGAAAAGGAAATATAGTAATGTAGTGATGGCAAACCTATGGTACATGCGTTTTTCTTCTAGGACAAAAGAAAATGCTAATGTGTATGAGTGGTTTTTTCTAAACTAAAACCTCAGCATTGAGGTTTAATTGTAGTGTTGGCACTTTTTGATAAATAAGTGGGTTTGGGGTTGCAGTTTGGGCCTCTGTCTCTGAAAGTTTCGCACCACTGTTCTAATCAGTTCAGGACCTCAAGGCAGCCACACCATGCAACTAAAGACATTCACAGTAAAGGACTTCCAGAACTCCTGCAGAAAGTGGCAAGAGCAACAGGAGGAGCATATTCAATGTGAGAAGGTGAGGAGGTTACTGGCCACGTGTCTTCTACTATAGTAAAATATTTCCATTTAAACACTCACAGCATTTTTCAATTACACATCATATGTAATCAAGTTTATAACAGTCAATGTACAGTATATGCTATGAACAGTGATAAATAACATGGAAGTATTTTAAAGATAAACAGCGATCCCTCCAAAGCCACACAAATGCAAAGAGAGGGAGGAGAAAGAAGACAGAAGAGGGATGCAACAGTTTGAAAGAGGGTGCAGCCCACAGCACGCCCTGAGCTCAGGCACACTCCAGTCCCCAGTTCGGCAGCCAGGGGCAAGGCATGCACTCAGGAGTCACTGGTGAAGCTTAGGCTTCGAGTCAGTAGGTAGCTGTCTCCCGCTGAGTAACACCCGACTCTGTCCCCTCCATCACTCTCTTCTGGACAGAGGCCTGCAGTCCCCTTTCAGTAAACTTTGCCTGCTAAGGGCCATGACACAGTCACGGTGGTGCAGTCCTAGTAAGGGTGCTTAGCTGTGGCCCTTTCCTCCCCACCACATCCCATGCTGGAAGTCATAGTCCCTTAGAGGCGTTGATTCGTAAGAGGCCAATGACTTGAAGTCCAAATGGAAAAAGACCTCATGAAACAGTGTACTGCAGATCCCTATTTAAGCAAATCCCTCTGCTTTAGTGGAGTAAGAACTACTAGGAAACCAGGTCATTTATTTTCTAAGTAGGGCATGTTTTTCATCTTTTCTATACTTAGTCTTTTTCTTTAATCTGGAGGTGTGGGTTTCCGCATCTCTTGATGTTTGCCCTTGAATCCTGTTTCCAGGCACCCTGTGCAACTTCTCAGCAAGGACTGAGGTGGGGCAATCCTACTCACAGACCGGAGAGGGGATAAGAACCACTCCATCCTCCTGCACTGGGACGTGTCATTTCATCAATATCGTTGGGCCCTGGGGTCCTTTTGAGAAGACATAGCACATCTTTTCATGGTAAGCAGGAAGGAAATAAAGCCAATTAGAGCCCTGGGATACAAATTTCAATACTGGCTGAAAGGTTCTTCCCCCACCACCACCACCAATCTTGCTTTTGTAAACAAAGTTCTGGTGGGATAGAATCAGGGAAGCTACCTCAGCACCGTGACAACTGGCCTGGTGACCCAGCCCTGGCGACCATCTCCATGGGCACACTGTCGTCGGCCACAAAGGCACATGAACACTGTAGGGACAAACATTCACTCTGGCCCTCTCCAAGAGATCACTAGCAGCCAAGGCACAGAAAGCCAAACTGGGGAAGAACTGTACTATTAGGCCAGACAGGTCAGCCACTTTCTCAATGAGCCAGATCTTTACTGACTAAATTATTATCCTAGTTTCAGTATGTTGTGCCACATACAGGCACTGCAAAAGTACTGAGTGCTCTGGGATTTCTATTCTTATCAGAGGAGTGGCATAGGTTTTCTTCTGTATACATGTCTTTCCATAAGAAATAAAGATAGTGTGATTCTCAAACAGGGATTCAAAATTATATTGGAACTGTCTCTTAGCACTCTTCTTATTTTGCAATTTAACAAATAAATCTTGGGTGGGGGATTTAGCTCAGTGGTTCCACCGACTGCCTTGCAAGGTCCCAAGTTCAATCCCCAATACCAAAAAAAAACCTTCACCAGTTATAATTTCAAAACTGTGAAATAATTGCATGTATCAAGTCACTGAACCCAAAGGAATGGCAGAGTGGGAGGCACCCATGCCATGGCGCTCTGCCTTTGTAAGACAGGCTTCTCTCACACAGAAGGAACCTAGCAAAGGGCTTTCTGAAAGAATTGGAAGAAGGCACTGCTGTCACCTCAGTCATTCTTACAAACAAGCTATTGCCATTCCTGAGGTAATTTTCAGGGGGATCAAAAGCAAATGCATTTCAACAGTGGTCATTCACTCACTGAGTACCACCAGTAGCTGGAACACAGCCAGAGGTGCTCAGTAAACCATGGTGAGCCCAAAACACAGCCAATACCCAAAGAGCTCAGAAGAAGCCACCATGGGAACTAACGAATCATACAAATGAATGTAAAATGTCAACCATGACACATTATGAAGGAGAAAGACAAAATATTTCAAGAATATTATGATACAACAGGATGAAATAGAAGTAAACATATACAGTTTGCCTTGTGACTCCATGTACCTCCAGTAACCTCAAGCCAACCCCAGCTGAGTCCAATACAACCAACACCAGCACTCAGATTCATGCCCATAGACAAGAAATACATGCTGCTTGTGCAAAGTCACTGGTCTAGAGCTGACCGTTATGCAGAATTAACACAGTACAAACCAGAGTGAGTCCAATATACAATATACATGAAAAGTATGGTCTGAGAGGTCAAAAAGACCCACTAGATCCACTAGATCTTGCCACTTCACTGACGATACCAAACCTTAATAAGATAATGACAGGATTTCTCATTTTCAATTTGATGCCTCTCATTTACTCATAATCCTCAGGGTCCTTGACTTTTTCTTGTCCAATATTTGTCAAAATTGTGCCTCAGCTGTTAGCCTGGGAAGACTGGCGCCACGAGGGAGAGTCCCTGGCAGGCCTAAGGCCAGGACACAAGCTGTGTCATAGAAACGGTAGTGAGCCCATCAGTGCCTTTCCTCAAGGTGATAAAGGCCTAAAGCAGGGTTAGTAACATAGAATCCCACAAGTGAGTATGACGAAGCAGACACACGGGCCTCCGTAGAGCCAAGGAGTGCAGAGGATGAGACGTGGGTGGTGGGCAGGAGACTTCCAAAATGGCGGCAGAGATGGAAGAAGGGATAATGGCTTCTCTGAGACCCAGGACCGAGACTGAATGACAGTGATAAGAGAAGGAGGTGGACGTGAAGACAGGGGAATTACTGGCATCTGGAGGAAATAATTTGGAAAGATAAAAACCTTTCAGAGCACTGAACTTGAGGAGCAGCGTAAGTGAACCACAAATGCAGGCACTGGTGGGGACATGTGGCCACATGGATGTGCCCTCCATAAGCAAATGTGTCCTTTACCGAGTGCCCACACAACCCCTGTGAGCAGCTACATGGTGAGGACCCACCCAATGGACTCAGAGCTGTGGGTGACCTCCCTCTCCCGGAACCTCATGTGACTTTGCTGTACCTCCCCTAACCTCAAGGAGTCTCAGTGTGTAAAACTGGGAAGGAATTGTAAGTCGCCAACCTTTGCTAACGACAAAGAAACTGTTCAGGATCATACGACCATGTAGTGAAGAGGCAGGGCTCGATTTGCAGAGCGCAGACTCTGCTCCACCCCCACAGTCACATCTGAGTTCTCAGCAAACACATGCACCTTCAGCAGCCAGCTCCCCGGAGTGATTGGGAAAGCCACCACCTGTGTACAGGGAGGGGAAAGGTTCCCCTGTGTAGAGCGGTCACCAGGTGGGGAGTCAGGGTCACCCCCAGCATGCGCCTCATTCCCCTCCTCCATGGGGTCCCTGCACTGTCTCCATCATGAGCTCTCACATATTCAGTGTCTTCCAAGTAGGTAACTTTGGCCAGAAGTGCTCAGTGCCAAGCCCTGGGTCTTGTCCCAAGCTACACTGCTCTGACACATTAATTTCAACAGAGATTTCCTGGTGCTACTGTTCAGAGCTATGTAGATTGTGAGTGTTAAAACTGGGTGACACCACTCACAGACACCTTGATAAAAAACAATGCCTCTTAGAGTTGTTCAGTGCACCACCTGAACATTTGTACACTGAGGCCATGAAATTTATTCTTTCCGAACAGTCTCCATGGTAGCAAATAGACAGGAAATCATGTACATTCTGATTGTTTCACTTTTTAAAAAAATTATACAGCTTTATTGAGGTATAATTAATATATAAATAACTGCGTATGTTTAGTGTAAACAATTTGATGATTTTGGAAGTATCTACAGGAGGATATGATTCCTTTAGAAAACTTTATCTTGAAGTTTTAAATGCAGGTAGAATTTATTTTTAAACAAAAAGCTATTGTAATCAATAAGCCAAAAAAAAAAAAAAAAAAAAGCTAGCTTGAAAGAATAAAGTAGCTGGGGCATTCATTGTCAGTCATTAACCTGATTTTCTAATGAATATGGCATTAGGCATTCATTAACAATCATTTGTGTTTATGTTGAGCAGTGGATGTATAATGAAGGTTGGTAAATGAAAGCAAAATTAAACCAGGGAATTTTGGACACTTATAAAGCAATTAACTTGTTTGGCAGTAATTACACATTGAAAGCTAAATCAAGTGCATTTAGAAAGCCACAAGAGTCACCACATAAACCAGAGGTGGTTTCCTCTAAAATAATAATACTAATAAAATCCCTTGCTTTCTTTCCAAATAAAAGAAAAAGGCAAATGTATGGTATAAATGACAAGCCAGGCTCAGGACTAATGAAAAGAACACATCACAGCCATATGTTAGAGAAGAGGCAACTTACCAAAAAGAAAAATAGCACACAACAGCCAATTATAAAACACTACAACAACAACAAGACAAAAACCTTTGCAACACAATCACATGAAAACAGGTGGTATTCACTGGAAGGTTCAAGTTTTTGCTCTGTGCACACACAGACAGGTGTGCACGTGAGCACACAGATCTAAATACTTGAACTGCCTCTTCATTGTGTGACCATAAAAAATGAATCCAGAATCAAGTATTTGAACAAATGACCACTATATCTCAGTGGCAGATTTTTTTGTTGCTTACAATTTTGTCTGCAGACAAGCACTTGATCCAGGTGCTTTCTTTGATTTAGCACATTGCTAAAGGTCAGTCACACATCCAGGGACTCCAGTTTTTACAACAGAAGGTAGAATAAGGTACTGTGGTCGATTTTTACAAAAGGACTCATGGAGAAATCATTACTGAGCTGATGATAAAGCAAAGGAAGTAAACACAAAATCCCATGCAGCCCCAAGATTTATCAACAGAAATGCTATTCCAAAAATATGCACAAAATCTAACGAGGCATTCAAATGAGGAATTATTTTGGAATTTTCTATCTTACAATACTCAGCCAAGAAATACTCTAGAGGTGCAGTTAAAGTAGGTGTGTGTGGGTTTCTTCCCCCTGGAAGGCTACAGTTTGACGATTAGACGGGAGGACCAATCTTCAGCTGAGCCCCTAGGTCTGATGGAAGGCACAAAGCTTTTCAAACTGGAGTCAACGTCTTGATCATCCTCAAACAGATATGAAGATTCATGAGCCCTGTGGGCTGACAAATACCTTTGCAAATAGGGGTTGAGAGCACTTGAGGGCAGTAACCAAAAGAAAAGTCCCCCAGGGACCCGCAAAGGGCAGCTGGCTTTGTGGGAACATTCGCCAAGTGCTCGGGTGTCAACTGTGCTGAGAGCAAATACTTGCTCTGCCTCTAGGATTGAAAGGGAAAATGGAAACCGGGACATAGCTTTGAAATCCCCGCTTAGGTCACTGAACTGCTACCAAATAAAAAATGTGTCAGCTACCATGGGGTAGTGCATTTCTTTTGCAAAGATGTGGTCTCTCCTTAAAAAGATATTTCTAAGCAAAGGATCAAAACATTAAGCTGAAAACCTCATTTTCACTTACTTGGACACTTTTTAAATAATTACATTGCCTAGTTAGTTCTAATCTAACAGGGAGCATTTCAGTTCCCATTTTCTTGATCTGAAAATTTCTTCCTGATTTTGAGCAAGATCGCATTGATGTACGAGGGCACTATTTCATTCTCCTTACAACAACCCCAGTACTGGCTTTTCATAGACGAATACATGTAAATATCAGGAGATTCAGGAAGTCCACTATTCTTGAATCAGCTGCTACCAATGCAGTGCTTCTCACCTGTTATTGTGCATTCAAATCCACCTGAGGACTAGTTAAAATGCGGATTCTAACTAGGGAGGTCTAAAATTCTGCTTATGTCCCAGAAAATATTGTTTCCTAGATGACAAGGTACAATCCACTGATCCATGTAGACATTGCTGGTTTTAAAAGGGTCTGAGACCAGAATGAGAGGTAACTGAAGCCTTGGAAATAGATCAGATTTCCTCCAATGAGAGACCTGGAAAGTGTAAAGGACAAGAAATTAAGTAACAGAGCACTATCCAGTTAGAAATGAAATCGATAAGGAAGCGCTCTCATCACCACTATTTCTAATCATCTGAGATGATGATTGTTGCCATAGCCTTGCAGAGATTTCTCCATCCACTTGTCCAGCCATTGAAATCGAGGCAATCCAGTTTATCAAATAGTCATTAATATGCACTATAGTATGTTCAGCACCTATGATAAAAAAAAAATGAACAGCAATCCCCATAAAGTTCCTCTGGTATAATTACAGAAGAGCAGGATGAAAGCTCTCGTAGAAGGATGTGTAAGATATCGGAGGAGCCTCTCACCAGCCCCAACCAGAAGGATTTTAGACAAATGAGAAGTGTCCGGAGCCATTTCTTGAGAGAGCTGTCAGCTGAGCTGAATCTTAAACCAGATGCAAAAATAAATCTACTTAAAGAGCAGAAAGTAAGAGTGTTGGGCAGAGATCAGGATGGACGGAACTCTAGACTGGTAGAATGTTCTCACTCCCTTATCGGCCGCTCCCAGGCACAACAGCAGGTGCGTCCCCAAACAGTTTCCCTAAGCCTTCAGCAAAGAACTATGTGGCCCATTATTCTTATCATCACATGTTTTATAGATGAGAAATCTGAAGCTCAGGGAATTTAATGGCAGTCCCAGCAGCATCATTAAGTGGTGGAGTTGAGATTTTCCCTTCCCTGTGAGATCAGACAGGAGGGACTGAGACTGGACCCACAGAATGGCTGGCAATGCCAAAACAAACCTTCAGAGTTTGTTTTTTTTTTAAACTGACACCTTCTCTAGGCAGACACAACCCCACCATAGCGCATAGTTTGACCAGCAAATGCACCTGGATTTTAGCCTCTGCTTAGCACCTTGGCCTAGAGCCACTGTGTAGGACAAAAATGTATCATGGTGGCCCTGACTGTCATTGACTTCAGCTGGAGTACACAGTACATGGTCCAAGGGTGAACATAAAAACTGGATTCCAGAAGGAGGGTGAAGCGGAAATACAGGCTAGGGGTGTAACAGACATGATTTTTAGAGCCGTTTAACCATGAATGGAGAACAAGAGATGCGACAGAAGCTGGACAGGGCAGCGAGGTCAAGTGTTGACTTTTTCTCCCCCAAAATAATTAGAGAGATCTGGAAAGGCTCAGAAAGAGAGGAAGGGGGTGTGGAGGTGAGGAAGTAGGCTTAACGTACACAATAGTCAACTTTAAATTCAAAAGCATCAATTCCTAATTCTAATCCTCTCTTCAGGGAAAACAAAATCATCTAGGATTAAAGATTCTTTGAATCTAACAAGATGCAAACCTGATTCCTCTCAAAATAAGTACTGTGGCTCAAGGTTGGGAAAAAAAACACATTCTTTGTGTGTATCATGATTACGAATGGATTCCTCCATTTCTAATTGTCGATCACTGATTTCAGAAGCCCAAAATAAAAGGGAAAAATTGAATTTTAGCCACTTAAATAATTATGTTTATATAATTGCTGCTTTTTATCAAAGCGTGACTTGTAGGCAAGTTTCTTGTCCAGCCTTGTATATGCATTGTGTATTATACAAACCAAAACTGTATGTTCTTTGTCAACCTGTTTAAACAGTCTCTAGAGACAAAGCACTAAAATACTTCTGCAAGCAACTCTTTCCCTACTTTGGTTGGTAGAAAACCAAGGAAATCAACAAGTTATATTATGTACAGCCAAATATCAACAGCTTCATTATAAATGAATGATCATAATTCGTAAGTGTAGATAGACATAGTAGGCTTTTAAAATGACTAACCTTAGCAATAATTATCAGAAATACACAGAGTTAGGTAGTGGAGTATTGCAGCTTTGAACGTGGTTACCATTTCACAAGACTCATTGAAGTTTTAGGAACTGCCAGTCCAGTCAAAAGAAATCACAAATCCTTAACTAACATATGCTAACTTTTCTTTGAGGAACAAAAGAAGCATCTTTGTTTGTTCCTCACCAGCAAACACCCAGCTGCCTAAAAGGAGTCCTTTCACTGGCAATGTTAGTGGGGAAATTCAATTGTATTTAATTAAGTTCTTCCCCCAAAACGGCACAGAGAAGCATCAAAGAGGTTATCAGAGGTCAGATGCCTGTCATGACTTTCTGACCCTCCCAAAATGCAAAATAAAAAATAGTGGCATCCCTGCTGGTAAGTTGGGCTTCCACATTTGTGTCGCTCCCTTTCTGCTTTAATTTAATAGCAATCGGGACAATATGGCTGCTTTTTGGAAACAATAGGATGGGCAGAAGTTAGGTTTACAGCGCTGCAAGGGGGGACGATGGGAGGCAAGAGAGATGCACTGTGGCTTTTAAGGTTCCGTAAGATCAACATTTTGCTACCCACAGAAAAAAACTGGAAAATCTACTTAACATTCATTACAGTAAAAAAATGGACAGATGTGCATGTCTGAAATCTTATATTCCAGAATTATCTTAAACTGTCAGTTTTCTTATAGATCTTTTTAAGAAAGATATGCACATGGTTAAGATTTCTTCCCTACCCCAAAGTAAATAGACTATCTGGTTACACATTTAGCAGCTCTTTGATTTAAAATATTAAATATTTATGCCCCGTATCTTCCAAACTTCATAATTTTCACAAGTCTACTAAAACCCTTATAAGTGTATAAGCAACACACACTTTTAAGTGTATATTGACATGACCAGAATAAATGTATTTTACAGAAACCAGACAAAAGTTAATTAAGCCAAATGTTACTTGAAGTCTTGAATGTCTTATTACAAATGAGTCTCAGACACGGAATTTCCTTCCTAAAGCATCTCGTGTTTAAGAAGTCGTATTCTTAAGTGACACTGTAGAAAGAATCCTAGAATCTGAACCCCAAAAGATATCTTAAAGATCATTTAATCCAACACCCCTGGTAATGTTTGAATCCTCATCTCCCAACCTATTGTCCTGTTAGGTAATTCCACAAAGACTTTGAACTTGGTTTCCTCTTTCTACTCATTTCCAAAGAGACAATCTTATCCTGAGCACAAATTAAAAACCTAGACTGAAAAGAGATTTAGTTTTAAGATTAAAAGCCCCCAATTTTAATTCTATTTCTGCAATTCTGCAATGTAAGAGTTCAAGTAACTCATTTAATTACCCTGTCCATATATCAAAGAAAATGTAAAAAGATGTGTGTCACCATCTGTGAGTTAAGATCCTTGTGTTTTTGTGTACTGAGTTTTCCTATTGGTGCTTTGGGTCAAGAGAGCAAATCACGTTCAACCCGAACATCAGCTCAGGCCAACTGGGTGGTGGCTGCCTAGAGGCTCTTCCGGGAGAGGCTGTGACTCACCGCGTGAGTATCCCAGCCCTAAGCAGTCCCAGGACGGCTGGAAGCACACACTCATATTTATCATCTTTGCCACTGGTGCTGCCCTGAAAAGAGCTGCCAGAAGATCGTTTGGGATGGCAGCTTTGTTCCTGCAAGCTCTCAGAGAGCAGAGCAGGTGGGAACAGAGGGGTGGCTTCTGGAGTGGCTCCAGTCTTGGTGACGAAAGCAACAGACCTCCATCCTCTCAGATCGGGAGAAAAGAGGAGAAAAAGAAAAGCCTCCACCCATGCCCGCTCCCCCTCTTGAAAGCCAGCAAGAGGGGACAGTGGGGCAGGCTCAGCAAGCCTAGACAGCAGTCCGAAAAGAAAACTGCTGACCGACTAGACCACAGCCCGAGAGCACTCAGTTTTGAAACGCAGGGTGTCTGAACCGAGAGCTTGCCAAGCTAGCCCCGAGGACACGCGAGTCACTTCTAGCACTGTGCTACATTTAAGGCAAAGTGCAGAACAAGACTGCATTGAAGCTGTTTCCCTCCATCCTCATCCATTCGGTAGCACACGGAGCACCCAGATTCACTGGACAACTTTCTCCATTCTATCAAACTAATCTGCAACCAAATCATGTGCTACATATCTAAAACCCATTGATCCCTTTAGTAATAGCATCATTCTATTAGGGCTACATTTAACCTTATTAATCTTTCTTAATATGAAAAACCTTTGACAGAAACAATGATCAAAGAAATACTTGCTGTCGATGTTATTATGCAAAGCTACCGCCCTATTCCCCTTTCTGTAACCCACTGCTTTCGTTCCTCATGACATGGTATCTATCACTGGATACCAGAAAGTGGGTTATCCAAAAGTGAAATCACAGAAAACAAATTTAATGTAGACAATAATTGCTATGGTCTGAAATTTTTTGGCCCTACAAACTTCAAGTGTTGAAATCTACAATACAAATGCGTTGATATCATGAGGTAGAACCTTAGAGGTGACCAGACCATAATGGCAGAACCATCATAAGTGGGATTAGTCCCCTTATAAAAGAGTCTTCGGGGAGCTTTTTTGCCCCTTCCACCATGGAAGGACACTGCAAGAAGCCACCGTCTTCAAGACCAAGCACAACCTCAGTGGTCACTGAATCCGCCAGGTCCTTGACCTCGGACTCCGCAGCCTCCAGGACTGTGAACAAACAGGGATTTTGTTATAGCTTCAGGAATGGACAAGACAATGACATGCACATTTGCATCCACATGCACACATACACAAAGAGAAGGATAGAAAAAGATTAGAAACAGATTGAATCCCACATCCTAATTCCACTCTTCATATAAGCTGTGAAGGGGCCCACCGCTGTCTCTCCTGGTAACAGACTGAATGGCCTATGCAACAAATGTTTGCAACTGACTACCGTGCTCTGAGCTGGTAGAGCATAATTAAGCAGGCTACACTTGCACAGAGGTATGTGCCACATCTGGACCTGTTGCCAAGCAGCGGAACACCGTCTGATCCTCCAGGATGAAGCATGCATTTTGGAACTCATTCTGAAGACTAACATTTTCACCAAGTCTCCACGTTTAACCTGTAGGTCAGAATCAAAATCAGAAACGTGTTCCATTCAAGTAAACACTAAGAGCATTTTAACTCAGCTAAGCAGTCATAGCCAAATAAATGAGATTTTCGTATAAGCATGTGCTGCAGTGTTTGTCAGATAAACCAGAATACAATTTCCAGAGAGACTAAGCCCCATATCAGAGAGAGAACTCGGCTTTCCTTTCCACATGGTGGGATGTGTCACATATGAGGTAGGGAAACAGAGGATAACACGCTTCTGCCTTTACCTCCTCATCCCTTAGCTAGCTCTGTGACCACCAGTAAATAACAACAAGGAAGCATTTCTCAAATACCCGCACTGTGCTAGCCATTTCATATGTGCTAGATCTTTGCATCACAGTCCAGAAAGTATGTATTAGAGAATTAAAGTGGTAAGTAAAGCTTCCAAATATATATATAAATGCATATATGTGTATATATATACATATATATGTGTGTGTGTGTGTATATATGTGTGTGTGTGTGTATATATATATAAAGTTAAAGTTGTATTTTAGAAGAAACATTTTAACAATCTGAGGAAAAGGCATCCTTCCCCAAACATGAGAATTAAATTAGTAAGAACAGTAGGAAGTTATAAAGGCCAGTCAACACCAAGTGTTATCTATAAAACATTATGGAAATTAAACGAATGATTCCTCTGAGATCTTGGCTGCACGCAATCATAATGTAGTTGTAACTTCTCAGTTTCTTCTGAGAGAAGGCCACATGGCAATGCCTATGGCCCAGGACACCCTGACAATGTGGTCACTGAGGTGCTCAAAGAACCAGCCACCCTGTGAGGCTTCCCTGCATGTGGTATGGACCTCATGAGAGTCCAAGAGGAGATAGAGGAAAATAATATGTAAAGGAAAATAATTTGTTTACATTTTAAGTTGAAGTATGCATGTCTAGAAAGTATGTATGTCCTTTCTTTTCTTGCAGATTCTGGTGAAGTTGATAAAAGTAATATATTAGGATATAACTTCAGGCTTTCCCTACATCATTGGTCCCTCAAACAAGACAACCCCACTCCTGGAAGAAAGTCCAGGACTGGGACAGAGCAGCCATGCTGCACCCTGTCCTTGATGCTTTCCACTTTCAGCCTCACCCACAAGTGTAGCAGGATCAGCCAGAGAGGGCATTGCTTGAATTTTCAAGATGAGCAAGAAGGCCCACTTCTGTCCATATGTCACATCTGGTCAGAGGAGTGCTGTGGGGGGGTAACGTGAGACCCCCTGAATACAAACTTCATTCCCCTCCCACTACACTGGCCTAACACTGGTCCATAGACCAGTTGCACGTCTTAGCCATGCAGTAGATGTAGATCTTTGCTTTTCATTTTTAAGACAGCTGCCGGACAGTCTTCTGCAAAATATGACAGTCTGTGACTCAAGCTTTACAGTAAAATATGCTTCCAAAGTTTAATTTGGTTTCCAACAGGATTAAATGTGCCAAAACTTCAAACTGTAAGATATTCCTAATGAGAGACAGAATACAATGGTCACCTTACAGGAAGAGCAATTATTTAACAAGAATTCATGAATTACTTGCTGGTGTTTTCTTGTGGAGATGGGCACAGCTGCCACCCTAAGAAAGTGCCAAATTTTATTCTTTTCCCCTGTTTCCAAGAAGAGCAGCCACCCTCCCTCCCCTACCGCACACAGGCATCCTCACTCCCCTCAGATGGGTCACATCACCTCACAGGGATCCCTCAGGCAACCTGGTCTTTTTCCAAAGTGTTTCTCACTAGCCTTGGTGCATCCAGTGTGTGTCCGTGTGTGTGGCGGGGTGTCCCTTGGGTTGTTGGTCCTTATTATCATTAAAATTTTGTTATTCATAAGGGGGTGTGTGTCGATATAAAATAATTCAGAATTTGATGTAAAAGCAATGTAGATTTAACAAAAAGAGTTGTGATTCTCCAAGTCTTCCAACTGATCTGTACAACTGATGCAGCTCTCCAAATCTAGGAGACCATTCTACAAAGCAAAAGGCTGAGAGTATTCAGAATGGGGTGTTCAGAATGGAGTGTTCAGAGCTCAACAGATTGGAAAATAAGCACTTTCTCTTGAAATGATGGACATCAGGGATTCATCACCGGGCAGCATCTCTGCAGAGATTCAGAATGGTTCTTTTCAAGAAGACAGTGCAGGAATGATCAGTTCACTGGAATAAGACTCTTGAAGCTGGAGAAAGCATTAACACTGCACCTTATCCTACCCCTAAAAATGCGTGAGTTCATTCCCATCATGCTATGTTCACCACGCGTTCAAGCAGTTCAGACCGAGTTTGTTCTGGGGAGTAAATATGTAGATACGTTTGCTCTGACATAACTACTTTATGCCCACTACCACTTTGTGAAAAGAGTCTTTTGTTCCATACTTTGCAAAATTTTGGTTTTGTTTTCTTTCAAATCAGAGACCTTGAGAATTGAATTAGAATCCTTCACCTCTGTTTTAGTTTCTCTACCCTAAGCATTTATGTTTCAAAGCCAGAGAGTCACTGAGTTAAATATGTGTTTTCACAGTAATTGCACAAAAGATATTACAATTGTATGTGCAAGGACAAAAGAGTTTACTCAGAGAAATGGCCCATCCTTACCTTATTTTCAAACCTGAATTTTAAGAATTCTGTCTTCTCCTAAAGTCCTCATGTGCACTGGGCTGAAAGCTACCTAGATGCACCAGCACAGGAGCAATCTGAATATGGAAATGACTCTCTTCTTCAACATTTGAGAGAAACTCAACACTGAGCATAATAATTTCTCTCTTCTATCATTTAAATGTGAACAATCCCTGAGTCAATTTTTTGGGGAATTCCCCTCCTCAACTGTGCCCCGGTCTGGGTGTTGTCAGTGATCCATAGCTAAGCAAACCTGCCTTGGAACACTAACCGAGGTCTTTGCCTCTTCTCTCTCATCGCTCTTGCCCAGCCCACCTCCTAACATGACCTGGATGGATCTTCCTATGGAACATTAGCCTTCACCTTATCTTCCCTCTCAGAGATCAAGAGCTCTCCGCGCTCCTCTGCTTGGCATTAAGTACTCTGCTCCTCTCTCCGAGGCCCTCTCCAGCCTGTGCTGTCCTCCTGCCTGTACATGCTCCATATGCCCACCGTCCCCACCACACGTCACATGTTCCCAGCACTCACATTCCATTCTGCACCTTCGACTGTCCTCTCTCCATGTCTGCATCCAGGTCCTGATCTCATGACCCAAGAGACTGTGATTCACCTTTCAGCACTTGGAGAAGAGAGACAATCTTGTTTGTTTATTCTTTGATCCTCTCAGTAAGTGGAATGCCTTCTACTGGGTAAGTGTTTACATAAGATCAACTGGATGGTCAATGGATGGACGCAGAGAGGGATAAGGAAAAAATACTTGGATTGATGGGTGATGGGGAAGATGATGGACCACTAAATAAACAGGTGAGTGAGCAGGTGATTCAATGGTTGGTTGAATGAATGAATGAATGAACGAACGCACGATTATATGAGATTCAAGTGTCTGCAGCCACATATTCCAAAGTCAGTTGACACTGAAACAATTCTGGAAAAGAACATCCACCCACTAACTCTAATTCAGGCCTAATCCAACTTTGTTCACAAAGATATTTTTACAAAATTACTTTGCTCTTCTGCCTTATGACCAGTTGCTATTTAGAATACCTGTGAATGTATATAGCTAATTCAACAATGACATTTAAATTAATGTAAACCTTGATACACTTCTAAATTACTATCTAACCAAATCTCCCTGTCACTGATTGGGAAAATATTTTTTAATACAGTAATCTTCATACCTGAAAAACAATTCAAGTTTCTGGAGCCATCCATTCCTCAGGACAGGCTTCCTCCTTTCCAAAGAAAAGGCCACAAAAGCTGGACAATAGTAGGCTTGCACTCTTCCTAGATTGGAGCGTGAACCACCTCATTGTCTAACGTGCAGGGCACAAATAGCTCCATCTCCAACTCAAGGGACTTTGATGCAGAATAGTGTTGGCTCTGACAAGTATGTTCACTGCAGTGAGAACTGATCGTTTACAGCCAAGAGGTAAACAGAGAGCAGAAACAATATTGTGAAACTCTTTTAGAAAGCACATTTTAGGTGCAACATTTGGTATGTTTATTTATTTGCAGCAATATTGCACAGCCTGCTTCTATCTACAATTGGTGAAAGTTGGGAATTCTCCACAGTGCTTCTGGTAGTCAGAACCCATTAAGGAAACAGAAAGGTAAACAGATGAGTACCAAGAAACTGTGGTAGAGGAAACATAACTTAACCCAGTCTTACGATGGAGTGTGTTAGGATTTGGATTGAAAAATGTCCTCCCAAAGGCTCATGGTTCAGAGGTAGGACTTGTGGAAGGTGATTACACCATGGGAGCCACCAACGTCATCAGTGAATTAGTCCATTGATGAGTTCATAGCTGAGTGTGGGCTGGTTGGGGGTGGCAGGTCCCAGGAAGTGTAACCGGAATGATGTATTCTCATGCCCAACCTCTGACCTCTCTCTCTGCTTCCTGGCTGACACGAACTGAGCAGAGTTTTTCATCTGTTGTGCCCTTCCGCCATGAAGTTTCTACCTTGGAGCCAGTTGGCTATGGACTGAAACCATGAGTCGGAATAAACCTTTTCCCCTTCAAATTATATAGGTCAGGCATTTGGGGAAAATGAGGTAAAGCAGGGGAGCTGCACAACAGAGAAAGATGGTGGCTCATTCAGAGAGCTACAAGGGTTCAGTGAGACAGCAGTATGGGGACGAGACAGAATTTAGTGGCAAATAAAAGCTGTAGAGAAAGCAGCGTGGATGGTAAAGGATGTTAAGAACTTGTAAGGGAGTTGGAGTTTATTCCGGAGCCAATGGGGGAGCACTGGAAGATTTTAAGCATTTGTAAGCAAAGATACATATGAGAAAGGCCACCATGGCTCCAATGTGGGAGGTTCATGGTATAAACTGGTTAGAGGCAAAGTCGGGACAAAGGAGAGATCAGTGATGAAGTAGGAAGCTTGCAGAAGTCAGGTCCTTCACCTCCCAAGGATGCTCCTGTGATCCAGTCGAACCCAGCATAGAGCATGCCGTTGATGGCTGTAAAGACCTGAATGACCCTAACTCTCCAAATGGCCCCTTCCCAGAATCCTCCAGGCTGGACTTCCCAATTCTCCAGTCCTGCTCCACACACAAGTCAGTCCTTCAGACCTGTTTGCATCCACTCCTTTAACTGAACTTGACTTCCCCAGCTTGACCTGTGGCCTTTTCAGAGAACACTACCTCAACATCACCCTCTGGTCATTTCCACTTCTGCCCATCTCTGGGGTCCCAAATCCTATTTTCCTCTAGTGTCTCTTGTAACTTCTCTGCCACAAAACTAAATTCTTGCAGAGAATTTCCTAATAAGAAGTTTTGGAAACATTAGTTGGGAAGATTTGCATTTGTTTCTCTTACACAACAACATCACTGATTAACACAACCGATGAGTTGCCCATGGTTCTGAATAATTCCCAGCAAAAGTACACAAATTCCACTCTTTCTTTCCCATTCCAGAAGGCCTATCAAAGTAAGAGTTAAAGGGCAAAGACTTGGAACATACTTCTATACATGTAAAAACTTTGCAAATTTTTATACTAAATTATGAAAATTACCCACAAAAATATCCTTAATTAATTACAATGCACTAGCACAAGAATACAGTTGGTGTCCTGACAGCAGGAAGCCTGGCTCATTCCTCTTTTCATCTTCTGTCCCAAAGCATCTTGCCTGCTGCAAAGGCAAAGTGGGGCCCATGATGACCAATAAGAAATGAGGAAAAGCGAGAAAGGAGAAACAGAATCTAAAAAAGACCTAAGGAGGCAAAAGAAAATTAAAAACAAATAAATGTGAACTTAAGAAGTCTTTAGAAACAAAATTTACTACATCAACATGATATACCAACCAGAAGTGGCAAAAGAACCAAAATAAAACTTGAGAAAAAAACTCATATTCCAATATAGCAGCCTTATTCAATATTCCGAAGCAACTGTTCCAAGCAATACTCTTGGGCTATAATCCCCTCTAGTAAGTGAAGGGTGAAGATCTGTCATCCATATAAGAGTTTCTGCAAAAAGATACAAGTTAATTGCTAAAATCGTCAAGACAACACTCTTCGGAAAGAAATGACTCGTTGCAAAATAACTTCAATCTTATTCTCCTGTCCTATACTCCTAGCACAGTCACCTTCCAAAAACTAAAGTAAAATGATCAGAAATTATGGCATTTCTCTCCAAAATATATTCATTGGAGTCTGAGGAATAAATTTATGTATACGGAAGTATTGAGCTTGATTAAATTTGCTGTTGAATTATTGAATCATTTCTTAAATAAAGAAAAAAGAGATGCTGCTCTGGAGGGTTACAATGGAATAAATCTGAGCAACAGCTCTATTTTTGGACAATCTCTTGTTCTATTCAAATCTCTTTAAATTCACTGAAATGAATTTGAGTCCTGTAAAGGTCGTGACTCAAAAAAGAAAAACCCAAAATTGATTTAAAGGGGCTAATCAAGGAGGAGATTTGCAGTACTTTTAAGAAAGGACATTCTGAAATGGAAGAGAATTGGCCAACAATTCCATTTAACTGAGCCACACGTTAATATAACAGCCAATTATTGTTCAACAAAAGCAATATCCAATTCATTCTTTTTCACGAGGTAACGACTCTGGGCTGTGAGTTGAGAAAATAAAACGATGGACTCCACACATGCCGCTGAGGAAAAGTGTGGGTAGGATTTGGGGCTTTTTACTGGATGCGGCACATTTCATTAGTGGATCTGCATCTCCTGCTGAGCTCTTATTTCTAAGCCTTTTGTGTGGGATTTTCCTTTTAAAATGATACCTCAATGCAAATGTTCACATTATGCAAGAAAACACTTCGCACATGTCTAAGAAACCTGTAGAATGGCCGTGGAAAGCACAGAAATTTTTTAAAGAAAAAAATAAGGGGAATAAAACAGAATATTTTAGGCTGCCCTAGCAGGTGTGTAGCCGGTAGTTGAAAACCTGCTCCAACACAAGCCAAGACTGTAACTGTAGCAAGAGAAAAAGACACTTGTGTTTCAATAATCCCAGCAAAACAAAATTGCAGACCTGGGAACATAAAAAAGAAAACGAAGAAGAAAAAGACACAACACCCTTCAAAAGAAAAATAAAACAATGCCCCCCAAATAGGCCCGATTATGTGGGTCACTGCATTCTGTGTATTCCCCCTGTAGCATTTTATCATGGTTACTGTTGCCAGGGGACACTCGATGTTCTCGTTATATATGTTTGTCTTTCACATCCACATCGAAGGCAGGTTTTTTTCTCCTTCGATGCCCCTAGAACTGTAACTGAAATAAAAATAAGGAATGGACCCCATTATTACACAAATACCTAGGAAGCAGAGGGAGTGACCCTCGTGGGTCACTATGTTGTCCCGGGGAGCATTGATGCCCTTGCTCCAGGGCCCCCCAGTCCTTTGTCACAGGGTCAAAGCCAGGACCTCAGCTGAGTATCCTCTGTGAAGAATTAACAAGTGTGACAATTTGAGGCCCTCCCCCCTCGGCCCCTGGTCCTGCCTGCCTGAACGCTGTAAATAGAGACATCTGGATAGAGCCCTTTCACTGCAGTAATTGAAAATGAACACGGATCAAGTTCTGGCCTGTTGTATTCATAAATCTTGTGGCTTAATTACATTAAAGGGAAATCTAGAGCCCAGCACTATGGAAACTGCAGATATCGGATGCTTGAATCATGAATCTTTAAGATAAGTGGTTTTTCTCTCCTCATCCCACCCCCCACTCTTTAGTTGGGAGTTGAATGGGAAATTTTCAAATCAAGCCTTCCAGTATTAATGCACAAGGAAACTTCTGAGATTTTGTGTTCTACTATTTGTACATGTGCTTCCTTTGCCTGTTCGCTGGGTGACATCTGCAACATTCCTCCAAGCAGATCAGCATTTTGAGGCTTAAAATGAGACACATTTCTAGGATAACAAGGACAGGCATGACAGATATTTAAAATATGTTTTCCCCCCAAGTTGAGCAAAAAAGAGCGTGCATCTAGTTAAAATTTAATGAGTTTCAAAAAAAAGGATTATGGCAATTTAAGATTCCAAATGAAGTCAAAGCTCTCTGCATCCCCTCTCATGATAACAAGTTGAGAATTACACTCCTGGGTAGTTCTACTGAAGTTTGTAAATAACTCATCTTGAAATTTCATTTTATTGCTTAATGCAAAAATTTATTCACTCCCTTATCCAAAGATGGATTTAGCTATGTGCATGACACTAGAGTTCTGTTCTGTGTGTTTTTAACTCATGTATGAGACAGCATCGGGGCCACTTTGGGAAATGAGTAAGGGAAGGGGGTCACAACTGCCCTTACCCCAACAGTGCCACAGGGTCACCAGGCAGAAGTGAATGCTTGGGAGGACACAATGCTTGGGGCCACATCTCTCCCCACAGAGCCTCTCACACACCTTGGGCAAGCAATAAATGCAGTGCAGGTGAGCTCACGAAGCAGCCTGCAAACTGGACTTGCATCTCTGGGTTCACCATCTGTGACTACCATCCCTTTGTCCTCATTCCTCTGTGGTTACAACCAGCATCTCAGGAGAAAATCACTGAGTATAAGAACATGTCCAGGAGCCACAAGGAGGCAGGAAGGCTAGTTGATACTTACCAGGAATCCAGTCTCCCCTACACTGCATTAGGCTGTCCACACAGTCCACCGGGTGTGCTCAGCAGCCTGCCAGTTTCCTAGATTGGGAGACTGTGGCTCAGAGTGCTCAGGAGACAAAGACCGCGGGGCATGATGGGATTGGAAAATTACAGGCGCCATTTTGATGCTTACCTCCATGTCACTTCCACCAAACTACAAAACAGAAAACCTTTGGTAGAGATCTACCATTTATAAAATGCTTTCTTATGTATCACGGGTAGCACAAATCTTGTGGCAAGACCACGAGCTCAGTGTCCGTACCTGTCCCAAACAATGTCACCTCTCTTGCCTCTCAAGGGGCTCACACTTAAACGGGGTAATGAAAACAGCCAACATTCTCAAAAGGAAGCAAGAAAACATACCTTCTTATTCCTACTGTTACTTTTCCCCTTTCTGCGAGAAAATCTCAAACACATACCAAAGTGGAAAGAAGATAAAATGGTCAGCTATGTGTGCGCAATGCCAAATTTATACATTTTTAACATATGACAATCTTGTTTTGTCTGCCCACCTCCATATTTTATGGGGTGATATTTTTAAGCAAATTGAGAACTCACTCTTAACACTCCGATTGTGATGATACTAACATTTATTGAATATTTACTATTTTCAAGATATAAGAGGTTGACATAGTTGTTTCACTTGATTAAGAAATAACATGAATCAATTATACAATTATATATGAATCTTATACGTGAGATAAATTATATTTTGAATATCCTCTAACCTGTTACGTTTATTTTTTAATGCATTGAAATTTGAAATTTTATCAAAAAAGTAACAACAAAAAAGATGTTCTGCGTTGAGATGAGGTGTTTTGAAGGAACCGTTTGCAGAGTGAACTAAGAAAATCTAATCACTGTAATGAAATATATAGACAAAGAAAAAAAGATATATACTACTTAGCCTGTTCCATCATAAGTTGTCAAGAATAACTGTGTTATTATTCTCTTATGCACATTAGCTTTTAATGATTGTTTTCTGTTGATTTGTCTTTCTAAAAGCCTCTCTCTAGGAACCTACTAGAACTGGGGTAGGTGTGTTAAGGGGCTGGAGAGGTAAGGTTCATGGTCTCTAAGGAGACCTAAGTCCTATAAGGAGGTTACTCTGTCTATATATTGTGGCCTGAATTGTGTCCCTCTCCCAAATGTGTACATTGAAGTCCTAATCCCTAGTACTTAGGATATGAATACATAGAGATACAGGCAAGGTTATATAAGGTCCTGAGGGGGGACCCTAATCCAGTATACCTGGCATCCATGTAGGATGAGGACTTGGGACCCACCCATGCATGCCATGAGGGAGACCATTGGTAAGCTAATGAGAGAGGGCTCTGGAGAAATCAAATCTGCTGACACTTTGGCCTTAGACTTCCAGCCTTCAGAATTGTGAGAAAACATTTTTTTGTTGTTTAAGCCATCCAATCTGTACTAGATTTTATAGCAGCCCTGGGAAACTTATACATGATAAAAACAGATTAAAACAATAAAACAGCAAATCACTCCAGGCCCAGAAGAACTACTCATGTAGAACCATGTAGCTTCCTTCCATGTCACACTGTATGGTAATTGTTTATTTACCCAACTGTATGATCCAAGCGATGAGATCCCCAACAGTAGGGTGTGCATTTGGTTGCTGTTTTTCCTCAACATCTATCATAATTCCTGTCATGCAGTAGGTGGATATTCATTAAACAAACACCACGAAAAATTCTTTAACCTCCCTTTCCTGTATAGCAAGGTAAGCAAATAGTTAATGACACAAAGTTCTTCTTTATAGATATTGATAGCTAATAAATGAAAAAGGAATGATAGAATTAGGCAATAGCCATATTGCAACCCTCAAATGCAAAAATAGGTCTAACTAATGATTAAAAGTGGACTCTGCAGTTATTTTGCTTGGTGGGTGGGAAATTTACAATGAAGAGATCATGTTGAGACCATCTGTCTTAATTACTTTCTTCCTCACTGGGACACAATTTCTGATACCCACAAATTAAAGGAGGGAAAGTTTATTTTGGCTCACAGTTTGTAAAGTTTCAGTCCAAACTCTGCTGGCTCCAAAGCAGGGTAGCCGGGCAGAAGAGCCTGGCATCAGAGGCTTGCCTATAGTGTGGCACTCTGGAAGCAGAGCCAACAAGGGAAGAGGGAAGGAGGGCCACACCCCCAGTGACCCTCCAGACAGGCTTTATTTCCCAAATCACATTTAGCTATAAATTCATCAGTGGACTCATCCACTGATAAATATCACACCCCCGTGATCCAATCAGCTCCCAAAAGCCCCACCTCTGGGTGCATAAGGCTTTGGGGCATCTAGATATAAACCACAACACTATCTAAACTCACTGTTCCATATCAAGATGTATACAAGGTAGATGGATAGACACTGAGTAACTTGTGACTTGGCACAAGACTTCAGCTTATTTGAAGAATATTCCCTAAGAAATTGGACCAATATCTAATCTAGCCTCCGCATCTACGTCTTTACAAAAACAAAGGGGATAGAACAAGGTTAAAGAACACTGCTGTCACAACCAGTGAAATCCAAGAAATAGGAGGGACATTTCGCAAAGAAATGGCCTACCTTCTCTAACAAAGCAACAGGAACTGGGGCTGTAGCTCAATGGCAGAGCACTTGCCTAGCATGCCCAAGGCCCTGGGTTCCATCCCCAGTGCCAAAAACAAAGCAAAAACAATGGCACGGGCCAGAAGGAAGGAGAGAAGGAAACTGTTGTAAAATAATGTGAACTTAAGAGACATAATATGTGCAAAATGTGCAACTTGTTTTGATCTTGATTTAATCTTACCAAAGGTAAAAATAAAATTTCTGAGACAGTTCTGGTCAAGTAAATGCTGACTAGCATTCTAAATTGTGTTGATGACTCACTCTTCATCTTGCTAAGTAAGGTCAAAGTGTAAATATAAGTGTTGCCTTGGTTAACGAACTTCATTTGTTTTATGATTTTGAGGAAGATGGCCATGTTTGTGTTTGTCACCTGATGTGGAGTTTGTGAACAGAAGCAAATTTTTGTTGAATACTTTTATTTGAGAATCGAATTGTTTGCCATTAGCACAGACTATTCCGTAAAATGCTGTACAAGGCCTTTGACAATTTTCCTACTGTGATGTTTGCTGGATATGTACTCTTTCTGGATTTCTGTGTTGCAAATATCCTCTCCCACTTGGAGCCTTATCATTTCATTTTCCTCATAGTTCCTAAACAAACAGAAAAATTATGTACTATACTTATCAAGACTTTTCTGTTATGGTCAGTCCTCTTAGATCTTATTTATGAGCATCTTCCCTAGTGTGGGTCATAAAGCTGCTTTTCTATGTGGTCTTTTTAAAGTTTTATAGGTTTCTGTTTTCTAGATAAGTCTCATTCATGTTGAATGATTTTGTATATGGTGTGAGGTAGGAGTCGATTTTCTTTTTTACCCCTCGGTGGGATAATTGGCTGTCCCAGCACAATTTAGTCTAGCCCATAGTTTCATCACCAATCTGCAGTGATAGTAATAATAAAAACAACCAAAGCAGCAGTTAATTTTTACGCAGTACTCACTGCTCACCAGTCATACTTCTCAGTGGTTCACATGTGATGCCAGCTCCCTAATGTGCTTTGCTGACCATGAAAACTCTGTCAAAAACAAGGCCTCTGTATTTGTGGTTATTTCTCCATAATCAAGTTTTAATTGCTATATATTTACAGTAATTCCTGATATCCAACAGGGCAGTTCCTCCCAGTGTATTATCCCAGGAATATCTTGACCATCCCTAGACTTTGTTCTCCCATCTAAATTTTAGAATGCTTTACACCTCCAGTTTTAATGAAAAAAATTCACTTTTAAATGGAAATGCATGAATTTTAAAACTAATTGGCAGAATGACCATGATAATAGAGAGTAACCAAATATGAGCACATTTTATGTTTTATATTTTAGAATTTAATGTGTTTGGAATATTTTTTGTGATTTCTTTTCATCAATATTGTCACTTGATTTTAAGCATTTTTTGTAAATGATATGTTATTAGACTTTGCTTCTTACTGGTACATAAACTGTAATAAATTATTTATGTTGATTTCACATTTTGATTAAATACTAGAGGTGGATTCATACTTTATTTTTGGTGTGGTGAATTAATTG
This sequence comes from Heterocephalus glaber, assembly GCF_053883595.1. Taxonomy (NCBI): domain Eukaryota; kingdom Metazoa; phylum Chordata; class Mammalia; order Rodentia; family Bathyergidae; genus Heterocephalus; species Heterocephalus glaber. Next base: position 20,352,664 of record NW_028258357.1, read on the forward strand.
ATTTCCTCACATTAATCTGCCCTTGCTCTTCTGAAGTAAATTTAACGTGATAGATTTGGTTTATATTTGTGTTTAGGATTTTTGTATTAGTGTTCATGAATGAGATTAGACCATAACTTTCTTTTTCTGCACCACCTTTTTAATTTTTGATCTCAATGTTATGTGCTAACTAATTTTCTAATAATAGTAAGCCATCTTTCCCTCATGGAGATAAACTCAATGATCTGGATTCAGTTTAGTAATATTTACTAACATTTTAGATCAAATTGTTGTATCAGTGTTCATAAAATTGTTCTGCAACTATTCTCTGTATGTTTTCTTTGACTGGTTCTGATATCAAGATGACAGTAACCTCAAAAATACTTTGGGAAAAGAGAAGATACAACTGTTACATTGCGCATTGGTGGTGTTGTTCCACGGCAATTCTGAAATCTCACTGAGCAAATGTTGCCTGGCAACCCTCTCCCTTCTACTGGGAATATGTCCCTGCTGAGCCTCCGATGCTCCTCTAGGAGCAGCTCTCATGCCTACCTCTGCCAGCTGCTTCTGTGTGGCTCCTGGCTCTATACCTTGAGTTGTGATTCCTTTTTTTCACAACCTCAGGCTTCTTTTGAAAAACAATTGGATTGAGAGGAGGTGAACCTTCTGGGGTGTCATACCATTGCCCCCAGTGCTGAGGAGGTCAGTCATAAAAGCACCACCAGCACACATTCTCCCCCCTGCCCCCGGCCCTGGTGAAATGAGAAGACACTTAAACAAGTCTCAAAACCAGACAAACACAGAAAAAAAAATAGAGAAGATGAGCATGATGGAATCCCAACACAGGAAACAAATGGAATCCATAAAACAGATGCAAACAGATTTCCAGGAGATTAAAAACTCTACTGAAAATTTACACAGCAGAATGAGCCAATTTGAGGACAGAATTTCAGATATAGAAGATAAGATTGCAATTAGTGACCAGGAAAAGAAAAATTTCTTTAAAATAGTAAGGGACCATGAGAAATCAATCCAGCAACTGCTAGATGATGCAAAGAAGAATAACATAAGACTGATTAGAGTCAATGAAGAAACAGAAGAGAGTGCAGATGACATAAAAAAAGCTGTTCACAGAAGTGATGGCAGAAAATTTCCCAAGCAGGGGAAAAGAACTTGACATACAGATAAGTGAGGCATATAGGACTCCGAATAGCCTTGATCAAAAAAAATCTACACATAGGCATATAATAGTTAAGATTCCAGAAACCCTACAGAAGAACAAAATTCTACATGCAGTGAGAGAAAAGAAACAAATCACATACAAAGGAAAGCCCATCAGAATCACAGCAGACTTCTCAACACAAACCCTCAAGGCAAGAAGAGTGTGGAGTGACATATTTCAAGCCCTGAAGGAAAACAGCCTACAACCCAGACTGATGTATCCTGCAAAACTATCTTTCAAAATTGATGGAGAAATAAGATACTTTTGTGACAAAGAGCACCTTAGGAACTTCATGAATACCAAACCAGCACTCCAAAATATTTTAGACAATATCCTAGGAAAAGACAAGGATCACAACCCCAGAAAGCCCAACAGAATGAATCCAACAGGAACAACAAGATATTAAAACCAAAGGGGGAGAATCCAACAGAAAGAAAAAGTCATGACAATGATAAGTCAATACGTATCAGTTATAACCATCAATGTTAATAGTCTCAATTCACCAATTGAAAGAAATAGACTGGCAGAATGGGTCAAGAAGCAAGATCCAACAATATGCTGTATATAAGAAACATACTTAATTCAAAAAGAAACTCATAGACTGGAAGTGAAAGGGTGGAAAACAATACTCCATGCAACAGGAACCTGAAAAAAAAAGCAGGAGTAGCTATCCTCTTTGCAGATCAAGTGGATTTCAAACCAACACTGATTAAGAGAGACAAAGAAGGACACAACATCCTTGTAAAGGGAACAATCCAAGAGGAAGAGATGACAATCATAAACATATATGCACCAAACACTAGTGCATCCAACTACATAAAAGAAACACTAATAGACATGAAAAATCAAATAAGCACTAATACAATAGTAGTAGGGGACCTCAGTACCCCACTGTCACAAATAGATAGATCAATGAGACAAAAAATGAGCAATGAAATACTAGAACTTAATCAAACTCTTGAACAAATGAACTTAACAAATGTTTACAGAGTGTTCCACCCCACAAAATCAGAATATACAGTCTTTTCAACTGCACACGAGTCATTCTCCAAAATAGACCACATACTCACTCATAGAATGTGTTTAACTAACTGCAAAGGAACTGAAGTTATACCCTGTATATTATCAAACCATAGTGGAATGAAATTGGAGATCAATAGCAAAAGAAACCACAAGAATTTCATAAACACATGGAAATTGAACAACACATTTCTGAATAACCAATGGGTCATAGAGGAAATTAAAGAAGAAATCAGACAGTTCCTACCATTAAATGACAATGACAATACAACATACCCGAATCTATAGGACACAATGAAATCAGTCTTATGAGGGAAATTCATAGCAGTGAATACTCATATTAGGAAAACAGAGTGAGCCCAATTAAACAACCCAATGCTGAATCTCAAATTTCTAGAAAAAGAAGAGCAGGACAAACCCAAAGCTCATACAAGGGAGGAAATTATAAAGATCAGAGCAGAAATCAATGCAATGGACACTAAGAGAACGATACAAAAAATCAATGAAGCCAAGAGTTGGGTCTTCAAAAGAATAAACAAAATTGACAATCCCTTAGCCAACCTTAGCAGAAAAAGGAAAGAAAAGGCCCAAATCCATGCAATTAGGAATGAAAAGGATGAAATTACAACAGACCCAGCAGAAATCCAGAGGATCATCAATACCTACTTCCAGAACCTGTATGCCAATAAGATGGAAAACACAGAAGAAATGGACAGATTCCTAGATAAGTATAATTAGCAAAGTTGAAAGAAGAAGACCTAAAAATTCTAAACAACCAAATATCAATCAATGAAATTGAAAACGTAATTTAAAACTTACCAATTAAAAAAAGCCCAGTTCCTGATGGCTTCACTGCCAAATTCTACAAGACATTTAGAGAGGAACTACTGCCACTACTGTTTAAACTCTTCAATGAAATTGAAAGGGAAGCAATACTCCCAAATTCGTTGCTGCAAGCAAGCATCACCTTGATCCCCAAAGCAGAGAAAGAACCAACCAAAAAATAGACCTAGAGACCAATCTAACTAATGAACATAGATGCAAAAATCCTTAATAAGATACTGGCAAATAGAATGCAGAAGATCATCAAGAAGATCACACACCCTGACCAAGTGGAATTCATCCCAGGGATGTACAGATGGTTCAACATACACAAATCAATAAATGTAATGCACTCTATCAACAGAGCCAAGGACAAAAACCATATGATCATCTCAATAGATGCAGAAAAAGCATTTGACAAAATCCAACATGCATTTATGATAAAAACCCTACAAAAAATTGGAATAGATAGTCTCTACCTCAATCTGATAAAAGCCATCTGTGAAACACCATCAGACAATATCATACTAAATGGTCAAAAACTGAAATCCTTCACACTAAAATCAGGAACAAGACAAGGATGCCCACTATCACCACTCCTGTTCAATATAGTCTTGGAAATATTAGCCATGGCAATTAGACATAAAAGGAATAAAGATAGGAAATGAAGAAGTCAATTTGTCATTATTTGCAGATGACATGTTACTCTATATAGAAGACCCCAAGAACTCCACCAAAAGTCTTCTAGACTTAATAAACAAATTCAGTAAAGTAGCTGGATACAAGATCAACACACAAAAATCAATAGCTTTACTCTACACGAACAACAGACTCACTGAGACAGAAATAGGGCAAACAATTCCTTTCACAATAGCATCCCCCAAAATTAAATACCTAGGAATCAACCTAATGAAAGAAATTGAAGACCTCTACTCTGAAAACTATAGCACTCTGAAAAAAGAGATCAAAAAGGATATCAGAAAATGGAAAGACATCCCTTCCTCCTGAGTAGGAAGAATCAACATAGTGAAAATGGCCATACTTCCAAAACTGCTATATAGATTCCATGCAATCCTAATTGAAATCCCAGCAGCATACTTCACAGACCTTGAGAAAGTAATCCAAAAATTCATTTGAAACAAGAAGAGACCTAGAATAGCAAAAGCAATTTTAGGCAACAAAGACAAGGTAGGGAGTCTCACAATCCCCAACTTGAAACTATACTACAAAGCTACTGTGATAAAAACAGCATGGTAATGGCAAAGAAACAGACCTGAGGACCAGTGGAACAGATTAGATGCAGAAACAACTCCAGACACACTCAGCCACCTCATCTTTGACAAAGGAGCCAACCACCCTCACTGGAGGAAAGATAGCCTATTTAATAAATGGTGCTGGAAAAATTGAGGTTCAGCTTGTCAAAGATTAAGACATATATCTTTCACCATGCACTAAACTAAAATTCAAATGGATTAAAGATCTAAATACTAAAATAGAAACATCAAATGTGCTGGAAGAGAGCTTAGGTAGAAGTCTTGAAGACATTGGTGTAGGAAAGGATTTCATGAACAAAACCTCAGTTGCCTATGAACTAGCACAAACAATCAACAAGTGGGATCTCTTCTTATTGAAAAGCTTCTGCACAGCAAGAGAAACCACCAGCAGTGTGAAGAGACAACCCACAATGCAGGAAAAAATCTTCACCTGCTGTTTCTCAGACAAAGGTCTACTATCTAGAATCTATAAAGAACTTAAAAAGATCAGACCTCCCAAATTTAAAGACCCAATCCAAAAATGGGCATCTGAAGTGAACAGACATTTCTCAGACTAAGAAGTAGAAATAGCAAATAAGCATATGAAAAAATGTTCAACACCACTGGTCATTCGAGAGATGCAAATGAAAACAATGCTGAGATTCCACCTCACCCCAGAAAGAATGGCTGCTATCATGAAATCAACCAATAACAAATGCTTGCAGGACTGTGGGGAAAGGAACCCTGCTCCCCTGCTGGTGGGACTGTAGACTGGTGCGAGCACTGTGGAAGTCAGTATGGAGATACCTCAAAGAACTAGGACTGGAAGTCCCATTTGACCCAGCTATTCCATTGCTGGGTATCTTCCCTAAAGAATTAAAAGAATCATACCACAGTGATATATGTGCACCCATGTTCATATCAGCACAGTTTGTAATAGCTAAAACTTGGAAGCAGCCCAATTTCCCATCAACTGGAGACTAGATAATGAAAATATGGGGGTTTTTTAATGGAGTACTACTCAGTCATAAAAAATGAGAAATTAGAGACATTTATAGCTAAATGGATGCACATTGAGGTGATACTCTTAAGTGAAATAGGACACACATGTGTAAATATCAAATAGTTTCTCTAGTGTGAGAAACTGACAGTGTAAATAAGGATTAAAAGGTATAATAGATAATGTGAAATAGGAAGAAAAGGGGCAAAGGGGAAGGGGAAGTGGGAGGGATAGGGGAAAGGAAAGAAGGGAATGGAATTAATATGAGAAAATGAAAAAACTGAAAGTCTTTATAAATAGGCAGGGATGAAGGGGTTGAAGGGAGGGCAGGGGAAGGGGGAAAAAATAAGAACCAAGAGAGATTATGTAAAGGTGGAGATTTCCAATGATGAATGTCATTATATTGTATACCTAAAATGTACCAATAAAACTGATTTTAAAAAAAGAAAAAGAAGTGGATTGTATTGGCAATTGAGGAACTCCCTCAGCCTCACTTCCTGTCCATAGAAAGTTAGGGGCCCAGAAGCCATTTTGAAATTTATCCAATCAGCCAATCAGTCATTTATTTCAGATTGACGGAGGGTTTTTTGGTACAATTCATTCAAGAATTCTGTGTACATTTTTTTATAAATCTGACCCTATGGAATACATTTGCTTTAAAAAGCCACAGCCACAACTCCACAATTGTTTGCAATGATTCTGTCTATCTATCTGCCTATCATCTTTCTATCTATATTTACTTAGGGGGTGTCACACTGCTGTGCTATAATGTCTGTAAGAGCATTAGGAACGCTTTTCTGTCATTAAAGGATCGATTAGGCATCATCTTAATTCTTTCAGAGGTTTTAAATAGTCTTCCAGCCACACCTTTGAATTTATCTATGATTCTGAGATCTAACTCACTTTTAGTGTCTTTTTTCACATAGAGAGACTGGAGAATTCACTTTATTTTCTCATGTGGCATGTTCTGTTCTCTTTGTGTGCCCTCTAAACTTTGCCTGCAAACTGATCATTTCTTTCTTAACCTCACCTCTTTGTTGCATACTGTTTCACCCACAATTTGGGGAAATCGGCTGAAACTTTTGGCATTCTGCCTGGAAATCACCTTAGCCAAATCCAGACATCACTGGACCTGTTTTTCTCTTCGGAGGTAATGCAGGCAATAGTGCTGCGGGTTGTTTTACTACATAACCTCTGTCACCATTATCCAGCCTTTGCCACCGATTTGCTTGCCATTTTTCTAACCTCTGCTTATAACCCAGTTGCAAACCCAATACTACATCTTTCAGGTTTCTGTTATTCTAATACCCCATCTCTAGATACCAATTTTTTTATCAGTTAATTACTGCTATATGACAAACCACCCTACAATTCAATAACTTAAAACAACAAGCATTTATTGCCACTTATGAATCCATCCATCAGCCGGAATCTTTATGAGTCACCCGAGATGTGGCTGGGTTTTCTGAGCTCACTGATGGGACAGGACGGGACGCTGGGACCCAGGATGTTCTTATTCACCTGCCTGGTGCTTGTTCACCTGTGAGCAGAAATGGCAGGCCTGACTGAGTTACGAATCTTTCACCTCCAGCAAGCTAAACTGGGCTTATTCACATGATGGTGTCTGGGTTGCACAAGCATGGGTGTGTCCCAGAACTCAGGGCACAGCTCACACCTGCACACCACCAGTTCCACCACCATCATTTCCCATGTTTTAATCACTAAAGCGAGTCACAGAGTCAACCCAGATGCAAGGGCTAGAGAAACAGACTGCATCTCTTGGTGCAGAAAGCTGCAAAACCCTACTGCACATGGCGTGGATTTAGGGAAGAGTCCAGAACTGGTAATAGAGAAAGATTTCTTTAGATCAATTTGATACAGGGAATACTCCAAATTTTCTAGAGGAGTTTGTGTAAGATTGGAATAATCTATTCTTTGAATTTATAGTATGACTTGCCCTTAAGATTAACTAGAAGAAAAAAAAAAGATTAACTGAAATTTGGACCAGGGATTTAGCTTGGTGGTTCCACTGCCTTCCTCACAAATGCAAGGTGGTTCAATTCTCGGTACCAAAACAAAAAAGATTAACTGGACCCTGTTAGGAAGTTTTAACTTCTTACTAAAGTATCTATTATACCAAAAATTTAATTTCTCTAATGAGTTTGCAGGTCTTCCATTTCTTTTAAGGTTATTTTTTATATTTGATATAAATGTTTATATGAAGTTTTATGTAATTTTATAAATTTCAAATTTTTCATTTTATGTGTTTGTCAAATTTGTTGATATAAAGTTGTTTCATTTCCTCATAATCATTCAAATTTCTGAATTGGTACTTACATCCCATTTTTCATTCCTAGCATTACTTATTTGTGATTTTATTCTTTCTTTCACTGATTCTTTATGTCTCTTGGGAAAAAAATTTATGCTTTTTTGTTCTTTTTCTCAGGAGGAGAAAAAAATGGATGAACTTATATGTTCATTTTTTATCCTGTAAAGCTTCAATTACATGTGTCATAAATTGGAGACTTTTCAAATATCTACTTGTTTTCTATTGAAAAGCACTTGTACAATACTCTTTTTCACTTTTTCCAGGATGAACTTCACCAACTGAGCTATCCGGGCCGGTATCCTCTTCCTATGAAGCACATTCCCCATGTGGCATTGCTCTTCTCACTCACATGGCTCTGGGAAGACAGCACCTGCAAAGCTAAGTGCAACAACTTCATTCTGAGCTCACACACAGGCAGCGGAGACAGTAGAGTCCAGGGTGCATCGCCAGTTGGTCCCCTAAGGCTCAGGACACGTTCTCAGGGCAGGTTCTCAGGGCAGATGGAGTCTTCTCGGTCCACACCTCACATCTCACCGCATCCACCCAAGCGAACCCCCAGAAGCAGGGCACACTGCTCTAGGAACGAAGGGAAGCTGCCTCCCCAGCACATCCTAGAGTTACTCTTGGAAACTACAAGCAAGGAGAGGGAGGTGCTGGGTCACCACAGCTCCTGAGGACTTCTCCTGCACTTCCTGTGTCCTTATTGGTGATGTCACTGACTCGTCTAGAACAGAGCCTCCTACAAGACAAAGGCTTTTGACACTTGTAGAACATTTTCTGAAAGTCAAATGATTTTCTCGAAGGTTGTCAAAAGTCAGTATAAAAACTGTCCCTGCCTGATTTAGTGCAATAATGTTTGTTTTCAAAACTCCATAGTTTTAGAACTGTTGCCCTCTCTGCAAGGAACTAGAGACTTTTAACTCCTTATTTACCACTCTGAGGCCAACAGCACAGAGCACACGTGAGAAAACAACCCAGAACCAAACACAGTGGGAATTAACATCAGACAGCTCTGATGTCTGCCATGGCCCTGACTATGGTTCCATGGAAATCAATGAGTGCTCAAAAGTTGAGGTTATAAGAGACCTTAGAAACCGGATTGTAGTTTCCTCTTCCATCTGAACCTGTCTTGTGTCTTTCTTCAAGAACCACCTCAGGGATTCAAGGAGTCTTACTTATTAGGTTAGTAAATAAAATAATCTAGGAGAGTCCTTTGGGCAGTCATTGGTTACTTATGTTTTCTCTGATTTTTACAGTAATGCAATCTACCTTGAAATTTTGATCAGGATGATGAAAATATTCTTTGATCCACTGTTCTGAAAATGCAGCTTCTAAGAAGGCTAGCTGGTCCACATAAAATGTGTGGAAAGGAATGCCTGAGGCTGAAATCACCTTGCCCTGTTGTGATCTTTCCTCAACTGGCCCACAAACAAGTACTGAAGAAGAACATCCTGTTGCTCTGAACCCCTGGAAACTTTCTTTTCTGTATCTTCTACTTGCAACTTACAGCACATGCTGGCCAGGGGCTGATTCTAGGACAGCGGTAGCAAACCCCGGGCACGCATGTTATTTGTGTTTCTTTAAGACAAAAGATGTTAATGTATGAGTTGTCTTTTTCTAAACTAAAACCTCAGTATTCAAGTTTAATTGCAGTGTTGGCACAATGCGATAAATAAGTGGGTTTGGGGTGGCAGTTTGGGCCCTCGTCTCTGAAAGGGTCGCCATCACTGTTCTAGGAGTTTACAATTGCAAACTGAACCTGTAGATAAGACCGAATTTCTACGTCATTTTCCCAAAGGAGAAAAAAAGTAACTTTTCATACATTTATTATAAGAAGCCACTGTCAGAGTGCATCGTCCTTTGCTTCTGTTAGGAAATTGTTTTCAGTTTTCCATGATTATGCTCCAGAAGCTGTTAGCCTTCCCCCTTCCTCTGTGGCTTACAGGTACAGAAAAATGGACCTAACAGCACTCTGCCTTGTCCAGCACGGCTACCGTAAGCCCCGTCAGCTGACTGACCCGCTCGAGACACCACCAGAGAAGAGGCAGCCACTGCGCCTGCGCTTCTGGCTGAAGCTGTTCCTTCTAAATTGTGTCCTCCACTTGTCACAGCAGTGCCTCACAGCTGTGTCAGCCGGGTCAGCTGAATGTGGACCTACATGTGTCTGTTTTAAAATATACTTAGTTCCCATGCTGTCAGAAACATCTAGTTAAGTTGCCTAAATACTTTGGTCTTTCTAGCATTTGACTGGTTGCCATGGTAACAGATGTTCAAGCTAGACACTTATAATTTTATATTAAATTATGTTTTCCTCCTCTTCCCACAGACTTCACATTTATATCCTCCATCCTCTGGGGAGGGGATGAAGGCACAAGTAACAATTCAATCTTCTTTGTAACACATTTTTTTTTGTTAAAAACTCCACATTGCACTGAAAAATTCGGTCATAACTTAATGCTACTTCACATCACTCTGATGTTTAATAAAACCTGAAAATATTGAGATAATGGTCCCGGCAACTAAGAAGAAGAGGGAACTAAAGCATCGGGCTCTGTTGCTTGGCCTCCAACTGCACTTCAGATGAAATTAAAACTCCACAACTCCACTGACTGGTCATCTTGAGACAAAGAACAAAAGCTTAATCACATATCTAGACAGGGCAATTACAGTCAAGACCACAGAAATCTAATTCTTCCGACACATCCACCCATATCAACCACGTTTGGAACTGCCGTCTGTACTGAAAAGACGCAGTGTCTGTACAGAGTCTGTGCTTTTTAATCCTGAGACATTTCACATGAAGAAGACACTGGGGCCATGGGAGGTTAAACCCAGAGAGCTGTGGAAGGGGGACCTGCCCTCTCTGTCGGCACTGAAACTCATAGGTTTCAACGTTTCTTTTATGAGGGGGAAGAAAACAACATTTTTCCAAGAATTCACTGCAAAACTGCTCTCTGCAAAGTCATGTGGTAAAATAGAGAACGCTGCGGGTGTGGAATAGCCAAGATCAGTCCCATACCAGCTCAGCTTCTTACCACAGTGTGACACTGGGCTCATGACTTAGCCTCTCTGAACCTTACTCCCCACTTTGGAGAAAAATACCTGCCAGAAATGAATTCTCAATTAATAATCTAATGAGATCTCATATCGAAAACAGAGAGCTCGGTACAGTCTTGGCAATTATTCGTTCCTTTTGTTCTCCTGTCTCTATAGGGAATCCCTGTGTTTGAAAGAAGTCTTCTTCATGCAATTTGGGTGGGGCACAGGGGCCCTGTAACCAGCCCGTCTGAGGATGTTATGAATTGCTCAAGGGCAGGCACAAATGGTTTATAACCAAATCTCCCTACTCAGGGAAGGACACCAGATGACCACAACTGCCTCACACTCTTTAAGAACCAATCCTTTTTACACTTACAGACTGAAAAATTGGAACTCTGGGGAGTTCTCTGGGAAGTCCCAAGTCTACCAGCGAGGACCAGGCCCCCAGAATCCTGCCATGCTGGCCCCCGCCGAGAGCAGCCACTAGAAGGCACTGTCTCCTGGTAGATCTGAGAGGAGCATACTCAGTCCCGCCTCAGCTTCCTAATCCAGCTTCATATTGTCTCCAGTTTTAAACACACCTTAAATTAAAACTGAAATATTTGACACAAACCTGTAATACCAACACTCTGGGTGGCCAAGGAGGATTGCAAGTTTTAGCCCAGCTTGGGCAACTTAAAAACTTAGGAAGAACCTGTCTCAAAAAAAAACAAATGTAGGGCTGATATGAAACTCAGTATAAAGGCCCTGAGTTCAATACCCAGTACTGGAACAAAAAGCAGTTAGATGTATAAAGCCAATTTGCTATTAATGAGGTCTTTTTAGGAAGCAGCGTATGAACAGACAGCCTCTGCTGACATTGACTTGGCTCTGCCTGGAGCCCTTACCTTACCACGCCTAGAGGACTCGGATGGCTGGGCATCACCTGGTAGTGAGGACTCTCTCACCCCTGCCTTCCTCCACATCGAAACTGCCTTGACACATGCCCTGTACCATAAGCCTCTTCCCAGGGTTCACCCTTTATTTTCATCCCCATCTTCCTGAAAAGTTCAGCCCAAATTACCTTAACTCCAAGGACACAGGGCCAATAAGGAGCTCCAGTTAATGCTTTCTGCTATGATAAAAGAATCCCAAAGTCTCAGTGGCTTTCCATAATTTTTTTATACCCAGCAATCCACGAAGCTGTGTAGCAGGCAGCCTTTGATACAATGATCTAGGGACCTAAACTTGGTCAATCCATAGGGATTTGAGGACCTTCTCTTCCAGCCAGTGGCAGAAGAGTAGGAATTCCTAGGAAAGTTTTCATGGGCCAGGCCTAGACAAGGCTCCCACCGCTTGCACCATATTTTTTGGAGAGAACAAATCGCATGGCCACATCAAGTTGTGAGAGAGGCCAGGAAATGCAGCCAGCTGTGAGCTCAAGAGAAGAGTAAACAGATTGCTAGCACCTCACGGTCTCTGCTGAGAGGCTCCCTCTGCCCTCTGCCGAGGCCCAAGAGCCGGGGTCTTGGGCACTGCATTTCTCCGTACCGATCAGCTACAGTTGTTTGTTTGTTTGGTACTGGGGATCGAACTCAGGTCCTTCCACTTGCGAGGCAGGCAGCGGAACTACAGAGCTAAATCCTCAGCTCAGCTACAGTTTTATTTCAAAAGTTTTCCGAAGTTGGCTTCTGACCCTACCCACAAAACCGGGAGCTGTTTGAAAGTTCAGCTTTGAGCACTGAGTAAATGTTTTCAAGTGCAAAATTCCTATGAGAAAATGTGTTTTGAGTTATAAACAACCTATTAATAAAATAGTCTTTTGTAAGAAAACCCATCTGTGAGTTAGGAACTAAATATATACGCATGAGCATAAATGCATATGTTATATTTTGCAAAACCTTGAGCTAGTGTGAAGTTGGATAGAAGGTAATTGGTGATGGCTCTCATCCTCTAACAAGATTACGCACTTATCATCAGGGAGGAATGGCAGAGGCATGGAAGGAAGTGTCTCGAGGGATTTCTCCCGACAGTCTATCACCTGTTGCAGATTTGATATAGAACAACTTAACACCATTAAGTACAAACTGATTTAAAATACTGTCTCCCATCAACCTCCAGTGAAACAATACAACACTTTATGAGAATAAAATTTTGGACCCTGTTCATTGAATTGTGGTGAGCTTTCACTTTATTCTCTTACACGTCTGTAAATATGCCATTTCAAGCATTTGCTTGAAGAGAATGCAAAAGGCTATCTAACCACTTAGCTCAAGGCAAGAAACAGTTGCATCTTTTCCTTTAAAGACTACATCACAGCTTCCTCTTACTTTTGATGAAAAATCGCTCTTCAGAATCCCTTGTCAACATAATCCTGAATTGCACTGTCCATTTTAAAGCATAGGCAATATCATGAGCTTGGAAACTAAAGCCACAAAATTTTAGGGCTGCTGAGATTTTGAACAATACATTCCTGATCAGAGTAATGTGTATAGACTGTCTCTCAGACTCTCTTTGCATTATAAAATATTTCCATAACACTTGTAGACATGTGCACATAAATGGTACTATGTTTGCAATGTTTGCATTTATACTCATGGATTTGGATCAGAGGTACTGGTATGTGGTAGAAAGAGTTCTCATATAGGACTCTAGAGACCTGAATATTCAAATCAGCTCTACACTTACTGTTTGGGTAAGCCAAATAAGTCACCCAACTTCTCTGAGCTTTGGTTCCTCACTCCATAAAACTGAGATCTGAATTAAATGACTTATCTTTCATCTGGTATTCTATCTATATTTAACTTTCTGGAATTTCTATTGCCACTTCTAGAAAAATGCTCATACAACTATCTCACCCTTGTTTTATCCCAAGACTGTCTTCAGGTTCAAAAGAAATACATAAATACACGTACATGTAGAGAGGGTGGAGGATGTAGCTCAGTGGTAGAGCACTTGCCTCACATGTGCTAAAGTCTTAGGTTTCATCCTTACTGCAAAAAATATACAATGGTACCTCACTTCATGAACTTGATTCTTTCCACAATTTTGGTCACAAACCAAGTTGAATGAGATCCGAATCAAATTCAATGGTTAGGTTCAATGATGACCTTATAAGGAAATTTGATTCTTGTCCTACTTGGTTTGTGACCAGAATCGTAGAAAGAATTAAGTTTGTGAACCAAGGTACCACTATATAGAGAGTCCATCAAAAATAATGTATATATCAGGAAAGGAAAAACTTGTATAAATATTTTAATACTAAATTTATTGAGACATCATGAGATTTATACAAGTTACTTTTGGCCTCTATGATGTACAAGAGGTGCTCGAGGTGGTGTTCAAAGTGGTGGACTTAACTTCCAGACACTTATTAGTACAGCAAACTGCTGAAATGCATATACATTTTTGGAAGACTCTATATAATACATTATGTAGTATATATGAAAGTAAAACATATATAAAAGATAACACTTTGGAAATTGCAAAATGATATGCAAATGTAACATGTTTTAAACAGAAAGAATTTCGTTCATAACATCTGACTCTTATGCATGTCTACTTAATCTAGACCCAAGGGTAGATATTGAGAGTTTAAGACTTGAGTACGTTCATCCCTCTAAAGATCATTTAGAAAAACAAGCTATTTTCGTTTTTGACATGCTATAGAAGGCAGCCTAAGTCCAGACAAAGAAACACTGTTTACTGTCAGAAAGTGAAGCAACTCATGTCACAATACATGTTTGTTGCTGTTGCCTGCCCAAACACGAATGTCCTCTAAAAGCTCACAGAGAGCCTATTTATACAAAGGCCAGATCCAGCAAGCACTTTGGGTAGAGGTAAGGCCATACTTTCTTTAAGAAATGCATCATTTACTATGAGACAGCCAGATCTACAAAGATCACAGAGTAAAATCAGAAAAGGAATAGAAAATCCAGGCATGTTTGCCCATCAGGTGAAGCACATCAGGTGAAGCACAGGGTGATGACTAAATAGCATGGAAGAAATCCTGGTGTCATTGCTATATTGCTCATGAAAGCCCATCTCTAGAGACTGTCCTAAAACTGCACTCACACCTTTGGTGTCTTGTTTTCCTGTGGTCTAAGCAGAGTACTGTCAGTGGAAATGGTCAAGAGTCTCTGCCATGGCCATGAGAACACACCCAGGCTGGCCTGCTGTCAGGGAAAGACACACAGGGCAGAGCCAAGTCGCCCAGCCCAAGCCACCCTAACTCAGCCAAAGGCCAACTAATGCCCTGGCCAGGTGAGTCACCCAGCTGATGTACAGCTGATTACCGACATGCTGCTGCAAATCAGCTGAGAGTTCTTGTGTTTGATTCTGATAGAAATCACAAATCAGAAAAATGCAGCTCTGCTAACAACCCTGATGCCACCAGTCAACACCAGGTAATGCTGGATGCTGTCCATCCCCTCTGCTGGTTGCTGCTCTCCATTGCTGACCTTCATTGGCTGCTGGTCTCTGGATCTCTTCAGGGATAAAAGCTCCTAGTGTTCATAGCTCTTTCTTTTAAAGCAATTGCTCTGTCCACATTACTCAGAAAAGAATCCTGAACAGATTTATAGGACCTTCTGAGCCCACACTACCCAAGAAATAAATCATGAGCAAATTGACAAGTCTACCCAACAAGACTTTATTTTAATGGAACCTGTGCTGCAGCTGAGAAGGGGGGGTCAATACCCCAGAGGGAGCCCTCTTAGACCAACTGCAGAGGTATGGGGAGAGTGCTGCTTATATATCAGCTGCAGGCTTGTGATTGGTCCAAATTTGGGCCTGCTGATTGGTCCAAAGGAAGGCCTGTGATTGGTCCAAGCAGCTCAAGCATCCAGAACAGCTGCAATTACTTACCATGACCATGATTCAAAAAAATGTCAGAGAGATGCAGATGTTTGGCTGCTGGAAACTGGGAGATCTTCAGGAGGGCTAGCATGTTCGGTTTGGGAGGCTGGGGATATAAATAATGGTCCTGGATCCCTCCCTGATCTCTGCTGTTTTAGGGGCTATGTTCCTGCCACTTCTTCAAAGAGGTGGCAGCCTGTGGAGTGACAGAGAGGGAAGAGTGCCATGGCTGACAGCCAAGCTGCACGTCCTGACAGAGTGGCCCAGTGAGTGACCATGAAGTAGCCTGGGAAGACAGCCAGGCAAGTTGCCCCAGTCTATCCCCGGGAAGCAGAAACCCAGGGGAAGCAAGGGAAGCATGGGGACGGTAAGTGACAGACCTGGCCAAGCCACACCCTCCTCTTGTCATGGAAAGAACTGGGGACAGGCAGGTGGACAGGCAGGCACTCCTTGTCTGTCTCAATGGTGAGGTGAGCCAGGTCCAGACCAATTTAACTGAACCTCTTAAACATCTGAAGCAAAACAAATACAGTACATACCATTATAAATTACATGTTTGTCACATATTTGATAAAATTATCATAAAAAGCCTTCTCCGTCCATATGTATATAACTGATGATATCTGTCTCAGTTGCATTCTCATTGCTAGGACAAAATATCCAACATTCACAAGTTCAAGGAGGAAACTTAGCTCACAGTTTGTGGAGGTTTCACTCTGTAGTCGGCTGGCTCCAAGGCAGAGTGGGATGGCAGAGGGGCATTGTGGAGGAGAAACAGTCCGTGGCAGGGTTGGCAGAAGCAGAGAAGGATCACAACCCCAGTGACCACCTCTTCCCACCAGGTTTCACTTCCCAACATTAGACCCAGCCATAAATCCATCAGTGGACTAATCCAGTATCACCCACCCATGATCCAGTCACTTCCCAAAAGGCCCACCTAAGGGGTGGGGATTTAGCTCAGTGGTTCCGGCACCTCCCTTGAAAGCAGAAGGACCTGTGTTCAATCCCCGGTACCAAAAAAAAAAAAAGGACAGTAAATCCTTGTGCTCGCTTCAGCAGCACATATACCAAAAGGCCCACCTATGAGTGCACTGGCTTTGGGGGAACATCTAGATATAAACCACAACAAGATCTTATATATTTACTAGAATTGTATGAAATTTACTAGGTTTACTATTTACTACATTTATCGCTTTCTAGAATTATAAAACATATACATAACTATTGTATCCTACAACTTAGATTATCCTTCATTGTACTAATGGGGAAAGTAAAGGGTAGCAAGGAGGCAATCATGCCAAAGACCTCTGTTGAAAGACAGGAGATTTCCTCTGACATAAATCACATAAACCTCTGCACACAGTGCATCCTAGGACTGCTCTCCAAATCTGAATACAACAAAGACTCCATCCCAAGGCAAGTGAGCAGCTGAGACCATCATGCAAGGCTTCTCCTTGCTCCCTTCCCTCAGTCATGTCTGGGAGACACACATGGCCAGGGGGCTCTGGCAGGGATGGGAAAGCATCAGCAGCAGAGCTGCTGTTTTTGGCAACCATGGGATCTGAGCCTGCAGCATCTTGGGGTGGGATCAAGGTCCTCAGCCAGAGGAAAATGTATGAAAGACTCGTTGGTCTCCGCTTACTTCTGCTTGCCACTGCACTCAGTCAGTGGCCTGTATTTTAAAAGACCAGATGCCAAGAGGGCTTATGCTCACTCTCCTTATTCAGCAAGGCTGAACCAGGACATTTGAAACTCAAAGCATTAACAAAATCATGGCATCCACTGTGTAATTCAAAATAATATTTGCTTTCCAATGACTCAAAACTTCATGTATCCTGAGATCTAGCTATGCTGATTGAAAACTTCTTAACTTTACTAAAAATCATTCTTATACTTCTCTGCACTTTTGTGAAGTTTTGTTTGTCATTTGGGGGGATTCTTGTTGCTTTTATATTTAAATATTTAGCCCTCCATTTTAGTATTCTGTCTATATGCAGATTAGCAAAAACCCCAGAGGAAAATTAGATTTTTCTTTTACCTAGAACTTTAATCTAATGAGATATGTACATTTCAAAATGTAAACAATCTAAGTCAGTGAATACAGAATAGGTAAAGTTTCATAAACTATGACTTAGAAAAGACCCTATTACTGATGTGATTGCATTAGAACAAATACTAACTGATAAAGGCAAGTTAAGTCTATATTTATGTTAAACACCACATGATTTAATTAATTTATCAACTACCATCCTGGTTTTACTGAGCTTACTTTTAAATTTTAAGTAGATAATTAAACAAATGTAAAATGATAGAATCCCCAAAAGAGTCAGCATACATAATTTTCATCTTCATGAATAGGACCTGCCATTCTTGACTGCAAATTTAACCTGTACACAGTTTCTTAGGACTCACTGAGTTTTTTTTAAATGGTGTTTATTGTCCAAGGATTTATAAATATAATGTGTGTGATGATTACATTCATAGGTACAATCATAGAATAGTTGTATAATTTTATTAACTGGAAGAGAAAATAAATCTCAAAATGTAAACTGCATACAAGTTGTAACCTGTAATTGTTTCCTAGATCAGACATTTAAAGGTAAAATTCTCACTGTTTTTAATTTACACTTCTTTTTACCTAAGAGGCAATCTCCTTCTTGGGGTTTAATAGGAGGCTGAAACTCCGGAAGTCTCTCCCATTTCAAGGACCCACACAACTGAGATTGCCTTGCTAGAGATGTACATATGGAAGCCTGGAGACAAAACAAACCCTATGGGAAAAACTGGTCTGATGAATTCACCCCAAGTGCAAATTACCCCGAGATTCTGTTTCTGTTTTTTGTAAAACTAACAAGTGAATCTTAGCGGTTAGGACAAAAACCCCACTGAAGTGAGCCTTTGAGAGACATTTGTACTGGTGATGACAGTATTTTCATGGTAATTTGTTAATGTTCTTGGAAAGCAGGGCTAATTTAATCCAATAAAATCCTGCTAATAGCTTTGCAGAGTTGAGGCCTTCAATCAGAAGGCTACATGCAGGCCTTGGGTCCCTGGGGCTGTATTACGGCTTGTATCTAGATGTCCCCTCCAAAGCCGCATGCTGTCCTAGGTGGGGAGTTTCAAAGGTGGCTGGATTAGGATGTGTGAATGTAGATTAAATATGTGATACTGGGATTAAAGGTGTGGATAAAGGAAGCCCCATCCTGGATGTGAGTGGCATCAATCAATAGGCTTGTAGTCTGGTTGGAATATAAAGGGACAGAAAGAAAGCAGGCTGCTGCTGCTTGCTGCTTCGCTGTCTCCTACTTGCCATCAGCTGTTTCTCCTCTGCGATGCCCCTCTGCCATGCTACCCTGCCTTGGAGCCAGCCAAATATGGACTGAAATCTCTACTAACTGGGACCTAAAATAGAGTTTCCTCCTTTAACTTTGGGTGTCAGATATTTCATCTCAGCAACAAGAAAAATAGCTAAGAAAGGCTCCCACAACCTGAGATCCCAGCTGGATCCAGGCTGGCTTTCCCTTTTTCAGCCACTTCCCTCCTGCAAGACCTCAGAGCCAGTGCCCAAATGGGAAGCCCAACAGGGCAGAAGCCATGGTGTTAACAAGAATCAAACTCTGGAAGGCATTAACCTGCCAAGTCTCCATTGAGGTCAGGCTATCAACAACAAAAAAAAATTATACATAAAAGACATATACAAACACCATTCCTTTTCTGATTATAAAGATAACACAACCATTATGAGTTTTGAAAAAGAAAAAGTTCACCAAAAGGAGACAAAAATTACCAATAATTTTACCTAGTATTTTGATTTCATTCCTGAGTTCTTCCTCTTTGAGGACTTTGTGCATTATGTAATAATTTTCCTATTCCTGGAAAATATAGGTGGCTCCCCTTATTGGGTAACTATAAAGCACATTGCAGTGGAGACCCTTATACAGAAATCTTGACCTCACAGTCTAATAATGTTTTTAAGGTAGACTCTCAGAAAGAATGATTGCTATCAGCAGATATGGACATTTCATCAGCATTTGATGCATAAAATTGAGTCAAACTGCTGTTCAGAAAAGCTGCAGCCTATAGCCTGTTCAGCAGCAAGATAGGACAACCCATTCTTAATACAGTTGGCCAACACTGGGTTTTTAATCTGTGATAATTTGACAGCAAAATCACAGACTGAAAGTCACTTTTTTAAGCTTATGAATATAAAATGCATTATGAATAGCTTGGTTTGCTCATAAAATTAACATGTTAGACCCATTCAAAAAGCCATAAAATGAGTCTTGGAACTCGTGACCTTGTGAGCATGTAAGAGACAGAAAGTGAATCAACCCAGCCCACTCTTTAGTAATGAACTTGGGACTCAAACCCGAGAACTCTTCCACTTCCTGTTCCAGTGTCCTAGCGATTTTTAGTGAAGTAAAACCTGCTTTGCAATGATGAAGAAATGGAGTCTTTTAACGGGATGAGGTAATCTTTTTCCTCCACTAATCTTTTCAAGTTCTTTCAACACTCCCAAGGCGGGGGGGTTCTTCTACCCACCAGAAGTAATTCAACCTCACCTTTTAAAAGGAAACAGACAGGGGCCAGGGATGTAGCCCAGTGGCACCGTGCCTGCCTCACAAGCGCAAGGTCCCGAGTTCGATCCCCAGTACCAAAAAAAAAAGGGATCAAACATGAAATGTGACTTTGTTTCAGAATAAACCTTTGTGTTCTGAGGCATTTATTACATGGCAATAAGCAGTTGGAATAGATCCTGTCTCCTTGCATTCCTTTCTTCTCTTCCATTTTTCTTACTAAACTTCTAAGCTAACAGATAATTTTTCAAGGTCTTTACAACACTTTTCCAAGTGATGCTACTGCCACCCAGCAGTTCTATCTTTCTTTCAAAATTCTCGCAGATTGGGTCAGGGCATTCACAACAATACTTAATAATAATTTGTTTAATGATTACATTGAAAGGAGATTTAGAAATCACCTGGAGCAGGTGAAAAGACCTAGGAATTCCTGTTGGCATTAAAAGGTCTGAGATGTTTCTTCTGCTCTTTAATTTTCTGTCCATTTCTTACCCCAGTTCCTGATGCTCCCCCCATCTCTGACATAAAGAATTTCTGAAACTTACTCAAAACTCAGTCCAGAGATCAATTTCATTTAAAATAATAAAGCTCCCTTTGTTGAGTGCTGTGTTAAGTATTTTACCTTATCTTAATATCTTGATTTTGTAAGTCTTATCATCCCCCTTTACTGAGGAAGTGGAACCAGGATTTGTACCCGAAGTCCTAGAACACTAAGCCCAGATCTTAATTTAGACTTCTTTTCACCTAAGAGGCAATCTCCTTCATTCTTGGGGTTTAATAGGAGGCTGCAATTCCAGAAGTCTCTCCCATTTCAAGAGCACACACAATTGGGACTGTCTTGCAGGAATTGCACAAATAGAAGCCTGGGCATAAAACAAACCCTATGGGGAAAAAAAAAAAGAAAAACAAACCCTACAGGAAAAACTGGTCTGATGAATTCCCCCCAAGTGCAAATTACCCCAAGATTCTATTTCTGCTTTTTGTAAAACTAACAAGTGAATCTTAGCAGTTAGGACAAAACCCCACTGAAGTGAGCCTTTGAGAGACCTTTGTGCGGGCCAGGACCTCCTTGCTTCCAGGTGTTTGGACCATCCGGTAACCAGAGGCTCCAAATGCAGTAGAATGAGAAAAGTCACTGGACCAGTCCCGGGAATTAGAACAGCAGGAAAGAACAGTGACACTAGAAACTGAAAACTCATGAGGAAGTGGTAGAGTAGAGAGCCATAGTGACCATCGGTAAATATAATGGTGAAGGAAAGAAGAAACCACCTAGAAAAGAAAGGAGGGTGGGACACATATTCAGAGGGGAGCAGAGAGGCCCTGTGTCCAACAGAAACCAAAATAAAGCTGGACTTCCCCATGGCTATAGGTCCTGGTCCCAATGCCAGGAGATGTATACCTGAAATAAAGACAGGTTTTTTTCTTGGAGATTTGAAGGACTCTCAATTCTTTGTGATCCAAAGTCCCTTAACTAAAACGGATGCCCACAAAATTCTTATTGTGAGAATCTCAAAGCAAAGCAATGAGAGACACAGAATCACAGGCAAGAGACAAAACTGCATCGAGGCTACTCCCATGCTTTGGTCTTTTGGAATACTAAAGATGATCCTTACAATGGCTTTCCTTGAATAATTCAGTACTTGATGCCTGCAGAAGAACTGATTACACACAGTCATCTGTAATGTGGGAAAAATCATAGAATCTGTCCTGTAGTTTTGCTGCATAGATAAAATGAGTAAACAGGGGTAAAATCCTTACTTGAGTGCTTCCTGCATAACAGATTCTCAATAAATGGGATTTGACCTGTGAGAATACTGTGACGTGGGAAGCATGGCATGCCATTTACTAGGTGAGGACCTCAGGCCATGCTAAAGGTCACAGAGCTAATAAATGTTAACTGAGGTCTTTGGGCTCTCCTTCATTCACCCATTCATTCTACAAATATTCATGGAAAGCCAGTGAATGCAACAGGTGCAAGCCCCACTTCCACAAAATTTACAGTTGGATGCTCTTTCCACCAAGTCTTACTGTGTTTCTGTAACACAGACACTGGCTAAATAATTGCTTTTTGTTCCACACTTTGAAAATGAGATTAAATTAATAAAGAAGCAAAAAACTAGAAAGATATTCATGTTCTGGTGTCTTGAAAGATTCAAGCTGATTTCTCCTCCCTCATCTACCACAGCACTAGGAACACCATATTGTAAATCTTTGAATAACTATCTTTCCTCGTGCCTCCACCACAGACTATCAGCTCCCTAGGGGCAGGAACTATCCCCTGATGAGAAGAGATGGTACACAATAAATGTTGTTTGATTTTTATTGAATAAAGGAATTGTTTTATATCAGTGACAATGCCATGATTTTTCTTAATACTCAGATTAATTTTAGTTTTTAATGTCACCAAAAAGGTTTTATTTCTCAGATTTGGCTTTTTGCTTTTCTTTTGTTTGGAATTTTGTTTCCTTTTTTCTTTTGTTTTTGTTTTTGTTTTTTTCCTTTTGTTTGCAGCTCCCTCATCCGCACTGGTTTCTCAGTTTAAGAAGCCCAGTAGAAGGTAAAAAGGTTTCCATCACCACAAATAATACTTACATGCATTTCCTTACCCATGAAGCTCTAAGAAGATGAGGAAAAGGAAAAGAAAGTAAAATGATAGAGAAGAGAGATAAGGAAGTGAAAGGTGAGACAGATGTTAGAATACAACATCTATTCAGACATGACAAAGCAGAATTAATAATGCCAAAGGGAAACATTGTAGAATGCCATTCTGTCCATTTCTCCTTCCTACCGGAACAAGAGAGTGTCTGGATGATCAAAAGAAAGAAATTATACGTCTATGAACACACAAATATACACACCACCCAGTGAGAAAGAGAGATCAAGAATGATCAAAAAATCACCATGGAGTCCTTTGGAATCTTTTATTAGAAGTAAACTTTATTGTGAAGAATGATGATAACTTTGAAATATAAAGTTGTCCATGCTCAAAGAAATCTATCAACCAGAAATAGTAGTTCTGGCTTTAACTGAAGCCAGCATTTTTGATTGATTAAATTTTACTCAAAGTTGATTTCTCTTCATTATTAATGCATTCATTCATGTCAATGCAGAATAGAGCAATTTTGAGTTCAAAACAGATTTCTATCAAAGCCAGAGTTTACAAAGTCAACATTACTAAATGTTAATGGGTTCTCTCTTTGTGAATCGGGAAGCGGGAAGGTGACTGGATCATTATGAAACTTCATAAAATTCTAAACATCAAATGTGGGGAGCTAGCAGTGAATAGGTGAAGGTTTAGAGACCCTCAAGATAAACTTTTCCAAGTTAGGCTTCTCTCCTGACTAATATAACCCAAAGGATTCTCTGCAGAATACCGTAAATTTGAACTTTTGTGTGGCCTTTGTATTTGTGTGTATGTTTTAGCAAGCACCCTGGAATGGCAAATGCTTCCTTGTCAGTGGAACCATGTAGATTCAGAAAAAGCCATCTTCCATTGAGAAAACAATTGTTTTCTATAGAGACGAGAAACAAATGCCCATGACCCGGGTCACCTCTTCCCAGCAGGCTTTTGCTGCAGCTTCCTCTGAGCAAACACAACAAAGTCGGGAGTAGTCAATCCTGCTGCCCCACACTGGGCCCCTGCAGTTGTTGCTATTTACTCTTCCTATTAATCTGTCAATGTTCTAGTCAAACACGCAAAACAATATGGTGGGCACATAGTTTGATTGGTCATTGCTAAGTAACTTGGTCCAAAGATGAAGAAATGGAACTTCCAATGAACAAAATGTGAGCCCTGATTTGATTGTTAGAAAATGTTCAACAATACCAGTGCATGACCACTTTTCAGGGTGGCTGTGATTTAGCAACCCTCTCAGCAGAAAAAGAGTGGTCCCGATAAATGACATTCAGTCCCAGAATCTAAATTCAGGTCATGGCTCTGTTCCTGTCACTGTGGGAAAGCACTGTCTGAGCATTTTGGAGGGGAAGATGTTTATTAGAAGATGCCCTCATCCTGTAGTGAACAGATTACTAAAGAATTTAGTTTCATATGCGGGTGTGCCCCCAGCCAATGATTTAAATATTCTTTGAAATGAAAAAACGCTCCAACAAGTTAAATTCTCCATAGATATGAAAATGTGTGAGTCCACAGTTTCAAAATGCAATTCAAATAATCAAAGATTTGAACAAGTTGAGTAGCTTATTTCCTCACTCTGAGTTTGTTCTTTGGAGCTACCCCAGATGGAGCCCGGGAATGCTTTTTAACACAAAGCTCCACATAGCCATTTCTATTCTACTCAAAGTAGCACAAATGATAGACCTTGTTCGGCTTTCCAACCTTGAGACCTCAAATACATCAGAATTCAAGGTATAGAGCAAGCAATAAGTGTCCAAGACAAGTGTCTAGAAAAACAGAACCTGCATTTCCCTGCTAGGTTTTCAAAAAATCAGTCTGAAGATAGGAGTCTGAATGCTAAGAGCTGTTTGTGAATCTGTGCTATCAGGACATAGCACAGCATAGTGAAAGAGGGCAGGCTCACTGGGGTCAAATTCTCCCATTCACTACCTACTATTAGCTGTGGGGCCTCTGGCAAGTATAACTGCTCTGAGACATGTTCATTCACCTGTAAAAGGGAGAAAAGACTGCACTGTGTGAGGTATGATCAAAGATGTGTGGAATGTGTTTAAATTTATAAAAGACATATCGCCATTAATCCTCCTCAAAATCCTTCCCCTCCCTTGGAACACACTTATCCCATTGTCCGTATCACTTTCTGCAGCAGCTCTGGAGTCCTTTTGTGAGTGTCTTTAGTTGGGCTGTTGTGGCTGCCTCGATATCCTGAACTGTTTCAGAATGTTTACCATTTGTGGTCATTTTGATTTGGAGGAAGAGCCAGAAGTTGCATGATGCCAGACCTGGTGCATAAAGTGAATGAGGACAGCATCGTGTTGTCACAAACATGCCTGTATGTTGTTGGATGGCGCTTGGCAGCAGCATTCACCATATTTTTTTACCACATCTCGTAAAGACACTCAAGAAAGGAGACTTCCAGAACTGCTTTGGAAAGTGGCAAGGACAATGAAGTAAGTGTGTTTGAAGTGATGGGTGTATGGGGGACAGGGTTGATGGTAATTGCCTTTTATTGTAAACTTAAACATTCAGTGTAGTTTTCAACCACCCCTTGTATAAGTCAGGACAGTTTGACTCCTGTCTCTGCTTTGTTTTCTGCTTACTCTTCTAACAGACCACAGGTAGCCCTGGACTTGTATCCTTACAGTTACTGACCCAAAAGGAAAAAGGAACCTCTCTTCTCCATCCCTGTACAAAAACTGAGAGGAAGAACTCTACATTCCCTTAGATTATGAGTCAGTTTGTGAGCTCCCACCAAAAGCCCTGTGATTGGTCCAGACTGAGTCACCCATCAATCCTGACAGCCTAGATTCCAAGGTACTGTGTTGGGGGATCCCCAGGACTATGTGGTGGGAGTGGGGAGGAGCAGTCTTCTAAAAGAAGCATTGAGTAAGAAGAATACTTTCCTTGGGAAGAAAAAATAGTAAATATGTTTCTCCATGACCTCATGGAGTGAGACGATTAAATTTTTAAAAAGTAAAAAGATTGAGCAACCAGTAAATGGTAAGTATTCTATAAATGGTAGAAAAGATGATAGTAATTATTTTTAGCATTATTATTGTGGTGATAAACTTCCTTATTTTAATTTGATTGGCTTGGGAGTTGCCTAGAAGATCGATGACCTTACTTCTGGGTGTGTCTGGGTATGTCATGAAGGCATGACCTTAGTTAGGTACTACTATATCTGATTTCTTATCCCTTCCTTTCGAGCACTCTTCCCCTACTCTGCTTCCTGGCCACCATGAATCAAGCATCTTTGCTCCACTACACCCTTCCATCATGATATTTCTGCCTTGGAGCCAGCCAACCATGGATTGAACCCCTGAAACCATAAGCCAAATAAACCTCTCTTACTTTCAGTTGTGGGCATCATTTGTTGTGTCCCAGTGATGGGAAAGCTGACTAACAATTATTCAACTCTACCCCCCAAAAAAGTATAAGCAATAGTAGGAGTTTTTATAGAAGGATACTTAATAGTTCACACAAAGTCATCACTTACTGAGGTCAGCTTTAAATCTGGCTACTCAGATTATATAATCAAGTAGCATTCTCAGTAAAATTACCAAATGCAGTGTTCATACCATTTGGACTTCAATTTGAATCCAACTGATAATTCAAATTATAGAGATTTTATTATGATCCAGCTTATGGAAGAAAATAAATATTATATCAAGAGGTAAAATTGAGAAACTGACTCACTCACGTACTTGCATAACCTGCTATGTGTCAGGCACTGGGCTAGGCACTGGGTAACACATGGGAGCAAAATTGATCAAGTCCCTACCTTCAAGGGACTTACCTTTCAGAAACAGAGCCAGCAAAAATAGGGATGTGCTAGAAGAAAAGTGAGGCACATGGGGAGAGGATAAAACACACAGGATGGCTTTGTGATAGAGTGATCCTGGCAGGCCCTTGGGCAGAGATAGGAACTGAGTGAGAAAATAAACCATGGAAACCTCAAAGACAGCATTCCACTCTGAGAGAAGAGCCAGGAATCTCTGGTCTGGAGTGTGTAAATGTCGGCAGAGCAGCATGAGCAACATGAGCTTCCTGTTCCTTCAGGAACAAGAAGTGATGTTAGAGTGTTTGCTCTCCCTCTCCCGAGCCCCCAGGGTGTCTGCCTCCTAACACCTAGATCCTGTGAATACATTATCTTCCATGGGAAAGGGAATTTGCAGCTGTGTTTGAATGAAGGATCTTGAGGTAGGGAGATCCTCCAGGTGACCCCTATGTGATCTCAAGGGTCTACAGAGGTGAGGAGAGAGGCAGAAGAGGCAAGTGATGGGATATGAGGAAGATTCAACCTGTTGGTGCTTGCTTTGACAATGGAATAAAACCAACAAGAACCAAGGAGTTTGGATAGTCTCCTGAAGCTAGGAAAGGCAAAGAACACTGGTTTCCCTATACATCTCTAGAAATAAACAGAACATGCTGACTTACTTTAATTCAATAAGACCTGTGTTAGGCTTCTGACTTACAAAACCATAAGATAATAAAAGTGGGTTGCTTTAAGCCACTACATCTGTGGTACTTTGTTACAATGGCAATAGAAACCAATACAGTACCATTCTTAACATTCTCAGAACACCTTTACTTTTATCATATATCAGTAAAAAGTCTTCTGCTTTCTGCAAACCCAGGCTTGTACAACTTCTCAGAAACAGTGTCAGTTGCTTTAAAAGAAGCACATATGCCCCATTTCTATGGTGTGGGATCATCGTTTAGTGATATACAAAAGAAATAATGGCAAAGGAACGTGTGCTGTGCCCTCCAGGTTTTCCTAGCAGAACTATAACGTGCCCCTAGGGTAGCAAAAATTTATTTTATGAAGGCATGTAAAGCATGCTACCATTTACAACAATGTGGATTAATATGAAAACTAAAAGGATATTCCAAACCCAGGGATCAAAATCCATAGCTGAAATGGGGCAGACTCACTGACCTAAGAAGAATACAAGACATTGTATGTTGTTTGTGAAAAATCCGCATCTTTTTTGTGAAAAATCTGCTTTTCATTCAGCAAGAATGCTTCTTCTCCATCTTGTTTGTGAAAAATCTGCTTTTCAGTCATAGAGAATACTTCTCCTATTGCTCAATACAATGTCACCTTTGACATCCTTTGGTGGATACAGCTCCTTATAAACAATGAGCAAAGAAAGATCCATTTTAAATGGTGTGAGCATGGGGAAATTGACATCTTAAGATACTGAATCATCCTATCTATGAACATATCATTTCCCTCCAGTGACTTTCAATAATGTTTTATACTTTTCTACAGAAAGTTTTCTGATTATCTATTGCAAGATTTAATTCTGAATAATGTTGGTTTCGGGCATTTTGGTTGTCTGGCAGTGAAGTGTTATGGCTTGTGTGATCTGTAGTGTGTGATGCTGAGATTAAGGATGTGATGTTTGGGCTGATTCATGGTGCTATGCTAGGATTAGGGGTGCCTCACCTTGGTTGTGAATGCTACTTGTTCCAAGGGCAGTTAGCCTGGATAAAATATAAGGCACAGAAAGAGGGCTGCTGCTGTTGCCTGTCACTTACTGCTTCTTTGCTACTTCACTGCTTGCTGCCTTGCTGTCTTCTGCCAACCATGAACAGTTTCTCCTATGCAATGCCCCTTTGCCATGCCACCAAACCTTGGAATCAGCCAATTATGGACTGAAGCCTCTACAAACTGTGACCCAAAATAAACTTTGGGTGTCAGGTATTTTGTCTCAATGACAAGAAAAGTAACTAAGACAAGAGAGGTTGGCAGTTTTTTTGCCTTGCAAGTGTAATCTTTTACATTACAGTTTTCTAACTATTTCCAGAGTGTAGACATGTGATTTAATTTTCTACATTATTTTAAGACAAGGCTATTTAAAGTCACATTAATTCTGAAAAATATCCCTGTAGATTATTTGGGGGATTTGATGTGAGCAATTGTATCACCTACTAATACTGACAGCTTTGTCTTTTCAAATTTCTATGCTTTCAATTTGCCTTATTGCACTAGTTTACATCTCTGAAATAGTGTGGAAAAGCTGTGGTGTTAGTAGGCATCTGTGTTTTTCCCAAAAACAGATTTACTGCAAAGTAAATATAGCTTAGGCCCTCACTTGCATAGGCCTCTGTGAGTTCTGAGTGTTACTAGGATTTGCAGTCCTCTGGGTGGGTTGCAGAAGCCTGGTGGAAGTGGAAAGCACTTCTGATAAGTTACTTTAAAATGTCTAGTAAGGAAATGACCTAAATCTCTTAAGTTTCTCTTATTTTGTGTGTTCTCTTCTTATTCATTTTGTTGCATAATTTTGTATTTACAGTTCTGAGGCTTGAGTTTCAAGATATTTCAATCAAAGAGAAAGTACTATAGGGAATTTGTTACAAAGGTATTGAAGAGTTGGAAAAGGAAAATAAAGCAAGAGGTAATATTGACAGACCAGTAGGTCCTAACACTCATGGGATGGAGCCCCCAAATAGCTTCAGGGTCAGATTTCTCATGAATTAGGTACACTTCATTGTTCCAAATGCAAACAAGGATTAGTGTATTTCTTAGTCAAGTATGATGATTGCTGTATTTTTAGTTGGTTAGTCCTTTTGTAGATGCCTTTATCAAATTAAATGAGCTTGCTTTGATTTCTAATTTCCAAATAGTTTTTTAAAATAGGAACAGATGATGAATTTTATTGAATACTTCCTCTGCATCCTTTAAGATGACAATAGTTTTCCTGTCAAAGTGATGGTATATTAATAAAATTCCCAATACTAAACCAACCAGGAATTCTTGGGGTTAAAACAACTTGTTCATATGTATTTTCTCCTTAGTATAGTGTTGGGTTTTGTTAATTATTTTGCTTAGTTTTTATCTTCTTCATAGATCATGTATGAACTACTGTATAATGACCTTATTTTATTTTTTTCTTAGTTCTGCATGTTGATTCATTTAGTTGGTTATTTGTTGATTTATTTATAATTTTTATTAGTACATGTCTGTGGTATGTAATGATCACATTCCTCCTGGGGAGTTGGTACTTGTACATAACACACTTCAATTCTTTTTTTGATCCCTTCTCCTCTCTTCCTCCGCACTCCCTCTCTTTGTCCCCTGCAAAAGATCTACAGCCCTATTTCCTATTATCTCTTTCATTTTGCTCTTTATTTATATTTCGGATTTCTCATAGGAGAGAAAGCATGAGACATTTAAGCTTGTGTGTCTGATTTATTTCACTTAACATTATGGTCTCAAGATTTATCTACAAATGGCTCAAGTTTATCCTTCTCTATGGTAGAGTAGTACTCCATGGTGTGTAAATATCACATTTTCTTTATCCATTCATCTGCTGATGGACACATAGCCTGCTTCCAAGATTTAGCTATTATGAATTATGGTGCTATAAACATGGATATGCATGGATCACTCTAATATAATGTCTTTAACTCTTTTGGGAAGATACTTATAAGGGGAATAGCTAAGTTGAATAGAATTTGTTTTAGTTTCTTGAGGAAACTCCACAATGATTTCCATAATGGTTGTACTAGTTTACATTCCCATCAACAATGTAGAAGGCTTCCTTTTTCCCCCACAGCCTCATCAGCATTTGTAATTATTTGATTTCTTAGTGGCCATTCTTTCTGGAGTACGCTGGAATCTCAGGGTTGTTTTAATTTGCATTTCTCTAATGGTCAGGGATGTTGAACATCTTTTTATGTATTTATTGGCCATTTGTAGTTCTTCTGAGAAGTCTCTGTTCATTTCAGCTGCCCATTTTTTATTGAGTTTTTTGGGGGGAGGATCTGATTTTTTAAGTTTTTTTATATATTCTGGATATAAGTCTTCCATGTGAAGAATGGCTGGCAAACATTTTTCCCATTTTGTAGGTTGCCTCTTCACTCTATGGGTTGTTTTATTTACTGTGCAGAAGCTTTTAAATTAGATATGGTCGCATGTGTGGACTTTGCTATTATTTCTTGTGCAATTGGTATTCTATTCACAATATCTTACTTTCTTTTGTTATCTAGATTATGCTAATTCCATGGAAGGACTCAGATGGCCTTCTCTTTCCCCAATCACTGAAAGAATCTGCATGGGATTGAAAGTACAGTAATACCTTAGTTCACAAATGTGGCTGTTGGCAAACAACTCAGTTCACTAACAGTAGCATTCAACAAAATATTGCTTCCATTTGCAAACTCGGAATTGGGTGACAAACATGACCACAGCCATCTTCCCCAGATCGTGGAACACATTAATTTTGTGAACCAAGGCACTCTGTACTTGTCCCTTATGTACACGAATAACCGTATTGGCAAAACCACTGTATTCTGATATATTTTTGTGGGAAATTTTTCAACTATTTATTCAACTTATTTGACAATTACAGAAATGTTTATGTTTTTTTTCTTTTTTAGTCCATTTTTGTAAACTGTTTTTCAATGAAATTAATCCTTGGTTTTCTATATTTCCAAATCTATTTACATTAAAGTATATATAACTCCCAGTATAATAGATTCTACCCTATTTTTATCCTCATTTTAATTCCTAATATTATTTATATTGCATTTCTCTTTTCTGTTTCAATGAATCATGCCAAAGGCTTGTCAATTTTGCCAAGTGTTTTAAAGAATCAACTTTTACCTTTTCAGATATTCTTGTTTGTTTTCTGATTTATTAGTTTTTGTTGTGCATGGGTTTTTTTTATATGTTTTAGAGGTAAATTCTGCTACTCCTATGTTCTTAACTCATTGATATTTAGTCTGCTTTTCTAGACTATTTACATAATTTCTTTCCTTCTAATACTACTTTTCCTATCGCCTATATGTTTTGAAATGTAATATTTTCATTATCACTCATTTCTAATCTTTTTTTTTTTTTTGGTACCGGGGATCGAACTCAGGTCCTTGTGCTTGCCCAGCAGGTGGTGAAACCACTGAGCTATAATCCCCGGCATATCACTCATTTCTAAACCCATTCAATTTGTATTGTGATTTCTTAACCCATAAATGTTTAGATGTATGATATTTCCCAGTTACCTTTCTACTAATAATTTCTAAATTAAGTGCATTTTGTTCCTAAAATAAGATCTCTTGATATCAGTTCTCAGAAATATTTATTGAGGATAGTTTTATAGTCTCTGTATCATCAATTTATTTAAAGTGCTTAGAATCAATATTATCCAACTATTAGATATAATCTATATCTGTTCTTTAGACCAAGCCTATTAATTATGTTGTTCAAAGCATTTATATTGTTTTATCTGATTATTTTATCTGTTTGATCTAAAAATTATTGAGAGATAAATTTAGATCTCTTATAAAGTATTGGGTTATTCTATTTTTTTCTAAAATTCTGTCAATTTTGGTGTTATTGATTTTGAAGTTTTATAACTAGCTGCTCAAAAGTTTACAGTCAGTGTATCTTCTTAATAGAAGTTATTTTATTACATAGTTTCTTTTTCATCTCTATGAATGTATTCTCTTTCCTTGGAATGTTTACTTTAATATAAATATACAGTAGCCACACCAATTTTTCTTTTTTGTATTGCTAGGAGGACAGTAACAACCATACAAAATAAATGTGACTGTGTGGCTAATGAAGATATTTTAATTAGCCTGTTCTGGCAGGAAATAAAAACAATCCCAAAAGTAAATGCAGAGAAACTTACATTCGTTGTAAGGAACAACATTAAGGAATGCACACTGTGTTAGAAAGAGCTCAACGCATTAAGAGGCTGCCACTTCCTAAGTACACTTTTCTCTAAGAGAAGTCTAGCCTGTCCCCGCTTAAGAACAGAGAGTAGGATGGAAACCAAAAGCAATGACATTATTTGTAAATTCTAATAGTGGTTGCATTTTGATGGAGCACATTTTTATAGAAGTTTACTATATATTTTTCCAATATTTGAACTGTTAACATTTCTGTGACTTACATTTAAGGTGTGTTTTTCTCAGATTTTATTAGTGAACAATTACTGATCTTTTTCTTCTTTTCTTTCCAAATGGCTATACCACTTCTTTCAGTTTCATATCTCATTTAGTCACTTAGAATTTTAAGAACAATCTGAAATAATAGTGATATGGTAGGTATCCTTGTTGGTAATTTTAATTTAAAAATCCACTAGTGTTTTTTGCTAAGTATGCTAATGACTCTTCCATTAAAATACATACTGTGTATGCTAAATAAGTCCCCATCTGCATCTACTTTATGAAATTTTTTGTTGTTCTGTGCTGTATTTCATATTTAATAGGATTCTCATATTTTTCTTATTTTTCCCACTACTGTGATATATTCCTAAAATTTCTAATGTAAAACTATCCTGAAATGATATCTGCAGCGTGGTACTAAAATGTATTACATATGCAGTGATAAATTCAATCTGTCTATGGAGTTTTTAGAACATTAGCATATATATTTATGAATAGAATACCCTTGACTTTGGGTTATTGTACTATACCTAGTTTGGATATCATATTAATTAGGAAAAATTCACCAGTTTTTATGTCCTATAGCAATCTCTGCAATGTGGAACTTCAGTTTTAAAACACTGAACGAGCTCCCTTGTAAAAGTGTCTGGACTCAGGGCCATTGTCAGAGTCAATAACTTGAAAGTATTTTTGAATCTTTGTCGTTACTACTGTTTTGGTCAGGTTTTCCATCTCTCCTTGAGTTGATTTTATTTATTTTTGCCCAATTATATGATACTTTGGTGAAGGCTCTTAACTGTATTGCCACAGAATTCTACATAATGTTTTCTTATATTTGAAAGTTATTTATCTATAGCAAGAGGAAACTCTGGCACTTCTATCCCATTTCCTTGGAATTACAGGTATAGTAGTGTCTCCTCTACTCTCCAAAGAAAATATTGAAAGAAATATTGCTTCTCTTGAGATAAACTGTGAGGCTGAAGAAAGCTTCACGTCTACTGGACCAAATTTACCAAGAGCCTTATTGAAGAAGTAACAAGGGCTGTCACTCTCTACTGTTGCTTCCTGAATTGCTTCCCCTTCCCCGTGCCCAAACGCAACAGGTCAGGAACGTTTGCCTTCTGTACAGCTATCAGACCTTGCAGACCTTGGCAAACAGGTCTGGCAGACCCTATTGCCCTACCCCAACTCCTCTGTGACTTTCATGCATTATGTACAGTCAATTAAGATCAGAGAGATTGGGAAACACACTCGGGCTAAATTCAAGCTTCATTCCCTAATTCAACTCTACAAGTGAGCCCTTTGCTCAGAGGCATTTAGCCTACATTAATAAAGATAGTAGGTGATTCAAAATAAATATTCTACAAGCCAAGACACTGAAGAGAAAGAAGCAAAGTACTGACTTCTCAAGTATAACCCTTACAGATCTTTCTCCTCAGTCTCAATTTAATATGTTTGTAGTTTGTTTGTTTTTTCTTAAATAGACTTTCCAGCAATTTACATGTTGTTGTTTCATAACCTACAGTAGAAGGTTCGATCTGGGTCAAAAACAACTGTAAAGACCTCAACTGCATGGCATTACAGAGTTGAGATCTTTGTTCTCCAATCCCAGGACACAGCTCCTTTGCATAAACTTGCTTCTCCCTGCCACCTCCCCTTACCTTTCCCAAAGAATTTCCTCTCCCTCAACTGATTCGCAGGCTTCTGCTTGATCGAATCTTCTATTCCATCATGATGCCATTATAAACATCTAAGGTAGAAATATTATAGGCAGTCAGATAGGGTTGAGCCCTTGACAGATCAGCACAAAAGATGAAAACACGTAACAACCATGGCCGGAGACGCAACTGTTAGAGACTGGGCCTCAAGACAAAGGTGAAATGACCAGGCCTGCATACTTCCCCAAAGGACAAGATAAGTGATAACACCTGGCCTAATGAAGCCCAGAGACATCAGTCACCCCAATGGGTGACCAAGACCTCTGGACCCATCATTTCCTAGAAAAAAGTCTGTTCTTTCCATGCACACTTGTTGCGTGCGTAACTTGTTCCCCCAATGGACAGTTACCAGAGCAACTGTCCTTGTAACCTTATTGGTTGATTGTAGCTTTAACCCACATTATACCCAGCGGTTTTTGCTCTGTAAAACTTCCCCTGAAAAGTGGGGTCATGGCTACCCATTTGGTACCCCTCCTGCCTCTCGGGAGCTATCCTCTAAATAAATATTTCCTACACTTAACCTCCATTGTTCCTAGAATTCATGCTTCAGTTTTAGAGAACACCAACTAGACGGATCAGACATCTAACAGGACGAGAGTTATATCATTTCTTGTATCATTTAGAGGTCCTGTTTCACCTCCTATATCATCCCTGTGTCAGTCCATCCTTAGTGGTCTTTTTTCTTCTGGCTCATGACATTTTAGGTCCTACTCTGACGCTAACTGCAAGGTTGACCCAGTATTTCTGGTTCAGACTCAGGAGGCAGGAAATCTTCCCAGACCAGCTTGTCGCTTTATGCCACACCACATCACAGTCCTCAAGAAGCCTGGAAAATGATACGGGTCCAGGGCCAGCCACCTGACCTCTGACCCCATCTCTCCTCAGCCCCCTCAGCGAGAGCTCAGAATGAACACACAAACAGAATTCTTGATCTACACCTCCGGGCTCTTGTCTACCTTTTCCATACGGTGCATCCCTACCTGCTAAGCTCCTTATCACTCCATGGCTGTCCTTGGTTCCCCCCTTGCTCCCTTCATCCCGTTCATAAGTGCTCATTCATCAAGTCCCATCAGTCCTTTCTGCAAAGTAGATCCAAAATCTGTCCATTCTCTTCATTGCCACTAACACCACCTTAGCCCAGGACCCCCTTATGTGTTCTGTGCATTACGACAGTGGCCTTCTAACAGCTGCCTAGCCAGCCAGTGAGCTTCTGTTATCATTCAATCCATACCGTATCTCTATGCTACGGCTGGAATATCATCTC
Source organism: Heterocephalus glaber (assembly GCF_053883595.1). NCBI lineage: Eukaryota > Metazoa > Chordata > Mammalia > Rodentia > Bathyergidae > Heterocephalus > Heterocephalus glaber. Next base: position 20,388,255 of record NW_028258357.1, read on the forward strand.
AGTCACTTTCTTGTGAGCTCTGCTCTCAGAATGAGGGATGCCACTTATAGCAGCACTCAAGGCTGCACGTTCTCTCCTTTCTTTCCCCCTCCCTTGCCCATCTGCCGTCCGCCACAGAATGAGCAAGCACCAAGGCCATCCCCACATGCTGCCCCATTCTCTCGGTCCTACCAGGCTCTGTGACCATGCAACAAATAAACTTCTACTCGTTACAAATCATCCAGTTGGCTGTAGGTCCTAGCAGTCCAAAACCGATTCAGACAGCACTCCCCATAGCAGTAATAATGACCTTAAAAATACCAATTTGCTCGTGTAGATCCCTCCCTCAAAAGTCCTTCTGTAGCTCCCTGTTTCTCTTAGAATAAAATCCAGTCCTTCTCCATGCTTCACACATTCCTCCCTAATCTGTTCCCGGACAATCTCTCCAGCCCATCCCATGATGCTCGGGCCACGAATGTCTTCCTCTAGAGACTCAAAGGTCCCTGGCTTGGAGCCTCTGCAGGTCCTTGTGCTGGCTGGGTCTTTCCCCTGTCCCTTTCTGGCTTCGGGTCACAGCTCAAATGTGGCTCCCTTGCAGGGGATTTCCTTGGTCACCCTAAACAAAGGATAACTCTCCTAACTTAAAATTATTTATTTTATTATCTTATGTTTTCATACACTTGCCTATCTCCTTAAATTACTGGAAAAGAAACTATGAAGAACAGATGCAAAAAAAAGCAAAAGTCAAAAAGGAAAGCAGAGAAGTTTCCTTGGAAAAAAAAGACGAAAACTAAGTGGGAAAAAATATGGAATTATAAACATTCCAGAAAAAAAATGAGTTCACAAAATATGTAAAGAAATGCAAACATTATCCATCCCCACAGTGAACACTGCAGCCGCCTATTCGAGATTTCTAACTCCTCTCCCCTTCAGATTCATGGAAGTCAACTCACCTTGCATTCTGGTGACAACAGTATTCACTGCTTAAAGAACTTAGGCTCCAGATGAGTCAGAAACATTTGAAAAAGTCATTATGAGTCTTTAGAATAATCCAATGCTTCTTTTCTCAATGTAAGTTTGCATAGCAAGGCTCCAAGACAAGTTTTAAAATAGAACAACCCTCTCTTACAGCCTTGGGACACGAGGCCTGGGCTCCCCACAATAGCCTGGCTCTCCTGCTTCCTTTTGTCCCCTGCAATGCCTTTTTGTAAATCACAGGTGTTTGTGGCCATAAAGCCCATGGGCTGGGAGTTGATTGTGAAGAGTTCTTTCTTTGCCACTTGTTCTAAACCTGTTCAGAGAGTGCTCCGTGCCTTCGACCAAATCTCCATAAAAATCAAGAAACAAGAAGTTTCTGTAAGCCTGCCCAACAGCCACACTATGACATTAGTTTAGACAGCTCTGTGACCCCCTATTGTCCCAACTTTATTCACTAGTCTCTTTTTCTCTTTCTTTCTCCATTCCTTTTTTTTAAAGCCCTTATTGGCATTTGGCATTTTTTATCTACTGTAAAATAAAAAGGAGGATGGTTGTTTTTTTGTTTTGTTTTGCTTTTTAGAAAAGCACTCTATGTGGCAGCTAGAAAAAGCTATCTGGAGCTACTGTAGTAATGATTTTTTAAAAAAACACCTGCAAATCAAAGAAAGACACCATAGCAGTGTCTTCGATTTTTTTTCTTTCCCTTAAGTTCCCCCTGGCTATTATGGAGTAGGCCTGGTAATGAATTTATGTGACAGCTATGAAGTTAGTGTTAAAATCGTGAATAGCGCCTAGCAGTTTTCATGCCCTCACTATACGATCCCCTCAATTTGCAGCACAGCGGTGAATAGGGTAAGGGGGGGGGGGTCTGTCCATGAATGGTGCGGAGGGCTGTGAAGGGGGGTTCCCGGGAGGGAGCCCACCGCAGTCACGGGAGAAGAGTGATTTATTTTTGAACTTCCAAAAGGGAAAGCCCAGAGGAGCTGCCTGAAAGACCCCAAGCATAGTGTGAGCTACATAACTCATCCCTGCACTTTCAGTAATTTCCGCGCCAGCTCTGGAAGGGCAGGGCCCGCCTGGGGCGGAGGCCGCCCCACCCCTCGGGTCTCCCCACGCTGAAAACTCGCTGCCAGCGGGGCGCAGAGGGCGAGCGACAGGAAGCGAAGAGGGAGGAGGGAGGGGTTAGGCGTCGATCCCGGTGGACAGGAACCCCTGGGCGAGCAGGACTGAGCAGCGGAGCGCGCCGGAGAGGGGCCAGGCTGAGGGCGCCGCGCGGGGCCCGAGCCGGACGGGGTCGCCCCACACCCCGCCCCGCCCCCAGCAGGCCCCGCCCCGGCCCGGAATTAGCATGCGGGCGGCGGAGGCCCGGGCGGGAGGGGGCTACGGCCGCGCTCGCTCCGCGGGGGACCATCTGCTCGCTGTCAATGCGTCACCTGCTCGTCTGGGCCGTCGCCGGGGCAACGGGGCGGGGGATTAGGAGCGTGTGCGCCGCTGGCCGGGAGGCGGCGGGGCAGCGGGCGACTCCGGGAGCGCAGCCCCGGGGCTTGGGCGACCGCGCCCCCGACAGCCCCTTCCGCACACCCTCTCCAGCTCCGGGCCCCAGCGGCGTCCGCGGGCTCGTCCACGCCAAGGGGCCCGAGAGCTAGGGAAACAAAGACCGGCAAGCCACACACACACACACACTCTCTCTCTCTCTCTCTCTCTCTCTCTCTCTCTCTCTCTCTCTCTCTCTCTCTCTCCCTCTCTCTCTCTCCCTCTCTCTCTCTCCCTCTCTCTCGCTCTCTCTCGCTCTCTCTCTCTCTCTCTCACACACACACACACACACACACACCGTGAGCCTTCACAGACTGCAGGAGCCAGAGAGTTAACATTTTAATCACAGCTCAAAAAATGTAATTTCCTTCTGCTCTGCAGAATAGCAAGTGGCGCACAAAGCGCATATTCCTCGTGTCCACACCTGAGGCCAGGACTAGACACACCTGAAATATTAAATCACGCAGTCAAGAAAGTCTCGTCCTTCTTGTTAGATCTCATTCCAGAATCTAGTAAGTCTTGAGAAGCCAGCAGTCTTTAATTTAGCAACTACTTCCTGCAGTTCTGAGAGAGACAGAGATAGATACTGAGATCTTCAAACCAATTCTTAACTAAATCTTCCATTAACTTTCTGAAATTTTCTCTTCTGCTACATTCTGGACATTTTTCTTTCCTCTGGCAAAGCCTCTATTTAAAGTTACACCAAAATATGACTTTGTGGTATTGGCTGTAAGTTCATCTTCTCCAATGAAAATCTCATGATCATAATTTCTAGGTAGGAAGGCTGACTCAAACTAGCTTCATGGTTAAATACAGTTTCTAAAATTTGTTGTTAGCACGCACCAAATAGCTGGCCGACTAAATGTCATTATCTTCCTATCAAAACGTAAAAGAAAACAGTTGATTATTTGACACAGTTGATGAAAAGGAGTAAAACTGTGTAAACCTCTTCAATGATTACCCAAAACTAGCTTTAATTATGGCTTTCATAGAGTTCGGGGCAGGTGTGAGCTTTAATCCGCACACACAAGCTCACAGCATCGTCCTGCTTAGGAAGGGGTGGGCCTGAGTCCAGCGCTGCAGGCCAGGTCAGGACACGCAGAGGGGTCAGTGCTGTGTCCAGGGCCCCTCAACCTCACGGACGTGCATCTCTGCACACTTGGAACACAAGATGTCCTTTGCCACGGTGTCACCACGGCTACAGCTGCTGGCTTTGCAACAAAAATGAAAATTTTTATTAATTAAACAATCCATGAGCACCTACCACATATGAGGCAAAATAGATTCCTGTCCCCAGAAGATCACTCATCAGTGAAAAACAGATTAAAACAAGGGCCAGGACATAGCTCAGTGCACCACACCTGCCTTGCAAGCACCAGGTCCTGAATTCTATCTCCTGTACGGCAAAAACAAAACCACAAACATTAGAACAAAAAGACTGTGCTCTATTGTGTACTTGGACTATGCCAAGGCAGCAGGACTCAAACATTCTCACTGCCGTAACTAACACAGAAAAAGGTAATTATACAAGGTGATAGATGTGCTAATCAGCTTGACTGTGTAATCATTTTGCAATGTATACATATGTAGCAAATCATTGCATTTGTCCCCTTTACATGTATGCGAATTTTATTTGTCACTTATACCTCAGTGAATCTGAGTGTGGGGGACAGGTTGCTTTAAGAAAAGACATCACAGTACGAGCAAAACTTTGTAGAGAAGAAAAAGAAAGATGGCACCCTGGTTCAGAGATGTGTTGGGAAGGGGTCAGACTACCATGTCAAAAACGTGGATTGTATCTAGGAGAAGATAGTGTTTCAAAGCAGCCAGGCAGTTGTCTTAAGCAAAATCTTACAAGAAACCCAAATAGCATAAAAGTTAGCATAGAGCTGCTGTAGTTGGTGCAGAATAGGGCCTAACACCCTGTCCCCTACCAAACAAGCACTGCTGGGGACACTAGGATGTTCCTTGGAGCACTGACCACCTGAGCACTGAGTTATCACTGAGCAGTATGAGACACAAGAGGGTGAGTTCAGTGGAAAGCAGTTAGGAAGCTGTTGAACTTAGTCAAGTACAAAATTACAAGGATTTAAACGAGATCAGTGGCACTGATAGTGCTATAGAAAATAAAGAGATTTTAGGGGCCAGGGATTTAGCTCAGTGGTTCCGCCGCCTGCCCTGCAAGTGTAAGGACCCGAGGTCAATCCCTGGTACCAAAAAAAAAAAAAAGAAAAGAAAAGAAAAGAAGGAGATTTTGAAGATAGAACCTTTAAAATATATGCTCTTTCTGCTTCAGGGAAAATATCTCACCTTTGGTACACCCGAATTTGCATATTTTTAAATGATCATATATAGCAAGCATTGTAATTGTTTTTATGGCCAACATAGTCCCACATTGGGAATGTTTTTGAAAATGCATATTTTTTGCAATAACTGGTTAAGCGATGGCTCAGATTTCAGAATATAGATTTCAGGATCCTAAGATGAACAAATGGAAGATATCAAAAGGTGGCATAAAGGAAGGCACAAATGAAATATATCTTATACCTATTTTGTTTTGCTCCAAAGGCACCAGTTTTTGAGAAATTATAAAAGTCATTATCTTAGTCACTTTCTCATCACTGAGACATAATACCCAATACTCGCAACTTAAAGGAGAGGTTTATCTTGGCTCACAGTTTGTAAAGGTTTCAGTCCATAGTCGACTGGCTCCAAAGCAGGGCAGCACAGCAGAGGGGCAGGGCAGAGGAAAAACAGCTCGTGGCATGGTGAGCAGGAAGCACAGAGAGTGATCAAGGGAGGAGGAGGGAGATAAACCCTTCCAGGCCACACCCCCAGTGACCACCTCCTCCAACCAAGCTTCACCTCCCAGCATCACATTTAGCTATAAACTCATCAGTAGACTGATCCACTGATACACATCACACACTCATGATCCAATCACCTCCCAAAAGCTCCACCTATGAGTCCCTGAGACTTTGGGAGGTGGGAGGAAATCCAGATATAAACCATAACAGTCCTCATGACCAAAACTCTCTCAAATGTAAACACTCAAGTGTTTTTCTAAGTCACATAAATAACATTCATCACAGCCCACTTACAATTAGATACATTTACCAATCAAAAGCCCCTCAGTGGATAGAAGACTTGTGGTTTAAGAAATGCATGACACTCCTAGACCGGGTTAAACAAAGATATGCTCACACAAGTAAGCTGATGGAAGAGAGGCAGCAAAGGGAACTGCAAAGCCAGAGAAATTCACATGATAAAGATACCTGGCATTTAGCCAAAAGTAAAAACTATAAATATTAATCAGATGAGAATCAGTGTCACTTTATGGCAAGAATGTTCAGTAATTAAAAGAGTGGGCATCGCACTGTGCATGTTCACACAATTGCCACCAAAGATACGGGATGCCAGCAGTTCCAGGTGCTGAGAAGAGCACAGACTCCCGAGGATGTCACTTAATAAAAGGTATGGAGCATTTATGTCAAATTCAAAGTAAGGGGGGAAAGATACCAGGGCTTCCAAATTATGTTCTTGTCCTTAAAAGACAGGAAAGGGCCAAGAAAGAAGTATTTGTTGGCCGTTCACTGCAAGCCCAGCATGGTTAGGCACTTTCCATACATCGTGTCATTTAATCCTTACCTGAAGCCTGAAGAAAGTGGACTGTCCAAACCACACTCCAAAGATGAAGCCATTCCAAAGCTGGCTTTGCAGTCCAGAGTATGGTTGTGGTTGTGGTTGTCTGAAGAAGAAAAGAAGTAAAAGGCCCTTGAAGTTGACCAAATCACAAGGCTTTGAGATTGGGGACACTCAATAGATCAAGCAGGTGAATGTAGGTCTCCCAGCGAGCTGGTGGGCTTCGGAGTGGGTGGAAAGGTGAGGAGGGAGGACCGGAGCTCTCATTTGGGTAAATCGACAGCAGCTCTATTCAGCAGTCAAGAAAAGGGAGTTTGAGCAATTTGCCAAAATTATCAAAGGGGCACGGCAGTGGAGGCCAGAGGAGCAAAGGCTGGAAGAGGCAAAATAGGAGCAAAGTATGCTGTCGCCCTCCCTTTCCCCTATCCTGACCATAGTGGGGATAAGAGAGAAACAGCCCCCCCGCCCCGACTTAGGAAGGTTCAGAAGTCCTGGCTCTAAAGAAAATGTAAATTTTAGTTAAGAATGGAAGCAGAAGGACCTTTGAATGAAGATCCCTCAAATGTGAAGGAGATTTGTTTGGATCATTCTCTTACCTCTCCTTTGTCCAGTCCAAAGTCCTTAAAAGTTATTCTAGGATTACTTTTTTATGACTTAATCCAGTGATGTTCTAGTAAATGTTTAATGAGTGGTTGCTGCAGTTGGATAAAGCTCTGATTCGTAGCATTTGCCAATGTGCTTGGTGTAAATGCTCCCACAGCGATGGGTTTCAAGCTGTCATGTGCGTCAGTTGGTGCAGAGTTCGGGAGAGCACTGCCCTGCCAGCTTGGCCCCGCCAGCTCGGATGAGTGCGTGTGGGTCAGCTCCAGCACATGCGGGTCTGTGTTGCATCTCCTGTCACTTCCTCCCTCGAGGTGCTGGTGTTCAAAGAGAGAGGTGCTAAGGTGTGCGGAATGCATGAGGCACAACTGTACTGTCTGTGTTTCTCACAGTCACCACCGATCCCCGGACACGTGTGACATCTGTGTGGTGTAGAGGAGAAGGTCTTTGCCTAATTTTCACATCAGCACCATTTGGGTTGGTTGTCGTGCTGCTGAGATCACATATAGGAAGTTACAAGCCAAATCCAGCCCACAGACGTCTTTTCTTTAGCTCATACTGGGTTTTTTTAAGTCTTTTATACTTAACTTGCCAATATTTAAAAATCAGTAGACAAAAAATTTCTAGATTTCCTTGGAAAACTTAGAACAGAATGCATTCCATTTAAAGCAGTAACATATGGAAAGTACTATGCCTGCAGCAAGGAAGTCAGACTTCAGAACCCCTCAGTCGACCCTGGCCGGTGCTCCCTACTCACTTGGTTATTATGATATTCTGGGAGCCCTGTCACTGCACCTCATCTTCCTCTTGAGCTCCTCCCTCAGTGTCTACCTGTTCTCGCACAACCTCTCCCCCTCCAGAGCCTGCACCTGCCCATCCTCCCGCAACACCATGCCCTCCCTCTCTCGGCTTAGCGAACGCCTGCTCTTCCTTTCCAGCACAAACATAATCTCCACCATCGGCTCCCAGCAAGAGTCCATGCCCTTCTCCACAGAGTGGGCAGAGGGATTTTTTTAAAAATATAAATCACATCAGGCGCAGCACAATTCTAATAAAAGACAAACTCCTTCAAATGTCCTCAGTCAAGTTTGAAAGCCACACCTGATAACTGAGAAGGCAATTCAGTCAACACAAGACTGACAATATTTAAATGATGTAGGGCCAGGGATTTAGCTCAGTTTCAGCACTTGCCTCACAAGCACAAGGTCCCGAGTTCAATCCCCGGTACCAGAAAAAAAAAAAAATGATGTACACAGCTAAGAAGAAATGTTGCCCCTTTATGAAATGTTCTCATTTCCCCATCTAGACAGGCTCTGACCTTGAATGATCATTGATTGATTGATTGATTGAATGATAGCTGGAAATTATCATTACTTATAAATACGTGCATATTTCCACATTACAAATTCCTTTAAGGCAACATAATATAGAAGGAACAACCTGGTTTCAAGTCCTGGCTCAATCACCTGCCCACTGCCTGACCTCGTCCCAATTATTTGACCTCTCTAAGTCTTAGTTTCTTCATCTACAAAAAGGAAAAATCATTTAAGAAGTAAAACATAATAGCTAGTATTTATAAATGTTTATGTGCCAGGTAGGTTCTAAGTGTTTTCTGTAATATTTTCATCAGTCTTCACAAAACTACTGTGAGGCAGCTAGTATTACGTGCCCTGTTTCACATGAGGCACATTAAGGCACAAGGGTGCTCCGGAACTTGCTCATGGTCTTGAGCACTAGGCAACGGAGATGCGCTCAAACTCAGCCCACCTGATGCCCGCATAAGAGAGTGTTTGTAAGGGAGGTGGTACAGTAGCTCTGTGAGTAGACTGATCTTTCCACACAGGGTTTCTTCAACCCCTCCATCTGCACCATTTTGTAGGAGTTAACCCTAAAATACCTTGTGCTCTTATCATGCAATGTGCTGCTGAAGAATCAGAGGAAAAAATACAAGACTGAGCATGTTGTCCCTTCTGAAATCAATCACTACCTGATTGAGACCCTCAGGGAAATTCTTCAAATCTGGTCTTTTTCAAAGGAACAAAAAATAAATCTCATTCCTTGAGCCAAGCTTGAATACCTACAGGGAGCCTTGAAAATTTAAATGACTAAAACAGAATCCTTGCATAAAATACAGGTGATAGTAGCAAAGAAAAGAAAATGGTAAGTCCAAGTGTATTTCTAAGCTTGAACTCACTTGGTCCCAATCCCAAGCAGAGCAGGTACTGGCTATTATGCATGTCTATAGTGACCCAAAACCTACACCCATTTTATTCCATTCTGAGCAGTGAGGCCCAGCTAGCTTTCAGAGGTACTGTCACATGAGGGATATGAAAAATCTTAAGAACATTTCGTAAGACGTAAGAACAATTCCTGTGTCCTGTTTTATCTTTGGACTTTCTGAACCCAGGAAATTCTGCAGCGGAGATGTAATTTTCTTTAAATCCCTCTGAGGCAATTGTTTCCTTTGGTGCAGTACTAAATTCTTGCTACAGTGGACTCTTGACTTACGAACTCAATTCGTCCTCAAGGGCTGGTTGTAACTCAAGTTGGTTGTAAGTCAAGGCTATTTTTCTCACAAGAAATGATGGAAATACCCATAATGCATTCTGAACCTTTCAAAGCAACCCTTAACTAGCCTTTTCACAATAAAAAAGGGTTGTATAATGTGCATAATTTACCAGAAACACAAATAATGTTCCCAGTGTATTCACCAAAAAGTTATCAAATATGCCTAGTTTACCAGAAACAACAATTTCATACTGTACTCACCATTCATGTTGACACTTTGGCTGGCAGGAAGGAAGGATGAAATGGAAGCTGGTTACTCTTTGGAAGGAGAGTACCCTTCCATGACAGCATCAGGAATCTGGCTCTCTGGTGTCCTCTCTCTCTACTGTTCTGCACTATGACGTGACATTGCCATTAAGCAGGTGAATGCAGCTATTGGCTTTTTCCCTATCCGGGTGGGGCTTCTCTACAAATGTTTGTGGCTCTGTCCATTTTTCCAGGGTTTTCTTTATTCAGAAGAACTTTGCTGCACTGATTGTTGATGTTCCCCCTCCTCTTCAGAAAGCTCCTCAGCTGCCATCTCTTTTGCTCAGTCAGGAGTTGCTGAGGTTCCTCTGTTTTACAGTTCCATCTACCTGCAAGCCTGTGGACTCTGATATAGTGTCATCAACCACAGGTTCAGTTGAAGGCTCAGGCTCCTCTACAAACCCTTCAAAATCTCTCCTATAATTTTAGACCATACTTTCTTCCGGGCAAATCTCAGGGTCCTTAGAGAGACATTGGCCCAGGATTTCACAATTAACCCCACAGAGGAAAGACTGGCATTTGGGTCATAGCACAAGACTTTGGTCATAAGTTAAAACTAAAATTCCAGTCATAACCCAGTTGTTCTTATGTGAGGCTGGTTGTAACTCGAGGGTCCACTGTATCACAATAACCCTGGGCCCTTTTCCTTTGCAGTGCAGGCTCCAAAGAGTTCAGATCATGGACATTCGTGAACAGAAAACTTTAGTGTGAAATTGGTGATCTTGTACTTGGCCCCTTTAATGGCCACAGTTCAGCTCTGGGCCCATCTTTAACCCCACTTCCACACACTGAAGTCCTCTTTTGAATGACGTTCAGGTACATCAGGTCCAGGCCCCTGGTCCACGAAGGGACCGCATATTGTCAGTGTTCCAAACTAGCCAGAGAGAGATCTTACACTGCCACACTGCAGAGCTGATGGGGCTCCCATGCCAGCCCCTTCCCATGAGGCTGGGGGAGAAGGTTGATCTTGCTAACCTTGAGAGATTTGCATGTGAAGCTCTGAGTTTTTTAAATAACCAGAGAACAAATAGGGGGAAGCAGAGTGGGTACACATTGGAGAAAATAATGTCATTCATCCGAGATGCTGTGTCTTCAAATTCTCCAGGTCCTGTATATCAATATGTACAGCTTTTTGCATGCAACTCAGCCTCAATAAAGTTGTTTAAATAAGAAAGAAAAAACTTGCTAGTTTCATTATGATCTTAAATTGGATCCCAGTGATGGTTGAAAGGTTAAGTAAAAGAATAATAATGTATTTTATATATATTTGGCATATGTTCTATAAAATTATAGCTAGACGCTATATACCATAACTCTTAAATGGAGAAGTCCTATTTTCATTCCTCTCTCTAATGCAGTAGCTTGAGAAGTTCTGGTAAATTCAGTTCTCTCCCTCTCATTATATTTCCAGTGCTGTTTCGATTTCTTTCCGGTAGGGAAAATGGCCCTTGTCACCAGCTATTGAGTGAGGCCCGGGGAATTCGTAAGGATGCTGTCATTGGGTTGGAGGTGAGGCTTGTCCTCAACAGGGTAGTAGACCCCCATTGCTCTGTCTGCCCCAAATTCACACTTTCTCCTTCCAGTGAGAATTAGCTGGCATCTTTCGGGGAGATTCCCCGTCCATGGTAGGTTGCCATGACCCCAAGGGGAACCTGTGCAGACCCAGGGCAGTAACCAGAGCAGAGGCACCTTTGATCCCAGCAGCCCAGGGAGAGGCAGGGTGCTGACATGGATGCTAAGGAAAGGGAACTCCCTCTCCATGGGGGTGCTAAGGCAGTAGGAGGGAAACTTGTAGCTTTACCTGACCATTTCTGTCATCCCATGCAAAGAAAATGGAGCAGTGAAAGAGAAGTCTAGAAAGAAAGCAAGAGAGAGATTGTTAAAGACCTGACTTCTGGCAAGGCGGATTCAGAAATGTCTAATGCTGGAGATGACCATGGATCTCAGTTCTATGGACAAATACACCCCTCTTTGCTTGAGCCCATACAAGGGAAATAAATAATTGATTAACAAAACCAGTCTCTCTAGGATCAGCCTTCACTCCAGGCAAAACAAGAAAAAGTTCTCACCTGAGTTTAGAAAATGGGCTCTTTTTCTGAGGCTGCATTATTGCTGGTCTCTGGACAAGGAAAAATATTAAGACTGAGCTCCAAAAACCCACTTATTTTAAGTATATTAGTAGAAAGAGAATGCAATCCATCAACAAATAGGTAACGTGTAACAGATGCATGTTGGGCATTTGCACTGGCACATGGCCATGAGCAAGGTTTGGTGTCTGCCTCGTGGTGCCCACATTCCAGAAAAGGAAAACAGGAAATGGGCAAATAGGTAGTAGGATGCTTGGCTGGGGAGAAAACCAAAGCAAGAGGAAGAGAATAGAAAGCTAGGTGTGGGCTGACAGGGAAGGCCTCTCTCAAAAGGTGGCATTTAGCAGAAACCAGGGAATGGTGCACCACAAGTGATGTCCCCGGCAAACAGCAAGGCTAGGACGAATGCTCTGAGGTGTGAGAGGCCATGGCTGTGCCTGGGAACAGCAAGAAGACTGGTATGATTGGGGCCGAAGGCGCGGGACAGAGTCAGAGGGAGGTGGGCACCACCGGAGGCTTTTGGAAGAAGAGAGAGATGATCTGACTTGGTCTACAGCATAGTTCTACAGGCTAAGGAAGCAAGTGCTCACAGTGTTGGAGAGTGCAGCAGGCACAGAAGCTTTGAGGCATTGCCCAGGCAACTCTGTGCAATCTGATGGCTCTGCTGCGAAAGCTCTGGTCCCATAATCCATTGGAATCCACCAGATAATTTCAAAAGAAGAACCGCACATCTACCAACTATTCCCCAACACACCTGTAAAGAAGGAACCCAAAACCCTCATACACAGGTAACTAGTACTTTAGTGTCTCATAGCTCCCGACCACTGGTTCTCCTTCAGGGATCATTTCCTCCCCTGGGAGATATCTGGCAACTTCCAGAGACATTCCTTTGTTTGTCCCAACAGTGGAAGGTGGAAGGGGGAAGAAGGGTACCAGCAGCTCCTGGACAGAGCCCACGGATGCAGTTCGACATCCTATCATACAGAAGAGAGCTCCAACAAGGAATTATTATCCCCCAATAGCAGTGGGGTTGAGGTTGAAAAACCCCAGCCTGGACTAACATAAAGATGCATTGTTCTCCAATTTGCATTAGTGACTCTTAAACTTGCAATAAATCAGAGAAGCACAAACGGAGTTTGATTATCTTTTTGGCCAACCATTTGAAAGGCAAAAATTATAGCTACTGTTTTGCATTTAAGAACAACTTCTTAAACAGAAATAAAATGAATAGTGGCCTGTGTTCCCAAATCAGAGCAGATCATCAGGGGAGAAAAAAGTGATATCAGAATGTTCCTGAGTTTGCAACAGGAAGATTTTTTTTTTAATTTTTTTAAATATGAAAATGTCATTCCAGGAAAACAAAAGTACCTGGCACAGATTTTGCTTTGGGAAAGAAAATGCCTTTGAAAATCCAACTGGTTGTATAATTAAGTGATAATGAATGCAGAGCTGTACTTTGTATTCCATCCCAGCACATTGGCTGTTGAATCTGAGCTTGCAATACTGAATTCCTCAGTGCTCAGGCCCTCTTCAGTGAAGTGCAAATCAAGGCCTTTGACTGCTACAGAGGGTGCTTCCAGAAAAAGTGAACCGCAAATATTATGTTTCCAAACTGCCTACTCACTAATGGTGTGCCGGGTTGTATACACGAACCACATTTACTAAGAGGCGGTCTGTGATTGGAACAAGAAAGCGAATTATCTTATGTGATGATTTGTGAACAGTGAAATGATAACCTATTTTTTGAGAGAGAAGGGCTACTCATTTCTATTTTATATGGGAAATAGGAATGCTGGGGGTGGGGGTAGTTCACCAGTAATTTCACTTAGAGAAAAACTAAATAATACTGAGTACTGGGGCACTAGCTAACTTCATGTATAAAAAAGATGTGTATCTGTGTTGAATTTAGCATTTTGCTTGGTTCTGGAGATAGAGTACTGGGAAGCTTGGTTTAACAAAAGTTGGAGAAACTTTTTTTAAATTGCTGCATAGAAACCAATACTACAGGACATGCCAACACGCAAACTTCATGACTTGATGAGCCTTTTAGTATTTTACCACCATAATTGAAAGGTATAATCAACTTGTACATAGTCATTCAAAAATCACTATCGTAGGATATTTTAGAGTGATGTTTAAGAACAAAGAAAAACACAAAGTGGGAAGTGACAGAAATTTGTTTCTGTTTCTATACAAATTGATATTCTCTCCAAAAGGGACTAAAACATGAATTCCACAAAGAACTTAGAAGGAAATCCCAGCAGGAATTAAAATAGTATGATACATGTTCAGGTTCAAGTAGCATTTTATACACAGGCTCAATTTAAGCATGTGAAGAAAAGTGGGAAGGTAAGCAAATAACAAAACCAGCAAGGAAACATACTTCTCAGTTTAAAGCACATGGCACTTACCAGGTACAACAGGTGGCACAAGGTCTTGCACTTCTTTGGCCACAGGTTCATGCTGTGGAGGAGCAAAACCTGGCAGAAGCCAACAAACTCAGGGTCAGTAAGGAGCCCAACAAGCAAACCAGGACAGGCGTCAAACAAGCTGCCGAAAACGCACTTTCCAAAGAAACTTTGGGCAAACGGTTGGTGGCACTGTAAGAAAGCAAGTGGATAGGACAGAACTCTGCAAGAGGTTTTATCTCTTGTAAACACATGTACACAGTATGATCAAAATATATGGTGAAAGTTTAAATTTTAAAAATGCATTACAGTGAATAACACACTGGGGCGAATCTCCCTTAAAATATTCCCCTTGCTGAGAACACCTTGTCCCGTCATCCTTGCCGTCTTCTGGAGTCTTTTTCCACAAGAATCTGAGTGAGATGTGATCAAAAATGCAGTGAATGCTGCTGCCAAGCGCCCTCCAGCAGAAAGGCGGCTCCTAAACACATGGCGCTGCGTCCTCTTCCACGTTGTTCACCAGGTCACACACCGTGTGACTTCCAGCTCTTCCTCAAAGTCACAGTGACCATGAAAGGGAAACGTTTGGAATCAACTCAGTACATTGAGGCAGTCACTGAGGCACAACTAAAGACACTTGGCAAAAAAGACTTCAGAGCTGCTTCCAAAAGGGGCAAGAGGGATGGGATGAGTATGTTCGAAGTAAGGGGGAGGATTTGGAGGGAATTCGTGGCAATGTGTCTTTTACTGGAATAAAGTTTTTAAAAACTTAAATATTCACTGCTTTTATCATGCTTCATACCATGAATATGTGTAACCTCATGCATATGATGGACGAATCAAAAATTAAATTAGGAATTAGGTCCTTTCAGGTGAGTGGTTGGAGGGTTAAAAGAACACAAACATCTTTTCTGATAGTTTCTCTTTTGAAGACACCATGAGACAGCCCAGAAGCCCAAGACAGGCAGCCTCTGGGGGAACTGCTACCTTGAGCTATGCTTTGAATTGTTTTGTTTTGTTTTTTTAATGGGACTGTCTTTTCTCCCCATCTGGAATGTACATTTCTTGTGTTTCTCTGTTATCAATCTCCCATGCCCAGCATTTAAAACAGAGGAACCTTAAGGGTTTGAAAGAAAATTCACTGAAATAACAATTTTAAATGGTTTCTTCTGAAAAAGTATGTAAGTTAAAAGCATGTTTTGGATTATAACCATAAAAGGCACATTGCCATTAACCTCCCTCAAAATGCTTTCCCTTGCTTCAAACACTTATCCCATCATTCTTGCCACTTTCTGGAGCAGTTCTGAGAGTCTCCTTTCATGAGTGTCTTTATTTTTGAGGTGTGATCAAAACTACAGTGAATACTGCTGCCAAGTGCCATCCAACAGAAAGGCGGGTGTATATTTTGAGGGTTTTTTTTCAAATTATCACAAATCAGAAAGTGAAACATAAAATTGAGCAATAATCAGAAGGCAGTATAAATTCCCAATCCCACTGAAGTCCCAGCAGAAAGTAAAACAGGATGTGAGTTAAAGAAATTGTGACTCATGAGAAAGATACAGATGTCACTCTGAATCCCAAGCCATAAATTGATAATTGGTTCATGGGCATGCCACAGTCTACTGCTGTATCATCAGATTTTTTTTTATTAAAAAGAACAGAATCTGCTTAGGCTGGCTTAAGTAGAAAAGCAATTTATTAAAAGGCACTAAGTAGCTAGAGAATCTTTGAGGAAGACAAGGAGCCTTAACGGGAATTCATCTAGCCAGGAATCCCAGCCACCTGTGGAATTCTCCAGTGAAATGTCACTGCCACCTGCCACCTTGTTCAGCATCAATCTTCCCTGGGACCAGACACCAAAACACGTCCACTGCTGCCTGAAGGAAGTAGACACCATTGTCCTCACTATGGCCAGAAGACCGATCCCCAAGGCCCTGCCACAACTCCTCATGAACCTGATTTCTGGACAGGGTCTCCCATGAGAGGACCCAGCTGGCAGCATCTAAGCCACTCCTGCATGCTGGGTACAAGAGAGTCCAGGCATGTAGTGTATCTGCCTGCAATTTTGAAAAGGACTCAAGAGGTGAGAAACTTCCAAAATAGAGAAATGTTCAAACATCGCCAAAAGCCATCAATGCAAAAATCCACTGTGAATCCCAATATATCTTTTTTTACATCCATGTTTCTTTTACCCTAATTCTAACAAGCCCCCTTCAATCAACGTGGAGGGTAAGCAGCAAATATAAAAAAATCCACATGATTCAGGAGAGGAGGTCACAGAAGACAGAAAACCATGCCATCTGGAGCTCCTATATCCCTTATAAGGGAACAAATTACCCACAATCCCCAGGCCCAGGAAGCCCAGGTGGGAGGAGAAAGGGGGAGATTTCATTCTTCTGGGACCTCCAGGGCAAAGTGTTGAGCTCCCCATCACTAGCCTATGACACACCCTTGATGTGTACTCCCTGCTTCCCCAAGTTATTCCTTGCAATAAACACCACTCCCATATAGCCTTCCATTTCTTATGATCTAAAATAAAATAACCAAAAAATCCCAACTCAAATAGTGGGGCCAAATCCTTAAGAGTGAGGATAGAAATGGGAAGGCATCATGGACATTCCCAGACCAGACATGCTCTTTTATCTTGTGGGAATTTTTACCTTGTAGGAATGCTCTTCCTCCCTGTCACTACCCAATGGACTCCCAGGCATTCTTTAAGACCCAGATTACTCACTGCCTTCTCTGAGACTCCTTTCCCCAGAACTGCAGAAAGAATCAGTCCTTGCCCTGCAATTTATGAGAGGTTTTGATGCTCACATCTACTATAGTCCTTGCCTGTGGCCCTCTGGGACAGTAACCTCCTCCTAATTTATTTGGATGTATCGTATTTCTCTATGTACTATAGTGTCGGGAGCAATTCTACATCATTTTAGGGAAAAATCATTTTACAGCTAAATTATAATTAGGCCTAGTTTTCCTGCCTATAGGCCAGCTATGTCACATCAAGACATAACTCCATTTTTGCCTCTGGTCACAGCTAAAACCCCAATGGTCTGGTGATGCCATGACGCTCCAGGGCAGGATTACATGAGCTGAAGACATCCTGGTTCCTTGAGAACCAAGTAGTAAGAGAAAGGTTTCACCTGGGGAGGGACAAATTCCTAATCAACATAAGTTCCTCATAGACGTAGTATCTTCATCAGCATAAGTTCCTCACCCTAGGATTATCTCCATCCTCTGAGTCATCTATTCTGCCCTATGAACCCAATACACAGTGGCAAGCTCAGGGTGCCTTCATTTTTGCTGTCCTGAGCAGGATTGATCAGGCCCAAAGCTTGGCTTCTTCTCTAAGACTCGTTTCCTGTCTTTATTCATTAATTTGCCTTGTGCTGTTGTGGCTCACAGGAGACCAGGACCCGCTGCAGGGGCTCTGGTAACATCCCCTTTGTTACAGGCAATGGCCTGCACTGTGCCCCATGAAACATTCTAGCTCAGCAGTGAACACAATGCATGGTGCTGCTGAAATAATTAATTAGGAGCCCTTAGGCTGAGACTGCCCCAGCACCTTTGGTTTCTACAAAAGCAAAGTGAAACCCAGTGCAGAGTGGAGCAGTCATAGCTTAGAGAAATGAACCCAAGCTTGACCAATCACAAACTTCTCACTAGCCCCGACGAGGGATTTTCCACTAGCTAGGGCTTGATCCTTGCCTCCCAAATCCATGGTAAAGTTCCATTGCCAAGATAACAGCAATGGGAAGTGGAGCATTTACAACACAGTAAAGCCAAGGAGACTCTGCCCTCCTGAGTACTCAGATGCCATTATGGCAGGAGTGGGCTCGTCACCCCAAGAGGGCTTGGGCCAAGGGCAGGAGTGCAGCCCTCCTCCTTCCACCATCTCCCATGCACTGCTGGCCCTGCCTCCAGATGTCTGGGCAGGCTGCCCTCCCTCTTGGACTTCTCAGACTCCAGATCCAGGAGCCTCCTAAACCTCTATTGTTCATAAATTACTCAGGCTCTGGTAGTATGTTATAGCAGCAAAAAAATATATATATATGGATTAAGACACCATTCTAACCAGTTGAATATTTTCTCCATTCTGTTTGCACAAAACACCTTACAAAAGTGTTCCCATCATCCCCTCTCAGTCAAACCTGAATCCATTTTGATCTGATGCTACCAGCTTTATGAATTGCTAGCTGTTCAAACTCTACTAGTTTATCGTGCCTACATGTATAGTTTAACACCATAGGTTTGTGTTCAGAGGAGAATGGCACGGCCACTAGACCTGGTCCTTGGCTCCATTTCCCTTTGGTTCCACTCCATCCCCCTGGCTGAGCGAGACTTGTGTCCTGCCTCCCATGTCCTTCACTCACCTTTCCCAGCCAGACCTTGCAGTGACACCAGCTGTGCCCTGGTGATGTCTGACAACCTCTCCCCTCTGCTATGCCCACCCCTCTGGCTGCAGCCATCATAACACCTGTGCAAACCTGGAAGGAAGAGTTAGTTGTTGTCCCAAGGGAGCCCTTGATCCCTGGGAGGTGGCAGCTGGTGAGAAAGTTGCCCTCTTCCATGTCCAGGGCCTCAGTCTTGAGGTGAGGCTACAGGGATCTTCAGAGGATTCACTGCATGATCGCATTCCCATTCCCCTCAGCAGAAACCATCTTAAAATGATTTCCCAAAATACACCGCCTGCAAACAAGCCCTCTGCACACCCTCAGCTTCTCCAAGAACACAAGTTCCCGGTGGTTTTGATGACAAGCGCAATGCAGAGACCCAACTTCCACCGTCAGTCTGTTCTTCCGTCCTCAACAGATCAGAAAGCAAGGTCTACTGGATTATGAAAGGAGACAGTGTCCAGCAAGCTCTGGTGGCTAAATAGGCACAAACCTATTGATCCCAAAGAGGAAAAGATCTCAATATTGTAAGATGTTAATATGAAAATCATCACTGGGTAGCACTGCTGTTCCTACACCTAACTTAGCTCAGTATTGGTCACTAAGATCCTAAAGATGCACCCCCCCCACCCCCGGGCAGAGTTCAGTCTCTTTGGGACAGCTGTTCCCAGTCACCTTGAGGCGTCTGCAGCTACTGCAAGAGCCTGTAGTCATTTTCATGGGGAACGTGTCTCAGCTGCAGGGGGAATGGTGGTCATCTTTTTCACACACTACTTATGTATGCAGATGCTGTTGCAATTAATTAAATACAAATTCATTCTAAAATATTACTGATATTTTTAAATTCCTTTCAGCCATTATGTATCTTCTCCATTAGTAATATACATTTAACCGTGATGTTCATCTGCAAGTCCTGTGAACATTACAAAGGGATGCTCACATTACAAAAGATCATTAACTCCTGTTTTAAATGACATTAAATAAAATAGTAATTGGTGTTTAATGATGGCTTCTAAACATGGAGCACCTGCATATATCCTCTTTATGCCGCTCAACAACCCTGGAAGAAGAAAGTGTTACAGCATCAGTCCCATTTTACAGTTAAGAAAGCAGAGTCCAAATGTGTGGCGGACTTGCCTGAGGACACAGAAATAAAAAGTGATAACGCTGAGATCAGGAATGAGGCCAGGAGACCTTGCTGTCACCCTTCATTCACTGAACAGGCATGTTTGGGTACAAGCCACATGCTATGTAGTTCAGGTACAACAACATTATCCAGCCCCACTCCTCAACAATTTTCCTTCTGACAACTTAATCCCATCATTCCATCTCTCTGCTCTGCTCACTTGGGTTTAAGGTGTAAGAAATCAGACCTTGCCCTTCAGTGTCTTTTTGCAGCCCCTCAAATGCCCTGTGCCTCTCCTTTCTCGGGGATTTCTTGCTCTTTTATCACGTTAGTTCCCTGCATCTCTTCGCTCACCTACAAAGGGGGATGAAAGGGGAGACAGGCTGTGTTATTTGAGTCTCTCCAGCTGCCCCGTCCACTCCTGTTGCCAGGGCAGAGAGCTTGGTTGCGCAGAGGGGAATCAACGAGTCACCAAGAACAGAGCCCGACATTTCCACCCCGCTTCCTTGAGGTGCAAAAGTGGCAGCAAGAAAGAAAATGCATGGTGGCATTTTCTGAGTGCGCCTTTTTGTTCCAAAACCAGGGAGACCCACTTTCCCTGCCTCCTCACACCCTCCTGCCTCTGCCGGAGCACAGCAGCCCCGGGCGAGTGGTCCTTTCAAATGCCAGCCGTGAACAAACCCAGCAACCCCAGGCAGCCGTCAGCCCTGTCACTTATCAGAATGACTGTCAGTCCACAGACACAGCAAGGCTGGACCAAGTCAACGCTGGGCTCTTTGAATGTGCAACTTGCTAAGTATGTTCATCCATCACAATGCCCTGGGCCACTCCCTGACAGGGCGCCTGAGATGAATAGCCACTAAGGGGCAGAACGAACAGAAGCGAGCTTCTCAGGTCCATCAACAGATAGGGCTGAATGGAGGTGCCACGTCTGTCTTGGGACATCTGCAGGCTGTGATTTCCGGCCCACCCTCAACACCATGGTCACGGAGGAAGCTGGGCATTGTGGCACCTGTATCTGGCTCTCCTCCTGTTGCCTCCTCCAGACTCCAAAGAGGCAAAGTCACAAAGCACCCCTGGCCCAGCCACTGAACTAACTGATCCACTGCAGCAGATCTTGAGGCTTACAGCAGGTGCCCGGGCCCTTCGAGCTGCTCCCTCACCTGCTCTAGGGACTTGTCTAAGGCTGCAGAGAATCGGCCACGGGCTGCTCCTCACAGAGCTGCTTCTGGATGACAGGATGGTAATGATGGTGACGGTGATGGCGGGGCCTATGGTTGATCCAGCCTGGCCCTGCTGCACACATTTTATGTCATTAACTCAGCTTATCGTCACAGCAATCCTATGAGATTAAATACTGTCAATGCCAACACTACTCTAATAAATGCATCATGCTTACCACTTTACAAAGAGGGAGGTGAAACATTCAGCAGTTAAATAATTTCCATGGCAAAGCCAGATGTGGTGGCACACGCCTATAATCCCAGCGTTCAGGAAGCTGAGGCAGGGTGATCGCCAGGAGTTAAAGGCCAGTCTGAACTACACAGAGACCCTGTCTCATAAAGCCAAAAAGAAAAAATAAATGATAAATCATTTTGATGTTAAGGGCAGTCTGACCTCAGAAACTGTTCTCTTAACTAACTGTGGACTGGAAGAAGCAGGTCACCCTTCCAACCACCCTTTAGTCTTCAACAGCAAATGATAGAAAATCCATAATGGTATTTCTGCAAGAAAACTACCAAGCTACCCCTGAGAAGGAAGAATGTCAGATCTTCAGGCAGATAAAGCATGCTTTGCTTCTCCTCCATTGAAGCCACCACAGTCGTCAGAAACCAGAACCTTACTCTTTTTTTTGTTTGGTTTGGTTTTGGGGGTTTTTTTGGCACCAGGGATCGAACTGGGGACCTTGCGCTTGCGAGGCAGGCGCCAGAACCACTGAGCTAAATCCCCGGCCCCCAGAGCCTTACTCTTAACACGAGGACACACCACGCAAAGTCACTGTGGGGCACTTCCATCCTCACGAGACTTTCCTGATTTTAGTTGAAGGAGTAAGAAGAAGGAAATGCAAAGCCATGCACCACAAGGCTCTTGGTGAGCTCTGACGCGCACCTGCCATTTCACTGAGCCTCGGCAAGAGTGATAGACGGGTTTATGAAGCCCCCATTGGCCAAGGGGGGAAGAAGACTTTGGGAGGTGAAGGAATTTGCCCAGTGCTATGGTCTGAGTTTCGTTCCCCAAAATTCGGACAGTGAAGCCCCAACCCTTCATGTCCCTGGATTTGGAGTAAGAACAGGATTCAGGCTAATGAGGTCCCACGGTGGGGTCCTGATCCAACGGGATCAGGGCTCGTGTAAGACAAGAGACTGGAGAGCTCAATCCCCACCGCTCTGCACGTGTGAGAGCTCACAGGAAATGACGCCGCCTAAAACCCAGGGAAAGGAACCTCCCTGGGACCCCAGCCAGCAGACACCTCAATCTGTAGCTTCTAGTCTTCAGCACTTTGGGGAAATAAATTTGTTTTTCAAAATACCCAGTGAGCGACACATGGCTATGGCAGTCTGAGCAGAGGAATAACCCAAGGTCACACAGTGATCACGTAGTAGAGCAAGAGTCAGACCCACGCTTCCTTCACAGAATCAGGGTCTTACCCAGCCATACCCACTTGCCTTCTTCCGTATTCAGAGAACTCCAGTTGAATTCTAGTAGGTTGTACACTAGTCTTGTTCTTCCTGTCAGTGATTACATGAATTTGGTACATGTTCCAATTTGACCATTGAGATGGGAGGACAAGTCTTTGGAAACATTTCTTTATGAAGAGAGATTCGGGAAGACATCATCCCTCTTCTGCTGCTGGACATGAGGGCATCTGCACTAGAGAGCCAGAACTGTGGCAGCCATCTTGTGAGCATGAGGAGGTTGCCCAGAAGAGATTACGCTGAGGACCACAGGTGACAGGATGGAGGAAACCTGGGTCCTTGTCTGTATCACAGAGCTTATGTGTAAAATAACTTGGAGTTTCTTTCTTTTTGACATCTTGTTGATGAGTTAATAAATTCTCATCATGTTCATGCCATTGTGAGTAGAGTTTTTAGCTTCCCACTGCAGTAGCACCATGACTGACCAAATCACCGTTCCAAGTCCACAAATACACAGAGGTCTTGGGAGACGACAAACCCCAGGCTTGTGCAGCCTCCCCTCAGGTGTCTACAGGGTCCAGAACCTGGAAACCAGCCATGACACAAAGAAAAAGCCCCCCGCCCCGTGCTGCCACCAGCTGTCCCACATCTCACTGTGCGAGTGTCACCTCTGTTCCTTCGCTGGTGGTGTATTCAGCGAAGGTCTGGCTGTACCAAGCCCCGAGTTAGAACTTGGGGTAAGAACACAGGATGGGTGTCACTCTCGGCCCTGCTCCTCTAGCCACCCAGAATTCTCACCGTAGCCACTCAAAGGCATCTCTCTCATTTTCTGTCCCCAAGTTGCCAGCTCCCCAAGGACACAGACTTTGTATGCACTGCTTGTGCAGCACTGGCTTATTAAAGGCACACAGCAACTTCACTGAATGAATGCATGAATGAATGAATGGTGGAAAAAACAGAACACTTAACAAGTGCCAAAGACATAATGACACATGTATACTCCTCTCGGAAGAAATCAGGAAGAGAAGATATCAATGTAAAAGGGAAAATGAAGAAATCAGAAGACAGAATAAAATTAGTGTGGGAACCTTCCCAACACAAGCAAATGATATACATCTGAGATGACAGATATGCCCATTAGTCTGATACGACAATCACACACTGTGTTCATGTATTTAAATGTCACCCTTTGATCTTGCACAATACAAAATGTCTATCAAAAGTTAAAATATACATGAAAAAGTTTAAAGGGAAAATAGTTTCCCATAAGACTATTAAAACAAACATAAATAAATGAAATACAATTGGTGTGAGCAGTGCCATATAGCTTATACGCATTATCTGAGCTCTGAATTGGCGTTAAAGAAACCTTCTACAACATTTGCCTACTGTGTTAGTGAGATTTCTGTCGCTGTAACAAAATACTTGAAGTAATTAACTTATAATGGAAAGGGTTTTTTTGGCTTATGGTTTTAGAGGGTCCAGTTCAAGGCCAAGCTGTTCTGTTTCTCTGAGCCCCTGGTGGGGGACAAGAAGGTCATGGTGAGAAAGCATAAAGCAAGAGTATGATGTGGGGCCCCTGGTGACCTGGTCACCCATGAGGCCCCCAGGCCTAAAAGTCCACAGCACCTCCCACCAGCACCATCCTGGGACCAAAGTCTTTAACCCTGGATCTCGGGCGGGGGGGGGGGGGGGGAGCATTTATTCCAAACCATAATGCCTGCTTTGTGGCACGTACACCCTGGATGTTTTTACAGACATTCTCATATTTAATTCTGTAACAACACCTGGAATAGGTGTAGTCAGCTCATAGTTTAGACACAAGGAAACCAAGGCACGGGGAAGTTAAGAAACATGTTCAGAGTCACATAGCCAGTACATGGTAGAGCCAAGATACAAGCTTTGTAGTCCCCAACTGCAACTGCACATTCTTTCTACAGTTTGATTTTCCCAAAGGAGTATGAGTTTGTCCCTTGAGTACAAAAAGCACTGATGCAAACTAAATTTAATATTTTATACCACGGCCTTATGGAAACCAATAAATGCCTGTCCTTCAGGAATCTGAGAGCTTCCACAATAAGTCCAACCTGAATTAGAGGCAGTTCCTGTCCCCTCTGATGATTTTGTAATCACCAGCCTCTGTCTCCATCTAACCCACTCTCTGCCATCGTCAGTAGCCACAGGCACTGCGTTCCCGTGGGGTCCATCTGCTGTCTTTTAACAAGCAAGGAACTCAGGTGGATTTCCAGCAAAAGCAGTTCCTGAAATGTTAGATTTATTTCCACCTTCATAGAAACACTGCAGCAGCTCTGCCGCAGAGCCTCTCATAGCTAAATGTTTTTGCAGTTAATGAACTATTTCCACTGTGCCTGGCTTATCCGCCAGCCTCAGAATATTCATTGCCACATAAACATGCGAATCTGAACAATGCTGCCTTGTCAACAGACAGGGCTGATTTGGCCCAATAATCCACAGGTCCAGGCAGCAGGAGAGAGTCAGGGATGGGGCATCCGAGACTCGGAGCTCTGGGGCCAGAGGGTCTCTCTGGAGTGTATTAGAGCTGGGAGTTTTGCTCTTAGGGCTCCTGGCAGCTGTAATAAATGCATTTCCACCATTTCAACCTATAGTTTGCAGAAATCTGATTCCTTTCATGATGCTAAGCTATTTTAATGTGAGACAAAATCAGCCCACACTTGGGCATTAAATTCTTATCATTTTTAAACTGCCCCACACACACTATGAAAAGCAATTTCCAAAATTTCCCTCTGCAGTCAGTTTCTCCCTCATGCTTCATTAGATAGCATTCCCCTCAGAAACTGCTCAAGGTCTCCCCCATCAAACGGGTCTTGGGGGTCTATTTCTCACAATGGCTTTGCTTGACTTTGATTTTGTCAATATGCTTACGGTGCAAGACAATACACTTCGATTCTTTACTTGACTTTAGGCTTTGAAAGTGCAAAGAAGTCTTCTCTTCACACAGCTCATGAAGATGCTGAAAATTATAAGGAACAGGAAAATGCCTGTCCTCCTTTTGGGGAGCAATACAAATGTGAGCCGTGCCAGGGCCAACAAGTGGCCAGGAAGTGTCTGCAGATGCTCCTTGGAACCCGACCTGTCAGTCGCACATGGAGCCCACTGACTTACGAAGAGCGCAGTGTGGACCGTTTGGTATTCTGCAAAGGCGGTGGCCTGTGTTGAGGGCCAAGGCATGCTGGAGACTTTGGAGTCTGCCAGGCTTTCATTGCCTGCCGCTCTCCCCTGACTCCCAGCGGGAGTTGACCCAGGCTTGGAAAAGGTTAACGAGCACAAACAGCCATCATTTGTGTGAGTGGGAAAGCCCCATGTGTTGCCCCAGCTCCGCTTTATGAGGCATGAGGGGTGGGTTTGCTCTGTTGTTGGACGTTGGCACAGGGTAAATACCCAGCATGCTTCTGCTTGAGGGACTAGACAGGCCTGTCTCCTGCCAAGGGTTTGGGTGGCAGAAGAAGGAGGGGAGAAACCTAAAACATCAGAAACCGTCCCAGGTCTGAAGGGGGTGGGGGACGACAGAGGTAGGGGAAGAAGTTAGGGGCAGAGTAACTCTTCAGTGTAGGCTGAATACACATGTTCGCCTAGACCTAATCAGTTCACGCCGCTCTGTGTCAGACCCCATCTGCTTATCTCGGGCAAAGTTTGGGGACCGGCTCTGGCTCTATTGTGAGACCATCATCCTGCAAATCTATTCCCGTCAGAGCCTTCATTATAGCAGATGTCAGGCAGAGGAATCTGAGCTGTCAGGGACCCGCCAGCCTGGAAAGGAGGGCCAGAGGCAGCAAGCCAGGCAAACAAAACAGCCGTCCCCGCAACAAACGTAAACAGGGACATTTGTCACAATATTTTCCCACATCACCCAACCGTTCCGGAAAGAAAAAGGGGAAAAGTCCCAGTACCAATGAAGAAGCAGGACCCGCCAAGTTCATCTCCTCCAAGTGGAAGGCTCTGTGACCCAGTCCTAAAATTCATCTTTCTCGGCGACAAAAATTAATAGATGCCTATTTTCCAGGAGAGAATTTCCGGATAACATAAAAGGTGGCATGCCAAGTTTTAGGCTAGGCAGTGATGTAAAGAGGTCAAGATTGCTGTTGTTTTTCCTTTTCTCTTTTTATCAGCCCTGTGCATCTGGAGTGTGGTCAGCGAGTCCTAGCAGGCAGCCTGCTGCGGGACACGGTCCAGGGCCGTTCCCTAGGAAGAAGTTGGTCTCCACTGGGCTTTCTGTTGTCAAAAGAAAGCAGGAGACTGAGGAATTGGGATGACTGGATTTTCTCCCAACTTGTAACTTCAGTGGTTTGAGCAGCAAATCCCTTTCACTACATTTAGATAAAAGAATATTAACCTGGGAACTTCCAAAAATTAGCATCCATCGAGTCATATTCATGGAGAATTCCCTAAATCTTCCCCCAGTGGCAAATCCATTGATGACTCTGTTTGAAGACCAGAGCCCTTGTCACTGGACCGCAGATCAGAGGTCCAGAGAGTCATGCGAGGTCTTGGTTGAAAAGAAGGCAGAACCCTAAACAGAACTCTCGAGTTCTTTAGAAGTGTTCATTTAACCCACACCTCAAAGTTGAATTATGAAGCACTGTGGGGTTAAAGTGTATACATAACTTCGACTGTGATGTTTGTTGGGGGTTTTCGGGCTTTTTAATTTTTATTTTTATTAGTCCATGCTTGCAGTACACAATGATTACATCCATGAAGGGGACTCGGTGCATATGTGGAACACACCTTACTTCTTTTTACATCCTCTTCCTCTGCCCTACCTTCTCCTCCTCCTCATCTCTTGGTCCCTTTCCCTTTTGCAAAAGTCTTATCTCCTTGTTCTCTATTATCTTTTCTTCTGCTCTTTAACTTATTTATACTTTGGGTTTCTCATATAAGAGAAACCATGCGATATTTAAGCTTGTGTGTCTGATTTATTTCACTGCACATTATGGTCTCAAGTCATTTGCCGACAAATGACTCAAGTTTATCTTTCTTTGTAGCAGAGTAGTGCTCCACTGTGTGTAAATGCCACATTTGCTTTCTCCAGTCATCTGCTGATGGACGACAGATAGGCTGCTTCCAAGATTTAGCTATATGAGTTGTGCTGCTATAAACATGGGTGTGCATGGACCACTGGAATCCGATGTCTTTAACTTGGGGGAAGACACCTAGCAAGGAAGTAGCTGGGTTGACAGAATTTCTATTTTTAGTCTTTTGCAGAGAGATTTGAGCAGACTGGGGTGGGGGTGGGTGGCCTATCTGTAACGCATCAACTACACGTCCCTAAGCATAGCTTTTACTAGGGGTCCTTTGTCATCACGTCCCACTGTGTTTCACAGAAAATCACTTTCTCTACACAACAGCACTTCAAGGCAGCCATGCAAGTGTTAGTGCTTCAGTGCATGGCTGAGGAGAGCTGAGGGTGGGGGGCCGCATCTTCCAAGCCTGGGTGCCAGGCCTCCCACACCTGACTCCTGCGAAGGCCTCCGATCTCACATTCGTCCTTATGATGTGATACCATGAAAACATGGAAGAGAATATTTATTAAGAATAGGGAAATACTTACAGCATATTAAAGGGGGAAAAGCTGGATAAAAAAGTGTGTGTGATCCCAATTCATTTATAAGTGGATTTACTGATATGCCTTGATTAGAAATATGCACAAAGATACTCGCTGCAGTTGTCACGGGATGGTGAGGATTTTACTGTCTCTTCTCTACTTGCTTTGTATTCAAAACAGTTTGTATAAGAAAACTGTAAAACAGTACTTTGGCCATCAGAAAAAATGTATATATTTGATTGCTAGTATGCATCTCAAATACTGTTCTACATAAGAAAATTTAATACAAAAGGAAAATAGCTGTCTTGTGTTTTAACACTCGACCTCTGACAACATTACAGAGAGCACCTTGGACTCAGCTCTGTGACCTTGCAGGCAAAATCAAACATTGTCATCAGCTAGCTGAAGGACGTGCTTATTAAATTACCATTAGCATGTATGACCTGCTAACTAGTGACAAACTACAGAAAAATGGGGACGACCAGCCATAGCTTTACAGTACTGTCTGGCTTGCCTGCCTCCTTGACCCACAGACATGAGACATTGTCCCCAGAGAGGTCACTCAAAGCCGCTTGCACCCCACCAGGGAAGGCTAAAGGCAGATCACCCAACAACAGGGAATTGTTTCTGTGGGCAATGCCTGGAGCCTCTGCTGGTCCCACAGAAGTTCAGCAATGGCCCTGTCCCCCACAGGATATGACTTCTCTGAGACGACTGGACGGATGGAGCGGGTTCTTCTGGCTACATTTCATAACACTAATGATGTCAGTGAATATTTAGCCAAGAATATTAACTTTCTGAAACAATGGCGGTTATGTCCTCTCACTCAGTAATTGCTATACTGACTGGACACTGTGGTAATCTGTCATGGCTGAAAACAGCAAATTCGTTTTGGGAAACTTGAATTTTCTTAAATTGTCTCTTCAGCTTTCCAGTCAGGAATTCATTCTGACAGGATAAAGTTGGATATTGGGTCCCTCAGGAACCTTTGGGCTAATCTGATTTTCATGAGCCCAGTTGTGTTCAGCAGCTGCTGTGGTCTTCATTATTGCTCTTTTCTATTCTGCATTGAGACTTCATGGGTCTTGGTGAAGAAACGCTCTTTCTCTGTTCCCCATTCTCCACAGAAAGCCCTCTGGCTGACCCCATGGCCCACATGAACAGCGAAACTGGGGACAGGGGTGGCCTAGAGAGCCACGGAACACACTGTGCACAGCATAGTCCATGCCCCGAAGCCACTTGCCCAAAGCAGTATTGTCTGAAGTGATGTCCATGGCACACGCATACTTTTCATTGAAATCTATAAAATGGACTTTTTGTTGGTCAAAACACCTCAAATATTGGTAAGTTAATTTTATACAATCACAAATATTTGTCAGGCAATAAATTTTCACATCACAGGATCAGATAAGGATTCATCAGAAATGTATATCCTGGGTCAATGTCTACCCCTACTTCTCCTTAAATGAGAGGCAACATTCTGTGTCTGGGCAGAGAAATGCATTGTGTGGAGTCACAGCCTAGGCTTGAACACCAGCCCAGCACTTGATAACACTGTAGATGAGCCTTATTTTCTCTAAGCCTCAGAGTCTTCATCCGCAAAAACAGGATATGGTTCCTGCTTCATGGCGCCACTGTGCAAATTTAATGATGCATATCAAGTGCTCAGCCTCCTGTGCATGAGTATAGTGGGTGCCAAGCACACTTAATTCTTTAACTGAACCAACAAAACAATATATTATGAACTTCATTGTCACCAAAAACTTTACTTTTATGGAACTAACCTTCTAGCAACCATTACATTATAGCAGAATTATTATCTTATGAAAATTCTTTGATGGCTACTTAAGTTTTTCTTCTTGTACTAGAAATATCTTCCTGTCTTCCAAGAGATGGAGTTAGGATTCAAATAAATAGCACAGAAATTATTATGAAACTCTGTACATCTAGCTTGCTTCCTCTGGAAGAAGGGAAAGTGGAAATGTTGAGATTTTCATAATCCTCATTGGCTTCCTATTCATGCAGTTGTGTCCCCAAATACCTAACAAGGCTAGCTTCCCTCCACAAAGCCATGACCCATTAGGAGAACTCCCAGCACTGGTTCCCAGCACTGTTTAGCACTCCATGTGAGGAGCTGAGTATGGATCATCAGTCCCAACCTTGTATCACAAGTAGAACAAGCGAGTTCATTCATTCACTCATTCTACAAATATTTACTTCACATCCACTGTGCCGTGGTCACCACCCTGAAGATGCAGCAATGGGAAGGAACCATCCTCTGCTCTCAGGAAACTCACAGCACAACTGAAGAAGTTGCAAAATGCACAAGCACTTTCAGGAACCTGTAATAAATGGCCTGACACCATTGTCTCTGGGTCTCAAATTTCTTCACGTCGGGGGAGCAGAAGCACTAACTGCCCTTTTGTTCTGACAGTCTTTTCAAGAATGTCCATAGAGCAAACAGCTTTGAAAGATAGAAACAGTGTTTCCCTCCAGAGAAGGGCAAATAGGCTTACTGTTGAGTTTAATAAAGATAATGTCTGTCCCTGGGATAAAAGTCAAGCATATTGGCTTGCACATCATAAAAGGTCCAGGTGCTTTAAGTTCGTGTTCCTCTCCTGTGTCGTAACCCAGTGCAGGTGGGAGTGTCCTCAAACCCCATGAACACATCCTTAAGAAACTCAGCACAGGGAACCTGTACATGGAAATAACAATACTCTAACAACTGCTATCTCTATAATAATAAGCTTTCTTTTGCCTCTGACCCAGGAGTCTGGGTCTTCCAAAAGAACTTAGGAGACTGGTTAAGCTAACATTTTAGAGTAATCTCAGAGGTAGGGATGAGACACCAAATCCTGAAGCTTGATAGAGTTCACCTATCAAAGGAGAAGGAACATTGCCCCAGATGGGACCACCGGTATATGCAATGTCTAGTGACAAGACTGGCAAGCTCACTCAGGGAACTGCGAGTCATCTAAGCAGACTTGAAGGAGGCCAGACAGGTAGGAGAGAGGAGTCTTTGTTGCCAGGTCGTGGAGACTAGATGTTATTCTAAGAGTTAAGAGAGGATCCTTAATGTGTTTTAAATAGGTAAGCAATACATCAGATTTGCTCTTCAGAAAAATCAAGATGGCCACCTCTTGGAGAATGATTTGGAGAAAGGCAAAACTGGAGGGTGAGAGAATACAGGAAGCCATAGCAACCATCCCAACATGAGATGTTGAGGGCCTGAACTCTGCAAATAGCAATGGAAATAGAAAGAGGTGGACCAGAGAGGCCATAACAACTCCTAGCATCAGTAGGACTTGGTGGTTGGTAGGATTCGGTGTGGGAAGGCTTAGATGTCAAGAGGGAGTCAGTGATGATACCCCGCTTTCTAACTTGAGGAACTAAGCAAAAGGCAGGGCTGTTTTCTGAGAGGGCCTCTCCGAGAGGGTGCAGAGGTAACAGAGAGCTACGATCTGTACATCTTGAGTTTGAGATATCTGTGGCTCTCCCAGTGGGAAGGTCTGGGTTGCAGGGGAGGGTTCAGGTATCCATCTCAGGAAACACAACTAGGCAGAAATTTCAGTTTAGGATTCTTTGACATACAACTGTCAATGGAAGCAATGGCCATGACCAAGGCGGACCAGGGAAGTGGACAGAGTGAGAGGTCACAGTCCAGAGGGTGAAACCATGACAAGCAGCACAGACCACAACTGCCAGCTCCAAGATATCTGGACCAACCTCACTTGTGCTTTTTCCTTTCTTCCTCTTCATCCTTTCTTCTCTCTGTGCTCAAGAAGCCCAGGATCCAACAACTCCCATCCCATTAAATGGTGAGGTCTTCCCTTGCCAGCCTTAAAATTCCAATTCATCCCATAGGTCCCTGCCCTCCTTCCTTATTTTATTTCTTACCATTTTCTAACATGTCATTGCTTTGTTGTTAATTCATTGATTGTCTCTTTCTGATCTGATGAAAATCCATGAAAGTTTTACCTGTTTTAACATTGCTATGTTCCCCACGTGTATCCTAGTGCCTGGCCCATAGTATATGCTGAATTCATAGTGAACACACAGCCCAGGGTACATGCTCACTTGTTCAATGAATAAATAAATCTGAATAATTAGATGTTTCATTTTATTAGAAATAAAACTTGGTGTTTGCAATTCACACTATTTTTAGCAAAAGTCGCTTCTACCTCTTAAGCACAGAAGAAAATCTATAAACAGGGTCTCCTTTTGAGGGACTGAGAGTGGTCCCGTTATTTAAGGAAATAGTTGAAATTCATCTGAGTTTTCAAAGTTTATGAGAAATATCGAGTAATACCTAGTGAATCCCCTAGGAGAAAAAGGAAATGATGGTTTGGCTCCCATGGGTTGGAAGATACCAGAACTGATCTGACCCAACATTTCTGGAGCTGGCAGACCCGGTGTGGTGGTTTGTGGGAGTTACGTCCGCCAGCATGTGGGCTGTGTATCACAGACACAGAGGGAGCCCTTTGGCCACTCCTAGGCCTCTCCTATGTAGAATTGCTGAGTGGTGGAAGTACAGAAGCCTGGAAGTTTAGAACAGCCACCTTGGAAGCCAGAGCTACTTTTAGCTCTTGGCTCAGATAGACTAAGTGCATCCTCCCTGGAGGAACTAGAACAGGCTCTGTACAATACCAGTCTCTACCGGTGACTCGAGCATGCTAGCAACAGTGCCAGGATGGACAGAGCCACACCAGAGCTCCCCTGACCTGGATTTTGTAAGCCTTCCAAAGAGTTGAACAATACAACAATAGCAGATTTAACAATGAGATAATAGTTTTCCTACTAATTAAGCATGAAAGGTCATATTTGAAAAGGGAGGGTTTGTGGCTATAGGCCAACTGAACCTTTACAGAAGAATTAACATTAGTTTTACACAGAAGCTAAAGGAACAGGCAGTTTAATTTAATAAAGAAGAGCATGGTCAGAAATATCAAATGCTACAGAAAAAACAGATAAAGAAGCAAGAGGTTGCATATAATGTTGGCCAGGGTTCACAGGGAGATTGTAGGGACAGAAGTCCAATCGCAGTAGGAGATGAGAACGTGGAGGGGAACTGTGATCCATCCTTTCCAAGAGAATCTTAGTTAAGGAGAAAAGAAAGGCACTAAACCCATAACTACCGCAGAAGATGGGATGGAGACAATTTTGCTGAAGAGATGAGAGGCTTGAATGTGCTTAAATATTAAAGGGAAAGATGGCGTGTTAAACTGGTAGTGTTTGGTTATATTTTTATTGACAAGCAGCATTCACCCCAACCCTTCAGTGTTTTCCTCTATCTCAGCTGCTGGAACCCTGGGAACTCTGTCTCCCAGAACCCCTTAGAAGGGATCCACTTTTATTCCACAATGGTACCAAACTGAAAAGGCAGAAGGCAAGTAGAAACTGTCACTGCCTCTAGCCAAAAAGGCAGCATGGAGTTTGCACAGCCTCTCGGCATCTTCTGGCAAAGGGTCCACTCAGTGATTCAGCCACTGAGATCTTTGGTGGCAACGTCCTGAGGGTGCTGAATATTCTGTGTTCCTGCAAACTAGTCGTGGCTCTTCTGATCTTACCCACGCACACTCCCAACCCCTCTCAACATCTTTCCAAGGCTCCCATTCCTGTACTAGATTTCTCATTGCTTGAAATTCCTAGAGTGGCATCTCTTTTTCTGGCCAAACCTTTGCTGATACGAAGAGATTGGAAAAGCAGGAAGAAGGATGATTTATAGAGCAAAAACACCAGATTAACGGGACAGAAGGAGACTCCAAGTCCTAGTGAAGGGTGGGCCTGTGAGAAGTGGTGGAGTATTGCTTTGGTGAGCTCCAAAGTGAAGGAAGCAAGGCTGAGTCTGAGTGAGTCAAAGTGAGATAGAAGGGAAGGGTATCAAAGCTTCTGTTCTCTCTCAGAATAGTAATAAATACTAACATTTATTAATCCCCAAATACATGTCATACAATGACCTGGGTGTTTTAAATGTCTTAGCTCCCTAAGGTTCACCAAGGTGTATAAATACAATTATCATCACCACTACAGTACATCATCTGAGCCAACATACAGAGAGATAAAGTGCAGATGGAATTTAAATTTAGAAAGGCCATCTGCCCATATCTGGAATTAGCTGCACAGAATTAGATTAACACTATCCTTGGCTCTTATTTATTTATTGTTTTAATAAGGAGAAAACACCTATCTACCTCCCGTCCAATACCTGAGCTTGAATATTAACAAGTTACGCCTCCCTGTGTGCTTTGCCTCTCCCCTGGTGTAACAGTCATTGCTCAGAACCTTGTCTTCAGCCTCCGTGTCTCTTACTACAATGTTTGCATTCCTGTGCAAAGCCATTACTTGTACGTAACACATCTTCATTCTCTCTCCCACCCACTTTCCTTCACCTTCCACAAATCTTTAATTGTGAAAATACAGTCAGATGACATATACATGAATTCCTAGGAATTGTATCCTTCATTTTAATTTTGCCTTTTAATTTCCATCTTTATTCGTGCATATTGATTATACGGAGTAATTTATTTCATTGTGGCATTTTCTATTTGAAATACGTAATGGTTACATTTGTTTGGGGAAATAGTTAGACAGTTTGATAGATAATCACATCTTTATCATTTTTTTATCACTTTGCCTCCTACCTGCCACCCTTCCCTGATCCCTCCCCTTCCCATATCCCGAATGTCTACCTCCTCATTTCCTACCACGTGTCCTTTATTTCACTCTTCAATTAATTTCATATGAAAGAGACCAAATGATATTACTCTTTCTATGTCTGACTTATTTCACTTAACATTGTGGTCTCAAGATCCATCGATTTTCCTGCAAATTACAAGATTTCATTCTTAATGGCTGAATAATAATATTCCTTTGTGGGTAAAGAAAATATATATTCACCTGTTGATGGGAAACCCCCCAAAAAAATCCCACAAACCCGCAAATGGGCAAATTTTAATTTTTCTTAACTTTTAATAAAAATATGACAGGCTCAGTGTTATCTGAGATTTAATTTTGTACTTCCAATTTTATCATTTATACTTTTCAATTCCTTCATATTAGAACCGATACTTTTGCCTACTTCATCTATCAATTACTGCAAAAGGCATTTTAAAACCTCACTAGTTCAATGACACATTTGTCCTTGAGTTCATCTTGACTTTCTGTGTTCTGAAGTTATGCTGCTGGCAAACACAACTTTAGAGTTTCCATACTTTCTTGTAAATTTTTTTATTGGTCTATGGTTGCAGTAAATAGTGTTTACATTCCTGGAATGGACTCGGTACATACCACATATCACATACCACATATCACAACACATCTTAACTCCTTTTTTGAACTTTATCCGTTAGGTAGTAACTTCCATTATTTCTCGTAGTGTTTTTTCCTTAAAGTGCATAGTTATTGTCATTGTCACTCAAACCTTCTCGTGTGCATTTGCCTCCTATATCACTTTCTGTCTTTTCATTGTCAATCTTTCTCTATCCTGCTATTTTAAATTTGTCTCTTTTAAATACCAAATAGCTGTATTTTTTTAAAACCCAGTTTGATCAGGGCCAGGCATTTAACTCAGTGGTTCAGCCACCTGCCTCACAAGTGCAAGGTCCCAAGTTCAATCTCCGGTACCAAAAAAACCCCAGTCTGACAATTTTTATATTCGACTAGAACATTTATCATTCCATTTTCTTGCAATGACAAATGCACTTGGGTTTTCTTCTACCCACTTATTTAGTACTGCTTGTTTCACTTCAGTGTTTATATTTTCTCATTTCTTGACTTCCTTTGAATTGAATGGTTGTTTTCTTTATTCCCCTTTCTCTTTTACTGATTTCAAAATTATAATCACCATTTCTATTACTTTAAATTTTCTTGTATAAATTAAAGCTCTCATATTGAAGTTGTCATAGTCTAAGATTAATCATTTATCATTTTTTCATGCAATACAAAAGGCTTAAAATTTTTCAACCCAATCATCTGCTGTCCAGTCTCCATGTCTTTAATTCTGTCTTGGCATAACACCACGAATGTTTCATACAATTGATGTTATGTTAAATTTATACCCACATTTATGACTTTTTCACCAATCATCTCTTCTTTCACCTAAAAACTTTCTACCCGGGGATAACTTTATTATTCCTCAAGCTCATCCTCGCAAAACTCATGTAGTCAAAACCTAAAGGGGGCAAAACCTCTGTTGTTACTGTTCTCAGTTGTCTTTAATTTACTGTGATTAATGGAAGATTTTTACTGGTTGACTCTTAGCTGACAGTCATCTTCTCTGTATATTCGGAAACTTCCACTATCTTCTGACTTTCAGCAGAATTGCTGCTCCAGGAGTCAGCTCCATTTTATTTGCTATTCTTTTGTAGATCATGAATCTATTTTTTTTTTCTGAGCTGCTTTCGGGATATTGTCTTCCTTTGCAGATTCTAAAAATGTGACTATTATGCTTCTAGATGTCTGTTTCTTTGCATTTACCTTGATTGGGATGGATTGGATTCCTCCATGTGAGAATTCACATTTTTCATCAGTCCTGGAAAATACTTAGCCATTGTCTTTCACACATTTGCTCTCTTCATAGGTCCCTTCTCCTCTTCTGAAATGCCAGCATCAAACCAATTCAGTCCGTCTGCTGTGTCTCTTAACCTTTGTTAAATACGTTTCTTCTCTTTTTTTTAATTTCATTGTTTGGATACTTTCACTGGGTCTGTGTTTCACCTCATCACTTCTTGTTTTTTCCCCTAAGTCTAATCTACTAGTAAAATCCACACTGGTTGTTTTTCTGTCTTCATCTACCAACTCTCAAGGCAAGCAATTTCCCTTCCCTTCCAGCCTGCTCAGAGGCTGACAGCTTTTCCATGGCTCAGCATGTGCAGCCTGGCAGGCCTTCGGGTCCCAGCTGTGTCCGAGGTCTCCCCGACACACTTCTGACTTGTGACGGGATTTAGCTTTTTCTTCTTTCTCCAGTCTTTCAAGGACATGAAAATCAAAACTCGACTTCATCAGGGTTTTAGCAAATCCACCCCCCATTAGAAGCACATTTAATAGTCTGATTGCTTCCTTGGATTTTTCCTTCCAACTAGCTCATTAGTACATTTTTAAATTTTTTTATTTTCTGAATTTGATGACTTCACCAGGAGGCTAAGTCACAATATCTTAACTAATATCTTTTCAGAAATAGAAAAATTGGTTTGTTCTAAAGGGAAACTAAGAAAAGATATCAACTCTAGCATATATATCCGGTTTTTATGAGCAACTGAAGTAGATATTGAGTATACATGATGCATGAAAGTAAATTGAAAATAAATGTATGTATCATGACCCATTTTTTAAAAATAAATATTTAAATACATGTATATTTAGTGGTAAAACGTCTTAGTATGAATTAGTGATAAAACTTCTTGGTTGTTCTCTTCAATAATAAAATTTTAACATGTCTTTGCTTTACTTTATTAGAAGACTTTTGCCAGGTAGCTCAAGGTCAACAGTATATTCTCTGTATATTCAAAAACTTCCACTCTCTCCTGGATTTCATCAAAACTTTTATTCAGAAGTCAGCTTGATTCCAATCACCATTCTTTCGCAGATCTTTAGATCTATGTAGATGAGCATAAAATGATATAAAGGGCTCTATGTACAACTATTAATCTGATTGCTTTAGAATGGACAAGAGAGTGGGAGAAAACAAGGGGAGAAAGGTGTATATAGAAAGGAAAAAATACAAGTTATAAAATGTGTGATATTTCTCTAAATATGTAAAAGTTCTTTAAGTTTATGGACAAAGACTAAAAAGTAGCAGAACAAATGTGTTGATGATTTAGGTCCTTTCTCCTCCAACAATAAGGAGGTTGACCAGATGCTTTTCACAAGTTTTTGAAACTGCACTTAGACAGCTCTGAAGTTACCATGGACCCAAGCCATCTTTTCTTTCCCAGATTCAGTACTCAGCCATTTCTCCTGCTGCATTCTGTAGTCCACATTCCAGATTATTCATTTACAATATACACAATGGCCTGCTTGTGACCCCAAAAATCATTCCCCTGTTAATGATTTTGCTTTGAGTCTTAATCCCAACGCTCGATTTGGATGGACTTCACAATGGCTCAGACTCGCCATCTGGATGGACAGGGTGCCTCTAATGTAGGAAAAGAGATAACTAATATTTGTTGAGCATTTTGCATGTTTCAGGTGCTAAATGGCTGTTTCTTGGGAATTGTCTTCATAACAGCCTTTTGAGGAGAAGTACAAATGCTGAGTGCAAGCATTCTGTTGGAGTCTGGTGAGGAGGGAGCGGGGGAACCCACCCTGGGCAGAGGATGATGAAGACCAGCACTAGAGAATGGATAGGAATTAAACTTTGCATCTTAGGAGTTGAATCCAGGAAACTCGTGTATAATAGCTAATACTAACCTTTTGTTTTCAGTCCTAACTTCGAAGTGACAAGGAAAGTGATATGCCACAAATGTGTCCCGAAATAAGAGCCCGCATTGGGCATCTCAGTGAGCCTGAGCCTCTGGCCAAACAGTAGTATCTCTGCTCCCTCTGGAAGTACCAGGGACACACCTTCCCTAAGGGAAGGATGGGGTCAGCTCTGGTTTTTAAATCACTTCTTTCCTGGTTGCTTTTAGGTTTTGTGTAATTGTGTTGCTTAGAGGATGGGTTGGACAACATCAACACTTAGGAGAAAGACTATTTCCTTGGGACCTTAGGGGAAATGGGAGAATGAGGGAAAATAGAACTTCA
Source organism: Heterocephalus glaber (assembly GCF_053883595.1). NCBI lineage: Eukaryota > Metazoa > Chordata > Mammalia > Rodentia > Bathyergidae > Heterocephalus > Heterocephalus glaber. Next base: position 20,426,773 of record NW_028258357.1, read on the forward strand.
GGCACCTGACTGCAAGGAAGAGAAAGGTGAGGTATGGTGAAGGAGGTCATTAGGAGAAATGAAAGAGTTCAAGGGTTAAAGTACTAGAGCTTAATAATTGATCGTCTAGGGTTCTATAGTGAATGATAGCCTCCAGGACTTGCTACTCCAAAACAGAACACCTTGGCATATTGGATCTTTTAAACTGAAGGAATTTGAGCAAGGCAAATGCAGGAAGGATTTTCAGGTCTTCCCCTGAATCAGACCACAAGACCCTCATGTGAGAGGCACTCTCCCTCTGCCCAGAAGAAAGGAGCACCCTTATCTTTGAAGACACAGGGACTCAGAGAGGAACCCAGTGGAGAGGACCTGCTATTTCCCCTCCCTGCTCTCCTCCACTGAGCGCTGAGCTCACACCTTTTGCACTATCACATTCTCCGTGACTCTTCTCCCTTCAGCAGAACTAGCATTAACAAAACTCAGGTTTAACGCTTCCTTGGATCTTCGTATCCTTAGGAAGGCTCCAGCATCGCGTAAAATTGAGATTAAGTAAGTGTGGATGTTCTTCTCTCGTTAATCTGTCTCTTGTTACAGAAGGCACCAGCCAATATCTCAGGAGGTGCCTAGAAGATATTTCTCCTCTGCAACACATCCAGTGTGGCAGTCACTAGCAACACACAGCTGCTTAAACTTAAACTAAATAGAATTAAAGAGTAAATTCCTCAGCCTCCCTCCCTACTTCAAGTACCCAACAGGTCCTTGTGGCTTGAAGCCAGTGCCCTGGGCAGCTTGGACACAGAACATTTCCACTGTCTCAGAAAGTTCTGCTGTACTATGGGAACGATGTTCAGAAAATCCCTCTCTAGTGTTTTCCACAGGTGCAGATGCAATCTTCCATGCAAGGTGTGATTCTTTAACTTAATGTGTTTGCTTTGGGGTTTTTTTGTGGGGGGTTTTCTGGTGCCGGGGATCAAACTCAGAACCTTGCCCTTGCCAGGCAGGTGCAGTGCCACTGAGCTAAGTCCCCAGCCCTTCACTTAATGTCTTTAAGTTAAACATCTACAACAGTTAAACATTTGATTAAACCATCTTCTGCATGCCAGGCATCTAACCAACCACTGAGGGGTTAAAGAAGAAGCAAGGCAGACATAGCTACCACGTTCAAGAAGTTTCTAGCCTAGAGAGGGAGAAGGTTGTTCATGCTGGCTCACAGGCTGGAAGAGCTCAGAAAATGTTTCCTGAAGCCCAAGTTCTTCCACGGCAGCCATTGCCAAAGGTGCGTCCAGTTCTACTGTTGAACTAAAGGTTTGTGGAACTTTGGGGACAATGGAATAAGATTTAGATGCTGCAACAGCAGGGGTCTCTAACAGAGAATCCAAAACTCAGGGGGTTTTACAGCTTTCTCGGCCAGCGCAGTCCGAGTGTAGAAAGGAGCCCATGGTGTGACGCCGCGTGGTGCAGTGGTTCAGCACTGTATGAAAGTCATTTTCACATTCCTCCAAGGAGGGATCTGTCCGGATCAGCGCAGCCTACTGCCTCGCTGGTAAAATGAGCACGTTGGATTGCAAGCAAATTCATTGTGGTGCAAAGAGACCCTCTCTGAAAGACTCGTTTTTATCTGGAAGCACGCGGGGGAAGTGAGGTTTTGCTGAGAGCTGACACGGCGCCCTCCAGGGGCACTGGTGTCGGAGGTGCCTGTGGTCTTGACGGAAGGGTCAGCAAGCTCCACGGCGTGGCTGAGAGCCCTGAGTGCACAGGACTCCTCACCACGGAGGGCCCAGCTAGCAGAAGCGAATGTCCCCTTGTCCAAATGATCCGTTCTTCCAGAACGGACAAGTGGTTACAAGTAATTTGCCCAAGAAAATTTGGACTGAGCACGGTGAAAATAATGCAGCTAGCGGCCAAGCCACACGAAACTGTCAGTATTTGCTAGTTTTCACTTTACAGAATAAGTGCATATATTCAAACTAATACTTGCAAACAAGGAAATGGGACTATTCTCAGTCCCAATCAGCCACATTATAAGACAAACAATGCCCATCTAATGAGACTGACAGGAAGACAGCCCAGAAAAGTGGAATTACCGAGATCGGTTGAAACACATACGTGCATCCGCCACCCTTCACTTTGAACCTCCCTAGAGACGTACATTGGGCTTCAGAACAGTAACCACCGAAGGTGCAACGAAGACAGTAATCTTTACAGCACCTTTTAATATTTCCATTCGGAGCACACTTTGTAACGAACATGAGAACTGGCTCAGCAGTGCTGACCCGGCGGAGAGGATGCCGGAGCCTCACACCAGGTTCCTGCAGTGGCCTCGAAGGCCGTGGCTTAGGTTCTGCTGCCATCTCGTGGAAGCACACTGCAACGCGCCTTTGGGAATCGCGAAGACCTGGCCTAAGCCAGTAAAGCCCGAATTCTGAAGATCCAAGGGCAGGAAGAGAAGGATCGCAGGGCACACCTGCAGGCCTTCCCGCGCCAGACAGATTCGCGCCAGGCAGAGCAGACGTCGGGCACACTCGCCCCTGCAGACCTGTCGTTTCGTTCATAACCCGTGGATCGTTTCCCAACTTTGCAGAATTCAAAAACCCCTCGAGTTCTAAAACATCTATCACATTAATAAACATCTATGATATCAATAAACATCTATGATATCATTTCACTTTTGCTAAAGTAATTATTGTTAAACTGTGCCCAAAATCAGATCTTTGGAAAATTTTGCCTCTTTTTAAAAATTTTTCTTTTTATGGTAGTTAAGTTAGCTTGTTGTGTGTATTTATCAAATAATTTCATATTTATCAAATAATAAGGAATGATTATGTGTTTGTGTACTTTTTCTGTTGCTTACAATTCTATTCTGTGTCACATTCTGTCCCTTACAATTTGAACATCTAAGATCTTGTTTCTATTCTGGTAGAAGGTGAACTACTGTAGCTTCATTTTTCCCTAAATATTTCCTCCCCTCAAGATCTTAGAAACCAATCACTTATATATGTCTCCCATTTTTTTCCTTTTTGATCATAAATGATGAATCTATTTCAGGCACTGTTGATGCTGATTTCAATTCCGTATATATTAAATATTCAGGATGTTCTAATGTGTTTCAGTGCCTAGTCAGGCAATTATTTCTTTATTACTCTACTTTTTTTAACATTTTCTGCTATTCATGACTGTTCATCCAGACACAATGACGATAAAAAGAATATATACCTTAGCCCAGGTAGGGTGAAGAGCCCCTCATGTGAGATTTGTACTTACTTTTTCATCTTGCCATCATAAAACTGAGTCCTGGTTGGTTACTACAAGAAACTCTCTTTCATTGCGCTGAATAGTTTTTCCAACTTAGAGCACTTCGGGGTTATCTCCTGTTGAATGTGACTTTGGCCTTGAGGTTGCTTGTTCGTTTTCTTTTGTGTTTTGTTTTGTTTGTTTGTTTTTGAGAAATTTACTCACCTGGTATTAGTTAGGAGAAATTATCTTCCTTCCTCTCTTTCCTCCTTTCCTTCTTTCTCTTGCCTTTCATTAGGCAGACTACTCCGCGTCTTAACCAGCATGACTCATTTATTTTAAAATCTCCTTGGAAATATACACACCGATGTACACACACACACACAGAGAGAGAGAGAGAGGGGGAGAGAGAGAGAGAGAGAGAGAGACAGAAAAGTCTCCATCTTCATTTATTTTAAATATATAACCAATACTTCATCATTTTTTTAAATCAGAAAATACAGATATATCCAACAAAATAAAAAGTAAAAATCTACCCAGAATAGCGTTGCTCACATGAAATAAATGCACAGCAGGTTTAAACTGGATCTGGTCCACAGTGTCTGTGGGTCTGATAATAAAGGATTATTTTTGTGGGATAATAGAGTTGGTGCAAAGATTTAAGAAGGAGAGTAAGTCACAGTGCTGCCCCAAGGCCATGGATACAAGGACGTCTTCAGTATTAGAAAGAAAGATGGACCACACCTTGATAGGGGTAGGGATCCCCGAACAGCAGGAAGCATGTGGGGTTTGTGGTCAGGGAGCCTGGGTGAGAGATCAGGCTGGTTGTGTGCTGTCTGGGAGCCAATGAGAAAAATTCCGTGACTTCTCTGAGCCTCAGTGTCCCATTTACACAGTGAGAACAATGGTCACTCCTAACACAAGCTTTGCTAAGGGCTGACAGGGTAATAATGCAGAGTGCTTTATAAACCAAAGAGAATCAAGGGCACATACTGTTTTAAATTTCTTTTTTCTGGGCCGGGGATTTAGCTAAGTGGTTTCATCACCTGCTGCGCAAGCACAAGGACCCGAGTTGGATCCCCGGTACCAAAAAAAAAAAAACATAAATTTCTTTTTTCTAATATCACATTGCTTTCCTACTGCTACTCTATATTCAGCTCATAGAAAAATAATTCCCAAAGTCTTTTAGTGTAGTTTTTAGTAAACCATCCTTCATGTGTTTATAATTTTAGATTTTTATCTTTAAGAATGAAATGCTGATTTATTTAACTGTCTTCTATTCTTTGAAATGAACAGGGTCCCATAACAAGTTATTCTGAATTTCCTGGAGCAAGCACAATGCTATCTGTCAATGTTAACACCAAGTGTGATGGGTGTGCCCTTAATTCTTCCCCCAGGTTTTGCTCCATTTTCACCTTCTCTCCCTTCCCTTCTTTTCCATAAAGACCCAGCCCTTTTCGTCTAAGAAAACGAAAGGGAGAAGATCGGGTTGGAAAAATGATATTAGCAAATTAGAGTCACTTGTTTAAGTCACAGTATGAACACTGGGGGCAGGAAGACAAATCGCCACCTGTAATGTCTTTGTTCTGGAATCTTGCCCCAAAACCACAGGTTCATTTCTCTTGTTGGTCAAAGAACATTGAGCCTTTCCCTTCAGGACTATCTCAGAGTAAGCTTAGTGCTACCGCCAGATCCATTTGTAAAAAGCCGCAGTAGTGAATTTCCATCCATACTGATTTTAAGAAACATGGTTGGCAGGAAGAAGAGACAGAGAATAGTCAGATGGTGGACTTGGTGCCCGGAGAGGTCAGTGCTTGTGAGAAAAGAAGGGTGGATAGGAGCTGTCGCTCGGGGAATCAAGTGAAAGGCGGGTGTTGTCATGGAGGACCCAAGGCTCGAGGTAGGAGTAATGGGCACTGGGCTCTGAAGTGTTGCTGATGAGCACGTCGCTGATCAAGGCTCCCAGCCTTGCACCGCTGGTATCTAGGGCTGGACCCCGCTCTGAGCACTGTGGGCTGGTTAGCAGCGTCCCGGCCTCAACCCACTGGATGTGAAACCCAGAAGTGTCTCCAGATGGCCTCTGTGTGTCAAACACCACCGGGGCTGAAACCCGCTGGCCTAGCCCTGCTACAATTTCTGACACCAGAGCTCAAAGTTGGAGAAGCACTAACAGAAGAAAGCAGCCGGGAAACAAATAGCCACTGCTGGGTTCTGAAGATACCTGAGCAACAGAAACAGGATAGGATAATTTCTTACCCCAGATATAAATGACATCTGGCCAAATGAGGTTCATCTTGATAGGAAAAAGATAAGACTGAAAGCTGGGAAGAAAGGAAATGATGCCTGCCTTCTAGGCCAAGAGGTAAAAATAAACTTGGTGTCTCTGAGCTGGCAAGCATCGACATGAAGCTTTCCCCAAAACATGGCCGAGAATCACGCAGACTAGGTGAATTGCTACCCTAGTTGGAGTTCTCTGAAGCCGCCCTACCTAAGGCCAAGGTTCAAGTGCAAAGTTCCTGTGGGAGTGGGACTCAGGAAAGGGCCAGGCGGGGAAGGCAGCAAACCGGGGTACTTCCCCGGCCACTACCACTGTGGGCTTAGCCCCAAAGGACACTCAGGAAGCAGCTCAGAGTAAGCCTAAGCAGGCATCAGACAGCCGGCTCCCATTCCCAGAGATTCTGAGTCCGTGGGTCTGGGTGGAGCCCAGGAAAGGGCATTTCAGGGAGCTCCAGCACCTGGTGCTTCGGGCTGAAGGAGCTCCCTGTGAGGACCCCAGGCACTGAGCACTGGCCGCCCTGCTGCAGAGCGGGAGAGGGGTGGCTGGCTGAGCCCCCCTGGAGGGCCACCCCCACCCCAAACTCCACCCTGTCAGCAGTCCTGTGTGTGGCACAGCAGCCCTGAGCAGCTTTGCAGAGAACTGAGAAGGGGACTCGGACAGGCAGCTGGAAGTCAGTCTCACGGGGATGGGACCCGCAGAGCCAGGGTGGGCGCTGCAAGATCTTCGGACAGGACAGAGGGTGTACCTGGCAGACAGAGGCCCCTGTGTGGCCCCAGCATGAAATTTGGGGTGGTGGGAGGAGCACAGCCTCGAAGTCACACAGCCCTGGGGTCAAAGCCTGGCTGTCACCAATCAGGTGTCCAATGTCAGGGCTTCCTCAGCCTTTCTAAGTTTGTCTTCACCTGAAAATGGGGAGTTCCACACCTCCCTTGCTTTCTTATTGCTGGGGACATCATAAGTACCCACGCACGACCCCTTTGACGTGTTATTTCTACCAAGCTATGAACTGTTCATGGTACAACCTTCAACAGAGAAATCTCACAGACTGAAAATCAGGGCTTCAGCATAATGAACATCAGGGTGGGAAGAAAGGAAACTGCCAGCAAAATAATCCTCCAAGAAGTTGGGTATTGCTTCATCGGAGGCGGCTTCTTCTGTGTGAAACGTGCCAGCTTACGTTCTGGAGCAATCACTCTGCAGACAGAGAGCAGCAAACCAATCCTGGAAAATACGCACATACCACGTCCCCAGGAGAACTCTGGCCCTGTGCGTGTTAGAGGGCTTAGGTTAACAAACATCGCAGGAGCTCTAGGGAGTTGAACACTGAGCCCCAGAAAGATGCATCAGTGGCCTGACCCCCATATCCGTGAATGGATCTTATTTGGACAGTCTTTGCAGATGTGTGTAATTAAGTTAGTGCTCTTCAGGTAAGCGCCTCCTGCATACTCCAGGTGGACCCCCAATCAGTGACAAGTGTCCTCACAGGAGACCAAGGAAAAGGAAAGACAGAGTGAAGGAGGACACAGGACTGGCCTTGTGAAGTCACCAGCAAGGCACCCCTGGGAGAGGCGAGGGAAGATCCCCCCAGGAGCCTTTGGAGCGATCACAAACCTGCCAACACTTTGGCTTCAGATTTCTAGCATCCAGAACTCTGAGAAAATAAATTTTTATTGTTTTAGGCCGCCGACCCTGTAATGATCTGTTTTAAAACTAAGGTAGAGTCCAAGAGCAAGTGAAACAAAATCCAACTCAAGAAACTCGGGAGTTCATCCAGAGCCACTCGGGGAGAGACAGTGAGGGGAAGGAAGTCGGGTGCCCTGGGGGACACAGTTTAGAAACCTGCAAAATAAGTCCCGGGTAGTTTTAACTCAAAGGAAGTTCAGAAACAGTGTCTGTGTTCACATCTGCCGCTATCGGGTCCTCTGAAAGAGACCCAGGTACGTTCTGCTTAGAGAGCCTTTGAGGAGGTGCTGGCATTATTTCCACTGGCGACAGGTGTGGTCCGGTGCGATTTGGCCCAGTTTCCAGCTGCCAACCTGTGCACCTCTTTGCCTGGAGCTGTCCTGTGGTGATCAGAGTCCGCTCTGCCTGCAACACCAACAGCCCCAGCAGCCCTCGGGCAGCTCGACCAGTTCTAGTGCTTCCCCTTGCACCCGCCCTGCCAGGCTTCAAGCCTCCATGCCCAGAGCTCAGCCTGAGCAAGGACTCTGCTTCTTTCCTGCTTTCTTTTCCCTCTTCCCTCCCCGTATTTCCTTCCCTCGCCTCCTAAATGAATCGTTTCTCCATGAGTTCCTGTCTTGGAATCTGCTTCTTAAAGAGCCTAAAATAAGACAGACTGCAAAGCATTAACCTCAAAGTGGCTCTGAACAAAAAAGCATAGCACAAAGCCTTTGTCTTCCTGAAGAATTCATTGCAAACTGCCTGTCAGTTTCACTTCAGTATTAGAAAATGATCCCCAGGGTTACACTGGTCTTGTGTGACATCAACATCTGCTACGTCTGCTCCAAGGACATGCTCTGAGCTGCAGAACCTCTTCCTCCTCACCGGCCAGCCCAGCCCTCCATGCAGAGGTGAGTTCTAAGCCACACTGATTCCCACCAGCCCACTCCCCTCCGCGCCACTGCCACCCCTTGGTCAGCTCGGTCACTGCCCCCTGCCAGACTGGTCCTCACCCGCAAGACTGTCACAAAGCCTCTCGAGTGGCCACCCCACCTCTGCTCTCGACCCTGCCCATCCACCCCTCACAGCGCAGCTAAAAAAATCATTTAAAATCGGAAGTCAGCGTCACGCCCTTCATGGAGCCCTAGCCTCCCACTGCACATGGAATAAAAGCCCACTCCTTCTTTGGGCCCAAAAGACATCTCCATCTTCCGTCTTAAGTCCTTTTACGGTGATGCTCCAGGAATCCCCCTATCCCCTCTGCTCCTGGACCGGACCCAGCCTCTCCAGCCTCGAGGCCTTGCTGGTTGCTCTTCCCTTTTCTCCAGTATGCTCACTGGTGTCCTTGTGGGCCTGATTCTGCCCCGTCTTTACTTCTAACACTGTGAGAAGTGTCATACACAGAGCACAGACTAGAAAACTGTCCTCCTGGTCCCCAAGGAAGCAAAACCAAGCCTTGGGCCTGTGCCGGAAATAGCTGGCTCCCAGACCTGGCTGCCCCAACCCTGTCCACTCCCAAGACTTCCCTGGAGAGGCGCTCCAAGCCCAGGACACTCACCTGGAACGCGAGGCCTGGCGCAGTCGCTCTGACCTCGAGATTTATGAGAATCCCTGACTATGCTCCAGGAGGTTGAAGGCCAAATGGCTGAGGTCAGTCACCCAGGCACAGCGAGGTGAGTTATGGAACAGCCCCCACTAAAAAGCCCAGACACTCAGCCAGGTGAGGCTCCTGCTCAGCAGGGGGCCTCTCGTGTTGTCACCCATCCCCTGGGACAGACTGTGTGTCCAAGCCACTCCACTGGGAGGGGGCAGGTGAAGGCACATGCCTGGTCCCTCCTGGATGGGCTTTTCTCCTCCGGTCTTGATGCGTGTCCTTTACAATCCGCTGTCACCGCGGGTGTGCCAGCCTCCTGAGCCCCGTGTGATGTCCCCCATGTCATACAGCCTAGGTCACCTCGAGGGACCCAACAGAGGGTGGAGAGGGAGTTCACGGCAGGCGCACAGCCCTCAGGGGTGAGATCCTGAGCGGAGGCCAAGGTGACCCCGAGAGAGGAAATGGGGGTGGGGGCCGTGAGGCTTCTTCCCTCCTCACCGGCGAGGGGCAGCTCATGGGGGGACACTGTGATGTCACCAGCCTTCACCAGGACCACAGAGACCAAAGAGCACTCGCTAAGTACATGAGAAACAGACAGCGGAATGAGTGCATGAACGGTGACTAGATGGGTGGGAGAACGAGTCGGGGACTGGCGATGCACCTTCAGGACAGCTAAGTCTTCTTAACACTCTACCTACTCAGCCAGCTGGGGGTGCAGGGTGCCCCATCAGGGGGCGTTACTGGAAAGCCCCTGCAGGGTGCCTGTCCAACCACAGGAAAGCCTTTCAAACCAACTAAGTTTCCAGATAATTTCTCGAAAGTATTGCAGTCATTTAAGGGAAATGCAGAGTGCATGTGCAGGACCGACTTTGCAATAAATAAAATAAAATCCTTTATAACCACACAGACCCTGGGAGTCAAGTATCCCGGGCACTCATGCCAACATTCAATAGGTGAGAAGTTGCAAGTTTGACTGCCCTGTTGAAAATCACAAGCAAATTAGCCACACAGTGACTATTACGGTTCTGCCTTCCGAACACTCCTGAAATAGCACGCGCTTCCTTCAGGGAAACCAATCCGGAAGGGAAGGAAGGAGGCCTTGGAGCCTCGGGTAGAAGCTCAGGCTCTGACACCAGGCGTCCCTGGGCCTCTCCAGCCTCCCGTCAGTGTATTAAATATTAACTATATCGCCTATTAGATAGCAACAATAAAATCTAATGTAGGAGAGTGCATCTCTAAGGATCCCTGGATAGACATCCAGGCCCCCATGAAACTGTAAGCAGAATCCCTCTTAGCTCGTGCACATTTTGCTGGTACAAAGGTGCAGCGTGCATGAGATGCACGCAGGGCTCTGTGAGCCCAGAATGGAGAAGCATCCACCGTCTCCCCAAAAGGTCGTCATGGTCAGAACAGAGAAGGGCTGACCACCGGCTCTGAAATGTGCCCGCCTGGAATGGAGTCTGGCTCAGCTCTCTCCTAGCTGTACCTGAAGTCCAGGGCTCAGTTTTCTCATCTTTAAAATGGGTATAAAGAGCAGGTGTCTGGGTCACCACGGGACCCAGCGAGAAAAGCAGCACCATCCTGGTGTTGGCTCACAGCGGCCCCCACAGGCCATTGGAACAAGAAATCTGGGCTCGCTGGGCCCTCCTCACGGACCACTCGACTCACATCAGATCTGACTGGTGGGCAGCCTGAAATATCTCGCTTCATTCGGCGCACATTCAGTTCGGGTTTCATTGCTCTGTCCTGTCCTTTAAGGAATTCCCAGGCTCCCCGAGCAGCAGCACTGTGACTCCCAGTGCCAACATGATTTGAGGCCCTGAGACCTCGGGGTAAATAAAGCAGGGCTCATCGCACTGGGGTCCTCCGTGAGCCCCACACCCCTGCTCATGGATCTGCACAGCGGGCTCCCTTCCAGCTGGAGAGAGGGCTTATCACAGCCGACCTGGGCTACTATTACAAACTGCCATAGACTGGGTGACAGGGAACACTTACTGCTCACCATCCGGAGGCTGGAAGTCTGAGGTCAGGAGCCACCCGCTCAGCATCCGGGAAGAGTCCTCTCCTGGGTCCCAGACACCAGCTTCTCATCGTACATCACGCTCTCAGCTCTGCCCGTCTCGAGACTCTGCTCTCTGGACTGATATCCTCCAGAAGGCCTGGCTGTCAAGTTGGAATTAAGGCTTCAGCAGGATGCCGAGCAGACACGAACACGCAGTCCCTGCGGGGATGCACGGCTTCAAACAGGACAAAACAAGCCAGCAGGACAAATGACTGTGCGCACTCCCTTGTGAGAAGTAGACCGTGAGGCTCCGGGCACCACCAGGACCCCTGGCTGAGTCTCCTCTGTCCCACAAGTTTCCTCCACCCTCCTCTGCCTCGTCCCGGAGCTGGATGAGCAGGGACAGTGCTTTCCAGAGGTTTTGTTCTCACTACAAAAATCAGTATGGAGATTCCTCAAAAAACTAAAAGTAGAGATTTCCTTGGACCCAGCTATTTCCCTTCTAGCTATCTTCCTAAAAGAGTTAAAGTCATCGTACCACAGTGATCCATGCACACCCATGTGTACAGCAACAAAACTCACAATCGCTGAGTCTTAGGAGCAGCTTGTAGGTTCATCAACAGATGAACGGGTAAAGAAAATGTGCTATCTACACACCATGGAGCACTACTCTGCCATCAAGATAAACTTGAGCCATTTGCCAGAAACAGGTACACCTTGAGATCATAACATGCAGTGAAATAAATCAGACACACAAACTTAAATATCACAAGCTTTCTCTTATATGAGAAACCAAAAGTATAAATAAAAAGCAAAATAAAAGACAGACAACAGGAATAGGGAGCTAGATCTTTCTTACGTGGGAAGGGGTCAAGAGGTGGAAAGAGGGGGAAGGAAGGGGGGGAAAGGGGATGAAAAAGGAATTAAGATGCGTTGTGTATGCACACCGGCTCCACACACGGAGTGTAACCATTCTGCACTGCAAGCGTGGACTAATAAACTAAACAAAACCACAGATGCTTCTGTCTCTGGACCCCACTCCTGGTTCAGAAGCCCAGCACCTCCTGCTTCACTTTCCTGTCACTTCGGGACAAAGGACCACGCATTCTTCCTCAACTCAAACTTTCTATCTTACATTCAGAAGCCCAAAGCGGATCTTCGGGCTCCAGAGCAAGTGAGTTTACACGTTCTGCGGCAGCAGGATCTCTGAGCCGGGCCATGCAAAATCAGTTTATTATTTTTAACGGCCCTTTTCATGGAGCTATAACTTAGAATTTTAATTTCCACTTTTTCACCTTCTCCACATGTCCCACCCACTCAGGCTCAGTTGCTGACGTCGGTGTCTGCACCATGTCGGGGTGATGCTGCGTGTCCCTCCCCGGCCCCTTCCGGGTGAAGGTCGTGTGAAGCCATCTCTGACCCCTGGAGCTGCTGCCAAAGCCACTGGATTCTCTGCCAGGTAAGTCTGGCTCCTTTTTCCCAGGCATTTCCTGTGGACCTGGCTTTGTATCCTCATATCTGATGCCTTGTTCCCATCCATGCTCACAGCAGCACCTTGCTGAAGAAACTCTCACTGCGCTTGTTTCACTGGTGAAGGGAGGACACGCAGAGAAGCCACTTGGTCCCCACGCTCACAGTGAGGATGCAGGTCTTGCTGGCGGGTAGAGGAGCAGCCATCCACGCCCACGAGGCTGGCTGTCTCCACAGCCCTGGCCTCACCACTCCACACTCTGCCCCAGAGAGACTTTGTTGAAAGATAAAGACCCAGATACTGTTCTGTTTGTTTCAGGAGCATTCTGAAAATCCATTTCTCCAAACAGTACGATATTCAACTAGCCCATAGCTGGCTGAGCGACCATCTCAGGACCCTTGTCCGGGCTACGCTTGGTCTTCAAGGGCACTTCAAACCTCAGCTCTCCACATGCATCAACCCCAGAGCACTGTGGCTCAGAGCACGTCCATCCCAGGCGCCAGACCCCTGACTCATAATAAACGGGCTGCCCTTAACCTAACCCTTCCCCAAGACTGTCCATGTGGTGTGTGCCCCTGCTTCAGTACTCAAGTAATCTGGATTTGCCTGGCATGCAGATCTCCTTGGCAGTCTCATCTAACCCCACAGTCTGTCCCTGGCTTCCCGTGTACCTAGTGTGTGCCCCTGGTGTGTGCTGGTCACTTCTCAGGTCCCTGGAAAGTAAAGCATACTTTGTGTGACAGACACTGAGGGCCCTGTAAGAGCATCTCCGGACTCCTGCCTCGAGTTCAGTGTGTGCCTGGTTTTAGCCCAGGGTAAATATTCTCTGGCACCCTTGTCTTGTGGCATCACGCACATGGACACCAGACAGGGACAGGACAGCGGCCCCAGGACGGGTAACACAGCTTCCACACAGCTCCCCATTAAAGAGTAGGTCCATCCCATGATATGCACCTCCAGGTTTTGATCTTACAAAGAACGTGCTTAACAGATCAACCCGAGAAAGCAGACTTTCTTGCATTTCTTGAGACTTCTTACTGCCATCCCATGGGCACCATATTCTATTGTTTTTGTCCGGAATCTTCTGTTTGTCTTTTCTACAAGAATCGCGAGCTAGGAAAGCACCAAGCGGGGCACTGCAGGCGAGGGCACGTGGCCTGGAGAAGCCTTTCTTGATCCATCCTGTGCTACTTTCTCCATCCAAGCACTTTCCGTGCAGAACATCTTTCCCCAAGTTCCCACGCTGCCCTGGCCAGGCTGGGTCACATCTCCGAGCCTCCCCCCAGCCATCAGCACGGCTGGAGTGAGACCCCTTTCTCCCGGGGAGGGGCTGTGAAAAATGAGAAACAGGAGGAGTGAATCATTGAGGACAATCACATGTGCGAGACGTAGTGGGGAGAAAAGCGGCTGAAGCAAACAGCCCGCGGCGACCTCCATTAGGCCTCGATTAGGCCTCGATTGGGCCTCGATTACGGACCGACCGGGCGATCTTGCTAAGAGCTTCCTTGGGAAGGTCCGCCTCTCCTCGGCCTCTCTGCTGCTCCTCCCGCTTTATCGCAGAGAGGCCTCTGGACCCCAAGCGCGCCCTCCCGGCTAAGTGCACTGGAAACCCTGCGGCCCACGTCCGGGACCCGGAGCGCGAAAGGCCTGGGTCTCCACGGACCAGAGACCCAGTCAAAGCAGAGCTCCCGGGCAGCAACAAACTGGGTTTTTGGTACGTCCTCAATATGGTGTGGGATAAAAAAGAAGAAAACGGGCCGGGCACGTAGCTCAGCGGCACCGCGCCCGGTACCAAAACAAAATTAGGTGTGGAATGTATTTATATTTAAAAAATTAGCCGACAAGAAAAGAAAAAACCTAAATCGTCGGCGATTTAGCTCAGTGGTTTCGCTGCCTGCTTCGCAAGCTCAAGGACCGGAGTTCGATCCCCGGTACAAAAAAAAAAAGAAAAAAATATATCCGAAATTCAATTTTAATTAGGAGTCTTACTTTATTTGCTGCATGTCTACCCTCGAGGGAAATGGGACTGCTCTGAATGGAAGGTCAGAGAGCGCATACTGGACACACACGAGAGGCAAGTCCATCACGAACAGGGACTGGTTTTAGTTCTGCTTTTCACTCCCATCTCAGTCCTGAGACAGGGCCACTGTCAGGCTACAAAGCATTCTAGAGAAGGAAGACAAGCTTTCTTTTCCTCTTTCTCATTTCTTTGTAGCAATACTTAGAACTATGCATAAGCTTTTAAGGTCATTTACAGGTGGTTGTAATATAGGAAATATAAACTTCATTCCCGTGTATTGCATTGTTTAACACATAAAGGAGCTGGGACCCAAACGGCTGAAAAGACCAGTCCAAAGTCGCATGGCTCTTTGGAACAGATCTGGGTGTCTAATTCAGATTTTCTAAAACTTAACCACTGTCCTTTCCACTATTTCTCAGATAATCTTCACTAGAGGATCAGGCACAAGCCCCATGGGGCCGATTTCTGTTCGCAGCGCTTCAGTGGAGAGACCAAAGTCCCTTCTGCTGGCTGGATGGTAAGCACTGGCTTCTCTTCCCCGAGAGGCCATGGGCCTTCGCGGTGACTTCCTCCAACGTGCACGTGACCCGGCAAGGCCCAGTGTGCAGCATCCGGGGGAAATCACACTGAGACCTGGCCCTGCTCCGGGCCAGCGTCTGGGCACAGGGCTGCATCCCATGGCGGGTTGTGGTCGTGCCATGTGCTCCTGGCCCACGGGCAACATCCTCCACAGGGCAGCTGTGCTCGCATTTACGTGGCCCACTGCACCACTGACTTCATGAGGCTGGGCCACTGGGTTTGTAAATGGCAGTCACCACAGTGACAAAGCTCCTGTGCACAAGCGCCTTGTGCCCGGCCATCTGTTTTGAGACAGGGTCTCACTATATAGTGCAGGCTGGCCTTGAACGCATGCTGGGATTAGAGACCTGTGCCACCACACCTGCACAAGAGATTTGGACTTTAAAGAAAAAAAATTTTTTAATACAACCCTATTGAACCCCACGTTACTGTCAGGTGGTTTTTATTAATTACCCTCTAGTTCAGGAAGGATATGACGGCACCTAAGGCCATCAACTCTGGACGCACAAGAAAGTCCCAGCCCCACCTTGCTGCTGAGAGACAAGGAATCCACTTTGAGCTCCAATTTTCTGAGCTGCAAAATGGAGATAAAACTGTTCCTTGCTCTAAGGGCTGGTAGGAGGCTGAACAGAACAACAAATGGATGAAGCTCAGCCAGACATCTGCTACCTTGGAAGAGCTACACATATTACGTGTTCTTCATTTTACCAATGAGAGCAGAAAACAATGATTTATATCACTGCTACCTGCACCTCCTCTTTACCAGGTTTGATCTTTTTCTCTGCCGTGTCAGAGAAAATGAGCTACTTAGAATGTGATTAGATCAGAAATTTGGCATGTGATAAAGTATATGTAATTTTATTGATTATTATTGTTATTAACATCATTGTTAGCACTGAACAAGAAATTAACTAGGGGCCAGGGATTTAGCTCAGTGGTTCCGCCTCCTGCTTCACAAGTGCAAAGTCCCGAGTTCAATCCCTGGTACAAGAAAGAAAGAAAGAAAGGAAGGAAGAAAGGAAGAAAGGAAGAAAGAAACTCAGGAACCCGTGGAAACACAACTCACCTAACTGACCCACTAATTAACTAAAGAGTCTCTCTGCCATAAAATTTTGAGAGAAAAAGGAAGATGAAATCTTGCAAAAGATGGAAAGGAAATATCGTTTAAAATTGCCTAAAGCAGGAGTGGGAAAACTAATACTTCCCTTTTTTTTTTTTTTTTGTACCAGGGATCGAAGATCGAACTCGGGTCCTTGCGCTTGCACAGCAAGCGGCAAAACCACTGAGCTAAATCCCCGGCCCACTTTCCATTTTTTTAAATAAGGTTTTATTGAAACAGAATGCCATCATTTGTTTACATATTGCCTATGGCTGTTTTTGCATTAGAACAACATAGTCTAGTAGTTATCAAGGAGATTTATGACCTAAAAATCCTAAATATTTACTCTCTAGCCTTTTCAGAGAAAGTTGGCTAACCTCAAAGCTAAACAGCACCTGGTACACAGTCGGTCATTAGTAAATATTTTTGGGGAAAAAAATGAATGAACTAATAAAACAATAGGCAGGAAGTGCTGATTTATTGTTGACCTCACCAGGAAGGTCTTCATGAAGTCATGACCATTTCATACTCATGTGTCAGCTCCATTATTGTGCTGGGGAATTGTTTGAGTCATTGTTGGGAAAGAATAAGCATAAATATCACTTGGAGATCAGACCCAAGGATACTGGGCTCCTGCCAGCAACTCTGAGTGGCCCACGTTCTTCCCTATTCAAGCAGGAGCAGGAGCATGAGAAAGGAAGCTGGGAATCACAGAAGATGCACTGAATTTTATATTGAGATAATATGGACAATAGAGAACAAAGGGGAGACACCACAGCCAGCATCTCTGTAATGGTGTGTTGGCCTCTAGTTATCATTGCGAAGGAAATGAAGCATCCGATCCCCAGTCCGGGGATGTGAACTCTGCACAATGTGCAAGACATGTGGATGTCTGTGTAGAGAGAGAGCAATCGATGAACAGTCACTAGGAGATAAAACTAGATAAAAACCGAAGCTTAGATTTGGGTAGGATCTGAGTTGGACTCCATTTCTGAGTTTGAGCACAACTCCTGTCAAAGTTCCAAGTGTCGTGATGAATGCTCAGTCATCACCCCATGGAACACGGACAGGCGCAGGTTCATCCTGATCTCTGCCCAAAATGAAGAAGACTGCCCGGGGCCCAGCAGACCTTGAGCAAGCCAGATGAATGAGCAACTGAAGCAGGTCCTCAAGGAGCAAGAGACAGCTATTCTGGAAGACTACCGGGTAACAGGGCCAATGGTGATGATGCTCTTGGTTAAGAGGTCTGCAGGTAGACTCCTGGGTCCACAGCTTGCTGTCACAGTGGCTGCTCAGCCTCGCCCTCACATAGCTTGTGTTTGTGGCCTGATTTTCCTGTAAGAAACCACCCTTACCCTTAGTGGTGAGTGGCCCTCCTCCATGTAGTGACCCAAGAATACAGGCTCTTGCTGTCCACCCTTCTTAAACACATGGTTGCATTTCCTAGATCTCCCTGTGGTCATCTCCATTCCAGTCAGCCAGAAGGGAAGATAGCATTGTGAATGTGTCACTTCTGCCTGTGTCTAGCACCAGGATGGTGCCACATAGCCACAGCTAACTGCAAAGGGGTTTGGCAGGGTACTATAGCTGTCGATGCAGAAGAAAGAGAAGCTGGGTTTGGTAAACAGTAAATCAGTCTCGGTCACAGATGCACATTTTACTCTGTTGGAGAGACAGTACACGAAGATAGATTTGCTGGGAATCCTGGGGAAAAGATACTTCCTGTCCCACTGATTGGCTGCAGAAAGGAAGTGTGCCCAAAATCCTGGGGGCCATTAAGCTCCTAAGAATGGAGCCCACCTAGAAGAGGCCAAGCTTAGACAAGACACCTCAGTGCATTCTGTGCTTCTGTAACTAAACACCTTAGACTGGGTAGCTCACGATGAACAGAAACGTATCAGCCCACAGCTCTGAAGGCTGGGTGGGAAGTTCCTTATCAAGGTGTCCGGGGCAGAAGGCGAGAGTGTAAGGAGAGCGAGAAGGGACCAGACTCACGCTTTAAAATGGCCGCCGTGAGCCCTCCTGGCCGAGCTGTTTCCAAATGTCCATCCCGTCATACTGCTACAATGGCAATTCGGTGTCCCCAAGAGTTTTGGACAGAGCACACATTCAAACCACGGCACACGGATGCCGGGGAAAGGCTCAGCTCCTCGGTCAGGCAGGCCTGACACCAGCGCCATCTCTAGACGCTTCCTTTGTATGAACCAATGAACTCCCCGAGGTTAAAGGGAACAGCTTGAGTTCTGTGTCCCTTGCGGCCGACAGGGTGTAGGTGGAGCCACGTCCGCTGTCCACCAGTGAGCTGCGCAGTCCTCTCGCTTCGATTCTGTGGATGGCAAAAAGGTGAAGAGCGGAGAATTGCAGCCAAACACCCTGAATTCGAACCCAAAGTCGGGCCCTTGCCCTTCAGCGCGTTACATCTGTGTGCTCTGTTTCCTGGCAGACAGAGGCGCAATAGTAACGGCTTTGACCTCATCGGAGTGCTGAGGAGGCCCCAGGCAGTCCATGGAAAGGCTGGGGATCGAGCAAGTGCCCACCCTTGTTCCTGCGGTGATGGCCGGATCCACGCTCTTCCTCCACCAAACCCCAGCCACCAACCTCCCTTCCTTCCTCCTTCCACGCCCACTGCCCTTCTCTCGTCGTTGGCATAGACTGGGATGGGAACCGGAGTAGTTATTTTAATTCCCAAACTTGTGAGCCAGCTGACCCCACACAAAGCCAACTTTGGGGACCCTAGAGATGTCTTCTTCTATTAGCCCCAGACCAGAGGCGAACGTTTCATTTTCTCAAACCACCTTTTAAGGCCCCGAGAGCCTTATGTGACATGAAATCTGCCATTTCTTCCTAGAAGATTCCACCTCTCCCAAGCGTAAATCCACAAATCTCAGGGGAGCCTCCGCGGCTGGGGAAACGGAGCTCGGTGCCGTTGTTGCCCCTTGTCGCCACACGGAGGCGCTGCTCTGGGTGGACGGCAGCTGCCAGGAGCCCACTGGTCAGTCCTAGGGGCCTGGGGCTTCTCCCAGGTCTCTCAATCTTTCTTCCTCCTCCTCCTCCTCCTCTTCCTCCTCCTCCTCCTTCTTTTCTCCCTCCCTCCCTCCCCCCCCATCTCTCTTTTCTCTTTTTTCCTCCATTACTCCGGATTGAACCCGAGGCCTTTGTACTGAGCTACATCTCCAATTCTTTTTATTTTCTTTCTTTTTTTCTTTTTCAAAACAGGGTCCCCCTAAATTGCCTAGGCGAGACTGACACTGGTGGTCCTCCAGTCAGCCTCCCACAGTGCTGGGAGTAAGCTGTGTGCACCGTACCTGCCAAGTGGTGAAGGAGGGCTGCTCTTCGGGGTTGGCTTCTTCAGTCCACACAAGGGCCCCTTCCCTGACATCAGTCCTGCCCACCTCGAGGGATGGAAGGAGCACTGCGTCCAGCGTCTGTCTGTGGGGCACAGTCACCTTCCACCCTCCTCGCCGGCTCTTCCCCCTGCTCAAAGGTGCTCGCTCTGCCCCAGCCCTGGAGAGTGACCCCAGGGTGAGGCACTCGAGGACCCGTGTATGCGTGCGTGTGTGTGTGTGTGTGTGTGTGCCCGCACGCACGTGTGTGTACATGCGCTATCAGGAGATTCACAGACCCTTAAGGGCAAAGTGACCCATTACTCAAAGACATTAGATCTTCTCTTCATTTTTACCTAATCTGGCTCCCAAAGCATGTAATGGGGCTATGTTCCTCATTATTATACCTTAATGACTTCTGTGCATACAAAATGTAAGTACCTATTAGGACAGACCCTGTGCTGAGCACGTCCTGGAAGCGGTTGCATTTCTTAAGGGGAGGATTCAGCGTCTTCCCCATTTCTCTTCTCTACCTTTTTCTACTGCTCTCTTCCCTCCCATTTTCTCGCTCTAACCCTCTCAATCGCTCAGACGCTTCCTGCCTTGATTACTGGCCACCGTAAATGGAAATGTTTTAATCCACGTATTTATAAAACAAAGGTCATAATAGTATGTTCCACCTGGCAATGTTGAGAGGATTGAGTGATTTAGGGTATGCAGAGTGACGAAGTGTCAACTCACTCACACCCTCACAGGGATTGCCTCCATGTGTCCGGCGCTGACCTAGGATCACCTAGGATCACCTGTGGAAAGCTGCTCTCGTGGACTTGATATCTTGTGGAGAAAGACCCACAGTAACACATAAGCGATTACCAAGTGGGACAAATACCATGTGGGGATTGGAAATGGACAGGTGTAATGGGGTGGCTCAGTGACCACATGAGCTTGGGTTGTCAGGGTGGCTTTTCTGGGGGGTGACGTTTAAATGAGGACTGATGACAAGGGGCAAACAGCAGGGCAGAAAGTCAGCCAGAAGAGCATTGCAGGCTAGCGGACCTTCTATGCAGCGAGAATACTGGGGAAATGCCAAAGATAGGAATTAACTTTAGGGTGTTGGAGGCACAGACGGAAGCGGGGTCGATATAACACGGTGAATTCTAGATTCCTTCAGGCCAGAGTTTAGATCAGGCAGGACCAAAAGCACAGCACAGAAGTGGTGCTTGATTCCAAGCCATGCAGAGTTTTAAGTGGGAAGCACTTGGTCTGGTTTCCATCTTTAGAAGAGGACTCTGAGTGCTGTTTGCAGGCTGGATTGCAGGGGACAGGATTGTAGCAGCCCAAGGAGGATTGGCACTGCCGGAATGTAAGCAAGAGATCATGGTGGCCAAACCGGAGAGAAAGTGGTGGGAATTGGGAGAGATGAGTGGATTCATGAAAGGATTCTACCAACAGGGCCGTCAGGATTGCTGGCATTGCTGATGAGGAAAAGAGAAGACACAAAAATCCCTCTTGAGCAATTGGATGGATAAATGTCCACTACTACATTAGTACCAAATAATCAATCCCTGCCCTCTGGGAATAGCACCCTAACCAGACGGTCTTCTGGGGTGGTGGCCGGGTTTTGTCCAGGGACTCAATGAATGAAGGGGAGGAGGGAGGGGAGGAAGGAAGGCAGGAAGGAGCTGAAAAAACTTTGCCTACTCTACAGTTTTGCTTCGCACAGGACCTGCTGACTGGTTTCCACCAAAAGGAAAAACAAAAATCACAAAAAAGAGAGAAAGTTTGCTCTGTGGAAAGATTTTAACTCACAGGAAGAACCTGACGCGAGCAGGAAACCCTGGCGCGCTGCCGGTCCTAAGGGTGACCCAGGCCTTTATCTCCCCTGACAGAGTGCAGAGGAGCCGGGGAGGGGCAGCATTTGTCCCTTGGCTTCTTCCACCATCATTGCAGGAGGGGAAGCTTTGCAGAGAGGCAGGGCCTTGGTCCCGAGCTTTGGCCACCCAGAGCCACGCCATTTCAGTCAAAACGAGAGGTCTCTCGATTCCTGGTATCTGATGCCCACAGCAATCACCCTCCTAAAAAATTTACTCCTTGAGGAATGGCAGTGGGCTCAAAGAGCGCTTCTCCACCAAGATGGGGGGTTTAGAATACTTTCTAGTCAGCGTGGGGCTAAACAGGACTATGGTAGGGGAAGCCCCAGGCTGTGGCTGCTTTTAATCCACTTTTGATCCTGAAGGGCGGCTTCATACCTGGATGGACAGAACCTCTCCATGGCAACAAATCTTAGCTTAAATATACCCACTCCCCTCTTCACCCCAGCATCCTAGAATGTTTCTGTGTTTGCTTTGGAGAAGCGATTTTGAGGCATTGAAGCAACTTCAGGTTCCTTGAAGCAGAAAGATGACTGCTGAATCTTCCTCGAGGATATGCCCAGCATTCCAGCCCACCACCATCAGTGTGTCCGAGGCTTAGAGGCTTTCTCAGAGAGAATGATCTCCTTTGGATGAGAGGGGGAGAAGCATACTTTACACACCCTGCACTATGGAGCAGCAGAGTGAACTGTGTGTCACTTGCTCCCTTATTTTCTCGCCTTGCTCGAGGTCAGGGTCAGAGTTAGGGCAGAGCTGGCACCAAGCCTATGCGTGTGCTGAGCCAGCTTCCTCTGAACATGGAGACCAGGCATAGAAGGCACAAGGGGCCGTGTGGACAGAAACCATTTCATCATAAGAAATAGAAAAATGTGGAACACAAGCTACGAGGGTTGATTTCCCAGATGTTGTTGCTATAATAATCCAACAGAATAAATAAGATGTGAAAAAGCTTAGCCCTCAAAGGAAAGACTATGACAGAGCTGAGAGGCACGAAGTGCAGAAAGACTTGATTTTTGTAAGTAGCTCAGGGAATTTAAACAGAAAAATAAGTACCTTAACAAAGACCTTTAAAAGTTATTTTAGTTGTATATATTTATTGTGTATAATGTGATCATTTGATCCATATATCCAATGTGTCATGATCAAATCAGAGTAATTAACATTTCCATCTCTTTGAACATTTTTTAAATTTTTTCATTAACACGTAAGACGACTGTATGCATTTATGGCATACAGTGTGCTATTTCAATACAGTTATGCAATGCACTCCAATCAAATCAAGGCGACCAGCATTCCCGTGTCCTTATCATTACTTTATGTTTGGAAACTTCAAGCCCCTGTCCTCTAGTCCTGGATACAATAATCGATCAATAAATCCATTAGGAAGATGGCCCTATTTTGCCTGCATTTTCCAATCCATTTGTCTATTGGGCTGGGAAGCTTTCAATTCAGTGAGTTACTTTTCAGTCTCTGGCAATGAGTTCTGACTGCTCACAAGCCCCTTCTGGGAATCTGCAATACATCAGTTACTGGACAGACGAAGCTCCCTGCCCGGAAGGAGCATATACTCTAGTCAGGGAGACAGATGAGGAGCGATAAGCACAGGGAGCAGGTGAAAGAGCAAATGGAAGCGGGAGTCCTGGGATGGGAGGTGGTGCCTGCTGAGGGTCAGCGACAGAACAGTGCCTTAGACAAACTGGCCTCGAAGAGCTCAGCTCAGGGCTGCACAGGGGAGCCTTCCGCACCCCGGCAGGGCTCAGGTGGCAGTGAGCTCGGCCAGCTGGGGTACCCACTTTGGCAGGAACGCGAAGCCACAAGTGGTGCGTTACCCCTGTTCCGCCGAGCAGGGAGCCGACACCAGCAGATGGATGGGCCACTGGGACTCGGAGAGCAGCATGTTCACCCCTGGTCCTCAGTGGTGAGGATCCCAAGCACAGCTTTCGTGCTTGTTCGTCAGGACTTGTGTGGCCACGGCCACATCCCAGTGGCCAGACAGGCGGCACCCAGTTGGGTCCATGCTCGCAATGGAGTTAGGTGAACCTCAGGCACTCCGCTCACCAGCTTCAGAGTCAGGGTCGGAACAGCAGGCCGAGTGTGCGACCGCACTGAGGTCACCGGCATCTCCCACTAGTTCCACCTCACGCCACCTTAGTAACCCTGAGTGCATCGCTTGATTCCTTTATGCCTCAGTTTCGCACCTACCAAATCAAGACTCTGCCCAGTCTGTGTCACAAATTTGGGGTCCTATTTAAGTGAGATCACAGACACGGAAGTATGCTGGAAGATATAAAGCACAGGGCAATGTGGCCTATCTACCTCCACATCCTCAGAACCCAGCAGTGTCTTCCTCTTAGGTATGACCTGCAAGTACACAATGAAAGTAAAGTATATAGGGCAGCTACCTGTATAAATCAGGCCAAATAAAATATTGTGCAGATGTTTTACTTGAAGATAATTTTAAACAGAGGTTATTTCAAAACATGATGGAAAACTCTGGATTATTTGCAGTTTAGTTTATTATGTCCTTTGATCTAGAAAAAATACAAGATAGTCTTACCCCCCAAAAGGGAGGATAAAGGGCAAAGAAAAGAAAAAGAATGTTACTAAGATCAGCACAAGAAAGAGATAAGAAAACTCCAAGTTAATAATGTCTCCATTTGGCATGTGACATGCCACTGGATTGCTTTGATGTTACAGTTGGATGCGAAAGAGAGAAGAAAATATTTTGTACTCGGGCTAAGTTCCAGGTGCCAAGAATCCTAGCGGATGAGTGAAGAAAGTCCAGCTGAATCCGACACGGAGCTATTTGATTACTGAAACTGGAATCCACCAAAAAGGCCTACTGAGCCAGAAGCCTTCAGGTGAGGGCAGAAAACTCCGTCTCTCCCACCTGGAAAGTGCCCTTACTGCTGCTTGAAATCATGAAGTACGATTTTGAGAGCGCTCTTTGTTAGTTGGAATAGCTGCGGAAGGTCCGGGTGGAGGAGAGAGGAACTTCCAAATCATCCCCAGTGATTTCTCCTACTGAGAGTTTGCAGGGACTTATTCTTGTCCCTTTTATAAAACTGGCCCTTCCTAAAGCACCGATTTCTCTTGAAAAAAAATTCTGGAAACTACTGGGTCAGTTGAAACTACGTAAGGCAAGTTTTGCAGTTTTCTAGATAGATGTTCAAGAAATATAAACACCTAGCTGCTGTTCTGAGATACTGTTCTTCTTCAGTTTAACAAACGCTGCCAAAGGAATGAAAAAGTACATTTATAGCAGGAAATTAACCTCAGAATTTACCCCCAATTTCTGCCTTGGTGTTTGCTTGTTTGGGCAGTTGGTTGGTTGGTTGGTTGGTTGGTTTTCTGCAAAGCAAAAGATGCCACTGGTCCCCGTGTGTCCTACTTCATAAGGACAAGCTCAAAGGCTGCAGGCCATGGCACAAGGTCTGACAGGAGCTTGTCCACTGCGCACAGAAAGCAAGCAAGGTCCAAGCAAGGCCTCAGCATCTAACTTGGGGTCCACCCAGCCTGGGCTCCGTCTACACCACCGCTCAAAAACACTGTGACCCCAGGTCTGCCTCAGTCTGCTCAGCTGGAAAATGGGGACAATAATAATAATACACAGCAGGCTTATGGTCAGTATCTAATAGGTAACATTCTATAACTTAAATTTAAATGAATAATTATTAAAACAATACGAAGATTGAGGTAAGCTTATCTGTAAAATTAAATCCGTTGAGTGAATCTGCGGCTGGAAGAGCGCCTGGTACGCCATGAAAACCTGGGTGACTTGGCGCAAGGACGGCGGGGGTGAGGAGGTGAACATCTGTTCTTGAGCCCTCCTCAAAGCGCACACAGAATGTTTTCTTCTCCAAAGGGACTCACGACCCAGGAACAAGCTCGCCACAGAGCGAGGGCAATCGACGCGCAGCAGCGGTTCCGCATTAACACCCGAAAGCCAGCAGCCCAGCAGCCTGGGCGTCATCCCGGGAGGCGCCCTCCCCCGGCCGCTGCCTTCTCTTCCTTTGCCAACCAGAAAGGCTCTGTGGATCCATGTGGGAAAGTCCTCCTGCCACCCACGAGGAAACCGTGCCCCCTTCACTGCCCCCACTGAGGTCAGGGCACAGGGACAAAGGAGGCGACGCTGATGAAGACTCGAGGAGGAGAGAAAGGGCTAGGAGGGCCCTCGAAGAAGAGAGCCACCCCCAGGCCTTAACAGGGGCACCCAGGCTGGGTGGGGGCCATCGGAGGGGACCAGAGCCAGGGAGGCCCTGTGGGTTGCAGACCTAGGTCCCCAACACTGCGAATGAACAGGGACGGGGACAGCAGTCACAATGAGGGTGAACCGGACCTCAGGCCCCGCTGGGGACACCCATGACACAGCCGTGACGGGAAATCCAGACCCACCTCAGAGCTACAGCTGCAGGAGGGTGGGGACTTGGCTCGCTGTCGCCCCTACATTTGCACATCGTGGTGGAGAGGGGCAGCATCCTCCAGGAGCTGGGCGCCATCCTGAGCACTCGATGTGTCGACTGCAGCCATATTTGGGGAACAGAGTGGTAGGGCGTTGAAATAACTGGAAGAACCTCAGTTCAGAGCAACCAAAAGAGCCTAGCAGAATGAAAATTAATCAGCACAATTTCTGATCAGTGCTGTAGGAGGTGTATTTTTAATGCATCTGATTGCTGAACTCTATGCATAGATCTAACTGCTGCTTCCCGCGAACTTCAACATTAAGTAGCCTACCTGCTAAAGCCTAAGGCAGTCTTTTTCCCTAAAAGGGGACATTAGAACACCAGATCTGGAGGCAGCTGATCTTAATTTCCAAAAAGAAAATGATCCCTTGGTCTCAAAGTTTGGAATTATTGTCTTAAGAAAAGTTGGGCTGTGTTGGTTTTATTTTGTTATGCGACTTCCACTGCAGGACTTCTCAGAACCTTGGCTGGCCTGAGGAGAGCAACCAGTGAAAGGCTCCTCCTGGACACCTGCCGAAGCATCTCCCAGACCTGAGAGCGTCTGGTGAACACTATGTAGGAAATGCTGGTGTGGGTTCATTTTATTATTTTAGCTGAAATCTAGCCTGTTCCAAGCCTCAGACACCCACTTCCTCCCAAGACAAGAATCCGGAAGAAGTTTCCAGCTATCTCCTTGCTGCATTAGCTGGGGTGACGGCCGCTGGGCAGTTGATCTCACAGATCTTGTCAGTGTGCGCAGCTGTGGTCTCTCCTTGAGCAACAGAGTCCATGTGCGAGTGAAATCGCACGGGAAAACTCGAAGATTCCTTCCTTCCTGGGCCCCATGCCCAAGAGCTCTGATGGGGGAGTAGGGGCACGGGGTACTGGGCTTAAGACCCCCAGGATTCTAATGCACAGCCCAGGCTGAGGCCCCGGCTCTGTAAAGCATCTTCCCACTTAGAGCCCCGGTTAGGCTGTGCCGGGCCTAGCTCGCTTGTCATTATAATGCAGTATCATGTTTCAGAGAGAGAGGGAGGGGAGGCTCCGCAGAGAAAGAAGAGTCACTTCACTGAACTAAAACTGGCATCCGGAGCCTCACGAGTGTCCCTGAGGAGCTTGGTGTCCCCCCATGTCCTCCTGTGCATGTTTGTTGCTAAGCCCAGACTTTCAGCTGCCCGGGGCTGACTCGGCACCTATGCATCCTGAGTCCCATTCGGACTGGAGCGCCCACCCGCCGTTTAGTTATTCATGAAATATTTACTGGTTTGGGCAGCAAAGGGTGGTGAGGAATGGCTCTGGAACCATAGTTTCTATACTGGACTCCCCACCTACACCTGATTGCTACTGGGTGCCCAGCATAAGTTGTCTAACCTCTCTGCCTCAGTTTACCCATCTGTAGAGTGGGAGGAATAATCCCCAGTATTTCACCAAGTGTTGTGAGGCTTAAACAAGCAAATCCACAGAGAGGTGTAGAATAACAACTGGCACACAGAGGTTTCCAGAAAGTGCTGGCTTTTATGACTGTCTTTATTCTCTTGGGGAACAGGTCAGCTCCAGGCTTTGAGAGGTACAGAGTAGGTGAAGGCTGTGCTCCTGTTCCCCAGAAACTCACAGCTGGGGCTGGGAGACAGACACACAGATGGACGGAGTGTGATCCATGTGACTGGGCTGTCATGACGTTGTGCACAAAGCTCCAGGAAGCCCTGAGGACAGCGTGAAGGAGCAAGGCAGGACAGCTTCCCGAAAGCGGTGGCATCAGACTGGGCCTGAAAGGGTCAGGTCACAGCCCCGGGCTCCATCACTTGCTACCAGAGTGACCCAGAAGAGAAGACAGGATGAGTCGAGAATGCAACCATCAGCACCTCCCAGGAGTTTGCCAGCCTGGCAAGGCAAAGACACCAAGACAGGGACCCAGCTCCAAAGTACTCGCGGACACTGTCCAGCAGGCGGGGGCCTTGGCTTACGCAGAGGCTGGGTGCTCCATGGCATGGTCCAGAAAGGGCACCAGGGCTTGCGACCAGCAGGCCCAGGTGGGGAGCAGTGGGAGGAGGACCTGCTCTGCTCGGGAGTTTCACAAGGCACAAACATTCCAGGTCTGGCCCCTGCCTCAGCCTTTCAGGAAATCCTGTCATTCAGCCAGGACATATATCCCACTCGGACCGATTTGACCAAGACCTTGGACTCGACATTCTTCCTGTCCTAGGCAGGGCCCATCTCACCTCTGGCTCAATCCAGGAATAGGAAAGGATTTAAAAGTAAACGCTGAAATGAGAAAGATCTCGCTGGGCAGTCATCAAACGCCGTTACAATAGACAGGGCTCTGGCAGGTGCCTGACACGGCAGAGGCTCAAGGCTTGCTCAACATGCTGCGACGTTCAATGATGATTGTGCTTGGGTTGGTTTTGCAAAGCTCCTGCTCTCTGGCTGAAACCTCAGGACAGGTAAGATGAAACTTTCATACTTTTTAGTTGTTAATTTTCACAATGTGTTCAAAGGCAGTTTGTTTTCCCATCTGGACTCGCAGAACCAAGAGAAAGTTCACAGGAGAGAGGCCCAATGGAGGTGCACTGTGGTGCTGAGGTGGTACCGACCCACTTGGCTTTCTAGTCCCTCCCGGAGTCGCCCTCCACTGTGAGAACCTGTGGTTCTAGCGCTAGCATTCCTCTTCTTCTCTCGGACTTGTGTATTCTGGGTTTTGTTTCTTTCAATCGCCTCACCACTGTGAATTCCTGCCAGGCCATATTTCCAAGTGTAGAAAACAAACATGGCTGTGGAGAAATATTCTGGAGAATTCCAGGGCAATGACAGCTTGATACGGAAGTATCAGAAATGTTTATGAAATCACTGGGCTGGGTGCTGGTGCATCCCTTCTGCTTCCCTCAGAGCTGGGCAATTGCTCTGGTTGTCCCTGCTCAGACATCGGCTCCTGGGACCCTGGATAGGTCACACAGACTCATCACAGTGAGCATCAGGAGAGTCAGGCTGGATGACTGATGTAAAATGTATTTGCAATGTCTGATTTGGGCTCTCAATCCTAAACATGGACCAGGCAAATTTTCAGCAACCAGAGTCCTCCGGCTGGCTGTCTTCTGATGATACTTTTCATGAAAACATGGAAGATGGAATTACCATTCCCCCTGGGGAGTTAGTTGGGGCTGAGTTGGCATGTTCCTCTGGTGTCTGCTTAGGGCTCCACAAGTTGGCAGCTGGACCCTGAGCAGGTAACTTAACCCCTCCAGGCTTCAGCTTCCCACCTGAACTCGCTCCATACATGGTGCAACCATAATCACCAGCATTTTCATCACCAAGTGTTGGCTGTCATGCAGAAACCCAGCCTTCTCTAATGCTGAGTTTGCTTTCAGAGGGGATATGATTGTAAATACTGAATGACAGGTAAATGAGCCATTCCACTCAAAAGAGCCAATTTGAAAGCCAAGGGATTTCTTTAAAAGAGAGTAGCAAATTCAGCCTGCTAAGAAAGAAATGTCAAAATAATATCACCCTATACACCTATCCAAGAAAAAGCCCGCTTTCAAAAATATGTATATTGTAGCTGGGCCTAGTGGTGCAGACCTATAATCCCAGCACTCAGGAGGCTGAGGCAGGAGGATCATCACAAATCTGAGGCCAGGCTGGGCTATGTAGTAAATTCAAGGGTACGTAGTGAACTACATAGTGAGACCCTGTCTCATGAACCCCCCCGAAAAAGGAGAAAAAATAGAGGTGTCATTGCAGCTAAAGGGGATTAATCCAAATGTGCCTTTTATCAATCTGCAGAGTACTTCAGTGCTATTTTAGTTTGTAAGGATGGCCAAATGGAAGCTTCCAGAAAAAACAGAAATATAATTTTCCATGTGCCACTTGGGTGTGGGGAAGAGACAGGAGGGCTATGTAAGGAGTCAGAAGACCACAGCTCACGGTGCATCCTTACACAAGTCCCTGCACTGGCCCTGCCCGGTCCCCTGAGATGAGGATGCTGATGCCGGCCCTATTTATCTCCGGAGCACAGAGCCTGAGGCCTGCGGACCTCGAGCAGCCTGCTTTCCAATGTCCTTGTTTGACACACTCATGCTGAGCTCTGTCTCGGGCTCCTCAGCTGGGTGAGTGAGTAGTGACGTTGTGTCACCTTGCAGGACACGGGGCTCTAGACCAGAAATGCGAATCAGTGCTCTGCCCTCACCCACGGCCGGGACAGACACTCCTGGTGGTGCCAATGCTGAGATCTCCAGATGAGCTGGCAGCAGCAGGCCAGTCACGACCAGCCCGAACCTTTGCCATCCCAGACATCAGCAGGACCAGGCAGAGGGGAAGACTGGGCCGGCCAACATTTCCCAGGGAATTGCTAATGGGATTGGTACTCTTTGTTGTGTTTGTGCAGGGAAACCGATGTGATAAGAAGTCTGCCCTGATAATTAGGACCAAGTGTCAGTCCTGCTTGCTTAATTTGAGAGCCAAGTGCCCAGATGGTTACAGGAAGATCAGCAACTACACCATGGGAGTTCGAGATTGCAGGTACTCATCTTATGAAAATAAATCTTGGAACTCTAGGAGCTGTAACTCCAAAGGGAAACGCCTGTCTCAAAAACTGGAAAACATGTGCATGATTTTTCTCTTTCTCTAAGACTCCACTGAGCCCAAACTTGAGTGCTTCACAATTTGCAGACCTGAGTCTAACGCCTTTATTATCATCAGTTCACATGTTAACACAGCTGCCTGCATTGCATTGCATTGCATTGCACTACGTGTAAACATTCACCCTTCCTCTTCCCCTTTATTTTGAAAATGTGGGCTTTGTTCTGTTTGAAAAAATTCTAATGTTAAGCTGAGGGTCTGCCAGTCACCTTGCCAATAAGCTGGGGTCCAATACTAATTAGAACCCAGAGAAAGGGGACAAATGAATTTCAGCCAGGTGGAAGTTTTTGTGAGTGCTTTTGTTCCATTCTTGAAGGCCTCTTAGGATTCAAAACTCATAATTCAGGACCAAGCCTGACAAAGGTTGACAAGCAGTGTTGTTCACTGGCTGTTGGGTGCAGCCATGAGGCTCAAATGCAAATGCAAGTTTGTATTTAGTTAGTTCCCTAACTTAGAAAGTAAACGTTTTTCAACGAGTTCATTTTTAATTCAGGAATGAACAGTTAGCATTCTTGTGCAAAATGAAACCCTAACTCTCTTATATAGTCCCATTTTAAATTTATATTTGCTTAACAGGACCGCAGTATATTCTACAGCCAAAATCATCATTTTTAATAAGAAGTTTCCCAACACTGGCTAGTCTGGAATTAGCAACCATATGAAGCCGTTGACCGCTGAATTGTCCAAGTAGTGGCACCCCTGCAAAAATTTTCATTTTCTAAGGCCGAGGATTTAGCTCAGTGGTGCCGCCACCTACCTCACAAGTGCAAGGTCCCGAGTTCGATCTCTGGTACCAAAAAAAAAAAGCTTCATTTTCTGTTAGAATTATATCAGAGATCAAGGTTAAAATTATATGGCTGCTTTACTGAGAACGTGGTCATACTGTCTACTCTTGTTCAGGCCTGGGGTGGGCACTATAACCTATAACAAAATAGGTTGTATCCTGCCTATTCTCAACATACATGCAATAAAATTTTGTATCCATGCTCTGTTTTGAATTGAAGACTTTTGTCTGTCATTAACTTATGCTACAACAAACCCAAGATCAGTTCTTCTGTTCTGTTTTATGGCTTTTGAGTTTCTTCTTTATTTTTCTTCTTATTTTTCCTCTTCTCTTCTCCTCCTCCTCCTGCTCCTCCTCCTCCTCCTCCTCCTTTTCCTTGTCCTTCTTCTGTACTGGGGATTGAACCCAGAGCATTTGCACTGAGTTACATCCCCAACCCTTTCTTATTTTTTACTTTGAGGCAAGGTCTGGCTAAGGTACCCAAGTTGAACTCAAACTTGAGATCCTCCTGCCTTAGCCTCCTGGAGTGCTGTTATTACAGGCATGTGCCACCACACCCAGCTAAATTTGGGGATTTTCTTAAAATGACTTTATTGAGGTATGACTGACATACAAAAACCTGTACATACTTAATGTCCATAACCTAGTGAGCTTAGGGATAATTATATACCCCTGAAACTATCACAATGCCACAAAGATATCCATCACCTCTGAAAGTTTTCCCCACCTTTTTTTGTGATAAGAGCACTTAATCATAAGGTCTGCCCTATGAGCAAATTTTTAAGTTAACACTATGGTTAACTGTAGGCACTCTACTGTAGAGTAGATCTTTAGGACCTACTCATCTTATGTAACCAACATAACCAAAAGCTTTGGACCTTTTGACCAACACCTCACTTCCCCATCCCTCCATCCCATAATAACCCCATTCTCTGACGTGAGCTTGACTGTGTTACACTCTACGTAGGTGAGATCATGCGGTATTTCATCTTCCATGCCTGGCCTGTTTCACTCAGCACCATCCCCTCTAGGTTAACCCATGTTGCTTATAAATTGCAAGCTCTCCTGTTGCAAGGCCGAATGATTTGTAGGTTCTGTGTCTCCTCATTTTCTTTATCCACTCATCCATCAGCAGAAGCTTGGTTTGCTTCCATGTCTTGGCTTTCATGAATCATGCTACAACAGACACATTTCTCTTTGAGATCCTGATTTTAATGCCTTTGGATACATTCCCAGCAACTGGAGGGATGGATCTCATGCTAGTTCTGTTTGTAATATTTTGAAGAGCTTCGAGCTGAGCTTTGTGCTGTTTTCACAGTAGCTGTGCCCATTTGCATTTCCTCCAAGTATAGGAGGGTCCCTTTCCAACACGCCCTAACCAACTCCTGTCTCCAGGGGTTTTGATAGTTGCCTCCCTATCAGGTGTGAGATGCTGTCTCATTGTGTTTTTGTTTGTTTTGTTTTGTTTGAGACAGGATCTCACTGTGTAATCCAGGCTGGTCTTGGACTCACTTTTAGCCCAGGCTGGCCTCAAACTCATAGTGATCCTCCTGCCTCAGCCTCCTGAGTGCTGAGACTATGGGTGTGTGCCACCACCCCTGACGTTGTTGTGGCTTTGATTTGTCTTCCTCTGGTGATTTGTGACACTGAGCACATTTTCATATACCTGGTGGTACATTGCATGATATTCATTTCTGCCCTTCTGTACTTCCTCTGTCCACTTTTGTGAAGCAATGTCCTCAGTCTTACAGAGAAACTGTCACCTCTGTCACTAGCCTGACTGCCCGTAAACCAAGCAGCTCTGCTGTTAATCAGCTACTTTTCGGGGACTGGTTTAGGAGAAACCCTGAACTCACCCTCACACTACTCTTAACAACAGCCTGGTGGAAATTTCGGAAATGACACTGGGGAAGCACGGACTGTCTAGAAATGCTGCGGTCTACTCTGGAATAAGCCAGGCTGGCCGAGACCCCTGTACATGGAGGCTGGCATTTCACCCCCGAGGAATCGCTCTCCTACAGCTGTACACCAGCCAGCACCGGGCATTGTGCTAAGGAATCCATTATCACATCTCCTACAAGGATATTGTGGGAGATGTTGCTCACTACATTACACCAGTGGCCTCCGCCACAGAAGTTTCTACACTCATGGTATCTGTAATAAATATACCAATCCTGAGCAATGGATTCATTTTTTAGGCTCAAGTTCTTATGCATTGTGTAACTCATGATTTTTGCCTTCTTGCCTTGGCTGCTAGGACATTCACTGACCAGCATGAGGCCATCTCCACTACGCCCCAAGACATAACATGCATTTCATCTGCTAAGCTCATTTCTGAGAGCATTTTAGTTGTCTCCTTCTATCTTCAGTGTTTCTTGATTTTTTTTGTCCATTTCTAACAAATAAAAATAACTCCCAGTTTAGGTTTATTCTACCTAGAGAGCCAAATATGCTCACCCTATATTTTTAAATATATTACGTATAAAGAACTCAATAAAAGCCCAGGGCAACCCTACCCGCTAGAGTTCACCGCACTGCTCCGATTGTAACTTAACCCCTTGCTGCCCTCCCAGGTTCACCTTTGAGACTAGAACAGACTCCCAGTCTTTCCCCGGATGCCGCCACATCTGCAGGAAGGAGTATCTCCAACCAGAGTGCTGTCCTGGCCACTGGGGTCCAGACTGCATGGGTGAGTGCACAACCTGGGATTGACATTTGCTTCTCAAGGTTGTATGTCATGTAAAATTGGGAGGAACGAAGCCCACTAGAAGGAAGAGGTAAGCATCTTTTTCTAGAAATTTCCATTTCAGTCTACATGTATAAAATATTTCATGCCCCCTTTGTTTTTATAAAGAAATCAATCCAGGCATGGTGGCTCATGCCTATAATCCCAGTACTCTGAGAGGCTGAGGCAGGAGGATCCCAAACTTAAGTCCTACCTTGGCAACTCAGCAAGATCCTGTTTAAAAGTGTTTAAGGGCCAGGGAGTTAGCTCAGTGGTTTCACTACCTGCTGGGCAAGCGCAAGGACCTGAGTTCGATCCCTGGTACCAAAACAAAAAAAAGTAAAAGAGCCGGGAATTTAGCTCAATGGTTCCAGTGCCAGCCGGCAAGTGCAAGGTTCCAAGTTCAATCCTTGGTACCAAAAAATTTAAAAAATGTTTTTAAAAGTGTTTAAAAAGCTGAGGATGCTGGGGATTTAGCTCAGTGGTGCTGCCACCTGCCTTGCAAGTGCAAGGTCCTGAGTTCGATCCCCAGTACCAAAAGAGCGCTGTAGCTCAGTGTAAAGGCCCTGGGTTCAATTCCCAGTACCAAAACAAAAATTCCCAACAAAGAAATTACTTCACTGCAGTTAGAGATCTCTCTGAGAGAATTCCTTTATAAGTCAGAAAAAGGGGTATTAAAAGGAATATCCATTTTTATATTTAAAAAGATAACTTATCAAAGAGAGATCCTGGGCAATTATGATCCCAAATACTATTTTAAGAAGAAATTTCATTACATCTCAAACACTATAGTAAATAACCATTAAACATTATAAAAATTGAAGTCTTAAAACAGAATATCAAATTCTATGATGTTGAATTATAATGCTTTAATGTAAAGAAACTGTAAAGTTAACTACATAAAGTTATATGCAGTATTTGTAGGTATAGAAATTAATTCTGAAGAGTTTCTATGGTAACAAAAACTGCTAGTAAATCTAGGGCAGTGATATACTCAGATTTCTATAACCGAGCCTAATCTTTGTGGGGTGAAATTGAACTGTCATCCTCGTTACAGGTTATTAGTACTCAGGGCCTACAGCTTTGTTGTGATATGCAAATGATTTGAAATTCCCTATTGTTTGGTAGTCAAAATCAGAAATTTTAATTCCTAAATTCACTACTTGTTCCCTATCTTCTAAGATGTAATGAAAATGCCTCCCTAAGATCATGTTAAGGGAGAGATTAGTGTCTTACGCTCTGCAATATTTTTTCCCTCACCAAAGTAATGGAACCAAATTGTACACACCTTGTGAAGTTCAGAAAGATATAAAACAGAAAAATATCCACTTATATTCTTTTTTGGGGTGGGGGGTACCGGGAATTGAACTTGGGATCTTGCGCTTGCGAGGCAGGAGGCGGAACCACTGAGCTAAATCACTGGCCCCATCCACTTATATTCTGTCACATGAGGGAAACTCTGAACATTTTGGCTTATTTCAATCTTGGTCTTTTTTCTATATAACTCCTAAGTCGGTGAGCCCATATCGTATGCACAGTGTTGTCTCCTTTCTTTCTAACTACTGATGAAATTGTTAAATCAATCACAATTTCCACTTATTCAACATGACTGACATTAGGTGCTAGGGAAATCCTTGGCCCTTTCTCATCCGATGCAATTCTTGAAACAAATCTTTGAGTTGGACAGCTTTATCCTCATTTTGCTTGGAAGGAATCAGATTTGAATGTTATCTCTTGCAAATTTCCTTTCGGGATGAGAAGTGATAAAGTAAGTTCACATTCAGGGCTTCTTGGCACCAAAGGCTGCTGACTTGTCTTCTTTGTCCCATTGTCTAAAGCAGAGCTTGTCA
Source organism: Heterocephalus glaber (assembly GCF_053883595.1). NCBI lineage: Eukaryota > Metazoa > Chordata > Mammalia > Rodentia > Bathyergidae > Heterocephalus > Heterocephalus glaber. The sequence goes on from NW_028258357.1 coordinate 20,462,312, forward strand.
AGAAGGGAGGAGAGAGAGACGGGGCGGGGGCACCTCCACTTTTACTTCCATCCTCTTCCATCCTAGGTCCTCCCAGCTTTACCAGTCAATGCCTCGAGTGTGCTTCCTGTCCGGGGAAGGTCAAGGTTTAGGATTCAGGCATCCTGACCCTTCTCTCTGTTAACTGCCCCGTGTTAAGTTCCACCCAGCGTGTTGACCCTGTGCATTCCTAAGAGCTTAGCACATCAGGGTCAAGTCCATAGACTAAGGGCTTTAGAGCAATTAACCTTTCAGAGTCTTTAAAGGAATGGACCTGGCCCTCCAGATTCCAAGGATTTTTCCTCTTAGTCTCATATATAGTGAGGTCTTGCAGACATCCTAATAGAGCAGAAAGGATGCTGAGATTCACTACCCCATTTCTATCTAACCCGTGGAAACTAATCTACTGCTAAGCTATGAGTCAGAGACACTGTAGACAAGAACAGGCTTAGTCTAGGACACATGACAAAGTTGGCACGTCCAACAGAGCGAATGACCAACCACAGCTAGCCAGGCAAAAGATGCAGAGCCTGCGACCAAGCTTCAGGTTTGGAACCTTAATGCAGATGGCTTCCTGCTTCTGCCTCAGTCTCCTTATCTGTCAAAGGAGGGTTAAATGTCTTACTTTACAAAACTCTAGATAAGATTCTTCAAACATTAACCCAAGTGAAAGAAAGGACTTTAGGAAAAGTCTGAACGCGCTTCCTGCCCTGGTGTTGTGTTACGTGCAAGGGAACATGGCATGTTGCACACCCAGATCCAGGAAAGTCTAGTGGAGTCTGAATATTCAGGCATTTCCTTTGAGAGCTCTCAAGGCCAGAAATGCAAAACACGAAGACCAAGGCCAGGACATCAGCCCTGTTGTCCTCTCTTTGGGGCGAAAGGGCATTTCCCTTTATCTTCCTATTCCCAACGTACTCACTCTTGTGCAAGGCTTGCTTCCTCTCAGTCAGGAAAGATAATCCCCAGTTTGGCTGTGAGTCACCCTCACACTGGAGTGAGGACAAGCGGGCCTCGCCTGTGGCTCTGCACTTCCACAGGGACAAGGCAAGGTGGGGCGGGAGCTGCTGACGGTGTCCCTCCCTCTCCCGGAGGAAGCGTTCCCAGCCTGCAGGGGCCCCTTCCTTTCCAAGGAGCCACAGACGGCTCTCTCTCACTCACCAACTCGGGGTGCTTCGAAAATTAGGTCCCAGAGCCTTCCTCAAGTAAGAGAGTAAGCCCAGAGTCAGCGCTGAAAACAAAAACCACGATGGAGAAGAATTATCCACCGTCTTCTAAGATACAGAGTAAGGCATGAATTCTCACATAGGGCTGGCATCCTGACATAAGCCAGGCCTTTTTACTTGAATTGAGCCTTCTTCTCCCTCTTAAGATTGGCACTGCTTTATCAAATGTACTTCTGGAAGTCTTCTCGTTAGTGCAGAAATGTATTTTTAACTGTGAAACTTAATCATGTTTGAACAGCAAATATTCTACTTAAGGAGAAATAGGTTTTTCTTTTTCTTCTTTTTTTTCAGTATTGGAAATTGAACACAGGGTGTTCACACTACCGCTAACTCCATTCCCAGCCTTTGTTTTGTTGTTGTTGTTCCTGTGTGTGTGTGTGTGTTTGTGGGGGTTTTGACACAAGGTCTCGCTAACTCCCTAAGTTGCCCAGGCTGGACTCACAGTTGCGATCCTCCTGGCTCAGCCTCTCAGTGGCCTCGGATTCAGGCCTGTGCCACTATTCCCAGCTTGAGATAGAATTTTCATTTGTACATCTTGTTCTTTTTATTGCACCATGAATTTATGGGCTTTGAACAACAACTCAGAGGAGCAGAATTCCAATGTATGCAAAGCGGTCACACCCAAACTCAACTGTGGCCAAGACAACCCTAATTCAGAGACAAATGGTCTGAGTTTTGAGTTTTTGTGGGGTTTTTTACTAAATTCCTCAACATTCATTCTTTATGCTACACAGGTTGCAAATCACAGACAATGCAGATTGAAACCATTCTTTCAGGCATCGCTTTTTTTCCTTTGAGTGACAAATAACATGGAGTTCACAGTCAGAATCTGTTTCACTTCCACTTCGGGGCAGGTGATGGTGTCCAGGGATACACGGGGACTATCAGCAAGCTTGGCGTGACTTCTGCCAGCCCTGTGCAGCGAGGCTCTAAGGCAAGGTAGCGACATGCGAAAGGCACCTCGAGGGCCTCCGAGGAGGTTAAGTCACAGGGTGGCCGCTGGCTGCTCGCTGGGCAGGAGGTGCATTATCTTCCTCTAGAGAAACAGAGGCTGATGATTTACTGACAGCTCCTAACAGCTGAATCTGCTGGGTGAGAAAAGTCTCAGTACCAGAGACCGCCAGAGCAGTGGTGACCCAAAGAAATGTCATAATGGCCTCAGATCGTCTCCTCAGCACCTCCAGTCCCACAGAGCCTCAGAACTGCCCGCGTAGCACATCCTGCAATACCTCTTTCAAGTGCAGGTGCTGAGAAGGCTAGTTTAGCATCTTCATTCTTTCTTCGGTACCAGGGATTGAAATCAGGACTTTGCACTTGCCAGGCAGGTGTGGTGCTGCTGAATTAAATCTCCAGCCCCTACCATCTCCATTCTTAATGGGGGTTGAGGTGATAGAAAATGATTTGAGAAGCAGGAAACAAACTTATTCTTTTGCCTTACAAATGTATTTCAAAACCAAACAAATATTTTCATATATTTTTAAGATATTTCAAACAGGCCATAAAATGATGATTCCTTACAGCCCCACACTCTTTCCATCTTCTTCTGAAGTTCTTTCCAGGGTTGGCCAACTCATAAAAATCAAGCATTTATTGAGTGCCTACAATAGGCTGCACATACAGAGGACCCTCAAGTTACAACCAACCCAACATAGGGACAACTTGGGTTACAACCAGAATTTTAGTTTTAACTTACAACCAAAGTCTTGAGTTATGACCCAAATGCCAGCCGCTTGTGCTTCCAGACGGTCTCAGATACAGTTTTAACCCTTAAGGGGTTCTGGAAGGAACATGACAGCATCCTCTCCTGTGTGGGGTTCACTGAGAAATCCTGGGCCGGTGTCTCTCTAAGGACACTGAGATCTGCCTGTGTGCAGGGGAGAGACTTTGAAGGCTGTGTAGAGGAGCTTGAGCCTTCACTGACCAACTTGAGTTACAACCAGCCCTCGGGAATGAATTGAGTTCATAAGTCAAGGGTCCACTGTACTCACGTATATGATAGGACCCACTCCTAATCACGTATATTCCTAACCCCAAGGAGCTCCATCAACAAAAGCAGATGAGGGAAAACAGTTGTCCCTGGGAGCCCAGGGGAGGACTTGGGTGGGTTTGGCAGTTTGTCCTGTGGGCCTGTTCAGCTAGACTGTGTCACCTCCCTCGGGCCCAGCCTCCAGAGGGCTTGGACATACGACCCTGCAGGGCACATGCACATACATACCCAAGTCTCAGCCTCTGCCTTTAGCTCAGGAAGTTGCACTGAAAGCCACAGGAAGATAGAGTGAGGATGAAGCAATTCCTACTGTGAAAAACGTCACAGCCTCTGCAGAATATTTAATGTGGAGGCTCAGTAAAATACCCAGGAGACAGAAACTCCCAACTAGCCTTCAATCTATCACTGGCAAAAGTCCCATGAACCATGAATGGCTGGCAGGTCACTCATCTCAATGAGCAGAACTTATCTGGGCCTTGAAGCTTCAGAAATAAGCACTCAGGTGGCCTCACCAGCCACTTCCTGCCACAGCAAGAGGTGTGCAGGCTCCTTTCTGCCCTGGCTAAACCTTATTTTATTTTCTCATGAAAGCACAGAAAGAAATCATTGCCTGTCTTGAAAATAGTAGCAGATATTCAATGAATGTTGAATAAGCCAATCAATTGAATCAATGGCTTGCAAAAAAAAAATCCTATAAAATATTATAAGCAATCCAAACAGAGAAGCACAATGACATGACTTTAAAGTCAGGCAGAGCTAGCGAGAATCTTCTCTGAACCTAATGGCTAAGTGACCTAACACCAAAACTCTCTATGCCTCAGTTTCCTCTTAGATAAGATGGTTTCAACCACCACATCACAGTGTCATTGGACAGGGTCCAAGGAGTCCCCCAAAGAGGAGACAGAGACCTCAAGTTGCCCCACCCCCGACATAGTAGGTTGGTAGACTCTCGTTAAAGAAAAGCACCCTGGTGTGCATCTCATGGACCCCATGGAGGGGCACCTTTGATTGATTTCAGTTTCCTCTGCTTCCCGTGCATGGTGTCTGTGGAGATCTAGCCATGGGACAGTAGGGGCCCCGGTGTTTCCTAACGTGCACAAAGGCTCTCTCTTGCCTGCTCTATTCTGCTGGTTCCTCCACAGGGAGACAGGTGACAGGGAGAGAGAGGCGAGAGATTAGTAAGGGGGGGTCCTCAAGGAATCGGGGGGGGGGCTGTTACACCGCGACACGGCTCAGCCCCGAGTGCACCAGAGAGGGAAGCAAGGCACGCCAGATGGGTACATCTTCCATGGTGTGCAGTTCCAAGACAGTTTGGTGACACTGAAGGGGAGTCCTCCAGCCAAAGCCACCCAACATGGAGCCCTGTGTCTTGCAGCAACCGGCCTGCCCAGTGTCCCTGCTATGCTTCGTCTCTGAGCGGAGGCAGTTGTGGGGAGGGTGGCCTTGTGCACAAATGGTGGGTTTTGAGGTGCAGTCGCAGGCGGCCTGACAAGGATCCAGTCGATGACAGCTGGGTTCACAAGGGCAGTGGCCCAGATGATTCTCCTGGGGACATCACAGCCGTTTTAGTTCATATAAGTTCTCTTTACGATGCTCACATGGGCAAAATCTCCTGACTCACTCCGTGTCCCTGGTATTAAACGATGTCTGGCAGCTTTAATGCTGTTAGCTTCGCAGATCTGAGAGCGCCCTGCCCTGGCTTGCAGAAGGGCCTTGGGTACCCTTCACCTCCCCCCTCCCAATCTGCTGTCCTGGGAAGCACCGGTAGAAAGCACCACATGATCACTGCGCAAGGCTTAGTAACTTCCAGAAGGAGAAGGAGCCCGGACCTCCTGACACCACCACACTCTGGGGGGCTGGGGGAGGGCTCCCGGTCTCCGGAATCGGCCTGTAGCTAGAGCAGGGCTACGGTCTCCCTCAGTGCCGCTGCCCGTTTGCTTCTTGCTGCAGTAACCGGCATGGGCAGAGTGGAAGGGGCGCCCAGAGGAAGGGAAAGTGAAGTCGGCCGGGGAGAGAGGTGAGCGAGCGGAGGGAGAGGTTCAGCGGGAAAGGCTCCGTGTCTGGAAGTGGGGATGGGCTGCTGAGGGGAAGGAGGAAGGAACGAAAGGTGGGGAGGGTCTGGCTCCACGCCCGCGGGAGGAGGAGACCCGGATGACACCAGCAAGCCTAAGATCCCGAGGGTCTCTCTGCCCGGCAGCCCAGTGCGCGTCTCAGGACGGAGGAGGCCGGGGGTTCTCCTGAGCCAGCCCAGAAAGCAAGCACCGAAGCTGGGCACACCCAGCCCTGGGACAGGCGGAGGGACGGGCAGGGGTCCCCGCCTTCCTCCTAGCGCAGCGCTGGCTGTTCCCAATCACGCCACTACCCAGAAGGCCGGCGGGAGAAGCAAGCGGAGAACGGCCTGAGAGCGAGGGCTCTAGGAAATGCTCTCTAGGTGCCCTTTGCCCGGCACCTCGGCCTCGGGTTCGCTGCTTCAGAGGAGCTTCAGGCCCCCACGTGATGAAGGCCCTCCTCTCCATCCTCGCCTCCTTCTTCGGGCAAAGACAGAAAAGTCCTTAAGGAGGCCCTGGCTCATGAGGTGGCTGTGGCCTCCTGCTGGGGCCAGGTGTAAATCACTTCGTCCACGCAGGACGAGGTTATTTCATTAGGAAAATGTTGAAAACCTCCAGAAAGGGGAGGTCTCGTTTGAGGTTTCTTTAGGTCTCTTTTTAAAGTGACTTTAACTCCTCGCTGCAGGTCAGTGTCTTCTCCTCCCCTCGGTGACCGGCTTCTCCACCACTGCTCAGTGAAGGCCTCACTGAGGTGAACAGGGTAGGAAACTCCAGAGCGCCTGCCTTTGCTGGCTCTGCCACAGACCACAGACTCCATAAAGTGTGCAACTTAGACCCTGCGCTCTGCTAACATTCTGAGCGCAAGGGAGAAACAGGAGGAGCCAGAGAGGAAATCATCTGCGGATGACAACTCTCACCTCCACAGTACCTGCAAGTGACAAATGATCTTTCAAAGAACGACCCTGTCAAGTGAGCCAACAGCGCCTCTTCCAGAGAATCCCCTTTCTCTGTGCTCAGAAGTCTGTCTTCCCCAGAACTGCAGCTGCAGCCTGAATGTTTGAGTCCTCCTGTGCATTTGTCTGTTTTCTGTCACTGTAAGGAAATACCCGAGGCAGGCAAACTTTATACAAAAAAGAGTTTCACATAGCTCACAGTCTTGGGGGCTTAAGGGCCTGGTGTTTGGATCACTTAGCTCTGGTGAGTGCCCACTGGGCTCTCTGACCCTGTGACAGGACAAGTATGGGAGGAGGACATCCCACTCTGAGGCTGGGGAGCCAGGCCCTGATTTTTACAACAACTCCCTTGCAAGAAATCCCTCAGCCCCTCCTGCGGGCACCTGCACTTGCCCCAAGGACCTCCCAGAGCCTCCTGCAAAGGGCTGACCACCTCCCAGTGCCACCACGCTGGACACCAGCCCTCCAGCATGTGAACCTTGGGGCACTCTGAAATTCATGCTGACTCCCAGTCAGCAGTGTGGGGCTCACAGCTCTTAACTGCAGGGCATTGCTGTGAGTTGTGAACACAGGCACCCTTTATATTGCCTGGGACTCTACATCACTCACCGTTTTGGGGGGAGCACTTTTCTCACAAGCTTGAATGTGGGGTAACTGTGATCCCACCTCGTTCGCACAGACACACCTCCCAGCCATGGCCTGACTTCAGCTTGGAGCCAGCCCATCCACATCACTTATTGCAAGTGTGGGAACTCAGCAGCCAAGTGTTGATCATCTTTAAAACAGTAGTATTTCTCTCACCGATCATTACTTACATTTTTCTGCTCGATTTGGGGCATTGTAATATCTGGCTAGCTTGCTGCTCATCTCTTTGCTCCAACACAGAATAGAATGCTTGGCACATGGCAGCTACTCCTGGGTTGTTTGGTGAACGACTAGGATCTTCTAGTAGATGTTGGTAAAAGCCCTACTGTAGATCTTGCTGTACTCAAAAATGCAAAATCCATGCTTGTTTGGAGTCGGCTTCTTTATGAAATCTAAATGCCTGTTCTCATCATGCTAAGCACTTCAGTCATTGCCCACATCCACACGAGTCCACTCCCCAGTCCCAGCCCCAACAGCTTCTCAGCATTCCCAGAAGAGCCCACGATCCCCTGCAACTCTGAGATGCTACCTTCCATTTCCTCTTCCGGAAATGCGCTTCCCTCAAGGCATAACCAGCTCCTATTGCACCTTCAAAACCCCAGCTTAAGTGACTCCTTGGGAACACTTCTCAGACTGTTCCCAGAGTACAAAGAGCTCCCCTCTCTGCACTCCCTCAAGGCCCTGCCTAGCATACTAAGAAGTCTGGCTTTTTAAAATTTCTTTTTATTATTATTATTAATTTTATTCATACATTTTAGGTATGCGGTGTGATGACATTCATCATTGGAAATTTGTACCTCTACGTAATCCATCTTGGTTCTTATTTTTTCCCCCTTCCCCTGCCCTCCCTTCAACCCCTCCACCCCTCCCTATTTACAAAGACTTTGTTTCCATTTTCTCATTTTCTCATATTAATTCCATTCCTTTCTTTCCTTTCCCCAACCCCTCCCACTTCCCCTTCCTCTTTAGACTTTTTCTTCCTATTTCACATTATCTATTATACCTTTTAGTCCTTATTTACATTTTCAGGTTTTCACACCAGAGAAACTATTCAGAATGTGCATCCATTTAGCTATGTCTTTAGTTTCTCATTCTTTATGGCTGAGTAGTACTCCATTTTATTAAACACACACACACACACACACACACATACACACACACATCTTTATCCAGTCTCCAGTTGATAGGCAATTGGGCTGTTTCCAAGATTTAGCTATTACAAACTGTGCCGCTATGAACATGAGTGCACATATATCGCTATGGTATGATTCTTTTCATTCTTTTGGGAAGATACCTAGTAGGGGAATAGCTGGGTCAAATAGGACCTCCAATCCTAGTTCTTTGAGGTATCTCCGTACTGATTTCCACAGTGGTTGCACCAGTCTACACTCCCATCAACAATGGAGCAGTGTTCCTTTTTCCCCACACCCCCACCAGCATTTGTTTATTGGTTGATTTCTTAATAGCACCCATTCTTTCTGGAGTGAGGTGGAATCTCAGCATTGTTTTCATTTGCATCTCTCGAATGACCAGTGATGTTGAACATTTTTTCATATGTTTGTTTGCTACTTCTACTTCTTTGTCTGAGAAATGTCTGTTCATTTCAGATGCCCATTTTTGGATTGGGTCTTTAAATTTGGGGGGTCTGACTTTTTTTTAAGTTCTTAATAGATTCTAGATAGTAGACCTGTGTCTGAGGAACAGCTGGTAAAACTTTTTCCCACATTGTGGGTTGTCTCTTCACACTATTGGTGGTTTCTCTTGCTGTGCAGAAGCTTTTTAATAAGAAGAGATCCCACTTGTTGATTGTGCTAGTTCACAGGCAACTGAGGTTTTTTTCATGAAATCCTTTCCTACACCAATGTCTTCAAGACTCCTACCTAAGCTCTCTTCCAGCACATTTAATGTTTCTGTTTTAATATTTAGATCTTTAATCCATTTGAATTTTAGTTTAGTCCATGGTGAGAGATATAGGTCTTAATCTTTGACAAGCTGAACCCCAAGTTTTCCAGTACCATTTATTAAATAGGCTATCTTTCCTCCAGTGAGGGTGGTTGGCTCCTTTGTCAAAGATGAGGTGGCTGAGTGTGTCTGGAGTTGTTTCTGCATCTAATCTGTTCCACTGGTCCTCAGGTCTGTTTTTTGGCCAGTACCATGCTGTTTTTATCACAGTAGCTTTGTAGTATAGTTTCAAGTTGGGGATTGTGACACCCCCTGCCATGTCTCTCTTGCCTAGAATTGCTTTTGCTATTCTAGGTCTCTTCTTGTTTCAAATGAATTTTTGGATTACTTTCTCAAGCTCTGTGAAGTATGCTGCTGGGATTTCAATTGGGATTGCATGGAATCTATATAGCAGTTTTGGAAGTATGGCCATTTTCACTATGTTGAGTCTTCCTACCCAGGAGGAAGGGATGTCTTTCCATTTTCTGATATCCTCTTTGATCTCTTTTTTCAGAGTGCTATAGTTTTCAGAGTAGAGGTCTTCAATTTCTTTCATTAGGTTGATTCCTAGGTATTTCAGTTTTTTGGATGCTATTGTGAAAGGAATTGTTTGCCCTATTTCTGTCTCAGTGAGTCTGTTGTTCGTGTAGAGGAAAGCTACTGATTTCTTTGTGTTGACCTTGTATCCAGCTACTCTACTGAATTTACTTATTAAGTATAGAAGACTTTTGATGGAGTTCTTGGGGTCTTCTGCATAGAGTATCATGCTGTCTGCAAATAATGACAATTGAAGCCTGGCTTTTGATTCATGCTTAAGGGCTGAACTAACTTCCCAACATTGCAATTTATAAACTGCAAAATTGAAGGCAAGTTATGGAACCTCTCTGCCAACAGCAGAAGGTAACCATGGGAATCATTTAACCAGATCATTGCAGAATGTATAGCAAGTGCTCAAGGAATGGCCGATTGATGTCTCTGATCACAGCATGTGAATACTCTGCAGTCCACCTGTTCACACATCTGCTTCCCCCATGAAACCTTTTTGTTTTTCTTTTTTTCTTTTTTTCTTTTTTTTTTTTTTTTTTTTTGGTCCCAGGGATCAAACTCAGGACCTTGTTCTTGCGAGGCAGGTGGTGGCACCACAGAGCTAAATCCCTGGCCCTCCCCTGTGAAACCTTGCATGGCACCAACAGGGTCTCCAGTTACCCTTGTCCCTGGTAGCTAGCACACTAGCTGGCCCTAGGTGTCCAGTACCTGGCTCAGTCATCCTCCCAGAATGCCATGTGCAGTCTTGAGTGAATAAATCTGACTGTTTGATTCCCTAGAGTGCCCGGGAGGAGCGGGGACGCCGTGCAGTGGCCGGGGCAGCTGTGCAGAGGGCATGGACGGAAATGGAACCTGCGCCTGCCAAGTGAGTTCAGAAATGTGTTCTCCCTCTCTGCAATTCTGTGCCCCCTGCTTGCCTAGTGGTCCTCCCTCCACACACCTACATGCGAAGTGGAGTCCCCAAGACACAGGGGTCCATGTATTGGTATTAAAAATATGGTTTGTCTAGCAAAAGGACTCTCAGAGGCCGGGGACTTTGAGCCGAGTTGATTCACTGCTCAGCCTTAACCAGAGCCATCTATTAAATGGGCCTGAAATAAAATCTTTGCAATCACATTGATTAAAGAAGTAAAATGAGATCATATATGTAAGGATGCTCTGTGAAGCTCTGCAGGGCTAGAGAAATTGCTGTCATTGTTACTGTTAAAAATAGCTACTGCTATCAGATGACTCCATTGCTGTTTTTAGTGTCCGTTGCCAACTACTCCATTTGCCACTTGAAGGATTTCTTTTTCTCATGAAAGTGACTTCTTGCAAGTTTCCAGCCTTAAAGGATTTAAACACAAAGAAACCCTTCTGAAAGGCATTGAGTTTAACTGCCTTCAGAAGTGCAAAACTGAAAGTTTTCTTTCACCCTGGGTGCAAGCGGGATGTGGCTGTCAGCATGTGCTATTTATACCTTTGGGCTCACAGTGCAGTTTTCCTCTGCAGGGCTCCAGTCCTTCAGCAAAAAGTGACGCAGGGATTCACTGTCATACCAAAACCAGCAAGAACAAAAGATTAACTGGAAAGGAGCTTGGGGGAAAGATACAGCTGGGGAAAAAATGCTAATCAAACCCATCAGGGGGTCAAGTGGGGTTTCCTCAGAACACAGGTCTCCCTGAGTCTGATGTCAGCCCCCTGGGGTGTTTTGCAGGAGGGGTTTGGAGGACTAGCCTGTGAAACCTGCACCCATGGCAATTTATTTGGACCCAACTGTTCCTCAGGTATGTGACTTTTGTGTAATCAGTGGACTGGGGAGGGTTGGGCGTCCCCAGAGAAACCCCTGAGAGGAAACTGAATGCTTGGATGCAGCCAACTTTGGACAGGGAAGCCGAGATGACAGGAGTCTCGTGGATGCAATCCCTGAAGACAGTGGTGGCATTTTGTGTGGCTCTCATACTTGCAGTGGGCAGGAAAGCTTGCGAGGTGCCTGGGAGGTACACGATTTCCTCTCCCACTGCAGGATCCAGGATCCAGCTGCCTCCCCCCACCCCCATATATGAAGTCTTGGGGCCCTGACTTCAGTGCAGACCCAGGGCTAATGTCTTCATGGGTCCTACCACATTTTGATGTTTCCTTTCCTTTGGGGAGTTCACAAACTGATGCCTGCAGAGGGCAGAGATTGTTGGCTGCAGACTCAACAAACACACAGAGCCTGGCTTATCCATGGTCTTACTTGGTTTCCCTGGAAGCAGACTTTGAGACAAGGATCTCAGAACAGAGCCATTTACTTCAAAGGTGATCCCAGGAAATGCTGGGATATGAGGAAGTGACATGGGGGAAATAAAGGGTACACCAATCTCAGGGAGTTATCTTATGCATGGGGAGGGGACCTCCAAAGAGCAGCAGCAGAAGCCAAGCCACAGATGCCCACCTCCCGATCTCTGAGATCAGGGAAATGTCACTTGACATGGCAAAGGGGAAATAAGGCGGCAGACAGTTGGCTAATAACTCACCTTAAAATAATAGCTTTTCTTGGATGATGTGGGTGGGCTCAATGTAATCACAAGGGCGCTGGAATGTAGAGGAGAGAGGCAAAGGATTCGGCATCAGAGTGATGCAATGTAAGAAAAACTCCACCTGCTATGGAAGAGGCCACAGCCAAGGACCATGGGCACCCTTCCAAAGCTGGTAAGACAAGGAAAAGATTCTTCCTCCAGCCTCCAAAAAGGAACCTGACCACTCTTCCCCACACCTTGATTTCAGCACAGTGAGTCTGGATTTCTAACCTCTAGAAATGTAAGGTGATAAATGTCTGCTGTTTTAAGACACTTGGCATCTTAGTCCATCTTCCATGGCTATAACAAAATACTTGAGGCTGAATAATTTCCAAAGACATTAATGTTGCTCACAGAATAATGGAGGCTCTGGGGAGGTCCCAGACTGCACGCACCAGGTGCATGGCTCCTTCTCCAGTGAGCCAGGGAGAGATCACACAGCCTGACAGGAAGCTGGGAGGGAGGGGGCAGTCTTTCCCTATTGCAACAATCCCTCTCTCGGGCACTAACTAGGGTCACTGGAGATCTATAGGATCCCTTCCAAGGCCACACCCCGATGACCTATGACTTCCCCCTAGGCTCCACCTCTTAAAGGTCCACCACCTCTTAACATCACCACCCTGAGGACCAAGCCCCCAAAACTTAAACCCCTGAGGGACATACCCAAACCACATTCAGACCACAACACAAAGCTTCTGCTGACTTCACAGTAGCAAGAGGAAACAAACACGCACAACCATCAGGGGACAGTTGATGATGGTTCAGTGCATCCAGGATCCAAGGGCTCGGGCTAGGCAGCTGTGCTAAGGGTCACACAACACCCCACAGCCAAAGAGCCAGAAGTTGGCCGAGATGTGGAATCACCAAGGCCCAACAAATGCAGGTGTGGCAGAGACACAGTCTGCTAGGTCCACATCCTTCCCAAAGGAATCTATTGGGCAGCCCTTCTCCAATACCACCCTCTTTCTGGCTTTCGTAGAAAAAATGGAATTTGGTAGACTGCTCTGATTTAAATATCTTTGCAAGAAAGCCTGCACACACATTGACGCCCATCCCCAAAGTCTCCGTACTAAACTCCTGCTGCAGCTGGGGGCTTGGACTCCTTGTAGTCACGAAGGCAAAGCCATTGCCTTCATCTCTAGCACCTTCTCCATGGTGCTGCCTGGTGATTTCTCACAGCCTTGGTTGGCTGAATGAATACATGGATAACTACATGAATGAATGAATGCATGCTGGCCATTTGCATTGGCAAGGACCAAGGAAGCTTGCGAGCCCTTTTAGCCAGGTGTCTGTCCACTGGGTGCCTGTGCTGTGTCGTGTTGGTCCTGAGGAGGTGGCACTCCCACTTGGGAGAGGGGCAGCTCTACTGGGGCAGCCTGTCTTTAATGCCAACTTTACCCCAGGTCAGGGATGATTCAGAGCTGCACCAGCCAACAGTTTCCTTCTCCCCTGCTAGTGCCTCACCCCCAGCTAGCAAGAACGCAAAGCCCACCTTCCCCAGCACGACTCCCACATCACTCCATGGCCATGTGCTGTCAATAAGAACAGCCAGCATGTACTGTGCGCCTTCTGTGTGCCAGGCAGTGCACAAGGAGGCTCCTCAGAATAATCCCATCAGTCCGCCATGCACCTCTTTAATTAAGCAACCGTCCTCATTTGTGGATGAAGACGCCAAGAAGCCGTGAGGGACAGAGGCAGCTGACTGCAGGGCATGAACCATTCTGCTCCTGGGAAGCCCCTGCCACGCATTAGGGCAGACAGGCAGCAGGGATCCTGTGAGGGTTAAGATGAGGTCCTGGGGAGCTGGAAACAGGAGCCGTAACCACAGTGCAGAATGCACAGCCCACATGGGATGCTACACCCAGGAGAAGGCGCAGCCCGCTGTGCCCTGAGGCACGTCACAGAGGACTGAGCACATGTCCCTCATCCCTCTGACAGGAATGTCCAGGGCTTTAGCCACGTTAAAGCCACACCACCCAGGTTCTTCGCATCTCTAGCGATTTGCCGAGGTGCATGCACAAAGTACCAAGGGCTTTCAGGGCACCGGGCATCCCTCTGCCACTCACTGTGGCTCGGAGCCCTGCAGTTCGGGGTCCGCTCATCCAGGGCAGAGGCTCCCAGGGACAGGCCCCCACCGGGGCTGGACCACAGATGAGCTGGAAGGGCAAGCTGGCCAGCAAACTCCCAGCAGCAATCAGCCTCTGCCTCCCCTTGACCCCTCCTGTCCCCTCACCCCCTTCCACTAGCTGTGTGGCCCCACTTAGGACACAAATCACCACCTTCTCCCTTTGGGCCAGGCTTCCCTGCTACTCTGTGAGCCTCAGATTGGAGCCCATGGTCGCTTCTTTCCTTGAAATCCCTCCGGCACGTACACTAAGATGGGAAATTAGTCCTCATGTCAAGGATGCAAAGCTGAAGCAAAGAGTTTGAAAGTAGGGAAAAGGAAGCTCCCCCGCTGCCATCCCAGGCTCCTAGGGCCAAGAAGGTGAGCCAGTCCCAGCACCCGGAAGGAAGCTCCCCCGCCGTCATCCCAAGCTCCTAGGGCAGAGAAGGTGAGCCGCGTGGGCGCCAGAAGCACCCCCCGCCCTGTGGAAATGAGAAGACACATAAACAAGCCTCAAAAACAGACTTCTGGATCACCTACAGCAACCCCAAAGGGAAATGAGATGAAACACTCTGATACTCAACCACATGGACTCTCTGAACTGGCAACAAAAGAGGATCTGGGAAAAATGAAATCAGAAATAATTACTCAGATAACAGCAAAGATTTTGCTCATGGTGCAAGACATGATTAATAAATCTAGAGAGGACACAGATAAAAACAATAGAGGATCTGAGGAACCTGATGGAATCTCAACATAGGAAACAAATGGAATCCATAAAACAGATACAAACAGATTTCCAAGAGATTAAAAACTCCATCAAAACTCTGCACAGCAGAATGAACCAATGTGAGGATAGAATTTCACATATAGAAGATAAGATTGCAATTAGTGAGGAGGAAAAGAAAAAATTGCTTTAAAATTGTGAGGGAACATGAGAAATCAATCCAGCGGCTGCTGGACGATGCAAAGAATAACGTAAGACTGATTGGAGTCAATGAAGAAAGAGGAGAGAGTGCAGGTGACATAAAAAAACTCTTCACAGAGCTGATGGCAGAAAACTTCCCAAGGAGGGGAAAAGAACTTGACATACAGATAAGTGAGGCATATAGGACTCCAGCTAGCCTTAATCAAAAAAAATCTACACATAGGCATATAATAGTTAGGATTCCAGAAATCCAACAGAAGAACAAAATTCTACAAGCAGTGAGAGAAAAGAAACAAATCACATACAAAGGAAAGCCCATCAGAATCACAGCAGACTTCTCAATGCAAACCCTCAAGGCAAGAAGAGCTTGGAGTGATGTATTTCAAGCCCTAAAGGAAAACAACCTCCAACCCAGATTGATGTACCCTGCAAAACTATCTTTCAAAATTGGTGGAGAAATAAGATACTTTCAGGATAAAGAGCACCTCAGGAACTTCATGAATATCAAACCGGCACTCCAAAAAATTTTAGACAATACTCTAGGAAAAGACAATGAGGATCACAACCCCAGGAAACCCAGCAGAATGAATCCATTGGGCGTGACAAATTAAACGCAAAGGGGGAGAATCCAACAAAAAGAAAAAGTCATGACAAGGCTTTTAAAACTTTTGACTTCATCTCCCTAATGAGTGTATAATTCAATCTTATTATTGTACTGATTAGTATTTTTCTGATTCTAGAGTTGCACACCATTCCTTGTGCTATACTGGCTATTTATCATCTTCTTATGTCTACATTTTAATTGGGTTGTCTATTACTGAGCTCTAAGAATTCTTTATATATTCTGGTCATAGGTTAAATGAGTTGTAAATATGGTCTGTTTAAGGACTACTTTTCATTTTAATGATGTCATTTAAAGTTCTAAATTTTGATGGAATCTCATTTATCAATTTTTTTCTTTTATACATCATGTTTTTTGTATCCTAGGTAGTTCTTGCCTACCCTAAATTCATAAATATTTTCCCTTATAATTTCTTCTTAAAGTTTTATACTTTTAGGCTTTCTTATTTAGGTTCCTAGATCCCTTCAAGTTATTTTCATGTATGGAAAAAAAAGGGTTGAGATTAATTTTTTATATACGGATATCAGGTGTTCTAGTGCTGTTTGCTGAAGACACTATCTCTTCCTCGGCTCTTGAATCGAGTTTATATTCTATAAAATGCTAATGTTAAATAATCTTTCAAAACTCAGTGGACCATATATGTGTGGTTCTATTTCTAGATTCTCTGTTTTATTCAAATGATCTATGTCTTTCCTTACACCAACACTGCCTTGATTACTGTAGCTTTAGAAGAAGTCTTAAAATTGGGTGCTAAACGTCTTCCAACACTGTTTTTGTTTTTGTTTTTGTTTTTGTTTTTGGCTTTTCTGGGTCCTTTGTACTCCTACATAATTTTTAAATTTCAATATCCAGTTCTTCATTTATAGCAAGTATACACAGACCTGAATTTTTATATATACCTTGTGTTTTCTAATCCTGCTAAATTCAAGTACAAGTTCTAGGGGCACCTAGAGATTTCCTAGTATTTTCTCTGTAGATGATCATTTCATCTACATATAAAGATTTTGCTTCTGCTGTGCCAATCCTATCCTAGTTGTGTCATTTTATTGCCAGACTATTTTGGTTTAGACCTATGTTTCAAAGTCTAATGGACAGATGAAGAGTAGGCATATATGCCCTTGTTCCCCACTTTAGGGAGAAAGCATTATATCATCTCCATTCATAGAAGGAGTTTTTGTTGGAAGTATGGAGTACATGTCTTTGATCTGTTGAGAAGGTTCTGTTCTCCTTCTAGTCTCCTGATAGCTTTTACCATGAACAGCTGTAGAATTTAGTCCAATACTCTTTCTCCAACTAGTGACAGGATCATATAGCTTTCTCCTTTCCTCTGTTAAAATGATGACTTTTGGGGGTGGATCTTCCAATGCTGAACCAACACTGTCATCCCTATAATAAAACCACTTTCTACATACTGCCAGATCTGACTTCTAAGAGTTTGTTTTGTTAAACAAATTTCTATCTATGTTCATACCTTTTTCTTCTATTATCTTTATCCAGTTTTAGGATTAGCACAATGTTGATTTCCTAAAATGAGGGGAGAAGTGTCCCTTCTTTTTTCTGCTTTAATTGTTTGATATAATTTATCAGTTAAAATGTTTATGAGCCTGCTGTTGTCATATAGGTAGGTTTTCAAGCTAGGAATATACTTTCTTTAACAGGTCCTATTCAAATTTTATATTTCCTCCAGAGTTAGTTTCATTAATTTGTCTTCTAAGTTACTTCTTAGAAGTTGTCAAATTTATTTCAAAACAGATTTTTGTAATATGCTTTCTATATCCTTTTAAATTCTGTAAAATCTGTGGTAATGTCTCCTAGATCTTAATATTGTAATTTTAAAAATGTATAACTGATATTGTGTAACAGGAAGAAAAGGTCTGAAAGAGCAGGGGAATTGGGAGGGGCAGGGGAATTGGGAGGGGTAGGGGAAGGGAAAAAAGGGAAAGGAAAAAATATGAGAAGAGGAAAAAAATGGAAACAAGGTCTTTGCAAATAGGGAAGGGTGGAGAGGGTGAAGGGAGGGCAGGGGAAGGGGAAAAAAATAAGAACCAAGTGACTCATGTAATGGTACAAGATCCCAATGATGAAATGTAACTGTATTGTATACCTAAAATGTACCGATAAAGTTAATGGGGGGAAGAAAAAAAAAAGAAAATAGGGAAAAGGTTTCCGGCGTACCTGATAGGGCAGGTTGGCTTCAGACACCACGTCACATGTGGGAAACGCTGCAGCTATTAGAGGTAGGAGAACCCAAGGTTCAAACAAGGGTCTCTAGGACACCGAGGCCGAGTTTCCCCACACTCGCCTGCAGATTCTCAGGCAGGGGCATCCGGAAGTGCCCCTCTCCAGAGCCCCTGGAAGCCGTCTCTGCAGGGTGATGACACCCCGTTTTCTGCCCGCAGTGTGTAAGTGTGTGCACGGCGTGTGCAACAGCGGACTCCAGGGTGACGGGACCTGTGAGTGCTACTCTGCCTACACCGGCCCCAGCTGTGACACACGTGAGTCCCCTCGCCGCCTTCCTTCAGGGAACAGAAGGCTGCGTTCAAGCCTTGGTGAAGAGCTTCTGGTCGCAGCCCACTAGGGGGCAGAGACATTGTCTGCTTGGCCTAGGCCTACACTGCAGCACCGTCCCTGGCAGACAGGGGGCAGCACTCAGGGCCCTGGTGAGCCCAGGCTGGTGGACAGAGGCACCAGGAAGTGGGGTGTAGAGGGAGTGCACAGGGTCGGCATGGGGACAGCTGCAAGAAGGTGGTCACAGAGCCCAGGCCAAGGATGCAAGGAACCCGAGGGAAGATGCATCTGGGTGCATGGCTGGGGCAGAGGACCCTGTGCAGACCACGGAGCTGCAGGTGGACACTGCTCATGGGCCCAGTGGACATGGTCCTGACGGCCACCCATTCCAGCCCAGACTGGGGTGAGCAGACACCCCTCTGTGGACCCATCATCTCCTTCCCCAGCCACCCATCTGCCCAGTGACTTGGGAGCGAGGCCTCCTTGCTAAGACAGAGATGCAGACCAGAAGCCAAGCTGAGGGAGAACACTCTCAGACTTACTTCCAAGAGAAAAAATATTTCTATCCCGACAGAAGATAAACAAAAGGCACGGGCAAAAAATATTTGCCATTCACATGGCAGATAAATTTTTATAATAATATAAAGTCCGTGATCCAAGTTTAAATATAGACCTAGGAGAAGCTAAGATACAGAATAAGAAATGAAAGCCAGAAGTAAACATGAAAAGGGCAATAAACCCACAAGCAACCTCACAAATACAAATTCAAACCATATTGAGGTAAGACAGGAATTCTAGAGCTTTGGTTTCGATTTCTTTGCCCATTATGTTACACAGAATCAAAAGGTGGATGGTACCTACGGATATGAGCAAAATACAAGGGGTGATGTGGGGTGGGGGAGTCATCTACTGAATCTTAAGGCACTCCTATGAGCTGCTGAGCTCCAGTTCTAGGGATTTACCCTGGAGGAAGAAAGGACTAAGGACCAGTCATGAAATATGTGTGAGGAGGAATTCATGGCATATTGTTTGCAAGAAGCAAACCAGCTGAAGGAAAACCTAGAAGTTAAGATTGGCTAAACAAATTTTGATACACCCCATAATGGTTAGGATAATGCTAGCTGCTACAAAAAATAAACACAAGAATTCAGTGGCTCAGCACTGTGGATGTAAAACTACGCCCTAAGGCAGCCCTAGGTACTACATCCAATCCACTGGGTACCACTGGATATCTTAAATTGTTGAGGGACACCCAGTGATACATGCTGAGCTGCTAGCCTGAGTCCATTCCGAACACGAGGTCCTATTAAGTTCATTAGTTAGTGGCTCTGAATTTTGGCTCTGTCCCATGATATCTTATCTTTGCCTAGCTGCATTTCCACTGATGTAATTTGCTATGATAAAAAGCAAGTGGTGATGTAAAAATCAGTGAGACCAAAATGAGGCTCTCAGTCCAATCTGATTCCAGAGTTTGGGAACTTGTGTAGTGGGTCCAACAGACTCCTATGGCTCATTTCCAAGCAAAGGTGATAATTTAAGAATGAAATGGAAAATAATTTTCTTTCTAGTAAGCATGTCACTTTTTCAAATGGCTACTAAGTTCTTATGACATAAATAGTTACTGAGCTATTTGGTTTATAAATGTTGGAAATGGGCCCACTAGGTACATCTTTGGGGGCCAGGGGACCACAAAATCGTATTGACACACTAAAGGCACCGTGGCCGAGACATCCGGGGAGCTCCGGGTTAACAAACAGAGGTGGAGCCCCGCGCATGCGCCTGCCCATGTTAGTGTTCTTGGCGGGCTTTTCGGAAGCAGATCGGCCCACACATCTGCAGAGCTGGTCACCACGCCTTCATCCTACCCAGCAAGTCAGAGGTGCCCAGGCCACACGGGGAAGGTGGGTGACACTTCTGAGGGGCAGCTGCTTAGCCTCTAACCCCACTAGCACCCAGTGGCCAGCAGCTTCCGCGTGCATAGAGATTTCTGAGGCACCTCCAGCTGGACAACCCGCTCTGGTGCCCAAGAAAGCAGATTTCCAACAATTCTCCCAATCCAAGAACGTCAGCAACTTCTCCCCACAATATGACCAAGCCATGCCCGTCGTGCTGACCTCTACATCCCAGGCTTAGGGAGAGGAAGGTTCTCCCTTGGGTACTCAGCCCTAGGTGAGCGATTGATTTCTCTTTATACATCTGCCATTCCTTTATTCTTTAGAAGTCTTTTTTGATGTTCATTAGCTAATTTTCCATCATTCTTTATATTGAAACACAACCTACTCAAATAAGGATGTGCCTGAGCCCTCAATAATACATTGACCATTGGAGAAATAAGAACAAATGCCACAGAACCCCTCATACAACAAAACCCGCTGCACGTGCAGAGGTCAAGCAGGCCCTCCTTGCCTCGCCCTGAGGAAGCTGGGCTTGGAAAAACTAGTGCCCGACCCTGATACTCTGTTCCTGCTGATCATGTGGGTGATAAACTACCCTCCGCCTCTGACCCAGGAGTCTTGCGCTAAGGCGTCCATGGCACTATTGCAGCCCAGCTGTTAGACTCTCTACAGTCCCGTGCAGCCATCTATGTTACAATATTAGGGAGTACTGTGCAGTTTTTAGGGATGAGAGTACTAGGTTCTTAAAGACTTCCCTGATACGTTGGTAAATTAAAACTCAAATTAGTATTTTAACAGGGTTTGGTTTTGGTGAAAACCATTGCATAAATAAGTTTATAAATGAATGCATTATGTTGGTTGTTGATATTGGTTCTTTGGGGATTGGGACTGAGGAGTGAGAATTAAAACACAATTAGTCTTTATGTATTCTATATTTTTAAAATTATTGCAGTGAGCCTGCACTGCTTTTTAATAAAAGGAAACCCTGCAGTTTGGGGTTTTTTAGAACTGGTGCAAGTACCTAATGCTCTTTCTGTACAGCTGTCCCTGAATGTGCAGCCTTGCTCTGCCCAGAAAATTCCAGATGTTCACCTTTGAAAGAAGACAGAACCAAGCTAGGATGCCGATGCCTCCCCAATTACAAAGGCGATGGCAAAAACTGTGAACGTGAGTAGAATTCCGTCCTGCCGGGTTCTTCAGTGGTTAGGTTATTTAACAGCAAAAACATTCGCAGCCTCCTTAACATTAACACAACCACTGAATATTAACGTTTCTATTTCTCTCTATGTAGCTAAGCGAAATATGTCAAGAGGGCCAGGCAAAAAGCAGACCCTACCATGGCCATCCTCAACGAATGGCAATTTCTCCTTCTGTGTTCAAAGCACATAGATCGACTTCGATACATTTTATATCATCTTAATCAATATTGGTATAAAACGCAGTGCCTCTTTCTTTAATTTTCTTGGGGTGTTTGTTTTCCTTATGAGTGGCTATATTCTACATTTGTTAGGATGACGTCTGGAGCCAGAGTGCCTGGGTTCAAATCCTCCATCTGTCTTTTACTAACTAGATGACCTTTAACCCGCCGTGTCTCAGTTTTCCCATCCACCCAATGGGGACAAAAATAGGATCTTAGTCTTGCAACATTATTATACGCCTTACGTGAGTTCATTAACATATGGGAAATGCTTCGAACAGGGCCCAGTGTGTATTGTAAATTCTACAAGCATTAGTTTTCTTTCATGCTACTTTATATTTATTTCACCCATCATATGGCATGATAATATACCAGCAGAATACTTGTGGCTACAACTGCTGAGGCTACATGCTGGTCTGGTGGGGTTGGGGGTGTCAGATGGGATGAAATGAAATGTTTCTTCCTCTCTTGAAACCTGAGTGGCTCTGGTTGCTGTGACCACAGTCTCCTCTAAGCTGTCCTCCTCCTCTGTCCCTGCACACGCTGGCTGCCTCTCATCTTGCCGCTGCTTCTGAAGCCATCAACCCATGCTTACAACAACCCTGCCACCTTCACGCCCACTGTGCATACCTGGGGCCAAACCAGCACAGCTGCACGTGCAGGGACAGCTACTTCGGGGATGGCCGCGTGTGTCTCCCGCTGGATCCCTGTCAGATGGACCTCGGGAACTGCCCGCCCGCATCCACGGAGTGCAAGTATGATGGGCCTGGACAGGTGAGTTAGGCGCATGGCCACTGAGGGTGAACTTGTGCCCTGGAGTCTTTTGCCTCCCGGGCCCCCTTTGCCCCTCCTTGGGTGGATGTGGCTGGATTTCAGCCTCCACCCTCCATCTCTCCAGTGTCTTTGAAGTGAAGGGGAGGGAGCCTCTTCAGGGCTCAAGTACCCTGTTCCAAAGGGATGAAACCTGATGGGGCGTCAGGCAGCAGTGAGAACTGCAGGGACCAGAGAGGACATTCTGGGTGAGCCGCTGTCCCTCTGCGTCACACTGTGGCCTTGACTGCTGGAGGTCAGGACAGGGGACCTTTGCCGAGGAGCCCAGGTGAAGGAGCCCCGTGCCTGGCCTCGTATTCATCTATCGAGCGTTCAGTGGATGGCTCATGTGTCCCTAATTGCAACCCAAGTCCTCAGTGGAGGAGATGGGTCCTCACAGACGAGTCTCGGCCCCTGGAAGGAGGAAGGCTGGTGTGCAGCTCAAACACAGCCAGTCCCCCCGACACACACTCTGCTTGGCACCCCGGTGGGAGTGTTCCTGGGATTCTGCAGAGAATCACCCACCTCTGCTCCAAGGAGAAAAGTGTGCCACACGTTTCCACTGGGCTGATTTGCAGAAAAAATCCAGGGGGTAAATGCTCTCCATGGAAGTGAGGGCCTTAGGGGAAATCTCAGGACCTCAGGAGTGAGATTAGACAAGTGCTTTGTCTCTTAAAAAATGGAGCCCAATCACTGCTAAACTTGCCCTGTCCTTCTACCTCTATCCCTCCCTCCCCAACTCCTTCTAAGTCCCCATCTGAAGGGTAAAGTTGCTATATTGAAGAGTTTATTCACTATAAACATATGTTGGGCTGGTCCTCAATTTTGATTTAATTCACATGGTTAACAGTGATAGATTAATAACTACCACAAATTGTCATTTTCTAAACTGTGCTTGATACTATTATTGTTGCTAAATGTATCACTTGGGCTAAGCTGTTGTGATTGATCTAATCAATTGTCCTTCCCGGAATAATGAAAATGAGATTGCCCCAGAGTCATTAGAGACTCAAAACCCAAAGACCAGCTATATCTGGAAGACACCTCTGAGAAGCAATCATTCCATAAGGGTTCTAAATACAAGCAACAAAGATACTTACAATAAGCATTATCAAAGTATCAACCCAGGAATTTAACCAAGGACAGTACCAACAACAAAAGTAGAAATGTGAAGACATCTGAGCAAGGCACAATCCCAGACTTCCAGCTCACCAAAAGCAAATTCTGGGGGAAACAAGGTGGAAAAGTCAATAATCAACCACGTGGACACCCTGAACTTATAGCACAGAAAGTAATAAAACAGATGAATGAGGCTCTAGGAAAATTCAAAGCAGAAATAATCTCCCAGATAACTACAGAGAGGGTGAGCAGAATGACAGACATGATTGGAAACGCTAGAACCGAAACAGATTTTTTAAAAGTAGATGAGTTCAGGACCATGATGGAAACCATGAACGCCCAACATAGGAAAGAAATGGAATCCATGAAACAGATTCAAACACCTATCCAGGAGATTAAAAACTCTATTGAAACTAATACACAGCAGACTGAGCCAATCTGAAGGTAGGATATCAGATATAGGATGGCAGTCAGTGACCATGAAAAGAGAGATCTCTTAAAAATAATAAGGGACCATGAGAAATCAATCCAACTGCTCCTAGATGATGCAAAGAAGAATAATATAAGACTGATAGGAGTCCACAAAGAAGCAGGAAAAAGTACAAATGACATAAAAAAAAAAACTGTTCACAGAATTAATGACAGAAAACTTCCCAAACAGAGCAAAAGAATTTGACATACAGATAAGTGAGGCATATAGGACTCCAAATAGCCATGATCAAAAAAAACTACACCTAGACATATAATAATCAAGATTCTGGAAACCCAACAGAAGAACAAAATACTACAAGCAGTTAGATAAAAGAAAGAAATCACATGCAAAGGAAAGCCCATCAAAATCACAGCAGACTTTTCAAAACAAACCCTCAAGTCAAGGAGAGCCTGGAGCGAGGTATTTCAAGCCCTAAAAGAAAACAACCTCCAACCTAGACTGAAGTATCCTGCAAAACTATCTTTGAAAATTAATGGGGAAATAAGATACTTCCATGACAAAGAACACCTGAGAAACTTCATGAATACCAAACCAGCACTCCAAACAATTCTAAAAAATATCCTAAGAAAAAGACAATGAAGGTCACAACTCCATGAGGCCCAAAAGAGCAAATCCATCAGGGAAGGCAAGAAATTAAAGGGAGGGGAGGAAAAATTAAAAAGTCAACAACAGAAAAATAACATGACAATGATAAAACAATACATATCAGCTATAACCATCAATGTTAATGGCTTCAATTCACCAATCAAAAGAAACAGACTGGCAGAATGGATTAAGAAGCAAAATCCAACAATATGCTGTATACAAGAAATGCACCTAGTTCAAAAAGAAACTCATAGACTGAAAGTAAAAGGATGGAAAACAGTTTTCCATGTGACAGGAATACAGAAAAAAGCAGGGGTAGCTATCTTATTTGCAGACAAAGTAAATTTCAAACCAAAACTAATTAAGAGCGACAAAGAAGGTCACTACATCCTTGTAAAGGGAACAATCCAAGAGGAAGAGATGACAATCATAAATATTTATGCACCAAATATGAATGCCCCCAACTATACAAAACAAATATTAAGGGACATGAAAACCAAATAAGCACTAATACAATTGTAGTGGGGGACCTCAACACTCCACTGTCACAAATAGACAGATCTGCTAGACAAAAAATCAACAATGAAATACTAGAACTGAACCAAGCTTTTGAACAAATGGACTTAATAGAAGTCTACAGAGTGATCCACCCCACAAAATCAGAATATACATTCTTTTCAGCTGCACACAGGTCATTCTCCAAAATAGACCACATACTAGTCCATAGAACATGTTTAAGTAAATGCAAAGAAATTGAAGTTATCCCGTGTATATTGTCAGACCATAATGCAATTAAACTGGAGATCAATAGCATAAGGAACAGCAAGAACTTCACAAACACATGAAAATTGAATAACACTCTCCTGAACAACCAATGGGTCACATAGGAAATTAAAGAAGAAATTAGAAATAAAATAAAATTTAAAAAAAGAAGAAATTAGACAGTTTTTACAATTAAATGATAATGCCAGTACGATATACAGGAATGTATGGGACACAATGAAAGCAGTTCTATGAGGGAAATTCATAGCAGTGAATGCACACACTAGGAAAAGAGCGAGCTCAAATAACCTAATTCTGAATCTTAAGCTCCTAGATAAAGAAGAGCATGACAAACCCAAAGCTCATACAAGGGAGGAAATTATAAAGATCAGAGCAGAAATCAATGCAATGGAGACTAAGAGAACAATACAAAAAATCAACAAATTGAAGAGTTGGTTTTTTGAAAGAATAAACAAAATCGATAAACCCTTTGCCAACCTTATCAAAAAAAAAGGAAAGAAAAGGCTCAAATCCATGCAATTAGGAATGAAAAAGGTGAAGTCACAACAGATCCAGCAGAAATCCAGAGGATCATCAATACCTACTTTGAGAACCTGTACTCTAATAAAATGGAAAACACAGAAGAAATTGACAAATTTCTAGATACATATGAATTACCAAAGTTGAACGAAGAAGGTATGAAAATTCTAAACACCCCAATCACAATCAGTGAAATTGGAAACATAATTAAAAATTTACCAACAAAGAAAAACTCAGGTCCTGATGGCCTCATTGCTGAATTCTACAAGACATTTAGAGAAGAACTATTGCCACTACTCTTTAAACTTTTTAATGAAATTGAAAGGGAAGCAAGGCTTCCAAATTCATTCCTGGAAGCAAGTATTACTTTGATTCCAAAACCAGGGAAAGACCCAACCAAAAAAGAGAACTATAGTCCAATCTCCCTAATGAACATAGATGCAAAAATCCTCAGCAAGATACTGGCAAACAGAATACAGAGTGTCATCAAGAAGCTCATACAGCCTGACCAAGTCGGATTTATCCCAGGGATGCAAGGATGGTTCAACATTCATAA
Source organism: Heterocephalus glaber (assembly GCF_053883595.1). Classification (NCBI taxonomy): domain Eukaryota; kingdom Metazoa; phylum Chordata; class Mammalia; order Rodentia; family Bathyergidae; genus Heterocephalus; species Heterocephalus glaber. The sequence goes on from NW_028258357.1 coordinate 20,488,555, forward strand.
ATCAATAAATGTAATACACTATATTAACAGAGTCAAGGACAAAAACCATATGATCATCTCAATAGATGCAGAAAAGGCATTCGACAAAATCCAACACCCATTCATGATAAAAACCTCTGCAGAAAATTGGAATAGATGGTCTTTATCTTAATTTGATAAAGGCTATCTATGAAAAACCAACAGCCAACATCATACTAAATGGTCAAAAACTGAAAACCTTCATGCTAAAATCAGGAACAAGACAAGGATGTCCACTATCACCACTCCTGTTCAACATAATTTTGGAAACATTAGCCACAGCAATTAGACAAGAGAAAGAAATAACAGGAATAAAGATAGGAAAGGAAGAAGTTAGACTGTCATTATTTGCTGATGATATGATACTCTACATAGAAGACCCATAAAACTCTGCCAAAAGACTTCTAGACTTAATTGACAGATTCAGTACAGTAGCTGGATACAAGGTCAACACTCAAAAATCAATAGCCTTAGGGCTGGGGATTTAGCTCAGTGGTTCCACTGTCTTTCTGGCAAGTGCAAGGTCCTGAGTTCGATCCCCAGTACCAAAGAAAAAAAATCAATAGCCTTCTTGTACACAAATAACAGACTTACTGAAAGAGAAATTAGGGAAACAATCCCTTTCACAACAGCATCTCAAAAAATGAAATATTTAGAAATCAATCTAATGAAGGAAGAAAAATACCTCTATATTGAGAACTACAGCACTCTGAAAAAAGATATCAAAGAGGATATAAGAAAATAGAAAGACATCCCCTGTTCCTGGGTAGGAAGAACCAATATAGTGAAAATGGCCATACTTCCAAAGCTGCTATATAGATTCAATGCAATCCCAATTGAAACCCCAAAAGCATATTTCACAGAACTAGAGAATACAATCCAAAAATTCATCTGGAACTAGAAGAGACCTAGAATAGCAAAAGTAATTCTAGGCAACAGAGTCATGGAAAGGGGTATCACAACTTGAAACTATACTACAAAGCCACTGTGATAAAAACAGCATGGTACTGGCAAAGAAACAGACCCAAGGATCAGTAGAATAGATCAGAGGATGCAGAGACAACTCCAAACATACTCAGCCACCTCATCTTTGACAAAGGAGCCAACCATCCTCACTGGAGGAAAGATAGCCTCTTTAATAATTGGTGTTGGAAAAACTGGGTTTCAACTTGCCAAAGATTAAAACTAGACCCCTCTCTGTCACCATGCATTAAACTAAAATCCAAGTGGATTAAAGATCTAAATATTAAAACAGAAACACTATACTTGCTGGAAGGTAAGTTAGGTAAAACTCTTGAAGACATTGGCACAGGAAAAGACTTTATGAACAAATCCTCAGTAGCACAGGAGCTAGCAGAAAGAATCAACAACTGGGATCTCATCTTATGAAAAAGCTTCTGCACTGCAAGAGAAACCACCAACAGAGCTAACAGACAACCTACAATGTGGGAAAAATTTTTACCAGCTGTTCCTCAGACAAAGGTCTCCTATCTAGAATATATAAAGAACTCAAAAAAATCAGACACCCCCCAAACATAAAGACCCAATTCAAAAAATGAGCATCTGAAATGAACAGACATTTCTCAGACAAAGAAGTAGAAATAGCAAATAAACACATGAAAAAAATGTTCAACATCACTGGTCATTCGAGAGATGCAGATGAAAACAATGCTGAGATTCCACCTCACCCCAGAAAGAGTGGCTGCTATCAAGAAATCAACCAATAACAAATGCTGGCGGGGGTGTGGGGAGAAAGGAACCCTTCTCCATTGTTGGTGGGAGTGCAGACTGATTCAACCACTGTGGAAATCAGTATGGAGATACCTCAGAGAAATAGGACTAGAGGTCCCATTTGACCCAGCTATTCCTCTGCTGGGTATCTTGCCCAAAGAATTAAAAGAATCATACCACAGTGATATATGTGCACCCATGTTTATAGCGGCACAATTTGTAATAGCTAAAGCTTGGAAACAGCCCAATTGCCCATCAGCTGGAGACTGGGTAAAGATGTGGGTTTTTTTATAAAATGGAGTACTACTCAGCCATAAAGAATGAGAAACTACAGACATTTAGAGCTAAGTGGATGCATATTGAGGCCATACTCTTAAGTGAAATAAATAGGACACACATGTGTAAATACCGAATAGTTTCTCTGGTGGGAGAAACTGAAAGTGTAAATAAGGATCAAAACGTATAATTGATATTGGAAATAGGAAGAAAAGTTCTAAAGGAATAGGGGAAATGGGAGGGATAGGGGAAAGGAAAAAAGGGAAAAGAAAAAATGTGAGAAAAGGAAAAAAATGGAAACAAATTATTTGTAAATAGGGAGGGGTGGAGGGAGTGAAGGGAGGGGTGGAGGGAGTGAAGGGAGGGGCGGAGAATTGGGAAAAAATAAGAAACAAGATAACATCATGTGAAGATATAAGATCCCAGTGGTGAATGTAACTGTGTTGCATACCTAAAATGTGCCAATAAATAAACTTAATTTAAAAAATAAGTATAAATTTTTTAAAATGTGAAACAAGGCAGATTTGCAAGGGGTAGAACCCCACCCCTGCTCCCCCTGGGCACTGCGGGGCCTCTCAGCCTCGGAGCTAGGCATGCTTTGAGCTGCGACGCTCTTTGTTGGGGTGGGAGAGGAGGAAGCAGGATGTGTGGCAGCGCCTTCGGCCTCCAGTAGCCCCAGCCTCCTCCTGGTGACAATCCAGCGTCCCTGCCACCTTCTGTGGCCCCTGAGTGAGCCCTCCAGTTGAAACCCACTATTCGAGAGCAGTAACACCTCCCACTGGAGGAGCATCCCAAGTTTCAGCCCAGCCTGGACAACTCAGCAAGATTATAGCCCAAAACAAGAAAAATTTAAAAACAGCTGAGGATGCAGCTCAGTGCAGAGGCCCTGGGTTCCACCCCTAGTACCGCTAATAATAATAATAATAATAATAATATTAATAATACCTCTCATCTGAACTTCATTCTCTGCTCACCTATAGACAGTCTGAAACCAGAACTATATAGTCAGGGTTAGAAAACAAGAAAGCTGAAGAGCTAAATTGTACAAACAATCAGTGTAAACTCCCCAACAGGTAAGAATCCCAATCATGATTTCCATTTCTGAATGCTTTGGCAAGATTTTAGTTTAAGTCTGTAGTTCAGACCTGCTTGGAGTGAGCTTCTATGGCAGAATTAAAGCTTGGCTAAGGCTGCGGATGTAGCTCAGCAGTGGAGCACTTGCCCGCCATGTAGAATGCCCTGAGTTCAAGCCCCAGGACCAAAAGCTGTAACAAAGAACAGTGGCGGCCCGCGTGACTGACTAGGGTCCCGTTTGTTTTCTCTCCGGTCTTCTGAAGTCGCACTGTGAGTGTAAGCAGCATTACCACAACTTCGTACCTGGAGTGGGCTGCAGCATGGCCGACCTCTGTAAGTCCAAGAACCCGTGTCACAGGAAAGCATACTGCACCATGATCGAGCCGGGCCAGCCCAGGTGAGTGTCCTTGGTCCTAGCTCCATCTTCCCCAAGGGCGGAAGGGGTGGCCATTGGATGCTGTGAGCTCCTATGAGGAAGGGGACGCGTCTTGTCCAGCCTTATAGCCACCCTGCCCCTAGGGCCTCCGAGGGCCTCAGAGACACTCTGGTTAATCAGTGAATCACGGAGCAATTATTTCCTTGGTAAAAACCATCAGAGCCCTCGGCCCCTGGGCCCAGCCTGATTTGTTGTTGCTGCTGCTGCTGCTGCTGCTGCTGCTGCTGTTGTTGTTGTTGTTGTTGTTGTTTGAGGCTGACTTCAAACTCACTATGTAGCCCAGGCTGGCCTGAACGTGCAGCAATCCTCCTGCCTCAGCCTCCCGAGTGCTGGGATCACAGGTGTGCGCCACCACACCCAGCAGCCAGCCTGATTCTGGGTACGAATGCTCAGAACAGGACAAAAAAAAAAACCATTGTGCCTGGGAAGACACAAACGCGCGGCTGCTGGGATTGCCGGACTCGACCGCTGATGCGCATGTCTGCTTCCTCACGTGTGAAGCACTGCTCGTTGGCAGTGTGCGAGGAAAGCGGGGAAGCGAAGGCGTCCAGAGGGGTTTCCCGGAGTCCAGGCCTCTGAAGAGGGCTTCATCGTGAGGTTTCGAAAACACTTGTGTAAAAACTCTTCCGGCAGAGGCGCTCATGTGACCGGAAAGGGGTGAGGGAGGGGCCGTCTTGGCCTGGTCCCCGCCTGGTGCCTGACCGGGGCAAGTGGTTGCTTCTCTCTGGCCTCAGTTTCTCCGTGTGTCGAGTGAGCACAGTGGTGCCGGCTCCGTCGTGCTGTGGTGAGAGCTTCGGGAGGGGCTGTGTGTTGCAGCGGGGCACCTGTTGTGCTGTGATTAGCAGTTAGACTGAGGCTGGCACGCAGGTCCTGGGTCTCCAGACTGAGGTTTCCATGTCTGTTCCACTTCGTTCTTGCCATCCCGGTTGGAGGGACTCGAGGTGCCACTGTGAGCTCGGAGTCACGGAGACGCCGAGCCCTGCAGTCAGACAGTGCACTGTGCTTCCTGAGCCCCACCACCTGCCACTGTGAGGGTCGTTCCTGGACCATCACGTCTTGGGGTGCAGAGTCACCCAGACAGGTGTTCTGGCCATCACCGTCTCCCCACACTAGTGAGTAGCTCCACCCTGGCCACGGTGGAGTGGAGATAGCCAGACTCTTTACCTGGAAAGAGGCCTAGGTGAAAAGTCTGGCTAAGTTAGACTGACAAAATGGGAAGTCACAGGCCCTCAGGTAGTTGAATTCACCTGGGATAAAGATTTATTTTCCTTGTGCATCTTCCATACGGTGAGGGCTCGTGCAAGATCTGCACAAGCGCTCTGTGGTAGTCACAGACGACCACGCGGTCTAGAATGTGGTCAAGAGTGGTCTCACCACTCACCACCAGGGGGCGCTTGGACAAGTCCAAACTCTTCTAAACCAGTTACTCACTGAGCAAGCGGGCTGAAGACCAACAGTGCCTCCTGTGCAGAGCTGCCCAGTTAATGCACAGCAGCTGCTTTTGAATGCTGAGCTCCACTGTGCTGGTCCCTGAGAAGCTCAGCTAAGCTTCCTGCCTGGTATGGTTGCCCTTTATTATTTTCCTTATGAGTGTAGAGAGGGAAAAGGGGGCAGGAGACAGCATTGCTCTTATTTATCAACTGAAAAGAAAACAGGCCCAGACTGGGCAGGGTTACATTCCAACTGCACAAAAGTGCTGTAAACAACAGTGACTTTTAGACTCTTGGATGGTTGTTGACGTTGATTTTTCTCCTGTTTGTGTAAGACTGGTACAGTTCTGGCACCTGGGAGTCCGAGACCAGGGTTCAGCATGGTCAGGTTCTGGTGAGGGCCCTTCCTGGCTGTAGACGGCCACCTTCTTGTTCATTACATTGTCACATGGTGGTGAGGGGCCCAGAGAGGGCTCTGTCGTCTCTCCCAGAAGGGCACCAATCCCAAGGGTGAGGGCGCCACCCTCATGACCTAATCACCTCCTGGCTCCTGATATCATATCAGCGCTTCGCATTTCAACATGTGAATTTAAGGGGGACACAAACACTGAGGCAACTGCGCTGTTCTTCAAGTGTGTCGTGATAGTCCCCAGTCCGGGCCCCATGCCTGTCTTCCTTCTACTTGGATCATCCCTTCCCAGCACACCCGCCCCCTCTGAGTCCGGCCAACACACCAACCTTCAATGCTCACTCTGACTGATCTCCTCTTGGCCTCCTCTGCTGCCCTCCAGGGCCGCTGCCTGGGCTCCTTTCCCAGTGTTCAGGGCCAGAGCTGTGGTCAGCACATAGGATGGTGTCAGAGGCCGTGCGTTCTTCAGCAATGCTTACTCTCTCTGTGCCTCTGTCTCCTCACCCAAAATGGCACTGATAAATGGCCCCACCATGTGGGCTTGCTTATTGGAGGCTACAGTGAGGCGCTATACCTGTACCTGGCACAGGAGCCATTAATAAGTGCTAGTACATATTATCATCGCTGATCTCAGCCCCCAGCTAGAATACAAGGTCCTTGGGGGCCCACGTCTTATTCATCTTATAAAAGCTGTCACTGATTAGAACAATGAAATAAGTGATACTTTTGGGGGGGACACATCAGCCAACGAAGGAATGGACTGAACTAGTGCACAAATGAGGGAAGCAACAGCACCAAGATTTGGGGACATTCTAGTACACTGAATCTCATTCTGCATTCAGCCATACTGTCTCCAACCCAAACTTATATGGTGCAAGTGGCTCATGGGTGATTTTAAAGCCTTAAGACAGCAGGACTCCTAATACAAATTTTAAAATAGCTTAGAAAAGTCGCAAGGCTGTGAATGTGCATAGCTCTAGAGAGACCACATGAGAAAATAGTCCCATAAAGTCTTAGGCTTTAGACTGAGCTGTAAAATAAAGTGCAAAAATATTTATGACTCATGCAGAAAGCAGTCCCATAAAGTCTTAGGCTTTAGACTGAGCTGTAAAATAAAATGTGAAAATATTTATGTCTCTTGCATTCCATTCAGCACTGAAGCCATTAAATACGATTCTCACTTTACACAAAGCAGACCGTGGCCTTCATAACAACCAAAGGAACTTTCAGGAGAATAAAGCCCATGAAACTCAAACCAGGACCAGTTCTGAGGCCCTCCCAAGTTCCAGGCCTGTCCCTCTCTCTCTGAACAGCACAGCAGGTTCCTGGACAGGAAGTGGACACTGTAGCCAGAAACTTATTTGATTGTATTAAACCAATATTGTTTCAGGATTAGATCTACGTTCGTGAGTCCTTATAACCTGCCTCAGCCTCACTGGTATTTAGTGCAGGACAGTCCCATGTCTCGTGGGTTAAGGTTACATAGTCTCTCTTGGTTCTTATTTTTACCCGTTCCCCTGCCCTCCCTTCAACCCCTTCATCCCTCCCTATTTACAAAGACTTTGTTTCCATTTTTTCATCTTCTCCTATTAATTCCATTCCCTTCTTTCCTTTCCCCTACCCCTCCCACTTCCCCTTCCCCTTTGCCCCTTTTCTTCCTATTTCACACTGTCTATTACACCTTTTAGTCTGACTGGATACCCCGAGATCCCCACCCCACTGTGACGACCCACATGGCTCCAGGCACCAATTGCTCTTGTCCCTTGGAGGCGCGGGGCATTTGTCCCCAGGAAGAATGACCCCTTTGTAAAATCCCTGAAATCAGTAAATAATCTCCATCCAGCCGGGAAACTCAGACACATCCTAGACTTCGCCCAATGTTACTTTCTCCTGGAAGTTATCCCTTGTTCCTCGGGCAGAATTAGTCACTTCCGTGAAGACAGGCATCCCATGGCATCCTGGCCAGCCTTCTGAATGGCGCTCACTCTGGAACGTGGTGACCTGTTTAGGGGTCACTGTTGTTCCGTACCCTCTTCATCGCCATGGGCACCCAGATCATCATTATCAGCATCATCTCCAAGCACGTGGCTGTCACCACCCTAGCTCTTTCTCGTTCATCATCTCTTCTGTCAAACACTGTAAAGGTACTGCTATTAAAGCCATTTTATAGATGAGGAAATTGGGACTCAGGGAGGCTACGTGGCCCTAACCGTGTTGAGAGGCTATAAAGGACAAAGCGGCTTTTATTATCTTGTAGCCCTTTAGCTCGTACAGTTCCTGGAGTTAAGCAGGTACTTAGTAAGCACTCAGCTCAGCACTGAGGGCTGTCCTAGTTTCCAAGGTGTGATGAGGGAGAAACCCACGTTCCCGGCGAGGGTCCCATCCAGGGAAGGACGGGAAGTGGTGGAATGGCACCACCCACTCTACACAGCTGGGGAGCCAGGGGGCCAGCGGGGCCCCCAGAGCAGGTGACACAGGAGCCACCAGGGGAGGGCCGCAAGCATTCTCAGTGGGGGCAGCACAGCCTGGAAAGACACCCAAGCTTAACAACAAGACAGAGCGGCTTGGCAGTTCTCGCTGCTGGAATTGGCAGAAGACGGCAGGAAGAGGACCCCGCAGGCCCCTGCTGGCATGGCAGCCACGGGTGTAAGTGTGGGTCCCACGGCAGTGAGGGCAGTCGGGAGGCCCTGCCCCAGTCCGGTTTGCTCCACAGCCTGGCCACAGCAGACGCATGGGCCACAGGCCCGTATTTAGAAGCACCGCTGGGCCCGGGAGACTGTTGTGACCCCGCAGAGTGCTCCCTGACGAGAGCCAGGCCCGTGGCATGGCAACCATGGCAAAAACACCATGCTGTCAGACCTCGTCCTCACCTACCCCTAACTCCACGCTCTGGCTCGGTCCTCCCCTGCCCACTGTTTGGTTCTTCCCTCAGCCCTGGGATCCTGTGAATGTCACCTCCGCCTGCACTCTGTCAAGACCCTCTTCTGGGTCACAGTGGCTTGGGATAGCCAGGGCTTATGATTCACAAGAGCTGGGTGCTCAGTCCTCGGGGATTTTACAAGCCCGTTGGCACTGTGTTCACAGTTTGAAATTGGCCAAAGTGGGAAGATAAACAATGGAAATTGGCAAGTGCTATAAATCAGAGCTTTCTCCCTGGAGATACAGTGGCCACACCTTTACCCATCTGTGACTCTTTGTCTCTTACAACACTGTTCATAAAATGTCTAAGACTTTCATTGTTTATATACTGATTCACTGTTTATGTATCAATTCTTTGTTTACGTTATCTGTTTAATTCAATTCCTACTTATTGTACGACTGTTTACTAAGTGTCCGCCTAGCCCTGTGCTACATCCAGGGCTGAAACCTGGAGCAGATGCACCCAGCCTTTTCCTTCACTATTCTGAGCCAGACAGGGAGGCAGATGTTCATGACATAACTGGACAGGTCTGTGATTGCTGCTGCAGACCTGGAGCCATGAAAGAATACAAAGAGGGGTGCTGATCTACACACGGGAAGTCAAGGAAGGCTCCCCAAAGGAAGGGGCAGTGGAGCGGTGCAGGGAGGAAGGAGTAGGGGAGTGCGTTCCAGGGGGCAGACAGTAGCTCTGAGTCTCCACTGTCCTGCCATCTGGCTGTGGCAGCTTACTCCAGTTCGGGGTTCTACAGAGGGCCCAAGAATCTGCATTCATAGCAAAGACGCCAAGTGATTCTCCATGGTGTGTCTCTTGACCACACTTGGAAAAAGACTGAGACCAAGCGCATACAAAGACATCTACTGTTTATGAGTGGGGGTAGCTTATTAACTAACCTGCTCTGGAAGGCAACTAGGCAAGGTGCCATCAAAACCATTTAAATTTTTTTACTTATTACATTAATCTCCCTCTCAAAATCCTACCCCCTTCTTTGAACACACTCATCCCATGTTCTTGTCGCTTTCTGAAGAAGCTCTGGAAGTGCTCTCTCCTGAGTGTCTCCAGCTGCACTGTTGTGGCTGCCTCAGTGTCCTGAATCGATTCCCATGTTTCCCTTCCATGGTCATTTTGACTCAGGCAGAGCCAGAGGTCACATGGTGCCAGATCCAGTGAATAAGGTGGATGAGGACACAGCATCATGTTTTTAGGGGACTCGGCAGCAGCATTCACTGCATTTTTGTCTGATTTTTTGTTATTTTTTGTTTATTTTTCAGGTTATTTTCATTAGCATATGTTTGTAATACGTAATGTTTACATTCCTTGTGTAGAGCTGGGAGTATATACAACACATCTTTTTTTATCTCATTTCCCTTCCCTGCGTCTTCTTCACTCTGTCTCCTGATCCCCTTCCAATTTGAGAAATATCTGTCTCCCTGCTTCCTGTTATCTATCTTTTATTTTGCTCTTCATTTATACTTTGGGTTTCTCATATAAGAAAAAGCATGTGCTATTTCAGGTTGGTTGTCTGATTTATTTCGCTTAATATTATGGACTCACCATGCATCCATTTTCCTACAAATGACTCAAGTTTACCCTTCTTTATGGCAGAGTAGTACTCCATTATGTGGAAATACCATATTTTCTTTAACCATTCATCTGCTGATGGACACACAGGCTGCATCCAATATTTAGCTACTATGAATTGTGCTATAAACGTGGGTATGCATGGATCACAGTAATATGATGTCTTCAATCCTTTTGGGAAGATATTTAGAAGAGGAATAGCTGGGCCAAATAGAATTTCTAGTTTTAGTTTTTTGAGGAATCTCCACACTGATATACATAGTGGCTGTACTAGTTACATTCCTACCACCAATGTAAAAGGAGTCCTTTTCCCTGCAGCCTCTCCGGCATTTGTTATTATTTGATTTCTTGATGATGCTCATTCTTTCTGGGGTAAGATGAAGTCTCAGTGTTGTTTTGTTTTTTGGGGGGTTTTTTTGGTACCAGGGATCCAACTCGGGACCTTGCGCTTACAAGGCAGGCGGTGGAACCACTGAGCTAAATCCCCAGCCCTCAGTGTTTTTTTAATTTGCATTTCTCTAGTGGCCAGAGATGCTGAGCATTTCTTCACGTATTTATCGACCATTTGTGCTTCTGAAAGGTGTCTGTTCATTCACTTGCCCATTTTGGGGAATGGGTCTTTTACTCGGAAGATCTAACTTTTTTGAGTTCTCTATACAGTGGAACCTCAGTTCCCGAACTTAATTTGTTCTATGATTTGGGAAAAGATAGCCACGTCTGTGTTTGTGCAGGAAGGATGACCCCAGTCACGTTTGTCACCTGACATAGAATTTGCAAACAAAAGCAAAATGTTGCCAGATGCTTTTGCTTGCAAACCAAGTTGTTCACAAACAAGAGCTTCCGTGAACTGAGGTCCCCCTGTGTATTCTAGATGTCGGTCCTCTGTCTGAGGAGCAGCTGACAAAACGTTTTGATCACACCTCATAGACCCTCAGAACTGCCGAGAACAATGGGATGAGTGTGTCTGAAGGGGGAGGATTTTGAGGGGGACCAATGTCAATGTGTAGTTTACTGTATTCGTTTTCTTAATTTAAACATTCATGGGATATTTCAGTCACCCCTGAGTCTTCAGTACTGCATTTGAACTCTTGTGTTCGCTTCTCTCCTGGCTTTGTCCCTGCTCCCTTCTGGGTATTGCTTCCCCTGTCTATTAAACGAGGCATTGGAGATGGGTGTAACCCTAGCACTCAGGAGGCTGAGACATGAGGCTCTCTGCAAGTTCAAGGCCAATCTGGACCACATTTCAAGACCCTGTCTCAAAAAACAAACAAACAAATATATATACATATATATGTATAGAATGTGTGTGTGTGTGTGTCATTGCACTGTGTGATCTCAATATTCAGTGGCTGTGGACCCTGAGCATGTGCCCACCCTCCTGCAGATGCACTTGCCAGAAAGGTTACGTGGGCGACGGCTTCACATGCTATGGAAACATCATGGAGCGACTTCAAGAGCTCAACACTGCGCCCAGGGGGAAATGGCAAGGAAGGCTGACCTCGTTCATCTCACTCCTGGGTAGGGACGCAGAGGACGCTTCGAAGGCATGCAGCCTTCCTCTCAAAAGCAGCCCTCTCTTGGGCAGGGCTCCTGCAAGACACAGGCAGTAGGCAGGGCCAGCCAGGCTGGTCCACAAGGATCTGCCCTCCTGCGGTGGGCCAGGCAGGCGAGAGGGAAGAGTAGGTACTGGGCAAGACTTCCAACCAAACATCCATTTGGCCAATCAACAAAAATCACAGACAAGCGGTCAATAGAAGCCTTACTATACTCGCATTTGTATTTTAATGTATTGGTCCCTGAAAATGATTTTGCAGAAAGAACACAAGGAAGTAAGTATCCTGTCTGGTCCATCCCAGGGGATGATGCATTACTGGAGCAACATGAGCTTAGGGACATCATGCCACCCTCCCTCCAAGAGCTCCCAGATGCAGATGACAGCAGTCAGGGTGTCAGAGTGTCCTTTGCAGACTGGACCCTCAAACACCCCCCTGGACAGAGTCCTGTTGCCCATTCACCCTTCCCGGTACCAAGTGCTGGCCCACGCTCCCTCCTGTGTGAGAACCCAGAGCCCAGCCTGGTGTCCCAGCTCCCCAGGGTGAGGGACATAGGCTGCAGCATAATCTGCAGGGTCTGGGGCAGAATGAAAATGCCAGATGCCTTGTTCAAATACTGAGGCTTCGAGATGCTGACAGCAGAGCATGAGTCCAGTGAGGGACTCTTCTGAGCAGGTCCTGGATGGAAGTGGGGACCACAGCTTTGCTCATGATATGGCAGCAGCTCAGAACACCAGACTCATTTAGTGGCAGGGACCTGATGCCTTGGGGGAATTTGTCGTGTGTGACCTGCTCATCTGGGTACCTGTGAAGCGAAGGCTGGGGAAGGGAGCTTTGCAGAAAGTTCTGCAGGTGGGCAGGGCCAATGCTTCCTGGTGCCTCGCGTCCTTACAGAGCTGCTCAGTGGACACAGGGCCCATGAGTAGCAAGTAGACCTGAGAAGGGCGCAAACGGGCCTGTCCTGACCCACGGCCCTCCCAGAGCCACGCTGCTCACGCACCTCTCACCTGTCCACATTTCCCTTCTCCGCATTTCTCGACTCCTCAGACAGAGTTTATGCCTGGCCGCTAAGCACCCTGGGACCGTTCACCTTGCTGCTGCCCTTGGAAGAGGCACCAAACTCGATCAATGTGAGTGTTTAGAACAGCCCTGCACCGAGGGCAAATGCAAAAGCCTTTCATATACAATGCCTTCCTCTACTGCAGATGGGAAACTTCTATTCAAGTTAAACCTACTGAAGATAAGGATGGTGAGCTTTTGATAAGCATGTTTTCCATTTTTAATTGCCACATACTAATTGTACATAGATATGGAGTACAGTAGGATACCTTAATACATGCATACACTGTGCTAGGATCGCGTCAGGGTAATTAGCATTTCTACCTCCATAAGCATTTATCATTTCTTTGTGTTGCAAAACTTCACATTCTTCTCTTCAACTTCTTTATGAAACATATTATAAATTATCATAAACTATGGTCAGCTTACTGTGCTGTAGAACTCTAGAACTTATTTCTCCTGTCTAACTGTATAAGGTGTGCTCAAAATATATGGTGGATGTTTACATTAAACAAATTTATTACAGTAAAAGACACATTGGCATTGATTCCCCCTCAAAATCCTCACCCTAGCTTCAAATACACTTATCCCATCATTCCTGCCATTTTCTGAAGCAGCCCTGGAAGTCCTCTTTCATGAATGTCTTATGAGATGTGATCAAAAATACCGTGAATGCCGCTGCCAACTGCTGTCCAGTGGAGAGGCAGGCTCATAAATACATGCCAGTGCATCCTTGTCCACCTGATTCACCGGATCTGGCACTGTGTGACTGCTGGCTCTTCCCCAAAGTCAAAATGACCATGAAAGGGAAACATTTTCAAATTAGTTGACATCGAGGAGCCACAAAACTAAAGACACTCCAGAAAGAGGACTTCAGAACCGCTGCAGAAGGTGGCAAGAATGATGGGAACATGTGTTTGAAGTATGGGGAAGGCTTTTACGGTGCATTAAGGGCAATGTGCCTTTTACTGGAATAATTTTTTTAATACAAACATTCATCATACAGTTTAATCCACCTCATATTTCAGTATCCATTATCCCACCTTTCTCCAACCCTACTTTCCTCTATCCTCCTTGTCTCCAGTGATCACTATTTTGTTCTTTACTTCTATAAAATCAAGTCTCTTACCTTCCACACATGAATGAAAACATACAGCATTTGATAAACTTCTTTGAGTGAAATGTCCTTACAGAAAGTACACAGATCATAAGTGTACAGCTAAATGGATTTTCCCAAGGTGGAAGCACTTGTGCAGCCAGGAAGTGATCACCAGCATTCTAGAAGCCCTTCTGAGCCTCCTTCCAAACGTTTCCCATCCATGGATAACCCTGAAGGCTCTTAACACATAGCCATGTGATAAATAAGATTTGTATGATATAAAATGCTCATTTCCCACAGGAAGGATGAAGTGAATGCCTTAGCTAGGTATTTGTTTCTTTAAAATTGTCAGAAATTGCACCCATGGTACAGGAAATAAAAAGAAAAATTTGCTCTTCGGTGTGAGCAGATGACGCTTGAGACAAAGTCATCCAGTAGGAATTAAACTTGTGTCTGGTGGAAGAATCTTATTGGGGTCATATCAATGAAACATTTGGTATAGTGCAAATAATGGACTTGCTGATTGGGCTCTCTTAACCCAACATGTGCGGTGATAATTTTTGCTGCATTGAGTCAAAACCCAGTGAGTTCCAGGGTTGCTCACCCTACTATCCCCACCACCATTCATGTGGCCAGATGAGTCATCCACTGGTGACCCTCAGATGTCCTCGTCTCTCTTGTTGGGGAGGAGGAGGAGGAAGGTGGTCTCCAGCTGAGTACATAAAGTTTGCACTGAGCTGATCAGAAGCACCTGCTTGGTGAGTGATTGCCAACTGTGTACTGGTGACAAAGTGTAGATTCGGTGCAGGGGGCTTCAGAGAGCTTTGCTGCTCAGAGGCATCATCAGCCCACTCTTCCTGCTCTTCTCACAAATCTTCAGCGTATTTCCTGCCCGGCCTCCTGGACTCAGGTAGATTCCTCGGCGCTCGCCCCGCAACTGGTCTTCCAGGCACCATGGCAGTCTGTCTATTGCTGCAGCCTCCGATGACTCAAGAACTGACCTCTCCAGATTCCCACATGCTTCCCTGAGGCTCCGCAGGGCTGCTGTGCTCGTGAAAGACCCCAAAGTGTGCACCTCAGGGTGCTCTGGCTTTGACGTCTGAGATGTTGGAAAAGGCAGACGTGCATAGTTAGAAAGCACTCATCCCCCTGGCTCTTTGTCCTCAGGTGACGGAGCTGCTGATGGACCCCAAGGCCGCTCGGTACTTTGTGAAGCTCCACATCATCGCGGGGCAGATGAGCACGGAGCGAATGAACAACACCAACACCTTCTACACCCTGACTGGGGCGTCCGGGAAGATCTTCAACCAGGACAAGGTACGGACTTCACTGAGCTTCCTTCCGGGACCATGCTGCCTGCAGAGCCAGTGCTCATGGCCTTCTTGCTCTTTGCATCTGGGGCTCGTGGAAAGGTATGAAGAGCTTCTCTCCTTATCCCATGTTTGTCAAATATTTCCATGTCGAGCGAAGCAGAAAACAGCACCATGGCCAGGCAGGAGGGTGGACGACTCCTAAAGGGGGTTCGCAGTGTTTGCCATGAGTCTGGCCTGATTTAGTTTTCAAGGCCACCGTCCCTCACCCCTAGCAGGAAGAGGAGCTGCTCTAAACCTGTCTCCCAGAAACCTCAGCACGGAGCTCCACCAGCACTTCCTGTTCCGGAAGGAAGCTGGCCATGCTTGTCTTTAGATTGCTAGAGTTGAGCCCTCTTCTCTGGCTTAGCATTCTTTCTCTACCACAGCTGTTAGTTCTGTGTGTTTTTAAATAAACACACTAACGTTCTGTTCTACTAAGTGGAGAGCAACTGATTAATCCACAGAATGTGCATGTGCAGGTTAGGGCTATGCCATCACTCCTGTCCAAAGGAAGAGCATTGAACAAAGAAAAGTTCTAGCTCTTATACATTTGATCAAAGCAGGGGAGTTTACCAGAGCAGGAAAAGGGCAGACAGTTTTGTGATTTAGCCTCGTAAGAAGGTAGAGTCATGAATCATATGAGAGCAGAGTGTCATAACTTTGTTTACAGGACATAGTTGTTAATTTTATCCGAACAAGGAATTACAGCTACAAGGAGAGGGGGTGATCCGAGAGGTAGGAGGAACTGGCCAAGACTGGGAAGAGCTTGTTTATGTCTAAGTCTGGCTTCCATTGTATTTTACCTAGTATACTGACAGTTGATAGATGGCTGAGTGTCCTGCCTGTGCTGAGCATGGGGATGCATCTGTATCTGGGTTATGGAAAACACAACAACCCTGTGAAAGGGTCCTATCATAACCCCTGTTTTCCCTGGGGGAAAGTGGAGAGGTCACACAGTAAGGGCCAAAATTGGCATTCGACTGGGAGCCTGCCTGACTCCAAAGCCCTCAGCAGTAACTGTTCTGCTGCACTGTAGGTGTGAGGTGGGTGGGTGGGTGGATGGCAGATAGATAATGGGTGGATAGATGGAGTAATGTATAAATGAGAGACATGAAGACGCGGTTTCCTTTCTCACGAGGACAGGCATATATTCAGTCATTAATTCAACAAACATTTACTAAGTCTAGAACTTGAAGGAGCCACATGGGTGGAAGAAGTAATTAGCATCAGTTATTCATTCAGCAGCTCTGTACCATATGCCTCCTCTGCGTATCCCACCAAGACAAGTGAGATGTCTACAGGGAACTGAGTGGCTTCAGTCTTGTGGAGTTTGCAGTTTATTGGAGGAGGGCATCATAAGACCTTGTCCACATGTCACATGCCGAGGTCATCAGTGATTTCACGAAACCCTTGTGAGGCCAACCATACAGACACCTTCATCTTCGTGTTAAATCACAATACTTACCCAAAATCTCATGTCCAGTAGGTGGCAGGTCCCAGGGACTCAGGACTTTCGGCTTCTAGTCCAGTGCTTGCTCCTCCCACAACTCCACATTAATTTTATTTTATCTTTCTTTGGTATGTTAGGACAATCAAATAAAGCTTGAACTTCATAAAGGCAAAAAGAAGGTAAAAATTATAGAGGGGAACATCGTTGCTTCCAACGGCCTCATACACATCCTCGACAGAGCCATGGACAAGATAGAACCCACCTTTAAGAGCAACTCCAAGGTGAGACGTTTCAGGTAGAGGTGCTGCCATCCTGATCCATCACCTTTGTTCCGTGGAGACGCATATCCAGGAAGAAAGTGTTTGCAGCACTGCAGATTGTCCTTCATCTCTCTGAGAGGACCTCAGGCTAAGAGAAGCTGCAATGACTTATCTCTTTTCAATAGAATTCTGAGTATCTCTGCAGAGAAAGAAAGACATGTCCTGGGGGGTGTGAATTTTTTTAATCTCTTAGGGCCACATCAGACAACCCGCCTGAGTGATCCACTGTCATGACAATTTAACCCTCTTGCTTTATAGAGAACAGCAGTCGCTATTGTGATAAAACTATTCTTTCTGTCCTATAGGACAATGGCCACAGCTACTCAGAACACACAGGCTTCAACTACTGTTTAAGTAACAACATACATTTGCTTAATGGATGGCAGTCGACCAGGTCCTTTTATATGAATCCACAACTATAATCAGTGTCAGAATTTATACTCCTTCTCTTCATGTTAGGATTTTTATTTCCTGAACCACTTTCTTATATTTTTACTGATTCTTAAAGCAAAATGTCTCTTTGCAGGAAACCATATGTATAGTGCTACCATCAAGACACAAAAAGTTCTGCTCTTTGTTGGAGGTTTGTGCCTTTCATGAATTTCTGGAAAATGTGTATGTTGAGTCCTTTGTAAAATTAGCAGAGATGTCAACCATAAATATTTTCTGGACAATTGCTTCAAATATTTTTCTGAAATAGATCACAAGTACAAAGCTTCATTTCTCAAATGCAGGTTGTCAACTTGATATATGACTTAGAGGTGAGAGGTGTTGCTGGATCATACACCATTTTTGTGCCAAGTAATGAAGCACTGAACAACATGAAGTACCGTGATCTTCATTACCTTCTTTCGCCACAGGTATTGTATCTTGCTTACTCTGGTGGCACTGGGTCAGCCTCACTGCCCCAGTCTGTGTCCTGTAGGCTTTTGCTAAACTGGGGTTAGCTAATAAGCAGCACATGTACCACCGCTTGCCTTCCCACAACCTAGGCAGACATCATTAATCAATCATGATACCCTGGAACTATTCCTAGATGTGGCTTCAGTCTCCTCAATGGAGATCCAAATAACTCTGATGAGTCAAGGAAATAAGATCTGTTTATAACCCCAGGAGTAGGTGCTTGATTTGATTTGAGCTGGCTCTTCCAGTATTTCACAGTACTAAAATCAATATTTTAAGTTCCCTACTACTCTAAAACCACCTGAAAAATGATAAACAAAGTAGACCAGCCAGGGTCAGGCTCTAGACTACTTTCACAGGAACAAATGTTATTTTAAATGCTCTACCCTTTCCTTTATATTGCTTCCATCTCTCTCCACTATGATCCTTTCCTTGTAGACCATAGGCCTTCAATTCTGTCATGTTCTTCACTAGAAAGGAAATTGTTAGCTGTTTCACACTGGGGCTAAAATGACTGAAACTACCTGAAAGGTTTCCTCTCCCAGAAATAGCAGCTATGACCTAAAGAAAAGAACAGTTAACTATGGAATGTTTGGTAGCATGACAAATGGTAGAATTATATGAAGGCTATAAACTTCCTTCTGTGCCCTGAACTCAGGCCGCCATCTTGGTGATACGGCCATACTGCCTGTGACTGCACCTAGAAGGATGTTGATTCGGCTGCCCAGATCTTCTTAGGTAATGACTCCCAAGGTTTGGTGAGGTTAGAAATCACCTAGAGAGCTTGTTAAGTAAGCAGGCTCCAGAGCCTCAGCCCAAAGATTCTGGTTAGCGAGGCCCAAAAATTATACCTACTGCTAAAACACCCATTTTCTCACCCAAATAGTCCTGGCTACACTGTTTAAATTCCTAAAACTTGTCTCCTTTTTTGGTTTGAAGGTTCACGTGGATACAGTCTCTTCTAGAGTATTTTTCAATATCTACAAGAATCTTTTGCTTTCAGAAAACACAGTTAAAATAAAGCATTTTAACCAGAATAGAACAGGATAAAGGAGCTGGTCTTTTCTGTCAGGCACCACTGTTCAGAAAGCTGTTCCTGTTCTTGTCTCACCCCCTCGCGGTGCCTGGAGCAGGCCCCTCCGGGCTCTCACGAGTGACTCGTGTGCTCCTCTCTCCAGCTCATTCAGTCAGGCCCAGTGGGAATGTTTATACCACGGAAATTGGCCCCCACACACCGCTGCTCCTGGCTCGAGGTCTGGTTTTTCTCAAAGCCAGTGCTTTTCAGCCTGCAAAGAAGATGAAGCCTCACAACTCTGTCCTGAGTTTTCCATTTTAGTTTGTAGGAGAGGAGTGGAATGACCATTTCTGCCTCTTCCTCTGGTCCAGAGCCTGTGCTGGTTAAAATCCCTAAAACTAGCTCCGTCTCCATCCTCCTAATCTCCCGTAGCTCCAGGTCAGGGAAGAGCCTCCTCTGCAGACAGTAAAGTCCCGTCAGCTGTGCCAGGGAAATGGCAACAAACCGGCTTCCCAGCGGAAGGGTTTCTAGCTCTAATTGTGCACTGTCATGTTCCCCTAACCCGAGCCTCTCTCCCTGATGCACAGTTTAGTTTGGAAAGCGTCCAGCCCCTGCAGCTGACTGCACACCCCAGCGATGGCTTCATTGCTGAGCTAGACAGAAGTAAAAGCAAGGGAAGGCAGTGAGAGGCTCCCTTGAGAGATTCACAGGTTCCTCACGAGGAAAACGGGGCCCAGGGAGGTGAACGTACAAAGCTCAAGGTCATACTAGCAACTTAGGACTTGGGGTTTGGGTTTGTTTGTTTGTTTTGTTTTCACCTAGAACTGCCAGGAGGAAGCGAGTGCCATCCTAAGGGAAAGAATGCAGGACACTCTGGGGTCTGGCCAACAGCCCCTGGATGCACATACTGCCCCTTTGAGCTAGCCAGTGCTAGTGGCCCCAAGCCAGATAAGGCTCCATGCATGCAGGGAAAAAGTTTTGCAGGAAAAAACTGAGACTGGAAGTGATGCCCAGAAGCAGAGCTGGGATTCAAACTCAGGTTTTTGAGATCCAGCTCAGTTATTTTCCCAGAATACCTCCCCTTCGTAATTTCTGGGCCCAAAATTTATGAAGAGCCTACTGTGTGCCACGCGGGCTGTGCTAGTGGGGACGAGGTGATAATGAACCCCGCAAACCCCACCTCTGCTTTCCAGGAGTTTGCCGTCCAGTCGGGCCTCACATTTCTCAGCAGGGCCCGCGTAGTCCAGCCCTATGCCCCTGAGCGCTGCTGCCTGTGTAGCACTGCTCCTGCCTGTGGTCCGCACTTCTGCATGCCATGGAGCAGCTCAGGTCACGTGCAAGGTCACATAGCAGCAGGAGAGCGGCAGAAAGCATCACCTCCAGTGCTGGCCACTGGTGTCGAGTCCAGCCTGCCGGACAGCTGCCCTGCCCTGCCCACCACGCTATTGGCTCAGCCATGTGGCTGCCATATCGTTTTTCCCACATACCAGGACACTTTGGGGAGGGCAGAGGCTGCCAGGACAGTAGGCATAAGCCAAGGTTGTACCGGACGAGCCAGGCTGTGTCACACCACTCACAGGAAAGTCCCCTGGCACAGTCCCAGGCCGAATGCAGAGGAGGCGGTGAGGGGACCCAGGTTCAGGGGGCTTTCAGTCAGCCCGGCCTTGCTGGTGCTGGGCCCTGTCAACCTCCTGGCAGTTACTGGGACCTTGCTTTGTTCACCTTCCCCAGCCAGAGCAACTGGGCTGGGCTAATGGCAGAATTCGGGGGCCAGGAAGTCTGGGACTCAGCAAGGAGCTTGCCCCCATCGGCAGGAGGTCCTGGCTGCCACGGCCTCCGTCCCAAGAGCGTGGCCCCTGCTCCTGACTCTGTGGCTCCCCTCCAGGGTCCCCACAGGGACTGCGCATCCTGCCTATGGTCCCCTCCCTGGGCTCTAGGCCCTTCTTTTATCTCCACTGCTGCTTCAGTTCTCTGTAGTGAGAGAAACTCAAAAATGAATTTTGTGCAAGGGAAAGGCAGCTGCCTCAATCCCTGCTGCCACGAATTCCTGAGTAACCACTGTGTGGCCAAGCGGAGGGAGTGACAGAGAACCCGAAGTGGAAGGCTGTCCAGGAAAGCCAGAGTGTAACCCAGACGCGCTGAGCGGTGTCAGACTCGTCTTTGGGCTCTTCCCCTGAGTCAGCTCTGTGACCTTGGACTGTCTTTGAAAGCATATCATCTCGCATGAAATAGGTTGGCAGTGGCCCCTGCCTCGCAAGGCTGTTGGGCGAATTACGGGAAATGTGCACACGGGGCTTTCAGATCAGCCCCTGTCCGGGTGGAGATTCAGTGAACGTGAGCTACTGGGGCTGGGGGTGAGTTTTCTCATCCCGGATTCCCCAACAGAGAGGTTGTGAGTCATTTATCTTTCCGGTTAAGAGTTCGAAGTCATTTGAAGGGCTCCCACGAGAGGAAGAGTTGGTGTTTTCTTCGTTGACTGAAGTCTTTTGGCTTCTTTGCAGGGCACTTGGATGCTTCTGGAACTCCTCAGATACCACATTATCCCGTTTACCCAGGTTTGCTCTCCTTTTCCCACTGCTGCTTTTCCCTGCTTCCAAGAAACCTGGCCCTGGTTTGGAATCCCAGGGTCTTAGTGTAGCGAATGTGTGACGTTTGTTCTCTGTCTGTGGCTCTGAGCGAACCCTCAGCCTTGAATAGTGGGTCTCTTATCAGAGAAATCTTCCCAGCCACAGCATTCAAAGATCCCATTCAGTATCCTGTAAACTGTAGAGCATTTTCTGCAGTAAGGACTAAGAAATCAGGGTGCTCTGCCTTGCTCCAAGCATCACCCTTGTACCCTTGTCATCACAGCTGGAAGTGGCCACCCTTGTCTCCACCCGGCAAATCACGACCATGGCCAACCAGATCGTAGAGTTCAACACCACCGACAGCGTGAGTGAGGGTGGGTCGCCGGATGGCCGGGTCGAGGTCCTGTGTGTGCTACGGTGCCTCTGCCCTATGGAAACAGCTTTCAGACCTTTTCACTCATTGCTCACTGCTGTCAGCAAATATCTCTGAGCAGCTGCGTGCTGGTGTCTGCATTGGACACCAGGGATAAAGCAGCAAAAAAGGCAGACTTGTATCCCAGCAGCAAAGACAGACTTGAAGACCTCATGATGGGGTTGGTAATCACACAATTACAGTTTAGAGAGCGGCAGCTACAGGAAGCTCTGGGAACTGTGAGCCCAGACTACAGGAGTCTGAGAACAGCTGCAGTCAGAGGGCCGGGGTCGGGGGGTGGGGGTGGGGGGCTCTCACCATGCTTGGAGGATGAGTAGAAAGAACTTGGCAGAGATGAGCAGAACAGAGCTCCTGGCAGAAGAGAGAGCATGTGCAAAGGCCCTGAGTAGAGGGACGATGACTCCATAGTGTTTCTCAGCTAACGCTCCAGGGTGGTGACACCAGGAGCACAGAGACATTGTCTCCTCTTGTCTCAACACTGATGGCCACTATGATGATCTCAGCCTCTGCCCAAGCACCTCCCGAGTGCTGTGTGCCAGGCGCCGCTCTAGGTCCTGCTGACAGATAGATGAGCAGACCGGCCAAAGCTCCTGACTGTGCAGAACCTCACACTAACAAATAGGGAGCTAGAGAGCAAAGAAGTGAAATAAGGAAAATGTGTCACAGTCGGAGAGTAGTAAGGAGAAAAGCACCAAGGCAGGTGAGGATAGAAAGTGGGGATGGGACTGACGTTTGAGATAAAGTGCCGAGAAGTCCTCACAAGGAGGAGAACATTGGGGCTGGGACTGGAAGGAGTGAGGGCTGTGGCTTGACTGTCCCGGGACAGAGAGGAGACAGTGCAGTGACAGCAGGCAGGGATCATGCATGAGCTGCGAGAGGAATGGCGGACAGTGTGGCCAGAATCAGAACCGAGCAGCGGGAGGGGCGGGGAGGGGCGGGGAGGGCTCAGAAGCCAGGGCAAGGACCCAGCGCTTCCTCCAAATGAGATGGGCAGCCGTGCAGGACTGTAGGCAGAGGGCTGATGGGAGATGGCTGCATGCTGGGAGATGACTAGAGATTCGATTACAACAGTCCGGGAAGGGAGGACTGTGACTCGGGCCAGAACAGTGCAAGGCAGTGGCGAGAAGTGATTGGGCTGTGACCCTGATTTGAAAGCAGAGCTTCGTACCACAAAGGGTACAACGACTTTCCAGCAAATGCACCTCCAGGCTGGAATGTTTACGCCTCCTTCCCAGCCAGGACCTGCAAGGCCCTTTGTGCGAGCCGGGACGTCCCTGCCCGGCATCCTCCGGAGCTCGCCTGGAAGACTCCGTTGTCTCCCGTCAGCCCAGCCCTGCTACTGGCAGGCGTTCAGTCCACACACTGGGCCTTTCAGGGACGTCACCCCTTTCACACCTGCATGGGGCTCAGCCCTCCTGCAGCCCAGAGGGAAACATGTCACTGCTTCCTTCCAGGGACAGATTCTGGTAAACGGCGTGCCCGTAGAAAACACTGAGGTCGCTGTCAAAAATGGGCTCATTTACACGCTGGCTGGAGTTCTCATGCCGCCCTCCTTCCTCCACGTCCCGTCTAGCCCTAGCCGGTGCGACGACTCCAACAGTGAAATGAGGCCGGTAAGAAGCGAGCCAAATGTAGAGAACAAGGCCTCAGAGGGCTGCTTGGGGCAGGCAGTATCCCGCTCCTCCCAGGCCTGAGGGCCGGCGTGGAGCGTCCCGACCACCCTGCCTCGTCTTCACCACACTATTATATCTGCAAAGACCTGCTTTCCAAGCAACGGTGCATGCTGAGGCTTCAGGGCCCGGGCTGTTAGAGAGATGCTGTTCTATCCATCGCCCTATCACACCTCAGATGGGAGTTTTCCCTCATGGGACTTAGGATCAGTCTCCTACCTCTTCCTGGACCAGCTGGCTCCAGGCCCACAGCTTTACTTGTCCTAAGAAGGATTTAAAATCAAATATCTTCCCAGATAGATGTACTGCTCTAATGAATCATCCATCTTTCTGTAGTCCTTTCCAAATACGAGACTTTCTGTTTCCCCATGAGCTTCTGTACCCTCTGACAGCCTTTTCTGTTTCCATAGCAACTTTTTTGAGCTCTGGCAATTTTCATCAGAGCACCCTAAATTCCAAAAGTGCTCTACCTGCAATCTTTGGAAACCACAACCCTAAAATTGTGGCCATCATAGAGGCCTAGGTCTTTCTTTTCAGGACACTTCAGTAGCACGCACATCAGTGATTGTTCTCAGGATATCTTTGGAGCATGAGCACTGGATATGAGGGGAAAAGGCCTGGTTTTATTTTATCTTGGTGAGGGCTAGAAATAACTAGCTAAGCATCAGCACAAGACTGCAGTGGACTTTTTGATTTACAAGTTCTTAATTGATGTTTAGGCTATTGAGCATAACTTGGGTCCGTCAAATGCCATTTGGGGAGTATTGTCTCATTTTGACCCCTCCTTTTTTAAGAAACCTAGAAATAGGATCACTTTCCTCACCAGCCCCCCAGCAGTGATGTAGGTTTGGTTTATTCTTTAGAAACACACGCTGGTGGGTACACCTCCCAGCAAAGAGGGGGAGCAGCTGGGACCTTCTAGAAGCTTCTGTTAGTGCAGGGTGAGGCTCAGAACAGGCCGGAGAAAGCCCTCAGGGCTTCAACACGTCCTTCAAAGCATCCCCACCCAGGCAGCTGCTGTTCAGGTCCCTGAAGAAAGTCTGTGGAAGGACAGAGCCAGCCCCAGCGCCTTCCTGGTCACAGGGTTGTTCCGTTTCAGATGATTCAAAGCTTTTTCTCACCTCCCCAAAGGACAGAATCAACATGTAATTTTGAGCTAAAATCCCCCAAATTGTGGTTAGGTAGAAAAAGCACTTCCCAGAGCTGCCTCAGAATGCAGTCTTCCTCTCCTATTTATTATTCTGTCTAGGTTTAAAGTCACATCTATCTGTCCGGCCTACTTTAGGATGGTTTGGGTTGGATCTAAGTCCACACAGGCTCTCTGGAAAGTACGTACTTGGGACCAGCAAAGAGTGAGAGCAGCCAGGAAGAAGCCTCCTAGAAGCTTCTGTTTTCACCTGGCTGAACTCGTAGGCACCTCTGGACGTGTACGTGGGGCTGCAGAGGTTTAGTAAGTAACACTCTGCTAGTCGGGGAGAAGCAGTAGCCAACCCTGACCACCCAGAACCAAAGACCCCAAGAAAGGTACAGAGTTGCCCGAAGTTGGTGAAATGGGGAGAGGGTGTCCGCCAGGAGTTCTAGGGGCAGTGCCAAGGCACAGAGAGAACGAGAAAGAGATCCCTGACCTCGCTCTCCAACTACCCACCAGTACCCTGCTGGACTCTAGTTGGCCGAAGCCAGTTGGAGGCTGACCAGAGGGGCGAGAGACCGTGCTTTGTGGCCCAGCACAGGTAGAGAAGGTCGGAGGAAAGCCCTGGAGAGAACTGGAGGCACACACTGGGATCCCTTCCTCCTGGGTCAGAGCCCATGGAGGAGACTCCAGCAGGCTGCCAGGCCTCATTCCTGCTGAGCTGATTGGAGAACACAGCCTCAGGTCTGGGACCCGTGTGAGCACTGTGTTCCTGACGCTGGTGACAGCTGCAGTCCCTCGGGGGCAGTGCCCTCCTGGCCCGTGGACAGCGGGCTCTGTCCAGAGAGAGGAGAGGAGGGGCCACCCTGAGCAATCCCGCCCTGGGCGAGCCCGGCCCTGCCCAGGGCTGACTTCGCTCCTCCCTCCGGGGCGGAAGGGAGACGGGAGCCCGCTTCACGGGAGGGAAGTGAGTCTGCGGACAGGGCCACCCCGGTCCTCCACGGGACCTCTGCACTGACCCACTGTCTTTCCCTCCAGGGCTCTTGCGTGAACTGCTTGGTGGCGTTCGAGAGTAAATGTCCCGCCGACTCCGAGCCCACAGTGAGTGTCACCAAGCTGGTGCTGGTACCCGGCAACACCAAGCGACCCCACCGGTGTGGTCCCCCCTCCCTGAATGCAGCTGAGGTCGAAGGAGGCCAGCGCTTAGCCAAGGACGGGAGGCAGGGGGCTTCACCTTTTTACTCTAATTTGCTTCATCTGTCAGTCATAATAACGTAGCAGCACAAACAAAACTCAAGCGAGATACCGAAATCCAACAGCCTGTCCGGTGAAGGCTCCTCTGTACTCCTCCCTCTTAAGTAAAATCCACTGTTTGTATTTGATCTCCGCAAGCATCATTCTGGAGAAAAATATCATGTCAGGGAGCTTACAGAGTTTCAGTTGGGCAGGGGGAGCAAATTGTGATTTCCCGGGACAGGCGCGGACTGGTAACTACATGCAGTTAGTGACCCGTGCTTCAAGTCTGCTGAGAACAGCGAAGTCTAGCTGCCCTCCCCACAGGGAAATGTGAAGTGGGAGGCGGATAATTATATTAATTAGCCTGATCAAATCATTTCACAACGTGTACATATGGCATACCATGACTCTGTGCCCTATAAATGTACGGAATTATCCTTTGCCAATTAAAAGTAAGAAAGAAAACATATTAGGAATTGGTAATATTAGGCTATCAGAAGCTTTTCAAGTTTGAATCTGCACATATTTATTAGAGATTTATCATATACTGGACATTGTGCTTGGTTCCAGGGCATAAAGATGAATTTATAGTTTTGTTTTCGTTTGGTATTGTCTTGAGAAAGTCAACCTGAGGGAAAAGAGTTGTAGAACAATGTACTTCACGTGCTAAGTACTCCATTGATGACAAAAGCAAAGTGTTCTAAGTTACAAAAACATAATGATGACGATAGAAATTTCTGCCTGTAAATTCATGATAAGAAAGGATTTCCCACCAGGCGCGCGGTGGTGCACACCTGGTGATCCCGGCACTCCGGGAGGCTGAGCCAGACGGATCCCAGGTTCAAGCACACCCTGGGCAATTTAGTAACTTAATGAGACCTTGCCTCAAAATAAAAACTAAAAGAGGAGGTAAGGTTGTAGCCCAAAGGCGCTGGGTTCAATCCCCAGTACCACAAGAGAAGGAAAGAGAGAGAGAAAGAAGCGCAAGGTCCCGAGTTCGATCCCCGGTACCAAAAAGAAGAGGAAAAAGAAACAGAGGCGTCTCCTCCCTCGGTGACTTCAGAATCCCTTGGTGCATCTCAGATCTTGGGATTGTATCCCAGTAACTTCTCACTGCTTACTTCCTAAGCAAGAACCTAAGAGGACGGAGGAAACACGATGTAAACATGTATCTACATTGGAGCCGGGAGCTCAATTCCTAGAATAAAACTGGATGTCGGCACCGTGGTCCGTTTCACGGCTTAGGCAGCAGAGACCGAGAGAGGTGTGATTTGCCTGCGATTTTAAAGTTAGCAAGTTTTACACCCATGTCTCCGACCTGGCACTTACTAGCAGAGTTTCTTGGAGGGGAAATGATTTAGCCTGTTTGGGCCTTTCTTTATCTATTAAAAAAAAACTCATGAGAGGTTGAGGTGCAGCTCAGAGGTAGAGCATTTGCCTAGCACGTGTGAGGCCCTGGGTTTGATCCCCAGCACCACAAAAATACATAAATAGCATGAGAAAGTTGGCTTGGAGTTGAAGGTTGATGAACTCATTTAAGCACTGTGCCCGCCATGGTGAGTTCCCAGGAAGTAGAAGGACCAGGTGATTCTAACTTGCACCAAGGGTTAAGGACTAGAAGGATGCACTTAAATCTAACCCCACTCCAAAAGGAAAACCTCCCACTCTCGCTGCTGTGCTTAGTGGATCTTCCCTCAGTGTAGACAGACTCCGCCCTGCCTCTGAGACATCTGAGTAGCAGGGACTGGGCTGGGTGTAGCCGGAAAAGGAGGCTGGGGCGCATCCAGATGCCCTGGGAAGTCTGTCGTCATGTCTCGATGTCCACCACGACGTGTCCCACAGATGGTGCAAACGCTGCCCGGTGTTCTGCCGGCAAGGACACGGCCTTGCCAGAGTGACCGGTGCACCCTGGAGCTCCAGCCCCGGTGCACCGTGGACGCTGCCCAGGGGCCTGGGGACCCAGACCACAAGCTCACACTCTCTGCCTCCCTTCCAGGCGGTCTTCACACACAGATGCGTCTACAGCAGCAGCAGCAGCAAGGCCCCGAAGAGTGGCTGTGCCCGATACTGCAATGCCACTGTGAAGGTACAGAGTGTGGCCAGGGCCTCCCCCGCCGCCCAGCCAGGCAGCCCATGGGCCCCGGGGTCTGCACGGTTGGGGATGGCCCGCCGGCCTTGCAGACCTTCCTGCACGAGAACAGAAGGGTGGATGCTCTTCTCGGTGGCTGGGTCCCCCCGCCCTGTGCCCCGGGGCCCCTCTTGCTCTGAACAGAGCCCACGCTCTCATGGCCTCCACTCCGCCCGAATCAACCCTCCTTTTGCCCCTTCCTGGCTCAGAGAGAGCACAAATACAGTTCCCTCCCTCCGTGCTCTTCCAGACTCTCGGGGCTCTGCATCTTTCAGGTCCCATCCGCCCAGCACCGGCTTCAAGCCGAGGCCTCCCCAGTGCCCCCGACTTCTGTCTCTGCTGCCTGTTTCTCCCTAGTACTTAGCATTCTCTGACAGAGCTCTTTTACTTAATTACTTCTTTTAATCCCCATACGGACCCCTCCCTGACTACCACTCGGGCTCCCTGGGTGCCAGCCTTCCCCTCCCATGCACGGTGCCAAAGCCAGCCGGGCACCCAGGGCAGGTGCTCATAGACTGGTGGTGGCCAGATGGCTGAGCACTAGCTGTGGCATCGCATGCACACGGGAAAGGCTCCCCCGAGGAGGGGCTGGGGTCGTTTATTATACTGATGGAAGTCAGGGTGTCTCTTGGAGGGATGGGCACTCCACTTGGGGGTTCACAGGGCAACAAGCAGGGTCGATTCTCAGATCCCACAGTGCTGCAGAGGCTTCTACGGGCCCGACTGCACCGAGTGTCCAGGAGGCGTCTTGAATACATGCTCAGGAAACGGCCAGGTGAGAGGACAGTCGCTTGGGTGAGAATGCACAATTCCCTGAATGCTCAAGGTTGACTCTCTGAGCTCAAATGGCACAATAATTTTTAGCCGGGCATGGTGGTGAACATCTGCCATGGTGAACATCAGCACTCAGGAGGCTGGGGCAGGAAGATCACCGAAATTTCAAGGCCAGCCTGGCCTACATACTGAGTTCAACACCACGCTGAACTACACAGCCAGACCCTGTCTCAAAAAAACAAAAACAAGGGCCAGGGATTTAGATCAGTGGTTCTGGCATCTGCCTTGCAAGCACAAGGTCCCGAGTTCGATCCCCAGTACAAAAAAAAAATGACACAATAATTTTTTAAACTGCCAGACCCAAAGATGACAGGATGGTGGCACCTATGGCCAGGAAAAAGGAAACAGATCAGTTACTACAAGCACCAGCAGGTGACCACATTAGGCGGGATCTTACAGGTGTGGGGGAGAGGCCTCCCCTCGGGCTCTCCTGTTGCCCACCGTAGGACCTTGGACAGCTCAACAGGCCCTCTGCACCCCACATCCCACCTTCAGAAGGTTCTGGGGCCTCGGGTTCTAGGACACTTAGTAACACTGCCAGTCTGCCAGACCTAGTAAGATGTAAAAGCCAAAATCACCTCATCTAACTTGGAGGCCAGAGGTAAACAATGGAAGTCAAAGCGGCCGTGAACATCTTATAGACCCATATCTAAAACATGGCTCTTAGGAGGGGAAAGAAAAACTACAAACAAGAGTGTGGTCTTTACATAGAAGATACAGATAGGAAGAGGCCAGTACCAGGGGCTGTGGCCAGGTAATCGGGAAGGCAGCCTGTGCCCAACTCAGATGCAGGGAATAAATGCAAACCTGGCTTTGCAGGGCTGGGCAGATGGGAAGCAAATATGTTTCCCACTGGAGAGAGGGGGAAATGCAGGCTGGAGTCCCAGAGCTGAGCAAGCGAGAGTACAGAGCGGGGGAAGCCAGGCACTCATCTGCCACCCCTGAAACAGTGTGTGAAGGTTTCCAGTTCACCGTCGTGGTTCCCCTGGAATGGCAACCCTTAAAGTTCCAAATCCTGAGTCAGGGCTCCCACACTCAGCACTCCCGATCCCAAGACCACTGCACTGCCCACAAGGAGACCCAAGGACCATTTCAAGTGGGACTGAATCTGAGTCCAAAATCAGGCGTGAAACGGAAGTGTCCGTGACCCTCACCGGCCTCTGTCCTGTCTCATGGCCCACGGGGCCCGCCTCCTCTCTCCCAGTGTGTGGACGGCATCCATGGCAACGGGACGTGCATTTGCAAGGATGGCTTCTACGGCTCCGAGTGTCAGTTCTGCTCTGACCCCAATAAGTACGGACATAAGTGTGAAAAAAGTAAGTGGCTCTTCCTGGATCCCTCCTGCATGGAACAGTGCTGGTGGGGGCCTGGTGTCTTGTGATTGTCGCTTGTCCTGTGTCATCATCCCAGCCTGTTTCTCAAGTGCCAGACGGTGGGTCCCACCTGCAGTTTCTGACACAATAGGCCTACGCTGGCGCCTGAGAATTTGCATTTCTAACAAGTTCCCCACTGGTCCAGGGAATCACACTTTGAAAACCACTGCTTTGAGATTTCTCTGCATCTCTCCAGTGGTAATGGGTCTGCATCAACATAGACTTGCTCCCTGCCTTTCAAGAAGTCTTCTTCCATCAGCACCTCCATTGGAGGAGGTGGTTGTAGCCAAGTCACCAATCTTCCCAGGCCTCTGTGGAAACAAGGTGATAAGACCAGGACCTACCTGGTGCCGGGGATTTAGCTCAGTGGTTTCGCCGCCTGTTGCACAAGCACAAGGACCCAAGTTCGATCCCCGGTACCAAAAATAAAAGACCAGGACCTACCTGGTAAGGCTGAGTGCCAGTTACAAATGGAAAGCTATTCCCTCAGGGAAATGCCTAGAATGCAGCTTATGCTACACACATGTTAGTGATTGTTGTCATCTCTTATTGTGGTTGCTGTTATTTTAAGTGCAGTGACGGCGACATCAAAACACTAGTAGATATGTGGAAAGTTCCACAATAGCCATTGAAAAAATGCAGCTATATGATCTTAGAAAGTACATCATATTCTTAAAATTACATCCCGTGTATATTTAAATATATATATTAGACATATTGTTCTAAGCTAAGATTAGAATTACTGATAAAATAAAATGAATAGGTAAGAGCTTGTTGTGGAGTCAGACCAACCAGAAGTTAAATTCTCACTCTGCAATTTATTGACCATACTGCCTGAAAATAAATCTCTCAATTTCTCCATCTATAAAATGAAGATAATATTGGTACAGCTGTCCTTTGATGTCCTTGGGGCTGGGTTCAAGGATGGCCCCCACCCTGCCCTGTGGACACCAAAACCAGATGTTCAAGTTCCTCATCTGGCATGCTACTATTTGCAAATGCTGTACACTTCCCCCATATGTTGTGAATGCTCTCTGGGGTTGCTTACAATATTTAATACAATATAAATGCTCTGTAAATTGTTATATGTATTGCTTAGGCAATAATGACAAGAAAAAAGTCTAAGCATGTTCAAGATGAATGCAATTTTTAAAAACTATCTTTTTATCTAAGCCTGGTTGAATTCACATATGCAGAATCCAGGGCTGCTTCACAGGTTATTGATAGGGTTAAGGCACCTAGTTTGGGGCTTTTAGACCTAGCCCTGCTAGTGCCATGCATCTGTTAGAAAACACATGCTTCCCCTTTCTTACCTTCTGCAGGCTTCCTCAGTGCCCCTCCAGATGAACAGGAAACCACAGCAAGGCAGGGTCAGGCCTGCTGAATCCTACTCTATTGTTCTTTTTTGCCAAATAAGATTTCTGGGACACAAAAAAGGCACTTTCTCCAAAGCTGACAACCCTGGTGTTGTCTGATCCCCTAGCAGCAGGATGCAGAGGCTAGGCTTGGGGGCTGAGCTTCTGGCTCCACTTCGTCCCCTCCCAGCTCCGTGCCTGCCTGTGACTTCACGCGGGGATCTTATCCCTTACCAGCTAAGCTGCCTTCCTTAAAACTAGATACAAGTTATTTTTTGTTTAAATCCAGTTGTGACTTTTCAGCCACCCTCACTCGTGTTTGTCTTTTCCGTCCCTCCGGGGCACAGCTGCACTTCCCTTCCTTTAGGATCACACCCTACCACCTTCCTCTGAGTTTCTTGTCTTCCTCCTCTCATCCCAGTGTTTAAATACCCACACTCAGAAGCAAAGAAAGCAGCTCACGTCTACAA
This sequence comes from Heterocephalus glaber, assembly GCF_053883595.1. Classification (NCBI taxonomy): domain Eukaryota; kingdom Metazoa; phylum Chordata; class Mammalia; order Rodentia; family Bathyergidae; genus Heterocephalus; species Heterocephalus glaber. The sequence goes on from NW_028258357.1 coordinate 20,520,373, forward strand.
TGGTAACAGAGATGTGGAGATGCCAGTGGACAGAATGACCTGCTCTGTTTGCACGCACTAATAGAAATGGACTTTGGGGCTGGGGATTTAGCTCAGTGGTTCCGCTGCCTGCCTCACAAGCACAAGAACCCGAGTTCTATCCCCGGTACCAAAAAAAAGAACATGGAGAAATAGATTTTGAGGGCTCTGGTTCAAGGCTCTGCTTGGGAACTTAATGGCAAGTTGGATGACTTGCTTCACCTCTCCAGCCCTCGGTTTCTGTATCTGGGAAATGAGGAGGGGAAGCAGGGTTGAACGGAGGGGAGGAGAATGGGGAAAAAAAAGAAGCAGCAAGATATATCAGTACCAACTTCCCGGGCCTGGTGACTACTAATGAAGTGGAGGACGTGGCCTCTCAGGATGTCAGGGCCCAGATGTTGGCCACTTGCTGTCATTGGTTGCCATGGTGGAGAGTGAAGGACAAACACACACGCTCATCAGGGGCTCTGCCCGTGTGAGAAATCACTTCTGTTTATTCCTGAACATCTTCAGGAGAAAGTGAACAACGGCCTGGCTAAATTATCTGACCACAAAGTAGTTGAAAATTGACTTACTTTGCTTCTTTTGTCCCATTAAAGCCACCTCCCACCCTATACTCCACACACATATACAAGGCTCCATCACCACACAGGGTTAATGTTTACATTTTTCAAAATTTATGACAATTAAAAAAACACCCTGCCATGAATCCCCCCTCAAAATCCTCCTCCTCACTTTGGACACACCTGTCCCGCCGTCCTTGCCCCCTTCTGAAGCACTTCCCAAAGTCCTCTTCTGTGAGTGTCCTGACGAGGTGTGGTCACAAATAGTGAATGCTGCTGCTGAATGCAGGCTCGAGCAAACATCATGGTGTTTACTCACCTGACCTTATTCACCAGATCTGGCACCATGTGACTTCCGGCTCTTCCCCAAGTCAGAATGACCATGGAAGGGAAATGTTTTGAATGGATTCAGGACATTGAGACAGGCAGGACAGCACAACTAAAAACGCTCACAAAAGAGGACTTCTAGAGCCACTTCAGAAAGTGGCAAGACTGGTGGGATGCGTGTGTTCAAAGGGAGGAGGAAGATTTTGAGGGGGATTCATGCCAATGTGTCTTTTACTGGAAGAATTTTTTATTTAAGCCTTCACCATACTTTTCGAGCACAGCTCATATAAAACACACAGGACTGCTTCTCCCCAGGGCTGTCCCAGCCCTCTGAGATGTGAGCCAGCCCCCAGGAGGCAACAACCTGAGATTCCCTCGGGTTCTGCCCAGGCTCGGCCTGGACAGGGTGAAGGAGGGGCTGCCATCCTTCCGGACACTGGACCCAGCCCTAAGCGTCCCTCTTCCTCCTTCCTCAGGATGCCGGTGTGTCAAGGGGACCTGCAACAACAGGGTAGACAGCAACGGGGACTGCCTGCCTGACACCTGCCAAGACGGCACATTTGGGCATTTCTGCAATTTCCGGGCCTTTCCCTGTGGCTACCTAGTGCCTGTCTGTGACGTCCGCTCCTTCTGCCAATCGGAAATTTACGGAGAAAGGTAGGTCCGTGGAGGTAAGGCCACCGCCGTCTGCTACCTGGGAATGGAGCTGGCGGGGCTCCACATGCTGGATTCAAGTTGTAGCACTCCCTGCTTTGAAACTTACCAGCTGTGTGTCCTGAGGCAAGTTACTTGACCTACCTGAGCTTCACTTTGCTCATTAATGCTGATCATATCCCCCTAGCAGGGCCATAGCGGGGATGAGAAGAACCGAGTTGAAAAGCACCCAGCACTCGAGCGAGGGTGTCATTCGTGTCCCATCAGGGAATACATAATCATTTCCATCACAAAGTAAAGATTCGCCACCACTTTCCTACATTCCAGGCACCTTTTCTTGTTCAACCTCCTCCAGTAAAGGCCTTGGCATGAAATCGAGTCCTTCGCGGATGAGTTGCCGTTTATTTCCTCAGTGCTGTGCTGCCTGACCACGGTAGTGGGTGGGGGGTGGAAATGCCACGGGAAATGTGCTGGTCTAGGAAGATCCGGTTCAAAGGCGGCAGCCGTGCAAACCCTCCTGAGAAAACAGCAGCTGTGGAGCCCCTGCCCCACTCCGATGCCTCTTTTCTTTTCTGCGCCTACTTGTTTTGCTCTATCTCCCCCGGTGGAATGCAGGCTACCTGGGACCAGAGATGGCATTTCCCTTTCCACAGCTTGTAGGACAGAAAGACATCTTCTTAAGGAATTGGGATCCACCCCCGGGCATCAGGCGAAAATACTGTGATCAAACTTACCCTGGGTTGCCGGGGATTTAGCTCAGTGGTTCCATTGCCTGCCTTGCAAGCGCAAGGACCCGAGTTCGATCCCCGATACCAAAAAAAAAAACCAAAAAAAAACTGACCCTGGGTGCCTCTGAGTCCTCTGTGAAGGAATAGCTGAGTGCAGTGTGTACCGGGAGGCAGTGCAGGGACAGATGGCGCCAGGCCGTTCCTCTTCGGACCTTGACCCATGATAGACACTGTGGATGAATGAATGCCCTGCATCTAACAGCAAAAGCATCACCAGCAAATGTCTCGAGAGGCGTGTTGGGAAGGGTGATGGGTCAGACACCAGGTCACCTCCAGTATGGGGTACCCGAGAATGTTGTGTTTGGGCGCAAAATATCTGAGGGACCAGCAAGGGCCTCAAGCTTTTTTGGAGGGCCTGGGGCAGCTCTGAAAAAGCCCCTGAGAGCTGACGACCCCACCTAGGCAGAGAGGAACTTGGCCCCATGGTGCTTTCCCAGTATTTTAAGAGCTGTCACCTAAACAGAGTTATTCTCTGCTGACCCAGAGATAATAGCTAGCCCTGAGCAGGAAGAGGTATAAAGAGGCAAGTTCCAGCCCAGAAGGAGCAGAGAAGCTGCCGGCATTGAGCCGCAGGGTGTCCTAGGACGCTGCTGCACAGCCTGAGTGCATTTGTTCATCTCATTCTCGCTGTGGCCTCAGGCAGGAGGCGTCAGACCCGTGTACTTTCCAGAAGAGGAAACCAAGTGCCCACTGTGGAGGGCCACGTGCAGGGTCACACCACTGCCAAGAAGAGGGAAGCTGTCTGACTGCAGACCCCAGAAGGACACGACCACCTTTGGATGCTGACTTCCTCCCCAAGAGCTGGCCCATCTTGGGCGGTTGGGGCTGAGCTGTGCCCTTCTCCCCGCACAGCTGCATCTGCGAGGACGGCTACCTTTATGACGGCTTTGGTTGCTACGAGCAGGACCCCTGTAGAGACCCAGACCGGGGAGGCTGCAGCCGCAACGTGAGTGTTAGCCTTTACCTCCCAGCTACACAGGACTTTTTGGAAATCCTGAGGGGAGAAACTCTCAAAGCCAGTGTCTGATCACTCTGCATACCCAGGGAGCTCTTGTGTTTGAACCTCCAATGCTAAAGACTCCTGCCGTGAGCCCAGAATTCCAGGCAGAATTAAGGGTTCTGGGGACTTCCAAAAACACAGCCTGAGAACCTGATATTGAGATCGAGGCTAATAACTCTTGACTCAGGCTTCACAGCTCACAGGGGGGTGTGCCCGGTCGCATGTGCTCCTCCCACCCGCACACTGAAGTGGATGCTGCTCTTCCCATGGTGCCCGTTAGAAAACTGAGGCTCAGGAAGTTGAGTGAGTGGCCCTGGGCTCAGCTGCAACTAGCGGTGTGGCCAGAAGCCACACTGTTCGCCCTAATATCTTGCCAATCTTGCCACCCCACCCCCACCCCAGCCACTGCATTCCTAAGCCAGGGTGTAACCACGGGTGGGGTGGCATGACTTCCTCTCCTGTCCACCCACCGCCAGGTGGCTGGCACCCCCACCCCCGGCTGAATCTGCTTCCGTCATTTCCGGGGTCGCAAGGGCCTAGCTCCGCCCACCCCAGACAGGCCCACCCCAGTGACTTGTCATCTTCTTCTCCTCCTCCTCTCAGCCTGTTGCAGCCCCCCCGGGCATTAGGATGGCGCTTAGGGGCTCGGACCCCAGTGTCACCGAGGGAGAGCTGGGCCCGTGCCTCTGCAGCCATGTGGCTCGCAGCAATGCCTGCTTCCCCTTTCGTAGAGATGACAACAGTCCCTTCCTTGACTGCAAACCAATTGAAACAGTCCCTGACCTAATCCCTAGCACAGGGGGGCGAGCGGGAGCAGCCCGTCCCAGGCAATTTCACCCTCGAAACCATCTCATCCTTCTGCTGACATTCTCGCAAACAAGCCTGCCCACCCTCCCCACTTCGCTCTGGGACACACGCACTTCCAGCACGTTCCCCTGGACCCTCTTAGACTCTTGGAATCATGCAGCTGGCCCGTTGGCTCAGAGTTCCAGCTCCTTCTCCTCTTCCTCCCGCAGGCTGAATGCATCAAAACCGGCCCAGGGTCACACACCTGCGTGTGCCACCGAGGCTGGATGGGCAGTGGCAGGGACTGCAAGGAGATCAACCCCTGCCTGCTGCCCAGCAAGGGCGGCTGCCATGGCAGTGCCACCTGTCTGTACGTGGGCCCGGGCCAGGTAGGCTGCGCGGGGTGGGAGGTGAAGAGGGGCCAGGACTTTGGTCCCAGCACAGACTCACACTGACTGGAGCTTGCTGTGGGTCTTCCTGTCCTTTGTGGCAAGGAGAATGGGCTCACTGTGGCAGCAAACCCAGGACATCGGTATCAATATCACCCCACCCCATAGAAAGGGAAACGGAGGCTCTGAGGCGCTGAGTGATTCCCTCACATCACACGGAAAAGAAACCGTGCTGTGGGCTTTGCACCGGAGGGCTGGCCCCGGCGCTGCTCCCCGGGTCACCTCTCGGACCCCGGTTTAGACTCCCATAGCGATCTGTGGCCCGTGTCACTTTCGCCTGCCTTCATTTGACAAGACCAGGACAGAGAGGGCAACTGCTACAAAGTGGGCTAGGACCAGGGCCGTGGGAAGAGGGACGCATGGGGCCCCACTCCACACCCACCCTCCACGTCCTCCCTCCAGGAGGCCAGAAGACGTGGAAGACGGGAGCCTGGATCTGAAATCGCCCCTTTATCTTTTGGCTCTTGAATCAATTTCTCACTTGCATGTTTTGAGTCTGACGTTTTTTGAATCTCCACATTCTCTTCTCCTCCCGGAGGGATGGATTTTTCCCACCACGAGGGGCACTGCGCAGGGCGGGCCTGCCTTTGCTTGCCATGCTGACAGCTTGGGCCAGCGTCCTATGCTGCCACCCTGGGGCGGAGGAGTGTGAAAGGCCAAGGGAGTGGGAGGGCATCCCCAAAGCCAGAGAGCCGGACCTCGCCTAGGAGGAGAGAGAACAGATGCTGTGCGGATGACAAAATGAAGCAGGTGTTGTCAGTGTGTTCCTTCCCTCCCTCGCTGACCCAACTCAGCGGGGGCCTCTGGACTCGGTGGTGGGGACAGAAAGCCACCGGGGTCAGGCCTCAACCAGCCCTGGAGAAACACAGCCCTGTGTGAGGTGACAGACACACATGGGATCAGAGGTGAACACTGTGAATCCAGGCACAGTGAGCCCCGTCCGTGGTCTGGTTGACCCCCAAAACGGGGGCTGCCTTCCTGCCTACGCCTCTGGTTTCCCGGACGCCCCCACCTACTTGCAGGTCAGGAGCCGATGAGCTTTAACACTGGGCCCCAGGAGCCCTAATCCTGGACGACCTCCCTATGTCATGTCTCGCCAAGCTTTCAGTAAATGCTTCTGTTTGTCCTTGCTGCACTTGAGATGCAAATTGCTTTAGAGAGAAGACAAAAGTGTTGTGGTGCCTGTATGTTTCCTAGGACCACCACACCAAGGCCCCTCACCCTGGGTGGCGGGGCACAGTGAAAAGCATTGTGTCACAGCTCCAGAGGCCGAGGGCTGAGTGAGGTGTTGCCCACACTGGTCCCTCCTGAGAGCTTCGGAGGCTGAAGCTGTCTGGGCCCTGCACCCCGAAGTCCGAACCCTGGCGTCCCGCTGCACCTGCACACGGGAAAGGCCATGTTACTGGCGTGGAGGTGCCATCTGCCCGCTGAGCCATGTGCTGGTGGGCTGTCCACGCAGGGCCAGTGCCTTCTCAATCCACCTGACGGAGGGAGCCTTTTCTAAACTGAGCAAGGTGCCTTCCATGCTGGCAACAGCCTCATGCTCGCATCTCCACCGAGTGGACGCCCGGGGCTCGCTCCCGCCTCTCGTAGGCATGGGCACCAAGCTCTCCGGGGTGAGGTCCAAGTCCTTCCCCAGGCTCTCCACAAGCACTTCAGGGTTAAGAACCCAAAAGGGAAGCACCAAGGACCGTGTGACAGGAGACTGACGGCTCCAAGTAGAGCAAACAAAAGACACTGTCCCTGCTCCCTGGGGGGCCGCAGCCAAGGCTTCCCTGGGGGATTGTTCAGTGTCTCAGAGGATGAGGCAGGGAAAACTCATGCTTTCAGGGTCCCTCTGACTGTGTTCTTGGAATTACAGAACGAATGTGAGTGTCAGAAAGGATTTCGAGGAAATGGGATCGACTGCGAACCGATAATCTCATGCTTGGAACAAACCGGGAAGTGTCACCCACTGGTGAGTTACTAAACAAACCAAAAAAGGATCAAGAGAGAAAAAGGTTAGGTTACTACTTCTTATCTGAGCCTAGGAAGCAACAGACTCTGTCTCATCCACAAAGGGAGTCGAGAGCAGAGTGTGAGCGGATGGAATCCTCTCCGCTGCAAAGCGTGAAGCGCCAACACTGGGCTGTCAGATAAAACACGGACACTCAGTTAAATTTGAACTTCAGATGCACAAAGAATATTTTCTCAGCAGAAATATGCCCCAAATAGTGCCTGAATGAGACAAGCTTCTATCACACTTATTCCTCATTTGTCTGAAACTCAAGTTTAACTGCGTTTTTTGCATTTTTCATCGGCTGGCAGGGAGGAAAAGTTTTGGTTGTGATTAAATAAGAGCTGCCGCACAAGCTGTTCTGTGACCCTCAGGGCCTGTGGCCGCGATGGCGAACCTTGTAGGGCTTTCGGTGATAACAAACAGCCCGCTCCGGCCCGCGTGCCACAGTTTCTCCACCTGCGGTCTGTGGGTTCCTTGCTCCGCTCTGGTCTGCAGTTCCCAAATCAGGTGCCACCCGGGGTCTCACGCATGCAGCTCCCACTCCCTTCACCTTGGTCTCCGCAGGCAACCTGCCAAGCTGTGGCCCCTGGCGCCTGGAGCTGTGTTTGCCAGGAGGGCTACGAGGGGGACGGAGTCCTGTGCTACGGCGACGTGGCCACCGTAAGTCGCCCTCAAGGACCTGGGGCAGAATGGCGAAGACAAAGCCCCGGGAGCACAAACCTCGCAGCACAAAGGCTTCAGCAGGAGATTCGCAGGCTTCTCACGGGCGCCATGCATGCCCGAGGCCTCTCGCTCTGCAGGCTGCAGGGAGCTGACTTCCCTGCACCTTCTAACCAGATGCCTAAGTGCAGAGCCCAGTGCCCGCCTGGTTCGGAGTATCCTGTCCATAGAGTAGGGGTCACACCAAACTGCCACTGTCTCACGTTTTTTGTCCACTTCGAGCATGGTGGTGCATGTCTGTAATCCCAGGACTCAGGAGGCTAAGGCAGGAGGATCACTGTGAGTTCGAGGCTACCTTTGAACTACATAGACAGACCCTGTCTCAAAAAGAGTGAAATGAAAGAGAGAGAGAATATTTGTCAAAATGAGCAACAAAGTAAGTTGACAAATTTGCCTGTCACTTACTTTTTACTCCCCTCAAAGCAGTTGGTCCGGACTCCAGCTCACACGGATGTGAGGCTCACAACCCCGGGGACCCCACCTCCCACACTGAGCGCCGGTCCCCAGGGCCTCCCCTGCTATCTGAGGCACCCCCCTCTGCTCCCCACTGACTCTTCTGTCGCTGCAGCAGCAGAGAGCTGCCCCCTGACCCTGCACCATGCAGCAGCTCGGCTCTGTCCACGCCACATTTCCTCACCCTGGATTTCTGCTTTCGTGGCGGCCCTCTCCACCATGCTCACAAGCTGCAGGCCCAGCCCCGCATGGCCGCGGGCGTCCACAAGGGTCCACTTTTCTCCCACAGCCTCCCCGCCTGGCTGGCCCTCCCTCCCCTCCGAGACCCTCCGCTGGCTTCCTGCAGTCAGTTCAGGCCCAGCGCGGGGCCTGCACACCCCAAACGCCCCTGGAAGGAATTACTCCGGCAGCTCTGCTCTCCTGCTTTGTTTTCTTACCAATTAACTTTTTTCTTTCTTTGGTACTAAGGATCAGTCCAGGGTACCACACTAGCTACATCCCCACCCTTTTTATTCGTTATTTTGAGACAAGATCTCACTAAGTTGCCCAAACTGGCCTCAAACCTGTGATTCTCCTGCCTCTCCCTTCCAAGTAGCTGGGATTACACATACCTGGCTACTAATTTACTTTTTAACATGTATTTACTGACTCTTTTAATAACCTCAACTGCTTTTAAAAAGGAATTGATAACAGCTCTGAGATTTGTTGCCTTTATATAAATTTGCATATAATTGTTACTGCCACTTGGGTGATATTTTACAGGTTTTTTACTGTTTTCATATATCTGAATGCACTTAAACCTCATCGTGTTCAGTAATCACACGAGACACTGAGTCTCAGAGAGGTTAAGTGACTTGCCCAAGATCACACAGCTAGGAAATAGACGACCCAAGAATTAAACCCCATCTCTCTAACACGAAGTCTAGAGCTTTTTAAAACTCTGTTATACCTTCAAAGAGAACTGATTACCGGCAGTGCCGTAACCAACTCTCTTCAGGGCGTGGCTCTCCTGAGCCCACTGCAAGTTAGAGAATAGCAGCTTCTCCCTCTGGCACCTATCCCTTCCCTCGCTCCATCCCAGTTCTGGCGGTGGTGGCTTCCTATCCACGCTCATTCATTAACAAGGTCCATGCTCAGTCCATTTCAAACAAGGGGCTAACACTTCCCGCCTGCAGCCTCTATTCAAACCACTTTAAAAGCGTTAACCCCCCTGTTTCTCATCAGTCCTGTGAGCTGGAGCCTCATGACCCCTTTCTCGAGCTGAATGGTTGTGTTGGAGCCAAGACCTAGGTGGTCTGATCTGGGCTCCCAGCCCCGGCCCCTACGTGCAGGAAGTGTAACTCACTAACTGTTGCTGACCTTCTCACCCAGCTCAGGGTCTGGCTGGCCGTGCCCTTACAGCCCAAATTCTGATTTGAGAGAACTTCAGGTTGTTGCTTGACGTGAAGTTTCTGGAATTCATGCTTTACCTCAGTAAAGAGGGTCACGGAGCCCCCTAGGAGAGAGAGAAATGTGCAGCTCCGGGGCGAGGAAATTCAGCCCCCTGGGACACAGCACCCTCATCGGTGAGCCCGGCCCACCCTGCAGGGCGAGTGTGACCTGTTCCTCATTGTCCTTTTCCCCCTGTCTTTCTCCTCTCTCCCTCCTGCCCTGCCTCGAAATGAACAAGGAGTTGTCATTTCTCCCCGAAGCAGCTGCCTTTAACCAGTGGATCAGTGTGAGTACCTCGCTGGAGATGCGATCTTGGCCTGCCTCAGTTTGGAAATGTGGGATGGATGCGTACAAAGGCAGACAGGGTACGGGTGGTGAGGAGGACGGGGCTGTGCCACGCAGCAGTCCTCCGCCCTGACTACGAGGCACATTCCCACCTCCCTTCCCGGGTGCCCACTCCGGACTCTGAGTTTGCCCTGGGTGTCGGGGTGCCTCAGAGCCCCCAAGTGACGCTGAGCAGCCACGGCTGCCCACTTCTGGAGCAGGGTTAGCTGGGTGCTCAGATGCTCAGCGTCCTCCACCGCAGGGCTTTGTAAGAAGTGAACACCATTCCTGATGAGAGCCATCCGGACGGAGGTGGCTCTGTCGCTGCAGTCTGGGGCACTCAGTAGTGCTTCCCCCTGGGTACTTGGCGTACCCAGAAGAGCGCCTCCCTCCCCTGGAGAGTGTTATAATCAGGAGCCCAGGCCACCCCACCTGCTGCAGCCTCTGCATCCCCCTCTGCCTGTGACAGATGCTCCACCCCTGCTTAAAGGCTCTGTCTCACGGGGCCTGCTCAACTGCACCCCAGGACAGCTCCCTGTCACTTCCGCAGGGGCCTCTGGGAATCCCGCCCCCACAGGGGTCTGATTTCCGCCTGCCTTGTCCTCAGGCGAGGCCTCAGCCTGTGTGCACAGGCTTGCGCACGGCCTCGATCTTCCTGTCCCCTTCAATTGTGTCCCCCATTCACTTTCAGTGGCCACAGCCTGAAATCAGCGAATGCTGAGAGCCAAGGTTTGTTTTCACACACACACACACACACACACACACACACACACGCACGCACACACACAACTCTATCAGGACTATTTCTCTGGCTCCTTATTTAGACTGAAGTGTAAAGGACTTGCAATGACTCAAAGTGACCTGTTCAAGAAAATCTGCATTCTGACAAGCCTCATTTTCTTCATGAGATTGGGGATCAAACCCAGGGCCTTCACACTGAGCCACATCCATGGCCCTTTTATATTTTTAATTTTGAGACAAGGTCTCACTAAGTTGCACAGATGCCCAGGCTGGGTTTGAACTCAAGATCCTCCTGCCCCAGCCTCCTAGAGTGCTGGGCTTGCCAGCAGGTACTCTGGCAAGCCTCACTTTTTAATAAAAAGAATGAGTCTCACTAGAGAATTGGAGGCATCCGCCAGCAGTTGGGGTGGACAGCGTCCCTGGAATTCCATCACTTGTCAACTCTGCCAAGCATGGAATCCAGCCCTGTGGGCCTCGGCGGGAGTCAGGTCACTGTGCTCTCCTCCTGTGATCCAGAAAGCGTCGCTGCAACCCCTGCTGTCCAGCACCTCCAACCTCACCGTCCTCGTGCCGTCCTGGCGAGCTATTGAGGACATGGACCGAGACGAGAAGAGCTTCTGGTTGTCATGGAGCGATCTCCCGGCCCTGATAAAGTAAGTCTTGTTTACTTCGGTCTTCGTGGTGCCCTGGGCCCGGGTCCGAACCTACCCTAGATGTTCAGTGAAGGAAGCCCATGCCCTTCAAGTCCATGTAACTCACCTGTCCAGGGTTCCCTCCGCTTCTCTCCACTAACATGGTGACTGCTGGTGACCATGACAGCCAACTCCACGCCAAGCTTTGCATGTAACTTTCTGTTAGCCCTCCCAGCAACCCTGACAGGTGCTCTAACTCCCCCATTTGTAGGTGTGGGAACTGAGGCACAGAGTGGCTAAGTAACTAACTTAGCCATGGCTGCAGAAAGGGTATTTCCAATGGCAGCCTGGCTCCAGCACCTGCTCTCCTGGCTTCTCCCTGACACCTCCTCTCATGCTGATATTTCACTGTAAGCCCACGGTCTGTTGTTTAGGTTCCACACCATCCTAGGCACCTACGGTGTGGCAGATCTGCAGAGCCTGACATCCTCTGACATGCTGGCCACGTCTCTACCAGGTGGCTTTCTTCACCTGGAAAAGGCAGATGGGGTAAGAGAGCTCTGTCGATGGTCTCACTGATGCATGACATTTTTATTCTTGTGGTATTTTTTAACTTTTGTGATAGGAAGTTTCCAAATAAGTGCAAAAAATAAAGTAGAACTCCACGTGACCATCACCCAGTTAGAACAATTATCAATGTATATTAATATGCACACACACACACATGCACACGCACACACACACACATGCGCACACAAGAGGTTATGGCACGGACCCTGTGAGGCGTGGCCGCATTCCCTCCTCCTGGCAGGCACAGACTTTTATCATGGTGCGCAGTTACTCCAAACTGGCTACTACAGCCTACTAAGGGTCGTCATGGATCACTCTCAGTGCATAGGAACTTAGAGTCGACCACAAGCCCCTACTGAGCCCCTGCTCTGCACCAGCAGGAGGAGCTCCTGGCCTAGCGCCTCCACAGCGGGTCCTGGACTCAGACTCGGGCTCTGAGTTCCCCGAGGCAGGTGGCTGCCCAGCTGGGGGTTCCGCAAAGCTCTCTCTGTGAGTCGCCCAGGATGAGAGTGGGCAGAGCTGCCCACCTGTGGCTTGTGGGCTGGGGCCAGAGCTGCTGGAGAATCACTTTCGGAGCCTCCCCCAGGATGGACAGGGACCCCCGCAGCTACACCCTAATGCGCCCAGCTCCCCGGGGATTCCTTTCAGGGGGCAGAATATGCATGAATTCTTTCGAGCTATGCCCTTCCTTTTCTGTTAGTCCGTGTTTTCGGTACGTAATGACTACCTTCACGGTAGACAGTGGCACATGGATGTAACACATCTTAATGCTTTGTCCATCTCCTTGCCTTCCTCTCTTTTGGCCTTTCCATTCACAAAAGATCTACCTCTCTGTTCCCTATTATCTACCATTTGTTTTGCTCTTTAATTTATTTATATTTTGAGTTTCTCATATATGAGAAACCATGTGATATTCAAGCTTGTGGGTCTGATCTATTTCGCTTTACATTATGGTCTCAAGGTGCATCCGTTTTCCTACAAATGACTCCAGTTTACCCTTATTTATGGCAGAGTAGTGCTCCACTGTGTGTAAATACCACATTTTCTTTTCCCTTCATCTGCTGATGGACACATAGGCCACTTCCAAGATTTAGCTTTTGTGAGTTGTGCTGCTATAAACATGGGCATGCGTGGATCACTGTAATCTGATGGCTTTAACTCTTTTAGGAAGGGACCTAGAAAGGTGGTAGGTGAGTCACATGGAATTTTCAGTCGTGGTTTTTTGAAGACTCTCCACACTGATTTCCACGGTGGTTATACTAGTTTACATTCCCACCAACAATGCAGGAAAGTTCCTTTTTGCCTGGAGCCTTTCATAGATTTTTTTACCTCTCATTTCAATCATTCCAGTGACACTCGTATTATTTTTGAGAATTTTAAATAAAAATTTGAGATAGACTCATGGGTATAAAGATACAGCCAAGTAGGAGGGATAAGTTCTGGTGTACTGTTCCACAGAAGGGTGATTATAGTTAATGTTATATGTATGAAATAACTAAGAGAGCTGGCTTTGACTGTCGTCATCATAAAGAAATGAGAGCTGACTGGGATGTCAGCAGCCCAAGCGTCCCGAATTGATCCTTACACAGTGGGCATATGTGCTGAAATATTACACTTAAATATGCACAATGGGCTGTGGATAAACAAAAGGACATTCAAAGTGCATACCTATGTAAAGTGTGTTCATGATGGTGCCATGCACACATGCATCGTACAATGATCACTTTAGCCATGCCAACCCACTCGTATTCCACCTGTCGGTTCTTCTAACAAGAACCAGCTAAACACCCTCCCTTCTGGGCACCTCCGAGCTCTGTAGGTTCCCATGTGATCAACCAAGGCCCCTCCCTGAGCAGCCGCCCAGAAACACATTTCTAACGAGTCGCTCCTGGGTCCTAGAGAATGCTTCCCACTAACCAAGAGAGACATGCGGAGTGCCACCCTTTGTCATGTCCCCTGCCCAGGGTGACACAAGTGTCCTTCCTTCTTCACCCATGTCCCCGGGCAGAATCTCCAACAAAGGTTTGGGGCGGGGCAGAGGAGAGGAAACCAGAGGAGAAGCCGCTCAGTTCTGCTCGGTTGGTGGCTGGCAGGGTGGGGAGGTGAGTTTCACTTCGCCCATCCTCGTAGAATGAGCAGTCCTAAGAGTGGTTGGATTCTGACGGAGAAAGCCAATGACTGTCTGCATTTGTGTGCTCAGGCTGCTAGAACAACAGGCAAAGTGGCTTAGAGAACAGAAATATATTCTCTTGTGGTTTTGAAAGCTGCAAGCCCTCACTCAGTGTTGGCAAAGGTGGTTGCTTCTTTGAGGGAAGGACTGTCTCAGGCCTGGCTCCTGGCCTGTGGCATCCGTGTTGGTCACATGACCTTCGCCACTCCCTGGGTGTCTCTGTAGCAAGTGTCCCCTACTTATGAGGACACCTGGCATATTGGGCTGGGGCCACCCTCTTGACCCCGCTTTTCCTGGAGCATCTCTCTAACAACCCTATCTCCAAATAAGGTCACAACCCAAGTTTTGGGAGTGAGGACCTCAGCATATGAATTGTGGGGGCAGGGGACACAATTCAGCCACACCTCTGTCTGAAATCATTTTCAGACTTCGAAGTCACTGAATGAACTGCACCGGAAGCTTCTTAGTAAAATGGGATAGAGCAGAACTGACGATCGGAGAATCTCTCCCAGATGGGGTCTGATCGAAAAGTACGGTGAATGTTTAAATGTTAAAAATGTGTTATGGTAGAAGACATGCCACTAATTCCACTCAAAATCCGCCCCCTTGCTTCACACACATTTATCCCATGTTCTTGCCGCTTTCCACAGCAGCTCTGGAGTCCTCCTCCCTGAGAGTGTGCACTCTCCTGGCTGCTTCCGTGTCCTAATCGTTACAAAATGTTTGCTTTTCATGGCCATTTTCTGTGGAAATGAGCAGAACAGGGCCAGATCCAGGGAGTAGGCAGCTGAGGATGAACTGTCATGTTTTCCCAGCCTGTCTTCCTGCTGGATGGGAATCGGCAGCACCATTCACCGTATTTTTATCATGTCTCACAAAGACATGAAAGATACGTCAAGAACTGCTTCAGAAAGCGGCAAGGACAATGGGCTGGGTGTGTTCCATGGGCGCAGGAGGGTCTTGAGGGGGACTCGTGCCAATGTGTCTTTTACTGTAATAAATTTTTTTGTTTGGGGGGATTTTTTTGTTTTGTTTTTTTAGAGTAGGAAACATTTATTAAGAGAAAGACAGCTTCTGTCTAAGAGAGACAGGAGGGACCGGAAAGTGGGCTGCCCCTGTAATAAATGTTTAATGTAAACCTGTACTGTGTATTTTGATCACACCTCCTAGTAGGGGAAGTATGGTTGTGCGCGCACGTGTGTGTGTGTGTGTGTGTGTGTGGTGTCTAACGAGTCACAGTTTAAAGCTGTCCCTTACTGCGACTCCCACCCGAGAGCATGCTGGTGTGTTCTCAAGCTCACCTGGGCAACGCGCTCTGCGTTTGCAGAACGTCACCATCGGAGGAGCCTCCATCGTCGATGGTGACAATGTGGCCACCAACGGCATGATTCACATCATCGACAAGGTAAGGAGTGTCCCTGCTGGCCACTGACCTGCCTGTATGGCATCGGCTTTGGGAAATCAAAACTGTTTGGCCTCGCTGTCAGAGAAACCTGAACGGTGCTCCTTAGCTTTGTTTTAAAACAGTTCGGAGGTGGCCTTCAGTCACTCCAACTCGTCTACCATTTCTCAGCCTGTGTTCTACACCAGCCCTCCATCAGGTGTGGCGCGCGCGCGCACACGCACACACACACACACACAGGCTCACACACACTTCTCCCTGTGAGTAAAGAAGCCACTAAAGGGCACGTGAGCGCCCAACACCATGAAGTCCATTAGCACTGCTCCACGCCCCCTCCAAATTATTACACCCTAAAAATAATGGAGGCAGAGGCCTAAGGAGAAAACGGAAAAGGGTAGAAAAAGTATCATGAGAGTTTTGCTTTCTTCTGAGCCCCAATTCAACAGCATACGAAGGTATGAAGTAGAAAACATTAAGAAGAGTGGAAGTGGGGTTATAAACAACCCTGTAATTTTCAGTTACTGTAATGGGATCTTCATTTAAAATGAAAGTTAGAATTTAGGGTGCACTGGGAACTTTGAAAAGGTAAAAGGTTGGGGAAAACAGTTAACAAACTGTATCTAACTACAATTTTTCTCACTTGGCACTCAGATCCTCACTTTGGATCATAAGTTGTAGAAATGATCGACTATCTCTGTCCAGAAAAGAGAGGCTAATTTTCAGACTCCCAGGTCTGTTATTTTGCAAAGCACTCTGGAGCCTCTTGCCTTACCAAGAGGCCAGAAGAAGCTTTTTTTTTTTTTTTGGTACCGGGGATCAAACTCGGGACCTTGCGCTTGCGAAGCAGGTGACGGAACCACTGAGCTAAATCCCCAGCCCCAGAAGAAATATTTTTCATCAAGGGATTCATCTCTTGCAGGAAGCTGTGATTTCCTACAGCACAAAGTAACACTACTTATCAAGAGTATTTTTCTTTTCTAAGTATGGCTTTTCAATGTACTAAATACCCTTTTAAACTCTTCTCTTTTTTATTTTTTCATTTTTTAAGATAAGGTCTTGCTGTGTGGTCCAAGCTGGATTTGAACTCACTATGTAGCCCAGGCTGGCCTCCAATTCACGGTGATCTTCCTGCCCCAGCTTTCTTAGTGCTAAGATTGTAGGTGTGCACCACCACACCTCGCCTCCACTCTCACAGTTTTGATAGACACAGCTTCTTTCAAAGAATAGCACTTCCATCCATCTCCTGCACTGAGCTTGTCACCATGGGGGCCGATTCAAGTTCTGCCCTCTGCAGAGCCTTCCCTGACCCGTGTAGCCCACACCTGCATGTGACTCAGTGTCCAGAGGCTGGACTCCAAAGCTATACAGTCTCAATGTGGGTGCTGACTAGCTGTGTGGCCTTGGGCCAGTCACATAACTTCCCTGAGCCACGTTTCCTTCCACTGTGAGGACTCAGCAGCACCCTCTATCTCAGTGCCACTGCCACAGTCAAGGCTGGTTTGATCCTCTTCTTTTTCCTCCTGGCCCAGCGTGGAATGGAGCTAAGTTCCAGCCCATACCACTTCCCATGCTCTGTACCCATTTGGGGTTCAAATCCTGGATGAACCCCAAGGATTTGCAATGGCCTTCTCGGTGCAAATGGTTACATGACCTGAAATAGGACCACCAAGTCCCTTGAGCCACCTCCTCATAGTTTTCTGTCCTTTCCCATCTAATTATCCCAAGACTTTCCTCTCCCTTCAGCTCCTGACACTCACAGATGTATCTATCTTCCTCTAACTCAAGGACTAGCTCAGTTTTTCTGAAAAGAACCAGGTAGCAAATACTAGGCTTTGCTCATCTATGGTCTCAGTCACAGACATTCAGCTCCACCACTGAAGTGCAAAATCAGCCTTACACAACCTGTAAACAAATGTGCGTGGCTGTGTTCCAGGGAAACTCTATTTTCAAATATAGCAGCAGACTAGATTGGGCCATGTGCTGTATATGCTCTGAGCTCCCTGAGGGCAGGACTTGGGCTTCAGTCACATTTGTGTACTGATTCCTGGGTCCCTACACCCAGTGAATGTTGGTTGGAGACTGAATTGGGAAAACAGTCCTGTGTAGGGTTCTTCTATCTGAGAAGGCACTAGATAGAATGAGAAGGTTCTAGATAGAATGAGGAGATGGAAATGGTTACCTTGGCCAAAAGGCTGACCCCATGACAAAGGCAGTGACTGCTACTCTCTTCAACTGGCTCTTGTCTCTGGGGACAAAGACTGATGTTTTTACCAAGGAGTCAGGAGTGGTAAGAGTGCTCTGCTTTTATTACATTGCATGAGCCAAGCAAAACACATTTACAAGGCAGATTCGGGCCACTGGATTGCAGCAACCTTAGGACTGCTGGGAAAAGAAATGAAGAACCTGAAGAATAAACAAAAGAATAACAGAAAATAGATTTTAGCTGCAGCCTGTTGCTTTGCAGTTACATTTAGGGGTCCTCTTTGACTGGTGAATTAACGAGAGGTAAAACGGGTTGCTCAGGGGCCACTACAGAGTCTTGTGCAGAATGAATCTCTAATTCAGGGGAATTCATTTGAGGATGAGACACAAAGCTGAACATCTCCAAGTGCCTTCTACCCTTGTCACTCCGCATGTTAAAATAATTTTATTCTGTGAGTCATCAAAACATTTCCAATGTCAATTCCCTTAACTGTCTAAAGAAGTTAACAAGACTTTGTATGTATCAGCGAGGAGCAAATGCTACAAAAACACACTAAGTAGAATGTGGGGGCTTCCTTTCCCAGGTGCTGGTCCCCCAAAGAGGTCTAAGTGGCTCCTTACCAAACCTGCTCACCCGGCTGAATCAGATGCCTGACTACTCCATCTTCCGGGGCTACATCATTGCAAGTACCTTGTTCCCTGCAGGCCCCTGGCTCAGGTCACCTGGGGGCAGGAATCCTCAGGTGCCCATGTCTCTTTCCTCTGCAGCATTATAATCTGGCAAGTGCCATTGAGGCTGCTGACTCTTACACCGTGTTTGCCCCGAACAACGCCGCCATCGAGAATTACATCAAGGAGAAGAAGGTTGCCACTCTAGTAGGTGTCAGTAACAGGAGCTAGGAAAGCTATTTCCTGGACATTTAAGCACTCAATCCATCAGAGGCCAGGCAAGCAGGCACCCCAGGGACCGGGAGGGATCCTTGGGGTCCTCTGTCCCCCTCCTGCTGGCCTCTCCCTGATCCTAAGCAGCCAAGATGCCAGCACGGGACCTAGAGGCATGGATCCTTCCTCCCCTGCCCCTGTTGTCCATTTTCCCAATTTCTATATCCGGGGTAAACAGTCAATGTTTGTAGAAGGATTCTGTGAATTAATGAAGAGGCTTCAATCGTGATCTGGCTGCAAACCTGAGGGGGGTCCTGTCTCTTGCAAGACTAAGTGTAGACAGCCCTCCCCCCAGGGCTGAGGGACCCCGATCCCTGGCCACACTATTTTCTACCCAGAGGCAGCTCTAGAATTTTCACACTGGAGGAGGCCTGGGATGCCCCAGCCTCAGCCCTGCACACGAGGACATGTGTGAAGTCAGTTTGCACAACCAAACACAGTTTTCATCTATGTCTTCCCAGGGTGGCAGAGCTGGAGATACTAAAAAGCTGGGGCGAGGGCTTAGAATCCAGCTGGGCCACCCTTAGGCCCCCTGCTGTCCCCAACCCAGGCCTGGGGAAACTCAGTGGTCTAACCAGAGTGTGGCCTCAAGGAATAGACCCTGAGCATGCCAAAGATGCTTGGGGCCATTGGTCCTATAAGCAAGCGTGCGCGCGCACCCTCGCGCACACACACACACATGCACACTGTCCCCATCAGGAAGGCTGCGCTTCCTTTTCCCACCTCCTCCACCTCCCTCACTGGCCCCTTGTACAGTCCCACCTCCTCCCCAGGGAACTGCAGACAGCCTCTCCTGCCACACCCCGCTTTGGCACTCACCATCTGTCCTGGGCATGAGGAACTATCCTTTCTGGGGCTCGGTCTGAGCTACCCACCAAGAAGGCAGGGACCATGTCGAGCTCCTGTAACAGGGACAACGGACAGGCAAGACTCCCAGGATGGAGTCAGGAACCATCTTTCCCATTCCCACCCCTTCCCTTTTTAAACTTGTTCCTGGTGAATACTCCTTTTTTCCTGCTTTAGAATGAAACTTCAGGCAGCCTCATAGTCCTTCTACCTCCCGCAGAAGTTCTGAAGTCACTTTAAGCTACAAACACAACCTCGGTTAAGTTAAAAGATGATGATGATGGTGATGATCATGATGGTGGTGGTGATGATATCCCCTACTGTGATCTGAATAAGCGCTGAGGTCCCCACTGTTGTATATGTTGGTTGGAGACTTGCTCCTCTAGCGACGTTGAGAGCTAGGAGCCTTTAAGAGGTGGGGCCTAGTGGGAGGTGATGAGGTCACTGGGGGCTCTGCCCTCAGCAGCCTTGGCCGTGGCCTCCTGGAGTTTGTGAGTTTTTCTCAAGACCAGCCCCTCTCTGCTCTCTGGCTTCTATCTCTCTGTGTGATCACCTTTGCTTTAATTTTTATTTTATCAGTCCGTGTTTGCAGTACACGAAGATCACCTCCATCCTGGGGAACTGGCGCATGTACAGAACACCGCTTCGTTCTTCTCTTCATCCCCTGCCCTTCCTCTCTCTCCACCTCTTGGTCCACTTCCCATTTGCAAAAGATCCATCTCCCTGTTTCCTATTATCTGTCTTTTCTGGGGGTTTCTTTGGTTTGGTTTTGGTTTTTGCTCTTTAAATTATTTATACTTTGGGTTCTCATATGAAAGACTTGAGTTCTCAGAAGACACTCATCTAAGTGTCTGATTTATTTCACTTAAACTTATGGTCTCAAAGTGAATCCATTTTCCTCCAAATGACTCAGTTTTTTCTTTGAGGCAGGGTCTCACTACATAGTTAAGGCTGCCCTTGAACTCCAATTTATCCTTCTTGATAGCAGAGTAGTACTCCATTGTGTGTAAATACTGCACGAGTTCCTGCCTTGGCAATGTCACCAGCCCTGAGGCCCTCGCCAGATGGCAAATAAGTGGAGCCACCTAATCTTGGACTTTCAGCCTCCAAGGCTGTGAGATAAACAATTCCCTTTTCTTTATTAAGTACTCAGCTGCCAGTATTTTGTTATAGAAACAGAAAGTGAACTACACAGCTCCTGTAACAATCAACATTTTGAATGGGATTTAGAACCATCTTCCCTCTTTGCTCAGTGCAGTAAGAGCAAGCAAGAACCTGGAGAAGAGGGCTGAGTCCTCAGCCAGGGTCCACCGGGAGATACAAACACACCAATATTTTCTCAAAAGGAGGATTTAATAGTAGGAATGGTTTAGTGAGTTTAAAGCCACATTAATACACCTGAAAAGTAAAAAAGAAAGAGGGAGGGAGGGAGATCACAGGGGTAGCTCCTGCTTTAAGCACATGATATCCCTAATGCTAGAGAACGAAGGGAAGAGGATAAAACTGGTAAAACTTAGAAACTTAGAGGTGGGGCCCAGTGGCTCTCAGAAGGACTGGCCAGCTGGTGCTCACACCTCTGGGCATGGAGAAGGCTCCCTGTGGGCCCAGAGGTCCCTGGGGGCTCAGACGGCATTGCCTGGCTGGTGTCTCAGAGGTGAGGAGGACGTGATAGAGCTGGATTGTCAGGTTCTAGGGAGCTGCCACCCAGGCTGAGCTGCCACTGCAGGAAAGGGAAGAGCAACACTCCACCTCCCTGCCCAATGGGCAGAGGCTGACACTGAGCCACTAGCCAAGGAGAAGGAGGTGAAGACTCAGCTCGGGCCCCACAGATCGGAGTGGGAGGGCAGCTTTGCAGCTAGGAGTCAATGGCTCTGTGTTCTTCCCCCTGTTCCGTATTATGCTCTATTCTGCTTCCTGCTCTCATTAAATCCAGTTTGGGTTTCATTAGGTCTGCAGTGGAGGGGTAGGAAGTGTTGGGGCTGGGAAAAGACATGAAGAGGGAAGGAAGAGGGTAAGAAAGACCTTGAGAATCCAGAGCCCACTCCAGCTTTCCCGTGGGGAGGCCCATCTGTCCTCCCAGGTGCCATCTTGGATAAGTCCCAAGGCACCAGCTCTTGCAGCCTGGGAGCCACATCAGGGCCGCAGGAGACACCTGCTCTGTTGTCCCAAGCCAGCTCTGTGTGTAGTCTGTCTCGGTGCAGTGACAGCTCTCCTGAACCAGTGCTGAGCACCTCAGCAGCAGTCCTTAGCTTACGATCGATCGCTGGGCCTGAGTCAAACCCCATTCCAACAGACCACCCCATCTGCAGGCTTGAGCTCCCTGCAGGGTCCCTCCCATCCCTGAGGAGAAGGCTGGGTGTGGGGTTCTCTCTCTGTCTCTCTCTCTCTCCAGCTGCTCTGCCCAAACAAGTCATCTTCAAAATCCACCCCCAACTTTCCTACCTTCTGTATGGGTTTTAGAGTCACCTGTCAAGCTCCTGGCCACCTTACTTGGAAATTTTGCAACTTCTCCAAGTTTCGTGGCTCACTTCATTGTGTACATGCTGCATCTTGATGCCTGGCCGACTTGCAGTTGGACCCGGCATTGCTGCCCTTTGCAGTGCCAGCAGAGTGGGTCAGCCAGGAAGCCCCACCTTGCTGGTGTGTCGACCGACTGTCCCCATGTGTGGTGCAGGGGGAGGACACACTCCGCTATCACGTGGTCCTGAAGGAGAAGCTCCTGAAGAGCGACCTGCACAACGGCATGCACCGGGAGAGCATCCTGGGGCCCTCCTACCACCTCGGCTTCTTTCTCCGAGATCAGCAGGTGCGACCCTTTTATTTATTTATAATCCAGGCTCTTGATGGGGTTCACCTCTTCCATATTGGAACAGTCTCCCCCCAGCTCCCTAACCCTTATCAACCCAAAGGGCTTGTGCTTGGCCAGAAAGTCGATCACATCGAAACCAGAGAGTCGGCTTCCACTCACTTCCACTACCCTGAGCTCAGGCTTCAGACAGCCAGGGTGGCCCACAAATTGTGGGACTCCGATCCCAACAGTCGAGCGCACTTCCACACTGGTGCAGCAGACCCAGTGGACAGTGCCCCCCTCACTGGTCTCCAAGATGCAAGGGAGCCTGGGAAGTGCCGGCCCCCCAGGAGGTGGCGTTGGTTCCAGGACAAAAGGAGCCCAGTGACACACAGGACTCAGCCACCAAATGAGACTGTGACTGTCACTGTGCAGTGACCAGCCACTGTGCTGACGTTCCAGTGCTTACCTCACACAGTACCTCAGTATTTAAATGACTGGAACTCATAGAAAAGAATTAGCGAGACTAAATGTTTAGCGTATCTCCTTTTTTGTTTGGTTGTTCTGTTTTGTTCTGTTTTGTTTTGTTTGAGACAGGGTCTCACTATGTGTTCTCCAGGCTGGCCTTGAACTCTCTATGTAGCCCAGGTTAGCCTTGAACTCATGGCAATCTTCCTGCCTCAGCCTCTTAAGTGCTGGGATTACAGGCATGAGCAACCACACCCAGCTTAACTATTTAACATATTTCATACATAAAATCTTATTTGTGTACTTCACATGCCAAGGGAAAAGATCGACCTACAAAATTTTAATAAGAAACTCAGTGAAATTGTAAAATAAATCCTCAGAAGAAAAATAAATAAAAACATTGTTATTTAAGACCCATTAAGGATTATACAGAAATAAAAGTTTAACTGTAGGCTCTTTGAAGCAATAGTGTTACTTAAGCCTTTTTTAAAGTATCTTAAAAAGCAACTTCTTCAGTGGTGTCAGCACTGAATCACAAGTACATTTTTTTTTTCTTCTTGAGTTCAAAAAGAATTTTCTACTCTTTATTTTCCTGGAGAATAATCTAACTTCAAGTATTTTTCTGACTCTTACAAACAATTCCACCTACTGTACTGAAATTTGAGGAGGCCCTTTCATATATTTTCTAATCTTTCTTGCATTGGCAATGATATTATTGATAAAATTGAGTTTTCATCTCTGGTTTTGGTTTTATTTGTCCTCTTCAATTTCATCATGTAGAGATGGCTAGTCCTGCATGATTAGCTGAATCGAGTTCAGTGTTGTAATTGAATGATGTAATTCATTTTCCATTTGCCCAGCAGTTTTTTTATCTGGAGAAGGAATTATTCACACAACAGGGGCTTTGCTTTAACTGATACTCATCTATTTCTCTGTGGCACTGGAAGTGTAGGAAAATGCTTTCCAAAGGAGTAGGTGTGTTTAAAATAAACTTTTAATACAACCCATAATTCTCTGAATGTATCTCATGATAGGAGTGATTCAGACTGTTTAATGCCCAGTTAAAAAGCACGATGACATCAAATGCTCTGCTATGTGCATATTTAAAAATAGCTCAGCATCTTGAAGTCTGGAAATTTATACTGTAATCATCATTTGAGACAAATAAGGTTTCCTGGTAGTTTTCCAAGCAAACTCAGAACCTTGGAGCAACTCTGTGGAATTCAGCCGTGATTCATCTCAACATCTAAATAGAATTCATTTCACTGCAAAGAAATCGCAAGAGACTTGTGCATTCAGGGAAAAATCAAATTTAGGCAGTTATGGACCATTTTATTTTGTTTTTGTTTTTTTGGTGGTAGTGGCAATTGAACTTGGCCTTCACACTGACCTACACCCCAACCCTCTTTATTATTATTATTATTAGCATTAATTTTGAGACAAGGTCTCATTAAGTTGCTAAACTCCCAGGCTGAGTTTGAACTTGTGATCCTTCTGTTAATAGGATCATTTAATATTGCTCAGTTGGCAATGTTGAGGATGTTATTTTATGTATTATTTTATAAATTTTAAACCCTTCCTGGATACTAACTTGATACCTACTTAGTATAATAAAACATTTTCTCCCATTCCAAACCTCAGCCCTACTGTATCTTCTATATGTACACATGCACAAGCCATCCTATTTTTAAAGAACCATTGGTTTTTGTTTATACTAATCGTATTAATGGATTAATGGCTTATTTGCTAGTGAATTAGTGGCTTCATTTATTTTTCATGAGTCAATCATTTAAATATCCTTTCTTGCAAGAAGTTACAATTTAAAATGGAATTTGGCGGGGAGGCAGTTAGACACTGGCTTAGTCCCTGGGTCTGGGACATGTACGGACCCTCCGGATGAAGAAGGACCAGGATATACCACTTTTTAAATCCAGCCCTTCTCAGAGTTGCCCGCCATTCACCGTGCAGCAGAGGCAGCTGGAGAGATGGGCTGTATTTTCTGCGTGTCGGTTGTGGAAGCCCCTGGCCACAGCATGACTGAGAAACTCCTTGAAGCTGTCTCACCGGTGGACACTAACGTAGGATTAAAGTATTTCTAAAAATTAATTTTTTTAAGGTTTGAATATCTTTAATTTTGCCATTTCAAGCATTCTGAGTGATTATTTTTCAAACAAATACCTTTGGAGGTCTGCAGGTCCTAATACTTGCTTAACCTCCTCATTCACATCCTCATTCATCAGCCTACACAATTTTCCAACTGTGCTTACCAGCACACACAATGAAGATGAACTACCTAATTCTAAGAGTTCTTGGAGGTTTCTCACAGCAACGTTCACTTCTCCAAGCCTAGTATAAACTTCATTCATTTGGAGATAGACTCCATTTAGAGAAGGCACCCCAAATAATTTTTGGAAGTGAGAGACAACAGCTTGCAAAGTTTGAAAGTCTGGCATGTTGCTGTCCTTTTCCTTATTTTCAACTTCTTCCAACATGGTATCTACCACAAACAACCAATTTTCAACTCTGACACCTTCATTTTCATCCTGTTTCTTAAAATTATGCCAAGGCACCAGGTCTGCAGATAGTATTTTCAAGGGCTTCTACAAATCCTTCAGGGATGTCAGTTCACCTGCCCACATTTCTATCATAGGAACAAGATGTTCAAATCCACAGTCTTGAACAAAATCTTTGTTAAAATGTTGAGTTCCTTCTTTGGTGTGTTTATAAATTATTACTGGAGCCCTTGGATTGTGAATAATTGAATTGATGCTACAGAGCACCTGAAAGTAGCTCTGGTCAACTAGAGCTTGTTGATGGCTTTCTTCACTGGATTCATCTTTTTTCTCTGTGTCCTCGGTTTTTGTATGACTGATAAGCTCCTGTAATTTAATGTTTTTCTTGAGGGCTTTCTCCAGTTTCTTCACTTGTTTTTTATAAAGTCTGAATTCATGTTGTGTGGGCCTGCTTTCTAAATCTTTTTGGAGGTTCAGCTTTTCACTTAAAAGTGCATCAGTCTTGGAGTTTGATTCCTTGAGTTGATTCTGTAATGACAGTAGAAGGCCTTTATAAGTTGGTGAGCCATTCAGATTTCTATAATCTTTTTCTTCTTCTGATTGACTTTCATCTTTTTTATATTGCCTTTGTGTGTGGATTTTTCTAATTTTAGATTCATAGTAGTCAATTAGGCAAAGCAAGTGTCTATCCAAGACAGTATGAGGAACTCTTTTGCAGAGATAGGCAAACACTCTGTTTTGAGTGATAATTCGTTCTTCTTCCTCTTTTGTTAATTGACAGATATCCTTTTCCAAAGAAGCAATAGTCTGTTGCTGCTCCATTTATTTTTTCTTGTAATGCTGGCACTTCCTAAAGTTCTATTCTCCTTCTGAAGATCTTTCATTTTATTTTGTTGCTGGCAAACCCTATTTAGAGATTCATCTTCTAATTCACCAGTTTTGCATTTCACACTCTTCATAATTAGTTCCAAGTCATCAGCTCGTTGTTCCTGATGTGCTGTTCGGCTTTGTTCTAGCTGAAGCTCATTTTTAAACTGCTGGTTAGTTTCTATGAGCTCTTGTATCACATTCTGTTGACATTCTGTTTCTTCCACGAACATTTTCAAATTCTGCCTCATCCTTTGTGATGACTTAAAGATCTGCTCTTCTGACAAGGCACAAAGGTTTTAAGCCATGCCTCATTAACAGCACATGTGTGATTTCCCATTCTGCTTCGTCCTGCTCTTTTTCAATCATGAGTCTGTTTGACAATTGACTGGATTCCTGGAGTCAATTGACTAGATTGCTGGAGGCACTGTTTCTCTTGCAGAATCAAAAGAGGTAGAGGTTGGCAATAAGATAAATTGAGTTGCCTCAGTCATTGTACAGTCCTCTTGCACTTTACACCTGGTCAATCAAGTCATCTCAATGAAGTGATCACCCAATGAGTCTCATGTTCAAAACTGGATCTTCATCTTCCTCAGCTGCTGTCTCCCACCAGCAGCCAGCCCGGCCCCGCTCTGCTCAGCCTCTAAAAATTAATTTTGAGAAATGGGGAGATGATAACCTACAGATTATCTAGAACAACCTTTTCCTCTTACGAAAGAGAAAGCAGAGCAACTGGCCCAGGTTCCCACAGCTCAACAGGTCTAAGGCACGATGGTGACACCTGGCTCGAGTTGGAGCTCTGTCCGCTACAGGGTGCTGCCTGCAGGCAGATGCCAGAGCATCTCCAGGCCTTTGTCGTGTTCATGGTCTCCACTGCCTGCCTTCCCACCTGCTTAAAAATCACCACCATGGGCTGGGGATTTAGCTCAGTGGTTCCCGCCACCTGCCTCACAAGCAAAAGGTCCCAAGTTCAATCCCCAGTACCAAAAAAAAAAAAAATCACTGCCATAAAGTCCTGTTTAACCCTCCTGTTCACAGCTCTATGTAAACGAGGCTCCAATAAACTACACCAATGTGGCGACTGACAAGGGAGTGATCCACGGCCTGGGGAAAGTTCTGGGAATTCAGAAGAATAGATGTGATAACAATGAGACCACCGTTGTACGAGTAAGTTCTCTCTGGGCACAATGCTGCAGCAAATGAGGGGTGACTTCATTTTATTATTGTTTAGGGTTAAGAATTTTCTGCTAGGGCACCTCAGTTCAGTCCCCAAAGTACGCAGTGAGCATTTCTGATGTGTCGAGCGTACTGGGCTGGGGTTCTACAGAGACAAATAAGACGTGGCTGGGCACTCAATGAACTTGTGACCTTGTGCAATAGATTGACTGGACACCGTTGCCCACCAGGAGGGCTGTGTCGAGCAGGAAAACCATGACTATCTCCAAAGGGAAACTGGCCTCGTCTTGTACAGGCACAGGGAGGGGGCCCTGGGGCACCTGTGGCAGCTTTGGCCAAGCCTGGTCTAGTAGAAGAGAAACACAGATGCAGGATCACTCTAGACAGTGGGGGAGTGTCGGACCCTTAGTAATAGCGATAGATGCTGGAGTTTCTTAGGCCCTCACCGTGTAACTCTGAACAGTTACGTTCACTAACCATGGACTGCTCACAACACCCTCACCAGAACTACTGCGACTATCCTCACTTTACAAAGGGGAAAATGAGCCATGAGCGGTTAAGTGATGCACCCACATTCACAGGTTTGCAACAGGCAGAGAAGGGGTTCAAGTCCAGCCAGCCTGGCCTGGAGCCAGAACTCTGGAGCCACGTGGTAC
This sequence comes from Heterocephalus glaber, assembly GCF_053883595.1. Classification (NCBI taxonomy): domain Eukaryota; kingdom Metazoa; phylum Chordata; class Mammalia; order Rodentia; family Bathyergidae; genus Heterocephalus; species Heterocephalus glaber. The sequence continues at coordinate 20,547,858 of NW_028258357.1, forward strand.
TGACCCATAGGTGCCAAGTTAAGAACTTGGGACATTGGCCTGCTCTTATGTTAAGAACAAGTAGCACATCAGAGTTTCGGTTGTGTGTAACGTTTGCTCTTTCTATGTGTATTGTTTCTAGAAACATTTTGACTCTGCAGCCCCCATCTGGACTGTATGCTTCTCACTCAGGGCACTGTGGGTAGCCATTGTTAGTCTCTGAGTCTGGCCCAGTTGACTAAATGTGGTTCCCAACAAATGAGGGTTGCTGTTAAAAGAATTCCGATTTAGATGAGTTGAGACCTCCCACTTTGAAGGGTTACCACAGTGAGAAGATTGTGGGGGAAAAGCAATGCTCAAACATGCACACCCTGAGGTCATTTAAGTGTCTGCCTGAAAGAACATTGATGAGGATGACCAGATATTCTCCCTTGACTTTCAGCTCTGCATTCCAAAGCCTCTAAGCTCTAGAAAATATTTGCAGGCTCATTTTGCACTCAAACTAATAATCTTGAAATGTCTCCTTTGCCTCTGTGTTTTGCCAAGGGAAAGTGTGGAAAGTGTCTCCAGCGCCCCATCTGCCCACCTGGAACCAAACCACTAGTAAGTATTCTGTGTGCTTTGAGAAACCGGTTTCCAGATCCAAGGGAGTCCAGGCAAACCTCATGTGTAGAGCTCCCATTCCTTCCCTGGGTTTTAATTTAACTGAACCTTATTATATTGTGTACCTCATGGTAAATTCTTTGTAATTCTAGCTCATTATATTATATACATCTTTGTAAAGTTCTAAATTTATTTTGGAGGTGCTAAGGACACATTTAATTAATAACTACATAGAAATGTGTTCATAAATCAACACACAATGCAGGAAGGGGTTTTTCTCCTTCCGTTTCTCTTATAGTAGCCAGCAGAGGAAAGCAGCAAGAAATGTGGTAACATCGGAGAAAACAGGCAGCATATCCAAAACCATACTGGGCCTGACACATTCCCCCTGCTGGATTCCCTTTTATAGTGGAAGCTACAACTTTCTCAAAGAAACACACCAGACAAAGGAGAGGCAGATGTGGCTTTGAGTGAATCACCCATCTGTGTTTCTTGCAGCTTTTTTTTTTTTTGCAAGAGCTACTTCTGATAACAAGCACTGCAAAGAAAAAACACTTGTGTGCCTTCCATAGCACTATAATAATTCCCAGTAACAATAATGAATGCTGATTCTCTCACTTGAGCTTTAATTTCATCTCCTATATTTTAAATATTCATAAGCAAACTTAATCCTTTGTCCCTCCAGAGCAGATTACAAATCAATAAACAAATAGACACCCAGGTTTAGATCAATAAATGCACGGGGCTGTACCACCTGATTTATTCCACAATTCTTCCAAACTCAAGTTCTGTGAAAGGATTCTTCTTACAGAGTCCTACTGTGTGGTATAACTGTATTTTTCTATCTGGCAATCTTGTGTTTGCCATTTCTGCCAACACTGGGTTTGGGGTTTTTCTGCTTCTGAAGCAATGCAAAGAAGCTACGATCCTTCCTTTCCAGGACATCTGACAGTGATATGTCATTCATTTACCTTAGGAAATCTTTTTCCTGATTCAAAACCAACAGAATTATCACTGTTCCACAGGGCAATGAGAAGACCAAGTGCATCTACAGTCTTTACTTCATGGGGAAGCGCTCTGTGTTCATCGGGTGCCGGCAGACGTGTGTGAGGACTGTCCTCGTGAGTACAATGACATTGTGACACTTCTGATCAGTGACACTGAACCCAACCAACCGCAGGCTGGCTTCTCAAAGTGCATCGCCTGTTTCTCCTCGGGCCATCCCGGCTCTCACTGGCATCCAGAGCAGTAGTGGTGGTGGTGAAAGTCAGGAACAGCCCCCGAATCAGAACACCAGTGAAAGCTGCAGTGTTGGGTTGCTGATGAAGACACTAAGCATCCGAGAGGGCAGGAGGACACCCTGGTCCCACATGGGCACACAGAGGGGGCAGAGGCGACAGAGGAAGGGGCACCCACTGAGAAGTCGAGGCGCGCCCAGTCGTTTAGAAAACGGGACCCGGAGCTAAGGAGTTCTGCGGGCCACTGGAGTTTGCAGGAGAATTCTCTCTGACTTGCCGTCCTGCTACTTTCCCAGGGGATCAGACACATCTGGTCCTGTTCAGCAGAGGCAGAGGCAGGAGGTTTGGCCCTTACACTGCAGAGCAAGGGGCAGGGGCAGATTTTGTCTGAATGCAGCGGAGATCAAAGGCAGAGGAAGCAAGTGGACGCCCTCCAGGGCTTTCTGAACCTGTGGGTCTCATAAAATGTCCAGCAGGCCCCAGCCTCAGAGGCCCCTTCGGTAGCAGGTGGACAGTGTTCAAAGCGCAGGGGCCCAGGCCTGGGGGTGACAGAGCCAGGCCTGGGGGTGACAGAGCTCAGGTCTGGGGGTGACAGAGCCAGGCCTGGGGATGACAGAGCCAGGCCTGGGGTGCTGGAGCCCGCGCCTCCCAGCTCCTGCTTTCACGCTACAGTTGTCCCTGCTGCCCCTTCCTTTTCCTCCGTCCCCTCCCCGGCCTGTTCCCTTCCCTGCCCTCTCAGTGTGGGCCTCAGTCCTATCTCAGGGCCCCAAGCCTCCCTCCCGCAGCCCGGGGCGACACAGGCAGCCGAGCCCCCAGTGCCCGGGAGAGGGCGCGCTGCAGCCTGCGCCTCCCTTGCAGACCCGCGAATGCTGCGCCGGCTTCTTCGGGCCAGAGTGCCAGGCCTGCCCCGGCCAGCGCGGGAGCGCCTGCTTCGGGAACGGCGTCTGCATGGACGGCGTCAACGGCACGGGCGCGTGCGAGTGCGGCCCCGGCTTCCACGGCACGGCCTGCGAGACCTGCGTGGACGCCAAGTACGGGGTCCACTGCGACCAAGGTGCGCATGCGTCCCTGTCCCTGCAGGTCTCTCCTCCCCGGCTGCAGCCACCGGTACTGTGGGTGCTGCGACTGAGCTACGTTCCCCAGTCCGTCTTTACTTCTAATTTTGAGACCGGCTCTCCCTAAATTGCTGAATTGCCTAGGATGAGTTCTAACTTGAAATCCCCCTGCCTCAGCCTCCCAGAGTGCTGGGAGTACAGGTGGGGCCACTGCACCTAGCCCTGTTGTGAATTCTAAGAGCCTCTGTGTTATTTCCACAGGGCTGTGTTTCTCACCGTTTTCAGTCGCTGACCTGGACCTTCCCACCCACCCCGTCTGTTCACTGAGAACCCGACCCAAGCGCGGTTCTCTGATTGCCTGTGTACAATAATCTGCAGGGCTCCTTTCTGTGCATACGTTTTTCCGCAGTCTGAAAACAGATTTGTCCTAGCATTTCATTCCATCGGAAAGGAACCTTACATACTTAAGATATTGCCGTGGCCGTTTTACAGATGAAGATGTTAAGGCAGAAAAGACTGGGAGATGGAAGCAGGAGGACTGCAAATTCAAGCCCAAGCTGGGCAATTTAACAACTTAGACCGTGTCTCAAAATTTTAAAATAAAATAGGCTGGGTTGTAGCTCAGCGAGAAGGCCCTGTGTTCAATCCCAGGACTGAAAAAAGAAAAATCACTGATGAGAAGCAGAACTAAGATTTTAATAACCAAGATGTTTGATTATCTCTTGAATAAGGCTGTCCTCGGTCACTAATGAGTGAACAGACCGCTCCACTCCATTGATTTGCCATCAGCAAGCCATCTGCTCTGTTCTGGCAAAAATAGTGTTGAGCCCAGTCTCCTACATTTTTTGCACCTGACTTCCTTGGGCCCCGGGGAACACATCTGTAAGGGGCAGGAGAAGCTTCCTGTTCCACAATTCGAAACAAATCGTTGTTCTTCCTGGTCCCAAAGCCCATGAATTTAACAATCACCATTTTCTCATCAGCTGGTCTAACTCAGGCGAAAGTAATGTGTAGTTCGATTATTAAAATGGGGCCACATAACACCACTGAAATGAGCGTTGGGTTTTTTCCCCCGTGTGTTTGGAAGAATTATATGCTTGCATGTGTGCAAGAGTTTCTAACCTGAAATCCATGAGTGAGCCTCAAACCCCCAAAGTTGAATGTGTTTTGGGAGAAGAAAGCTTCCATAGCTTTGGCCCAGTTCTCAAAGAGGTCCATGAGCCCTCTGTGGAACAAGGGAGTCAACAGTGCCCGGTTGTTGGAGAAGGTGGTCGACACCAGGCTCATGTCATAGCCCTGGATCCTCAGCTAAATCCCACAGAGCCGCCCAGTTCCAGAACCGTGCTGTGGGGGGCTCAGGTGAAGCACACCCAGGGCCCCTGCCCCCCCCCCCCGCAGCCCTGGCCTTTGTCAGGCCCCGCCTGTGACTCCGACCCCCCATGAGGGACTGTGCCCCCCACAACCAGGCTGGGGAGCAGAGTGCAAAGAATTGCACCCAGCCCGTGACGCGCCAGGTGTTCGGCTCTGCCAAGCTCTGATGGTGCGCGGGCGTCTTTCCACGCAGCGTGTTCCTGCGTCCACGGGAGATGCAGCCAGGGACCCTCGGGCGACGGCTCCTGCGACTGTGCCGTGGGCTGGCGGGGAGTGCGATGCGACAGCGGTAAGCGCGAGGCTGCGTGCCTGCTCCTCTGCCTCTCTGCAGCCACCCACGTTGTTTTCTTTCTAAAAGAGAAACGACGTCTGTGTTGCTTTTTCTGACAATAAACATAATTCCTTCTTGCAGCCAGTAGTTTGTAAAACAAAAAAAAAAAAGCAAAAGGAAGAAAATAAAAATTTCTCATGCTGCCTAGACAGGAAAAAAATACTAATGAAATTTTGTATTAGCTTCCGGCCTCTCTCTGCGTGTGCAGTGTTTCATGACCTGCTCTTACGCTTCACGGGAGAGAAGGGACATTTTCCCTTGCGAAGATACAGATGTCATTTATTTTAATAGGTTTTTTGTAGTGCTAAGGATAAAACCCAGGGCTTTGCAAAGCCCATGCTGGGCAACTGCACTACCACAGAGCTACACCCCCAGCCAACTGCAGCTTTTTAAACCAATTTCCTATCAGAAACAATGCCACAGTGACCATATTCTATAGCAACTTTCCACAGTTATTACAGTAGACTTTGACTTATGAACTCAATTTGTTCCCGAGGGCTGGTTATAACTCAGGTTGGTCAGTGAAGGCTCAGGCTCCTCTACAGGGCCTTCAAACCCTCTCTCCTGTGCACAGGCAGATCTCAGTGTCCTTAGAGAGACACTGGTCCAGGATTTCCCAGTGAACCCCACACAGGAGAGGATGCTGTCGTGTTCCTTCCAGAGCTCTGTAAGGGTTAAACCTGTGTCTGAGACCATCTGGAAGGACAAACAACCGGCATTTGGGTCCTAAGTCAAGTCTTGACAAGTCTCCCTCTCTACTTGTCAAGTGCAGGAGAGGAGAGAAAGGAGCATTTCCAGCATGTGGAGAGCACAGAGGTGCCGGGAGCCAGAGCTTGCAGGGCGAGAGGGGTGCAGGGGCAGATGAGAAACCAGAGAGAGGAGCAGAGCAGAGCGGCAGGCAGGGGCAGGTCCATGCAGCAGTGGAGGCTGGGCCTCGCCTGGAGCCCCTGGGAGCCCCTGGAGGGTGTGGAACAGGAGAGCAATATGACCTTATTGGCAGGCAGGAGGAATCGTCAGACACTGCACTGGGGAGAATACCACGGAGCTGGGCACCAGAGATGTCCCCTCTTGTGGGGCAGGGACCCAGAGTGGAGCCCACCAGCCAGGGAGTACTCCAGGAGTGTAGCTTCAGGGGTATCGCGGTCCAAAGCTCCAGGCAAGGGCAAAGTCCAGGGAAAGCAGAGCAAAGAGTTGGTTGACAAGCTGAGGTGGGAAGGCTGAAGGATCCAGTGTAGGTGTCAGGTGTTGGGCTCAGAGCCCGGATGTGGAGGGATGGGGTGGCGGGTGATGGGTCACACAGCCCTGCGTGACTCCCTGGGACAGACGCTAGAGTCCCCTTCTGAGCTTGTAAGCATTGTGCATAGAGAGCCAGCCTGTTTCAAGGGGCAGGGCCAGAAGCTGTGGTGAGCATGCAAGAGGTGACCGATAGAAGTGTGAACTCAGGCAACAGCATGACTGTGACAAGCAGGGAAATGGAGACACCGGGTCATAAGTGAGGTGGTGGCTGAATGGATGCAGAGGGAAGGGAAGCGGGCAGGGTCCAGGATGACTCTCAGTCATGATTCAGGCCCAGCATGGACAGGTGGAGGCGCCCAGGATATAATGCATTCCAAGCTCAAACTCCTCAGTGGGAGGGGACACAAAGGCTCATCACCAACTGGCACCTGCCCAGTTGTCGGGCTCCTGTCACTGTCCCAGGGCACATACTTCCCACGGAGCTTCCAGTTTAAGAAGGGAAATGACTGTAAAGACAGGAAAAGAGTTGTATGTGACAGCAAAGCAAAGACTCTAGAAAACTAAGATACCTTTGTTTGCCTGCAAACTCCCCATCCCTGCGCCATGGCAGACATCACTAATTGATCAATGCATACCCTCTCTCTGCGGCCAGACAGAAAGAGAAACCAGATCTTTCTCAGAAGACCACACTGCGGAGTCACTACCAATTGACTGAACTTGGTTTAAAAATTTAAAGCAGGTTTCAGAGAGGAGGACCTAAAAGATGACTGGGATTTCAACAGGTAGATATTAGAAAGAAATGGATTTCCAGGATCGAGGAAGCACACAAATAAAAAGCACAAAATTCTCTTGCATTCATCCGCTCCAGCCTACTTCAACTTATACATGTCCCATCTAACACAAAACAGATCCCTTTGGGGCCAGGTGCCTGCCTTAGGACCCCTGTGACATGGCCAGGGCTACTGAGATCGATACCCAAAAGCTCCGAGCTTGAGTATCCTACCAAAGGGGACTCTTTCCTCATCTCTAATGATTTAATGTTTTCCTGCTGAGAAATATCTCTTAGCTGGGCATCCGAGAGCCATAACCTACACTGAATTTCCAGGAGATTTAGAAATTAACGCAACAAGTGAATATTGTGTACGTGTTGTGTTCCAGGCCCTGGGCTATTGCCCTAAAAAATCCTTTTAATATTACTTATAATTTAATTAAGGGTTTGCTTGTTGACATCACCCCATAATAAGACAAAGGAAAACTCAAGTTGCACCCTCAGTGCCCAGCACAGAGCCTGGCATGCAGGAAACTCTCCACGAACACATCTGACCTTTAGAGTTGGTGCTGAGCTCCCTGGCAGCCACTGTAAAGGAGGTTTACACAGCTGTGGATTTACGTGGCTAACAAGGCACCCCCCGGCTCTTCCAAGGAAGTCGTTCTTTTCCTAGTTCCAAGTACTAAAGCAGATTCTCTGCTGAGAGCTGACATGGGGTCTGCTTGTCTTTTCCAGCCATCACAGAGGACAGCTGCAACGGGACATGCCACACCAGCGCCAAGTAGGTACCCTCTGGCCGTCTTTGGGGACAAGGCTAGGGGGTTCTGTCCCATAGTTTCCATCCCCGTCCTGGCCTCGGGGAAGTGGTTCCCTGACACCATTTCTGAGGTTCGGGGTACGTTTAAGTATGAAACTGAAAACGCCTCTAGGGAGGCTGTCATCAGTATGCCTGATGGCGCTACTGGACTTACCTGGTACCCTGACAGAAACAACCCCGGTCACTCCCAGTCCGGCCTCAGGACTCACAGAGCCCAGGAAATCCAGAGGCATTGGTTTCACCTTGCTGCTTCACCGAAGCACAGCCACACCTTTCTGGCTCTGTACTCCTGAGTGCCAGAGAGCTCCACCCCCCAATGAAGAGTCCAGTAGCTGGGGTCAGACCTGAGTCCAGGGCCAGCCGCTGTGTCCTTCACTGATTGCATGACCTTGAATCCATCACTGAGTCTGACCTCAGTGCCTTCATCTGCGAAGGAAAGAATAATAATAATCCCAACCTGCTGGGCTACAGGACACTGTGCAGGTGACAGAAGTACACGCAAAGCTCAGCTGCTAGCCCACTGTTTCCTGGTTCCGACCTGACGCCTACCTGCATGCACTCTGCAGTCTCCCTGGGGCAGGACGGCAGTTCAGTCATCCCGGCAGGGTTGTGCCAGGGTTGTGCCAGGAACAGAGGCAGGTCCAGGGATGCCAGGGGTGAAGGGGCACTGCAAGTTGGGTGCAAGGTGTCTTCTGCAAATGCCATTTGCTCTCTCTCGTGGCAGCTGCCTTGTCAGCCCAGATGGCACAGCCACGTGCAGATGTGCAGCTGGATTCCAAGGGAACGGGACCATCTGCAAAGGCAAGTGGAGGAGTGTGCTGGGGCCAGCGAGGCTTGTGCAGGCGCTGAGATAGCTGTGTGGCTGAGACTGAGGGGCCTCAGCCCTGGCCCCAACCATAGCTGAGCAGCTGGGACCAGAAATAAGTGCTCGTGGACGGCCGTGTCCATTTGGGGCTGGGCAGGCGATTGCATCAGCTTCCAACACACAGTGGCACTGCAGTCCCAGCAGGTTCCTAGCCTGGACCGCAGCTGAATCACCTGGCAGCTCTAAAAGCCAGGGTTTCACTGGCCAAGGGCATGGCCTGGGGGAAGCTGTCCCAAGGGACGGCTAAGGGCTTGGGCTGCATGTCCTGGTCCTTCCTCCTGCTGGCCTTCCGCGGATCTCTAACTGCTCTGAGCCTGTTAGCTCATTTATAAAGTGGACAAACCATCTTCCTTGCCCTTTGCTGTGAAGGTTCAGTGGCCTTGCCATGTGCAATGCCGGATTTGTGCAGCTTCAAGACCCCAGCCTGCTCGTGAGACTCCCTGGGTTGGACTCTGAGTTCCTGTAATTTACACGGCCTCAGTAAAGGTGCCTCATACTCTCGGCACCGGGTTTTCATCTGCAAGTTGAGGGTCACAAGAGCAGCCCCTCGCTGGGTTTGTGGAAATAACCCAGATTAATGCCTGGGAATGGTGGGAAATGTGAGCTTGTTCTTATGGCGCCAGAAACAGTGCTAGAAAAAAAGAAACTTAGCAGCATTTTTCTCCTGAGCACCATGTCTGCCAGGCTTTGGTACAGACTAGACACTGTGGCTCTTACCCTGGGGACTCCCTGGACCCCGGGTGTGCTGGCCTGGCCACAGACGTTTCTGCAGGGGAGTGTATAGCGCGCTAGTGTAAACCGCTGGGACGGGCAAATACCTGGGGTGTTTTCCTTGCTCTCTGTGCTGGGGAATTCGCCATATTTAATCCCATGCCTGCCAGGGTGGTTGGGAAGCATCATCTGTTTCTCCAAGACTCAAAAGGGCATCAGTGGATTTCTCGCATCCTCTACCTCCTCTTCTGCTCCATGTCTTCTCTCCTATCACAGCCATCAACCCCTGTGAGACCAGAAACGGAGGATGCTCATCCAAGGCAGACTGTAAAAGAACCACCCCAGGAAGCCGGATGTGCGTGTGCAAGGCGGGCCACACTGGCGACGGCATCGTGTGCCTTGGTAGGGGACCAGCCACCCCTCATCCCCGGGGGAGGGCGTGAGAGTTGGAACCTGAGGGTCGCCTGTGGGCTCCTAGTGCAGGACTCTGCGCTGCTGGTGCTGTCATCACTCGGGGTGTCGCGGCACATGAGGGTACAGAAATGATGAGACCACAGCGGTGGAAGGGATGCAACACCCAAAAATCACTCTGGAAGGAGAAAAGGGGAGATTTTTCTGGTTAAAAATTATGATGGCAGCTGCATTTCTGCATTTTTAAACTTTCACTAGTTTGTTTGGTTTTTTTGGTCCAATTAGCACATTATTGTTGCAGAAAAATCACAGCAGAGGTATGCACCAGGGTAAAAAAATTCGAGAGATAACTACTCTAGTTTTTTTTAACCCCATTTTGCTATGTATTTAGGTATTTTTTAAACAAAAAGACCGTTTCATGATACACAGTGTTTACTATGCTTAGCAATATGACAGTATCACTTTCCCTGAAAAAATAAATATACTGCTACATTGTTATTTTAACAGCTACATGATATTCTGCTATAAAGTTATGCCATAGTAAGTTGTCTGAATTTTAACTTTTTAGTTAGAAAAAAAAATATGAAGAACAGTTGCAGGAATTTATAAGACCACTTTCTCTTTACCTACATTCTCTTAGTCATGTTTTACTCAACTTGCTTTATCATTTCTTCCTCCGCGTGTTCATCTTTGTATGAACCATTTGAGAGAAATACAAATCTATTGTATTCCTTTTATCCCTAATAACTGAGGGCTGTTTCCTGGGAATATGGACAGCCTCTTACTTAACACAGCACAGTTAGCAACTGCAGTACATTTCTTATTGTTGTAATACTTTGCTCTAATTTCCATTTGTATTGTGATTGTCTCAGTTACACCTATAATACCCTTCTGGACACTTTTCTCTCCAGGGCAGGGCTCGGTCTGGGCTCGGATGCTATATTTAGTTGTCATCTCTCTTTAGTCCCCTTTGATCCAGGACAGTTCCTCCACCCTGCTTTGTCTCTCAATCTTCTGAGGTTTTTCCGGCCCAAATGTCACCCAATACTTGCGTCCTTCTCAGCTGACCACGCTAACCTGCGAGACTTCCATCTGCCTCTCCTTGGGGTGTAGACTCTGACAAGCCTGCCAAGGCTCTGCTGTCCGATTTCTCCTCTGTGGAGTTATTTTTGCCCTTTGCTGCTAACAAGCAGCTGATGGAGAAACACTTTATCAAATCAAACTCCTCCTTATCAAACATCCTCTTGCTCCTTATCAAAATGCTCCCCCAAGTTTGGCATCTCCAGGCAATGTTTCCCTGGCCCAGTCTGCCTGTGATGTGGCACAGGATTTACGTTTTCATTTCTTAGTTCCATTCGTAGCTGTGGTGGGCTGAGCGCTGAGACTCTGAGCCGAAGTCTTTGGTCACGCAGACTTATGTCCACGCCCCGGAGGGACAGATTAAGCCTGCAGACCACAGCTCTGCTGGAATTGGCCCCTCCCAGAGGAGTGGTTTTGAGAAACTAATACAGAAACTTTTAAACCCTTAAGCCTTGAAACACCCAGGCTCTGATTTGCTCCTACTTGTCCAGAAACAAGCAGACCTGCAACGCCTCCCAGTAGTTGATACTTTATACTTAAATATAATCACAGTGCGAGCCACCACAAAATATATATCCTGCTAGCTTTATGGTTCACAATGTATATCCTGCTGTGCTCTTTCGGATATACATCCTGTTAGCTTTACTGTTCACAGTGTATGTTCTTTCTGTGAGCCCTGAAGTCCTGTGACATACACCCTGTTAGCCTTGCTTCACAATGTGCATCCGTCATGTTAGCCCTAAATGTCTACGTGAACAACCTGTTCCTAAAGAAAGGTCCTAGCCGCAGGTCAATTGTGACACCTGCTTATCTGCTAAAAAAAACTTCTGCCTCTGTAAAATTCCTCTTTGCTCACCCCAGAGATATAAAACTGTGATATAAAACCTCCCCTTTTCGAGCACTCAATGCCCAGGCTTTCCTGAAGTATGAACTTCACTGGGCCGACTGGTCATTAAAGTCTTGGTTTTTCCTCCACTTCTTTGAGTAAAACTTTCAGTTTTTCCCGAGGTTCAGAATTTCTGTGACAAAACCGTGCCTGGTCCCCTCCCTCAGGTTACTTCTGCCCTGAACTGCCAGCAAACCGAATATCACACGACACCCATAGCTCTCGGTCACGTAGCCGCCCTAGCCAGGTCCTCCCGATGCCCTCTCTTGGAAAGGAGGCTCGATGCTCACAGCAGGTGTTGGCTTTTGTTTTGCAGAAATCAACCCGTGTTTGGAGAACCACGGTGGCTGTCACCAGAATGCCGAGTGCACACACACAGGACCCAACCAGGTGAGCCGGCCTCCTCCGGTGAGGCACGGGCCTGAGGGAAACAATAGTTCAGGATTCGGGGCTGTGAAACACTTGAAAACACGCCCCCCCCCAGCAGACCCTGTCTCCCCAGGGCCCTGAACACATGGAGCCACACAGCGCCCCCTGGAGACAGGTTTAACAAGGTGGGAAGATGTGAGACCCCAGCAGCAGAGGACGGGGGTCAGGGTGACAAGACAGGGTACCAAACTAGAGGCCGGGCGTCCCATGCTCTGCCCCCTGTGTCTCAGTCCCATGGGGCACACACAGGTGGGCAGACAGGAAGTTCACACCTGGAAGCAGGTGAAGCGGGGGCTCCCAGGGAACACCCGGAGGATCCTGGCGAGGCCTTGAAACATCTTGATGCCAGGACTCTCGGTGCACAGTTCAACCAAGTGCCTGAGCTGCAGAGGAAAAAGAATGTCTGGAAAGAGTCTTACGTGTGTGTGCAAATGTGCTTATGCGTCTAGCCATAGAAAATCAGAACAGTCCACATTGGGCTTTCCTGTACACATTTTGGGGTTTGGTAGCGTGTTTATTTCATACTACACATAGGATGGGAGAAATCTATAAGCTTTGGGGTACTGTGGCCTCTAAAAGTGTCTCCCGGCCTAGAAAGCAGAGAAGGGGGAATTGGACTCAGACTAAGACCTTAGCTGAACCACTAGCTGGCAGGCGTCTCGGTAAAGGTTTGGGCTGGGTCTAGGGCCCATTTTAAAGGAAGCAGGGGAGGAACAGTGAGAAGCTGCCCACGTAGCCCTGGCTGGCCCCTGGGAGGACTTCAGGCTCCAACAAGTGGACCTCAGACTTGAGCTCCTGCTGCTACTCAGGAGGCTTTTGTGTGAGTTAGAAAACCATTCCCTGCAAGCCAGCCCGTGTGTAGGGCAGGCGGGGTTCAGCCTGTGTCTGCAGTGTCCTGAGCATAATGCACTCGACTCCAGGACCTGTCCCAGCCTCCTGTAGACAGCACCCCTCCCCCAACTCAACCCCCCCCCCCCGTTGATGTCTTTGGCCAGCTCTCCAGTGGGTTTGACTGATCACCCCTTGGGCGCCCCTCAATGGGCCACCAAGCCCTCAGCTTAACCCCCCACCCCTATTTCTGGTGCCTTTGGGCTCAGCAGGCAGGATGAGCAAGAGACAAGCATGCGTGGGAGTGCAATGTAGCTTGGCTTCCTGTCACCAGAGCTCTGGGCCATCAAAAAGAGAAAAGAGGTGACTCCCTGGAGGCTAGGGACAAATAAGGTAAGAAAATGAGAAGGAAATTATCTTGGCAGTGAAGGTAGGATGCATATAGATCCATCCAGCACAGCACCGGAGTGAAGTGTGCTCAGTGTGCCACAAGATCAGATGACCACTGTCGATCCTGGTGGAATAGTGGTTGAGTCTGGGAGGCAGTGGTCGTGGCCAGCACAGGCCCTGTCTGTGAACTGACCCCTTTGCCTCTGCTCCCGGACAGGCTGCCTGCAACTGTTTGCCCACCTACAGTGGCGACGGGAAAGTCTGCACACTCATCAACGTCTGCCTGAAGGTGAGGAGGCTCCGCCCTGGCCTCGGGGCCTGGGCTATAGCTGGTCAGGGATTCCCCCGAGTGCCAGTGATCCAAAGACAGCTGGAGCACCCAGAGCAGGGTCCTGCTAAGTAGCCCTCATGAGTCAGCTGACGAGCTTAACACACAGTCCAAAGTTGTTCCCCAGCCATGGTATTGGGTGATTGAAGACTGAGGTTAATTAGTGGGTTTTGTTCTCTATGTTCCTAACAGGAAGGAGGACAAGCGCACTGCAGAATGTAAAATGTTATTTTCTGATAAAAGCAAAACTGTGATGATAGTAAAACTATCAGTGGTTTTGAGGAGTTGGGTGCAGAAGGGATGCACAGACTGAGCACAGGGAGCTTTTAGGGCACTGACGGCTCTGTGTGGTGCTGTAACTTGGATACAGCTCGTGATAACATGTGTCCATACTCTGAATGGACAACACTATGTTAGCTTTTCCCATCACTGGGATAAAATACCTGACACCACAATTTAAGGAGGAGAGTTTTATTTTGGCTCATGGTTTCAGAGGGTTCAGTCCTCGGTAAGCTGGCTCCAAGGCAGAATGGTGTGGTGGAAGACCTGAGTGGAGGAAAGCACTTAACTCATGGCAAGCAGGAAGAAGAGGGAGAAAAGGAAGATCCAGTGAGAGACAAAGAGAAAGAGAGAGAGAGAGAGAGAGAGAGAGAGATCACTCAAAGGGCGGTCCCCAGTGACCCACCCCCTCCAACCAGGCCTGTCCTCCTATCAGCACATCCAGCTCTAAACTCATCAATGGATGAATCCATGATGAAAACAGCACCCCTGTGATCCAAGCACTTCCCAAAAGCCCAACCCCTGAACACATGAGTCTTTAACAGTAGGTATAGAAATTTTTTCTTTTTATGATTTGGGTGGCCCTATTCCAAACGCCAGGTGTCTTCCAGGATGTGCCCCCTCCGAGGGCTCCAGGGAAGAGTCCCTGCTTGGATCCCCCAGCCTCAAGTGGCTCCAGCCATTCCTGGCCGTGGCTGCGACTCTTCATCTTCACTTGGCCTTGGCCTGTGTGTCTGTGTCTCCTCTTCTTACACAGACCCTTCTGGGCTTCGGGCCATCTAATTAATCTAGGATGACTCACCTCAAGTTCCTTAATTACGTCTGTGGACTCTTTCTCAATAAGGTCACATTTCAGAGAGGGAGGCTCAGGCCTCGCACGTGTCTCTTCCGGGATCACAGTTCCACCCCCTACAAGCTGGTGGGAACAGAGATCCTTGTCCAAGATCACGAACTTAGTACCCAGCACAGCCAGAACCTGAACCCATGTCTGTCTAACTCCACCCTCTCGATCCAGCTCTTCTTATGCTTGGTTCTCTGCAAGGCTGTAAGCCCCAAAGGTGCCCTGATTTGACATCACTGGGCACCTGAGCACCTCCAGATGTTGGCAGCCAGCAATCACAGCCCTTCCTTTGCCCTTTGGCTCCCTGGGAGGCTCTGGCAGGCTCCTTGAGAGAACAGAGTCCTCCACACAAAATGACCGTGTGAGGACGCTAAGGAGGAGGCTGCAGAGAGCAGCGCTGGGCTGGGATTTGGAGCTGCTGGCCCTGGACCCACAGCCAGCTTTGCTGTGACAGCAGTTCCTCCACGGACTGCTCACACTTCCTCAAAATTGATCACCTTGTTTTGGCCAAAAGACTCCTGGGAGAAGGCTCCTTGCCACGCTCTCAGCAGCACCTGTCCTCGGGAATTAACCCCATCCCATGGTGTTCAGGGCCCGACATGCCCTCGGGGCCAGGCAGGGACATTAATCCAGAGAGGACCCCCAGGGGTGGGCACCATCCGCCCAGCTCCCTCCCACTGCGAGCGACGCCAGCCCAGAGCTGGCCATGCTTCTGGTTTTTCAGAGAGAAATGAATTTTATACACATTTTCCGGGTTTTAGAGGAGGTAATTAATTTTAAAAGGCTTTTAAACCTTGAGTTAAAACATTCAGGAAGCTGCATGTGGCCCAAGAGCCACCAACTTCTGCCCAAGTCCCAGCACCGCAGACCATGTGACAGTCCCTCCTCTGCGTTGCTGTCATGCCGACTGCCTGGGTTCCTTTGTGCTGCCAGAGCAGGACGCCTCGCTGGGTAACTCATGATGAGCAGATTTCTTTCTCCAGTCTGGAAGCCAAGCGAGGTCGAGGTCAAGGTGCCAGCGTTTCACGGCCTTCTCGCCGTGTGTCTCATGGCCAGTGGCATTGCGTGGCAGAAGGGCCCAGAGGGAGCGACAGTGAGGGCCAGAGGGGCCGTCTTATCCGTTCTAGGGTGCCCACCTCAGAAGCACCTCATTCGTCATTCAAGCTGCAACACGAACCTCATGGCTGCGCTTGCCCGGGGAACAGTCCCCTACCCTGGCGGTAGAGAAGCACAGGGTGTGGCCCCGTCTCCCCCTTGCTGGACTCCCAAAGGCTTCCCCGAGGCTGACCGCGCACCTGCATTGGAATCCTGACTCTGCTGGCTGGGGGAGACTTGGTGAAACACCTTGAGCTCCCTGTGCCTCAGTTTCCCCTTCTGTAGATCAAGATAATGCCTCCCTCAGAATTAGCCTGGGGATTCACTGAGCTAACGTTCATAAAGTCTTGTTTTTTGGTCTTTGGCAAATACTAGCTTTTGTTATTATGAATATGATCATAACCACTGGGTCACCCAAATGCCCCGTGCCTTCACACTGCCTCTCGGACTGAGGCAGCCTGGGGGCAGCCCTGGCCCCCTGCCCAGGTCCCTGCCACAGGTCAAGCAGAGTTCATGCCTCATCCTCTAGGAATCACGCCAAGCTCCCAGCATACAGAAGCTTCCGCAGCCTCTAAGCCACCACAGCCCTTATGGTGATTGGACAGGAACATCTGCGGCTGTGGCCCATTGCGATCAGTTAACTTGACAGTGACCATGGCCGACCATTCCAGATAGTTAGCTCTTTGAAGATAGGGACCATACATGTCGCTGTGTACCTGGGTGTGGGAACCCAGCACGGTGTTAACACCGTGTACCAGGTACTGTCCTCTGCCCGGAGCAGTCTCTGTCCTTAAAGAATTTACGTGTAGGAAGAATTTACATGCAGATATCAATAATCTATATATAGATTATTAATATAGATTATTAGTCTGTATATAGATGTATAAATAATGGATTTGTTTAAAAAGAGTTTTAGGTAGTAAGAACATTCATGAGGAGAAGTCTTTTCAGGCTGCTATAAGAAAATACTCCAAATGGGGTGGCTTATAAATAACAGAAATCTATTGCTCAGGGTTCTGAAGGGTGGGAGGTCCAATATTAAGGCACTAGCAGGTTCTGTGTCTGGTGAGGGGCTGCTTCCTGGTTCATAGATGGCGTCTTCAGTACATAGTTGCGTGTGTGGATCCATGTGTCCTCACTTGGTAGAAGGGATGGCTGAGTTTCCTGCAGGGCTCTAATCCACTCAGGAGGGCACCTACTGACTTCCCAAGGCCCCACTCCTTCCTTATACCATCACCTTAGGGCTAGGATTTCAGCATAGGAATTGGGGGGTGGAGGGATTCAGACGCTCAGACCACGGTAGAGACTGTGCGGACAGGGTGGAAGTTCTCCCTGCAGATGCACGCGGTGACTCGGGGATGGACAGATGGGGAAGGGCTTTGGTCCCCTGTGTCTGTTGTACCCAGGAGCTAGGAGCCAAGCTCACTCACTGAGTGAGGTGCTGTGACAGAGTGGAGGAGAGGGGACATGAAATGTGGTTTCCAGAGAGAGGGACATCAGCTGTACCAGAAAAGTGTAGACGGTGGCGTCTGTCACGGTGGAGGGGAGGTCACCATATGCAGGCGGGGGCCTCCAGTCTGGGAGCCAGAGGAGGGAGGCAGAGCCCGGCCCAGATGGGCTTGCTCAGCTTGCGAGGAGAGAGAGAAGGTAGCCCCCAAGTGCTGAGAAACTTCTGATTGGGAGATTTCTAATTCAGCTTTATCTAGAGAGGGCTGGGATCTGCTAGGATCGGTCTTGGAGTATAAGGTGGCCCTTGTAACTACAAGGAATTAATCATCAACTTCAGGAAAAAAGCAAATAATGTCACCTGTCATACTTACAGAGACAAAAGAGTCACTTCTTTTGTTGTCTGGGGATTTTGTTTTTCTTTTGTTTTTTTGTGGTGCTAGGCATTGAGCCTAGGGCCTCAAACATACAAAGCAAGTCCTCATTTTACCACTGAGCTACAGCCCAGCCCTCCAAAAATAAATTTCAATGCAGAATTGCTTGTCAGATATTGGCAGGGCTGACAAACTAACTGTCTTACCCCATCCCCACCCCTTGGCAATATTACCAGAAAAACGGCGGCTGCAGCCCCTACGCCATCTGCAATCACACTGGGACAGGCGAGAGGACTTGTACCTGCAAGCAGAACTACATCGGGGACGGATTCACCTGCCGGGGCTACATCTATGAGGTAACACAAGGACGTCTCCACGAAGAAACCCTGAGGCCCACACCGGGGCTTCATGAAATATAAAGCCCCACAAAAATGGGAAGGGCCGTGCTTATAGAACTTGGCAATGGAACGAAATGTCGCCTGCCCACGGGAATTCACTGGGCCTGGGTGTGTGAGTGAGGAGTGTGTCATGATTAAGATGGACCAATAGCCGGGCTCAGTGGTGCACGCCTGTCATCCCAGCATTCAAGAGGCTGAGGCAGGAGGATCACTGTGAGTTTGAGGCCAGCCTGGGCCACATACTGAGTTCAAAGCCAGCCTGTCTCAAAAAAAGAAAGAAAGAGAGAATAGAAGATTGACCAAAGTTCTGGAGTCAGGAACACCTGGGTTTGGGTTCAGTTCCACCAGGTGGTGACGCTGTGACTCTTAAGTGTACTACATCACCTCTCTAGGTGTTTAAATCTATAAAAGAAAATAATGATGGTACCAACCCTGTCAGGCTGTTAAAGGGATTAAGTAGGGATGTGTGTAAAGGACACACAGCTCACAGCTCAAGAGCACTGCCATGACATGGACTGCTGTGGGCGTCTCTGTGCATGTGTGTGTGTGTGCGTGTGCCTGCGCGTGTTAGGAGTGTGCCCACCCGTGCACACCTGTGTAGGACATAGAAAATGAGAGGGTTTGGTACTTGTAGATTTCTACCTATTACAAGCTTGGGCATTCTGGCTGATCGAATATTCTTGCTGATCAAGAGGTCAAATCTGCCATAAACCTATAACCAGTTTCTTAAGCTATGTCGGCTACATTTGGAATATTTTTTAAATGTTTGAGCACAATTTTAAAAGGCTCTTAGAGTGCAGAGGCTTTGCAAGTAGCTGAGTCTTTCTGTGATGAATCAGATGGAGATTGCAAAAAGGTTTGGACACAAAATGTGTCCACATTGTCACATGAGCTCACCCCAAGCCTGCAGGAGGGGTCCAAGGAAGGCCCATGTCACAGATTTCTAGGTGGGGGGTGGCAGGTCCTTGCCACCTTAGAAAACTCATCCTTTGCAGCAGTGCTGTTCTCAGATGTACTTGCAATCCACAGGCCTTAGGCAAAACTACCCTGTCTCTTTCTGCAGGAGCTCCCCAAGAACCCCCAAACATCCCAGTACTTCTTCCAGCTGCAGGTAAGAGCGCACACCTCTGTCTGCCAAGAAGTGGGTCCCAGGCTGGCAGGGGCTCCGTGGCAGGCACTTGCCTACTGGGCCCCAGGCCCAGGTTTCATCCCCAGTGCTGCAAAAAAAGAAAGTTTTGAGAGTCAGGTCTCAAACTGGTCCTGCTGCAGCCCCCAGAGTTGGTGAAGGAAGAAGAAAAGTGTGGGACCCTGGGTTTCTGGGCTGAGCAAGGCCTGTTGCTGGTCATTTGTGAACTGCACGTCTCAGTCCTGGGGCTGTGGGGGACAGCACTGCCCCTGTTACACAAAAGAACACAGTGCAGTCAGCTGCCACCTACTAACATTTCTGCCAACACCGTGCCACGTGAACAGTGGTGGTCCCACGTGATCATAAAGCTGACAGTTTCCATTGTTCAGTGACATCATCCCATGCCGATGGCATAGCACGGTGACATCATAATCATGGTGGCATCATAACCATGGTGGCGTCATAACCATGGTGGCTTCATCGTGATGGCATCATCATGTGTCCCTGCAGCACCCTATTGTACAATGGTGACGTGGTGGCGTCATGCCGTGCCGTGATGACGCCATATCCTGCGGTGGTGATATCATACGTAGCGACGTGCCGTGCCGTGCCGTGGTGACGTCAGTGCACAATTCATTATGCACCTTTGTAAGCAGCGGGTGCTGGTGTGAACAAACCTACTCTGCTATTTGTGTTCATGTCTTCACTTTTAACAAAAGTGTTTTAAAAATAAAATAATAAAAATAAGTTTATAGAATAAGACTGTAAGAGTCCAGGTGTGGTGGTGCACGCCTGTAGTCCTAGAACTTGGAAAGCCGAGCCAAGAGGATGGCTGCAAGTTTGAGACCAGCCTGGGCTACACAGCGAGACCCTGTCTCCAAAAAAAGAAAGAAAGAAGAATGATAATATAAGATAGAAATATTTACACAGATGTATAGTACATTTGTGTTTTAGGCTGTTACCACAAAAGAATCAAAAAACTAAAAAAACTTTAAGTGTATAAAGTAAAAAGCTACAGGAGGCTGAGTTCATTATTGAAGAAAGAAAAGACATTTGGTGAATGGAGCATCGCCCTGGGACAGCGCAGTGGACAGCGGTGGCTGAGGCCTTGTGCCCCTCATGGGTCCCCGAGCCACTCCCTGTCCTGTGACTCCTCCATGGCCCGAACCTCTTCTGTCCACACCTGAGCAACCACCGTGCCATTCACTGTTGGAGCCACAGGCCACACCTCGAAGCCAGGTGCTGAGGTTTGGGTTCCCTGTGTCAAAATCAGCCAGGAGCGGGTTGCTCAGAATGTGTCCCTGGTTGAGGCCACGTGACTGCAGACAAGAAGACACCCATCTCATCAGTGGAGGAAAGAAACGAACCCAGGGCAAGTAGTTAGCACTTCAGGTGAAAATAGCAATTCTGGGAGCCAGGTGTGGAAGCACACACCTGTAATCCCAGCACTCGGGAGGTTGAGGCAGGAGGATCACTGCAAGGCCAGCCTGGGCTACATAGTGAGTTCAGGGCCAGCTTGAACTACAAAGGGAGACCCTGCCTCAAAAAAAAAAAAAAAGAAAGAAAAGGAAAATAGCAATTCTGATCTTCCTGCACATTGTACACCTGAGTAGATTCCAGACACACTGAGGAATGAAATGTACGACCTACAAGAATAAAGTCACTGAAACACTAGAAGAAAATATAGTCATAGCAACCATATGATCTTACAGTTACAAGAAGACAGTTATGACAGCAAAGCGCACACACACACACACACAGTTCTCTCCATTATGTAAAATATTGGCATGGAAAAGAAACACTGGAGAAGAAAACTTGAGATTAATAATTGAATAACAGGTCTGGGGATTTAGCTCAGTGGTGCTGCCGCCTGCCTGGCAAACATGAGGTCCTGAGTTCTATCCCTGGTACCAAAAAAGAAAAATTTAATAACAAAATTGCTTCTAGCTGGTAAAATGATAGAGGGAGCTGTTGTTTTCCTCCCTGTGATGTATTTTCAAACTCTGTCACACAAGAAGCATGTGTTCATTTTTTTTTTTTTTGGCGGGGGGCGGGGGTGAGACAGGATTTCACTTGAGGCCCAGGCTGGCCTCAAACTCATGGCAATCCTCCTGCCTCAGCCCGGCTCTGTGTTGGTTTTATAATTAGAAAAAAAAAAACATGATTTGGATGTCAAAGATTCTGGATTCAGTTGGAATCCGAAAGTGAGACACTGGTCTCTCCATCCAACCAGTGTTCTCTCCGCTGGGCCACCGCCAGCATCTGGGGACTCGCTGGAGTCCCGGCCCGCGTGGTTGAGTGACTGTGCGGCCTCCTCCCTCCCACAGGAGCATGGAGTTCGAGAGCTGGCAGGGCCGGGCCCCTTCACCGTGTTCGCGCCTTTGTCTGCAGCCTTCAGCGAGGACCCCCAGGTGAGCTGCAGGCTGTGGGCAGGTGGGAGGTTGGGGACCCTGCACGGGAACCAACAGTGGCGGCATTTCCAGGCAGGACTTTAGGATCAGGCGGAGCTAAGGAGCAGTAGATGCGGTTGTCTCTCAGCATGGCTGTGGGGGGGACACCCGGGTGGATTGGGGGTAAAACCGGCCAGAGTCCTTCTAAAGGACCTTCGTAAACAGAGTAGGAAGTTGGAGAAGACTGACGAGTCCTTGCGTGGACCAAAAATACATAAGTAAATAATGGGGTTGGAGTAGGGTGCTGGATTAAAGGCATCTAAAGAGTGCCTTGTCTTGCGGGACTTATCAGAGCCTTTACGGGTCTAGTGTTCACCGGGACTCTTCCTGCCGTGTTACCCATGGGTGGTAACAGCAGCGAACACTTCCTGCGTCTGCCCGGCCCTGCTCTGAGGACCCGGCTTGAAGGACTCAGTTGATCCTCACACCATCCTGAGAAGTGGCAGGTGGCAGATGGAGCACTTTTCTTTTTCCTGCTGCCCTGCGCATGCTCCGCAGGGGCTCCAGGGCCAGGGTCCACCCCGGCCCAGCCCCAGCGAGGACCCATCCTTAACCAGGCCAGACCCTGCCTGCCTGTGCATGTTCTGAACACCAGGGATGCGAGGCACAAACACACTTTGACATCTGTTAGTTTTTTTAAAGCATCAAAAGAATTATGACAAAGCAGTGAGAATTTTGTGGGCTTCTATTACATCGCCTTTAGGATTAATATTGTTTGTATTTTTGACTCCCAGTGGAGATACATCCTGGTCTTTTGCAATGCTGAAGGTTTAAGTGAAGCCCCACTGCCTCTCCAAGAGATATTTTTCTTTTTTATTTTTTTTTCTTTATGCCTTTTTTTTTCTTTTTCTATATTGAGGATTGAACTCGGGCCTTCACACTGAACTACATCCCCAGCCCCCTTTCTCACTTTTCCTGTTGATACAGGGTCTCATTATGTTGCCCAAGCTGAGCTCAGACTTGGCATCCTCCTGCCTCAGCCTCCCAGAGTGCTGGGTTGACAGCGCCATCCCCCGCGCCAGGCTGGAGTGTCACTTTTCATGGAGCATGTCATCGTGCTCCGGGATCCTTGCACCCCGGTGAAGTGCTGCATCGGGGACCCAAGGCCCCTGCTCACCGAGTCTGCAGTGGAGGCTTCACAGCCTCTCCCTGAGCCCCGACACAGCTCACCTGACTGCCACCTCCCGGGGTGGGTGGGGACAGCAGAGAGGACTGGACGGGAGAGAAGGCTCCAGCGAGGGGCTCCCGCCTCTGTCTCCCTTGCAGATTAAAGACTGGCACAGCCAGGGCCTCATGCCCCAGGTTCTCCGGTACCACGTGGTCGCCTGCCACCAGCTGCTTCTGGAAAACCTGAAACTGACCCCGAACGTTACTTCCCTCCAAGGAGAGGGGATTGTCATCTCCGTCTCTCAGGTAAGAGTGCCACCCCGGGCACTGCCCACGCTGTGCCCCTCCAGGTAACAGCGAGAATAATAGCAGTGACGGGGGGGAGGGGGCTCTACATTTCATCTCAGCTGACTCTGCCGCCTGGAGACAGCGAGGGTCGGTGGGCACGTTATTGCTGGTTTCCACATGGAGAAAGAGCTCCCAGAGGTTAACTAGTGCGTCCAGAGTAGGATATCAAGAAAATTGCTGGGCTGGAATTCAAACTTAGAGGTAGGCAAAGGGAGAAAGTAGAGGGGGTGTTGAAGGGAGCACATTAAAAGGAAACCAAGAAGTGGGGTGTGGTGGTGCACGCCTGTCATCCCAGCACTCAGGAGGCTGAGGCAGGAGAATCGCCATAAGTTCAGGGCCAACCTGGGCTACATAGTGAGTTCAAGTCCAGCCTGAACTACATAGCAAGACCCTGTCTCAAAAAAAAAACCACAATCAATCAATCAATCAATAAATAAAGGAAGAAAGGAAGGAAGGAAGCCAGGAGTGGGAAGGGGGTAGAAGGGTAGATGGGCGCGATCCACACTATGGAATGTCCCAGCTAATGCTATGATCAGAATTAATATGTGTTCATGACTACAATTTTAAATCTTCTAAGAAGAAGGTGATTCTGAGCTGCCTGTTTATTTCATATTTCACAGTCATACTGAAATGACTGTTTGGGCTGATTATATGTTATTTGCCGTTAACTTCTCCAGGTAAAAATCACACTCCTGTCTCAGTTTTCTTTTTATAATCGTAATAGGAAAAGTATGCAGGTGCCTCCAGTCTTCCGATTTGGGCCCTGATGACCTAACCTATTAGAGAAGCATTTTGTGCGAAGTGATCTTTGTGTCTGTTTCTCTCTTTGTGTTCGTTTTCATCTTGGCTGATGGCAGGATGCAGTGTATATAAATAACCAGGCCAAGATCATATCCGGCAACATCATCAACACTAACGGAGTCGTCCACATCATAGACAAATTGCTGTCGCCGAGGAACTTGCTGGCCTCCCCCAGAGACTCCATGGGAAGGATTCTGGTAGGTGACCGCATGTCCCACCCCTGCTGTGGGTGGCTCAGGATGTTTCATCTCAAGCATTGCTGCTTCAATCTCAAATTGTCCTTAAAAGCCTAGTAAACATTATTCTTAGGAAGAAGTGAAAAAGGAAAGGTCTATTGGAAATCGATACATGCGTTTTAACTGGGTGCCCTGGTGAGCATCTATAGTCCCAGCTATCTGGGGGCAGAGGCAGAAGGAATTCAAGACCAGTGTGGGCAACACAGTGAGACTTTGACTTGTAAAAAAATGAGAAATGGATTTTGTGTTTCTTTACCATTGCTGGGACAGAATGCCTGACGTACAGAGAAGGACGTGGTTTATTTGGCTCACGGTTTCAGAGGTTTCCGTCCATGGCTAGCTGGCTCCATTGCCGCGGGTGTGAGGAGAGGCAGAAACATCATGGCAGAGGGAGTGGCAGAGGAACGATGCTTACTGCAGGGCTCAGCAAGCAGAGAGCAGGGGGAGAGACCCAGAGGAAGGTACCAGAGACCTGACACAGACCCAAGGTCGTGTCCCCTGACCCACCGAGACACACGCAGAAGTGTGCTTGGCTAAGGTCCTAGGCTTCTCTCAAGCCAGGCAAGTTGACACTCAAGGCTGAGAAATTTAGTACGCACAAGAGCAGGTGGTCTGCATAGATTTTTCCATCTGTAAGATGGGAAAAGAAGAAAAAATAGAGGGGAGGCACGGGAGAAAGGAAAGAATTCGATATTACTACAACTAAACCTAGAGTAGAACTCCTGCTCAGTGGACACAAAAGACCATTTGGGCTTTATTTTTATCAACTGGTATGGGCTAGGGTCCTTCAGGGCACATTACAGACTCCGCTCAATCCACTGGCACAAAACGGGGTTTCTACAGAACTGTGTGCATCACCCGGCCTCTTGGAAGGCCAGAGCCTCATTTAGATGCTACACAGTGGGAGCAAAGCAGCCCAGGGACACCCGCCAGGGAGGACAGCTGACCTCGCCCAGCCCCCCGAGACTGGGCCACAGCTGCCCCACCATCATGCGGCAGGGCGTCCCACTCCCTGCCAACAGCTGCCACTTCTCCTGTTACCCCAAGCCTGGCCCTGCACAAAGAAGCACGGGAAATGGGGTGTGTGGCCCTGGCACCTGTCAGGCAAAGGGGCAGAGGAGCAGTGGGTGGGGCTGTGGCCTCTCCAGACCCGGGTTACTTTCCTTCCCTGAGTCTGTGAGGACAGCTGTCACACATCCTTCTTCTCTTTGCAGCAAAACCTTACGACGGTGGCAGCAAAGCACGGCTACGGCCGGTTCAGCAAACTGTTGCAGGTACCAGCCTCGGGCCACGGCACTCAGGATACCTCTCCCACCGCTCTGCTGGGCTCCGTCTTTCGTTTGCTGGTCTGGGTGTGCAGCGGGCTGAGTCCCGATGGGGAAAATCCCCCTTCCCTGCCACTCCACCCTCCAGTGTTGTGAGACAAGCAGAATCACAGACAGAGCACTGGCCGTCCGAGCTGGAGGCATCTGTGGCTGGGAGAGGGCAAGGAAGTAATCCGCCCCTATGCTGAGGGGCTGCACATCCGGAATTAGCCCCACTGTAGACACAGGGAAGCAGAGGGGAAATCGAGGGGTGCACACCCGGTAGGTGGGGAGTCCGGGTTTGAAACTGAGTCTTTCTGACTCAGAGACCATCTGCAGGAGCTGAGCAGATCCTGCTTGCTCAGATGGATGATCACGCTCAGATGAGTGAGGCCCTAACCTAGGCAGACCCCAAAGGGCCCCCAGAGCGCAGTCTGGAAACCTCAGCATCAGACCCAAATGACCTGGGTCTGCAACTCTCTGGAGAATTTGTAGAAATGGGGATTTCAAGATGTTCAAGCTGAAGGCTCCCCAAGGGGGTCATGGCAAGTAACCTTTGCCCGCCTTCACACCCCTGAAATTTCACGGTCACCCCAGTCCTGGGCACCAGCATCTGGCTAGACAAGGCAGCCTCTCCCGGGCTCCCTGAAAGGGGATCACAGAGCCTTCTTCATAAAGGTAGTGGGAAGGGCCAGGGATTTAGCTCAGTGGTGCTGCCGCCTGCCTCGTAAGTGCAGGGTCCTGAGTTCGATCCTTAGCACAAAAAAAAAAAAAAAAAAGAACTATAAAGTTATTGGAAAAATTAGATGATAGGAATGTTTATGGTGCACCCTGGCTGTGGAAGGCTCTCGAAAAGGTTCCTCCCCGTTCATTTTGCAATTCTTTTTTTGCTGTATAAATGATCTAGAAATCTATAAGTAGAAAGGAATATTTCACTATTATACAGGCTTTACTTTTTAAAATAAAATAGGAGAAAAATGCAAAGCAAGTCCTTCAGAAATTTCAATATTAGGGCAAAAACAGTGTATAGAAAAAATGTTCACTAAACCCTAGGTTTATTTTCCTATTGGCAGAAACTTAGAATTTAACTTTCTGAGTTGCTTCCTAAGGAAATGCCATCAGAATGGCAGGCACGTGGTGGCCCCCTGGTTGCTGGCTGTGTCACTCTGACAGGGGCACCAGGGGTCCCCACGAGCCGTGGGTGGGCGGCGAGGCTGGCTCCCTGCCTTGCAGGACTCGGGCTTGCTGAGCGTCATCACCGACCCCATCCACACGCCTGTCACTCTCTTCTGGCCCACGGACCGCGCCCTGCAAGCTCTCCCCCAGGAGCAGCGGGATTTCCTGTTCAGCCCGGACAACGAGGACAAGCTGAAGGGGTATCTGAAGTTCCACGTGATCCGCGATTCCAAGGTACGGTCATCGGGGTTTCACTCTCCTGCTTTCAGTTACCCCCAAATCAGCCGTGGTCTGAAAAGATGAAATGGGGATGTCCGGAAGTGAACAGCCCTAAGCTTTAAATTGCACACCGTGCTGTTCTGGGTACACCACGGCGCTTCTGGCCATCCCGCTGCGCCCTGCCTGGGATGAACGGAGCCTGGGTCCGATATCTCCCAAAGTTAGATCTGCAAGGGCCCCAGAGAGCCTCGTGTGTTCGGGGCGGGGCTCTGGGAAGGCGACAAATCGCTGGGCTCTGTGCCCGTCACATGTGCCGCTAGGAGTTGGGCTGAGACCCAGAAGGCACACCCCCCTCCCGGTGCCTCCCTTCCCTCTGTTTCTTGGCTGCCTGGACAGGAGCATGCTCCCCCTGCGCTGTGCCAATACAGATGGAAACAGGAGCCAAAATAAACCTCTCCTCCTTTAGGCTGTGGGAGCTGGGGATTTTGTCCCAGGGAAGAGGAGGTGACTGAGACAGTCGCCTGGTAGCTGTCTTAGCTATCGGAGTGACACGCAACACTGCAGTACTGTATTCAAGGGATCCTTGTTTTCCTAATAATGGTTCCAAAGCGCAAGATTAGTGCCTCTGTCCATTTTATTATAGTATATTGTTGTAGCTCATCAAGAATTGTTAATCTCTTACCATGTCTAATTTGTGCATTAAACTTTATTAAAGGTATGCATTGAAACAAAATGTACGTAGGCTCTAGTACTGCCATGATTTCAGAGTCCACTGGGAGTCCTGAAACACATTCCCACAGATTAGGGGGTGGCTGCATTTTGTTTCAATGCAGAAGTGAGCGCAAGTCTGTCCCAGGGATGACGGAGCCCTGCACCCAAGCATTGTGCTCCAGACACTGTGGGTGAGCCCATGTCCCGGCCCCTGCCTCACTGCATCCTGCTCTGGCTGGCCGTGGACAGTCACACCCAGCATCACACCATGCCTGGGCTCTGTTTCTTGGACCTGCCATTACTGTATTTACTTGGTTGTCTTTGCTTTTAAGGTTTTTTAAATTGTACCCAATATCCAAGACTACCTTTCCTCTCTTGGGCTGCAGCGAAGTCTCTCTGGTTTCCTGTTGACACGGCAGAATGGCTGCTGACCACAGGCCCCTCATTTCTCCAGATGGGCTCTTTCTCTCCTGATTCCAAAATTTCTGGCAAGCAACTGGCTAATCTTGATGCAGTCAATCGTTGACCCCCTAAACCGATCATCTAGGAACATGGCATGTTTTAGTCATGTGTCCTATCACTGAGACATAATACCCAAAACCCACAACATGATGGCAGAGAATTTTAATTTGGCTCATGGTTTCAGGGGATTCAGTCCATGGGAAGCTGACTCCAGGACAGAAACATCATGGTGGAAGGGCATAGTACAGCAAAACTGCTTAGTTCATGGCAGCCAGGAAGCAAAGCAGGGGACGGCCCCAGAGAGGACGAGCAAGGACCAGATATAGTACAGGGTCACACCTCCCTGCTCCCCTCAGGCACACTCTGATGTGGGTCCCACCAGTCCCATGGGTGGCTCTCAGAACAATCAAGTTGACACAGTGAAGCTGCTCTGAGACCTCAGCCAGGGCTTGGTGTGCTCTCCAGGGCTGAGTCCACCCCCTCCAAGAACCCAAAGCCCCTAACTCCATTCATTCATGATGCCTGGGTTACTTTCCTAGGGCTCCCGTGCCACCACCTGGGTGCTTTGAAACAGGAAAAATGTAGGTCCTCCATTTCTGAGGCTAAAAGTCTGAAACTTCGGCGCCTGCAGGGTTGTTCCCCTGAGGGCTCTACAGAAGAGTCTCCTCCAAGTTCTCTCCTAGCTTCCAGGGCTTCTGGCAGCGCTTGGTGTTTCTCAGCTTGTAGCTGCACCTCTCGGTCTCTACCTTCAACCTCACACTGTCTTCTCCCCTCAGTCTCTGGGTCTTCCTGTGGGAGTCTTCCTCTTTCCTCTTCTTCTGAGAACCCATTTATATTGGATTAAGAGCTCCTACTCCAGGATTGCCTCATTTTACATAATTATATTTGCAGCAAGCTTGCTTTCGGATAAGGTCACATTCTTAGTTTGTGGGGGTCAGTACATGCACAAACATTCTGAGGGGCACGGTTCAGCCCCTAACAGTGCCCTAGGCCATTCCCCAGCCTACCCCGCTGAACCCTTCCCTGGCTTCCTGCACCGAGACAGAATCTTCACGGACCCCGACACCCAGAGCGGGTTGGAAGGCTGATCAAAACCAGCCCGGCTGAATTTAGTCTGCCGCATCTCCCAGCCTTCCTTTGGCCACAGATTTTATGCTTCCATCCACTCTCTGATTAGAAATTAGAAACCTGGGTGGAGATGAGCATTATCCCAAATTGCCTACATTTGTTTCTGTGCCTTCTCTGGCATTTCCACACCAGCGCTTGTTTCTCATCAGGCATCTGGGGGCTTGAATTCTTTTTTAAAGTTACTTTTTTGTATCCTCAAGAACCATCTCAATTAAGCTCATTCTGCCAAAAGTTTCAATAAAGTTCTTGTGTCATTAGTAAAAAAAAAACAAAAACCAGCCCAGCTGGCTGAGGCTTTCCCTCCAAGAGCAATTTCTGACCTCCTAGAAAGCCCGCCAGTATTCTCTCTCTCTCTCTCTCTCTCTCTCTCTCTCTCTCTCTCTCTCTCTCTCCCTCTCTCCCTCTCTCCCTCTCTCCCTCTCCCTCTTTCCCTCTCTGTCTCTCTCTCTCCCTCTCTCTCTTTCTCTCTTTTTACCTCTCTCCTCTCTCTCCCTCTCTCTCTCCCTCTCTCTCTCTTTCCCTCTGTCTTTCTGTCCCTCTCTCTCCCTCTCTCTCTTCCTCTCTCTCCCTCTCTCTCTTCTCTCTCTCTCCCTCTCTCTCTTTCTCTCTTTTTACCTCTCTCCTCTCTCTCCCTCTCTCTCTCTCTTTCCCTCTGTCTTTCTCTCTGTCTCTGTCTCTCTCTCTCTCTTCTCTCTCTCCCTCTCTCTCCTCTCCCTCTCTCTCTCCCTCCCTCTCTGTTCTCTCTTCTCTCCCTCCCTCTCTTCTCTCTCCCTCCCTCTCCCTCTCTCTCCTCTCTCTCTCCCTCTCTCTCTCTCTCTCTCTCTAACACACTGCTGTCATTTTAAAGCTGGACCAATTACAACCCATGGGGAACTTTCCTCTGAATCTGGCTTGTGCCCCCATTGGCCTAAGTGAGGGGCCTTCCCACAGCGCCATCTCTCCTCCAGGTGTTAGCTGTGGATCTCCCCAGATCTGCTTCCTGGAAGACCTTGCAAGGCTCAGAGCTAAGTGTGAAGTGCGGAGCTGGCAGTGACATTGTAAGTGTTGTCCCAGGAAGCAGTAGAAATACAGGGACAGCAGCCACCCTGACCCACTGCCCGGAAGAAGTGTGCGGCTCTCCCTTCCCTGGGCAGGAAGATGTTTTCTCTCAATGCTTTTGGGCCGGAGACCACAGAACCTGGCCAGCCCAAGCCCTTCGTGGTGGAAAGCGGGTTCTGGGAGCTTTTTCCCAGTTCTTTCTGAGTCTTGGAGGTGTTGGACATGCCCTATGGGCTAAAAAGAATAGAACTGTGAGAGGGCTCTCCCTCCCTCCCCCCTCTCTCTCAGGGTGAGCTCTTCCTAAATGGCCAGATGTGCAGAATCGTGCAGCGAGAACTCTTCTTCGACCTGGGCGTAGCCTACGGCATCGACTGTCTGCTGACGGATCCCAGCCTGGGAGGGCGCTGTGACAGCTTCAGTACTTTCAATGTCCCGGTCAGTCCTGAAGTCACCACTGCAGTAAGAGAGCCCTGGACCCAAGAGCAGCCCTGGTGTCCCGCTGAGGCCAAAGTCCTTCCAATTCAGAATCAACCAGCATCTTCCCAGCCCTCCAGGCCTGAGTGTCCTTGTCTGCCCGCCCGCCCACTGCCCCTTCACTCCCTCAGTGTTAAGGAAACAGCTCAGGAAGACCCGGGTTGCACCAGCTCTTCCAGCCATTCACTGTCAAACCCATCCGCCCACTCCTCATTCAGCTTTTGAGCTTCTGCCAGATCCTATCCTGTAAAGTTGCCATATTTGACGGTTTAGGGCCTATAAAATGGCAGTTTCTGGGGCTTCAATCTAATCCACATCCATCCATTCGCCAGTAATTTAACAGCATTGGTAGAACCCATCGAGGCCCCCGCTGTACTAAACACATTCACACTGGTTCGCCCCCCGTTGCCTGTGGAGACCCATCCTGGAGCCGCCATTTTGCCCTGTACCCATCTAAGCCCCGGGAATCAGGTCATGGGAGCAGCTGCCACTGTGTTCGTTTGGAAATTGAGTCTTTAAGAAGACTTGCCATGACAGAATTGGTCCGGTTGCTCCCAGCACTTGGCATCTCGTAGGCCTTCAATAAACATCTCAAATCTTGAGGATTCCAGGCAGCCAGAATAGGAGAGGGAAGCAGTTGGGCTTCGTGCTGCAGGGTTCAGGGCTGTCTTCATTTCCAGAGTACATTCACATATATTTTTTCAGCTGATTGTTTTCCCTCCCCAGGCCCTAAAGATCAAATAGCAGCAAGACTTATTATCCCTACTGTATCCGTGGTAAAACGTGGCCTAAAGTATCTGGGCCAAGTTGAAACAGAAGTGCGCTTCCCATGGTTGCTAGCGTGTGTCTGTGCCGCTGCCCGACCTGGCACTGTAGAACAGGAGCTTTTCCCCTTAGGCCACCAAGCCAGAAAGCTCAAGTCCAAGACAGCGTTCAGGTGTCCCCATGGCAAGGTTGCAGCGTGATTCTTAATCTTAATCAGAATCTTAATCGAGATTAATTAAATTCCCAGCCAACCCATCCAAGCACTAACACGGGGCGTTTCCTCGTGTTTCCCTATATTCTTGGTCTTAAAGCCTCTTTCTTTGTGCACTAGGGGGATTGCGGAAGCTGCCTCAATACCCCCAGGTGCCCAAGGTGGACCAAACCGAAGGTAATTGTGAAGGCAGCGGTGACGTTTGGAGAGCTGCCAGGCACTGCCTCGGCACCCTCATTCTGGGGCGGGTGCGTGTGGAGGGGTCTGTGGGTGTTGCACAAATGTGGTTTCTGTAACTCCACAACCAAGTCCATGGGGTGAGAGACCCGCATTCTTAGCTCAGGTAACCGTGCCAACCCACTGCCCGGCTTCCAGGAACTCTCTAGAAGAGTCATGGAAATGTAGACCTAAAAGAGACCTCAGAGATGAGCATCACTGTAAAAATAATGACCACATTGTGTTGGCTGCTGTCTGTGTCCTAGGCTCTGTCCTGGCCCTCGATTACCCTTGTCCCTTATTAACACCTGGAGGAGGCTCTTTTCATCTCCGCTTTACTCATGAGAACATGTGTCCCAGAGAGAGCAAGCAGTCAGCGCCCGGCCACACAGCTTGTCAGGAGCCAGACTAGGATTAAAACCCAGAAAGCCGTGTAAATTAACAGTAAAGTCAGTACATTCTGGAGTCCATGGTTACGAGGTCACATTCCAGCCATCTTCAGCAAGTTACATAATGTGTCATTTTTGCTTCCTTAAAAATCAAGCTAATAACCCTATGTGTTTATCAGGAAAAAAATGAATTTTAAAGCTGAGTGTGGTGGCACACACCTGTAGTCCCAGCACTCAGGAGGCTGAGGCAGGAGGATTGCTGAGAGTTGGAGGCCAGCCTGGGCTACATAGTGAGTTCAAGGCCAGCCTGAACTATGTAATGAGACCTATCTCAAAAAACCAGAAAAAAAAAAAGACAAAATTGATTCAACATGGAAGTGTACTTAAGTCCCTGCCACACAGCATGTGTTCATTAAATGTACTTTATTACTTATTCTAAAGTCAGGTTCTTTTTGCCCTCCTAGTAAAACCTCTAACAAAAACACCACTACAAAACAACATGTGGCTCCCACCCTCCTTGCTGAGGATTTGGGGCATTACCGCACTCTCCCGTGGTAGGAATGGCAACCATGCCGTTCACACACAGGTCCCAGGGTCCCAAAGTCCTTCCTCTTGGGGCCCAGAAGTCCCCGCCTGCGCTCCAGCTTTGCCCTCCCACCCCAGGCCCTGCCCTATTGCGTTTTCATTTTCAACTGGGCAGTACCAAGGTCCACCACGAGGGGCAAGCTAGACCCCCAGGGCGCCAGGCTGGGAGGAAAGGCAACCTCCTGGTCCCCGCTCTCCCTGCAGGGGGTGAAGCAGAAGTGCTCCTACAGGATGATGCCCTTCAGGAGCGTCCTGGAAGGCTGCCGGAATGAGTGCACCCTGGTGATCCAGCTGCCCAGGTGCTGCAAGGGCTACTTCCTGCCCGACTGCCAGGGTGAGGGCTCCCCTCTGCCTCGCGCTGCTGGGACAGCACCCAGGTGCTAAGGAGGTGGGACACGGGGTCCTGGGGCTCCCTCTTGGAAGAGACAGCCTCTGTCTCCTGCTGCACCCCTGCTGCACACTTGTACTGCACAGAGTTGAGGCTCCACGGTGCCTGGGCTCCGGCTGTTCTCCAGTCAGGTCACAGGCAGACATTTCCGCTGGTGCTCGAAGCCCCGGGCATTTCATTTTCGAAGCCACACAGCATCCGTTACGTGGACGAGCATGTGTGCTTGAGTGCATGTGGCACGATCCTGCCCTGGGAAGGAGCTGGCGTGGTGCCACGACACGTATGGGCATTGTCACAGCATTGCGCCCCTCCTGGCTTCTTGTCCAACAACTACGAGCGAATGACGCGTCCTCAGCAGCAGCACAGCGAGGCCCGTGCTAACCTCCGTCCGCCAGGTGCTCATCAGCCAGCAGGCGCAGTGTTGATGCCATTTCCCATAAATGTCACTACCTTTCCCCCTGGTGACAGGAGCAGGCTCCGTTGTTGACCCCACTTCACAGACAAAATAAAGGGACAGCGCGGGTGACAGTGACCCCAAGTCCCCCACCCCGGAAGCTGTGATTGTTCCTCTGTCTCCTCCACCGGTCGTAATCCAGGTGGGACCATGCAGGGCTGAGTCCGCGCGGCCACCCACCTCCACGACCCAAATAAACACAACTCAGTGTCCTTCCTTAAATGCCACTTGGTTTTCAGCGTGCTCTCAATGACAGAGCACAGTGACACCATGCGACAGGTCGGCAGGCACTGTGTCATTAGCATCGCCACCTCTGAGAGCTGAGAGAGCCAAAGCACAGAGCGAGGCACTGGCCACCGCACCCAGCACAGTTGGCCTCTGGCCCTGTCAGGCTGAGTCACACAGGGCACCGGGCCACGCCCCCGGGCACCATGGTCCTGAGCGCCCCCCCGAGGGTGCCAGAGCCCACAGCACGGTTCCGAAGGCCACTCTGGGTCCGCTGGCCTCACCTCACCTCCTCCTCCTCCTCGCAGCCTGCCCCGGAGGACCCGACACCCCGTGCAGCAACCGAGGCATCTGCCAAAAGGTGTACTCAGCCGAGGGACAGTGCCGCTGTGACAACGGCTTCAACGGGACAGCGTGCGAGCTGTGCTGGCCGGGGCGCTTCGGGCCGGACTGTCAGCGTACGTAGCCACGCCTGTGCGCGCGCTGTCACTCCCCATCCCCCGCCCCGTCCTCCTGGCCCCAGAGTGTCCTCCTTCCCCGCCTCCCTGCTCTCCATCCGGGACTGAAACTCGGCTGACCAGTCCCTCACCCCTGCAACCCACGCTCATGGCGTGATCAGAAAATATGTGAATTTTTTAAAACTTGTTCTAGAAATTTATGACAGTAAAAGACACCTCGCCTTTGACACCCCTCGCAGTCCTCCCCCGGGCTTGGAACGCGCTCCTCCGCCTTCCTCACCACTGCAGCCCTGGCGTCTGCTCCCCGAGGGTCAGTTGCGCTGTGCGGCCACCTCTCTGGCCTGAATACCCCCCGAAATGACGCCCTTTCCTGGTCTTTTTGGCTTTGGGGAAGAGGCAGAAGCTGCACAGAGCCAGACTGGGTGAAAACTGGGCGAGGACACAGCACCCCGTTTCTGTTTGACAGAAATTGCTGTAAACGCTTGGTCGACGCGGGTGATCAGGAATCACTGGGAATGTGTAAATGAAAGGTTTATTACTGGGGCCAGGGATTTAGCTCAGGGGTTCTGCCCCCTGCCTCTCTAGCACAAACTCCAGAGTTTGAGCCCCGGTACCAAAAAAAAAAGGAAAAGAAAGATTTGTTACAGCAGTAAATGGCAGGTTCCCACGGATCCCTCTGGAAGTACTCAGGTACTCTGACTTGCTTCGAACACACGAATCCCATGGTTCTTGACAGTGTGTCTTTTACTGTAAGAAGTTTATTTTCTTTTTTTTTTCTTGGTACCGGGGATCGAACTCAGGTCCTTGCGCTGCGAGGCAGGCGCTGGAACCACTGAGCTAAATCCCTGGCCCTGTAAGTTTATTTTCAATGTAAACATTTAACGTATTTTTTGATCACTGCCTGTATGCTTGCTGAGTCTTTACCAGTACTGACAGTTGACCCTCATCCAGCGCCGAAGTGCGCCTGGCCTCTGTTTCCCACATGTGTCTCTGTCCCCGTGACAACTCTTTGGGTGACCATTCTCCACCCTCCCCTTAGCAGACAATGGCCCCAGGGCACAGAGACTAAGGGATCTGATTGCTCAGCATGCAGGAGTTGTTTAAGGTCTAGGAACAGAATGCCAGCTCTCAGGGAGCAGAAAACAAAGGTCATTATAAAGAGGCAGGTAGAGCCAGATGTGAGGGCACACACCTGTACTCCTAGCACTCAGGAGGCTGAGGCAGGAGGATCAACGTGAGGTCAAGGCCAGCCTGGGCTACGTAGCAAGACCCTGTCTCTAAAAACAAAAAGGAGCAAGTAATTGGATGAAGAATACAAGGAGGCTGTGTCTTGAGAGCCATCTCCAAGGGCGCCTTGAGTACAGACCTGATGGAGGTCGTGGGTCAGCCTGGCAACAGCCCTACACACGCTGTGTGATTTGACTGGTCAATGTGGCAGCCACTAACCACATGTGACCACTGAGCACCCAAAATGCATGACCAAAGGACCGAATTTTTAAGTGAAGTTTAAATAACCATGTGTAGCTGGTGTCCAGTGTACTGGACCATGCAAACCAGAGGGCTGCCTTTGCTGGAGGAGAGGGGTCATGTGCAAAGGCCCTGGCACAGAAGCAGGTTTGACAGGCAGGAGGCCAGGGAGGCTGAGCAGGGCAGGTAAAGAAGAGGAAGAGAAGAGGGAAATAAACTCTGAAGGTCACCAGGGGCCGAGAAAGGCAACAGCATCAAGTCTGAGGGCAGTGACGGAAGACTGCACTCAGAGAAGTGTCCTGGACAGATGAGCCGATCACACCCGCTGTGCCCCATGGAGGACACCCGCACTAGACCGGCCACCCCAGGGAGGCTGGAGCAGCAAGCGAGGCAGGATGGTGTCTTGGGCTGGCTTGGCCACCACAGAGGCGGTGAGAAGCACCAGAATCATTACCTGTGTTTGCCAGATTTTTAAAGAGACTTCTGCATCAGGAAGGTCCACATCCTGTCCCATGCGCCGTGACACAGTGCACTTCCATGATGATGACAAGGCCACCGTTGTGACTTCTGGGGTGTTGTAGGTACACAGGCTGCAGGAACATGCAGCTCCTGGCGATCCTAAAACCAGCATGGGTACAGAACTAAAGAAGTGTGGAGTTAAAATAAAAGAAGACAGCTGATTTGGAGATGGGGAGGGAGGAGGAGAGAGATGCAGACCACTACTGGGGACAGCAATGAGAATCAAGAGGGAGCTGCAGAGATTTTATTGAGATCCTGGTCCCGCTTAGGCACCTGGAATCTGATCGCTGCCCTGGCTTATGTCATCCTGGCCTTGGGTTTCTTATGCCCATGTGACCTTTCCCTGTCCTTAGGGACGGGACGGGGAGTTTAGGCTTAAGGAGAAAGTTTGCAATTCTTATGTTAATCGAGCTACCTGGGAATTTTGAGTTCTTTGCCTGTGTTTTCCCAGTCGCTTGAGTTTTGCTGCCTTTGCTTTTCCAGTTCCTGAGTCGCTGCCTTTGCCCTCTGGTTGCTGCAGTCTGGCTGCAGCTCAGATCTGCCTTACTAATTCTTACTGACCTTGACAAGGCCTTCATCCTGTCCTTTTCCTGCCTAGCACCCCTGTCCCTACACCTCTCTGACCTCTGTCCACCGCTGGCTGAGCCCCAGGCCCTCGGGCCCCTCCTGTGGCCCGTTGTCCCCTCACCCCGTGGCCTGGTAGTGTGAGTTCTGGTTGGGATGTTTGATGACATAATGAGTGGCTCAGAGCCAGGCACCCCATGGTGCTCACTGAGCCTGGATCTGCTCCCCCCCTCCAGCCTGCGGCTGCTCCGACCACGGCCAGTGCGATGACGGCATCTCGGGCTCCGGTCTCTGCCTCTGCGAGAGTGGATGGACAGGCCACCTCTGCGACACACGCACAGGTCTGTGTGGGGAGCTGGGGTTGAGTGACACCCAGAAACGGAAGCGTGTTTGGGTGCTGGCCCAAGGGCCACAGAGTCTTCACTGTCACCGTCCCAATCTTGATTCTTACCCAGCACTCGGGAGGCCTGAGCTGGTGAGTGGCCTGCCGGGCCTCCATGATGGTTCAGCTCCCCTCCAGCCAGAGGCATCTCTACAAGTCAGGTGCGGTGGCACACACCTGTCATCCTGGTGCTCAGCCTCTGGGAGGCCGAGGCAGGAGGGTCGCAAGTTCAAGCCCAGCCTGGACAACTTAGTGACGTAGCAAGACAATGTCTCAAAATTTTAAAAAGATTTTCAAAAAAGAAAAAAGGCTGGGAATGTAGCTGAATGCAAAGGCCCTGGGTTCAGTCCCCAGTACTGTGCAGGAGAGGAGAGGGCATCCTGATCTCTTCCTAGGGAGTCTGGCAGCCTGCAGTTCTGGGGATCCCAGCAGCATGGTTGACTTCAGCTCCCCCTGCCTCCTCCCCAACACCCCAGCTCTGCCCTCCCCGTCCACCCTTTCCCATCACCATTACACCAGGGTGGGAGGGCAGGGGCAGGGGGCCGGACAGTTCACCCCCCCAAGTTCAACCCTGTTAGATTCAGTTGGAAAGTTTTCCTGGTTGCCCCAAAGGTGAGACATTCGTGCTCCTTCCGCTCATGGTGTTTTTGCAGCCAGGGCAGGAGAGTCTGGGAAAGCTCCGGGGTGAACCCCAGCCTCCTCGCCTGGTGCAGGACGAATGGTGACCTCTTTCTTCGCAGCTGTGTCCCCAGTGTGCACGCCACCCTGTTCTGCTCATGCCACCTGTATGGAGAACAACACGTGTGAGTGTAACCTGAATTACGAAGGGGATGGAATAACGTGCACAGGTGAGTTCCCTTTGCACACCTGTGAAACAGCAGCATGGTTAGGAAGGTCCAGGATGGGTCACAGCGACTGGGCTCCCTCCTGGCTCTTCACCTTCCTGCCTGGACCTCTTGAACAATGCTCACTCTCTCTGTGACTCAGTTTCCTTAGTGGGTGTGCTCACCGCTGGCCAGGCCACCTCACCCAGCATGGCCTTACAATTGCTTTGCAAGGCAGGATTTAAAGTATTTTTCTAACTCTGTAAGTAATATAGTCTTTAGAAAATGCACTGCATTTTTAAAAAGTGAAGCCTACACATACTCTGACCCACCCACAGTGAGAACCACTGTGAACATAGCAATATCCATCGCTTGTACTTAGGATGTAGGCTTGGCCATAAAAGTCCTAAGTGAACAGTGCATAAACAAGTTTATTTCTGCTTGAGTGAGGGCCTTCAGGGCTAGAACGGAGTTTTACCTTGAGAAGCATTTAGGTTCCACATCCCTTCTCTCTCTTTGCTCTGCCATTGTCATTTGAATGGCTTGAGATGGCCACCACCATGAATGCAACCCAGGCAACAGGATGGAGGAGGGAGAGAGGAAAGAGAATCTCCTTCTCTTTTGGCGCATAACCTATCGGTTGCTAAAATCAGGTCTCTATTCCACTGGCTGGCACCAAATCAGCCACCACATCTAGCTGCAAGGGAACCGGAAAAGGGTTGATTTGTTGGGTAACCCACAAGAGAGGCCCACTGAAAAATCCATTTATTATAGAAAAGGAAGAAAAAGTTAGCCACCTCAGCCAGGCATACTTCCTGAGGTTTTTCCATGAAGCACTCACCTGGGGTACAAACTTTCTTTATAAAACCTAGATTTTTGCCATCCCTGCCATTTGCACCCTCCACAGAAGGGATCAGAACTTGACAATGGCAGCAAAGACCAGGCTCACTCTCTCTTCCCACCCAGCCCTAGTGGCCCTCATGTTTATCCTCTGAGTCTCAAGTGGCTACCACGACTCTGCAGAAGTTCAGGCAGAAGAACTCTTACACTTTCTGACTGCTGCTGAGGCCAGAGCTAGTGTAATTAGGGGCTGAAATTTGGGATATTGTGAAGACCGAGTTCCCAAGAGCCAACCCAATGCAGCGAGGTCAAATTAGCCTGATGTAGCATCCCAGCCCTGCCATGCTCTAGCCATTGTCAGGTCTGTGAAGCTCTCTGAGCCTCCATTTGTTCATCTGTGGAACAGGGTTGACAGTGTCTGTCTCACAAGGTGTCCCATATTGCACTAACTCTGCACATGTGCAAACATTAAAAACCCAAGCTCAATCTGAACACCACTACCCAGGTGAGCCTAGAAGTAGGTGACAGGGTGGGCAGAGGTGGACAGAGGCCAACAGGCCTGATCTGTGAGGGTATCAAAGGACACTAGTGTTACAGAGCCTTGCACAGAGGCCACAGCGTGTGGGAGCAAAGGCACAGCCATACAGAAGAAGTCTGTTTACTCCCCAGAGCACTGGGGCAGGGTTGGCCGACCCCTCAGTCCAAAGCTCTGGGAACGCAGATGATGGTACATGGAGCCCCTTCTTCCTTTTTGCAGTTGTGAATTTTTGCAAACAGAACAATGGGGGCTGTGCAAAGGTCGCCCAGTGCTCCCAGAAGGGCACCAAGGTCTCTTGCAACTGCCCAAAGGGCTACCAGGGGGATGGCCACAGCTGCACGGAGATAGACCCTTGCACGGATGGCCTCAACGGGGGGTGTCACGAGCATGCCACCTGCAAGATGACTGGTCCGGTGAGTTCCCCATGAAAATAGGATCGAGCAGCCCTTGTGCTGAGCTCAGCTTCTTACTCCACCTGCGTGGTCTCTGCTTCCTCTTTGGCTTCTGTGCTTTCTTCTCCTCCTCTGTCTGTTTCTTGTTAAATGCAAAATGGTATCTGTTTTTATCACTTTCTCATTGCTGGAACACAACATCCAACATCCACAACTTAGAAGAGAGGTTTAATTTGGCTCATGGTTCAGGGGGTTCATTCCATGGTTGGCTGGCCCCAAAGCAGAAACATCATAGCAGAAGGGTGTGGGTGGAAGAAAGCTCCTCACCTCATGGCAGCCAGGAAGCTGAGACAAGGGAGGAGCAGGGTAGGCAGATGCACCCTCCTAGGTCATGGCCCCATGACCCACGTCTTTCACTCGGGGCCTGCCTCCTAACAGCACATTCAGTATGAACCCATGGATGGATCTTGATGAGTATAGTGATCTAGTCCCCATGATCCAGTCACCTTCCAAAAGCCCCACCTCTGAACACACGGGACTTTGGGGAGACACTAAATCTAAACCATAGATTGGCAAACAAGGGACATTAGCGGGGAAACCGTGAAAACCACAGAAAGTCTACTGTTTAGCCAATAGGAAATAACATTATTTTCTTTTGACAAATGAACTGTGGTTATATAAGATGGTAAACTGGGGAGATGTTTACAGAGGGCAGCCTGTATCTTCACAGCTTTTCTATAAATCTAAAATTATTCAAAATTAAAGCTTTTGTTTGTTTTGTTTTGTTGTTGTTTTTAAGGCAAGGTCTCTCTATGTAGTCCACGCTGGACTCCTCAAACTCATGGCGATGCTCCTGCCTGAGCTTCCCAAGTCTAGGGTTACAGGCGTGCATCCCCACACCCAGCCTAAAATTTAAAGTTTATTAAAGCAAAAAGTTGAGAAATGGCATAAAAGTGGCACTCGCTCATCCCGTTTAGAGTG
This sequence comes from Heterocephalus glaber, assembly GCF_053883595.1. Taxonomy (NCBI): domain Eukaryota; kingdom Metazoa; phylum Chordata; class Mammalia; order Rodentia; family Bathyergidae; genus Heterocephalus; species Heterocephalus glaber. The sequence continues at coordinate 20,588,396 of NW_028258357.1, forward strand.
GGACTCGTGCCCCATTTCTGCAGCAGGCAGGCAGGTCCTGGGGGTGACGCCCAGTCCTGGTTATGAGCGTGGGTCTTCACCAGGCCGCCTTTGAGACTTGGCTCTGGAGGCTGTATGCCCTGAGCCTGGCTACTTAACATCTCTGGCCCTGTTTTCTCATTTGTAAAGTGGGCCTAATAATCATTCAGATGTCTTCGGGTTATTGTGGCAGTTACACAAGTTGATTCACTGACTGACTCAGGGGTCACTTACCGTGTGCTGTGGCACCTGCCAGGGATGCAGTGGGCAAGGTCCCCCGCACACAGATAGGGGGAGGAGCCAGTGCTTGGCACAGAAACCAGTGCCCAGGGGATTTCCAGGGAGCCAGGGGGCCACTGTGCCGACGGGGCCGGGACAGCCGCTCTGTGCAGCGTGCTGGGGAGCTGCGGAGGAAGTGGCGTCAGTGCTGAGGTGGCCCGGGTGACCCTGTGCCATCGCGGCCCTCACGGTCCCCGCTGGGTCCTCCGCACACCTCCTCGCTGGGGGCGTCGCCAGGGCACGAGCGGGCTCCATCTCCCCACAGGGCAGGCACAAGTGTGAGTGTAAGAGCCACTACTCCGGGGACGGGCTGGCCTGTGAGCCCGAGCAGCTGCCCCTGGACCGCTGCCTTCAGAACAACGGGGACTGCGCTCCGGATGCCGACTGTGTGGACCTCCACTTCCAGGGTCAGTGTGGCCGGGGCTCCCGGCCCTTCTTCAGGCTAGGGGAAGGGAAGGGGCCCGGGTCTTGCCAGGCCCTGAGCCGGGCAGGCAGGAGGGCAGGGCGGTGGTCTGTGAGGGCCGCAGGGCGCCTGCTTCTCCCAGGGAGCTGGGTAACCACGGCAACCGTGGGCTGCAAGGATCCAAGAGGCTCAGCTCCGGGCCTCAGTAACAGAGAAGCGCTCGCCGCGCGCGCACAGCGTCCTAACCAGTTGTTGGGTAGCAGCTCATTGTACTCCCAAGGGTGATTTAAAAGCTTACGCCCAACGCCGAGGTGTAGTAAAACCGGGAAAACCCGAGAGAGGAAAGAGCCCCGTGGAAGTACAGAGCCCCGGATGCCCTGGGGCTTCTAAATCCTGATGGGGAAAACCGCAGAGGACCCCACAGGGCGCTGACCGGGTGCGAGGCGGACGCCCCTGTCCTGAGGACCATTCAGGCCAACGCGCCACGCCCATCAGTGCTTCCTGGAGTCTGAGTGCGCTTGGCTTGGTTTTACAGCTCGGGTCATTTTCTCGCGTGGTTATCACATATCTCCATGGCAACTGCTGACTTCCTGCCCCTCAGATGTCAAACCTTGAGACACCTCAAGTCCCTTCTGAGAGAGAGGGGAAGGATAAGCGAGAAAATACTAGGATCCACAGACAGGTCTGCTCTTCCAACGAGTCCCAGTGGAGTTAAGGAAGCTTCTCTGTGTGTGGTAGCGGGGACTGAACCCAGAGCCTTGGCACTGAGCTACATCCTCAGCCCCTTTTTATTTTTATTTTAAAACAGAACATTGCTACATTGCTAAGTTGCCCAGGCTGGGCTTGAATTTGCAGTCCTCCTGCCTCAGCCTCCCAGAGTGCTGGGGTTACTTAGGGAGCTCATCTGAGAATTGAATCAAAAGGAGCATATTCAACCCAGCATTCTTAATGTCACAAAAAAATCCAAAGTAATGTACATATCTGACGGTAAAGGGTGATCAAATGCACAGCTAACACACAACCACTCAAACGCACTGTTAAGAACCATGTGGTGGGGCTAGGGATTTAGCTCAGTGGTTCTGCCACCTGCTTCACTAAGCGCAAGGACCTGAGTTCAATCCCCGGTACCAAAAAAAAGAACTGTGTGGTTGTGCCAGGTATGGGGGTGCACACCTGTAATCCTAGCTACTCAGGAGGCTGAGGCAGGAGGATTGGAACTTAGTGACCCTGTCTTAAAAAATAAAAAGGGCTGAAGATACAGCTCAGCAGGCGGAGCATGCTTGCCTAGCATGTGTGAGGCCCTGCATTCAGTCCCCAGCACCTCGTCCCCCCCAGAAAATATGTGTGGTCCCAGCAGAGAGGAACCTTTCCGTACATCAGGCCAACACAATCACCCAGGATGAAGGCTGCGGTTAGACCTCCGAGGTGTAGAAAGTACCCTGTCGTGGTATCTTACAATGAATGGGCGATATAAAAAGGGACTTGGTTCTTGTACTATTGCTGGTCTCTGTTTTCAGTTGTTTGGCTAGACAAGATATCAGCTATGAACAAATAATAAAAACCATTAGGATCTTAAGAGGCACATAGATATTTTTCTTTTTTTTTTTCTTCTTTTTTGGTACCAGGGATTGAACTCCAGACCTTGCACTTGCGAGTCAGGTGCCAGAACCACTGAGCTAAATCCTCGGCCCACACAGATATTTTTCTTGAAAGCTTTTTTTAAAAAGCATTCAGAGGGCCAGGGATTTAGCTCAGCGATGCTACACTTTGACTGGCAACCCCAAGGTCCTGAGTTTGATTCCTGATACCCGGAAAAAAAAAAGGCATTCAGAGATCAAAATATATAGAGTCCCTGACGGAAATAAACCTGAATATATGTTTTCATGGCTGTAAATGTTAAAAAATTATTCAGTTATAAATATGGGAGGAGAAATCATATTACCAGAGAAAATGTATAATATTGGCAAATAATCATGATTCAATGGTAAATTATTTAAATTTCTGAAAACTGCATATGCAGTCGAGCACTACATTTATAATATATGTGATATATAAATGAATAGAAAAAAGACTGGGGCTGGAGATTTAGCTCAGTGGTTCCACCGCCTGCCTCGCAAGCGCAAGGCCCCCCATTCAATCCCTGGTACCAAAAGAAAAGAATGTGGAATTAGTTAAAATTAAGTTACAAAAGAAAACAGTAAAAAATGTGGTGCACCAAAATATTAGCAAGGGAGCAATGGCCATTTCTGGAGGGTAAGGTTGTAGGTGAATTTTTATATGTTTCTGTAGAGCCCCAATTTCTAAGATAAAAATATGCTTTTTAATTTTATTTTTAACTGGCACGTAATAATTGTACATATTTACAGGGTTCAGTGTGATGTTTTGACACATGTATACATTGTACAATAATTAAATCAAGGGATTTAGCAGGTCCGTGACCTCCTACATTTATCATTTCTTCGTGGTTAGAACATTCAAAGTCCTTTCTTCTAGCTATTTTGAAATATTCAATACAATATTGTGCTTTTTGTTGTTGTTTTGTTTTGTTTTTTTGAGACAGGGTCTTGCTTTGTAGTCCAGGCTGGCCTGGAACTCACAGAGATCCTCCTGCCTCAGCCTCCTGAGTGCCGGGATTACAGGTGTGGGGCCTGACGCCTGGCGTCAATTCAGCATTGTCACATACTGAGTCTGAGCAAGAGGACACCAAACTTATTCCCCTCTCTAACCATGCCTTTGAACCTGCTGACCAATCCCTGCCCGCCCCTTGCTGTGCAGTCTCTGGTGACCACTGCGCTCCTCTCTGCATCCAAGAGGTGGCCGTCATCTTTGGTGTCCATGTATGCGTGCGATCACGTGGCATTTGTCTTGGTGCCTGGCTTACCTCACTTAACGCAACGTCCTCCAGATTTATCCATGCTGCTGTGAATAGCAAGGCTCCACTGCCCTTTACGGCTGCATACGTTCCCTGTGGCTGCACTGCTTTGCTCTGCCCCCCTCTCTGATGACGTGCGGGTGACCCAATCCCGGAGGCTGTGAAGCGTGCTGCAGTAGACAGCGTGGTGTGCAGCTGTCCCTGATTTCGCCTCCTTTGAATGGATGCCCGGTAGTGTGCGGCAGGATGATGTGGTGGTTCTGTTTTTTAGGAACCTGCATACCCTTTCCAGTAGGGGCTGTACTAAAAGTTCAATCCCCACCTTACTGCACCTGAGTGCTCCTCCTCCACATCCTCACCAGCATTTGTTATTTTTTGCCTTTTGGTGCTAGCTGTTCTAATTGTGGTGCTGTCTCATTGGACATACGTTATTTTCATGGCTAGAGAAGAAATAAATACTTTGAGCAATGTCCTCAACATAGCCGGGAGGGGGAGTGGCTTCCGAAGGCACGCGGGGTAGAGTGTGCTACTGGGAAGCGGTGCAGAGGGCTTTGGTGGAGCCAGGTCCACCCGGCCGACCGGGCCCATGGGCCACCTCCTCTGCCCTCCTCCAGACACCACCGCCGGGGTGTTCCACAGCCGCTCCCCACTGGGCCAGTACAAGCTGAACTTTGACCAAGCCAGCCTGGCCTGTGCCAAGGAAGCTGCAGTGATGGCCACCTACACCCAGCTCTCCTATGCCCAGAAGGTGGGTCCTGGGGCGTGGGCGCCAGGCAGACCGCATCTACGGGGGCGGAGGTGCCACCTCTTTGGGTGGGGCAACTTGGGCTGTTGCCTTGTTGGAGGCAAATACAGGAAGCTCCTGTTATAGCCAATGTCAGGCATCTACTGTGTATCAAGCACTGTTTGTGAGTGCTTTGTTGACATGATTATCCATCCTTACGACCTCCTTGGAGATGTTTTACAAATACAAAAGGTTGAGTAAAAGGTCTAATGTCTCCCAGCCTAGAGGTGGTAGATCGTATTAGCTTTCTTGTTGCTGGGGCAAAATACCCAACACCTGCAACTTAAAGGAGGAGAGGTTTGTTTTGCTTCACAATTTCAGTGGGTTCAGTCCATGGTCTGCTGGCTCCAAGGCAGAAACAGCATGATGGAGGAGAGCTGATCAGCTCATGGCAGCCAGGAAGCAGAGAGAGAAGGGTGTTCCTGGAGACAAGTCACATCCCAAGTGACCCGCTCCTTCCAACCAAGCCCCACCTTGGAACACGGACTTTTGAGGGCATTTTCCATCAAGCCATAACAATCCAGTGTTCACGTGTACCCTGCCAGACCCCAGAAGTCTGTTCTTGACCATAGCACCCAACTGTTAGAGTAGGAGCAGAGACCGGAAGTGCAGTCCTCACTGCTTGAACCAGAGAGCTGAGGTCAAGGTTCTCTGGAACAGCAGGAGCTCTGTGGCTGCAGGGCTATGAGGGGGATGCTTGGGAACTGTCCCAGGCCCCAGCCGGGAGGACCTGGGGCTCTGTGGCTGGGCAACACCCTTCCTTAGCCTCTGAACCCTGAAGCCTGTCAGCACCTTGGAGTCACCGGCTGGAATCGGAAGTGATGCCTACAGTGTATGGCTTTAGAGCCCTTCCTCTAACCTCCATCACCACCAAAGCACTCTACAGACCTGAGGCCTCTTTATCAAGGAACAAAACCCTCAGAGACCATGACCCAGCCTCTTGAGTCGCCCTCTGAGTCGCTGCTCTCCAGCCTGCGGTGGCTGATTACGAAGGAAAAGACGATGATGACTTAGACTTCTGTCGTCAGAGTTGTGCTAACTCCTGATCAGATGAATTTGCCCAGGGGGAAACGGCTGATTGCAAATCCTTTCTTTTTTATGAGCGTGTGTTTGTGATACCTAATAATTACACTCGTCTGGGCAATCAGTAATACACACATTGTACCTTGGTCACTTGCAAATCCTTTCTCAAGAGCAAAGGGAAGAAAAATAGGCATGAAGGCCTGGATGCCTACAGAAAGGGAGGCCACCACTCTTGTGCATCCAATGGCTTGATCAATGAAAATTTAGTGACCAGGAGGTCCCAGGAGGGAATGAGAAACAAACCAAGGGCTTCCCGATAGGTGAGGGCAGCAGCTGACCCACGGTGATGTTCGTGTCCCTGCAGGCCGGCTATCACCTCTGCTCGGCCGGCTGGCTGGACAGTGGGCACGTGGCCTACCCTACAGCCTATGCCTCCCAGAAGTGTGGCGGGGGCACCGTGGGGATCGTGAACTACGGCGTCAGATCCAACAAGAGCGAGATGTGGGATGTCTTCTGCTACCGCATGAAAGGTAACTGCCCCAGCTGAGCTGGCCAGGCTCCCAGGGTGAGCAGGGCTGCTGGGCCCCTGCCTCATTGGGGGTGGACCCTGTGTGCCTCTGCCTTCCAGATGTGAACTGCACCTGCAGGCCGGGCTACGTGGGAAACGGCGTCTCGTGCAATGGGAATCTGCTGCAGGTCTTGATGTCCAACCCCTTGCTGAAGAACTTCCTGAAGGTAGGTGCTCTGCACAAGGAGGGTTGCCTGGTAGCAGCTGTCAGAAGCATGAGAGCTTGAATGAAGCCAAGGGCTTATGGTCGTGGTTAAGCGCTTAGGCGTTGGACCATGTCTTAGGCACCTTCTTGTCACTGAGGTACAGTACCCAACACTCACGGTTTAAAGGAGGAGGGGTTTATTTTGGCTCAGGTTTCAGTCCACGGTTGGCTGGCTCCCAAGGAGAAACAGCACGGCAAAGGGCCTGGTGGAGGAAGGCTGCTCACAGCACTGAAGACAGGAAGCAGAGCGTGCAGGGAGGAGCCAGGAGGGGGAGGGACCCTCCCAGGCCAGGCCCATCTCTTCTGGCCAGACCCCACCTCCTCATAGCAAGTCAGCTCTGAGCCCCCAAAGTCCAGCCACCTTCCAAAGACCCCACATGTGAGCACATGAAGCTCTTGGGGAACGTCGAGCTTCCAGCCATAACAGACGCCTTGTCCAAATTTGAGGCTTGGGTTTGCCACCCATGTGCTGCATAACTTTCAGCAGATTAATTTCCTCTCTGAACCCCAGTTTCTCGTCTGTGAAATGGAGTTGATGGTCACCCCAGCCTCAGAGCATCCCTGTGATCACTGAGTGAGTTGGTAGTTGTGACGCATGTAGACCTGAGCTCAGCACACAGAAAAGTCAGTATTGAGGTCGGCTGCTGTTGTTACCTCTGCGGTACAGCAGTGTAAGCGTCTGATCTGCAGGTGTGCGGCTCTCCTTTGTCCCCAGACAGGGGCAGCATGGTTGGCTAAGCCTACCTGGTGGTGACCCAGGGAGCCAGTTCACGGAATCAATTTGCATTTGTGCTGCTCTAAAGTCGCATCAGGGTTCTGCAAGTCTTTCATGAGAAAGAGTTTGTATTGGCTGATCAGAGAATGAAACTCATAAGAAGAATGACTAAAATTTTGAGTGCTGACCTTGCACCGACCACTGTACCAAACCTTGTACAAGGACAGATGGAAAAGGCTCTCCCCTCGCCTTGACTACCACAGATCCCCAGCATCTCAGAGAGAAGCTGGCACATGAGAGGTGCTCAGTAAATACTTGTTAGAAGGAAAAGGTCCTCACACACAACCTTATGAGGTTACTTCTCCTGTTTCCATTTTGTATGTGAAGAACCTTGGGACACGGCCTGACACCCTAGAACTGGGTTCAAATTCACACTGCTGGTGCCCGCCTCCCATCATCCTTTGCGGTGAGGAACATGGCAGCCAGTGCCCGAGCCTCTGCTCTCAGGAGCACTGATGGTGGCCTGGGGAGGACAAGTGTCTAGCAAGATCAAGGTAGAAATGAGACCCAGGACCTGGAGTGGAAAACCTTTGTGCACAGACTAATAGTGTCCATTTAGCTCATCTGAAAATTGAGGTTGCCATAAATGTGCTGAAGATAATAAACACTGCATCCAGCATTTCCACTGCTTGGCTTAGGACAGCATTTCAGAGCAAAGACAAAACCCTTCAGCAAATGACTTACCTTCTCCGGGCTTCAAGAGTCCTGTCTGCAGGGACAAAGTTCAGCGAGGTAGAGCAGTTTCTTAAAATCTGTTCAGTGAAGGGCCAGGGATTTAGCTCAGTGGTTCTGCCACCTGCCTCAAAAGTGCAAGGTCCTGAGTTCAATCCCTGGTACCAAAAAAAAAAATCTGTTCAGTGAATATTTACTGAGCACCTACTCAGTGTGTGAGGTCTATCAGCAAACAAACAGACCCGGAATAAAGAGAACAAATAAATAGTATTCAGTGCTAAAAGGCAATGCATATTATGGAAAAAGAAAGTATTGAGCAGTGGGTCAAGCACCCCAGGGTCCCATTCTGCTTTGGGAAGGTGGAAGCCATCGCAGCATAAACCCAGGAGAGGGGCAGGGGCAGGACCAGGAGGCCTCACATTTCAGAGGTGTGTTGGGGCCGCCATGCTAGCAGTGGTTTATAAGGTGGCCGTGGTGTAGGATCATGGGGTCAGCTGCAGAAAGGAAGGTCTCCTAAAACTCCCATGGGGCAGTGGGAGGGGCCCGACTCAGGGCTGACATCAGACTGTCCCCAGATGCGTGATGCCCTGTGACCCCTCCACCCAGCCTAGCAGGGCCGGGCTCCATCCGACCTCGTCCTCTCCTGCCCGCAGGAGGTGCTGGCCTACTCCAACAGCTCAGCCCGAGGCCGGGTGTTCCTGAAGCACCTGACGGACCTGTCCATCCACAGCACCCTCTTTGTGCCCCCCAACAATGGGCTGTGGGAAAACGAGGTGCGTCGGGCTCCCTGGTGCCCACACTCTAGGCTAATGGGAGGTACCGGTCACCGCGTCAAGGCTGGCTCGCCGTTACTGACACTTGGCATCCACTGTGAGCTGTCGCGCTCACCCGGCAGCAGGTCAGGGGCCACTGCCCTCACGTGCTCTGGCCTGAGATTAGCCCTCCAAGGCCCACTGGGGTCCCTGGCTGTGTCCCCGGCACTCCAGACACACTCTCAGGACAATGGCAGGAATGGGGGGAGCCCAGTCCGCTGGTGTTCTCCAAACTCTGGTCATGTTTGCTGACGTGAGACCAGAAGTAGGTCACACAGCTGAGCCTTTGTCAGAGCAGGAAGCACAGTGAGGCAAGAATGCAGGGAGAGGTGGAAAACCCGGCTGGGGACAGTCAACTCCACGCCAAGCTCCCGTGACACGGTACACGGGGGAACTGGCAGGCATTTCCGTGCCTTCCCTCACTGAGGGACAAAACACCCAACACCCCAGAAGTAAAGGGGGACAGGTTTGAACTGGATCTCAGTCTATGGAGATTCAGAGCGCAGTGCGCTGGCTCCAAGCAGGGCTGCCTGGCAGAGGGGAGCTGGCAGCCAGCCCTGCGGCGGAAGCAGAGTTAGGGGAGGCCGGAAGGGAGAGGAGACCTCCGAGTTGTGCCCACCATTGCCGGCCTTTTCAGCCGGCTCCACCTCCTACCAGCAAGTCAGCTGTGAGCCCCAAATCCAAAGGTCCCACCTGTGATCACGTGGCGCTTTAGGGGAACATGGAGACAGAAACCGCAGCAGCAGAATCTGCTTGAACCCCCACACCTAGGGGGTGGCTGGCCTGCAGGCTGTGTCAGCCCAGCGGCCTCTACCCTGCCCCACTCTGCCCCACCCCTCCCGGGACACCCCTGGGAAACTGTCTGGACAGAAGGGGTGGCTTTCCGGCCCACTCCCTACCTGTGGGAGCCGCTAGCGAAGCCCTGACAACCCCGCACCTGAGGAAAACTAGGTACTTCGTGCTACTGCTCAGACTGGACAGATTTCCTGTTTCTCCTTTCCTCTCAGACCCTGTCGGGGCGGGACATCGAGCACCACCTGGCCAGTGTCAGCGCCATCTTTTACGATGACTTTGTCAATGGTACCACCCTGCGGACTAGGCTGGGAAGCCAGCTGCTTGTCACCGCCAGCCGTGACCAGCCCGACCTGGTATGAAAAGACTTCGAGGCTCATTGGGAGAACTGGATATTATCCGCATGCAAAGTTCCCGGCACGCAGTAGACGCTCAGCCATTATAAGGGTGAAAGTAACTTGAAGTCATTGGGCAGGGGACATGTTCCCTGCTACCGTGTGGACAGGCAGCCCCTGCCCCCTGGAAATGGGCCACCTTAGGAGATGGTATCTGTGATCACACCTGTCCATCCCAGGCACTCGCTCACAAGTCCGTGAATGGACCCCAGTGCTGCCCCTCGCTGTAAGCACGTAGGCAGTCACCCAGCTGGTCCCCATGTCCTCTGACACAGGGGGCGATGCTAGCAGTGTTGATGACCTTGACAATGGTGGGAGGTGGCTATTTTGATAAAGGCGATGTAGGGCAGGCAAACCTTCCTTTCTTCCGCCCTCTTGGGGTCTGTGCCTAGGCCTGAGAAGTAAACTGGGATAAGATAAACACACACAACTTATCTCATATTTTATGTGCGCAAGGGAGTTTTCATAAGGAAAATGGAAACCCAAAGAAGAAGTTAAGACCAAGAGCTTGTATGTTTTTTAAATAAACAAAAATTAATTGATGGGGCCGGGGATGTAGCTCAGTGGCACTGTGCCTGCCTTGCAAGCGCAAGGTCCTGAGTTCGATCCCCGGTACCGCAAAAAAAAAATTAATTTATGGAGAAGTAAGAAGACAGAGAGGCTTGGGGCTAAGAGCAATGGACTGCGGTACAGTGGTCAAGACACACCGACGACCAGGGAGACACTGAGGGCAGGCAAGGGCCATGCAATAGGCCTGTGCAGATCCAGTGGGGCATCACCTCCGTCTGGTGGCAGGAATGTTCTCTCCCTGACACCAGGCAGCACCTGTCTCATGGGAAACTGTGAGCTGCTTCCAGGTAGGAAGAGGAGGTCAGAAATCCCTCCCTGATCCGCCGCTTCGCAGTGCCTTCAACTGAAGACATCGACAGGCCCCATGGCGCATTTGAGGTGGCGCGTTCTGAACCCCTTCAGTGATGACGGTGGCGGTGTGGATTTTGAGGAGGAGGATGGTGGTGACGACGCAGATGATGACGTTGATGAGGATGGTGGTGGTGGTGCTAATGCTCACCATGACCATCCGTGATAGCCAGTCACAGGCAGGGACAGAGAGCCAGTGATCCGCACTTGTGACTTGCAGAGCAGGATACCTGGAAGGCCGTCCACAGAAGGGCAGCCCACACAGGGAGAGAAGGCCAGCTGGCCGCAGGGCTGCCAATACCCCTCTTTCCCTAGAAGGAGATCTGGTTCGTGGATGGAAGAGCCATTCTGGAGTGGGACATCTTTGCCTCCAACGGAGTCATCCACATCATTTCCAGGCCTTTAAAGGCGCCCCCTGCCCCAGTGGTGAGTAGCATCCCAGGCTCCTGGACACAACCAGCTGCTGGAAGGGCTGCTCCTCCCCTCCCCTGTGCAGATGTGGAGATGGTCTGTGCCTACTCCCCTTTCAGCGCCCTGGCTGTGGGAACACCCAGCCCGGCCCATCCCAGCTCCCACACAGCTCCCACCACCACTCAGATTTGTGAGTGGAAGGGGAAGGACTGGGCGTGGAGGAGCCAGTGGAAGGGAGCAGGTGCCGCTGAGCTCAGGTTCCGCACTAGGCAGCACCTCTGAGCTCAGGTTTCTCATCTGCAAAGTCACAGGGGCACAGTGCCTCCTCCTGGGTTGGGGGAAGACTGCGAGTTAAGAAATGTAAAATACCTAGAGCAGCCCAGGAACATAGTATGGGGTACCCTCAACTTGGCTGTAACCATGGCTAGTATTGTAACTTTCCCCAGAGCTCTGAGGAAAGGGCAAGCTGCTGCCTGCTGGAAAGTTCCATGGTACAGTAACCAGGCACCTAGGCCCAAAGCCCAGCGGTTCAAAACCCACTTCTGCCACTTCTGCCAGCTCGAAGCCCTCTGTGCCCTAGTGTGTCCACAGAAAAACGGGCGGTGTAATAAATGTCCCCATCCCTTTGAGTTACTACACACTTAAATAGATTATTTCATGGAATGGGCTTAAAGCAGAGCCTGGCAATAACGAAGGCGAACTTATTTTTGCAATACTGGGGATCAAACGCAGGACCTTGTACATGGTAGCCAAGCACTGTACTATTCAGCTACACCCCCAGCCCTAAACACAGGTGGAATTTTTCTTGTTTTTATCCTCATTACTCCATGACGCTTGGGGCCAGCAGAAGTAGGGTGGCCTCTAGCAAGTGTACCTTTCTAGGGGACATCACTGGTTTTAAAAACTGACCACTCTCCTTTCTTCGTGTAGACTTCGACTCATGCTGGCTTGGGGACAGGGATATTCTTTGCCATCATCCTGGTCACTGGATCGATCGCTTTGGCTGTCTATTCTTATTTCCGGCTAAATCGGAGAGCCATTGGCTTCCGGCGTTTTGAGGTAAGAGAGGAAACTGGGAGGGTGATGATGGGGCTCTCGGTCTGTTTCCGTTGCTATAACACAATGCCTGGGAGTGAGGACGGTACAGAGGACAGAGGTTTATTTGGGCTCATGGTTGTGGAGTCCAGGAGGTTCAAGAGCATGGTCAGCTTCCAGTGAGGACCTCGAGCCACTTAAATTCTGCTGTGTCCGGAAGCCTCGCTGTCCAACACCCTGCTGCCATGGTAACTTAGTCCTGCAAGAGAACTGACTGCTGCAAGAAAGGCATTAACCCTCTCCCCAACCCCATCGCCTCATGAAGGCCTGGCCTCCCACCTGTGGCAGCCACGTTTCAGCAGGGGTTATGGGGAGACAGACCCCGGCAGGGTCCCCCGGATACCATGCTCCTGGGTCCGGGCTCTTCAGCTCAGCGGCTGCTCCAGAGAGCTCAGCCAGGGGTTGGCAGCTGGCACAGCCACACTTCCTGCCCGCTGGGTGGGGTTCCTGCCCCAGGAGGATCCAGGGTGGCTGTCTCCTGGCTGAGACAGGCCATTTGGCAGCCGCATTCACCAGGGAGGATTCCCCAGACCAGCACCTGCTGTGACCCCAGCGTGGCCTTCGACACAGGCCCTGAGGCTGCAGAGCAGGGTCAGAGTCAGGCCCAGCACAGCCCAAGGCCTCGCCCCACAGCCTGAGAAGCTCATTTAGCTCCATGTAAACAGCAGAGTCATTCTCAGGTGGGCAGCAAACTCCTGAGCCAGGCGGAGGCCCTGTGTGCCAGTCAGCTTCCAGCGCTGCGATAAGACACACAACACAGTCACCTTAGAGGAGGAAACGCTCCTCTGGGCTCACAGCTTCAGAAGCTTCAGCCCCTGTTCTCCTGACTCATCGCCTTTGGGCCTTTGGGCCTGGAGCGAGGGAGAATGTCAAGGGGGGAGCTGGTGGTCGAGGAAGCAGAGAGACAGGAGGAGGGGCCTGGGGTCCCAGTGACCTCACTGCCTCCCCGCTGGGCCTCAGCTCTTAAAGCAGCAGCGAGGGCTGGGGCCACGCCTTTAACAAGGGCTCTGGGGACTTTTACCCAGAGCTGGGCATTCTCCTTGCATGCTGCGTACCCCGCCTGCTCCTGTCCCCTACATATTCCTGGGAAGGCTGTGCTGAGCCTCCAGCGGCAGCTCCCTGCCTCTGACAACTCACTTGCTTATTTTTCTGCTCAGGGAAACTCTCAGAGACATTCTCCATTCCCTGTTGCCATGACTACCATAGGCATAGGTGAGGTGACTTATAAAGAGCAGAGGTCTGAGCAGCTCACTGTTGGGGAGGCTGGGAGGCCCAACCTTGGGCAGCCGTGCCTGGTGAGGGTCTTTTTACTGCCGGAGACTGCAGAGGCCCAGGGTCCATGCAAGAGAGAATTCCGGTACAGCCACAGACCCATCCGGCTAGGGCCCCACCTCGTGGCCTCCTTTAACCATGGTCACCTTCCGAATACTGAATTCAGTTTGTTTCTGCCTTCTTACACCTCACAGTAAGGTTAGATTTCAGCATGAGCTCGATGAGGAGATCCAGCCCGTAGCAAGGCCATTCTACCCAGTTCGTGGGCGCTGTGCGACTCCTGTGCTATTAAGTTCAAGGTCAGGCTGCTCACTCTGGGGTCTGAGGGGTCACAGTGCCACATGACTCCCCTGGGTGAGGGCCTGGCAGGGCGCAGGAGCACCTCTGGTGGAACAGAAGGGTGGCCACACCTGGGCAGACAGGAGATTCACTGAGGTGGACACAAAAGACTGGTGCATTTGACTGGACATCAAAGTTATCTCAACAAAGCGCTGTTAGAGAGAAAGCGCTCCGGAGGCGGAATGGCCCGCTGTCCCTGCCACCCTGGCTCTCAGCCCTTGCTTGTCTCTGAACAGTCAGACGAGAATGTGGACGTTGCTGCCCTCAGCAAGCAGCCTCCGGAGAACATCTCGAACCCTGCGTACGAGAGCTGGAGCTCAGCGCCACCCCCGCCCCCCTGCGAGCCCCTCTCCGTGAGTCCCCACTGCGCCCTGTGTGTGTCCTGTGCTCCGGGCTCTTTCCCAGGAGGTGGGGAAGCGGGAGGTGGCCGGGTCCTAATCTCGTGACCAGGCGGAGTGCAGCAATGAGCTGAACTGGCCGCAAACACTGGTGAGGTAGCAGATGCAACACAAGACAGAGGCCCTTTAAAAACTGATTTTGCCTTTAGCTCTCCCTTCGATGTGTATTTACCTTGATTTTTCTGTTGTCAGAACTGCATCTCGCTTTGGGCACTAGTTTTCTTAAATGAGCCCCTTATCTGGGTCTTCCAAGAAAGGACCATTGATTTCTAGAGTTAGTGACACCCGGGGAACCCATGGCAGGGACCCCACTCACGTAGCTGTGGCTTCTTACCAGTTCTGCACTGAGCAGCTAGGGAAAGACTCCGTTTCTCCCCTTGTGTAACAATAGGAAAGCAATGGCCAGTGAGCCTCATGCCTTTGTTTACCCAGCAGGCTGAGCACCCTCAAGCCCAAAGAAATAATGTGCCTGGCTCACGTGGGTCTACAGTGCCTGTGGGATTGACCAAAGCCAGAGAGCAGCTGACATTGTTTAGTGCACACAGCGACGCTATCCCCCCAAGACTGTGCTGTGGTTAATTGAATTTTTGTAAGTTGGCACTGAAGCATTACAAAAATGTTTTCTTGCATGGGTTTTAAGCTTGTACTGTGCAACAGATGTTATTATTTTTGTGACGTAAACCAAATGTCAGTCTCTCGTGGCTCTTAGTGCCTGTGGTACCAGGTTTAATATCTTTATCATAGGTTGGAAAATAACTAGGTTGCAAATCTTACTTTGTTTTTTAACCTAACCCATGTAAAAGTGGTCCAGATTTCAAGGGTGGGTTCAACTAAATTGCATTTATTAACTAGGAGTTTGTTTTGGTAAGCATCATTATGTTGAAATCAGTGTCATTTAAAAAGCAGAGGAGCTGGGCAAGGTGGTGCACACCTGTAGTCCCAGCACGTGGGAGGCTGAAGCAGGAGAATCACCATGAGTTTGGGCCAGCCTGGGCTACAGAGTGAGTTCAAGGCCAGCCTGGACTACAGAGTAAGACCCAGTCTCCAAAAGCTAAGTAATAAAAGCAGAGGAGACCCAACCATAGCTCCTGTCCAATGCGCTCCATCCCTTCCCAGCTGTCTTCCTTCCCCAGGCCCTGTCTGCTCTGCGCATGACTGACTCATCTGAGACAGGTGAGCATCCTAGAACCAGGATGCAGCTGAGCCTTCTGCTCAGAACAGGTGGCACAAATGTCCCAGTGACAGGATCCTGGGTGCAGGACACCAGCCCCGAGGGATGCTAGATGCTTATGTCCTTCGAACTGAAGCGTGGGGACCCTGGACAGGACTTGTAGCTGGTCCAGGCACCCTGGAGCCACTGACTCCGCCCACCGGACCCCTCTGCTAACACACAGACTGGGCCAAGCCTCAGTGCCCTCAGCACTGGGGTCAGATAAAATCTCACCCTAAAAGCTCAGGAGCCACCCTGGTCCGGGACAGATTTGTGACCCAGCTGGGTGGCTCAAACCTCTCTGTTTGTAGTGTCCATTGACACCCCACGAGGCGCATGTCATTAGGGCCCTTTAGACACCAGGCGGCGGCGATGGTGCAACCAAGGTGATTTGACAAGGGCTGTGCAAGCAGCTCAGGCTGCAGGGACTTTGAGGGACCCCCGACAGGCAGCCCGAACCACCCACACCCACCTCCCGCCTCCTGTGCTAGGAGAATCACGATGTAGGCCTCAGACTGCAGGCCCGAGGAATGCTCAAGCTGCAGGCATCCCGCAGCAGGACGGCTCCTGCTCCAGGTCACTGTCAGCCCTCTCTCTCCCAGGAGCTGGACAGCAGTGACCCCCTGGGGGCCGGGACGCTGTGAGGCTCCCACGAGAGCAACCAGCTGTCAGCCACCGCATCCCAGCCATCGGAGCCTCGGAAGGCCCTCAACTGTGAATCCTCAGAACCAGCAGCCTCGTGGAACGAAGAGACTCAGCATTTCACAAGCTGAACCTCTCTGCAGTAAAGGACCAACTGCTAAGGGCACCAGCAGACGGTGCCCTCTGCCGAGTCCTTCCTCCCCACCTTTCAGATGTCACTTATTACATCCCGCCAGCCGTGGGCAGCTGGATCTCTCCCAGACAGGGCTTGCCCGCTCGCCTTTCTATCCCAGCTCCCAGCCCTGGAAATGTGCTCGGAAATGTTTATGCAACAGAAATAAAATCAACAAAACATATCGAGTGTCTTGGGAAACCAAAACCTGTTCACAACAAGAGGGGGTCAAACTCTGAAGGCAAAATCCACGTCTATTAGGAGTGACTGGGGCTTTTCGCTTACTCGACATCTGCCTTATGCAGTTCTTTCCTAATTCAGCTTTGTTTGCCTGTGTCTACCTTAAGATAGGGTAGGACAATGAGCTGTCCCTTCACACCCTCCATGCTGGCCCCAATCAAGTATCAGTGTGGATATGAAGAACAAAAGGCTTCATCCACTGCTGGTGGAAATGTAGAACAGTATGGCCACGGGGGAAACGCTGACAGTTGCTCAGAGAGGGAAACAAAAAGTTACAGTAGGATCAGCAATCCCACTCCTAGGTAACAAGTGCGTGTGTTTTCATGGTAAGATAATTCCTAAACCAGAGATGTCTGTGTGTGTATTCGTCTGACAGATGGATGGCAGCATCCGGTCCATCCCTGAGGAAAACGAAGCTCTGACACATGCAACACTGGTGAGCCATGACAACGCTGCTTAGTTTCTCCTGGAGATGATTAGGTGAGGGAAGGTCCTAGACGCGGGGCAGGAGGTGAAAGCCGCCAATCCAACCATGCACTTTTGCAGATGAAAAGTTGAGGCAGAGACAAGCAGCTGTGGAGAACTGCGTGATGGGGTGTGGGTGGAAGAGCCGAAGTTCCTTGTCCCCAGGGCTCCCCTTCCTGTGCCCGGTGCCCACAGTGCTTCAACCTGATGTGAAGTTTCGGGTCATTTCCCTCTGCCCACCCACACAAGAGCTCTCACCTCACTGTTTGTGTTTTGGGGGTTTTTTTGGTACCGGGGATTGAACTTGGGACTGTACGTGTGTGCGGCTGGCACCAGAACCACTGAGCTAAATCCCCGGCCCTCACCTCACTGTTTTTATCAGTTGTCAACCACCATCCCCAGGACAACCAAGCACCCTGAGCCACTCACCCACCTACCCAGAGTCCCCCTCCGGCACAGCGTTGGCCAGCGCGGGGCCACTGCTGGGGACAGAGTGATGGGCTGGGTTGAGTACCAGCCACATCCAAAGTTCTGGAGGGACCAGTGCGCCTTGCAAGCTCTCTCCTAACTCCAGGAGAGGGGAGCCCCTAGTGCGGCACGGGGTGGAGTGCCACTTCCTCTAGGACAGCGTGCCATGATGGGAGAACGCCAGGTTGGCAGGAAGTCACTGCAAACAAAGAACAGGGCACAGACTCCCCGCTGAGTCCCCAGCACCCACCCCACGGGGACAAAAGGGCCAGCGACTGAGAGGGGCACCGGGTACCTGAGGCGAAATGGATGCATCGCACAGCAAGCAGGAGGGATTTTAAGATGCTGGAGTCACATTTTAACGTTTACTAACAAGGCCTTCAAAATATTTATAGATTTATCCAAAACCCAGGAATGGATTCATTTCATTGCCCTTACTCCTAATTCCCTATTTCCTTTGCTTAAAACATCTCCCAACTTTCCTCGTAACTTGATGACGAGCCCATGTGCCACCGTTTCTCCTGGGACCCAGGAGGAACTCCCTGTGGGGACAGCAGGGTCCCCACCTGGCCTGCACGGTGCTCGCAGTCTCTGCCTTCGATTTACCTGGTCTCCAAGCCCTGGAAGAAGAGGGATGACGTCACTACCGGAACTCTAACCTCCTCTGGGGATGGATACCCTTGTTTGGGTCCACTGGGATTTTTTTAATCTAAGACTTCTTTCACTTCTTTACGAAGAACAACCTCGAGTCCTGGCTAAAAGTAGGTTTAGAAAATGACAATGCAGATTCAGCACACAAAACAGATGACTCACAACAAATCAGGCAATAACAATGCAAACTTTTATTTGGCTGTAAGTTCAGTATCATTTAACACATAAAATTAACATTCGGAATAAAGAGCAAATTCACATTCAGAATAAATACCAGGTCTACCTAATTTGTATTTGTGGTGCCTGACACCATACAGGGGCAATTTGTCGTTCCACTAAATGATTAGAAAAGGCTCCTAAGGTGGGAGCTGAAGCCTACACTGCTAGGAAACAAAAAGCACTGGGGGGGGGGGAGGTTCCCCGGGGGCACAGGCTGCAGGCAAGAAGGGGATGCACAGCTGTGGGGAGGTGCTGGCTGTCGGGGCCTCCTCCCTGCAGGGAGCTCCGCAGCTGGAGGCGTCCCCAGGGCTGTCCCGAGCCCAGCCGATGGCGATGGCGACCACGAGGCCAGCCGGGGAGCAGGACCCCAGGGAGGGCGTGACCCCAGCGGGGGCGTGACCCGAGGGTGGACAGCTGCAAACAGGCAGCCCCCGCGCTCCCAGCTGCTGCAGGCTGGAGACCTCGGAGCTCAGCAGCCAGTGCCAGGGCAGCCACACACCTGAGCGAGGGCACAGCACGAGGGGCTCCCCGCCAGTGCCGGGACGGGGCGCTCAAGGAAATGTCCCCCGGGGGGATCTGCCCCTCCTGCCTAGGGAGCCCTTCAGGGGCCAGCAGGGACAGCCAGGGCCAGTCCCGCCCACGGCCTTTCTGCACATCACGTCCCACAGGGACACAGCCGGCCGTTCGCCGGGAGACCCTGCAGGCCTCCAGCACTGAAAACCACCCAGCTGGCGCTGAGGACGAAGCGCTAACCTGCATGAGAGGATCTTTGCCCCTTCCCCTTCCTTAACCCTCCGGTGGTGTCCAAGTCGGCTAAACTTTGAGCCCGGCCCCCAAATACAAGGCCCCCAAAAAAGAAGTGGCACAAAAGGAAATCAGTATTAAAAGGGGGGAAACAGGCTCCCTGGCCGCTGAACGGAACAGTGGAGGAAGCCCGAGTCCGGCCGATCTAGCCGCAGAGCACCGAAGCCGAGGGCGCCCATGTGGGTCTCAGTCCCGCCGTCTACTCAGAAGCGCCCTGGGCAGGAGGAGGGGCGGCTCCTGGGCACCCAAAGCAGAATCCCGGAGGAGGCGAGACCACTTTCACCCCTCCTCAGTGAAAGTAATCTGCAGGCGGAGCCAACGCTGCGACCCACCGACCATAACCTAGTCTGGGACCTGCCCTCCCCCACGGCGGGCGCACCTGCGATGTGGAGCTAACGGTGAGCGCGGCAGATGGAGTAAACCGTGAGAAAGGGCGGCAGAGAGCAGCGTGAGAATGGTCCGAGGAAAGCGGAGTTTCAAGGCGAACGCCGAAAACATTGTTTTAAAGGCCAGGCTTCCTCTGTAAAGGCGACTGGAAGCAGGCTGCTCCCACAGGCCCCCACACGCTGTCACGCCGGGCGGGCTGCCCCGACCAGGGACTCTCATCCACACTCCGAGAAGATCGGTCTCAGCAACGCTGCTAACGTGCCCGTGAAATGTTCATCAGTTTACTGCTCGCCTTAGAGTGACCTGTTGGTGGCAGAAACCAGGCTGATTTCCCAGAGAGCAAAGCGGGGGGAACAAGGGATCGGCAGAGGGAGTGACAGGGAGCAGCTGCAGCCTGGACGGGGCTCACGCCGGCCCCAGCGATGGGTGGGGGGCGTGGCTGTGCGGCCCCCAGCGCGTGATCGGGCCCTGGTGCAGCACTGACTGAGCCCCTCCTGACAGGGGATGAATCCAGCATTCATACCCAGAAGCTGGTTTTCTCCCTCAAAGCTTGGTGACTCACTCGCCGAGGTGTTGGGTCAAGTTCTACTTCAGTCTTGAGTAAACCAAACCCCCAGGACTGTCACCCAGCGCACAGCCAAAGAATCTGATTCGATCCAAACCAGGAATTCTTTTTTAAACGCCTGCTTCCTCATTCTGCTTCTCTAAAGCAGAAATCATGAGCACGGTGCACGGGGCACCTCAGACACTAGAGCGCGGAGCTAGGACACAGCACGGCTGCCGCTCCAAGCCAGGGCCCCACTACCGTGCCCAGGCGCCTGTGTTTATAACAACAGTGGGCGGAACGAGGGAGCCAACCTGGCGAAGGGCCACCTTCCTTCCCATGATGCTCAAACACCAAAACATCACAGGTAAAATCCCACAGTAACAAGGGCGCTACGGGGTGCGCTACACACTCAGGACTTCTACACCGGGCGCTGGCGTCTGCTGAGTGCCAGGCTGGCCCCATCCACAGCTGCAGTGCGCTCACTACACTGGAAATTCCCGGTGGGAAGCACCCTCCACAGGTCCCTTCCCAGCCCTGCCACACAGTTTGGGCAACACCGCCCGGAAATGTTCACGAGCCACGTGCGGCGGAAATGCCACAGCACCAGGGTGACTGTGACGTGCAGAGCGAGCGCAGGGTGTGGATGCAGCGGGATCCAGAAGGCGTCCCTCCAGCGTGGGGAAGAGAGGACAGTGTCCAGACTCGGAAAGAGTGGAGGAGAGCTCGGTCAGCGGGGTCTTCCTGTGACCTGCAACACCCCTCATCCTCCCCCGCCTGACGATAAACACGCCAACTCCCAGGAGCCAGAGCCAGAGCCAGGACAGGACAGGACAGGAAGCACAGCGAGCAGGAGGAGGCGCTGCAGGCGCTGGGCACCCCTCCCGCCTGGCAGGTGACAATGGAGGCGGCTCCTTGCTGGTTCTCCTTCCTGTCCCCCATGTCCCGTCCGCCACCTGGAAAGCAGCTTTATGGGGCGCCAGTCTTCTGCTCCCTCCCCAGACACAGAGGGAAGCTGCCCCGCTGCGGTCACTGCCGCCCTCAGCCAGCTCTGGGGAGGCCGCAGCAAGCACACGGTGAGGGCGAAGGGTTTTTGTTCTCCCCATGTGAGTCACCAGCAGCCCCGCCACAGCTTAGGGCGGCAGGACGTGGGCCTCGGCCACTGCTTCCTGCCAGCCTGTACCTCTGCGGGTCAGCGTCCCACTGCCAGCCGCCAGTGCCTGGGGAACGTGCACGCAGAGCCCCCTCGAGCACACAGATGGAGTTGGGGTCTCTCCTACCCCAGGACAGTGACACAGCTCTGGGGCCTCCATAACCACAGGCTCGTCAGCCGCGCTCAGCCCGCCCCATCCACCCACCAGGTCCCCCAGGATCCGGATCCGGGCGCTGCCCCAGG
The DNA here is from genome assembly GCF_053883595.1 of Heterocephalus glaber. Taxonomy (NCBI): domain Eukaryota; kingdom Metazoa; phylum Chordata; class Mammalia; order Rodentia; family Bathyergidae; genus Heterocephalus; species Heterocephalus glaber. The sequence continues at coordinate 20,609,625 of NW_028258357.1, forward strand.
CTGCGGCTACTCGGCCTGGGCGGCCTGCAGGACAGGGGCTCCGAGCGGGGACGGCCCGTCGGCCCAGGCGGGCAGCTCGTGCTGCAGCGGAGTCCGGCGGGGGTAGAAGGTGTGGTGCACGTCGTAGCTCAGCAGGCAGCTCAGGGACGCCATGTAGATGTCCGCGAAGCGTGACAGGCGGCGCAGGAAGTAGGTGGGGTTCTGGTCTGTGCGGAACAAGCTGCCGAACTGCGCGTTGAAGAAGCTTTTGGTCATTTCCCTGAAGCAGCACACAGAAAAACAGCAACGGGTGATTTTCTTAAGCTTTCCGGTAATTAGTTTTTAACTTTTTATTAGTACAGATTTGCAGTACATAATGATTACTCTCGTTACGCGGAGTGGTACTCGTGCCTAACAGGATTTTTACACTGATTTATTTAGTTAGGGTTTTTTGAGACAGGGTCTCACTATGTAGTCCAGGCTGGCCTCCAACTTTCGATGATCCTCCCGCCTCAGCCTCCTGAGAGCGGAGAGCACAGACATGCAGCATGACGCCCAGCAACACGTGACTGTTAAAGGCTTGGTTTCCAACACTGAAATCAAAAACTCTTCTGAAACAGACTCACGAGAAAGAATTAGCAGCCCTAATTTCTAACTAAGAAAACCATCTGCCGGCCAGCTCTCAACATGAGTCTGGCCACACTGCCACCTTACGCCAGGGGACAGGCTCGGTTTCAAGGCCCCAGATTCTACCTGAGCCCCTTTTAGCGTGCACACGAGGGCTCCAAAACAGAGGGCTGAGCTGCCTCTGAAGATGTCAGAGACATTGCGAAGTTCTCACCTGTCCCCAAAACCCCCTGGTCTACAGAATGGCATGGAGACCTCTTTTTGGCCACTGTGGTGGCACACTCCTATAATCCCATCATTTGGGAGGCTGAGGCAGGAGGACCACTGGGAGTTCGAGGCCAGCCTGGAGTACCTAGCGAGACACTATCTCAAAAGTAAAAACAAAACCTGCTGCTCTTACCTCACCTCCTTCCTCTCCTTCTTCCACCCCTGCAGAACCAGCTGCGACTCCGGGTCCCTGTGAACCTGCGGGCAGAAGCCGAGCCTTAGGCGGTGTGGACTTCAGATCAGCCGCGACTCAGGGTTTCCCCACGGGCACACTTTACCCCTTTACGCCTATGAGGCAGCGCCTGCCTGCGGGAAACAGAACATTTCACACCGCCCCGCTGAACCCTGCCTTCCTCACTAACACACAAAACACTTTAAACACCTGTCATCTGAACCTGGTTTAACAAAATAAGATGGAACTTTATGAAGCTATTCGACGGTTATTAAAAGCTATGTATGAATGTAACATATGAATCCTCATAAATTCACATCTAAGGTGAGCAATGACATCACACACGTCACGTGTCCTATGTACTTATGTGACAAGCGGTGCACACACTAACAGCAAGCGTGTAAAAGCATCACGTTGGCAGAGTAGATGCTACATGTGCAACTTTTTATAAACGTGTACAAGGGCAGAAGGACTAAGCGGTCTTAACTTTTTCCTTAATGCCACATCATCTCTTCAAATGCTTCACAGAAGCAACTTACTCTTTGCAAGCGGCAGGACAGCAGCGCATCCCAGTGAGAGGGGGGCAGAGGGTTTCCTGGTGGGGCCAGAAGGTGGGAGAAGGAACAGGCAGCTGCCCTGGAGGGCACACAGGGAGTCCCGCGAGGGTCCCGACAAAGCTCCTGCAGCTGAGGCGAGGGCACTGCTGCCAAGTCACTGGTGCACGTCACGCGGGGACAGGTGGGGCGTCCCACGGTTCACGGGCACAGGGTGACCTCTGAATGCGGAGGAAGTCACCAGCTGGGCGGCCACCTGCTCTCCACGTGGTGCCAGCAGCTTCTGCTTATTTATCACATCTGCCAGCTCTGCACTGTGACTGCTGACAGTCACCTGGCTTTGCCACTAGGTCAAAAACACTGACCCCGGAGTCTGAAGCGTGGGTGTCTGGCCCAGGGCCGCGGGCTCCGTCACCAGACAGACAGTCACCAGACAGAGCTGCCAAGCCAGAGCTGCTGCCCCTGTCCCAGGCCCAGTCGGGGGCGGGGGGGGGGCGTGTTCCGTGGGCGGATCTGAAATCAGCTCTCACGTTTCAAACCGAGAAGTACTCACTGGGGAGCGCAGGCTCTAAGTCATACACAGAATTTAGACCAGCAGAGGAGGGGCCCCCAGGCATGTCTCTGTGTGCGTGTGTGTGCGTGTGCGCGTGCACTGGACACTGGAGACACGGAGGACAGGATGGAGCCCTTGTGGGCGGCCTGTGACATAACACTGACACCACCTAGGCGGGTTTCTGCAGCCCTGCCCTCGGCCCGTGTCCTCCTCTAAGAACAGGAAGGAGACACCGGCTCCCTCCCCTGCCCATTAGGACCGGAAGCTTGAGACCCCACCCCAATTCCTGGGTAGATAGAAACCCTCAGGCCCTGTGTGGAGCAGTGAGGTGCTGGCCCTCTGGGAGGCGACCACGTCTGTCCTGAGGGGAACCAGAGACCCCGGCCCTCTCCCCACCATGCTCTGGGCCTCACACGCTGGGACCCAGAGCTGGCCCCAGAGCTGTGGGGGACACGCTGAGGCACGAGCCCAGGGCTGCACGCTTGTCAGAGGTGCCACACGGATCCCCAAGCCACCCCTGCAGGCAAGGCGCGCGATCAGCCACCTGCTCTCTTCTCAGGAGCGCCCTCCACGCAGCCTGCAGGCTCAGCGCTCGCCATCCAGGCCTGGCTGGGCCCTCAGCCCTTGCACGCAGGCCACACCCCGCGCCGCCTCCCTCCCACCAGCCTCCTGCCCCCACAGGGACCCAGTCCGTGCGCATTTACTCCTGCCTCTCTCCCCTGCCTCTCTCCCCGCTGCAGTAAGCTCCTCTCCTCCAGCCTCCTCCTCAGGAGTTGGGCCTGACGTTACTCCTCCACCCTCCCTAGAAACCCCAAATCATACTCTCCCACCGGACTCACCCCACGCGCCCCAGTGACCCCCTGGCACCCAAGCATCAAACCCGATCTCAGAGGACAGATTTGCCTCCTCTTGAATAACGAGCTTTGTGCTCTAAAATATCCCCTGGCAGGGTTCTAGGACAAGGGAGAGCAGGACTTTGCAGGTGGACGCAGGCTGGAGCTGGCACAGGGAAGGTGCTGTGCGGTGTTTGCAAACCACCAGCCAGGCTCCTCACAACCTAGGCCCCGCCCACAGCGCCCTGATGTGCTCTCCCTCCGGGACACGGGGCCACAGTCAGCCTGGTTCCCTTCCGCCCAGCCCGCCCTGCGGGCCACCAGCTCTGGAATTCCGGAAGTCACTCATCCATCGGCCCAGCTTCTTCCCCTGGACAACCGGGTGGCGGTGACATGAAAGGTCCGTAATTCCCGCTCTCCACTCCCTAACCTGGGCCCTGGACCGTTAATTCTCCAAGTCACAGGAGTTTCGGCAGCATCTCCCTTCTTTAACACACACACCCGCTGATCACCAAACTTTTTTACAGGTCAGAGCGGAAAACCAAAGTACAGCAAAGCTGTTCCCAAAGCGAAGATGTGCTGACACCATCACCCGAGGGCTATGTCTGTCTGACCACCATCTCTGAGAGCCTGCAACAGGGCAGGCAGGGCTGTCCCTTATCCCCAGGAGACTCCTGACCCAACTGATGTCCCAACCCCACACATGCTGTTTTGTTTCCTGTACACCCACACACCTATGATAAAACCTAATTTAAAAATTAAGCAGAGCAAGAAGGTAACATCAACAAAAATAACAGATCAAATATAACAATGCACTGTAATAATGCAAGTCATTTAAGACTATTTCCGGATTTTTCATTTAATATTCCTGGACCGCAGCTGACCGCAGGGAACTAGAAGTTTGAAAGCAGCCCCGTGCCCCGGCCCCCCAGCGACCAGCCAGAGGACGGTGGGGACCTCGGCCAAGTGCAGCCCCGCTCCGCCCCTGTGCCCTGGCCTCCAAGTGACCAGCTTAGCTGCGGGCCCCTGCAGGCTGCCCCCCCCAACCCCAGCCTCCTGGCTGTGCTGCAACCTGGTTCCACACTACAGAGGCACAGGGGGTCATAAAGGCCATTGTCCTGAGCTCCAGAAGATAGAGCAGAAGTGAACAGAGAGAGGGCCTCTCTCAGGCTCCCTGATAAAAACTGAAGCCCACTGGAAGAGTGAAAAGAATCTCTGCAATAAAGGCACACCAGACCACCATGCTAGGTAAGTTGGAGGGATCCTCACCTCCCATCGGAACCTGGACTATCTCCAGGGGAAGGGCAGCTGGAACCTGCAGTAGAGCCTTGCAGAGTTCAACCCTGCAGGAGGACAGGGAGCTCACTTGGGACTTGCAGCCAGAAATCAGCCTGAATCACATGGGTCTGCGACTGGCTTGCTGAGACTCATTGACTTGTATCTGCACACTGCTGCCCACGTTGTCTATTGTGACAGCAGAGAAATACCCTGAAGGAGGCCCTTCATTTTTATTTTTTGTTATTTTCCATTTTTTTGGCTCTTATTTTTAATTTTTATTTTTTTCTACTCTTCAAATTTTTATTTTTCTCTTCTTGTTTTTTTTTTCTCTTTTCTTTCTCTTTCTCTCTCACTCTCTTGCTGTCCTACATTGTTTTTCATCTCCTTTTTGTTCCTGTTCTGGCCCTAATTCAGATTTCTTCTTTCTTTTTCTTTTCTTCTCCTTTTCCTTCTCTCGATTGTCATTAGTTTTAAAGGAAAGTAAATGCAGTTTCTAGCCTCCCTATTGCTGTTAGGTTGTTCTGTTCTCATCTTAGTTCCTTCATTCTGTCTTTTCCTCTTATCTTCAACAGTTTCCTAGAGTTTGTGTGATCTTCCTCTGCCCTCTGGCCTCACTGCTAACCTTTCCCTATCCTTCTACCTATCCATCCCTCCCTCCCCAACTCCTTCTAAGTTCCCATGCTGAAGGGTAAAGTTGCTATATTGAAGAGTTTATTCACTATAAGCATATTTTGGGCTGGTCCTCGATTTTGATTTAATTCACACAGTTAAAGGTGATACATTAATAACTACCACAAATTGTCATTTTCTAAGATGTACTTGATGCTATGGTGTTGCTGATTATATCACTTAGGCTAAGGTGTTGTGACTGATTTAATCAGTTGTCCTTCCTGGTATAATGAAAATAAGATAGCCTTAGAGTCATTAGAGACTCAAAACCTAAACACCAGCTATATCTGGAAGACACCAGTGAAAAGCAATCATTCCATAAGGGTTCTAAATAAAAGCAACAAAGATACTTACAATAATTAAAATTCTGAAGTATCAACCCAGGAATTAAACCAAGGACAATACCAAAAACAATAATAAGAAGACATTTAAGCAAGGTACAAACTCAGACTTCCACCCCACAAAAGGCAAATTCTGGGGGAAATGAGGTAGAAAAGTCTGATAATCAACCACCTGGACACCCTGAACTGATAGCACAGGAAGTAACAAAACAGAAGAATGAGGCCCTAGAAAAATTCAAAACAGAAATAATTTCCCAGATAACTACAGAGATGGTGAGCAGAATGAAAGACATGATTAGAGGCTCTAGAACAGAAAGATAAAAAAACAGATGAGCTCAGAACCATGCTGGAAGCCATGAATGCCCAGCATAAGAAAGAAATGGAAACCATGATCACCCAACATAAGAAAGAAATGGAATCCATGAAACAGATGCAAATAGATATCTAGGAGATTAAAAACTCCACTGAAAGTATTCACAGCAGATTAAGGGAATATGAAGAGAGAATATCAGATATAGAAGACGGGATTGCAGTTAGTGACCAAGAAAACAGAGATTTCTTAAAAATAGTAAGGGACCACGAGAAATCAATCCAGCAGCTGCTAGATGATGCAAAGAAGAATAACACAAGACTGATAGGAGTCCACGAAAAAGCAGGAGAAAGTACAACATAAAAAAAAAATGTTCATAAAATTAATAGTAGAAAATTTCTCAGACAAAGATAGAGAATTGGACAAATAGATAAGTGAGGCACATAGAACTCCAACTACCCTCAATCAAAAAAAATCTACACCTAGACATGTAATAGTCAAGATCCCAGACACCCAATAGATGAACAAAATCCTACAGGCAGTTAGAGAAAAGAAACAAATCACCTACAAAGGAAAGCCCATCAAAATCATGGCAGACTTCTCAACATAAACCCTCAAATCAAGGAGAGACTGGAGTGAAGTATTTCAAGCCCTAAAATAACTTCTAACCTACACTGTTGTATCCTGCAAAATTATCTTTCTAAATCGATGGGGAAATTAGATACTTCCACGACAAAGAACACCTGAGAAATTCATGAACAAACCAGCACTCCAAACAATTCTAAAAAAATATCCTAGAGAAAGATAATGACAGTCACAACTCCACGAGGACCAACAGAGTGAAGCCACCAGGCAAGGCAAAAAACTAAAGGGAAAAGGGGAAAAATAAAAAATAAAAGCCACCAACAGTAAAACATCATGACAAGGATAACTCAATATCTATCAATTATAACCATCAATGTTAATGGCCTCAATTCACCAATCAAAAGAAACAGACTGCCAGAATGGATTAAGAAGCAAAATCCAACAATATGCTGCATACAAGAAACACACCTAACTCAAAAAGAAATTCATAGACTGAAAGTAAAGGATGGAAAACAGTTCTCCACACAACAGGAACCCAGAAAAAAGCAGGCATAGCAATCTTATTTGCAGACAAAGTAGATTTCAAACCAAAATTAATTAAGAGAGACAAAGATGGTCACTACATCCTTGTGAAGGGAACAATCCAAGAGGAAGAGATGACAATCATAAATATATATACGTCAAATACGTATGCCCCCAACAAATATTAATGGACATGAAAAACCAAATAAGCACAAATACAATTGTAGTGGGGGACCTCAATACCCCACTATCACAAAAAGACAGATCATCTAGACAAAAAATCAACAATGAAATTCTAGAACTGAAGCAAGCTATTGAACAAACGGACTTAATAAATGTTTACAGAGTGGTTCCACCCCACAAAGTCAGAATATACATTCTTTTCGATTACACATGGGTTATTCTCCAAAACAGACCACATGCTAGCTCATAGGACATGTTTAAGTAAATGTAAAAGAAATGAAGTTACCCCCTGTATATTATCAGACTATAGTACAATAAAATTGGAGATCAATAACATAAGAAAATGCAAAACCCCCACAAACACGTGGAAATTGAATAACACTCTCCTGAACAACCAATGGGTCACAGAGGAAATTAAAGAAGAAATTAGACAGTTTCTACAAGTAAATGATAATGCCAATACAACATACAGGAATCTATGGGACACAATGAAAGCAGTTCTGCAAGGGAAATTCATAGCAGTGAATGCCCATATTAGGAAAACAGAGAGAGCTCAAATAAACAACTGAATGCTGAACCTCAAGCTTCCATAAAAAGAAGAGCATGGCAAACCCAAATCTCATAGGAGAGAAGAAATTATAAAGATCAGAGCAGAAATCAATGCAATGGAGACTAAAAGAACAATACAAAAAATCAATGAATCAAAGAGTTGGTTTTTCAAAAGAATAAATAAAATGCATAAACCTTTAGCCAACCTTATCAAAAAAAGGAAAGAAAAGGCTCAAATCCATGCAATCAAGAACAAAAAAGGTAGGGCCAGGGATTTAGCTCAGTGGTTTTGCCACATGCTGCGTAAGCGCAAGGACCTGAGTTTGATCCCTGGTACCAAAAAAAAAAAAAAAAAGAACGAAAAAGGTCAAGTCACAACAGATTCAGCAGAAAACCAGAGGATCATCAATACCTACTTCAAGAACCTGTACTCTAATAAAATGGAAAATGCAGAAGAAATGGACAGATTCCTAGATACATACAAACTGCCAAAGTTAAATAAAGACATAGAAATTCTAAACACCCCAATTACAATGAGTGAAATTGAAAACATAATTAAAAATTTACCAACAAAGAAAAGCCCAGGTCCTGATGGCTTTACTGCTGAATTCTACAAGACATTTAAAGAACTATCACCATTACTCTTCATCAAGGAAACTGAAAGGGAAGCAATACTTCCAAATTCATTCCTGGAAGCATCTGTTAATTGATTCCAAAACCAGGGAAAGACCCAACCAATAAAGAGAACTACAGGCCAATCTCCCTAATGAACATAGATGCAGAAATCCTCAACAAGACACTGGCAAACAGAATACAGAGGGTCATCAAGAAGATCATACACCCTGACCAAGTTGGATTTATCCCAGGGATGCAAGGATGGTTCAACACACGTAAATCAATAAATGCAATACACTATACTAACAGAGTCAAGGACAAAAACCATATGATCATCTCAATAGATGCAGAAAAAGCATTCAACAAAATCCAACACCCATTCGTGTTAAAAACCCTACAGAAAATTGGAATAGAAGGTCTTTATCTCAACCTGATTAAGGCTATCTATGAAAAACCAACAGCCAACATCATACTAAATGGTCAAAAACTGAAAACTTTCATGCTACAATCACGAACAAGACAAGGATGCCCACTATCACCACTCCTGTTCAATATAGTTCTGGAAACATTAGCCACAGCAGTTAGAAAAGAGAAAGAAATAAAAGAAATAAAGGAAAGGAAGAATTTAGACTGTCATTATTTGCTGATGATATGATATTCTACATAGAAGACCCAAAAAACTCCGCCAAAAGACTTCTAGACTTAATTGACAGATTCAGTAGAGTAGCTGGATATAAGGTCAACACTCAAAAACCAATAGCCTTCTTATACACAAATAATAGACTCACTGAGAGAGAAATTAGGGAAACAATTCCTTTTACAATAGCATCCAAAAGAATGAAATATCTAGGAATCAATCTAACAAAGGAAGCAAAAGACCTCTACGCTGAAAACTACAGCACCCTGAAAAAGGAGATCGAGGAGGATATAGGAAAATGGAAAGACATCCCTTGTTCCTGGGTAGGAAGAACCCATATAGTAAAAATGGCCATATTTCCAAAACTACTATATAGATTCAATGCAATGCCAATTGAAATTCCAACAATATCCTTCACAGAACTAGAGAAAACAATCCAAAAATTCATTTGGAACCAAAAGAGACCTAGAATAGCTAAAGCAATTCTAAGCAACAGAGATGTGGCTGGGGGTATCACAATCTCCAACTTGAAACTATACTACAAAGCTACTGTGATAAAATCAGCATGGTACTGGCAAAGGAACAGACCTGAGGATCAGTGGAATAGATCAGAAGATGCAGAAACAACTCTAGACATGCTCAGCCACCTCGTCTTTGACAAAGGAGCCAACCACCCTCATTGGAGGAAAGATAGCCTATTTAATAAATGGTGTTGGAAAAACTGGATTTCAATCTGCCAAAGATTAAAATGAGACCCATATCTATCACCATGCACTAAAGTAAGATCGAAGTGGATTAAAGATCTAAATATTAAGACAGAAACACTAAACTTGCTGGAAGATAAGTTAGGTAGAACTCTTGAAGACATTGGCATAGGAAAAGACTTTATGAACAAAACCTCAGTAGCACAGGAACTAGCACAAAGAATCAACAACTGGGATCTCATCTTATTAAAAAACCTCTGCACTGCAAGAGAAACCACCAACAGAGCTAACAGACAACCAACAATGTGGGAAAAAAATTTTAACAGCTGTTCCTCAGACAAAGGTCTCCTACCTAGAATATATAAAGAACTGAAAAAATCAGACCCAAATTCAAAGACCCAATTCAAAAATGGGCATCTGAAATGAACAGACATTTCTCAAAGAAGTAAAACCAGCAAATAAAGATATGAAAAAATGTTCAACATCACTGGTCATTCGAGAGATGCAGATGAAAACAATGCTGAGATTCCACCTCACCCCACAAAGAATGGATGCTATCAAGAAATCAACCAATAACAAATGCTGGCGGGGCTGTGGGGAGAAAGGAACCCTTCTCCATTGTTGGTGGGAGTGCAGACTGGTGCAACCACTGTGGAAATCAGTATGGAGATACCTCAGAGAACTAGGCTTAGAGGTCCCATTTGACCCAGCTATTCCCCTACTGGGAATCTTCCCCAAAGAATTAAAAGAATCATACCACAGCGATATACGTGCACCCATGTTTATAGCGGCACGGTTTGTAATAGCTAAAGCTTGGAAACAGCCCAAGTGCCCATCAGCTGGAGACTGGATGAAGAAGATGTGGTTTTTTTAAAAAATGGAGTACTACTCAGCCATACCGAATGAGAAACTAGGGATATTTATAGCTAAATGGATGCATAGAGGCCATCCTCTTAAGTGAAATAAATAGGACACACATGTGTAAATACCGAATAGTTTCTCTGGTGGGAGAAACTGAAAGTGTAAATAAGGAGGAAAATGATTAAAACAAACAATTGATAATTTGAAATAGGAAGAAAAGGACCAAAGGGGCAGGGGAAGTGGGAGGGGAAGAGAAAAGGAAAAATGATGAGAAAAGAAAAAAATGGAAACAAAGTCTAAATAGGGAAGGGTGGAGGGGTGAAGGGAGGGCAGGGAATGGGGAAAGAATAAGAACCAAGATACGTCATGTACAGGTACAAGCACCCAATGAGGAATGTAAACATATTGTATACCTAAAATGCACCAATGAAAGAATTTTAACAAACAAAAACAAAGAAGTTTGAAAGCACAACCAGGAGCGGGAGCACAGGAAGTCTGCCTGCACCCGAGGGCTCCCCACCAGCAAGCGCATTAGGGCAGCACTGAAGCCCGGCCTGCACATCCCAGGCCTCCTTCGAGTCCTACTGTCACCTTATGACCTCGGCCGCGTTCCCAACTTCCCCGAACCCCAGTTTCCTCATTCTCATTTGGAAACCTCGCACCACCTGCACGGAACAGCTGTGCCCATTAAGAGAACAGCACGGAGTGACAACGGGCATCATAAGGCACTGCTCAGCTCCTGGGCTACGCTGAGCCACAGGTGATGTCTGGTATTTTTAGAAACCATCTCATCTCGCAGGCAAGCATAGTGCAGGAAACCAAACCAGCTCTCAGCAGGGAAGAGCCCAGACCCAGCCCAGGCGGAGCGCGCTGGAAGCCAGGCCCGGGACGTGCTTGGCCCCACTCTCCAGAATGTGCTCCCAGGGGCCTGACCGCTTGGTGCCGGCTGCCTGGGGGAGGCTGCCAGCTGGGGCAGCGAGGCGGTGCCCTGCCTGCTTCCAAAGCCACTGGCAGGTGCAGCCGTGGGCACTGGGCCACGGGCAGGGCTGCCAGCCAAGGGAGTGGTGGCCATGCCCCTTGTCTAGAGGAGGTGGCGCTGGTGCTGGATGGAACCAGGGGACGCTCAGACCAAGGAGGAAGTAAGTGCCAGGAGGGGAGGGGAGGGGAGAGAGGTGCAGAGGGGTCACAGCGGCAACTGAGGGGCAGCACCCAAGGGCCAGGAGTCGGCTGGCGGGATGCACGCCCTTGGGAACAGGCCCGCTCATCCCGTCCTGCAGAGAGAGACAGAGAGACAGACAGCAACTGCCGCCTGGCCCAGGACAGCACACAGGGGCTGGACCCAGGGATCCCAACTGTGCCCCGTGACTTTCCAGGAAGGCCTGGCGCCTGAAGTGTTCACTGCACAGACCCTTTGCTTATAGACGGGGAAACTGAGGCCCAGAACAAAGCTGGCCCACAGCAGGCTAACACAGGACCAGGCCTGGGCCCCAACATGCCACTCCCCAGGGCACGGGGCAGTCGGAGTGTGGACAGGGGACCCAACTGCCACCAGCAAATGAGCAACACCTGCATCTTCCCAGGCCCCGCAGGGCGGCAGTGAGCAGAGCCAAGTCCCTGGGGGAAATGACAGATCGCCCTGTAAGCACCCTGCAGGCACCAGAGGATAAACTCAGCCTCACACTTCCCTCTCCGGCAGACAGGAAGCCTGAGAAACAGTTCCACCCGCTGACGTCAAGCTTAACACAAAGCAAGAAGTGGCGCCGACCTGCATCTGCTCCAAGAGCCCGGTCAGGGTCTGCAGCCAGGCCATGGTCTGGACGTACTGCTCTGTGTTCATGATCTTCAGCTCCGACCGCAGCTCAGGGATGATGGCGCCCGTCCGCCAGCCGTGCTTCAGGGTCAGGTCCTGGTGAGAAAAGCCACGCACGTGTCAGCACTGCCCTGGACAGCCAGCGCCAACCTCTGCACTGCCCTGCCCTTCCAGGGCTGGACGGGGCTCACTGAAATGAGTTGTAACTGTAATGGTCAGTCATTAACCAAGCCGCACCCGATGAATTACACACTTCATTAAAAGCAACTGGGCACGGGGCTCTGGCCAAGTCACCCTAAGAGAGCTCGGCTTCTGTGAATCACAGCTCCTGTGGACACAGGCTTGGAAAACACAGGGTCTGGGATCATTAACCATGCTAGGGAGGAAAAAACAGAAACAAGGGCAGGAGTGGAGCACGAGTGAAGGCTCTCATTCAGGAACACAGGTCATGCTGGGCTTGGGGGCGCACACTTGTGAGCCCGCACTCGGGAGGCTGAGGCAGGAGGATTACCTGGAGCTCACGGCCAGCCTGGAAAGCAGTGAGACCCTGTCTCCAAAACAGTAAAAGGAAAACCAACACAGGTCCTGTAGACCTCGGCGAGCCCCACCGTGAGCTCAAGAGTTATGCGAGGCACAGAGCCTCAGGCTTGGACTCATCACATTTCTCATCCCAAATCGATGGCCCCATGATCTGACAGCAGGCCAGAATGTCTGAGAGGGGTATTTGCTGAGCCGGCACACATTTATCAAGCACTGTTTGGCCAGGCCCCATTCTAGATACAAAGATAAAGCAATGAACAACAGCAAAAGACAAATCCCTGCTTTCACAGAAAACAAGCAAGCAAGTAAATACACAACGGCAGGCAGGGAGAAGTACAAGGGGCAGAGGTCAAGCAGAACGGGGAAGGAGGGGCGGGAGAAAGACCATGGTGTTACACAGGGTACTTAGGCAGGACAGGCCATCAGAGGGGCATCTGAACAGAGATCTAGGGGAGAAGAGGGAATGTGTGCAAACGTGGGAGAAAAAAAGGATTCTGGCTTAAAAAACAGCAAGTGCAAAGGCCCAAGGGCAGGAACAGCAGAACGAGGGCAGGGCCAGAGGTGGCTTCAGAGCAGTAGGTAGGAGAGAAGGTGACAGGGCAGCTAGGGGACCCCAGGCTGTTACACTGTGGGGGAAAAGGCAGCTCTGGGGCTTTAAGGAGAGAAATGGTTTCTGGCTCCAAAGCTCAGCCTGCCGCCTCCTTCACTGGTTAGATCTTTTAAACCTTTTGCTATTTCTCTACTTAGAATATACAAGAACCTACAGCACACGCTTCTCAATATTCCCGATGGGAGCAAGCTCTGGAAGGTGAAAATCGACAGGAGCCTCTCAGGGCCTTCCACAGGATGAGTGCGTGACGCTAAATTAATAATAATAAAGCCCATTCCCCGTGCCTCACACCGGCTCTCAAATCTGTCCCAACGTGGTGGCCACTCACGCCCTGACGCTGCCCTCAGGATGGCAGGCAGGGAGCCGGGCAGCCACCGCCGTCCCCAGACACCACCCGACACTGGGCTTCCGGTCCCGACACATGCGAGGTGCCCGGGACAGCTCCCAGGGGTGGACTCGGTCCTGGAGGAGCCAGGGCAGCCGCGGCCCGAACGCCTCCATCCCTGGCCAGCGTGGATTAACCCTCATTCCAGTCCCGTCCACCACCCAGCTGTGACCAGCAGCTCCCACCCTGCACTCTCATGGTCTCAGATGCCCTGAGGGGAGGAAAAGCAAAGAAAGCCACCACCGGCACTGACTGACGCCTTGTTCTTGCAGTAGCAACATTTTTCTGATGAACTGAGTAAATTTCTAATTCCGCCATTTTCCCAAAATTTGATCTTTTCCACAACTCTGATCTACCATGGTCTGTTAAAAGGAGACATTTTAAAATGTGGCCTAGTCCGAGTTTCCCTAAAAGCGTAAGAACAACCTTGAACAAAAGAGAAACCGTTAACACATGAACCTAACTCATCTGTCCCCCGACAAACAGGAGCAGGACAGGGTCCTCACCGCAAGGTCGCTGTATATGTGGTCACCAAAGTACAGCACCTTGGAGCCTCTCCAGCCGGTGAGCTTCAGAAATTCATATAAATTGCCCTGTAATGAGAGAAATACAGATATCACATCAAATGACAGAAATGGTCCAAAACACCTATTTTTTAAAATGTCTAAAAAATTGTTTTTGCTTGTTAACTTATCTTAAATACCAAAATATAAGGGTGAAAGACCCTTCTTAGGGAGTCTTTTAGACTTATCTTGTTTGTTTTTAATTTGTTTTTTGTTTTTTGGAGACAGGGTCTCACTGTGTAATCCAGGCTGGCCTTGAATTCACGGCAGTCCTCCGGCCTCAGCCTCCCCGAGGGCTGGGACTGCACGTGTGTGCCCCCACACTTGGCTTAGACTTGTCTTGTGCATCAAATGTACTTTTCAAAAAAGTCTCATATCATAGGCACTTCTTGTAACTACCTTGTTACAATTAACATCCTATGATCAACATTCTAGGCCCATAAATAATTTCACTGTAACTAGAAGAGCTGAAAAGTATCATTCTTTTTACCAATACCCATGTTAACCATTTACATTGTTACATATTTTGTAAGTTACTTTGTGATAAACATTCTTGTAGGAAAGTTTTATTTAGATACATCTTAATTTTCCTAGGCTAATCTTCTAGAAGTGAAATGGTGTATCAAATGTAATTTTTCAAGGCCTGGAAAATATACTTTTTGACAAACCCAACAGGTTGTTATAAACCACCAAGAACATCAGTAGTTAAAAAAACCACTAACTGGGCTGGAGATTTAGCTCAGTGGTTTCGCCGCCTACTGCGCAAGCGCAAGGACCCGAGTTCAATCCCCAATACCAAAAAAAAAAACAATAAACAGCCAGGGATTTAGCTCAGTGGTTCTGGTGCCTGCCTCGCAAGCGTAAGGTCCCGAGTTCGATCGCAGGTACCAAAAAAAAAAACAAAAAAAACCACTAACATAATAAAAGTTAGCAATTCATTCTTTCAAACAGAATAGAACCTTATATGAGAAAATACGTTAAAACTACATAAAACATCTTTCACTGGGAGATCATTATTGATCTGGGTATATAATACGCCATTATTAATGCACCTTAGAAATTTCCAGTTACTTATTTGCTTTTGTTTTGTTTTTTGTTTTCTGAGACAGGTCTTGCTATGTTCTTCAGGCTGCCCTTGAACTCACAGAAGTCCTCCTGCCTCAGCCTCCCAAGCACTGGGGTCACAGGCGTGGGCACCACACCTGGCTTCTAGTTACCTCTTTGACAGACTATAAAAAGTAAAGTTTTAATTTCATGTTTAAACCCCGTTCAATTTTGAGCTAATTCGGATACAGGCGTCCTGGAAAGAGCCTGGTGGAAGCCTCAGTCTGACCATCAAGTTCCAAGCAGTGGACCCGAGGGACTCGGCCAGGCGCCTGTGCTCGGGAAGCCTTGGCGGCCACCAGCCCCGGCTGTGACACCACCACCAGGCGAAGGAAGGAGAACGGGGAGAGAGGTACCTGCTTGTAAATCTGGCCTTTCTGCAACTTGTGGATTTTATCCCAGAGCAAGATACCTTTCTCGTTCACCTTTCGGAAAGGTCTGGCAACAGAAATGGCAAATGTTAGCACCCAGGGCCCGGCACAGGGCTCGGCGCCACAAACGCCACCCAGTTACTCCCAGGCAACGGAAAGCAGCTCCCTCTGCCAAGCGGAAACCCCAGGACCCCTGACTCCACCGCCCACCTGCCCAGGCAGCTGTGCCAGCTCCTCGACTCCACTCCCTGCCTCATCTCGGGCCATGCCCACTCCAAACAGCCCCTCCGGATGTCGGTCCAGATGCTCCGCACCGACCGGGCCCTGCTCCCAGCTCTGCGTGGTTCTGGGTTCTCGCTAAACACAGGCGGACGTGAGTCTGCTACCAAAGCAGGCATCCGGACCAAAGGCCCCGGTTCAATCCCCAGCCCCACCCGGGCGCTCGGACGGGACACAGAGCAGCCCAGGAGCCCCGGGGGAGGCTCGCTGTGCTCGCAGCTGTCTCTCCCCGCTCTGGAGGCCCTTCGCTCTCTCAAGCCCATCTGCACTGTTTCTCTCCCTCCAGGACCACAGTGGCCCCGAGAACCTCAGCCACAGCCAAGGCTGCCTGGCCCCTGACTTCGGGCAAGAGAGACTCGGGTGAAAGTGTTCCCCAGTCGGCCGCTACCCCAAGAGGTGCGGTTTGGGGCCGAGGCAGGAGTTCCCAAGCCCAGGGACGCGGGCCGGGCGGGTGGGGACGAGTAACACCCCCGCCCCCCTGCCGCGGCCCCAGCCTTCCTACTCCCCGTCAGGCCCCTGCGCCGGAGACACTGTGCGGCTTGCACTCGGCGCCCCCACCCAAGCTGAGGCTGCTTCAAAGTCTGGCAGAGCCCAGCCACAGCCTGAAAGGCCGCAGCCTGAAAGACCCCAGCCGGAGCACTGCTTGGAGCCGAGGGCTGGGGTGTGGGCCATGCTGCTGCTGTTTCTTTTTCTTCTTTTTTATTAGTCCGTATCTGCAGTACATAATGTTCACCTTCCTCATGGAGAGCTGGCACAGGTACACAACCCACCTTCATTCTTTTCCTCTCCCTCCTCCCCTCCCACCTCCTGATCCCCTTCCCATTTGAGAAAGATCTGTCTCCCCACTTCCTATTATCTAACCTTTGATTTTGCTCTTTATTTATACTTTGTGCTTCTCAGAAGAGAGAAAGCATGTGATATTTAAGCTTGTGTATCTGATTTATTTCACTTAACATTATGGTCTCAAGGGGCATCCATTTTCCTACAGATGATTCAAGTTTATCCTTCTTTATGGCAGAGTAATACTCCACTGTATATAAAATACCACTTTTTTATCCATTCACCTGATGGACAAAGAGGCTGCTTCCAAGATTCAGCCATTGTGAACTGTGTTGCTATAAACAGAGGTGTGCGTGGATCACCGGAATCTCATGACTAACTCTTTGGGAGATACCTGGAAGGGGAATGGCTGGGCCAGATGGAATTCCTAGTTTCCGTTTGCTGAGGACCCTCCACACTGATTTCCTTAATGGCTGTATCAGCTTACGTTCCCAGGAACAGTGCAGCCGGGCTCCTCACCCTCACCCACGGCCTTGCCAGCACTGTCATTCTGTGACTTCTTACGCCCCACGATGAGTCTGCGGCCAGAGCTGATGCTCACCTGCGCTTATCGTTGAAGAAGTTGGGCTTCTCAGCCTGCACGATGACCACGTCAAACAGGTCCCTCCAGTCCTTCCCGACGATGTACCTCATCCCTTTGTCCCTGGAACAACAAGGCGGCCACACGGGCCAAGGCTAAAGGGATGAACTATTTTTTGCAACTATTTCTTTCCAGTTTCCAACTGCTACAGTGATGGCACAAAGAAGCGAGGCCGCGCCCACTCACACAAAGCTGCTGGGGCTGTTGGTGACGAGGAACATCTTCTTGCCGTGGTCGGCCAGCTTGGCCAGCACCGCGCGGGTCTGCTCCGCGTAGCAGATGTACTTCTCTAAGAGGGAGAGACCGCAGATGGGGCCGGCAGCCGGCCGGCCAGCGCCCGTGCACTGAATGGGGCAGCCCTGCCCGAGGCTCAGTGGGGAACGGAGGAGGTCAGGAAACTGGTTCTGGGGGCACGGGGTACCCAGGGCACCGCTCCTGGGTCTAAGCGGAAGAAACTAGGTGGCTGCAGCCGCCAGCTCCTCCAAAGAGGAGGGCGCCTGCATGAAGCCAGGGAGAGACTGCAGCTTGGATACAGTCTTGGCAGGGGTACAAGGCCGGATCCCGCCCAGTACACACCGATGTCAGCCTCAATGGCTCGGTACATGATCCCCTTGGTGTGCACGTCCCGGATGGAGTCCTGTCCAGAGACAGCGGCGCATCAATGAGTGACCGTGGCCTCGTGCCGCCACAGCAGGTCCACGTGAGCCGGCTCTGGTGCTGACTTCTGTCCCCAGAAGCTGGCAGGCCACGCACTGGGCGAAATCGAAGCCCCGCTCCATCTGCCACAGGCGCCCTTGGGGAGAGCCCAGGTCCCCACGACGGGGCAGCTGACGTGCGGCCCGGGGAAGGCTCACATCGAAGAGGCCACCTGTGTGGGTGACTGATCAGGCCCCACAGGACACCGGTCCTGCAGCAGAGTGGTGGGCGGATGACCGCAGCCTCCTGCAGGGACAGCCATGATCCGCCTCCCTGGCCCTCCCCGGCCCTCCCCACCGCCCCCCGCCCCCGGCCCCAACAGGACTAGGCCGGGCCAGATAGGCCATAGACAGCACAGCCCGCCTCAGGTGCCACCAGCTGGCAGGAGACTGTCGCGGAGGAGGTCCCTGGCGGAGAGGTGATCTGACTGCAGATAGAGGCAGAGGGGCAGAGGGGCAGAAGGGGTGGAGGGGGAGGAGAGGGCGCCCCCTGCAGGATCGGGTGTGGTGGCCGCTGCTGGCAGGGTACACTGAGCCGGGTGTCCACACAGGATGCTTTCTGGTCCCATAGGCGGAAGTCTGGGCTGTAGGCCAAACTGCCTATGCCTACACGGCTGGAGGGGCCTCTGCCGAGACTGGACGCTGGGCACCAAGCCCTGCCTCTTGGCTTCCACCAGCAGCAGCAGGAGAACGGCTACACACCAGCTGACTGCTGGGCTTAGAGACCTGGGCTCTGCTACAGACAAGCTGTGCAAGCCTGGGAGGGGACTCAGCCTCTCTGTGCCTCAGCGTCCTCATCTGTGACGCGGGGTGACAGTTTAGGGGCAGCTGTGTCCCGATATCCTGATGGACATAATGCACTCAGAGGAACGGGGCGGCAACACGGCACGCTAACACTCGTAGTCCACACTGAGCTCGCCAATGAATGCAGGGGGCACTACAGTGACTTTTTTTTTTCATACAGGGATCGAACTTGGGACCTTGCACTTGCCAGGCAGGTGGCAGAACCACTGAGCTAAATCTCCAGCCTACAGTGACTCTTAAAGATGAAGGGTCTGTGAGCGGAAAGGAGAGCAGAAATTAAATATTTAAATCTAGCCAGGTGCATGCCTGTCATCCCATCACTCAGGAGGCTGAGGCAGGAGGATCGCCAGCCTGGGCTAACTAGTGAGACCCTGCCTCCAAAGTCTAAATAAATAAATATTTAAATTTAGCTCAAATAATACCAGACTGATCCTGAGAAACTACAATTCATCCTTTATCTTCCTAAATCCCAGGATTTAGGACAGTCAAAACTTTAATTACTCATAAGCAGAAGTAAAATATATTTTTAGGTTGTATGTATCTTTTTAAAATATATATTTTTAAGTAAATATGAATTACATATAAATACACATACAAAGTATTATATAGTACAAATACATATAAATATGCATCATGTAAATAATATATAAACACTTTTAGGTACTGAGAAAGCTCCTACAGCCTAATGAAAGTGTATGAACATGTAGACATATGTGATCAGGAATGTAAGTTAAAACATAAAAATGGAACTTTATACGGCTGAAGGTTCTGTCTACATCCCTCTCCCATGGGACTTGGTTGGTTGTTTTTGAGACAGAGTCTTGCTATATAGCCCAAGCTGGCCTCGAACTCATGGTGTCCTCCTGTCTCAGCCTCCCAAGTGCTGGGATTACAGGCATGCACCACTCCCATGCGCAGAAAAACATCAGTTTAAAAGCCCTCCCCAGCAGTTCCCAGGAAGGCCAGGGCACTGATGCCCGGCAGGCAGCACCTTGACATCCTTGTACAGGTGCACAGGCTCGTAGTCAATGTTGTTCCTCAGGAAGTGCTCGTTCACACAGGATAGCAGTGTCATCTCCGGCAGCGAGAAAATGTCCATGAACTGCTTCATGGTGTTTCCGTGGGAACTCTGTGGACAGGAGGAAGGGTCAGACCCAGGGACCCAGCCAGGGAGGCAAGAGGGCTTCCAGGGAGGAAGGGGACCTGGATCGTCCACAGAAAAAGGAGATTCCTATACATAGAGACAGACAGAAAGGAGCTAAATTGCTCAGGCTGGACTGGAACTTGGGATCCTCCTGCCTCAGCCTCCCAGAGCGCTGGGATTACAGGTGTGCACCACCACGCCCGCCCGGCTAGGAGACTGTAATAATACCCTTCACTGCACAGCAGGTATCTCACCCCAGGAGATGATGACAGTGTGGCCCCTGGCCCTTCTGCTCTCCCCACGCCCGGCTCCACGCCCTGGTCCCACTTGGGACATAGGACCAAGGCTGAGACAAGAGCAGCTGGGCTCGGTGTCTGGCACCCTGCACTGACAGCCCCTAGGGTCACCTCAAGGGCCGAGGGGGAAGATGGGGAGAAAGGAAGAGGGAGACTCGGCCAGGAGGCCGCGACGCTCCGGGTCCCCGGCCCTGCACCTTTCCGTAGAAGTCGCTCATCTGCTCCAAGGGCACGTGTGACCCCTCGTACATCTCGATGACCTCCTCATCGGGGACCACGCTGAGGCCTCTGGGAAAAGCAGACGGCGCCATCAGAGAGCGGCCCAGGGCGACAGCGACTGTGCCTCGGCCACGCTGGGGTTTGTCAGCCAGGAGGGAGACACGGGCGCCATGAGGAGAACTGTGCCCCTGGAAGTGCCCAGAGCACCAGGCGACGCACGGCTGCAGGGACTCCCAGGCCGCGGGGGTGACACACGAGCAGCTAACACTGGCGCTGTGCATGGTGACAGGAGCAGGAAGCGCTCACTCCCCAACAGGCCCAGCAGGAAGCTCTGTGACTGCCCGTCTCCCAGCCGGGCCCACTGAAGCACAGAAAGACAGCACAGGATGAAGAGGGCTTTCTGGGCCGCCAGATCCCTAAAGCAGAGGGACAGGCTGGCCAGGGACACGCTCGGGTGGTCTCTTCCACCCTTGGTTGGGTGCAGAGGGGAGAGCTCAGGCTGGAGAGGCAGGTAGCGGGGACACCACAAAGAGGAACACCCAGGACCGGCTTCCCCATCCGCCACCTGCCCGCCTCAGCCCCAAGGACTCCAGCTCCTCCGCACTGCAGAAACTGGCGGTGACAAGGACACCGCAGGACAGGCAGCACGGAAGGCCATGCTGTGCTTCAGCGGTGGCGGTGGAGGGAGCTGACGGGGCTTTATCACGGACTCAGATGGGTCGGCGTTAAAGCACACGCACAATGCGGCCTGTGCTTGGCATTATGTTTAAGAAATATCTGTGGCTGGGCGTGGTGATGCACACCAGTGATCCCAGCACTCAGGAGGCTGAGGCAGGAGGATCGCTGCAAGTTCTAGGCCAGCTTGGGCTACATAGCAAGATCCTGTCTCAAAAAATAAAACAAAACAAAACAAAATTTTTTGAATTATTGAAAAACAAATACATACTTGACATGAAATAAAACACTTGGGGAAAAAAATATGGAAACCCACTGTTACAGCTTATGTCTAGATGCCCCCACCCCACGCCTCATGCGCTCATAGCTGGGGCTTGGTGAGGTGATTGGATTTGACCTCTGAGGAACGTGATGCTGGGAGGTGCAGCTCGCTCCAAGGAGGTGGTCACGGGCCCGGGAGCGTCCGACCCCTCCCTCCTCTCTGGATCTCTGCCCTGGCACCCTGCCTTGGAAACAGCAGACTTCGACCTGACTGAGGCTCCTACAAACTGAGCCAAATAAACCCTTGCTGCCTCAAGTCTGGGTGTCGGGCACTGTGCCCAGCAACGAGGAAGTGCCGGAGACACTGCAGAAACCAAGCAAATACAAACAGATTATTAAGGGCAAGAAGAACCGAACATTGTACCAGGACGAAAGTAAGCATGGTGCACCTGCCAGCTCTAGCAGCAAGGCCTGGAGAGTCACGAGGTCAGTGGGGACTCACACGGCAGCCAGACACTGAGACTGAGCGAGGGCAGGGCAGGGGTGGGCAGGACAGGTGGCAGGAGGGAGAGCCGAGGGAGAGCCGAGTCCTCAGCAATCACAGTGCGGACAGAGGGACAGCACCCGGGACCAAGCAAGCAGGACACAGAGGCACCGCATGTTCCCTATTTACAGATTATGGAGGGGAGGGGAGAGGAGAGATGGGGGAAAAAACTAAAGAGTATGAAGTGTACGGGTGGGGAGGGAGGACACAGGTCTGCTGCTGTCCCCTACAGTGCCTTTAGGATTGTTTCTAGCTTCATTCATGCTCTATTTCAATGAAAAATAAGTAACTTTTGTGGTTGTTTTTTTGAGACACGGTCTCACTATGTAGTTCAGGCTGGCCTCAAACTCGCTATGTAGCCCAAGCTGGCCTCAAACTTGCAGATGGTCCTGCCTCAGCCTCCCGGGTGCTGGATTACACACGTGCACCACCACGCCTGGATGAAAAATAATTTTAACAAAGAGTTTGTAAGGGAAGAATCTAAGCTAAGCCAGGCACAGCTTTGTAAAGGTATATGAAGGAACCTAAACACAAGTCACTTCCAAATTAGAGCATTTAAAAGAGGCAAAATCCTCAATTTTAAAAGTTACAAACACGCCAGGGATTTAGCTCAGTGGTTCTGACGCCTGCCTCTCAAGCACAAGGTCCTGAGTTCGATCCCCGGTACCAAAAAAAATAAAAAGTTACAAACACTTCTGGCTAAGTGAAATACACGTGCAAATTCTAAGGGGGAGAGTTAATATCCAAAGCACCCCGGGGCCACAGCAGCAGTCGACCCTGCCCGGTGCTAGCAGCTATGCGTGGCTCATGCTTCTGCCTCCCTAACTCGGCTACTGCTTTTTCTCAGGCGTCAGACAGAAGCCCTGCACGACTCTTCTGGGCTAGCACTGCTCCCCGCTCCCCGCTCCCCGCTCCCCTCACACAGCAGCCCAACCCCAGCCCTGCCGCCCTCCGGGGCCGCCCCAGCCTGAAGCACCTTCACCCGGCCGAGCCTTCCTCTCACCTGTAAACGGTTCCCAGCTGGATGTAATGAAAAGCATCGATCTTCATCAGCACTGCCTTTAAAAACATAAATGCATGCACATGTAACAGCGTACAGCAACCTGCTCGTGGACTAATGTGGTCCCACGCCATAAATCCTGTCCACCCTCGGCCTGACAGGGAGCCAGACATTCTGAAAGCTTGCTTGTTATTTAAAGTGATTTTTATTTCTTTGCTTTCTATAGAACTGGGGACTGAAGGGCCTTGCACTGAGCTACATCCTGGCTTATTTTGTATTTTCTGAGACAAGGTCTCACTAAATGGCTAAGTTGGCCAGGCTGGGTTTGAACTTGTGATCCTCCTGCCTCAGCCTCCCAGAGTGCTGGAATCACAGGTGGGCGCCACCACTCCCAGCTTAAAGTGCTTTTTGAGGAGGTGGCTGGACAGCAAAGGAAAACCAGATCTGGCAACTGGCTCATCCCCAGCCACAAAGCACAACTGCAAAGGAAGAGTCGTGTCCAAGAGGTACGCGTCCTCCTGCTTTGCCAAGACTTAGCCTCTGTAAATCCACCTGGGAATTGTGGTTCCGCAGCCCTAAAGATCATCGTTGAAAGGTAAGTCACCTGTCCAGCAAAGAACGGGACCCGTCATCACGCTCCACTTTATGCCATCTGGGACAGCAGAGCCTGAACCTACCCGGTGCACGTCGTAGTGCAGCCCGCGGATGGCGAAGCTGGGGTCGTACTCGTACTTCCTGATTTCCGCAGGGTACTGCGAAGAAGAGAACCGGGTAGAGCTAACGGGGCAGCCCAGGTCCCAGTCTCATCTGAGCCCGTGGAGCGGACGGCCCAGGGAAGGCAGGACAGGGACAGACCCCAGCCTGCCCCTCTGCTCGGGGTCACCGTCTCCGGGCTGCTGGGCGCCCGTGTCTGGCCAGCACAGCTCCACCCTGGCCCTCCCCACCTCCTCTCCTCCCAACCCTGCCCTCCCCTCCCTCTGCCCCGGCTCCCAGACCTCTAGGACCCCGAAACCCATCCCATCTCCCCGGGACCCACCCGGCCTCTTGTCTGTGAGGAGCAGAAGCTGGACTGTCCCGTTACTGGGGGCACAGCCCAACCCGTCACCCCGTGACTCATGGCCCCGCGTCCATGAAGGGGCCCAGCAGGGACCCCCAGGGTCCCCCACCCCCCCAGGGAGGGCCATCCGGACCCACAGCCCCCACCTCCTGCCCCACCGAGGCCGCCCAGTCCCCCTATCTCCTGCCCGCCGGCCCTGCCCAGGGGACATCAGCGGTGCCCTGGATCCAGCCTGGGCCACCCTGCTGGGGCCAGCGGACCAGAGTCAGCTCAGCTCCCTGCCCCTCTGCACTGGGGACAGAAGAGCCACAGGGAGGGGCTGACCCCAGATCTGCCCCGCAGCACAGGAACCACAGGAGCTGCAACCCGGGCTCCATCCAGACCCCAGGAAGCCCCTCCATGAG
Organism: Heterocephalus glaber; assembly: GCF_053883595.1. NCBI lineage: Eukaryota > Metazoa > Chordata > Mammalia > Rodentia > Bathyergidae > Heterocephalus > Heterocephalus glaber. The sequence goes on from NW_028258357.1 coordinate 20,634,045, forward strand.
GCCAGGCCACAGGGAGGCGACCTCTCCCATACCATGGGCAGAACACACACAGCAAGCCTTCAAGTCGGGCTGCTCACTCGGCTCATTTATCCCACACCCACCGTGCGTGCCTAGAAATCCAGGAGGCGATTTCCCCATGGGAGGCTCCAAGTTCCAAACACCATGAGCATTCTGCATCTTCATGGACAGAGGGACTCGGCCCACGCCGCCGAGCCCCAGCAGGGTCCACGGCTCAGCTGGACACGGGAGCCTCGAAGCCTGCACCCCAAAGGGTGACGAGGGAGTAGGATACATGAACACGTCCTCTGCTGAGCACCTGCTCTGTCTCACCAGGCCAGACCTACTCCGTGACTCAGTTTACCCCTCACTACACCGGTGCGCAGCAGGCAGGGCAGCTCACTGTTCCACTGTCGAATAATCGGAGGGACACATGGAACCACATGTGTCCCTGGGTAGCTGGGCACTCATCACCCTGTGCCAGCTCAGAGGGCTCCATGAGTTCAAGAGTCACAGTGAGACCAGGCGTGGTGGTGCACACCGTGATCCCAGCACTCAGGAGGCTGAGGCAGGAGATCACTGCAAGTTCGAGGCCAAACAAACAAAAAAATCCCAAGAGAGGCGCTTCCTACCACAGGCCCTTGACTAGCACTCTTCAAAACTGTCAAGGCCACCAAAACTGAAGAAAGTCACAGAAACCATCAAAGCCACAGGATCCTACAAACCGTCAAAGCCACAGGATCCTATGGCAACAACAGTAATGGTAACCCAAGGTGATGAATGCAGCCCTGGAGCAGGAAAGGGCGTGGGGACCAAGCAGGCAGTTGGGAGCGAGCGTGGGCTGACCCAGGCAGCAGGGCATCGGTGCTGATGCCTCCTGTGATCCAGGTGCCACAGCAATGGGCCTGGGGCGGAAGCAGGAACTCCCCGCTGTCTCCGAGCTTTGCCACGAGCCTCAAACACTCTCTGTTCCAGGGCCTCGCTGTGTAGCCCAGGCTGGACTGCAGCCCACGACAATCCTCCTGCCTCAGCCTCCCGAGTGCTGAGAGGACAGGTGAGCACCGCGCCCGGCCTCACCCTTGAACACTCTAAAGCTGAACCTGTATTTCACAGAGAGGAAAGGCCCACAGCACTGGACTGTGAGGAGGGACAGGATGGCCAGGCTGTGGGGTGACAAGCAGGCGACCACAGCTGAGCCGCTGGCCACTGTGAGCTCGGGTGAGGAGGCCCAAGCCGACAGCAGCTGCACTCCGCTCCCTTCCGGGTGGACTCGAGGAAAAGGCGGTCCGGGCTATGACTGTGCGGTTTCTACCTGATGTTTGTAAATTTCCGTTTTTATCAAAATTTGCTCTGGTTTTTAAAAAGGCACATTATAAAGAGCAGGGACTCCCGACTTGTGCTTGTTGGAAAGACTGAGTGCAGACTTCCTGTTGTGCGACCGTGTCTCAGAAACAAATGTCCATTCTCCACAAGCCACAAAACACGCTGTTCTTGGCAGGAAGAACGGAGGCCAACCCTGTGCTTCTTGAAAGAATTCTTTTGTTTAATGAGAGCAAGAGAAAAATCTGCACAACTGCAATCGCCCCCGTCAGTCCGCCGACATAATTAGCGTCTAACAATCTCTCGGCCAGGCACGGACACAAGGGGACCTGGGTGCTCTCCACTCCAGGAGCTCCTCCGCTGCAGCTCCACCTCCTGTCTTATCCACCTCTCATCTCTCCTGGCCCCGAATTTCCTAAATGCTTTACGCTCATAAATGTTTTATTTTCATGAATATTTTATTTTCATCTGAACAAAAACCCACAGGGTAGGAAAGTGTTATTAGCCATACGGAAACAGATCCGGGTTCAAATCCGGCCATGTGCTGGCCTCCAGCTGAGCCGCAGCTGAGGGCTCTGGCCTCAGTTTCCCCAAAGGTAAAGCAGCGCGAGGGTCACGCGGTTGGAAACATCAATCATCGTAACAGGCACCGCTGAGCTGAGGAAGGCACCACTAGGCCCGTTTTACACAAGGGAAACTGAGGACCAGAGAAACGGGGTGACTCGATCACGACGTGGGGAGAAAGTGACAGAGCAGGGTTTGCACCGAGTCAGCTCCAGAACCGCACTTCCCACCCAGCAAGCGCTGCACAGGGCTGTGGGACAGCGGCCTGCACCTCAGAAGCAACACCGCAGCCGGCCTGGGACGAGACCCACAGCCTGGTGCAGGGCAGCACCAGGAGGCCAGGGAGAAGCCCCGGCATCTCTTCCACAGCGGCAGGAGACAGGTCATTCTGGCCAAATGCTATTTCTGCATTTGGGATCTGGAAAACATGAGTCACTAAGCCCAGTGACAGACAAAAGCGGAGGTCAGGGCCGGGTGCAGTTTGCACCCTACAGTCCCAGGCACTTAGGAGGCTGAAGCAGGAGGAGCACGGGTTCAGGCTCAGCTGGGCATCCGAGCAAGATGCTGTCTCAAAAAGAAAAAAGGCCGAGGATCAAAAAACATCCGGGATCAAGTGGTCAGGAACTGAAATTCATGGAAAGTGTGGCTGCATTCATAAAACCACGGCATCCAGAACCTGGGAGGCCCTTCCCTCAGACCTCAGCCCCTCGGAACAGCTTGGGCCCAGGGCTCCCCATCTCAGACGCGAAGACCAGACCAGAGCACACACAGGCGGGAGACCAGGGCGGGGCGAAGGACCCGGAGCGGCCAGGGAGAGAACAGCCTGGGCGGGCACGACACGCGAGCGAGCGTCCAGGATGGGGGCCCTTGACCAAGCCGCCCACCTCCACGCTGTGCCCCCAGCTCCCTCGGCAGCGACGGGAGCTCCAACCGACCTCACCACATCCCGAGCTACCTGTCCGAGGCCACGGCAGCGCGGCCAGCCGACCACAACCCCAGGCTGCTGGGTCTCCATGGCAACACTGGCACCCACCAGCGTCACCCTCCCTGCTTCCACGCCAGGCCTGGCTCCAAGGGGGACCGGGTCGGGGCCAAGGAAGCACAGGGCAGAGAGCAAGGGGAAGGTTGGACAGAACCAGCAAAACCGGGCAGCACTGGCGACCCCCGCAGTGCTGCTGCCCTGCGTGTATCTGGGCCGCTCCAGGAAGGAGACCAGCAGGGCTCTTCTCTCCTCATTAAGACTCAACAGAGCTCTGCATCAGAAGACATTCAGTGTTCTCTGCATAAGAGCAAGTCGGGCAGCGCTGTGCTGCGGGGAAGGCGCCCCTTAGCCTGTGAGGGACCCTTCTGACTGCAAGTCACAAGGTGTCGGTCAGCCGGCTCTCGAGGACCGGGCTGCTGTCCCGTGTCAACTAGAAGAGCACGCACCGACGGCCGAGTCTCCCCAGTGCATACCTCGGAGTATTATTTTACCCAAGAGATAAGTTTAAAAGAATATAAAGACAAAAAAGGCAAAGATCTTTTTAAACATAACTGTCTTCCACATAAGTGTCACTTGGAAATCTGCAATGGAACGAAACCGACTCATCCATCCAGCAATGATTTACTAAACGGCCTCAATGAGCCGGGCATCGGGCCCAGCCAGGCAAGGCTGCATGTTCTTTAAATATCGACGAGGGCCGGGGATTTAGCTCAGTGGTTCCGCCGCCTGCCCTGCAAGCCCAAGGACCCGAATTCGATCCCTGGTACCAAAAACAAAATAAATACGGACGAGAGAGGGCAGAGACTTCGAAGGGCCCCCGACCTTACCCGGTGCTCATTGATGAGCAGGTCCCGAGCCGCGTTGAAGATGAGCGTGTGGAGGTGCTTTGAGTAGAACACCAGCGTGTAATCGTAATCGAAGCCGTAGATCTCGATGTCCGACAGGCTCATTTCATTGTTGGAGAAAATGGCATCTGGATTCAGCAGGTTACTCATAAGTGAAGGAACCAATTCTAGGAGTAAAGAAAAAGCTGCATTAGGGTATAGAGTAAATACGGGTTAGTGCGGTTCCTAAATTAAACCAGTAAGCCAGGGTCCAGGCGCCGAGTGCAGGGTCACTCTCGCAGGGCACAGGCTGCAGGCTGCACTCACACCGGGGTCCACAGGAGACAGACCGCAGGGCCAGGGAGACGGGGGCTGGGAGGGCAGCAAGGCCTGCCAGTGGCCATGGAGTTTCTTTCGGAATGACGGAAATGCTTTAATTCTGACCATGGTGATGGCGACTGGACACCTCCTATGAATACCCTAAAAACCGCCGATGGGAGTCTGTAAATGCATGGATCATGTCATATCTAAATAGGTCTGAATGAAACTGTTATTGGAAGCGTATATGTATCAACGTCACAAAAATAGATTTGCTTCATTTAAAAAAATACATGCTAAGACAGATCTTTTGCATAAAGGAAGGAGACTCAAGACATGGAAGGGGTTGAGGGAGTGGAAGGGAATTGGATTTTTACAAAAGGGAACTGGGGTGTGCTGTGCACAGGTACCAGCTCCCCATTAGAGCGTGAGGATCACTGCAAAGGGTGGATTCTTGTCCCTGGCTTCTTCCTCTGGGCTTTGCAATGGCCACAGGCTGAGCAGCTTTCCTCCATCATGCCCTTCCGCCATGATGTTTCTGCATTGGCACCAGCCCACCACGGACTGAACTCTTCGAAACCATGAGCCGAGTAAACCTCTCTACCTGTAAGCTGTGGGTGTCAGGTGTTCTGTCCCAGTGACAGGAAAGTGACTAATACAACTGGCATGTCATCATAAACCTATTATTCTGTGTTACACATTTAGGTTCTCCCTATTTAATGAAAGAGATAGGTAACATTGTGCATCTGTCTTTGCCTGCTTTTCAGATTATTTCCTTCAGCTTGTTTACTAAAGTGCGGTTGCCCCTTAGTTAAACATCTAAGATGCAGGGTTGAGGGTGTCGCTCAGTGGTAGAGCACATGCTTTAGCAAGTGAAGGGCCCAGGTTGAATTCCTGGCAAAGAAAAAAAATCTAAGATGCAACACAGAATGCTGGGATCTTATTTTTCCAATATATTGGAATATGCTGCTATTTTTATCATCCTGGGAATTAACTCATCACTACCCATCAACTATTGCCACTGTGATTTTTTAAAGAAAAGACTAAGAAAGCAGAGCATGACAGGAGATGCCCAAAGATGGTGCCGCAGTGTGACAGCTCAGCACTGCTACCAGTGGGTGCCCTGCCCTCTGGAAGCCACAAGAACAACAGCAGATGCCATCTTTGCAGTTGTGTTTGCTGCTTCCGCAGAACATGGCGGAGAGTGGGTGCCTGTTCATTTCCCACTCCAAGTGACAGCAGTAAAAGAAGAGCCAAGACGACCGAGGAAGGTAAGTCAAGAGTTATGAGAAGCAACCAAGACGACCTGAGAAGAGCCATCCTCCAGTCCGAAGGCAACGGGAGTGGACCGCACTGGTGAGGTCTCAGCCTAGGGGCTCCACAGCTGCATCCTCCATGAACCTCAGGATCAAAGACTGAACGACTCAAAAAACAGAAAGGGAATACGATATTCTTATGCAGGTAGTCACTGCACAGGTGGACATTTAAGGGGAAGAACTTCATGGGTTAACCTTGTGACAAAAACCCATACTGCGCTATTTTGCTGTAAGGGTATCTGATGGTGTTCTTTCATCTTTTGCAGTTTGTGCATTAGGATTTACTTGAAAGAAATCATAAGTAGACAAATGCTGAAGGCGGGTAACTTTGGGGGGTGCGGCCAACAGTTAGCATGTGGGCAAAAGTCACCCTGTGTTACACTGCTTTGTGCTACACAGTGCCTCGCCTGCCTCCTTTAGAACAGCTGGTATCTGGGAGTTTTGTTTTGCTTTGCTTTGCTTGCAGTACTGGACATTAAACTCAGGGCCTTTGCACTAAGCCACATCCTCAACTCTTTCTTCTTATTTTGAGACAAGGTCTCACTAAGTCACTAAATTGACTAACTCACTAAATTCTAGGCTGGGCTGCAACTTGGGATCCTCCTGCCTCAGCCTCCAGGTTAGCTGAGACAAAGCGCATCCCCCTGTGCCCAGCAAACAGCTAATTATTTAAAAAGCACCTTCTGCGCACAGTCAGACTTCACATCACCTCATTTAATCCCCTCCACAGCCTTGGCACCCACACTGTTACCCCACACAGAAGCACACCGGAGGGGGGGGGGCACAGAAGCGTCACAAGTTGCGGAAAGGTGCCACAGCCACCAGAGGGCAAGACTGGAGCTTGGACCTGGGAGATTAGGCTCCAAAGTCTGTGTTCTTAACTCCTCCCGCCAGGATCATGGGAATCTCCCGTGCGTGATTTTTACCTAAAATGAAATGGAGCCTGGTGTGGTGGCGCACACTTGTAAATCCAGCACTCAGGAGGCTGAGGCAGGAGGACTGCTGCAAGCTCAAGCCCAGCCTGGGCTACATATGGATACCCTGTCTCAATCAATCGATCAATCAAGCAATAAAAATGGGGTCTATCCATCGTGACTGAGCCTCCCTTTTTCTTCTGCCCACTTCTTTCTGTGAACAGCCAGGGTCCACTTCCACTCTCGGGAGTCAGGGTGCTGCTGTCGCATGTTGGCAGCTCCACTCGGGAGCCCAAGGTCCCACCCGCGAGGAGGCGTCCGAGCGAGAGTGTTCCAAGCCTCCTTCACACCTCTGGACAGGACTCCTTGGAGAACCCTCTCCCTAGAAAGACACCCTTCCCGGAGGCCGTCCCTGACCCCATCCGGGACCCCAGGAGGGCCGAGCCCACACGCGCTGCACATGAAGCCTCCGCATCCACACGCCGGGCTTCCAGGGAAAGCAGGATCTAGACGTGACCGAGTCTGCTGAAAACCCAGCGAGTCCGCCTTCAGCAGCCACTCCACACCTTCACTGGTTTCTTTTGTCAAAACCAATGAAACCATAACCTTGGTTTGTTGTTTTTTGCTTTTCTCTTGCAGACAACACCGAGCTGAAGGTAGTGAACAGTGAAATTTAAGAAACTTGAGGCAGACTGGGAAAGAACCAATCCCAGGAGGGAAGAGCCCGCCCCGCAGCCACGACTCTGCAGCCTCTCGGATCGGCCTGCATGGTCGGCGTTATTCTCTGCATGCGACCTCGCGGCACAGTCCCTATGATGTCAGTGAGGCAGCATCGCGTGCTGAGGGACCCAAAGCTCCACCGTCACGGGCGACCTTTGCAAGGGAAGTCCCGGCAGCTGCTCCAACGGAAGTTTATATTTAGAAAGGGCGCTGGCCAGAAAGCCTACTCCCTCCTGCCTTTCTACGGCGAAGGCTGTGCAAGCCTCAAGGAAAATCCCTGCTGTCACCGGACCGCCCAAGGCCACAGCCCGAGCTTCCGAAGGGAGGTTTCCAGCGCCAGCCTCCAGAGAGGCCCAGCAACTGCTTCGCAGCGCGGACGGGGCCCCTGCAGCCTCGACCGAAAACAGGTCGAGCAAACGTGAGTGATACAAGGAGGAAGGAAAGCCACACCCCGGCCCCGGGAAGACAAGCGGGGTCCAAACCTCGGGCGAGGATGAGGCTGCGGGCAGTCAGGCGCTTCCCGAGCGAGCGGAGCGGAGTGGGCGGGGTCCAGCGAGCACCTCGTGTGCACAGGAGGACGACCCCAAACTGGAGGTCAGTGCACAGGAAGGGGAGCCCGCCACCCCGCCGGGCCACTGTAGCCCTGCACACTCGGCGCCCTCCAGCGTACGCTGGGGAACGTGCTGACACCACAGGGCAACCACAGGCTCTCAGGCGGGGCTGAGCTTTGGAGACTTGCTAGTTGGTTGGTTTGCTGCCGCGGGCCCAAGCCTGAAGATGGCCCTGCACCTCCTCCCCACTCCCTTCTCCTCCAGAGACTGGTGGTGTGACTAAGACTGCAGACCCGGATGGCACAGCCCAGGAGACAGACACAGCAGGTATCTTTCTTCCCTGTTTCCTCTCTGCGCATGGCCCGACCACCAGACAACCACGCTACGTTCAGCCTAGGCCGCGTGGGCCGCGGAGCGCGAGTTACCCGCCTTCTCTTCCTGTTTGTCTTACACTATAAATAAAGAGCGCTGGGCCCCAGGCGGCCATTGGCTCCCGACAGGCTATGGCTCCACCTGGTCCTAGCTTTCGAGCATAATCTTGGTATGCATCCTTCTTTCTTGTTGGTTTTCCGTTTTCTTCATCTCTCACTGCTCTCCCCAGCTTCCAATCCTACGCTGTGCGGGTCACAGCAGTCTGTTTATTCCAGACAGGGTCTCACTGTTTAGTTGAGGCTGGCCTTGAACTCACTGTGTAGCCCCAGCTGGCCTAGACCTCATGACAATCCTCCTGCCTCAGCCTCCCGAGTCCTGGAATTATAGGCATGCATCACCAGGCCCGGCTGGAGATTTTCTTACTGTGGTAAAACACATAACATAAATTTACCACCTCCAGTGCTTGTAACACTCAGCGACCCTAAGTACACTCACTGTCTAGTGATACCACCACCACCATCCCTCTCAGAACTCTTCCCATCTTGCAGAACTGAAACTCTGACCCCATTAAATAACACCTCCTCACCACTACAGCCACCGCTCACTCTGCCCCTTGAATCGACTAAGCCCCAGGCCCCACAGAAGTGGAATCACACAGCATCTGTCCTCGGGAGTCCGTGGTGAAGCAAGCATCAGCATTTCCCCTTCTCTGAGGCTGAATAATATTCCCTGTGTGATCGCCACCCTGCGGCTCTCACCTATCCAACTTCTACCTTGGCCGCATGAGCAGCACTGCTGTGAACACAGCTGTGTGTTCAAGTCCCTGCTTTCAGTCCTTCTGCACACCACCCAGAATGGGACTGCTGAGTCACACGGTAACCCTATTTTTAATTTTTTAAGGAACTGCCACACTGTCTTCCACAGCAGCTGCACCAATTTGATTTGCATTTTAAAGATCACCTTGCAAGGCCATTCCGTGCCTAAATCCTCTCTTGGCTATTGACAGAAAGTAAAGACTTCGGTAGGGAACTCAGGACATCTCACAGTGAACGCTTCGCCCGGTGTGAAGGCCTACACTGGGCAAGCACAATTTCTGCCAACTCCTTTGTCCTCCCTAATGTCCAGGGATGCTAAGTGGCAGTCCCCCAACACGGGCTTCAAGCCTGGCGGGGCCAGCGCTGGCTCACACAGCAGTGGTGGGGACAGCACGGAGAGCTCTGCTTCCTCTCAGCATGACGCCAGGAACCAGGCGGATGAGGGCTGAGGGAGGAAGGCACAGGCACTGTCTCCCTCTCCCTCCCTCTGCTGTCCCATCCCAGGCGCTGGTATCATGGGTAGAAGTGACAGGTGACAGGCATCACTTCCAGAGCAGATGTGGTCATGTGACACAGACAGAGCTGGAAGGCTGAGCTGCCTCCCAGCTCTGGAGTCGCTCAGCTCCAGCTCGGGCCGGGAGTACAGAGCAGTTCAGCCACTGAGATTCCCTGAAGCACAACCCAGCCTAACCTCACTCTGCCTTCCGGTCCTCTACAACCCTCCGTTTCCTTAGGAGCTCTCCCCCACACCCAGCTCTCAGGGCATGGCGTGACCAGGCCAGGCCTCAGCATGCTGACTGCCTCAGGGCGGCCTGGGACCCCTCCAGCGATCACCGGTGCACTGTTCCTGGGGCAAAGGTGACCCAGGACCTATCAAGTCCGTCTGGATTCGTAGAGAATTTCCAGGTCAGAGCACTTTGCTTCCAATACAGACCTAGGAGGATGGATGCAGAGCTGTGCGGCTCACTACTAGGAACCTGAGGAAGACACCAAGGGGGATGAGAGGTCCAGGGATGGGGAGCCCCCAGGGACACCCCCAAGCCCTGGGATCGAGTCATTCCACAGTGAGCACAACCTCTGAAGATCTCGTTAACCTGGCCCGTGCAATTTCTTCTTTTAATTTTTTTGTTTTTGCTTAAATTAAATCTATTTGAGATGGATTTTCTATCGCTTGCAACTAACAAAATCCTAATAAAAAGTTTTTCTTTGTTTTTAAACAGGGTCTCACTGTGTACTTCAGGCTGGCCTTGAACTATTTGGCCCAGGCTGGCCTCCAACTCAAGGTAATCCTCCTGCCTCAGCCTCCCAAGGGCTGGGATTACAGGCGTGCACTACCACACGTAGCTAAAAAGTTCACTTGAAGGACATTAGAAACGCTTAGCGACTACAAATTTTAACTTTTTAATCTGGTATCAAAGGCATTCCCCATTTATACTGTAGCCCATCTTTGCAATATTCAGCTCTCCTTCCCCTGCCTAATTTCCGACCTAGTGGGTGCCGTGCTACCCAGAGCTCTCCAGGGGCCATCTGCATTCCAGCCGCCCAGGAGTCCACTTCCCCTGCGAGCACAGCCAGCTACGTGGAAAGGACAGAAGCGGGATTCTGCTTCACCGCATTCTGCAAACCAAACACTGCAAATCAAAGAGTTAAAAAAAATTTTAACATTCAAAGGTAGAAAAATATACAATTACTATTTATTTCACCTCTGAACGGAACTTTTCACATTCTTTTTAAAAGCAAGAAAATAAATCATTAAGGAAAATATTGACAGATTTAAATGTTTTTTAAGCATTTGTGCATCCAAAAATATCAAAAGCAGTAATTTGGAGGAAGGGGCTGTAGGAGACCAAAAGTTAAAGGACAAACAGCTACAAAGATTTACTGTCCTTGTTATTTTTTTAAAATCCATATTAAAAATTCTGGTTATCAAAACCCAGCAAACTACAGCAATCTGACACAGTTCCCTCGCAACCTCTCGAAGGTGGACTTGAAAGGGCTACTGCCTCTCTTTACATGTTTTCATGCAATAAAATGCATTACTTGGCTCAGAAATCAAAGACATCGTCCTCCTGTCTGGCTGCAGCAGGGTTTCGGCTGCTTGTGGGCCAGCGGCTGCGGGCCTTGATCCGGGCCCCTGCTCTTTGTAAAGGGGCCGGGGTGGCGCAGGTGCGGGACATGGCGCCCGCTCCTGGCGGCCAGAGAGGAGAAGCAACCGCAGCCCAGGCTCTCCGGGAAGTGTCCGGCCAACAGGCCCAAGAGTCCCTTTAAATACTCGTACCCCATGACCCTGTTGTTCTCTTTGTGGGAATCCATGCTAAGGAATCAGAGGTGTAGATCAAAACGCAGGTGAACTGATTTTGTCACGGTGTTATTAAGAAAGCATTCTGAAAACTGGGGAGAAACACGTCATCTCAGATGTTTGGACTCAGAACCAAAACATATTCACAAGAATGAAACAGAAAAGGCTGAAATGAGCCTGAAAACCCCTTGGCAACACAAAGCACAGCCCAGAAACCCAACAGCGACATTCCCCCATCTAGCATCAGGAGTTAGCTCCACTTAGGTGTGGCTGTATTTAAGTCGCTTGGCTATGTCTGTTACATTTGGTACATGCCCTAGATTCCAAGCTGTTGTCCTTTAAAAAAAAAAGAAGGAATACATAGATCAGAAGGCCCTGAAGAAGAAACAAAAAGGGAAGAAAGAAGGACTTTGGGGGCTTGGAGCATAACTTTTTCCTAGAGAAGCAAGGCACAGTGGCGCACACCTGTAATCCCAGCACTTGGGAGGCTGAGGCAGGAGGATCGCCTCAAGCTGGAGGCCAGCCTGGGCTACATACATACTGAGATCCTGTGTCACAAAAGACACGGAAAAGAACCATATCTGGGGGGCGGTTCCCAGCAGCCAGAGTGGGCACAGGCTGCAGTCAGTTCTACTACTAATGGTCCTCTGCAAAATGACCATGATGCAAGTTTCACAGGGATGTTGTGCTGTGCTGTGTTTCATGCAACAAATGTTACTGGACGTGGCTCTGTCTACCTTGTGTCCTCTCTGCTACTAATCAGTTACAGAAAGGGACAGTTTCATAGAAGGCGTGACCCTGAAGGCCAAGGCTGAGATGCACGCAGTCAGTCAGTCCATGGGGATCTGCCCCGTTAGCCTTAGAGATTTCAGGGCATCTATCTTTAGGCAGAAACTGTATCTCCAGCAGCTCAGTTGTTCCAATAACCGCTGGTTAGAGATCATTTTTCGAGCAGATGAGAAGAAGCTGGTTCACAGGAAAGAAGGGCACTGCAAGTCCTCTGCGTGGCAGGGCACAGTAGAGCGGCACAGTTAGCCACCATGTACTGGGCTTTTCAAAGCAGCTAGGAGAAAGGGCTGTAAATATTCTTAACACAAAAAGTGAAAGATAAATATTTAAGGTACTGGATACACTGACTGCCCTGATTTGAAGATATACTTTGTAGATGTGTATCGAAGTATCACACTGTATCCCGAAGTGTGTACAGCTGTGTGTGAACTGAAACTAAACTAAAAGCTGGGGCTGGGCCTCAGTGGTACAGAGCTTGCCGGACTTAGGCAAGGCCTTTGATCCAATGCCTAGCACTGCCTGAAAAGTGAAAAATAAAATGCTTTATGAGAAAAATCATGTTTACGTCTACAGTTGTCCAATCATAGACTCCAAGAAGGAACGAGTGCCAGGCCACTCATGACAATGAAGGGGGACCACTGGCAGGGTCCCCTCCCCGGCCAGCACACCCGGCCCTTGGAGAAACAAGGGCTCCACCTGTAAACACGAACCCCAGGTTCCCCTGGACTCTGCCCTCCTGCCACAGCTCGGGTCTGGGGTGCACCTCACTCCCCGCTGCCCTCTCTCAGGGCCGGGGCTCTTAGGGAGGGTCCCGGCCTCAAGTCAGGCTAACCCAGAATCCTCCCCTTACTGTTCCTGGGCTGTTGTGACCCGCATGCAGACTGTAAGCCCTCGAAACACTGCACCCCTTTACTCCAGCCCCCCTTCCCCGCAGCCCACCTGCCCCAACGACTGCTGACCTGGGGTCAGGTTCACTGGCACTGTCTCGAATTTAAATGAACTGGATGATTACAGACAGGCAAGTGAGGCAGAAGATAACAGGCGGCTAGAGAGGCCCTGGGCCCAGGCAGTCAGGACGACTCAGCCTTGCGGCAGCCTGAGGTCACAGCTGGCAGCAAGCAGGAGGACCTCGAGGTCCAGGGATGGGTCGAGAAAGGCGATGGACGCCACTGTGAGAAGGCCTGCACCCACCTAGCTGGAAAACAGCTTTCCTTCTCACTTTGTTCTTTTAAAGAAGCCCCTGGGTAGGACAACGGCCAAGAGCCCTGCACGCGCGTGCACACACACACACGCACATGCACACACACGCAGGTGCACGCAGGCTCCGTGCCGCGACTCCTCAGCTGCAGTCTAAGTGCACTCGTCCCAGTCCTGTAGACTGACCTTAGTTCCACTCAGAGTGGTCTGAGCCCTGGTCATTGTTTGGTATAAAAACTGCCAGACAGAAAGTCCTTGTGCCCACCCACTTTCGGGCCCCCTCTCGACCATCAGGAGCTGTTTCTTCTTAATAAACACTCCCACTGTCTGCCTCCTGTGTCCTCAAATTCACCTTCGTGACACTGCGCGGCTTAGACCGTCACGGCCATACAGGGCGGGCTGCTTTGTAAAACTGGTTTCCCACCTACTAAATCACATGTTTTCTCCAGACGTGTTCATCACACCTGTTCGGTGTCAGGCGCTGTACAGGCACCACACGGGGTGACAAACTGGCCACGGCACACAGGCTGACATGAGCCACACCACGGAGGGGCGGTGAGCGGGAAGCACCATGGCCAGCAGGCAGGAGGCCCACCCAGGGCAACTCCACGGCAATTTAATCGCTTTTGTTAATCTACAAAGAACCTTTCGTTTCTCCATTAGTTTCTCTATTCTGCATCATCTCCGGGGAAAAGCAAGCATGACAAAGAGAATTACTCATCTGAAAAATTAGCAATGCATATGACATTTATATGACTCCCACCACGAGCTGAAATTATACTTTATTTCCCTGTAAAGTGATCGCTGTAATTCTTACCACTCTGTACAAGTCCATTATGCTTCCTGAAGTTCCAGAAATAAAACCCACAGTTGCACTTGAAGTAAGATTAACTATAATAATGGTTTCATGACAACCTAGTCTTAAGTCGTTTTATGAAAAACAAACTTAACTGCTCCCAGGAAAAGTACATTTCCCTTCAAGGGAAAAATTTCTTAGAAAAAGAAAATTGAGCTATATCAAAAGATCAAATAAATACCAGGCAAACTCTCAAGAAGTTTTCATTACAGAGGAAATAGAAAAAGAAACAAGGCAATGCCTCCCCCAAGCCATACACTGGTGCCTTGTCACTCACTGATCACTGAAATTAATGCCACAGAAACTCCTCGGGGAAAGCAGCGCCCCCCAGCTGGCAGATGAGGTACTTCTCGAAGTACCAGGCTCAAAGCCGCACGGCTACTGAACCACACAGTGCAGGTCGGTGGCTGGCAGACTTTATAAATGCCAGTCTCTTCTGTTTTCTATTCATCCATTCAACTAGTATTTTCCTCCATCAGTGATTACTGGCACAGAGCTCACTTTGGCAGACATACACTAAAAAATTAACTACATAATCAGGGAAACATCCCCCCTCTCTTTCAGGGGCTCTTTGTGGTCAAAACTATTATAACCCTTAGATGTGGTATGTGGAAGCACAGCTCCAAAAAATCCCCACACCCTACTTCCTAAAACCTGTGCTGGCAGGGGACCTTCCAGGGCAAGGGGAAATAAGCTGCAGCTGGACTAAGGCTGTTTATCAGCTGACTGAAAGATAAGGAGTGGCCCGAATTCCTGGCCCGCCCCGGTGTAATCAGGGGTCCTGGTGGGTAGAAAAGGCAGGCAGGGGACTGCTGGCTTTGCAAATGGAAGGGGCCGGAACAACAGGAGCAAGGAGATTCATCCTGCCTTCCCAGGGCCCGCAGGGAGGACCCCAGCCCAGCCAGCACCCTGACTCAGCCCGGGAGACCACAGCAGAACTGCGAGACTAGACATGTGTCTTAAGTTACTAAATTTGTGGTAATGCGCTACAGGAGTGAGAAGTGTTTTTTGATGTTCTTGTTGTTGATTTTTGAGACAGAGTCTCACTCTGTAATCCAGGCTGACCTCGAACTCAGGGATCCTTCTGCCTCAGCCTCCCAAGTGCTGGGAGCACTGAGATCACAGGCATGTGCCTCCACACCCAACAAGATTGATAAGAATTTAACACAGACCCTCTGACTCTTCTCCTCCCCTCTCTTGGTACCGTGGAGATTTCCGGCAGCCTCGTGATGTCCCGCACTGCAGTAGACTGAATGTCGACCCACCTGAGAACACTGCTCTCGGATATTAATCCAAACATCACAGCAACTGGCAAAAATGTGAAGCCAGGGCATTCTCCGAAGCACCTTTTATTTGGGAAATGGTCATTTTTTCATAAAAAGAAAGCCACTTGCGTTAACAGGTAAAAGACTGTTACTGTTATTCAAATAAATCAACAAGTACATATTTTTAAATAACCCAGTTTTAACTTCTAGTGTAGTCATCAATATAATTTATATTTTTTTAAAACTCCAGGATCTTGGGCCAGGGATTTAGCTCAGTGGTTTCGTCGTCAGCTGCGCAAGCACAAGGAAACGAGTTCAATTCCCAGTACCAAAAAAAACCAAAAAATTCCAGGATCTTTAACATTTTTCAAGTGTATAAAGGTGTACTGAGGGCAAAATGTTTGGAAACTGTTGCCTCAGCTACGCCTGGCTGGCTCACCATCTGGGCCAGTCAGCAGCATGCAGTTGCTACTCAAAAAATTGGTTAGGGGCCGGGGATTTAGCTCAGTGGCACCGCCTGCCTCAAAAGCGCAAGGTCCTGAGTTCAATCCCTGGTACCAGAAAAATAAAAAACCACGTTGGCTAAACAGAAGAGTTCCCCATGGTCACGTTCTGATATTCTGGTATTACAGTGTTTCGCGAGCCACTTTTCCTGCCAAAGAGAACAAAAGAAATATCCCAATCTCCTGGGAGAGTTACATCTCTAAACACAAATTTAAAATGCACTCAACTGTATTCCACTGTCACCGCCTGTCACTCAGTCACCACGAACAGCCCCTCACAATCCCACAGAGCTAAACCAAGGCCAGCTCCTAGACACAGAAAACATCCCTTAAAATCCCAGCCCGACCAACCCGCTCAGCTCTCTCTCCCTGCATGTGCAGTGTGTGACTGAAAATAGAAAGCCTGCTCATGCTCTTGAAGCCCTGCTCAGGTTCGTCAGGGCTCACAGAGGGTGAGAGGGAACGCTCCCCATCTTCAGCTGGCTACTTGCACGCTTTTAACATCTGGGAAATTATAAAGAAGTTCGTGAAATGTTTGGGTGTGTTTGTTGTTCTTTCTCTACACATACTGTGTCACTGGGGGAAGGACTAGGATTTTGTGGCCAGGATTAGCTGAGCACAAACACAAGCAGCATTCACCCTGCACTGACCTAAGGCGCCATCACGGAGGGGTACTCGGTGACACAGCTGCCTGTCCGGCCCCTCCAGGCCGAGGCAGCGGAGCACACAGGCTCCCCGTGGTCAGGGACAAACAGGCCGGCCGCCAAGGGACACTGACAAACTAGACTGCAAGCCACGGAGCCAAAGGGAAGCCACAGTGGCGACAGACGCCCGCCACCTTCATGTTACAAAGAGCAGGGATGGGATGGGATGTTACCACCACTCAGCCAGGCACACAAAGTTGGCGGCCTTGCGGTCACATGACAGACCCAGGGGGACACCAGATGGCCGCTGACAAGGGCCGGGACAAAGGGACTGCACCTTCCGGCACCGGACTGGACCCCACATCCTCCAGGGGCAATGCTCACTGGAGTTAGGGCTCTCTTATTTTCAGCATTTCTTCCCTTCTTGAAAGTGTAAAAATCATTATGTGGCACATTTCTGTCTTGAGTCCTTTTGATACTGCTGTTTCCTATGGCCACAGGATCACCACCATCATACGCCTGAACACAGGACCACTCGGAAAGACAGCGGGCGGGCGCTGTGCTGTGTAAGGCATGACGGGAGGTACAGGATGACAGGAAGACCACAGCCCCCCACCCAGCCAGGAAAGAGAACCCATTCCCCTGCCTCACACCTGACCACCACCCTCATTTTGGTGTTTATCTTTTGAATTTTGCCACACACATACGTATATCCCTACAAGGAATCTGTAGTATTTTCAGGTACTTTCAACCCTCTTATAAATTGCTCATTCTGTAACTTGTTCTTTTGTGTTTATTTCGTATCATTCTTTTGGGGGGGAGGGGGGTTGAGACAAGGTCTCACTCTGTAGCCCAGGCTGGCCCTGAACTCAAGGCGATCCTCCTGCCTCAGCTTCCCAAGGGCTGGGGTCATAGGCAAGTTCCACCACACCCAGCTCCTGACATCATTCTTGTTTGAGTCATCCCTGTTGGCAGATATGTGTGCCTCTAGTTCAGGAATCAACGTAAGTTTTCTAAAAAGGGACAATTAGTAAGGATTTTAGACTTCGGAGGTCCCAGTTTCCACTCCAACGACTCAACACTGATGCCATAGCACAGCTGGGATTGGTCACCGTTCCTTCCGCCAGGCGTAATGGTAGTGATAACAGCAGTGGACAGTGACCTGCGGCTTGCTGCTGTGTCGCCGTTTCAAGAGCTCTATGTGTATTAATTCATTTAAGCACAGCAACCCTGTAACGTAAGTACTACTGCTATCTCTATTTCAGATTCCTTTTTCCTTTTGTTTCCCATTGCTGGGAATCAAACCTAAGGCAGCGCGCACACCACGCAAGGGCTCTGGCATGGGCTGCGCCCGAAATCCCTGTCGTCCCCATTTTCCATGAAGAAACTGAGACACAGCAGGCCCGTGCCCAAGGTCACACGGTGTCCAGGTGATGAGGGTGGGACACGAACCCAGATACAACGCGCATGTGCGCAGGATCACGAAGGATCGACGTGCACAAGTGTGCCCAGACGACAGACGCATGCAGAGGCTCGGCCTCCCCAGCACAGAGGCCCTCAGGTGCTCGCCAGGCTGCCTTCGGTCTCTTCTGCCCAGTCCCCGGGGTTTCTCTCTGCTTTCTCTCAGGTCTGCAGTCCGCCTTGGGTTTAAAACAAGGCCCTCTGTATGTTTTCAGCTCTCAAGTACTGCACACCAAGAGCTCTCAGACCAGCCTGCTGGGCTGCTGGAAGCCAAGGTCTGAAAGGGCGGAGCACAAATTCCCTCAGGTCTTAGAGGGCTCAGTAAAGCCTTGGTTTCCAAATCCAGCTTCTAAAAGCACCAAACCCTGGACCCCTCTGTTCCCTATGAGCCATAACCGCAGGGCTTGGGCCTCCGAATCTCCACTCAAACTGGAGCCCAGGCCACTCCCATGTGCCTCCAAGTTTTCGAACTACTGAGGGATTTTTTGTTTGTTTTTTTTAACTCTTCTTGCCTTCAAAGGCTTGCAACAAAACTAACACTTACTCTTACTTACTCTTACTTAACACTTACTTACTTACTTACTTACTTAACACCTACTCTTACTACACTTACACTTACTCTTACTAACACTAACCTCTTACTGTCTTACCTCCTTTCACTTCCTCTTTCCACTGCCCAGGATTCAGGCCCTAGCACAAGTCAATTTCCAGCACGGGATTGCCCAGCCGCTGACCCAGTGCTCAGAAGGAGAACCCAGGCTTCAGCATCAACGGGCAGGCCCAGGGTCCCCTGAGGGCAGGCGCTGAGCTCTGACAGCACAAGCAACGCATCAGCCTCGCTGTCCACTTTCCCAGGCTGCCAGAGGACCTCGGGACCCCTGGAATCACACACAAAACACCTTCTGTGCGTGCAGGTATGCCGTGGGCCAGTGCGGTGGGGCCTGATCCCTAAGGACAGAACACCACTTTCTCCAGTCCGCAGAGGACCCCACCCTTCCCTTGGGAAAAGCCTACTACTGCTTGTATTGCTGACCTATATTGTTGCTAAACATATTATTAGAACTCCCCAGGTATATCCTTTAGGATCTTAAAACAAAATTATTATCTCAAAAATGGGGCTCCATGATCAAATGTATTTGGGAATCACTAAAGCTACCTCCTGCCTTGGATATTCATGGTTTTCTGGGGCGTTGGTTTTTTGAGACAGGATCTTGCTACGTAGCCCAGGTTGGCCTTGAACTCCAAGCAATCCTCCTGCCTCTGCCTCCTGAGATCTGGGATTACAGGTGTGCACCGCCACCCCTGGCTTTCAAGACTGCATGTAGCCCACGCAGTTCCTTGAGGCATTCAGGCTCATTACTGTTACTATCATTCATGGTATGTGTTACCTATCATTATTAGCCTTCTTACGCTTTTTGCATATGACATCCTTGCACTGCTGGGCTATATACAGTCCTCCCTAAATACCTGATTTCTGATTATTAAATGCTCTCAACCCAGAACTTCAAATAAATCCTGCACTCTATATAAAAGCTTCCAGCGCTCACACCAACCTCCAGGCGTCTTTCCACAGCGTAATGGACACTGCAGCCTCAGCCACACAGCCAGATACTCTAAACTGCCCAGGTCTGAGGCCACTTCAAGGAAAAAGGGAAGAGACACACATGCATCCTCTCAATGCAAAGCTGGAGAGGCAGGGATGCTTCTGCTCCACACGAGGAAATCTGGGGTCACCACCAAAGGTGACAAGAATGACACACGTCACCTTGAAAATCACAGACCAGGCAAGAACATGGCAAGTGCTTTAAATCACAACCACACAGACGTTTCCCAGCCTCGAGGAAACATCTGTCCTGCTATTTAAAAAGCACCGCTCTCCCCACGCTGTGACAAACAAAAGGTCTCCAGGCCTCAGGCAGGGCCAGCCTCCCTCTGCATTCCAGGGCTTGCCACTGCTCCACTGCAGAGGCTAAACTTTCTCCAGAGGTGAGAAAGCAGCACTTTGTTTCCTAAAACTGCAAGCAACCTTGCTCTGAGCTGAGTTGCATACAGGACGCAGGAGGGTCTCAAGCTTTGCAGAGAGTGACTAGTCCTCCTCAGGATGGTGAAGGTCACTGCAAACCAGGAAATGTCAGTCAAAGGCACCTGAGGTGGCTGAGAGCCACTCCAGAACGGCTTGGACAGGATCCCAGAACAGGCGAAGGACAATAGGGAAGACTAAGGGAATCTCAGTTGACGATGGTGATGCGGCATTAATTGTGACAAACCCAGCACCATAACATGAGGGATTAATAACAGGGAAAACGAGTTTAGGGCTTACAGAAACTGATCTCAAATGAACAGCTTCTTCTTTAAATCTTTACGTTCAAATGGAAAAATAGAAGACTGGGAGAGAAGGTTTTAAACAAAGACTGGAAAGAGCCTATCTCTGTTCTGGGAGAGAAGGTGCCTGAATGGACTGCTTGATTAAGGAAAGAGATCAAATGGCCACAAAGAGAATGAGAAGATAAATTATTTTGTCAACACCAGGGAGGGAGAGGGCCGGGTCTTTAGCTCAGTGGTTTCGCCGCCTGCTGCGCAAGTGCAAGGACCTGAGTTCAATCCCCGGTACCAAAAGCAAAAAACAAAAAAAACCCCAAAACCAGGGAGGGAGAAAATAAAATTGTTTTGTCCTCTTGCACCTCTCCCTCCTCCACTAGCACCCTCCAGGTCAGCCCTGAGGTTGCCTGGCTCACCAGCCAGTTTACCTGGCCTGCACCTGGTCAGCAGGGGTCCCTGGCTCGGTGCGGGCAGACAGGTGCCAGGCCAGGCGCCCATCCAAGAATCAAGGCCTTCAGCTCCACCTCGGGGCGCTTAGTAAAAGCTGCTGGAAGAAGCTGGGCTGTGCGTGCTCGTACAGGCTGCTGCTGGAGGGACACAGCAATGTGCAGCCCCACAAGGGCGAGGAAATAAAGTCAAGCTCTGGCCCCTGTGTTCCAGGTGAGACAGCGCGGGGCCAGGCACAGGTGCTGGGGCGTGGCAAGTCCTTCTCTAACACCGGAGAAGCCTCAGAAGCTTAGTTCTCCTGTTAGAGAAAGCCCAGCGGGGAGAGATTAGCCCCCTGCTCAAGGCCATTCCAAGGGCTCCACCCTGCCAAGAGGAGCACACAGACCCTGGGGCTAACCAACCTCCTCCTCTCCCCAGCACCTCCACCACTGACGGTTACTTAGCAACAAAATTCCCCACCAAGTCCTTACTGCAATGCAGGGAACTAAGTCAGGGGCAAAGCAAACCAGGCCGCCGTCCTCCAGCATCCCCTCAGTCTCTCACCAAAGCCCAGGTCCTATGGCCGTCCAGTGCTTCCACTGATGCAGGCGGCAGGCAGCCTCCACACACCTTTGGGTGGGGGCTCTTATTCCTCTCCCGTCCGTTCTATCATCACCCCTACGGTTTTTCTTTTTTTTACGGTACTGGGCCTTCACACTGAACTTCACCCCCAGCCCTTTGTATAATTTGAGACAGGATCTCACTAAAGTCATTAGATTGCCCAAGTAGGGCTTGAAATTGTGATCCTCCTGCTTCGGCCTCCCAGTGCTAGAATTCCAGGCATGCCCCACCAGACTCAGCTCAGCATGCTCATTTCACATATGACAAAACCAAGCTTGAGTGTGGCTCTAATCCCAGCACCCTGAGAGGCCGAGGCAAGAGGCTCACAATTTCAAGCCCTGCCTGAACAATTTAACAAGTCGGCAAGACCTTGTCTCAAAATAAAAAAGGGGATAGGGATAGAGCTCAGTATGAAGGTCCTGGGTTCAATCCCTAGTACCTCAACAAAGAAAGATGACCTGGGTGACCTCCTCGACTCTAGCAACCAGCAAGTGGCAAACCGTGTCCAAAAAAATCAGAATGGCAAAATTTTGCCTGCAGTTTCTTATAAAACTAAAGATGCAATTGCAATTCCACCCAGTAATTGAATGCCTGGGCATACAGAGAAACAGAAATGTGTGTGCCTATGACAGCAGCCTGCTTTCTTCATAATAGCCCAAGACTGAGGCAGTGCAGACGGTACTGACAGTGGTTAAACAAATGGCTGACCACAGAACATTACTCAACAACAAAAGAAAGCACTGTTGATACAAGAGACACAACTTGAATAAAATCCCAGGGAAGAATTATGCCCAGTGGGACAAGAAAAAAAAGCAGTCCAAATGGTTGAATACTGTATGATTCCATCTACATAATATTTTTGAAGTGACAAAATTTTAGAAATGAACAAAAGATAAGGCTCCCTGGACTGGGGACAAGGGCTGGCATCAGGAGGGGGTGGGTATGGTTATAAAGAGATCAGGCTCCTGGTGATGAACTCTTCTTACCTCCACTGTGATGAACAGACCTACAGGTGTCAAAACTGTATGGAATGATCCACACAGGGTGTGCATGTGCACCCGCCCACACACACAAAAGCACAGATAAAATGGGTGGCTCTGGATTGTGTCATTAAACACTGGCTGTGATATCCTACAGTTGTTCTGCAAAACCTCAGCCTGGGGAAAACCAGGTAAGGCTGCGCCAGATCTCTGTGTATCACCTCTTATGACTATTCGTAAATATACAATCATCTCAATAATTTTTTTTTTTTTTTTTTTAGTTGAGACAGGTCTCACTATGCAGTGCAGGCTCGCTTTGAACTCACTAGGTAGCCAGGCCGGCCTCATGAACTCAAGGGGATCCTCCTGCCTCAGCCTCCCAAATGCTGGGATTATATCCATGCTTAAGAATTTTTTTTTAAATCTTACCTGTCCAAAAGCCGGGTTAGATAATAGTATTCTGTATTTCTGTGGTCTAAGATCTTCTTTCCACCATCGTTTTGAAACAATAGCTTCAACAGCCAAAGCTAAATTAAAACTCTTGGCAAAGGGAAAATAAGAAAAAAAGCCCCAGTGCCTAGAATTCTCTAGTGCTTTGAATTCACTACGAAAATTACTCCTGCTGACTTTTAGCTCCTAAGAGGCTCTCTCTCACCAAATACTCTCCTGATCTCTGTGTACCACACCCACCAGCACAATTTTTAATCAATATTAAATTTTGATTCTGAATCTTCCCCGATTGCGCAGAGCCAGTGGGTTGGCACCAGCCCTCGACGCGGATTTCTGGAAGGCAGCGCAGGGCAGGAGACAGGACAGGGCGCGAGGGGCCGGGCAGACCCTGGGTGGGAGGCGACCTTGGCCGGGTCTGCGTTTCCCCTCTGCAAAGGGGGCCGCGATCGAGGGCAGCGGTAGGATTTACTCCCTAGCGTCTCTCTTCCCCCGGGCTCCCCAGGTGACAACCGCGCCAGCTCCGGCTGCGCCCACGGCCACGCGGTACCCGCGGCGGGCTCCGAAGACAGCCGGGCAGTGCCCACGCGCGTTCCCCGCCCCGCCCCGAGGGGAACCGATCCCGGAGCGGCCGCCCGCGCCACTGTCACCCGCCCTTCTCAGCACTCGCTCGCGGGCTCGGCAGCGCTGTGGACGAACACGCCTGCGGCCCCGGCAGCGCCTCCCCGCCACCCGGCTCGGACCCAGCGCCGCAGGCTCCCGGCCTGCAGGGGGTGCGGCACTCACCGTCCGTGCGCCTCCGCGCGTCGCGGTAGCGCGCCCACAGGTAGCGCTTCAGGTCCCCCGCGGCGCCCGGCGCAGAGCACAGCGGCCGAGCGGGCCACGCGTGGGGCCACCCCCGCCCCGCAGCCCCCGCGCCGCCGCCGCCGCCGCCGCGCAGGGCCGCCGCCGCCCTCGCCCCAGCCCCGCGGGCCGCCGCCGTGGCCATCCTGCCGCCGACTGGCTGCGAGTGGCGCGACTGGGACGGCGGGGCTGCGTCCGAACACGTGGCGCCGCGGCCCCGCCTCCGCCAGCAGGGGGCGGGCATAGGTGGGCGGGGAGGGGCGGGGCGGGAGGGATGGGGATAGTTAGCCGAGGGGCGGGCCAGGGCGCAGGCCCGGGAACCCACTGGGCCCGCGGGAGCCGGGAAGGGGCGGGATTATGGGCGGGGCTGGGGCTAGCGGGGCGGGGTGGCGGGTCTTGGGAAGTCAAGGCTGCCCAGGGTAGGGCGGGGCCCGGGTGGGCGGGTCCTGGGCGGGCCAGGGTGGGCGGGGCCTTCGCCCCTGGGGGCCCTCTCCCAGGCCGCGGATGTCATTTTCTGGCCCTGCGGCAGACAGCAGTCCTCGTGCGTGGCCTGGAGGCCACACGTAATGAGATGCCGAGTCGCCGAACCTGGGCCACCAGACGCGTCCCGGTGCCGCCCGCGTGGCTGAGCTGCTCCTTCCTCCCGCCTTCCGTGGCAGCCCCAGCCTGGTTGCGCGCGCTCCCCACTCCGATCCGCTGTAGCCGGGCTCCAAGTGCGACCTCCATCCAGAAGCCTCTGCTGTCCCCGCACCGTGGAGCCCGGTGGGGCGACCCGGTCCTGGCTTGGATCCGCACAGGCCGCCCTGGGGGGCGCATAGGTGGAGGCCCAAGCCCGCCCCTGAGGCTCCCGGAAATTTTGCCTGAGGGGACAGCAGGCGGCCGAGCCCACCCTGGTTCCGCCTCCGGGCAGAAGGCCTGGCGGGAGGTCACGCTTCCGCCCTCCAGCTCTGCTGCACCTGTCCCGGCCCTGCGGTTACGGTTCCGCTGAAGCCGGAAAGGGCAGTGGCATTTGTGTGCGCTGAGTCAGACAATGCTGTCGCCCACCCAGGCTAGGACCATAAGTGCGTCCCATGCCACCCTGTCCCCCGTGGAGCAGGGAGCTGGGCCGGGCAGGCTGGCTCTCTGGGTCCAGGGTTAGATGAGGACTGAGAATAAAGACTGAGGTCACCGAAGGCTCCTGCGTAACCGGTCCTGGAAGTCCCCTCAGTCACCCTGAAAAGCAGACACCATTTCTCATCCTACAGATAAGAAACCGAGGCTGAGAGGCGCGCGCCGGTAACTCCTGAGGTCACCGGGCTCCTCCACCTGCTCCCACCGCATTAGGTAGGGTTTAGCAGGATGGCAGGGATCAGCCAGCCACTGAGTAATCATTAACAGTTAATAGTTAATGTTCTACTAATCCATGATAAAATGGAGGGCAACAAACATTCAAAAGAGATATCAAGCTGGGTGTGGTACTGGGAGCACCCTGAGAGGCTGAGGCAGGAGGGTGGCAAATTCAGCCCAGCCTGGGCAACTTGGCAACCTACCAAGACTTGGTCTCAAAATAAAAAGTGCTGGTGGCCAGGGATTTAGCTCAGCAGCACTGCACCTGCCTCTCAGGCACCAGGTCCTGAGTTCGATCCCCACTACCAAAAAAAAAAAAAAGAAGAAGAAAAAATTTGGGGAGGTAACTCAGGTGCAAAGGTGCACGCACACACAGAAGAGCAAACCATAATCTGTGGGCTCTGGTACCTTAAACTGACTTTATGCTTCAAATTTATTCCAATTTGTATCTTGTTTTATAAAAAGATTGGGTGATAGCAAGTGTAAATTTTGTTTAGATGAAAAATGCATGAATGCAAAATAGATAAATGATAGTAATAGAAACACAATTAGAACTTTAATCATGTTGTTATTTTTTTAGATATGGAACTCTATGAAATCAACATTACTCTACCTACCATAGAAATGCAAATCATTTTAAAACTTCCTTTGTCCTCCTTCTCCACCCCACCATCCTCACTCTCTCCCCTCCTTCCCTCAGAGGATGTCCGCCTTCCAGATGAACCTGGTCCCACTCCAGGAGAGGAGCCGCTGGGCTTCAACAAGGTCTTGGAGTGGATTGCTGCCATTTTCTCTTTTGCCACCTGTGGGGGTTTTAAGGGCAAAACAGAAATTCTAGTGAGCTGTAATGGGACTAAGAATGAAACTGTTACGGCTACTTTTGGTTATCCATTCAGGTTGAACCAGGCATCATTTCAGTCACCTTCAAGGGTTTGTGGTGTAGATTGGAAAAGTCACGTCCTCATAGGAGATTACTCCTCTTCTGCACAAGTCTATGTTACATTTGCAGTCTTTGTATTCTTATACTGCATCGCCGACCTCCTGCTTTATGTTAGTTACACGAACCTGTACTGGGATAGTCGTAAACTTCCCATGACTGACTTTGTTGTTACTGTTGTTGCCACTTTTTTGTGGTTGGTGAGCACTTCAGCCTGGGCTAAAGCTCTTACAGATATTAAAGCAGCTACAGGTCCCAGAATTGTTCAAGAGCTTCTGCCTTGTAAACAGTCATCAACAGCGTATCATTTTGGCTCTGTGACAAGTATGGGATCCCTAAATGTTTCTGTGGGTGGTGAGCACTGCAGCCAACGGCAGCGACCCAGCCGGGAACCCTTGCTTCCCATTCATGGCTTGGGCAGCACCCGAAAGGAAAGTTTCTTCACCAAGCAGCCAGCCCGGGCTTCTGGGGAATTTCACATGCACACGCACGCACACACACACACGCACATACGCACACGCACACACCCTACACCAGAGAACACACATTGCTTTGCATAAGTGTGAACCTTAAGGGACTCCTGCCTCTTAAATGTACTGCATCTTTCTCTCATGTTCGGCACTACTTTTAAGACTAATAGTTGTTTTGCTCATGAATTTCTGCCCATTTTCAAGGTTTAGCTCCACGGTCTCCTTCTACCCATCCTGCAGTCCTTTGTCACCCCTCTGCTACAGCTGAAAAGCACAGCCTTGCAATTATCTATGGACTTCCGTCTCTCTGCCAAGCCCTGAGCAGATTCTCAAGGGCATGCACTGCATGCTGTGGGGCTTCCATCATCAAAACAAGGCCTCAGCCATCAGTTCAGGTACATTTTTCTCAACTTTTTTTTAAGGTACTGAGGATTGAACTGAGGGCCTTTGCACTAAGCTACATTCCCCACCCCTTTTCTTTAGTTTTTTGAATTTTTTTTAAAATTTTGAGACAGGGTCTCACTAAGTCATTAAATGATCCAGGCTGGGCATGAACTTGGATCCTATTTCAGCATCTCCAGAGAGCTGGGATTCCAGGCATGAGCCACCACCCCAGCCCTCAGCCATCTCAGCTTAATTTTTATGGCTTCGATTCTCTTACTTAGAGCTCATCTATGTCACTGAATGGTGATGCTGAGTCATATGGGGTTAGAAACCAGTGCCGACATGCTGATAGCCTGGCTACTGCTGCTCCTGGGAGTAACAGACTGTTTTCTCTGACTCGGGAGTCTCATGTCTTCTACCAGCATCTGTGAAACTGGCGGGTCAACCACTTCACCCACAAATCGGATGGGGGAAGCAGGGAGTGGAGAGGCCTGGGGGCCCCGGAGAACAGCAGCTCCAGG
This sequence comes from Heterocephalus glaber, assembly GCF_053883595.1. Classification (NCBI taxonomy): domain Eukaryota; kingdom Metazoa; phylum Chordata; class Mammalia; order Rodentia; family Bathyergidae; genus Heterocephalus; species Heterocephalus glaber. Next base: position 20,661,026 of record NW_028258357.1, read on the forward strand.
GCCTGCTCAGAGAGCACCGTGACTGTGGCAGTGGTGGCCAGCAGCCCTGTCCTGCAAGCTTCTGCTCAAATGTCACCTTACCAGAGTGGGTCCCCTGGCCATCCCGTCTCACAGGGCATCTGTGCCTTTAGAGGCTGTCACCTCTGTGGCTTTATCTTGATTTTCTGTCCTTCACACTTATACCACATGTCATTTCCTGTATTTATTTGTTGTCTGCATTTCCCTACATGACTGCGAATTCTGTTGGAGAAGGGGCTTCAGTTTGCTGCTGTGATGCTGCCACTTAGGACAGTGCTCTGCACGGGAGGTTAGGCTGTCAAACCAGAAAGTTCTCTCGGTCCCTTCCGAGTCCTCACCCCCAGGTCACCACTATTCTGATGTCTAGGATTATCTTTGCTGATCCTTGCACTTCATATAAACAGGATGTCTTCATATGAACATGCCAAACAGATGTGCTTGTCCGTGTCTTCGCATTCCTGTGTGTTTCAGGAGCTTGCTCTTCTTTTATAGCTGTAATAGTCCATTTATGGACATACCACCACTTATGGATATACCACAGTTTGTTTATCATTCTTCTGTTGATGAGCATTTGTGTTGTTTAGAATAAAGTTGCAATAAAAAAAAAGAAACTTCCTTTGAGCCAAAATCAGTTACAGTATTTTAAAAGTCTGAACAAAAGCAAATCCTTGGGCCTTGATTATGACCACTCCTAAGTGTTTTGGGAGAGAATATCCAATTTGAGAATTCCAAATAAAGACAAGTGGGGGGAAACAGACGCAAGAGCCCACAGTAATCTGTATTCCTTGTTAGGATCGTTTGATGTCCGCAACCATTTTCTTTCTACTTGAAATCTCCTCTGCCAGATACAGTTTGAGGAGCCAGCCAGCGACTGGGGCTGTGAAATGATACTTTTCTGGTAGAAGCTCAGCTGTGAGAGCCCAGGGTTCACTGGGCTCAGAGCCCTGGCAGGGCAGGGCAGGAAACTGCTCTGACTTGACCTCCACTCTGACTTTCGGCAGGCAAATCCCCGGCCCAGGAAGCTCCACCAAGCTGCTCCCGTGGCCCAAAGACAAACACCTGCAGGAATCATCTTTATCTTCAGTGCTTCCTTGCTTGGGTCCTTCCACATCTCAACATTACTTTGTGCCTTCGATTGGAACTTTTCCTTGGCAGAAATGCAGATGATGATGTTTTCCCTGAGCTAGAAGCACACTGGTGCTTATCTGAAAACCCTGCTTTTAGACCCTGAGCTCATCTGCATTCGGGCATCTCTGGAGAACTCGGTCGGCCATGGCCATTCAGACTGGTGTCATGTCCCCAGGACGGGGGCCCTTCTCGGAGTCCCAGGGACACCGCTGGCTCATCTAGGGGCCTGAGTCTTCTGCCCAGACCCACTCGATTCCCTTCAGAAAGCTGCAAGAGGGCAAAAGCTGTCAAGGGCCCTCAGAACAGGAAGAGCCAGAAGCATGTTGCTTTCGGAGACATGAAACAGAAATGCGCTGCAGATTCATTCCACCAGCTGATTAGGAGAAGCTGCAGTGGGTCAGGGCACCTACTGCCTCCATCAATAACAGCTCTGCTGGGCACTAAAAATAAGAATATCTGAATTTCTAGAGCCTTCCCAGCGTCACGCATTTAAAAGAGGATAAAAAAGCCTTTACCAAAGGTGGTTATGAGAACATTACCTGTTGTAATACTACACCAAAAACATTTAACCTGAGTCTAACGGTAAAGAAACAATCGGATACAAAGTGGAGGACCCTGGGGCAGGGAAGGGAGGCCGGAAGCTGACTCAGACTCTTCCAAACTGTTGGTGTCATGAAAGATAAAATAAGAAAATTCTTTTTCAGTGCTCTTGCCTCCCACAGGCGTCAGCGGAGCCTGTCTTCACCTTTGACCTGACACAGAGCCCTCCTGTTTCTGCAGGGTCTTTCCAATCTCTCGGATTCCTGCAACATCCAAGAAGCTGGGCGCCTGTGGCTGCCTCAAAGTCCTGCACCAATCCAAAGCGTTTCCCTGTCACGGTCATTTTGACTTTGGGGAAGAGCTGACAACACGTGGTACCAGCCCCGGTGAATAAGGTGGACGAGGACACCGAGCCATGTTTCACAAGCCTAGCTGTGTACTGGAAGGCCCACGGCGGCAACATTCACTGTATTTTTGATCACACTCCTAGAGACACTCGGGAAAGAGGACTCCAGAGCTGCTTCAGAAAGTGGCAGGGGCAATGGGATGGGTGTGTTGAAGTTTGGGGAGTATTGTGAGGGGGAGCCAGGGCAATGTGTCTTACTGGAATAATTTTTTTAACCTAAGCACACTGTATTTTCTGAACAGCCCTTACAGTTGATAGGACACCTGCCTGACTCAGCCTCCCTGGCCCATGCCCTTGGCTGCACCCTGAGGCTGCCTCTTCTGGTTTCAGGAGCACCCCTGAGTATCACTGGCTTCCACTGGAGGAGATGTTCTCTCTCTTCGGCCTTCTTTTCTGGCAACCTGAGAGCAATCTCCATTTGCCTGGGTCGGGAATTCTCCTGACTCCCGGGACGCTCCAGGTCGCTGGCCGAGTGAGCAGGATGCACTTGAGAATTACCCTGTGGGCAGATGCCAAGTTGCACTGGGTGGAAGGACCATGGAAGGACAAGCTGGAGAAGTAGAAGGACTCGTGGGGGCAGGGGGGCAGAGCCTGTCCCCAGGAGCCGGGTCCAACACCAGGTCCTGCGGATGTGACTGTCCCTTCCGACCCAGGCCCCACAGAGGCAGTGGTGGGTGGGCCCAAGGCTCTCGCAGGCAGCTTCCCCGTCCCCTGCTGCCCACACTGGGACCCCGCTTTCCTGTGTCACCTCAGCCCACCGCTCTTTCCGGGGAGCTGGTGCGGCGGGTCCAGACTGCTCAGTCCTCCGACCCAGAAAAGAAGAAAGGAGAGGATGGGTTAGCACAAAGCAGAGAAGTGACTGAATCTCTGTCTCCTTCAGCCCTTCGCTTGGGGTGCAGAAGAAGCCTAGCACTTGATTGCCTATACTGCTGGGTGCTTTATCTCATTAAACCTTCAGAAGAGCTGGATGTGGTAGTGCAGGCCTGTGATCCCAGCTCTCAGGAGGCTGAGGCAGGAGGATCCCACAAGTTCAAGGCCAGGGTGGACTACACAGTGAGGTGGTGTCTCAAAAAAACATTTATGTCCTCTGGAAAAAGAGAGCAGATGTTTCATCCACAGACAGCCCTCTGTCCTGTGAAGTAGACCTCTAAAGCGCAACTGTTCGTAATCCTTACCCTACTGAAGTTAAAGCCTATTCCTCTGCTTCACAGGCTACTTGCTGTCAGCTAACAGGTGGGTTTCGATTTCAGCGATGCCAGTCCTGGGAGAGCTGTCAGCTTACGCCCAGGTCCTAGTGGTAATGCAGGTAGTTGTCCTCAAGTAGCAATGAGATCTCACACGCCTGTAATCCCAGCACTCTGGGAGGCTGAGGCAGGAGGATTGCAAGTTTGAGCACAGCCTGGGCAACTTAGGAAAGGAAAAAAAGAAAAGAAAGGAGAGGTGTGGAAAAAAGGAAAAAAGGAACCAACGGGGGGGTCCTCCCTTAGCCCAGACTAGACCACTGCCCCGTCTGGTTGCAGGTGGCAGCAGCACCCTCTGTCGTCTTCTCTGGGTACTGCATAGCCCCTCCAGTTCGGGGCTCCAAGCTGTGCAGCCCTGAGCAGAGGAGACAGCCGCCCCGGTTCCTCCAGCGGGCTCCTGTCTCTCCGCCGGCCAGCCCCGGCTCCGCCTCTCTCCGCTTCACGATCGCTCTGTTTCCCATCCACCTGCAGAGCCGCTGTCCATCTTCTGCCGACCCTTCCCCGTGCGCTGTTAATACTGCCCTTGCCCTGGACTCCTCTCTTGCCAGCTTCCGGCCTCGCCTCCCTGGCTTTCAATCGCTCTGCTGGGCAGAGCCACTGAATGACTACCAGGGAGCCCGGATGTGCACCCGGCCCAGTCCTCTGCCCCGGGAACGCAGGTGGGACACTCCAGGCTCCCGCTTCCTGTCTGGACAGCGGAGTGTCCACGGGGGCACTGTCCACGGCGTGGCCAACCTGGAATTGCCTGCTTCCGCTCCCTCCCCTGCACACCGAGCCGGACACTGCGTCCTGCTGGCGCCACCTACCCAACCTCACTGCAGCGCTGTCCCCGCCTCAGCCTCGCGTCCCCTCACGCGAGGGACCCTCCAGGGCCACCCTGCTTAGCCACAAGCGGGTCGGAGCTGAAACACAGATGGCCTCACCGCTTTGTGCCCCAAATACTGCAGACCCTGCCGAGCTGGTCAGCATGGCCCACGATTTCCAACGCCCGACGCCACCCCGAGCCTCCTGCCTTTGCTTAAAATGCTCTCCCCGGCCTTCCTCCGGGCCCAGGTCACTCTCCCACCGGCTGCAGCCCTCCCTCCTCTCCTGCCCCTAACTGTGCCTCTCACCGCCGCTCCGGGACTCGAAGCACTGACTCAGGGGCGATGAGTCGGATCCCAGGCCCGCAAGAGCTGAGGTCTCAGTGACACAGGTCGCAGTGCAGGAACAATGGGAGCCACTGGCGGCCCAAGGAGGTGCTGCAAGCACAGGCCCCCCCGTCCACTGCCGCAAGCGCTCCCCCACGCCCAGGGCTCCCTGGACGCCTGCTGCGGGTGGCTGGCTTCTCGATACTCCTGTCCCCAACAGCGGGGCTCCAGCAGGACCCAGGGCCAGCTGCACTGCACACTAATTAATTAGTCATCTCGTTGTGTGCAGCGTGCACTATTCGGATGTGGATAGGAATAAAAGGGAGTTACTTGGTATGAAAGCCAGGCTACATGCTGTGGAAAGACAATGCTAAGAGAATGAATTTTTCCTTTTTAGTAGGGTCTCCCTATGTAGTTCAGGGTGGCCTTAAACCCACTATGTAGCCCAGGTTGGCCTGGAACTCACGGTGATCCTCCTGCCTCAGCCTCCTGAGTGCAGGATTACCTAACTTTGGACTGAGGGACCAACACTATAGAAAAGGGCTTGACGGGAGGAGGATGAAACGCCGGGTTTCTGTTCTCCGGGAGGAAATGGTTTCTCAGTGGGCAAAGCCACAGCGCTCGGCCAAGCAGGGCCATGGGACCCTCTGTGCCTCAGGTTAGCTGGAGCGCAAGTCCCAGAAGGCCTCATTCCAGTCAGGATCCAGCCCAAGCCTGGGCCCAACAGTTCTGTTGTGTGAGGTTTGTACTTGAACCGGATCAAAGGTGAGCAGAGAGGGGCTGTGTCGGTTGTAGACTTCAGGAGCAGGGCCGCACAGAGCTGCCAAGGTGGAAAGAAGCCCCTCATTTTAATGTTTCTACTACAATCTCATGCACAAAAATCGCAAGATTATAATCTACATCTTTTTTGCCGGGCATGATAGTGCACATCTATAATCCCAGCACTTGGGAGGCTGAGGCAGGAGGATCGCCATGAGTCGGAAGCCAGCCTGGGTTACACAGTGAGATTGTATCAAAAAACCCACCAAACAAACAAATACATAAATAGATAAATAATATTTTTCCTTGATTTTTTGAGACAAGGTCTCACTGTGTAGTTCAGGCTGGCCTTGAACTCAAGTAGCCCAGGCTGGCCTCTGACTTGTGGCGATCCTCCTGCCTCAGCCTCCCAAGTGCTGGGATTATAAGTATCCATCACCACACCCAGGTATCTATAATCTAAATCCTTATTATCAAAAACTGCTGGAAGCACAGTATTTCCATCCCCCGTGTTGATCAACGTAATAATAAAAGACTAAGGAAGGTGTCAACGGCTTCGACCTAGCAATGGTCAGCAATGGTTGTTGATCTATAATCTAAAATAAAACCTGGAAAGTGAACTAAGATTGCTGTTTTCAATAGCTGAGTGCGGTTTGTGTCACTTACCGTGAGTACCGTCAGCTGGGCTCAGAGCCATCCCATCTGCCAGGTCACCCGGGTGAAGGGTGGAAGGACCTGGAGAGAACCCTGGGCTGCTGTTTTCACTCTCATAGCAGAAATGTCCAGTACTCTAAGGCTGAGGCAGCAGGATTACAAATCTGATGCCAGCCCAGTCTGCAAGTTTAAGGTTGACCTTGTCTCAAAAAGCAAAAACACGTTCTTGTGAAGGCCATGCTAGGAGAGTGATTCTTGGTTCCCAGCCCCTTGCACTGACTCAGTTTCTCTAAAGTAACACCTCAAAGCCTTGCCCTGGCCAGGGAACCTGTGGCCTAGTCCCACTTGGCCCACACCCTCCCAGGTACCCTCTCCTGCTGCTCTGAGCCCTGCCATGTGGGCCCTTTCAGCTCCTGTCAGCCCTGACAGTTCCATCCCTGCCAACAGGTGTGGTGGCGCACGGCGCACACCTGTAATCCCAGCACTCAGGAGGCTGAGGCAGGAGGATCACCACAAGTTTAAAACCAGCGCAGGCCACATAGTGAATTCAAGGCCACCCTGAACTACATACCAAGACCCTGTCTCAGAAACCAAATTTAAATAAGATACTTCCGTTCCTGCAGCCTGGAGAACACTCTTCTCTCTCCCCAACTTTTTGTATTTTTTATTTTGGGACAGGATCTCACTAAATTGCCCAGGGTGGGGTGCAATTTGTGATCCTCTTGCTTCAGCCTCCCAGAGTGCTGGGAGTCTGGGCATCCACACCTGCTTTTCTAAGGTGAGAAAGTAAAATAGGGCATTTCCTCTGCCATCTATGTGTTCACTTGGCAAATATTCACGAGCACCTACTGTGTGCTGACCACTGTCCTAAGAGCTGGTACAGAGCGCGGCAGAGGGTCAACCTCATCTCGTTCTTAGCAAGGGAGACACAAAATAATACTAATAAACAAAACTCTCATTTTCTGAGGAAAGTACTCTGTTCAGTACTATGAAGAAAAACAAAGCCGCCTAATGAGAAAGGTGGCACTGAACTACACAATACGGACGGAGAACTAATTCTTCACTGCGCACTTGCAGGCTGCTGTGATGAGCTCAAAATAGCCCTTCCGCCTCCAAAACAATCTCCTAGGCATAAGGAGCCCTCGAGGGGCTCCGCCCCGTGTCCCCTCACCCTCGGCAGGGCCCCTTCCTCAGCCCCTGTGATGCCATCCAGGGTCCCCGCAGAGCCTTCTTTGTTCATGGAGTTCCCCCCAGAGTGACAAGTGACATCGCCACTCCCTGCACATTGGAGCGGAGGCCACAGGCAGATGGCCTGGGACTTGCCGGAGGTCAAACAGCTGATTATGGCCACTCCACAGCCCAGCCCACTCCGCACCCCCCCATGACGCTTCAGGCCCTCCCGGTGTGAGCTCATTTAGGACGGAAAGTCGCTCAGGGGCGGGAGCTGTCCTCTGGGGCCTCTGTCCCCTGCAGAATGCGTATCCCGTCCTCTCACCACGGGGAAGCCGGGTCCATTGATTTATCTGTCTGTCCATTACGGCATCAAGAAGGGATGACGACAGGGCCGGGCATTTAGCTCAGTGGTTTCGCCGCCTGCTGTGCAAGCGCAAGGACCTGAGTTCGATCCCCGGTACCAAAAAAAAAAAAAAAAAAGAAGGGATGACGGCGCTTTTCACCACATTTAGGAGGTGCATTTGAGACGATATGAGTTAAAGCACAAGCTGCGTGATGCGAACCTCCTGTGGTGTGCCCACAGGTGTCCCCCACGAGGGACAAGCGGCAGACGCTGGCCCGGAACAGCCTTGCACCAGGGTCCCCACCTAGTGACATGGGCGATTCTCCTGGTGATGCCCCACGAGCAGCCTCTCGCAGGCGGTGCAGGGTTGGGGGGTCATTTTCCTCGGTGGGAGAATTGTTCTCCAGCCCCTCGCCTCCGCGGGCGCGCCCTCGCTGGTCCGTAGTTCATCGTAAAAACACACACGGGCCTGGGCTTCGGTGAGAGCCGCCTTTTTTTTTTTTTTTTGGTACCGGGGATAGAACTCGGGTCCTTGCGCTTGAGCAGCAGGCGGCGAAACCACTGAGCTAAATCCCCAGCCGCCTTTTGATGAGTGCTCAGCAGCGACACTTTTGCTGTGAGCCCTGAGGGCTCTGAAAATCACCACGCGTAGGTGTAAAATCACACAGGTAGCTCGGCTTCGGCTTCCTTCCTAGTTCGTGGAGTTAACGCAGGCGCACTGGCACTTAGGAAGTTTCCATGGAGGTGGGAAAATGGAAAGTATCTCTGACCGCCCCCCCGACCCCGTGTCATGGCCGTGTCCTGGGGGGCCTGCCTGGCGCTCCTGTCACCAACACAGGCACAAGCACCGGGTTCTCACACCACCGCCTCGACCTGAGTGTTCCTGTAAGCCACAGTGGACCTTCTGCCAAACAAACCAACAGCAGGAGAGAAGGGTGATTATAGCTCCTACGAGCAGACACGGCCCTGCAGGCCTGTGATCCCAGCACGCAAGAGGCTGAGGCAGGAGGATCGCCACAAGTTCAAGGCCAACCTGAGCTCCACAGTGAGACCCTGTCTCAGAAGAAAGAAAACAACAGGATGGAATCTGCGCTTCAGACAGTCTGTCATGGGATGCGGGCGCTGGTCTCAAGGCCTGTGCAGAGCCCAGCTCTGACGTGGGCAGTGGGCACAGGGTCAGCACGCAGGCTCTGTGCCCATTGCCCATGTGCTACCACTTGAGACTGGGCACCTCCGGCTTCTCAAGCTCAAAACCGGTAAGAGGTGCCAGGGCCGCTGGAAGCCGAGCCTAAAACCGAGTCCCCCAAGTCTGTCCCACCGAGGCAGGGAGAGGAGGAGGTGCAGGGTGGCTGGGCCCGCAGGACAGAGGGGAGCAGTGAGGCCTGCAGCTCCCAGGTGCCTCAGGCAGGGCAGAAGCTGTGGGGAGTGGGGCCTCCATGCCCTGGTCCCAGACCCAGGTCAGACTGCTCCTGTTTCTCGTGTCCAGCCTGACCCACCCCAACCTGCAGGGCCCTTGGGAGCCTGGGCTCATGCAGTCTCGGGGAGCTGTCCCCAGGGCCACTGCCACCGGCACATAGCACTGCAGGATGAGTCAGATTATACAACAAACCGCCTCCTGCTCAGAGGTTTTCCTTTTTCTTTTTGTGGTGCTGGGGACTGAATCCAGGGCCTTCGCACTGAGCCTCATCCGCAGTCCTTTTATTTTTTATTTGAGCAAAGGTCTCACCAAGTCGCTAAGTTGGCAAAGCTGACTCAAACATGAGGTCCTCCTGCCTCAGCCTCCCAAGTGCTCGGATTCCAGGTGTGCGCCACCACACCAGGCAGTGCTGGTCATCAGAGGAGGCTACGGTGGCATCAAGGGCATCCTCAGTGCCTGCCGGGGAGCAAAATAATACCAATCGCTCAGGGCACCGGACTCAGCTCATGCCAGGCAGGCGCTAGGCTCCCCCGTGGAGGGTCTCCCGGCCCTTGGCAGCCTTTCCATGTTACAAAGGCGGAAGCGGACGCAACACCAGGACAGGAGCCGCGTCCCAGGCCTCACTGTCACTCGCGGCTCCACGTCTGGGCCACTCTACCTTTAGGAATGGGGATGCCGATTTACACCAGGAGCTGCAGATCTGCTGTGTCACCTTCTTCCTGTGAGCAGAAGCAGGAAAAAGTCACCTCCAGGAGAGCAAAAGATCTCCGGGAAAGTGGGAAATGGAGGCAGCAAAGCCAGCTGGGGATGGGTACAGGGAGGGAGGGAGGAGGAGCCCCAGGAGCAAAGCTCAGCAAGCCCAGCCCCTGACCAAGGGCTCCCTGACCAGCGTCCCTGTTACTCTGTCCCCGCCCCCTAAGCTCGGCAGGGCTGTGGGTCAGGAGTCACGAGGCTCAGCGTCCTCAAGACCCGCTGTGGGACAGGGCTGCATGGGTAACCCAGCCCTCCTGGCACCATAGGATTTTTTTTTTCCTTGGGGAAGGGGTAGGGAACTAAACACATCCCTTAAACACCTCACCAAAAAACTTACTTTTACTATGTCTTTTCAAAAAAAAAAAGTACATCTGCTCAAAATTCCACAATTCCCCCAACTAGCTTGTTTTTCTCTCCAAAGAAATGTCTCCCATTATTTAAGCCCTCTTGAAATTTAATTTTTGCAAGAGAAGTGTTTCCAGCCACTAACCTGAAAATAAAATTCAAAGGAGATGTACTAGGCATGATAAATGTTGGCGACAGTCACCATGCTTGCAAAAATAATTCTCATAAACATCCTTTACTTTGTACAGAAACCTGACCAGGAAAATATTAAAAAGAATAAGCTTGCTGAGTGTGGTGGTCATGCCTGCAATCCAGCACTCAGGAGGCTGAGGCAGGAGGATCACCTCGAGTTGGAGGTCAGCCTGGGCTACATAATGAGGTCAAGGCCAGCCTGAAGTACATACTGAGACCCTGTCTCAGAAAAACGAAAACAAAAAGAACTGCTTATAATAGTAGAGAACTTCAAGAACTTACAAGAAGATAGTGTATAATTGTGTCTGCAGGCTCAAAAGAGCCTCGAGCATGCAAAGCAAGTGCTCGACCACTAAGCTACCGCCTCCATCACCAGCAGTAGCTTTATAAGGAACCACAGCACGATCAGCCGCTCGGCCCACTGACTTCCAGGCTGGATGTGCTTTGCTGAGGGCTGCACCCCGGCCTCTGCTCACCAATCCCCTCACAACGCCCCAAATATCTCCACACCTCCACAAGCGCCCCGGTGAAGGACAGGGCCCCAGTTATCCCTGGCTGAAGTCCACCAAGTGAGGGGATGGCCATTGTCTTAGCCACTTAGCTTCTCATCCCTGGGACAAAATACCCAACGCCCACCATGCAAAGGAGGTCAGGTTCATTTGGGCTCAAGCTTCCAGTCCACAGTCAGCCAGCTCCGAGGCAGAAGCAGCGCAGTGGGAGGGTCCCGTGGAAGGAAGCTGCTTCCATCGCGGCACCCAGGAAGCAGAGAGCGTGGGAGGAGCCAGGAGGGAGAGGACCCTGCCAGGCCCCGCCCCCACGACCCACCCCTAACCAGGCCCCGCCCCCTAGGGGGCAACTCAGCGAGGAGCCCCACGGTCCAATCACCTTCCAAAATCCCAATCTCTGAGGGTTTGAGGGTTTGGGAGTCATTCTTTTCGTTTGTTTTTGGTTTTTTGAGACAGGATCTTACTGTACAGTTCGGGCTTGAACTCACTATGTAGCCCAGGCTGGCCTCAAACTTGCGGCAATCCTCCTGCCTCAGCCTCCCGAGTGCCGGGATTACAGGCTCGCGCCACCATATCCGGCTTGGGGGCCATTCTTGATCCAAACCATAACAGAAATGCAGAGGGTCAGCATTTCTTAACCAAATCAGCTGGGTGGGAAGTAGATCAATAAGTTGAATGTACTATGGATATATGCATTAACAAGTACATTAATCACAAGCATGAAAGCTAGTATAGAAAAATATTTTAAATTTTTTAAAACGCATGTTGATGTGAGAGATGCCTTTGGTGTGTTTCTTGCTCCCTAATCAGCAACTGGGAGGCCCCAGCCGTGTTCCAAAGTCTGGTGTCTGTTAAGTACTCCTCAGATACCCGCTCGGCCCGGTTATTCAGCACTTTGCCTGCAGGAAATAAACCTTTGTTGGCAAAGAATGTGATTCTTGAGGTATTTTTCCACAGAAGAGCTAAGACGTCAAAAGGGCTTCGGGAAGCAGCTACTGAGCTGCTTGCGGGGCGAGGCGGGGCGGCTCGCTGTCGCCTGTGAGCGCCCCCAGCGGGGGCGGGGGGGGGGCACGCGACTGAGTCTGCGCAGCGCAGAAGCCGACTAAGAAAACGGCATGGAGAAGCCCGCGGTCACCTTGGTTACCGAGTCCCACGGAGGCGGCAGGCACGCAGGAGACGGATTGTTCCTAGATCCACACCGCCCTGGGCTGCGCTCTATGCCAAGGCCAGACTGTGTTGTTCCTTTATGAATTATGCATTTGGGCAGTGAGATATTTGTTTTTAAAAAAATGATGCCAGGCCTGGTGTCACAGACCTGTAATCCCAACACTCGGGAGGCTGAGGCAGGAGGATCGCCGTGGTATTCAAGGCCAGCCCGGGCTGCGTAGTAAGTTCAAGACCAGCCTCAACTACATAGACCCCCGTCTCAATAACTAAATACATATAAAAAGTGAACGTTTTCTGAACTCTACTTTGTAAAAAGAAAAAGCATAATTACTGGGCTGAATTTTGCCCCCTCAAGACTCCTGTGTTGAGGCCCCAGTCCCAGCAGCTCAGCATGCGAGCGTATTTGCAGTTTCTTTAGAGAGGTAATGAGGTCCAAATGGAGTGGCTGGGGTGGGTCTCAGCCGGGATGCTGGGGTCCTGAGCGGAGACGCAGGGGGACGCAGGGGGACCCAGGGGGACAGCGGCCGCAAGGCAGGACAGGGTCTGGCGCGCCGCGGCCTTGGCTCAGGCCCAGCCCGCGGCCCTCAGCTCTGAGGCCGCCTCTGCAGCCACCGGTGCAGGGCGCAGACGCAGAGCCCCCGAAGCCTCTAGCTGCTCCTTCCAGCGGCTGTCACCTGCGAGGCGGGAATGAAGGGGCGACTGAGGACCGGCGGTCACCCGCGAGCTCCGAGCAGACCCGGCCGCACGGACACCACAGTCCCGGGGGCAGCCACTCAGGGTGCCCGGGCGCCACCCCCAAAGCCACCGTGGCCACCAGGGCCCCAGCCAAACTTCGAACTCCTGCCCGCGACTGTCACCTCCGCTGGGGCAGTGCCTACGCCCAGACTCGGATCGCGGTCCGTCAGGAAATGCCCAGCTCTGTCCTCCACCCGACACCACCTTCTAAGACACAAAGGCACCCGAAGTTCAAGTTGATTTATTGAGTTGTCCCATTTGTTAAGTACCACACTCATATTGTGCCGTGGAGGATACAAAACTTGGTAAATAAACGTTTGTGTCTGCCGAAAAGGGACTTCGGATTTTGAGTCGTGTAAATCATGTTAGAGCCAGGTGTCAGGGCACACATCTGTAATCCCAGCATCTGGGAGGCTGAGGCAGGAGGATTAAGGATTACGGAGAGTTCAAGGCCAGCCTTGAGATCCTGTCTCAAAAAACAAAAACAAAAATAAAAATCACGTTAGACACAATTTTTTTAATTTAATTTTATTGGTACATTTGAGGTGTACAATATAATGACAGTCATCATTGGAAATTTGCACCTTTACATAGTCTCTCTTGGTTCTTATCTTTCCCCCTTCCCTTGCCCTCCCTTCAACCCCTTCATCCCTGCCTATTTACAAAGACTGTTTCCATTTTTTCATTTTTCTCTTATTAATTCCATTCCCTTCTTTCCTTTCCCCTACCCCTCCCACTTCCCCTTCCCCTTTGCCCCTTTTCTTCCTATTTCACATTATCTATTATACCTTTTAGTCCTTATTTACACTTTCAGTTTCTCACACCTGAGAAACTATGCGGTATTTACACATGTGGGTCCTATTTATTTCACTTAAGAGTATCACCTCAATGTGTACCCATTTATCTATAAATGTCTCTAATTTCTCTTTTTTATGGCTGAGTAGTACTCCATTTAATTAAAAAATCACATTTTCTTTACCCAATTTCCAGTTGATGGGCATTTGGACTGTTTCCAAGCTTTAGCTATTACAAACTGTGCCGCTATGAACATGGGTGCACATATATCACTGTGGTATGATTCTTTTAATTCTTTGGAGAAGATACTCAGCAGGGGAATAGCTGGGTCAAATGGGACTTCCATAGACACAATTTCTTTCATAACGATGTGTTGACAGGGGCAGAGGCAATGTCTCATGAAAATCTGAAGGTCTTCATTTTAAAATAAAAACAGCTTGGTCTATTGAAATCACTGAAATGTTATAATTTCTTTAAAGGGTAATTAACGCCAGGCATGGTGGCATACACCTATAACCCTAGCACTCAGGAGACTGAGCCAGAAGGGTCCCTCCAGTTCAAGGCCAGCCTGGACCACATAGTCCCTGCCTGAAAGAAACAAAAGAAGCGAAGGAGGAAGAGGAGAGGAGAGGGAGAGTGAGAAGGACAATTAAACGTCGTATGGAGGCTCAGTAACAGCCACATGCTGTACATGTTCAGGGAAGCTTTCACTGTCAATACAGCCAAAACTTCACACTAAAAAAAACCACGAATCAATAAAAGGACAAGAGGATCAGTCAGCCTGGCCTGAGATCCTGCAGGTTGCAGTCAAGTCCTTGGCCCTTCTCGTACTGGCTCACTTCCTGTTTCAGTTTGTGAGCACCCTGTTCCTCCCAGGCGACACCTCTCTGGATCCCTTCACTCTCTTCGGACCCCTGTTTATGTAGTGCTCAATGTCTTTAAGGTGCAGTTTGGGGCCTGGGTTAAAATCGTGGCCTCCTCACTGAAGAACAAATCAACCGATTCCTCTATGTGTAGACGAAGCTATAAAGAAACAGCAGTAAATGACACCGGAAAATATCTAACGCAAAGAGAATAAAGTTTGAAGGACTTAAAACGCCCCCTCCCTCAGCTGCACCGTCGGATCCTCCGTCCGGGAGAGCTGCTCCTCCCTCCCTCGCTCTTGCAACTGAGTCTCAAAGGCTCCCAACAGAGGGCAGTGATTTCGTTCACCAACCTTGAAAACCTGCATTCTAGCCCTGGAAAGAAAAGTAACTCCTCAGCACACTCGGAGAAGGACAAACAGCTCCCGTGGCTTAGTCTGTTTTCCTGGAGCTATTGTTTTGGAGACAGGGTCTCTATGTGGTCCAGGCTGGCCTTAAACTCACTGTGTAGCCCAGGCTGTGCTTGAACTCATGGTGATCCTTCTGCCTCAGCCTCCTACCTCCTAGGATTACAGGTGTGCACCACCACGTCCAATCTGTCACTCAGTCTTGATCTAAGAGTCAAACACATAGTCCACATCAGTGTCCCAGGCCAGAAGCCAGCATTTTGCTTTTCATTAAGGATGAACTACGTTACCGAGCGTTTCACACTATGACATAAGAAGTAACGGTAATGCTGTCCATAATGTCAGTATATAAATTGTGGAAACTAGAGGGCCAAAAAAGAGTACTTCAATAACTCAACCCATGCACTGATGCTGCTTGTGTTTTGGGGGTGATTTTCAGGCAAAAAGAAAAAGATGCTTGTATTTCTTGCACAATTCTGCCCTCTGTGGCAATGATCTTGAATTGCTGCTAGCTGTAACGAAAGAAAACGGTAAGACAACATAATAAGGAGTGAATACTTGCGTGTGTGTGTGTGTGTGTGTTTGTGTGTGTGGTTATATCTCACACGCAAACAAAAACATAGAGAATTTTGGTAATTAAAGACGCGGTCCACACTGGGCACCACCCAGTGGTCCTTTGAATCTCCCTCTCCGTGTGCTGTCTTTGCATGCTGCAGCATCCGCTCATCATGACATTTCCCCATAACAACCAACACAACCCCGGAGATCCATGCTGAGAAGTCAGACCTCCCCGGAGAGAATCAGGACATAAACCTTAAACCTCTCACGACAATCTACGCACAGCAATGCATAAGTCTAAAAATAAACAGGATTCTATAAAACTTCTAGAAGAAAAGTTCTGTGGGCTCGGGGTTTGCTGGTGATCTTTTAGATTCTGGATAACATCAAAAGCATGATCCATAAAAGAAAATACTGAAAAATCAGACATGATGAAATCTAAGATCTTGTGCTTTGTAAAAGACAGACAGAGACCAGACTCTGGATGGCAGAATTTCACACTTTCTGTGGCCATTGCAAATGGGGTCATTTGTTCTTTTTATTTTTCTGTAGAGCTGCCAAAATTTTTTAAGATTATGCAAAATATTTGGCAGACCCTGAAAGTGTCCAGGGCAAAGCTTGGTGTGTTAATCATGAAAGGCTGGTGGGCTTCTCATTACTACAACCTTCTGACAAGACCCTGTAAAGTGATGTATTTGCAGGCCAGGGATTCAGCTCAGTGGTTTCGCTGCCTGCTGCACAAGCACAAGGACCAGAGTTTGATCCCCAGCACCCAAAAACAAAAAGTGATGTATTTATCCTTTGGCCTTGGAAAGCTTGCCCTGATCAGATGATTTCTAAGCCAGGTGTAGTATCTCATGTCTGAAATCCCAGCATTTGGGAGGCTGAGGCAGGAGGATTGCCCAAGTTCAAGGCCAGCCTGGGCTCCATATGGAAAAAAAAAAGTGTCATGCCACAGAGGAGCCACAAAAAGAACCCCAGCCTTGCAGTTAGCCCTAGGCTCAAAAGCCTTCCTCCTGGTCATCTGACGACTGTCCCAAAAGGAGAGACAGACCCCAGCCCTGGGTCAAGAATACCCAAGAGGTGAGTGAAACCTCCAAACTGCCAGTCATCTCTGGAGAATTTAGGCATGTTATTCTCCTCCAGCCACCAGGGGGAGCAAAACAACAGTCTCCAGGAGAACAGAGACCCCGTCCACTCCCCATCCAGCTAATGGCACCCTTGGAAAACTTTCTTTTCTTTCTTTTTTTTTTTTTGGTACCGGGGATCAAACTCGGGACCTTGCGCTTTCGAGGCAGGCAGCGGAACCACTGAGCTAAATCCCCGGGCCCTGGAAAGCTTTCATTTTTAAAGGGACTTTGTGAAGCCAGCAGGGTCACTAAGTGACCTACTTATCTCTCAGAACAGAAGTGGAATAAGAGGCATGAGATCCAAAATGGACAATGAGGCCAGGCCTGGTGCTGCATGCCTGTAATCTCAGCGCTCAGGAGGCTGAGGCAGGAGGATCGACTCGAGTTCCAGGCCAGCCTGGGCTACAAAGTAAGTTTAAAACTAGCCAGAACCGGGCCGGGGATTTAGCTCAGTGGTTCCAGCGCCTGCCTCACAACCACAAGGTCCTGAGTTTGATCCCTGGTACAAAAAAAAAAACTACCCAGAACCATATAAGGAGACCTTGTCTCAAAAAACAACAACAAGGGCCGGGGATTTAGCTCAGTGGTTTCACCACCTGCTGCGCAAGCTCAAGGACCTGAGTTCAATCCCCGGTACAAAAAAAAAAAAAAGGCTCTTCATCATTTCCCACAGGGAAAGAGAGTTGAGGTGTGTGGCTCAGGTGCTGGTCCTACAGACCCCAGGAACCCTAGCTCTTTCTACCTTGAGGCCTGGCTGAGGCCATCAGTGGGACCTGGCCGTCCCCTCCTTCAACCCCTTCTCCTCCTGGGGCATTTAGGGATCTATTCCTTGGTTTTCTCATCTCTGAGACCAAATACAATTTAAAGGAGAAGAAATTTATTTCTGGCTCATGGTTTCAGAGAGCTCAGTCCATGGTCGGCTGGTTCCAAGGCAGAAATGACATAGTGGAAGGGCCTGGTGGAGGAGACCTGCTCGACCACGTCATCCAGGAAGCAGAGAGCAGGAATAATAGTGCCACAGCTCTGCCCTCCTCAGGCACAGCCCAAGGAGCCGTCCTCCACCCAGCCCTACCTCCTTACTAAGGCACATTCAGCCAGGAACCCATCCATGGGTGGATTTGCTCCCGAGCACAGAGCCCCACAATCCAATCACCTTCCAAACCCTCACCTCTGAACACACAAGACTTCAGGGGAACATCTTAGATCTAAACCATAACAATGGAGAAGGAATTTCTGCCCTATATCCACTTCCTGTCATTCCCTCTTCTCTGGCCATGCCTGTCTCTACCTGATGCTCCTGGCCCTGAGCTCCTCCCCCCTCAGCCAGCGTCCCAGCCAGATGTGCACTTCCTTTGGCAGCGTCCCGAGGCTGCCTGCCGACCCTCTCTGACCCACAGGGCTCTAAATGAGACCACAGGACCCCCTCTGTTCCCCCCAACCACTTGTTTGTAATAGACTTTTGCTAAAAATGTAGGATATTAGAGTAATTTCAACCCTGCATAGAGCAGAAGATAATTCAACACGGACTATTGGACGTTTAATTAATCTAGTCCACCCCCACCACCCTCTGGGGAAGCTCTGAGTCTTAGTCCTGGTTTTCCTCCTGTCTCCTCCCCTTGCTGTGTCCTTTTCTTATCTTTGTCCCTCCTCCTCTCCCTCCCTGTCCCAATCCTCAGCCTAGGCACAGGTCTCCGGCCAGATCTTCCCCTGAGCCCGATGAACATCCCCTCCCAGCGTCTGCAGTCACCCAAACCCAGCACAGCTTTGCGCCCACACACGCTCCATCAGGAAAGTCTTCTTTGGTTAGTGGCGGCATCATCTAGCCAGTTCTTCAAGTCAGAAACATGGCCGCCATCTTTGACTGCTCCAGGGTCCGCACCCAACTGGTGATCAAGTCCTGTTGATTCTATGTCCTTGTCTCTAAGCCACCGCTAGTCTAAGACACCATAGGCTCTCACTCTGGCTCACTGCCATGAGCAGAGCTGCTGGAAGCCACACTTGTCTCATTCCCTTTTGTTCTTTACACAACACCCAAAGTGACCATGGAAGATCTAACCTGCCACCCTCTTGCTTAAATCCACGATGGCATCCCTTGGCTCATGGAAGGACTGAGTCCTTAGCACAATCCATCCCAGGCTGTTGCCTGTGCCTCAGCTGTGGGGTCCCCTCCACGGGCCCACATGGGATTTCTGCAGGGCTTTCCCTCCAGCTGTGGATCTTCAATCCTGCACTTCCAGTGCGCTGAGTTTTTTCCTCTCAGGCCTTGTCACATGAGACGGGGTCACACCTCCCCTTCTGAGCTCCACACCACGCTTTTCACAGCTTCTCCTAGGCCCAGTTGGGTGTCTGTTGGTTTATCTGCTTGATCTGGTGCTGGGGGTCAAACCTCGGGCCTTGTGTATCCCAGGCAAGCCTCTGCCACTGAGCCACATGCCCAGCCCCCAGCTCTGTTTCATACCTGTCTCACACACTGGAACACAAGCTCCACTGAGGCAAGAGCCGGGTCTGCCTCCTCTGCTGCTGAGCTCGGAACACCTAGCACCGAGCTTGGTGTGACCCACCCTCACCCAGACTTCTTTACTAGGACCCATTGCCAGGCAACTCCTGGATCTAAACCTACAACACGGGATTTCTCCAAGACTTCGTGGGAAGAATGAATGGTCCAGTTAAGAGGCTTGCCTCCAGCAGCACCCAGAGCACTCGGGCTGTGTGGCCACACAAACACACCAAGGGAAAGTCGTCTGCGGAAACCCGGAGAGCAAACCAGAAGCCTGCCGCACCTCCTGTGGCCTTCACACCGGATTCCTGCTACAATTAGATCTCGCGCTGAGGGTTCCCTTCTTCTATTGTTTTGATGACAAGTACTTGGCCCTTGTGATTTCTACTTTCAGCAGCTCAAAAAAGGAGAAAAGCGAACCCAAGTCGTCCTGGAGAGACTCCCGAGGGGTCCCAAAAGGCCGCGGGCTGAGGTGGGGAACGGGGCGTGGACTGGGCAGCTGTGGTCTGCGGAGGGCCTTGGCCACAGCCTTGCTTATGAAGGTGGCCCTGGGAATGAGGGGAGAGAAGGCGCCCAAGACTTGGCGGGAGTGAAAGCTTCACAGCTGGCCATGGCTGATGGAGAGTGGAGAGGAAGATGGCGGGTTCGTGCCGAGCGGAGAGGCACAGCGCCCCCGCGCTCGCTTCAGCCCGCAGAACTCCGGAAGAGCCCCAGGGATTCTCCGCCTGACTCAGAGGAACGCGTTCCGGCCCAGGCCCACCGACACCCTGAAATACCAGGCGACTTCCTTCCGGGTCAGCCTGCAGCCCCGCCCCTTCCGTCTCCATGACAACCATGAAGCGCGGTTGTGGCATCGCAGGAAAAACTTTCGCCTTCCGGGCCCCACGCTGGAGCGCTCATGCCCCTCTCAGCTCTGGGCTTCCTGCGACACACAGAGCCGCCCCTCCTGCCCGCCGCGAGCCCTTCTCCCACGCGCTGAGCGCTGCACGTTTCTGGGGTTTCTGGCCAACACTTGTGCCCTGGTAAGCACTGCGTGGGGCTTCCACGTGGAGGATCAGACAAATTCCGAAGTCGCACAATCACAGCGCAACAGGACGAAGGGGAACTCGGGGATGCAGGTGTGGGCAATCCCAAACCCTCCCCTCAGCGACTTCTCTCACCCTCTGAGGCAGGCCCCTTCATCTCAATCAAGATAGGACTGGTGCTACAGCAGTCCGGAGAATGACCCGAAATACAGGGATGAAGTCCCCGACGTAGAGCCAGGCATTCGACAAATGCCCAGAGCCGGCTATGCAGATCACCGGGGACTGGAAACCCCAGGAGGCCAGGGAGCCCGCTGGCTCGGGGCTACTCAGGGACTCCAAGAGCACATGCTCCAGAGACAGTGCCCAGTGCGTGTTTGGGTAAGAGTGAATGTTACAATGCTGCTTAATAAACCAGGAAATACAGGACAAGGGAGAGAGAAAGAGGGTGGGCAACAGGGCCTACGACAGAGAGCACAGAAGTCATGGTATCCTAGTGCTGGGTGGATCCCAAGGACCCTGTTCGCCAACAGAGCAGCTGTTCTGCCACCTCCGAAAGTCCACTGCCCTGGAGGATGAGCTGTGGGCTGTCGGCCACTGCCGGCGGGTTCTGGTCACCCTGTTCGTCAGGCTTATTGGAGAAATCCCACTACACGCCCCTGCTTCCCCTTGGCCAGTGGAATTGTCACGGATGGCTCAGCCTTACCAAGCAGCACTCTGCAGGGACTGGAGCCGGAAGTGTGGGAGGCCACTGGGCTTCTGAGCCCCTGCGTGGTGGCTGTGTAGGCTGCCCCTGCACCCAGGCCACTCTGTGGCAACTCCTTAGCCCAGCAGGGCCAAGAGCTGGAGCTGCTCATCCTCGGCCAACCTGTGAGATGCACAGTGGGCAGTGTCACCAGTGGGCACCAGCCACCCAGCCCTTCGTACTCCATGGATGACAAAAGTAAGAGTGACCATGAGGGAGGCGTGATCTCAACACTTCATGACCAGAACCGCTTCCTCCTTTCAGCGACCTGCAGTGAACACGGTGACCCTCGCTCTACAGGTGAGGGAAATGGAGCCCAGCCAGGTTCCATCATGTATCCAAGGTCACACAGACCTAAGCCCAGGCAGGGATTCGAACCTGCAGAGTCTGGCTGCAGGGCTCATGCTGTTACCCACCAGGTCATCCTTTATATCGTCGATGCTAAAACTCCAGTCAGTGGCTGGGCGTGGTGGTGCCCACCTGTGACTCCGGCACACTTTCAGAGGCTGAGGCAGAAGGATTGCAAGTTCAAGCCCAGCATGGGCAATTTAGCAACTTAGCGAGACCCTGTCTCAAAATAAAAAATTAAAGGGCTGGGGCTGAGACTCAGTGTGAAGGTGCTGGGTTCCATCCCCAGTACTGGAAACAAAACAAAGCAAGACCAAAAGCAACACCCAGAGCCACGGTTCCAAATGGCAGGCCTGCTGCAGGGGCAGGGAGGTGGGTGTGGTCCTGAGTGCGATCTCTCCACTTTACCCTCACAGCCGCGGCTCCCTGCCTGCCTTCCTTGCCTGCCCAACCTCAGGCTTGCATCCTGCAGCTGGATTCCCTGCTGGCTTTTGAGCAACCACTATAGGGGAGCTGAGCCACGGCCACAAGGGAGGGGAAACCTTGTGTCCACCTCCTGGGAGGTAGCGACAGCACAGTGAACTTGAGACCAGTTTTCTGCTAGAGAAATGCAAACTCTAGAGCAAAAAGTGGGGCAGGACTCATCCATCAGTGCGTCTTTCATTCCAGCATTTTCCACTCTCCCTCCTCAGCCCCTCCTGTCCTGCTGCATCCTGAGTCCACGGCCCTGGAGGGAAGATGGTACCACAGAGCAGAGAGGAGGACGACCCAAGTTGCAAGCGAGAGCTCAGAAGCCCGCAGCCAAGACAGCGACATGAAAAATGAACGGAGTGGCATCCAGCAAACCCCTGACGGACTGGGAGTGTCCGCTGCTTCCCACAAGCCACAGACCAGTGACCGGATGATCCAGCGAAGACACCTGGAAGCACAGGCAAACGGCGAAACTGAGCAAGGTACAGGAGACCCCAAACACACCCTCAAGATCAGAGGCCAGGCCGCCTCGTCACTACGATGGCCACGCCAGCAGGGGGCAGCAGAGCCGGAGGAAGCCAAAAGGAGCGGCCCCAGCGTCTATGGCAGTCTGCTACCATAGCTGCCAAGGCTGAGACGGGACAGGTGACGACGAAGGACATCCAGCACTAAGACTCTCAGACCTCGGTTCAACCGACAGAGACACAGAAGTATACACATCCCGCCTGACTGGAAACATCCTGAAGGGCTGCAAACAGACCCAGTTGACAGAACGAGCCCAGATGGACTGGATTAAGTTTGTACGGTGAGTGGGAGGCCTGTGGGGTCCAAGGAGAGGTTAAATGAGTTAGAGAATTTTAATCAAATTTCGCAGACTCTAGAGTGTGACTGAAAGGGGGCTCTAATCCCGTTCTTCTGTGCGAAGCACAGGGTTGCCAAGTTTAGCAATAAAAATGCTAGATGCCTGGTTAAGTCTGCATTTCAAGTAAACAAGTAATATTTAGTATGAGTACAAGGGATGATCACAATATATGGTGAACGTTTAAATTTTTTAAAATGTATTACAGTAAAGGCGACATTGCCATGAATCCGCCTCAAAATCTTTCCTCTTGCTTCCAACACTTATCCCATCCTTTTTTGCCACTTTTTGTTTTGTTTTTTGGCTTTTTTGAGACAGGGTCTTGGTATACAGTCCAGGCCAGCCTTGAACTCACTCTAAGCCCAGCTGGCCTCAAATTCATGGTGATCCTCCTGCCTCAGCCTCCAGAGTGCTGAGATTACAGGCATTTGCCACCATGCCTGGCTCTTTTTTTTTTTTTTGCCACTTTGGGAAGCAGCTCTGGAAGTCCTCTTGCAAGTGTTTTTAAGAGGTGTGATCAAATATGTGGTGAATGCTGCTGCTGAGTGTCATCAATAGAAAGGTGGGCTGGTAAAAATAGGACAGTGTCCTCATCCAATGATTCACTGAATCTGACACCATGCAACTTCTGGCTCTTCCCCAAAGTCAAAATGACCACGAAAGGGAAGTATTTTGAATCAATTCAGGACATCAAGGCAGCCATAACAATGCAACTAATGACACAAAAGAGTTTAGAACTGCTTCAGAAAGTCACAGGAACAATGAGGTAAGTATGTTGGAACCAAAGTATTTTCAGGAGGGTTAAAGGCAATGTGTTTTTCTGTAATAAACTTTTTCAATTGTAACCATTCATAGTATTTTTCAATCATATCACAAATGTCCTGTGGGAACCTAGAGATACACTTATCCTGAGAACTACATTCTTCCTCTAATGTCTGGCACACCTGTAGACTAAGAGGGTACTTGTTGTTGATCTGAAATTCAAATTTAACTGGGCACCACCCTTTGTTTTCTCTAACTGCTCCGTCCCTCCCGATCGAGGCCACTTCTGGCTGCTCCCTCACAGGCAGGGATGCTCTTCAGTAGATTCGACTTTCTTTCCGCTCACTGGGAGTTTGGAAGGATACAGGACCCAGTTTGTCCTCAAAGCGCTTGAACCTGCTCTGTCGGGAGGGGTCTCAGCCAGGCGTGGAGACGCTGCCTTCGATGGTGAGCTTTGTTTTCATCTCCACAGCCCTCACGGCCGTGGGCACACAGTGACCTCAGGGCAGGCTGGGGGAGGCCGTGCCCAGGGAGAACTTGCAGGGGGAGAGAGCAAGGGCAGCTTCGGGGGAAAAATCTTGGGTCTGATGGAGAGATTCGGCATCACCTGAGCACCTTAAAGACATTAACGGTGCTTTGCTGATGGTTTTCAGACTTGGAGCGGAGGGAACACAGGAAGTAAGTATTGGCTGAGGTGGGGTGTGGTATCCATAGGAATCTGGGTAAAAACAGTCAGTGGTAGGAAAATGCCAATTCAGACTCTGTAAAACCTTATGTGACTGACTCACCTGTTATGAATTTGACAGTACAAATGCAGACTCTACAGGGACTTTTTTTTTTTTTTTGGTACTGGGGATTGAACTCGGGATCTTGTGCTTGTGAGGCAGGTGCCGGAACCACTGAGCTAAATCCCTGGCCCCAAATGCAGACTCTAAAAACAGGTTCCTACAAACAAGCAATTTAATAAATCACTTACTCCTGAAGAGTGACCTAGAGCAATAACCACAGCAAACCTGAGAGGACAAACTGAACCATTCTGATGAGAAAAAAGATATTGCATGCTGAAAAATTGCCAGTCTGCACAGTGAGACTATCATCAGTTAAATGGTTCTACTTTGGAACAAAATAACCACCTAGTAAGATATTTTGTTGATTCCTTTAACAGCACCTTTGCCTGGCCATGGCTCCTGTCAGTCCCATCTGCTTCCGCTGGGCTGGCAGCAGCTGGAGGGTGCCCGGTGCTCCCTGCCTCAGCATGGCTGGCATCCTCTGTGTCTCAGGCTGGCCCGACACAGACCAGGTGAGGCACGGCCTTTCCCACAGCGAGCTCATTGCCGGGGCTGGTGGGCAGCAGGCCCAGAACTGCCTTCCGCAGGCGCCCCGCAGACCCCAAGCCGGCCCGACCCTCCTCCTTGACTGACTCCCACACATCAGGCCCCTACTCCCTCCCTCCCAAACCAACCCAGAGCCAGGTGCCAGACACCTCGGGGCAGCCGCTATGCCCCGGAGCCCACCGGAATGGCTCACAGTGGTCCCCTGAACTGCTGAGCCTGTCCTGCCTTCATTCCAGGGAAACCCCAGTAAAGGCCCACCCTGGTTTCCCCTTGTTCCTGCCTTTTGCTTTCTGACATCCCCTGGGTCGCCTGGGTCCCCGTGCGGCCTGTCCTCCTCTCAAGAACTGCGAGTGATCGATTCTTCCTTCAGTTTCGTGGCTTCTCCACACTGTCACTCATCCATACTTCCACAGGTTAAATGCTGGGCACAAACTGAATACAATAATGCATTTGATTCTATAACCACCTCCCAGAAAGGGAGGAGAGGAAGCCTAAAGGAGTTAAATGTCTTACTAGTTCATTCTGCTGGGAAGCAGGATTCAAACCTGGGAGCAGCACCAGAGGCAGGCTCCTAACCACACAAAGTGCCCCAGGCTCTCCTGCCCTCGCCTCCTCCTGCAGAGCTGTGCCAGTCTGATGCTCACCATCTCTTCTCATCTGGTGACGCGCCCTAAATGTGTTCGTATTTACAGTTCCAAAAACGGGGTCATCCGGATGTAACTGCCGCATGAACATTTGTCCAATAAAATGTAGAGCAGGAACCAAAAGCAATGGCAGCTATGAGCAGAGATACACAATGCAACAGACAGCTACTCTGTACATCCTAAAACTGCAGCCTTGTTTTTATAAAATAGTAATAAGCAGGTGTTATCCTAGGAAGATCTTACCTTCTCGCCTGAAATCCCATGGATACCCAACAACTCTTCGGTCCCGTCTGGTACAAATATTCTCGGCTTTAAACTAAGCGGGGGACGGACACTTCTCCAGCCAGTGGGAAGAACAAGACACTTGGGGTCTCGTCAAGAAAACCACTTCGAGGGCCGGGGATTTAGCTCAGTGGTTTCACCACCTGCTGCACAAGCACAAGGACCTGAGTTCGATCCCCGGTACCAAAAAATCCACTTCAACCAGAGTTCCTACAGGACAGAAATTCCAAATTAGAAGACAAGGTTTCCATCATTGCTAAAATAAGTTCCTGGGAAAAAATAAGAACCCAGAGAGATTATGCAGAGGTGCAAATTTCTAATGATGAATGTCATTATATTGTATACCTAAAATGTACCAATAAAATTCATTTTTAAAAATTTTTTTAAATAAAATGAAATAAGTTCCTGGGCCAGGGAGGCAGAAGTTGGGGAAAGTGAGTGTCACACAGCTGTGTAGCTGACACACGCATGTGCGTGTTTGCTTAGTTTAGAATATCTCCCACCAGAGGTCTCCCATCCACTTCTCCAGGGTTTCACATTAAAAAATAGCCATGCATGGCCTGAAGCATTGCTCTCACTCGCTAAAGCACAAAGATGGGTTGCTCTACAGGGCTGGATGGGAAGAAAGAGAAGTCATGACCTGTGAAGCTGCGGCAGCCCCTTAACATCGGGCCCCGGAGTGGGGCTTCGGCCGACTTGAGCTCACCCATCCAGGCACACTCCTCCTGCCTGCGGCTTCGTCTTTGGTCCCGGCCCACTTTAAATTTAACAAAGCCAGTCCTAAATTCCTCTACCCATAATACTGGACCCAGACCTTTGATTCTGGAAATTACCCAAAAGAACCATGCTACAAATCCGGAAAGGGCAAAGGAAGTATTTTGTGAGCACCAACTTTCAGACTACGATGAAGTGTCCGAATAGCACGACCCTAAATGGCAAATAATTACCTAACGTTCTGAAAGCATCTTACCATGCAACTCCGCCTTGCTGGTGTTGTTCAGAGGCAGTGTTTCCCACAGAATTTTACACCTACAGGAGTCTGGAGAATCAAGTCCCAGCTCAAATGAGTTAAGTCTCAGATGCATTAAGATTCTACTAGCGTCCCTGAGAATAACTGTGTTTAAGAAATATTTATTGGTTGCCTATTAGGTTAAGGATTAAGATGATCCATAATATAAAGCCAAGGACATAAAGGAAGTGGAAATGGGTTCGGTGCACAAATAGCCACATTTTTTGCATGATTTATAAACACATTAAATGTGCTAGAATACAACTGCCTACCAAGTAAATTACAAAGATTCTACATTGTTTTATCTGAAGTGATTTAAGATTTGTTCCCATTTTGGAAAACCACAATCCAACATTTCCCATGATGTGAGTTGTTTGTTTGTTTGTTTGTTTGTTTGTTTGTTTTGGTGGGTTTTTGAGGGGGGAGTGGCACTGGGAATTGAATCCAAAGCCTTCGCACTGAGCTACATTCTCAGCTTTTAAACAAAGAAATCGAGAGAGGATCTCACTAAATCTCTTAAATTGCCCAGGCTGGGCTGGAACTTGCGACCCTCCTGCCTCAGCCTCCCGGCGTGCTGGGATCGCAGGCGGGCACCACTGCGCCCAGCTGTGAGTTGTAAACACAATAACCCATGTCTGTTATGCCATCCACTTATAGAAAGGCACCAATTGTTGTCAGGTGACTTTGAACACAGAGGGACTGTGTCTCCGGCTGGAATCGTGTCTGAGCAATTACATATTGAAATTCACATTGTTTTATAATAAATTATTTATTATATTGGCTACAATAGAGGGTTGTATTGATCTGTAAAACAGATTTTTATATTACAAAGTGACTGTGAACTCAATTACTTGAAATATACATGAGTGGGAGACATGGAGGAGGAGAAGGTGTCAGAATGGATAGGCTTTGAGTTTAAAAAGTGCTTTTCCAAGAGAAGAGGAAGAAATTAATCTTGATCTCCCTCTTTGAGTTTTTTTTAATGTTTAAAATTATGGACACCAGCCGGGGATTTAGCTCAGTGCTTCCGCCACCTGCCTTGAAAGTGCAAGGTCCTAAGTTGGATCCCCGGTCCACCACCCCGCCCCCGCAAAAAATTATGGACACCTAAGATTTCAGACTCAAGAGACTCAAGTGCAGATCAGAGGGCTCTTGGAAGTCGGTCATCCGCCCCAGTCTCCTTGTAGATGAGGAATCGACCAGGAGCTTTCACACACTCACTGTTCCAGTCCAGTGCTGTGTTTGCCAGCTGCGTGTGATCGCCATCTCTATGCATGTCTGGTGGTCACGGGTGCCCACGGAGGCACGGACCACTCCCCATCTCCACAGAGCCGGCACGGGGGCTCAGGGGCAAAACAGATGCAGGATGCAGATGAACCTTAAGAAGCACACACCGCCACGCCAGGCATGGTGGGGCACGCCTGTAATCCCAGCACTGGGAGGCTGAGGCAGGAAGATCACTGCAAGTTTGAGGCCAGCCTGAATCAGAGTGAGACCTTCTCTTCAAAAAATAGGGCTGGGGATTTAGCTCAGTGGTTTCGCCTCCTGCTGCGCAAGTGCAAGGACCCGAGTTCGATCCCCGGTACCAAAAAAAATAAAATAAAATAAAAAATAAAGAGAAACATACACTGCCTGAGAGTCACAAAGCATAACCTTGCCAGCAATGATCAGCAGAAAGATAATAACCTGAGGCAAAAATAAAAGGACTCAAAGATGATGCTTAGGTGGGGGTTATGAGGAGGGAGGGAGGGATGGAAAGGGGAAGTAAAAAGCATCGAGATGTGACGTGTATATACCGATTTCCCACAGTGAATGTATTTATCATATGTCACAAATATGCACTAATAAAAAGGGAAAATATGTTGCTTACGGGTTGATAGCTTTGCATGGAAGGAAAACATGAATGTTCAGTGTTTTTATTTTTTGCTTGTTAATTTTTTTTTTTTTTTTTGGTACCAGGGATTGAACTCGGGACCTTGTGCTTTCGAGGCAGGTGGCAGAACCACTGAGCTAAATCCCTGGTCCTTTTGTTTGTTAATTTGAGACAGGGTCTTGCTCTGTAGTTCAGGCTGGCCTCAAACTCATGGCGATCCTCCTGCCTCAGCCTCCTGAGTGCTGGGAGTATAGGCTTGTGGCAGCACAGTGTTTTTAAAATCACACTTTGTATTTGGGTGCCAGACTGGTGCCTGTAACCCCCACTACTCGGGAGCCTGGTGTGTGAAGATCTTAAATTCAAGGCAGCCTGGGCAACACAGCAAGACCTTTCTCAAAGTAAAATAGGCTGGGAATATAGCTCAGGAGTGGAGAGCTTGTCTAGCTTGCATGAGGCCCTGGGTTCCATCCCCAGTCCCACATGAAAAAAATCATATTTTGGGTAAATGTAATTATTTTTCCTCAAAGTGATGTTAAAAATAAAGTCAGCACCATTACATTGAAACATGAATCGCAATCTTCTTAATTCTCGCAGCATTACTCGGTCCACTAAATGATAATGGGCTGAAGCGTAATTTAAGTAACAGCTCCAGTGTTTAAACACCACTCACCACCTGGCTGACTTTTGACCACACTGTCTCATCATTCAGCACAGACTCATGGAGAACTTCCGCATCGGTGCCAGCCAACGGGTCTGATTGTGGCCAGCAACACAGATGTGGCCCCAGCACTCTCGGGACGTCAAGAGGGACAGGAAAAGGAAGCATGCATGACAGCAAAGGAATGGACAGGAACATAAAGGGCACGGACAGCCTGTCTGCTCCCAGGAGACCAAACTGGTGGGAAAGGGCAGGGGGCGCTGAGGGGCAGCATGGCCCAGGGACCAGCTGAGTGCGACTCTCGGACGCTAGGACAGGACCTGGAGGACAGGGTCCCAGGAGCTGGCTTCTGTGTGTCACCTGGAGGGGGCCAGACCGAGCAGTGACGAGACCCAGTCGGAACCACTTCTGTGTCCCGTGTCGCTGTGGCCCAGCCGCCCCAGCCCCACCTCCAAATCTGTAGCCAAGGCCACCTGGAGGCAGAAAGGCACCGCCCGTGAGTCCTGAGCCCCTGGCTAGCGGAAAGCACACCTGTGCTGAGCTGGCTCCGGCTTCCGTGTGCACCAGGGCAAGGAAACCATCAGAAGGACAGGCAGGGACCCAGCTCGACCTCTCTGAAGCGCATCAAGCAAGGTCACCCATGCCAGCCAGGTGGGAGTCGAGAGAGCAGGCTCCGGGCTGCCCCTCCTCAGGTCCCTCTATCTGGGCGAGCAGGGCTCAGGGCCAGCAGAGCAGAAAGGCGAGGGTCCACGAGCATCTGGTGTCCCCAGCCAGCTGCAGATGCCGAGCTGGCCCATGGTCGAGCGCGCTCCTCACAGGACCTGGGGCCCACCCGCGCCTCCTGCACCCCAGCCACTCCGGCGCCCACTTCCTCCTCAGCCCCAGCTTCACAGCATACACACCCCGGGGACCCCGACCGGCGGCCCCTCCTCTCAGCTGCCCATGACCAGGAGCGTCTGGCTCCCTGGGCAGCCGCTTCTTTCTGTGGCTCAGTGAGGAATAATAAATAACAGCAGTCACACGGCAACACTGCACCAGGACCATTTCAGATGCCCCCCTTTGTCTTTCTTTTGGTATCAGGGATTGAACCCAGGGCCTTTGTACTGAGCTACATTCCAACCCTTCCCCCCTTTTAGAGACAGGATCTTGCTAAGGTGCCCAGGTGGGACTTGAACTCTCCTGCCTCAGCCTTCCAGAGTGCCAGGATTACGGGCGTGAACCACCATGGCCAGCTGCAGTTTAGATGCTTCCTGAGTATGACTGGATCCTCGAACAGCCTGAAGAGGGACACAGGACTCGCCCCATTCTCACTTGACAGCTGAGGTGGGCACAGAGCTTCAGTAAACTCCTTGAGGTCCCCGGCGAGGGAAGATCTCAGCCAGATTCGAGGTGAGTCCAGAGCCACAGCCCTCCCCCACTGCCACCACCAGGAGGGGCTGTCCCTGGCTCTGTTCTGCTGTTGTCCAGCTAAAGAGCTGCTTGTCTGAATGACAGCAGCTGTTTTTATTAGGCGCTTTCTGCAGCCCAAGACACGCTCATTAAAACGGCCGCCCACTTTAGGGATGAGTCATGTGTTCAGCTGCACTTGCACGCGGAGCCAGGCTGGCCTGAGCACGAGGTTCCCCTGGCCTGGGGCTTCCCTAGAGGGCCACGCTGGCCTGGACTCTGACTCTGCCCATGTGACGTCACGGCCACCCGCGTTTACCCTGCTGGACACTGACGCCCAGCACATGCAGTCAGACACACCCCACCTGCAGGGACGAAAGCCGCACAACCTGCACGCACCCACACAATCACTGGGGGCCTCCAGGCCCTGCCTGCAGGAGGAGTGTGGAGGGAGGGACCCCAGCCTGCTGTGCTTCCCCAGGAACCCTCGGGTGCCCAGGATGGCACAGCCCAATGCTCCCGTGCCGCCCGCGTGCCAAGCACCCCGTGCCTCGGTCCTTCAGACTCGTCTCAGTCAATCCCCTGGAGTACCCGCAAAGCACACGTTATTATCCACATTTTACAGACAGGAAATCGGGCCACAGAGAGTTCAAGTGATGCAGCAAGTCAGCGGCACAACCTCCCCATCTACTCCGGGAGCAGAAGGTGGAGCAGCAGATCACACTGGGACTGCCCGCCGCTGCTGCTGGCACACCTGCATCTCACCTGCATCTCACCGGCTCCCAGCAGGTGGGGCTGCACCTCCCCTCCAGCCCGGTCCCTGCCTGCCCACCCGTGCCGCCGTCTCCCTCCACAGCCGGGACAGGTCTGGTTTCCCAAAACCAAGAGTGGGGACTCCCCTCAATTCCCGCTCCCCTTCAACCCCAAGTCCCACACCAGGCTGGTTCTGAGCCACCAAAGCGCGCCTTTTCCTGCTTAAACAAAAGCCCTCCACCAGCCGCTCCTCACACTGAACAGAATCAACCCGGCCCTCCTGCCTGTGCTAGGACTCCCCTGCCCCCAAGGGGCTCCGGGATGGCCCTTGTGCTTTCTGATTCATCCCACTGAGGAACTTGCACCCTCAGGGCTGTCTCAGCTGAGCCTCCCCTGTCTCTGGATTGTTTGTTCTCTCCCCATCTCGCAGTGACGTGTCAGTAAGATGTCCCTGGAGAGTGTCGCAGAGGAAGTGGCAGTGATTCCTCCTGTGGCCTAACCTTGCCAAGAGAATGTTAGGGGAGGTGACAGGTACCACACCAGCTGGACACCTACGGGACAGGGAGCCCTTTCCACTGTGGCCTCCCCCAGCCCAAAGAGAAGAATTCCGAAGCCTTGGGCAATGGCCCAGCCTCAGGATGGGAGGCCCTCGTGTCCCCAGATCAGTGCCTGCAGGACAGCTGCTCAGGTCCTCCTGGGAACCACAAGACTGTCACTGGAGTGGGAAACCAGCTCCTGCCCGACAAGCACTGCCAGGGGACCCCACTGGCAGACCAGCCAGTTACCCCGGGACATGGTCCCTGACTCCCGCCTGAAGAGCCACCTCATCAGCCACCCATTGCCGGCATGGAGTTTATCATTACCTGTAAGGTTCTCATTTCTTTGATATCTGCCCCTCTCACCTGGAACCTAGTACCCATAGGAGCTGGGACCTTATTTCCCTGGCCTCCCCCTATATTCCCAGAGCCCCCAAGAGTGGCAGGCAGAACAGGCAACCGGTAAGAATTCTGCAGGAATGAAGGGGTAAACAGACACGCTCAGGAAAGCGTCAGAGTCCACGGGACAGCGGTGGCTGGGAGTGTCTACTTGGGCTGCACGGTCCCTCCCTCCTCTCCTCCCACCATTCATTCAGATGCCTGGACAACCCCATTTAAAATCCTACCCATGCCCGCTCACACCCTGCCCACCTTCTCTCTCTGCTTTTCTCCATCAGCATCTTCTGTTTATTCACTCCTTCAACTCTTTGCCCTAATCCTTCCTCAATGACACAAAAACATTCAGTATTGAGGGTGCAGAAGGAGGGAGGGAGGAAAAGAAAATGTGGCTCTGAGAGGGGAAGGGGGTGGACACATGGGTGAGACAATGTGAGGTTTGCATCAGAACAGAGAATCACTCATTTCTCACTCCCAGGCATTTTGGGAATTGACACAAAACCCTGATTATGCGACTGCAGTTTCCGTGCCACAGCTCTGGGGTGAAGTAGCAAACCCTGGACATAATGTCATGACGTCCGAAGTGCTCCCCGAGGGATGAGCCATCAGCAACACACCTGGATATTTCTTTTGGAAATAATTTACCCAGTGGGTGATCACTGTGGATTCCCCATAGCCATGTTCCCCAGACAAGAGCAAAGCAGACATTTCAGTCAGAAGAGAGCATATTCCCCAAATAAAGGGGTGGAATGTGGCCAGGGATATTTACCAAGGAAGAGGGGAGAAGAAACTTTCCCTGGATACATTTTGCCTCCAGGAGATGAGAAGTTTGAGTCTCTACGCTGGCCTCAGTTGGTTCCAAAGAAGTCTTTCATCTTTGGGCTTGAGCTGAGTTCCAGGTGGAGAGGAGAGACAGCCACTGGAAGGCCCTTCGAAAAGCTACACTGACCCTAGGGCTGTCCAGCAGGGACCCAGGTTACATCCAGGCCCGGGCCTGGGGAGGAGGACACACTCTCACTGTCAGGTGCACCTTGACCTCACACCTGCCCTGCTCCATCCCCCTCCACCAGGCTTGCACTTGGTGACACATTACACTGGGAGAGAACAGAAAACGGAAATACTCAGACACCAAGAATTCCCATCAGTCCCCCTGAGCACAAAACCAGAAACTAAGTCACCACCACGGTTAGTGACTCACTGAGCTAAATCCTGGAGGCAGTCTATGTGTCCATTAGCAGACGAATGGATAAAGAAAATGTGGTATTTACACACAATGGAGTACTACTCTACCATACAGAAGAATAAACTCAAGTCATGTGTAGGAAAATAGATACCCTTTGAGACCATAATGTTGAAGTGAAGTAAATCAGACACACAAGCTTAAATATCACGTGGTTTTTGTTATGTGAGAAACTTTTTCCCCCCAGTACCAGAGACCGAACTCAGAACCTTGCGCTTACAAGGCAGGTACAGTGCCACTGAGCTAAATCCTGGCCCTGAGAAACTCAATATATAAATACAGTGTAAAAGAACAGACAGACAATAGAAAAAAAAAGAGAAAAAGTTATATTCCAGCATGCCAATGTATCTAAATGTGTACCTTGATTTAGTATAATTGTTTTATGTGTTTTATACATTTTTTGGTCTGTTAGTCTGGCTGCTAATGTGTGTTTATGAGCCGTGTGTGGCGGTGCACACCTGTAATCCCAGCACTTGGGAGGCTGAGGCAGGAGGACTGCCATGAGCTCAAGGTCAGCCTGCCTGGGTCATATAGTGAGTTCAAGGACAGCCTGAACTACAAAGCAAGACCCTGTCTCAAAAGACCAAAGAAAAATCTGTGTTTATGATAATTAACTTGATAAAGACACAAATAAATAAATAAATCTGATGCTGGCAAAAAAAAAAAAAAAAAAGAAGTGTCATATAGATGCACCAACTGCATATAAATACCCAGGAAGAAGTCTACCCCTCATATCTACATCACCTTTCCAAGACAGCATCATATTTCACAGCCCACTGTGTGCAAATGAAAGAAAACTACAGGCAAACAATTTCATTTCTCGTGCTAGCTGCACATGGTCCCTACTCAGGATTCATTTATTTCATGGCCTCAGAATGACAAGACTAAAAGAAATAGACTTGCTCCCAATATCCTGCCTTCTTTTCCAATTGTTGGCTAGGTGTGAGTTTTTCTGTTTCAATACTGTAGGATGTGTGTCTGTGTGTGTAGGCAGAAGTTAGGAGGATAGGGTGTATTTTTAGGGTACAATGCTCTTATACAACCCTGTGACAACCCTGGGTAACTGCAGCCCTGCCCATGGGAAAGTCCCTCAAACTCTGGCTAAACAAGGAAGATGGGCAGACAGCTGGGTGACCTCTGAGGTTCCTTCTGGGTCCGATTCAATCCCGAACCCACTGCCTAACTCAAGTCGGAGGGTTCTGCAGAAGCACACCCTCCTGCTAAAGACACCTGGAACTGAGGTTTGTTTTTGTGGGGGTGGAGGTTGTCATCGACCTCTGTACAAAAGGCAGCATAAGACGGGTGAGTCTGGCAGAACCAGTTAATTGTGGAGGTACAAGGTGTGTGTCTTGTTACTTCTGTAATTAAACTACTCTGCCCCGGGGTTCAGGTTAGGGCCAGAATAGACCCAGAGGCCAAGGTCAGCTTCAAGATCTCCCATAAAGCTTGGGATGACCTTACAATCCAAAGGCTAACCTTGACTCTCACCATTGCATTCAGGGATCTCCAAGGACCCACCAAATACTTCTGAGAGTCAAGAATATGAACGGACAGCTCACACTGCCTTCCAATAACTGCCAGCTGGCCAGCTGGCCCATCACGCCAAGCTGTGGGCTGTGATTTTGGAGCTACCTGAGTAATTAGCGAATACTAAAGATCCAAAAGAGAGAGAATTTAGCAATTTCTTCTAAAGCATTTTAAAAATAACCTACCCATTCTGTACTTTCTAATTCAGACATTTAGTCCTCATATGTACATTCAAAAATTAAGTCTAAAACAAACTAATCATTCAATAATATTAACAAATCAAAGACTAAGATGAATATTATGGAGAAATAAGGTGAACACAACCCAAACATAAGAGAAAGGCTCATTCCTGAATACATTAGTGAATATTCATCAACACATGTGTTTCAGGTTGAGATTTGTAAAAGTATATTAACATCAGCCACATTTCAGGCTTTGGCCAGATACCTATGCTCTTCAGGAACCCATTTGTTATTCATCACAGCAGCTCTTCACCCTGTGGCTCACACACGCCAGGCATGGGTTTAGATCAGTGACGGCGAACCTTTTGGAGCTTTCTAGGAAAACGAACACTCTGGCAGGCATGCCGTAGGTTCGCCCCCTCCAGTTTAGGTATTTCATGTATGTTTTCACTCCCAGGTGACTTCTGGCTGCCTGTCTTGCAGGGGAAACTGTGGCTTGCCAGTGCTCAGTAATTTGCCGCAATTCACAAAACTTGGAACTGAAAAGTCCAGGACGGGACACACGTGGAGTCAGTTTCTACAACTCAGAGCCTAGGACAGGTATTTGTTGGCTGTCTGACGCTGTGGACTCCGCCCACCCAACACTCCTTTCAGGTTGTTCGGTTTCGGACTCCGCCGGCTCCAGAGGTGCCCAGGCCCCTGGCTCAGCTCCCAAGCGTCATGACTGAGTGGAGTGTAAGCATCTGGCCCAGGTCAGGGTGACTCACCGCTGGGATTCAGCCAGCTCTGCTGGATTTGAACTGGAGCTGCTGCAGCCATCACTGGCCAGGAGCTGAGCCAATGGCAGCGCAGCCAATTCGGGCTGAGAAATGCCGAGACCAGAGCCCAGCGACACCTCTGGGTCCTGGACTTTGCAGAGATCCAAGCTGCAGGTCCCTTTAAGGTGAAGCCAGTTTGAGCCACTTGCAGCCTGAGAGTTGTGACTGATGACAGTTTTTCTTTCCAGAATGATAAGGCTCAGAGGCCCCTAGGCAGGGTTTTGTGCAGCCAGAAGGGTTGAACTTCCGCCCCACCCTCAGCGCTGAATTTGAATGACGTTTATGGGTGAGCACTGGCTGGTTCTCACCCACTCACCTGCTCCCCATGGTGTTATGAGCTCTGTTGCCTGCCAGGTACCTGAGAGCATCTTAGAATGAGCCACCTGCACCGTCCTGCAGCCCACATTGATCTGGCCTTCCATGGACGCCCATAGCATGCAGGGTCACTGGGTCTTCTGAGTATCTGCCAAGACACAGGTCATCTTTCACCCCCTCCCAACACGCACACAATATTCTACTTTTCATACTATTGTAGCAGCGTCGCAGATGCCCTACTTGGACATTGCTCTTTCCCTTTTTTTGGTACCAGGGACTGAACTCAGGATCTCGTGCTCACCAGCGCTGTTCTGTTGAGCTACATCCCCAGCCCCTGCTCTTTCCTTCTTAATCTGTTCTACACCCACAAGGCACTGTTTTCAAAAATAAAGGCAATCATTTTCATGTGCAGAGGCAAAATGACCCCAGGCAGTACTGAGTGTGACTCAAATGTTAACACGCATGCAAAACTCCTGGTCAGCTTCGCACAGTGTAAGTTTGACTTCAGCAGCCCCAGTGTGGGGCCCTGCACCCTGCATTTCTAACAAGTTTCCAGGTTTGCACTCTGGAGTAAAGATGAAGGAACAGGCAGGGGTTTTAGAGTCAGAGAGACCTCGGTTCGATACCTGGATTGGTCCCTTAGTGTTATGTGAGCCTGGTAAGTCACTTAACCACTGCATAGCAGCTTTCACGTGCTCATCTGCAAAATCAAAATTATATACCTACCTCAAGAGATAAACCTTAAAGATCAAATGGGATAATATCCATAGATCACCAGACAATTATTTTTTGAGATAGGGTCTCACTGTGTAGCCCAGGCTGGCCTTGAACTCATGGCCATGCTCCTGCCTCAGCCTCCCGAGTGCTAGGATTATAGCCATGCACCACCATGCACAGCACCAGACAATGAATAAAGGCTGGTTCTCTTCCCTTTTGCTCAGGGGCTCTCAGCCTTGGTGTGTTGGCATTTTAGGCTGGATGGTTCCCTATGATGCAGGGGCTGCACCTTGTGTACTATGAGCTGTTAGTAGTGACCCTGGCCTCTACCCACTGGAGGCCATCAGCTGCAACACCAAAACTGATTCCAGACAAGGCCAAATGTCTAGTGGGTAGGGGACAGATTGGCCCTGACTGAGAATCCTGGCCCTGGGTCCACATGTTAACTGCCTGGTGTTCTGAGTCTTCTCCGAGCTCCTTAACTTCCTAAATAATCTTTCCCAACCCATTCTTGGCTTCTATTTTGTTTCAAAAATCCTCAAAATGGAAAAAATACATGTTACAGGAATAGGATAATAATTTTAAACACTCAAGGAGTATTTTCAATCATTTAAAAATTCCTTCACAGGGCTGGGGATTTAGCTCAGTGGCACTGAGCCTGCCTCACAAGCACAAGGTCTTGAGTTTGTTGTTGTTGTTGTTGTTGTTGTTTTGGTACCGGGGATCGAACTCAGGTCCTTGTGCATGCGCAGGCAGGTGGCGAAACCACTGAGCTAAATCCCCAGCCCCAAAATGCTAGCTATTTATTTATTTATTTATTTATTTATTTATTTTTGGTACCAGGGATCGAACTCAAGTCCTTCAGCTTGTGAGGCAGGTGGCGAAACCACTGAGCTAAATCCCCAGCCCCTAAGGTCTTGAGTTTGATCCCCAGTACCAAAAAAATAAATTCGGTTGGTCCCTAGAAAAACACAAAACATGAACCTGGTATTGATAACTGACTTAGCTGTCTCTATATTTACTAACCTATATTTTGATCTTTAAAGTGACTGGGTTAGGTTTCTCTATTACAACTGACCAGTCCTTGAAAACAAGCTCATCCAATGCATGGAGAACTCTATAAAATTGACAGGGAGCCCTTTACTAATACAGTGGACCCTTGACTTATGAACTCAACTTGTTCTTGAAGGCTGGTTGCAACTCAAGTTGGTCAATGAAGGCTCAGGCTCCTCTACACAGCCTTCAAAGTCTCTCTCCTGTGCACAGGCAGAGCTCAGTGTCCTCAGGGAGACACTGGCCCAGGATTTCTCAACCCCACCCAGGAAAGGATGCTGTCATGTTCCTTCCAGAGCTCTGTAAAGGTTAAATCTGTATCTGAGACCATCTGGAAGCACAAGGCCAGAATTTTGGTCGTAACTCAATACTCTGGTCCTAAATTTAAAAACTAAATTTCTGGTCGTAACCCAAGTCATTTGCCAGTCAGGCTGGTCGTAACTCAAGGGTCCACAGCACTCTCGGCCGTAGGGTCTCCAATCTTCAGTCTTTCCTTCTGGTCCACCCTGAGGACACCCCCCCGCCTCCTCTTGTCTAAAGCCTCCAGCAGCACAGTGGCAACACTGAGGCAGACTATTTCCCTCTGTCCAGCTGCAGTTGGGGCCTCCAGGGCCCACAAACCACCGCTGTTCTGTGGATGAACTGGCCAGGTGGGCCACTCTGGGAGCAGGAAGGGCTGTGGTCGGGGAGGAGTCTCCAAGTGTTCCCCGGCAGCAGAGGAAGCAGGAAAGCACTGTACAGAGAGGAGACGAGAGCACCGAGCAGGTCAGTGGGGAGGGGTTTCTGGGCTTCACAGCTGAAGGAGGTGTTGGGTGCCAAAGTCTGTCTTCTAAAAATCAGAGTAGAGCAGATGTAAGGCAGAAAGCTTGTCTGGGGTTTTCAGAGGAATCAGGCACATCCTTCTACAGTCTCATTTGCCTTCTGTTTCCTCACACTTAAAAGACATATTTTCATCCCGGTGCACCCAGCAACCTCCACTGCTTTTAAGTCTTCCTCCTGATTATGTCTGCTATGAGCAGATGGAAATCTTTCCCCCAAACCGTTTCTTTAGGGTTGTCATTTGATGATGAGAGATGCCAACCATTTGAAGATCAGAGTTGAGAAGCAATCTGAATTAGGACTGAAGGAGAAAAACACTCCTTTGAGGACTGCAGGTGGCTCACGTCTCCCCTACTCCCCGAGGCTTTTGCCGGAGAACTGAGACCCCCAAGACAGCTGGGAAGTGGACACCGGCCTCTCCTCTCCCCCAGCCTCTGCTCCATCTTTTCCGGGCCCTTCAGCCAACTGCTGTCCTTCTGCTCAAGTGAATCTGGAAATTATGCAAGATGATTTGCTGATAGTGCAGGAGGAGGACACGTCCAGAAAAGAAAGCTGATGTGTTAAAGAGCAACATGAGCCAAGGAGGACTCAGGATGGTGACCAGAAGCCAGAATAAAAATAGGTACAAAGCTGGGGTCCGTGCAGGAAAAAGAAATGGAAGAATCAGAAGGTCCAGACCGAAGACTGTGGCTGGCAGCTGAGAGGAAGCCCAGTTCTAGGAAACTGGTGGAGGTGGGCAGCTGTTTTGATATTACGTATTGTGCAGGCTTTTACAACATTGCATTCACCCACCCAACCTACCCAAGGTGGCAGCACCCAGCCCCAGGGGACTCGGAAGCTCCCAGGGGACTCGGAAGCTCCCATCACAGCAAAGGGTACACAACAAAGGCCGAGCCCAGCTCAGTTCGTGATGCTAATTCATCCAACACTGCAGTGAGGGGAAGGAAGGAATTTCTCCAGTGGCGAACACTATCTCTCTTGGCCTCAACTGGTTTTCATAAGCCTAGATTTTAATTTAAAAATCACGAGACATATCAAAATGCTATTTAAAACAACCAAGTCCTTTGGTTGATTTACCAACCAACAGACCCACACTCAGACATGACCCAAGTTTGCACCAGATCAGACCCAGGACTTCCCGAGTGCTAGGCATGCTATACCACTGAGCAGGCTCCCAGCCTTTTTATTCTGAGACAAAGTCTTGCTAAATTGCCCGGGCAGGCCTCCCATTTGTGATCCTCCTGCCTCGGCCTACGAAAGTAGCTGTGATTACAGACATTTGCAACTGTGAAAGAGTCTGGATAGATTTTTTTTTTTTTGGTACTGGGGATCGAACTCGGGACCTTGTGCTTTCGAGGCAGGCAGCAGAACCACTGAGCTAAAGCCCAACCCTTGGATAGATATTTTTTAATTGACCTGTTTTTCTAAGGTACACTCCAGGAAGTTGTTATTAATAGAAAAATAATATATAAACTACAAGACTGTGGGTAAATTTACGACAGTTTGAAAACTTCTGACTGCAGGTAAGAGAGTCAAAAAAACACTCCCAAATTTCATTAGCAGATTTGGTAACATTTTATACATCCAAAATCAATTCCCAAGCAGGGGAATATGGAAGGAACTAAGGTAGGAGAGGGAGGATAACTCACAATTGCAGTTAAGAGGAGTCAAAACAAGGATATAACTTTAAAATGACAACTAATATCGGAGACACATTTATTGCTTCTAGCCCCAAAGCATACAAGTCCCGTGGTCTGGAAACACTGAACATCATGCAAACTGCTTGGTGAAAAACCAAAAGGTTAATATGAGAAAATAATCATGGTTGTCATCTTTGCTGATGGTAGTGGGGGTAATACAGTGGGATCAAGGACTTCTACATCTACGGTGAAGAGTGACATCTACTTCCATTACTCTGCTGTGATGGACAATTTGAAGCCGACCCCATTGTCCTGCCAGGATTACCGCACATAGCGTCAAATAGGCATCACATAGCCACAAAGGCAGCCAGGATTTGAGGGGACAAAACTCCAGAGAGGGGGAAAGGGTGGAGAAGTGAGCCCTCTATTCTCCGTTGCTTTTCCCCTTGAAGCATTTGCTGATTCTTATACTACCCAAAACCAATATTTTTAGTTGGGCAAAACTCCGATTTCACAATGCTAGAACTAGAAAAAAATTGGAGTTCCAGGCTCCCCCAAAGGGAGGAACAGGCCGGGTAAATACTCTAAGCTTCCTGTTAGATTTCTCGGTTGTTGAGTCTTGGTTAAGAAAGTCTCTCCCAGCCATATCTTTTTTTCTAAGTTGGAATTTATTTTCATATGGTATAAAATAGGAATTCAACTTCATTTTGCTTAACTTGGATAACTAGTCGAGGCTAGCAACATTTAGCAAATAAGCTCAATTCTCCTCCAACTGAAACATCACTTTCACTCTGTATTACACTGAAACAATGTATTTTGGGATTCTCTTGTTGCACTGAACTGCTGGCACATTCAACTGCTTGGTGATCTTTTATCCTTTCTGATTGTAGTGCAACTGAATCCTTTATTCTCATTTTATGATGCTGAGCCCACCTCCCTGGAGAACACTGAAAATACCATGTCAAACTTTTCCTAGTTTCTCCCAAAACCAGTTGTGGTGACAGCGGCTTCCAAACTGACCCCAGTGAGTTCCACCTGCCGCTGGCATTCACACCCTTGTGGACCCTCTGTCCCTGCCCCGTGATGCTGGGTGAGTTCAGCTTGGCTGAGTCACTGTGGCTCCTGCCTTGTTCTCTGCCTCCCATTGCTCAGAGCAGAGGGAGCCGGCAGCCCCTGGGGAGGGCCACAAGCCATGGGAGGTCTCTGGCCACGGCTGGCTGAGTGGCCTGACACAGGCCGAGGCTCCTGGGGACTTCAGCCTCAGCCAACATCTGGACAGCAGGCTCAGGAGCAACTCCGAGCCAAGACTACCCAGCACAGTGCTCCTGGATTCCTGATCTCAGATGGTTTTAGGGTGACTGTTACACAGGGCCCAGAAAGTGACCCGGGTTCACTGCTTTACATACTGTACTCCAATCCCCATGACTTTCCTCGTGTTGGCGCTGTATGCTTTTCAGTTTATTCCTACGTCTTATGGGGTTTGCCGCTGGGTGAAATTTTGAAAGACTGACATTGCTATGTGTTATTTTGCAAGGCTAGAGCAAGATAATTATTATTATTATTTTATTTTTTTGGTGCCAGGGATTAAACTTGGGTCCTTGTGCTTGTGAGGCAGTTGGCAGAACCACTGAGCTAAATCCCCTGCCCAAGATTATTGATTTTTATAGATTTAAGGGTTTTTTTTGTTTTTTTTAAACCAGTACTGGGGATTGAACCTAGGGAACACTGAGCTGCATCCCCAGCCCTATTATTTGTTTAATTTTGAGACCGGGTCATGCTAGGCTGGGCTCCAACTCTGCTGATCTCCCCAGTAGCTGGGATTGCAGGCATGCACTACCCTGCCCAGATTTATAGGTTTATCTTAAATTCAATAATTTTCCAGATTCGCCTATTCATTCTGTATATTTTTCTAAACTAGAGTCTCTTGGATTTCTGGGATATGTAA
Organism: Heterocephalus glaber; assembly: GCF_053883595.1. Classification (NCBI taxonomy): domain Eukaryota; kingdom Metazoa; phylum Chordata; class Mammalia; order Rodentia; family Bathyergidae; genus Heterocephalus; species Heterocephalus glaber. The sequence continues at coordinate 20,703,117 of NW_028258357.1, forward strand.
TCATGTCACCAATAAGGCGGAATTTCAAAATAAAGGATTTTGACTTTTTTTCTAAAATGTATGCCAATTGCTTTTCTTACTGTTAGACTCTCCTAAAGAGTGGGAGACCATACTGATGATAGCAGGGATATCTGTCTGGTTCCTGATTCTTACTGAAATGATTTTTGGGGTCTTGTCTAGAAGGACAGTTGCTGTTATTTTTCCTCAGCTGAGGTCTGATTTCTATATTTAAAAATTCACCCTTATTACACATACAGAGTTTAATGACAATCAATCTCAAGCTCAAGAGTATTTTCAACAGCTCAAAAACTTCCCTGGCATGCTCCTTATATCTTTACTTCAGTTTAAATAGAACATTCACACTGAAGGGGCAACTCCACTGTTAATACTTGCTCAACTTCTGTAAGAACAGAGACCGTGTCTACTGTGTGCTGTTGGTCTTTGTATTTCCAGCCCCCAGCGTAATACATGCAGCATACTAGGGCCTCAACATTTTCTGAACAGTGAATGAAGGAACCAATCAACCAAGCAATTCTCCTCAGTGTTCATCCCATTCCTTAGTGTTCCCTGAGGCCTACCTGCCTTGGTGTCCCTGGTCCAAATCATCCTTCCCCACTACACCTCCCTATCAAAACAGTGACTCATGGCCCCTAACTATCTCTCTGCCTATCTGACTTTTCCTTCCAAGTTTAACTGCAAGGGAAAGCTCTATCTAGTTGCATTCGATATGCTCAAGAAGCGCATAGCAACAAGGTACCATTTCCAGCAGTGGCCCTGTGATCATGGTGTCAAAGACTAAAATTAGGAAGCAAGAGAATCCGATCCCGAGGTAGAGAGCTTACTAACCATCTGGACTCTGTTCCAGGGAAAACAGTGACAGATCAAAAGCTGGAAGAGGTGATAAGAACACGGGAAGAAACCACAAGAGTAGGAACCCGATAAACTGCCCACTTTTAGGTGCTCTGCCACGGATCTTGTCTTACTAAAGGGGCAGAGCTGAGGCAGACAGTGGCCACCCATCTTTGCCAGCCCAGCATTTTGTGCTCTGCCTAATTTACCAGTTCCCACTGTAATCTGCAGAAACCTCTCCCCACAAGCAGCAGGTCTATTTTGGAGGGCAAATCTCATTCTCAGTTCCCTCCAGGTGCAGGACAAACCACCTAGCCTGACCAGCTAAGATGGCATTTGCACTTTGAGAACAGCTTGCTTATCTGTTTTTAATATAGAAATGGTGAAGAAGTGGAGATATCAACCGAAGAAAAGTGAAGGAACTCACCTTTCTCAAAAAAAAAAAAAGTCAAAACAAAGACGTCATTGAGATTTCCGAATGTAACACCCTAATATACTCTATTGTTTTATGTAAGCACAGAAGTATAAAACTTGCTTTGTAAGTTTGCTTACTAATAACAAGTTTCGGTAAATCAGGCAGATCTAAATAAGGCTCCCCACAATATGTAAACACCAACCACAGAATCAAGATCAGGCAGACTCAAATAGGGGAAGTTGTAAAAGACTGTGACAGATTGTCACTGAAAAGCTTATCTTCAGGAATTCTGATAATTATCTGAGAGCAAAGGAAAAGCTCCATTTCGCTGGAGAAATCAGTAACAAAGATGGTGTGCATGTCAGAGACCTGTGTGTGGTGGGGAGTTCGTGAAAACTAAGTGAGAGACTAGAAGCTACGTCAAAGGCGCGCGCTTGTGTGGAGGACTGCCCTCCCTCACAGGAAAGCCACCTAACGTGCTAGGCGCCTTGCCTAAGGCCAGCAAGGCATTTCTACTAAGTTACAAAGCTGCGATCCGGATCTCATTTGCAGGACCCCGGTGTAGCTCTGAAATGTCCACAGGTGCGTCCTTCTCTTTCCGTGCTGGACCGCTCTTGGCCGCCGCTCCCCGCCTGATTCGCAGCAGCGGGTCCAGGTCGGCCAGGCGCCCCGCTTTGGGCTTCACGGGAGTCAAAGGCATCAAAGTGGTGTGCGATCTCCCTCGGGGATGGGGAACCCCACCAGTTCCTTCTGCAAACCACATCAGTGGGATTCCGGCCAGGGAATACGCAGAGGCGAAGGGTCCGGGCGGCCTGAGTGACGCACGAGAAGCCAGATTCGGAAACGCGCGTTCGGACCAGAGGCCCAGACTCTGAACGGCTGGCATCCGGCACAACGGGTGGCCCTGGCTGAGGCGCGGAGGCTTTCTAGGCCCGCTCCTGAAAGCCGTGCAGACCGGGGAATGCAGGAATAAGCACAGATCTCTACTGCAAGAAGAACAAAGTGTAAATCTTAAAACATGGACTCAGTTGCCCAAACACACGCTGGAAAACCTGCGAGATCCAAACAGCGCCGCGGGCCCAGGACCAGAGACTACGGCTCCCAGCGTTCAATACGGCGCTCACCTCGTGCGTTACATGCCGGGAACTGTAGTTTCTCAACCCCCCCCCCCAAAAAAGCACTGGGAGGGAGTCTCAAACCGTCAAGTCTTTTTTTCAGAGGTACACCACCAAATAGAAGGGAGACTGCAAACTTCGCCTTGGGATGGCTCTCAACGTAACCCCAGGCACAGACAAGGGGGAAAAAAAAAAGTAGAAACTGCGTTGCTATGGCTACTGTTTCCCTTGGTCACGGAATAAACGCGCTCTAGGATCCGGAAGTGGTTCCGCAGCGACTCTGTCACAGGATAGACGTGCTGCGCGTTTACGTTCATTGGACGGCTTCCCTTAGGGGCCAAGACTTCCCAGGCAAAGGGGCGGTCTCGCGTATGAGGGGCCCGCGGAGCCATGTGATTGGACAAAAGCTGCTAAACGAGACCAATCGGAAGGAGCCACGCTTCGGGCTTCAGCTACCGCACCTGGACAGCTCCGATTGGTGAACTGCAGTCCCCCCCTCGCGTTCCCATTGGGTACAGAGGGTGCGTGGTGCGGCGCGATTGGTGGGTTCGTGTTTCCCGTCCCCCGCCCGCGATAAGTGGGGGTGAAAAGCGGCCCGAGCTGCTTGGGGTGTAGTGGGCGGACCGGACCGCGAGGCTGGAGGTGTGAGGACCCGAGCCTGGGGTGGGGGGGCGGAGGCGGCTCCTGCGATCAAAGGGGACGTGAGACTCCGCGGCCACGCCATGAGGGCCCTGTGGGTGCTGGGCCTGTGCTGCGTCCTGCTGACCTTCGGTGAGTGGCCCTGGGGGACCTGCCGCCCCCTCCGGCGCGGCCGCTTCTCGAAGGTTCTGGGGGCGTCGATCCCGGGAGGGGCCGCCCCTGACCTCGAGAGAGCCCCGGGCTGCCTGCCTCCCTCGGCCGGAAGCAGGACAACTGCGGTCCCTTAAGCCCCGCGGGTCGCGGCGGCGGGGCCCTCGCGCGGGGTCGGCCTCGCCGCCGCGACCTTTGACCCTGCGAACTGGGCCCCGGCGCCCTTCCCTTCTCGGACCCGGGGCCTGATTTCAGTGCCCTCGCCGGAAGTTGCACAGACGCCGGCTGCGTCCTGACCCCTCAAAGGAAGCCCACGCTCGGCGCGGTCTGCTCGGAGCCCGTGTCTGTGCGGCACGTGCGGGTCAGGGCCGGAGGGACCCGCTTGCACGCGCTCGGCTCGGAGGTGCTGACTCGGGACTCCTCCATCCCGCCGCCCTTATTTGCCAGCCGAGTTTTGCAACCAACCACTGCCCCGGGCCTGGTTGATCTTACTCCTTCTGCCAAGTATCGAACTCAGTGTTAAGTTTTCGTGTGTTAAACCTTCCTCAGGGTCGGTCAGAGCTGACGATGAAGTCGATGTGGATGGCACCGTAGAAGAGGACCTGGGTAAAAGCCGCGAAGGCTCAAGGACAGATGATGAAGTAGTACAGAGGTCTGTGCTCCCTTGAAACTGTATCGATAAGGCTGTGGGATCGGTTCTTCTCCAAGGGGCCAGATTGTGACGTCCCGTATTTAAATATAGAAAAAATGTTCCCGGCATGCAGTTAGATGCACGAGTATCTCCTCTAGTTCCTAACTTGCCCCTAGGAGCAACTGATCACCAAAACTGGCTGAGGTTGGGAATGAAGCCCAAGGAGAGTGCTTGCCTAGCACGCCCAAGGCCCTGGGTTCAACCCCCAGCAACCTCTCGCCCCCAGTGATTGTTTAAAACTCCTGGATAGCTGTATTGTAGAATACTGGTGCTACAAATGCTGTAGAACCTCAGGAAAGACTCAGTTGGTCTTGTACGCGTTGTGAATACTTAGCAGTATTTTGACTTCTTGGATCTTAGTGACAGTTTTGACATCCTTACTTGAGCATGCATGATTAGGACTTTGCTTTTTCATAAAGGAAAATTGGATTTATTTTTCGGGTGATTTTTAAGAACTAAGTATATCTAACTCAGTTGCTACAGTTATAGTACTGTTTTTTGTTTGCTTTGGTTTTTTTGGTATCGGGGATTGAACTCGGGTCCTTGCGCTTGCACAGCAGGCAGTGAAACCACTGAGCTAAATCCCCAGCCCCAGTTATAGTACTGTTATGAGTTGGCCTATTTATTAGTGATGCTTTATAAAGATTTCCATTTTACTCTCTTAACCCTAAGAGCCTTCAAAGGCCTCTTGTGCCCTCATCACAGAGCCTGTATTTTTGAAGAGAACTAAATATTTGCTTATTAAACCAATTTCCCTAGAGAGGAAGAAGCCATACAATTGGATGGATTAAATGCATCACAAATACGAGAACTTAGAGAGAAATCTGAAAAGTTTGCCTTCCAAGCTGAAGTTAACAGGATGATGAAACTTATCATCAATTCATTGTATAAAAATAAAGAGGTAAGCAGTTACATGTGGTAAATTTCAGTAATAGTTAAAGTAACTAGTTAGCAAAGCTTAAATGCCCAATATGTACAACAATTACTACTGATAGATATGGACAAAAAAAATGTAAGACATTTCTTCCCTTTTATTTTTCCCTTCCACATGTGTTCATGGCCTGGTAAGTACTGTAGTTGTGTTTTGAGTGTAGTCACACAAACTTAAATTTTCGTGTATTGCATGCCCAAAGATTACTGGTAGGACACTGGTGTTGACTACTGTTACCATTTGGGTGTCTCTTACATTTACTACAGTATTTTATGTGGGGGGTTGTACCTCCTTTCATGGACAGTAAAACCATCCCTGAACCATAAGAAATTTTATTGGAGTGGACTTGACACTGTCATCTTAAAGTTAATCTAAGAGTATTCAATCTGGCTTCCATTTAGATTTTCCTTCGAGAGCTGATTTCAAATGCTTCAGATGCTCTAGATAAGATAAGGCTAATATCACTAACTGATGAGAATGCGCTTTCTGGAAATGAGGAACTGACGGTCAAAATTAAGGTAAACTTAAGACATTTTCTTCTTTAAAAAGATAGAGAATTCATATAGGCTGGGGACAAGTGACCCTCAAGGCTCTGTGGTTAACTTAGGAGTCAGCAAACTGGCTTGTGTGCCAGATCTGACTTTGCCTGTTTTTATAGTTTTATTGGAACACAGCCGTATCTGTGTGTATGTTATTAATGATTGCTTTTGACTACAGTGGCAGTAATCACTGAAAATACTGCCTGGCCCTTTACTGGAAGGTTGGCCAAGCCCTGGCTTAAGTCATTCTGAGGGCTGCGATGCCCTCATCCTCCTGCCGGGGCTGATCAAGCAGCCATCTGGAGTGTAGCTGGTTGCTATGGTACAGAGAGAGCTCAAGAGGGTCGCATGCCAATTAGAGGCTCAGCTTGAAAGCTGCACTCCTGACTCCCACCTGGGACTCTGGCCTCAGTTAATCACGTGGCCTCACCTGCTCATAGAGGAGTTGCAGTCCTACCATGTTTCTGGAGACAGAGCCAGGAATATTCAGGGAAGAACATGAAGGATTACCAGATCCAAATACAGGAGTCCCTCAAGTTTGGAGTCCTTTTACTTCCTATCAAAGAAGTGGACATCAAATTTTATTTTTCTGGTTTTTTACCCCCTTCAGAACTTACTGAGAGCTGAGGATGTAGGTAGTAGTAGAGCACTTTCCCCTTATGTGTGACCTCTGGGTTCCATGGGGTGGTGATAAAACTAGTTTTACTTAGTCTCGACCTGTTTTGACATTTAGTCTTTGCTGCTTTTATTTGTTTGTTTTGGGGTTTTGTTTTGTTTTTTGGTGCCAGGGATCGAACTTAGGACCTTGCCCTTTGGAGGCAAGCAGCAGAACCACTGAGCTAAATCCCTGGCCCTTCTTTGCTGCTTTTATATTCTCTCAAATACGCTGAACTTTAAAATAGTCTTTGTGAAGAAAGATACATGTACTTGAAAGATTTGCATTTTCTAGAAAGGCCATAAAATACTCAGATGAGAATAAGATCTACATAGTTTCTTATGTTGATGCAGCCGCATAGGGTCTGCTGTTGGCGCAGCAGGGCAGTACACAGGAATACCGATCTGGTTCTTGTCTCACCCTCAGTGTGACAAAGAGAAAAACCTGCTGCACGTCACGGACACCGGTGTAGGAATGACCAGAGAAGAGTTGGTTAAAAACCTCGGTACCATAGCCAAATCTGGGACAAGTGAATTTTTAAATAAAATGACTGAGGCCCAAGAAGATGGCCAGTCAACCTCTGAACTGATCGGCCAGTTTGGCGTCGGCTTCTATTCCGCCTTCCTTGTGGCAGATAAGGTTATTGTCACATCAAAACACAACAATGACACCCAGCACATCTGGGAATCGGACTCCAATGAATTTTCAGTAATTGCTGACCCTAGAGGAAACACCCTGGGACGGGGAACAACAATTACGTGAGTATTACTGGCTCCTAATGAGAATCAGGAGCCATATGCCCGGTTCTGGTGCTCTGAACAGAGGGCTTAGCTGGACCTAATTTCCTTGCCTGGAACATGAGGGATTGAGTTGTCCTGATTGGAAGAAATATTTAAGGGCCTGCCAAGGGCCGGGTGCAGAGAATTCTGGGTGCTGCTGGACATGGAGAGCATAGAGTAGGGGTGTCAGCCTCAGGGGAGGAGGCAGATGTCGGCCTCCTAGAGGAGGGGCCTCTGAGCTTCTAGGCTGGATGGAGGCCGGAAGCCATGGTGCAGTCACAAGATCTGCAGTTGGTCCTGGGCTTGGGTTTGGACTGCAGAAACCAGGGTGAGAGAGAAGGGGCTTTAAAAATGTGAATGAATGTTAGCAAAAATGACTCATTCGAGGATGTCTGCAAGTTGAGCAAATTGGAATTAGATTTCTTTTAAAGCAGTTAACTGTTGCTCTTCTTAGTGAGTCAGATTCCTGCCCTGTACCTCTCTTGGTCCTTGCAGGCTATGAAATCGCTGGGAAGCTTTTTGCCTTTCTTCATTTTAGCAACTTTGGAGGTGAGGAAATTCTCTCCCAGGTCACTGACTGGGGCATCCTGCCAAGGAAGAGAATGTACCTGCAGCGTCTTTTTTTAATTTTCTCCATGTTAGAGTTCTTAAACCTTTAAGTAGGAGCTGGGCATGCTGGTGTGCTCCTGTAGTCCCAGCTGCTTGGGAGGCTGAGACAGGAGTCAGGATTCCTGCTTGAATGCAGGAGTTCAGGGCCAGCCCAGGCAATACAAAGATAGCCCCTGTGTCCAAACCAAACCAAACCTTCAAGGCTGGCCGGGGGTTTAGCAACAGTGGTGTCACCGCCTGCCTGGCAAGCGCAAGATCCTGAGTTCAATCCCCAGTACCACAAACCTTCAAGGCTGGGGCCGTGGCTCAGTGGGCACGCACCTGCCTGGCCTGTACAGGCTCCTGGGCTCAGTCTCCAACACTGTCCCCCAAAGCGGGCGGGCGGGAGGATAAACCTTCACGTATGAGAGGAACCTATACTTAGCATTTGGACTGACTGCCTACATCCTAGAAGGTAGCGTTTCCTGTCCCCTCGTCACAGGTGTTGCTTAGTTAGGTGACTATTGTTAGCGCTTTCCCTGGTACGATGCCCTTTCCAGCTTCACTAAGTGCTCTGACCCACCCTCTCTTTCTAGGACTGGGTGCCAGGTACTGGAGGCGGGTGGCAGGTCCTTCTTGGAGGAAGAGGAAGGTGTCCCGGGCCGTGTTCACACGCTGAGGGCAGGGGCAGTCGCTGCAGACCAGCTCCATGGGGCAGACCCCTTGCTGACCCTTCATCCCCAGGCCAACACGGCGGGCCGGTGACCGAGCCTGCAGGCTGGGCAGTTCACACTGGCAGTGGTTGACCTGAGACAGCCCTGAGCAGCCTTGCCCTCCATCGTTGGCCTTCATTCGCTGGCCAGACACTGGAGCGGATGCCCTTAGGTGCTGGGACGCCCCCTGGAGGGAGAATAAGATAGGTGCAGTCCCGCTGTCATGTGGCTCCCCTGAGGCGAAACCCTGACAGAACATCACAGTGACACGTGCCAGAAAGGGGGGGGGGGACGATGCCTCCCTGCCTTCAGTGCAGGTTACGGAAGGCCCCTCCTAAGTAGCGCTGCAACAAGCAGAGCAAGCTTGACATCCCAGGAGCCAGGGCAGGACCGGCCTGAGGAACCGAGTCCGGGGCTGCCTGGGGAGAAGGACACCTGTCCCGCTTCGGCAGGAGGAGCTCTGCGGCCTCAGAGACCCCCCAGATTTTAAAGCCATCCTTCCCCTCACACACTGCTTCCCCCTCAGCCTGCAAATGCTTGGTGTTGAGTGTGGGGGGAGGACAGTGCCAGGTGCTGCCCTGCCCGCTGCTGTCCGGCACAGTCTCTCTGCACTCGGGTGATGCCTCCCTGAAAGGCACGTACATCCCTTAGGGTCCATCAGCCATCGGTTCCAGGACCCCACAGGTACCAAAATCCACCGTGCTGGGCCCCTTCTATGAACGGCATAGTATTTGCATGGAATCTGCGTGTATCCCGTTTAAATCATACCTGGATTGCTTATGATATCTAATGCAGTATAATGCTATAGAAGTAGTAGCTTAGGGAACGATGACAAGAGAAAAATCTGTCCATGTTTGATGCAGAAGCAACCATGATTGACCGTCGTAGGCCTAGCTGGGAGCACGTTGTCTTGGGCTGGACAGGTGGAGGCGAGGTCTGCAGCTGAGTAGGAAGAAGAGTATTGAGGGGAGAAGAGACAGGAACAGAGCACTGCCCAGGGGGACTTCACATGACGGTGGGGGTGTTCTGTCAGCCAAGCCACGTGACTGGAGGACTGGACATGTGAGCACTGGCCACCGTGCAGGGAAAGCGCTAACCGCAGTCACCTAACTAAGCAACACCTGTGACGAGGGGACAGGAAACACTGCCTTCTAGGATGTAGGCAGTCAGTCCAAATGCTAAGTATAGGTTCCTCTCATACGTGAAGGTTTATCCTCCCGCCCGCCCGCTTTGGGGGACAGTGTTGGAGACTGAGCCCAGGAGCCTGTACAGGCCAGGCAGGTGTGCTCCCACTGAGCCACGGCCCCAGCCTTGAAGGTTTGGTTGGTTGGGTTTGGAGACAGGGCTGTCTCTGTATTGCCTGGGCTGGCCCTGAACTGCTGTACTCCCGCTATCCTGCCTCAGCCTCCCAGGCAGCTGGGACCACAGGCGCACACTACCATGCCCAGCTCCTACTTGAAGATTTAAGAACTCTTAACGTGGAGAAAGTTAAAAGCAAGAGAGGCCGCAGGTACATTCTCTTGGCAGGATGCCCTGTCAGTGGCCGGTGACAGAACCTCAACCTGTCCCACCACGTTGGGACATTGGCATTTTCTATGGAAGCTGAGCCCGTTTCCTCTGGAGGGAGGGCGGGCAGGGGTCCGTCCTTCCCTGTCCACCCGTGTGGTGGGTGCAGCGCACAGCCCTGTGCTGGTGGAACATTGTTAGCGTGATGGTGCATCCTGGCTGGCGGAACGGCTGGCTCACAACATGAGTGTGCAGGAATTTAAAATCCAATCTTCTAAACCCTGGGTGTCTGAATGGCTTGTTTTCCTTGCAGCCTTGTCTTGAAAGAAGAAGCGTCTGATTACCTTGAGTTGGATACAATTAAAAATCTCGTCAAAAAGTATTCACAGTTCATAAACTTCCCTATCTATGTATGGAGCAGCAAGGTAAATCAGTGCTCATTAAAATGTGCATTACCTTGGCATAGATTTAAGCGCTTACCACTAAAAGGATGTGGCTTGATTCAGTTTAAGGATTCTCTTGGGGTTTTTTTACTAAAGACCTGTATTGAGCTGTGATATTTTATATTCTGTAGACAACATCAGAATTATTAAACAAATGAGCTTAACCATAATTATACTTCCTGCTTAGACTGAAACTGTCGAGGAGCCCCTAGAAGAAGAGGAAGCAGCAAAAGAAGAGAAAGAAGAATCAGATGATGAAGCCGCAGTAGAGGAGGAGGAAGAAGAAAAGAAGCCCAAAACTAAGAAAGTAAGTCTGGTTCCGTGGTCTGCAAGTCCTTGTGTGCACGGCCCAGGAGAGAGGCTTCGGTTACGGAAGTTCTGCCTGTGTGGCCCAGGGTGCGCAACCCGGCTGTGGCGAGTCTTGTGCTGTGTGTGTTGTCCTGTAGAACATTAAAATCATGAGCGCCCGTCTCCCCGAGAGCCTCCTGCTTCTCTGTACTCCGCAGGACTGGCAGCGGTGTGTTCTGGGCTTTAAAGTTCTAGGGAGCTTTCTGCGTGCTCTGTAGGATTAACTGGCTTATTCAGGTGGCAGAGGAAGTAGAAGTATTGCAGGTAGTTGAGGAATACTTACTAAAAAATGTTGACTTTAAGTTACAAAGTGGGGATATATAGTAACATTCTAACCTCAGTTGTGTGGGTGTGGCCGTGGAACCCAGGACCGTGCTCTCTGCTGCTGAGCTAAATCCCCACCCATCAGATTTTTTCTCCCGGCACTCAGGAGACTGGGGCAGGAAGATTGTGAGTCCAAGGGCCACCTGGGCAACTCAGCAAGACCCTGGCTCTGGGGGGAAAAATTCAAAATCCATCTTAGTTAATCGGCTTTTATCAGTTATTATGTTAACTGGTTGGCTTTTGTATTAAACATTGACTAAATATTGAGAGAGAGACTTCACTTTTAAAGTGAGGGAGCCAAACTAGCTAACAGATATCCTTAGGGTTTACATACTCTTGAAGCCTAGTGAGGTTATGGTTACTGGCTAGTTAACTACTGATGAGTGCTAAGAGAGACTAACCAAGTATTGTAACTTCAGGTTGAAAAAACTGTATGGGATTGGGAACTTATGAATGATATCAAACCAATATGGCAGAGACCATCAAAAGAAGTAGAAGAAGATGAATACAAAGCTTTCTACAAATCATTTTCAAAGGTAAACACTAAGTTGGAATTCCCTAGCTTCTGGTTATTAATGAGTATCCAAAACATCACCCTGTTAGTTGGCTTGGATGTGGCATGTGCCCGTGATTGAGACAGCCCAGCCCCATTTTTTCCCAGTAAGAAGGTTCAAAAAAAGCCATTAGGATGACTAGCATATGTCTGCTTCTTGGCATGCACATGATATAGTCATGTATCGAAACACACTTGATTGATGGAGTCATAATTGAAATCACATGTAAATTTCATGTGAATTTTTGAGATTCTCTCATTTGAGACAGCTTTTGAGAACAGTTGGTTTCCAGAACCCTAAAACCCTTATATGAAGTGCTACTGAATAGCTTTTAGAGTATCTTTAAAGAGCTTGTTTACACAGGTTTCAAGGTCATACAATAATTTCCAAATTTATTTTTTGCCTGTTTTTTTTTTTTTAAACCAATCACTTCTTAATGTTGATGAAGATTGCTTTAAGTTAATGTTTACCCAAACAGCATTTTGTACAAGTAATGGAATGGGGTTTGGTTTTGGTTTTGGTTTTGGTACTGGGGATTGAACTCGGGACCTTGCGCTTTTGAGGCAGGCAGCGGAACCACTGAGCTAAATCCCTGGCCCACTAATGGAATGTTTTAAAACTTAGCATAAGTAAATAAAACTGAATAGTCTATGATCATATTTCTTCTTTACTCTCTGTATACTGAGAGTTTCAACACTGAAACTTTCTTTCGGCCCCCTCCAATGTTATCTCCGTGGACTCTACCAGATCTAATGCATATAAACTTACTCAGACAGCTGTATTAGAAGCACACGATGAGCCATATAAGTGATTTTTAAGTTTTTTAGAAGTCACAAAAATTGGGACAGATAAATAAATTTTAATACCAGCATACCCACCATAAAAATTGAGACATTTTACATTCTTTTTCTCTTAATTTACACTGTGTTCAGAATGTGTTTTGCATGGTGTAACAGCGTGTCTCGATCCAGACTGGTCCTTGGAGGGCCCAGCCTGATGGGGGTCCCATAGCAGGTCTGGCCGTTTGTCTGCCTCATGGCCACTGCTCAGCAGTGTGCGCAGCTCTGTCACTTAGGCTGGTGTCCTTTCCTGCCTCAGCTGATTAGGCTGCAGTCTTAGTCATGCTTCTCTCTGGGCCACCCCGTCCCGTCCCCCTTTGTTTTTGGTAAGAGACCTTTTTGCTGACCCTTAAATGCTTGTGCTACCAAATGAACAGCTTCGCCTCGCCTTTCTACAGGAAAACGATGACCCAATGGCTTACATCCACTTCACTGCCGAAGGGGAGGTGACCTTCAAGTCCATCTTGTTTGTGCCCACGTCTGCCCCGCGTGGCCTCTTTGACGAGTATGGATCTAAGAAGAGCGATTACATTAAGGTAGGTTGTTACGCAGCAAAAGCTGCATGGGAAATTTGCGAGTGTGATTTCGGAAAGTGACTTCTGTGGTCTGCCCTTAGCTGTACGTGCGCCGAGTGTTCATCACGGACGACTTCCACGATATGATGCCCAAGTACCTGAACTTCGTCAAGGGTGTGGTGAGTACCTGGAGCTTGGGGTCTGGGCCCCCGGGGTTCAGTTTGGCCTTGCCACAGTGTTCTTGGCCCTCGCTGAACTCTCCTTTGCTGACCGCAGGTGGACTCGGACGATCTCCCTCTGAACGTGTCCCGAGAGACTCTGCAGCAGCACAAGCTGCTCAAGGTGAGGCTGGGGAGGGCACCGGGGCTACTGTTGCCTGCGGGCCCAGAGGATGGGGCTGCGCCATTCACGAGCTGCTCTCCCGGGCTTTCCCTATCTTGGGGTCCGACTCCTCCCCAGCATTTCATGCTGACACGTACATGTGTAGAAAAGTTGAAAGACAGACTTTATCACATAGCCACCTGCTTTTCAAACCTTCATTAAATCTTTTCCTCCAGCACCTTCATAACTTAAATTTTTTTATTCAGAAACACCCCACTTGCTCACTCGTTCAGATTGGAGAGTGTCTGGCTCTTACCGTGCTAACGTCCAAAATGTTCTGTCTCAGCTGAGCCGCTGAGCTGACGTGGGCGTCTTCCACCCTCCCACCCCGGTCGGTGGCCCCGTTCTGTCACCACTGCTCCGAGGGCCTCCTGTTCCCAGAGCTCTGAGGTAAGCGCCTCTCATCGTTCCTCTTTCATCTTCTTCAGGTGATTAGGAAGAAGCTTGTCCGTAAAACTCTGGACATGATCAAGAAGATTGCTGATGAGAAATACAGTAATACTTTTTGGAAAGAATTCGGCACCAACATCAAGCTCGGTGTGATCGAAGACCACTCGAACCGCACTCGCCTTGCTAAACTTCTTCGGTTCCAGTCTTCTCATCACCCGACCGACATTACCAGTCTAGATCAGTATGTGGAGAGAATGAAGGAAAAACAGGATAAAATCTACTTCATGGCCGGATCCAGCAGGAAAGAGGTGATTGGAGTCCAGCCATCTGGGATCTTGGGAGGTAGCTGGGGTTTTCTAGCAGCTCTTGAGAGGAAAAGGGAAAGTTCATTGTGTGACTGGAGTAGTGCAGAGGATTGGGAAGTCGCCTCTTAATTCTTCACCCCTCTGTTGGGGCTCTTGGTGCTATGGAACTATGTCTAGGAGAAAAACATACGCCAAGGCCAGACTTGGAAAAAAAGCTCTGTTGCTCCCCTTCATTTTGTAGGCTGAATCTTCTCCCTTTGTTGAGCGGCTTCTGAAGAAAGGCTACGAGGTTATTTACCTCACGGAGCCTGTGGACGAATATTGCATCCAGGCCCTTCCCGAGTTTGATGGGAAAAGGTTTCAGAACGTTGCCAAGGAAGGAGTGAAATTTGATGAGAGCGAGAAAACCAAGGAGAGTCGGGAAGCAACCGAGAAGGAATTTGAGCCTCTGCTGAACTGGATGAAAGACAAGGCCCTGAAGGACAAGGTATTTCTCCGGCAGCTGGGAGCTGTCAAACCGTGGCGGGGGGGGGGGGGGGGGGCACAAATCATCTGTAACTGGTTACCTTAAACCATCAAAACTGGTCTTGGGAATACGTAGGGCTTGGTTTAGAGTGCAAGTTGGTGTTGAAGGATTTACTTCTGACTGAAAAACTCAGGATATTGGGGACAGTGGCTCTTAAAGCCTGAACCTGGCCGAAACCTCCCTCGATGGCCTGCCCCTGGAGTCTTAGGAGTTGAAATGCAGTCCCTGGGCGACCGTCCCTGTGGATCCTCACCAGTGTCTAACTGGCCTTCTACCCCCAGATTGAAAAGGCCGTGGTGTCGCAGCGCCTGACGGAGTCTCCATGTGCCCTCGTGGCCAGCCAGTATGGCTGGTCTGGCAACATGGAGAGGATCATGAAAGCACAAGCGTACCAGACAGGCAAGGACATCTCCACAAAGTAAGTCCTGGGGATAGTGCGGGCCGTCCCACCTGCCTCTACACAGGGGCAAGTGTGTGTGCTGCCCTGGGCAGACACCAGCAAGTTAGCGTCGGGCTCCTCGTAAAGGAGGGAGGCCTTCATTCACCATTCTGTTTTACAGTATTTTAGATACAAATGGAAATTGTCTGTTACATATACTGGTTTTACTTTGCGTTAGATTGTCAGAATGTCGTAATTAGCATGTATCACCAGTGTGAGATGCATCTCGTTTCTGTCATCTGACTAAAGTCTGAATCCCAAGTGAAGGGCAGTGCCTTTCAGAGCATGTCTGTTGGGTTCAGTAAAAGGCTGAGTTGAGGGGATGACGGGACCCTGAGTCAGTTCATCTGCTCAGCGGTGCTGTGGGTTTTCTCAGAGTTATTTTTGTAATTATTAACAGAACAAAGGAATGTGAACCCTAACAAGCGACGTTTGGCTAATCCTCACCTTGTCCTTTAACAGCTACTATGCCAGCCAGAAGAAAACATTCGAGATCAACCCCAGGCACCCCCTGATCAGAGACATGCTCCGGCGCATTAAGGTGAGCAGTGCTGCAGCCGTCCTTCTCTGCATCTTTTTCGAATCTGAATACCCTGTATGTCTTAGTCTTAATCAAGTGCAATCACTTCCATCCTAGGAAGACGAGGATGACAAAACCGTTGTGGATCTGGCTGTGGTTCTGTTTGAAACGGCGACTCTTCGGTCAGGATATCTACTACCAGACACCAAAGCCTATGGAGACAGGATAGAAAGAATGCTTCGCCTCAGTCTAAACATTGACCCGGAAGCAAAGGTCTGTGTGCCCAGCCCTCCCTGGGCTTTCCCTGAGTGTAGGGATGTGGCTCAGCAGGCGAGCACTCGCCTAGTGAGGCACTGGGCTCTGTCCCAGCACTGCAAAAGCAAAACAAGATGTGTTGCTTATATTGGGGTATGGACTATATCGGTTTTTTTAAAATTAGGTTTCTCATACTCTTGAGAACTTGGCTTAACTTCTCCAGTTTGAAACAGTTTATTTAATAGTTTGAGTCCCCATTTTGCCAGGCACTGCATAGATTAATGAGATCTCTCTTCATATCTCTGGTCTCGCCACCTCCCTTTGTTAGCAGAGAGGATTTACTGGGCTCTGAATAAACAGGAACAATGTCCTTGGTGATCTTGCATTCAGCTGGGCACAGTGAAATCACTCCCAGGCTCCAGTGGGCTGGTGGGTGTCGTCCTTAGGTTGAAGAAGAACCAGAGGAAGAGCCGGAAGACACAGCGGAAGACACGGAGCAAGAGGACACTGAGCAAGACGAAGAAGAAGAAGTGGATGCAGGTGCGGATGACGAAGAGCAGGAGACAGTGAAGGTAGGTAGTGATGCGCATCGTTCTCGGTGCGGGATGGAGCAGGGAACATACAGAGTCAGAAGCTTGAGGAAGGCAGTCTTTAGAAATGTATGTACTCTTCCATTCTGTGTTCATTTATTTCACACAGCCGTTCTGGACCTGTTTTAAGCAGTGTTTCCCTTAGCCCGCAGTGTTTCTATGTGCCTTCCTACAATTTTAAATTATATCTAAAGTTCAGGGGGCAGTGATCTGGTTTGTAGGTTGTAAATTACTTTGCAACTCCAGCTGAAATACTGGAGATTGGCCCAGCCCACTTCAATTGTTTTCCCTTCTGCTGGCGTTTAACGAGCTCTGGTTCTTCTGTTTTCACAGAAATCTACAGCTGACAAAGACGAATTGTAAATTACACTCTGCCATTGGCTCCTGTGTGGAGAGGGAATGTGAAGTCATTTCTTTTGAGAGAGACTTGTTTTGGATGCTCCCCACCCCCATCTCCCCTGCACTGTAAAATGTTGGATTGTGGGTCACAGGAAGAAGTGGATTTTTTAGTTGAATTTTTTTTTAACATTCCTCATGAATGTAAATTTGTACTATTTAACTGAATATTCTTGGTGTAAAATCTTGTCATGTGTATAAAAATAAAAAAGATCCCAAATACACAGTGTTTTGGTTCTATTCATGGTGCATCTCACGGAACACCCTTGGGGCACTGGGGATGGAACCCAGGGCCTCACACAGGCAAGGCAAGCGCTCTGCCCCCGGGCTGCATCTCCAGCCCTTCCCTCCTGAATTCCCTAGGCTGGCCTTAAATCTGCAGTGCTCCTGCCCCCGCCTCTGCCTGCCTCCCACGCAGTGAGCTGACAGGTCTGTCCCACCACACCCAGCTTTGTTACTTAGGAACACCAGACTAGGAAAAGAGGTCTCACTTGGATGCACGTTCAGTCATGTGTGTGTCAAATTCTGTGAACCTAGTGTATGTACTGTAAGTTTTGTTAAAGATGGCACAATTTTCCTGATACGCTAGTACTCTCTATGGGCTGCTTGTGTTTATTATGTGCTTTCTCTACCGCCCCTCGGCGCCCCCATAACCTTCAGGTAGTTTTCTAGGTTACTTTGCAGTAATCGCTTTGACATCACCAGCTTCCCTACTTGAGTATGTCTTTCTGAAAATACACTTAGGACTGACCATCTTGCCTAGCAACAGCAGGGCCCTGGATTTGATCCCTAGTACATATGTGCACACATACCCAGGGACTCTACTGCAGTTCTTATAAAATGGAATAGCATGGGCTCAGGGATTTAGCTCGGTGCTGCTGCCTGCCTCACAAGCACAAGGTCCTGAGTACAATCCTCGGTACCAAAAAAATAATAAGTCAGTCATAAATATGCTATTGTTAAGGTGTACTTTCCTTGTAATGTTTTTGTTGTCTTTTGGTGGTACTGGAGTTTGAACCCAGGCCCTTTGTACTGAACTACATCCCCAGCCCTTTTGTAAAATTTTGAGACAGGTTCTTACTGTCTTACCCAGGCTGAGCCTGAACTTACACTCCTGCCTCAGCCTCGCAGAGTGCTTGCTGGTATTACAGGTATAGTGCTATCAAACCCAGCTTGAAATGCCATTTTTGATCAATACTGATGGAGAAGTCAAAGCCATCAAACTCCATTAAATGACATCTGACACTTGCTCCTCAGAACTGTACAATTACAAATTCTAAATTATAATTATTTTACCAAGAAGCAGAAAATGTATCATACTCTGTTTTTGGTACAAAAAAGTGGCTGTCTCATAAATGCCTTGTTAGGGTTTAACTTGGCCTAATTACCAAGTGGGTGCAGCTGGTCTGTCTTGCACTTTTTCTAACTATAAACAGCTTTATTAAGAAACGAAGATGCCTAAAATTTTTGAGCTGGCTGTGGTGGGGCACACCTGTAATCCCAGCATTCAGAGACCAACACAGGAGGGTCCCTGAGTTGCCAGCCCACATAGTGAGACCAGTGATCAAACCTGGGGCTTCACTTGTGCAGACTGAGTGCTCTACCACTGAGCTACACCACCATCCTGATTTTTTATTTGCAGCATGGGATTGAATCCAGGGCCTTGGCATTGAGCTCTGTATCCTCTTTTTGAAAGTTTTTTATGGAGACAGGGTCTCACTAAACTGCTAAATTGCCCAGGCTGGGCTTGGAACTGGCAACCCTTCTGCCTTAGGCTCTCGGTGCTGGGAGCCCTTGGGGAGCTGTGGCTCCAAGTAAGGCCACCTGGCTGAGGCAACCCTTGCAGGAGGTGACAGCCCTTCCTCGCTGCCGCGTCCAGCACAGTGCCCGCTGTCACAGTGGGGGCAACTTCTAAAAAGGAAGAAAATCGCTCAGAACCAGCACTCCCTGAAATAAAGATGGCATTTTTACTTTAGGTAAATTCTATTTTTAATGCTACAAAATTAAACTTTCATCTTCATGAAGTCATTGACTGGAAGAATGGGGTCCAAGCCATGACCTTGCACAGCCTGCGAAGGGAGCCAGGTGCTGCTCCACGCTCACAGATGGGCCAAGGGCCAGTGCTTCCTCAAGGCACAGGAAGCGACCCCAGCCCTTCCTGCTGGAAAGCGGACCCCTCCCCATGTCTACACACGGCCAAGCTCACCAAGTCCAGGTGTGAATACTAAAGCTGGTGGGGAACTGGAATCTGGACAGACTGGCTTAGCAATGGAAACTAAGAACTTCACTTAGGGGCCGGAGATTTAGCTCAGTGGTTCTGGCGCCTGCCTTGCAAGTGCAAGGTCCCAAGTTCGATCCCCGGTACCAAAAAAAAAAAACAAAAAAAAAGAACTCCACTTAGGAATTCAATTGATGAAACTAGTTTTATACTGATTTTACTGATTTATAACACCTCAAGATGACTTACATAATACTGTTCTTGAAACCTTTCCAAATTCTGAGAAAGTTAAGCACCTAGATTTGAAATCGTGAATTAATATTCCATAGACCATTCTTGAATTATTTTAATTTTAAAAATGTTATGGTTTGCATGTAGATGTCCCCCCAAAGCCTTATGCAGTCATAGGTGGGGAGTTTCAAAGGTGGCTGGATTAGGGTGTGTGATGCTGGGTTAAGGGTAGCCCTCCATGGGTGTGGTTGGCACCACCCAAAAAGTGGGTAGCCTGGAAGGGCAAAAGGGACAAAGAAGGCAGGCTGCTGCTGCCCGCCCTGCCATGGACTGTTCCTCCTCTGCGATGCCCACGCTGCCTTGGAGCCAGCCGACTATGGACTAATACCTCTACAAACTGTGAGCTAAAATAAACTCTTCTCCTTTAACCTTCGGTGTCAGGTATTTTGTCTCAGCAAGAAGAAAAGTAACCCAGACAAAAAAGGTCTCAAACTCGTACTCTGGTAAAGCCTTTACAATTGCTAGTAGTGGCAAGCTTCACTATTTCTAAAGTATACAATGTTTTTCAAGAAAAAAGTATTCCATTAATAGCAGCCCTGAAATTATCCAGAGTTGTCATCTCATACACACAATCTCAGTGAATAAAATAGCCAAGCTTCAGCTCAAGTCTTTGTCTTCAGAATCCCATCCCTTTCACCATGGTGGCTCTCCCTCACCTGTCACCTGCAGGACCCAAGGTCCTAGTGCTGAAACCTCTAAGTACCAAATGACAGGACGGAGGAAAGGAAATTAAATATAGTACTGAAGACTTCAACACAGGCCACAGAGTCCTGGCATGTAGCAACTAGCTCACTGGCTAAGGAGTACAGCAAGATGTCATCTTTAAGAATGCAGAATTCGAGCCGGGGATTTAGCTCAGTGGTTTCACCGCCTGCTGCACAAGCACAAGGACCCGAATTCATCCCTGGCACCAAAAAAAAAAAAAAAAAGAATGCAGAATTCTGGAACCCAGGTGACGCATGCCTGCAATAACACTACCCAGGAGGCTGAGGCAGGAGGATCACTGAATTCAAGGGCAGCCGGGGGTACATAGTGAGTTTAAGGCCAGCCTGAACTATGTAGCTAGACCCTGTCTCAAGAAAAATACAGAATTCAAAAAACTTACAGGAAAATAGCCCAGAAGAGATGCCAACTGGTCTACAAACTACCTTTTTATAGACTCAAAAAACAGGTGAAATATTTATTAGTTTCCAGGATGGCCGGAATAAAATACCATAAACTAGGAGGCTCCAAACAAGAGAAATGCATTTTCTCCCAGCTCTGGAGCCGGGAAACTTAAACTCCAGGTGTCAGGGCTGTGCTCTGTGGCTCTGGGTGGAAGCTTCCTTGTTTCTAGGGACAAGTGTTGTGTGTCCGAGTCTTTACGCGGCCTTTTCTTCTCATGAGGACATCATCATTCTGGATTGTGGCCACTCGATGACCTTATCCTAACTTGGTTATATTTGTAAGACCTTACTTCCAAATAAGTCACATTCAAGGGACTGGGAGTTAAGACTTCAACATCTTCCTGGAGATACAATTCAACCTATAAAATACTCATTCACCTCTTCCAGTTTTTTTTTTCCTTTTTCAGTTATTTTAAAATATACTTTTTTGGGGGGTGGGGGATTTAGCTCAGTGGTTCCAGCGCCTGCTGCACAAGCGCAAGGTCCATATACATACTTTTTGAGAAGAATTTTAATTTGATTTCCCAAATTCAGAGAAATTCCTCAAATTTGAAGGTTAAAGACCTTGCAACATGCCCAAGTCACAAAGGTTAAGATTTGGTTATTCACACACTTCCAAAAGAACTTCAAATTGTAAATATTTTTACTTAATACAGTTTAATAAGCATGGTACTTTCCATTCTTTAGAGAAGTATTAACTTAGACACATAAGCATTCACTGTAAACATCATTTTTATTACATTTGTAATTCCCACTTGCCATTAGAGTCAACTGTACTCAGAGAAATAAAGCAGAACTGTAACGGCAGGAGACAGTGAAAATACTCTGTTTCACATGTTATTCAGTGCCTTCCAGATCACACTCAGGAAGCTCAGGATGTGCACTTGGGCATAAGAAAATTTCACCATCCCAGTGCCTATCCCTGGAGCACTCCTCTGGCAGTTAGGCTGAATTAGATGCTTAAGGATGAGGAGCTGGATTCAATAAATTAAAAAAATATACGACTTATTCACAGGCCTCTTGGCCTAGCTATATTTGAAATTTCTATTGCTGAGAAACTGGAGGTTCGTGTTTTTGCTTCTTCAGTCCCAAAAGTTCTGTTCTGAGTTCTCCAGGTTTTGGTGGAATTTCAGGTATTGTCTACAAAAAAACAAAAACAAACAAACCAAAACCCCATTAAAATGCTAGTGCTATGTTAAGATTGCCATTCAACGTAACATTAAAGAGAAAAAAGAACAAAAACTGCTTCACTTCCTACTCAATAATCAGTCTTTACTGAGAGCCTCGGGCTGGTCTGAACCCCCTTCTAGTGCCGGGTGTAGGATCTATCACCCTGCACTGTCTTAAGCAGGACAGGTCACACCAGCTCAACACACACACATGCAGACCATGAGCGAGACAGCAACGAGCAAAACCACTGTAGCTGTGTCTTCGAGGAGGGTGGACAAGAAAGGCAAGACATGACTTTCCTTTGTCATAATTTTGTTGAGACATAATTCACATACTATAGCACTTTCTCATTTTAAGTGTACAATCCAGAGCTGCTAGTGGAAGCACATGTCTATAATTCCAGACTCTGGGAGGCTGAGGCAGGAGGATGCCAAGTTCAAGTTCAAGCCCAGGCTTGGCAACCTAGAGATTTAGTGAGACCCTGACTCAATATAAAAATTATATATATAAAAAGAGCTGAAGATATAACTCAGTATGGAGGACCTGGGTTCATCTCCAGTACTGCTTAATAACAAGTGTACAATTCTGAGCTGAGGGTATAGCTCAGAAGTGGTGATTGCCTAGCACACATGAAGTCCTGGGTTTGATCCCAAGCACCACATACAAGGAAAATGTACAATTCAATGGTTTTTAGTATAATATATTCACAGAACTGTGAATCACCACAATAAATTTCAGAACATTTTCATCACTCCAAAAAGAAATTCCATACCTATTAGCATAACTCCCATTTCAATACAACCCTCCCTGCCACCCCCAGAATTATTCTTTTTGTCTCCATAGATTCACCTATTCTGGATGTTGTTTTGTTTAAAACAGGTCTTGCTCTGTAGTTCACACTGGCTTTGATCTCACTGAGATCCTCCTGCCTCAGCCTCCTGAGTGCTGGGATTACATGTATGTGCTACCACACCTGGCTTTTGGGTATTTCACAGAAAGGGAAACACAGAATGTGTGGTCCTTTGTGACTGGGTCCTTTCACACAGCTTAATGGTTTCAAGGTTCATCCATACTGTCACATAGACCTGTACATAATTTCTATTCCTTGCTAAATAATATTCTATTGTACAGACATACTATATGCTATTTATGCATTCATCAGCTAACGGGCATCTGGATTATTTCAAAGTTTTGGCTCTACATTTACACATAAGTTTTCGTGTGGAGATAGGTTTTCATGTCTGTTGGGTACAAACCTAGAAGTGGAACTGCTGGGTCCTACACTAACCACGGGAGGCATTATCAGTGCTTTCCAAGGCAGCCACTCCCCTTTTCATTCCTGCCAGTGGCACCTGCGGGTTCAGATGCCTCCATATACCCTTGCTACCTGTTTTACTATAGCCTCCAAAGTGAGTAGGAAATGGTTTCTCACTGTGGCTTTGATTTCCATTTCTCTGATGCCTAATGATGCCGAGCGTCCCTTCCTGAGCTTACGGGCTGAGATGGTGACTTCTGAACAAGGACGGGAAGATGAGGGTGGTGTTCCTGCAGCTGTCCCGAGTGGAACAGGCAGAAGTACAAATGCAGAGAAGCCCAGACGGGGCTCCACCTCATCTGAGAGAAAGCAAGGCTACAGCATGTTCCATAGCAAGTAGGAGGGGACTGGGAGGGCATTAGGTGTCCAGTGACTTTCACTCTGACGTGGAAAGACCCTGGACAGTTCTGAGAAGAGTGGCACAACCTGACTCAAGTGTAAAAGAGATGACAATGGCGCACACCTGTAATCCCAGCACTTGGGAGGCTGAGATTGGAGGATCAACGAAAGTTCAAGGCCAGCCTGAACTCCATTAGTGAGAACCACTCTTAAAAAAAAAAAAAAAAAAAGACAAACAGTGGCTTGTTGAGAAGACACTATGGCAAAGACAGCAGAAGGCAGAAGGCAGTCAGGAAGCTGCTGAAATAATGCAGGAGAGAGGACTGACAGTGCCCTGGCCCTGGGGATGAAATGGAGGTAGTGAGAAGTGGCCCTCGTGTGGGTGTCATTTTCAGATGAATCCCATGGGAGCCGTTGGTGTGCAGTGAGAGAGAAGGTTATGACAGTGCCCAGGTTTCAGCCTAAACAACTAGAAGAAATGAATCACCTCCTTGGCTACCATGGTGCACCGTGGAGGACAACTGGAACCAAGCACCCTTCCAAGCTCTCTCAGGATGAACTGCACATGAGCTCCAGGAGCTATCATGGTCTCCTCGGCTCTGAGCTCCACCCAAACCTTAGCTGTCAGACTACGAGGTTTAGTTACAAAGCAAGGAAGTGGGTGATGGTTGTTAGAATAGCAGCAGGAACAGCTGGAACAATTCAAAGACTAGAGAAAGAACACAGATTCTTTACACACTGGTAAAGCATATGGTGCCCTAACACAGTACATGTGCGCGGACACACACACACACACACACACACACACACACACACACACACCCACCCCCGAGCCCGGAGAGACCCAGGTGGCCTGAGATCCTTCAGATCCGCCTCTGCAGGCTGGCTTCCTTCCATTATGTGGATATGGGTGAGCCAGGCCAATCTCCACAGCCAAATTTGATGCATTCCTTCCTTTGTAAGAACTGCTGATGGCTCTTCCTGCACAAGCAAGCCTAAACCACGTTTCTACAGAAAGTTCTTGTCACTTCCTGTCTCCACTAGCATCCCTGAGCTTCACTAGAGCTCTAAGAAGAGCAGCAGTCTGAAGTGGTTAAAGGGAGCTTTGACAGCACAGGTTGTAAAAATCTACAGCCATCTAAATGTCAATGGGAATTGAGCAAATGTCTGGAATAGATGTAATACAAGGAATAGCTGTATTATAAAATACGGTGGCCGAGGGGGTACAGTGTGTGTCTCACACATACAAGGCCCCGGGTCCAATCACAAAAGAATGAAACAAAAGCTATGCAATGATTATAAAGAAGACTGTTATACACACAAATGCCTATTACACAGTTGTTAACAGAAATAAGCAAGTTGCATCAAGATGTGTATATGAACTATTTATGTGGGAGAAAACCACTCCACGAGGTGTGTATGTGTACCCACCAATTAATGGTGGGGACAGAAAACAGGAGGGAGATGGGAGGACTTTAGTTTTTTACTCAACACACACCTCAACTCATCTGGATGTTGTACAGCGGTACTGTATTATTTTATTAATGGAACAAAAAAGAGAAACACCGAACAGTTTGAGTTTCAGAGCCTTAAATCACTGCCTCGGTGAGCTATGACTTCAAGTCTCCTTTGCTCTTCTGAACCTCAGTTTCCTCACTTGACAACACGGATAAACGCCCCCGAATTGTAGTGGAAATTAACTGAAATTAATTCATTTCAACACAAAGTTGGTTCTCCCTAAATGTTCCCTTGTCCAGGCAGAGGCCACCCCCCCCCCACACGGCTGCAAACCACTGTATCCACGCACAGTTAACCCTCGGCACACCCTGCTGTAATTGTTCACGCCATACTTTCTCATCCTCACCTCCCTAAAGCCTTAATCTCCAGCTCCTAATTCAGTGAATGCTTATCACCACGAGTTCGACTTCTCTCCTGTAAATGCTTATCTATCTTCACTGGCTCTCCATCCTGCACACACTTACCGACACCTACGACGTCCCAAGCTTTCTAAAGCGAGTGAAACACAAGAACGAGCTAGGGGGACACCGTCTCTCCGTGGGGTTTACATTCCGGTGCAGCAAAGGAGTAAACGGCCGCGTGCTCTGTGCCCGGTGCTCTAGGGAACGAAGGAGGAGGCCCTGGGGGCATAAAACCCTTTGGGAGCTGCCCCAGCACCCTTGCTACTGAAGGAGCGCGAGAGCGGGATCGAACCCAGGGACTCCGCACTGAGCCACTTCCGCCCCGGGCCGGAAGTTAGGAAGGGAAGCCAAGCACGATTCGGAGGAGAAGGATGCCACTGTTCAAGAACTGCTGCGCGGTGCGGTTCGGCCTGAGGCGTCCGAGACGCCCCCGGGAACCGAGGGAGCTGGGGCAGGCCGAGCAGAGGGGAGAGCGGAGAGGCGGCGGTGGTGAGAGCCACGCCGCGGCAACGCTCATAGGCCGCCCGCGCAGCCGGGACCCCGCGCCAGCCCCGACCCACTCACCAGGTCGGGGCGGTAAAACCTGTGCACCGCCTCGGCGCCCGCGCACATGGCCAGGAGGCTGGCCGCCAGCATCTTCAGGTAGGTGCGCCAGGCCACGCCCGCGGGCATGGTCTGGCCGCGGAGAGCCCTCGGCTGTCCGGAGTGGGCCGCGAGAGGGCCGGACCACAAGCGCGAGCAGCCGGCGCCACTCCGGAGGGGAATATTGTGTGCGCGAACCGCAGGCGCGGGCGCAGGCGCACTGACGTGACCCGGGAGGAAGTGGGGCCGAGGGAAGGAGTCAGTGTCTTTTTACCAGTTCTCGCATCCTTGCCAGCCCCTAGTCACTATCCCCCAACTGTCGTGGGGTTTCCGTGGCAGGTGGGGAGTCACGGGCTCGAGTCTGGACTACTGCGTCAGTTTGTCCTTTCGCTCACACAAAGGAAAGCGCACGCCTTTGCCACTTTCGGAGAGGGTGGAGTTCGGCACACTTAGGTGAAGTCACTTCCGCTCTCTCTCCCTGTTTCTGGCGTCCTCTGACACCTGAAAGAGAGCCACGCCCAGCAGCGGTGCCCTTGTGCCGTGGTGCTGCTGGAGAAGAGGAAACCAGCGGCCGACATTAATTACATGGGTTTTGGGATAGTGTCCTGAGTTAAGCAAGAAGTGAGTACAAAAACGAATTCTGAAGGAATAATTTTTTATGTGTGACACAAGTCGTGATACACTCATTTTTAAACAATTGTATGCAGATATCTGACATATTATAATCTCGAAGTATATGATGCAGTTTGTCCTGTACACATACATGAAACCATTCCCACAATGTAGATAATGAACATACCCATCACCCCCAAGTTTCTTCGTGCTTCTTTCTAATGCCCCCACACTGCTTCATTCCCTAGGTAATCACTGATCTGCTTTGTCACATTAGTTTCCATATTATAGAATGCTATATATAAACAGAATAAAACACTATTACTGTTTTTTGGTCTGGTTTATTTTACACAGTTTTTTGAAATTCATCCACTTTGTTCCATGTATCAGTACTTCACTCCCTTTTATTGCCAAATATATTTATACCACAGTTGGCTTATCCATTTGTTGGTGGACATTTTGGTTGTTTCCATTTGGTTAATAGAAAGCTGCTATGAACAGTAGGAGATGAGAAAGCCTTGTACAGAAGTCTCTCTGAGGCCAGGCTGAGCTATGTAGGGAGACCTTGTCTCAAAAAACAAAACAAAACAAAACAAAAAACCCAGAAGTCTTTCTGTAAAAATAGGCTTCCTTTCCTACTAGGTACACACCTAAGAAATGAACATTTGGTGCATGTGGTACGTGTATATTTAACTTTTTTTTAGAAATTATCAAACTTTTCCACACACCTGCCTTGCAAGCACAAGGTCCAGAGTTCGATCCCTGGTATAAAAAAAAAAAAAAAAAAAACTTTTCCAGAGTAGTTGTACAGGTTTACATTCTCACTAGCAGTGTATGAGAGTTCCAGTTCCCCTATATCTTCTCCAACACTTGCTCTGGTCAGTCATTTTAATTTTAATGATTCTAATAGGTAGTGATGTCTTCTTGTTTTGGTTTGAATTTGTATTTTCATCATGACTAATGACTTACAGTATGTCCATCTGCAAAAGCAAAACAAGGCTTGGACCCATACCTCCTACCATGTAAAGAAATTAAAATGAAAATGAATAACAGACTTTCATGTACTTATATTTGCTTTAGTGAAGTATATGTTGAAATATTTTGCCCAGTTTTCTGAAGGTTGTTTTCTTACAAATTTTAGTTTTATTTCTTCCTTAAATGTCTGATAGAATTCACCAGTGAACCCAGCTTGGCCTGGAGTTTTTTTTGTGGGAAGGTTTTTAACTATACATTCAATTTCTCTAAAAAATATAGGGCTATTCAAGTTATCTATTTATTTTCCAGTGAGCTTTGGTAGTTTGTGTCTTTAAGAGATTTGTCCATTTCAATAAAATTGTTGTAGAAATAAAACTCAAAATACCACAGCAATATATGCACATTCATGTTTATAGTGGCACAGTTTGTAATAGCTAAAGCTTGGAAATAGCCCAAGTCCCTATAAACTGGAGACTGGATAAAGAAAATGTGTTTTTTTTTTTATAAAATGGAGTACTACTCAGCCGTAAAGAATGAAAAATTAGAGGCATAGCTAAATGGATGCACATTGAGGACATACTCTTAAGTGAAATAAATAGGACACATGTGTAAATACCAAATAGCTTCTCTGGTATGAAAAACTGAAAGTGTAAATAAGGATTAAAATGAATAATTGATAATGTAAAATAGGAAGAAAAGGTCCAAAGGGGTAGAGGAAGTGGGAGGGGTAGGGGAAAGGAAAGAAAAAAAAGTCACCTTCTTATACTTTTAATATATGTGGCTTGTTATTATGTCACTTATTTAATCTTTTTTTTTTTTTTTTTTTGGTACTGGGGATTGAACACAGGACCTTGCACTTGTGAGGCAGGCACCAGAACCACTGAGCTACATCCCCGGCCCTCACTTATTTAATCTTTAACTGCTTCAATTAAGCAAATTAATTTGTGCCTTCTCTTTTTTCCATTAAGCTTGACTAGAGGTTTATCAATTTTATTGATCTTCTCAAAGTTCAAGCTTTGCTAGCATAGATTTTCCTCTGTTCTTTCTATTTTCTATTTCACTGGTTTTTCCCTCAATATTTCTTATTTCTTTTATTTACTTCTGGTTTAATTTGATTTTAGTTCTCTAGTTTAAGATGGAATCTAAAGCCATTGATGTGGGATCTGCCTTTTATTAACATAGGCATGTAGTGCTCTAAATGTATGTTTACTGTTTGCAAACCAGCTCCTTGGGCTTGAGTACCCTTCTGCCTGATGTCCTTTTGCTTCCTCTCTTGCTGCTTAGGCTCACACAGATCTCAGTGAAGGTGAATTCTGAAGCCAAAATGCCCTGGCAGTAATCCTAACTCTGCCACTTAATAGCTATCTGTTGTTTTGAGACAGGATCTCGCTAGGTCATTTTGGCTTACCTATAACTATGTAGCCCAGGCAGACCTCACAGTGATCCTCCTGCTTCAGCATCCTGAGTGCTGGGGTTACAGACATTGCCCACCGTATTGGTCTGGGTTTTTTGTAAAATGTACATAATAATAGTTGTGACTTTGATGATTAATATTACGCACTGACTTAGCTAGGCACAGCACCCAGAACATTTAAACAGGTCCACTTGGATAAAGTGGGTTGTCCTCCATAATGTGTGTGGATCTCATGGAGTCAGCTGAAGGAATGAATGCAAGAAGAGACTTAAGTTCCCAGGAGCAGGAGGGAATTCTCCTTTGGACCTGAACTATAAAGTGGACACAATATTAATTCCCCCATTCAAATGTTGAAACCTAGTCACCAGTGTGATGGTGTTGGATGGGGCCTCTGGCAGGCGATTAGGTCATGAGGGTACAGCCCTTGTAATAGAGGCCCAGAGAGCTACTCTCCTATTCCACCACCAAGCATGCAGCTAACAGGTGCCATCCTTTCACCAGAAAGCAGGGCCTCCCCAGACCCCGAATCCACCAGTGCCTGATGGTGGTCATCTAGCTGCCAGAGCTGGTCCTAAGCCACCCAGTTTACGGGGTTTAGTTATGGCAACTGAATGCACTAAGGTACAACATTTGGCTCCTACAGTTATCCGGGGGTTTAAGCGAGTTAATACACGCCAAGGACAGAGCAGCCGAGGGCACATATTCAACAGTCAGGAAATGCTGGCTTCTGTAGGGAAAAGTACCATCAACATCATGACCACGGTTACAAACATAACCTCTACCTTCACCACGTGTTCTCATTGCTGTGAGCTGCTGGTCTCCAAGGTCCCCATATTCAGTAAGGACACTGATAACCCACTTGTTAACGAAGAGTCCCAGTTTGAAAAATCCTGTCCAGGGCCAGGCATTTAGCTCAGTGGTTCTGCCGCCTGCCTCGCAAGCACAAGGTCCCGAGTTCGATCCCTGGTACCAAAAAAGAAGAAAAAAAGAAAGAAAAAAAATCCTGTCCAGGAGCCAACCTTGTTGACAAGATGTCTTAATGTCGGCTAAGAAGGAAGCAAGCCCCCTAGGTTCCTGCAAGGGAGAGGCGGCATTAGGAGGAAGAGAGGGAAACAGGAAAGTGACACACCCCTTGCTGTATTGTGCTTCTTTCATTTGTCCTGCCACAAACAGCTTCTCTGAAGTAGCGGCACATTTGGAGTCCCTCCTCTTGGGCTTTCTGAAGCTCTGGGAGGCCAGGCTCACGGCAGATCAAATTTGTCTTCCACATTTGATTGAGGCTGAGAGGGACACAGAAGGCTTGAAGGCCACCTGGCTTCAACTGCATCCCCTTCTCAGGATCATTGTCCCATAAGCTTCCTTTTGCTGGGCAGGACTGAGCAGAGGCCCCTGGTCTAATGAATGGAGCTGCTGGGACCCAGAAGGTAGTACAACCCATGGTGGGGGCTCCTTGCTGCCCAGGGTTACCCAGGAGTGAGTTTGCAGCTCACATTTCAGTAGCCAGCAGGCTCTCTGTGGAGTAACTGAAGCAAACTACCTGCTTTTGGAACTTTTGAAGACTGTGGTCCTGAGTCCTAAGAAAACCAGAGGAGAGGATGGGCTTTTGTTTATTCATTCAGCAAATATTCACTGGATACCTGTCTAATGGACAGGGTATTTTTAAAAGTTCCATAATTTAAAAAATAGTTTCATTTACATTTCTAACAGTATAATCCAAATTTACCTGTTACGGTTTGTGTTCAGATATCCCCCCAAAACCTCATGTGGTCATAGGTGGGGCTTTTTCAAAGGTGGCTGGATCTAGAGTATGTGGTGCTGGAGTTGATTCACGGTACAGTTCTAGGCTCAAGGGCACTAGGATTAAGGGTGTGAGTGCTACCTGCCCTAGCCTGGATAAGATATAAGGAATAGAAAGAGCTGTGATCCTTGCTTGCTTTGCTACCTTCTGCCTGCCATGAACTGTTTCTCCTCTTCGATACCACCCTGCCTTGGAGTCAGCTGATTTCAGCCATTCTATATAATTTTGTGGAAAAATCATTTCATAATTAAATTATGACTAGGGCTGTCTAATACCTAGTCTTTTTCCTGCAAGCCAGCTATGGCATATGGAAACATAACTCCATCTACCTCCAGTCACAAGTTTAAGCAATACTGTGACCCTCAAGGGCAAGATTACATCAGCTGGGCCAGGGATTTAGCTCACTGGTTCCGCCACCTGCCTCGAAAGCACAAGGTCTTGAATTTGATCCCGGGTACAAAATGAAAAGATTACATCAGCTGAAGATATCCTGGTACTCTGAAACCCAAATAGTAATAAAAAAAAAGAGAGAGAAAGGTGTCACCTGGGGGAAGAAAGGAAAAATTCCTTATTAGCCTGCTATCTTGTCCCATGTACTATTGTAAGAATGCTTTGCCCATCTCACCATTCTCATCAACATATGATTACCACCCTGAGTCATCCAATACTTCCAATTATTGTGTGTACCCAATAAATAGTGGCTAGCTCAGAGTTTGTCTTTGCCCACCTTGAGGCACTGACCTGCCAGCCCCCATGTATGATTAAATTGTCTCTCGTCTTTGTTTAGCCCTCGCACCCCCGCTTTCTAGGCAGATCAAAGGATTGATAGGTCTCAGATGGCCAATTATGGACTGAAACATCTACAAACTGAGCTAAATAAACCTTTCCTCCTTTAACTTTGGATGTTGGATATTTTGTCTCCGCAACAAGAAAAGTAAGACCTTTATGAAAGTATTTACTCGTGAAAGATCTTTCTTGGATCCTTGAGTAACTATGACACAGAGCACCAGCCTTCTCCCAGGTCACGTGTCTCACGAATGAAAAATAAACCTTTGCTGGTGTAAGCCTGGAGGGTTTGGATTTATCTGTTAGCACTGGCACGTTTTTCATCGTGTAAACTAGAGAAACAGAAACGCTTGTCTCTGAAGAGTTAGTTAGCTGATGAAGTCCTTGCACACACACCAGTAACAGAAGTTGAGAACTGATGAAACAAAACCCACTGTAAGCCAGCACTATGGAGGCTGAGGCAGGAGGTTCACAAGATCCAGAATCCCAAAATGGAGTCCTATCTGGGCAAGTTAAGTGGCCTGTTCTCAAAAAAAAAAAAAAAAATCGGGCAGAGATGTAGCTCAGTGATGCAGTGCCCTAGAGTTCAATGCTCCAAAACTAAAAAACAAAATCCAAAAATAACACACACACATACACACACACAGCCAACCCACCGTAAGAACCATGAGAAATAAAAGTGGAGTTAATCCGCCTGGTGATGCTTGAGTGGCATCCAGCATTATGGACTTCAAACGTTAGTACGTTCACATACCCGAAGCGCATTTGAACAGTCAGCCTGCTTTTACAAATCAGGAAACGGAGGCCCATTCCGTACAGTGGCCTGGACTCCCAAGATTTGATTCCGGTCTCCCACCCCCATCACGGTGGCTGACAACTAATGAAGACAGGTTTTTTTGTTGTTGTTGGTACCGGGGATCGAACTCGGGACCTTCTGCCTCCGAGGCAGGCGTTGACGCCACTGAGGTAAATCCCCGGCCCTGGAGACAGTTTTTAATTGGGATAAATTTGGGATGAAAACCTCTGAACCACTCCGCACAGCTAAGAGACGCAGACGCCCGCGTACACAGCCCTTCCCGACTGGCCGCGCGGCAGAGAGGCGCCCCGCGAGGGGACACGATTGGTTGGAAGCGTCACGTGATGACCGCGCCGCGGAGCGGAAGTGCCGCGCGGACAGCGTCCGGCAGGAGGAGCTGAGGCCATCGCGGTCTCCTTAGTCGGCCGTCGGGTCAAGTCTCCGTGTCGTCCTGTCGCCGTGCGCGCTCTGCGGGGACGCTGAGGCCAGCGGCGTGGGCTCGGGAGGAGCAGCGGCCCGCGCGGCCTGGGCATGGAAGCGGAGGCTGCGGGCAGGTAACTCGGCGCCGCCCTCGCTGTCTCCTCTCATCCTCCTCTTCCTACTCCTCCCCAGCCCCTGGCGGCGGGGGGCGGGGGGCGGGGGTCTGAGCACAAAGACCGGGCGCGCGTGCGCACTGCGGGCCTCCGCGGGCGGGAGTCGCCGGCTTCCGGGGTCCTGGCGGGTTCCGTGCCCCTGCCCCCGCTTCGTTCCCCTCCTAAGCTATCGGCCACCCCGGTGACTCTGGCCTTCCTGATAACATCCACCAGGCTGAGAACGGGGTCGAGGAGCCCAGCTCCAGCTGTCCTATTAAAGTCAGTCCGCGTGTGATGGCTTCCTCCCCAGAGTCTTAACTAAGAGCAATGCTAAGAGTCACAGTGGATAATATGGCGATGGCGATGGCGATGGCGACGGGAGTAACCCTGTCGGGGAGTCAGTCTCAAAACTGGCTGACACTTCCAATGGTCTTGGGACGATCTTTTAAAATATATATATTGGGAGAGTTAGGTAAGTCGAAGTTTTGAAAAAGTGAAGATTTGAATTAATGACAGAAAGCTAAATGAGAAAAATAAATAAGGTGACCAGATCTTTATAAGGAGAAAAGATAATCATTTCCATTGAAATACAAATACTGTTAGACCTAATGAATTATCCTCCTGGTGCTTAATGGATACTGAACTGCAAGACATGACAAAGCGTCTGCAAAAGGAGGGTCTAAAAGACCTCTGCAGTCCTGTAACTGATGGTGTTGCCCCCCCCGCCCCGCCCCCCATGAGGAGATTGAACCCAAGGCTTCACGCAGGTCTAGGCAAGTGCTGTACCACCGAGGAACATCCCCAGTCCAGAAGCAGCGCTCCGGAATAAGCAAAATAGATGGTTTTTTTAAGTTTAGGAGAAGAGATAACAATGCATAAATTTGCATTTTATTCTGTTCTGATATGGTGGACCAAATCCTGGAATGAAATACTCTCCTTTTTTCTTAGAAGTACTTTGCAAATGAGAGTATTCACCGGACCTTGTAGAAATCTCTCATATTTGCGACCTTACATGACAGGAGACTTGAAACCAAACCAAAGACTATCATCAAGTTAATTATACACTATAAGGCCTTGTTCAGCAAAATAATGGACTCTAACTGTGATTCTGCTCAAAGCTCTGGCACTTATATATGTCTTCACCTATAGAACTTGGAAAGCTTTTGCCTTCAGGAAATGTGGAAAATTCTGTATAACACTCAGACTTTATCCTTGGGGATTCTGAAATGACTCAGATACTAAGTACTGCTCAGAAGGTGGTCTGTGTTACCTTGGCTTTGGCCTGATAAATTGGTGGGTATAATTTACTTGTTTGGAAAACTCAGAACATTCAAAGAAAAAATACTGCATAGATGTGTAGACTCTTTGGATGGGAAAATAAATAGTTCAAGAGTTCTGAACAGGGCCAGGGATTTAGCTCAGTGGTTCCAGGGCCTGCCTCACAAGCGCAAAGTCCTGAGTTTGATCCCCGGTACCAAAACAAAACAAAAACAAAGAGTCTTAAATAAATAGTTCAAGAGTCCAATCAACCAGAGAGGAAGAAAGGAGGAGTCACGTAAGAGGCCTAGTAAGTGTCCAGTGACCTCAAGCGTGAAGAGAACTTTTACCAAGATCCAAGATAGGACAGCAGATCAGAAGTGACTGGAAAAGAATGACATAGACCACTGAGAACACAGATGGAGCCGGACTCACTGGCACATGCCTGTGATCCCAGCTACTCAGGAGGCTGAAGCAGTAGGATCAGAAGTTCAAGGCCCACCTACATAACTGAGCTAGACCCTCTCTCAAAATTTAAAAAGAGCTGGAATGTGGCTTATTGGTAGAATGCTTGCCTAGTATGCACAAGGCCCTAGGCTCAATCCCCACCACCTAAAAAAAAAAGAAAACAGTGCAGGTAGGAAAGACTAACCCACACATGAGACCAGGCTTTCCAAAAATGATAATGAGAGTAGGAGGGACTGTTTGAGCTAGCTGTGGATAGAAAAAGATAAAAAGGGGCTTGGTTTTCCACACAGCCCACTGATGTGGTGTTAGATGACCAAAGACTCAAATACATATTTCTGATTTTGATTTTTCATCTGTTAAGGAAAATGATTGTCAGACTGGAGATGAATGAGAGAGATTTAAAGCTCAAGATCACTGAGGGCATTAAGGGAACTTTGACTGCTCCATGGAAATCCTAGGTCCTGGCTGTATTTCAGGAGAAGGCCATATTACACCAGTCATAAAACAGGCATGATAATGCATGCCTGTAGTCTCAGCACTCAGGAGGCTGAGGCAGGAGGATTGCTGCAACCCAACCCTACTTACTAACAGCACATTTAACTATAGTGCTCTGTGGCCTATTCCTCTTCCACAAGCCCCACTTACGAGAGTGCGAGGATCTTGGGGCCATCTACATATGAACTATGTATTTTATTATAAAATGCCACAGATCATTTTTAGAAAAGTTTAAGGGATACGTTGTCATAGGTAAGTTTCTGGTTTTCTTTGAAAGGCGATACATATCTCTAAGATAGAGTTTCTTTATTCACTTCTTACTTGCCAACAGTAATTTCTAGAATTTCAGTTTCAGTTTCTGAGCCCCAGAATTTCAAAAGATGCTTACTATCCCCTAACTGTACTAAGGGCACCACATTTCAGATGACAGTTTTTAAAAGTGAAGAAGCCTTTTATAATGTGAATGATGTCTCCTCGGTTTAGAGGGGATTTGGGGATTTTTGTCAGGTACTCTAAATGGAACCTGTCTGTCAGAATGGCAGCACAAAATATAGGGATAGTAGCAGGTAGATTGCCTTCTTGACAATGTGATAAGCTAACAAACCTCCTGTATTCTTTAGGTCATTCATTCATTGTGACCTTGTGAGGCATGTGTAAGCCCATGGGTTTGATCCTTGGGACTACAAAACACAAACAAATATATCTTATACTTTCTTGTCTCTGGGACAAAATACCTGACACCCACAGTGTAAAAGAGGAGGGCAGAGGGGTTTATTTTCACTCACAATTTCAGACGTTTCGTTGCATAGTTGGCACACAGAAATGACATGGTGGAAGGGTCTGAAGTGGAGGAAAGTTGCTCACATCATGGTGGCCAGGAAGCAGAGAGAAAGGAGCCAAGGAGAGATACACCTTCCAAGTCATACCCCAGTGACCTGTCTTCATCCCAGGCCATCTCCTATTAGTTATAGCACCCCCATGGTACAGTCATGTTCCAAAAGCACACACACACCCCTGCCCCAGCACATGGGAGTTTTACGGGTCATTCTAGATCTAAACTGTAACATTCTGTCCCTGGCTTCCAAAGGACTTGTGTATATCTTTTTATGTAAAATGTGTTTAGTCCATCTCTAAGGGTTCCCAAAGGGTTAACAGTTCCAGCACTGCTGAAAAGTCCAAAGTTCTCTGAGGTGGTGGAAGGGCCTGGCATAGAGGAAACCTGCTCATATGGCAGCCAAGAAGCAGAGAAGGGAGGAGCCCAGAAAGGTGGTAGACCTTCCAAGTCACACCCCCAGTGAGCTGTCTCTTCAGACCGGGCCCCACCTACCCCCTAACAGCATGTTTAGCTGTGTCACACTCCGTGATACAGTCACCTTCCAGAGCCCCACCTCTGAGCACAGGAGAGTTTGAGGGACATTCTAGAGCTAAACCATAACACAAATTATGGTAACTATGTCTTTGCTCTCACATGATCAGTCTGAAAGCGAGTACAGTCACACTCTGGAAACCCACTGGCCACATTCAAAGTCCCAATTCAGCCAGGGATTTAGCTCAGTGGTTCTGTCACCTGCCTCGAAAGTGCAAGGTCCCGAGTTCCATCCCTGGTACCAAAAACAAAACAATTCCAGTTCATTTTATGACAATATTCTCTTGAGTATAACTTCTCAAGACCTCTCAATCTAACCTAGCTATATCCAGCTCATCAGAATTTTTATATCATAAACAGTGAATATCCAGTGTTTCAACAATTTAAGACTGATATTAGTGGTACTAAAGAAAATTGTGAAAAAAGAGAACATTTTACTTTGTGCTGAGCACATTTCTAAGCTCATTACTTCTTCATTGTAACATTTTAGTGGTGGCACACACCTGTCATCCCAGCACTTAGGAGGCTGAGGCAGGAGGATTGCCACAAGTTCAAGACCAGCCTGGGCTACATAGTGAGTTGGAGGCTAGAATGAACTACACAGTGAAACCCTATCTCAGACAAAAGAATGGGTTTTCTAAACATTTTATTTACGTTCCATGTCTGCATATTTTCTCTATGTACAGCCTTAGTTTACAATGTTTGTTATATTCTACTTTAAACTGTATGCTAAACTTGGATAGTATCAGTTGTTAGTAGCTGCCTAGTATTCTCATGATAATGTACTATAGTTTATTGACTCATTGTATCTTCATTTTTTGCATAATTTATGAATGGTATATTTAAAAAGTAAAACAGGATGCAGGTTAATATTTTTCTCACTGGTTCTTAGCCATGGGCTCTCCAGCACCTTACCTCTGTGGTGCTCTGTCCCCTGGGCCTCTGTGGAGCGCCCAGCACCCTCACCCTCCCACAGGTCTCTCAGGGTCATTTTCAGGCTTACCCAGAGCAGGCTTCAGCTTGCCCCCACCCTGGGACCATTTACTGGGAGGTGACTTGCACCATAGAACTGGCCCTCTTGTCTCTGCCCTCGGAGCTTCCTGACCTTCCTCCACATGACACAGATAGGGCGGCTCAGTATCTTGCCACAGCAAGCATGGCTTCTCTCCAAATAGAACATAGCGCTTTCCTGTTTCCTTCCTGATTGATGTTTTCTTCTTCCTGCACACTAAGTGGCATTATTTGGCTTTAGCTTTATCTTAGGTTTCATCATATCTCTGTTTACTTCCCTAGCTTTGGGCTGACAGCAGCAGCTTGAGGTGGTGGCTTCAGGTCACTGGAAAGTGTTTCCAATTTTTCTTTTCTTTTTTTTTTTGGTACCGGGGATCGAACTCGGGTCCTTGCGCTTGTGCAGCAGGCGGTGAAACCACTGAGCCAAATCCCCGGCCTCCAATTTTTCTTCAAAGGCCAGCTTTCTTACTTTGCACACAGTTTAAATCATGTTCAGAAGATCTTAGGGATTTTTTTTTCTTTTAAATTGAATAGATGTTTACAAAATAATTATTCCTAGTTCCCATTCAGTGACAAACTATAACAACAACAAAAAGCCAACAATAACAAAAACCAGATCTAATGAATAAACAGACAAATAAATCAAAAGAAAATCATAACCTACATTGGAGGGGATAAATACTGAAGGCAAGGGACACAAATGGTGTTTGTGGCCAGATAGATTAATGCCTGCGTAGGTTGATGGGCCTTTCAAGTCTGGCTATAGAAAATTCCCATGACCTCGTTTTGGAGGAAGTCTGGCTGACTTGACACGACTGGCAGGTTTTATTGAGACACATGGTGTCATCCGACAGAGATGGTGTTTTGTCTGAGCATTTGGTAAAGTGGGTACCTGCATAAGAGAAGAGAGCTTCCTCTTCCCCTCTTCCCATCACCTCCTCTAAGCAAATACTACAATCTGGTGACAGAATATTTAAATCCTG
Organism: Heterocephalus glaber; assembly: GCF_053883595.1. Lineage (NCBI taxonomy): Eukaryota > Metazoa > Chordata > Mammalia > Rodentia > Bathyergidae > Heterocephalus > Heterocephalus glaber. Next base: position 20,741,045 of record NW_028258357.1, read on the forward strand.
AATATTTTTTTACAACTGATCATTTAAACTTATATTTGGAAAAAAACCACCTTATATTTGGGCTGTCCCAGTCACACACAGCTATAATCCCAGCCTTTGGAGGGTGAGACAGGAGGATCACAGGCTTGAGGCCAGCCTGGGCCACACAGTGAGACCCTTTCTCAGAAGAAAGAAACTTTAAAAGGGCCGGGGGTGTAGCTCAGAGGTGACGCACTTGGTGGATTTGAGCACCAATCCTGCGAAAAGTAAGCAAACAGATAAAACCTTACATTTGGCTGATTGGATCATCCTTGTGAACTACTTGTCCTTCCAGCTATTCCCTTGAGCAAGCTCAAGCATTTTACTCGTTTCCATATCAACTGATGATGGCTGAAGCTCCGAACCTGGCAGTCCCGGTGATGGCACAGCAGATGCCAGTGGAAGCCCCTGCCCCAGCTCCTGCCCAGGACCCCGTGCAAGGTAGTTGCCACCATGACTGTTTAGAGCAGTGACGCTGGATTAAGCACCTGTTGATGAGCAGGCTCTAGAAGGAATTACAGCTCTTTCTGTGTCATAAAGCGCCACCTCCTTTATAAGCAGTTAGTGTATGCCAAGCCCGGGAGGGGGAACCCTGGCTGCAACACTGGAGCCGGGGCGTAGCAAGGAACACTAAGAGGCTGGGCAGGCAGTTGGGTGGGTGTTTATCCGCCCTGAAAGTGGCAGGGAGCTGCTCAGAGGGTGTGATCAGGGATGCTAAAGTAGATTGGCATCTTTAAAATCGGTCTGTAGCCAAACATGAAGGCGCATGCCCATGATCCCAACTCCTCAGGAGGATCCCAAGTTCAAGCCCAGCCTGGGAAACTTAGTGAGACCCTGTCTCAAAATCAAAAATGAAGAGCTGAGGATGCATCTCAGTGGTGGAGCACTTGCCCAGATGCACAAGGCCGAGGGTTCAAGCCTGACACTGGGAAAATGAGTGGAAACACAGGGGATGCATCAGGTGCAGAAAGCAAGGAAGGATGTGGAGGCAGGAAGCAGAGTGGGGACTGTTTGAGTGATCTGGGGGAAAGTGAGGGCAACAGGAAGGGGTGGAGGAAGAGTTAGGAAGCCCTTCAAGGTGGTTTCCTGGCCATGGTTAGTAGATTTCTATAGTGGCCAGAAAGAGTGAGGAATCTGAGAGAACCCCTGCCTTGGCCTGTTCTGCACTGTTGTGACAGGACGCTGGCGACAGGTGACCTTGTGACCCAGAGGCTTACCCAGCCCCCAGCTGGAGACTCCAGGCTATGGCCTCTGCCCAGAGGCATTGAAGGCCTGGAGGTGGGCGGTGTCACAGTGGCAGAGCATGTCGGGAGGGAGTCACATGGCCTCAGAAGAAGCCAGCAGAGCGGGCCCCACAGTCCCTCCAAGGGCTCTCACCCTGTTGGCTTGAGGGCCGCTCACTAGCCCGGCGTCTCCCAGGCTCCACACCACTCCCAGCATGAGCCAGGCTCCCGACACGTGAACTCCGAGGGGTCAGACTCAAGGCACATGAGGAGGCCCTGGTGTACCCTAGCCTTCTGTCAGGCAGGCCTTGGGTCAGACAGGACAGAATTCAAAGAGGAGCCAAGCAGGTTTTGAGGAGTGGGGTGCAGATGGTGAGCTTTCCTCCACATGGGCTCAGACTGCTATAGGGGTCTAAGGGTACCCTGACTCCATTGCCTGGGGCTCCTTCCTGTCCTGTCTCTGGCTCTGGGCAGGAGTCTGGGCAGCCATGGAGGCTCCCCAGCTGCAAACTTCAGGTGCCAGCCCCTTCCCATTGGGAGCAACTGAAGTAGTGCTAGGCAGCAAAGAAGAAAGACCACCCACCCCTGCAAGTCTTGGTTGGGGAATTACCAGATAGGAGTGGATGGGGCAAAAGGGGAGAAACGAGGAAGGAGCGGATGGGATAGAACGAAGGTTAGACCGGGCATGAGCTATACGCCTATAGGCCTAGCACTCTGGACTGCAAGTTGTGGGCCACCTAGCAAGCGCCTGTCACGGAAAAAGAATTAAGGGTAAGAAAACCTGTTGGGTAACTTAGGTCAGTGGGTCTAAAGGCCGCTCTGTGGCCAGGGCACATTGGGCAGTGTCAGGAGGTGCACCCAGGCTGGCGGGTGCTCCTCCACCAGAGGCTGAGAGCGCGGTGCTGTCTAGCATCCCATCGGGATCGGCCCAGCTCCCAGCTCGAGAAATGCGCCCGGAATACCTGGTGTAGGGCGGAGCACAGATCCCTGGGGGTTGCCTGGGAAAGGTGCTTCCAGCCTAGAGCCTGCATCTCCGCTCCTCTGCTGTGCCTCTTTGAGCGTGGGTCCAGTGTAGGGCAACCTCACCAGCCATTTTGGGTTTTCTACTCCTGGGAATTTGAGTGAAAATGTTTCTCTTCATTCCTGTTTTTCTGCCCACATACTCTTCTGTCTAGTACTCGTGTATTTACATTCAGGCTTGCTGTAAAATGCTGCACAGATACTGTGTGTCCCCGGGGAGGCTGGATGACAGTAACCTCAGGTGGCAACACGAGTCTGATCACCGGGTGGGCTTAGCCTGAACGAACCCACTTGCAGGGCGAGGGGATGGAAGGGTCAGTTTGGGAAGCTAGATGAACGGGTGTCCCCAGTCACTTTCTGGGAAAGCTGCGGAGTCCCAGATTGTTTCTCTGCATCACGTTCTGGGCATCATCGTTTCAGAGGCTCCAAGGGGAAGGAAAAGGAAAGCCAAAGCAGCAGAGCCCAAAACGCCCGTGGAACCCAAAAAGCCTGCAGAGTCCAAAAAATCTGCCAAGTCCAAGGAAAAGCAAGAAAAAATTACAGACACATTTAAAGTGAAAAGAAAAGTAGACCGTTTCAATGGTGTGTCCGAGGCAGAGCTGCTGACCAAGACACTCCCTGATATTTTGACCTTCAATCTGGACATCGTGATCGTAAGAATGTTTGTCATCTTTTGACTGTATAAATGGCATCAGTGGGTCAGCTCTACCTAAGCTGCCCTTGCAGTTAGCGTTTTGGTGAAAAGAACATCTTGAGAAGCCCCCAGGGAGCATGGTGGTGTCCTGGGGAGGGAGTGCGTGGGCCGCGTGGCCCGTAGGCTCCGAGTGGCAGCTGTTGGGGTACAGATCCTGTCGCAGGGTGACCCTGTACAAGCCTGAACTTTTGTGCTTTTTCTCCTTTTGGCCTCTTTCTAAAATTCTTTCCAGTCCACACTGGTTACTTTACTCATGGAGAGTGGGTACATGGGCATGACACATCTTAGTTCCTTGTGTCCCCTCCCCTCCCCTCCCTGTCTGGTTCTGAGGACTGGTTTCTCCACTGAGGAGCAGTGTTCATTCTTAGGGCAACTAGACACATAGTCTATGTGACTCATTGAGCTTGAGTGGTACCTGCGAGTACCCCACAGCGACAGCCGTGATTCTGAGCAACCGGTTTTGTCAGTGACTGGGCCGCTGTGCGGGTGACATGGGGACCAGGCTTGTGGCTGCATGGGGCTCTGGTTGGATGATGCTGCCGGCCTCTCCCCACCTGGACAGGGCTGGGACTGGTTTGTGAAATCAGTAAAGCATTTTCTTGTTTGTTTGTTGTGGTTTTTTTGGTACTGGGGATCAAACTCAGGACGTTGTGCTTGCGAGGCAGGTGATGGAACCACTGAGCTAAATCCCCAGCCCTCAGCAAAAAGCATTTAATTGAAAGGAAATCTCTTTCTTCTATGTGGAATACTTTTTTTTGAACCAAGGATAATACTAATTGATAATGTTGGTGGCACTGAATTAAAGATTTTTTTATCAGCAATTGAGTTTTGTCTGCTGCTACACTATTGAAATCTTAAAGCTTTTCTCGACTTTTTCAGACTAAAATGTGCAATTATTTTGTTTTGTAGATTGGCATAAATCCAGGCCTCATGGCTGCTTACAAAGGGCATCATTACCCTGGACCTGGAAACCATTTTTGTAAGTGGTTCATTTACTTTTAAATGCACTGTCTTCACCAGGCATGGTGGTGCACACCTGTCATCCCAGCCACTCGGGAGGGTAGACAGCACGGCAGCACGGATGTCAGTTTGAGGCCAGCCTGGGCAACCTCATGAGACCCTGTGTGTCTCCCTCTCTCTCCGTCTCTCTCTCTGTCTCTCTCTCTCTCTCTGTCTCTCATTCGCACACACACACAAATGCAAAAAGAGAAACAAAAATAATGTTGCTTAGCAGCAGAGAGCTTGCCTAGCATGTGCATGTGCAAGGCCCTGAGTTCAATCCCCACTACTTCCCCCCAAAAAATCTCTCTTTATTAGAAGCTTTTTTTTAACTAATTGTGGTTTTATTTGTGTATTTTTGGTACTAGGGATTGAACCCAGGGCTCACTCGAAGTAGGCAAGCACTTTACTGCTGAGCTATGCTCTTAGCCCTTTCTCTTTCCATTGAATTGTTTCTGTGAGTTTTACTGCTTCTTAAAAACTAATGTTTCAATAATTACCTACAGAGATAGGAGTGCAGTATGCTCTGCCAGTACAGACTAGATTTCCATTGCTCTTATGTCCAGGGCAAGATTCAGTGCCCTGCTCAGTGGCGGTCAGGTTGTAACGAAGGAAGCGTGACTGGAGACACTCTGTGGACACTTCACACCAGCAGAAAGCAGTAGCGAAGGCTCAGGTTGTGGAGTGAGTCTGAAGGCAGCTGTCACCGGGGTGACACCCTCGGTGCAGCGCCATTTCCTCCTGTGCAGTGCCTGGCAGTGCGCCCTCAGTAAATGCTAGTTGATTACCCAAGAGTAACATGAAAAACACTTAGGGCAGATGATCAGAATTTACTACTATTACTATACTATTTCTATTAAAGTTTTGCTAGAGAAGTTTAAGCTTTTCTTTTCCTCCAGCGTCGAGCTGCTTGAGTGTTCCGGTCTCTGACCAGTCCAGGGGTGGGGTCATGTCACCAGTTACCAGGGAGGAGGCCCGGTTCCCAGCTTCCTCCCTGAGCAGCTGTAGTTCTGGGAGTAGAGCACAGGTTGCTTCCTCGATTGTCGGACCCACAGAGACAGATGGCCTCTCCCCCCACAGGGAAGTGTCTTTTCATGTCGGGACTGAGTGAGGTGCAGCTCAACCACATGGACGACCACACACTGCCCGGGAAGTACGGCATTGGCTTTACCAACATGGTGGAGAGGACGACGCCGGGCAGCAAGGACCTCTCCAGGTAACTGCGCGGCCTGTTTCCGTGGGCTGGAGCCCGCCCTGCGCGCCGCCAGTAACCTGGGAACATCGGATGGATCTGCTGTGAGCTGAGCTTGACATACACGATGTGATCTTTTATTGAAAGCTGCCTGCATTTAGCATATTATAAATATTGTCGTATTTACATTCTTTTTACTGTTTTTTAATTCAATTTTAGTAAAGAATTCCGTGAAGGAGGACGTATTCTAGTACAGAAATTACAGAAATATCAGCCACGCATAGCAGTGTTTAATGGAAAATGTAAGATTTACTTTTGAATTCTATTTTATCTCCATGCTGACATTAGGGCAATGTAAATATGTTTGTATTTCATTTTAGGTATTTATGAAATTTTTAGTAAAGAAGTTTTTGGAGTAAGGATTAAGAACTTGGAATTTGGGCTTCAGCCCCACAAGATCCCTGACACAGAAACTGTAAGTCCTTAAAACTGCATCTGTAGATCAGTTAAATGGGAATTTTTTCCTAGATATTCCCTCCTCCCTTTTTTAGCCCTATCCATTTCAATTTATGCTATTATAAATTAAGCCACTGTATTTTGTCAAATGATATCTATATATATCAGCTTTTAATAGCTAAAAATTCAGGTACTGTTAAGAGTTTTAGTTAAGCATTTGTCAGGTAGATGTCTGAATGATGTTATGTTATGCAGCTCAAGTATTGAGAGGAACTGGTTCATATACTGTAAGCAAAGTAACTTTGATGGGATTTACTTGCCAAATTCAGATGATACCATCGTGTGCATTGTGGGACAACCTGTGGATAGAGTCACGACCCTGATTAGCAAAACCAATTGCCCATTTCTGTGTCTCACCCCAGCTTCATTTTAGAGCGACACAAATAATACAGCCCAGGCTGACAGCCCCTACCTGGCCTGCGACCCCGCTGTCTGTCACATGCAGGGCCATCATGAGTGACAGTGTTTTACAGACTCTTTTCTGCAGCATCTCCAGATATTTAGTTCCAGCGTTTCTTCTATTTTTAGGTTTTGTTTACAGCTTTAAAAAATAACCCAGCCCATAGACATGCACGGCATATGTGCGTCGTTTGAAATGAGGGCCAGGCCGGTGTGCAGTGAAGGGCTTTACGGATGAAGGCTCCCCCCACCCCACAGTGTGCGCTGCTGCTCCATTTCCTGTTTTTAGCTTCTTGCAGTTCAGATACCTACCCGTATTCAGTCTCTTCCCCTTTTCTGGAACTGCAATTTTATGATACCTTTGATTTGTATTTGTGGAAACCTGGAACTGACAGCATCGCTTGCCCTGGGCCAGGGATCTGGGCAGATGGGGACCGATGGGACCAGAGGACTTCATTGTACATTCCTGTGCCCTTTTGCCTCTTTTTAATTTTGAGCTATAAATTTGCTATTGAAAAGAAAAGCCTGTTGATAGACAAACACCAGGGAAGGGGGCATTGGTTTTTTTGTTTGTTTGTTTGTTTTTTGGTACCGGGGATCGAACTTGGGACCTTGTGCTTGTGAAGCAGGTGGGGGAACCACTGAGCTAAATCCCCGGCCCATTGTTTTTAATTTATTGACTTCATAATAAGCATGTTGCAGATTTTACCGTAAGTACAACTGTTACTGATTTTACATAGCTATGTCGTTACCAAGTTTTTAAACCAAGTAAACATAACTTCTCTGATCTCGGTATGAGTAGATTGAATTGTGACGTTTCTGACACTGAACTGTTGCGGTTCCAGCTCTGTTACGTTATGCCATCGTCCAGCGCAAGATGCGCTCAGTTTCCCCGCGCCCAAGACAAAGTCCATTACTACATCAGGCTGAAGGACCTGAGGGACCAGCTCAAGGGCATCGAACGGAGCTCGGACGTGCAGGAAGTGCGCTATACATTCGACCTGCAGCTTGCACAGGGTGCGTTTCCGCAGGCTCCCTAGTGCTCGTTTCCCGTGCATTATAGAAAGCATGCCTGGGGTGGAGAGCAGGAGAGAAAATAACCATGTTTTAGGCAGCGTGCTCCTCCTGGGTGTTAGTCACTAAATAAACATCCTTTGCCTGCATCTACTCTGGGTACTCCCAGGCAATGAGGGCCTGTGAAGCATTTCAACTATCCAAAATTAAGTGGAAGTGTGTGCTGCACAGTTTATCTCATTTAAGGAAAAGAATTATTCGTGACTTCTGAATAAAGCTGTTCACAAAATCGTTGTATAAAACCAGTTTTCACTTCTTTTTGCCTCCTTGTAGAGGATGCAAAGAAGATGGCTGTCAAGGAAGAAAAGTATGACCCGGGGTACGAAGCTGCCTATGGCGGAGCTTACGGCGAGAACCCATGCAGCAGCGAGCCTTGCGGCCTCTCCTCCAACGGACTAAGTATGACCCCCGCCTGTCCTCCTCAGAGCTGCCTTGTTGGCATGGGCGACATTATTAGTGGCTACTACTGTGAATGTGATGGTTGCTCTCTAGAAAGCTGCATCAACAGATTAGAGCTTACCCTGGGCAGCTTAGCACAGTGTGCAGGCCCTGGGTTCAGTCCCTAGCACTGCAAAACAACAAAAACTAAACACGCTTTTACAGCTCATTTTCTTTAAGTTACAGGCTCTCAGCCAACCGAGTTCCCTTCTCCTCCCTAAGTCACAGATGAGGATTATCAGCGTGGTATCTTAGAGAGCACAGGAGCTTACCTTTTTATTCCAGAAGGCTTGGCTGATGTTTTTCTTAAGAGCTCTCCTTCGTTGTGTTTCTGAAATCTCCCCGTCCCCGAGAATGCCACGGTTTCAGCTTTTAGTCTCCTGCATCAACCTAAGCCATGTTCCTTTCCCTGTAGCCGACAGCGCAGAGATGGGAGGAGCGCTGGCATTCGGTGACATCCCGAATGGGCAGTGGGTGCTGCAGCCCTTCGCAGACCGGATCCCTCCCCTCGCTGACCGCCCTGGACCGCAGGAGTCGGAGGAAGGGAGCCAGGCGTGAGGACGGGACTTCCTTGCCCGCCGCCGCTGCCGCTGCCTTCGCTGCAGGTCTGATGCCGCTCTCGGGAGGCATCTCAGTTGTGCCTGCTCCGGAGCTGCAGCCCTAGCACAGCACGGCTGTGCGGCAGAATCCGCCTGTGGACCTGAGTAGTTGGAGGGAAGAAACGGGCTTTTGTTCGTGAGTTTTGTATTTGAACTATCATTTCAGCGTTTTATATGTGATACTTCCTTTATGAGGAAACTGACTTTTCTTCTTGGAGTCAGTCTTTTCTCCTGGAAATTACTCCTTTTTTGGTACCAGGGATTGAACTCAGGACCTTGCACTTGCAAGGCAGGTGCCACTGGAGTTACTCTTGATCTCTAATTTTAAAATGCAGCAGCCTGGCCGGGCATGGTGGTGCACACCGATAAGCCCAGGACTCAGGAAGCTGAGGCAGGAGGACTGCCGTGAGTTCAAGGCTGGCCTGGGCTGCATAGCGAGACCCGGTGTAACAGCCTGAAGTTTTCTCATTGATTCCTAACTGTGGAGGCCGTTGCCCTTCTGTGCCAGAGATGGGCGTCTCAGCCGTGCGGCCCTCATAGGGGTCACCTCTGGTGTTCGGCATGGACAGGTGCCTCGGGCCCGCTCGGTTCGTGTTTGCACCGCTTCCTTTTGGCCGTGCGATGTCTGTGACCGTGGCCTGCAGACGGTGTGGCATTGTGGTGGCCGGGCTAACCTGGCCCTGGGGATGGCCTGAGCCGAGTGCTGATCCTCCAGTGGGCAGAGTGGTGCCTGCTGAGCGGAGGCTCTCAAGGGCACCAGCCCACGGGGACCTGAGAGGGAAGGCGCTGGGGCTCTGGCCGGGCGTTACCGAGTCTCCTTTTATCCTTAGCTTTTAAGGTCCTGATGCAGACCATGATGAGAAATGAACTCTCAGGCTGAGCCACAAGGCGCTGCTGGTGTCTGATAACCTTCTTTAAGCAGGTGCTCTGGGCAGGAGACAAGCTGAGTTGGACGGTAGGCGTGTCTTCCTGCCAGGTCAGTGTAAGCAGCCAGCGACTTTAAACTCGCTGTGCGCTGTTGCTGTCTGCTACTGTGGACGCAGCAAGCCTCATGGAAAGGTGGAACTCTACCTTCCTGATTTTCTGGTGCATTTTCTCTGGTGCTACCGAGGATCCAGCCCCGGGCCTGGAGGCTCCGAGCTGGGGCTGCAGAAACACCTGGGGTCGCTCGCACCACCCCTCCGTGTCCTGGGCGTGCGGAGGGAGGCAGGCACAGGCTGTCTCGGCCGTGTGAGAGCTCTGTGAGGTTTTCTGTCCCCCGGGCAGGCATGTAGCCTGTGGTTCTATTCATAATAAGAGAAACAAATCCTTGTTGTGAGTCTCACCATGCTTTTTAGCTGTAGCGATGATGGATTTATCTTCTGTGTGTAGGGCAAGCTGTGTGAAAGTCACTCGTGTTATTTAAATGATGTACTGTACTGCTGTTTACATGGGCGTCATGCGGGGCTGGCAGTGCCTCGCGTCAGGGACTGGGGGCGATGGGGTTATTTTTTCATGGGGTGGTGTAGGGTGTGTATGGTACTGCTCGCTGTGAGACTTGGGGCACTGCAGGCTACCTGCGGGTGGAGGAAGCACCCCCAGTTAGGACAGCCACTCAGCAGAGTGGGCTCCGGTCCCAGCACGCTGTCTCGATGTTTCCTTTCAGCAGGCCATGATTGGAAAACATTGGCACACCCTGTATATGACTGTGTGAAATTTTTTCATTAAAAAATATTGGAAGATTTTTAAATTCATTTGAGAGTCTGATGGTTTTTACCATTTAAAATATTAAGTGTGGGGGCCAGGGATTTAGCTCAGTGGTTCTGCCGCCTGCCTCACAAGCGCAAGGTCCCAAGTTCAATTTCCGGCACCAAAAAAAATACTAGGCGTGATTATCCTTGTTACAGGTGTTTTTCTATATCAGGGCTTCATGGCGTTCTTTCCCCTTTAAACCTGAGATCGATTCACCTTCTGTTTAGCATGTAGAATAATATACAGGAAGAAATCCTAAAAATCCATGAATGTTTTATTTTTACAGACTTCCATGTTTTAAAGAATAGTTTTTTGATAAAAGAGAAGATTGGCAACCTGTTTCAAAAAATATACTTGGATGCGAAAAATATATTCAGAAATTTTAAAAATGTATGGATATAACTGTCAGTCAGTGTTAAGCAGATTGATTGTGGCTGTCTAGATGGGTCTGTTTCTCTCCGTAGCATCTTGATTTCCACACTGTATCTTGATTTGTACTGTGCCTAGATGAGTGAGAGAGTGCCTAGGCCCAAGGTGCAGTTTGCACACAGTAGGGTTTGTTTCTGACACACAGCTTGGGAATGCCTCATGTATCTAAAAGGCAGTGTTCCGAAAGAACCAAGTTAGGACTGGCTCCAAAGGGACAGTTCCACATTTTTATACGAAAATCTTTTCAGTGCCGGGTCACATCATCTGTTGTGGCTGAGTCTGAATATCCCTGCAGGGTCCGGGACAAACCAGCTCTCCCACAGGTCGGCGTGCACGCTGGGGAAGCGCCAGGGTTTGTGTCTCCCATCCCAGTGCAGCAGCTTCGCTTCCTGCAGAAAATGCTCCGAATACCTGGCATCGGGACTCCAGCCTGCAGAGTGGAGGAAATTAACAGGCGTTAGAGAACAAGTGAATAGAAAATGTACAGTAAAAACGGAATGCAGGTTAGTGGAAAAGATAATAAAGCAAAAGGTACATGGCCCGGAGGAGGGTCCCTGGAGGGTCCCGGCAGCGAGGGTGCTGGGGAGGGAGGGCGCTGCCTCGGGGGAGGTCTCTTGTGTGCGGCTTCCGCCCCGGGTGAGTGCTGTGCCGAGCGACCTCAGCGCTGTAGCACGCCTGTGATCCCAGCACTCAGGAGGCTGAGGCAGGAGGATCGCTGCAAGTTCGAGGCCGACCTGGGCTACACAGTGAGTGTAAGGCCAATCTGCACTACATAGTGAGACCCTGTCTCAAAAAAAAGGAACTGCCTCAGAGGGGCATGCACTTTGGTGACAACTGCTGTTTGTGGCTAAATGTCTTAGAAATTATATCTGTACGAATTTTGCTGGTGTGCGAGGTTAAACCCAGAGCCTCTTGGGTGATTAATACATTTTAAATTCTGAGTCTACTTGCCCTAGACCCGTTAGTGGGTAGCATTGCTTTTGGCCGTCAGAGTGCCCTGAGACCAGGTCACATGGCTGCCGTGTGGACCTGCAGACACTCCTGATGCCCGGCCTCCCCCATGGACATTCCCTTAGCAAGACGGTGCCCCTTTCTACTCATCAGTGTTCCCTAAAATTAATTCCAAGTCTCCATTCCCTTCCTTTTTTTCTTTTCTTTTGTACCGGGGATTGAACTCAGGTCCTTGCGCTTGCGAGGCATGCGGCAGAACCACTGAGCTAAATCCCTAGCTCCATACCCGAACTAAGCTTCACAGAGCTGTCCCTGCATGATGTTCCAGAGCTCCTGCATGGATGGAATCTGCACTGGAGACTTAGCAACCACTTAGCAATGGACACTAGGTGCCCAGACATTCTGCAGCTTCTGGTTTGTTTTGTTTTGTTATTTTTGCAGACCAGGGATTGAACCTAGGACCTTAACACTGCACTACATCCCAGTTCTTTTTTATTCTAAGACAGGATCTCAGGAAATTGCTAAGTTGCCCAGGCTGGGCTTGAACTCTCAAGCCTCCTACTGTGTGGCATCACAGGTGGGCACACACACACCAGTCCCCTGTGGTTCTGTGTGTGCACTGTGGTGGTAAACCTCAGGTCCACAGACTGTTATCTTTGTCAACGTCCAGAACATTCTTGGTCTCCTCGAAGGTCCGGCCCGGAGGCCTGGGATCAGGGCCCGCGACCTTGTGCCCCTTCTAAGTGATCTGCATGTATTCTATGATCTGTTCCTTCTGTTAGCTTGTGTGCAAATGAGGAAACTGAGGCACAGAGAAACTGAACCATGTGCCCAGCCAAAATTATACAACACCCGGAGTGTAGACCGGGCCTGCAGCTCAGTGGCCGGAAGCCAGGACCAGGGCCTCCCACACCCTGGGGCCAGACCCTGCCTAGCCGATCTTGAGGGAGGTGCGGCCCAGACTCCCTTGCAGGCTTCTGGGCTCCATGGGCTGGGCCCGTCCTGGTCCCGAGGGTGGAAATTCTACAGCCTGAACCGCTCAGCACAGCCTGCGCCCTGCACCGGGCTGCCCCACGCCCCGTGGTCCCCAGGACTCACCCAGGTGGCGGATGTGCCACAGGGGGCTGATGGTGGAGTGTCTCCCGTGGAACACGATCAGCATGGGTGACGTAGCCACGCCGCCCCCCAGGGAGCTGCTGTACAGGTTTTCCCTGCAGATGGGAGAGAGAGCCTTTGGCTCTGAGCGCCCCCAGGCTCACAGAAAGCACCTAACAGTTCTTTCAAAAGACGTAAGACATTCTTTGTACAGTCGAACTTTGGGCCTTTCATTTTTCCAAAATTCTTACTTTGAAAATTGTCAAGCCAGGTGTGGTGGTGCATACCTGTGATCTCAGCACTTAGGCTGAGGCAGGAGGATTGCCTGGAGTTCAAGGCCAGACTGAACAACTTACCGAGATCCTGTCTCAAAAGAAAAAAAAAAAATCGTCTAACTGTGGACTCCCATAGATACCTCTTAGAGTCACAATGTTAATATTTTGGTAATTTAACTCTCAGGCTTTTTTCTGTGGTAGACATGGAAGATCAAATTATGATCCTGCAGGGCCGGGGATGTAGCTTAGTGGTTCTGCCGCCTGCCTCACAAGCGCAAGGTCCCGAGTTCGATCCCTGGTACCAAAAAAACAAAGTTATGATCCTGCATTATTTGGAATAGCTTTCCTTAAAATTCAAGATTATGATGGTATCAGAATATCCAGATAGGAAAGATCAATAGGAAATACAATGACGTGATAGTCATGGTTGTATTAGTTATTTTATGTTCTTTTTTAAAACTTTCAGAATGAAAAATTATAAATTAAAAAAGCCAATCTTTGGCCAGATGTGGTGGTATACATCTGTAAACCCAGCACTGGGGAGGCTAAGAGGTTTTTTTTGGGTAGGGTACTGGGAATTGAACTCAGGACCTTGTGCTGAGAGTTCTGATCCAGCCTGAGCTACCTAGTTGAAGGCCAGTCTAGACTGCACAGCGAGACTGTGTCTCCAAAAAAAAAACCTAAAAAAATACCCAACTTTAAAGAGGAACATCGGCTTTACAAAATAATCCCTTTAAAACAAGTGTTTGTTGGAAGATTTTCACTGAGAGCCACATTACTGAACAACTTAGGCGGATGTAGAGCAGGGACTCCTTGTCCCTGGGGTCTCCATTTTCCTGTCTCCTGTCATTTGCAGAAAGCCTCTCATTTGTGCCCTATTCTTTGTCCACAGTGTCTATAAGAATCTGCCCTCAAAGGGCCGGGGATTTAGCTCCATGGTTCCAGCACCTGCCTCACAAGCGCAAGGTCCCGTGTTCAATCCCCAGTACCAAAGAAAGAATCTGCCCTCAGAGGGTCAGGAAGTGCTTCTAAGGCCCAAGCTACGAATAGGAAATGAACCGCATGTGTTGTCCCCGAGCGTGGGGACAGGGCAGAGGGACAGCACGCACTCCATGTTCCTCTGCATCCACTTCTCCAGCTGCCTGGTGATGCGCTGCTGCTTCCATTCCGTCATGTTGGCGACCATCACGCCGGGGCTGAAGGAGCAGGTGCTGGGGCTGATGCCCAGGTCTTTGATGGTCTTCTTCCGGTAGTCCAGGTAGCCCATGTATGTGTTCTGTGAGGGAACAGGGGTCTTGTTTCCAAAACATGGTGTTTTTTTTTGAGACAGGGTCTCCCTATGCAGTTCAGGCTGACCTTGAATTTTGTGTAGCCCAGGGTGGCCTCGGAACTTGCAACAATCCTCCTGCCTCAGCCTTCCAATTGCTGGGATTTCAGGCAAAGCTTTTTTTTTTTTTTTTTTTTTGCTAGCATTACTATCTTTGAACAAAAATTAATATTTTCCTCTACTAAGGAAAAAAAGCTGGTTTTTGCGCAACTGTAGTCATGGCACTCTGAGAGGCTGAGTCAGGAGGATCTCAAGTTCCAGTCCACCTTGGGCAAGACCCTATCTCAAAAACAGAGGCGGGTGGATAGGGCCCCCAGTTCAGGGAGTCTCACAGAAGACACCTCCACTAGCACTGAGTGTGCTGATGAACAACTTAACAGCTGGGTCTGGGTCACTCACCACGCAAGGGACACGTGGAAGTCATGTTATTTCATTTCCACTCATGGTAACACCCGAGGTCGCGTTTCAGATGAGAGTGGGACTTGCCCGGGTGAAGGAGGAGGGACGGGGACAGGAATGGGCGGCCCACACCCCTGCGCTATCCTCCGGGGGCCTGCTCTTGGCGGGGGGGGGGGGCGCCTGGCCGCTGCCCACCTGCAGCCCCACGAGCCTGCTGACGTCCTGTGCTGCAGGCAGATCGCAGTCGTCTGAGAACGCTGCTGCATGGCCCAGCGCCAGGGTAGTGTCGTACAGCTCCTGGATGTCACCTGGTCAGAGAGCCCGCAGTCACATAGCACAGCACACAGTGCAGGGATGGAAGCACTGTGAGCTTAGACAGTTGCAGAGCTCGCTGCGGGGAGGGGCAGCCCTGAAGTTGGGCAGCCCAGCAGCTGCTTAGTGAAAGCTGTGCCCGTCTCGAGAGCCGCCAGTGGGGTGCCCTGAGTCGGATCGGCTGCTGTGGGGCGCCCAGGGTGATGCTCACGCTCTTGGCACATGGAAGGGCTAGAGCACGACATTTAAACACCCAAACTCAGGAGCCGAGGGTGATGGTGCACACCTGTGATCCCAGCACTCGGGAGGCTGAGGCAGGAGGATCACTGCGAATTTGAGCCCAGCCTGGGTGACAAAGTGAGTTCAAGGCCAGCCTGAATTTCACAGACTCAAAAAAAATAGAAAAACACACCCAAATTTAGGTCGCTAAGAGTGCCATCAGTGAAACTATTCTTGCACTTTCTTCTTCTTGAGACAGTCTCACTGTGTAGTCCAGGTTGGCCTCGGACTCAGCGATCCTCCTGCCTCAGCCTCCCAAGTGCTGAGCTTGCAGGCATGTGCCGCCACGCCCAGCTCTGCACATTTTAGGGATCCAGAGAAGGGAACGGCTACCATGCTACTTCCGGCAGACCCGATAGATAATCAGGGTGGCCATCAAAGCCAACTGGACTGGCCAGGGAGCTTTCAACCCTGCTTTCACAGTAGTCCACATGGTGCCCGGGCTGCACTCCCTGCTGTAATAAGCATCGGATGCCTGGGCCACCGGCTTCGTGGAGAGTGGAGAGCCTGGCATCCCAGTCCTCAGCTGCCTCTGCCCCAGCGCTCCTGGCTGTGATTGTACCTTGCACAATGACATCATCGTCCAAATAGATGACTTTCTCGTGTTGGTGGATAAGCAGAGGGAGATAAAATCGAACGAAGTTCAGCTGTCAAAACAAGAGACCGTGAGTAGAGAAGAGGTAGAGGCTCAAGTGTGGGGACTGCAGTGTCGGCGCTGACCCTGGCCACACCTGCCACCTCCGGAGGGGTCGAAGGGTGAGGAGGAGGAGGAGGAAGCCTCCTCTCTAGGCCTGGGGACCTCTCTCTGTGCTCAGCAGGACTCCAGGTCAGCGTCCTGCGCACTTCCCCCCTGGACACTGCAGCAGGGTCCCGAGGTTCCCTGGCACCAAGTTTCCTGGCCAGTGTGTGGCCCACAGCTTGCCCATCTCCCCAGGCACGGTCATCGCGATAACGCTACGAAATCAGCCTCACGCACTTCCACGCATGCACACCAAACCAGCACTGGTCAGCCTTTCAGCCCTCCAGCCAGAAAAAGGTCCCGGAAGTGGGCATTGGTGAGGGTTTTAAAGTTCCTTAGCGGCAGCCCCATCTCAGTCCCAATTCAGCGCCCAGTCCGACAAAAAACATCTGCAGCGGTGGGAAGATCGTATCACAGGCCAGGGTGCTTCGGAGCTGCTCGACTGCCCAGAGCTGAATGCAGTGCACAAGCAACGTGCACACAACAGCCTAAGGGTTGGGGGCTTTCCTGGCCACTACCTGGCTGCCCACCCCAAACAATCACACACATTCTTTGAGACATAGTTTTAAACTAGGTTATGTAGTTCAAGCTGGCTTCAAGCTCACAGTGATCCTCCTGCCTCAGCTTCCCAAGTGCTGGGCTTGCAGGCATGTGCTGCTGTGCCCAGCTCCAACCTACATTTTTTACTCCTCGTTTCTTTCTTTTCTTTTTTTTTTTTTTTCTGGTACCGGGGATCGAACTCTGGCCCTTGCACTTGTGCAGCAGGCGGCAAAACCACTGAGCTAA
Organism: Heterocephalus glaber; assembly: GCF_053883595.1. Taxonomy (NCBI): domain Eukaryota; kingdom Metazoa; phylum Chordata; class Mammalia; order Rodentia; family Bathyergidae; genus Heterocephalus; species Heterocephalus glaber. Next base: position 20,757,540 of record NW_028258357.1, read on the forward strand.
ATCCCCGGCATGCCTCGTTTCTTTGCAGTAACTTTATTCTGCCTATGTAAACAATCTTGAATGTCTTCTGCCGTGAGGGCTTTATATGTAAGCAGATCTAACACTGAGGCTGTGCATCCTGCTGACCAGAGCTCCACACTGAGCAAGGCCTCCCGAGGACTCACGTGACTCCTACTCACAGGCTGGAGCAATTCAGGCCTCGACGAGTCTGGTCTGATCTTCCCCTCGAGGACTGTAGGGTTGAATTCCACAATTTTAAAGTTAATTTCCCTCAGTTTGGAATGTTCGATCCATTTCCTAAAGAGACAGTAAATACACAGTTTAGATCCACTCCCTTTGCGTACTGCCCCAGAGCCAATCTGCTGCTGCTTAGACTTAAAAAGAAAATATCTGGAGGCAGGTCTGTGCACACCCTACCGAAGTCCTGAGTCACATAGAACACAACGAATCAGCCCGGTGCAGACAGGCAGGTCTGTGCATGCCCTACCGAGGTCCTGAGTCACGTGGAAGACGTCAAATCACCCTGCTGCAGACAGGCAGCCACCTGGTTCCACACTACAAAGATAAAGAGGACACCGGACCACCAGACCACGGTACTGAGTCCCGCTGCTCCCACTCCAGAGGAAAGGGCTTTTGGGCCACCTTCTGTCCCGCTGCTCCTGGCCCAGAGGAAGGGGCTTCCGGGCCACCATCCCTCCCACCGCTCCCGGCCCAGAGGTAGGAGCTTCTGAGCCACCATCCCACTGCTCCTGGTCCAGAGGAAGGGGCTTCCCAGCCACCATCCCTCCCACTGCTCCCAGCCCACAGGAAAGGGCTTTTGGGCCACCATCCCTACCACTCCTCCCGGCCCCTGTCCCACCTCTCCCAGCTCAGAGGAGGTAATCCGTGCAGGCACTAACAGCCCCCAGCCCCAGTCAAAACAAGAAAACACATAAATAAGTCTCAAAACCAGACTTCCAGATCACCTACAGCAACCCCAAAGGGAAATGAGATGGAACACTCTGATACTCAACCACCTGGACCCATTGAACTGGCAACAAAAGGGGATCTGGATAAAATGAAATCAGAAATAATTTCTCAGATAACAGGAGAAATTGTGCCCCTAGTGCAAGACATGATTAATAAATCTAGAGAGGAACTCAGGAACGTGATGGACTCCCAACATAGGAAACAAGTGGAATCCATAAAACAGATGCAAATAGATTTCCAGGACATGAAAAACTCCATTGAAAGTCTACACAGCAGAATGACCCAATGTGAGGACAGAATTCCAGATATAGAAGATAAGATTGCAATTAGTGACCAGGAAAAGAAAAATTGCTTCAAAATTATAAGGGAACATGAGAAATCAATCCAGCAGCTGCTAGATGATGCAAAGAAGAATAACATAAGACTGATTGGGCTCAATGAAGAAACAGGAGAGAGTGCAGATGACATAAAAAAATCTCTTCATAGAAATAATGGCAGAAAACTTCCCAAGCAGGGGGAAAGAGCTTGACATACAGATAAGTGAGGCATATAGGACTCCAAATAGCCTTGAACAAAAAAAAATCTACACATAGACATATAATTGTTAAGATTCCAGAAACTCAACAGAAGAACAAAGTTCTACAAGCAGTTAGAGAAAAGAAACAAATCACATACAAAGGAAAGCCCATTAGAATCACAGCAGACTTCTCAACACAAACCATCAAGGCAAGAAGAGCTTGGAGTGACATATTCCAAGCCCTAAAAGAAAACAGCCTCCAACCCAGATTGATGTACCCTGCAAAACTATCTTCAAAATTGATGGAGAAATAAGATACTTTCATGACAAAGAGCACCTTAGGAACTTCGTGAATACCAAACCAGCACTCCAAAGAAGTTTACACAATATCCTAGGAACAGACATTGAGGATCACAACCCCAGGAAGCAAAGCAGAATGAACCCATCTGGGATGACAAGAAATTAAATGTAAAGGGGGAGAACCCAACAAAAAGAAAAAGTCATGGCAATGACAAGTCAATATGTTTCAGTTATAACCATCAAGGTTAATGGTCTCAATTCACCAATCAAAAGAAATAGACTGGCAGAATGGGTCAAGAAGCAAAATCCAACAATATGCTGCATACAAGAAACACACTTAATTGAAAAGGAAACTCATAGACTGAAAGTTAAAGGGTGGAAAACAATACTCCATGTGACAGGAACCTGAAAAAAGCAGGAGTAGCTATCCTCTTTGCAGGTCAAGTAGATTTCAAACCAACACTGATTAAGAGAGACAAAGAAGGACACTACATCCTTGTAAAGGGAAGAATCCAAGAGGAACAGATGACAATCATAAATATCTATACACCAAACACTAGTGTGCCCAACTATATAAAACAAATACTAATGGACATGAAAAGTCATATATGCACTAATACAATTGTAGTGGGGGAGTTCAACACCGCACTGTCACAAATAGATAAATCAACTAGACAAAAAATAAGTAATGAAATACTAGAACTCAATCGAACTCTTGAACAAATGAACTTAACAGATGTTTACAGTGTTCCACCCCACAAACTCAGAATACACATTCTCAGCTGCACATGGGTCATTCTCCAAAATAGACCACATACTCACACATAGAACATGTTTAAGTAAGTGCAAAGGAATTGAAGTTATCCTCTGTATATTATCAGACCATAGTGCGATGAAATTGGAGATCCATAGCAAAAGAAACTCAAAAAATTTCATAAACATGTGGAAATTGAACAACACACTTCTGAATAACCAATGGGTCACAGGAAATTAAAAAATCAGTTTCTTCAATTAAATGAATGACAATACAACATATCAGAATCTGTGGGACACAATGAAAGCAGTCTTACGAAGGAAATTCATAGCAGTGAATATGCATATTAGGAAAACAGAAGGAGCCCAATTAAACAACCTGATGCTGAACTTCACGCTTCTAGAAAAAGAAGAGCAGGACAACCCCAAAGCTCATACAAGGGAGGAAATTATAAAGATCAGAGGAGAAACCAATGTAATGGAGACTAAGAGAATGATACAAAAAATCAATGAAGCCAGGAGTTGGTTCTTCGAAAGAATCAACAAAATTGACAAACCCTTAGCCAACCTTGTCAGAAAAAGTAAAGAAAAGGCCCAAATCCATGCAATTAGGAATGAAAAGGGTGAAATGACAACGGACCCAGCAGAAATCCAGAGGATCATCAATACCTACTTCCAGAACCTATATGCCAATAAGATGGACAACACAGAAGAAATGGACAGATTCCTAGATACATATGAATTACCAAAGTTGAATGAAGAAGACCTAAAAATTCTGAACAACCCAATATCAACCAATGAAGTTGAAAATGTAATTAAAAACTTATCAACTAAAAAAGGCCCAGGCCCTGATGGCTTCACTGCTGAATTCTACAAGACATTTAGAGAGGAACTGCTGCCACTACTGTTTAAACTTTTCAATGAAATGGAAAGGGAAGCAATACTCCCAAATTCATTCCTGGAAGCAAGCATCACCTTGATCCCCAAAGCAGAGAAAGACCCAACTGAAAAAGAGAACTATAGGCCAATTTCACTAATGAACAGAGATGCAAAAATCCTTAATAAGATAATGGCAAACAGAATGCAGAAGATCATCAAGAAGATCATACACCCTGATGAAGTGGGATTCATCCCAGGGCTGCAGGGATGGTTCAATATATGAAAATCAATCAATGTAATACACTAGATCAATAGAGCCAAGGACAAAAACCATATGATTATCTCCATAGATGCAGAAAAAGCATTTGACAAAATCCAACATGCATTTATGATAAAAACCCTACAAAAAATTGGAATAGATGGTCTCTACCTCAATCTGATAGAAGCCATCTATGAAAAACCAACAGCCAATATCATACTAAATGGTCAAAAACTGAAATCCTTCACACTAAAATCAGGAACAAGACAAGGATGTCCACTATAACCACTCTTGTTCAATATAGGTCTGGAAACATTAGCCATGGCAATTAGACAAGAGAAAGAAATAAAAGGAATAAAGATAGGAAATGAAGAAGTCAAATTGTCATTGTTTGCAGATGACATGATACTCTATATAGAAGACCCCAAGAACTCCACCAAAAGTCTTTTAGACTTAATAACCAAATTCAGTCAAGTAGCTGGTTACAAGGTCAACACACAAACATCAATAGCTTTCCTCTATACAAATGACAGACTCACTGAGAGAAAAATAGGGCAAATAATTCCTTTCACAATAGCATCCAAAAAACTGAAATACCTAGGGATCAACCTAATGAAAGAAATCAAAGACCTCTTCTCTGAAAACTATAGCACTCTGAAAAGAGAGATTGAAGATGATATCAGAAAATGGATAGACATGCCCTGCTCCTGGGTAAGAAGGATTAATACAGTGAAAATGGCCATACTTCCAAAACTGCTATATAGATTTAATCCAATTCCAATTGAGATCCCAGCAGCATACTTCATGGACCTTGAGAAAACAATCCAAAAATTCATTTGGAACAAGAGATGCAGAATAGCAAAAGCAATTCTAGGTAACAGAGACATGGCAGGGGGTATCACAATCCCCAACCTGCAACTGTACTACAAAGCTACTGTGATAAAAACAGCATGGTACTGGCAAAGAAACAGACCTGAGGACCAGTGGAACAGATTAGAAGATGCAGAAACAACACCAGACACACTGAGCCATCTCATCTTTGATAAAAGAGCCAAACACCCTCACTGGAGGAAAGATAGCCCCTTTAATAAATGGTGCTGGAAAAATTGGGTTTCAACTTGCCAAAGATTAAGACTAGACCTATATCTCTCACCATGCACTGAACTAAAATCAAAATGGATTAAAGATCTAAATATTAAAATACAACTCTGAACCAGTTGGAACAGAGGTTAGGTAGAACCCTTGAAGACATCGGTGTAGGAAAAGATTTTATGAACAAAACCTCAGTTGTCCATTAACTAGCACAAACAATCAACAAGTGGGATCTCTTCTTATGAAAAGGCCTCTGCACAGCAAAAGAAACCACCAGGAGTGTGTAGAGACAACCCACAATGTGGGAAAAAATCCTCACCTCTTCCTGAGACAAAGGTCTACTATCTCGAATCTATAAAGAACTTAAAAAGATCAGACCTCCCAAATTTAAAGACCCAATCCAAAAATGGGCATCTGAAATGAACAGACATTTCTGAGACAAAGAAGTAGAAATAGCAAATAAATACATGAAAAGATGTTCATCACTGGTCATTCGAGAGCTGCAAATGAAAACAATGCTGAGATTCCACTTCACTCCAGAAAGAATGGCTGCTATCATGAAATCAACCAATAACAAATGCTGGTGGGGCTGTGGGGAAAGAGGAACCCTGCTCCACTGCTGGTGGGAGTGTAGACTGGTGCAAGCACTGTGGAAATCAGTATGGAGATACCTGAAAGAACTAGGACTGGAAGTTCCATTTGACCCTGCTATTCCACTGCTGGGGATCTTCCCCCAAAGAATTAAAAGAATCATACCACAGTGATATATGTGCACCCATGTTCATAGCAGCACAGTTTGTGATAGCTAAAACTTGGAAACAGCCCAAATGCCCATCAATTGGAGACTGGATAAAGAAAATATGGGTTTTTTTTATAAAATGGAGTACTACTCAGCCATAAGAAATGAGAAATTAGAGACATTTATAGCTAAGTGGATGCACATTGAGGCATTACTCTTAAGTGAAATAAATAGGACACACATGTATAAATACCAAATAGTTTCTCTGGTGTGAGAAAGTGAAAGTGTAAATAAGGACTAAATGTATAATAGGTAATGTGAAATAGGAAGAAAAGGGGCAAAGGGGAAGGAAGTCGGAGGGCTAGGGGAAAGGATAGAAGAGAATGGGATTAATATGAGAAAATGGAAAAATAGGAACAAAATCTTTGTAAATAGGGAGGACTGGAGGGGTTGAAGGGAGGGCTGGGCAAGGGTGAAAAATAAGAACCAAGAGAGACTATGTAAAGGTGCAAATTTCCAATGATGAATGTCATTATATTGTATACCTAAAATGTACCAATGATTAGAATGAATAATAATGTAAAATAGGAAGAAAAGGTCCAAAGGTGTGGGGTAATGGGAGGGGCAGGGGAAAGGAAAGAAGGTACAGGAAAAATGATGAGAAATGGAAATAAAGTCTTTGTAAATAGGGAAGGGTGGAGGGCATGAAGGGAGGGCTAGGAATGGGGAAAAAATAAGAACCAAGATGCATTATGTAAAGGTACAATTCCCAATGAGAAATGTAATTGTGTTGTATACCTACAATGTACCAATAAAAGAATTTAATTTTTTTTAAAAAAAGCAATTTTTACTGATCCTAGGTCCCTGCCATTAAATATTAAAAATCTATGCTTTTCCATCACACACACATACACACAGACTTCACTATTAATGAATAACATTTAATTATCTGATCTATGAATAAAATAAAGAAAGTATCTGTAAACTCGGTAGAGTTCTGATTTTTTTCAACCATCTGGTTTGGCTTCAAATGTAAAACCACCCTCAATTACATAACCTTCTGCAAAAGAAATAAAGCAAATCAGTAACCAAATATCTCGTCAGATCCAAGTACTGTCCCCAGGAGACTGGAAGAATAAGAAAGTGTCTCTTTTTCTTTATAAAGCAGCACCTGCAGGTGCCAGAACTCTGCCACGTGGTACCAGCTCCAAAACACTGCAAAGTGGGATATTCTGAACACTCCACTTTGGTCATTTTTACTCTGCTGTGGGTTTTTTGTTTGTTGGCTTTGGTTTAGTTTTTGCATTACTGGGGACTGAACTCAATGCCTTCACTGAGCTACAAAGCCCTTTTTATTTTTTATTTTGAGACAGAATCTCACCATGTAGCCCTGGCTGGCCTCAGCCTCCTGAGTGCTGGGATTACAAGTGGGCACCACCATACCCGGCCATTTTCTCAATTTTAAAGAACCTCTTTTATCCAATTCATTATGAGAGTGTTGGTAGAAAAAAATCTCAAAACAAAATTTCCATTGATTAAAGGCACCAGTGGTAGCATTTGTACGTTTTAAAATTTAGAGGGCAGGGGATATAACTTAGTGGTAGATCACTTGCTTAGCATGTGCGAGGCCCTGGGTTTTATCCCTGGCACTTCAAAAAATTAAATCTGAAAAAGATTTAGATCTGTAAAATTTGAACCATAACAACCAGTCATCTCAGTAAAAAAAAAGAGCGAAGTGGAAAAATAGCCAAGAAACTTGAACACACATTTCCAAATGGCGAAGAAATGTGTGGGAAAGGTAGGCAGCATGTCAGAAATCGGGCACCGCAGGTTAAACCCGTGACAAGACCGAGGGACAGCAGTGAGAAAGCACCTACAGCACCAGTGTGCGGACATGTGGCTGTCCCAGGAGCGCGTTCCGTCTTTGTGTTCGCTTCAGCGATAACAGGTATTACATGGAAGGCTGCACACTGGCCATTCAATGTGGACCATTTGTATTTGTCTTCTAGCAACTACCAGTTCTTACTTTTTCCAGAGTTGGGCATCAAACCTAGGGGCTCACTGTCTTTTCATAGTCTATACTCATTTTTCTATTAGGCTTGTATTTTTTAAACAGTTCTTCATTTTTAAATCTTTTTCACTAATCAGAGGTCTGTATTTCAAAACTTAAAAATTAAGGAATAATGAACGCTCATCATAACAATTATACACAAAGATTTAAGACTTGGAAGTTTGTTTTTATAATGCTTTGTGGAGAATAATTTATTTGAATAGTAATTCTTTGTCTATAAGACAAGTTGAGAATATTTTCTCCTAATTGTTGCATGACCAGTTTCACTAATTGGCTTTGAGTATGCAAAAGTTTTTATGTTATACAGCTGGATCTGTCAGTTTTGTCTTATTATTTCTGGGCCCAGGGAGGTGCTCTTCATATAAGATTATAGTCATCTCATATTTGTACAATACACTTACATTTTGGTATTCTCTTTATTTCTTCCTAGTCTAACTCAAATTTAACTTTTAGTGTGGTATGTGATAGTAAAACTCAGTTCAAAATTGTAAGTTTGCAGTTGAAAAATGGAAGCACAGGAGCAGGGTAGGGTGGTGCCTGTCGTAATCCCAGCTTCTTGAGAGGCTGACACAGAAAGTTCCCAGGTTGGAAGCCAGCCCAGGCAACCTGGTGAGGCTGCTTAAAAATAAAATAAAAAGGTCTGGGGATGTAGCCTAGTGGTAGAACTCATGCTTAATAGTGAAAGGCCATGGGTTCAATACCCAGCATCAAAAAATATATATAAATAAAAAGAATTATATATATATATATATAATTATGCAAAGCCACATTGAAGTAGTTAGGTTGCACTGATATTCTCTCAGGCTAAGAAAAGGAAGTGGAGAACAGAGAAACCACTTTCTAGACTTGTATGTGAACTGCTTAGGGCTGGGCTGGGTGGAGCTTGCACCCACCTGGCAGATCGACATGGCTTCGTGGACTCATCTTGAGTGGGAAACATCTCAGCCTCAGGACAGCCCCTGTTAATTCTTACAACACTCACCAATCCAAAGGGGAAGGGAATCCACTCAGAGAAAGGAAGGGAAAACCAAAAGAAAGCAGAAAGCTCAAAGATGCTGTGCGCACTACCGTATCCGAGACAGAGTGTTCCGGAGCCCGACCACATAGAACATGATGTTGGCATCGGTGTTGCTGTAGATGCTGTTGATGGCAGCCATGGTGGCGCCCAGCCGCCCAGCTGCAGCACAAATTACCACGGGGATCTCATCTTCCAGGTCCTCTGGGGGCTCCGAGACCTCATCTGCAAACAGCAAGATCAGTGTCTCAGGACAGGAAGGAACTTCACAGCAGAGCAGTTTAACTCACCTTCCACACTCCTGGAGGAAGACAGCAGAGCGGGGAAGCGACTGACTGCTCCTGAGTCACCAACATCCAGCCTGTCCTTCCTCCCCCAGGAAAGAGGGGGACCTTTCACCCGCACATAGCCACCCACTAAGACTGCTTCCCCAGACTCCCTTGCAGCTATGTGTCCTGACAACAGCTTGTTAGTTCAAGCAATGTGTGCGGCTACAGGGTCCACCCTTCGAAAGGGCTCTTGCTCTCCCTAGAAGGAATTTTGATCTGGAAGACTGCAGAACTGACACATCAGATTTTCCTTTGAAAGAGAAATTAAACTTCTAAGTCCCAGTTATTCTGGAGCTCTCTTATAGAAGCCAGTCTAAAACACACACACACACACACACACACACACACACACACACACACACACACTCGAAAAATATATGAAGAACTAAAAGTCTCATTGGTGTAGCTGTTCTCAACTCTTCCTTGAATCAGAATAGTGGTCACTTGCCTATGTTTCTATAAAATGTACTGCTTGTGAATTTCTTTCCTTCTAGACACTCTTTAGTTAAGCTTCTCAAACATGACAGCGAGATAAAGGAGATGAATGAAAAGCCAAATGCACAGGATGGATAACTGATTTTTTCTGTTCAGCACTGAAAAGAGATAAATACCAATGCCAAAGCAGCATATCTTAGAACCACAATACAGCGTCCAGGTGTGCAGAATAATAATTATCCATATGTAGCATATCCACTGTCAGATGGCACCCAAGTTGTACTTAAAACTCAGTCTCCTGGGCCAGGGATTTAGCTCAGTGGTTTCGCTGCCTGCTGCACAAGCGCAAGGACCTGTGTTCGATCCCCGGTACCCCCCCCACAAAAAAAAACTGTCTCCTTTACAGATACTGTTTTTTCAAAGCCTCTATCACTCAGGCCCAAGGCAGTTCTAGCTGGCATTTACTTCAGCAAGCATGAATGGAAACTCACACCCAGGTACTACAATCTGTGCAATTTAAGAAGCACTACATGGCCTCCCCTCATCCTACGTCTTTTTCACCAGCCTGTGAAACATCACAATTTCCACCACTAGCATAATTTTGCCTTTATGATGTGTTTCCTGACATGAGAGAATGTTCCTAATACTATGCTACTGGGGGGAAGGAATACAAAATTCTCTTTAGTATCTGATCCCAATCCAATACATTTCCAAACGGACCCATGTCTACTTCTGCAATCATTTGTAATTTTAACTTTATTTGTTCTTTTACATTTTCCAAATTCTCTAAAGTAACCTTTTTCTTTTCGAGACAAGGTCTTGCTGTGCAGTTCAAGCTGGCCTTCAGCTCACTGTGTACCCCAGGCTGGCCTTGAACTTGTGGCTATTCTCCTGCCTCGGCCTCCCAAGTGCTGGGATGACAGGTGTGTCCCACCACACCTGGTGCATGATTTCTTTCTATAACAAGCCAAACGTTTGTTTCTAAGGACTGTCCCTTTTGGAGTGGGTTGTCCTCTTGAGAAGTTACCTGCAGGCAGGGACGTGGTCTGCCTCGAGTGCAGCGTGCCCATGCTTCCTGGGGTGAAAGTTCTCCGTGGTTTGCTTGGCACAGGAAGCCCCTCGAAAGGCGGCCCCAGCTTCCTCCCGCAGCCTTGCTTCCTTGTCCAGCCACACCATACTGCCGTGGATCCCTGCACGCTGAGCCCTTCGCTCCTGTCTGCACATGCTGTCTCCACGCGGGGAGGCCCCTGCCCCTCTGCCCAGCTCACTGACACATCAGCGCAGGCCAGACCCTCCGCAGGTCCCTAACTTTGGCTCCCGACTCAATGCCCTGCTGTGATGGATTTCAGCTGCGCTGCATCTCTCCTCCCCTCCTATCTCACAGGCACTCTGAAGGGCAGAAGCGGCGTCCTGTTTATCCCAGCTTTCTCTGCATGCAGCCCCGCGAAGGGCACAGGGCACATTCTCCAGACATTCTAGGTGGAGGAGAGATGGCTGGATGGGTTTGTTAGCCCTTGGCACTTGGCGTCTGAGGAGTTAGTTACCTGGCGGCCTCTCATGGGACTGCGAGCTCGCTTGGATCCCCGCTGAACCCTGCACTTGGAGACGCTTAGTGAACTTCGGACGCGAACTGAGTGGATGGGAGCGCTTCACAGGCCACCCTCAGGGCAAACCGAGAGAGGGGCGCAAAGCAGGGGCAGAGCCCGGATCCCAGGCGCAGAGCAGGGCGTTTAGGCAGCAGGCGCTGTGAGCTAGGAGGAGGAGGTGTCCGCAGGACAGGGGCACCGAGAGAAGGCCAAAGGTGTACATAGGTGAGCACAATATACCGTGAAGGTTACGTTTTTAAAAATTTACTACAGTAAAAGACACATTGCCAATGAATCCTCCTCACTGAGAACTCTCATCCATCATCCTTGCCACTTGCTGAAGAGCTCTGGAGTCCTCTTTCGTGAGTGTCTTTATAAGATGTGATAAAAAATACAGTGAATGCTGCTGCCAAGCACCATCCAGAGGAATAGTAGCTTGTAAAAACGTGACAGCCTGTCCTCACCCACTTTATTCACTGGATCTGGCACTGTGTGAGATCCAGCTGTTCCCCAGCGTCAAAATGACCATGACAGGGAAATGTTTTGAATCGATTCAAGGCATCGAAGCAACCAGGACAGTGCAACTAAAGACCCTCAGGAAAGAGGACTACAGAGCTGCTGCAGAAAGTGGCAAGGAGAATGGAATGAGTGTGTTGGAAGGAAGGGGGAAGATTTTGAGAGAGATTCATAGCAATGTGTCTTTTACTGCAATAAACTTTTTTAAAAAATTGAAACGGGCTGGGGGTTCAGCTCAGTGGCACCGCGCCTGCCTCGTAAGCACAAGGTCCTGAGTTCCATCTCCAGTACCAAAATAAAGGAAAATTTTCTAATAATATTCACCGTAGTTTTTGATCACACCTTCATCATCTCTGCCAAGACACTTCCCCTGCCACACTTAAGACCCTCTGCCAGTCAGGGAACTGGTGCCACCCTAAGCCAAAATAGTGCTCTCTGCCGAGCAGTTTCCCCGCACAGAAAGAAGGGGGAGATGCCGGAGATGGTAGGGAAGGCGAATCAACTAAATCCTTTGTCAGCGCCATGCCAGGAGCTTCTCCGGAAACTGCTGCCCTCTGGCTCCACTGTACTAACTGGTACCCGAGCCAGCCTTTCTGAAGGTTGAGCTACAGGCAGTGATTTGGAGGCCAACAAAACCAGAAAGCATCACAGTGATGGGAGAACGGGCTGGGGGTGGTTCCTGCTGGCCCATTCCCGCCCGCTCCTCTTGTCCTGCCACGCCTGCCCCTAGGAGAGGGAAAGGCTCGGAATCCCACTCTGAAAGGGTGGTTTCAGCCACGTCCATCAACCTGCCTTGCAGCAGACGACCTGGGGTGAGTCACCAGTGCGTGAGCCCCGGGAGATGGAGACGCCGTTGCGGGATGGCATCTTGCTTTTCTGCAGCTAGGACTCCACAGGGCTCTGCACGCTAACTATAGCACTGGTTCCTTGAATCAGTGTTTCTTAACTTATAAAATTTAATATGCACTTCTTGCAAGAATTGCTCCGCACACTGAAGAATGTCTGGAAAATCCTGACTATTTTGTGGGTCTCCACACCCATTCCAAAGGGCGAGCTCTGCTACCAGTGTGAAGAGCGCCCCCCAGCCCAGCCTCACTTCACAGAGATTCTCAAGGATACAGATATAATCTTGACATCCTGGTGGAATAATATTTTTCAAACTCTTCTGCAACTTGCTCTTACACTTAACACATGTGTAAGGACATCTCCCCTGGTCAACACTGCATTGTTTTGAATGGTATTTCAGTGACACGGATTCTTTTTAGTTTTAACACAGAATGGGATAAAAATGTGCCACTGGTCCATTCATGTATCCCAAGTGCTTTGTTCATTGTATATCGCTGACTAATCAGCCAAGACGAGCTTTTCCATGCAGCTGTTTTCACAGCTGTTTTAAGACTTCTGCCCTGGGATGAGCAGAGTGAGTGTGCTGGTTCTGGCCAGGGACTGAAGCTTGGGGGGGCGTGTGACCTTGTGTGTCCTCCCACCTCCCTGTCCTCTGAACATCTTCTTTCGGAACAATACACAATGCAGATACCGCGATGGATGAGACTGGTCCTCCAAAGTTTACATGTCCAAGTTCTGACCCCTGGCACCTCTGGATGTGACTGTGTTTGGAGGCAGAGCCTTTAAAGAACAAATTGGGTAAAAACGAGGTCATCAGGATGGTGCCCTAAGCAGAAAGCACTGCTGCTCCGGAAGAGGAAGAGACACCAGGGACAAGTGCAGAGGGAGGCCATGTGCAGACACGGCGAGCAGGAGCCACCCAGAAGCCAAGGACAGAGGCCTCAGGAGACGCCAGCCCCGCTGGCACTTCGCTTGGCCCTCCAGCCTCCAGAACCATGAGAAAATCAGCATCTGTGGTTCCACCGCTGAGTCCCTGGTGTTTTCATGGCAGCCGGAGCAGACGAAGGTGGATCTCTTCACATTTACGCAGTAAGCATGCAGTTCAGTGAATTCTAGCAAATCTGTGAAGCTGTTACAGCCATCGCCACAGCCCAGTTTTGGAATGCTGCTGTCCCCCTAAAGAGAACCCCTGAGCCATCTGCAGCCAGTCCTTGCCTGCTGCCCGTCTCTGCAGATTTGCCTTTCCCACACACTTTGCAGAAGCAGGATTGTGCAATAGATACAGTCTGTGGAGACTGGGTTCTTCTGTTCAGCAGAGTGACTTTTTTTTCCCCCCATTTTAATTGTTTTTTATTGGTACATTTTAGGTATACAATATAATGACATTCATCATTGGAAATTTGCATCTTTACATACTCTCTCTTGGTTCTTATTTTTCCCCCTCCCGTTTCCCCTTCCCCTTTGTCCCTTTTCTTCCTACTTCACATTATCTATTATGCCCTTTTCTTTCTTTTTTCTTTTTTGTACCGGTACCAGGGATCAAACTTAGGACCTTGCACTTACAAGGCAGGCATCAGAACCACTGAGCTAAATCCCCGGTCCAGCAGAGTGACTCTTCTGGTGTTTTGTCTTGTTTTGTGGTGCTGGGATTTGAACCCAGGGCCACATGCATGCTAGGCAAGTCCTCTGCTGCCGGGCTGTGCCCCAGCCCCATGGCAGAGTTTGAAGTTCGGCCCTGTCTTAACCTGCATCACTAATCTTCCATGCTGCTGCTGGAGAGGACTCCACAGAGTGGCCCAGTGCGTTTCCTCTCTCCGTGCACCGCCGGTGAGCGTGTCCTCGTGTGAGTCAAGCCTGTGAACATCAGCATAGACGGCTCTGTGCAGAACCAGTCCTCTTTCCAGCTGCACATGTTTTAAATGACTTTTAAGTGATTTTTAATTGAAAAAACAACCAGAAAGAAGCGTGTGTGTTGTGGGAGGGGAAACACAGCTTTGTTCACTAGGTGTCCCCGGGCCCCAAGCATGGAATGGGTGTGTGTGCGACACACCGCAGTATGAGCTGTATCTGTCTCATGCAGCCACAGCCCACGTTTGTCTCTTCTGTATTTTCCATATGTGAGTGTATTCACTTGGCTCTTATAGAAAGTACTTTAATTAAAAATAGAATAAACACACTACCAGGGCGTGTTCATTTTTGTGGGGGTTGACTGCATGGATACCGTGTGGCTCACCCCAGGGAAGGAAACAGGGCTCTCGGCACCCTGGCCAAAGACCAGGGGTCAATACAGGGTTGTCCTGAGTTGAGCGAACTGACGAAGTTTGGTCACTTAATAGGAATGGGGGGTGCAATTTTCATAAGCAAACTGTGGAGCTCATCAGAAATGGAAACTCTCAGCCAGGTGTGGTAGGGGTCGCCTGTACCCCCAACAAGTGGGAGGCTGAGGAAGGAGGATCAAGTCCAAGTCTTACCTGGACACTAGTGACTTAGTGGGACTCTCTTTTCAAAAAAAAAAAAATGGGGATGGAGCTCAATGTGAAGGCCCTGTGTTCAATCCCAAGTTGGGAAGAAAGAAAAGACAGAAAAAGGTGAAGAAAAATGGGATTCTCAGGCCCTACCCGCCCCTAGGCTTCCAAAGCTGTCGGAGGGTGGTGGTGGGTTCGCCCTTAGCGTACCCTCCAGGTGACTCCGCGCCAGTCCGAATGGGCCGGGCCATGTGAGCCACGCCTCACACGCCTGACACAGGTCCCTCCCCGGCCGGCCGCCCCGAGCCCACGCCCGCCTACCTGCCTGGTGCCCGGGCCCAGCGCCCTTGCGCCCTTTCTTATACAGAATCCCGCAGAGCGTCAGGATCAGAAGGAGCAGCAACACTTGATTGACTGAAAGGGAAACGGAAGCGGGTCGGCATTTACACTTTCTGAGTAAGAACCGGTACTTACGGCAGGCGGGCCCTTAGCCGTCAGAACACAGCTGCCTCTCAATCAGTTCAGCGCCCGGCCAAGCTCGATGTGAGCCAATTCCTGCCCTGGGTAAGGTCGGGAGAGCCCAGAGCGCCTGGCAGCCGTGAGCCTAGGGCTCTCGGGTCCGCAGTCGCAGGGCTTGCGCTTGGAGTGTGCGGAGAAGTGGGGTAAGTGGAACAGTGTCCCCGGGTATGGGCCACACACAGCTGTGCACGAAATCACAGAGGGCGCTCGTATCGTGGCCTTAGGTCAGCGTGGAAAAGCCAGCGTTTCTGACTGAAAGTCCTCGGCTTCCCCTTGTGAGTCAGACAACTCTGCCCCGAGAGCGCAGGAACGTCAGTGCGTCTCCCCTCAGATTCACAGACCTCTCAGGGCTTTAATGTCTGGGGACTTGATTTGATCCTTCAAGAACAGGGATACGGAATACAGAAACGCAGCCTGGGACACGAGGTTGAGGGTTTGGTTAGCATGAGAGCACAGATCCTATTTGCCAAGCTTTGTGGAAGTGCGTGGCCCTCCTCACGATAGGCCACTCTGACAGAAAGACTTCACTTTCTGCAGGCATCACCCTGAAATGAGAAAGCCCAAAACCGCCTCGGGAAAACCATCCACGACAATCAAGAAGATGCCGGCCAGGGCTGAGCGTCAAAATACTCTTTTGACGGATCTTTTTTAATCATTATTTTCAAAACCTGTGATCTTACTTTTTCGCAGCAGCGCCATGTATGTCCACGTTGGTAAGGGCTGACACCTGCGGATTGAAGAATAAAATTTAGTTTCAATGAGAATCGACTCAAAGTCATCTGCAAGTGTTTGGGACCCTGTCTTCTCTGAAAGTTGATATGCTGGGGGGGCCAGGGATTTAGCTCAGTGGTTTCACCACCTGCTGCACAAGCACAAGGACCTGAGTTCGATCCCCGGTATCAAAAAAAACCCCACAAAAACAAAACTGACATAAAACAATTAATCTTTGCCGGGGATTTAGCTCAGTGGTTCCGGCGCCTGTTGCGCAAGTGCAAGGTCCCGAGTTCAATCTCTGGTACCAAAAAATGTATATAAATATTAAATCTAGGATTTTGGGGCCAGGGATTTAGCTCAGTGGTTTCGCCACCTGCTGCACAAACGCAAGGACCTGAGTTCAATCCCCGGTACCAAAAAAAAACCCCAAAAATCCAGAATTTTGGAGAGAATATAAATATTTCTTGATCCTTCTGACTGAACAAACTATATAACGAGTCCCCAGCACTATGTTCTGCAATATTTGATTTGTGCCCAGAAACCAGGCAAGTTAACAAACTCTCTGTCCTCCAGATACACCTGTTAACAGCTGTAATAGCTCTGCTATAACTACGCTTCCTGGCTTTTGCAGCCTACTGTTTACTCATCTATAAACTTAGCAAAATTGCTTAGATATTCACCAGCAGCAGTGGACATTTAGATACACAGGACAGCTGGGCATGATGGCACACGCCTGTAATACCAATTACTCAGGAGGCTGAGGCAGGAAGATCACACGTTTAAGGTCAGCCTGGGGAAGGCAGCAAGACCTTGTCTCAAAATAGAAATAAAAATAAAAAGAGAGGAAGAAAAGGGAGGAGGGGAGGCTGGAGAGGCAGTTCAGTGGGGGAGCAGCTGCCTAGCATATTCGAGGCCCTGGGTTCAGTGATAGCAGGGCAGTTTCAATAAAAAGATGAAGTTCTGGGGCTGGGGATTTAGCTCAGTGGTTCCGGCCCCTGCCGCACAAGCACCGGGTCCCGAGTTTGATCCCCGGTACCAAAAAAAATGAAGTTCAACTATTAGATAAACATTTTAGATCATAAAATTAACTTTAGTCTGGAAATCTAAAATTAAATTTTGACACATTTAAGTGTCCATTCGCTTCTCTGAGCCAGTTTGCTGATCCTCCCACGAGCTGGAAACTGACCTCCTTTGAGTTAAAAAAAAAAAGTTAATTTGCCATAAATAATTTGTCTTGAACATGCAATTTGTTTTACAATGAAGTTACTCCTGAACGTGAGCTTGGGCTGGAGGCTGCAGACAGCAACAGGGAGCCATAGCCCTAAGAAAGGATCTGGACAGAGCCAGCCCACAGGAGGGCCCGAAGGGCGGGGACCCCACACCCGGGTTCCTGAGCCCACAAGTGGGAAACTTCCTGGGCAGTGACCACCTTGCATTCCCTGCAAACAACGGCCGCAAGGCCCTTTTTTTTTTTTGGTACCGGGGATCAAACTCGGGTCCTTGTGCTTGCACAGCAGGCAGCAAAACCACTGAGCTAAATCCCTGGCCTTCCAAGCCCTTGTTTGAAAAAAATATTTAAAAAAAATTTTGAGACAGGATCTTGCTAAGTGCCCAGGCTTGGCTTGAACTAGAAATCCACTTGCCTCAGCCTCCCAAGGTACTGAGATTACAGGTATGCCCACCACACCTAGCTGTTAGGTGCTTGTTATCCATTTATGATTTTAGGGCATGGGTGTCCATCTAACTTTCTGTGGTGATGTAAGCTTGGCATGGCCTGTGGCCACCTGGCTCCTTCACTCCGTAACGGAAGCCACCTGGTGCTCAGGAGAGCACAAGGCGGGGACAGGGGGAGCTGAGTCCCCAGGCATCCGCTCACCCAAACCAATTGAGTCCCCATTTTTCCCTGACAATGCTTTGAAATGAGATTCAGTTTCTTGAGAACAGGAGCCCTGAGCAGCAGGCTTGCTGTGCCAGGGTGATGTGTATATGAAGGAGAGGTCGCAAGGGTCAGTCACGAAGTTGCCACAGCTGCTGTTTATTGAAAACTTAAGGTGCTCACAGCCCTGGCTGACCCTTGGGTACACGATCCCCTTCCTTCTTACACCTCTCAGGGGGACACAGCACCATCTGCTTTTCAAATACGGAAAGCAGCTCCGAGTTCCGCAACTGCTCAAAATCACGCTGCCAGGCGTGGCCGAGCAGGGAGTGGGTAGTGCTCTCCAACTTCGAGGCAATCAGCCTGGGATGGTCCTGGAGCCGCCCAGGGCCCTTTCGGCTACACAGGGGCTGGACAAGTTACATACCTGTCGTAGCTTTTAAGTGTTTAAAGTTTTAGAACTCACTTGGTTATATCGTTCTATGAATTTTGATGGACACACACCGTAGATTCATTCTTGCTTTGTAACTGATACATACAAGTTACACGTAATTATGGGGAGTCTGATATTTTGATGCATGTCGACTTTACTGTAGAGTGGTCAAGGGCGCACATGTGTATCCCCTTAAATAATTAACGTTTCCTTACAGGGAAAACACTCCAAATCCTTTCAGCATTTAAAAATATATATACAGTACATTATCATGGTCTGACAGAACAGCAGAACTTCTTTCTCATATCTGACATAACACATGCTCACATTTTTACAATCACCATCACGGCCAGTCATGGTGTTGCATGCCTGGAATCCCAGCACTCTGGGAGACCCAGGCAGGAAGATCCAAAGTTTGAGCCCAGCCTGGGAAAATAAGTGATTTAATGAGAGCTTGTCACAAAATAAATGGAAATGTAGATCAGTACAAAGGCCCTGGGTTCAACCCCCAGTTTAAAAAAAATCATCATTTTGACTGAAGTAGAAAATTTTATTTTTTGGAGGCAGGGTCTCACTATGGAGCTCACCCTGGTCCTGAACTCACTATGTAAAATTCTCGGCGATCTTCCTGCCTCAGCCTCCAGGGTGCCGTGATTACAGGCACGTGCCACCATGTCAGCTTTGGAACAGACAGTTCTATCAGCTGATGCATATTAAAATGATTGAGTGAGAAGCTGTTGGGGAACAAGACGTTCACGGTCACAAAGGATCACCCTGCAGATTCGTTACCAATCACAAAACCAATTTCCTATGAATTATAATGGAGCTGGGGATTTAGCTCAGTGATGCTGCCGCCTGCCCCGCAAGCACAAGGACCCGAGTTCAATCCCCAGTACCAAAAAGAACTAAAATTCTATTAAAGCTTTTGTAACAAACACTAGTTTTTCTCTTTTGTTTGAGACAGGCTCTTGCTATGTAGCTCAGGCTGGCTGTGAACTAACTATGTAGCCCAGGTTAGCCTTGAACTCATAGTGATCTTCCTGCCTCAGCCTCCCAAGTGCCAGGATTACAAATGTACACCACCACGCCTGGCAACTTTCTATCATTTTAATTATCATTAAAATATTCATAAGAATATACTTGTTCTGTAAAAATTATTTATGCCTGAAGTAAGGAAAACAGGATCTACAGTTCAAAAAGAATGTTCAAAAGAGTCCAATTAGCTGTACACGTCCCTGAAATAAAACACAGCAGACTGAAAAATTATGTACCGATTTTCCGAGAACTATGCAATTTGATTGTATAGGGTACTTTCAGCTTTCTAGATGCTGTGCTGTAACCTTACTGGCTGTAAATTTTTGAGAATCTTTTTTTTTTTTCTGGTACCAGGGATCGAACTCCAGTCCTTGAGCTTTCGAGGCAGGCAGCAGAACCACTGAGCTAAATCCCCAGCCCTGGCTGTAAATTTTTAAGTGTAGAGTTCTTTATTGGATATGAGAATATTTTCTTTTTTAAGACTGAAAAAAAAAAAAGTGGAAAACCAAGGCTGTTTTCTGGCAAGGCGTTAGAGCTCTTCTTTCGGTTGGAAAGCAAATTTGAAGTTAACTAGGGGCGGGCTCAGCCTTCCCACTGTGGGCCAAATACCTGCCACCTGCAACTTGAAGGAAGAGGTTTTCATCGCCATGGTTTCGGGCCATGGAGGACAAGATGGCGGAGGAAGCTGCTCTACTCATGGCCTCCAGGAAACAGCGAGCAGGGCAGAGCCGTGCAGAAGGCACCAGGCAGCACGTCTCGCCCCCAGGGTCCCTCACCATGAGCCGCTTCCTCCCACGAAACCCCACTTCGCTCAGCTGTGATCCATCAGGGGGCTGCCCCCTTGATGAGGCAGCATTCTCCGACCCAGCCACCTCCCTGGGAGTCTCCTAATCCAGCTGACAGTCTAGATTAACTGGCACAGTCTGCCCCTTGTCAACCTGACACCCAATCGTATCTCACAAAACCACGGTCAGTCTCCAAATAAACACAATAACCAAGTCATAGCCCCGCCTACCATGACGTGACCATCCTGTCATGTCAACCCCAAACCCGTCCATCCCTTTCCCGTCCATCCCTTGACAGCTCCAGCACAAAAGTCCGAGTCCAAAGTCTCCTCTAAGACTGAAGGCCAAGTCCCAGCTGTGAACCCCTGTGAAATTCAACAAGCACATAATGACCTCCCAAGATTCAGTGGCCCAGGGTAAACATTCCCATTCCAAAGGGGAGGAACAAGGGTATAGAACAGAACAAGACCAGAGCAGGGCCAAAACCCAGTGAGGCAAAATCACACCCTGTAGCTGCGTGTCTGGCCTCGGGGTATGTGATGGCGTGCTGTGACTCCCAAGGGCTGGGGCAGCCCTGCCCTATGGCCCTGCTGGGTGCAGCCCAAATGGCCTCTCTCCTGGGCTGCTCTGCTTGCTACCTGCAGCTTTCCTCAGCAGATGCTCCACGTTCCTGGCATCTCCAATTCCCTGGGGTCTCCACCACAGCTTTGGCTTCCCTCCCATAGCTTCATGCATCACTCTCTCAGGGACTCCTGGCAGGGACTCCAATCCTGTCACTCTTTTGCCTGGCCTGCCAGCTCTTCCTTTGAAATCTGGGTGGAAGTCTCCATGCTCCCGTAATCCTTGCCTCCTGCATGTCTGCACATCAGTGTCATGTGGACGATGCCAAGGTTCACCACCTGCTTGAGCAGCAGCCAGGCCCCTCATGCCATGGCTGCAGAGGCTCCTGAGTACCTGAATGGCTGAGTGCAGTGAAATGAATCTTGGGGAATCAGTTCACTAGGTGACTTTTCTGAAAGGCTTACACTTTTGTACCCCTCGAGCCTACAAGCAGTCTCTCTTTAACACAGTCTCCTTATCCCCCACCTCCTGAGCTTGTAAAGGCCAAAGCCTCTCAGCACACAGTCTTCGGTTTCTTCGCTTTCTCTCTAAACGCCTGCTGAGGAAATCCTACACTGCCTTGCAGCTTTAAACACCACTCATACACTGACAAGGCCCACATTTCTGTCCCCAGGCCAAACCTCGCACAGGGACTGTGGCCCTTAAATCCAACCAGCTACTTGGCATCTCCACTTGAAGGCCTCCCAGATCCAGACCGAGCCCCTAATCCCCCCAAATATGCTCCTCCTATCATCTCCCCACCTGATTCCACCAAGCCCATCATTGCTCCAGCAAGGAATGAGCTTGGTGCCATCCCTAACCCTCTCTGTTTCCACTCCCCACATGTGGACCGCCATGTCCACTCTCCTCTCAGAATAAGTCCGGAATTTTCCCCACCCCAGGGCCCCCGCCTGGCCCCACCTCTATCATCTTTTGACCGCATTTGCTGCCTCTGACCGTTGGCCTCGTAAGTGAGCAGCCACCCGGAGCCAGTTCCATTATGAGTCAGATCTTGGGCTTCTCTGCTAAACGCCCTCACGAGCTTCCTGTCTGCCTCAGAGGGGGAGCTGAAGTCCTCACAGAGTCCTCCTCCGGAGTTCTCATGATGCCCAAGCCTCCTCGCCAGGCAGAGCTTTCTTTCCACTGCGGTCGCCTCTGTGGGCAAAGTTCTTCTGGGTTATCCAGGGCCTTTCTACATCCCTCGCTTCCCTCAGACCCTGAGCCAAAGCCCTAACCCCAGCCAAGATGCAGATTTCATTTCTTCAGCAATCACTGCCTCCCAGTGCACTGCCCCTGCAGGACTGGCTTACACCTGGCTGTCCAAGCAGTACACTAGAAGCTCTGCCCAGGCAAGGCTGTTTGTCTCTTGTTCAGTGACTTATTTTGAGTCAGAGTCTCACTTGAAGTCACTATCTAGCCCGGACGGACCTTGAACTTGGCTCCCAAGGAGAAAGGGGTCTGCCACATTTCCAGGGAGGAAAGGAAGAGAAGAGTGAGTGGTCATATTCCAGAGACAGAAGCACAAGTCTCTGATGGGAGCGCAGAACTGACCCCTCAGTGAGCTCCCCAGGCTGAGGGCCTCCCTGTGACAGTAAAGGGTCAGTCCCGGGCCGAGGAAGAGCTGTGAGCCGTCACTGGGCAGTGGAATTCCCGGGCAAGGCCCTGGGCAGTAGCAGCTGGGGCTGGGTGCAGCGGAGGGAAAGGAATCTCAGAGAAGCCTGGCACAGTTAAAAGTCAGCCACCGAAGAGCTTCAAGAGGAGCTGTTCCATCAGACGCCAGAGAGCTGGGCCTGGGGCCAACCTGGAAAGAAAACGCTTCGAGACCTGGCAGTGGGTAACAGGATTAGCTCTGCCTTGGACAGCAAGAGGCAAATGTGGGAAGGATACGTCTGAAAAATGCTTCAAAAATCAGAGCCCCCAAGTGATATTTTACATGCTAACTCTGATCAGTTGGTAGGGGCTTTCAGGGTTGTTAGGTTAAGGAAAAACCTAAAGTCATCACCTGACTCCATAGGGGTGGAATGCTTTGATTGATTAATCATGTCTGCCATGGGTGCAAGTAGGGAAGGACAGGGAAAGGACCTGGTGTATTAGTCACTTTCCCATTGCACAATACTTGGCACCTAGGACTTAGAGGACAAGTTTAATTTGGCTCACAGTTTCAGGGGATGTAGTCCATGGTCAGCTGGCTGTAAGGCAGGAACAGCATGGCAGAGGGGTGTGGAATAGCAGAGCTGCTCAGTTCATTATGTCCAGGAAGCAGAGCAGAGGAACAGAGCCAGAGAGGTGGGGGTGAGGGACCAGACACAGACCCCAGGTCATGCTGCCTGGACATCCAGACTCACTCAGAAGTGTGCTTTACCAATGCCCTGGGCTGCTCCCACGCCAACCGGCTGAACATCAATGTCAGCCATCATACCTAGGAATCAAACAGGAAAAGGAAAAATGGGGGCTGCTGCACGACTTGAATAGGACAGGCTATGTACACTAATGGAAATGTCACCAGCTCAGTCACAGGACCAGGTACACAGCCAGTGATGTGACCCCCTCCCCTAGGCTCCAGCTCTTAAAGGCCCCACACCCTCTCCCAGCATGGCCTCCTTGAGGACCGAGCTGCCAGCACTGTGAACTTCCAAAGGAAAATACACGTCCAGACTCAGCACCAGGAAAAGAAGAATGAGTTCTCCATGGCTGTCCAGAGAGGGGTACACAGTAGGGTGACCTCAGCGGGGCCAAAGTGAGGAGCTCTGGGAAATGTCTGCTGAGGTTGTGTGAAGTCCTGAGCCAGCCCCTGTGGGATTCTCAGGGCCCTTCATGCCGAGGCCTTGGATGCGGCACAAGTTCCTGTGCAACATGTTTTCTGCAACATTCTTTAGAAAATGTGGACATGAAGAAGCATTTAGAGAACCATGTTCCTTGGGAACTAGAAATGAAAGCTATGAGGCTTTATGAACAGAGGAAAAGAAGGACGAGAGGTGTTTGCCAGGGATGGGACCTACTGCTGTGATCCCAGCACTCAGGAGGCTGAGACAGGAGGATTATGAGTTTTAGGCAAATCTGGGCAGTTTAGCAAGTTCAAGGCCAGCTGGGACTACATAGTGTGACCCTGTCCAAGAAAAGGAAGGAAGGAAGGAAGGAAGGAAGGAAGGAAGGGAAGGAGGGAGGGAGGAAGGAAAGGAAGGAAAAGAAGGAGGGAGGGAGGGAGGAAGCAGGAAGGTGCCGGAAGGGGAGGCAGCAGGTCCCAGATCGGTGCCCTGTGAGGTCTGTGCACCACTCCGATGACCACATGGTCTGGGGAGGCAGTGGGTCAAAGGCGGGCAGGATGTGTGGCCGATTTGGTCAGCACCACCAAAGCCCGAGGCCTCACTGCATCTTGTTCTTTACGGCATATTGTTTTTTGTCGCTGTGATGCCGTTTTATTCCCATTTTACAGATGAGGAAGTAGAAGCTCGTGCAAGTCCACGGGCCCAGAGTCAGGGCTAGAAAGGTCCTGCGTGTGACCCTAGGCCCTGTGTCCTCACCACTGCACTGCGCAGCTGGACCGGAGGGAGGAGGAATCCACTGTGCTTCCAGAAAGGAGAGCAGGGCCAAGGCCAGAGGAGAGGAAAGCCGCAGCCCCCCACGGGTCCCCTCCGTGCTGCTGTGTGGGGCTGAGCCTGGCCAGATGCTCCTCCCCCCACCGGACGTTCAGAGACCGCATTTTCTTTCCCCTTGCTCACTCTCGGGTCTACCATCACTGCTGTCACAAATCGACGTGTCAGGCTTACCTAATGTGTTCCCTTTATCAAGGCGTTTTATGCAAGTTAGAAAGCAGCCTGGCTCAGTCTGCACTCTGCAGAGCTATTGTCAGTATTTGAACAGACCACATCGTGCATGAGTACAAGCTAGTGGTCCTTGGTTCAGGAGGCATGGGGAAGTCTGCTCTGACCGTCCAGTTTGTTCAAGGAATTTTTGTTGAAAAATATGACCCAACGATAGAAGATTCCTACGGAAAGCAAGTTGAAGTAGACTGCCAACAGTGTATGCTGGAAATCCTGGATACAGCAGGGACAGAACAATTTACAGCAATGAGGGATTTGTATATGAAGAATGGCCAAGGGTTTGCACTAGTATATTCCATTACAGCTCAGTCTACATTTAATGATTTACAGGATTTAAGGGAACAGATTTTACAGGTTAAGGACACGGAAGATGTTCCAATGATTTTGGTTGGCAATAAATGTGACCTGGAAGATGAGCGAATAGTTGGCAAAGAACAGGGCCAGAATTTAGCAAGACAGTGGTGTAACTGTGCCTTTTTAGAATCTTCTGCAAAGTCAAGGATCAACGCTGAGATATTTTATGACCTGGTCAGACCAATAAATAGAAAAACACCAGTGGAAAAGAAGAAGCCTAAAAAGAAATCATGTCTGCTGCTCTAGACCTGAAGTCAGCAGCAGCTCTGAGCCAGATTATAGGAATGAAGAACTGTTGCCTAATGGGAAACTGCCAGCATTCCAGGCTTCAAAAAATAAATCCGAAGAGGCTTCTCCTGTTTTATATATTATGTGAAGAATTTAGATATTATATTGGTTTGCACAAGTTCCCTGGAGAAAAAAATTGCTCTGTGTATATCTCTTGGAAAGTAAGACAATAGCATTTCTCCTTTGCAATAGCAGTTATAACAGATGTGAAAATAAATAGACTTGACTCTGATACAATTATACTAAAGAGCATGGATGCATTTCAAGTGTTAGATATTGCTACTATAATCAAATAATTTCATATTGACCTTTTTATCATGATTCCTCCCTGTCAAGCACTAAAAAGTTGAACCATTTATATCTGTAATGGTATCAATTATGACATTTCTCAACTCATTGCAGCAGATAACGTTTTTGAGTCATTGACTTCATTTTATATTTTAAAAATTATGAAATATCATCTGTCATATTCTAGTTAAAATTGTGCATAATGCTTTGGAAAAATGGGTCTTTTACAGGAAAAAACTGGTATAACTGATTTCTATGGCTTTCAAAGCTAAAATATATAATATACTAAACCAACTCTAATTTGCTTCTTGTGTTCTACTGTCAGATTAAATTACAGCTTCTATGGATGATTAAATTTTAGTACATTTTCAAAAAAAAAAAAAAAAGCAGCCTGGTGTGGTGGCTCACGCCGGTCACCCCAGCACTGAGAGGCTGAGGCAGGGGGGTCACAAATTTGAGCCCAGCCCGGGCAACTTAGCAACTTAGCAAGACCCTGTCTCAAAAGATAATTTTAGAAGAGGTCTGAAGATGTAGCTCAGTACAAGGGCCCTGAGTTCAATTCCGCAGTATAAAAAAGAAAAAGCATTTCAACCGGAACACTGTGACTACTGACTGTACTTACAATGAACCACACACAGATTCCTACTCCGCAGCAGGAAACCCTCAAAACAGTTTCCTAGACAGATTCCCAAAGCATGAATCACGACTCCGGGCCTCTGCGGCTCAGAAACTTGCCTGCATTCAATCCATGTTCTATGGAACTCTGTGCTTAAAATCTGGCACCAATCGTAAATCACACGACTTAGGGGAGAAAGAGGGACACAAACCCAGAGGTGTCAAAGTCGTTCCGGATGTGAAAACCGTACCTGTTGGATTTGCTGCGCTGGCAAAAAGGAGAAGGGGGAGGGGGAGGGGGAGGGGAGGGGAGGGGAGGGGAGGGGAGGGGAGGGGAATATTGGACGGCTACAAACGCAACCTGGGGGTTTCTGAAGACAACGTTCCAGCAGGACGGTCTGCCGCTTCTCCCTGACTTTCTTCAATCTGCAGCAGAATGCAGCCCTGCTGCGACCATACCTGGTGAAGCCGAGGCAGGTCGCGGGCTCCGGGTCCGGTGGGGCTGGGACGCTGCTGCTGCTGCTGCCTCTGGCGGCGCCTAGGACCCCATTGAAACGCAGGCCCGGCGGAGCCCGAGGCCGAGGTTCGTCTCCTCCGCAGCCCCTGCCTGAGTGGACTCTGCTGCAGACCTCCACCCCCACCCCGCCCCAAGCTTCCAGCTGTGCTGGGCGGGGCCGGATCCAGGGCTGGGCGGTCCCAGATCCAGGGCTGGGCGTTCCCAGAGGGAGTGGGAACCAGAGAGGACGCAGGCTGGACGCACAGCGGAGGCCGGAGCCAGGTGGGTTGTGAAAGAGAAATGAACCCTGGAGTTCGTATGGATTTCGGAATTTTCGGGGTCACCGGCTGCTTGTGAAATGTCCCCTGCTCATAAAAAGCCTGCGACCAAAACCCAGATGGCAGTGCCTGTCCCTTCCACCCAGGCAATGACAGTAGCCGCAGCTTCAAGATCACTAGTGTGCCGAGCGCGGTGCAGTGGCGCACGCCTGCGATCCCAGCACTCGGGAGGCTGAGGCAGGAGGATCCTCGGGAGTTGGAGGCCAGCGTGGGCCACATAGCGACACCCTGTGCCAAAAACACCCGAAAGAAAAGGAAGGAAGGAAGGAAGGAAAGGGAAGCATGTTTCTGTATTATTTTGGGCTCATAATAATTATACAAAATAATGGGTTTCACTGGGACATTTCCATACACGCATTTGATGTGCTTTGGTTGTACGCAGCACCCAGTCACCCTCTCCTGGTCCTCCCCATTCGACTTGTCCACTTCTCTAAATGTCTTTATGTCTTCCATTCCACCTAGGAGAGAAAACATGTGATACTTGTCTTTCTGAGCTGACTTGTTCTCCTGATACCTGGAGGCTGATGGATCTGCAATTCTGTTTTCCTGCAAGTGCTATGACTTTGTTCTTCTTTGTGGGTGAAGATGTTCCATTATGTACCACATCTCCTCTATCCATTCATCTGCTGATGGGCATCTAGGCTGATTCCATAACTTTTTTTTTTTGGTACCAGGGATCGAACTCGGGTCCCTGCGCTTGCACAGCAGACGGCGAGACCACTGAGCTAAATCCCCAGCCCCTGACTCCATAACTTGTGAATGTAATGGAGACGATAAAATGGATCTTTAAAAATTAGGATTTTAGCCAGTTGTGGTGGCACATGCTTGTAATCCTAGGACTCTGGGAGGCTGAGGCAGGAGGATTGTAAATTCAATCCTAGCTTGGGCAACTGAAGGGCTTAGTGAGACCCTGTCTCAAAATTTAGAAGGTGGAGGGTGAGACTGGGAAGCAGCTTAGAGCAAAGGCCCTGGGTTCAAGCCTCAGTACCACAAAAAAAATAAAATAGAATAAAAAATAGAAAAAGAAAGAAAAGAAGGACATTTTGCTACTATTGTCTCTTTGTATTGCTTTCCCCTCTCTCTTGCAATAAAAGCCTTTGTACACCTGACAAGGTGAGACAAAGATTTGAGGCAAAGAGTTCCTTGTCTTCTTTGGAGCCAGCTTTGAATACACTTCCTTCCTTCCCTTTCTTTTGAGACAGGGTCTCGCTACGTAGCCAAGCTTACACTTCTGCCTCAGCCTCTTAAGTGCTGGGATTACAGGTGTGCGTCACCATACCTGGCTGGCTTTTCTCCTTCTCACCAGGAGTGTCTCCTTTGTCCTTGGACACCCCAGTGGGCTGGTAGGTGAACAGCACCTCGACCACATGGGGCTCCGGGTGTCTCTGTAGAAAGTTGATGTTGATCCTATCCCAGGAGCGGTGGTGCTGGGTCATGCACTAGCTCTGCTTTTAGTGTTTTGAGGAACCTCCCTATTGCTTTCCACAGTGGGTGTGCAACTTTACATTCCCACCAGTGCAGGAGGGTTTGTTTCTCCCCGGTATCCTGGCCGAGACCTGTTATTTTTTGTTTTCTTGATGACAGCCATTCTGACAAGGCGAGATGGGATCTCAGTGTAGTTTTGATTTGCATTTCCCTCATGGCTAAAGATGGTGAATATTTTTTCACATAGCTATTGACTATTCATATTGAGTATTTGTACTTTTTTTTTTTTTTTTTTTTTTTTTACTATTTGTACTTCTTTAGGGAAATGTCTTCTCAGCTCATTTGCCCGTCTATTAGAGAATCACTGTTTTTTTGGTGTTACTTTTTGGATTGAGTTCTTCGTACTCCCTGGATATTAGTCCTCTGTTGGATGAACAGTTAGGGAATATTTTCTCCCATTCTGTAGGCTGCCTCTTGACTTTGCTAACTGTTTGGGCCTTACAGAAACTCTTTAATTTGATGTAATCCCATTGGTCAGTTCTTGCACTTATTTCCTGAGCTACTGGAACGCTATTCAGAACATTATTGCCTATACCAACATTTCGAAGCATTTCTCCTATGTTTTCCTCTAGTAGTTTCAGAGTTTCAGTACTTCTGTTAAGGTTTTGTTCCGTGAGTTAGGAACCTAGTTTCAGTCTTGGACTGGTGGACATTTTCCCAGCACCATCTGTGGAAGACACTGTCTTTTCCCCAACATCCGCTTCTGCTCCCTGTTTAGGGGTGCTCTGTCCCAGGGATCTGTGTGTCCACTTTTATGCTGATACCACGCTGCTGTGTTGCAATAATTCCACAGTGCATTTTGAAATCAGGTGTTGTGGTGCCTTCGGAACTGTTCTCCTTGCTCCACCCAGTGCCAGCCATTCGGGGTCTTTTGTGCCTGAGGCAGACTTCGAACAGCAGGCTTTCTGGCTGCAACAGTGGGTTTACACTGCATACACAGTCCCAGCTGTGGCATCGGGTCCCTATTTGTGTAGAATTATTCACCACCGTAGCAGCATTTCCTTATATTCTCTGACCCTGAGCCCTCACAGTACACCAAGTGTTTTGTGGGTGCAGGCTTGCCGTTATGCTATTTTCCCTCTTTCTTTACTCTCAGCAAGTTACACTTCATTTTTTTTTTTTTTTTTTTTTTTTCTGCTGGCCTGGAACTCACTATGTAGCCCAGGCTGGCCTCAAACTCGTGGCGATCCTCCTGCCTCAGCCACCTCAGTGCTGGGATTATAGGCATGCACCACCCCGCCAGCTAAGTTATAGGTATAACTTTTTAAACCACAACTCTACTCAGTGTTTGAGGGGACAGACACAGATGTGAGGTTCACTGTCACAGAACAGGGCCCAACAAAGTCCCCAAAGTGGAGATGGGGAACTTAAACTCACCCTCCCACAGAATAAGCTCGCTGAGTCTTGCTGCAGAAAAATAATTTTCAGGACAAGCGAGGAAAGAGCATGGAAGAGATTTATTTAGGAAAGAAAAGAACATGCTCAAGAGTGCAGTGCGGGCATTCAGAGAATGAGGTGCACTGTTTTCAGGGGCTGGGAACATTTCTGTTTCTCTTGAGGGGTGGAAACGTGTGGGTTTGTGAGTCTCTGGGAAGCTTCATCTTGCTCTTGGTTTATGGGAAAAAGAAAAAGGCTGCCCCCCCATGGGCCATCTTACAGGTGAGAGGTATGAGCCCAGTCTATCTAAGATGATGGTCTAAGTTTAGCCAAAAAGTATTCTTTGAATTCTCTCAATCTGTTCCTTTATCTTTTTGGATTTTTCTTTTCTTTTTTGAGACAAGGTCTCCCTGCATAGTCCAGATTGGCCTTGAACTCACTATGTAGTGCAGGCTGGCCTTAAACTCCCATTGATCCTCCTGCCTCAGCCTCCTGAGTGCTGGGATTACAGGCATGCACCACCATGCTACCATACTGTTTCTATGTCTAGAAGCACAAATAGTCCCCGCTGCATTACAGCTGTCTAGAATGTCCACTGTGGTAGTGTTGCCTAGGTTCGTAGCCCAGGACCGACCAGCTACGTCATGCACTTTAGAGCTGTAGGCCACAGCACCTAGGTTCATGGAAGCACACTGTGATGTGCATACAGCGATAGCGCTGCCCAACACTGCCTTTCTGAGAACGCCTCCCCACCACTCAGGGACGTGAGACTGTTCTCACCTTTGGCAGTGGCAGACACACTGTACACACGGACCCCTCTGGGAAACGTGCTGGTTCAGAGCAGGCAGCACTGAGCACTGTGCTAAGCACTTCTGCTCCGGTTCCCATTGCACACATGCGAGCACAAATGAGACCACCATTTTCTGGTTCAAGGTCTGCCGCCGTCCTTCTGGACGACAGGCTGGTAGACTCAGCAGAGCAGTCCCTCGAGCCCGAGCCAGGTGGACAGTCAGGATGGACAGCACCTGAGCTGATAGCTGTCCAGGTGCTTTCCTTCAAGGCCCACTCATTTTTGCACCTCGTCCACCCAGCAGGACATCTGATCCATTGCGAAGACACAGAATGAACAAGTGACAACCACAGCACACAGTGTGGGGACTCAGAAGTGAAATAATTACGCTGTTTTCCTAGACCCTGCCTGCTACTCACAGGAGCTCTGACAGGGACTCAGAGCTCTCTCGTCATCATCCCTGCATGCTTTCTCCCTGACCAGTACTGTGCCGGGCCCTGGCTCCTGCATTTCTGCCATGCTGCACTCTGAGGGTGTAAGAGGCTTGTTGTCTATGACCCCGATTTCCAATTCTTCCCTGGGAAAGAAATGAGGAAAGAGAGAGACAGCACTGAGTGACACCCTGATTGTGCAGTGGCGATCAGCTCAGGGTTGGGAGACAGGAGCTTGGCTATTATGCTTCCACATTACCGCGCGTCTCACCTTGCACTTCCCTTCCTATTAACCAGGACTGTGGTGAGGGTTAAAAGGCATGGTTCAGCCAGGTGAGGTGACTCATGCCCAGAATTCCAGCTACTTCAGAGGTGGAAACAGGAGGATCATGAGACCAGTCTGGGCAGCGAAGACCCTGTCTCAAAATAAAATAAAATAAAATAAAATTTTAATTAAATTTTTTAAAGGGCTGGGGATATAGCTCAGTGGTAGTGCTCACCTACCATGTGTGAGGCCCCAGGTAAAATCCCCAACACCAGAAAGCAACAATAATAAAGCCAAACCATTATGCATATAAAGTTCTCGAGAAAGACTCAATAAATGGAAATTATTATTGCTGTTATTTAAAAATAATATTTGATTGAAATTTAAGTATAATATTGATTTAAGATTTAATTTTTCTATGAAAATATTTAAAGTTAACTGATAAAGATTGACTACTTTGAAGCTATACAGCATGACAACTTCATCTATAGATACACTGTATAGTGATTACCATGGTCAAATGAATCAATGTATCTATCCCCATTCATGGTGTACATTCGCTCCCTAGAACATGCTTGTCTTTAAAGTGTAAATTTATATCCTGTGGTCAACATCTCTTCTTTTTCCCCACCCCTACTTGTTATGAACCATTCTCTCCTCTGGTTCTCAGAGCTTGACATATGTGGACTCTAGATATAAGCCCATGCTCAGTATCTTTCCCACAATAACCGTGCCAACTTTTGTTCTTGAATAAAGAAGCCCCAAGCAAAGACCCACTTGCTGTTTTTGCCCTTTCTTCCTGTTGGAAATCCAGCTTTTATGCAGAGTCGCCCCTTGCAGCTCTGGGGATCAAAGGCCCACACTTGGCTGTTGGAGGAGGCCACACTGGTGGGGCACAGATTTCCTGCAGCCCGAGGACTGACAGCTCACTGCAAGGAGGCTGCTCTGGAAGGCACTGACTGAAGCGGTCCAGGGAGTGTTGGCGACGAAGGTTTCAGAGCTGGTGTCTCCTGGCTGGGGTTAGCAACTGCAGGGAGCCTTAGCACCCCCTTGCCTTCAACGCAAGAGGGAGTGTGGTTTCACCCGAGAGCGGAGAGCGGAGGAGCTGTCCAGCAAATGCAGTCCCTTGGGATGCGGCCAACACACACACACACACACACACACACACACACACACACACACACACACACACACAGTGACACACACAGAAGTGAGGAGGGCACTGTCAGCCCAACATCGCAGACCCATCTCGGTGGCAATAAGAGGAAAAGGCAGCTCAGGTGCCATCATTCACTGAGGCCAACCTCTGCGGATGTTGAACAGGCTCAGGAGGGAAGTGGGCAGCTGTACTAGTAAAGGGACGATATCCTTGCGCCAAGTGAGTAGAGTTTCTTAGCAGCCGGCTGCATGATGACGTCATGGAGCCAGCACACAGAGGACCCCAAGTCCCTCATGGCATGGAGCATCGCCATAGCAACCATGAACCGAGTATTAGGAACACCTTGCTGCGGGCGGAAAATGAACCCTTCTGTGGCTGAGTCACTTGGATTGGTTAGACTCCCAAATGCAGTCCTATGCAGTGCATAGCCACGCGCGGTGTAAGCCTGCTTTGGGCCAACAACGGACCACATATATGACAGTGTTCCCATGAGAATATAATGGAGCTGGAAATTCCCTATCCCCAGCAATGCCGTGACCATGATAAGGTTGTAACAGCAAATGACTTGTGTGTCGGTGGGGTTGCTGGCATAAACACACCCACTGTGCTGACAGTTGTATAAAAGTATAGTGCCCACAGGTACGTGTAGTGAATAATAACTGATGATGAACTGTCAGAGGTTTACAAACTTGCTATACTTTTTATTGTTAGCGTGTTCTCTTGCTACAGTTAACTGTGAACGAGCCCCGGGTGGGTCCTTCCAGAGGTGACGGGGTGACAGTCCTGCACCTTATCCCCCTGAAGACTCTCCAGGGGAGCAAGGTGTGTGGGTGGAAGACGGTGACACTGGTGACCCCGACCCTCTGTAGGCCAAGGCTAGTCTGTGTGTGTGTGTGTGTGTGTGTGTTTGTTTAGCAACAAAGTATAAAAAGTGAAATATGCTAGTAGGCTGTGCCACGCCTCGTATCCTGGGCAATGCCTCGAGACAGGCTCCCAAGAGGTCCTGGAAGCTGAGACCCAGACTCTCGGTAGAGCAGACTTGCAGGTTGGCCGCCTCCTGCTGCAGAAATAGAATTTCCAGGTGCATCCGCAAGAGGCCGGGGTGGGGTTCTGTAGGCAGAGGTAAAGGCTCCCAGTCGGGCGTGGAGTGTGGGCGTTCAGAGAACTGAGACCCATGGGGACCTGTGGCTGGAATGTTTATGGGGCCCTGGGGTGTCTCCAAGAGGGGTGATCGGGGTGTGTGTTCCGACAGTCCGGTCACCCATCTGGGCAGAATGCAAACAGCCACCGGAGCTTGGAGCTGAGCTCTGCCGCCCACTGATAGCGCTGCTTCCCAGAGGGTGAAGGAAGTGCAGTTTGCAGGCCAGAGGGACAGGCCCAGAGCCCTGGCTAGCGGCCCACAGTCTAAGACCTTTAGAATGTATGTCTGTATGTATTTCCTTATTAGAGTGAGTTCCTGGAAAGGAAAGGGGCCTGGGTAACTTTTGCATCCTGAAGCTGCAGTTTTTCTTAAAAGTACAATTTAAGGGCCAGGGATTTAGCTCAGTGGTTCTGGCGCCTGCCTCACAAGCGCAAGGTCCCGAGTTCGATCCCCAGTACCAAAAAAAAAAGAGTACAATTTAAAAACCCTGATTTCCTTGCCTTCTTTCCACCTGTTTTATTTCTGCTATCCCAGCTGTTTGCAGTGACAAGTTCACCTATGGGGACATTTCTCAGAACAACTCCTTGCTGTTAAGTAATCTATGACCACAGACAGATTCCACATGCATTTTAAATCTGTGGTGTCATTTGTCAGCAAAATGAATATCTGAGTCATTATTATTCCACATTTATTTGAAAGTCAGATTTCCATTTCTTCTCGACAACGGGGCCTGCCTTGGCTGAGTATACTACTTTTGTTTTTGTTTTTTTTGAGGCTATGTAGTCCAGGCTGGCTTCGAACTCACTGTCCTAGTGCCAGAGCCTCTAGTTCTGGGATTACCTCTCCCGGGAAGGTATTACTTCCAGATAAGGTCTTAGATACAATCTACCAAGACTGACAAGGGCGCCTGGAGGGAAGGAAGGAGCAGGTAACAGGAAGTGAGTCACTGGCCTGGGTGAAGCTGGTGCACCTTTTTATCATCCTGAGTAGCAATCCGCCCTTTTTTTCCTGGAGGGGTTCAGCTGAGGGACATCTCTGGGTTTCCATCCTCTGGGCTCTTTCCTGCTACCCGTCAAGAGGCGGCAATTTGCTCCTGCACCAGAGGCTGGGTATCTGGGTTCCCTCTCATTACGGTTCATAGCTAGACGGGCCCCTAATACCTCATGGGATCATAACCCGGACCTCTGGTCAGTGACTGGGTCACCGGAGCTTACAGCTGACTCGGACTAGGAGGCGGGGCCTGGTCGGAAGAGGCGGGGCTGTGGGCGTGGCCGGGAGGGTCCGCTCCTCCCCTCGCTCTGCTTCCCGCCCTCCGCACCCCTCTGGCCGGCGGTCCTGCCTTGGGAGCCAGCTCGCCAGTGAGGACTGAAACGCGAGCCAAAATAAGCCTCCTCCTTGACGTTGTGGCTGTTGGGTGTGGTTTGGGACGAGAGAGCGAGGGGGCGCCTGCCTCCCACGTGCCCTGTCCTCAGCCTGGCTCTCGGCCCGTCCCCTCTGACCCCAGCGCCTCGCGCCCCACTTCCTTCCTGAGCCCTTCCTGTCTGCACCCTGAGAGAGGGCGGTTCATCTCGTCCTCTGAAGACTTCGGGCACTGTTCTCCCTCCCCTTTCTGTCCCCCCTCCCCTTTCTGTCCCCTTCACCTCCCTTTCCACACTCACCCCCGGGCAACTGCTGCCCCTCCTGCATTTAGAACAAGGGGCCCATCTAGACCCCCCCACGGAAGGAGAATGCCTCGAAGTTGCCATGGTAACGTACATTTTTGCCCGGGTGAATCACTTTGTCACAGCTCGAACTGTGTGTCCCCAACAGATACGATGACGGCTAAGTCCCGGGGCCTGTGACTGCAGCCTTATTTGGATACAGGGTCTTTGCAGAGATGGAATCGAGTTCAGATGCCGTCACAGCACAGGACCTCGTCCCATACAGCCAGTGAACTCCTAGGAGGAGACACCGGAGCCACGCATCCACATGGCAAGAAACACCAGGGTTAATAGGCCAGCGGGGGCCGCGGCGTGAGGAAGGAATTGTCCTGCGAGTTTCACATGGGTCATGGCCCTGTGACGCCTTGGCTTTGGACTTCTCTCCCCCAAAACCGAGGCCATAGATTTCCAGTTATTTCCTGCCAAAGTCGGGGGCAGAGCCCAGGGCCTCGTGCATTCTGGGGACTCAAACTCGCCACCTCTAAGCCGCTGCTTTGTGTCCTCTACTGCAGCCGTCCTGGGGAGCCACACTGCCTCTGCCTCCCGCAGCCCTTAACCAAGCAGCCAGTTACAGCCTGCAGTCTCTCTCGTCTTCAGAATATTTTGCCTTCCGCTTTGCCCTCGTTCAGGGTGTCTCTGGCTTTCAAATATTAAACTTTTTTTTTTTTTTGTAATTTGAAGATCAACATTAGGTTTGCAAGCTTTAAGTTTTCCTCTAGTCTTTTACTGTAAGGGCATTAGGGAAAAAAATCTATTATCTAAGCACTAATGTCTCAGAATAAAGTATAGTTCTTTAAATACCTTGGGTTTTATGAAAAATTGAAAACAGTTTTGTTTCAGAGCCATACAAACTTAATAACAGAAACACTTAAGAGTCCATGTTTATGGATGTGACAAATAAAAATATTAATACATAAATATTCGTGGCCTCTTTTCTTTGTTCCCATACATCTTCCTTCTTCCCAAATTCTTTTTGGGCATATTATGAATGGGCCAGTGAGGACCAGTAAGGGGAGAATTTAGGAAGTGTGTGTGTATGGTGGGGGTATAGCTCATTTCCAGGGAGGGAAGGAGAGAATGAAAATGAGAATATGAGAATTTAAGAAGTAGAAGCTGAAAAACTAGTAAAAAAAAATTTTTTTTGAGATAAAGTATCACTGTGTAGCCCAGGCTGGCCTTGATCTCTCAGCAATCCTCTTGCCTCAGCTTCCTGAGTGGTGAGATTACAGGCGTGCACCAGCATGCTCAGCTAGAATTTCTTTTTTTTTTTTTTTTGTATCAGGGATTGAACTCGGGTCCTCGTGCTTTTGAGGTAGGCGGCAGCACCACTGAGCTAGAAACCCCGCTCCTTTGAATTTCTTTTTGAAAAGGTAAAGAATTGGGGCCTGGGATTTAGCTCAGTGGTACTGAGCCTGCCTCAAAAGCACAAGGTCCTGAGTTCAATCCCCAGTACCTGGGGTGGGGGTGGGGGTGGGGGTGGGAAGGTGAAGAATTATCTCTCAAGGGCCGGGGATGTAGCTCAGTGGTTCCGGCACCTGCCTCTCAACTGCAAGGTCCCGAATTCGATTGATCCCCCGTACAAAAAAAAAAAAAAAAAAAAAGAATTATCTCTCAAAAGAAATCTTAGGTTAATGAGAAGGTCAAGAGCATTCTTAGGCTGAGGGAGTACAAGGGAGGCAGATGGGAGAAATTAAAAATGTAACAGATGGGGAAAAGGAATGCTAGGAAACTGGCTGTGCCTTGGTTTTGTTTTCTGTGGGGATGGGACCCAGGGGCCCGTGCACGCCGAGGAAGTGCTCTACCACTGAGCTGCACCATCATCTGTGAACACTGTGTGTATGGCCTCCAGCACCTTCTTCAGAATTTGAGGTAAAATTTAAATTGTTTCAGGTGGGTCCTTGTCTCCTCAACAGACTTTTCATTGTTTAAAATACATTTGATTGTGTATATTCAAGGCATGTTTATGGCTTATATCTAGATGCCCCCCAAAGCCTCATGTGCTCATAGGTGGGGCTTTGGGGAGGTGACTGGACCACGAGCGTGTGATACTGGATTAGTTCACTGATGGGTTTATAGCTGGGTGTGATGCTGGCAGGTGAAGCCTGGTGGGAGGAGGTGGTCACTGGGGGCGTGGCCTGGAGGTTCTATCTCCCTCCTCTTCCCTTGATCCCTCTCTGCTTCCTGTCACCATGACTTGAGGTGTTTCTCCTCCACCAGGCCCCGATGCCAGGCCGCCCCGTTTGGAGCCACCCAACTATGGTCAGAAACCTTAACAGACTGTGAGCTATGATAAGCCTTTCCTCCTTTAACTTGTGGGTGTTGGGCATTTTGTCCTGGCAATGAGAAAGTAATCAAGACAGTGCGCAACATGACATTATGGGATGTATTTGATAGTTATGGTAGTGAAACCAACATACCCATCATCTCACACCATTACCCATTTGTGTTTGTTTTTGTGGCAAGAATCACTTATTTTTTATTTTTTAATAACTTTGCAGCTACAGGATATTTTAGAATAAACAGCACCACACCTGCCTCGCAAGCGCAAGGTCCCGAGTTTGGTCCCCAGTACCCAAAAAAAAAAAAAAAAAAAAAGAATAAACAGCACAAACTAGAATATACATGTTGAAAGTTGAAACTAAACAGAACCTAGATAATATCTTGGGCTTTATGTTGATTAGATTGCATATTATTGTGATATTATTGCATATTAGATTGAATATTATTGTGATCCTTAATTCCATTTAGGAAGGTCTAAAAGGAATTTAACAGTGATTTTTTGGGGGGTATTTTTGAGACAGGGTCTCCCTATGTAATTCAGGCTGGTCTCTATCACTGTGTGGTCCAGGCTGGCCTCAAACTCATGGCAATCCTCCTGCCTCAGCCTCCCAAGTGCTCTGATTACAGGCACATGGCACCACACCAGCCAGAGAGAATTTCTTTGCTATCCTGTGTCTCACTGCCCATTGAACGGCAGATGACAGCAACCGACTGGGTGGACTGTTGCAAAGAGCATGAGTTAACACAATGGAGTCACTTAGGGCAGCCTGGCTGTGGGTGCTGGTCAGGGGCAAAACCCACACATCGCAACTCACCTGCTTCCACCAAACAAACCCAGAGCACCTTTTCTGGCTCATTGTTCCTAAA
Organism: Heterocephalus glaber; assembly: GCF_053883595.1. Taxonomy (NCBI): domain Eukaryota; kingdom Metazoa; phylum Chordata; class Mammalia; order Rodentia; family Bathyergidae; genus Heterocephalus; species Heterocephalus glaber. Next base: position 20,795,968 of record NW_028258357.1, read on the forward strand.
CTTCTCCGCACAACCCACAGACCAGGCCTTCATCTGCTGGGCAGCCTTCCCAGCAACCTTCCCTCCCACGTTTTGGGGTCTCCTCCTCCTCAAAGCCAGACCCTGCCTCCCTGCACCCGAGCACTTCTGATCTCTACCAGAGTGTGGGGGACCTACGTGATTTTACCCTGGTTTCTTTCTTCTTCTTCTTTTTTTTTTTTTTGTACGGGGGATGGAACTTGGGTCCTTGCCCCTATGAGGCAGGCGTCGGAACCACTGAGCTAAATCCCCGGCCCTTACCCTGGTTTCTTTAGAGGCCACACAGCAGCTGAGGGATGCGCCTGTGGCCTAACCCTAACTTTCTACCTCATAAGCTCTGCACAGCCGTCACTCCACGGTCAAACTGCTTGTCACGCCCTAAAGAACACTCTCTTCCCCATCCCAATACACAGCTGAGGTCCCTCCTGACTACAGACATATATATTGTATTCTGATGCCCCGACCGCTAACATTCATCTTTGCACAGGTGCTAGTTAATTTCACCGGGAAGGACTGTTTGTAGCAATGCCAAGGGCACTGGACCCCAACTGTGGAACTAAAACATAGTGTCAGTCATCAAACAACACCCGACAGGCGGCAGCTGAGCCCCCTGGCCTGATGACAGCGCTCCTGACCCCTCCTCACTGACAGTCAAATATAAAAATCTCAGCCTTTGCCCCGTGGGTGGGTCCTCCCTTGGACTGGTAAACGACCCAGACGTTCCCGTACTCCTCGGTTCCTGGTACCTGCGGCACGGGCCGGCACAAGCCAGGGCCCGATGCGCGCGCGAAGTCTGAGGCTGACCTCGGTAAGCTGCTCCGTGAAGGTGGAGGACGGGACCGCTCTGTACTTTCTCCCTGCAGCTCCCGGTGAGAGTCTCTGCTAGGGCGCGCGCCAGGTCCACAGCCGTGTCCACGCGCCTCGAGCACCCCGCCGGCCACGTCCTCCGGGCAGCGGGAGTGGGCGGGGCCTCCCGGGACCGCCGTTACGTGACGCCCCTCCCGCGGCCGGAGCGCGCGGGGCATTGTGGGCAGAGGGGCGGGGGTTGGGAAGATGGCGGCTCCCAGCCTCCTCCACTGGAGGCGGGTTTCCTCCTCCACTGGGCCGGTGCCCCGCGCCCGGCACGGACACCGCGCCGTGGCCATCCGGGAGCTGATGATCATCTTCGGGGGCGGCAACGAGGGGATCGCCGACGAGCTGCACGTCTACAACACCGGTAGGCGCGGCGGCATCGGCGGCGGGCGGGCCCCGCCTGCGGGAGGGGGAGGGGCGGCGGGCGGCCGGGCCTGACAGCTGTCACCGCCGGGCCACCGCTCCCTCGGCCGCGCCCGGGACGCACCCGGCCCCGTCGCTCCCTGCCTTGGGTCTGGAGGGCCAGTCGCACCCGTCAGGTCCTGCCCCGCGTCCCTCCTGCCTCGGCCTCCGCCCCGCGTCCCTTCAGCCTCGGCCTCCGCTTCGGGTCCCTCCCGCTGCCGAAGCTCGGGTCCCTCCCGCTGCCGAAGCTCGAATCCCTCCGCTGTCAAAAAACAAAACCCGCTGCCAGCCGTGTCTTCCCGGGCCTTTGCTGGCTTTGCCTTCCCCCTCTCCTCTTTAGGAGGAGGAGGATCTGGAGGGGCGAGGCGGGAAAGCCGCGGCCTTCTGGTCTTTCGGCCTCAGCACTGCAGGGAATGTTCCCAGCGGTCGAGACCCGGGTCCGCATCGTCTCTTCTGGCCCGGACTTGGAAGGCAGTGGCAGTGTGCACGGTCGGTGCCTGCGCCCCCGGGCACTGGTCCTCCCGTACTTGGGAGCGCCCTGCCCATCCTAAGGGCCGCTGGCCAGGGAGGCCCTGCCTTTCGAGCCTGGAATTTCCTTTTCCCCACTTGGCAATCCTGCAGCTGTCGGGAAAAATCTTCTTGGGTGTAAGGCTCATTACTGAATTCAGAGTTTATCTCATGATCAACAACTTTTCTTTGACCAAACAACTTAATCACCGCGGTGGATTAACGGTAAACGATATACAGTGAAGTAGAGAAATGTTTGGTTTTTGTCTCCTTTCCTCCTCCTGACTCCCCAGCACATAAGGCTTAGAAGTTATTTTATTTAGCGTGGTGTAAAAGACCCGGCTTTAGAACAAATGAGACCTAGTTTGAATCTTGATCAGCCAGTTGCCTGGACTGGACTGAAGTTATCACTCTTTTAAACCTCAGATTTTTTTGTTTGTAAAATGGAGTTACTTACCCGGTAAGGGTAGATAGGGGCTTTTCACCAGCATCACTACTGACATTTTAGCCCCAGTGATTCTTTGCTGTGAGACGTTTCCCTGGCAGCATCCCTGGCCTCTGTCTACTCCTGGCTGGTAGCATCTCCACCTTAGATGTGACAACTCCTGATGTTTCCATACATGGCCCAGTTAGTACCCTCTGAGGGACGGAAGCATCCCTGTTGAGAATCACAGATACGGATGATACATACGGTGTACATACTCATCGAATGTGTTAACCATGGTTGTGACTGACTTTAATTTTATTTTGGCATCCAGTTACAAATCAGTGGTTCCTACCAGCCGTTAGAGGAGACATCCCTCCAGGCTGTGCTGCCCATGGATTTGTCTGCGATGGTACCAGAATATTGGTATTTGGGGGAATGGTTGAATATGGAAGATACAGCAATGAATTATATGAGTTGCAGGTAAGTGTACTGAAAGTGTGTTATTTCAGTCTGAAGCTTTAATAATAGTAAGGCTAGACCAGTATAAGTGGAGCGTGGCTGGGTTTGAAGCCAGCATGGACGCGGCAGTGGCCTCGCTTCTGCGGGACATGGAGAAGTGGCCGGCCAGTGCCTGGCACTGCTGAGCTCGCGCCGCCCGGGTCCCCCGTAGGGCTATGGTGGCCTGGCGTATGGCGGGCGGCCCATGAGGGGCCCTATGTGGGGCGGCGTGAACAAGGGGGCGCGGCCGGGCCGAGGCGCGCTCTCGGGGCCCTGCTGCCCGCTTCCTCCCGCCTGGCGGAGCGCGAGGTCGCTCAGGATGCTCGGCCTGCGCCTTCTGGGGGGTCGGGCGCAGGAAAGGCGCGCCCCCCACCCCGGTCCCGCGGCAGGAGGTGGCTCTGCGGCGGAGGCCCTGGGCGGCCCGAGTGGCCCCGCGAGCGCTGCCAGCCCGGTGCGTATCGAGGGGCGCCGTGCCCCGCGCCGTTGAATTAGGGGAAGGTCACTCGTGTCGTGCCAGCTGCGGTGTCCCAAGACCCCACTCTCGCCCCTCTCTCTGCACCCGTTACTGGCAGGGCCTCTGCACATCCCATCGTATGAAAATCCGTGGACAATTACAGCTATACTGTCATTGGCAAGGATCAGCTTGGCTCCAGTTTTGGGCTATTTGATTATTGAAGAAGATTTTAATGTTGCACTGGGAGTTTTTGCTTTAGCTGGACTTACTGATTTGTTGGATGGATTTATTACTCGAAACTGGACCAATCAAAAATCAGCTTTGGGAAGTGCTCTTGGTCCTCTTGCCGATAAAATACTTACCAGTGTATTATACGTTAGCTTGACCTATGCAGAACTTATTCCAGTTCCACTTACTTAGATGATAATTTCAAGAGACATAATGTTGATTGCTGCTATTTTTTATGTCAGATACCAAGCTCTTCCAACACCACAAACCTAGCTGAGTATTTCAATCCTTGCTATGCTACTGCTGGGTTAAAACCAACGTTCACCAGTCAGTAAGGTGAACACAGCTGTCCAGTCAATGTTGGTGGCAGCTTCTTTGGCAGCTCCAGTTTTCAATTATGCTGACAGCATTTATCTTCACATACTGTGGTGTTTTACAGCTTTCACCACAGCTGCATCAGCTTATAGTTATTACCATTCTGGTCAGAAAACTGCTCAAGTGATAAAAGACAGATGAAAGTCAGCCATTACCATTAGCAAGGAGGCGATAGACATTGGTGGTGGCAGTGCCAGCGTACATCTACAGGTGTTTCCCTGTCTTCTTGTTCAGCTTGAAAAGGGACTTGCCAGAACAAACCGTGTCATCAGAATTGAAGTAGTGTGCATTGAAGAGCAAGATCATGAGCATATGCAGAATTTCCGATGTATTTTTTAAATACAAGTAAAACTATAATTTAGAATTTTTAATCTTAGGTTTCTTGATTAATTTATAAAAAATTAATTATTTCAATTATTATCAGTCTTTCTTATATGTTTTTTTAAAACATAGCTCAGCATGGAAACTGAAGAGTTGACACCTCTAAGTAGACTTTAGATTGCTCACAAAATAGTAATGAATTTGCTGGGATTAAATATGCATCCTACACATATCCTGCACAGCTTGGCTGTAGATGTTTATGTTTGGTTTTTGAACCTGTATACACAGCAGCAGTTTGTGTGGTTACTATTTGATCATTTATAATAATGAGAATAAAGTTAGCTTAGCTGTGGATAAAGTAAAATGATAAAGAGATTTAAAATAAGTTTGAAAATGAGTAAGAGGGCTGGGAATTTAGCTCAGTGGCATGCGCCTGCCTTGAAAGCACAAGGTCCTGAGTTCAGTCCCTGGAACTGAAAAAAAAAAAAAAAAACATAGAAAATGAGTAAGATGACTCAAAATAGAAGGTATTGAAATTCGTGTTCAGAAGTCTTCCAACCTGTCAGGTGCCTAATAGTTCACATGACAAGGAACAAAGTAGTTGAAGTAAAAGAACATGTCCATTAGCCTTTCCTCTAAAAGGCTGTGAGTTACTTATTTCCACAGTCACTGCATTTCAGACACAGCAATGTTTCTGTGATACTGGAAACTGTACACATGTTATGTAAATAATATGAAACTATATTTTTCAAAAGTTTTTTAAGCTTTGGAGAATCTTTTGTTAAGATGTTAAAGAAATAAAACTACTGGGAAATAATAGGCTCACAATTCTTCAAAAAGTTACAAAATATTTCATTAACATACTTAAAATAACATGAGCTTCACATTGATTTTGTTTATTTTTGAGTGGTACTGAGGATCAAAGCGTCGTCAGCCCTTTTTGGGTTTTTGTCTTGAGACAGGGTTTTGCTGAGTTGCCAAGTGGGACCTGAACCTGTGATTCTCCAGTCTCCACAGCACCCCCTCCCCACCTCCACCCAGCCTCGCATTTCATAGCCTCAAAGATGTTTACACTTCACTTAAAAGCCCCAAGTTTTTCATGTCATTTTTCATGCAAAGGGTAATTTTTTTTAATATCAAGATATCAGCCACTTTTTTATGTGTGCCAGGGATCAAACCCAGGACCTTGCACTTGCAAGGCAGGCAGGGTGCCACTGAGCTGCATCCCCGGCCCAAGATATCTGCTGTTTAACATTACTTTCATGTGTTACATGTTTGGGTTTTTGTATCTTTGGGCAATAGTTCTTCAGCTTTAGCCTGTGACTGAAACACTTGGAGGATTTGTGAAAACAGATTGCCCAGCCCAGCCCCGACAGCTTCTGAGTCAGTTTTGTCAGTTAGTTGTAAGGCCTAAGAATTTGCATTTCTACGAAGTCCTTTGCTGATGTTGCTGGTTTTCGGACTGTGCTTTGGAAACCACTGGTGTAGTGTTTGTCAGAATTGCCACCTTTAACATTAATCATTACTTTTTTTTCTCCCAGTAATACAGGAGAAAGAGGGGTTATGGCTTCGTTTAACCTTTCTAAATCTCTTACTCACCCAGACTCGTAGCCCTCGTTTTCTGTTGTTCTCCACCTGTCCATGTGTCCCCAGGGTCAGGTCACGAGGGTACCTGCTAATTGGCAGATGTGGGTGGGCTACACCTATTCACAAGCAGCTCATTTCAAAACCATTTCAGGTAAAAAAGACACTCACAGCCAGAGAACAAATTTTAGGGTTTGGTTTGTTAAATGAGCTTTATGTTTACTTAAAGCTTAAAATATCTGACATGTATAAATCACCTAAGATCAGAAAGTAAGAATGCTTAAGTTACATTTAATCTTAAAGTTATATACAGTATACTAAATATTTAATTATTCATTTGGCAACGTTAAAACTGTTAGTGTTTATTATAAGTTCACTGTGCCATTGTGGAAATCTGAATTTCTACTAGAACATACATTTTAATTCCAAAAGTTAGTGGCTTACTTGTCACTTGCTCTAGGAGTAGCTGATGGCCTTCACATTAACATGAATTTGCGTGATGTTGCACGGTTGGCAGTGTCTGCCTTCTGACCTTGTCTGAGTGCATTTGTGCTCTCTTCAGGCGAGTCGGTGGTTATGGAAGAAGGTGAAGCCCCACCCCCCGCCTTCTGGTTTAGCTCCCTGCCCTCGACTGGGACATAGTTTCTCTTTGTATGGCAACAAATGCTATTTGTTCGGTGGTCTGGCAAATGAAAGTGAAGATTCAAACAATAACGTTCCAAGGTATGCTCTTTTTCAGACCGAGTGCTCATTTTGTGATTTAGGTTAGGAACATTTGATTTCTTCCATCTTTAAAATGTTTTCAATCCTGGGGATTAAACCCAGGGCTCTTCTCACTGATCTACATCCTCAATCCCTTTTTATTTTTTATGTTTCATTTTGAGGCACGGTCTCGCTAAGTTGCCCAGGCTTTTCTCAAACTTGGGATCCTTCTGTCTCAGCTACCCCAGACATTTAATTATAAGGGACAAAGCTTAACTTTTTGCATTAAACCTAATGATGAACACATTTTTTTTCTTGTATTTATATTTTCTTTTGTCCTTGGAGTATGTTTTCAAATCTGTCTTCTTTTTGGGGGGGGGGTACCAGGGATCAAACTCGGGACCTTGCACTTTCAAGGCAGGCACTGGAACCACTGAACTAAATCCCCGGCCCTCAAATCTGTCTTCTTTAATGAAAAATCATCATCTTAAATTGATATTAGTATAACTGCATATATCAACATGTTTGTATATCCTGAGCTGTGATGTTTGTTAGCTAGGTCATAAATGATAATGAAAAATAACAGATAGTTATTTTAAAATAAATTTCCTGGCCGGGGATGTAACTCAGAGGTAGAGCACTTGCCTAGCAATATCCAAGGCCCTAAGATCAAGCCCCAGTCCCCAACTACGCCGCCCAATTAGGTTTCTCTGGGAATTTGGTGACAAAAATAGGACTATAAAATTAAAGCCTTCATTCCCATAGTTCATATAAGAAGTGGTTAATGTGCTTTACACAAACACATACTTTCTGATTTATTCCAAACAATCACTATTTCTTCTCTTGTACAGTTTTCAGTGTATGAGTCTTGCTGTTTTTTGTGACATTCTTAAATTTTGTATTCTTTTTTATCACTTTTTTTTTTTTTTTGGTACCAGGGATCGAACTCAGGTCCTTGAGCTTGCAAGCCAGGCGGTGGAACCACTGAGCTAAATCCCCGGCCCCAATCACTTTTTTTTTTTTTTTGGTACCAGGGATCAAACTCAGGTCCTTGTGCTTTCGAGGCAAGTGACAAAACCACTGAGCTAAATCCCTGGCCCTGTATTCTTTTTGTTTTTTGGTTTTTGTTTTTGGTACCGGGGATCGAACTTGGGTCCTTGCGCTTGCGCAGCAGGGGGCAAAACCACTGAGCTAAATCCCCGGCCCCCCTGTATACTTTTTTATGACGTTGTGAATGGATTTTTTTTTTCTTAATTTCATTTTTGAATTTTCCACTGCTAGTATATGGAAATGCAGTTGGCTTTGTATGTTGGCCTTGTCCCCTGTGACTTTACTGAATTAATTTCTTTCTAATCATTTTCATGGAGTTCTTTATATAAAAAAGAAAAAATATATTTTCTTATGTATGTTCAAATATTTTACCAGGTCTTTTCTTTGCCTTTTTAATTTTTAAAGGGTTTTCATTTTTATTTTCTCATATTTGACAATATTTTCTTTTATGTGTGCGTTCGTTTCTTTCATTCTGTCCTAGATATTTAAATGATTTCTATGAGTTGGAGCTACAGCATGGTTCTGGTGTTGTGGGTTGGAGCATCCCAGTCACTAAGGGGCTTGTGCCTTCTCCAAGAGAATCCCACACTGCTGTTATATACTGCAGAAAAGACTCCAGAAGCCCTAGGATGTACGTTTTTGGCGGAATGTGCGGTGCTCGCCTGGATGACCTATGGCAGCTTGACCTCGGTAAGCCTAACTTGCTTTGGGCTCAGCGCTTTGTTAGGATTCATAAGGGCAAATTTTAAAATTGCTTGGGAAATGCTCCTGATTGCAGTATCTGTTGAGTTACACTACGTTTCTGGCCGCACTTCTTGTCTCCCGGACAGCGAGGTGTGGTCAGCTGAACAGATGCACGTGCTGCCTGTTACCACTGACACATAAGCAGTGTCGTTGCTGGTCTGGGTTGGCTGGGCTGGCCCTTCGCCTTGCTCATTGTGCTAAGTAATGATCAGAAGTGTCCAGTGTGGACGTCCTGTCTGTGGGACATGTGGCATTGGCCATGTGACTGCTCATCAGGAAAACCCTTAGGTAGCTCTTCCTGAAGGGATTGCAAGAATGAATGCTTGGAGGGAAGGTGTGCCTTACACCTTGACTATCTTCTCTACAATGTGCTCTTACTTAAAATGTTAAGAGGACTGATATTGTTCTTTGTTCAAAATCGGGGCACTATAAGCTCCCCTCCCTTACAGATGCTAACATTCTAGTGTGAATGGAGCTCTGCCTGGCAGTGAATGTCAGGCGGCAATATTTCAGATAAAGTTCAGATAACTTTTGAAACATTTTTGCTTCATGTTTATAAGTGCTTATATTTTTTAAAGTATGCAAGTTGAGGTAATTTCCTATTATTCAATGGAGATGCTAATATACTTATTTTTACTTTTAGAAACTATGTCATGGTCAAAACCAGAAACTAAGGGGATAGTGCCACTTCCACGAAGTCTTCACACAGCCAGTGTTATAGGAAACAAGTACGGCATGTTTTTGTTTTCTGCTTTTGCTTTTTAAAAAAAAACACCTTAAGAAAGAGGCACACAAAAGTGATGCTGCTAGTTTCTTTGAAGTATATTATTGAACTTAACATGTGATTTTGCTTACTGAAGCTAAAATAATGTCAGTGGAAGCTGAAAGACCTGGGTGCCATTTTCTCGTCATGGTCTTCCCTACTGTGGAGCTCCCGCTCAGGCCCTGCCCAGAATAGGCATTGCCTGGTGCCAGGCAGGCGTGGTCGCCAAGCTGCTCTGCCTCTCAGCAGGCTCGGCGCACCCCACCCACCCTGCAGTCTCTGTTCCTCTGTCTGGGGACACTGTGGGTGGGCTCGAACACATTCTCAGTGATTCTGCTCTGGATGTCGGGTTGCAGTTAGGGTTACAGTGCAGGCTCCGTAGCCAGATCCCTTATCCAAGTCAGCTTTGGTACTTGTCTTGCATAACCTGGAGCAGAGAAATTTAATCCACCCATGTGTACCTCAGTTCCCTTAGGTACGTGATGGGGATTAAAGCAAAGCCTGTCTCACTAGGGTGTGATTGGATTAATCGGATTAGTACATGAAAAGTGCTCAGAACCATGCTTGGTGCTTTCAGAGCAGTCTTAAAGGGTTAGCTCCTGCTACATCAGCACGTTTCCTTATTTGTGCAACACTGGGCCATAATTAGAGATACCATTTAAGTAGAACTTAATGAAGTATTTATTAGTGCAGGGATTTTACTATTTTATTTATTTATTTATTTATTGTCGGGGAGGGATTTTACTATTTTAAACATAATGTTTCAGGCCGAGTGTGGTGGTGCAGGCCTGTAATCCCAGCACCCAGGAGGACCACCATGTGTTCGAGGCCAGCCTGGGCTACACAGCGAGACCGTGTCTCAGAAAGCAAAACAAGGGCTGGGGGTTTAGCTCAGTGGTTCCACCGCCTGCCTCACAAGCGCAAGGTCCTTTCGATCCCCGGTACCAAAAAAAACCCAAACAGAAAAACAAGTAATGTTTCAGAAAACTGCAAGTTATAATTTAGAACCTCACTAATGCTTTTTAAAAAATAGTTCAGAAACCAATCAGAATAATCTTTACATTTAAATCCTACAGAACACATTTTTTAAACAGTAGAGTCCTTTGTGACATGTAGCTTCTGCACTGGGGCCCTAGGAAGCACCCTCTCAGGTGGGAGCGAGGTCTGCTGGCCTGGGCATGGCCTCTGAGCCTGTCTTCTTCAGCCGTCATTGGAACATCTGGGACTCTGAGGGACACAGACTTTTTACTTTGCTTCATATTTGAGCGAGGCTTCCTGTGTTGCCCAGGGCAACCTCCAACTCCTGGGCTCAGGTGATCCTTTGGCCTTGGCCTGTGGAGTAGCTAGGGATACAGGTATGCGCCATTGTACCTGGCTGTGTTTTATTTAAAGAATACTGCGGCCGGGGATTTAGCTCAGTGGCTCTGCTGCCTGCTGCGCAAGTGCAAGGATCCAAGTTCGATCCCCGGTACAAAAAAAAGAGAACAGGGCTGAGGATTTAGCTCAGTGGTTTCGCCACAGGTTTCGCCGCCTGCCTCAAAAAATATCTATATGTGTACAGTGACTTTGACTTTGGGTGTTGTAGATCACCGAGTATCTTTCAGGCTGAGGTACCCTTACTGTATTACACACAGTGTTGATTTTCAAATGTATTACTGTTGAAATAGTCTCCATTTTAAGACTCTTACTAGAGAGAAATAATTTTGAGTCAGTATTGCTTCAGAAAATTGTGAAGTCTTTTTTTTTGAGATGGGATCTCCCTGCATCATCCACAGAGTTCATGGCCATGAACTCCCGGGCTCAGCTGATCCCCCTGCCTTAGCCTTACAGTTAGAACTATAGACACCACCACCACCCAGCTTAAAATTGTAAACTCTAGAAAGAACATCGCTTTATTCATTTTCTTTTCTTTTCTGTTTTTTGGGGTTTTTTTTCCGGTACCAGGGATTGAACTCAGGACCCTGCAGGTGCCAGGCAGGTGTGGCACCACTGAGATAAATCCCCAGGTCTTTATTCATTTTCTTATTCTGGTTACCTTGACCCTGATAAATGAGTGAATAATTCTGACGCTTTCCATCAGCAAATAAGTTTAAGTTCATTTTTAGTATTTCAAATCCAAAAAATAAAATTAACTCAGCTACTTTGCTCTGATGTTGTTCAGGATGTACGTTTTTGGTGGATGGGTTCCACACAAAGGTGAAAATACTGAGACTTCGCCTCATGATTGTGAATGGAGGTGTACCAGTTCATTTTCTTACCTAAATCTAGGTGAGTCTTCTAAGTCTTTTAATGTTATCAAAATAACATTCACCAATAAAAAAATTTTTGTTATGTTGTGAAGAACAATACATCAGCCATGCATATTTCTGTCTTTTTAGATACAGCAGAATGGACCACTCTAGTATCAGATTCTCAGGAAGATAAAAAAAATTCAAGACCAAGACCTAGAGCTGGACACTGCGCTGTTGCGATTGGTACTCGGTTGTATTTTTGGAGCGGAAGAGATGGCTACAAAAAAGCGCTGAATAGTCAAGTTTGCTGCAAGGATCTCTGGTATCTTGATACTGGTAGGTAAGAGTATCTAACAAATAAAATTTTCTGTTAGGTAAATACTCAAATAATGTATCTTTTAAGACTTCATATAAATACTACTGTCTGTTATTCCTGTAACGAAAATGAATGGAAGAAATAATACACATAGCTACTCCTGTCCAGGGAGTACATTAATTCCCCTCTCCTCGAGTGTGGGCTGCATTTAGAGACTCCTGTCCAGAGGAGGTATGCAAAGGGAGAGCAGTCACCTTGCAGTGGAGAGGCCTGGCGAGTCCTGCCTTTGTCAGGCAGGCGCACATGGCTAGTGAGCATGTGTGGTGTCCCTCGCCTCCTGGCAGTTGTGTCATCGAAAAGCTCTTCGCCTCTGTGGTTCTCTTCCAAAGACCTGTGTCCCAATCTCACCACGAGGAAACGCCAGCCAGACCCAAAGTGAGCAAGGGGCGCCCTAGACACTGTGGATATGCGGAGTCTGCGTCAGAAGCTCCGAAGTGGTGAAAATGAGGAGTACCATGGTGAAGGAGACAAGGTGACTCGGGGCAGCATGATGTCTGGGATCACCTCCTGGAAGCAAGAGACATTAGTTGACAAGCTGAGAAGATGTGACAGCAGGGGGATAATTTTTTTTTTTTAAGCACTTTTTTTTGGTACTGGGGATCGAACTTGGGTCCTTAAGCTTGCGCAGCAGGCAGCGAAACCACTGAGCTAAATCCCTGGCTCCCCTTTTTTTTTTTCTTTTTTTTTGAGATAGTCTCACTCTGTATCTTAGGATGGCTTTGAACTCACTCTAGCTCAGGCTGGCCTCAAACTTGCACTAATCCTCCTGCCTTAGGCTCCCGAGTGCTGGGATCAGGGGCGTGTGCCGTCATGTCTGGCAGAAATATATCTTTTTTTTTTTTTTTTGATACCAGGGATCAAACTCAGGACCTTGTGCTTGTGAGCCAGGTGCAGTGTCACTGATCTAAATTTCTGGCCCAGGAATGTATCTTTTAAAGTAGATTTTCTTAGGGATCTGTGACTTTCAAAGGTAAAAACCATTGGGTCTGAATGGCTGTCTTTTCCATGAAACTTAAGAAAAAGCTTTAAAGATACCAGTACCACCTAAAAGTAATCAGCTCTAGTATCAAAGGGGCAAAATTTAGATTTTCCTTTTCCTTTTGATGAGTTTGGCATCATTTTTCTGGGTGGGGGAGATCATCATCTTGGCCTTTTTGACTTTTAGCTAAACTGTGCATTTGGTAATGTTTAAGTAAGTAATAGGCGTCCGAAAGGCTTTTCAGGAAACACAGCAGCCCTCTGTGTGGCCTCCTCACTTTCCTTGCTTTGTGTATCCTCTCCACCTGGTTAAACCATTAAACCAGTCTTCGGTATTAACTCCGCATCTCTATTAGCCTATCTTCTGCATTGTTATTTCGACTTTTTTCAGTTTAGGTGTAATATGCCCACTTCCTGCTGTGGAGATCAGGGCTCCTGGCTTCTCTGTGTCCCGCTCTTCCCTTCTCGTCCTCTGCGTGCGACCACACCCTGGCTTGGGGAGATGAATGCTCAGGTTACTCTGTGGCACAGGAACCGGACAGTTGAGACTTCTGTGCACTCTTCTTACTGGCCGCGGAGTGATTGGTTTTCCTTTGCTTTAGATGTGATTGTTCGCTTCACTTCCCTCCATGCCCCCTGGCCCTGGGTAAAGTGTCTCCTCTCCCACCGGTGAGTTGCCTCTGCAGTGCATCAGAGCCATCATCTTGGAGTGTGCTCCCGCCCTCCTCTGGCGGGCTGGGCCTCCACTGTTGGAGACCGGCTCATCCTGGGGGGCTCCATCTGCTTCTGGGGCATTTTTTTGACTCAGTTCTCTGCCGGAGTCCCTGTGATTTCTGGTCCCCCCTCTCCTTTATCAGTGCTGGGAACGGAACCCAGGGCCTCATGCTTACTGGGTGGTACCCTCACCTGCCAGGTTATTTTTGTTCTTATTGTTTGTTTTTGTTCTTGAGATGGGGTCTGACTGTGTTGCCCACACTGGCCTCAAACTCTTACGTTCAAATGATCACCGCTTGGGCTCACTTTGACAGCACATACACTAAAGTGATCACCCCTTCTCAGCTTCTCATGCAGCCAGCACTATAGGCCTGCACAGCCATGCCTAGCTGGTCCTTTTTCTTTTTGGTACCGGGGATTGAACTCAGGTCCTTAGCTTGCAAGGCAGGTGGTGGAACCACTGAGCTAAATCCCCGGCCCTAGCTGGTCCTTTTTAATGTGCCTTTTTTCCTCCTCTCCCTGGAAGATTTTGGGATTTTTCTGCGTCCCCACTGTTTTTTAATTTCGTGATGTTCTTGTGGGTCTGTTTTTAATCTGTGTGCCGAATCCTCTGTGGGCCCCATTCAGTCCAGACACGCATGTCCTTCAGTTCCAGGGGATTTTCTTTATTTCACTGAGTGTGCGGCCTTTTGTTTTTTCTCTTCTCTCTTCATGTGACTTGTGCTCTTGGTGCTGTGCTTTCTGGACTGGATGTCTGCTTTTGTTCAGGTATAGGTTGCCTTGCTTTGAGAACCTTCCTAAAACTGGGTCATTAGTAGGACTATGGAGGGAGTCACATGGGGACAGTTGAAGAAGCTAGGTTTAACTCTCCTCTAAAACAGCTGCCTCTTCACAGAACTAGAGAAAACAATCCAAAAATTCATTTGGAATCAGAAGAAGCCTAGAATAGCAAAAGCAATTCTAGACAACAGAGACATGGCTAGAGGTATCACAATCCCCAACTTGAAACTATACTACAAAGCTACTATGATAAAAACAGCATGACACTGGCAAAGAAACACCCAAGGATCAGTGGAATAGATTAGAAGATGCAGAAACAACTCCAGACATACTAAGCCACCCCATCTTTGACAAAGGAGCCAACCATTAGAGGAAAGATAGCCTATTTAATAAATGGTGTTGGAAAAACTGGATTTCAACCTGCCAAAGATTAAAACTAGACCCATACCTATCACTGTGCACTAGACTAAGATCAAAGTGGATTAAAGATCTAAATATTGAGACAGAAACACTAAACTTGCTGGAAGGTAGGTTAGGTAGAACTCTTGAAGACATTGGCATAGGAAAAGACTTTATGAACAAATCCTTAGTGGCACGGGAACTAGCACAAAGAATCAACAACTGGGATCTCATCTTATTAAATAGCCTCTGCACTGCAAGAGAAACCACCAGCAGAGCTAACAGACAACCAACAATGTGGGAAAAATTTTTTAGCAGCTCTACCTTAGACAAAGGACTACTATCTAGAATATATAAAGAACTGAAAAAAATCAGATCCCCCAATTCAAAGACCCAATTCAAAAATGGGCATCTGAAATGAACAGACATTTCTCAGACAAAGAAATAAAAGCAGCAAATAAAGATATGAAAAAATGTTCAACATCACTGGCCATTCAAGAGATGTAGATGAAAACAACACTGAGATTCCACCTCACCCCAGAAAGAATGGCTGCTATCAAGAAACCAACCAATAACAAATGCTGGTGGGGTGTGGGGAAAAAGGAGCCCTTCTCCATTGTTGGTGGGAGTGCAGACTGGTGCGACCACTGTGGAAATCCGTATGGAGATACCTCAGAGAACTAGGGCTAGAGGTCCCATTTGACCCAGCTATTCCCCTACTGGGTATCTTCCCCAAAGAATTAAAAGAATCATACCACAGTGATATATGTGCACCCATGTTCATAGCAGCACAGTTTGTAATAGCTAAAACTTGGAAACAGCCCAAATGCCCATCAACTGGAAACTGGATAAAGAAGATGTGTTTTTTTTATAAAATGGAGTACTACTCAGCCATAAAGAACGAGAAACTAGAGTCATTTATAGCTAAATGGATGCATATCGAGGCCATACTTTTAAGTGAAATAAATAGGACACATGTGTGTAAGTACCGAATAGTTTCTCTAGTGTGAGAAACTGAACGTGTAAATAAGGAGGAAAAGGATTAAAATGAATAATTGATAATTTGAAATAGGAAAAGTTCCAAAGGTGTAGTGGTGGTGGGAGGGGAAGGGGAAAGGGAAGAAGGGAAAGGAAAAATTATGAGAAAAGAAAAAAAAAATGGAAACGAAATCTATGTAAATAGGGAGGAGTGGAGGGGGTGAAGGGCTCACAGATAATGGGGAAAAAAGAAGAACCAAGATACATCATGTACAGGTACAAGCACCCAATGATAAATGTAAATGAATTGTATACCTAAAATGTACCAATAAAAGAATAAAAATAAATAAATAAATAAAACAGCTGCCAGTCCTTCCTGTAGTTGGTAAATACTTAGGGTTCTGTAGGCCATGTGGTCTCTACCATACCTACTCAGTTGTGTTGTAGCCTGAAAGTAGCCATGCACAGAACACATCAGAAGAGAGCAGGCTGCGTTTCAGGAGTTCTGTGTTCACAGCAGTCACAGGCTGCCGGCTGAGCCGAGCTCTGAGGGTGTATGTTTAAAAACGAGACCAGTGTAAACATTGTGACTATTTGTTTTGTTTTACAAAAGTTAGTGACATTTTATAACAAAGTCATGTGTTTGGGGTAGTACCAGTCTTGATAAGAGTATTTACTCTAGAGAAGTTGTATTTTTCTAAAATTTCATGTCCAGGTCATCTTTGCTAACATGTACGATATTTAAGCTGTTGGCTCAAAATGAATTCATAAAATTAAAAAGATTGAACTTCAAAAGAAGGTAAAATAATGTAGCTCTAATTATATAATACTCCCCCACCCCCGAGATTAAACCTTTTTTTCTGAATCCAGTGATTCAAGTAGTTTCTTACTGGATTTTATTTGTAGGTTTTAAGGAATTAAATAGAGTCAGAACCTCAGGCTGTTTTCATTTGATTTGCCATAGCTGCGTTTATGTGGGTAAACAGACAAAATACTCTTTGCTGATGTTTTTCAAAGCCCCAGCCTGCACAAGGTACCTAGGAAAACCATTGGTATCCTGGAAAGGTAAATGGACGGTGTCACTGTCGTTCTTTAGAGAAACCGCCAGCACCATCGCAAGTGCAGCTGATCAAAGCCACCACCAGCTCTTTCCATGTGAAGTGGGACGAAGTGCCTACGGTCGAGGGCTACCTGCTGCAGCTGAATACGGACTTGCCGTACCAGGCTGCCTGGGCAGATTCCTCAGCAGCACCAAACATGCCAGGTGAGACAGTGGTCCCACTGAAAGAAAACGTGTCTGTTCATACGCTTTTAAAAAGTATACTCTCTTGGGGCCGGGGATTTAGCTCAGTGGTTCCAGCATCTGCCTCGAAATCACAAGGTCCCAAGTTTGATCCCCGGTACCAAAAAAAAAAGAAAGTATACTCTGTCTGAGGTGTGGAGGCACACAGCTGTGATCCCAGCACTTGGGAGGCTGAGGCAGGAAGATCACTGTGAATTTGAGGCCCAGCAAGATCCATCTTAAAAAACCGAAAAGAGGGCCAGGGATTTAGCTCAGTAGTGCGCCACCTGCCTTGCAAGCGCAAGGTCCTGAGTTCAATCCCCAGTACCAAAAAAAAAAGAGAGAAAGAAAATTAGGGTATGATGGTCCACACCTGATAATTGGCTGTTGTACCACAGACTGCTGTAGACAGACTCGCAGAGATGTGGGATAGATTTGTTTTCTGCAATTCATTTTGATGGACTTTTAAATTTTATGTTATTTGCATTCAGGAGGTGTTTTAATTAGCTTCAAAAAGATTTCACCTTTCTTCAAAAATATTTCTAACTACTGCACAAGCACAAGGACCCGAGTTCGATCCCCGGTACCAAAAAAAAAAATATTTCTAACTAAAAGACATTTGGAAAGAAAGCAAATTTAATTTTATACATTGTTCAGAATGGGTTTCAGTTAAGTATTAAGCCGACTGTGGAGAAAACAGATAAACTCTGATAAAGATACTACCTTCTGAAGCTTCAGTGTGTGACTGTAAAAGTCTTGATCGTATTTCCCTGAAGGCGTTGGAGCTCACAGCAGTGTGAACTTTCTCACCCCACAGGAGGGAGGGCGGAGCCTCACAGACCGAGCGGCAACAGCGTCCTTCCCAACAGTGTGAGTGGAAACCCTGGCAGCTGGGAGTGCTGGCGGTGCATCCTCGTGTTTATTAGGATTTCTAGCACATTTCTCAGGAGCCGGGGTCCCCCGCCCTGGGTGCTCATCATAGTCACCTCTGAGATGCCCAGCAGCTGTGTTTTTAAAGAAAACTTCAAGGCTGGCCGTGTGGTCCCATGGTAGAGCAGCTGCCTATGGGCATGAGAACCTGGGTTGATCCTCCGAAATACAGAAAGAAAGAGCTTCACAGACCACACTGGTAGTGGCCTGAATCCAGAGCCCCTGGCCTCATTACACACATGTAGGGTCAGAGGCTGCTGGGTTAGAATTTATCACGTATCTATGTTATTTCTGAATGTCACACAAATTTAAATTTCTAAAGATGTACAGTAAGTCCCTGACTTAGGAATGAACAGGCTCCATTCCGGGAGAATTGTTCGCAAGTCCATTTGTTCCTAAGCCGGTAGTGAGTCTTCCACAGTACACCTGTGAAAGTTCGCAGCTGGAATGTTCGTGAGTACCTAAAGATATCCTCACTGTGCAGTGCGGTAATACCAGTTGCTAAATGGAACTTCTGAATGTGAGTTGCTCGCTTATTTAGGAAGTGCTTCCCGGTAAGTCTTCATGGAGCTGATGAGGGGCTCACGGGGCTTCATGAGTTTGTCTGGCAAACTGCTGTGTGGATCAGCAGACCCCACAAGAAGTGGTGCAGGTGGAGCCACGTGCTGCGCATGCCTGAGGACCAGTTAAAGGCAGAACAGGCTGCTGTAGGTTGGGAGGGGGTGATGGAAGTAGAATCCATGCAGTTTTTTGTGAGTAAGCATAATCCATCGATGGCAAACCTTTTAGAGATGAGTGCACAAACTGCAACCCAAAGCACACTTGCTCACTGCAGAGTGCCACACTACCCCATGTGCTGTTATCCAAGGCTTGGCTGCCGGGGCGATGCTGGGCACTCACGAACTCACTTTTTCATTTGCTTACGTTTCTCCCTATCTATCATTACTCCACACGCAAGTCCAAGCATAGAACGTTTGTTTTCTTTCCTCTCCAATCCCTGCCTTCTGGGGCCCTGTCATCAAGCTTGAGTCTGCTCCCGTCTTAGACCTTCACTCTGGTTGATATCAGGAATTTCTTGTATTCTTTTCTGCATTAGGGCCCATGTTTCTTGACTTTATTTCTCTCTCTTTCTTGCTGTTTTCCTTTGTTTTTTTCAGTACTTTCCAGTACTACGAAAGGTAAACATTTTGAGATCTTGTATATCTGAAAATGTCTTTATTCACATTTTGCTGATCATCTGGCCAGATTATAGAATTCTGTATTAAAAAACTTTCCCCCAGAAATTTGCAAGCATTTCTTTCATGTCCTTCACCATTCAGTGTTACTGTTCAGAAGTCTGCTGCCACTTGGATTCCTAATCTTTTATATATGACCTTTTTTTCCTTTTTTATCCCTAGTTTTCAGAAATTTTGACAATGATAGGCTTTAGGGTGTGACTCATTTGTTTTTACTATACACTCAGTAAACTCCATTTTTCTAGAAACTCATGGCTTTCTTACTGAATATTTCTTCCCTCTATTCCATCTCTTAATATTTTTTGTTTTCAGAAGTGAGGATTAAACCCAGTAGAGTGCTACATTTCTAGTCCTTTTATAATTTTAGGGCCGGGGATTTAGCTCAGTGGTTTCGCTGCCTGCTGCGCAAGTGCAAGGAC
Organism: Heterocephalus glaber; assembly: GCF_053883595.1. Taxonomy (NCBI): domain Eukaryota; kingdom Metazoa; phylum Chordata; class Mammalia; order Rodentia; family Bathyergidae; genus Heterocephalus; species Heterocephalus glaber. The sequence goes on from NW_028258357.1 coordinate 20,815,215, forward strand.
CCAAGTTCGATCCCCGGCACCAAAAAAAAAAATTAATAATAATAATAATAATTTTATTTTGGGACAGAGTCTCATTAAATTGCCAAGGCTGGCCTTGAACTTGGAATCGTCCCAGCATAGCCTCGCATGCTACAATCGCAGGCCCACCATGCCCGGCCTCTTCCTGTTCTTAGCTTGCCTTTGAACTCGGGTCCTCCTGGACTGGACCCTAAGTTTATGTTCTAGTTCTTATTTTCTCTTTCTGTCCATTCTACTTTCTGAAAAAATTCTTCTTCATACAATATTTAAATATATTCAACCACATTCTTTTATAGCATGTTAGTCTTGCTTCATAAGTACCTTCCCTTATCTCTTCAAAACTGAAGCTTTTTCAGGGTCCAGGATTTAGCTCAGTGGTTCTGCCTCCTGCCTCGAAAGCACAAGGACCTGAGTTCCATCCCTGGTACCAAAAAGAAAAAAAAAAACGAAGCTTTTCAAAAATGTGTTTTAGGGCCAGGGATTTAGCTCAGTGGTTTCGCCGCCCGCTGTGCAAGTGCAAGGACCCAAGTTTGATCCCCGGTACCAAAAAAAAAAAATGTGTTTTATTTTGCTTCTGAGTACTTCCTTTTTCACACTCCTTTTTATTTTTAATTTTGCACTGTCATGGTAGAGGCTGCCATCCGATGCCTGGTGTGCTCTGCTGCCCTTTCATTCCGCTCCTGAGGCTCAGGCGCGTGGAAGCCCTGTGCTCGTGGGCATGGCTGTGGCTCAGCAGCACTCACTGGGGCCCAGTGGAGGGCCCCACAGACAGTCTGGGGCTTGGAACCTCGCGTGAGGGGTGCTGTACCACGGCCTAGAGCCTCGCACCCCAATTTTTCACCGCTTTCTCCCCTTCTGTTAGAGTAGGGAGAGGACCTGTCCGGCTCCCTGTCCTGGCGCAGCGGCTCCAGCCCTTCTTGCCTGGGCTGCTGGTGACAGATGCCCTCTGGAGCTGCCTGCACCCTGCAGTGGGACACATGGTGCATCCCAGCGACTGGCTGCCTGCAGGCGCTCAGTGGCGAGCACTTTGCTTTATATTTAGTGTTGTCTCTTCTGCTGTTATTCCTTACTAGTTTATACTTTATACTTTCCTTGTGATTATTTGAATTGGGTTTTTGGAGGAATTTCCTGAAATATATGTATTTACTCTATCGAATTTAACCAAAAATCTTAGGCTTTATTTCTTTCTTACATAATTTCTAGTTAAACTGATTTTTAAACAGAGAGCACACTAAGAGACCGTGGAGGTCATGGAGAGTGGTGGTGGCTGTCATCACCATCACCACCAGCGGAAGTCGGTTCCAGGGCACATGATGGACAGCCTTAGGCCCAGGAAACATTATGGGAGCTCACAAGAAAGGTGGGGAAAAGTAATGAGAAACAGGTAACCAGCTACCACATAAAAATGTAGATTTGTTCTGCACTGCAAGAGAAACCACCAACAGAGCTAAGATACAACGTACAATGTGGGAAGAAATTTTTAGCAGCTGTACCTCAAAGGTCTACTATCGAGAATATATAAAGAATTGAAAAAAATCAGACCCCCCAAATTCAAAGACCCAATTCAAAAATGGGCATCTGAAATGAACAGACATTTCTCAAACAAAGAAGTAAAAGCAGCAAATAAATACATGAAAAAATGTTCAGCATCACTGGCCATTCGAGAGATGTAGATGAAAACAACACTGAGATTCCACCTCACCCCAGAAAGAATGGCTGCTATCAAGAAATCAACCAATAAAAAATGCTGGCAGGGGTGTGGAGAGAAAGGAACGCTTCTCCATTGTTGGTGGGAGTGCAGACTGGTACAACCACTGTGAAAATCAGTATGGAGATACCTCAAAGAACCAGCACTAGAGGTCCCATTGGACCCAGCTATTCCCCTGCTGGGTATCTTCCCCAAAGAATTAAAAGAATCATACCACAGTGATATATGTGCACCCATGTTTATAGTGGCACAGTTTGTAATAGCTAAAGCTTGGAAACAGCCCAAATGCCCATCAACTGGAAACTGGATAAAGAAGATGTGTTTTTTTTATAAAATGGAGTACTACTCAGCCATAAAGAATGAGAAACTAGAGTCATTTATAGCTAAATGAATGCATATCGAGGCCATACTCTTAAGTGAAATAAATAGGACACATGTGTGTAAGTACCGAATAGTTTCTCTAGTGTGAGAAACTGAACGTGTAAATAAGGAGGAAAATGATTAAAATGAATAATTGACAATTTGAAATAGGAAAAGGTCCAAGGGTTTGGGGGTGGCGGGAGGGGAAGGGGAAAGGGAGGAAGGGAAAGGAAAAATTATGAGAAAAAAAAAATGGAAACAGTCTGTGTAAATAGGGAAGGGTGGAGGGGTGAAGGGCGCACAGGGAATGGGGGAAAAAGAGCAACCAAGATACATCATGTACAGGTACAAGCACCCAGTGATAAATGTAAATGCATTGTGTACCTAAAATGTACCAATTAATTTTGTTTTTAAATGTAGATTTTCAGCTGGGCACTGTGATACAGGCCTGTAGTCCCAGCTACTGGGGAGGCTGAGGTGGGAAAATCATTTGAACCTAGGAATTTGAGGCCAGCCTGATAACATATAGAGAACCCTATCTCAGAAAACCCCCCAAAAAACCACCCAAGCTCAACATGTACCCTCCCTCCCATCCCTCTCCAAAACTGGTCTTTAGAACATGGAGACTCAGTGAAAAGAAAGTGTTTTCTTAAAAACTACTGTAAACCTTAAAGAATAATTCTGTACAAATTAATATTTGTTTCCTATTGTTTCATATTTTGGTAAATTTATTTTTAAAGCATTTACTTGTAGATTATTGCTTGTTCTTTGCATGTATTTCTGTTTCATTGAACAATGATTGCTACAATAAACTGTCTTATTTCTTGTAGATCAGTGATACAGTAAACAGTGCAAAAACTGAACATACAGCCATGAAAGGAATTTCAGTGAAAAACAAACCAGAATTCAAAGCAACAGATTTGAATCCCATTTTACATTCACCTTTGGCATCTAATGCTTCTAATCATAATAGTTGTGTGGCGGATATGCTAAGGAAAAATGAAGGTATAAGGAGATCATTTTAAATAAAACTAAACCTTCTTGTAACGTTGGTGGGGGATGTTAGAGTCACTGCAAAAGTAAATGTTACGTGGTTTTGATCCATTTTCCCAAGAATAAAATACCTGCTGTACTGAGCCTAGATAGAGGCTGGAGTCCGGCAGCAGCAGGCCCCTCGCTGGTGTGAGGCCAGGCCTGGGTGTGGAGTTTGAGGAAAGCGCCCTGTGGCACTTGAGGTTGGCCAGTGTGTGGACTCTCACTGCCTGTTACAGAACTTTAACTGCATGGAATTATTTATGTTGGGCATGGATTTTGTCTGTTTGTTCATGTCTTTCCCTTGCACTCAGATCTGAGCTTAGTAAATACTAGTCATTTAATGAATATTTGTTTAGCAAGTCACTGGATTATCCTTGGAAATAGTTCAGCTATGAGAACCGGTGACTAGTCCTTTGCATTCATAAGACATCTTATTTGGTGATGTTCGTATTTGAATATTCTGATGCCACTTGAGATATATCAAGCATTGCCTCTGATTTTGTTATCTGACATTATTTTGTAAATCTCACTTTGATAGATCCCTGACATAAGAACATGTGACTTTATTTTTAATTTGAAAACCATTATATCTGATACAAAGCTAATTCTTCAATGATTCAAATTTAATAAGATGAATTCTTTTTATTTCCATTTTTCTTTGAATCCATGGTAGATAAAAATATTCACGGAAGATAATTTCTCTCACATATGCCTTATGGGAGAGGAGAGCACTTTTGTTTTATTGACTTTGTGGATATAAAGTAATTATAAATCATATTTATAAAATCTTGGTTCTGGACTTCAATTTAAATTTTCTTACATTGCTTTTCTATGTGTCTTTCAAAAAAGTTTGTATTCTGAAAATCTGAGACTTGAGATTTCAGAATCTTAACGCCCTCTCCGTCCTAACTTGGGTGAATGGGAAGCCAGACGGTTGCGCAGTGGTGTCGGGCGCATCTGAGATGCTCAGTGTGTCAGGGTGGCTTCCTCGCTCAGGCCAGCACGAGTTTGACTTTCTCGGCATGTTGGAGTAACTGCTAAAGAATGTTTCAAAAATTGGATAAGCTGATTGTATTTGCAAAAGAGCTCCCAGCCTCACCTTCGGGAAGAGATATAGTATGCAATGGTTAGAACACTTGTTTGGGGTTCTTGTAGGATTCTGGAGGTGCCTTGAGACTAAAGCAGTGGGTGAGACAAAGTAAAAGAAAATACATCATTGAAGAGACTTTAAGTTGCATTTACAGAACCCAGTAGCTGGTTGGATATGGAAGTGATAGCGAGTTGACCATGGCTCCCAGGTTTTTCAGTTGAACAGAATGAATAATGATACTCTTCATCAAGATAAGTGATTTGGAAAAGGTTCAGCTTTGAATTTACTATCTTCGAGGCATATGAGGAACATACTGGTGAAGATTGCTAACTGGCAGTTGTATGTTAGGTCTGGGGTCCAGGAGGCAGTCCTCAGTTAGAAGTTCAAATTCGGAAATTAACACTACCCTTGGGCCGGGGATTTAGCTCAGTGGTTCCACCACCTGCCTTGCAAGCGCAAGGACCCATGTTCAATCCCCGGTACCAAACAAATTAACACTACCCTGGTGTACCTTCTACAAGAGCAGGTACTTGGCCAACTTATTTATTCTAGATTCCCAGCGCTTGATGCAGTGCCCGGGACGTATGCATTTGAGGGATGCATGATCATGAATGATATTCAAAGCACAGCTAGGGGAAAGGCAGCTTAGGAACACCAGAATGTAAAGCATTATTTGAAGAAGAAAAACTGACTGAAGAGATGGAGAGGGTTAGGAAAAGGCAAAACGCTGGTGACTTTTCCCTCGGCAGTGGGGATCACAGCTGGAGGCTGGTGGGGGGCGGGGGGTTCTCTCCACCGCGGGAAGCGGTGTGGGCATGGAGCTCCTGCCTTCCTGCACCACTGTGGGAACAAGCCCTGTGTGATAGTGGATCTTCAGGGTGTGGATGAGTGAATGTAAATAACAGAAAAACAGCTTCACAAAAGGAATATATGATCAGCATTGTTTGCATCGCAGAAAGGTCAAGTAAATGAAAAGTGTGAGCAACCTGTAGAAATCATTGATGTTTGCCAGAGCCACTTTGTTAGTGTCCTGTGTGTTAGAAATCAACCTTTAGGGGCGGTCAGGGACATAGAAATTGCTCTGGAGGGAATTAGTAGGGAGCCATGGTAACTGGAGGGGACTTCTGGGTCAAGGAAGATGTGTATTTGTTTGCTTGAGAAAGTTGATGATATTCAGGATCTGAGAACCAACGATCTGAAAGTCCTGAAAAGGCAAGAATATTTGAATGCAGGTCTCAAAATATGGGACAAGGAATGGGCCCAAGAGCTCAGCAAGTCAGATGAGGTCAGCTCATCTTCTGAAACAGGAAGAGAGAGTGAGCATGGTCTTAAACACATCTCTAGTTGGGGCAGGAAAATGTTTAGCCTAAAGAGGGGCTGAAAAGCCGGGCATCCACAGTGCGTACAATGTGCTTTCCCCTAAACGTTTTGTGGCTAATGTTAGTTGTGCTTGTGATTTTAGAACTGAAAGCACCAAGAAATACATGACAAAAACAGTGAGACACTAAATATCTCCAGGCATTGCACTAATATTTGATCTTTTTCCCTTACACATAGGTCCTCACACTTCAGCAAATGTAGGTGTGCTAAGTAGTTGCCTGGACTTAAGAACGGTAATCCCAGAAACTTGCGCATCCAGTATCGTTTCCAGTGCACAATCATTGGTGACCCAGCAGACCATAAAAACCGAGTCATCCAGTACAAACGGGGCGGTTGTTAAAGATGAGACTTCACTCCCAGCACTCAGTGCCAAAGCCGAAGGTGCGAGTGTGTCTCGAATACTGTATGTCAAACCATTTATGGGTGTGTGTGTGTGTGTGTGTGTGTGTGTATTGTCTTAGGTGAGAATTGCATTTCATTTTGGATTCAGAGCCAGGGAGTTAGCTCAGTGGTTCCGCTGCCTGCCTCGAAAGCGCAATGTCCCAAGTTCGATCTCTGGTACCAAAAAAAAAATAAAAATAACATCATTTTGGATTCAATCATACGTAAGCAGAGAAAGTGTGTCAGTTAAAATCACTATTTAAGCACAGTCTGCTCTCTTCCATAAAACTTAGACTAGCGCACATAGAGGTACACTCAGACTGCATCTTCCCTACCATGAATAAATTCAGCATTTTTCCTCAGAAGGAGTCAGTTCTAGACTGTGGATTAACAATTCTCAGCCTGACTGAGTTCTAATTGTTAATTGTGTCTCTTCTTTGGGGAACATTTTCTGGGAGTCCCAGCTAGTTACCAAACCCCTGTGGAAATGCACTTCATGAATTGAGCAAAAGGGTCCGTATTTCTAGTTAATGTGTCCCCCTCCAGTCGTTTTTCCCATTTTTTTATTGTGGTAAAATAAACACAAGATGAAATTTACCATCTTCACCTTTTTTAAGTGTACAGTTCAATGATATTCAATATCTATATATTTATAAATTATATTTTAATATACATAACTAAGTGACTGTGTAAGCCTTAATGAGTTAATCGTTTAATTTGTAGTTGATGAAACATGTGCTCTACCTGCCACTAAGATGAGCCGTGTGGAGATCCACGCCACAGCCGTGCCGTTCTCTGTAAGTACATGACCCGGCAAGGTGCATGTTTACACATTACTGTGTGCTTTCAGATGCCGAGCAGCTTCTCGGTCAATCCGTGAGAACATTCTCATGCTCATTTAGTAGTGAATTGATATAAATTTAGAAGTAAATGGTCAGAGGAAAATATTCACAATATAATGCTTAGTGGAAAAAGCTTGATAAAATAATACATACCCTGTGCTCCCAATTTTGATAAAATATACGTAATGCAGACAGTCATACCTGTACCCACACACATGCACAGCGAGGTGCTGGATCACTCTCCGAGTTGTGGGACACAAATAATTTTGACTTCTCTCCCTGTTTTCCCATAATGAGATGCATTACCTTTATAATCAGAAATGCATGTGTGTGTGTATGTAGGTGATATTATGGTTAAAAGATAGGACACGTTAGGGAGCAGAAGAACCTAAATGGTCCTCTGACTGCTTGGTAGGAGCACCGTGGAGTACTGCAGGGTGGGACTGGCCTGGCGGGACCACAGCCCAGTAGTCTGTGACATTATGTGGTTTTGTGGGAGGCCAGCAAGCTGCTCTGCGTGGCACCCAACTTCAGAAGTTAGGAAGGTACCTCACAGACACCAAGATTGTCTCGATTCAAGAAATCCAGTCTAAGAATAATACATACGTATGTGTATGTGTGAGGGTTTTTATTATCGGTCATTTCTAACTTACTGCTATAAGCCAGAGTTTTTATTTGACCTAACATTTACCTTTTAGAATCATGAAGTGTTGTTTGTATTAATTTCCTTCCAAGTTTTTGGATTTGGAGCATTTGTTAACCGTTACCACGCTCACCTTTCCGGAATGTAGTCCTCATGACCCTTCTCAGGGAAGGGGGATTAAGATGAACTTTTTCTTTGAATCTGTTTTGCAATGTGTCTACCCAGGATTGTATTTGCTATTTCATTTGGAGGCGGTTGTTTTATAAAAGTTATTGAAGAGAATTTTTGCAACTTAAAAAATGAAGACAAGTTTAAAACTATTCCTTTTTCTTTAAAGATTTTTTCATTAGTTCACTTTGTCATGTGTGATAGCCTAAATAACAAAAAAAATGTGAATGATAAGCATGTACCTCTGCTGTTATATATTTAAGACAGAAATAAATAACTGAAGTGCACATTTGTTTTGAGCTTCTGGAAACAGTGTCTCATTTATAAGAAGATGGCTTAAAAAGGTTAGTTCCAGGGATAAGTATAATTCACTTATCACTAAAGTAGCTTAAGGTAGAGGAAGTTTATTTGTTTTTAAAAGCAGGGTAAAAATGTAAAACTGTTTAATGGATTCCTCTTTAGTAAATACTAAAGTATATTCAAATTGCATTTTAGTTTTGAACATTTTTTTTTCTCCTTTTAGGTTTGGAGAATCTCAAGTATTTCAAATGCAAAGGTCACTGAATTTCTGCTAGTTGTTTTTTAATCAAGACAAAAGCCAGCTTGGACTGAATTTTTCTTTACGTGCTCCTTTCAGAGCAAGCTGTAATGTTTTCCTGAAGGGATTGCATTTTCTGAGAGTCTGAGTGACAGTGACCTGTCACGGCTGGCATTTAACCTGTCACTGACTGGACAGCCAGGCTGATAGCACTGGGGACAGAGCCTGGCTGGAGCGTGCCCCTCACCCCGCACCCCGGGTTTGATTGGTTTCCCTGTCCACTGTCAGTGAAGACCCGATTTACCGATGAGCTGTCAGTGTTGTGCCGTTCCCTGTACACCTGCTCGTAGATCACTGCATGGGTTTGTTAGAGCTTGAAACCTCTGAAGTGCTCCATGGGAGTCTTCATAACTTTCTCTCTCTCTCAAATTAGAAAGAGACTCCTTCAAATCCAGGGGCCACAGTGAAAGCAGGAGAACGACAGTGGTGTGACGTGGGGATTTTTAAAAACAATACTGCACTGGTGAGCCAGTTTTACTTGCTGCCGAAAGGGAAGCAGAGCACCTCAAAGGTAACCATGGTGTACTTTCTGCACCTCTGCCTGTGTGGCGTACAGCTTGAGTGCGATTGTTTTTGTAACTGATTCAGGTTCCATAAATGAGTACCCTTAGGATCTGGTTGTACTCTGTAATTGAGAGTTCTGTATGCTTAGCTGTCTTATATCGTTGTTGTTATTGTTATTATTGTTATTATTTAGTACCAGGAATCAAACTCTGGACCTTGCGCTTCCCAGGCAAGCACAGTGCCACTGAGCTAAATCCCTGGTGCTGTCTTGTATTGTTTATTAAGGTTCTTTTTATAGAATACAGTATATCACAGGAGTGTCATTTAAAAAATCTTATACAGTCACTGAGCTGGGTTTCACATCCTAAAAATCTGATCTGACCAGCTAAAATGAGTATTTTTTTTGAAATGTCTCCAATTTTGTGTTTAAAGAATTGGTTTCTTACTATTTTTATTCCTGATTTTCCAATTTAAAAAATTTAAAAGCCTCTATGTGCTATTAATGTTCCCTTGATTCTGAAGCCCCTTCAGGAGACGTTGTGTGGGACATGAAGCCTCTAAGAATTATGAAATAGGTACGACCCTAAGGCATGCTGAACTGATGCTCTTCTTATAATGGAGAATTTCCAAAAGGGAACTTCGGGGAGATAACTACTCATTTTGATTCTCTAGTTCTTCCCAAGTGGAGAAAGTAAGATGCACTTCTCTGACCACAAAAATACAAAGTCTAGGGTGCTCCAGAAATGAAAAACTTGATAGTGCCAGTGGGATGGTGCAGTAGGAAGTGGGTGTGTGAGCTCCGGTGAAGAGTCCTGGCAGGGGGCGGTGCACTGCACACCTGCAGCCCCAGCCCTCCGGGAGGCCAAGGCAAAAGGCTCAGAACTTCGAGCCTAGTCTGGGCCACTTGGTGTCAAGGCCCTGGGTTCGATCCCCGCACCTCTGTATGTAGTGTAAATCCCCTTCAGGCCAGGTGTGTGCAGTGTACACGAACCAAATGGGCTTTGTGTTCAGACTGAGTCCGGACCCCAGGAGACTGCCTTGTGTTTATGCAAATATTCCAAAGTCTGACAAAAGTCAGAAATCCAAAACATTTCCTGTCCCAAGCATTTTGGATAAGGGTACCCACCATATATCATATATTTTCATTTATCTAATATTATATCTGGTATCCCTCTTTTTCAGATTGAGTTTTTCCAATTCTTGACAAAACAGAAATTCTAGTTCATTTTTTGTTAGTATTATGCCTGATGAAATTTCTGGCTGAAGTTGGATATTATATATAAGGACATTTCCATATCTGAGGACCTGTTAGCTATCTGATTGTCCCTCAAAAGAGAATATAAAATGTAGAGCCAGTAAACTTGGGTTTGTTTCTTTTGTTTTGGTGCCGGGGATCGAGCTGGGGTCCTTGTGCTTGTGAAGCAGGCGGCAGATAAGCTTGGGTTTGAATCACTGGTTCCAGCACACAGCAGTGTGAACTGGAACAAGTCACTTGTTTGTTGTTTTGTTTTTTTGGTACTGGGGATCGAACTCAGGACCTTGCACTTGCGAGGCAGGTGTGGTGCCAGTGAGCTAAATCCCTGGCCCAACAAGTCACTTGTTTAATCTCTCTGAGACTCAGTTTCCTCATCTAGAAAATAAGATGACCTAGCTCCCATAAAGTAAGAAGACATTTGGCATTTCCTGTCTCACATGGCTGTCGGGTGGGAGCTAGGGAGAATATGTAAAAGCTGTTTGAAAGAGGCGCCGAGGATTTAGCTCAGTGGTCCTGCCGTCTGCCTCAAAAGCACAAGCTCCTGAGTTCAATCCCTAGAACCAAAAAAAAAAAAAAACGGTTTGAAAGTTGTGAACCTGTGATCTTCCTACGTAGTTAACATGACATTTATTCAGTGTCCTAAGTGTGCATTTTACAAAGCTTTACAGATATGCTGGTGGCCACTTTTCTGTCCAGCCTCCTTGCCTGTCTCTGACAGGCATTGTGCTGTTACTTGACATAAATCTGAGATTTCTGCTCCAAGCCAAGTTCAGATGGGAAAGGGATAGTTGTTACTTTGTCTGTAGTGGTTGTTAATTTTTTTCTGCCTTTATAGCCTTCACATGCAGAATACCTCTGCATATCTCTTCATATGCAGTGATTCTTAGCTGGAAAAGCCACTTTTCATTTGGTAAGGATCACTGATTTATGGATTTAATTGCTTCTATATTGAAAGAGTCATTCTTTGTATGTGGGACAGAAATAAATAAATGTGAGCTGGAACTGTAAAACGTAATTCATTCTTTAAAAGTTTTGTTGAATGAATATTAAATAATTTTAAGTATGAAATAATAAATTAACTGTGCCCCTTATTTGACTTTTGTATATATTACATTTTAGGTGGAAAATGCAGATGTTCCTGACTACAGTTTACTTAAGAAACAAGATCTTGTTCCAGGCACGGGCTATCGATTCAGGGTGGCTGCAATCAATGGTTGTGGAATAGGCCCCTTCAGCAAAGTCAGTGAGTTTAAAACGTGCATTCCCGGTTTTCCTGGAGCCCCTTCTGCAGTCCGAATTTCAAAGGTGAGATGTCAGATCAAGACTTGGTGACTTAAGTTATTTCAGAAACTTTAGAAATTCTTGTTAGCATCTGATGAAATGAGGTTACCTAAAAGAGGTGGATTAAATACTTTTTTGCCAATTGCTCATGGTATTTTTAAGTGCTAAACTTCAGAATTACAGCATTCAAGTCACAGAAAGGCAGGGAAATCTTTTGGCTTTGTTCTTGTTAGATAAACCAGAAATTCATGCTGGAGAATTTTAGTAGAATACGTGAAATTGAATTACATTTTATACTAAGTCCTGTCCTTCCTTAGGGCAGAAAAGGCCTGCATTTAGTGCAGAAAAATTCCCCTTCTGGGATGTTACAGGCCAACACTTGAGCCTCACTGTGTTTGTGGAAAATGGGAGTGTGCTGGGTGTGGTGATGCAGGCCTATAATCCCAGCACTCAGGAGGCTGAGGCAGGAGGATCACCATGAGTGGGAGGCTACCCTGGACTACATAGAGAGACCCTGTCGCAAAAAAGAAAAGTGGGCATGAGCTAAGCAGTGTAGATCCGCCGAAGGTAGTTTTGATTTTTGGGGGTTTTTTTTGCGGTACTGGGGATCGAACTCAGGACCTTGCACTTGCAAGGCAGGCACGGTGCCACTGAGCTAAATCCCCGGCCCTGAGATAGATTTTTAAAAGATCGACAGTACATCTAACATCTAAGGCAGTTACTTTAAGAGAAAGAAGCATTGTGTGTCCTAAAGATAGACGTAGCATATGTGCTCCTAGAGAAGACTTTGAGAACCTCCACGTGTCCCCCTTTTCTAGAACGTGGAAGGCATCCACCTTTCCTGGGAACCGCCAACCTCCCCTTCCGGAAACATCCTGGAGTACTCAGCCTACCTGGCCATCCGCACGGCCCAGATACAGGACAACCCGAGTCAGCTCGTGTTCATGCGGGTTTACTGCGGCCTCAAGACCTCGTGCATAGTGACTGCCGGGCAGCTCGCGAACGCGCACATCGACTTCTCGTCCAGGCCCGCCATTGTGTTCCGCATCTCGGCCAAGAACGAGAAGGGGTATGGACCCGCCACGCAGGTGCGATGGCTTCAAGGTAACAATAAGAAGGCGCCTGTAAGTTGAATTATCTTACCGAAGCTGTTGTGATGGCACTTATTTATTAGCAACTGGCGATGAAGATCCGCCGTTTGGAAAAATACTCTCCGACTGTATTTCCAGCAGTTATGAATTTGAATTTGTAAGCTGTCCTTAAAATGTATTTGCTCCCTTATAGATCCAAATAAAGATAGAAAAGAACCCAAGACTGAAAATTAGTACATGGATTCTTCCTCATATGTATAGCTCTTTTATAGAGAAAAACGTGAAACTGTGCTAAAGCTAGGAGGGCTTATCACCTGGTCCTTTTGTAAAGCTCTGTAACTCCGCCTGCCTAGGGTTGCTGAGATGGTTCGGGGCGGCTGTGCCCTTCCCTGTCTTGAGAAGGAAGTGTCCTCCGCACTGTGGCCCACGTCCTGGCCCTCGCTCTGGCTGTCTCCGTGCATGCTGCCTCTCACAGCTCCTATACTTGGATAACACCTGGGAGACTGATTCTGGTGGACATTTCACTCCTTTCTTCATTTACATTTAGCACAAAGATCAAGAACTTGACCAAGACAAAGGCAAGCTTAGAGACTCTGCTGTTGAATTTTTATTCTTTTTCAAGAATATTGGTAAGATACAAAAAGAATAATGAGTATTTTTGATTCATACCAAGCCAGTCTACTTGAGTCTATTTTTGGCTAAAGCACAAAATTTACCTGGCCCTTAATCTCCTCCTTAACAGGTGAGGGCTAGAAGAGTTTACCTTTACTGTCTTTTTCAACCCTAGAATTTTGTATATTCACCCGAAGCAGACTATATCCCTGAATATGTTCACGTCCTCAATGACTCTAACTTCTTTTGCTGAAATTAAAACCTTCACAATTTAAAAATTCAAAATTAAAGTATGTGTCCTCTTATTGCAGAAAGAAAGAAGCACCTTAATAAGACTTAAGTTTGGAATAGTGTTTTAAACATTTGTAAGATTTTGTAAATGCTCTAGATGTTTTATTTTTGCATTATTTTTACCTCAAAATTGTATAAACTTTTTTATAAAAGAATTATAAGCATTAGACAGCTAACTCAGGTTACTCCCAACCTTAAAATGCAGATAGGAGTTATAAACACTCTGCTACAGGTAACCTGTTTTAAACTTTTAGGCACTGCCAGGTTCCACTGCCTATTCAAATGTGGAATAACCATGTAGAGAGCAATAACTGCAGAGGAGATTGAGACCCAGTCTCAGTCTGCAGTCACTGCTAGGGCCCAGGTCTGTCCGTTCATACCACGTAACCGTACGCCAGGTTGGGTTGACTGGGTAGCTGTGTCACCAAACTTTTATGTATAATATCCCCAGCAAAGGTGGAATTCATTGTGCAGAATTGATATGTATGCATGCTCCAGTGACTAATTTAAAGTGTATAGAATATTTTAATATATAATTTTTGTAAAGAACTGGGATTTTTATATTACAGTATTTGTAATTGTGTCTCACTAATTTTCTCTTGAAGAAAATATGCAAACTGTTAGACACATAAGGAGTGGTTTCCAAACCCTAAAGATAAAATAAATGCACTGTTGTGGTGGTGTTAGAAAACCGTTCTTCGTGGCTATATGAATCTTTGGTCTTTACATGTCTGCGTCACCAACGGTGTTCACAAGAAGTTTCTCTGGTCTCTTAGCCCCGCGCCTTCCGTCACTCTGCATTTGCTTAATTTATATGCTTGCTTTTTGCACTCGTAGGATTTTAACTTACCTCATTGTTATGTTTGTAATCATTTGTATAGCTGCCGTAATGTATCTGATACAGGCTAAACAAATGCTTAGCCAAAGTTAAAATTAAAATAAATGGTAAGCAGTTTTGTACATGTTAAATGGTAGGGTTTATTTTGTATGTGCGTGTGTATATTTCGTTAAAAGAGTAAGAATGGAAAGTTGGAGTTAGTGTATGTTTCAAGCCCAATTATTTTAATGATCTGTTTGCTTGTTAGAAAACTTCTGGATTTTAACTCCTTATTCTCTGCATTAATAGTCTGCATTTAAAACACTTCTCTCATGACAAAGAATAAGTTGATTTAAAGCAAAGAGAAGAATACTGGTTTATGTGTGCACCTTTATACCTGTTTAGTATTTGATTTAGTTTACTTTGCCGAAATGCGTGGACCGGAGGTGAATGTGAACCTGTCTCTAACAAAGGACTTACTTCTTAGAGGGAAGGGCAGCCTTTTGCATCAAGGGATTTGTTAAAATAGTAACTTTTTATTGGGGTATCAGCCTACGTTCTGTATTTTTAAAAACCTAGCATTGGTTCGTACCGAAGCTGTGTTCATCTCTAAGGAACTGCCGACTGAAAGATGCTAGGAGAAACCTCTGTGCCTTTGTTGTGCAGTAAAGGAGCGATTGTAGAGCAGCGTATGCACGAGTAGAATGAACGGGGTGAACGCGGGCTTAGTTCCTGAGGAACTGCACACTAAGTAAAGCGCTCCGCCCCCTGCAGCAGTGGGCTGTGCTATAGGCAGCCGCCTCCCTCCCTCCCTGCCTGTCTTCTTTTCCTTCTTTCCTCCTTTCTTCCCCCCTCCCTCCCTGCCCCTCTGTGCCGCACTGGAGAGCAAACCAGACCCTTGCACGTGCTAGGCAAGCACGGCCCAGCCAGGCAGGTATTTTCCCTGAGAGGATTTACACCCACTTAAATCACTTTCTTTCCCTTTCTCAGTTGGGTAAGCAGCCCAGATGTGTCACAGTCTCCCTTCTGTACTCTGCATTTCTGGTCCACAGAAGCAGTAGAAATATTTTTGATGCTGCATGATCTTAGAATTATGTTTTCCAGCCAGATGTGGTCGCGCACGCCTGTAATCCGAGCACTCCGGAGGCTGAGCAGGAGGATCTCTGCGAGTGTCAGACCTGCCCACACAGTGAGTTTGAGGCCAGCCTAGACTACATAGGGAGATCCTGTCTCAAAAAAAAAAAAAAAAAAAAAAAAAAAAAAAAAAAATTCCATAGTAGTGCATTGACTTTTAGTTTAGTAAGCTTTTTGGCAGTTTAACTAGAAATAGGGTATATTAAACAATTCTATCTGCATTTTTAAAATGCATATAATGTGGTTGCATGTATCTGAGGCACGTCTTCCCCAGACCCAATTACACAAATGCAGTCATCCGTAGGGAGGACACACCGCGGTTCCCTATTTCGAAGACTCGCAGATAGCGGAAATTCGTTCTGATGAGCGATGTCGTCTACCATAACTGAGGATATTTTTATTTTTTAAATGACAGTACTTGTAACATAAAAACCATTTAGCTGGGGATTTAGCTCAGTGGTTTCGGCGCCTGCCTCGCAAGTGCAAGGTCCCAAGTTCGATCCCCAGTACCAAAAAACAAAAAACCATAAAAACCATTTATAACTTTGAACATAAAAAGATTTATTAGCCTTTTAAATTCTTGCAGTCATCTGATCATAGATGCAGTAGATTTTGAAATAGACTCGGTCTTTGACCATTTAAGGTGTAATTGCTGTGTTTTCTAAGACTGATTTTAGGCAGTTTTCTGTATCGTGTACCAGGGACTTGTAAATAAAATGCCTTTTCTACTGTAAACGATTACAGGTGTTGCTTGTGTTGAACGTGAAGGAAGCCTCAGCAGGGGCCGAGTCCGAGTGAGCGGCGCTGGCTTTCACCCCGGCTGAGTTCGAGTTCGCAGGACTGCTCCCCACGCCTAAGCGAGGAGATTCGTCCCCTCCAGGAATGCAGCGCCCGCTTCCCTCTCACTAGAGCTGAACCAGCGTGCGCGGAAGTGAAAAGGCAAAGGCCCCAAGGGCTGTGAGTTTCCCTTCCTGCTCCGCGCTCGCGCTTCCGGCCGCTGCCCTCAGCGGACGGGTCCTGCCCACCCTCCCCAGCTGCGGGGCGCGGCCCAGTGAGCCTTCCCCGAGTTCTCGCCCGAGAAGCGAGAAGCGGCCGCTGCCTTGGCGATCGGAAGGCGGGGCCCGCTCAGCACCGTCCAGAACTCGCCTGGGCTCTGGCAGGCGGGGGGCGAGGCCGAGACTTGGCTGGGCTGTCCCTTCCGCCGGCCTCGGCTGGCAGCTCTTCCGGCGGCGGGCGAGGCAAGCGAGCTGCTGCTTCCTCTCACCGCCTTCCCACGCCCGCTCGCACCAGCATCTCGCGGATGGCGGAGGCCCGGCAGGAGAGGCTGTGGCAGGTTTAACTGGGCTCTGCAGCCCCCACCTCGCCGGTGCACGGCTTCCCCAGCGCAGGTCTGGGATGGGGAAGGAAGGGATCTAAATGGCAGATGCAGAGCTCACCAGGAGCTTTAATCTGAGAAGATCGTAGCACTTAATGGGATCGGTGGACATTGCTGGATTATGATTTTTTTTTTTTTTTGGTACCGGGGGATGGAACTCGGGTCCTTGCGCTTGCGCAGCAGGCGATGAAACCACTGAGCGAAATCCCCGGCCCTGGACTATGATTTTAACACTGGGAGATCAAATAAGCTTAAAATCTGTTTGGTAAGTTAGTCTCTTTGTTGTTGTTTTCTTTTTGAGATGAGATCTCACTATGTAGTCCAGGCTGACCTCAAACTTGTGGCATCCTCCTTCCTCAGCCTCCTGAGTGCTGCGATCACAGGTGTGGGCCACCACACCCAGCTAGTCTCTTTTCTGACACCGGAACGACCTTCGTACTTCAGCACAGGGGACTGCTGGAGGACTCAGACACCAGAGTTAGAGCTCCCGGGGTTCTGTCGCGCTGCGAGTCGGGTCACGGTGGTCACCACTGAGCTCGGAGGCCAGGACATGCTGACTCTGGAAAACACAATCGCCTTGGCCACCTCCCTTCCAGCTTCCTTCTAGTGTGCTGGTAAGCGTCTCCATTTGCATGTTTCCGTAACCACAGGAGAAGGCTTATTTTGATCATCCCTAAAAAAACCAACTACAGTATCCCAGGAGAGAAACAGTAACTTCTAGAAGCTGAATGTCAAATCCCAATGTAGATTTTCCATATCTTACTGGTGTCCGTTTGCTTTTCTTTTGTTTCTGCTGAACTGAAATTAAAAAAAAAAAGTCCACTTCTGGGCCTTTGATGTCAGCAAGGGTCACCTGAAACCAAGCATGAGGTCATTTTGTTTTATGCATCTTGGGTGAATTGAGTCGAGCAGGGGCCTGCTGCTTAGAGGCCGTCCGCTGTGCAGTCTCGCTCCCACCCCAGCCAGTGCCACAGGTTGGGTGCAGGGTCCCGAAGCCTGGGCCCTGGGGAGACAGGAGGTGGGATCGAGGGCTTCGGAAGGCTTCCTTAACAGCGGCTCTCATTTGGCTGGCTCCGTAAACCCTTTGCAGAGCACCAAGGCGTCAGTGATTACTGCTCACCTCGGGGATGAAAGCACAGGAAGCAGAATCCGTAGCAGCCGCTGTGGATGCCGGGACAAACGGAAGTGGGCCCCATCCCAGCCACTGGCCCTCGGGCTCACTGCTAGTGAGACACGAGCCACTCAGAGGGAGAACCGAGTCAGCCATAGGAAAAGCCAGATGTGTCCGAGCACACACAGCTTAAACGTACGAGATAGCAGCATGTGTTTGTTTCTGAACATGAGGTCGCACTGTCCACTAGTAAGTCATGTCCCGCAGATGCCAGGTGCTAGGATTATCCATGTCTCCCCTAACCGAGGAGACAGACTAAGAAGTGCAGGGCTCTCTCCTAATTTCCCTATTTATCCCGGGGAAGGGATGAGCAGCTAGGTGTAATAATTACCACCCAGAACCACAAAACCCGGCAGACAGTCGTGGGCAGCGGTCTGGTCCCAAGTTATTCTGCCACCAGTTGCAATTTGACGCCCCCTGGTGGGCTTGTCTGTCCAGCTTAATTAAATCAGGATGGGCTTCTGGGTCCATGCAGGGAATCTCCCCATGCGCTGGCATCTGTCCGTGAGCCGCTGGAGATGGCCCAAGGTCACCTTCTTCCTCCCTGCCCCTTAGGCTGGCAGTTGGCTGCTGGCTCCGTCTGACCCTTGCCAGCACCTAAATCAAGACGACAGCCTTAGCTTGCCCTGTTCCGGGAGGAAGGGGAATGGATTCAGTGTTTCCAGGTCTGTTCAGTGATTTAAACCTTGGGCGGGGATTTAGCTCAGTGGTTCCGCGCCTGCCTTGTAAGTGAGTTGAACCTTCTGGGTGGAGTATCAGGGCGTCGGGAGAGACAGCTTAGCTGTGCTGAGTGAGTGCCCAGCGCGTGGACAGTGACCACCTTGGCAGAGATGGAAACCTGTGCTGGGCTTTGTGTGGCCCTGGTCGGCGTGGACACACTCAGGACTACCACACACCGTCCATGTTTCTGCACTGGTGACCACAAAGGCGCCATTACAGGGGCCCGCGAAGCTGTGCGCCCTGAGCGTCAGCAGAGCTCAGTCAGGAGGCCGCGTCGGCTGCTTTCCTCTGGGCTCCGGATCCCGCCCGTTCCTGTCAGCTCTGTGCAGTACTCAGACCCTGTGTGAGCGCGGTCCAGCTACCAGAGTCGGGCGGAGGCTGCAGCCAGCTCCGCAAGCCGCCAGCCAGGGTGAGCTCGTGGGTCCTGAGCTGACAGCTCCTGGCCCTGGCACATCGTCCTGTCTCTCCCACTGCTGTCTTTCCTCGGGGGACCTGTGTGGCACAGCAGTGGCTGAAACATCACAAGATCTTTGTCTCTGTTGATGAACTGTACATTGCATAACCTTCTGTCTCTTCTTTAAAAACGTGTCAGGAAACAGCACATACCAGAGTGTGGGAGATGGAATGGGGCTGCAGCGGGGCTCCGTGGCACAGCGCTGGCCTCACCATGCCTGGGCCCTGGCCTCCATCCCCAGAGCTCAGAAAAGAGCACACATGAGCAGCCTTTAGCTTAAGAAACAGAACATTCCCAGGCGCCCGCACCCCTGCTCGTCTGACCCCATCCATGCCGTAGGAGGTAGACATTCTTTTGGACTTTTATGAGTAAATTCCCCTATTCTTATTTGTGGCTCTACTATCTATGTTGTATCCCTAATACAATATTTAGATTTACTCGTTTTTGAACTTGTAGCAAATGGAATCATACTGTATGTATTCTTCTGGGACTTCTCTTTTCTTATGTTGTTTTTGAGCTCTTCATCCCTGTTTACTGCATGTAACCGTATTTTGTGTTTTCACTGCTGTATAGTAGTCCAAGTGCAAATGTTTCAGTTATCAGAGGTTTGGATTGTTTTCAGCTTCTTGCTGTTACAGAGGATGCTGCTGTGAACTTGCTGCCCAGTCAGAGCATAAGCCATGTGGGCAGGGCTCACGCCTGTCCTCTGCTGTCCCCAGTTTCTAGAACAGTGCCTCACCCAGGTGGGCCCAGTCAGCATCAGAGAGCTCAGCACCTCCTTGTTCCTGTCTCCTGTGCGCATGTGCAAGGATTGCTCCGGGACCCCTGGGGTTCTCTGAGGCTCTTTTCAGAGGACAGAGTGTTTTCTCATAATTTGTCCTTTTCATTCAGATTTTTCCCAATTTTAAATTCTTTCCAGCTATATGATATCATTGCTGCAATAGCTAATCAGGTTTCATTTGTTTATTTTTTAACAGTGTCTCCATTTTAACCAGTGATGTGCCACGATACTGATACATAAAACCCACAGGAACAATGGCTTTTGAGTGCCTCAGCAATTTTTAAGAATGTAAAGAGATTCGGAGACCGAAAGCTTGAGAACCACTACTATAAGAAGCTGGTTTTAGGGCCAGGGATTTAGCTCAGTGGTTTCGACGCCTGCTGCGCAAGTGCAAGGACCCGAGTTTGATCTCCGGTACCAAAAAAAAAAAAAGTGAGTTTTACTTGGTAATGCCAACGTGTTTGCTAAAGTGCTTGTACCAGTTCCCACCCTGGTGGCAATGGCTCAGAGTTCCCCATGCCCCGTATCTAGCACACACTTGCGCTTAGCTGTCTTTGACATTTGCCAATCAAAGCTAGGTGTGGTGGCACACACCTGTAATCTCAACACTCAGGAGGCTGAGGCGGGAGGATCGCCCTAAGTTTGAGCCCAGCCTGGGCTACACGGTGAGTTCAAGGCCAGCGTGAACTACATAGCAAGACAGTGTCTCAAAAAACAAAACAAAACCTTTTGCCAATTGGATGGCTGTTATATAGTTTGCAGTTCCCTGTTTACGAGTGAAGTTGGTTTTTCACATGAGCCCTCTTTTGTGAAATTCCTATTTATGTGTCATGCTCTTTTCCCCGTTAAGTTTTATGTTTCTTTTTTCCTTATTCATTCATGATTTCTTTATATATTCTGGATATCAGTCCTGTGTCAGCATAACATCTCACCCATATTTCCTCCCAGTTTATGTGTTGTCTTTTGTACTTGTATTGAATACATGAATCAACTTGGAGAAACTTTACATCTTTTCAGTAATTGTGTCTTCCCGTGAAAAAGAGTATGTATCCCTCCGTTTACTAGATCTTCTTAATATCTCTCAATAAACAATAATTTTCTCTACAAAGGCTTTGATGTCTTATCTTAGATTTCTTCACAGGAGTTGTGTATTCTTAATGCAATCACCTATTGAATTTTTAAAATTACATTTCCTATTCTGATTCTCACAGATTATAGAAATGGCATGGCTATGTATTGATTTTAGATCCACCACCACTAACAAACGTGGATTATTTGAGAAAGGTGCCTGCACATCCTTTAAGTTTTTACATCATCAGCAGTTTTCGTTTCTGACCCTTGCATCTTAAAGATTTTCTTATTTCTGTACTGACTAGGAGCTGTACAACAATGTCGAAAAGAACTGAGAGTGAACATCCTTGTCTTAATCTTGATTTAAAGGAATGGTTTTAGCATTTCACTGTGCAGTATATTTTTTCATAAATGGCTTTTATCAAGGAAGTTTTCTTCTATTTCTGGTTTGTTTGGTTGGTTGGTTTTTTTGGTGCCGGGAATCGAACTTGGGACCTTGTGCTTGCGAGGCAGGCGGCGGAACCACTGAGCTAAATCCCTGGTCCTATTTCTGGTTTGCTAATTATTTTATTATGGGTAGATGTTGACTTTTTAATATTGACCCAACATCTAATTCCAACTCTCATACGTTGCCAGGCTCAGGGCTTTGCATCCTCAGGTGAGGTCCATGTGTAAGGGTCCTCCTGCCTGGTCAGTCCTGTGATCAGCTCTCCGGCTAAAGTTATCCCGGCCTCATAAAATGGGGTTTTTGGTTCTGAAACTAGTCTTTAAAGCTATTTGGTCATTAACGGAAGATCTCACTTTGTTTAAAGGTTATAGGTTCATAAGGATTTTGTCTTACTGACTAGTGTTGATAAACAATATTTTTTTTCTACAGGTTTGTCCATTTCGTCTTCGTTTGAAATTGATTTGAAGGTTTCCATATTATAACATTTTTCGTCTCCATAGCATCTGTGGTTAGGACCCCTTTTCATTCCTGTTAGTTTATTTGCACCTCTTCATTTCTTCTTGGTTAATCCTTGAATATTTCATCCATTAGTGTTTTGGTTTTGGTACTGGGGAGTGAACCCAGGGCTTTCGCACCAAGTTCTATTCGCAGCTCATTTTTAATTGTTTGAGACAAAGTCTCACCGAATCAGAGTTTCCTAGGCCGGCCTCAAACCTGCAGTCCTCCTGCCTCAGCCTCCGCCTGCGCCACCATCCCCAGCTCCCATTAAATTTTCCAAGTGGGGCTGGTTATAGGTTTTCTTAATTTACATTTCCAAAGCTGTGCTAGAATATGATCTGTAAGATTTCGTTTTTCTGACTAGCTTTATGCCTGTCGCGCAGTTCCATGTGTGTCCTGTGTCCTGGGGAGAATGTGTGTTCCCCAGGGCCTGGATAGTGCGCCGAGTTTCAGGTCAAGCTGGTTGGGCGGTGCAGACCAGCGCACTGACTCGCCCGATCCTGGATTTCTACCTACGGAAGCCTCACGGTCCCAAAATGGATGCAGCAGTGTTTGGTTGCTCCCTCTTTGGCTTGTTCCTGGGTGCACGTTAGTTTGGAACTTTCCTGTCTTCTCTGAGGAACCGAACCTTCTGTAATTGTAGAGTTACAACATTTGTTGCCCTCACCTCTTTTGTTCCTTATATAGCAGCATTCGTGTTAGTCCTTGTCTGGTATGTCTTAGATCTCTCTTTGCGTTTGTATTTTAAGTTTGCAAGAGACACACCTAAAGCAAAAGGCAAAGAAAATATCTTTTTAGGGCCAGGGATTTAGCTCAGTGGTTCTGCCGCCTGCCTCACAAGCGCAAGGACCCGATTTCCATCCCCAGTACCAAAAAAAAAAAAAAGTATCTTTTTTCACCTGGTAACAGTTCATTGTATCTATTTGATTACAAATATAAATCCATTTATTTCTAGGTCTTCTTCATAAATCATGGTGTTTTTTGTCCTCTCCTTTGTCTTTTTTTCACGTTCTTATTGAGTTTTAGTTGTTTGGTGGACAGATCTCATTTTACAATGGAAGCTTTCGTGCCCCTCCTCGGGCTCCCGTTTCCCTTGATGCCACTCAGCTTCCCTGTCACGGACTCCGGGTCTCCGTGCGCTCCTGCTGCTGCTTCCCCTAAGTCTTGTTTTCCTTGGCACATGAGGACTTGAGCGAGGGCGGAGACTGAGATCCTTGCGGAGCTGCCACCTGGCCGTCACAGAGCCCGAGTGGCCTGTGCTGGGAACCTCAGGGGTGTTGCCTCCGCCCCCCAGGGCCAGCATGAGATGAGGGACTCCTGCTTTGCTGCTGGCTTACTTCTGTTTTCCTACTTGTATTTCTTTTTTTATTTTCAGGTACCGGGGATTGAACTTGGGATCTTGCACTTGCGAGGCAGGCGGTGGATCCACTGAGCTAAATCCCCGGCCCCTCTATTTCTTTTTTTAAAGAATTCTACAACCGGGGGTGGGTGTGGAAACCTGTAATCCCAGCACTGGGGAGGCTGAGGCAGGAAGATTGCAGGGAGTTCAAGGGCAGCCCAAACTACAGTGAGATCTTGTCTCGAAAAAACCCCAATTCTACAAATTCCTTGCTTTTTTTCTTTTTTATAAAGAAAATTATTTTATTTGTATATCAAAGACTAAGAGAGGAAGATGTAATAAGCGTAACAGAGTTGACGCCATGACACAAGTAGGTTTGGAAAGCTATGGAAGATCAATCCCCATCCCATCCAGCAAATTCCTTGCTTTTATGTCAACCCAGAGATACATTTAGAAAGATATTTTAAATAATTTTACACAATTGCTTATGTTTTTTAGCAATTAGGTAAGTGGAGTTGTTACTGTCTCGGCTGTTTTAGAAATGAAGTCTACATTAAGATTTTGTTTGCTCCTGAGTAGGAAATGTGGAACTTTTCCATCCATGAAAAACCACAGGAGGCCCAGTTCACCTTGGTCAGCTGCAGGATGGCCCCCTTGGGGTGGACAGAAGCCTCCTCCCTCCTCTCTGGGCTCCGAGACAGCTCACAGAATCAAGGGCGGCACAGGTGCAGGGGCGGGTGCAGGTATCACCGCCTGCCCTCTGGAGGAGCGAAGCTCGAGCCAGGGTCAGAGTTGTGCAGTTTTGGCGTGGAAGAGGCAGGAGGACGGTCACCCTGCACCCCACAAGCTGATACTCAGCTGCTTCTCCAGCAGTGTCAGCATGCATGCAGTGGCTTTATTCTCAGCATGGCGCATGCCATTAGCAAGCGTTCTTAGCGAAACACAGCCTATTTAACTTGGTGTTTAATAATATGCCGTGCAAAAGGAAGCCGCCCTGGAGTGAGGTCAGGGAATTCTGTAACTTTTTTTTTTGGTACTGGGGATCGAACTCGGGACCTTGTGCTTCCAAGGCAGGCACCAGAATCACTGAGATAAATCCCCGGCCCGAGAATTCTGTAACTTTACCATTAGCAGGCTTTTACCCTTTTGGGGGGAGCTGGGGATCCTAGGAGCTAGGCAAGCAATGCACCATGAGCTACACCCAGCTGCAAAGGCAGTGGCCAGCGCCAGAGAACAGAGTCCATCCCGGTGCCACCCACGAACCATGGCTGGAAAAGACTGTCTTACAAATCTCTACAATCAGGCACAGAAAGAAATCCCTTGGAAGAATTATCCTAAGGGCTGTCACACTTCCACTCAGTGGGAGGCGCTGTTGTCTGTATTCAGTGATTAGTACAAACTTCTCACAAATGTTTGAAAGGCCTTCCTGTGATGCTGAAGCCAAGGCCTGAAGGATGAGGTGGGAGCCACAGAGGAAGAGGAAGGGCACCAGGCAGAGGGCAGCGTCTCTGACCACGCAGGCAGATGGGGACCTGGGGCTCACAGGGCAGCAGAGTGGGGCTGCAGAGTGAGCAAGAGGAGACCTGACAGAGCAAGCCGACTTTGAGAAACCACAAATTAAAGGTGAGTTTTTAAACAGTGTAACATGGTTCCTAGAGAGCACACCGCTGATGGGATGAACCACATATAAATTAACCTGTCACCCAAGCTCACATGCAGGTCACCTGATTAGGGGACTAGAAGCATGCTACGCCAGTCTGGGGTTGGTGCAGGCTTTATTATTTATGAATGCCTCCAAGTATTTCATCACATGTGCAATAAATTCTGTCTTGCTGATGGCTAACCACTTTCTCTAAGACGAAAAAAAAAATGTATTTAAGCCTTGTAAGATTTCATTCTTGGCAAATGGTAGAAACTACTCTCAGTTTTCATGCCTAACTGCTACCGCTACCAGGCTAGCTGCCCTCACAGCTGCGTCCCATGAGAAGCAGCTTTGATCGCTCTGGCCCACAAGGGCACTGTGGGAAGCAGGTGGTACGGCCAGGTCTCAGAGATGGGGGACACTGGACTGAGGCTCCACTAGGAGGGAAAGAAGTGCAGATAACTTCAGCGCCCTGACATGGCAGGGTGTGACTGTCAGGCAGGAACCCTCTGCTCAATGTGGGGCCGAGTCCCGTTCTACCTGGAGCTCGCCGGTGACTCTTCTCTTCAGTGTCCACAGAATTACAGGAGCGTGTTTAGGTTAACACAGGCGTACACACACTGAGGTTCCGGGGGGCAAGAACATGCCAGAAGCCGACACTAACCCTCGGCTGCATGAAGGGTGTCAAGCGAGGCCCTGACATGACACGGGGAGGTCGCCGACTTCCTTTCCTGTGTGAGCAGGAAGACTGGACTTTACCTACACTGGATGGTTCTCCTGGCAGATCACTGCGTTTCAAAATTCTTTTACATGCAGATTTAAATTTTAAAACTGTCGCATTCCCTTCTTGTCTTCTTCACTCAAACCAAGCCCAATCTTCAAAGCACTGTCACAGTGTGATCTGTGGTGTGGTGACATGCACGCCATCTGGTGACCCAACAGCTCTAAGAATTTACTTCAAGAAAAGTCATGGATGTACACAAGATTCGGTGAAGTGGCATTTATAACTGTGAAAAGATATAGTCAAAATCTCCAGAAGACAAATAAATTATGATTCAGTCGTACAACAGAATAATAAACCAACAGACAGGATGCAGGAGACTAGGCAGACCTGGGAAACAGGCTCACAATATATTGTTGAGTGAAAAACGCCGGTTACAAAACAGTATGCACAATACGAGCCCATTCTTATAAAAATATACATATTTTGCAAAGTAAAAGGACAAATGATATTATCAAAATATCAACACTGGTTATTTCAACATAGTAGGATGAGTGCTGATTCCGCTTAACCGCCCTTCCTTCCTTTCCTACCGGGATTTTCTGCAGAGGATTTTGCACAGGGGCGGGGCGGGGCGGGGCGGGGCAAGGCAATGCAATGCTGTCTGTTCTGACCGCTCGGGGAAGGTGACGGCCACTCCAGCATCCTCCTAGGCAGACCACACAACAGCCACCTTCCATATTAAGTTTAAAAACAAAGAACAGATGAGAAAATGCAAATCCTCACTTTAACAAAGGAACAACCCAAGTACATACTGCTGAATTATACAGAGTGACATTATCCAGGTTGAGTTCATTGCAAAGACCAAGACAGCGCGCTAGCAGGTGGCAGCTTGTTCCTCATAGCACCCACAGCACATACTCCCTCCACTCTGCTCGCGCGTCTGTGCAGAAGGTCTGTACAGGCGACGGTGCCAACCCTCCCGGTCCCCGAGGCGTCACAGGAACCTGGCGCTGCCACCAAAAGGAAACGAGGGTGCTCACCGGCAGACTCTGAAGCCCCTCTTCTGGAAGAGGCTGTGGTAATACTTAGGGTATGCTCTGGAAAACACACCAAACAGAGGGGGCACCGTTTCAGGAGTGCCAGGACTACACCATGGAAATGGAGCCCAACACTCACAGGGATGCAGCTGGAAAACAAGGCTAGAGTCGACAGCAGCTCCAGTAACGAAGAGCACCAGCCGACCAGCGGGCACTGGGTAGACAGTGTTTGCTTCCACGTTCACACTCAGGCAATGACATTTCATAAAAAATGGTGCTGCTGAAACTATGATGTCTTACCAAAAAAGTAACTTTAATAAATACAGCAAATGCTAAAAATCTAGCTAGGTTATCATGCAAGATATTATAGAGCCAAGACAAATCAAATTTATAATAAAGGCAAATTGCATTCAAAATGAACTCTACCCTTATTTTTTATTAAAAGGGTAAACATCATGAATTAACCCAGCTGCTTACTTGAATTACAAAAGTAACATGATTCAATATGAAAATAAGAAACTGTCTACAAATCTCTGACAGTAATAAATTGCAATATACAATGCATACAGGCGTCATACAGAGCAACACTCTCATACAAAACAAAAATATTTTAATACCTTTAAAATCCAAAATTTTCTTTAAAATCATTCATGAAAAAGATTCTCAAGTCAGAATTAACACCTCAATTAGTCAAGCATCAGGAAGCTACATTACAGCTACTTAATTTACAAAGAAGACATCTCTGCTCGTCCTGCCGGCATTTCATCCAGAATCTCACACTCGAGCTCCGGCTCCCTCCTCCGTGCCTTCAGATCACGAGAACTGAATCTGCTGAACTCCGGAAATCTAAGAAAATGTAAAGTGAGCGGCAGCGAAGCAAGAGTTTAACAGTAACATATGCATATTACAAAGTTCATAAAAACATACAGTGGGATGTGAATCTCCCCCTTAGCCAGAGGAGCTACTCTAATAATTTCCTGTGAATCTTCCTAGAAATGTTTTATGAAAATATAAAAACATGCATATTTACTTAATCATTAAGGGAATACTATATATAGTCATATTTTGAGAAAATAACTTTTAATAACCTGTATCAGGTCTCTAATAGTAATATGTACTGTGTTAAAATCTGATAAAAAAATCAATGGCTATAATCAGTGCTTGTCCTGTACCTGTTGATAGGACGTTGTGTAAACCATAACATTCTGTTGTTGACCATCTGCAGTTATTAAGCCAGCTGGTAACTGGTTAGCTGAAAGTGGAAAGAAAAAAAAAAAGTGTGAGGAGGAAAATAATCGCATCTACTTTCCTGGCCTGAACCTGTGAACATCATGATTCTGCCACTTATCACATGAAGTCATCTTACGTAAAATCACACATTGTCAAATTTCCTATTTTAAAAAGTTCTCTAAAAGTACATTTTCCTATTGCCTTTTTCTCTTTTTGGGAAGAGGCAGTGGTGAGGACTATCTTACTGAAATGACAGCACTGGTCTCGATTCTTAAAAAAGAATCCGTGAGCTCAGATTTATCTTAATCACAAGATTTTTTTTTTTTTTGGTACCGGGGATCGAACTCAGGTCCTTGCGCTTGCGCAGCAGGCAACGAAACCACTGAGCTAAATCCCCGGCCCAATCACAAGATTTTATACTACAAACCACAATTCTCCTCTTCCTGTCTCACATGACTCTTCGCCAAAGCTAGAGGCCAGGAAGTCAGCCAGGACCCTTGTGGGAGGTTTCCCTGAGTGGGAATCACTTCTCTCCCAGCACCCACTGACTGGGAACACAAGGGCATGGACACGAGGGACCCCGCGGGCAGGGCTGTGTGGGCACTCAGCGCCTGACACCCCACCCAACGCGGCGCCGCGAGCTTACTGAAGGCCTCCTCCGTGAGCTCCTCGCTGAGCCCGTCTGTGGCCGTGACAGCGCCTCCGATCCCCTTCTCTCCCTTCATGGCCTGGGGAGGAGAACAGACACAGTCATGCGTGCACAGGGCGCTCTGCACGGAGATCTCCGTGCCTGGGCTGAGCACTAATGTCTGCAGCACCCACAGCTGTGAGATGAGCAGTGGCCTGGGAAACCCAAGTACATGTGGGTCAAAGTGAATTCCACACAAATCAAAGCATAATACCATGCCACTTAACAGACAGAGAAGTCCGGAAAATACCATGAATAGTCAACTTAGAGCCCACAAATGACCCAAGTTATAGATCTCATCGGGCAGCTGGGAAGCACGGAGAAGAAAGAAGTTAAAATTTAAAATTCCTCAATAAAAATTACACTTTGAACTAAAGACCCCTAACGTTCCATCTAGAGTTCTAGAATACTGACAAGTTGGAGAAGTTCTGTGAAGAATTTATATATTCTCTTCTTACTTTAATCATTTCAGGCAGGTATCACTAACTTAATGAGATTCTCACACGAAGATATTAAGAATATATTTGAAAGCAATGTGAATCTGATAGCCACGTTGCAGTGTGGCAATAAACAAGCTGTGACCTCAGTTTACTTTCACGAAACTCAGGCAAAGATAACGTAATAGGAAGTGTAGAAGAGTTTGATCCACGGAGCCTCAAGCTTAGCGATGCTTCTCTTTTTCTGTTGCTTTTTTGAGACAGGGTCTCACTGTGGAGCCCGGGCTGGCCTTGACCTTGTGGTGACCCTCCTGCCTCAGCCTCCTGAGTGCTGGGATGACAGGCGTGCACACCACGCGTGGTGATGCTACCTCTTCTAAATTCACAGCAAGTACTGCTGACCATGGACCACTCTTAGTCCTTTCAATAACTCTGTGATGAACATGCTGTGAGGCTCTCTGCACAGACGAGGAGGCCCAAGGTGCTTAGATAAACCTGCTGGGGTCATGGGACTCCCCGGCAGTGAAGCTGGGACATAGCCTCGGACAGGCTGTGCCCCATGCCCCTGATCACTGTGTAACCATCCCATGGTCGGCACAAAAGAAAAAATAAGACTTGCTGTTCAAGTACTGTAATTGAAGTGACAAACATATAATCTGATACAAAATGAAATTTAAGCAGGTAACATGCTTGAGTGATGTCAGGCGAGGTGCGCTCCTGAGAGAAGCACTGCTCACCTCCCGGAACTTCTGAAGGTACAGCTTGAGGGGCTCCACGTAGCTGTCGAAGCCCAGGGTGGACATGGCGAAGAGGATGTCCTCCCCGTTGATCGTCTTCCGCTTCTCCTGGTGGCACCGCTCGCTGGCCTCTGACGTGATGAAGCTGATGAACTCGCTCACACACTCCTGCACACACTCTTTGGCATCTTTTGCAATCTGAAGGGGGAAGAAACCAGAGATAAATCTGCAGGAAATGGAACCATCCCCTTCCTAACAGCTGCAGAGAGTAAAAGGCCATTCAGGACACCGCTTCCAGTTTCTGATGCCTGACCTTTAGTTTCATTTCAATGCTAAATCAGAGTACCAATGTACTGTCAATCACAATGTGTGCTGTCAAATTCCAACCTCTACAGGGATAAAGATGTAGGGTAGTGGCAGAGACTTAAAAACTGGCTGGTTGTGGCAGTGCACACCTGTAATGCCTGTAATCCCAGCACTTGGGAGGCTGAGGCAGGAGGAGCCTGATCACAAGTTCGAGGCCATCCTGAGCTACCTAGCAAATTCAAAGCCAGCCTGCACTACATAGTAAGACCCCATCTCAAAACTTAACAATTCCAACCTCTAGTCAGTATAAAAACAAGTACAGTTTAGATATCCCAAAAAACGGATGTTCCTACCACCTCATACAAGCTGAAAGCTGGGCACCCCAGGAAAATCGATCCCTTTGTGGCTACACTAAGTGCAGGGTGGGTACAGACTCAGGGACCACTTCCCTGCCTAGCATTTCCACTCATAAAGACACAGAAAAATAAAAAGCTAAAAACCGCAACTTACATAAGATTAGGAAGGAGTAAGACAGTAACATATGGAGGGGTTTTTACTGCCAGGGGACAAGATGTCAGGAAACCTAGGACTCATCCTGCAGCCACAGTTGCGGCTACGCCCATCCCCCCTGCACCTGCCCCGCGGCCTGCACAGAGCTGCACACACGCGGCCAAGCAAGCGGCATCCTGTGGGCCAAGGAGGGAATTTCAGGATTTTAGTAGTCACGTTGGAAAGAACAAAAGTAAAACTAATTTTAGTATTTAACCAAATATATCCAAATTATTCTCATTTAAACATGGAATCAAGTTTAAGGCAAGACATCTGCACGCTTCTTCACATGAAGTCTCCAAAGTCCAACCAGTGCCGCCGAGCACGACTTCCGCCCAGCCTTGCTGGGCCCCAGCTGTCCAAGCAGCTCAGTGGCTCACGGGCGTGGCGGCCGGGCCCTGACCCACAGGCCTGGCCTCTGCCAGGGCCCTGGCCAGCTGCGAGCCTTCTCTCCCTCAAACCGGAACTTTAGGCTTAGTGACGTACTGTAATAGCATCTTCACTTGTAAGCTCTCTTACTTTTGCAGGTATCTCTAGATGTCATAATAAAACGACAGTGGTCACTATGTAATATGAAACAATTTATATAAAGTGTGAATCTCAATTCACCAAGTGATGTGTAGAGTGGTAAGCTTTTAAAAGTTGTACTAAGGGGCCAGGGATTTAGCTCAGTGGTTCTGGCACCTGCCGCGCAAGCGCACAGTCCCGAGGTTCGATCCCCGGTACCAAAAAACAAACAAACAAAAAGACAAAACTATTTAAGAAAAATCATACCAGTTGAAACATATGTTAACATCTGTAATTGCGTAAAACTATTTGTTTCCTTATAATAGGCATTAAAAAAACAAACCTAACTATACCTGTTGTAGTACAGTCTAATGTAACTTTAATGAGACATTACAGAAGCTGCAACTCTGTCTGCCCAAACCTGACGGCTCTGCCCATGGACCTGTGTTACAGCCTCTGAATTATCTGACTGGCTTCCAGGGACACAAAGCTGGAAATGGGACACTGTTCCTCACTGCGTGTGGAGAAATAAATATTTGATTTGGTGAAAGGTCGAATGGCTGGGATCAAAAGGTAGTTATTGACTTAACTACATATCTGTGTAGTTTTCCATTTCTCCCCAAAACCGAGTTCAGTTTCGCCTCCGTGTTACCTTTCCTGTTTGAGGTATGGCATTTTTCATTATCCTAGCCACGTTGGCAATGGGAAGATAAATATCTTGTTCTCTGAAGCTTTCTTTTGAACCATTTGTGTCTTCATGATCGTTCATGCTGTCCTCAGTATCTAAAAGAAACAAAAACATGCAGCTTTCAAGTTTCTCGTAATTTTCACTTCGAGACAGGAAACCTACCTGAAGTGATGCGGAATGATGTTCTGGTCTTTTCCTCCGCTCTATAGGGATCAGCACGGCAGTTCTTCCACAGTTTTCTGAATTTCAAACCCACCTACCCATTCTTCAAAACAGCTCAACCTCCCTGCAGCTCCTTCAAAGTGGCCCTTCCTTTCCTAAAACCTTGTAAGTGCTTCTCTGTCTCTTCTCTGACGTGCTTTGTAATTCTCTCTACTTCTCACTTCCCTATTAAGAAGCTGGCACCCGACTGCCAGGACTGGTATAGTGCAGTGCCTTCCCCACAGCAGGGCTCCATGGCAGCCCCAAAGCCCAAGGCTCCTTGAATACTGCTGGGTTAGGGGGCACCTGCTCCTCCACACTCAGGACTACCGAACTTGTACACTCGAGCTTTGTATTGTGTGAAAACTCCTGAGAAGTTTACACAAAATTCCACACAGAATGGGAGAGCTAGACTTACGCGTTACTGGTCCAGTTGCATTACTAATGGAATTGTTTTTTAGCAAAGCCACAGTAGTAAGTGGCCCAATGTTTCTTATAAAAAGTGAATCTTCAGATTATACAGATTTAGACATAATGGATGCTTCCACAGAACCAATACCACCTTTCAGTCACACATGGACCAAACACAGGATCTTGGCAACTTCTCGGTCTGTACATGAAAGACACTTCAGCTAATTCAATTTCCATTTTATGTGTTTAAAACAATGTTACCACAACTGTTTCAGGATGAAACACTAATCCCCACATCTTCTAAAATATATTTGAATTCTTAATTTTACAAAACAAAATGCCATGAAAGTAAATTATTTCTGATAGCCTAACAAAATACTGCAAAATAAGTTCATACATAAGTACTAGAAATTGTAGCAATTTGATTCACCCATCAAAGAACTATTTTATTTACTGAAGCAACGGAATAAGAACTTCTGACACTTAATACGTAAATAGGAAGTCAGTAACGTGAGTTTCTTAAAAGGCTTTCGGAGCAGTTTTTCAGCCCAGCTGCAACCCGCTGCGGCTCTTACCATCATGTGGCTGGATCACATAGTGGCTCCCTCCGATGTAGTCCGCAGAGATCCCTAGCTGGGAAGCATCTGTGGTAGAGCTGTCGCCATCCATCTAGAGGGAAAGAAAGCCTTTCAGTGCTCCTCAGGGAAGGCCTGGATTGAAAACACAACAACCCAGCAGCACTCACAAACTCACTCACAGGAAGGGTCAGAACGTCTTCACAGCCTTAAGCCTACTGTAAGAAAAACTGCATTTCTTGATGTGGAAACTTTTCGATCACCTGCCAATGATTGGAGATTCCCTGTCCTTCCAAAAGTGCTCAGCACAAAAGCAACAGGGAAACAAGACAAGGAAATGAAAGCACACGCCCCTCTCTTTTCAACTGTGTGACCCTTACGTGTACACAGGCAGCCTTGACGTCCACCCTGACTTCTCCCTGGAATGCCAAGTAAAGCCAGTCAGCTGGGCAGTGACGCGGGCGTCCCCAGCAGCCCTCAGTTTCCGCTCTACTGCTGAAGTCTGACATGGCCACGTGCCCTTCTGCTCCCACTGCACAACTTCCTTGGCCACTTCATGTGAATTCCAAAAGAGACAGCAAGCGTCTCAGCTTACAGTGTTGCCTGGGGAAGGGCGCAACCCACGCACCCAAAAGCATGCCCACGTTCTGCATGAGCCCAGCCCCGAACCGAGTGGAGGCAAATCCTGTCTTCCCCTGTCCCTTGTGCTTTTTCATTCTTTACAGAGAAAAAGAAAAGGCAGGGCCAGGGAGATGATCTATATATACAGACAGAACATTAAACCACTGACAACCAAGAGTTAAAATGGCTATTTAAAGAAAAGTCTACTTAATTAATTTTGCGTAGACCTAAAAGAATTCCAAAAGGGAAAATCTGGAAAAAGGTGAACCACAATGCTCAGTCACTGACAGCAGCTCCTGGAAGGATTTCTGCTCTGCAAACCACTGCTCAAAACAGTAAGGGATTGGCCCCTTGTGAAGGGAGATATTAAAAATATGTCATCTGAATGCAAAATACAGCAAAAATTAAGTGGAATATACATGCTTTTGGGTCAAAGAAAGAAGAGATACTGTAGTTGATTTAAAGGT
This sequence comes from Heterocephalus glaber, assembly GCF_053883595.1. Classification (NCBI taxonomy): domain Eukaryota; kingdom Metazoa; phylum Chordata; class Mammalia; order Rodentia; family Bathyergidae; genus Heterocephalus; species Heterocephalus glaber. The sequence continues at coordinate 20,849,100 of NW_028258357.1, forward strand.
TTATTAAGGCCCAGGAGCCAACACAAACTTAATGCAACTAAATGCAACATTTTAGTCCTTATATAATACTTATCTTCTCCATTTCTGTTAGATTTTTCTAACAATAGAGTATTGGGCTAGTTTCCAAATCTTCAATAACAGCACTTCTTTCATACATCTGTTGACTTTGATGTCTAATTTGTAGATATAGATATATTTCCACAATTTATAGAGTTGCTTTAAGGGGAGATAAAGTAGAATTCACATGCCTTTAATAGTCTATGCAAGCATAACACAGGCTCCTATTTATTCATTACTTTTTAGTGGTGTATGAGAACACAAAGTCAGTGAGCTTATTCTGACTCCCCTACTGTGATAGCTTGGGTCTAGATGTCCCCCCAAAGCCTCATGTGCTCATAGGTGAGGCTTTTCAGAGTTGGCTAGTTCTAGGGGGTATGAATGTAGACTATGGGTGTGAGATAACTGTATTAATCCACTGACTGGTAAGCATAGTTCTGGGTCTGAGTACTTGGAAGCCTCACCTTGGGTGTGGGTGGCATCAACCATCAGGCTTACAGCCTGGATGGAATATGTAGAAAAAGGAGAAGAAAGGCTGCTGCTGCTTGCAGCCATCTGCCTGCCCTGCCATGGACTGTTTCTCCTCTGTGATGTCCCCCAGCCTTGGAGACAGCTGACTATGGACTGAAACCTTTATAAACTGGGACAAAGTAAACCTCTCCTCTTTCAACTTGTGGGTATCAGGTATTTTGTCCTAGCACTAAGAAAGTAACTAAGATGCTTACTGACCCCTAAAACAAGCATCATTAGCAGTTAGTTATATGTAATTTCTAGATGAAATACACACCACGTTCTGCTGTTTCCATCATATGCTGACATGGATGAATGTGAAGCATGACCTAAATACAGGCTCTTTTGGTATCAGAATGAAAGCAAGACCAGGAGAGTAGCTTTCTATGGACACAATGGTGAATTTATGAGCCAGGCAAGGCTCTGTCAGGGTAGCTGGGAGGCGACTGGTTTTACAATGACCCAAAGAAGATTAGGTGCAGGCGACAGGGCTGCAATGTTTCAGAGCCATAACTGAAAACAAATCGTGTTTTGGCAAGTGGGGACCAGTAACAAACTCTTTGTTAAATCAGTATCCACAACTAGCAGTCTTAAAGTTAGCTGATGAGCAAGACCTGTTCAAATAGCCAGGTAGATATAGGAGGTGAACGAATTTCAACAGATATTAAAGGCAAAATATTTAATTTTACCTAGAAAAGCAACAAGATTATAATTTGGATTAGCAGCATTCACCTCTCTCTAAACAAAAGCATTTCCTAGTAGACTAGAAAGCTGCTCAGGTGTCTGGTGTGTACTATTCGCCACACAGCGATCTCTCTTGTCTCTGAAGAGAAATCACATGTCTCCTTAATTGCATGTTTTTGGTTCTGCAAGTTGTAGCTTTTCTATCATTTCACACCTTCTGTTTTTCTCCTTTCTTTCTACCGTTAAAATCCTGCCCTGGGACCAGGGATTTAGCTCAGTGGTTTCCCCGCCTGCTGTGCAGGGGCAAGGACCGGAGTTCGATCCCCGGTACCAAAAAAAAAAGAAAAAAATCCTGCCCTGATTGTCTTGGTCTTTAATCCCAGTGCTTCCATCCTGCTGGAATCTTGCCAACTTATCCCATTCCGCAATCTCAAATTAATGTCCACTTTTTGAAGCCCTTCAGCACTAGACCCCTCTCCAACAAATCAGCGTGACCTTAACTCTTAGGATACACCAGCCGCTCTCCTATGTGTAGAGAATGGTGGGAAGCTTGTTAGATATATTCTGACAGTTTTTTCCTAGGTCTAAAACCTCCTTAAAATTATTATGAAACAATTGGCCGGGCTAGGCACAGTCCTGTGTGGTCAACACCATGGACAAGGGCTCTGTCCTCATCCTGCTTGCGTAACCAGGCAGGGCTGGGGGTGGAGTACACGCTACTAGCTCCCAGGATAGGGCTCCGGAATCCAACGGCCCAGCTTGAGTCTCCTGGCTGATGAGAACAGGACTCAGACTCACAGGGCTGCTGTCCCCTTTAGGAGACAGCCACAGAAACACTAAGCACACTTCAAGGCTGCAAAGCAGCAAACGTTACATGCAGCTATTAAATAATTACAGACACTAAACTAATTGCTAGGGCCAAGTGCTAAGGAAAACCAAAGGTGTTCTGCTACATGCTGGGTCAAGGAACGCTAGGTCAGGAAGGAGCGGTGAAACTCAGACTGCAAAAGGAACACAAACCAGCAAACCAGTCAAGCAAAAAAAAAAAGGAAAACAATGTTCCAGACAGAGAGAAGGAAGAAACAGTGCTAAACTGGGGGCCAGAACAAGCTCAGCCTGAACTAGATAAAGCTTGAGCACAAATCAGATTTCTTGTTCCATTTTTTTTTGAAACAGGGTCTCAGCTAGTTCAGGCTGGCCTCAATTCTCCTGCCTCAGCCTCCTAAATGGGAGGGCTGGGATTCCAGGCAAGGACCACCACACCTGGCTCTTTTTAACCACTGAGCAGTCCAAGCATTTAAATACAGAATGACCAAAATGCGTTTTTTCATTAATTTTATAAGGTAATATAACCAGAAATATAAAAACTACACTGTCAAATTAATTCAATAATTGTTCTGTGTATGGTATTATCTTAAAACATCCAATACACAACGCAATGTTACAATGTGGACAGTAGTAGCTAGTCTTTTTCTGAATTCTTTTTGCATTATTGCTTTTCTTTGACTAACACACTTTACACTGTCACGTTGGCCTTCCCTTTTTTTCTGTGGGTGGTGGAATCTCAATGAAGTGCCTACCCACTGAACATAATGGTGAAGATGCTGACATCCTGGCTGGCGTTTCGCTATCCCGTATTTTTCAGGTATTTGGTCTATTAGACAACTCTAAATTGTAAGTGACTTTTTGAACCCCCTTCTTTTGAAGAAATAACGAACGAGTTCCATACTCAGATCCCGAAGGTGCTTAAATATTTTATAATATTTTTTTCCTCTCTTTCTGTTTAGAGGATAGCTTCTTAGATGTTGGTCAACTCTGTCAACAGCACCGACAGAATTATTATAATCACTGACCACGATGGGAGTTCTTTTAGTTTCATTTCTTCTTTCAAGTTCTATCATTTCTGTATTAGGGAAACGTCTTTGTTGTTCCATTTCCTAACACAGACTTTTCCTCTCTGATATGCCAAAGGTTCTCCCTTTTCAGTTTTTTCTTTTGCAGATCTTTGGGCACTTCCTTCCTGTTCAGTCTCAGTAGCCCAAATGTGTCCATTTTGAATTGTAAAAGAACATCACTGAGTCCTGGAGAAGTATAAAATTATGTCTAATGTACTTACGATAAAGTTTTTATAGATTGTAGCACAAAATTGTAAGATTTTCACAAATAAACATGAATTAGTAAAAGAAAATAACCAGAACTTTTATTAGATTAAATTAGAAACAAACATCAAAGGCGCATAAAACGTTCTAAATAACAAAGTATGCAAAAATAGTCAATATAAAACAAATGCACAGACGCAGGCCTGTAGCCCTGCAACAAGAGTCACTGCTTGGAATGACGCGCCCCAGCGACACCTCTCGGGAGTCGGCCATGGACATGCAGCACAGGGAGCGGGGCAGGAACGACAGCAGCAGGGACCAAAGAAGCCTGCGGCAGGCGGTGCCAACAGGACTCGGTGACCGGCTGGGCAGAGCTGGAGGAAGGGGCAGGGGGACTCATGGGCCTGGCCGGGCGCGCGCCGCTTCTGCGGAGGTAAGGGTGTGTGCACATCCCGGAAGGGGCAGGGCTAAGTTAATCTGAATGACTGTACTAAATGTTTAGTGGAACTGGTTGTGTTTTTCTCTAAAATACGCAAATAGTTTGGTTTTTTGGTATTTTTAAAAATACTTGTTTTGAGGCAGCAGTATTTCAACTATGCTAGTAACTCACCACACACACACAAGTCTCCTCACATTTACAGAGCACTAAATGTCTCAGGAAATGTTTATCACCCTGGGCAGTGTGGGAGAAACCGAGGCACAGCGGCTGATGATTTGTACTGGGTGACAGGAGGGAGGACTGAGGTTGAGGCTGGGCACAAGCACTTCCTGAGTCCTAAGCCTAACCCGTAGCCCTGCCAATCACTCTGCTAAGCCTGCTGATCACCCACCCAAGGCTTCTGGCTTTGAGCAGCCAAGGACTTGAGCAGCGGCTGGGGAGCTTGCTCTGGGCTGGCCAGTGCACGCATGCTACTCTTAGGAAACCTGGCCTGGGCGTGAAGTGACAACTTTACCTTTACCATGGTGGGGCCGTGGGCTCCCCGTGCTTACAGCAGGGCTGCTCGGGGAAGCTACTGCTTTCAAGGCACTGAGCAAAATGCCTGGCACACTAACAATGCAACAGATGTCAGCCATGTCCTTAGCATCCCCTCAAACACAGTTCTCATTCTCTCCAGGCTCGAAGAACCCCCATCCAACTTAGCCCTCCACCCGCTCCTCTCTGGATCGCACTCCCCTCCCCTCTTTGAGATAAGAAATAATACAGACTCCTCACCATCATCTGCTTATCTCCCCCACTCTTCCCTAGAGCGCTGTCACCAGGCAACTTTCACTCTGCCCTACCTCATTCTCACCCCCTAAAAGGACCTTACGTGCCCCGCCGCCCTCCCTTGACACAGGGTCTCACTATGTAGCCCAGGCCAGCCTCCAACTCCCAGTAATCCTCCTGCCTCACCCTGCCCGAGTGCTGGGATTAAGGCATGTGCCACCACCCGCAGATGTTAATATACTGTTTTAAGGCAAATACACATGACGAGACTGCTTCTACAGATCACTGGTCTTTTCCTAATCAAAGGCAAACTTCATTTTCACAGCCGATTCCCCACTTAACCCAAATAAACTTGTTTCCAACTGTCTTCACGGCTAATAAAAATTTTACTGCTAGGATGCACCTTTTACTTCAGGACTGACAAATGTAGTGAAGCAACTATGACTCAAAGAAACTGTGACATGCCCGAGGTCACAGATCCAGCAGGAAGCCTGGATGGCCTGGATATCCCGAGAAGCCACTCGGCTGTCCACTGTCTGTTGTCCCTGTCCACTGTCCTCTAAACACAGTGACTCATGCCAGCCTCAGGCCTCTCCTTAGCTACTGGCCTCCGCCTTCCGGCCCAGATCCCAGCCAGCCAGCAGCAGAGCTGGTCTGAGGATGCAGGAGACTGCCACTCTCCCAGCAGCCAGGCAGGGACCCTGGGCCACATACAATGGGAAGAGGGCCGGCAGGGAAGGCTTTCACTGTAACAGGGATCTCCAATCATCACCTAGAACTGTGTGCCCAGCTGACTGCTGTCCAGATCACATTATGGCCAAAACGGGAAAATCTACTCACTGTCATGAAATACTGGATAACCGTGCAGTGAGTGGAGCTCAAGAACAGCTGTCTGAAGTGGTGTCCAGGCCTGGCCCAACGTCAACCTACAAGATAAACATCTGTTAACAGTAAGAACATGTGGGCTACAGGTTTGCTTTCTAGTAAAATTAAAGAGGGAACATAATCTCTGCAAGTCTTAGTGAACAGAGTATAAAAACAGGTACCCAACAAATGTTTGCTGAATTGAAAGATTCTGGGGAACTTATAAAAAGAAGTTAACTCCGTGGGGAAGAGAGAAATTTATTTTCCAGCACAACCCTGAATTTTGTTATGCTCATCACAAATATTCACCACAGTATACCGAATGGGGAAAAAAATTATAGACTAGGAAACAGATGTAAAATTACATATCTAAATTACTTGAAATAACACCCAAGATGCAAACACACCACTTAATTTTTTTGGCCATGGGTTTCTTAATGTTTCAGAGTGAGATTTAGACATCTGAAAGCTCAAGGTGGGGGGGGGGAGTTTTTTATTAATCTCAGACCACAGTGCTTTTAAATCTAAGTACCTTAGATTATATTGGAAAGAGACGTGCTGTTCACAGAACAAACCAAAAAAAAAAAAAATCCCTATCAAGAAAGACTCTTATGTGTAATTTTAAAGCACCCACATTTTGGACTAAAATTGTATCTGAATAGCACTTCAGTCTCACTGTAAGGCGTAAACAGCTGAATAAATCAGTATCAATTACAGCGCTACAACCTTCATTTCTCATTTGCTGGTTTCCTCTTCTTGAAATGAAAACAATTAAATGGGGGATGGGGTGCCAAAACAGAAACACATCTTTTCTGGGGTGATTTTAAAGGGAGAAGAAATACTGGTTTGCATTCGAGCATGAAATCCAGTAAATAGCAAAAGAAATTGGCCACTGAATTGAATTTTTAAAATGCTATTAAAAGGTCCAAGAAAGAAAAACGACTGTCCAAAGATTATCTGCTATAATCCTAAAAATAATGTCTAATGTCTTTTCATATAGTGCCCTTTTCCTGGATCCAAAACTGCCCAGAAAAAAAAAGTAAAATATAAGGGGCGGGGGTCCGTCTGCACATCTACAGTATTTTGCTTATAATGGGGAGAGCCACACAGCAGTCACCCCAATAGTTGAGTACACACTGAGATTCACAACACTAGAGGAAAACACCACCACCTCATATGGTATTTATTTTCCTGAGGGCAGGTCAAGATGTATGTAGAAGCTCCAGGGAATGCATACATCTGTTTAATGTTTGAAGAAATGCAAATCTGTATCCAAGAAAAGCAGCAGACTCCCTTCCTCCAACCTCCATTCTCTGGCATCAGCAACCAGAGTTCTGCGCCTCGGTATAATGCTTACATTCAGCTACAAGAGCCGAACAGAGAAGAAACAATCGCCTTTTAAGGGATTCTGGTTAAACTTTCAATACTTTGACCAATAAGACCACTATTTCCGAACGCCACTGCTGCCGGTCCGTGCGCCTTGGTCACTTCGTGCTGCTGCTCTCCCATCCCGAGGCGAGGCCGCCCCAGAGATCAGGGTGCCAGGGAGCCCACGCGCACCAGCGGGGAGTGGGTGCCGGCTCTCGGGGTGGCCCCCACCCAGCTCCGGCGGCTTCGGGGCCGCCCGGGCGCGGGTACGGCTTGCGGGTGCCCCCCAATTCTTTGTTCTCCGAGACGCAGTCCCCGGGCCCCGCGCCCCCGCCTCCCACCCGGGGCTGAAGCTGCGGCCCGCCCCGGAGGCCTGGTTCCCACCTGAGGGCGGCGCGGGGCCCAGGCCGGCGCTGCGTTCTCCGCGTGCGGCCGACCGCGGGCCGGGAACCCGGAGACCCCGCGGCCTCCAGCCCGCCCGGCACCCGGCCGGCCGACGCATCCCGCCGCCGCCCGGGGACAAAGCGCCTGGCCCGGCCCGGCCCGGCCCGCGGAGGGAGGCGGCAAGCTGCAGGCTGCGGGCGGGCGAGCGCCGGGCCACGGCCGCGTCGGCGGCGGGGACGGCGCCGGAGGAGACGGACATTTCATTCGAGCTAAAGTGGAGTCGCTTTAGGAGCGATCATTGGCCGAAGCGAGACACAAACCTCCAATGCAGCCCTGGTTGGCTCCCGTCTCCAATCGGCTGTTTGGTTGGACAGAAAATGGCTGCGAAGGAACCAGTCCCAGCGCGGAGCCCCGCTTCCAGCTCTCGGCCTCCCCTCCCTCCGCCGCGGGCCGCTCCCCTCGGCGCGACACCCTCCCTCCGCGACGCCCGGCCGCCTGCGCGCGCACCGCGGCCCCGCCCCGCCCGCGCGGCCCCGCCCGCCCGGCCTGCGCCTGGGCTTCCAGGAGGGACCCGGGGACCCCAGATACGGGCGCCGGCCTCCGTCCCGCGTGGCTTCTCGGCCGGGGCCTGGGGCGCGCTCGCCGCCGCCCGCGAGCTCCTCTGCAGCCCCCGGACCCGGCCCGCCTGGATGGGGTTTCTGTTCTCCGTCCCTCCCGCAGCTGGGCACCGGGCGGGCGGCCCCACTTTGGACTTTCTGGCCGTAATTATGTAGATCTATGTCTGTCGCTATGTCACGCATCTGCAAATGGAAGCTCAGCATATTTAAACATCTCCGGGGCAAATGAGAACGAAGGAAAGCCCCCGAGTTCTCCCGAGAGGACTAAGTTCCAGTGCCACTAGGCAGTCAGGTAACCTGATGAGTTCCAGCTCTCTGTCCCACTGCCTGCGACCTCAACCAAATTGCTTTACCTCCCAGTGATTTCTTCACCGTTACGTTGGAGAAAATAGTAGCTAGGAGTGGCTGATTTGAATTAACATACACACAGACTAAGAAAAAAAGCTGACTTATTCGAGGGTTGGTTTATGTTTTTGAAGAGACAGGGATCTCACTTTGTTGCCTGTTGATTGCTCTGAACTGGGCTCAGTCAGCCTCCTGCCTCAGCCTCCCTAGTGGCTGGGACTATAGACATGCACCGCTATACCCAGGTCCTAAGATGACAAGAATTTCAGTATCCAGCAAGCTTTGGCAAACTGTTGGAGCTGTTGGGCCTGAATTTAACTCCTCCTTTTCTCTGTGCTTTGTAAAGTGAACTTTTAGGAGTGAAATGCTCAAAAGTAGGAAATATTAAAATAGAAGTAATCGAATTGGGAGAAGTATGACTAATCACACACTGAATCATGACCCCAGAGAAGCAACGATGACTACCTTCTCTGAATTCGGGTCATCTCGGCACCAGGAGCCCATCTACAAGCTTCATTCAAAATCAGCAAGAAGGCTACCCCGCTCCTCGGCAGGCACTGTGCCCGGGTGTCAGGGGTGAATAAAGCCCTCTCCTGACCCCAGGCGCTAAACACCCCCCCACCCCCCACCCCCGCGCACGCGGTGGCCCCAACTCTACAATCTTTTTTTTTTTTGGTACCGGGATCGAACTCGGGTCCTTGCGTTTCCACAGCAGGAAGGGAAACCACTGAACTAAATCCCCACCTCAGCAACCTTTTTTTGAACTTGCTTCAAGAAGCCCCCCATGAATCTAAACCAGTGTCCATGATCACATGGGGAAGGATAGGCCAGGATCACAATTTGGTCTTGGAAAAGACACTGAAGCTGATCTGGCAATGCATGCCAGGCTCTCGCCTCAAGATCCCAAGTGGCTCCTTGCCATCTTCAAGGTCTCTTCTTCAAAGAGAAACTTCCTAACTTTTTTTTTTTTTTTGAGACAGGGTCTTGCTGTGTAGTCCAGGCTGGCCTCGAACTCAAGGCAATCCTCCTGCCTCAGCCTGCCAAGTGCTGGGATTATACCTGGCATCTCTTTCTAAAGTCACTGTATTCTGAGAATTGCTATCAAGTCATCTAGTTCTTTCTACCAGAGGTAAATAATATTTGCTGCAATGCACTTTGCTTAGTTGAATGATCCTGTTTTTCTGTTTTCTCTGAATACATTCAGAATGAGAATGCCTCTCATTACCTGCGCTGCTGCTGCAGCCATGGTTCAAGCCCCATCTCAGGAGTGAGAGAGGTGATTAGGGCATGGCAAAGCTGGCTGGGGAAGTGGGCGGGACCCATAAGTGCCCAGAATATTTCCCAGAGCCAAACTCCTGGACTTCTCACTAGAATCTGAGCAGGCTTTTCAATAGGATGCCTGGACCTGATGTCACGCTGAGGTGTGGGATCCCAGCACCACCTCTCAGGACCCTTCGTAGAAGTTCTCCCGGTTTCCTCGAGATTTAGACAGTCTAAGAGAACACATTGAAGTCATGAAGGCTTTGCTATTACAGCTTTCTGGGATAGCCCTCACTGTTTCCCAGACACAGCGTGTGCTGTTATCTTTGCTCTTACCCTCTTTTCTCTTTACCTGGCCCCAGCTCGCTCTGCAGAAACAGTTTCTCTCCCACTCTTCATTTTTGCTTTCTTAAATAAACTTTGCCACTGCTTTTTGCTCATTTCATTCAATTCTTTGTTCAAGGCAAGAACCTGGACTCCGACTCCAGAAGGAGGGGTGAGCCAGCCAAAGTCTGGTTTAGTTGGTGAGGCACTTTTTAGAAACAAGCTACCCGATAACAGAACTCCAGAGTTACTGTTCCTACTTCCACACTGGCCCACATACCAGCCAGGATTTCAGATCCTCTCACTCCTCTGCTCAGAAAACCTCTAAAGAGCAGGGTGTGGTGGCCAGCAGTTGTAATCCCAGCACTCAGGAGGCTGAGGCAGGAGGATTGCCCTAAATTGTTTGAAGCCAGCCAGAACTACATAGCAAGACCCTGTCTCAAAACAAAATGAAAACCCTCTAAAAACTCCCCATTTCCCTTAGAGTAAAAAACAAAGACTTTACAGCAGCATTTTGAGGAAAGGAGTGGCAAGTTCCTTCATTCTAAATTGAACAAAAGATGATTCTTTGGTCTTAGCAACAAGCAGCCTCCAGAATCTGTTTTAATCAATCTAGGCCAATCTTTCCATCAGTGACCTAAACAATCAGCAAGAGCCACACTAGTCGTCCTGGTTCTACAGCTAAAGGTCAACTCATCTCTGAACCATCTGGAATCTAAGGGTCTGCCAACCTCTGAACTCCATGCTTCCCCAAACACTATATGAGATCCATAGGTTTCTTTCTTCAGATTCTGTCTCCTGAGCACAGTTGTCTTTCATTCAGCAAGAAGTACATTCAGTTTTGTTTGTTCCAGCTGTGAATGGTGGCCTCCTTGTTGGTTCCTATGGGGTCTGTGATCTATCCCCTCTCCACTTCTCTAAACTCCTCTCTTTTTCTAGCTCACTGTACTCCTTGCAGTCTTTATTTCTGCCAGGAATTCTGCCTCAGGGCCTTTGCGCTGGCTATTCCAACTGCCTAATACATTCTTCTTTTTTTGGTACCGGGGGATCGGATCGAACATGGGTCCTTGCGCTTGCAAGGCAAGCGACGGAACCACTGAGCTAAATCCCCGGCCCTACATTCTTCTTTCAGATATCCACATAGCTCACTTCCCCATCACCTTCCATGTCTTTATGAGGCCAGCCCTGAACACTTACCTGAAAATTGCAATTTCAGCTCCCTACCCCCACTCTCCCGTAGTTGCTTTTCTTCAATCACACTTATCACCTCTGCCTTACTTTCCTTGTTGCTGGGACAAAATACCTAACACCTGCAAGCTAGAGGAGGAGAGGTTTATTTTGGCTCACAGTTTGTAGAGATTTTAGTACATGGCCAGTTCCAAGGCAGAACAGCTTAGCACAGGGGAATAGTGGAGAGATAGCTGCTTACTTCATGGAGTCCAGGAAGCGCGGCGGGAGAGGGAGACAGAGAGAGAGAGAGAGAGAGAGAGAGAGAGAGAGAGAGAGAGAGAGAGAGAGAGGCCCTTCCAAGACACAACTGAGTCATCCACCTTTTCTGACCAGACCTCACCTAACAGCAGCAAGTCAGCTGTGATGCCCGCATCTAATCACCTTCCACACACACCCTGCCCTCTGAAAGACTCATGCATATCTCTTTATGCAAACTGCATTTAGTCCATCTCTAAGAGTCCATCTAAAGTTTTTAACAGTTCCAGCAATGCTGAAAAGTGCAAGTCCAAAGTCTCCTCTAAGACTCAAAGGAAACTCTTAGCTGTGAGCCCCTGGAAAAATCAAAGAGAAAGTTAAACATTTCCAACATACAGTGGCACAGGGAAACCCTTCCATTCCAAAAGAATGGGATAGAGGGACGGAAACCAATGGGACAAAAGCAAGAACAAATCCCAGCGGGGCAAACATTCAGTGTGTGGTTTCAGAGCCCTGGGCAAGTTGGGGGAAGATGCTCCGAAAGCTCCAAAGGGCTCGGGCAGCCCCGATCCGATCCGACAGTGTTCGCAGTGGCTGTAGCCCTCAGGGCTTCTCTCTCTCGGGCTGGCTTTGCTCACCCCTGGCAGCCTTCCTCAGACGCCCCACATTCCGGGCTTCTCCAACTATGTGGAGGGTCCGATCACAACTTCAGGCCCTGTCCCCTCAGGCCACACTGGCCGGGCCCCCAGGCCACCTTCTGAAATCTGGGAGGAAGCCTCCCTGACCTCAACAACTCTTTTTTTTTTTTTTTGGTACTGGGGATTGAACTCAGGATCTAGTGTTTGCGAGGCAACCAGCGGCACCCCTGAGCTAAATCCCCAGCCCAACAACTCTTGCATTCTGCAGGCTCGAGAAGTAGCCAGGCCCCCTTGGGGCAGGACTCAGAGGCCTCAGAATACCCGAAAGACTGAGCACTGTGAACTGAATCCCTAGGTTGCAGCTCTTGAGCACTTGGGGCACTCTTCTCAAAGCAGAGTCTCACTTTTGCAATTTTGAGCCTGTGAAGGGTGGGGCCTTGGTGATTCCTCACATCCCCTTAAGCTATTTTTCCTATTGTCTAGCTGCAAAGTACTTGGCTGCATTTTTTTTGGGTACTGGGGATTGAACTCTGAGCTTTGGGCTTTTGGAACCACTGAGCTAAATCCCCGGCCCTACTTGGCTTCTTTTAATGCTAATCTTTTCATGACAATTAGCACACACAGTGAGATGCTCAACAGTGCTAGTTAACTTTGGAACCAATTTATACCCCTAGGGTTGGTACAAAACATGTACTATGATCCCAGTCTCAATCTTAAATTGTTTTTTAAATCGATATTTATATTAACACTTGCAGAGAAAATCTGTGTGTCAAAAGTTGACAGTATTTTCTGTAAAACAGAATAAGTGCTCAATGGGTGTTCATTGATTTCGGTTAGAAAATAACTCCTCATTTGGCCTATTTTTCTTTCCTTTTGAGACAGGATCTCACTGTGCAACCCAGGCCAGCCCAATTCAGTTCCCGTCTCACCCTCTCACATGCTTCATTGTGCCCCACCACACCCAGCTTCTTTGGGTTTTTTTTTTTTTTTTGGTACCTTGGGCTGTCCAGGCAGGCGGCAGAACCACTGAGCTAAATCCCTGGCCCCTCTTTGGGTTTATTTTTATTGAACATCTACAGCGTGTCAACTGTTATGCCCAGATCGCGAAGTCCCAAAGACCACCAGGAAGCCGATTCTGATGTAAGCACACGAGGGCCGTTTATTCAAGCTCGAGCAGGGGCTCCCAACCATCACCAACACAGCGGATCAGAATTGAGAGCCCCGAATTTCAAATTAGCGGGGTCTTTATTGTGGTTACAGCAAGGTTTGGAGATTTTTCACTTAGCAGTTACATGATTGGTTGGCATTTTGCAAGCATGAAGTGTACATTTCTGATTGGCTAGGCCCATCGGGGATTTGAGGGGCGGTTACATGTAGGTCTTACAGGGGAAAAGAGGGACAAAGGTTAGTGGTCGACTGTCACGTACTGATGGTCAGCACATTGACAGATTGTTCTATAGATAGTGGACCCGGAACGTTCATTTCCTGGGCAAACAGATGGCTGGGTAATTAACTTAGGAACTTTGCTTCGTTACAGATTGTGTCTTTTGTCCCAGAGCAAGCACATTTTAACCATTAATTTGTGAGGACAATAGAGACTAGGGGAATAGTGGATTTTAGCAAAATGGAGTCGCTTTGGTCTCACACAACCAGGACTGGGGAGATAGTGGGGAACAAAACCTTGTACACTCCTTGAGCTTGTTTCTTGATGATTTCTTATGGTGGTTTCTTCTATGGCAGTTGTCTAAATCTGCTTTGCACCACTATAACAGAATATCCGAGGCTGGGTAATTTATAATAAATAGAAATGTATTGGCTCATGGTTCCAGAGGCTAGGATGTCCAATCTCGAGGGAGATCTGGTCCATGTGTTGAGAGCCTTCTTGCTGTGCCACCTCATGCTGGAAGATGAAGGGAGAGGGGGAGAGAGAAGAGGCCAAACTCACTTTTATAGCAAGTTCACTCCCAAGATAACCACCCCTCCAGCAGGGACAAGCCCCCCATGCCTGTTCACCTCTGAAAGATCTCACCTGTCTCAGCACCTGAATGGTGGGTGATAGGTCTCCCACTACCTCAGCAGCTATTACGTACAGTAGCTGCCCTCTTCCTATGGTGCCTTGCCCCCGCCCCTGTGTGACGTCATGCCAAGATGGCTGCTCCCACCAAAGAACAAACCCTTCTTTCCAGCATGTGCCTGTTCCTGCCTAGAGAGTAACCTAATACTCGCTCACCTCCTACCACCTAGTGACGTCACCGGCTCCTCCATTCCCTAGTCACTGCCTCACTCAACCCCGCCTCAGCCCCTACAAATCCCACCCCAGTCTCTATAAAAGACTCTCCCTGCCCAGCCATATTGCTTTTGTCTCTCCTTTGTTCAGACACAGCCCGGCAGATCTATTCCCCTAATAAAGGCTTGTTGTGGCCTGGTCTGGTCTTGGTCTTCGGCCTTTTACCTGACAGTGGGGAGGGAACACTCAAACTACAACACTCTAGTAATGGAGATGGAGAGATCTCCAGTAATCCATTTGAGGGATAGAACATTTTGGAGCAAAAGGAAATAGTGAAAAATTAAGGCTTATTCTTGGGTGATCCACGTGGGCAATTTGAGTGGATGGTGGAGTAAGATATTTGGTTTAAGTTCCTGGTGCTACCAACCACTCAATGAGTGATGCTGGGGCACAGGGTACTCATCTCTGCCTGCTTCAGCATCTTTATCTGCAGATTGCTGACCTTCCTCCTCTACTTTGTAGATAACAATCTAACTCTTAGGGTTGGCAGGAGGCAGTATGAAGAGCTTCGAGGGGTGCCTGGCACATTGCAAACCAGCCCGAGTTGTGAGCCATGATTACTGTTGTGGTTGTGAATGTTGTTAACAATTACTGAGCCAGGGATGATTGAAAAAGAAATCAAGACTGCGAATAACTGTGATTACTTGAGATGTGTAGGAGTTATTAATATTTCTCTCCTGCAGCGGAATCATCCCATCTATTAGAGGTTGTCCTAGCTGAACCAGTTATGGGAGTAATTTATATGCCATGTGGCAATTAGCATGTGGATCAGAGGTGCCTCGGGGAAGGAATAAAAGGCAGTAAATTTTAATAAGGACTCTGGGGACCAACCCTAGAAGGGAGGGGCAGTGAAGCAGGAGGAGCCAGGAGAGGAGGAGCTGCGGCAGGCAGTGGAGGGGAGCGCATTGAGGCCACAGGTCTCCCCCCATCTCTGGAACCAGGACTGCTCCTGAGGGTGTTTAGTGATTCCACACTGACAGTGCCATGTTCTCCAAATGTCACTCAAAATAAAAAGGATGCACTGCTGTAAAACACATGGATGGAATTCCACAGAGCTCCAACTTCCCTCACGATGGGGACTTTAATATGTTTTTCAATACCAAGTTCTTTTTTTTTTTTTTTGGTACCAGGGATGGAACTCGGGACCTTGTGCTTGCGAGGCAGGTGGAGGAACCACTGAGCTAAATCCCTGGCCCAATACCAAGTTCTTATTTATTTATTTTGGTATTTTTTGAGACAGGGTCTTGCTATGCAGTTCAGGCTGGGCGTGAACTTGTGGTCCTCCTGCCTCAGCCTCCTGAGTGCTGGAATTACAGGTGTGTGCACCACCACTCCTGGCCATATCTATCTTCTTGATCATGGCACCCCTGTGCCTGGAGCAGTGCCTGACCCTAAGTTGAATGAAGATTTACTAAATGAATGCATTACTGAATGAGTGACCCCCCACACACACACTTCAACCAGTACCTGGGCCAACGTGGCCAGCTCTGTGCCTGTCATTGGCCTCTGTCCCCAGGACCCTTGCACTTCCTCTGCCTCAAAGTCAGAGCACCTTCCACTGATGGGTCTCAATAAGAACCCAGGCCAGGGGGAAAAGCCTAAGCACACACTGAATTCACACCAGGGACTTTTCCGAGTCTAGAGAGAAGTTATGTGGCAGGCGTGACCTCGCTTGGAGGAGTCCCTGGGTCGCACACCTGCCCTCCAGAGTTGCCCAACCCCTTCCCTGATCCCCAAAACAGGGTTCTCCTGGCTGCAAAGCCTCCTCCCACCTCTGTATGATCTTAGTGATTCCTCTGTGGAATGGCTAGGGAGCTCTGGAGACCATCTGGCTTGCAGGGCACCAGTTCCGACCAGGCCAGTGAGGAACTGGCCTGCTGAGGAGGCAGCAACACATACAAGGGTGGGGGACAAAGGACTTTAGATACCTTAAGCTCCTCAGCCCCACTAGGCTTCTTCTCACTTTTTGTTACCTTCCTGACTCCTGAAAACAGACTCAGGAGCACAGGCCTATAATCCCAGCACTCAGGAGGCTGAGGCAGGAAGATCACTCAGTGTAAGGCCTGCCTAGGCTACATAGTGAGTTGAAGGCCAGCCTGGACTCTATGGCAAGATCCTATTTTGTTTTGAGACAGGGTCTTGCTTTGTAGTTCAGGCTGGCTTTGAACTCACTATACAGCCTAGGCTGGCCTCGAACTCGAGATGCCGCTCCTGCCTCAGTCTCTGGAGGGCTGGAATGACAGGCGTGCGCCACCACGCCTGGCAAGATCCTGTTTCATAGGAAAAAAAACCCAAATAAAAAAAAGCAAAACAGGCTTGAGTTTTGGCCATGAATCTCCAGTCTGTCCCAAGAATCACACACACATACACACACAAGCACGCACGCATGCACACGCACACGCACACGCACACGTACACGCCCAGCCCCCTCCCCAGCAGAGAAACCGTAGGGATGCCGTTGCCTTCCAAACCCAGTTCAGGCTTAGATCCCTGAACAATGTGTCTTCTGCCCCAGCCGCCTGCCTTTTTCCTGCTGGGTCCTCCTGGTTTCCACCTGTTATCTTTCGTGCACAGCATCACCAAGGCGAAGGGCCTGCTACTGTCATCATTCAGGACGGGCGTCACCCCTGTGCAGTTTGTCCCCCAGAGTCAAGTGCCAGAGGTTTGGGTCCCTGCAGTGCAGTCTGCAGGTGTGGGGACCTTTAACGGTGGGGGAAAGTGGGAGGGGCCAGGTCTGGGCGGAGCCAACAAGTCCCGCGGGATTGGGTTCTCATCGCGAGAGCAGGCTGCGGGGGGGGGGGGAGTGGAGTGGGGCCGCCTTCTTTGCTTCCTGTCTGGTCCTGCTGTTTCCTTTGCTCAGGCTCCTGGGTCGGCTACGGAGTGGCCCTGGGGCCCTCGCTTTGAATCTCCCAAACCGTGAGTAAATAAAGAGCCTTTCTTTCTAAAGTTCCCAGCCTCGGGTATTTCATCCTAGTAACACAAAATTGACTGAGCCGTCGCTTCAGGGAAGCAAACCTTTCCCCGACTCGAGCAGGACGGTTGCATTGGAGCAAGCCGCCACCTCGTAGATCAGGCTCCAGGCCCTGCAAGGCCCGCAACTGCTTCTCTGGACACAGCCACAGGTCCATCCTTGACCCGGACTAGGCCGGACCCTTTCCCCGGATTTGTCAACTTGACTCCAGGAAGGGAAAGCGCCAGCTCTGTTGTCAGAGCTGAGTGGAGCCAGCCTGGGGGCAGCTGCCCGACTTGCCACCTCCCCTGTGAAGAGAGCTAGCACAACGGAGAAACAGAGTGGAGAAACGGAGGCTCTGTAGTGCTCACGTCTGGTTTTCTATTTTGCCGAAGCCAGTACTAGACTTGGTTTTTGTCACTTGCAGTCTTGAGTAACATGACTCTTTGTGGCCCGTGTGGAATACAGTTCCAGATATGATGATCACACAGGGAAGTTAATTTTCTCCACTGTAATGCTAGCGACTTTCTCCTTTCATTTGCATTAATATAAAACCACCTCTTAGATAACATGCAGTGCAAGCAAAATAAGTAGAAAGCTGTAATTAGGGAGTCACCACCAGTCTTCCAGAGAGAATTTAAGTAGAAGTATACGAGTTCACAAAAGGGAGATATGTCTGCACTGAACTTCCCATTTTTAGAGTTTTTAGCTGAAAAATGCCTTTCCACATTTTATGACACTAGAATAGAACTCTTACAGAAATGACTTAATCATTTGGGAAACTATCAGGTAGAGTCCCTATGTTAGACCTTATGCTAAATTTGTTCCAGATACCATGTAGTTGGCCCTCGTCTCTGACTACTGTCCTGACTGTCCCCAACAAGTGAAATAGGAGTTCATTTGTCCTAAGATCACTTGTACGATCTTAGCAGTGTAATATGGCAGCCACTTACAAACTAATGCTGTGTCAGTACTGAGTTGAGAGAGGAGACAATATCGAATATTGAACACACCTGTCTGTCCAGAACACCTTTTCCCCTTTTTTCAAGTGACACCATTCTCCTCCTTGAGTGATATGAATGTTGTCATAATCAAAATAGAGTCGCTTATGTCAGCCCTAACCAAAACAATGAATAAATAAAACCAGGAGGCTGTAAAAGGAAAGTTCCCACCAATGATTGCCTGGTGACACAAGATTCTGCCAGAATCCCAGGCTTGCACAAAGGCGGCCACAGCCTTTCACAGAAAATCCTTCTATAAGGACATTTGCCAGCAACTGTGTGTTCAGCCTCAGACTGACATCACCTTCATTATTATTATTATTATTATTAATTTTTGGTACCGGGTATCGAACTCGGACCTTGCCCTTGCAAAGCAGGCCACGGAACCACTGAGCTAAATCCCTGGCCCCATCACCTTCATTATTAATCATTGTGGGGAAGGTTTATCCTTTCAGGTTATCTTATGTTATGTTATTTTGTCTTTAAACACTCCTTTTGCCTCTGCCTCTTTGAATATACCCACAGTTAACTATAGTACGTGGATTCCCTCTGCAATAATATTCCTGAATAAATGGAATGATCCATTAAAAAATCTTTCTGATGTGAGATGACAGGGGCAGTTGCTTTCCCCTAATCCAGCCACAGTTCTAGCAGACGTGGCCAGTTATATTGTGAGTACTTGACCTGAGCTGCAGCATTCACAGCACCTCACTTCCCGGGGCACAGTTAGGAGGAGGGCACAGGTGACCCACACCAGGCCCAACGGTTTCCTTCCATGGGGCTTAAAGTCTAGATCGAAGGGAAGGGCAGCAAACAATTTCCTTTCTTCCTAGGTGGCTGTTCTAATCTGAGAAAGTTCACTTGAGATTCAGGCAGCCTGAAAAAGAGAGAGCCATGGGGAGGTCTCACATGTCCTTAATGTCTCAGTGGCGTGGAGAGCCATGCTGGAAAGTCCCACTCCCTTATATGCAATATCACGCAAAGCAGGCAAGTCACCAACTGTATATAAAGGTTATATAACACAGGTTACTTGCTGACCTGTCTGCTGCGCGTGTGCACTTTACATGACATATGCAAACTCATTAACAAGCGGAAGGCCTAAGTGGGAAGTGTGAGCCTGGCCATCGTGAGCACTCTGACCGCATGGTGGAGAAGCAAAGATGTGACCCAAAATTCTCAACTGGCAACTCCTTTGATGTGTACTTGTCCACATAGAAAAGCAGAGAGAGCCCGGTGTGATGGCCTACGCCTGTAATCCCAGCCCTCTGGAGGCTGAGGCAGGAGGATTGCCAAGAGTTTGAGGCCATCCTGGGCTACATGGTGAGTTTAAGGCCAGAATGAACTACATAGTGAGACCCTGTCTCACCAAAAAAAAAAAAAAGAGAGAGAGAGAAAGACAGGTTCGTCGGAAATCCTTGAGCTTCTGTAGTTGCTGCTTCCTGGAGGCTGAATCGCTGAACCTCAGTTCTGAGAACCACTCCCATATCCAGTCAGCCACTCCCATCTTTGTTTCCCCCTTCCAGTTGTCCGAACTCAAGATTCTGTTGCTGGCCACTAGAGGTCCAGTCCTGGGGTCTGCTTCAGATTTGCCTGAGGAGCATTTAGAAGACTCAAATGAAAAGCAGAGGACTTAGGAACAAACTTTTAAAAACCCATAGTTACCAAGAGGACAGCGAAACAGAGAGAAAGAGAGAAGAGTTTTCAGTGAGAGTGGATTTTCCATTCCTGTAATAAGAGCTGTGGCCCCTCTGAGCTAGGCAACATCTCCTTTTTCCAGGCAAAGACACGGCTCAGTAAACACACAGCTTGGAAGTGACAGATTTTAAACTCAGATCTGTCTGATTTCAAAGTATAATCCTCATTTTACCAGAGCTAGAGTATGTGCCTAGCATGAAAGGGACACATTGCTGTAACCCAGCATTTTTTTCAGGAAAATACTTTAAGTGGAACTGTTGGAACTGGACATCCCTGCCTCCTGTCTTCCATTCGTGGTTACTCAGTACACATGCATTCATTCTGAGCTGTCTATAGGAATCAGAGCAAGATCGGTCAACTCGGTCATTCCTGGTCCTCTGAGAGGAGGAGGCTGCTCGGCCCTCAGGAGCAGGTCTGAAGAAAGGAAGGGCCTGTCAGGAACACATACACCCTTAGACTGCAAAAGGGAAGGGCACATAAAAAGAATTAAGATGTGTTCTGTACATGAACTAATTCATCATGGGGAACGTCACCATTATGGACTGCAAACGTGACTAATAAAAATTAAATGAAGTTGGGAGTCAGCACAGCAATTTTCAGGCCACTTCTGCAGCAAAAGCCTTTCCTTGGATCTGCCCCTTGGGGAACATTCCAGCCCTTAGCTCCTCCCAATTCTACAGCTGCGAAAGAGGTTGTTACCCACCCACACACCCTGCTCCTGCCTGCCAACTCGCTTTCCTTTGTCTCCTTTTGGCTTTTCTACATTCACAGACCAGAACATCAGTCTTACCTACAGTGGAGTTTGGCTGTGGGACAGACAGGTCCCAGCAGGATGTAGAAGGTGAGAAGAGAGAAGTAGGAGCCAAGCATGGTGGTGCACACCTGTAATTCCAGTACTGTGGGAGGCTGAGGCAGGAGGATCACAACTGAAGCCAGCCTGGGCATTTAGTGAGACCCTGTCTCAAAAAAGGTTGAGGGTGTAGCTGGGTGTGAGGCTGTGGGTTGCATTTCAAGTATCACAAAACAAAAATGCTCCCAAAACACTTGCTGCAACACAAAAACGGCTGTAAGCATGTAAAGGAATAAGAGTGGCTGTGTCCCAATAAAACTTTATTAAGCCGGGTGTGGTGGGACGCACCTGTAGTCCTAGCTACTGGGGAGGCTGAGGCAGAAGACCATTTGAGTCCAGGAGTTCAAGGCTAACCCTGCGCAACATAGTGAGATCTGTCTCTTAAAAACAAAACAAAAAGGGCTGGGGATTTAGCGCAGTGGTTTCGTCTCTTGCTACGCAAGTGCATGGACCCGAGTTTGATCCCTGGTAGCAAAAAAAAGAAAAACAAAAATATTTTATTTACAAAAAATGACAGTGGGCCACATTTGGCCCCCAGACTAATTTACTGATCCCTATTCCAAAGGAGTGGATGGGCCAGAGGAGGCTGCGGGCACACACAGAAATGTTATGGTTATGTGTCACAGTGATGGGACGGGACCCTCAAGATGGGACCCTCAAGAATGGGCTCAGGGGCCAGGGATTTAGCTCAGTAGTGCCATGCCTGCCTCACAAGCACAATGTCCTGAGTTCGATCCCCAGTACCACCAAAAGAAAAGGAAGTGCCTATCTTCATCCTCTAACATGAACATAATCTATGAATTGCACTCTCGATCCCTGCCTGGTACCAAAAGAAAAAGATTGGGTTCAGGCCCTGAGGAAAGAGATCCAGTCAGCCACTTTCCCCCTTCCTCCCTGGGAGCACACAGCAAGAAGTGGCCACCTATGAATCAGGAAATAGGCCCTTCTCACAGGATGCCGAATCTGCCACACCCTGATCTTGGGCTTCCTAGCCCCTAGAACAGTAAGAAGGAAGCTTCTCTTAGGTATAAGCCCCACTGTTTATGGTGCTCTGTTATCACAGCCCAAACCCACAAAGACACTAACAGACTCCTGAATGCTGAGCCCATGAAACCTACTCCTGTCCTGGCTGTAGGGACGTTAGTCCCTTTTCTTCTGGTGCCCTACATGAGCAGGAGTGGTTCTAACATACATGCAGCATCTTAGTTACTTTCTCAGTGCTGGGACAAAATACCTGACAGCCACAAGATAAAGGAGGAAAGGCTTATTTTGCTTCACAGTTTGGAAAGGGTTCAGTCCATAGTTGGTTGGCTCCAATGCAGGGCAGCATGGCAAGGGGGACTGTTGCTCCCTGGCATGGCAGCAGAAAGCAGAGAGAGATCCAGGGAGGAAGGAAGAAGATAGACCCTTCCGCCCACATCCCCAGTGACCCCTCCTCCAACCAGGCTTCACCTCCCAACATGACACTGAGCTATAAACCCATCAGTGGCCTCATCCACTGGTGAGTATCACATCCCCATGATCCAGTCACCTCTCCAAAGCCCCATCTATGAGCACGTGAGGCTTTGGGAGACATTGAAATATAAACCCTAACAGTACAGCGTTACCTTGAGAAGTGAATGAATGAGGAATAAACTAAAGAACAGGCCCTTTGTTTACTTGAACTCTTCACAATGCTATGCAAGATTGGGTTGTGCATTGTCCTAGGTGGTTCTGTTTCTTACCCAGGTGACAGGTCTCCCCCACTACATTCTACATCCCTCCGGGCCAGGACTGACATTTCCTTTGTGTCCTCAACACCAGTATCTAGGATGGTGTTGGAAAGTTGGCGACACTGTGCTTCAGTTTCTTCATGAGGAAAATGAATGTAATAATAAATGTAGTTGTGGGCTTGTAGTCGTAATGTGTTTAGAGCAATGCTTACACCAAATAAGCCTATGTAAGTGTTACTTATTACTTAGTTTACATTCTCATTTATTCGAAAGGCTTCCTAGTAACCTTTAAGTGTACAGTAAGTGACTTTCTGCCCTGCATTTGATCAGCCACCACAGCAAGCTTTCACTGGGTTTATACTCAACCCCAAGTCACCCTCTGTCACCTCCTGGTAGCCAGAGTGCATGCTGGGAGCCATGTTTATGCAAAGTGACCTTGATCCAGGTGATTCCAGCCTGACCAAGCCTAGCGCTTCAGGAAGACCAGAAGTCTTGGTAGTGGGAGACCCACATGGGAGATCCTGGAGGCCATGGAGTAAAGGGATCCAGGCTGGTGTTGGAAAAAAATCAAAAACACAGCTGTAGAGAAAAGCAGAGCCCAAAGCCAGAGAACTTCAGATTCCTGGTCCCAGTTGTCTCAAGATGCTTTAGCGCCTACATTTAAGAAAAACAAAACAAAAAAATAGACAACAGCTTTATTGAGGTAACTCTCATACCATAGAATTCATCCATTTAAAGTGTGCAGTTAAGTTTTAGCATGTTTAACATGTTTGCCCCCAGCAGTATCAGTGACAACATTTTCAACCTCTCTGAAAGGAACTTAGTACCTCTTGGCAGGAAACCCTCATCCGCCCCTGCTACAGTTGGTATCTAGAATGTCCCCCAAAGGCTCGTGGATGATTGTTTTCATCCAAGTGGGCTGAAACCTCTGAATGCATAAGCCAAAAGAAATCTTTTAAATAATTTCTCTCAGGGATTTTGTTATAGTAACAGAAAACACATCTCCCTACCCAAGCCTAAGGCAACCATTGATGTACTTCTTGTCTTTATGGATTTGGCTACTCTGACGTTTCATATATGGAATCAAATAACATGTAGTCTTTTGGGACTGGCTTCTTTCACGTAGCATATTGGTGAAGGTAGTTTTTCTTTGGTACCAGGGATCGAACTCAGGACCTGCCGCTTTCAAGGCATGCGGTTGAACCACTGAGCTAAATCCCTGGCCCTGCATGTAGCATGTTTTCGGCATGCACTGTTGTAGCGTGGATCAGTGCTCATTATTTTTATTGCTGAATAATATTCCACTGTATGGATATACCAGATTTTGTTGACAGACACTGATCTGCATATTCTTTTGATTTATATGAATAATGCTACCACAAACATTAATGTACAAGTTCTTTCATGGGCACATGTTTTATGTGGACATATATTGACTCATTTCTCTTGAGTATATAATTAGGAACAGAATGGCTAGGTCTTACGATAACTTTTTTTTTGTACTGGGGATCGAACTCGGGACCTTGCGCTTGCGAGGCACGCAGCAACACCACTGAACTAAATCCCGGGCCCTTCTTATGATAACTCTTATGTTTAACGTTTCAAAGAACTCAAAGCAATTTTACATTCCCACCAGCAGTGTGAGGGTTCCAATTTCTCAACATCCCTGACTACACTTGTTACTGCCTGTGTTCTTTATTATAACCGTAATAGTGGGTAAAAAGTAGTACCTCACTGTGGGCTTAATTTGCATGTCCCTTATGGCTAATGGTGTCACGCTGATGGGCCACCTGTGTGTATTCTGTTGAGAAATGTCTATTCAGAGACTTTGCAAGATTTTTATGAGATTGAGGCCAGAATAGATATGCAGTGAGGTAAGACTTAGAAGAAGAAACCCTGCCTTGGAGACTTGGCTTCCCACCTTCTTGTTGTATGACCCCTGGGTTTCTTAAAACTCTGAGCTTGTTTCCCTGTCTTTTAAATTGGGAAAATAATATCTACTAATAAGGTTATTGTGTGACTGAAATGAGAAAACATGCATGTACAGTGGACTGTTGACTTATGAACTTAACTCGTTCCGCAAGGGCTGGTTGTAATTCAAGTTGGTCAGGCTCCTCTCCACAGCCTTCAAAGTCTCTTCTGTACACCGGCAGATCTCAGTGTCCTTAGAGGGACACTGGCCCAGGATTTCTCAGTGAACCCCACACAGGAAAGGATGTGTTGTCCTGTTCCTTCCAGAACTCTTTAAGGGTTAAATCTGTATCTGAGACCATCTAGAAGCACAAGCGGCCAGGATTCGGGTCATAACTTAAGACTTTGGTTATAAGTTAAAACAAATTCTAGGGCTGGGGATTTAGCTCAGTGGTTCCACTACCTCCCTTGCAAGCACAAGGTCCCAAGTTCGATCCCCGGTACCAAAAAACCCCACTAAAATTCTGATCGTAACCCAAGTAGTTCATGTCAGGCCAGTCATAACTCGAGGTTCCACTGTAGTATTTATCCTGGAACACAGTAAACACAGTAAGTGGGAGCTCTTATCATTTTGTTGTTTTTTTGAGATAAGGTCTCCCTATGTAGCCCAGGCTGGCCTCAAACTCAGTGATCCTCCTGCCTCAGCCCCCTCAGTGCTGAGATTACAGGCGTGCGCCATGACACCCTGCTTTATTTGTAAAGGTGGTAACACAGTGTGAACTGTTTATAGGAAGGCTGATCTGGCCCCGTAATACTGAAGGGATCAGAGAGAGTGCAGGGGAGGACTGCGCCTCTGCCGGCCAGGACACCACTCTCCTGAGCTGGGGGGTGGCAGCTTTGTACCCTCCCAACCTGGGCACAGTTGCCCAGGACAGCCCCAGGGCCAGTGCCCACTTAGAGCCTCTGGGCCGGGGCACACCTCTTCTCATGAACTCTCCCACCCCAGGGAGCTTGGGGAACCCTTGCCCGGCACAGCCCGGGGTAGGGAAGCTTGGGCTCCAGCCCTCTTCATTCAGCCCTACAAATGGAAGCATCAAGATCCAGCAGCAGCAGCAGCAGCAGCAGCAGCACCAGCAGCAGCAGCAGCAGCAGCAGCAGCAGCAGCAGCAGCAGCAGCAGCAGCATGGCTTCCTTTTCCCCTTGCTTTCCGGATGGGTGATTTTGGGTTAGGTTTCTGGCTTAGAGATTTATTCGTCTGGGGCCATTTTAAAATCTAAACTAGACAGGATTGAACAGGCAGCACTTGGATTCCAGAGAACCCCCAGGACACAGGAACAGAGCAGAGCTGATAGAGGCAGTTCAGTAAGTGACACTTTGCTCACGAATGAAGGCTGGAGATGACTCTGCATATAAATCTGAGACCACAAAACCGGACTCCTCAGGCTTGCTACCAGGAAAGACTGAAACGTACGTTTTGGGGGAAGAATTGATTTAGAAGTTCAGAGTTCTGCCCTCTTGATCATTGAGTCATTGCATGCTTGTTTTGTTTCTTGGTATGGTACAGAATTCTCATTAAATTGGGCTTCAGACGAAAGCTTGTGCTGAGTTCTCTGTAGGCAGTGTTCCTGGTGAGCTGCCCCTCCTCACAAGTGAGAGCTCAGGTAAGTCCCTTGCTCCCAGCTGAAAATGTTTAGGGCAGGTTTAGTGATGCTAAGTAGAAAATGAAGAACAGCCTCAAGTCGAAGATAAGACCCTGACCTTCCACTGAGGAGCCAGGGCATGCAGCTGGCTCCCAGGTTGAAGGAATGGAGATGTGTTAGTTAGCATGGGGGTGGTTTTATTTTTTTCCATTGCGCATCGGCTCAGCTGTTGTCACACCCATGTGGCCACTGTGCAGAAACTGGCCAAGAATCCCATGAGGTGGAAACTTTCCACGTCCTTAGGGCATAGATTAAATGGGACTAGGAAATAAATGAGGCAAGAACTGTCTCGCCCAGCTCAGGATTCTCCAGTTCAGATCTTCTCCATTCTGCCCAGAGGGCAGCCAGCTGGCCCTGGGAGTTAGTGCCCCTGGGGAAGCCAAGACAAGGCCTGGGGACAAACCAACCAGCAGGCAAGGGAGAGCCAGAGCTCACCACAGATGGGGTCCAGCACAGGAGGTGGGTAGTGACTACTGCAGGGGGCAGATGGAAACAGGAGGGATATGGTGTTAGGGTTCTCCCGAGCAACAGAGACAGTGGGAGAGAGACAGATGCACTAAGGAGAATTATCATGGGAATTGCCTCATATGCTTCTGTCAGCCAAGATGTCCCATAGTGTGCCATCAGTAGGTTGGAGAGCCAGGAAAACAGATGGTGTAATTCAGTCAAAGGCCCAAGAACCAGGTGCCCAAAGCCCAGGAGTAATAGAAGGTGGATGTCTTAGGTCAGGAGGAGAGCAAGAATTCCCCATCTCCTGCGCCTGCTGTCCTGTTCAGAGCCTTGATGGTGGATGTTGGTCTCTCACTTGGTTTGCTGATGCAAATGCTCATCCCTCACAGAGGCGTCCTCACAGACATGCCAGAAACAGTGCTTTACCAGCTGGTGGGGCATCTCCTAGGCCACTCATGTTGACAAATAAGATTAAGTGTCACGCCCGAATGAGGTGGTGCACGCCTGTAGTCCCTGCACTTGGGAGACTGAGGCAGGAGGATCGCTGTGAGTTTGATACCAGCCTGGGCTACGTAGTGAGTTCAAGGCCAGACTGACCTGGTCACCTTTACTGTACTTCCATCTGATTACAGGCTCATAAATACTGCATGCACTGTCTCATAAATGAGATTAAGATCGGAGTGAATCTGGGAGGAACATGGGCGCTAGGAGCCGGTGAGATGACTCAGCACCCTGTCCATCATCCCTGTCGACCACACCTACCGATTCAGAGGGCAGCACCTAAAGCTGAGGTCTGGCCTGAGTTACGGCCCCTTTGTTGCTGAGACTGCTCTTGTGTGTTTGACCTGTGTGCAGTGCTTTCCTGTTGCCCCGGTACCTTTCTTCCTCTGTTACACCTTTGTTGGCACTGACTGGCCGTGCGCACAACCTCCAGTGACCGTCAATAAACGTTGCTGCTCACTACTTAATACTGGGTGTATGCTTGGCAGTGCTTTCCTCCTCATATACAAGGTCTTGGACTTTTGCTGGGCCATTCAGCTGTACCACTTCTCAGTTTTTCCCGAAAGTTGGTGTCTGATCTAAATACTTGATTAAGGTTTTGGCAAAGCCTTTTCAGAGGTATCTCCACCAGAAAGCAATTAGCCTTTTCCTTCCTTTTTCAGGTATTTGGAGTCATTGTTGATCAAGACTTAGCTTTACCAGCTCATTAAAAGCGTTTTAGCTGGGTGTGGTGGCATGTGCTTATAAATCCCAGCACTAGGGAGGCTGAGGCAGGAGGATCTGTGTGCATTTGAAGCCAGCCTGAATTACAAAGCAATACCTTGTCTCAGAAAAACAAACAACAAAAAAAGTGGTATTTTATCATTCCTTTTAATATTTGGAACATTATAAAAAGGAACTGCCCACATCAGCTATTTGGTTACCCTGGAGTGTAGTTTGCATAGAACAGGTAACTATAGTTAATGTTTTGGATTTCTTTTATTTACTAGTTATTGAAATAATGAGCTGGTTCTCTAGCATCCAGTGGTACCCTGAGGAGTTGTTATTTTGATTTTAGTTATTTTCAGGTGGTTATGCTGGAAACTGGATTCACAGTTAACTTCTTTTTCCTTTTCTTTCTTTTTTTTTTTGATACTGGGGATCGAACTCAGGACCCTGTGCTTGCCAGGAAGGCACTGTTTTTTCTTATTTTGTTTATTTTATTTTTAAGACAGGGTTCTCAGTGTGCAGTTCAGGCTGGCCTTGAATTCACTATGTAGCTGATTAGTCCCAGTGATCCTCCTGCCTCAGCCTCCCTGGAGCTGGGATTACAGTCCAGTCCCACCACACACAGCTTTTTTCCTTATTTTTTCATTTTGCATTCAGTATTAGATATTGTTTTGATGAGTTGTTTTTATAATTATAGAAAATATTGGTTCCAAAGTGAAATCTACAAGACAAGGAAATTATGCAGAGGTTAAGTTTCTATTTCTGTCCTTTCCATTGTTTTCTTCTTTTTCTGATACAAGTAGTTTTTAATGATGTATCTTTCCATGGTTCTCTTTTTATATAAAAATTGTCCTTTATGCCCACTTCTCTTCATTTTTACACAAGAAAAGTAGATTAAATGTGTGGCACGCTGAGGTGTTGATTTCACGCTGGTGATGATAGGCAGCAGATGTGCAATCTGCTTTCGAGTCACCGTCCCACCCTGGCAAAAGCCCATCCCCAGGCTGGGCCCCCTTGAGCCGGTTAAAGCGATCGCAGTGGAGCTGTAGGGTTTGAGGCCCCCTCGCTTCTCAGGTGAGGTGGGGGAGAGCCCTAGGTGGGCCGCTAGCTGTTTGGCTCCTAACCGCGGCACCTTGGGGCCAGCATTTCTGGATTGTTCCGGACTCCAAACCTGGTGCAGTCTGGGGAGCAGAGGGGGAGAGGCGGGCGGGGATTCGGGGAGGGCGGGGCCTGAGATGGACAGCAGCTGAGGCAGGCAGGCAGGCAGGCAGGCAGGGCGCTGGGTCCTGCGGCCAGATTCAGGGGCGGACCAGCCCGTGCAGCCCCACCTCCCTCAGGGCCCCAAGCCTGCCAGAATGCCAAGGAGGCGAGGGCGGGAAGGGAAAGAGGACAAGAGGGAGACCAGTCCGGAGCACACTTCCCTCCTCCACGATTTCCGGCTGCGCCTCAGTGACCGGGTATCTCATCTTCTGGAGTCAGTCCTCTGGTTCCTAAGTCCGATTATTTACATTAGTTGGGAGTTTGGTTAGGAAACGAGACTGATTGGATCCCAGGTGATGGGTCGAGTACTGACTCCTGACTGCCAAAGACAAAGTGGGTGACATTCTCTCAAAGCAGAATCAGAGCAGCCATCAGAACAGGCTGCTTGGCACAGATCCCTGGTGTTGGCTAATTCTTCCTTCCTAGAAGTGGAAAGATAAGCTGGCTGAATGATCATTTCATGGGAGGGAGCAGAAAAGTTCTGGTCACGTGAACGAAAGGCTACGCCAAATCAGGACAATAAGGAGTAGTGGCCTTGATCATCTCCAAGGGGAGTTGACAGACCCTGAGCCCCCTGAGCGATGAGGCAGGGAGTCCCCTTGAGGACCAGGGCATCTTGGTCACCAGCCTGTGGCAGTACTGGGAGACAGTGAGTGCTTGTCAGGGGCTGCCCTTGGAGGGGTGTGGGGCCGACCCCTTCCTTCCTCTCTGCTTCTGGGGTACACAGCAAGGCCCTGTCTCAAAACAAAACAAAACAAAGCAAAACAAAAAGCAGGTATCCACTGCTATTACAGATAAGTAAACAGAATCTTTCTAAGACCCTGGCTCTCAGACTCTTGATAATTTATCTAACATGCCTCTCTAACATGCATTCTTCCCTATAGGTGTGGAAATCTGACCTACTCCTCACATTTGAGATAAAAGTAAAGTTTCTCCCATCAAACAGGCAGCTTGATGGACACTAACTTTCTCACTGTTTTGTGACAAGTTTTTCTTTCCTCAACCCAGCCAGCCAGCCACAGCACCTCAGGGCAGTTGGAGAGCACATGGTCCCCAGCAGGAAGGGGCTGCAGCGCCTTCCAGCTGGAAGAAGCTGTAGAAAAGAGACCACCATTCCTTCAGCACCCTATAAAGATTTATTCGATTTGTGTCTCAGGGAATGAGATAAGAGGCAGGGTGTGGCAAAGCTGGCTGGGAAAATAAACAGGACCTGTTAGTTACAAAATCCCAAGGTAGAGCCACATAATTCCCAGGACCCCATATGTGGAACTTCTCATTCGTTCCCATGCCATGTGGACGGCAAATAGACACAGACACCACAAGGAGCCCACTATTGTGACTCTTCGTAGCCCACATGTCTTCTAGACCAGGCTGTACTTCTATTTTTGCTTTTTCTCTCTTGTTTGGGTCAAGTTCACTCTGCAAAGCCAGTTTTTCTCATATCCCTCCACCCTGCACTTTTCAGATAAACTTTTGGCACCATTAAAAGGAAAAAAATCCCCATGTCTGGGCAGAATACTAAACCAAAAGCAATACAGCATACCTGGACAGGTTGCAAAGATTAGGGCCACCATCAAGGACCTAAAATACGAGTAGTGATTCCCCTGTCTCCCCACTGAGCTGTGTTTAGTCTGTGCAGAAGACGGGTGGATCTTGAACAACAGTGGGTTATGATAGCCAAATTAAATAAAATGTAGGGCCAGGGATTTAGCTCAGTGGCAGCGTGCCTTTCCCGCAACCCCAGGGTCCTGAGTTAGGTACCAAAAATAAATAAATAAATGTATTTGATTTAATTGCTTTTCATTCACTTGAAAAGTATATTTCCCTTGTGTTAAAAAGTAGCCCCATTTGGGGGATGGAAAAAAGAAAAACATAGTAGTCTGAAATTCTTTTCTATGGTTCCTGGCCACGATGTGCTACCTTACTGCAGGCCAAAGCAGCAGGGCCAACTGGTCCTGGACTGAAACCTCTGCAACATACCTGATCCCAGAGAGGCGCATTGATTCCTTGACATCCTTACACGGAATTTTCCATGCGGCCTTGAGAAAGACTGAAGCAGCTCTGTACATGCTGATAGGGGAGGATTCACACACTGTATTGATGACTACAATGTCTTTTTTTTTTTTTGGTACCAGGGATCAAACTCAGGACCTTGTGCTTGCAAGGCAGGCACTGGAACCACTGAGCTAAATCCCCGGCTCTGATGACTACAATGTCTTGCCCAAGGCAGTGTCCCCCACGAGTCCGGCCAGAGGCCCAGAGCCCACGGCAGGGTCCCATGCAAGTCCACATTGAGCATCTGCACCGGGAAGGCCCGAAGGCCACTGGTGGAAGCCAGAAATCCTGTGGCACCAGCCTGAGGGGGCTCAAGGCGAAGAGCAGAGCTCCCCCGACAAGAACAGCAGCCATCCCCGGCGACAGGGGGGACTCGAGCTCCTCCTCTGACAATGAGAACAGCGGAGTTCGCACCAGGAAAACCAGCCGCGGCAAAGCCTCCCAGGAGCATCAACAGCATTCGATCTTCACCTCCGGTTCTCCTTTTATGCGGTTGGCAGCAGTCCTCAGGCGGGTCTTCCGCACCCAGAACCGTGCTGGCTCGGTTCAGCTGGGCCTTCCAGGAAGCTGACCGTTAGTCCTCCACACTACCTGAGTATCACTTCGAAAGCTGAAATAAGATGCCTGGTAAGAAAACTATAAATTGGGGAATTACGATTAGTGGATTTAGGTTTGGGTATTGAAGCAACAGAGATGAAGTGGCCTATTGTGTCTAGTAGATTCTGGCCCAGGGATCTTTTGAGCCAGAGATGGTAGACAGGGGCCTAGGGCAGATACTGCAATCTCACGCCATCCGGCTGTGCGGGAGCTTCATGGACGGATGGGTGGGGCATCCGCCGAACCCAGGCCCTGCTCCAAGGCATTCGGCAATCTGTCAGGACAGTGGCCAGGCTGCTGCTTCCAGGCCGAGCGCTGCAGTTTTTACTGATTTTTCTGGGGTAGGCTAAAGTCCGGGAACTCCCGCCAGCCAGACCCACGGTTCCAGAAGATGTCTCTGTAGGCAGACCCGGAGCGCCGGTGATCACAGCCGCATGGTCCGGGCGCCCGTTGAATTCTGTGTATCACCCAGTCTTGCGGGGCTGGGCACTTCCGGTGCTCGGGCTTCAGCAGCTTCCGAAGCACAAGGGTGGGGGCAGAGAAAAGGGGCAAGAAAAAGAAAGAAAACGCAGACCGGCTTCAGCGGGCGGTGAGCCGCGTTAACTTGTATCAGCTGTGGACAAAACGCTTAAAAATGATCAACAAGCCTTCCTTCCTGCAGAGCTGGGCGAAACCGGACCTAAGGCAGCAGAGGGGACACGCTGAAGGCAGACGCCACGCCTCTGGGCCCTCTTCAGCCGCCTCGAAGATCTCTGGAGGCTCAAGCAGAAGCTCAGTGTTCTCAGAGAGAGTGGCCTTGGGTCCCCAGGAAGCGACCCAGGCAACTGTACCATAACCCACACACTCGCAGTGCTGTTCGCTGCACCAATCGCCCAGCTGTGTGACCTCCCTTTGGTGATTTCTAAGTTGACTAAGACCAAGTGAAGCTAGACAGCTTACCTTCTGTGTGCGCGGGCGTGCACGTGTGTTACTAGGGACTGAACCCAAGGCCTTCACACTGAGCTATGTCCATAGCCTCTTGTGAATATTTTCTGTTTTGAGACAGGGTCTTGCTAAGTTGTCCAGGCTGGGCTCGAATTTGGTGATCCTCCTGTCTCAGCTTCCCAGAGTGCTGGGATTTCAGGCATGTGCCACCATGCCCACCTGTTTCTGGGTTTCTATCAGGGTCTCAGGTTTGCAGAAACACCATGCTACAAAGGGTAATCGTGTACCACACCCAGGAGTTGGTTTTCACCTCCCAGACTCTGTCCCATCACTGTCTTGCCACGGTGGCTCCTAAGTGTCTCATAATGGCTTGTGCTTGGCTCAGAAATGCCCTCTCCAGATGGCAGGTGAGTAAGCAGCCCATTCTGAACCCCTCTCATCTTGAGCACCCATCCTCGTAGGCGCTCCGCTCCCTCTGTGGCCTTTTCTTTTCAGTGCACCCAGCATCTATTGCCTTCATACCCTGAAGACTAAAGTTTTTTTTGTTTTTGGTACCAGGGATCAAACTCAGGACCTTGCACTTGTGAAGTAGGCGGCGAAACCACTGAGCTAAATCCTCGGCCCCTAAAGACTAAATTTTAATGAAACACACTGGTCTGTTTGTTTCCCTAAGTGTAAGCCATGCAGAGCTCACTGGTGAGAACAGTTATTTCAGATTCACTCCCTAGGTAGTGTACACCAGGATCTAGTACTTGACACATAGCAGGAGCCTAATGCACATTTGTGAAAAATGAATAAAGAGGGCTGGGGATTTAGCTCAGTGGCACCAGGCCTGCCTCACAAGTGTGAGGTCCTGAGTTTGATCCCCAGTATCAATAAAAAAGTAAAAAAGAAACTGTGTAGTTTATACACCGTGGAGTATTACTGTGCCATAAAGAAGGATAAACGAGTCATTTGTAGGACAATGGAAGCACCTTGAGACCACAATGTTAGGTGAAATAAATCAGACACACATGGCTTTTCATATAGAAAAAACCTGAAGTATAAATAAACAGCAAAATATAAGATAATAGGGAACAGGAAGACAGATCTTCCTCAAATGGAAAACAAATCAAGAGGGTGAGGGAGGGGAAGGAGAGGAGGGGGGAGGGTGAAAAAAGGAATGAAGATATGTTCTTTACATGTGCTAGCTCCAGGAATGTGGCCGTCATAAACTGCAAACACTAATAAAAGAAAAACTCAAGAATTTAGAAGATGAAAAAGATGAGAAGCTAGGCTGATGCAAGGGACTCTTCTGATGTCACTTCCCAGCAGCTCTGAGGACCCATGCCTTTCTTGTCACTCAAGGGGTGGCCCAAGAGGTGCACAGCCACTCCCTAAGCTCTCTTGGGAGTGGATTCCTCTCAGAGCTGTTTGCTGGCCCAGAGCCCATTGCCTGGGCTTGAGCGGTGTTTTGAACCCCATCCCTCCTCCTGCCGCTGCCCTGGTGGCCTCTGTTCTTGTCACATTCCCACTTGCCCGTCTACCTGGAATCCCTGCCAGCATTCTTGCCCAATCTCTACCTCCCTTCCCCTCAGCTGACAGAGATAGTATTGTAAGAAATATTTGAAGAAAGAATTCCGGAGTTCCAAGGCTCCCATGCTCCTGGAAATCTAGCAATACCTCAACTTGGAACCCTTTGGCCTGAGGCCCAAGGCATTTTGCAGTCCTCGCCAGACTCTGCCTCTCCCAGCTCCAGGCCTGCCCTGCCCAGATGCCCCCTCTGGGGCCGGCTTCCTGCTGGTGCCTGCTTTCCACTCCTCCACCTGGCGTCTTCTCACCCGCAGATTGGACCCAAGATAAAGGGCAGAGGAGCAGACGGCTCTGGGTGTTCAGATCTCTAGAGCCCTGGCCACCATGTATCCTTCGGGCACCAGGCTAAGTAATCAGATCTCAGCTGGAGGTGGAGGTCAGTGTCATCTTGCCTCGGAACAGGAAAGTGCAGAAGGCTGCCTGCCCCCTGGCTATGGGCAGAATGCTGATAACGAGGACTCCTGAGGCAAGATAGCATCTGCTGAAGACAGTTGTCCATGTGCAGGCATTTGGTTGTAGAGAAAATCTGGTTCCTTTGTAATCCTCTGTAGTTGCTGCTCCAGGAAATCCATGCTACCCTGCCCCCCTGGGCTTCTCACAGAATAATAAAAGTGGACCAACCAACTGTGGAGTTTCATTTGAGTCTGTCCACTAGAGGCAAGTCTCCTTCTGGTTCCCCCTTTAAATCTTGAACATTGTCTCAGTCTCTTTTTGTTCCTCATCGTTCCCCACAAAAGGTAGCTGAAGTTCTGATCAGCCCTCTGTAATGCCCTGAGACTGAGGTCACAGCTCCTGGCACAGCTGGTCCCAGCGCTCAAGGAAACTTCTTGGAAGAGATGAAGGACAGAGGGGAGGAAGAGACTGAAAAGGAGAAGAGGAAACTGAAGTCTCCTCCATGGTTGACACCTTAATCCTGACTTCTTTCTGCTTCTTGGCTCCCCTGATTTCTTTTTTAACTGAGGCCATATTTTACTCAGATTTCCTTAGTTTTTACCCAGGGTCCTTTTTCCGTCCCGGCAGCCCATCCAGGATACATTATGGTTAGTCACCATGTCCCCTCAGGTTCCTCTTAGTTTTGAAGTTTCTCAGGCAGTCTTTGGTTGTGATGAATTCGACAGCTTCAACGTGTACTTGTCTCATGTTTTGTATAATGTCTCTCATCCCTCTGATGTTTTTCTACAGTAAGACTGGGGTTTCGGGGTGAAGCCACAGACCTGAGGTGCAGTTCTCCTCACACATACTGGGTATGTCCACGTAGCAGGACTTAGAGAACTGATGTCAGGCACCGGGATGAAGCTCTCTGCTGTTGGCCGCTCTCGTACTCCACACTCCATACACTTTCTTTTCTTCCCCTTAAATTCTATTATTGGCACATTTTAGGTATCCAATACATTTACGCTCATCATTAGGGACTTGTACCTTTTTTTTTTTTTTTTTTTTTTTGGTACCAGGGATTGAACTCGGGTCCTTGCACTTGCACAGCAGGCGGTGAAACCACTGAGCTAAATCCCTGGCCCAGGAACTTGTACCTTTACATGATGTATTTTGGATCTTATTTTTTCTGCATTCCCCTGCCCTCCCTTCAACCCCTCCCTCCCTATTTACAAAGGCTTTGTTTCCATTTGTTTCTCATTTTTTCCTTTCTCTTCATTCCTTTCCCCTAACCCTCCCACTTTCCCTACCCCTTTGAACTTTTTCTTCCTATTTCACATTATCAATTATTCATTTTAACTCTTGTTTACACTTTCAGTTTCTCACACCAGAGAAACTATTGGGTATTTTACACATGTGTGTCCTATGTATTTCACTTAAGAGTATGTCCTCAATGTGCATCCATTTAGCTATAAATGTCATTAATTTCTCATTCTTTATGCCTGAGTAGTACTCCATTTTACAGAAAAAACACATTTTCTTTATCCAGTCTCCAGTTGATGGTCACTTGGGCTGTTTCCAAGCTTTACCTTTTACACATTGTGCCATTATAAACATGGGTGCACATATATCGCTGTGGTATGATTCTTTCAATTCTTTGGGGAAGATACCCAGCAGGGGAATAGCTGGGTCGAATGGGGCCTCCAGTCCTAGTTCTTTGAGGTATCTTCACACTGATTTCCACAGTGGCTGCACCAGTCTGCACTCCCACCAACAATGGAGAAGGGTCCCTTTCTTCCCACAACCCCACCAACATTTGTTATTGGTTGATTTCTTGATAACAGCCATTCTTTGGGGTGAGGTGGAATCTCAGGGTTGTTTTCATCTACACTCTCGAATGACCAGTGATGTTGAACATTTTTTCATATATTTATTTGCTGCTTTTACTTCTTTGAGAAAAGTCTGTTCATTTCAAATGCCCATTTTTGAATTGGGTCTTTAAATTTGGGGGGGGGGGCGCCCAACATAAAGAAATGGAATGCATGAAACGATTCAAACAGATATTCAGGAGATTAAAAACTCCATTGAAAGCATGCATAGCAGATTAAGAATATCAGATATAGAAGACAGGGTTGCAGTGAAGGACCATGAAAACAGAGATTTCTTAAAAATAGTAAGGAACCATGAGAAATCAATCCAGCAGCTGCTAGATGATTCAAAGAAGAATAACATAAGACTGATAGGACTCCACAAAAAAAACAGGCGAAAGTACAATTGACATAAAAAAACTGTTCACAGAAGCAATAGTAGAAAACTTCCCAGACAGAGGTGGAGAATTGGACATAAAGATAAGTAAGGCATATAGAACTCCAACTAGCCATGATCAAAAAAAAATCTACACCTAGACATATAATAGTCAAGATCCCAGAAACCCAACAGAACAAAATCCTACAGGCAGAGAAAAGAAACAAATCACCTACAAAGGAAAGACCATCAGAATCACAGCAGACTTCTCAACACAAACCCTCAAATCAAGGAGAACCCGGAGTGAAGTATTTCAAGCCCTAAAAGAAAATAACTTCCAACTTAGACTGTTGTATCCTGCAAAATTATCTTTCAAAATCGACGAGGAAATTAGATACTTCCATGACAAAGAACACCTGAGAAATTTCATGAATACCAAACCAGCACTCCAAACAATTCTAAGCAATATCCTAGAAAAAGACAATGAAGGTCACAACTCCATGAGGCCCAACAGAAGGAAGTCACCAGGCAAGGTAAGACATTAAATGGAAAGGGGGAAAAAATAAAAGAGCCAACAACAGTAAAACATCATGGCAAGGATGAGTCAATATCTATCAACGGTAACTATCAATGTTAATGGCCTCAATTCACCAATCAAAAGAAATAGACTGGCAGGATGGATTAAGTAGCAAAATCCAGCAATATGCTGTATACAAGAAACACACCTAACTCAAAAGGAAATTCATAGACTGAAAATAAAAGGATGGAAAACAGTTGTCCACCCGACAGGAACCCAGAAAAAAGCAGGGGTAGCAATCTTATTTGCAGACAAAGTAGATTTCAAACCAAAACTAATTAAGAGAGACAAAGATGGTCACTACATCCGTGTGAAGGGAATAATCCAAGAGGAAGAGATGACAATCCTAAATATATATGCACTAAATATGAATGCCCCCAACTATACAAAACAAATATTAATGGACATGAAAAACCAAATAAGCACTAATACAATTGTACTGGGGGACCTCAGTACCCCACTATCACAAATAGATAGGTGATCTAGACAGAAAATTAACAAAATTCTAGAATTGAACCAAACTCTTGAACAAATGGACTTAATAGATGTTTACAGAGTGTTCCACCCCACAAAATGAGAATACACATTCTTTTCAGCTGCACATGGGTCATTCTCCAAAATAGACCACATGCTAGCTCATAGGACATATCTAAGTAAATGTAAAAGAAATGAAGTTACCCCCTATATATTATGAGATCATAGGGCAATAAAATTGGAGGTCAATAACATAAGAAACTGCGAAACTCCCACAAACACATGGAAATTGAATAACACCCTCCTGAACCTCCAGTGGGTCACAGAGGAAATTAAAGAAGAAATTAGATAGTTTCTACAAATAAATGATAATGCCAGTACAACATACAGGAATCTATGGGACACAATGAAAGCAGTTCTACAAGGGAAATTCATAGCAGTGAATGCCCACACTAGGAAAACAGAGAACTCAGTTAAATAACAACACAGAACCTCAAGCTCCTAGAAAAAGAAGACCATAACAAACCCAAAGCTCATACAAGAGTGGAAATTATAAAGATCAGAGCAGAAATCAATGCAATGGAGACGAAGAGAATGATACAAAAAAATCAATGAATCAAAGAGTTGGTTTTTTTAAATAACAAATAAAATTGATAAACCCTTAGCCAACCTTATCAAAAATAGGAAAGAAGGCTGGGGATTTAGCTCAGTGGCACCGCACCTGCCTCAAAAGTACAAGGTCCTGAGTTTGATTCCCAGTACCAAAAAAAAAAGGGAAAGAAAAGGCTCAAATCCATGCAATTAAGAATGAAAAAGGTGAAGTCACAACAGCCTAGCAGAAATCCAGAGCATCATCAACACCTACTTCAAGAACCTGTACTGTAATAAAATGGAAAACACAGAAGAAATGGACAGATTCCTAGATACATACGAATTGCCAAAGTTAAATGAAGAAGATATAGAAATTCTAAATACCCCAATGACAATGAGTGAAATTGAAAAGGTAATAAAAAATTTCCCAACAAAGAAAAGCCCGGGTCCTGATGCCTTCACTGCTGAATTGTACAAGACATTTAAAGAAATATTGCCATTACTCTTTAAAGTCATCAAGGAAATTGAAAGGGAAGCAAGGTTTCCAAATTCATTCCTGGAAGCCAGTGTTAAAACCAGGGAAAGACCCAACCGAAAAAGAGAACTACAGACCAATCTCCCTAATGAACATAGATGCAGAAATCCTCAACAAGATATTGGAAAACAGAATACAGATGGTCATCAAGGAGATCATACACCCTGACCAAGTT
This sequence comes from Heterocephalus glaber, assembly GCF_053883595.1. NCBI lineage: Eukaryota > Metazoa > Chordata > Mammalia > Rodentia > Bathyergidae > Heterocephalus > Heterocephalus glaber. The sequence goes on from NW_028258357.1 coordinate 20,888,023, forward strand.
GGATTTATCCCAGGGATGCAAGAATGGTTCAATATTTGAAAATCAATAAATGTAATATACTATATTAACAGAGTCAAGGACAAAAATCATATGATCATCTCAATAGATGCAGAAAAGGCATTTGACAAAATCTAATGCCCATTCATGATAAAAATACTGAAGAAAATTGGAATAGAAGGTCTTTATCTCGACCTGATTAAGGCTATTTATGAAAAACCAACAGCCAACATCATACTAAATGGTCAAAAACTGAAAACTTTCACGCTAAAATAAGGAACAAGACAAGGATGCCCACTGTCACCACTCCTGTTCAATATAGTTTTGGAAACATTAACTCTGGCACTTAGAAATAAAAGGAATAAAGATAGGAAAGGAAGAAGCGAAATTGTCATTATTTGCTGATGATATGATACTTTACATAGAAGACCCATAAAACTCAATCAAACGTCTTCTAGACCTAATTGACAGATTCAGTAGAGTAACTGGATACAAGGTCAACGCTCAAAAAACAATAGCCTTCTTATACACACATAGCAGACTCACTAAGAGAGAAATTCGGGAAACAATTCCTTTTACGATAGCATCCAAAAAAATGAAATATCTAGGAATCAACCTAACAAAGGAAGCAAAAGACCTCTACATTGAAAACTACAGCACTTTGAAACAGGAGATTGAGGGGGATATAAGAAAATGGAAAGACATCCCTTGATCCTGGGTAGGAAGACCCAATATAGTGAAAATGGCCATACTGCCAAAACTGCTATATAGATTCGACGCAATGCCAATTGAAATTCCAACAATGTACTTCAGAGAACTAGAGAAAACAATCCAAAAATTCATTTGGAACCACAAGAGAGGTAGAATAACAAAAGCAATTCTAGGCAACAGAGACATGGCTGGGGGTATCACGATCTCCAACTTGAAGCCATACTACAAAGCTAGTGTGATAAAAACAGCATGGTACTGGCAAAGAAACAGACCTGAGGATCAGTGGAATAAATCAGAAGATGCAGAAACAAATCCAGACATACTCAGCCACCTCATCTTTGACAAAGGAGCCAACCACCCTCATTGGAGGAAAGATAGCCTATTTAATAAATGGTGTTGGAAAAACTGGATTTCAACCTGCCAGAGATTAAAACTAGACCCATACCTATCACCATGCACTAAAGTAAGATCGAAGTGGATTAAAGATCTAAATATTAAGACAGAAACGCTAAACTTGCTGGAAGATAAGTTATGTAGAACTCTTGAAGACATTGGGATAAGAAAAGACTTTATGAACAAAACCTCAGTAGCATGGGAACTAGCACAGAGAATCACCAACTGGGATCTCATCTTATTAAAAAGCTTCTGCACTGCAAGAGAAGCCACCAACAGAGCTAAGAGACAACCTACAATGTGGGAAAAAATTTTCAGCAACTGTACCTTAGACAAAGGACTACTATCTAGAATATATAAAGGACTGAAAAAAATCAGAACCACCAAACTCAAAGACCCAATTCAAAAATGGGCATCTGAAATGAACAGACATTTCTCAGACAAAGAAGTAAAAGCAGCAAATAAATATACAAAAAAAACTGTTCAACATCACTGGTTATTCAAGAGATGCAGATGAAAACACTGAGATTCCACTTCACCCCAGAAAGAATGGCTGCTATCAAGAAATCAACCAATAACAAATGCTGGCGGGGGTGTGGAGAGAAAGGAACCCTGCTCCATTGTTGGTGGGAGTGCAGACTGGTGCAACCACTGTGGAAATCAGTATGGAGATACCTCAAAGAACTAGGACTAGAGGTCCCATTTGACCCAGCTATTCCCCTGCTGTGTATCTTCCCCAAAGAATTAAAAGAATCATACCACAGTGACATGTGCACACCCATGTTTATAGAAGCACAGTTTGTAAAAGCTAAAGCTTGGAAACAGCCCAAGTCCCCATCAACTGGAAACTGGATAAAGAAGATGTGGTTTTTTTGTTTGTTTGTTTGTTTTATGGGGGATTGAACTCGGGTCCTTTCGCTTGCCAAGGATCTGGTTTTTTTTAATAAAATGGAGTACTATTCAGCCATAAAGAATGAGAAACTAGAGACATTTATAGCTAAATGGATCCCTATTGAGGCCATCCTCTTAAGTGAAATAAATAGGACACGTGTAAATACTGAATAGTTTCTCTGGTGTGAGAAACAGAAAGTGTAAATAAGGATGAATGTGATTTAAATGAATAATTGATAATTTGAAATCAGAAAAGGTCCAAAGGTGTAGGGGTGGAGGGAGTGGAAGGGGAAAGGGAAGAAGGAAAAGGAAAAATTATGAGAAAAGAAAAAAAATGGAAACAAAATCTATGTAAATAGGGAAGGGTGGAGGGGGTGAAGGGCACACAGGTAATGGGGAAAAAATAAGAACCAAGATACATCATGTACAGGTACAAGCACCCAATGATAAATGTAAATGAATTGTATACCTAAAATGTACCAATAAAAGAATTAAAAATAAATAAAAATAAATTTTGGGGGGCCTGATTTTTTCAAGTTCTTTATATATTCTAGACAATAGTCCTTTGTCTGAGGAACAGCTGATAAAATTTTTTCCCACATTGTAGGTTGTCTCTTAGCTCTGTTGTTGGTTTCCTTGCAGTGCAGAAGCTTTTTAATAAGATGAGGTCCCAGTTGGTGATTCTTTGTGCTAATCCCCGTGCTACTGAGGTTTAGTTCATAAAGTCTTTTCCTGTGCCGATGTCTTCAAGAGTTCTACATTACTTATCTTCCAGCAAGTTTAGTGTTTCTGTTTTAATATTTAGATCTGTAATCCACTTTGGTTTTAGTTTAGTGTGTGGTGATAGATATGGGTCTAGTTTTAATCTCTGGCAGGTTGAAATACAGTTTTTCCAACACCATTTATTAAAGAGGCTATCTTTCCTCCAGTGAGGATGGTGGGCTCCTTTCTTAACGATGAGGCGGCTGAGTGTGTCTGGATTTGTTTCTGCATCTTCTAATCTGTTCCACTGATCCTCAGGTCTGTTTCTTTGCCAGTATCATGCTGTTTTAATCACAGCAGTTTTCTTTTTTTTTCACAATGGTTTTGTAGTATAGTTTTAAGTTGGGGATTGTGATACCCCGTCACGTCTTCGTGGTCTAGAATGGCTTTTGCTATTCTAGGTCTCTTGTGGTTCCAAATGAATTTGGATTCTTTTCTCTAGTTCTGTGAAATATACTGTTGGGATTTCAATCAGGATTGCTTTGAATCTATACAGCAGTTTTAGCAGTATGGCCATTTTCACTATATTGGTTCTTCCTACCCAGGAACAACAGATGTCTTTCCATTTTCTTATATCCACTTTGATCTCTTTTTTCAGAGTGCTGTAGTTTTTATTGTAGAGATCTTTTGCTTCCTTCATTAGATTGATTCCTAGATATTTCATTTTTAGGGTGCTATTATGAAAGGAATTGTTTCTCTAATTTCTCTCAGTGAGTCTGTTAATTGTGTACAAGAAGGCTATGGAGTTTTGAGTGTTGACCTTGTATCCAGCTTCTCTACTGAATCTGTCAATTAAGTCTAAAAGTCTTTTGGCAGAGTTTTTTGGGTCTTCTATGTAGAGTATCATATCGTCAGCAAATAATGACAGTTTCACTTCTTCCTTTCCTATCTTTATTCTTTTTATTTCTTTCTCTTGTCTAATTGCTGTGGCTAATGTTTCTAGAACTGTATTGAACAGGAGTGGTGATAGAGGGCATCCTTGTCTTGTTCCTTATTTTAGCGTGAAAGTTTTCAGTTTTTGACCATTTAGTATGATGTTGGCTGTTGGTTTTTCATAAATAGCCTTAATCAGGTTGAGATAAAGACCTTCTATTACAGTTTTCTGCAGGGTTTTTAGCATGAATGGGTGTTGCATTTTGTTGAATACTTTTTCTGCATCTATTGAAATGATCATATGGATCATATGCATAGTGTGTTACATTTATTGTTTTACATATGTTGAACCATCCTTGCATCCCTGGGATAAATCCAACTTGGTCAGGGTGTATGATCTTCTTGATGACCCTCTGTATTCTGTTTGCCAGTATCCTATTGAGGATTTTTGCATCTATGATCATTAGGGAGATTGGCCTATAGTTCTCTTTTTTGGTTGGGTCTTTCCCTGGTTTTGGAATCAAAGTAACAGTTGCTTCCAGGAATGAATTTGGAAGTATTGCTCCCCTTTCAATTTCATTGAAGAGTTTAAAGAGTAATGGCAACAGTTTTTCTCTAAATGTCTTGTAGAATTCAGCAGTGAAGCCATCAGGCCCTGGGCTTTTCTTTGTTGGTAATTTTAAATTATGTTTTCAATTTCACTGGTTGTAATTGGGGTGTTTAGAATTTTTATATCTTCTTTGTTCAACTTTGTGATTCATATGTTACTAGAAATCTGTCCATTTCTTCTGTGTTTTCCATTTTATTAGAGTACAGGTTCTCAAAGTAGGTATTAATGATCCTCTGGTTTTCTGCTGGCTCTGTTGTGACCTCTCAATTTTCGTTCCTCATTGCATGGATTTGAGCCTTTTCTTTCCTTTTTTGGATAAGTTGGCTAAGAGTTTATCAATTTTATTTATTCTTTTGAAAAACCAACTCTTTGATTCATTGATTTTTTTTTTGTATCATTCTCTTAGTCTGCATTGCATTGATTTCTGTTCTGATCATTATAATTTCCTCCCTTATGCAGGCTTTGGGTTTGTCTTGCTCTTCTTTTTTTTTTTTTTTTTTTTTTTTCTGCTACTCTTCTTTTTCTAGGAGCTTGAGGTTCAGCATTAGATTGTTTGTTTGAGCTCTCTTTGTTTTTCTAGTGTGGGCATTCACTGCTATGAATTTCCCTTGTAGAACTGCTTTCATTGTGTTCCATAGATTCCTGTATGGTGTATTGGCATGATCATTTAATTGTAGAAACTAATTTCTTCTTTAATTTCCTCTGTGACCCATTGGTTGTTCGGGAGAGTTTTATTCAATTTCCATGTGTTTGTGGGGGTTTTGTGGTTTCTTATGCTATTCATCACCAATTTTAGTGCACTATGATCTGGTAATATACAGGGGATAATTTCAATGCCTTTGCATTTACATAAGCATGTCGTATGACCTAGCGTATGGTCTATTTTGGGGAATAACCTGTGTGTAGCCAAAAAGAACGTATATTCTGATTTTGTGGGGTGGAACACTCTGTAGACATCTATTAAGTCCATCTGTACCAAAGTTTGGTTCAGTTCTATTATTTTGTTGTTTATTTTCTGTCTTGATGATCTATTGGTGACAGAGGGGTATTGGGGTCCCCCACTACAATTGTACTAGTGCTTGTTTGGTTTTCCATGTCCATTAATACTTGTTTTGTATAGATGGCAGTGTTAGTATTTGGTGCATATATATTTATGATTGTCATGTGTTCCTCTTGCATTGTTCCCTTTACAAGGATGTAGCAACCTTCTTTGTACCTCTTAATTAGTTTTGGTTTGAAACCTACCTTGTCTGCAAATAAAATAGCTACCCCTGCTTTTTTCTGGGTTCCTGTTTCATGGAGAGTTATTTTCCATCCTTTTACTTTCAGTGTGTGAATTTCTTTTTGGATTAAGTGTGTTTCTTGTATGCAACGTATTGTTGGATTTAGCTTCTTAATCCATTCCACCAGTGTATTTCTTTTGATTGGTGAGTTGAGGCCGTTTACGTTGATGGTTATAATTGATATGTATTGACTCATCCTTGTCATGATATTTTACTCTTGTTGGCTCTTTTATTTTTTATTTTTCCCCCTTTCCCTTTAATTTTTTGCCTTGCCTGATGGCTTTGGTCTGTTGGTCCTCGTGAAGTTGTGACTCTCATTGTCTTTTTCTAGGATATTGTTTAGAATTGTTTGGAGCTCTGGTTTGGTATTCATGAAGTTTCTCAGGTGTTCTTTTTCATGGAAGTATCTAATTTCTCCTATTGATTTTGAAAGATAATTTTGCAGGATACAACTGACTAGTTTGGAGGTTATTTTCTCTTAGGGCTTGAAATACCTCACTCCAGGCTTTCCTTGACTTGAGAGTTTGTGTTGAGAAATCTGCTGTGATTCTGATGGGCTTTCCTTTGTATGTGATTGGTTTCTTTTCTGTTACTGCTTGTAGGAGTTTGTTTTTCTGTTGGGTTTCTGGGATCTTGACTATTATATGTCTGGGTATAGATTTTTTTTTGATCATGGCTAGTTGGAGTTCTATATGCCTGACTTATGTCAAATTCTTTTCCTCTGTTTGGGAAGTTTTCTGTGTAATTTTGTGAAGTTTTTTTTTAATGTCATTTGTACTTTCTCCTGCTTTTTTTGTGGACTCCTACCAGTCTTATGTTATTCTTCTTTGCATCATCTAGCAGCTGCTGGATTGATTTCTCATGGTCCCTTCCTATTTTTAAGAAATCTTTCTTTTCATGGTCACTAACCTCAATCTTGTCTTCTATATCCGACATTCTGTCTTTACATTTGCTCAATCTGCTGTGAATTACTTTCACTGGAGTTTTTACTCTCCTGAATATCTGTTTGAATCTTTTTCATGGATTTCATTTCCTATGTTGGGCATTCATGGTTTCCATTTCTTTCCTATGCTGGGCATTCATGGCTTTCATCATGGTCCTGAGCTCATCTATTTTTTTTTAATCTGTTTCTGTTCTAGAGTCTCTAATTATGTCTTTCATTCTGCTCACTCACCATCTCTGTAATCATCTTGGAAACTATTTCTGTTTTGAATTTTTCTAGAGCCTCATTCATCTGTTTTGTTACTTCCTGTGCTATCAGGTCAGGGTGTCCAGGTGGGTGATTATCAGGTTTTCCCACCTCGTTTCACTGAGAATTTGTCTTTGGTGAGTTGGAAGTGTGGTTTTGTGCCTTGCTTAAGTGTCTTCTCATTTCTAATTTTGTTGTTGGTGCTGTTTTTTTGGTTTAATTCCTGGGGTGATACTTCAGTATTGCATATTGTATCTTTATTACTTGTGTTTTTAACCCTTATGGAGCGATTGCTTCTCAGAGATATCTTCCAGGTATAGCTGATCTTTTTAGGCTTTGAGTCTCTAATGGCTCTTAGGCAATCTCATTTTCAGTATGCCAGGGAGGACAACTGATTAGATCAATCACACCTTTGCCCAGTTGTTATAATCAGTGTGAACAATAGCATCAAACACAGCTTAGAAAATGACAGTTTGTGGTAGCAATTAATCTGTCCCCTTTAACCGTGTGAGTTAAATCACTATACTCATCCATGGGGTCATTCTCCAATGAATCCACAGCTAAATGTGCTATTAGGGGGCATGGCCTGGAAGGGTGATTCCCCCTCCCCTGGTCCTCCCTTATCTCTCTGCTTCCAGTTCACCATGACCTGAGCGGCTCTCCTCCACCAGACCCACCAGCAGGCCCTTCCTGCTTCAGAGTCAGCTGACTTTGAACTGAATCCTCTAAAACCACTGAGCCAAAGCAAGCCTCTCCTCCTTTTCATTGTGGGTATTTTTGTCCCAGCAATGAGAAAGTGACTAAGACATTGATTTTCAGGTGTAAGTACTGAAATGCTTTCTTTTGCCTCAGATAAGGTTTTCTAGCTTAGTTCTCTTGATTGTCTACACCAATACCACCTGTATTTTTCAGAGCTGGTCACAGCCACTGAGAAAGGGCCAGCTTTGTAAGCCCATTGCTCATTTTCCAAGTACTAAAGCCATAGGTTAATCCAGTTTTGTCCACCAGAAACTTTCATGAACCACTGAATTTGTTCTTGTTAATGCTCAGGAAAAACTATCACAAACACTCACCCCTGGACCCTTATGTCAAAGCCCATCAGAAGGCCCAAAGGCACATCCTGCCACAGAGTGGAAACAACATCAGATTTGACAGCCTCACCCCTCTGGGGAGCCAGATGGCACTGAAGGAGTTAAGGAGAAGCCCAAGAAATGATGGTGCCTTAAGCTCTGTATCTGCAGGGCTTTGAAAGACGTTTTGCAAAGGAGATAATTCCTCTCTGTGGAGTTTCTAGGGCGATGCAAAATTGGGGGCCATTTTTGGAAAGGGAGACTATAAAAGACAGAATTTATAATAATAAAAACGAATAAACTAGTACCAAAAGATTGGCTTTTTAAATCATCATTGGCAGTTTGAAAATGGCTGATGATGGGGCATGGGTAAAATATCTGTGGCAGCAAAGTCAGTTAGATCCTCTCATTTCAGGACAGCATATCTGAGTCCATGAGATTTTGTCTTCACAAAGGTTTACTAGGAGGTTCCTTGACCCTCCGCTACTGTTTAGATGTTGAATGTCCCAAAGCCCCATGAGTTGAAGGCTTGGTTCTCAGCCATGGTGCTGTTGGTAGGCATGAAACCTTTAAGAGGCAGGGCCTTCTAGGAGGAAGTGAGGTCATAGGATCCACCCCTTTCCCTTTCTAGTTCCCAGCAGCCACCAAGTGAGCTTGCTTCACCACATATGCCTGCCATGATGTTCTGTCCCTCTACAGGCTCAAAGGCAATGGTTCTTCCAACCATGGACTGAAACCTTCAAAACTGTGAGTCCAAATAAACCTTTCCTGTGTAGGGTATCTGAAGCATTCTGTTACAGTAGCAGAAAGCTAACATTTCTTCCTTTCTTTTGTCCCATACTTCCTCGAGATCACTGCCAAGAACACAGTCTGTCCCTGACTTAGTCGTTTGAGAAGTGCTTTTGGGGCTACTGTTATGGGTTAGACAGGGATGAGCCCAGGTGAGACTGATTCTAGATCTATCCCAATTCTGCTCCTCACCAGTTCTAGTCTAGAAAATCAACACATATTTACTAGAAATGCCTATTTTGTCCCAGGCAGTGTCTTAGGGCCTGGGATGACATAGAACCAGCTATCCCCACCTTGCAATAATGGAGTAGCTGGACAGGGCTTGGATTCAAAGTGACAGTGCTGCAGGAAAGGATACCACAGAGAAGCGCAGGAAAGTGGGGCAAAACATAGAAGCTTTGGCCAAAGGTGCATCACAACAAAGTCTGGGGAGACCAGGGCAGGCTCCAAGAATCCTCCTTCTGTAGGACTGAACCAATTCACTTTATTAAATCAGGATTCACTAGCATGGCACTGAGCATCTTGCAATCAGGGTATCCAAAGTGGATTAGAGACCAGGGCTTTTTTGTTTTGTTTTTGTTTCTTGAGACAGGGCCTCACTATGTATTCCAGGCTGATCTTGAACTCACTATGTAGCCCAGGCTGGCCTTGAACTTGCATGTATCTTCCTGCCTCAGCCTCTGGAATGCTAGGTTTACAGGTATGTACCCTCATGCCCAGCTTAGGCCAGGGCCTCGACTGTCCCGCCAGCCCCGCAGCCACATTCTTGCTACATAACTGCCCCAGTGGCAGAGCCCCAGAGGACACCGAGACCAGGTGCAAATGACCAGTCTCACAGCTATGAACAGTCCACCCTGGAACTCGCCTTGGGTCTGTGGTCACAAAGTAATGCTATTAAAATGGTTCATGCCTTGACCAGGGGCCATGCCACATAGATGCAGTCTCACCTCAGCCATGCATGGCAGGCAGTGTCACACCTGCAGGCGCAAATGCCAGAATGTTTTCCCCACCTGCATCCAGCAGTGATGAAAACATCAGGGCCATGGGATGCAAAGATGTCACTGTCCTGCTCAGATTCCTTCTGGGTAAAATCTGTCCTGTGGGATGCAACAGACCAAGCCCTTGAGGAACTGGCCTGTTTCTCTTTCTGAATTTTAGTTTCTTCCAAGCCAAACATAGGCTCTTTGGTCCAGTCTGAAATGGAAAGCTACACTACCATCACTTCTGCCAACTTTGAAATGTGACTGTGTGACTTTCTTGTTTAGTTCTTAGCAACCTCCCTGTGGCCACTAGATTACTGGCTTTTGGAGGACAGGATATTTATCTGTAGGGCTTCCCAGTTCTCTCCACTATCTTTTTCTGTCCTGGCCAAGAAACCTCTCTGTCATCGGCCAGCCGCATGATTTCCCCAGAGACATGAACCCAATGGAGGACCTTGATGAGCCATGCACCCAAGAAACTGTTTAGCATGTTGCCCCAACGCTGAAAGAATCAGTCCCAGCCCTGAGCCAAACACCTTTAAAAATCTCCTCCTCTTTCCTTCCTCCTCCCTCCTTTCTCCTCTGCCTTCCCTGCTCCCCCTCAGCCAATACTTCCTTCTCCTCTTCTCTTTCTTCTCCTCCCCTACCTCCTCCTCCTCTTCCTTTTTCTTCTTCTACAGGGTCTCTCTATGTAGTCTAGACTGGCTTCAAACTATGTGGCACAGGCTGGCCATAAACTGCCAGCAGTCCTCCTGCCTCAGCCTCCTGAGTGATGGGATTACAGGTGTGCACCACCACACCTGGCCCCTTGAACCATTTTATAAACACCACATCCCAACTCCACTGTCAGGGACTAGCCCTCTCTCTGTGCCTTACAAGTGCTGCTCAGACCGATGTAGATTCCCCCAATGAATGCTTTGCACCAATTCTCCTGGCCTTTAGGACTTCTGTCTTGGAGTCCCCAACAGCCCTGTCTGGGGACAGTTTGGAGCTGTCCCTTGGGGAAATGCCAGCCACAGTTTCTGCCACAAGGAATGTTGTTCTTTCTCTTTTTTTTTCTCACTATGTGATCCAGGCTGGCCCTGAACTCACTATGTAGCCCATGCAGGTCTCGAATTTGCGTCGATTCTCCTGCCTTAGCCTCCCAAGTGCTGGGATTACAGGGGTGTGCCACCACGCCCAGCCTAAATCTTTCTTTGTAAGAGCACTGTTAGATTGGGAAAGCTACTGGACTTCCTCTTATTACTGCAGAGAGGAAGGAAAATTCCTAGGGATGAGTTTTCAGGTTGTGCACAATATTGCTTTCATACAGAATCCAGTCACCGGAGCACCTTTCCACTGGGCCCCTGAGTCCTGAGACTTCACTGAAAGCCCATTTAGTGACATCATGTGCCAGGGTGTCCCCAAGGCAGCTCAGCCTTCATCTCATCCTTCATCCTTAGTGTTCTCGGGGCCAACCTAATTTTTTCCTCCAGAAGTTGGTTGATTTGTGATATTGAAATAAGAAAAGGCAGAGACTAATAGTCTCAAAGCTTGACTGGTCTTGATGGTCTCAGGACTTGCCCCTCCTGCTAAACCCATGAAGGTCACTGTGCCCAGAAGATGAACTGCTGACCTGATGCCTGCCTGTACTTCCCTGTGTCTGAGAGATAAACTGTTAAAGCAGCATCTGCCTGCACCTCCCCACCCTTTGCTAGATTCTGTTTCTGTAAGATTCTGCTTCCCCCCGCCTGCCTGAAGAGCAAGATAAAAATCAAAACAAACAGAATCAAGGCTCAGACTCTGGAAGGCGACTTCTGCTTGCCCTTCCTTCAGCCCTCTGAGCCTTACTCTCTCCCTTGGCCTGCTGCCTGGTGCTGTAACAATATCATCTGCCGGCCACAGGCAAGGCCTGATTCTCCCGGGAAGCTGTTGCCTAGCTGTAAATGCAAAGATTCTCCCAGAAAGGAACCATAAGAATCTATTAACAGGATCTGGGGCTCAGGCAAGGTGGGAGAGAGACTTTCTTGTAGTGTAAACTCATTTGTGACTTTTTGGGAAAGCATTTTCTCTGTCGTGCATGTACTACTTTTGAAAAGTCCCACTATTCTTGAAGCAACAGTAAGTACAAAGAGCGGGTTTCACCAACACTGAGTCACAGCGGGAAAAGGAGATAAAAATAGCAGAGGAAATGGTTCTTGCATCAGAAGGCAGAGTCTGCCTCGAGAAAATTATAAACCAGATGAAATCGCTTTAGAGGCGATGGCACGGAGGAGTTGTCAACATCGTGTGAGTCGGATAATATTAGAGGCAAATTCTTGTTTTGACACTTTTTGCTCTTTTTCTATAAAGAGAAATGACTGAATCTGGATTGTCAGTGTTTAGCGATCAAATTAACCAAGTAGTTGGAGCCTGTTTTGTGGGAGCAGAAAGCTGTGGCACACTTCAGACTTAGACTTGCAGTCGGTTTCCTTGTTTACAAAATGGGGGCGGCAGGGCCTCTGTTGTGGTGAAGACCGGAGGGCAGGTGTTTTTCTCGGGGCTCCTGGAGAGCACACCCCCTCGGGGAGGGGGGACGCCTTGGTGTCAGGTTCACATCTGGATGTCGCCCGGCCTCACGGCTCAGAGGCCGGGCCGTGGGAGGGGATGGGGTTTGGCGGGAGGAGGTGGGGTCCCCCCGCCCCTTGCGCTCCTGCTCCCTAACGCCATGAGGTGAGCAGCTTTCTGCCTCGCCGACCACGCGAGGCCCGAAGCTTCCGATCCATGAGCCAGGATGCACCGGCCTCCTTTAAGTTGCAGTGTTAGGTATTTTGTCCCAGCGACCAGCCAAGAGACTGAGACAGTTCGTCTCTCCCATGTCTACCAGGTGCCTTTTACCGTGCTGAGTGTTTGGTTCCACTTGATTTGTGCAGCTGTCTCCCGGGAGGTGACCCTTCTTGTTTTATGGACAGAGTGGAGGCTCAGAGTCCGGTCACCTGCTCAAAGTCACACAGCTGAGGAGGCCAGCGCAGGAAGAGAGCGGGTCCGTGTGAGAACAGCCTGGGCCTCGTTCTGCGCCTCGGGGCCCAGACCCTCACCTGAGGGCCACCCCAACTGGAAACCCAGACTCTGGGAGGACCCGCCGGAATCTGTCCACAGTTCTGGCCTCTCGGCAGGAAGATTTGGAGTGATCAGGGAAGAGACCTATTTTCTAGTACAAACTCGTTTGTATTTCTTGAGAAAACAGTCAGGTTATCTTTCTCTGGTGTACTTCTTAGCTGCCTGCGGTGAGCAAACGACCTAGGCCATAGGAGGAGGTGGCCTCACGTTAGTCACTTTTTTTTTGAGACAGGGTCTTGCTATGTAGTTAAAGCTGATTTTTTTTCCCCCATTAACTTTATTGGTACATTTTCGGTATAAAATACACTCACATTCATCATTGGGATCTTGTGCCTTTACATGAGTTTCTTGGTTCTTATTTTTTTTCCCCTTTCCCTGCCCTCCCTTCAACCCCTCCACCCTTCCCTATTTGCAAAGACCTTGTTTCCATTTTTTTCCTCTTCTCATATTTTTTCCTTTCCCTTTTTTCCCTTCCCCTACCCCTCCCAATTCCCCTGCTCTTTTAGACCTTTTCTTCCTGTTACACAATATCAATTATACATTTTTAAAATTACAATCTCAAGATCTAGGAGACATTACCACATAGTTTACAGAATTTAAAAGGATATAGAAAGCATATTACAAAAATCTGTTTTGAAATAAATTTGACAACTTCTAAGAAGTAACTTGGAAGACAAATTAATGAAACTAACTCTGGAGGAAATAAAAAATTTGAATAGGACCTATTAAAGAAAGTATATTCCTAGCTTGAAAACCTACCTATATGACAACAGCAGGCTCATATACATTTTAACTGATAAATTATATCAAACATTTAAAGCAGAAAAAAGAAGAAACACTTCTCCCCTCATTTTAGGAACTCAACATTGTGCTAATCCTAAAACTGGATAAAGATAATAGAAGAAAAAAGTATGAACATAGAGAGAAATTTGTTTAACAAAATAAACTATTAGAAGTCAGATCTGGCAGAATGTAGAAAGTGGTTTTGTTACAGGGATGGCAGTGTTGGTTCAGCACTGGAAGATCCACCCCCAAAAGTCATCATTTTAACAGAGGAAAGGAAAAAGCCATGTGATCCTGTCACTAGTTGGAGAAAAAGTATTGGACTAAATTCTACAGCTGTTCATGGTAAAAGCTATCAGGAGACTAGAAGTAGAACAGAAATTTCTCAACAGATTAAAGACATGTACTCCATACTTCCAGCGAGAACGCCTTACATGAATGGAGAAGATACAATGCTTTCTCCTTAAGGTGGGGAACAAGGGCAGATATGCTTACTCTTTATCTGTCCATTAAACTTTGAAACCTAGTCCCCACCAAAATAGTCGGGCAATAAAATGACACGACTAGGGTAGGATTGGCAAGGTAGAAGCAAAATCTTTATATGTAGATGAAATGATCATCTACAGAGAAAATACTAAGAAATCTCTAGGAGCCCCTAGAGCTTGTACTTGAATTTAGCAGGATTAGAAAACACAAGGTATATATAAAAATGCAGGTCTGTATATACTTGCTATAAATGAAGAATTGGATATTGAAATTTAAAAGTTTTATGTAGGAGTACAAAGGACCTAGAAAAGTTAAAAACAAAAACAAAAACAGTGTTGGAAGACATTTAGCACCTAATTTTAAGACTTCTTCTAAAGCTACAGTAATCAAGGCAGTGTTGGTGTAAGGAAAGACATATAGATCATTGGAATAAAATAGAGAATCTAGAAATAGAACCACACATAATGGTCCACTGAATTTTGAAAGATTATTTAACATTAGCATTTTACAGAATATAAACTCAATTCAATAGCCGAGGAAGAGATAGTGTTTTCAGCAAATGGCACTAGAACAGCTGGTATCGGTATATAAAAAATTAACCTCAACCCTTTTTTTCCATACATGAAAATAACTTGAAGGGATCTATGAACCTAAATAAGAAAGCCTAAAAGTATAAAACTTTAAGAAGAAATTATAAGGGAAAATATTTATAAGTTCAGGGTAGGCAAGAATTACCTAGGATACAAAAAACATGATGTATAAAAGAAAAAAATTGATAAATGAGATTCCATCAAACTTTAGAACTTTAAATGACATCATTAAAATGAAAAGTAGTCCTTAAACAGACCATATTTTCAATGTATATAACCTATGACCAGAATATATAAAGAATTCTTAGAGCTCATTAATAGACAACCCAATTAAAATGTAGACATAAGATGATAAATAGCCAGTATAGCACAAGGAATGGTGTGCAACTCTAGAATCAGAAAAGTACTAATCAGTACAATAATAAGATTGAATTATACACTCATTAGGGAGATAAAGTTAAAAGTTTTAAAAGGCTTGTCATGACTTTTTCTTTTTGTTGGATTCTCCCCCTTTGCGTTTAATTTGTCACGCCCAGTGGATTCATTCTGCTGGGTTTCCTGGGGTTGTGATCCTCATTGTCTTTTCCTAGGATATTGTCTAAAATTTTTTGGAGTGCCGGTTTGGTATTCATGAAGTTCCTGAGGTGCTCTTTATCATGAAAGTATCTTATTTCGCCATCAATTTTGAAAGATAGTTTTGCAGGGTACATCAATCTGGGTTGGAGACTGTTTTCCTTTAGGGCTTGAAATACATTACTCCAAGCTCTTCTCTTTTCTGACACCAGGGATTCAATTTAGGACCTTACACTTGCCACGCGAGTGCGGCACCACTGAGCCATATCCCTGGCCCTTCTGTAGGGTTTTTATCATGAATGGGTGTTGGACCTTGTCAGTCGATGCTTTTTCTGCATCTATTGAGAGGATCACATGGTTTTTGTCCTTGACTCTGTTAATATGGTGTCTTACATTTATTGATTTGCATATGTTGAACTATCCCTGGATCTCTGGGATGAATCCTACTTGGTCATGGTGTATAATCTTCTTGATGATTTGCTGCATTCTGTTCACCAGTATCTTATTGAGGATTTTTGCATCTATGGTCATTAGGGAGATTGGCTTATAGTTCTCTTTTTCGGTTGGATCCTTCAATGGCTTTGGTATCAGGGTAATGCTTGCTTCCAGGAATGAATTTGGGAGTACTGCTTCCCTTTCAGTTTCATTAAAGAGTTTGAAAAATAGCAGCATTAGGTCTTCTTTAAATTCCTTGTAGAATTCAGGAGTGAATCCATCAGGCCCTGGGCTTTTTTTTCTTGGTAGGTTTTTAATTACGTCTTCAATTTCATTGAGTAATATTGGTTTATTCAAAATTTTTATATCTTTTGATTCAGCTTTGGTAATTCATATGTACCTAAGAATCTTTCCATTTCTTCTTGTGTTTTCCATCTTATTAGAATACAGCTTCTTGAAGTAGATATTAATGATCTTCTGGATTTCTGCAGGATCTGTTATGATTTCACGCTTTGTTTTTTTGTTTTTTACCGGGGAATGAACTCAGTGCCCTATGCTTGCCAGGCATCATGAGCTACACTCCTGGACCACACTCTTTCATTTTTTTTTTTTTTTTTTTTTTTTAGGTACCAGGAATCAAACTCGGGACCTTGTGCTCGCGCAGCAGGTGGTGGAACCACTGAACTAAATCCCCGGCAACTCTTTCATTCTTAACTGCCAGGATTTGAGTCTTTTCTTTCCTTTTTTTTTTTGATAAAGTTGGTATTGTAGTCAGGTTTTCCAAGGGAATAGACTTAATATTATTTAATAGATTTAATAATTTACAGGACTATTTTATAATATTCCCCCAAAAAGTCAAATGCAGAGGAGTGCAAGAGATCTGTCCATGCCCTAGAGACCCAAAGAATCCAGCCAAGGGCTTGGATCCCACAGCAGTGTCCCCCACGAGTCTGGTTGAAGGCCTAGAGCCCATGGCAACGTCCTCCACCAGTCGAGCCAGAGGCCCAGAGCCCTCGGCTCTGTATCAGGTAAGTCTGCATTGAGGATCTGCCCTGGAGCCAGGCAAAGACCAGAGCTCCCCTGAGGAGAACAGCAGCCATCCGCACCGACCGCAAGGACCTGAGCTCCTCTGACGATGAGAACAGCAGAATTCGTACCAGGAAAACCAGCCGGGGCAGGCTTCTCCATGAAAGTTGACAGCATACAGTTTTCAACTCCAGTTCTCCTTTTATGCTGTTGGCAACGATCCTCAGGCAAGTCTTCCACGCGCAGAACCACGCTGACTTGGTTCAGCTGGGCCTTTCAAGCTGACCATTTGTTAATCCACCGCAGTTGGCTAAGGGTTTGTCAATTTTACTTCATCTTTCAAAGAACTATCTCTTCAATTTGTCGATTCTTTGTATTGTTTTCTTAGTCTCCATTGCATCAATTTTTGCTCTGATCTTTATAATTTCCTCCCTTGTACGAACTTTGAGCTTAACTTGCTCTTCTTCTTATAGAAGCTTGAGGGTCAACATTAGGTTGTTGATTTGAGCTTCCTCTGTTTTTCTGATATGAGAATGCAGTGTTATAAATTTCCCTCGTCAGACTGCTTTCACTGTGTCCCATAAGTTCTGTTATGTTGAATTGGCATTATCATTTAATTGTAGAAACCGTCTAATACCTTCTTTAATTTCATCTGTGACCCATGGGTTGTTTGGGAGGGTGTTATTTAATATCCTTGTGTTTATGAAGTTTTTGTGGTTTCTTTTGCCATTGATTTCCAGTTCCATCACACTATGGTCTAATAATATGCATGGGATAAATTCAGTTCCTTGCATTTACTTAAGCATGTTTTATGAGCTAGTATGTGGTCTATTTTGGAGAATGTCCTGTATGCAACTGAGAAGAATGTGTATTCTGATACTTCAGGGTAGAACATTCTGTAGACATCTACTAAGTCCATTTGTTCAAGAGTTTGGTTCAGTTCTGATATTTCTTTATTGATTTTTTTCTCTAGCTGATCTATGTATTTGTGACAGTGGGGTGTTGAGGTCCCCATTACAATTGTATTAGTGCTTACTTGATTTTTCATATCAGTTAATATTTGTTTTATATAGCTGGGTGCACATATATTTATGATTGTTATCTCTTCCTCTTGGGTTGTTCCTTTTACAAGGATTTAGTGACTTTCTTTGTCTCTCTTAATCTTGTCATTTTTTTTTTTTTGGTACTGGAAATTGAACTCAGGGCCTCATGTTTGCCAGGCAAGTGCTGCACTGCTGAGCTACATCCCAGACCAATCAGTCTTGTCTTGAAATTCACTTTGTCTGCAAATAGAATAGCTACCCCTGAATAGAATAGCTACCTCCCTTTTCCAGGTTCCTGTTGCATGGAGTATTGTTTTCCATCCTTTTGATTTTCAGTCTGTGAATTTCTTTTTGAATTAAATGTAGTTTTTGTATGCAGGATATTGTTGGATCTTGCTTATTGATCCATTCTACAAGTATGTTTCTTTTGATTGTGGAATTTAGACCATTTACATTGATGGTTATAAGAGATATGTATTGACTTATACTTGTCATGTTATTTTCCTGTTTTTGGTTCCCTTTTTTGTCCCCCTCTGTTTAATTACTTGTCTTGCTTGTTGGATTCATTCTGTTGGTTCATGGAGTTGTAGTCCTCATTATCTCTTTCTAGAATGTCCTTCAGAACATTTTAAAGTGCTGGTTTGGTGGTCATGAATTTCCTCAGGTGTTTTTTGTCATGGAAGTATCTTTTCTCCATCAATTTTGAATGTTTTTATTTTTTTTATTTTTTACTTTTTTGGTACCAGGGACTGAACTTGGGTCCTTGTGCTTGCACAGCAGGCATCAAAACCACTGAGCTAAATCCCTGGCCTATCAATTTTGAAAGTTTTGCAGGGTACATCAATCTGGGTTGGAGGTTGTTTTCTTTTAGGGCTTGAAATACTTCAAGATTTCCTTGATTTGAGTGTTTGTGTTGAGAAGTCTACTGTGATTCTTTTTTTTTTTGTACCAGGGATTGAACTTGGCACCTTCCGTTTGCAAGGCAGGTGATGGAACCACTGAGCTATATTCCTGGCCCAGCTATGATTCTGATGGGCTTACCTTTATAGATGATTTGTTTCCTTTTTCTAACAGCTTTTCATATTCTGTCCTTTTGTTGAATTTCTGGACTCTTGACTATTATAGCCCTTTGGGAAGATTTTTTTGATCATGGCTAATTGGAGTCATATATTAAAGGTTAATTTATCTGTATGTCAAATTCTTTTTCCCTGTTTGGGAAATTTTCTGCTATTACTTCTGAGAAAAGGTTTTTTGTGTCATTTGTGCTATCTCCTGCTTTTTCATTGACTCCAGTCAATCTTGTTATTCTTCTTTGCATCATCTAGCAGCTGCTGGATTGATTTCTCAATATCTCTTGCTTTTTTTTTTTTTGGTACCGGGGATCGAACTCGGGTCCTAGCGCTTGTGCAGCAGTCGGCAAAACCAATGAGCTAAATCCCCGGCCCTTTCTTGCTGTTTTTAAGAAATCTGTTTTCATGATCACTAACTGCAATTCTGTCCTCTAGATCTGATATTCTGTCCTCTCATTGGCTCATTCTGATACTTTCAATGGAATTTTTAATCTCCTGGCTCTCTGTTTGAATCTGTTTCATGGATTCTATTTCTTTCCTATGTTGGGTGTTTATGGTTTCCATCATTTTCCTAAGCTCCTCTTTTTTTTGTTTTTGTTTTGTTTTTCTTTTCTTTTGGTGCCAGGGATCAAACTCAGGTCCTTGCGGTTGTGAAGCAGGTGGCGGAACCACTCTTGTTTTTTTTTTTTTTTTAATCTGTATTTGCTCTGGAGTCACTAACTGTATTTCCATATGGTCACCATCTCTTTAGTTATCTGAGAGATTACTTCTGATTTAATTTTTTCTAGAGTCTTACTCATTTCTTTGTTACTTCTACTGTTACTACTTCAGAGATTCCAGGTGGGTGGCTTTCAAACTGTTCCACTCATTGCCCCCTGGATTTGCCATTGGTGACCTGGAAGCCTAGGGTTACATCTTGCTTAAGTGTCTTCTCATTTTGTACTTCTTTTGTTTTTGTTTTTGTTTTTGTTTTTTTTGGTACCAGGGATCGAACTTGGGTCCTTGCACTTTTGAGGCAAGTGGTGGAATCACTGAACTAAATCCCCAGCCCCTCATTTTGTACTTCTTAAAGTTTAATTCCTGGTCCCATGCTTGTAAATTGCTTATGGCAAGTAGCTGTATTGATAATATTTAGAACCCTTAAGAAATGGCTGCTTCTCCAAGATGTTTTCCAGGTGTAGCTGGCTTTTGGGGTTTGAGTCTGTTGCAAGATCCTACTCTTCAGGCAGGCATGGTGGGGCATGCCTGTAGTCCCAGCATTCAGGAGACCAAGGCAGGAGGATTACCATGAGTTTGAGGTCAGCGTGGGCTACATAATGAATGCAAGGCCAGTCTGAACTATATAGCAAGAACCTTCCCCCCTCCAAAAAAAGTTCCAACCTCTTCAATTTATTGGGGATGGGAAGTTGCTATCTATTTGGCCTAACCCCTGGTTCTTTGGGACTGTCCTATAGTATTGTTTGTAATCCTTAGGCAATCTCTGTCTTGGCTTATGAGCAAGAACAACTGATCAGAACATTATGATACTTTGGCTAACGTGGTACAACCAGCAATAATAATAGCATCTAACACAGCCTAGGAAATGACAAACTGTGGTAACTATTAATTTGCCACCTTTTACTGTATGAACTATATTTGTGGTTATATAACAAAATCTAAAACAAACCAGAAAATTGTTTACAGTAAATATGTCTTCAATATGGTGATTTTACCCTCAGGGGAGAAAATTTAAAATGGATTAGGGAAAAAGAGTGAAATAGAAGAAGAAATTAGAAGCAAGGCTGGAGGACAAAGGAAGATTACACAAACTTTGCGAACTGCTGAAAAAGACAGGAGGGAAAGAAAGAAGGAAGAAATAAAAACAAGTACAGAATAGAGCTAGAAACTGGAAACAATGTTCATCCTCATATATAAACAAGAGCAATCAAGAAAAACAAAAGAAAAGAAGAAAAAATTGCCCACTTCAGGGTGTTTCTCTGCTGTCACTGGTAGACAGAGTGGGCAGCAGAGCTCAGATCTATGTTGGTTAAACCCAGCAAGGCAGCCTGAGATTTATCTTTTTTTTTTTTTGGTACTGGGGATCGAACTTGGGACCTTTTACTTGTGAGGCAGGTGCCAGAACCACTGAGCTAAATCTCTGGCCCTAGCCTGAGATTTACAGTGGGGTAGTGGTTGATCCCAGCAAACCTGTACCTTTAGTTCCAGTGAAGTTCAAGCTGATTTCTGGCCATGAGGCTGAAACCCACTTTGTTCAGTCTGCAACATTCCGTGTGCTTCCTGCTTGAACTCAGGTCCTTGACCTCCTGATTACTTAAATTTTGTTCTGCCTTGCCCTGATGGAGCCAGCCTGCAGTTGTTCTGCATTCCAAGCAGAACACTCTCCAAGATGGCAACCACCCAATTGGTCTCTTCTGGAGGATGTCTGAACCTAAATAACTCAACAGCCACTGCAGTCCAATGTGTCCGCTGCTCTGCTCCACTGGTGCATTTCTCTGTGGAGGCCTCCAGGGTTGTCAGAAGTCACCAGGCATCTGTAGGTTCAAGCCCCCCCTCCTACACAGTGAATCAGGGCTCAAGGAGAAAGTGCAGCTTGTGACCTCCTTCTTCTGCATTGAAGTCTCTCTCTTTCCTCTCCCAGTTGGCTTCAATTCTTGCTTCAGATCCTTTCTGGGTCCTGAGGACCCACTTCTCTCCTTCCTCTGTTCTTCACATTGCTGTATTCCAGCGTCTGGACACCAAATCTCAGAGAGGCTGTTTCTCTACTGTGCACCAGCCTTACCATCTTCCCTTTGTGCATTTGACTGCTGCAGAGTCTTGGTCCATTATGTGTTGCTCTACCAGGACACTGAGGCTGGGCACGTCATAAAGAAAAGATCCCAGGTGCAGAGGCAGAAGCCCGTCTGTCTTCTCTGGTGAATTCTTCAGTGCTCACAGGCTGGGCTCTTCCTGTAGCACACTTGCAGGGAACATGTACACTCAAAGGAACCTGACTCAGCCAGAGATCGCCAGTCCCTTTGTGACGCTAGGGCTAAGACCTCACCTTCCCAGGCTCCTTCTCTGTACCATTCTGTGGGGTCCAAGCATCCCGCATCTGCAGTGAGGACCAATACAGCACTGAGATATTTCCTCTCTCAAGTCCCTCTTCCTGCACACTCCCTCTTTCTCCCCTTCCCGGCCATCATCTCTGGATGGAGTCGGCTCCTTCTGTATTTTGACACCTTCGCCCCATGGTTTTCATTACCTGCATTCTCTTGCTCCTGTAGATGGTGTGCAGAGAGATTTTCGTCTGTTTGAAGGCCATCTGAAAGTGGTGTGACAGGATTTGCTGACATCCCAACCTACGGGGTCAGAGACGACTCCAAAGTCTGGGGCCTGAGCCGTGGGCAGAGCAGAACTGCCCCTTCTGAGGCGGAGACCCACGGAGGGAGGGGAGGGAGGGAAATCAGTCTCTGTGGAAGCGTCTGGTAGAGCTGTTCTTAGACATGGTCGGAGGTGTGGGGCATGCCAGCCCAGAGAACAGAGCAGTGGCCAGGCAGGAGAGAAATTTGGCAGTCGTCATGGAGAGATGACATTTACAGCTTGACATTGGATGAGTTCCCCAAGGGGCAAACACAGATTTTTAAAATGAGAGAGACAGAAAAAGCCAAGGGCAGAGACTGAGGGCACTTGGTAGTAAGTGCCAAGGACACTGGGAAGGAGCCTGGAAAGAAGGTGACAGGGTTGCCCAGCATGACAGAGGATGTCGGGCAGAGCATGGCAGCCGGAAGCCAGGTGTCCAGGGAGGACAGGATGACAGTGACACGAGGGTGGGCAGTAACTGTCACCGGGTGGAGCAGGGACGTTCTCTCCTGGGGTGCTTTGTAGACAGGTCATGTGTCATTGAGATTCAGAACCCATTTTCCAGGCAGCCAACTCTTCACAGCAGGGACAAGTAGCCTGCAGTGTCGCAGTGACTGGAGAAGGCAGTGGTTAAGAGCCTGAGCATGAAAGTCAGGAAAACTGGATTCAAACATCCAGCGCTGAGATCCTGGGCAGTGACCGTGCTGAGTGTCAGGACTCCGATCTGTAAAGTGGGAACGGTATGGACCATGCCCCATTAGGCTCTACTGGCCAGTGTGGGTAAAGGATGCAGCTTCACCGTGGCTCTTCTTAGGTGCCCAACATTGGTGGCTGTTACATATAGGGTGACATGGGTGGCCATATGACACTCATCTACTTTTGCCTAAGTATTTAAAAAACAGAAAAGCAATCCTTTCAGTTAAATGTGTGCTTTAAATGGAGAACAAATGCTGGAGGTGGTGGGGCATGCCTGTGATCCCAGCACTCTGGGAGGCTGAGGCAGGAGGACTGCAAGTTCAAGACCAGCCTGGGCAACTTAGTGACTTAATGAGATCCTGTCTCAAAATAAAAAGTAAAAAAGTGCTGAAAATGTAGCTCAGTGCAAAGGCCCTGGGTTCAATTCCCAGTACTGCAGGAAGAAAGAAAGAGAAAAAGACACCCAAATTGATGTTTTGCTGATAAAATGGTAGTTCAGCATAAATTGAACAGCATGTTAAAAAAAAAATCTCAGTAATAAATATGAGAAAAGGAAAAAATGGAAAAAAAGTCTTTGTAAATAGAGAGGGGTGGAGGGATTGAAGGGAGGGCAGGGGAATGGGAAAAAAATAAGAACCAAGATAGATCATGTAAAGGTACAAATTCCCAATGATGAATGTCATTCTATTATATACCTAAAATGTACCAATAAACTTAATGAATTAAAAAATAATCTCTGAAGCAATCCAAATGAATGAAGAACATATAGACCTGACTGACAGAGGTCTCTGGCTTAGCTGGTAGACACCAAACATCTAGATGAAGTTGCTATTAAAATTTAGTTTAGATGGCCTAGGATTTAGCTCAGTGGCACTGCACCTGCCTCACAACCACAAGGTCCTGAGTTCAATCCCTGTTACCAAAAAAAAAAAAATTAGTTTAGGGAGGCTGAGGCAGGGGGATCCCTGTGAGTCTAAGACCAGCCCGATCTACGTAGCGAGACCCTGTCTCAGAAAAAAAAAAATGTAGTTAAGCCTTTGGGCTGTTTTGTCCTGTCAGCTTTTAAAAAGCTTTGGTTTAGCTTTTATTTTCTTTCTGTATTTAGGTAAACACCCGGTGGTTTTCTAGAGCATTCGGTCCCGGGATGGTGCGGGAAATGCAGGATTTAAGCCTTCCAACCAACACTACTCAAAATAAAGGCCCATGTCGTCGCCACATGTCTGGTGACCCGCGAATCTCAGTGGCCGGAAGTCCCTTAAAAGCAGAGCTTGGGTTCGACCCGGTGACGGAGCAAGCCGGGAGGCGGGAAAGCCAGGTAACCGAGAGGAGGGAAAGTGCCGGGCTGGTGCGGAGCAGCACTGACGGCCACGCCGGGCCTCAGAGGTAGAGATCCTCGTGGATGTTCATCCCCGCCGGGTGCGCGGGCGCTTTCCGGAGGGAGGCGGAGGCGGAGGCGAGGCGAGGCGAGCGCCCAGATATGCTTGCAGCCTTACTCCACACGGTTTGTCCAAAGAAACAGTCCTGCGCTGAAACCCGGGGAGTAGCGAATCAGAGTAGCGTGCAGTCCGTTGGTTATTTCACGGGCAGGAGAACTATTTCCTCCTTTCTCTTCCTTTCAGCCACGCTGAGTTCCTGCAAGGCCCGAGGCGCTGTTCTGGGAGAGCGGGACCCATCGGAGGACTAGGAGGTGCTGTTCGGGGGTGCAGGCTCCGGGGGGCGGGGGGGCAGTCCGGCAGGGGTGCTGGGAGGCCTCGGGAACCGGGGAGCTGGGGCGAGCAGGCTCTGGGACCGGAACTGCTCTGAAAAGCGTCCAGTTAAACCCAGCAAGGCCAAAGCCCACGGGGCGAGGTCGGGAGCCCGCGGGGCAGCGCGGAAAAGCCACGCGCACCGCACCGCGGGGAACGGGTTACAAACAACAGGAAATGTTGAACCATTTTCTTTCCAGTGTGAGGGATTGAGCCCCGGGCAGCCCCAGCCCTTTAAACTGTTTGTATCTGACACGTGGTGTCGCTGAGTGGCTCGCAACCCCCCGCCCCCGGTACTGGGATAACAGACGTGCGCCACGACTGCCGGTTGGCAAGCATTTTATTTAACGTAAAAAAAAATCCACCACATAGAAGAGGCTTCAGGGACACAGCCACGCGCGCCCCCGCCCACCGCGCGGCCCCGCCCACCGCACTTTTTCGTTGTGGCCGGGCGGGGGCGCGCGGGCTTCGTCAGCCGGCGCGTTCCCAGAGGCCCCCGTGCGCGCATGCGCTACGCGCAGTGCCTGGAAGCCGGGGCGGCCGGTGTCCGGCTGTCGCCGTCGTGGGTCAGGTACGACGCGGGAGAGGGGGGTGCCCAAGTCCTCAGCTTAGGAGCCCTGGCGGACGCCGCGGGACCGGCCGCACCCGGCGGGGACCCCCACACACGGGTGCCCGCTGTGGACCCCGAGTCGCGCAGACCGCGAGGGGAGGTAGGTGGAGTGGACGCCGAGTCGCCCGGAGCCCAGGGGCCGGCGGGGGGTGGGGGCCGGGGACCCTGTCCGCCTCGGAGTCGCGCGCACTCCAAGCCTACCGGTCCTCGACCCCGACGACAAAGCTGCTCGTGTCCTCCTGTCCGGCTGTCTGGGGCTCATCGCACTGGGCATCCCGGGGCGATCTTCACAGATTCTCAGAGATGATAGCGTCACCGTGACCCCCATTTCACAGAGGAAGAAACCGAGGCGCACACGGGCGAGGAAATTTGCCCGAAATCACACAACCGGGCCCCCCCAGAGCTGGGATGTAAGCGGGGTCAGTTTGACTTGAAAGCACAGGTTACCATCTTATGTCGTCGGTGTGCAGCCTCCTGCACTACTTTTATAGGTTGGAAACTGAAAATCAAGAAAAGTGCCTTGCTGGAGGCTGTGGCGCATGCCTGTCCTCCCAGCACTCGGAGGATTAGGCGGGAGGATCACCGCACATAGAGTTTGTCTCAAAACAAACAAAAACCGACCACAACGAAAGTGCCCTGCCCAGTTGCTGTCGCATCTGTTTCTTTCAGAGGCTTAGGGTGCGATTCCAAGGCCGCCTGTGCTGACGGACAGAGAGGATCGGAAGTCAGGCAGCCCCCTTCGTAAGGCGGGGTTTGGCGGAGGGGTCTGAATGGGGACCCCACATATTTGCTGTGAGAGCAGCTTCGGAGACCATCGGGGTGGTAGGGAGGCAGCATCTCTTGCTGGAACCTGGGAAGGGAGGATGGGAAAGCATAGAGGAGGTCAAAGTCAAGGTTAAGCAGCAGTTTGGGCCCGTCTGAGCGCCATCTGTGGGGTTTCAGTAGGTGTGGCCCGCGCTGGCCCTTCCCGAGCCATCTTCGGGATTCTCCTTCTACTACCTGTGTACTACCCTGTATTTACCTTTTGGGGGGGGGGGGGACCAGGGATCGAACTCTGGTCCTTGCGCTTGCACAGCAGGCGGCGAAACCACTGAGCTAAATTCCCGGCCCCTGTATTTACCATTTTTGTTTTAACTGAATTCACTTATTTTCTTATGGTGGTGAAAATCACATAATAAAATTTATTCTTAGCCATTGTTAAGTGTTCGGGAGTGTTAAGTTGGTCACATTGTTGTGAATCAGATCTCCGAAATCTTTATAGACCCCTCCGTGTTCACTCCTGCCCTTGCTTCTGGTAACCATCTTCTATTTTCTGTTTTTATGAATTTTCCTACTTTAGATTCCTCATATAAGTGGAATCACACAGAACTTGTCTTTTTGTGACTGTCTTCTTTCATTTATGATAAGGTGTTCAACTTTCGTCTGTGTAGTAGTATATGACAGGATTTCTTTTTAAATCTGAATAACATTCCACTGTATGTAGATACTACATTTTTGTTTATCCATTCAGTACACTCGCTTTTAAAATTACTTTTTATTGAAGTATACCACACATAAAGGGCACTTATCATAATAGAACTTGCTAAATTTTTACAAATTGAACAACTATGCAGCCAGCGCTCAGCTTGGGAAAAAACAGCGTGTCAATAGCGCCGCCGCCCCCCCCCCCCCCCCCATCTCATTCCCATTCCAATGAAACCACTACTCTGATTTCAAGTTTCTTTTTTCTGGTACCAGGAATCAACTTAGGTCCTTGCACTTGTGGGGCAGGAGGCAGAACCACTGAGCTAAATCCCTGGCCCCTTACTCTGATTTCTTTTTCTTTCCTACTCTGATTTCTAACAGCATAGAAGAGTTTTGGCCTTCTTTGCGTTGTTTTACCTTTTTAAAAATTTGAGATAAGAGGTCTCGCTGTGTAGTTCAGGCTGGCCTTGAACTTACTATGTAGCTCAGGGGTCACTATGTAGGCCACAGTGATCCTTCTGCTTCAGCCTCTGGAGTGCTGAGACTTCAGGTGTGTGCCACTATGCCTGGCACACTTTTACTTTTGAAACTTGAATTTAGGCTCATTTGAAACAGTAATCCATAGGGCCGGGGATTTAGCTCAGTGGTTCCAGCGCCTGCCTCGAAAGTGCAAGGTCCTGAGTTCGATCCCCGGTACCAAAATTAAAAAAAACAAACAACTAATCCATGAAAGCATGCTTTGTTTTACTCATTTTTCTATACATACACATAACAGCTATCCTTGATAGACTTGGTCTTTTAAAAATAAATTTTATTTTATCCCATTACTCCCCTCAAGCCCTCTTCCCTTGCTGTGTACAAAAGCTTGGTTTCCATTCTTTCCTTCTATTTTCACTTTTTCCCTTGTCCCTTCCTTTCTCCCTCCCTCCCTTGTTCCCTTCCCACTTGAACATTTTCTTCCCATTTCCCAACATCTGTTATACATTTCAGGCCTTATTTTAACTTTCAGTTTCTCATTTTTTTGGTACCGGGAATTGAACTCAGGACCTTTGTGCTTGCTAGGCAGGTGCAGTGCCTCTGAGCTATATCCCAGTTCTAGACTTACTCTTTTCTGTATCACCTACAAACATTCTAGAAGCTGTCTTCTAGATTACCACCAGTAATCTGCATATCAGATTTACTGAGATGCTGGGCCACATCATGTTTCACAATTTAAAATTTAAGAAACTTGGGCTGTGGATTTAGCACAGTGGTGCTGCTGCTTGCCTCGAAAGCGCAATGTTCTGAGTTTGATCCCCGGTACCAAAAAAAAAAAAAAAAGAAAAAGAAAGAAAGAAACTTTACTTTGAAGCTTTCTTGATTTGTTTTTCCTTTCCTAAAAATACAAATAAATTTCCCACAAAGTGGCTGGGCTAGAGGGTGGACTAAGCCCTTACAAGGCCATTCTAAAAACCAATATGTGGGCAACAGATGAGGTCTGTGAAATACCAACAACAGCCAATGGAATTACCAAAATATCCACGATCATGAAACAGCACGGTTACCCCCAAGAGGCAGTGGCTGCCTGGCTTTCCACAAACGCCAGGAAGCAAATTGGCTGGGCAGATGAGATAGCCCAGTAGTGAACCCATGAGAAACTCATTTCCTTAGTGAGCCGCAGCGTCTGACGCGGGCCTCCTCACAATGTGACCCCTATGGCTGAAGGCTGAAGAATGTCTCCATCCAGTGACTCCACAGCCAAGCTCTGTTAATTATCGGGCACGGGGACTCAGAGGTGGAGAGGCCAGCGCAGCCCTCGAACAACGTCCGGAGAAAATGCAGCGTCATGATGTGTAGTCACAAAGCCACCCGGGAGCTGGCAGAGGGATGAGCATTGACGCATATCCCTGCTCACATTCCGTTCTACGTTAACTGGCGTGTAAACACTAGTGCAGGTGGACGGTGAGGACCAGGAATGTGTCTTATTCAACCCTTGTCTCGTGCGCGAGGGCAGCTACGTAAAGAGCGCGGCACCTCCCACACCAGCCCACACCGGGTTCCCGGCCAGACGGAAGCGCGCTGGGGCCGCCTCAGGTGCCCGTGGCAGTCTGCGCCTACCCGCGGCGCCGGCCCACCTGTCCCCCCTCCCCTTCCTGGGAAGAGTCTTGGCCCCAGGGCGGAGGCTCTGAGCCCCTGAGATCGAAGTATGAAAAAGTGAGTCAGGCAGAAAGAGGAAATGGAAATTTGATTTCTTGCTAGGAATCCGCAAACAGAAGTTCGCGTTGCTTGGTTTGCTGAGTAATTGTAGAGGAACCTTGCTTTTTGGGCGCGCAAGCGGGGCCGCTTACACGGGAAATGTTTGCCCACGACTTGGCTCTTCACACTGTTTGCTTCTCTGTGTTACTGTTCAGTGACTACGTAAAGGTTTAAATGACCCAGGCCCTCTGGTGTGCTTTAGAGTTGCCGCCAGAGTAAACCCTTGTGCCTTTATGGAGCACAGAGACTGTTTACGGAGCGTCCCTTACTCCCACCCCTAAGCTTTGCTGTGCTCGAAGAGTCCACCTGTGCATAGCTGTACGTCACCATCACTACTTGACGTTACAAGTGAACACTTGTTACCTATCAGGTTATGTGATTGCGAAGTGCTTTCAGCTTCCAGCTTTCAGGGCTGTGCTCAACTGATCAGTATGTAAAAGGGGTTTTCCCCCCAAATTTGTGTGTGTGTGTGTGTGTGTGTGTGTGTGTACACCCTCCACACACAGACACATACACACACCCCGTGTCTGTTAGCAGAAAAATGCAGGTGGGTGGGTGCTGGGAAGTGGTGTTCTGAAAAGTGGCTTCTGAGAACTCAGAGGCCCCAGGTATGAGTTGCACAGGGACAGGGACAGTAGGTGGTAAGCAGAAGGGAGTGTGGGGCCTGGGCAGGAGCCCCTCTCTCAGCCCTTCTTCCACCTAGGGGCGGGAAACAAGAGTATAGAGTTGCCAGGCCTGCTGGATTTTCAAGAGAAAAATTTTTGTGACTTCCTGTTTGAAAATATCAGCAGTGTAATTCAATTCAAGCACAGAAGGTCAAACAAGAAATCACTGCAGGTAAATATGGTCTGTGGATGTACAGAAGAATGTCAGGCTGGCACACATGAAAGGAAAGAACAAGAGAGTGCCTTTGGAGACCATTTTCCTTAGTAACAGTGCAGAGAAGTGACTGAATGAACAGTGACGATGGCTGTCAGCTTAGGGCCTTCAGAAAGTTGAGTGAGCATGTAAGGGTTTATTCCTTTACTAACTCATCAAAAAGAAAAGAACCATTAAGGTGGTTAAGCTGATTAAAAGGAGAACCCAAAGAATAGACGGTTATGTAATTAAAGAAATGCTGAATTGGATTTGCTGGAAGTTTCCAAGCAGGTTAAAGTCCTGCAGGGCCATAAAGCTGTAACCTTTGGGGTGACTGACAGAAATGTACTGGCGAACATTGAACATCATGCCTCAGCTGATAAAGCAGCAAAGAGCCAAGGCAAGCACGGGACGCTCTTGGAGAATTACATGATCTGTCAGTGGCTTGTTAAACAGGCCTCCAGTGGCACTGAAGGGACATTTAGTCAACTTACTCCTTTTCCCCAGGTTTTTCATATTCCTCTTGACAGTGAGTAGTGCATGCACCTAAAATTACCTTGGACTCATTGCTCCCTTACTTAGTGGTATTTTAAGCTGCTTAACCTTCTCAAATGTGCAACAACTAAAACTACCACTTTTCAAGTGCACTCAGCAGCTCGCAGGAGGTTTAAGCCAACGCCAGCGCAACGAAGGGGTCTGCCGTCCAGTCTGGCCGGATTGTCTCACTGAGCGCTTTAGTCCAGAGGTTTGTTTAGCAGTGGGCACCGTATTCTCCATCTGGTTTGTTTTAGGTTCACAGAAGTAAGCTGAGCTACTGGAGGAAGATCTAGATTCCATTCTTTTAAGTACAGTGAGAACCGGGAAGAAAGAGTAGAAGGAAGCAGAATTTAGCAAGCCGCTTGCCGCACCCGTCCAGCTCGTCGGGAGTGTGGTACTGGACTGCATTTGCTGGGAGGACAGGTTTCCCTGGGCCTTCACCGGGTCCCCTGGGGTCTCTGGGTGCTGGCCCATGCGCTAGCGACAGCACAATCCTCAGGAAGGGGCGGGCTGGCTGGGGGGGGGTGCTCACCCAGAGAAGTGGGGCGAAAGGGAAGCCGCCCTGGGACCTGGCCTCCACCCACAGCCGGCACAAGTGTTGAGAGCTCCCAAACCTCGAGAGGCCAGGCAGGTGACAGCAAGGCTGGTGGGGGAGCTGGGCCTGCGCCCGTCTGGTGGCCGGGCTTCGTTTCCATGGCTGCGGTGTTACCGTCAGTTAAAGCGGCAGAAACTGGGCGGAGCACGGATTGCGTGAGGTTCCATCGCGCCAGCACTGAGGAGCAATCACTCGCTGATGGGCCAGCCACACCGCCTCCCTGGTGAACTTTCCTCTAAGAGCAAAGGCCCTTCGGGGGCCCAGTGCTTCTCCTAAGCCATCCTTTCTTGCACCTGCTCCCCCTCCCCCAGCCTCCTTCATTCATGTTATTAAAATTTGGTCTCTTCTGATTAGAATACATTTCTAATTTTTATTTTTTAGTACTGGGGATTGGGCCCAGGGCCTTTGCACTCAGCTATGTCTCCAGCATGCCCTGCCCTTTCATAATTTTTTTTGTTTTGTTTTTTTAGTTTTGAGAGTCTTTTTAAGTCAACTTAGCTGTCCAGGCTGGGCTTAAACCTGCAGTCCTCCTGCCTCAGCCTCCTAGAGTGCTGGGATTACAGGTCTGTAGTACCACACCCAGTTTAGAATACCGTTTGTTTTGTTTTTCTTTGTCTCCCCTTTGCCCAGCAAAGTGTCCTCACCCATAAAGACTCAGTCCAAATGACAGGGTTGTGATTCCCCAGGCAGCAGGAATTTTGTCCTTAGTGGGCACCCGTGGCTTCTCCCACTTCTGGCCGCTCAGTGTGTCCTGTAGTACATTGTGCTAGACTGAGACCCCAGGCAGGGCCGTCTGGTCCGTAGTGAATGTCCTGTTTGGGAAAGTACATGGCCCAAGAGTAGGTGCTCAGGACATGTTTGAAGTGAGTCTCGAGACCCCTCCTGTCTGGTTTTCTTCCCAGATTTTCCAGAAAGATTCCCTTTCTTCTTCAACCCAGCAATCTGTCTTCTCCCCTTAGAAACCCTTTATCTTGTTCTGGAATCGCGGAAAGAAATGTACAGAGACACAGAAGTTGGGTAAAAACCCAAAGCCTTTACTTGCTAGCGAGGGGGACCGCCCGAAACTCGTCTGATCAATGTCCGCCCCGTCCTTTGCTTTAACAGTTCCTTTTATATCTTCTTTTAGCCATTACCTCATTTCTGGTGGTCTTAGTAAAATTTGTGTTTCTCTTTTAAAACTAGTTCCTGTTAATAGTTATAGTCACAGACATATAACAAACAGATGGCACCTAAAACACATGCATTGTAAACTACCCAAACATTTCTGTTTTGCTTTCCTCCAGGTTAAATGTTATCTACAGCTAGGTTACAGGTCAAAGGTTCAGTGAACCATCACCTTAAACAATAAGAATTACAGGAAAGGTAAATCTTAAAGGAATGGATTACTTATTCTACTTCAGCTACCTTAATAACTAACCTATAGTTTAAATTTTCTCTATCAATCTGCCTCTCTTGCCTCCGTGACCCTTCGAGATCTTGTTGTTTCCCAGTTGGGAAATCTCACATAAATAAAATGTCATTGTCACAGGGCGGGAGAATGGTGACTTTTCAGGGTATTTCGGGACACTGTACTTCCCAGTAACAGTTTTTGTTTTTGTTTTTGTTTTGTGACAGGGTTTCCCTTTGTGGTGCAGGCTGACCTTAGCTCACTGTGTAGCCCAGGGTGGCCTTGAACTTGCGGGGCAATCCTCCTGTCTCAGCCTGCCACATGCTAGGATTACAGCCAGTAATAGTCTTTTGAAAGAAGATGACCCCCAAGGTAGTCTGGTAAACTGGACTGCATTTACTGGATTTGACACTTACCAGCTGTCTTTGGTGTTGGATGGTGGTGGAGGTGCTGGGGGTGGTGCCCTAATAGGGGCATTTTCTCGAGGAACTGGCAACTTCTGTGACTGTTCATGAAAAATAGTACTATTTGGCGAGCACTCACTGTGATCCAGGCATCCACAGGTGTTAAGTCGTTTAACCACTGCGACCAGTGGATGAGGAAAGCGAAGCCCAGAGAGGGAAAGCGTTCAGCCAGTGGGTGGTGGTTCTCCAGGAAGCCAGTGTGCTCAGCGCCTTGGTAGAGTGGACATGGCCAGTCTGAGGACCCTGAAAATACCTAGCTTAGGGCATGAGTGCCGGATGCTGTGGCTCGCTGACCTTTGCCTACGAAGCACTTCATGTGTGAAAGTTGGTGTGTGCTTTGAACCGGAAGAGCAGGATATACAGACACCTGAGCTTCTAAGACTGGTGCCTATTGTAGGACACTCTTCACAGAGAGGTGGGGCCACTTATTAGTGAGATTATAGCTCCACAAGGGACTTGAGGAGGGGAGAAAGAGAACTGAGTTATGAGACACAGTCCTAGTTCCTGTTATATCATCAAATATCTGTGGAGTCTAAGACAAGTTCCAAAGCGCTTTAGTTTGAGCTTTAGTTTCCTCATTTGCAAAGCAAAGTGAATGGATTATTTATAGCAGAACAACTCCTAATAGCTAAATATTGGAAGCACCCTAAGTGTCCATCAGCAGATGAATGGATAAAGAAAATGTATATATATAGAATAAAGTACCACTCTGCTATCAAGAAGGATAAATTTGAGTCATTTGTAGGAAAATGGACGCACCCAGGGACCATAAAGTTAGGTGAAATCAGACACACAATCTTAAATGCTACATAACTTCTCATATGAGGAACTCCAAGAATAAATAATTTTAGAACAATAAAATAAAAGACAATAGGAAACAGAAAGATCAATCTTTTACAAATGAGAAGGGGACCTAGAGTCAAAGGGAGGGGAGGGAGGGAAGTGGAGAGGGAAAATAATAATGTTAAGTGCATGTAGCAACTCTGTACAGTGAATGTAAACAAGTACTGTAAACATATACTCATGAGAAAAAAACATTTAGGAACCCAGATAGGGCCAGGGATTTAGCTCAGTGGCACTGTGCCTGCCTAATCTGTGTTTGATCTCTGGTACCAAATAAATAAGTAAATAAAGTAAGTGACTGAACATTTAAGACCTTTCAGGCTCTAAAATTCTCCAGCTCTGACTCACAGAAAATTAAACAAACATTAAGTCTCTAAATTTGGGCATAAGAAATATGATTCCAAATAAAAATGCCTAGAGTTTTATAGGGTTCCACCACATACAGGATAATGAGATGCGTATTGTCTAAGACACGCCTTTTTTCTGGTCTTGGCTGCTGAAATGCATACCTGAATAGCTACTAAGGTTTTAAATTCATTCGTTTCATTTTATGCGGCCAAGTTAGTTATCCCAGGTAACAAGGAAGGACTTATTTTGAAGTAATAGATAAAACCCAAGACATTGTCAATTGTGTTTGATGACGATCTGAATGTAAGACTCTGCAAATATTCTGGTACATACCTGGAGCAGGTCGCTAGGTGGAGCAACCCCTAAATTCACGCTCCTCATCTGTGTGCGAGCTCTAGTGCAGTCTCACTTTTAAAATTTTGTAACAATTGTTTAATAAATTAGTATATCTGTTGGGAAATTTTTTCAAATATTACTTTTTTATATTGGCATGTAACTGAAATGGACTTTTTGGACGTCGCTTTTCTAATTTTTTTTGGTTTTTTTTTTGGTACTGGGGATCAAACTCAGGACCTTGTGCTTGCAAGGCAGGTGCTGGAACCACTGAGCTAAATCCCCGGCCCGGTTTTCTAACTTTTAACACATGTGTGTACAATCAGGTCACATAGAGTGCCATTGGCACCCCAAGGCTCCTCATGCCACCCCTGCGTGCTCACCAGCCCTTCTCATCCCTAATCCCTGGACCTTGGTCTGTTCTCCATCAATGAAGTTCCGTGTTTTCAGAAATGTCCCAGAAGAACTGTTATTGGGTAGCCTTCTAAAAGTGGCTCAGCAACTAAACCTACCAGGGTCTGGTTGCTCGCCTCTCCCCCTGGAGTTAGATTCCAGGTTCCTCTCCTCTCATTTGGAACAAAGATTTGAACAATGTGAACAAAAAGTAGTGACCACGTTCATTCAGGAAAGTAAAAGTGAAGAGTGAGAGAGAAACTGGCTCTGCAGAGTGAGCTTGGGATGAATAAAAGGAGACAAAGCAATGGAAAGACACCCTGGAGAAAGCAGGCAAGCTACTGTGGGAAGTCAGGATAGCAAATACTTGGTGTCTGTCCTCTTACCCTGTCTCGATCTCTAGGAAACCCGTGAGAGCTTTTGTCTCAGCCTGACTTCACATCTAGGCATCCTATTGAAAACCTGCTGGTGGGCCGGGGATTTAGCTCAGTGGTTCCGCTGCCTGTCTTGCAAGTGCAAGGTCCTGAGTTCGATCTCCAGTACAAAAAGAAAAGAAAACCTGCTGGAGTTCTTGGGAGTCAGGCGCAGGGCTTTGGGAACTGTTCTGCTGTACACTGTTCTGGGATTGACAAATCACACCCACTTTCCCAGCCAGCCTTACCACACCCTAATCTCCTATCTCAGAATGAAGAAAGTTTGGATATTGGCTACTTAAACATAGCATAAAACTTTGAGATTTGTCTGATTGTTGTGTGTGCCTATAGTTTATTTCATTTTCTCGCTGAGTGGTATTATGAGTGTGCAATTATTTATCCTTGTAATTCACTGAAGGCTTTTTCAATTTTTTGGTGATTACAGCGTTAATATAAACATTTGTGTACTCTTTAAAAACAGATATAATTTTGCCATGAAATTCATTTTACTTCTATTTGTCATTCTAATAATGTCATAGTTGTAGTTCTTACATTTAAGTCTTGGTCTGTCTTGAATTAAGTTTTGTATTTGGTGTGAAAGAGGGATCCACCTTCTTTATTTTGCATTTCAACAACCAGTTGCCTCAGTGCCATTTGTTGAAAAGACTACTCTTTTCCCATTTTTCTAATTATCCTCATCAAAAAATGAACATCAGGGTTTATTTCTGTAATCTCAATTTTATTTCACTGATCTGTGTGACTATCCATATGCTAGTTCCATGCTGTTTTTGTTTTTTGTTTTGTTTTGTTTTTTGAGATAGGGTCTCTCCATGTTGCCCAGGCTGGCTTTGAACTCATGGTGATCCTCCTTCCTCAGCCTCTTGAGTGCTGGCATGCTGTCTTGATTACCATTGCTTTGTAGTAAGTTTTGAAGTTAGAAAGTATGAGTTTCTCTATGTTCTTTTTCAAGTGGTTTCAGCAATTCTGAGTCCCATGGAATGCCATTTACATTTTAGAATCAGTTCTTCAGTTTCTGCAAAAAAGCTGGGGGGCCAGGGAGGTAGCTCAGTGGCGCAGTGCATGCCTGGCAAGTGTGAGGCCCTGAGTTCGAGTCCCAGTACCAAAAAAAAAAAGGTAGCTGGGGTTTGGTTAGGGGTCCTCTTGAGTCCATAGAACATTCTGGAGACCATTGTCATCTTAGTATTAAGCCTTCCGGTCAGCTGAGGGCACCTTCCTGTCTACTTGGGCCTTCTTTAGTGTTGTCCATGATGTCCTGTGCTTTTCAACTCCCAGCATCCATCCCCCAAAAGAATAAGGCTAAGTGTGGGTTTTTAATAGATAGCGTTTATCAGCTCGAGAAAGTTTCCTTTTAACCCTAGTTTGTTCAATATTTTTATCGTGAAAAGATGTTAGATTTTGTCCGTGTTCTTTCTGCATCTGAGATTCCCATGTGGTTTTTTTTGTCCTTTATTAATATGGTGAATTGCATTGATGGATTTTCATGTTTACTCAGTCTATGCAAGCATTATCCTAAGATAAATTCAACTTGGTCATCAGGTGTAATCTTTCTTAGGTATTTGTGGGTTTGGCTGATATTTTGGGGGGAATCTTTGAGTCTGTGTCTGCCAGGGCACTGATCTGTAGTTTTCTCTGCATGTGGTGTCTTTGCCTTGTTTGTAACTGGGCAGTGCTGCCCCATGGAGTGCATTGAGAGGAAGGGGTTGTAAAATCTCGGTACCAGTTCTGTGTTAAATGTTTGGTAGGAATACTAGGGAAGTCTTCTGAGCCTGGGTTTTTCTTTGCAGAAAGATTCTGATGCTGATTCGAGCTCTTGTTATAAGTCTGTTCAACTTTCATTTCTTCTTTTTTGGGCTTTGTTTTTCTGGGTGTCGGGGGGGCAGGGTCTCGCTATGTAGTTCGAGCTGGCCGTGAACTATGTAGCCCAGGCTGGCCTGGAACTTGTGGAGATCCTCCTGCCTCTGTATCCTGAGTGCTGGGATTACAGGCGTGTGTGCCACCATGCCCGCTACGAGGACATCATTAAGCCAAGGATATATCTCTCAAAGAAAAGTCTGATTTTGTAAGGTATTTTCAAAAGGTGAAATACTAAAGAAAAGTTTAAATTCTTTTTTTTTTTTTTAAATTTTAAGTTTAAAAATTTAAAAAAACACCTGGTAAAACCATCATGAAGATCAGTATGGAAATTCCTCAAAAGACTCAAAATAGAAATTCCATTTGACCCAGCTATTAAGAGTTAAAGACATCATATTCCAGTAATCCATGCATACTCATGTTTACAGCACCACAACTCATATAGCAAAATCTTGGAAGTGACCTATATGTCTATCAATAGAAGAATGAATAAAAAGAATGTGGCTTTTATACACAATGAAGTACTGCTCTGCCATAAAGAATAAACTTGGGTCATTTGTAGGAAAATGGATGCATCTTGAAACCATAATGTTAAGTGAAGTAAATCAGACACATAAGCTTAAATATTGCATGATTTCTCTTATATGAGAAAACCAAGATATAAATAAAGAGCAAAATAAAAGACATACAATAGGGGAAAAAAGAGAAAATTTTTTTTTCAGTACTGGGGATTAAACCCAGGGTATTTGGGCCAGGTGTGGTGGCACACACCTATCATCCCAGTACTTGGGAATTTGAGGCCAGCCTGGGCAATTTAGTGAGTTCAAGGCCAGCCTGAACTACCCAGCAAGACCCCCAAAAACCCAAACAAACAAAGATTTTCTTATTTTATTAACATCAGTATTTCATTTAACAGCCAGGTAGAAGGAAGTCGATGTTCCTCTGTCCAGAGTCTGCTCCCAGAGACAGCCCACTGGAGCCTGTGGTGGGTACGGCTTCTCACCTTAAGCAACCCCAAGGGCCAGGCCTTGGGGGAGGGCTGGTTCCTTGTGAACTTGCTTCTCAGGCACAGGCAGCCTCAGGACAATCAGGATACACCTGTGGAGGGAGGCAGGAACCCCCAACACACCCTGGGTTTGATCTTGACCCCAGGGAGAATCCAGTTTGATAAGTTAATAATACCAAAACTAAGATGTATTATTTTCAGCATCAGAAGGTCATCATCATCTCCTATTAAGGAGTCTTCTGCCTCTTCCTTGTGTGGCCATAAATACTCCTGTTTGATTTCTCCAGCGTTTCTCACACTGCAGCCTTTCAAACACACATGTAATTACTCTGCTCATTCTGTACCTCGTGTCCTGCCTTCCCATGTGCACTTCCCCCCAGCTCTTTGATGTAAGAACTTACTTGATAGAGTCTTATTAGACCCCGGTGTAATGACATCCGTGTGTCTTGTGGGTGGAATAAAATACTATTAAAAATTATTGCTGCATTAAAAGGAATTTTCCCATAGTGGTGGTGTGTTTGCAGAAACCTTTGCCCTTGAACTGAATAAGGAGTCGTTTTAAGGGATGCGGGATCCCCAGGGATCCTTGGTTTCTTCTGACTCTTGCTGGTCAGGTGCCTTGAACTGCAGGCCACGAGGTTAAAGCTGGCATGTGACCAAGGCTGCGAACCAGGAAGTGCTATAAACCTTTGTTACTGCGCTTTTGATCAAGTTAATGGCAAGAATTGGAGTCCCAGCAGGTGGGGGTGTCAGTCTGAGGTCACCCTGCCCTCCGGCTTTCTTTTGCAGGTCTGCTCTCTTCCCTCAAGTCCTGGCCCAGAAGTTCACAGTCTCTTCTCCCATCCTTTGGGAGGCGTAGGGCTCTTTACCAGAACTGAAGTAATGACCGGCTAATGGTGTTTGTGTATGTGAGTGTGAGTGTGAGTGTCTTTAGTTCCTATGACCACAGATCGGAAACACAGACCTTTGTAACCTCACGCCGTGCGGAAGGACCCAGAAAGGACGGATTTGCACTGCTCGTGAATCTGTTCCGTGGTAGGAGCCAAGCTGCAGAGCTCTTTTCTCCTCCTGTATTTTGTCTGAATGGCCTGGAATCAGAAATCTCAACAGTAAAAATCCTTTCATTTTTCCTTTTTAGAGAGGCCTACATAAAGGACTGCCCTGTCTGGATTAGGTTTTGGCGCTTTGGAAGAAAAGCCAACTGCTGTTCATTTATTTCATGGAGTTCCCAGAGAATTTTCAAGTGGTGATTTTTTCCAGTCCCAGATAAAGAGCTTTTAGCTGTGATTCCACTTTTCACATGTTATTCTTTCTTTCTGACTTTTCAAAATGTCAGAGGGGGTGGTTTCCAGGTTTTGGTCTAAAGACTCTTACTCAAACAGTAACGAGGACCCCTATTGCTGTGACAATAGTTTTGACTTCAGGGACCCCCAAGATGGGCCTATCTCGCGTTGAGAGTTCCGGGCGGGCCGCCGTAGAAAGCTGTTTTCAGAAACGGTTGTGTCGTGTCAGCAGTCACTGGGGCTCAGAGGACCTGGGAACTACAGTTGAGGTACGAAGGCTTGGCTGACTTTCCACTTCCTGAGTTTTCCCAACGCAAACAAACTGGGTGCGGTAACGGGACTGCAGGTGATGGAAGAAGTGAAGGAGTCAGACCGTCCCCACTAATCTGAAAGGAATATACCATATGGGCTGTATTAACTCTCTCTCTCTCTCTGCCTCCCTCCCTCCCTTTCTCTCTCTTCTCCCCTCCCTCCCTCCCTCCTTCCCTTCCTTCCTTCCTTCCTTCCTTCTTTTTTTGGTGGTAATGGAGATTGAACCTAGGACCTTCACACTGAGCTACATGCCCAGGCTGGATTCAAACTTGTGATCCTCCTGCCTCAGCCTCCCACTATTAGGGTTATAGATGTGCGCCACTACATCTAGTTTATAGAAAAGTTTTGAAAGCAATTTTAGGGGTCTACCCAGTCAACAGAGAAGTTGTAAGAATAACATCATAAACACTATATTTCCTTCCCTGAGATTCACATCTGCTTTGTTTTCTTTCTTTCTGTTTTCTCTACAAACACATCCACACACACCTTTTTCCTGAACCATTTGAAATACATTGCAGACATCATGACTTTTACCCCTACGTATTTCACCGTGTGTATCCTGAAAACAATGATGTTCTTGTGCTTATGCCCAAGAAATTTATAGTTGCTCCAATAATATCTTCCAGTGTAAGTCCATACTAAAATCTACTCAATTGTAAATGGGGGCTCCAAGATATAATTAAGAACCATGTGTTGTAGTTTGTAGCCAGTTACTATTTTACAGGGTAGGAAGGGTAGAAAGACCCCATCAAAGGGATGGCTGGTTCTAGGGCGGCCCCTGCCTACCCTGGGGTGACCCCGTGGGATGCTGGGTGACTTTCACCCTCAGGAAGCCACGTAGGCAGGCACACCAGTTTTCCTGTTGATTCTTTTTTTTGGGAGGGGGACTGGGGATCGAACTCGTGTCCTTGCGCTTGCGCAGCAGGCGGTGAAACCATTGAGCTAAATCCCCAGTCCTCCTGTTGATTCTGATTGCACATTTGGCATGACTTCTTGTCCTAGTTTCTGTGAGATGTCACTTAGGGGTAATTGAGAATGGGCTTTACTGACCTGTGCTTTCCATATTTCATGTTACCCTTCTGTTTTCTCTGTGCTGTCACGTTCCTGGGTTGTGAAGCTAGAGCTTCCACCTATGGCTACAAAAGTGGATGGTTGGGTCTCTCCCAAGAGATAAATACCAATTACCCAACTTTGGAAGCAACGTGCACTCTGCCCGCGAGCCTCTGACCCCAGAGGAGAGTGCCACACTGCCTGCTGTGCCTCGGGTTTCAGGTGGCGGTGGTCAGGGGTGGCAGACAGTTGTCTGGCAGGTGAAAGTATGCAGTACCAGGATGGGAGCCTCTCGGGCTGGGAAGGCTCTGGAACAGGAGTGTCCCATAATGAACCCACAGTTCAGAGATCTTGCTTTACCTCTCCAAATGCAAGGGTTTAAATGATTTCTGTTTATTGAAGTAAGAGAATTTTGTTGGCACTTGATAGGATGGTGTGCAAATTTAATATATATATTTAATATATATATATACATGTATAAACTAAAGGAAATACATGAGAAGTCACGCATAATCCTGTCATGCCAGTGTAACTAAGAGGACCACCTTGTGTATCCCATTTCAAGATTCCTCACGCAAAGTTTCACAGAATTGCGAGTCTGTGGTACATAGGCTTTAGTATCCTGTTTTGTTTTGGTTTTTTCCCCAATTAACAGTATGTTGAACGATTTCCGTGTTTTCAGAACCTTGAATTGTATGCAGCCTTTAAAATTACTGTAGAACAAGAGAAATGTAATAGTTTAGCCTTCCCCTAATGCCAGACATTTGTTTCTAATTTGCTGTGTTACCTGATGATCCTGGAATGAAATTTTGGGTAATAACTAGGTTAAAAGAAAGGGGTGAAGTAGCCTGGGAAGTAGGGCCCAAAGCTCTCGGGGCTTAGCCTAGCCAGGAAGGGAGAAAGGCAGCCGAGCAGGGGTCCCTGTCCCTGTGCCCAAAAAGACCTCGGACAGGTTCAGAGGAAGGGAGCTCGAAGGCAGGGACATTTCATTTTGATCCATGCTGTCAAATTGTCCTCCAGAAATTAGCATTTGCTCATGTCCATGGAGTCATAGCGACTCACATTTTAAATTTTCCATTTTCATTTTGATCTGCATTTCTGAGTGTGAAATTTTTAAAAAATCGATCTTTTGTTCTAGGTATGCTATTTTCTTTCTTATTGGCTATTGTTTTTTATTCATTTTATCATCTGTGGTCCTTTTTTTTATTAACCAATTTGCTTGAGTTTGTTGACTTTGTCTTGTTTTCTATGCTGTTCTTTTGCCTTAAATTTTTATTTTTTGTAGTGTAGTCTGTTGTGTTTTTCTTTTGTATTTACTTCTAAGTTTAGGGAGTTAGTTCCTCTAAAGATTGATTGAGAAATAGTTTTA
Organism: Heterocephalus glaber; assembly: GCF_053883595.1. Classification (NCBI taxonomy): domain Eukaryota; kingdom Metazoa; phylum Chordata; class Mammalia; order Rodentia; family Bathyergidae; genus Heterocephalus; species Heterocephalus glaber. The sequence continues at coordinate 20,929,807 of NW_028258357.1, forward strand.
TATAATATGCTTTGCTATTAGAGATCTGGAAAAGGTTTTGTATGATATGCTTATAGAGAAAGAGATAAAGAAAACAACTTTCTTCCAAATTATCAAGTCATCATCACTATGCTATTTAAAAATAAATTTTCTTTTTATTGGTTTGTGATGGCTCTTTATCATAATTTATTCTATATATGTCTATATCTGGGATATCCAATATCATCTATTGATTTCTATGTTTATTTTTACAAATATATACATGGAACATGTATTATTATTACCTTTTAGGTTGAGGGTTTATGAATGGACAATAGGTATTTACTGCATGGATCCAAATACTAGGAGCCGGTCTTAACCCAAAAATTAGGAGCAAAATAGAAAAACATCATAATTACAGTTTTATCTGAGTTTTTATAACCACCTGGTTTTGTCCTTGTCTCAGATTTACCAAATATATTTCTTTGAACACCGCTTTAAATTTTATTTCAAAATTGACAGCCAAAAATTTAAAAACAGATGATAAACTTATAGATAAAACTTAATTTATTTTTATTTTAAGAGGTGGAATTTAAGTAAAAATTCTGATGATTTGGGGTAATCTCTTATTATTTATCCAGCTGTTTATTTTTGATAGTGACTCCCCAGGAAGAGTGCAGCTTTTCTTGATCACAGAAGTTATACCTTTTTCCCAGGGGCTCTCAGTAACAAGTTCTGCATATTGACAAATACTTGAGCTTAATAGTTGGGTGGCGCCCTGGGCATGGGAGCTATGTAAGATATTGTCACTTCCAGTTAGAGGCCGTCATCTGGCAAAGCTGAAGGAGTCAGGCATGATGGAATTAGGAGCTTGTGTGACAACCCCAGCACAATTAATTACCTGTCTTGACCTTGGTGTCTTCATCAGCATAATGAATACTTGGCCAGAAGTCTCTCCCACGCTGACATTCTGTGACTCTCTTTCCATGAGATGCTACCACTAGGCATCCTTATTTCTATGTTGCTTTCTCAGTAAAAATAATGAAAAAGAGAAAATGCACAAGAGTTTAAACATTTTTGAAGTGTTATTGGCGGGCCTCTAGTCTCGCATCATGTTGCCTTAGTTTAAAAGTTTTTAATTAAGAGTGTGCATTAGAATTACCAGTGAACATTTAAAACATGCATTTAGGATTGCAAGTTTGAGGCCAGCCTGGGTTACGTAGTGAGACATTATCTCAAAATAGCAACAATAACATAGATATGCACACACATACACAAATGTATACACATAAATGTTTGTTTGGTTTTTTTTTTTTTTGGTACCAGGTATCGAACTCGGATGCTTGCGCTTGCGCAGCAGGCAGCGAAACTGCTGAGCTAAATCCCCGGCCCTGCACATAAGTGTTTATCCTGGGCCCTGCCTGTGGTTCTGATCCGGGTCATTGGTAAGAGCCAGGAAATCACAGCCATTCTGATGCAGATAAGGATTGAGAGGCACAGCTCACATCGCTAATTTATTCCTGATTGTTTTAGCCATTCAGAATGCTGGAACAAAATACATAAACTGTTAGCTTATAAACAAATGAAGTTTATTCCCACAGTTCTGGAGACAGGAAGTCAAAGATCCAAGTCTTGGAAGACTCCATGTCTGGTGAAGGTTCACTTCCGGGTTTAGAGCCGGTGCCTTCTTGCTGTGGCCCTCTCAAGGTGGAGGAGACCAGGGCTCTAGGAGGTTTCTTTTATATCTGCGCTAATTCCATTCATGAGGGCCTCTAATCACCTCCCAGAGCCCCTTCCTCCAGGGGCTACACCTTGGGAGTTAAAATTTCAGTGTAGGCCAGGGATTAACTCAATGGTGCCACCACCTGGCTCACAAGCCAAAGGTCCCGAGTTCAATCCCTGGTACCAAAAAAACAAATTCTAACTTTTTAGGGTTTACAAGATTTTGTTAACACTTTGTTTATATATCAGTCTAGGCAGTGACAATATAAATTTGCCAAAAAAAAAAGGCACTCGCTTTAGATTTATGGTCGATTGATTTTCAACAAGGGTAGCAAAAAGTCATCAATAAAGAATGGTCTTTTTAGGGCTGGGGATTTAGCTCAGTGGTTCTGCTGCCTGTCCCGCAAGCATAAGGACCCAGTTCGATCCCTGGTACCAAAAAACCCCACAAAACTGTAAGAATGGTCTTTTCAACAAACGGATTAGAGGCACTTGGTAATTGACATGCAAAAGAATGAAACTGAATCCCTTTCTCACCTTAAATAAATTACTAACTCAAAATGGATCACAGACCTTAATATGGGAATTAAATTATTCATAGAAGAAAACATAGGGGTAAATCTCTTTGGAGTTTTTTGTTGTTTTGGTTTGGATTTTTGGAGACAGGGTCTCACTATGCAGTTCATGCTGACCTTGAACTCACTATGAAGCCAAGGCTGGCCTGGAACTCTCAGCAATCCTCTTGCCTCAGCTTTCCCAGTGCTGGTACTACAGATATGCACCACCACACCCAGCTAATTAATCTCTGTAACTTTGGTAATGTGACCTTTGGGGTTGTGGTGCCCAGTAATTTCTTACATATGACACCAAAAGCACAAATAAAAAGAAAAAATAAATGAAGCTGATCTGATCAAAATTTAAAAAATTTGTGTGCTTCAAAGGACATCAAGTAAAATGAGAAAAGCTACAGAATGTGAGAAATTATTTGCAACTTATATATCTGATAAGAAATGTATATCTAGAATGTATAAAGAACTCTTACAACCCAGGAATAAAAATATTCCATTATAAAATGGGAGAAGGCTTTGAACAGATCCCTCCAAAGGAGGTGTACAGATAGGTAAGCACAGGAAAGGTTGGTCCCTATTAGCTTTCAGGGAAATGCAAATCACAGCCACCGTGAGACACTGCTTAAAACCTGTTAGGATGTTGGGAATGAGAACAATCAGATGTGAAGTCTCACAAGGGTGTGGAGAGACTGGGGCCTTCGCCCACTGCTGGAGGAAGTGTAAAATAGGAAAACAGTTTGTCAGTTCCTTGGAAAGTTTACCAGAGTCATGGTGTGCTCCGTAATTCTACTCCCAAGTATTTATACAAAAGACTTGAAAACGGGTGTTTAGACAAACACTTGTACATGAATGTTTAACAGCAGCGTTAGTCACAATAGCCTAGAAGTGGAAGCAGCCCAAGTGTCCAGTAGCTGATGAACAAAGAAATAAGATGTGGTGCAGCAATTTATCCGTATAATGGGATATTATTTGGCAATGGAAGGAAGCTGAGCAAGCTACAGCACTAATGAGCCTTGAAGACCTGAAGCTGGCCACAAAGACTACATAGCCTATAATTCCATACAGTAGATTAGTGGTTGCCTAGAAGCTGGAGGGGGAAACTTTACTGGAGAGAAAGAAAGTGACTTCTACTATGTGTGGGGATTCTTTTGGGGTGATGACAATTTTCTGAAATTGTGATGATAATCACACAACTCTGAACATACTAAAAATTTTACTGTGGAATTATACACTTGAAATTGGTGAATCTTTGGTATATGTGTTATCTCAAAACTGTTTTTAAAAGCATGGGTTACAGAGAATGATGACCTGGACGTGAAACCTAGCCCCAATGCTTACTGTAGGCTGCGCAGCCTCGGAGAAGTTGCTCAACTGCTGGGAGTCAGTTTCCTGGTTTGTGAACTGGGCTTCATGGTAACCGTGCCCACTGGTGGCCCGGTAAGGTTTGAATGAGAGGGTGCTTGCAAATTCACCCTGTGTTAGTTACTTTCTCATTGCTGAGACAAAATACCCAACACCCGCCAAGTTAAGGGAGGAAAGGCTTACTTAGCTCACAGTTTGTCGCGGTTTCAGTCCATCACCGGCTGTCTCCAAGCAGGGTGGCTCATGGCAGAGGGGCAACGGTTCATGGCAGAGGGAAGGTAGCAAAACAAGAAAACTTTCAGTCCCTTGTATCTCATCCAGATTACTTAGGGCAGGTAGCACTTACAACCTTAATCCTAGCACCCAGCGTCACACACCCTAGATCCAGCCACCTCAAAAGAGAAGCTCCATCTATGACCGCCTGAGGCTTTGGGGGGACATCTAAACACAAGCCATAACACCCCCCACGCCTAATTCTGGACAAATGTCAGTGTCAACTAGGAAAGTGGTGAGAAGACCGGAGAAAAATGGACCAGTCTTAGATAAACGCACGTGACAGGGACTCAAGGGGGAAGGAATAGGGCAGTGTGGAGCTTGGTTTGTTTGTAGGCCCTGAGGAAAGTAGCCAGTTTCAAAGTTTACAAGCCAGAGGTAGCAATCCTTGGTGGTTTGGCTGGTGGTGGTGCCCAGGGTTACAGTGCTGCCACATGAGCATGGCGTAGCACCAAGATGGGTCACGTTCAGTCAGGGCTGGGCTCTCTGCATGTAACCACGAGTGGATGCAGAGGGGCAAATGTGGCCTGTCCCTTACTCTCCTGGTCAGGTGACAGAGGACGGGTATGTTGGGAGTTCGAGGCCTTCCTCAGACTCCTTACTCCAGCCTGAGGCTAAGACTGTGTGGTTTTGAGTGAGCCTCACATTAGGCAGTGCATCATCGTGTTTTCCTTTCTGATAATTGCCACCTGTGCTCCCACTGCTTCTAGCTAAGGATCATCGCCCTGCTTGAGCTTTGCCAGACATCCCACGAGGCTCCTCTAGCTTGGCCTGAGCAGACCAGGAGCTTGCAGTGGCCCAAGAGACAGTTGCCGCAGTCATCCCCCAAGAGTCCCTGAGCAAGCGCTCTGCTGGGGTAAGCTTCCCCTCAGGCTGAGGAGTTGTCGGATCTGGAGAATCTGGCAGACTTCTGAGCTGAGGTGGAAACAATTGGATTTCTCCCTCAAAGGGGCGTGTGGAGGTGTAACTTGCTTCGGAATAATGGAGAATACTGGTTTGAGAATCATTATTGCTTGAGTAATCTTTTTCTGAGCTTTTGCAAAGTATGGTATGTTCTAAGGTCATCCAGGTCACGGAAGCTATTCGGTTGATTTGTGGCTCTTTTTGCACATCTATAGGGATGAGTCCGTAAGGAACTACTCAGGGTATGCCTAGATTTTGATGAGTATCTGTTTGGGCTCTGGCTTATTATGGGGAAAATGTCTTCACAGAAAAAAAACTGATTCCTCCTGGGTTCTTCACCCTAACTGAGCGGAGAGAAAAGGGCAGTAAGCACAGCCCTGACTTCACCACAGCATGAAGGCCAGGCTTGAAAGGAGGCTTGGAGGGAGGCTGAGAGCACTGTTGCTGAGTTTGAGGCCACCCTGGGCTACATAGCCGGAACCTGTCTCAAAAAAACAAAAAAAGGGGGCTGGGGATTTACCTCAGTAAATCCTGCCTCGAAAGCCCAAGGTTCCGAGTTCAATCCCTGGTACAAAAAAAAAAAAGGAAAAAAGAGGCTGTACTCAGGACAGCTTTCTGCCTAGAGACCGTGGCTCTCAGACCCACTGGCTGGCTCATTTAGGTTTCGTTTTCTCTCAGCTTCTTCCTTTCCAGATCCCAAGGAGGGTGGATTCTAATACCTGTTACTCTGGAAGCCTCACCTCAACCCCAGGCCATGTGTGCGTGCGTGCGTGCGTGCGTGCGTGCGTGTGTGTGTGTGTTCTCTTTTTCCAAAGAAGGGAAAAGAGAGGATGGGCAGAGAGTAGGAAGACGCTTTCCTCTTTGCCTCTCCGCGGGACAAAGGCTGCCTTGTTGCCACCTGAGGCTGCGTCCCTGTCAACGGGACACGAGGCCTTGTGTGTGGCACATTGTGCTGGCAGTAGGACTGCAGAGAGGTACAAGACACACATCCCATCCCAGGTCAAATGGAGAAGGCAGAACCTATGCTTCATCGAGCCATGGGCTTATTTCTAGAAGAAGGCTGGGTATTCGAACCTGCTGTGTGATTCTGGCCTCTGGCTGTTACTTGTGTAGTTCTGGTGATCCTGTCTGCTCTGAGAGCTCCCCTCGCCCATATCTGTTTAATTTCTAAAATTGAGGGGTTTGGGCTAGTTCATTATTGAGGGGTTTTTTTAAAGCTTTATAATTATATGGCTTTCTAATATTTTCTTTTATTAAATTATGGTTAAGAGCCTGGACTCTGAAGTTAGTTTGGATCTTGGTCCTGTGACTTAGTAGCCATGTGACCTTGGTTAAGTTATTTACCTGTTGAGCCTCAGTTTCCTCATCAGCAAAATGTGTATAATCATGAGTATGTCATAAGTTTGTGGTGAGCCTTAAATTAGTTACTATTTATAAAAGACACAGAATACACCTGGTACTTAATAAATCTGTGTAAATGTTTGTAAAAACAAATTATTGCTGGGCCAGGGATTTAGCTTAGTGGCACTGCCCCTCCCTGGCAAGCACAAGGTCCTAAGTTCGATTCCCAGTATCAAAACAAACAAAAAAAAATCAAACAAACTATTGCTCTTCCTGTTTTCCAGTCACAACTTAAAATCTTGGATGGTGATCTTCCTTTCTATAAGGAGTCACCAAATACTTGACTTAATTCTAGCACAATTCTGGTTAAGAGGCACCGCACCTGCCTTGCAAGCACAAGGTTCTGAGTTCAATCCCCAGTACAAAAGAAAAAAAAAGAGCTACCATTTGAGTGCCTGGTGAGTGCTGAGGAATTTTTGGTCACTCTACTTAGACTTCTCAATGTTTTGGACTGGAGATTTAGGTCCGTGGCACTGCGCCTGCCTCAAAAGCACAAGGTCCTGAGTTCAATCCCTGCTACCAAAAAAAAAAAATTGAAAGAATTGGAAAATTTCAATTTGACAGCGTCTGGTTCTACAAAGAAGGGCGAGGCTGTCGGTCAGGACTGCCCCTCTGGATGGGGCTTTAGATTCCAGGACTGTTTCTTGAAATCCCACAACTTGGACCTGTAACTGGTCTTGTTTTTTTTTTTTTTTGGTACCGGGGATCGAACTCAGGTCCTTGTGCTTGCGCAGCAGGTGGCGAAACCACTGAGCTAAATCCCCGGCCCTGTAACTGGTCTTGTTCTAATTTATTCTTGAATTCTTCCACTAATTCCCCCACTTCTTGGCTCTTCAAATCTACTCCGGAATGGAGAACTTGCCTGTGTATTTCCATACTTATTTAAATGGACTGACAACCTTATTTGCGTCATTATCTGAATCACCCCTGGTATACCAGGTCTTCCTACAAACAGCCTCTGGTTTTTCCTTGGCAATTCGAGCTCCTTTGCTTCCTGAATGTGCAGCTGGTTTCGTATTGGTGCCAACGGATATGAATCAATGTCTTTGGCCATGAAAGATAGTTAAGTAACTCTTCTGAAAGAAAAATGGTGAATTTCTCTGCAGGTTACAACTTATATACTTAGCTGTTTGTACTAGTTCTTTTAAAAATTACCTTCTAAAAAATTACCTTAGCTGGGCATGATGGTCCATACCTGTAGTCCTAGCTATTTGGGAGGCTGAGGCCGGAGGATCACTTGAGCCCAGGAGTTCTAAGCCAGCCTGGGTAACATAGCACAACCTCTATATTAAAGAAATTACCTTGAGATAAAATTTCCTCAGGTTATTTCTTCCTTGATTTTAGCAACTCCTTTCACAATTGTGATTTGAGTAACCTGGAAAGGAGGAACTTAGTTTTTGTATTTCTATTTGACAGATTAGAGTTTCCCTTTCTCTGGGTGAGTAATGTAATTTGCATTAATTCAAGCTGGGAAGTACCCACAGGGAAATTGCCTTCTACCTAAAGTCAGTTTCCCTGGGGTTGTATAACGCTTTTACCATGTGTGTTTTGAATTTGTCCTCCTATGGAGAGGGCATTTTGAAGGGCAAAGATCAACCTTCCCACCTTTTCAGAAATTGTGATGTGTTTCTCAGAGCTGTCTCAGTGGAAGGTAGAAGTTTTTAGCTGCAATTGGCAAATGGTGACTCATTCCAGCCTATCTTTTGCTTGATAGGTAGACCCATTGCCATTTCTCAACACTGTTTTGAAGGCAAAGTTTAACATCCTCTGCTTTTATCAATGAGAAGATTCTAGAAAATGGACTTCTATAATTCCAGGCAGACCTTCAATCTTGTACTATGGAACTATGCTAAAGCTCATTCCGAATTAAGATAACCTAGAAAGTAAATTTCGTAAAGTGGGCTTATGTGTACTCTGGAATCTAGAGAGTATGTTTTGTGCATTTCACCTATTGAAGTTTGATAATGACTTTTGGAGTGGTTTTTAGGATTTACTCCCTAAACCTGAAAAATGTGTTTTATTGTAACAAACTGTTGTACTTATAAAAGTAAGTGGCTATGGAAAGAGTTTTTAATCTCATATGTATATCAACTTTTTAGTCTTAGAAAGTTGGAATATGAATTGATTTTCATCCACCAGGCTTATTGCCATGGCTTTTGGTCTTCTTTATTTGATGTCCCTCTTTCCTAACCTCTTCTCACTTCAGAAAGACTTTTATCTTGTTAAGTGTATCCTGCCAGGAAGCTGCATCCAGCCTGGGACTCGGGTGCCTTGGGGAAGAGTGTGCGGCTCCAGCTGTGTGAATGCGCCCATCCTCCTGTCTTGACCCCAGTGTTGTTCTTGGTCCTGCAGATATCTGCCAGCCAGCTTCTGTGCAAGACATCTGCTGCTGTGTTTCAGTAGTGTGAGGTAAGGTCTGCTTCCTGATTGATAACTGATAATTTCTGTGAACTTCAGGCTCTTCTGGCCTTCTTATCTAACTGAACAAGCAAGTACGAAGGTAGAATGTGGTTCTAAAATCTCCCCAAATATTAACAATAGTCTTGTACATTAATGTCTTGTATGTAATAGTCTCCTTTATCAGTAATTTGAATGTTATTTAATAGTATAAGCTTGGCAAAAATAACTTTTATCCATCAAGTACATTTTTTGTTGTTGTTGTTACCGGGGATCAAACTTGGGTCCTTGTGCTTGCGCAGCAGGCGGCGAAACCACTGAGTTAAATCCCTGGCCCCATCAAGTAAAATTTTAGTTTTGAACCAATACAATTTGTATAACCTTGAACATATGACTTTTTAAACTGATTTATTGGTTGAAGTTTATTTGGCAAAAAGAAAAATAATATTTTATTACCGTGAGGATCTTTTCCCCCGGGGTTGCCACCTGGTGTTTTGGAAACATTTAAATATTCCAGTGGTCATTATCAAGCCAGGCCCATTTCACAATGGGGAAGACCGAGTCACCAAACATGGGAAATGTATTTTCCGAAGCTACACAGGTGAATCACGGACAGGAGAATAAATCAACAAACTTCAAACACTCTTTTAAAGATCATTACTGACAACAGGAGAACCTTGTGGGTCGCATTAAAATGAGCTGGAAAGTTTCCGGAGGAGGAGGCTGGCTGGGGAGGCAAGAACAGCTGGCTAAGAGGCTCTCCTGTTGGTTGTGACCTTTAGTTTTTCATTCTCTCCCATTTTTCAGCCTCTTCCAGGTCAAGAAGTTATTTAAAACTATGAGTGTCCCTTGTTTTTTGCTCGAACTTGATCAAGCAGGTAAGATTCTAATATATTAATTGCAACTGCTGATTGTACGTTTCCTTTCATCTGTTCTGCCTGCCTTTTATTTTTCTTCCTGAGACTGTTCAGTGAGCTCTTACCTTCCAACTCTTCTTTGTGGGGGTGTAGACGGCACTCCCGAGACTCGTCTTTCACCTTTCTTCCTTTATAGTCTTGGTATAACTTGACATTTCCGAGGAATCATGGGGCTGGTTTCAGTATAGTACTTCCTGGTATCATTGCTGCTTTTATGAATCTGTTTCCTTTCTAGTAAGTAATTCCAAAGAGTATTTGAATTAAATCAATAGAGATGCGTTCAGAAGTTGTGTCAGGGACATACTGAGACCAGTAAAGACAAGGATCCATGAACAGGGCTGTGGAAAAAAGGCTGGAAATCCCAGGGACAGAAAGTTGGTGGAGTAAAGTAGAACGCTGCCTTGTAGGACCACAGTGATTGTGTTTTCGCTTGTGGTTCAGAAAGCCCAGGGAGTCATGGGTAGACAGCAGGGATCTGGCCATCCTTTCCGTAGGGGAAGTAGGCCCCACCGGACAGGAAGCAGAGGTGTCCTTCATGCCTAGCAGAGTCTCCATCCAGTCACCAAGGGAATAAAACAACGAAGAAGGGACACAGATACAGAGAAAGATGCACAGCAATTGAGATATAAAGGAATGGGGAGGTAAAGTTCATTTCTAGGGAATGCAGAGTCAGAGAGTCACTACCATATATTGAGCACTTACTGTTTTATAGAGACTATTCTGGCTTTAGTACAGAATCACTAACCGTAATAAAACTCTTCAGGGGCCGGGGATTTAGCTCAGTGGTTCCATCGCCTGCCTCGAAAGCGGATGGTCCCGAGTCTGATCCCCGGTACCAAAAACAAAACAAAAAAACTCTTCAAGGAAGACTTTCCCCTTAGTTCACAAATGAGGAAATTGAGTCCCAGATAAGTTGAATAACTTCCCCAAAGTCATATAAGCAGCGGATCTGTACCTCAGACACAACTTGGTTTGAATTAGGGGGTAACCCAACAGCAAGGCAAGCCAAGTCCTTTGTGGTTGTCGAGGGTGGGAAAGTAGGGGTGGGTAACACTGGAAACGGATGGGTAGGGTAGTGGTACTAAGTGCTTGGGGGCAGGAGTTGGAAAAAGCTTGACAGAGATGCCAAGGAGTGGATGGAAGGTCCTGAGAGGCAGCATCAAGTGCTGCAGCACTAAGCGGACCGGAAGTCCTCCCCTTTCCTGTGGGAAGTGGCCACGCCGCGGTGGAGTGTGACCAGGAGCTCCCGCTCACCCCTGCTGAGTCCGGGGGACCCGGGCAGCGCATGCGCGTGAGAGTGGCTTGGCTAGAGACAGCAGGTCTGTGGTTGAGCCAATGCTGCTCTGTGTCCTTGCTTGTTGCTTCCTCACCTCCTCTCGCCTCAGACCTTATCTTCGGCCTCAGGCTCTTTCCCGTCTGCACCCGGGCAGCTCCCAGGACCCAAGTAGAGGACGGCAGCAGGTCTCAGAGTGCGCTCTGTGGACACGTGGGCGTGCCTGTGACTCTCTAGGGGTCCTCGGGTTGAAACTTTTCATACTAATAAGACCTTATTTGCCAGCTTTGGTGGTTTGCCACTGGCACTGATCATGCAAAAGCAACGGTGGGTGACAATGCTGGCGGCTCAGCGTGCGGGGAGGAGCCAAAATGTCTCCTTCACCAGTGACACAGTAGAAGGGACTGCCTCACGCTGTAGTAAGGGTTCTTCCTCTGCTACACTTCAGTGCTTTGTGGGTCGCCCTCATTTTGCTGCTGTGATTCGAGCGAAGTGTGCGTGCGCCTTTGGGGCGGAAGCACTGTGCACTGACAGGAAGCACTTGTGAGTGCAGACAGAACCATCCGCTTTTGGTGGAGCACCGAGCGCGGCTGACAGACTGTGATTGTCACACCCGGGTATTTGGCAGGCATTTCTCCCATAGGGGACAAAGCGAGTCTGTCACCTCGAGCAGCACGACTGGCTGTATTGGTTGCCAGTACTGAAAATTAGAATTCTGGAAGATGTATCTGCCATTGGAGCTCAATAGCTTCTCAGTACTTTTCTGATGAGATTGATGATAATATTTAATGAGCTTTAAAAATTAGTATGTATAGGGCCGGGGATTTAGCTCAGTGGTTTTGCAGCCTGCTGTGCAAGTGCAAGGACCCGAGTTCGATCCCCGGTACCAAAAAAAAAAAAAAAAAAAAAAAAGTATGTATTAGCCAGGGGTGGTGCTGCACACTTGTGATCCCAGCATTCAGGAGGCTGAGGCAGGAGGATTGCCGTGAGTTCAAGGCCAGCCTAGGCTATATAGCGAGACCCTGTCTCAAGACAAAATTATTATATATTGAAATATTTGAAGTATTTGGACTATCAGCATGGCTTAGTGCGGGAATGTTTCCAGAGGATAAGTGAGTGATCTTATACAGAGCCATCCGAAGTGCAGGCTGGTGTGGTGGGTTGTAGTGGGTCAGAGCGAGAAGTTCATCTGTCCATGCTCAGACCCCAGCTGGCCCCTAACCTGTGGTCAGTGGCTTTTGAGTTTGGGGATGGTATCAAGACTATCCAGGTAACTGAAAAGCTACGAATCCTTCCATTTCTCCAATCACTTTTCTGTGGCTGGACTTTCTCTGGACTTCTACCAAAGTAACGTTTACTACAACAAATTGGATGGAGGAGCAAATAGGAAATCTGTCTTCCATAAAGTCAGATAATAAAAAATTTCCAGAGAAATGTAAAACAATATCAATCTTCTTATGCTATTTGTCATGTTTTAGAAAATATATTTATTAAAGTATATTATTTATGTTAATGTGAAATGGGTTGATCGTTAATTGTAAGTGAATTAATATTTTTAAATGTCTCAGTTTTAATTCCTAATACCATAAATATTGATAGCTATGTCTCAAATAAACAAAAATGTTGGTGTCCTCAAAAATTACTTAAGTGTGGGAATGGGGAAAAAATAAGAACCAAGATGGATTATGTAAAGGTGCAAATTTCCAATGATGAATGTAACTATTGTATACCTAAAATGTACCAATATAATTAATTTTTTTAAATTACTTAGGTGTGTAAAGGGGGTGCTGAGATCAAAAGTTTGACAACTCCTGTTCTAATGCAAGTAGGAAGAGGATTAACGATGCACTTCTGAATTCTGTATGATTCATTTGTAAAAATAGAAGTCCACCATCCCATATGCAGCGTGGCCAGGTCACATGGGAGGGGTATCCGACCTGCTCCCTGTGTCCAAGGACCCTGTCATTACGGAGCTGGAGTCGCTGATGCCGCTGTAAGTGCTGGTTTCCTTCACTGCACCTCCTTCTTTGGCTTCTCCGCGGCTCTCGGTAACCTGGGAGGCACAGCCTCCCTCCCAGTCTTGGCTTCCTCTCCCAGGCCTGTGTCACAGCAGACCTTTGAAGGCCGGAAGGTGAACTGGGAGATGGGGTATCGACTCAGAAGCAAGTGGGTGTGGGTGCATCTCTTTGGTTGGAGGGTTTATGGGGTGCCTGCTGTGTTCCGAGCTCTGCACCAGGCCCGAGAGAGACTGGGCAGTCGGCAGATGTGATTCCCGCGGTACCGGGGTGGGCTCCTTTGTTCCTTTGTTTCCCTTCCAGTGTCCATTAGTGCGGGGCCTGGGCCACCTGGGCTGCCTAGCCGGATTGATGCTGGGTGGTTGCCCCGCGAGTGCCTGTGTTTGCAGTGGTCTCGTCTCAGAAATGGTCAAGAAGGGCTGTCTGTGGTGCCAGGGAGATTCTCTCCTCCTCCTCTCCTGGGTGCTGTGTTTTGGACCAGTCTGTGTCACTTCAGGTTGTCACTGGAGAGCAACCTCAGGGTTTGGTGCAGAGCTCAGTCCCCTGTGTGGGCAGTGGTGACTGGCGGATGTGCCACCCACCGTGCCAGGGCCTGCGTGCTCTCCCGCTGAGTGTCAGAGTCCACCGAGGAGGCAGCTGTGAGCTCACCTTCCTGTGAGGCGGAAGTCACATGCCGGCTCCTGGGGACCCACTGGTGATTCCCGGCCGCCTGCTTCTGTGAGCGCTGTCAGAGCCTTGCTTGGCCCGCCCGCGGGTGACAGTGTTCCTGTGTGTGGTGGGGCTGTTGCAAGCGGTGGTTGTGCACCCTGCCTTGTGCCAGCTGCATCCAAGCTGCCCCTTGGCTGCTGATGAAGCCTTGTCTTCATTTAATCTAAGAACAGACACACGGGCAGCATCAGGGTCTTCATTTTGTTTGGCAGCAGCTGCCATCCTGGACCTTTGATGTGGGAAACAGATACAAGCTTTGAAAGAATTTGCACGACACTTTGCCAAACGCGTGTATCTAGATGCCACAGGGCACCAGCTCGGGGTTCAGCTGTGCATCGCCCTTGTCCCCTGGCTGCTTCGGAAGAGCCCACTGTAAGGCCCTCCGCTGGAGTGGAGGAGCTGCTGCTGCCTGTGTTCCTTCTCATGTCAGGGTTGCGGGTCCTCCCTGAATCCTCACACTGCCAAGTGTGGCTGTTGGACGGAATTCTGTTTTACCAGTGAAGAGGCAGATGCTCAGCGCTGAGTAACCGGCTCAGCACTGGCGACCAAGCCCATGCCTGTCTGCTTCCCAGCTGCCTCTTCAGGGACCGCTTTCCTCACACCAGTAAGAGCGCCTCACAGCAGAGGTCCCTCGGGCCAGCTCTGCGCTTGCCACTGAGGCACTGGGGTTTCTTCAGCAGGTGTGTCTGGCCCTCTAGTTATGTGCCAAGCACTGGCAGGGAGAAAAGCTGGGCGTGGTGGTGCACCCTGCAATCCCAGCACTGTGGAGGCTGAGGCAGGAAGATCGCCTTGAGTTGGAGGCCAGCCTGGGCTCCATAGTGAGCTCAAGCCCAGCCTGAACTACATAGTGAGACCCTGCCTCAGAATAGAAAAAGGAAAAAAGAAGAGGTGGATGCATGAATGAGGCACAAGCTCACCCTGTAAGATCATTCTGCTCGCTCGCATCTGCTGCCCCTGAATTTCGGAACAGCCTGGTCTGCGTAAGAGCTGTAGGTCAAGTGGGAGCTGTGAGAGGGTCTCGACTGTGGTGGGCGTTGTCCAAGTGGCCAGAGGTAATGGGAAGGAGCTCACAGCCAGAAAACACCGTGGCTCATCCCTGTGGAGTGCGTTGCCTGAGAGACGAGAGTGAGAAAGGCTGCTGCGTTGTCTTCAAGTCAGCCCAAAGTACTGTCAGTACTCTGGGTTTTCCTGTAAAGGTACTCTTCTCTAAGAATTCGGAGATCACAGTATGATCAAACACAAAATCACAAGTAATCACATCTAGAGGTACTACTATCATTTTGGTTTTTTTGGGGACTGGGGATCGAACTCAGGTCCTTGCACTTGTGCAGCAGGCGGGGAAACCACTGAGCTAAGTCCCTGGCCCACTACTGTCATTTTTGTGGATCTTTTAGGTGTCCTGGTTCTGTTTTGTCGTTTAATAAATATTCGACTTGTTACACGCTCTTAGTAGTTTTCCCAGTGGGTGTAAAACAGTCCACATATTTATTTAACCATTTACTACAGCTGAACAAATAGTCTGCCACCAATTTTCTTGCTGTGATAGCACAACAGATCAGATATAGTTTTCTTTGTACATTGATTTTTGCTGTATTAGGAATTATTTTTCTTAGGACAGATTACTGGAATGGATTTCTAGGCCAGAGTATGAATACTTTCAAGATTCTAGAGCTTTTTCCCTTTTTTTCTTTCTTCATTTCTTTTTTCCGGGCAGGGAGCTCACTCTGGTGCTCAGGCTGGGCTTGAACTTAGTACCTGGCCTGAGCTTTCCAGTGGTGGCTGAGACACCAGGCTTGGGCACCGTGCCTGGCTCTGGGGCCTTCTCACTGAGTGTAGTGAGAGGAACTCCACAAGCTCAGTGAGTTCCCTGCGCTTAGTGAAGAGTAAGAAATGATAATAGTTTTTAGGGAGGGGTTCAGGCAGGGTCTCCTTATGTATTCCAGGCTGCCCTTGAACTCACTAGGTAGCCCAAGGTGGCCTCAAACTTGCTGTGATCCTCCTGACTCAGCCCACCAAGTTCTGGGATTACGGGTGTACCACCATGCCTGGCAGTAACAGGTTTTCCAAAGTTATTGTTTGCCAACTTGAAAGGTTAAAAAAGTTTATATTGTGTTTCTCTGATTATTAATGAGGTGCAGCATTTTCCCTTGTGTTGAATTCCACGATCTGAACTGCATTCCATATGTAGTATTCTGTACCTGAGTTGTGTATTCGTGTTCCTCATGGGATAATTATAGGAGGAGGGAAGCTTTCCATAGCAGTGGCCATGAGCCACCAGCCCTGCCATCCAGCATGACCTAATCTCAACGTTGTTCTATGAGGTGGATGTTAGGATTGTTCCCATCTCACAGGTGTGGGGATAGAGGCACAGAGAGGCTGTCTCCTTGCTCAAGGCAAGGTCGTGTAGCCAGCGGGTGACCAGGTGACCGAGCCAGAACCTGAAGCTCTCTCACACACACACACACACACACAGGCCCTCGGGTTAGTGTGGTTCATGGCAATAACTGCTCCTCATCGGGTCCCTGTTGTGGGCACCACTCTGCTGTCTGTGGACTGGAAGGAGAGACAATCCAGGATCATGCAGCATCCACGTGAGAACTCCCACACGTCCCTCTAGTCAGGTGCAGTTTGGTTTTGCATTAATGCAAAGAGAGTGGGAAGCCTGATCATCTACTTAAGAAGGACCTTCCACACCTCATGCAAGGATTTCTTTACATAGAAGGCAGAAAACATATTTTTGTATCAGGCAGGCGTGGGTTCAAATCCACATCAAAAGAGCACAGCGTTACCTGCCTGTCTGGTTGAGTTATTAGAATCAAACAGGATAATGTTTCTAATATATTTAATGTAGTGTTTAATTAATGCCTCTTACTCAGTTTAGATATGAAAAAGATAAACTTACATTAAGCTTTTTTACTATTTTTAAATTTTACTTATAAACATCTTTTAATATTTTACAAATATTCAGATTTTTTAAAAAAATGACTTATGGGCCGGGGATTTAGCTCAGTGGTTCCACCACCTGCCTCATAAGCGCAAGGACCTGAGTTTGATCCCCAGTACCAAAAAAAAAAAAATGACTTGTGCAAAAATGAAATGTACAGATCTAAATAATAAAAAATTAACAAAACTAATTAATATCAGTAACTCTGCAACTACTGATCTATAACCTTGTTCAACACTTATGCAGGCACAAAATATGTATACTAGACTTAAAAGAAAAAGGTATTACCCACTTAGCAGTACCATGAGTATGATGAAAATCAAGTGTACAGCCTAATTTAACTGGGTAAGGACAGAAAGCCTGTACTGTGGTTATTTTCATATGAACTGCAAAATGTTCGGTCTTTCAAAAATGAACACATGCTTCTTATGTACTGATAATTATGAAGAACAAAAATGAATGAATTGTTTGTAGAATAATCTACTACCAGGGCAAAAATGCTGGTGCAAGCTATGTTCATACCTGTTGATCAGGCATTTAATCACATGGCAATTAGTGTTGCTATAAGCTCTCCAAATCCAAGCATACAATGAGCAGTTTGAGCTGAAGATTTAAAGAATGAAGCCAAACTAATTCCTGCAGTGTTACCAACAATCATCCTTGGACAAATGATATTGCTTTACGTTTTTAACCCTATTAAATAAGGGTTAATTGCCTCTTCAGTTTAGAAGAGAAGATAAATACTGCATACCAGGAGGTTGATCTGTTGCTACATGTTGCCCATAAAAGCTTCCTACAGGGCTCTGAACTAGTAAGCACTGAGATGTCTGGAATTTGTACCAACTTGGTGTAAGAGTTAATCCTTTTCCAGGTTTCACTGGAAAGGACTCTTTAATAAGAGTTTATTAAAAACTTCTATTTTAAGAAGGCATGACTTGTTTCCACCTCCCCACAATAGTCATTTTTAGAATATATTTGTGTTTACAAAAAGCAGCATTTTAAAATTTGATAACTTTCAAGAGCCGAATATTTAGAATAACCTCTGTCTCATGAGCATAAGGCTAACCAACGATCAAAACATGAAAGATATTCATCCTAGTAATTTAAATAATGATACCTAGCTGGGGGATTTAGCTCAGTGGTTCTGCCGCCTGCTTCGCAAGGGCAAGGACCCAAGTTCCATCCCCGGCACCAAAAAAAAAAAAAGAAAGAAAGAAATAATGATACCTAAACAGAAAACTATAATACAGGTAAAACTGCAATGTTACAAGTTATTTCTTAGCTGGGCGTGGTGGCGCATGCCTATAATCCCAGCACTCAGGAGGCAGAGGCTGTGAGTTCAAGGCCAGCCTGATCTACATAGCAAAACCCTGTCTCAAAAGATTAAAAAAAAAAAGAAAGCTCTTCATAATATAAGATGATAACCATCAGCACAAGAGTTGAATAGCTTCTTCCAAATCTTAAGTGTTGCACAGGCCCCAAAGCATATGGCACTGATGAGTTAAGCATTGTGAAGTATTAAGCATTGAAGAAGATTGCGGGGCTTTAGAGGGCTCTCTCAGTCTGTACAGGAGAGAAGCCATTAAGTTTCTTAGGGGGGTTCATCTGCAGAACACTTGAAATTTTTCAGTTAATTTCTTCAGGATTTTAGCAGAGATGCCAGGGCAGGTGGCTTTAGCCGTAGAGGTACTTTTCTCGATTCCCTAAATTGCCCGGTTCCTCCTGGCATCATTTTGGTCCTGCTGTTCAGGTTCAAGTGTGATTATTAGAGACCAGCAGCTCGGGGTGTGCACGGGGTCTTGCTCTGCCCCATTCTGTGGTTCCACATGTCAGGCTTCTTATTCGGTGTTTGTTCAGGACGGGTGGGCGTTACGTTCCTGACTGGTGAATTCTGGACTGGAGCCCTCAGAGTCAGATCCACCCTCCTTTGTCCTCTGCCCTCCTCCTCTGAAATCCATCCAGCAGCTCAGTCAGATAAGAAGTCTTCTTCAAACTTTTCCCAGTGCATTTGAGTTTCAGAAGCTCTTCGGGCAAGCATCCATAAACTCCTTAGCAGACCCGGGAAGGCCCCGACAAGAGCCAGAGGGTTGCTCTTTGGAATAAGGAGCAGAACTCTCCTCGGATGTGTGTCAGTTGGGCGGCTCCCCTTGGCTAGTGCAATAGCAGTAATTCCCCGTGACCAAAATGTCAGCTTCTGAGCCAGAAGCTGATGCTGAGTAGCTTCGGGAACCATCCACAATGGAGTTTGCACAAAGGTGTTTCTGCTCATTTCCGTTTGTCTGTTGAGGCTGTCTGTCTGGCAGCTCTGCAGTCAGCAAGTTTAACATGTCCTTGTGCCAAGAGTGAGACGTTGGCAGCGTTTCTGTCTGGTGAATGACAATGAAAGTCCGGACCTTTCACACTTTCCTTTAGTATAGAAGTGCCTGGAGCTCATCAAATGGACCGGCTCGCGGGAGGTCCCAGGCCGACACTCCACTGGGTGTTCTGCGATGATTGATAGCTTTGAACCTTGAGGTGGTGGAGACAGCGCGGCACATGGGAGAAAGGTGAGGCTATCAGGGTGCGCTTCCCAGCACCGTGTCCCTCCGAGTCTCTCGCTACTGGGGTTGTCCCCAGGGCAGGCGACACAGCAGCAAACTGAGGCGGACTCAGGGAAAGGAACAGCCCCTCTCCCAGCCTGAGTGAGCCCCCGATCCACAGTCCAGGCCTGGCACCCGGCCAGAAGCGAGGCTTCTTTGCACCTGCCATGCTCCGCACATGGGCGCAGTGGCCGCCGAGAGAGAGTGTGCACTCGGACTCGGGGCTGTGGCTGCGCTGTACCTGTCAGACCTCGGGCGCCCCGTCACCGCCACAGCCAGTGCGTGCCTGGGTGTGCGCGCGCGCCTGCTCCAGACGCCGCCATTCAGCCACCGTGGAGGGGAGTCCATGCCACACACCTTCTCCGAAGCCACCCCTGCTTCAGACAAAAAAGCATCGCCACGACCAGCTTGGTATGGCAGGATAAAGCTCTGTTTAACTGACATTCTAGTCAACTTTGGATGTGTTTTCCTTCCAAATACACAGAGCAAATACTCAAATACGCACAAGTGACAAGTCCTGCTTCGCGTGAGCTCTGAGATGATGTGGGATCTTTGTCCCTCGGAGCTGCGGTTTCCTCGTCTGTACCACGGAGCCTAATGAGGACACGCAGAAGACACCCAGTGCAGTTCCTGACGCATGGTCATTGTGCGATGGCAGCTGCTGACCTGGACACTGTGCAGCGGTTAACAGTGATTCAGTGGCAGTTTCAATAGCATGACTACATTTTCTATACTGTAGCGTTTCATGAAAAAAAGCAACGCATTGAAAATAATTTTTGTAAAACAATTGCACCTTGTTTTTAAAAGCCTAGGAAAAAAGCTTGGAAAATAGATAAAATATGTAAATTTGCACGTGTATCTTGTAGTGTGACCAGCATTGAGGAAGCAGGGGTGGATAAGTTCTAATTCCTCCTGAGAAGAGTTTTAATGGGGGTAGGTGGGCACAGGTGCTCGAGGCGGTGGAGAGAGGCGTGGAGGCTGCCGCTCAGGTTTCTGTGATGAGGAAGGTGGGTGGTGCGTCATTTCACTGAGTGGAAACAGGCATGGACCAGGGCCGATGGGGGATTTGCATTTGTCGTCGCTGTCCCTGTCCTGGTGTATGGGCTGGTGGGCTGGAGGTACGGTTTGGGGAGGTATAACGCACGGCTTTGGGAATGAAGGGAATCTCCAGGAAACCCTGAGGAGAGAAACCAGAGCCTTAGATCCTGACTGCGTTCAGTTCAGTGCATGAGATCCTGAAAGACTCTTCCTTTTTCTCTTTGTATTTCCTGTAATGTAAATGTGCTTCCTATGATGTAAGTATTTTAGTTACCTCTAGGTTTGACCGCATGTGACAGCAAACCCAACATAAAAATAATTTAAACCCATTAGAAGCATATCTCTGCCTAAAGAAGTCTGGATTGGGCCGGGGATTTAGCTTAGTGGTTTTGCCGCCTGCTGCGCAAGCCCAAGGACCCGAGTTCAATCTCTGGTGCCAAAAAAAACCCAAAGTCTGGATAGTGGCAGCCCATCGAGTCCTGTTTGCAATCTCCACGGCCCTAGGCATTTGTCTTCCCTCTCACCTTGTAAGATGGAGTCTAAATTCGCCACACTTGGAAGAAGGGCTAAGGAGGGCAGCCTATTGTATTTGAGAACATGTCCTGGATAATAGTTTGCTGATTTCCCATTGGCCAGAATTTAATCACTTAGCTGTGTATATGCTGAAAGGAGAATGGCAAACGAAGTCTTCATTTTAGGAGGTCATATACCCTGAGGTCTGGGTAGTGGTGGTAATAACATTCTGGTTTTGCCTGTGGGTTCAGTGGGGACTGGTTCATCTGAAGAGATCAGTACAGTCACTTCATGCAGACCACACACTGGTCCCCAGTTTAAATCACAAGTGTAAGATAGGTGTGATGTCAATACACCTAGTCCCAGACACGGAAGGCTGAGGTGGGAGGATCGCTTGAGGAGTTCACAAGCATCCTGAGCAACATAGTGAGACCCCGTCTCACAAAAACAAGAAGCGCCATCGTTACATGTGGTAGTGACATGGTAGTGAGAAAGGCCTGCGGCTGAACGTGCACTCAAGGCCTTGAGGAAGGAGAAACTTCCTCAGTGTTACCCTTGAACCCTGTGAGGGCAGTGCAGTGTGAAGTAATCTATCCTCAGTCTCAGGGAGTTTCGGAGATGACTGAAAAGTTGGCTGAGCATTTTGAATCTGTAGATAAAACCATTCAGAAATACTTGGAGGAAGCCAGGCTTGGAGGTGCACACCTATAATCCCAGCACTTGAGAGGTTGAGGCAGGAGGATTGCTGTGAGTTCTGAGGCCAGCCTAGGGTACATAGTGAGACCCTGTCTCAAACAAAACAAAACAAAACAAAAAGAAATATTTGAAGGGAAACTACAAGGTTTTTATCTGTCTTTAGTGGAAAAACTGGTCTTGACACAACTAAATGAGATGTAGGTCACTTCCTGTTCAAACCATGGCCCAGAGTGTCAGCTATCAGCAAGGAAGACCCAGGGTTGCTCCAGGCCCAGCCGCAGGAGGTGCAGGGCTCTGCCAGTGACCCCTGGTCAGCCATGTCTAGAGTTGGGGCTTGTAGAGAAACGAGAGGAGTGCCCTTCTCCATGTCAGCTACCCAGTGCTTAGGAATTAGGGGACCGGGGATGTAGCTCAGTGGCGCCATGCCTGCCCGGCAAGCACAAGGTCCTGAATTTGATTCCCCATGTACGCGCGCACGTGCACACACACACAAGAATTAGGGGAGGGAACCAGTGTGAAGCTCTAGGACACTTCCCTCATTAGTAGGCGCTGACAGCTCTCCAGCACTGCTAATTAATACTCACACAAGCCCTCTGGTGGGCGTGAGGGTGACTATCTCCAGCATCTGAGAGCAGGGAGCCAGTGGCACTCCGGAAATCCTCCCTTCCCAGGACTGAAATGAGGCCTGGGGGGAACGTTCTACGCACACGCACGCGTGTGTATGTCTGTGTACATACATTATGCACCCGTGTGTGAGTAATCCAAGATGCATGTACTAAGGTTTAAGTTTCTCAGATTCCTTCTCAGTTTAGCAAGTTGTTTAAGAAAAGTATGTTTTTTCCAGCCAAGGAAAAGTGTGGGTAATGAGAATGTGTGCAGTGGGGGAAATGGCAGCTTGGCTGGGACTGGCGATGGAAGGACGGAGGTTTACCTTGGAGTGGGGTCGTGAGCAGTGTCTAAGGTAACACATTTGCATGACCAACATGTAAAATGGGGCGATCCAGACTTCTAACCTCACCAGGGGCTTCACAGACTTACACCATGCAGGACACAGTGATGTTAATAACGCAAATGTTTTTTCTTTTTGTTTTTTGAGACAGGGTCTTGCTATGTAGTTCAGGCTGGCCTTTAAGTCTGTAGACCAGACTACCCTTGAACTTGTGGCAATCCTCCTGCCTCAGCCTCCCAAGTACTGGGATTACAGGCGTGTGCCACCATGCCTGGCTAACCCAAATATTGAATACCTACCACATTCTTAGTCCTTCACGTCCATTTATTTATTTAATTTCCACCTGAGGTATAGATGACTTATCACCATTTTTACAGATGAGTAAACTGAGGCACAGCGAGGTAGCAGAGGTTGCCCAAGGGCACCCAGCTGGCCAGGAGAAAAGCTAGGCTCGGGGGCTTCAGAGAGGCTCCTGCAGCTCGGGTGGCCCCAGCTTGCCAGAGAGCTGGGAGGGCGCTGCCACGTTTGAAGGCCGAATGGCTGGGATGGCAGGATAGGAGAGGAGCGACCGGCCGAGTGGCTGTGGAGGAAGGTGCGGGCTCTGGGAAGGGTGAGCCCTGGGGAAGCAGAGCTTTCCCGCCTTTCCCGAGGCTGCAGGGACAGCAGAGGAGCTGGGTGGAGAGGAAGCTGCAGTGAGCCATGAAACAACCATGAACTGCGTGGGAGAGAGTTTCCATCCAGATTGGTGAGGCCCCCAATCGAGGGCGCCTGCCTTCAGTCAGGACTAGTCACCAGAACATCTTCAGCGCCGCCTCCTCTCCACTTCACTGGTGGTCAGCAGCCTACAGTGAGAGCTGTGACACGCAGCAGCCGAGCAAGAAGTCCTGCGTGTGGGGAGGAATCGGGGCCAGCCAGCCCTGGGCTGCTTGTGTGCCATGCCTAGTCTGGCCTCGGTGCCTGCAAGGCACTCCCGGCTCCCACGTGCTCAGCGAGTGACCCTTTGGGTGGCACAGAGGAACAGGATGGCATTCATGTACCTGGGCATGAGAAGCACAGGAGTGGCCGGTCTGCATCTAGTGACAGAAGTCTTCTTGGGATTTGTTTCTAGCGTGGATGTTCTGAGGAGAGCCCTTCCCTGGGCCTTGTCAGGAAGTTGTATTTTTTTGTACCTTTTTTTAGCGTGCATCTCCCTGTTATTTAACTGTATAACAAACTATGGATTTAGATGTAGGCATCTTGGGTTGTTGTTGTTTTTTTGGTTTTTGGAGGGATAGAGTCTCACTATGTAGCTCAGGCTGCCCCAGAACTCACAGCAATCCTCCTGCTTCAGCCTCCTGGGTGCTGGGATTGCAAGAGTGCACCACCGTGCCCGGTGGCATCCTGGATTTTTATCCCAACATTTTTTTGAACTCCAACACTCACTTGCTTTGGCAAGATTCTTCACTTCCTGAAATGTCAGTTTTAATAATGACAGCACAAGTACAATGCTAGGACTCACTGAGAATATATGGGAAAACCAAAATGTTATCAGGCAGCTCCTCCTTCAAGTGGCTGGCCAATTAAATGTTGTGGGGTTCTGGGTTGCTTGTATCTCCTTTGGGAGTAAGATTCCAGGCTTTTCTTGTTTTGAAGAAAGAATTGAATGAAACGAGCAAAAAACAGTGGGAAAGTTTATCTGAAAAAGTAAAAGCGAAGAGTGAGGGAAAAACTGGCTCTGCAGAGCAAGCTTGGGCTGAGTGAAAGAGGGAAAAGCACTGGGATCCCAGGTTTCAGGTGGACCTCAGGTAGGCGTCCTATTGGAAACTTGCTCAGGTTCTCGAGAGAGTTCATGTTCATGTTCAGGGCTCTGCGCATGTGTCCTGGATCTCCTAATTAACAGGTCACGCCCACTTCCCCAGCCAGTTTACCTCGCCCTGATCTCCTGCCTCAAGACGTTCCTTGCCCTGGGAAGCCCAGGCTGAATCCAGTCTTTCTCTATCCTTTCCTAAGCCCTCTGAGTAAGCCCCAGCAAAGGATGCACATTTGTCTCCTGCTGCCGCATCGAGATGTTGTGCTCAAGAGCTAGAACAGCACTGACTGTGGCAAAAACCGAGGCTCGGTCACCCAGCTGTGCCATTTATGACTGGGTGACCATGGGCAAGGCACTTGCACTCTTTATACCTCAGTGTTTCCACTTGTATAGTGGGTGAAAGCATCAGCTCTGCCTCTTTGGATTGTTGTGAGGATTAAACTAGTCATGGAAAGACCTAAGTTTATGACTGGCACATACCAAGGACTGAGGATTTCTTAGGCATTCTTCCCACTCCCATTATTCCCCCTTAATTATTCCTTAAAATGTGGATTAAAGGCTTTATGAAGCCTTCACCAATTTTCCCACACCCCTGATAATTTCTCCTCTGTGTAGCACTGAAGTGTATGGACTCCCGCATTGTAGCACCTACTCTGGTGTAGACACTTTCCTGAGTGTATTACAGATGTTTTATTCAATCCACTGTCCCTTCTCCTTATCCGGTGTTCCCTCTGAGACAGAGCAGGTTCTTAAAGGCCAGGCTCACTTCAGGAGAACTGAGGACCGCCTGACATTTGCAGTAAAAACTTTTTCCTTTCCTCTGTGGCAAAGGTTGGAATCTACAGATGAACCAGTCAGGCCTTTATTTTATGGATTCGGTCACTTAGTCATTGTATGGTCACTAGGTGTGCACACTGAAGCGCTGGGGACACGGTGGTGGTCATAAATAATAATCCCCTGCTCACAGGTGGCTATTTACATTTAAATGAATTAAACCGAAGTCACTTCCCATCTAGACTCCCACGAGCCGTACTGAAGCGCTCCCACATGGCGGTAGTGGCTGTGGGGTAGGATTGATGCAGAAATCTCCATCCTCACAGAAAGCTCTGCCGGGTGGTGCTATTTGGGAGGCTGACATGGATCTCGCTGTAAATAAAAGTATACTTGGAATTGCTGTCAGTATAAAGAACGCACCGGGGCATGGGAGCGTTGTGGAGGGGGATTTCAGGGAAGGCGTGTTTGAACTAGACTCACAGAATACTTGAGTGAGCCAGGCACTGCAGGGAGTCGGGGAGCACATAATTAGAGGGTCTCGCAGAAGACAGGGTGGCCTAGGGCTGCGTGTGGGCTGCATACTTCTGGAAATGCGCACTTGAACTTAGTAGCCTGAGCGAAACAGGCTTCCCTCCACATGCCTGTGGGCTTCTCCCAGTTGTCTGAGGGCCCTGAGGAGTGAGGAGGAAGATTCTGTCTGGATGCTGCTTGCATTCCCAGCCCTACAGATTTCAGCCTTAGGGTCAGTGAGCCAGCCCTTCACACCCTACCCTGCCAGTCTGCTTTCCTGGAGAGCCCTCATGGACAGTGGCATTAACTATCTTCATGTCTGACTCCCCATCTTCTCTCCAGCTAGGACCTCTCCTGAACCCCAGGTTCATGCTGCCGACCCAGCACCTCCATTTAGACAGCTGACCTCCCAGACCTGGAGAGGATGGTTCTAGCCTAGTGGTGTGGGGAGGCTTGTTATGGGTGGGGAGTGTTTGATGCAGTGGGACCCTGGGCCAAACGCCTGGAACCACCTTGTAGCTCAGAGCAGGCCTGGAGGCCCGGGGGCCTTTCTGGAGTTTTCAGAGCACCCTCTGTATGCCAGGTTCTGGGGAAGAGAGACAGAACAAGGACTTGCCTTTCCAAGTACAAATGTATTTAGGAGATGTGTGATACTGTTAAGGACTTGGGGACACAGAGAGGGAAGGAGATAAGCCCGGGGTGGGAGGGAATTGGGGAAGCCCTTCCAGAGGAGGTGGCCTTTCAATGGGCTTCTGTGGACTAGGCTGTCAGGGGGAGAAGGTCACTTTAGCCAGGGAGGGTAATAGGAGCCCAGCCAAGAGACTGCAGCTATGGGATTAGAATGAGGCTGCATGGTGGGAAGTGGGGGAGGGGAAGCTCCTCTTTAGCCCAGGAACAATTCAGTTAAAATTCCTTATCTAGCCCTGGTCAAAGCTCTCGGTGTCACTGGTATTTGGTACACCCTTTCAAGTCATGTGACTGAAACACCCCTAAGTCTTTTTTTTTTTTTTTTTTGTACTGAGCTACACCCTAAGCCCTTTTAAAATTTTTTGAGACAGGATCTTACTGAGTTGCTAAAGTGCCCAGGCTGGGCTCAAGTGTACCATCTTCCTGCCCCAGCCTCCCAGAGTGCTGGGAATGATACAGGAGAACTATAACTCCAACCTGCTAGATGTCAGATGTGCTGAGTTCTTGTCCCCTGAAATCAAGGAATGAATTCCAAAGGACAAAGGAGGTGAAGAGTAAGGAAAGGTTTATTGGGGACTAGGAATAATAGCTCCTGAAGGACAAGAGGGGTCCTGAGTGGGTTGCCACAAAGGTCATTTCTCCGAGAATGTTTTATAGGGCAAAATCAAGAGGCGGGTACAACGTGAGTCAAGCTGTAATAAACCAGTAAGATTACAAGTACAGCCGCTTAGCTAATATTGATCCATAGGGAAGCAAAGGTAGCAAAGGCATATGGCTGACGTCATTAACCTTGGCTTATCCGTGACTTCTAAACCGGGAACATTTGGGGAAGGGGTGGGCTGGGTGTTCTGTTCACCCACCCGCTTCTGATGCATATCTGGATTTAATGGTTGGTACCAAATATCATACCATATAGTCTCAATTTCCATTCATCCCTTAGGGCAGTATGTAAGCCTGGCTGTTGTCATTTTCTTTTCATTCTTTTATTTATTTTTTGAGACAGGGTCTCACTGTGCAGTCCAGGCTGGTCTCAAACTGTGGCAGTCCTCCTGCCTGTCTCCCAAGTGCTGAGATTACAGGCGTGTGCCATCACAGGGGGCAGTGTAATCTCGGGGCCTTGCCTTCTTCCGATGGGCCTGCCAGCCACAAAGCTGATGTCTCCACCTTTCATTGACTTCCTGGAGAGCCCAGCCCTCTCTGATCGTATATTAATTTTTGCATATATGTATCGTTTTTTTGTACCAGGGATCAAACTCGGGACCTTGGGCTTGCAAGGCAGGCGCCGGAACCACTGAGCTAAATCCCCGGCCCTCATATATTAATTTTTATGGAATTCAGCTGCCTGTTGGATGACAGGTGTAGTCGGCCACGTGTGGGTTCCAAACTGGGGTTAAAATGAGCTGGAGTTTGGTCCCATTTTCAGAATAAGGAGTTGTGGTCTGGGCCAGGGCTGCTGCTGCAGAGTGAGGTGAGGCTAGGGAATGGTTAGCTCTGCTCAGGAGAGCCAGGAACAGACTGCGTGTTCTCCCTCAGTCCCAGCTTTCTTTCTCCTCAGTTTTAACTCCTTGCTCATGTGTCTGGGACTGGGCCCTGGGCCTTCACACAGCTACATTCCCAGCCCTGTTTTGATTTGGTTTGGGGACAGAGTCTTGATAACTCGCTAAGTTGTCCAGGCTGGGCTGCAACTCATGATCCTCCTGCCTCAGCCTCCCAGAGTGCTGGGATGACAGGTGTGGGTCACCACTGCTGGCTTCTTTACCCCTTCATCACTGTTTCCTGGGCGCCCACGCCAAGCCCATCCTGTCTTCTAGGTGGGGCACTCGCCTACTCAGTGCAGCCGGGAAGTGCGAAGTGCGCAGGGCTGGGCCTGAGGCTACACCTGCCTGACTTTCACCTGGGAAGGGGCTGGCAGTGGCGGCGGTGGCCCCAGGTCAGAGGTGTGGTTTCCGAGTGCGGAGCCGGCTACCTTCCAGCCGGTGCCTCCGGAGCGGCGCGCTTATTTATGTACCCGGGCGTGCTCAGGGCCAGGTGGAGGAGGCGCTGAGCGAGGGGCGGCGGGCCCAGCACCGGGAGCGGGACGCAGAGGAGAGGAACCGAGTCCCCGGGGAGGTCTGAGGTGTGCGAAGGCGTCACTCGCCAGACGATTAGTCAGGATGCGCTGGGCATTTCTTTAAAAACGCTGTAACTTCCTCCCGGAATCACTGGGCTGAGTATCCCAGGGCGTAGGGCAGTCGGCCCCTCGCTGCTGCCCAGGGCTCGGCGCCCTCGGAGTCCCGCAGACGAAGGCCCAGGGCCGCCAGGCCAGAGTGTGGAGCCCAGGCCGGGAGCGTCGGGGGCCGGGACCCGAAACTGCCCCGCCGTCGAGGGGGTGGCGGGCGGCAGGGCTCCCCAAGTGCCGGCTGGCGGCGCGCGCCCCACGGAGTTTTGCTTTGTCACCCTGACTGTGTCCCGAGCCCGCCCAGCCGCCGAGCGCGGGGCGGGGCTTGTGGCAATACTAGGAGGCCCCAGGGACCGGGCAAGCAGTCGGCGTCCGGCCGGAGCCGGAGCGGAGTGGAGCGTCGTAGCGTCCCGTCCCGTCCCGTCCCGTCCTGTCCCGGGGCTGGCGCCTCACACGCGGCGAGGTGAGTGCGCGGCGACGCGGGAGGGGCGGCAGCAGGACCCCGGGTCGGGCACGCACCCCACTCGGGCCTGGCGGGGGCGCCCCGGTGCGATCCTCGGCTTGCCCGTGCCCCAGTTTCCCCCTGCGAGTGGCCGGGTGACACCGACACCCGAGGCGACTGTGGAGATCGGCGCCGGCCTGCAGGGTCAGCAGCGGCTGCGCTGCCCTGGGCGTCGCGCTTCGCAGGGCTGTGCGCTGGGTGCGGTGTCTGCGTGCAGAATCCAGGGCGAGAGCGAGGCGGGCTCCGTGTGCGGCCGGGAAAGCGCGCGGCTTCCCCTGCGCTGGAGTTCCCGTCCCCTGGAGGAGCGGGGCCGGTCCCCCGGACCACGTTTCCTGCGCGCCTGCACGTTTGCCGGCCGGCGTCCCGGTGGCCCGCGGAGCCCGGCCTGTGAGTGGCAGGCGAGCCCGGGGGCGCAAGGGACGCGCCGGAAGCCCCGCCCGCCGGGGCGCACGCAGCCTCTTTGTGCGTTGAGGCTCCTGCCCGGGAGCCAAGAGGGCCGAGGCGGACCTGCTGGGGTCACGGTCCGACCAGGCAGGTAGGAGAGCCGCTCTGGCAGGGCCGTGGGCCGGGCCGGGATGCCCGACCCCCTGGGGAGGACGGGGAAGCGCCGTGAGGATCAGGGCTGATCAGCCCCGGTACAATTCGGAGCAAGGGGAGACGGCGGGAAGTACGGGCTTATTTTCATCTTTTAATAGTACTTTCCTGGTGCCCTTTGTGTCTCGTTTTCCCCTCCTCCTTCCCTCCCAGTTAGTACAGGAACTAAACAGGTTAGCGCCCTGCATACTCTGTGACCCCGGGCTCCCGGGAGAAGTCACTTTCCACCTGCCGCCTTTTCTAGCCCCGACCCGGGTGGCCGGGAAGGAGAGCCCTTTCCTGGGGCTGCAGGCGCGGTGCCTCCCTCCTGGGCCGTCCCTGGGGGCGAGGAAAGGCTGTGAGCCCGGAGGATACCTGGACGCTCTGTTCTGGGCTTCACACCCTTCCTGTCCCTGTGTTGAGTACGAACATTGGAACATTGCTGTCTCGGGGGTGAACCTGCGGCCGGGGTTGAAGATCCATTTATAGATGGGCTCGCCCTTAGGAGAGTTATTAACATTTGCTTGTATTTTTATTTCCTATATTTTCTTGCTTCTGAAAGAATCATATTTACCTTTTTTGGTACCGGGGATTGAACTCGGGTCCTTGTGCTTGTGCAACAGGCAGCTAAACCACTGAGCTAAATCCCCGGCCCATATTTACCTTTTTTGAAGGAGTGTAGGAAATGGAGCTAGACTTCAAAGACACAGCAAATGAAAAACATTAAAGGACGTAAGGAAGCTTTAAAGTAATTGTGTTACTCAGAACTTTAGTTTGCAAGTAAAATGAGTCAGAGGTCTATTAATGTTTTTTCAGCCTATTTTCTCTTTACCTGTGTCGTAAATTTACATTTATAAAGTTATACAGGCATTTTATTTATTTATTTATTTATTTATTTATGGTACCGGGGATCGAACTCGAATCCTTCCGCTTGCAAGGCAGGTGGCAGAACCACTGAGCTAAATCCCCGGCATTTTATTATTAATCCTGCTAATGCTTCTGGATTTTGTTTGTTTTTTTGGTACCATCTATCAAACTCAGGACCTTGTGCTTGTGAGGCAGGCATCCGTACCACTGAGCTAAATCCCCCGCCCAATGCTACTGGCTTTAATGTCAGTGGGGCCAAAAAGAATCATTCTGTAAGCTTTGGAACTTACTTTACTGATGAGATCTGACGTTTAATTTTTTTTTTTCTG
The DNA here is from genome assembly GCF_053883595.1 of Heterocephalus glaber. NCBI lineage: Eukaryota > Metazoa > Chordata > Mammalia > Rodentia > Bathyergidae > Heterocephalus > Heterocephalus glaber. Next base: position 20,960,213 of record NW_028258357.1, read on the forward strand.
GTATTGTGTATTGAACCCAGGGCCTCATGCATGCTACTCAAGCATGCTCTACCACAGAGTTATACCCCGGCTCCCTTTTTTATTTTATTCATTTATTTTTTATTTATTTATTCTTTTATTCATTTATTTTTTGAGACAGGGTCTCATTATGTAGCCCAGGCTGGCCTTGAACTCACTACAATAGTCAGTTCCCACCTGCTGGCGTCACCTCGATCCTCCTGCCTCACTCAGCCTTCTGAGTGCTGGGATCACAGACATGCACCGCCACGCTTGGCTTAATATCTTAGTTGTTTTTGGTTTTTTTGGGGTACCTCACACTTGCAAACCAGGCACAGTGCCACTGAGCTAAATCCCCGGTCCTAATACCTTAATTTTTAAGGCAGGATAACAAATATTCTTATAGGGAGCCTGCCATACAAGCGAGTCAGTGTCTCCAGGATTCCAGTTTTAAAAGTATAAAAGCCTCTTGGTGGTACTAAGGGGAAGAGAAAAGTGAAAGCACCAGTACTTAGCTGATACTGTCAGGCTTAGGCAGGACTAAAGCCCACCGTAGGGGACTTAAGTCATCTCTTTTTGGTGACAGTGATAGAGAAGGTGACCGAGCAGTGCGTGAGCGTGGACACCCACGTGGTGTGCAGACAGTGCCAGCGGAGCACGGGCAACCCTGTTGTCAGGGCCTCAGTGGCCCCAGGGCCCAGTCTCGGGGCCAGACGCTGACACAGGCTGCTCTCAGGCGGCCTTCTAAAGTCACAGAAGCCGGACTCCCAGGGTGACACCCAGAGCTCTCGCTGCCCTGCCCTCACGGTAGCATGCTTGCTCTGACCTGTCTGTTCATCTGGGTGGGCTCTCCCGCATGTGTCCCTGCTGCCTGGACAGGACGGGGTGCTCCTCTCGCCTGAGCCGCCCCTCCTCATGGCCACTTCCTGCCCACACCTGCGTGCAGGCTGCAGCGCTGCTCCCGGCCTGGTGGTCTGCGCCCTGTGGGTCTTCTGCTGCACTGCGGGCTTGTGGGGACCTGCGCGCACCCACAGTCCCTCAGCTGCCCTTCCGTTGTCCTGATCCATACTCCATCCCTGACCTGTCTTCCGTCTTGAGCAGGGGAGGATCACACAGCTAACAGAGTGCCAGGCTGGGCCTGGGGCCTGCATGTTGTCTTCCTGGCCCTGGCTTTGAGGTGCTGCTCCTGGAGGCTGTGGGGCGGCCTGCCTGATGGTCCTGGCATGGCCCCTGCTTGTGGTGGGCTTTTGGAGTGAAGGAGCTGCATCCCATGGTGCCCGGTACACTGAGAGTGATGCATTTCTGTCCCCCCGTGGCATACGGTAAACACTGGAGAGAGCGGGTGCTGGGGTCGGGATCAGGGAGGGACTCTGGTCCCTCAGCCTTGAGAGGAGCATCTCCGCAGCAAGGTGCGGAGCAGCTCTGAACTTGGGGCTGGAGGACACTAGCATGGCGCCCTTCAGCATGGTGTGCAGGCGTGCCCGGGTTCACTGCGGGCTGAACCCCTCGGGTCTGCACTGCTGTTCACCAGGCGCCTCCTCCTGACTCGGGTCTGCCATGCTGTTGGATCTAAGGTGTGGTTGTTGGTGCTGGGGGTGGAGCTGGCCCAGCTTGTGCAAGACCTGGGTTCAATCCCCAGCACTGGGAAATGTACATACATAGTAAATGTTCCCACGTGAGCTTTTTCTCAGAAAGGTCATGAACACTGTAAGGCAAGTGAGATAACCAACAGACTGATTGTTTACAAACGGAAGAGAAAGTCTTAAGACACTGAAGAAAGTCAGTGGAAGCTAAGAAAGCAGGTTTCTTCTTGAGACAGGCCTCTAGGGCCAAACTCCCAGGACAGCCACACACCCAGTGCCCCTGCCCCTGGCCCGCTGCTGGACGCCCCTGTCTGACCCGGAGCCTCTGCCCTCCGGGGTGCTCCTGAGGGTCTGGCACAGTCTTGAAGTGCTCACCCAGCGAGGTGGTGGCTTTCTGAAGGGCAGAGCGTTTCGGCATGGGGGTCCGCACTGTCGAGTGTGCCTTGACCTCAGGCTGGTGTTTCTTCACCACCAGTGATGCTGTCTTGGGCTGGGGCTGTAGCTTTGCCCGGCACAGGAGGTTCCAGCACTTCGAGCCACACTCACAATGCTGAGCCCTCCTCCTTGAGCAGAGAGCTGTTCAGAGCCTCTTTTGAAAGTTATCTTTTTTAAATTTTTTTATTTTTATTTTTTGGGTACCAGGGATTGAACTTGGGACCTTGCACTTGCGAGGCAGGCGCTGGAACCACTGAGCTAAATCCCCAGCCCTAGAGCCTCTTTTGGATACTGCAGTTTTCAGAGATTCTGCTGACATCCAGGGAGCCATTCATGAGGAAAATAAACAAAACAGTTTACATACAAACTCAAGCGGGTTTGCTTCAGAATGTCTGAAAGAGAAGTTTACCCCTCCAAGCTGAATACTTTCAGAAGTAGAAAGCTTAGTAGATTTAAATTTTTGTTATGGCAAGTTTCTTTTCAGTGGTATTTTCTAGAGTAGGATATATTTCTTTATATCCCACTTTAAATATATATGTATTTGTTCCTAAAGCAAGGAATGAAACTACTGGTGTGTTTACAAGCTTTCTTTTGTAGTATTTGTTTATTAAACCGAGGCTGTCTGTGGGATAAGTACCTGCTCATTAGCTGAGAACACTGCCTAACCCCTCACAATCCCCATTCACTTCTCACTGCTCAGCCTTCCCATCTCACACAAGGTCACCGGAGGCTGAGCGCTTAAGCCACCCACTTAGGACCATATCAGTAGCTGATGGGGCAAGACTGGAACCCACGTTTGTCTCTTTCCACAATCCATTGCTCTAGAAGATCATTTTAAAAACAGCTATCTTGATCACAGCCAAGTTTACCAGTTTATCTCTAATACATACTAAAAACCAAAGAGTGCAAAAATATATAGACACAAACACTGTGCTGCCTGGCAAGCTCAAGCTCCTGAGTTCAATTCCTGGCAGGGGGTGGGGTGGGGACGACAAAGGAAATTAAGATGGAAGAGAAAATGTACCTCCTAGCCTGCTACCGTGGCATGTCATACTAGAGCTCTTAGCACATCTCTTCACAACTCAGTATTAGACAGACACCTAGGTGGGTTGAGAGGAAAAAGCATCAGAAAAATGCAGGGAGGATAAGTACACAGTGTTTGAAAGCAGGACAAGTATATCTGTTCAAGTGTGGGACTCAAACCTACTTCCTGGTTTTGCCTCCAAAAAGTCTCATAAAAATCCATTTGTTATGGATTAGCCTTGCAGAAGTGAGTGGCCCTGGGAGGCCTTTCGTGACTTGGCCGTATATAGACCTGTGGCCCGTCGAGTGTCCCACCAGGATTTGTGGTGAGCACTAGGGTTTCTGAGAAGGATCAGAAGAATGCTTGGAATTCTTGAATTAGAACTGCTAGGAAGGAGACTGAAAAATAATATGCAGGAGAAAGGAAGTGGGTTGTACTGAATCCTAGGCCAGAACTCTTCAGACAGCAAAGAGGAAAACTGGGGAAGCCACTGGGTGTCCCAGGGCTGCTGGCACAGTTCTTGCTGCCTGAGGAAGCAGACTTCAGTGAGGCCTTCAAAGGAACAGTGTGTTTTCGTTCGTAGTCATAGAAAAGTTCACCAGCATAACTTTAAATTATATGTTGCCATTCCTTCTTTTAAAGTTGTACTTAAGTGATCATAAGTGAGCTAGCCTTATGTTAGAAAATCACTTTTAATGATTTAAAGATTCACATATGTAGAAGTCCCATTTAAGTGATTAGGGAAAAAATCATTAAACTTGAGATTGTTTTCCTTTGCAGTGATGTTATAACCTTGTGCTCAAGAGGTGGATTTTTATTTCTTGTTTGATTGATCCATCTATCTACTGAGAATGCTACTGAGAATAAAAGATCAAATAAAAACAATCATAGGATGACCTTAACACCCCACTTTCACAAATAGATCAACAAGCCGGGGATGGAGCTCAGTGGTTCTGCAGCCCACCTCACAAGCACAAGGTCTCGAGTTCGATCCCCGGTACCAAAAAACAAAATCAAAAGAATACAAATAGATCAGGAAACCAAAAATTTAATGAAGAAATACCAGGCGAGTCAAACCTTAGAACAGATGTACTTAACAGATATCTATGGTGTGACCTACCTTACTATAACAGAATACACATTTTTTTCTCAGCAGCACATAGAATTTTCTGCAAAACAGACAGTATCTTGGTCCATAAAACCTGCTTAAATCAATGCAAAGAATCAAAATCATCTCTATATGCTATCAGATCATGGTGCAGTATAAGAAATCAATCTTAAAAGAAACCACAGACATTTTACAAACACCTGGACATTAAATAACACATTTCCTGACCATTCAGTGAGTCACGGAAGAAATTAAACAACTTCTAAAATACAGTGATAATGCCAGTACAATATGCCAGAACCCATGGAACACAGTGAAAGTAGTCCTAAGAGAAGTTTATTGCTGTAAATGCCCACATTAAAAAAAAAGACTAAACAGAGCAAGCTCAACATTACCAAGAACAATTAGACAAAAAAAGGAAATAAAAAGGAAAGGAAGAAGTCACATTATTATTTGCAGATGATAACGATCCTCTACATAGAAGACCCAAAAAGTCCACCAAAAGGCTCCTAGAATTAGTAATCAAGTTCAGTAATGTAGCAGGATGCAAAACCAACACACAAAAACCAGTAGCATTTCTGTACACTAATAGTGAACCCACTGAAAAAGAAATTAGGGAAAAATACCATTTATAATAATACTAAGAAAATTTAAATACTTAAAAATTAACCCAAGAAAGTAAAATAGCTCTACAATAAAAACTATAGGACTCTGAAAAAGAGAATCAAAGATGACGTCAGAAAATGGAAAGATATTCCCTGTTTCTGGATAGGCAGAACCAATATAGTCAATATGGCTATACTTCCAAAACTGATACACAGATTTAACACAATTCCCATCAGAAATCCAATACCATTCATCACATAAATGGAGAAAACAGCCCTAAAATTCAGAGGGAGCAAGAAAAGACCCAGAAAAGGCAATCCTGGGTAATAAGAGCGAATCAGGAAGTAGCACAAACCCAGACTTGGAAGTTAGTGATAAAAACAGCATGGTGTCGATACAAAGACAAATAGGGTCAATGGAACAAAAAGGATGCAGAAAGAAGTGCAAGGAACTAAAAACATACACTGTAGGAAAGAGAGCCTCTTTAGTAAATGGTGGTGTGTAAAGTGGCTATGCGTGCAATTGAATCTAGACCAATATCTCACCATATACTAAACTAAAATCAAAATGAGTCAAAGAACTTAATATTAAAAACACAACCTGTTGGAAGATAAAATACATAAAACTTTTAAAGTCATAGGTAAGTCCTTTCTGCTTTTTTTTTTTGTACCAGGGATCTAACTCCAGTTCTTGTGCTTGCACAGCACGCAGCAAAACCACTGAGCTAAATCCCCGACCCAGTAAGCCCTTTCTGAACAGAAACCTGGTTGTACAGAAAGTAGTACTGAGAGTCAAAATGGGATCATATCTAATTACAGACCTGCCCAACAAAGGAAACAAAAATCAGATTTAAAAGAAAACGTACAGAATGGGAAATGAATTTGCCAGTAAGTCCTCAGAGACTATACCCAGAATACATAAAGAACTAAAAAATTATTAGATCCCCCAAAATAAGAGACCCAGTAGTAAAAAGTGGCCAAGGGACACTTGATAGAGTAAGTACAAATGTACAATAAATTCATGAAAAAACGTTCAGTATCACTGGCCAATAGAGAAATGCTAGGATTCTGTCTTATTCCGGCAACAATGGCCATCATCAAGATATCAAATAATAACAAATGCTGCAGAGGCTGAGGAGAGAAAAGAGTTAAGACATATTGTCGGTGGATAGTACAACCACTGTGGAAATCAGTGTGGAGAGCCCTCAAAAAAACCTAAAGTGGAAATTCCATTTGACCTAGCTGTTCCCCTTCTAGTATCTTCCCAGAAGAGTTAAAGACATCAGATAACAGTAGTACATGCACACCCAAGTTTATATTAGCACAGTTCATAATAGCTGAATCTTGGAAACAGCCTGTATGCCCATCATCAGATGAATGTATAAAGAAAATATGTTTACTGTGTTAGTTACCTTTCTCTCCTGAGACAAAATACCCGACACCCAAAGTTAGAGGGGAAGGGGTTTATTTGGCTTACAGTTCATAGAGGTTTCAATGCGAGGCTGGGATGGCAAACAGGCATCGCAGGGGAGAAACAACATGGCACGCACAAGGCAGCAAAGGTAACAGCGCAAGAGGTGGGTCTTTAAGGCTAAAATATAAGGTAGGAAGTCCGCCTGAGAGTGAGCTACATCCCGGGTTCCTAAGATTTCGTGGTACCGGGCTCCAGCACAGATTGAATTCAGAGCCAGAAGTCACAGTTCAGTGGTGTGTGGTGCTTGTTCTAATGTGCTGTTACTGTGAGCAAGCTAGGTGGGCTGTTATATTCTGAGAAATCCCTGCAGACACTTTAGTGATGATGCTTTTGAAGTAGGCTGGGAGAATGAATACATTTCCTAAAGCATTTTGCAGTGCTTACAGGGGGCTGTATAGGGAGCAGATTGGTATCAGCCTGTTTTCCTCCCGAGTGGGGGTGGGGTGGGGCTCCTGTGTTTTGGAGCTGTTTTATAGGTTGCTTTTATTATTATTACAATCAAAATGAATATCATAAACTCCTGAGAATATGGGCCACTGGAAAAGCAAACCTTTTTGGGTTTGGATCTTAGAATTCTTAACTCTGTTTTCACCAAAGATTTAAAATAGGTGCCAGGGATTTAGCTCAGTGGTTTCGCCGCCTGCTGCGCAAGCGCAAGGACCTGAGTTCGATCCCGGTACCAAAAAAAAAAAAAAAGGTTTGAATGTTAGTATGTAGCAAGACAGACTGGGAGAATGAGGCCCTTTCATGATCCTGGGTCTCAGCTTTATTTTTCCATGATCTCAGGTTGCAGTTAACTTTTATTTTCAATGTGTAGGACCTATTCCTTCTGTGAAATTAATCTTTGCTGACATCTTTCAGTAAGTACTGGACCTGGGTTGTAAACATAGATTAATTTACGAGGTCAGTGCATACTCAGTACATCTGTGCCTTAAGTGCATTTCAGCAATTGTGTTTGAGGATTTAAAACCAAGTTTTTGTCTTTGAGAATGTCGAAGTCTATAATGGAGCAGCATATACAGTGTGTACATGCTAGGTAACCATAATCTACAGTGTTGCTGGAAAGCAGATTTCTTCCTGAATTGCCCCTAATTTATTTACTTATTTATTTATGAGACAAGGTCTTGCTGTGTAGTTTAGGCTGGTCTTGAACTTACTATGTAGCCCAGGCTGGCCTTGAACTTGCAGTGATCCTCCTGGCTCAGCCTCCTATGTGCTGAGATTACAGGCGTGCACTTTAGTCAGGCGTGCCCTTTAAAAAACAGTTGGGGTTGTATTGTGACATAAGGGTTTTGGAGGAACAAATACCAGGATTTGCGTTTCATGTATTTGCAAGAAATTTTCTGCTGATGCCAAAGAGAAATGACCCAGTGTAGACGCACAAGAGGGCAAAGGGGCGGTTACTATTTCATTCCTCCTAGCCCCACCCCCATAGGTGCAGTGTGTCCCGCTTTCTTTTCTTCCCAGGGGACACCTGTTGCAGCCCTGAGAGCTTTGATCTTGTCAGCTGGGAGTGTGCTGGTCTTTTTTTTTTTTTGGCGGTACAGAAATCGAACTCGGGACCTTGCGCATGCGAGGCAGGCGAGGTGCCACTGAGCTAAATCCCCGGCCCTGTGCTGGTCCTCTTTGGGTAGGCCTGCAGCATTCACTCTCTGCTGGTGACGGCCACTCTCCCTTGCACCCTGGGAGCCATGGCCTGACGAATGCAGCCTCTTAAAAACAAAAAAAGCTGGGTATGGTGTTGCACACCTGTAACCTCAGCACTCCGGGAGGTTGAGGCAGGAGAATCACCAGCTCGAGCCAAGACCGGGCAACTTGGTGACTCTGACCTTTCTCAAAATAAGAAATGGTGTGAGCCAAATTAAACTGCTCTTTCTTTTAAAAATTAAAAGAAAAATGCGTTGGGAACGTAGCTCAGTGTGAAGGACCTGAGTTCAGTGCCCAGTACCGCACTAAACCGAACAAAACCCAAAAACACCTCTTCATCCTAAGAACGAGAGGTGTAGGTCGACGGACGGAACGTTTTAAGGCGCAGGACCCCTAGTCCCCGCTAAACCTTGTCACAGAGTTGTCTAGAAGCGTTTTCTTTAAACTGGAAATCACAGTAGCTGTTCTAGAAGGCTCCAGCGTGGGGCCGGGCTCCTACAGCGCAGGCTCAGTGCGCTGCTAGGGTGTGTGCGTGAAGGGGAGCCGGTGGGGGCGGAGCCATACTTGCCTCCTGCCAGATGGGGTGGGGCGATCCGCGCTGCGAGCTGCCCTCAATGCGCATGTGCAGCCCCCACTCTAACGGACCGGGAGCCTGTGGGAGCCGGGGTAGCTGCGCGCCGCCCGACCTCGCCCCCGCCATGGCTGGCGGCCAGGCTTGCCTGAGGGAACTCGAGGTGAAGGCGGAGGCTGTGGGCCCCGACGGGTCCCTGGAAGAGAGGAGCCGGGGCTCCTCCGCCCTGCCCGTGGGCTTCCTGGCGCCAGCCGACGAGGAGCAGTGCCGCCGCACCCGCCGGCAATACCGGCAGCTGATGGACAGCGTGCAGCAGCGGCGCGACGCCACCGTGAGCACGGCGGGCCAGGCGCTGGCCGAGGCGCTGGAGGAGGCGGACGCGCTGTTCGAAGGCGTGAGTCGCACACGCGAGGCCGCCCTCGACGCGCGGTTCCTGGTGCTGGCCTCAGACCTCGGCTGCGCCAAGGCGCGGCAGCTGAACTGTGACCTGAACGTGTTCAACCTGGCCGCCTTCTGGGAGCTGCTGCTGGCCTTCGCCGGCCTGAGCTGGCTGGAGGTGGTGCTTGAGCAGGGCCAAGGCGGCGACGGCGCGGGCCTGGCCTTCTGGGACGCCATGCAGCGCGAGGCCACGGCGTGGGTGGCGCAGGCCGAGACCTTCCACTTCCTCCTCGGCCCCCTGAGGCTGGAGTCCCCGGCGCGGCAGGAGCGGCCACGCAAGGCGCCCAAAGTAGAGGGCGGCCCGGCCATGCCCACCGAGCTGGCGCGCCTGGAGCTCGGCGCCCGGCAGGAGGCCACGGAGCAGCAGGTGGAGCGCACCCTGGGGCTGCTGCAGGCCTACTTCCGCCAGTGCCTCGGCCTGCCCGTGTCCTATTTCGAGTTCGTGGTGGACCCCCACTCGTTTGCGCGCACCGTGGAGAACATGTTCCACGTTTCCTTCATCATAAGAGACGGCTTTGCAAGAATGAGGCTGGACCAAGACGGGCTGCCAGTACTAGAACCCGTGGATCCAAGCCAGATGGGTGAAGACGAGCCTAGCACCTACGGCAGGAAGCAGGAAGTTATAGCCTTGACTTTACAGGACTGGGAGGATATCGTGGCCACGTTCAAGATCTCCCAGGCCATGATCACAAGCTCAAGCTAAAGATTTTCGTGGGGCAGCAGTCTGTTTTGTTTTTTGAAGCACGTACTGTATCTCTTCCAAAAAGTATTTTTGAGACCATCTGAAATTGTTTTTCTGTATAGTGTGTTTTTCTTTGTAATTCATAAAGGCATGATCTGTTATTAAACACTCACCAGCTTGCTTATGGGAAATTTTTTGATTGCCCTATCATTAATAATAAGTTCTGAATTTCATCAACTAGAAGGTATTGGGTTGGGTGTCGTGGATCACACCTGCATTCCTAGCTGCACAGAAGGCTGAGACAGGAGGATCCAACTTCCGGGCCAGCAGGAGCCATTTAGGAAGACCCTATCAAAATAAAACCGACAGGGCTGGGGTGTGGCTGAGCATCCTGGTCCATCCCCAGTATCACCCCCTGTGTTGGGTGATTCTGCATTGCCCCCTGTATGTGAATCAGGTAGAAGCCCATAAAGGTCTACTAAACAAGTTGGGGAATGAGTGAGCAGAACAGTTAAGAAAAATGCTGTAAGGCAGTTAATATGCAAGGTTAAGACAAATCAAGATGCCTCACTTCACTGTAAAGAGTGGGCACTCATTCTAAACAATTTCTGTAAGTGGATTCAACAAAGATTCACTATAGTGAAGACATCAACTAAGCACTGAATAGAGTAGGGATTAGTAGATGGAAGGGCATTCTAGGCAGGGAAGTAACAAGGGCAGATGTCTGGAGTTGTGAGAAGGCACAGTGGAACCTACAGATTAAGCTGGATGAGAATTGCATGAGCTATTAGTATCCTTGGAGGTGAAAGAAATTTTGTCACCCCAAAACACAGCTGTGAGCTGCCTTACTGGTTAATCTCTTTCCTGGTCTCCAGTTTTTTAGATTGTCCTTCAGAATCAGTAACATGTAAAAACTTTGTGTACATGTGTGGTTTTACATGGGATTTAAGAGTGGGCAGTGGGACTTTCTTGCCAAAGGTGGGCATGACCTAGACAGAGCGCCACCGGTTGTACTGCATCTGTGGCTTGGCCTGGCTGTCTTATCTTTGGCTGCCTTGGGAGTTTGACCTTTCACTTTTCCAGCCTGTGCAAGGCAACCATGGACTTTACCTCCAAGCATGTGGGCAGCTACCTCAGAGTGGCCAGGGCTTCACCCCACACTGGCCTAGGGTGGCCTCATCCTTCAGCCACTTGCCTGCCAGGAGTGCAACTTGGTCCCTCCAGGGAGGCCACATTAGCCTTGATCTGGGGACCGGCTCCCCCCTGGTCACTTTAAGGGTGGGTAGGCCTTGGGCTAGGACAGACAGCTGCAAGTTGACAGTGGTGGACCCACCAGCTACCACCTCAAAGATGGAGCCGAAAATGTGCGCGTCCTCACTGCTTACTGCGTGGCACGTCACTGCAACTTTGAATATTTGTCCCAATTTTGCATTTCTTAATAAACTGGAAACTATCCCTATTTGAGTTAAAATATGTATCACTTATCTAAAACTAAGCTAAATAAGTTATAACAGATGTTTTTCACTTAGTGTAAATCTAGAGGATTTTTTTTTTTTTTTTGAGGCACTGGGGATCAAACTCAGGACCTTGTGCTTGCCAGGCAGGCATGATGCCACTGAGCAACATCCCTGGCCTGGGTGCTTAGTTTTAAGAATATATATTTATGGGGCTAGGATACATCACTCAATAGTAGAGTGTTTACCTGACGTGCGTGAAGCTCTGGGTTTGATCTAACACCGCAGGAAAAAGAAAATACAAATTCCAACTTTACTTGGAGATCATTGCCAAAAATTTGGTCATTGAGAAGACAGGTTGAGGAGGTGCAGGGAACACGCCCATAAGCAGCAACTCTTCAGGCACTTAGTCGTTGGCAGTAAAGGAATTGTGCCGCCAGTGTGGTGAGTGAATACCTGTTAGTTATACTTAACAGTGTACAGCACTTTCCTGGTAAGGTGTGTGGTGCTGGGAGGGGAAATCCAGACCAGTGACCAAGATTGAGACAGTGGTGCTCACGTTTGTGTATGGAGGCCTCCTTGCCAGTAGTATGGTATAGAGAATTTCAGGAAAAAATGGAACTTCCTCGTGAATCTTTGAAACTCATTTCTAAAGCAGGCTTTCTTGCCCCTTTCTCACATCGGGGAGTGTAACCCTCTAGTGTCTGTCACCCTTGATCTGACAGTAAAGGATCAGTCCCAACCCTGTGACATTCTAGCTGTGCACTTTAGGCAGAGTAATCGTAAACCTGAGATTTTGATAGTATAGTGCTTGTCGCTTAAGATTGCAGTAAGGATTAGATTAGAAAATGTATGCAACAGCTGCTTTGGAATAAAACTTACCAGACCTGGTAGAGTGGGAAAAGCAGTAGATTTGTATTCATACAGACCTGGGTTCAGTTCTTGACTGGTGAGTAGATTTCTTAATCTCACAGCCCCTGTCTCACATGGGAAGCAGGAACACCCTTTGCTTAGTAGACAATGTAGTGAGGAGAGGCGAGGAATTCCTGTGTGTGACACCCAGCATAGCATTTGTCCCATGTTTGTGGACACGTGTGTTTCTGCTCCCTTCTCCAGATCAGGGCCAGGAAACTCCGTGGTGACATCCTAATGGTTCCTCAGACTTTTTAGATCTCTTTCCTTTGTTCCTGAGGAATCCATAGCTAGTGGTTGGGCTGTGTCTCACATCTATAGCAGTGGCTCTCGGTGTGGGCTGGGGGCCCTGGGGCCCTTTCAGGGGGACTTTGAGACCTCTAATTCTCTTGCAAGTCAGCTGCGGAGTTTGGCAGCAGGCGCAACAGGCGCAACAGGCAGTGGTACAGCAGATGCGTTGCCTTTTGTTAAGCCAGACATTAGAGAGAATCAGATAGGAAGCAGTGCCACTCGCTAATCTAAAGCATTTTAACAAGGATACTTATGTTAATATAGCGGGTATATTAATATTTTAAAATATGTTAATATTTTGACTTTTTCTTAGTTTTAATTTCAGTGTAGTAGATATTAATAGATAAAACACATTAATAAAAAATTCCTTGTAAAAGGGTCCCAAGACTGTAAGGCGTGAGTCTCTGGTGTCCCCACTCTGCAGCATTATTCCGGCAACTGGGGAGGTTGGCTGTGTTCCTCTCCTTGCTCTGCCTACTGAGCTGTCTGGGGCTGTCTCCCACCTTTTACCTGCTTTACGTTTCATGTGGGCTATCATTGACCTGAATCTGAGCGGCACTGATTTCGATTTTAAGTTGGGTTAAAATGTAAAATCATGAAGTTTGGTTCTAGGGTCACCTGAATGTTTCCACTGACTGTGTCTTACTGGTTTCACTGTACAGAGTTAAAATGTTCAGGTCCTCAGCTCTTTGGTAAAATCTGTGTGTTGCTTGTTAGAATTTCACTTTAAAGCTTAAACTGTAAGAACCCAGGTCCAATAGAGAATTTCAGTGAAGTACACACTGTGAACATGGACTGAGGGAGGATGTAGATTGCGGGCTGAGAATGCACTTCTTTTTATTAGGTGTGCTGGGACAGAGCCGCCCCCAAGGGTCGTTCTCATTTGGACACCTAATGATTGTACTCCTTCACCACCTCTACCAAGTTCCTGAGAAAAAATGAGGTTGGGATTTAACAGTGGCTATTTCCCTCAAACACCAAGTTAGACTTATTTGTTAACCTTCAGAACCAGCAAGTCCTCCTTCCCTCCCTGAGCCAGCTAGCTGTTCGATGCTGCTGACCCTCCCATCTGAACGTGATTATTACCGGCTTGTCTCCCCAACAGTGCCTGGCATCGAAGGCGGATCCTCGGCCCTGATGTCAGGCCGTGAGTACTGGCTGTGTCTTCCTGCTTCTCACCTTAGGCCTTTGGTGCTCACGGTCAGGGTGCTGCGGGCCCCCTGCTGTCGCTGGCTCCCCGGGGTCCTCCCTCCCACACTGCCGCCGCCTACACCTGCCACACTGCCTTGGGGCACCTGCAGGCCCATACCTCCTCCTCCCTCTGCAGAAGCCCCTGCCACATCCCCAGCAACCCGTTCTCCTGCCAACCCCAAGATCCGACTTTCACCCCCCACACCTGATTGTAGGCAGGAGAAAACTGTGCAGTCTGGGCTGGTAAGTTTAAGGCTTTTGGTTTTTAAGGTCAAAACTTGATTTTTAAAAGGCCATTTTAATGTGCTTGTTAACACTTTGGTCATTTCTTGTTGGCACAGGTTTTTAAAAATTTTAATGAAAGGTAGCCTTAAATGGATCACTCAGTGTTCCAAACCGCTATGAAGTATGAGTAAGATACGTTTAAAAACCTGTGGAATGAAAGAGATTTGTAAAAATTAAATAATAAAACCAAGGGTATGGGGAGGAAGGGGACATAGAAAGATTCAAGATGGGGCCGGGGATTTAGCTCAGTGGTTTTGCCGCCTGCTGCGCAAGCACAAGGACCCGAGTTTGATCCCCAGTACCAAAAAAAAAAAAAGATTCAAGGTGTGCCATGTACATGTACCAAATGCCCACAATGAATATCAGTAAACATATGTTGTAAGCATGAACTAAAACAATAATAACAGTGGAAACGGGAAGGGGAACTAGAAACGGAAGGAGGTGGCTGGGGAGGAGAAGGAAGGAATAAAAAGAAGTACAATGCACGTGGACCTGCTCCCTAAGATGGATGTAAATTTCACATACTGCAAACATGTACTAATAAAAATTAAATTATAAAGCCTGTTTGTTACATGCCAAGTATATGGAAACTAAATATATTACAGGAGACTTGAAGCACTTGCAGCTTAAAGGAATGAGCTTTGTAGAGTCAGATTTAAAATTGCTTACAAGGACGGGGATGTAGCTCAGTGGTAGAGCACTTGGCCTGGGATCCACAAGGTCCTGGGTTTGATCCCCAGCCCTGCAAAAAACACAGTAAAAACAGACCGTGAAGTGCCTTGCAAAAGCAGGAACTCTTACATATTTAACTTTTCATGCAGGTCAGTGATTGTTTTGAATCTCTCTAGATTTTTGTGTCTCAGCTAAAGAGTGTAGAAAGAACAGTCTTAAAGTATTTGACTGACTTTGATATTGCTGTATTAAGAGGGTTATTCCCCAGTGTGCTAGGCCCCTCCCTGTCTTAGTCATTCTGCCTGTGACTAGAGAGTAAAGATGATGACTGAAAGAGCATTGACAGCTCCATTAAAAACATACTGTACAAATGTTTTTAAAAACCTAATTTAAAACTTGGTTTTAAAATTCTAAGAAATAGCCAGGCATGGTGGCACACACCTGTAACGCCAGCACTCGGGAGGCTGAGGCAGGAGGGTCGCCATGAGTTTGAGGCCAGCCTGGGCTACACAGTGAGTTCAAGGCCAGGCTGAACTACACAGTGAGTGAGACCCTGTCTCAAAACAAAAACAACAGCAAAGAAAATTCTAAGGAAGAAAGGCTGATGATCAAACTCAGTTTAGGGCTAAGTTGGTTTTGTGCTGACAAGGCCGTTTGAATCTAGAAGTGTGCAGTAAGGACATGTCCGAGGAAGAGGATGCCGTCCTCCGAGCCCTAACTTCAGGGAAAGGCAAGTACCCATCCCCACTTGAAGGCTGGGTGTTCTCATTTGTAGGCTTTAAGTCAAATAGCATTTTTTTTCTTGCAAATTCATTTTGCTTTCTTTAAAGAAAGATTTTCTTACAATGCTTTTTGACATTGCTCTTTGTAATTGTTTGTCTTTAGGTTGATCAGCTTCAACAGCCAGTAAAAATGAACGGCTCTGAGGACCTTCCCGAGTCCTACGACTTCGACCTCATCATCATCGGAGGAGGCTCTGGTGGTCTGGCAGCTGCTAAGGCAAGGCCTTGGGTTGGGTGTCTGGCTTCCGGTTAGCGTCTTTCCATCCCTCATAGTTCCCCAAGTTCTCTGGGATTTGTTGGATCCATTCTTCTGTTTTCACATTAACTTAGACAAGACATATTAATTCTTCTTTTCTTTTTTGGTACCAGGGATCGAACTCGGGACCTTGCGCTTGTGAGGCAGGCAGCAGAACCACTGAGCTAAATCCCCGGCCCTACGAGACATATTAATGTCCCACTTATAAATCATTTCTTCTGATTGAATTACATGTTCTTCATGTAAAAGTATGGGGGGACAGTGTTTCAGGACACATTTTCATGCGTCTTAGGTCTGGTTGATTTTTTTTCAAAGATAATAAAGGTGTGTGGAAATGGTTTGACATTAAACAAATATATTTCTTCTTCTTTATAAATACAGTCCTGGACTTAGATTTTTTTTCACTTTGATTTTCATATTCACAGCCCCTTTTCTGTCCAGTAGGAAGGTGAAGAACAGTTGGATTTCTTGAACTTAAGCAAAGATGATTTGCCTCTCGGGTTTATGAGGTGATCCTTGGGCCGGCTGGGGACAGGATGTGAAGGAAGGACGGGGAGGAGAGGGCTCTCCCCAGCTGAGCTGCCTTGTGCCTGTGGGGAGCCCTGAGCCCCGTCTTCCTCTCTAGCGGCTTCCTGGCAAGATGGTCAGCGGCTGCCCACACGGGGACAGTCCCCTGCTGACCATGTTACTGTGGCGACGCTGTGTGTGCTGGACACGCAGGCCGCACCTTCCCAGAGGGCCTGTGGGGTCTGGTCGCCCACTGGGAGCAGGTACTCTGCAGAGTGACCCTGACAGCTGTCTCCCCACTCTGAGACAGGTTGGGAACCCCACAGACGTCGGCTTTTTAACGAGCTCCTCACATGAAAATTTGAGGAAATCTCAAAATTTCAGAGGAAAAGCTTCTGCACTGTTCTGCCTTAGAAACTGAATTGGGTAAAACTCCGTAAATATGCATTGAGTCGAGGGCTGTAGGCCATCAGTAAGTGGCTTTACCAGCTATTTAAATTTGCTTGGAAAAGGCCACATGTGTTTCAGATTATTGCTTAGTCTGTTGAGTGCAATTACATAAGAGGATTGATTGTAAGGTTTCCAGCTGATTCTAACAATTTTACAACTGGGATCTCCATAATCTTTAAAGCTACCCATACAACTGTTTTGAGTGTCTCTGTGATTTTTGCACTGGAGTTGAATTGATCGTTATGTGTGTAAAATTCCCAGAATTAATAGTTGATTAGGGCCAGGGATTTAGCTGAGTGGTTTCACTGCCTGCTGTGCAAGCTCAAGGACCTGAGTTCGATCCCCGGTACCAAAAAAAAAAAAAAAAAAAAAAATAGTTGGTTATACTGTAGGCATTACAGCTTGATACAAACAGCATGGATATTAGCAGCTCACTTCCGGTATGTGATGTTAACTTTTCCAGCTCATTTTGGTAATATTTATTTTCCAGGAGGCAGCCAAATATGGCAAGAAGGTGATGGTCTTAGATTTTGTCACTCCAACCCCTCTTGGAACTAGATGGGGTAAGCTTCTAAAATATTTTTAAAGTGTTTTTGAAGAAGCAGGTTTTCCTCTGGGAATAATCTATATTGTTTCTAAAATCCAGTTTAAAAAATAAAATTAAACTAACAGCATCTGTTTCACTTGAGCCCAGTGAAGATGAACTCAGGTTAAATACTGAAAATCAGTTTTGAATCTTGGAAGTATGTGGAACTTTTTGTGGTACTAGAGATTGAGCTACAACCCTGGCCCTTTTAAAATTTGTTTAAAGTTGTGGAACAAGGTCTCGCAAAGTTGCCCACACAGGGCTTGAACTCCGGATCTCTTGCCTCAGCCTCCTGGAGGGCTAGGGTTACAGGCATGCGCCACCATGTCTGGCTGAAAGCTGTCTTTCAGTTTTGTTTTACAGTGCTACTTGTTCAGTAGATAAAACTCTAAATTTTAGAAATGTCATGAGACTAAGGAATAAAATAATAGCAGTGTTGACCACATTTGGCTAATGAAATAGGTGTCATGGAATTATGATCGTTGTTGACTTTCTCCTTGAAGGCCTGTGAAACACTATAAACTGTTTTCTCAATGTTGTCGCAGGTCTCGGAGGAACGTGTGTGAATGTGGGCTGCATCCCTAAAAAACTGATGCACCAGGCGGCTCTGCTAGGACAGGCCCTGCGAGACTCTCGCAACTACGGGTGGAGAGTCGAGGACACAGGTATGGGAGTGAAAGCTACTCTTTCGTCTGTGCTTGTGGGGTTTGAGCTGGGATCTTGCAGGGTATTGTTTGCTCTTACACGGTTAGCAAATACCTGGGAGGTTGTTTTTATTGTTAGATTTTTTATGGGTAAAATCACTTCAGTTACCCTTGGTTGGCTATCATCCTTATGTCATGCTTTCTAAATACTTTCTAATACTTGCTTTCTAAATAGAAAACCAGAGGTCTTTCAGATCGTGGGTGTAAGCAGTCGTGCAGTGTTTGTGGTAGGCAGGAAGTACAAATTTCATTTGCTTCTTTTGGAAGCTGTTACATTTTTCTCGCTAGAGAATTCTTTCACTGGCAGATGTGGGGGCTGTTGTTTGTTGAGGAGGAACTGTTGAGTCCTCGCTCGATTACAGTACTCAGAGTGGGCTGGATGTGGTGGCGCATGGCTATAATCCCAGCACTGCAAGGCTGAGGCAGGAGGATTGCTAGAGTTTGAAGCCAGCCTGGGCTACAGGATGAGTTCAAGGCCAGCTTGAACTACACAGCGAGATCCCGTCTTAAAAAAACGAAAGAGTTGAACAGTAAAGATGAAGAGAGCTTTTTTTCAAGTCTGGAACCTTAGAAAATCAGTCATTTTAAGGTTCTACTGTGTCAGGGTCATATCTCTTTCCTCGATGCTTACGAGGCTGCTTTCTGTCCATGACCTTGCAGCCTTGAGGCTGTAGCTGAGCGTTTCCTCTCTTGGCTCTGAGGGCGGTGTTATTTTCTCTGTGTTAGACTCAGCTCAGCTGACCCAGAAAGCATGGACTTAGCCCGGGTCCTGCCACTAGTCTGCCACTCTTCTGTTGCCAAACCCCAGTGGGTCTGCCGTTGCAGAGCCTGCCCTCTTGGACTGGCCGTTTGCCCCTCTTTCCTCTCTTGACGCTATTAGTGCACCCTATTAACACAGCCTCCCCTCACCTCTTAGACCTGCATAGTAGTTTAGAAATTCTTCTGATGAAGGACCTGAAGTGGGACTATTAATGTAGAAAGATCTAGAACATGTTGGAAAAGGGGAGGTTGTTCCAGGCACATTGTGATTGGTGCATTTTATAATTTCCGTGTGCTGTCTCACCTAGTGACTGCTAGCCTGCCGCTAAGTCTGGGCAGCTAATGATGTTTCCCTCCATGGGGTCTCCGCGGAGTCCTAGTTCATAAGTTGTCAAGTGTTACAGACAAATGCAGCTGGTGAAACAGATTTGCTTAATGCCGTTAGAAATGTAGGAAAATATATGTGGTGAGTCATTTAGAATCTTAAAAACCTGCTGGTTTTAAATGTACGGAGACTAAGGTAATAAAAAGCTAATACATAGTTCAGACCTATGCATGAAAGCCAGTGCTAAGTCCTTGAATTTCCTGATATCTTTATCTTAGCTTAAATAAATTATTTATCCAACTATTTTAATGGTTTTACTTCTATTGTGTTTCTTCTCTCTTGCTAGATTTTAAGGTAGGAACACATAGTTTTCTACCTTTCCATTGACCCCTCCTGTATTTCTCAGTGGCAGTAATTCCAGAGACAGATGTGAGCATGTGAAGTCCCTGCTTAAGTCCATGCGCCCTTCCTATGTGGGCGTTTCCTGGGTTCTCGCTGTGTCCTTCCGGCTCTCTCGTCCGGGCCCTGTGCTGAAGTGGTGTGTGAGCGTGTGTGTGTGTGCGCGTGTGTGCAGTGTCACCAAGGGACCAGTACTTCATCTTCCCCCGTTTGTGGTAAAATAACAGGTGAGGAGTATGATGGGTTTAGATAAACCCTGTCTTATTTCATTAGGTCTTAGGGTTAGAAAGAAACTTGGAGCAGTATTTTCCGAATGAGACCATGGGAACCTAGAGAGAGGCTGCTGATCCACGTGTCCCAGCAGATGCCGCTTCTGCACTCTCAGAATAGCAGCACATCCAGTCTGATGTCCCAGACCAGAGAGCAGCCTCTTGCTTTCTAGCAGGATTTTCTTCTCTGACACCAAGTAGCGCAGGGTGCCGAGGGATGAAGGGGGCCTGGCCAAGCACAGCAGCGGCCGTCAGGTCCAGGACTTTGCCTCTGACCTGCCCCTCCCCAAGCTTCAGATTGAAAAGACACGGAGAAAAGCTCAGTGACCTTGAGCTCATTTAATCTGAATTGGTCCTTTCTAGAAGATTGATTGGGTTTATATTGCTTAGATTTATCTATTTGAATTCTCTTACGCTGAAGAATTAAATGCGTCATTAAAAGATGAAGTGTTCAAGAAGGTTTAGGATCACATTGTCATTGCATAGAAGGCAGGATCATTAGTTCACCGGGAGGGGCTTGCAGAGTTTTGGGCTGTGTTCACCCATCACACAACTGAATTGATGTTTTACGCACGGTGAGTGCTGCTGATGTGTGCCTGGCCTTGGCCAGGTCATCTGCCCTTTATTTTCCTGGATATCCAAGGTATGATCAGACTGTACAGTGAATGTGTAAATTTTTAAAAAATTCATTAAAGACACATTGCCATGAATCCCCTTCAAAATATTTCCCTTGCTTTAAATACTCTGATCCCATTGTTCTTGCCACTTTCTGAAGCAGTTCTGGAGTCCCCTTTCGTGAGTGTCTTTACGAGGTGTGATCAAAAAAATGGTGAATGCTTTTGCTGAGTTCCGTTCAGTAGAAATGTAGCTCACCCACCTTGTCCACTGGATCTGGCATCTGTGACTTCTGGCTCTTCCCCGAAGTCAAAATGACCAAGAAAGGGAAATGTTTTGAATGGATTCAGGACATTGAAGCAGCCAGGACAGCACAACTAAAGATCCAAAAGAGGACTCCAGAGATACTGCAGAAAGTGGCAAGAACAATGGGATAAGAGTGTTCAAAACCAGGAAGTGTGTTTAGAGAGGGACTCAGGGCAGTTTGTCTCAATGTAAACATTCACTGTGTTCTTCAATCACAGCTGGTAGATTTGGAGTAATTCCTCCCTCTTCGGTGCTTTGAGATTCAGATGTCACCAAACACCTTAAAAACTGTTCAGCTCTCGCGTTAGTTTAGTTTCCTCACTGAATCTCAGGGAGTGGCCTGGCGCTCTAGTGCACGGGGTTCATCAGGAGAGCTGCTGTCGATGGCACAGGGGCACCCTGAGGTGCAAGCCAGTTCTGCCCGGCCAGCTGGAGTGTACATTCCAGGCTCCTCGGTGGGTTTCAGCCCGAGACCAAGCCAGAGGCCAGAAGCAGAAGGGAGGAGCCGGGAGAGAGAGATGCTTGTCGGTGACAGCCCAGTGATCAGTCTCTTCCCGCCAGGCCTTGCATCCTCGCATCACATTTAACCGACCTGATCTCCTTCCAGAAGCCTGGCCTCTGGACACATGAGGCTTTGGAGGACATTGTAGATCTCAGCCCTGACAGGCGTTGTCAGAAGCCAGGGCAGCCCTAGCCAGAGAGCTGGAGTTCTGGCTACTCCTGACAGCGTGATCAGGTCTGGGCAGCAGCTGGAGCGCTTTGGTGCCCTGCTCCAGCCTGGGGGCCTGGCATTTAGGGTCCTTCTGCTTGGGCACAGCCACACTGGACATGGGGACAAGGGGGACAAGGGGGCTGTGCACTGTGCCACAGGGAGAGTTTGAGGAATTTGGAAATCAGGCTGGGCATAAGTGGCAAGGGCATCCCTGAGTCCCAGTGACCCCCACTGATGAGTGTCTGGAATTTCCCTATAGTAATGTACTCTGGTTAAGGGGAGAGGGTGTGGAAAGGGATTGGTGAAATGTGGTAACTGCTGCAGTTAGATGCTTGCACGTAGGGGGCATGAGGGATGTACCGCTGTTCCCTGCCATTCCTGGTTGGCAAACAGCAAGTCCTGCCTTTGCCCTAAGCTACATGCTCAGCCCTGTGTGCTTTTCATTTTGAGATAGATCGCAATAAGTCACTAAGTTGCCCAGGCTGAGCTCACACTTGCAACCCTCCCGCCTCAGCCTCCTGCAGCGCTGGGATTACAAGTCCTGAGGTGGACAGTAGCATCCCGGTCCTCTTGACACCACAGCTACAGTGGCCTCTACTCTGAAGTGATCTCTTCAGGTTTGCCCCAGTTCTGACATTGTGTGATTGCGTGAACTGAATATCCATAATCACTCTCAGTTTCTCTGCTGACCTCTGCTTGCAGAGGCTGACGGTTAGGTTTCATAGACCTGGTTTCACCGTTTCCTCCGTGGCCAGGCTGCTTAACACTGAACCTGTGACCTCGAGTCCTCATTTCCTAGAGAGAGACTTGGGATTTGTTTCCTTGCTTCTGAACCACGGATACCAGAGAGTAGTTCGTCTGCGTTGTGATTGTTTCCTAGTCTTAGGAAGATATTGACTAACAAGGGACAAAGGCTGATTCTTAACCATTAGAATTTTGAAATTCAGTATTTTAGGGACTCAAAAGATTAATTTCCTGTAAATTTTTTTTTTTTTGGTACTGGGGATCGGACTCAGGACCCTGTGCTTGTGAGGCAGGTGGTGGAACCTAAATCCCCCACCCTCAAAAGATTAATTTAACTGTGATAAAATAAAACTCTTTGGGAAGACAGCGAACTGAGGGCAGTGAGATAGACTGAAAATTCTGTCTGAACGTTTTCTGTAGAGGGCAGAGAGTAAATGTTTCAGGGTTCACGGCCCACGTGTGTGGCGCTGACTCAGCTTCACGGTCTGGTGCGAACCCGCCCGAGATGAGTTCAGCTGCGTCTCAGGAAAGCTTTGTTTACCAAAGACGTTGGCAGGCCAGCTTTGACCCGTGGTGCCAGGGGACCAGTGGCTACATGAACACCGCTGCTCGCTCAGTCCCCGTACAGCTGGCTGTGTGAGACTCTCTTACTAGTTTGTTACCAGTACAGCCCAAGTAAGTTCCAGTTCCTTTCTAGGTTCGGAGAAAAGTGTTTGTGTCATGGCTGTTTCAGTCTGGAGAATTTCCAGGAAAGCTCGCGTGATTTCATCATATGGATGTCTTCCAAAAGCCAAACGTAGCTCATGTGCCCAGAATGCAGGACTTACTCCTTTAGACTAACAGCCTGCTTGTGGTGTTCCGGATGAGTAGTGTCTGGGGAACTTTGGTTTCCAGGCAGTGGAAGAGCTAAATGTTCTGTCTTGATTTCTCATGCAGTTCAGCATGACTGGGAAAAGATGACGGAAGCTGTCCAGAACCACATCGGCTCGCTCAACTGGGGCTACCGAGTAGCTCTTCGGGAGAAGAAGGTTGTCTACGAGAATGCATTCGGGCAGTTCATTGGTCCTCACAGGATTAAGGTAAACCTGGCATCCTGTGCAGCTTGCTTGCTTCCCCCCTCTCTCTCTCTCTCTCTCTCTCTCTCTCTCTCTCTCTCACTCACTCTCTCATCTCTCTCTCTGTCTTTCTCTTTATTTCTTTTTGAGCTTTGGTTCCTGCTAGTGGGGGAGAAAAAATACTTTAAGGTATTAGAATTAAAATCATTAGCCACTGTGACCCAGACTTCAGTTTGGTGGTTGGGCTGACACCTCTGGCATGGCCTTCTGTAGGGCGTGGTGGCTAAGCTGGGCCTGGTTAGCTCAGTTTGAATCTGGCTGGCACTGTGACCTTGAGCAAGTGGTTCACTACCCAGCGCCTCTCTCAGGCTCTCATTTTTACAAGGATCAGCTGAGACATTGTGCAGGAAAGCCTTTATTAACTATAAAGCCTACAGTTCTAAGGAATAATTACTTAACTAAACTTTCATGTTGGTTTCTTTGTAGGCAACAAATAATAAGGGCAAAGAGAAAATTTATTCAGCAGAGCGATTTCTCATTGCCACTGGTGAACGGCCTCGCTACTTGGGCATCCCCGGTGACAAAGAGTTCTGCATTAGCAGGTAAGGAGAAAATGGGGGGACCAGGGTGGATCTTGCTCTTTTCTTCAAGCCCACTTAGTCCGATTCTTAAAAGAGAAAATATTTTAAGCAAGAGAACATTTTAAAAATTCAAAACTGCAAATACTGGTTATTCTCCCACAGAGAGTGAATGTTAATATACCACGAACCCTCTTGATGCAGATGCATGCTTGCATTACGTGACTGCGCAAGTTTCAGGGCCCACCTACGGGGTGGACGCCCACAGACATTGTGTAAAACAAGTGTGGTGCAGGTGCATTTACATGAAGATTTGCAAGACGGGATCATGTTTCTCTTCTACATGTGCACAGTGGACGCTGTGAGAATTAGGAACAGGCGTTTCATCTACACTTACCAGACCCTGGTCCCTAATCACTACTGTCCTGTAGAGAGAGCTTGGGAAATATGCACACCCACCAAGGGATTTGCTGTGTGATTTCCTTTTGCCAACCAAGTAATAACACGGCCAACATTATTGGTGAGAGCTTTGAAATTTTGAAGTCAGTAAGGGGTCCAGGGATTTAGCTCAGTGGTTCTGCCGCCTGCCTGGCAAGTACAAGGACCCAATTCGATCCCCGGTACCAAAAAAAAAAAAAATCACGAAGTCATTAAGGCAGGTTGTTGGTAGCTAGCCCTCTTCGGTGCTTTTGCCCTGAGAGTTTCTGATTTACGCATTCATCTTCTCCTTCAGACTCTCTTTGGTAAAATGATTTCATCCTTCGGGTCTTGCCCAGGGGCAGCATGGACAGCAGCTGCCGTCCTTTCTGTCTGGGACAGTGGGCTGCGGTAATGAAACACCATCACCTGGGTGCTGAGAGAGCCTCAGTGCTTTGAGCAACAAGGGAAGACAATATCTAAGGCTTTCCAGAGACTTCTTTCTATCCTGTTGTGTGTGTGGGTAATGAAATATTTGTAATTCTAAAAGTTTCTTGTTCTTGTGAAAGTGAAACTATTTCCTTCCATTACTCATATGTGAATGCTTTATCTCCCCACCCCGATTTTCAGTGATGATCTTTTCTCCCTGCCTTACTGCCCGGGGAAGACCCTGGTGGTCGGAGCGTCCTATGTGGCTTTGGAATGTGCTGGGTTCCTGGCTGGTATCGGTTTAGACGTCACTGTCATGGTCCGGTCCATTCTCCTTAGAGGATTTGACCAGGACATGGCCAACAAAATTGGCGAACACATGGAAGAACACGGGATCAAGTTCATAAAGCAGTTTGTACCGATTAAAGTAAGTGGGGCTGTCTGTGAGTTTGTCCATTCTGTATTCATGATAAGAGGCAGGAAGGGGGCCTGTTTCGTGGTGGGAGCACCCTGTGAGCCTTACAGCCCACTGGGAACCCTGCGGCTCCTCACTGCTGAATACCGGTACTGCTGTACTGGTGTACACGTGTGTAGCCTGGCTGGATGCCTGAGGAGTGCTTGTGTGCACATCCACGAGCCTTTCCTTGTCCGCATTCTCTTTGCGGTCTGATATTCCCCTATACATTCCTTGGTACTGTCTTTGGTCTGCTGTACAGGTCCCAGAGACTGGAATAGTAATTCAAGACTAGCCTGATTCGATTTTTCCCCAGAAGAGATTTTCCCTGGTTATATGGTGTAGCTGACATATCGACTATATAACTCCAGCTTCCCCAGGAGCAGTTACCTCATTTTATTAGTGGGCTGGCTTTCGTGCTCACTTTTAGTCTTTGTTTCAGAAGCCTTAAACTTTCCCAGGTTGTAGCTGAGATTTTGTTAACCTTACCACAAATGTTTTGATACATAAGAGTGGCAGAGTAATGGAGAGACTGCTTTATTAAGGTGTAGCAGTGTTGGCCTGTGGGTTTTTTTTTTTTTGGTACCAGGGATTGAACTCAGGTCCTTGTACTTGTGAGGCAGGCAGTGGAACCACTGAGCTAAATCCCTAGCCTGTGGCTTGTGTATTTTGTCTTTCTCAGTAAGGTGACTTGGGTTATCTGCATGACGGTGAGTTTCTTATCCTGAGGTAGGAGTATAGTTTGGGGGTCAGTCTGATCTGGATTTAGGGACCTTCATGCAGCATTTTGCCATGTGACCTAGGGAGAGTTATTTAATGTCTCTGAGCCTTGGTTACTTTTGTAAAGTGAAAAAGATGGTACTATCTACTTGAAGGTTCTTGTGAGGACTGTGTTAGTGAACACTTCCAGTGACCAGCACACGACTGGCATGGAGTAAATGTAACGGGAGTGTGTCTCTCACTATCGTCCAGAAGATCGAAGTGCGGATTTTGTGGGAGTTACCAGTGCTTGGTTATTCCGGCTGTTTCTCAGGGAGTAGAGATGCTCTATCTGTGTTAGGGCTGTGATGAGGAGACAGCAATTATACACCTATTACATATAAATTATGTAGAGTAGATATCCACGCTGTACTGATAGAAAAATAACACCTCCCATATAATATATAACATAATAGATATATCTGTAAACCCTGTTGAAAACTTGGTGAATGGGGCAGTGCCTGCTAACTGGCCCACGGGTGTCTGATTCCTGTGGCAGGCCTTGCACTCTTGCTGTGCTTTAGGTGACGAAGTAGAAGGAACGGGCTGTGGGGAGGATGCAGCTTTAGGCAGGAAAGGCTTGGCTGGAGCAACTCGGCCCCTCCCTGCCATTTGAAACAGATGTGGGCTCCAGGCTGCTTTGCCTGGAACCGGAAAGACCTCCAGCGCAGTGAAGAGGTTCCATTGCATAAAGTGAAAAGGGAATCTAAGAAGGAAACGGCGACCTTGACAGTGCTCCCAAACCGGAGCGGAGCAGCTGTATTCTACAGTTAGGGTGAAAATTACAGGGGATCATGTTGATCTCTCTCAGGAAATATTTTACAAAAATGCACGATTTGCCTGTTACTCAGAAATGAAGGTAACTATAGACCCGAGAAAGCGTCCGGGTGGAAGGTATTCGTGGTTATCGCCTGTCTGCAGTTGTTGCCTGTCTGGGATCCCCTCCCAGGGCTTGTGTGCTCCATTCACCACCTTTGCAACCACAAACCTGGGCTCAGGGTGAACGTGTCTCCTTCCCACTCTGGCTCTAGGACTTTCTAAGCTGTTGTCTAAATCCCTTTGGGCTTTTTTCACTATCTTCCTTGTGATTAATGGTTCTGGGTAAATTACGAGTAAGGATGAGGTCAGAGGCTTTCTGTAGGTTTGATTTTAGGGATCTTGGTGTATTTTCTCTGGCTTTCTTCTTTCTGCTTTTCTCTCCAAATTCGACTGTTTAAGAGCTGTCTGATAAAAGCTCCTCTAAGAAACAGCATTAAGCAGTGAGAAAAGTGTAAGACACATAAACAGTCACTTTGCATCCCAATAATGTTAAGGTGAGGGAGATGGGAGGGACCTGAAAGAACTCTCAAGCCAGATTTCATGTTTCACCTTGGACTAGAGAGATAGAAAAGGTACAGCTATCCTCTTTGATAATATCTTTGTTTCAGAGCAAAACTTTATCACTTTTACAGATTGAACAAATTGAGGCAGGGACCCCAGGCCGACTGAAGGTGACAGCTCAGTCCACCAACAGCATGGAGACCATCGAAGGGGAGTATAATACGGTAAGGGCCCGCCAGGTGGGTGCCTCGCAGGTGGGTGGGTGCATACTGGGTGTCTGCCCTGGGCCTAGGACGACTGCAGGGCCTGTGCCCATTTGAAGACAGCCCAATTACTCCAGTATTATCATTTGTTCAGAAACAAGGACAGCTGCAGATTTTCTCCACTGTAATCTAAAACATTCCTCAGATGCCTAGAAAAAGGCCCAGGAGGTTTGAACAGGCCCCAGCTTGTGCACCCCATGTCCCTCCTTTCATCTCCCCAGCCACCGCTTAGAAAATGACTCCATACCATGGGGCTCTAGGTTTATTGAGACATTAACTCCTCTTATCCCAGTGAGAAATGGAAAAGGATTTCAGCTGTGTCATGTTCAAAGGATTTAAAAAAAAAAGGTTTTAATTTGTTTAAATTATTTCACATTATTTTCTAAATTAAAGATTTATTTCGAAGTCTGGAAAGTGAAATGAGATTAGCTTAGTAATCAGAAAAATGTGACTAAATGATTCATGCAAAGGTTGTTAATAGTAATTATTGATTTTTCAGGTGTTGCTGGCAATAGGAAGAGATTCTTGTACAAGGAATATTGGCTTAGAAACCGTGGGAGTAAAGATCAATGCAAAGTAAGAAAAAAATACTGTGTCATATTCAGTATGACTTCAGTTATTTGCAACATCAATCCAGTCTAGAGTTTTAGACTTTGATTTTTGCCGTAGATGGAGTCCCTGTTTCAGGGTTACAAACTCTTCTATCAGTGCCACTCACATTCACATTTCCTGCTTGGGGTTAGTTTTGTTGGTTGTCATAATTTAGAATTTTCTTCACTCTTTTGTTTATTTTTCCCTCTCTACTGGGGATTGAACCCTGGGCCTCACACATGCTAAGCAAAGGATTTTCACTCTTAACCACTGTATTGTTTTTTTTTGGTACTGGGGATCAAACTCAGATCCTTGCGCTTGCGCAGCAGGTGATGAAACCACTGAGCTAAATTCCCAGCCCTTAACCACTGTATTGTAAGGATCCTTGTAGTTTTCTTATCTCTTTGATTTTCCAAATAATGGCTGGAAAGAGTGGTCAGTCAGCATTTTGGTTCCTCGGAGCTTTGAGGCATTAGTAGATTGTTCTCAGCACGGGTCAGTTCAGGGCTTCCTTGGGAGAAGGGGGATTCAGGTCTACTCAGTTAATAATGGGACTTGGTGATTTCTTTGGGTACCGGGTATCGAGCTCAGGACCTTGTGCTTGTGAGGCAGGTGGCAGAACCACTGAGCTACATCTCCGGCCCGGTGATTTTTAACTGAATGAATTTTCAGGACTGGAAAAATACCGGTCACGGACGAGGAGCAGACCAACGTGCCGTACATCTACGCCATAGGTGACATCCTGGAGGGCAAGCTGGAGCTGACCCCCGTGGCCATCCAGGCGGGGAGGCTGCTGGCCCAGCGGCTGTATGGAGGCTCCACGGTCCGGGTGAGTGCAGCGCTGCCACTGCTGAGGTGCCTTTCTTTCTGCACTGCTGGGGGTCCGACTCAGGGACTATGCACTGAGCTGTCCAGCCCATTTTTATTTTGTGTCTAGATAGCATCTTGCTGAATTGTCCAGGCTGGGCTTGAACTCAGAATCCTCTTGTCTCAGCCTCCCAAGGGCTGGGATTACGGTGTGTGCTACTATATGTGGCTTAAGATACCCTTTGAAATAATACTCTCAATTCCCTATTTAGAGGGGGGCAGTTGGGAAATTTTTCAGGCCTTGAATAATATCATTATTTTGTTATGTCATCCTAGGTGTGCTTTATTAACTATATTCCAAATGATAGCTATGTATTTGTGACTTATGAAAATTGTCACTTTTGAAGTCATAGTAAGAATAAGAACAGCTTGCGCCTATAAATTAAGCAGTTGCATTTTCCATCAGTTTCATCATAACCATAAGTATAATTTTCTATATCTTTTTTGGCCCCTATCTAGGCTGTAAAAGGATTTGGAAATTAGGTAAAGAGGTCGGTATGTGGAGTGGCTTATCTTGGTTCAGGCTTTATTCCCCTGTCCTTTCTTTAAAAAAAAAGAAACAACAAACTTTTGCTCTTGGGATGTGGGTGTGCTGCGTACTAATACTAATGTAGTAAAGTGGTTTTTTCAAAGTCACTGTAGAAAGCTGAAACTCTTGGTTATGTTGCACAGGACAAGATGACACGAGAATAAATATATTCATGTTATGTTGAAGAGGGGTCAGGAATGAACTAGTTAAAAGGACCTACTAGTGCCATTTTCCTTAAGTATACATCATCATAGCTTGCTTTCAGTTGGCTATAATAATGAAATGTCACAGATTGATACTAGTAAAATTTACTTGTGACCTGGAGTTATTTTGAATTGTAACATAATAAAAGGTTTCTATGGCTTCCATTGTCATTTTAATGGCTTTATAATGATACAGTGAGAGTATGTAGTATTCTAGGGCCACTTCCAATGGCCTTTTTAAAGCCATTTCAGTATTGCTAATATTAATGAGTACTGCAGTGATACTTAATACATGTAGCCTTTTCTATATAAGTATCACGTATTATTACGGTTACAGTAACATGATATGTAACTATAATAACATTATAATCATAAACTGGGCCGAGATTTAGCTCAGTGGTGCTGCCGCCTGCCTCGCAAGCTCAAGGTCCTGAGTTCGATCTCCTGTACCATTTGTTTTTTTCATTATAATCATAGACTTAAAATGTAAATTATTGAGCCAAAGGCATAGAATACTTTTATGGCTCTTAATATGTATTATCTGATGTTCCAAACCACTGTATTACTTTTTATCACTAGTATTAGATTGTCAAGTGTTGGGTACCCCTATATTGTTTATCACTGTTTCATTAGAGGAGAACCAAGTAGTCATTATTGGTGACCTCAGCTGAGAGAGAGGACAAGAAGCCATACCGGTCTTTTTTTTTTTTTTTTTGATATTGGGGATCGAACTCAGGACCTTGCACTTGCGAGGCAGGCTCCAGAACCACTGAGCTAAATCCCTGGCCCAAGGAGTCTTTTCTTCATCATCAGTCTTACGAGGGTTCAGACCTCTACAAAGACTTTCCCAGAAGTCAGCAGTTCTCAGTGTAGCCAATTATTACCTGGGACTGGGACTTCCTGTACTTCAGGTTGAAAATTACCTGCTTTTTCGCTGCCTGCTGCGCAAGCGCAAGGACCCGAGCTCGATCCCCAGTACCAAAAAAAACAAAACACAACAACAGAAAAGAAAATTACCTGCTTTCCTCTCCCAATTTTGAACCTTTTAAAAGTAAACCTTTTAATCACAGGTTTGCCTATCCTAATTCTTTTCCTCTGGTTTGAAACAGTGTGACTATGAAAATGTTCCAACCACCGTGTTCACTCCTTTGGAATATGGAGCTTGTGGCCTTTCTGAGGAGAAAGCTGTGGAGAAATTTGGGGAAGAAAATGTTGAGGCAAGTTCTCTTTTCTTCTGTGTTACTGTTTTTTTCTTCCTTACAACCAATGTCCAGGTTCTTCGTATTGCAATTTACCTATATATTTTACCTACTTTTTGTTTCTTCTT
This sequence comes from Heterocephalus glaber, assembly GCF_053883595.1. Classification (NCBI taxonomy): domain Eukaryota; kingdom Metazoa; phylum Chordata; class Mammalia; order Rodentia; family Bathyergidae; genus Heterocephalus; species Heterocephalus glaber. Next base: position 20,990,788 of record NW_028258357.1, read on the forward strand.
TGTATCTGTGTCTGTATTTATTTTGCTCTGAACCATTAGAGACTCCTTTATACCCCATACCCTGTATTACCTTGGTGTGTGTTTATGAACAAGGTCATTTTCTTAATAAAACTGCAGTATGGTTAGCACTTTTAGGAAATTTAATATTGATAAAATAGTTTTATCTGATTTACCTCTCAATTGACCTGGTAATAATTCTTTCTGCTTTTTAAAAATCACATTTATTGGTTTCCTTTGGTATTAAAACAATATTGTTGAAATACGAAAAATACACCAAAATAAGAAGAAAACTAAAAATTAACTATAGTGCTACTGCTCCGACCGTAAGTAATAAATTGTTTTGTTTCTGACATTATGGTCTAATTGATACTGACTTCACCATTCACCTCTTCTTATGTAGTCAAGGAAGATGCGCAGTGTTTTTATACACACAACTACTGTTTAAATCACCGGGGGGGGGGAAAGCTTCCAATAAAACCTTCTAAATAACCAGATTTGTGAATATAAGTAAATTTTATGATACAAAAGGGTACTTTAGATATTTTGTAATTTTTTTCCTTTATTATACACTGCTCTATTAGCATGTCATACTTTATTCTACTAGGAGCACATTGACTTTTTCTCATATATCTTTTTTTTTTTTTTTTTTACTTGTAAAAGTGCATTTTATTCATTCTATCAGCTGAGAACTGCTATTTTACAAATACAATATTGTACAAAAAAAATCACAAAACGTTACAAAATAAAAGAGTACAAACTCATTACTTAATAAATATGACTAAAAGTAGTTAAAGTGGAAATGAGATAAGATTTTTAGATTGGAAATACTGTTTGACGCAGCAAACCGTACAAGCTCTGTTTACAGATGTTTTTACATAATAGAGGCAATCCTACTTTGCCTTACCAAAGAATTTTAAAGGAACAGAATACTAAGACAATATTCTCCTGCTATAAAAATAATGCCAGGGATGGTTCTAGGCATTTATGCTATCAGTTTTTAAATCTCTTAGTTGAATTCAAGAAGCTATATAAAGCAAGAGACTTCTCTCGTCAGAAGATTTTACAGCATGTTAAAATTCTTTCATAACAAAATGACAAATGTAAATAAAAACAAGAGCACCAGACAGTCTCCTCTAAACATCAACCACAGCACAGAATTGTCATTGTGTCATCAGCAAATATCAGACTTTCATTCGAGGAAGACCTGGTACTATACCATCCCTTAAAGAGTCTTCCCACATTCATGCCTTTAAGTATTTCAAGACTATTCATTTTGAGAAGAGTAACAACTTCCAAAACCACAAACCTGTTTCACCAAAATGGAATGGGCCAATCATCTGGTAACATAAGTACATCAACATCCACTTGAAAAAATTATCTAAGAATTGTGAAATTCAAATTCCAACATAAAATAACTACTCCAATCACAAAACTGCTCCAAATAATGAATTTCATAGATCTCATTATATATCTTCATTATAAAAATTTTGAGGAATTAGGAAAACATCCAAAAGGAAATTTGAATATATGAAGAGATAATTGCTATTTATGTTTTTGCATGTTTCCTTTTAGCCTTTTTTCTCTAAGGATTTATGTAGGTTGAGAATCTGTTAGTCCAAAATGCTTCAGACCAGAAGTGTTTTGGGGTTCAGATTTGTTTTGTTTTTGGAATATTTCCATCTGTGTAACAAGATATTGTTGGACCAAGACTAAACATGAAGTTTGTCTTACGTACCCCTTTCTCATCTAGTTTGAAGATAATCTAACAGTATTGATCGATTGGTTTTTGAGACAGGGTCTCGCTTTGTAGCCCAGGCTGGCCTTGAACTCCCTGGGTGTACCCTAGGCTGGGTCGAACTCATGGCAGTCCTCCTGCCTCAGCCTACTGAGTGCTGGGATTACTGGCATGTGCCACCACGCTCAGAAAACACAGTATATTTAATGCACCTGTGTTTGGACTTCAGCCTGTCATGGGGGTCAGGTGTGGGATTTTCTGCTGGTGACCTCGTATCAGCATACTTTGTGAAATCCTTGGGTTTTGAGCATTTTAGATTTTTAATTTTCATATTAGGGGTGCCCAACCTGTATATGTTTTTATATTGTGTTTTGTTTTAGTTTCAGGTAGGTACATACACTTAAGTTTTTAAAAGTGTGATTACGTTACTTGCAGTTTTCTGCCCTATGTTGATGTCATGTTATGAACATTTTCCTTTGTCCTTTAATTCTCTAAAAATACCATTTAAAAAAAAAAGTGTTGTTCTTTTTAGGGATAATTTGTTAAGTCCTTCTTAGATAGTTTATAGTTTTCTGCAATTGTAAATTGATTAGTGAATACCTTTGTAATTCAGTGTCCGTTTTTCTAATTAGTTTGAAGATAAATTGCCTATCAAAGATATTTAAATTTTAAGTTTCTCATTACAAAAGTAGTGTGAGTTGAAAAAATTTTGCAGGAAAATGAAGCACATTTTGATTATATAATCTGTGACTCAGCAATTGTTAGCAGTTGGAGTAATTTTTTCTTCCTCTCCTGTGTAATTCATTGCAATACCATGATACTAGATATTACATTTGTTTTTGGTTTTTTTTTTTGGTACTGGGGATCGAACTCGGGTCCTTACACTTTCGAGGCAGGCGGCTGAACCACTGAGCTAAATCCCAGGCCCTAGACATTACATTTTGTAATGTACATTTATAAAAAACAGTTTTAGGGCCGGGGATCTAGCTCAGTGGTTCCGCTGCTTGCCTTGCAAGTGCAAGGTCCTGAGTTCAATCCCTGGTACCCAAAAAACCCCAAACCAAACAATTTTACATAGAACCCTGACATATCAGCAGCGGCATGCTTTGCAAAGACATTGATCATGTGTATTGAATGGAGCTGTAAGGGCATCCACCCCGTCTTCCTGCAGCGCCCTGGTGAATGACCCCAGAGGAGGAGACCTGGATAATTGCTGTAATTGTTCCTGGCACCTTGTTGGTTTCTTGCCTAAGCTGTCTTTCCTGTCAGGCAGTAAGATGGTATTGAGCTTCTTTGTGTTGTTTTTAAGGCAAGGCAGTAATTACATGGCTGCTTTCTTCTCATTCTTTTACTCTTTGGCATTATTAGACTTGACTCTTGAAGCTGAGATACGATTAAGGGATGAGCATCTAGCAAAGGTGCTTGACAGGAAGGAGTTCCGAGTCAGTCATTTGCCTTTCGGCCAGATCCTGTTTATTCCATGACTTGTACGGTTTGCGGATCCCTAATTACTCAGTCCTCCACCGCAGCCCTCCGGTGCCGACTGTGTACTCTGGAAGTAACGAGCCTGCACTGTGTCTCCCTAGGTCTACCATAGTTTCTTTTGGCCGTTGGAATGGACAGTTCCATCAAGAGACAACAACAAGTGCTACGCAAAGATAGTGTGCAATCTTCAAGATGATGTAAGTGCGGCCCTCCCCGTCATCCTGGTGATGTGGGTTAGCGTTCGGCTTGGAGCTCTGTCCTGGTCACACGACGTGCATGGCAGCCTGCGGTGCTCACCTGGGTGTACCCTCCCAGTCTCCCTGACATGTGGGCATCACAGGAGGCACAGCCTGGCTCTGTTGCCGGCCATGCCCTCTAGACTGGCACGGGCCCTGCATGTCACCCGCACACAGTCAGCACTCACTGAGTCACTGAGGGCAGGGGCCCGGGAGCTTTCTGTGTCTCAATCTCTGACCGCCTAGAAGTAATGAGCCGCATGAAAGTGCAGGAGCAGGGCCAGTTTGAGGCTCAGCCACTGGCACCAGAGAGGAAGCCGCAGAGGGATGATCCCTTAATTGGGCTCCTGCCTGCTGCCCATGTAGCCTGGTACCTGAGCCTGTGGGGCAGTGCTTCACCTTAGCAGTGCAAGGGGTTGAATACTCATTGTGCAAACTGGTGCTGCCACTCAGCAAGAAAGACGGTGTACATTATAGTCCAGGGTGCATCTTCTCTCTCTCTGTCTCTCTCTGTCTCTCTCCTCTGTCTCTCTCTCTCTCTCAGAATTTAAGTGAATCTTAGAAAACTGAAATATTTAACTCACTAGCATATTACCTTTAAAAATGCTCTCGGTGAAAACATAAATAATGCTAAAGAATCCCTATGTTGAAAGCCTAATATAATTTTTTTTTAGTAGGAAAGTTTATTGGGGAATAGGAAAGGGGAATAAGAATAGCTCCTGGAGACAGGGAGGGGTCCTGAATGGGCTGCCCTGTTTTTTTAAATCTTGAAATTTAATACAAATAAGCCACATGTCCATGTCTGCTCTAGACACAAGGACAGCTGCAGATTGTTTTTGTGGAACTGAGTGTTTTAGGACACAGTTCCCTGGATCCTGTACAAATAAACACACATATCACCAGGGCATTTACTGAATCTGCTCGGAGAAGCTGTGACAAATGATGCCACTGCAGAAAGAAGTGTCTCCCGTTAGCCGTGAGTTTTCCTAGAAGCTGGTTGCCCAGAGCCTCCGTTAGCTGTGCACTGTACCGAGACGTGGTGGGACACCGGCGTCTCCACCAGGCTCTGCTCCTGCCTCCGGAGAGAGGCTTGGTTGCTTGGAGCACTCGGGGGACCCCTTCCTGCCACGCGAGTGCACCTTAGGTCTGTGGCTGTGTCCTCCTCTCCGCTACTGTGCTGGCGTTGAGTGGGTTGCTTATAGAGTGGTAACAGCAGCCGGTCTGCCGGTAATGTGTCTGACTGAAAGCTCAGGGTCTCACTTGCTCTGTGTGGGGAGCAGTCTGGGCCGGAGCGTTTCCTGGGACTCCCGCTGTCCTCTGTGTGCCCAGGGTCTGGGGCGCCTTGGTTTTAAGTAGTACTTACTAAGTTTTTTGTCTGCTAGTTTTTCTTCTATTTTTTTCTTAAAATATTTGAAAGAAAGACAAAGATAGGGAAAGTCCCCTCATTCAGACCCGGTGAACATTGTCAGCTTTGACCTATTTGCTAGTGGGCTGTGCCTGTTGGACAGTGACCCACGCAGATGCAGCTGCAGCAGCTTGTGCCTTACTAGGGGCTTGGCCTTTAGAGATCTGCGTGGACTCAGGTCAGCTCACTAACACATTGAGGCACTGACTTCCTGCATCCCACACGGCCCCGTGGGGCGTGAGCCCCTGCTGTCCCCATCCTACAGCTGGGAAAGCCAGAGTACAGGGACTTCAGGTACCTGTTCCGATCCCTTACCAAGTTGTGGTGGAGCCGGAATTCGTTGCCAGGCCACGTAGGTCCGTGCCAGGGCCTGTGCCCTCCCTCAGGGCAGTCCTGACCCTCACTCCCCCAGTCGCAGGACTCTCCTGTCAGGTTTTTCTGTTTGCTAGGTATTTATGTATATAGCCTTGTGTTGTGTTTTAAGAATGTCAGAGCTGGAGATTTAGCTCACTGGTGCAACACAAGGTCCTGAGTTCGATCCCTGGTACCAAAAAAAAATGTCATCCTCAGTAAATAGAACCTTGCACCTTACCATGTTTTAGGTTTTGCTTTTCCAACATTGTGGCATTCACCTTCCAGCTGTCCCTTATCCACACCCAGAGCCCCCTGCTGTGCGCTGTGGAAGCCGTGACCGTGCTTGGCAGCAGAGTGGCTTTCCTGTTTGTAGGAAGCGACCGTCGGTAGACAAGCTCTGCTCCAGGTAGCTGCGAGGGCCGACAGCAGGCAGTCGCCAGTCTGGCGTAGTCAGGAGCAGCTCTGAGTGCCGAGAGCAGCATGGACTGGCGTGCTCTGCTCTTGGCAGTTGCAGCCCGAGTTTGAGATTTAGAGTTTGTCCAAAGTAATTCCTGAACATGTCAGAGTTGCCAGACCTGTTTCTTCTGCTTTCAAAAGTACTTTAAGGGTCCGCGTAGTACCTAATGGCTCTTTCTTCCCAAGCCTTAGTTAAGTGATTTTTAATATGAGCAGCTGCTCTGAAGTGTCACAGTCCCCACAGGTAGATTTTGTGACAGTGAGAGAACCAGCCAAGAGGTCACCTCCACCCTCTGATAACATTTTCGGGCACATCGGGCTGGTCAAGGAGGGACAGACGCTCTGCTTTTTGCGCCTCCCTCCCTGCCGCCGGGTGCGAGAACTCTGCGCATGCGCAGGCCAGGCAGCTTCTGAGGAGGGGGAGGGGAGGAGCGTCCCACCGACCTGCTCCCCCCCCCCCCCCCCACGGTTCCAGATCAGCCTGGGGTGGTGATCGGGCTGCGTGGGAATAGAAGTGGGGAAAACAGCCGGCTGATACTACTTTCTCTTCCCCTCAGGAACGGGTCGTGGGCTTCCACATACTGGGGCCCAGCGCTGGAGAAGTCACCCAGGGCTTCGCGGCCGCGCTCAAGTGCGGGCTGACCAAGAGGCAGCTGGACAGCACGATTGGGATCCACCCCGTGTGTGCAGAGGTGGGTCGGTGGCCTCGCCTCCGGGCACGGGGTGGGCCCGGTCCCCGAGAGGCGTTCTCCTGCTGTGCATCCTCATGGTGCCAGCTAGCGGCGGCTGTCGTGGGTTAGGTGGTTAAAAGAACATGAAAATGACTTACAGAGAAGAGCCTTAAGTCTTTTCTTTATCCTGTCTCCTAAATGACCTCTTTGGCCTTCAGCCCGGAAGGAGCATCTGGGCCGCCGCCTTAGGGTGACTGGTGTCTCGTCTGCCTCTTCACTTGGTACGGAAGAGTGGGGTTGGAAAGCGATGCCTGTGAGTGATGGAGGCAGGGGCCAGGATTTAGCTCAGTGGTTTTGCCGCCTGCTGCGCA